>NC_142004.1:10615000-13015000 GCF_049901715.1 Pseudonaja textilis
AGCGTTTTCCCATCTGCTTAACTTAACTTGTGTTCAAAAATAACTTTTTTTTGAGGGGGGGGTGTCTTCCCAGCCTTGGCTTAAACTCTTACACATTCAGTAAGCGAATGTGAGATCTTTGCTGAAGAGTCTCCAACATTTATTTTTTTAAAAAAAAAAATACATTTAATAAATAAATACATCGAGCCTTTCTGGATTCCTGGATAACTTACGAGCGGGCAACCTTCCTTCTTTAAAAGAAAAAAAAAATGGCTATTTCTGACTTGAGCCGTGTGGGTGTTTCCACTTTTCTCATTGTGATGACTGCCCGTCAAATTATTTTTGCCTGCTGGTTCACCTTCATCCAGCCGTTGACTAAACCCGAGAGCCGACCTCTTTTCATGCTAGGCTGGTTTTCATGCACGTGGGGCTTTCTTTGATGCTAAAGATGGCAAAACAGAGCATTTGTCTGCTCCTTTTAAAAGAATAGGTCATCTGTTTTCTCCCAGGGAAATTAAACTCCGGCTTCATTTCGGATGCACCGAAGAAAAACAGAGACGTTGGTTTTTTTCCCTCCAATCTTCCTGATGGAGGAAGAGGAATGATTCAACAAAAAAAAAAATCAAACCACTTTCTAATCATAGTTGCCAGCTTGGCCTGCTGAATTGTCTGCCGTAATAAGGGGGAATCGAAATACGATGAGAGCCTTCCTCGAATGCAACACATCACAAAAGAACAGGCATTCCAGCGTGGGGAATGCAGTTTCGGGTGTGAGAACTCAGAAACTTGGATTAAGGAAACCACAGTTAAGACAACTCATGAAAATAGAGCCAGTGAATCAATCAATCAGAACAGAGCTGGAAGGGACCTTGGAGGTCTTCTAGTCCAACCTCCTGCTCAGGGAGGAAATGTCATGCCCTTGGTAGAGTCAGACTCTGAGGGAGAGGAGGAATAGCCGACAGAGAGTGGGAGTGTGGCTCCTGAGGTTGTGGAAGAGGCTGGGGAAGGGCAGAGGCCGGCTGGGCAGTCAGATGAAGAACCAGGCCCATCCCCTCTTCATCCTAGGACACACAGGGAGGAACGGAGAAGGGAACAACTTGGCTTACGAGAGAGGAAGCGGCCATGATCCCCTTCATTGGTTGCGGCTGGGGAGAATAGTATATAAGAGAGATGGTGAAAACACAGCATTGCAGAAGCAAAGTGTGTTTTATTTTCGTCTGAAGTTATCTTGGTTGGCGTCCTTCCAACAGACCGTGCCTTGTTATCTCCTTGAAGTTGGCAATTACTTATCCTGGTCCGTTGTGGAAATTCCTTCATTGTGGTTTGTTTTAGTTTTTTATTTCACCTCTATCTGCTCATTGAGTTCAGACTGTATTGCTTTCTTTTGAAGACTATTTTTGAGTACGTTTTATCTCCGGCTGAGAATTATTGAACAGTGGGGCCAAGTTGGAGGCATTGAAGGACATTTATTTATGTTTTGGATTTTGTTATCTTTGTGTTACACTCCGAGTCATCACGGGAAACCTTACACCACACTTCAGACAAATGGTTGTCCAATCTCTTCGTAAAAACTTCCAGTGTTGGAACATTTACAACTTCTGGAGGCAAGTTGTTCCACTTGCTAATTGTCTTCGCTGTCAGGAAATTCCTCCTTAGTTCCAGGTTGCTTCTCTCCTTGATTAGTTTCCATCCGTTGCTTCTTGTCCTGCCTTCAGGTGCCTTGGAGAAAAGCTTGACTCCCTCTTCTTTGGGGCATCCCCTCAAATACTGGAAGACTATAAATATCCCCCTAATTCTTCTTTTCTCTAGACTAGCCATATCTGAATCCTGCAACCGTTTTTCTTACGTTTTATTCTCCAGAAATTGCTGGCTCTGTGTTTTCTGTTAAGGCACTACGAGGTAAACCCTCAATTATCAATCATTTGTGTATCAACAGTTCAAAGTTACAATGGCATGGAAAAAAAGCAACATGGCCAGTCCTCAAACTTATGACTGTTGCAGCCTCCCCAAGGGATCAACATTTGGGTACTTGGCAACTGGCGTGTGTTCATGACGGTTGCAATCAACCCCTGGAACAGAAGTCGCCTTTGGAAGTTGTGGGAGCTTCATGACTGGAGGCTTTCAAGAAGAGACTGGACAGCCATTTGTCAGAAATGGTGTAGGGTCTCTCGCTTGGGTGGAGGGGCGTTGGACTAGATGACCTCCAAGGTCCCTGTTATCTATATTCAGTGTAACTACTACTTACCTTCTGAAGTTGTGGGAGCTTCATCCCTGGAAGCTTTTCATGAAGAAACTGGACTGCCATCTCTCAGAAATGGTGTAGGGTGGGGGGGTTGGACTAGATGACCTCCGAGGTCCCTTCCAACTCTGGTATTCTATATTCAGTGGAACTACTACTTGCCTTCTGAAGTTGTGGGAGCTTCATCCCTGGAAGCTTTTCATGAAGAAACTGGACCGCCATCTGTCAGAAATGGTGTAGGGTGGGGGGGTTAGACTAGACGACCTCCGAGGCCCCTTTCCAACCCTGATAATGTATCTATGCTTCAGCCTCCCGGGGTCATGCGATCACCCTTCGCAACCTCCCCAGCCAGCTTCTCTGGTGAGTCGATAGGGGACTGCATGACTCACTTGAACAATGTCATCCATTCTTTTAACAAGCATCGCCAGACAAAAACAAACAATAAACCAACCAACCCAGGAGCGACTTATTTAACACAGGCCTTGCTTAGTGACAGAAGTTCTCTTTCCGGATCTGGTCCTAAGTCAAGAAGTACCATATAATAAACGATATAACTTTCTACCATTGCAAGGAATGTAAGAATGGGAATTGGCTGCCAAACCAACAGGCCGTCCACCCTTCAGTCAATCAATTCAGTGCAATTTTCAGTTGCAACGCCACACGATATAAAAAGAACGGGAAAAAAAAAATTAAGCACCGAAGTTGGAAGGTAAACAGGTTCTTCTTAGGAACACCTTGTGGTTCCGATGGGCAGGGGCAATAAATTGAATAAATAAACAGAATGGGGTGGCTATTATTATTATTATTATTATTATTATTATTATTATTATTATTATTATTATTATTATTATTATATTATGATTTCTACCGGCCTGAGTTTTGCACCTTCTCCACCAGAGGCGATTCTTTGGGTGAAGTCCACCATAAAAACAAACAAACCACCTTTTCCAAATTCTTTCCGGAGCTCTGCCAGCCTTTAATAAGAACCACTCCTATTTTTTTTTATTTTTATGGATGTGAGGACCTGAAACCTGTTGCAAAGCCCACCTCTTAGGGATGGATGCACAGAGGCAGGGAAAAGCGGAACGGGGTTACGGCTGCGCGTCAGCCGAAGCAATTTCTGAACAATTGGGAGCAGTGGAGTGGATAATGTGGATCCATCGCAGGCAGCTTGAAAAACAAAACAAGAAAACAAAACGATTGCAAACTGTGGGTAGAGAGCTAGGACAGGAATGCCACCCATCGGCTTCCTCGGATCCCAGGAAGGGAGACTGAGGGCCTGGTTTGCCCCTGGCGCTGAGCCAGCCTGCCGGTGTTTTCACCATCTTCGAGAATGCATGGTTTTGGGATCCTCTTCCTTTCCTTTCCCTTCCTCCCTCTCACCTTCCTTCCTTCCTTCCTTCCTTCCCTTCCCCATTTCCTCCCTCTCCTCTTCCTCCCTCCCTCCCTTCTTCTCATTTGCCTTCCTACCTTCCCTCTTCCCACTCCTCCCTCCCTCCTTTTCCTTCCTTCCTCCCTCCTTCTCATTTGCCTTCCCCCTTCCCCCTTTCCTCCCCTCCGTCCTTTTCCTCCCTTCCTCCCTCCCTCCTTCTCATTTGCCTTCCTACCTTCCCTCCTCTCCTCTCTCCTTTCCTCCTCCTCTGCCTCCCCTTCCCTTCCTCCCTCCTCTCCTTCCTCCCTCCTCCTTCTCATTTGCCTTCCTCCTCTCCTCCTCCTCCTCCTCCTTTTCCTCTCCTCCCTTCTTCTCATTTGCCTTCCTACCTTCCCCCCTCCTCTCCTCTCCTCCCTCCCTCCTTTTCCTTCCTTCCCTCCCTCCCTTCTCATTTGCCTTCCTCCCTTCCCCATCTCCTCCCTCTCCTCTTCCTCCCTCTCTCCCTCCTTCTCATTTGCCTTCCTACCTTTCTCCCTCCCTCCCTCCCTCCCTTCCTTCCTTCCTGCCTCTTCTCAATTTCCTCCCTTTCCTCTTTTTCTCATTCCTCCCCTCCCTCCCTCTTTCTTTTCTCCCTCTCATCTCCCTCCCTCCCTCCCTTCTTCTCTCATCTTTCCCTCCTTCCCTCCCTTCTCCAATTGTGCTTCTCCCACAGGATCAATGCCTCCTGCCAACCCTTTGCGTGCAGCCAGACTGCTCAAGGTGTCTCCCACCTGGATTCCTCCCCTCCTCCCTCCTTCCCTCCCTCCCTCTGCGCTCAGCCGCTCTTCCTTTTGGAGGAAACACGCCCCCCCAGCTTTCTCTCGCCCTGGATAGTTTCCACGCTGGACCCCAGCCAAACAGGAGGGGTAGAAGTCGTCCCCCCTTTTACAAAGGCACCTTTGTCTTGGCTTCTCCCCCCCCCCCCCCCCGCCCGGCCCCCAGTCAGCAGAAGCCTCTTTCTTTTGGCCGGCCTGCGCTGAGGTCGATCAAAGGGTCTGTAGGCGGCCTTGGCAAGGAGCCATAAACGCAGAGGCAGACTGTTTGCCTGGGTGAATTCATTCCCAGACCCTTCCCCTTCTCCCTCCCTGCTTCACAAACACATCTCTCCCTCCCCCTCCCCAGCTCCGTGGCAGAACAGCTGAGTCAGTTGCTGCTCTGGGCCACGGCCAGAATTAAGCCCGTGAAATTCCTGCTTTGCACAAGAGCCCAAATCCCGGGAAAGAGGGGCGCGCGGCTCCAGGTGGAGCAATAAAAGGAGAGTGTTGGTAGCCTGGGGTTGAAATGAGGGGTCCCTGGTGCTACTGAGCTCGATGGTTTTCTCGCAGACGTTTCATGACCCAACGAGGTAACATCGGCAGTTTGTAGAGAGGAGGAGGAGGAGAGGAGGAAGAAGACGAGAGCAACCAGGATGATTAGGGGACTGGAGACTAAAACATACGATGATGAACGGTTGTAGGAACTGGGCATGGCTAGTCTAGGGAAGAGAAGGACCAGGGGAGACAGGAGAGCAGCCTTCGAATATTTGAGGGGCTGCCACAAAGAGGAAGAAGGGGGTCAAGCTATTTTCCAAGGCGCCTGAAGGCCAGACAAGGAATAATAATGGATGGAAACTGATCCAGGAGAGATTCAACCAAGAAATAAGGAGGAATTTTCTGACAGTAAAAGCAATCCACCCATGGAACAGAAGTCGCCTTCGGAAGTTGTGGGAGCTTCATCATCACTGGAAGCTGTTCAAGAAGAGTCTGGACTGCCATCTGTCAGGAATGCTGTAGGGTCTCCTGCTTGGGCAGGGGGGGTTGGACTAGATGACCTATAAGGTCCCTTCCAACTCTGATTATCTGTATCTGTGGGTTCCTTGGTGCTCTTTGAACTCGGTTGTTTTCTTGCAGACATCTCATCTCCCATACTAGGTAACATCATCTGTGCTAGCAGAGAGTGAGGTTTGTAGCGAGGAGGACTGTGGGGTCCTTGGTGCTCTCTGAGCCTGGTGGTTTTCTTACAGATGTTTCACTACTCAAACGAGGTTACATCATCAGGGCCAGTGAGGTTACCCACTTTGTTATCCAGCACAGATGATGTTCCCTAGTTTGAGTAGTGAAACACATCTGCAAGAAAACCACCAGGCTCAGAGAGCACCAAGGACCGCTCCCTTTCAAGGATGCATGTGCAAAGGACTTGTGGCCTTTTGCAAGTGTGCGTCTTTGCCCCCATGGATATTGGTTGTCTTGACACACATGCCAAACCTGAAGCAGCGTTCACGCGGAACTACCCCTCAAGCAAACAAGCTGCGTGTAAACAAGGCATTGTACAGGCAGAATGCAAGGATGTTAGGATGCTCTTGTAAATCGCAGTTCGGAGCTGAGTTGCATTGTTGTAGGAATCGAGCGATGCTAAGTCTAAGATATCCTTGTGCTTTGTAGTTTGAGAATAAAGGTTTGGTGCTTTGTGGTTGTGGTGGTGCACAAATCAAGCGGTCGGTATGCTGAGGACTAACGTGCCTGCATCAGGCAGGCTCAGGAGCGACTGAAATGTGTCAGAGTCATCCTGAAATTGATTGCTCCAATAATGTTGTTTTAAGAATTTAAGTCAGGTCGAGTGAGCCTCTCCTTCATGGTTTAAACCAGGGGTCTCCAACCCCCAGGGCTTGGCCCAGTGCCGATCCACAGCCTGTTCCGATCCAGACTGCAGAAGTGGCGGGCAAATGCACGTTGGGCATGTACATGCGTGAGAAGCATTTGAAAGTGATGCATGTGCACTCATGCAAAACCATCCACGCTGCCTCCCTACGCCATGGCCGCCTCTGTCGGTCTAAGCCAGGAAGGTTGGGGAATGTTTGTTTAAATATCATAGTTTAGGACTGAATGAAGCAACGGAACAGAAGTTGCCTTCATAAATTGTGGGCGCTTCATTATTGGAAGCTTTCAAGAAGAGACTGGATTGCCACCTGTCAGGAATGGTGTAGGGTCTCCTGCTTGGGTGGGGGGTTGGACTAGATGACCTACAAGGTCCCTTCCAACTCTGTTAATCTGAAATTTCCTGGATCGACAAGGCACTTGAGAGGCCACAGCCCCCCCAAAAGTATTTGCTTCACGATATGCTCCAGGGTTGGCCTTCTCAAGCCAACGTTATCAGGGACCTTTGAGTTGTTGTCTTGGGATGGCAAGAAATGGATTAATCGGTGGAATGACTTGCCACTAGAAGTTTTGGATGCACCAACATGGGAGGTTTTAGACTGGACAATTGTTTGTCCGAAATGGTCTAGTGCAGAGGTCTCCAAACTTGGCAACTTGGAGACTTGTGGACTTCAACTCCCAGCATAGCTGGCTGAGGAATTCTGGGAGTTGAAGTCTACAAGTTTTAAAGTTGCCAAGTTTGGGCATCCCCGGTCTAGTGCTTGAGCAGAGGGGAGGGGGGGTTGGACTAGAAGGCCTCCAAGGGTCCCTTCCAACTCTGTTATTCTGGTTAAACTGGGCTTCCCACAAGCCGCGCTCAGGGAGAGACGTTGAGCTGGAAGGGAGAACAAACATTTCTCAAGAGTTATGACGCCTTCACGTCCTTCCAAGGTCAATGGGTCCTCTGAACTCTTTGCTTTTCAACAAGAATAGCTGGAAGGCAAGCATTCCAGGTGATCAGAGCTTGGACAAAACAAGAAAAAAATGGAAAAAAATGAGAGAACATCCCATCAGATGAGGATGTAATTCGGAAAATATTTAGACTGTGTGGAGATGGATAGATTGACATTAAAAATAAAGTATGGCCTTCCAACTGTTATTGTATATTCAACAGGGCAACTTGCCTTCAGACGTTGTGGGAGCTTCATCACTGGAAGCTTTTCAAGAAGAGACTGGGCTGCCCTCTGTCAGAAATGGTGTAGGGTCTCCTGCTTGGATAGGGGGGTTGGACTAGATGACCT
The DNA here is from genome assembly GCF_049901715.1 of Pseudonaja textilis. NCBI lineage: Eukaryota > Metazoa > Chordata > Lepidosauria > Squamata > Elapidae > Pseudonaja > Pseudonaja textilis. The sequence continues at coordinate 10,622,543 of NC_142004.1, forward strand.
ACAAGGTCCCATCCAACTCTGTCTTATCTAATCTGAAGGTTTCCTCTAACCATGTTGAAGGAAAACATGGCTTATTCCGATGGGCGAATGAATCCAATTCGATTCTTCCAAACCATAACCCCGTTCCAAAATCCTGCCAGGTTAAGAACAAGCCGTTTTAAAATTAGGCCCTTTTCTCCTCGCTAACTTCCAAGTTAAGCATTGTTGCAGGGATGAATGGCATCAGGAATTCTCTGTGGATATTTAAAAAATTAACATGTCTTGTGGTACATATGTGTGTGTGTGTGTGCGCGTGTATGTGCGATACACTGGCAGACTGGTAAATGCATCTAAAAAAAATGACTAATTTTCCAAGCCAGCCTGCCCGCCTACGGATCCCTTCTGTTCTCCATTTCAACTTAAAATGGGGAGGGGAGAGAAAAAAGGGGCCATTCTAAGTATCTAGAACCGATTGTTAATTCTGGAAGGTTTTCGGGAGAGGATGAATACAGTTCTGAGATGTTATTACAGACATTCCAGATTAACAGAGTTGGAAGGGACCTTATAGGTCATCTAGTCCAGCCCAAGCAGGAGACCCTACACCATTCCTGACAAATGGCGGTCCAACCTCTTCTTCCAGTGATGATGAAGCTCCCACAACTTCTGAAGGCAACTCCTGTCCCATGGGTTGATTGTTCCGTCAGAAAATTTCTCCTTATTTCCGGGTTGAATCTCTCTCCTTGTTCAGTTTCCATCCGTTATTCCTTGTTTGGCCTTCTGGTGCTTTGGAGAATAGCTTGACCCCCTTCCTCCTCTCTGGGGCAGCCCCTCAAATATTGGAAGATGCTCTCCTGTCTCCCCTGGTCCTTCTCTTCCCTAGACTAGCCAGGCCCAGTTCCCGCAACCATTCATCATATCTTTTAGCCTCCAGTCCCCTCATCATCCTGGTTGCTCTTCTCTGTACTAAGTCTCAGCACCATGTGGGGACCAAAACTGGATGCAGGATTCTAGGTGTGGCTTTATAGAGTGCTCTTAGTACCTCCCTTGATCTTGATTGTATCCCTCTGTTAATGCAATTTAGGATTGCATTGGCTTTTTTAGCTTCCACCGCACACTATTGGCTCATATTTAGTTATGCGAAGGAGCTCCTGCATCTTACAACCATTCATGTAGTGATGTGATTACAACAGCAACGAAAATAGTGACTTATGATTGATCCTCGCACTCGTAACTTTTTGCAGCGGCCCCAGAGTCACATGATCAGAATTCTGAGTGCTTGGCAACTGGCAGATATTTATGACCCTTGCAGAGTTCTGGGATCACGTTATCAGCGTTTGCAACCTTCCCGGCAAAGCCAATTAATTGTAGCCATTCACACTTAACAACTTTGGCAAAACAAGTCATAAAATCAGGTTTTGATAACAAACACCCTTGCTTAGCCACAGAAATTCTGATCGTAAGCCCGCAATTCACTTAATGACCATGTGGTTCACTTAACAACCATGGGAAAAAAAAGTTTTTTAAAAAGTCAGACTTTACCGCTGCCTCGCTTAGCAACGGAAATTCTGCTTCCCATTGTGGTCGTAAGTGGAGAACTACCTGTATGTTTTTATTTCTGAAGTTTGAACCAACATGTAAGACTGGTAAATGGATTAGCCGCCGTGCCTTATTAGCTCTCTTTAATTCAAGCTCGCTTAAGGGTTCAGGCAAAAGTTATTAGCAGATATATAGGCCGCAATACTCTAATTATATATCTTGACAGATGGGAGGTGCTGGAAAGTGATGGGTTTTGTGTGAGAGCGAGCCATAATGGTGCGCTGAAGATTATAAATGAATATTGATTTAATGGCTGCTAAGCAATTTATGTCGGGATGGGGCGGGGATGCAGGACGCGGTTTATTCCAGACAGCGGAAATCAGGAAAGTCACATGTGAAACAAGAACACGTGTGGCTTTTGGCACTGAGTGGCTGCATCCTGCAAAACAGCCAACACGCTAATAAAGGTACCTAGGTGGCTGGCATTCCAAGGCTTAACCGATGGTGCCTTCTTTAACTACAAGTAGGATCTCAACTTATGACCACAATTGCCGCTAAGAACAGAGGTTGTTAAGTGAGTTGCATCTGATCCGACGGCCTTTTTGCCATGGTTCTTAAGCAAATCAACCCCTTTTAAGGCTCAGTGCAATGGATCTGGAACCCTGCTACGGAATAAAAACCTGGTCTCCTTCAGCATCCACATTCACCTGGGGTCTTCTTTGGATTGGATGCCCCCCAATCACCCCCAAATGACCTGCAAATGGCCTCCCAGGACTTGCACCTCCCAGAGGGCCCCCTCCTCTCCCCAACATTTGCCCCCTCTATCCCCCTCCCCACCAAGCCCCCTTCCCCTTCATCCAAGTCGCCCACCACTCCTTCTGGAGAGCTGCAGAGGCAAATCTCCCTCCCTCTTTTTTTTTTTTTTACTGGGGAGGGGGCTAACCTTCCTCTCTCCTCCCCCCCACCTCCCCCAAGCTTCAGAGGCGTCGGAGACGGCGCTGTTCCCTTTAAGAGGGTCAGCCAGGCTGCTGCAAACCGTGCGCCCCAGCTCCGGCTCAATTCTTGCTGCCGTTGCGGCGGTTTCAACAAGGGGGAAAAGGGGAGGGGGCGTCCTCCTGCCTTTCCCCTCCTCTCCTCTCTCCCTTCCCTTCCTCCTCCTCCTCCTCCTCCTCCTGCGGAGCCAAGCCGGAGCTCTCCGCAAAGTTGAATCCTTTGCAAAATAAAATCCAATAGATCCGTTGGCAAAACGCAGCCACCGCAAGCTTGCAAACTGCGGGGCGCGCGTCGGCGGTGGCGGCTGCTGCTATTGCTGCTGCTGCTGCTGCTGCTGCTGTCTCCTCCTCTTCTCTTCCTCCTCCTCCTCCTCCTCCGGCTGGGAGCTTCAGACATCTTAGGAGAGGCGGAGGAGGGTGAGATTTCCGGGCCCCCGAAGCGGACGGAGCTTGCCAAGCCAAGCCAAGCGCCGGGTAGCCTCTCTTTCGGATTTTTACGCACCGCGCCGAGCCCATGGGAAGCTGCTCCGGCGGGGGGACCCCGAGGGAAGAGGATCGCGGCGTGGCAGGGCTTGCACCGTCCCCCTGGGATCTGCTTTTGGGCTTTTCTTGATTCTTTAAAAGTGTTGGTTTGATTATTATTTTTTTTCAAATCGTTTATTTTTTTTTTTGCAACCTCCCCCCCACCCCCCTTTAAACACACACAAACACACACACACTCCTCCCCAAGAATCCGCTCTGCTGGGAGCTTGGCACGGATTTTGGAGACGTCTTTGGATGCGCAGCCAAAGGAATTATTATTCTTATTTTTTTGTGTGATTATTTTTTTTGTGGGGGGGGGTGTTTAAGGGGAAAAAAAAAGAGAGAGAGAAGGGTCAGCGGCCTTGCACGGAGCGGCTCGGGCACTAAGGTAAGGTCGGAGGACAAGCTCGCTTGGCGGAGCTCACTTTCTCTTTGTTTTTTTGTTTTGTATGTGTGTGTATGTGTGTTGTTTTGTGTTGTTTCACTCCCTCCGCGAAAGAATATCAATATATAGCAAGGTTTGTTTTTGGTTTGTTTTTTTTTTAAAAAAAACAAGCAAACCAACCAAGCAACCGGAAAAGGCAGAGCGGGGGGAGAGAAATCGGCTCTTCTTTAAAACAAAACCAAAACAATTGATTTTATTTTATGTTTTTTCCTCTTGCCTTGTTTTGCTCGCCCCGAAAAAGCGCGAGGGGAGCCCTTTTCAGCACTTTTGGGGCGGCTGAGAAGGAAACGGGGAGGCGGCGGGGGGGGCGGGGGGGGGTGAGGGAAGAATACTCTGCATTTGCAAGCGGGCGCCCGCAGGAAGGAAAGAGAGAGAGAGAGAGAGAGAGAGAGGTGGCAGGAGGGAGAAACAGCGTGGAAAGCACACGCGTGTGTACGCGCGGACACACGCGGTTCGGGGAGGGGTCTTCTTAGCCCTAGCCGGAAAACATGGTCCCCCCGTTCCCTTCGTGGCCGGTGTTTCTGCTCCCCCCCCCCAGAGGAAGTTCTGTCTAGACTCAGATTTGGGGTTAGGCGGCTAAATGGTGGAGTAATTTTAATTAATTCGGATGCTTGCCTGTTTGGGCGAGGGGAAAGAGGTGCTTTTCCTTTAAATCCCCCCTCCTTTTTTTCCCACCCCCAAATGTCTGGTTGGACCCTTGGAACAGTTTTGGAGGGGTCTCTTTGGGGTCTGTAGTCTTGGGTGCAGTGGGGACCTTGGACCCATGGGAATTGACCAGGAGTTGTGTGAACTGCGCCAACAAGGCTCGTTTTTAGAGAGCCCAACACCTTGGAAAAGGGGAATCCAACCCCTTGGTTGGATTGAGTCAAGGAAGTTTAACCGTGGTTAGCTGAGCTGAGTTCTTGAGTCTGCGGGGCCTGACCACCAATGCACTCTGCATTGTGTGTGTGTGTGTGGGGGGGAATAACCGGTTAGGTCGTGGGAATGGCCCTTGTGGGCTTGAACCTTTGGCCTGTGAACGGGCCTAACTGTGCAGGGGACGAGTTGGAGATCACTGGGAGCCTCCCCCCAAGCCTTGGGGGAGTGTGAAAACCCAACTGTTGTGGCTGCTGCCCCAGATGTGCAGTGTTGCATCCTTTGCAGATGGCGGTCGTGGGAGAAACTTTGAATGGCTCAACCCGGGTCAGCATCTTCACACCCAGCTTAGAGCGAGGAAGAGAGGAAGGGTCGTTCAGGCTTGCAGGCCTGTTGAATTGAACAATTGGCAACTTTTTAGCTGGAGGTCCCTCTGGGCTGGTGTGTGTGTGTGTGTGTGTGTGTGTGTGTGTGAAGTTGCAACTTTTAGGAAAGCTTTCCTGTTTTCACCTTGTTTGTCCCCCCACTTGTACAACCACAGGGTAACAGCTGAACTACACAGCCTTTGCAAACAGCAGAAACAGGGTTAAACTTCCTCCATGCACTCAGCTTTGAATTGTTCCGGATCTGTATAATCAAATCTACCTAGCCTTTCTTTATTAGAGATGATATTTAAATGCACTGTTTTGGTTTTATCCTTTTATTTAGTCTTTCCCCGTGTTTTTAGGTCTTGGAATCAGAGTTCCTGTGGTTTTTTTTTTTCTTCTTCTTCTCTCCGTTGCTCCCAGGCGTTGTTTTTTTTTTTTGGTGGCTGCGGAAATGGTGCTTTCCTCCCTGAGGCTGCTGGGAACTGCAGTTCGTGAAGTTTGAGCAAAAGCTTTTAAGTGTGCAAGGGTGTGTGTTTGCACTGGCGGAGGGACCCGGCCTGCCCTGCTTTCTCTCTGTAATAATTTCTTGCAAAAACAAAAACAAAAACAAAACCATTTGAAATTGACAGGCAGAATGTGAAGGAATTGATCAGGTTTGGCTGGGTTTTCCACTGAGCTTACAAAGGGTGGGTGTGCAAATATTGGTCGGAGAAAAATCCTTGGGGCTTTCAAAGGATCCTGCTATTCGTAGGAAAATCAGAGGGCCACTGCTCTTTTCAGTTGGAAGCATCAGTGGGTTCATTTTTCAAACAAGCAGCCTGCCTTTTTAAGGTAGAAACTTACGCAGATATAGTTAAATCAGAGGTCTCCAAACTTGGCAACTTCAAGACTTGTGGACTTCAACTCCCAGAATTCTCCAGCCAGCTGGCTGGAGAATTCTGGGAGTTGAAGTCCACAAGTTTTGAAGTTGCCAAGCTTGGAGACCTCTGAGTTAAACGCTTGCCTGACACGTGGCAGGCTAGGTCTTCCTAAGTTTTAACTGCGATTTTAAGTTAATAAGTGTGTTTGGTTTTTGTTTTGTTTCCTTGTGCAGTGCTCTTACTTAAAGCAGCAAGGATAAAGTCAGGATGACTGCTGGGCCAAAATACTTCTTTCTTTTCTTTTCTTTTTTTGCATCTTAATGCAGCTCATTTTCCAACTTGCCTGCCTGTGAAAAATAAAATGATGAATTGGCTAGAACTCTGGGCGTTGAAGTCCACGTGTCTTAAAGTTGCCAAGGTTGAAAATAAAGTTACCATATGGATTAAATTATTAATAGTTAAACTCTCATTAAGCTCTCATGTGGTTTGGGTTAAATTATGTGGTTCGGTTGGCCGAGTCCTGTGAATGCCAACACGGATGGTAATAGAAATCTGTTTAACATGCAGGGTGCCAAGCCCAACCAGGTTGAATGGTTGGGGTACAGATTTAATCAGGAGAGGGCTTGGAATGGATGACCTTTGACCCTGGGCACAGGTAATTTGCTTCCCCAGGTGAGATAAATGTGCCCAGTCTGCCTGTAAAATCTCTCCTGTATTCAGAGCTGGCACCCCGAATATTGGGACAGCTTTAAATCTTCCTACAGAATATAATCTTCAATTTACAATTTACAATCTTTCATTTAGTGACTGAAGTTAGAACGGCACTGAAAAAAGGGACTTATGACTCTTCTTACGACTGTTGTAGCATCCTCATGGTTGCATCAAAATTCAGACATTTGGTGGAGGAGTTGAGAGTGAAGTAAGCCACATTTAGTTGAGTTTGCACATTGACGAAGCCCTAAACTGTGGCTTGGCTGACGCTCATGTTTTTACACACACCCTTGCTTGATGGAATAAGTTGAGAGCAAAGTGATCCAGAAGGAAAGCGTCTGTAGCTTAGAGACCAATTCACACATGTTGTGGAGTCTTGGGTTAATTGTGATTTCCATAAGCAACATTTAGTTGGGTGTGCCCATTAAGGAAGCCTTAAACTGGCTTGTAGTATCTTGGTTTACACAATCCTTTCCCCCACAAAACACAAGACCCACCAAGATTTGATTGATTAGAGCAGGATTCTTGAAACAAGCCAACTTTAGTTGGGTTTGCACATTAAGGAAGGCTGATACAAGAAATGCGACTTGATTGATTAGAGCAGGATTCTTGAAACAAACCAACTTAAGTCAACATCTTCCAACAAGACACTCATGGAAAATAATTGGAAGCAAAACATTCTTGAACTCTTCAGCTCAATCATGTCCCATTCAATTACAACTTTAGTGGATGATCTTCACTTGACGGAAAACATTTTATTTACGTTGCAAACGTAGACAAGAGAGGGCATTTTATTGTGTGTGGTCACCCTGTAAAAAAGCTAGAAAATTCCAGATTCAGAGATACATTACGTGAATGCAGAGGATTTTAAGAATTAATACAGGTAGTCCTTAATGTACGATCATAATTGAGCCCAAATTTTCTGTTGTTAAGTGAGACATTGAATTTTGCCCCATTTTATGACCATTCTTGCCTCTGTTGTTAAGTGAATCATGGCAGTGGGTATGTTAGTAATCTGGCTTCCCCACTGACTTTGCTTGTTAGAAGGTCGCGAAAGGGGACCACGTGACTTTGGGATTCCACAATTGTCATAAATATGAGTCAGTTGCCAAGCATCTGAATTTTGGCCACCTGATCATGCGGATGCTGGAAAGGTAACGGTGAAAAACGGTCATAAGACACTTTTTTCAGTGCCGTTGTAACTTTTTACAGTCACTAAACAAACTTGTAATTCGAGGACTACCTGTATACAATTTGAGACCAGAGGTTTCTGCTTTTGGGATGGATGGAAAAAAATTATGGACGTTTGTTTTCGTACGTTGATAAGCCCAGCAAGCGAGATGGTTGTTTGCACAACGTTGTTGGAAAAATTCGGGATTGCCACCCAAGGTTGCTGAAGATGATGGAACTTGCTCGGATGTCTAAATTGACTTTGATTAGACAAAAAGATATTTAAGTTGATTTCCTGCCTGGAAAACAATTAAAGGCCTTCAGGCAGAAAGCAGGGGGGGAAAAAGATTTTGCAATTTATTTCTATGATTAGACAGGATAGAGTTGATAAAGGAGAGCTAGGTTTTAAGATAGAGTAAATTTGAAATTGTTCTTTTGATTGCTGAAAAGAAAAGTGGCTTCTTCTCTACTTTCCTTTTACTTTCCCTTTCTTGTATTTTTCTCCCTTGCTTTCATTTTTATCGTCCTTTTTAGAAATATGTAATAAAAAAATAATAGGGAAACGTACAGATCCTCTACACCAAAAACTACTATGCAAACTGCTACTATATCTGCCTCTACACCAAAAGATAAACACCCCTATGTCTTCAGAAGAATACAGAATAACTTGGTTGGAAGGGACCTTGGAGGTCTTCTAGTCCAACCCCCCTGCTCAAGCAGGAGACCTTATGCTATTCCAGATCAATGTCTGTTTGATTTCTTCTTGAAAACCTCCAGGAATGAAGCACCTCACTGGGAAATTTCTATTATGTTGTTTCCCTCTGAAGGACATCCACACACCCCCTTGTAAAATCGGTCCCCTGCATGTCTCACGGTGGCTGCATTTATTTTGGGGTGGGGTGTATTTGCTTCCCCCCAGTTTTGGGGCTAATGTTGGTGGCCGCTGTCAGGAACCCTTGAATGATAAGGACCAAGGCTGAGATATTTGAGCTCAACACCAGCAGAGTCGGTTTGTTTGCTCGACACACAACGATCGGTGGGCCATCTTGAAGACTCATTAAAAAAATATTTACGGAGGTGCGAAGTGGGTGGGTTTAGCAACTTCCCCTTGTTTCACTTCTAGCTTTCTCGGATTCATTTTTCTGACTTTGTTTTTGTTTTATCTCCCTTTTGAGAAATTTAGAAATGATGAAACTGTAAAGATCTGTCTTAGAACCTTAAGGTCTGAAACACTTCTCTGCAAAATCTTCACGCAGGAAATTTGGGGTGACTTTCTTGCACCTGGTTAGAAACTGACAACTTTTGCGTTCTTTTTTTTTTGGGGGGCTAAGAATTGAAAGGTTTTCTGGTCCTAATCCTAAATTTTGCAAAAGCCACGGTTCTGTTTCCACCATCGCCCTGCTGTTTGTCTGTCAGATTTCTTCTTGAAATGATTTTGGGTTAATTGGGAAAAAAATAATAAAAGAATCCCTTTTGGTTAGCCAACAAGTCATCCAACTTCCACCCGGTCTGGTCCAGAGAGGAGAACAGGAGAATTCAAGGAATACGAAAAAAATGCAGAAAGAATTGAGATGCATTGAATATCAAATGAGAGTTATGCAAGTGGTCCTTGACTTACAACAGTTCATTGAGTGACTATTCAAAGTGACAGTGGCACTGAAAAATGTGATTTATGACCATTTTTCACACTTAGGACCGTTGCAGCATCCCCGTGGTCATGGGATCAAAATTCAGATGCTGTTCTGACCCAAACCCCTTTCCCAATAAAACAAACACGAACCAAAGGGAACAGAAACCTTTTAATGATTCTTACGAATCCCTGGGTAAAAGGCTGCTGCAAACTAATTAACTTTGATAAGCACGAGCCTCGCCAAGACTGTGCGAGGCTGCCAAGAATCACAGATAAGAAATATTTCACAACACAAGAGTCTTCAAATACCAATTTAAGATACTAGAATGTCCACGAGGCTGGAGTTTCAAAACGTCTTTGCTTCCTGCAAGGAACGTCTAATTCACAGCTGGCTTTTATCTTCTTGAAGGAGGGGCCATTACTTTGCAGCCTTATTTCCAAGTCACCTGTGCTGTTATAGCTGCTTTTTCCTCCGAGCAATCCTGCACGTATGTGCACTTGGCACAGGCTCCTCAGGAACCTCCTCATTGCTGCTCCCAGTCCCCACAATCTCTGAAGGCAGCAGTCCACTCCCTAATGGTCCTGGCCCCCCCATCTGCATCCTCGCTCTACTCAGCCGTCTGCACCTGCTGCCGGCTAACCACAACAAATGCTTGGCAACCGGCATATACTTATGACAGTTGCCGTGTCCCAAGATCACGTGATTCCCTTTGGTGACCTTCTGACAGGCCAAGTGAAGGAGGAAGCCAGGCTCACTTAACAACTGTGTGATTTATCAACCGCGCTGATTTGTTTAAGAACTGTAGTGAGAAAGGTTGTAAAATGAGGCAAAACTCAACAACTGTCTCGTTTAGCAGCAGAAATATTGGGCTGAATGGTGGTTGTAAGGTAAGGATTAACCGTGTTTCTCTGAAAATAAGACTGGGTCTTACATTAATTTTGGCTCCAAAAAGACGCATTAGGTCTTATTTTGTGGGGAAGTCCAGTACTAAATGTGTCCGTCTGGCTGACGATTTTAGCTTAATTTGGGGATAGGGCTTATATTACGAGCAGAGCTGAAAAATCACACTAGGGCTTATTTTCTGGTTGGTGGGGAGTCTCAATTTTGGGGAAACAGGGTACCTGTAGAAATATTTTGTGCCTTCGGTGGAGGGATAGAAGCTTTACCTCAAACCTGCCTGGTTTAATTGACTCATCAACTGACTGAAATCCTTCTGTTGCAGAGGTTGGTGGTTGCAAATGGATTTAATTCAGGTAATCACTCCTCTTTTGGGTTCCACAATTGCAAAACAGCCACTTAAACAGTAAAATAAATGTTTCACCTTTAAGCCAGAGGATCAGATGTGCTCATTAAGATTGGCGGATCTTGGCAAGTGCCCAGAGCCATCCTTAATGAGGACGGAAGCTGCCTTTTGACTCCACAAGATCTCAAGAACCTGCACCCAGGTAGTCCTCAATCCTCAGTTGCATTAACAGAGATCAAGGGAAGTACTAATACCACTCTACGATAAAGCCTTAGTAAGGCCACACCAGGAGTACTGCATCCAGTTTTGGTCACCACACTATAAAAAAGGATGTTGAGACTCCAGAAAGAGTGCAGAGAAGAGATTTTGTGATGATGCATGAGTGGTATTTCACTTTTACATATATATATATATATATATATATATATATATAGATTTTTATTCATAAACATTTTGAATAACAGTGTATTGTCAGGGCATATCATTTACAAAAAAGCAAAAGAAAAAACAAACAGAAATATCAACATATATACTAGTAACGATGCTGATAGTGTAACAAAATAATTTTAACTGGATTTCTTGTATTAGCTTATTTATATTTGTATTAACTATATCGACATGTTTCTAATTGTCAGCCTTCTTTGTATTTAATTCTTACATGACAATCACCTTTCTTCACCTGATTTCTACCTTTTATCTCTAGCCACTCGTAAAATATATTCCATGTTAAGTGATATTCTATGTCTTCTTTATCCTTTATTTTTAATGTCAATCTAAACTTCTTTGCACTGTCTAGTACAGTGACGGCTAACCTTTTTGTCGTCTGCATGCTGAAAGTACGTGGGTGCACATGCGTGAGTGTGCCTGCACCCATAATGCAATGCACGTGTGACATCCTCGTGCATGTATGTGTACCCCCTATGCTCCCCACCAGCATGTGTGCGCATTTTGGGCTTAGGCCCCCCTGCAGCCTCCTGGGAGCAAAAACGAGCAGCGGGGGGAGGTGTGCCGCACCCCCCCTGTTCTCCCCCACCCCCTGCCCATGTGTAGGTGTCTCCCCCATGCGTCCCTCCCCCCACCCCCGCGCATTTGCGTCAGAGACCCGAAAAATCAGCTGGGAGGCAGGAGATGTGCGCGGATGCGCGGTGGAGCTGAGCTGGGGCAATGGCTCTCCGCAGAGAGGGGTCTCCGTGCCATCTGTGGCATGCATGCCATAGGTTCGCCCATCATGGGTCTAAATATTTTCGAATTACATCCTCATCTGATGGGATGTTCTCTCATTTTTTCCATTTTTTTCTTGTTTTGTCCAAGCTCTGATCACCTGGAATGCTTGCCTTCCAGCTATTCTTGTTGAAAAGAAAAGAGTTCAGAGGACTCATTGACCTTGGAAGGACGTGAAGGCGTCATAACTCTTGAGAAATGTTTGTTCTCCCTTCCAGCTCAACGTCTCTCCCTGAGCGCGGCTTGTGGGAAGCCCAGTTTAACAGAATAACAGAGTTGGAAGGGACCCTTGGAGGCCTTCTAGTCCAACCCCCCTTCCCCTCTGCTCAAGCACTAGACCAGGGATCCCCAAACTTGGCAACTTTAAAACTTGTAGACTTCAACTCCCAGAATTCCTCAGCCAGCTATGCTGGGAGTTGAAGTCCACAAGTCTCCAAGTTGCCAAGTTTGGAGACCTCTGCACTAGACCATTTCGGACAAACAATTGTCCAGTCTAAAACTACCCATGTTGGTGCATCCACAACTTCTAGTGGCAAGTTGTTCCACTGTTTAATCCATTTCTTGCCATCCCAAGACAACAACTCAAACATCCCTGGTAACATTGGGGACCGGGGTCGAGCAACACTTTTACCTGGCAGTTGGGGCTACCGGCTTCTCGAGTGCCTTGTCGATCCAGGAAATTTCAGATTAATTGAGTTGGAAAGGAACTTGTAGGTCATCTAGTCTAACCCCTTGCAAAAGCAGGAGACCCTACACGATTTCTGACAGGCTCTTCTTGAAAGCCTCCAGTGATGAAACTCCCACAACTTCCAAAGGCAACTTCTGTTCCATGGGATGGTTGTTCTCAGGGTCAGAAAATTCCTCCTTATTTCCAGGTTGAATCTCTCCTTGGTCAGTTTCCATCCGTTATTCCTTGTCTGGCCTTCAGGTGCTTTGGAGAATAGCTTGACCCCCTTCCTCCTCTCTGGGGCAGCCCCTCAAGTATTGGAACTCTGCTCACCTGTCTCCCCTGGTCCTTCTCTTCCCTAGACTAGCCAGGCCCAGTTCCAAATTGGCCGCGTTGACTCAATCAACTGTGGTTAACGTCTGTAAGGTAGATAATCAACTATGGAGATTCTGTCATTCAGGTCATGGTGGTCCCAAAGGTGCTTGTTTTCAGGAGGTTTTTATATATATATATAAAGAAATCCAGTCAGAGCTGAAGAAGCTTCTTGGATGAGAAGCAAAACGTCTTCAAAGAAAAAAACAGAAAGTCCAGTTGTCTCTTGAAAAAAAGCACCTTTGGGAGAAGAGTAGGTAACTCCGTAGAGGAATGTGGGGAGCTGTCTACTGAAAGATCTAGATTTAGGAAGGACTTTACAAATCATAAGGGGATGCGGTGGCTCAGCGGCTAAGATGCTGAGCTTGTCGGTCAAGAAAGGGTTGGCAGTTCGGCGGTTTGAATCCCCGGCGCCGTGTAATGGAGTGAGCTCCCATTCCTTGTCCCAGCTTCTGCCAACCTAGCAGTTCGAAAGCACGTAAAAATGCAGGTAGAAAAATAGAGATCACTTTGGTGGGAAGCTAACAGGGTTCGATGCACCTTAGGCGTTGAGTCCTGCGGGCCACATGACCACGGAGACGTCTTCGGACAGCGCTGGCTCTTCGGCTTTGTAACGGAGATGAACAGCGCCCCCCCTAGAGCCGGAAACGACTAGCATGTATGTGCAAGTAAAGGAACCTTTACTTTTACCTTTCACAAATCATGTGAAACTTTTAACAGTTCACGGCGGGCTCATTCTTGCTTGCCCCTTTTTAAAAAAATCTCCTCTCCCGCCCCCCAGTTGGATCCAGTTGGAAGACTGGGCTGAAAGGGGAAAAATTGAAACTGTTCTGATGAGCGAGTGACAAATGCCTATAGGCCTCACAAGATGGGGGAGGGTTCCTGGCTGGAGAACATTGGATCTGAAAACGATTTGGGTGGGGTTGTTGACAGCAAGTTGAATATGGACCAGGAGCGTGGAAACTACTGGTCTAAGGCGCTTCTGCGCTGCATTAGAAGACTTATATCAAAGACACATGAAGTCATTGTTTGCCTCTACTCGTGCCTGGTGAGATCATACTTGGGGGCTCGGTGTCCTTGCGTCCTGTTTCCAGCAGGAGAAAGGAGACGGTTGGGTTAGAGCAGCTTCAGATGAGGTCATCGAAGATGATAGATGGAATTGGTGGGGGAACATGCCTTGTGAGCAGAGGCTGGAGGACCTGGGGACTTAAAGGGAGACCTCGTAGCCATGTTCAATTCCGTAAAGTTGGAATAAAGATTATACCAGGACCAGAAACGCTCATAAGTTGCAACTACTAAGGTCTCATTTAACAGTGAGGTACGTACGGTGGTTTTTCCATCTCTGGAGGCTTTTAAGAAGAAGCTGGTGGACCATTGCCTCCCGTGGATGGTGTCATTGGTTCTTTTTCAATGTGGTCCTTTGCAACGTGGTCCTGATTTGTGGTCAGGTCTTCCTCAACGTAGCCTCCTTTTGAGTTCTCCAGAGGTGGGACTGAAGAGCCATCACTTTCCAAGTAATCGTTCACGGAGACCCTCCATTTTGACGTATGACGCCATATTGGGGAAAGTGCTTCCCTGAATCCTTTGCAAACCTCGCGGCTTGTGAGACATGGGTGCTGAGGGCAGTCTTGCACCCAAATGGGGTGCCTGAAATCCAGATGTTTTCAAGAGAAAGAAATTGCATGAGGCTATCAAACTGAGCTTCGGAAATGTTTTCTGTGCTTCTCGTTGCCTTGGGTCCAATTTAAGAGAATAACAGAGTTGAGGGACCATGGAGATCTTCTAGTCTAACCCCCTGCTCAAGCAGGAGACCCTTTATTCTTTCAGACAAATGGTTGTCCACTCTTTTTTTTGAAAGCCTCCAATGATGGAGGCTTAAGGCAAGCTGTCCCACTGGCTGATAGCTTAGGAAATTTCTCCTTAGTTCTAGGTTGCTTCTCTCCTTGGTTAATTTCCCTCCATTGTTTCTCATCTTGCCTTTTGGTGCTTTGAAAAACAGTTTCATTCCCTCGTCTTTGTAGGAGCCTCTTAGATATTGGAAGACTGCTATCGCGCCTTCCTTTTCCTCCAACTAGACACACCCAATTCCTGCAACCGTTCTTCGTAGGTTTTAACCTCCAGCTCCCAAATCATCTTTCTTGCTCTTCTCTGCATTCCTTCCGGAGTCTCAACCTCTTTTTTTATAATATGGTGAGAACAATAAAACATTTTATTTCCCAGCACCCTGATATAGATTTTGCTCCGTGTTTCCAGGTCAGTGGCTTTTGCTCTGTAGGCTGAACTTTGCTGACTCGGTCTGCTGGCTTTCAGCAGTGTGTTCTCCAATGGTGTCTGTGGTCAAAATCAGGCAGAGGGTTAGAAAAGAGAGAGAAAGAAAGAGAAAGAGAGAAAGAAAAAGAAAGAGAAAGAGAAAGAAAAAGAAAGAAGAAAGAAAAAGAAAGAGAAAGAAAGAAAAAGCGAGAGAAAGAAAAAGAGAGAGAAAGAAAAAGAGAAAGAGAAAGCGAGAAAGAAAGAGAAAGAGAAAAAGAAAGAAAGAGAAAGGAAGGAAGGAAGGAAAAAAGGAAGGAGGGAAAGGTTCTTTGAACAAAACGGCTCGATTTTGAATTCGAACCCAAAGAGATTTGGTTACACAACCTATAATTAAAGTGGAATTGAGTATTCCACTTTCCAGGCAGTTCTCGACTTACGACCACAATTCAGCTTGAAATTTATGTTGCCAAGCGAGAAATTTGTTAAGTGAGTTTTTGTCCCATGTTACGACCTTTCTTGCCGCAGTTATGAAGTGAGTCACTGCAGTTGTTGACTGAGTCAGGCGGTTGTTCAGCAAATCTGGCTTCCTTGTGGATTTTTTGCATGTCAGAAGTTCGCAAAAGGCGATCACGTAACCTGGGGACACAGCGACCGTCGTAAATAGGAACCGGTTGTCATGCGCATGAATTCTCATCACGTGGCCATGGGAAGGCCGCAACAGTCATAAGTGTGAAAAATGGTCGTAACTCACTGTTTTGCCGTTATAACTTTGAACACTCACTAAAACAACTATTGTAAGTTGGGGATTACCTATATTAGGTAGCCTGCTACACAAAAGCTTTGTCCTTTGTTTGCCTTCTTTGACTTCCCCAAACCCCAAAATCTTCAACCTTAGACTGTCTACTATTGACCTCACCCCTTTCCTAAGAGGTCTGTCGGGGGTGTGCAGAAGCGGACCAACGTGCCTACCGTCCCTGTCCTATTGTTTCTTTTATTTTTCTTATTCGTATCCATTTCATGTATTTATAACCGTGTTTATACTTATACCTGTTATCTAATAATTGTTTGACAAAATAAAATAAATAAATACATAAATAATTTCCGTTCCCCACATTTGATAATGCAGGAAAAATAACACAACAGCAATAGCCCCTTAGACTTATATACCGCTTCCCAGTGCTTTCCAGCCCTCTCTAAGAAGTTTACAGGGACAATCTCTTGCCTTCCAACAATCTGGGTCCTCATTTTACCCACCTCGGAAGGATGGAAGTTTGAGTCAACTTTGATCCAGTCAAGATCAAACTGTTGGCAGTTGGCAGAGTTATGGAAGGAAGGAAGGAAAGAAGGAGAAAAGAAAGAATAATTGCAATAGCACTTAGACTTATATACAGCTTCACAGTGCTTCACAGCCCTCTCTAAGCGGTTTACAGGGTCAGTCTTTTGCCCCCAACAATCTGGATCCTCACTTCGGAAAGATGGAAAGCTGAGTCAACCTTGAGCCAGCCGGTCAGGATTGAACTGCTAGTGGTGGGCAGAGTCAGCCTGCAATACTGCATTCTAACGGAAGGAAGGAAGGAAGGAAGGAAGGAAGGAAGGAAGGAAGGGAGAGAAAGGGAATAGCAATAGTAATAGCACGTTTATATCAATTCACTTCTATACGCTTCACAGTACTTTCCAACCACCACCCCCAAGCGGTTTACAGAGTCAGCCTCTTGCCCCCAACAATCTGGGTCCTCATTTGACCCACCTCGGAAGGGATGGAAGGCCGAGTCAACCTTGAGACAGTCAGGATCGAACAGTTGGCAGTGGGCAGAATTAGCCGGCAATCCTGCCATTTAGCCACTGCACCACCACAGCAGTCCTACCTCGCAGGAGAGTTGTAACAGCCGAGAGGTCTGCACGAGAAATCATTACGAGCACTTAAGGGAAAAAAAAAAAAGATACCTAATCAATAATGAATGTACTTGTGCCTCTTGGACTTGGACTTTTTATGAGCAAAATTGCTTCCTCTTTGATTTGTATAAACGGCCTTGCTGGGCTTTTGAGTTTGAAATCACTGGGCGGGATGGCGTCAAACTATATTGATGATTTGATTTGGGATTTCTCTGCTGGTTTTCCTATCTCGGCTCCTTCAGAGGTTGCAATCAAATCAAACGGGTTTGAAATCTCTGTGTTGGGGAATCAGCCCATTCTTCACAATTGCTGGCGGTCTTCTCTGTGTGACTCAGAAAGAAGAAAAAAGTTTCTGATCCAATGCGTTTGTCCTCTTTTTTTAAAAAATAATAATATTATTTTCGTAAGCGGGTTGAGAGGATTGTACAACCTATGTGGGATTTTGTGCCTTGGCTTGAAGGTCAGTAAAAGAGTAACATCGGGTCGGTCACATAGGGAGATCCGTGGTCCTGAGTTACAACCGTAAGGGGCAGGCTATCAACTCATAAAATATTTCTATGGTCCTTTTAAGAGTTGCCAAGGGAGGGGGGACAGTGCAGCAGCTTGGAAACCGAAACTGCATTCCATAAATGTTTTCAAAGGTAGCAGCTAGGCTGAAGTGTCTGCCGTGCAAAATTCTAACCGGAGAGTCCGATTGATGACTCTGGGCTATGGAGGTGTCCCATTGGAGGATGTGAATTAGGATACACCCAGAGGGGTGGAGGGAAAAACCAGGGTCAAGGGTGACAGTGAATGATGTGCCTCAGAGTCGGCTACACCCAGGCAGTGCCGGACATGTTAACTCCCAATAAATCCTTTTTAAGTTTTGGAAGTTTGGCTCGAGACTCCTGATTTAAATGGGGGTAACTGCCGGAATCCTGACACAGGCTCCATTATGGTCGTATATCCGGGGCTTCCTATAGTCTACTAACACCAAAGACTTCCACAATGTGGAGAGAACGTCTTCTACACCAAAACTAACTACACACTGCAAAACTTTCACCTCGACACCAAAAGACAACATTTCCCTACAGCCTCGGAAGAATACCGAATAACTTGGTTGGAAGGGACCTTGGAGGTCTTCTAGTCCAACCCCCTGCTCAAGCAGGAGACCTTATGCTATTCCAGATCAATGTCTGTTTGATTTCTTCTTGAAAACCTCCAGGAATGAAGCACCTCACTGGAAATTTTCTATTATGTTGTTTCCCTCTGAAGGACATCCACACACCCCCTTGTAAAATCGGTCCCCTGCATGTCTCACGATGGCTGCATTTATTTTGGAGTGGGGTGTATTTGCTTCCCCCCAGTTTTGAGGCTAATGTTGGTGGCCGCTGTCAGGAACCCTTGAATGATAAGGACTGAGATATTTGAGCTCAACACCAGCAGAGTCGGTTTGTTTGCTCGACACACAACGATCGGTGGGCCATCTTGAAGACTCGGGAAAAAAATATTTACGGAGGTGTGAAGTGGGTGGGTTTAGCAACTTCCTCGGAGCTGCATTTCTGTAGGTTTGGATGGTTATGTACTCATTGGAGCCCAGGGGGATTGGCTGGCCCTTAAATTAAACCGTGGTTGGTTTGGAAGCCTTGGTGGGTCATAAACATTTCCAGAGAGCTGCAGACATCGCGTACAAGATAACAGGCATAAGTATATACATAGTTATGAATACATGAAATGGGTACGTATAAGAAAAATAAAAGAAACAATAGGACAGGAACGATAGGCACGTTGGTGCGCTTATGCGCACCCCCTACGGACCTCTTGAAAGGGTTTTGTTCCAAGCTCACAGCCTTGGGTTTCGCGAAGCTTGCAGAGAAGAGGCAGGGAACTTTCCCACGGTGCTGCTCGGCGAGATAGCATTGCGAGTTCTGCTTCCGCATTAATTCACTTACCTAGAGTCCTGCATCCAGGTTTGGTCCCCACCCCTAGAAAAAGATGTTGAGACTCCAGAAAGAGTGCAGAGAAGAGCAAGCAGAGGATGAGGAGGAGACTGGAGGCTAAAACATACGATGAAGGGTTGCAGGAACTGGGCCTGGCTAGTCTAGGGAAGGGAAGAAGGAGTAAGGGCGACATCTTACAGATTAACAGAGTTGGAAGGGACCTTGTAGGTCATCTAGTCCAACCCCCTGCCCAAATAGGAGACCCTACACCATCTCTAACAAATGGCAGTTCAGTCGTGTGTGCATATGCAGAGGTGCATGGCACGGGGGGAGGCGCTATGTGCAGGAAGGTGGGGGGTCACGCATGCATTGCACTATGGGTGCGGGCATGTGTGCACGCTTGCACTGTTGGCATGTGACGACAAAAAGGTGAGCCCTCACTGCTATTTCAGACAAGGGACTGTCCAGTCTCTTTTTGAAAACCTCCAGTGGTGGAGTATGCACAATTTTTGAAGGCAAGGTTTTCTGTTGGAAACGTTTCCACCATTAAGAAATTTCTCCTTAATTCCAGGTTGCTTCCCTCCTGGTTTAGTTTCCATCCCTTGTTTCTTGTCCTGTCTTCAGGGGCTTTGGAGAATAATTTGACCCCCTCCTTCTTTCTGGCAGCTCCTCCAATACTGGAATACAAAGGTCGTAAGTGTGAAAAATGGTCACAAGTCACTTTCATCATTGCCGCTTTAACTTTGAATGGTCAGTAAATGAACTATTGTTAAGTTGTCAAGTTACATGCTGTTCATCAAAACCGCTCAAGTTTTGATCACACAACCTCGGGGAACGTTGCGACGGTCGTAAGTGCAAGGACCCCGGTCTGCGAGTCACTTTTTTTTCCAGTGCCGTTGTAACTTTGATCCGTTGCTAAACGAATGGCCGTAAATCAGGGATTGCCTGTCATTAAGAAACGAGCTTTTCAACTTTGCAAGCAAGGGCAAGTGATTCAGGGATAAAGATTTTCGTTTTATTTGAGCGGGGACTTCAGAAAAAAAAACCAAAAAACCCTACAGAATTGTATACACTTGGCACCGTGAGTAAAATCTTGAGTAAAGATTAAGTAGAAAGTTCTGTGCTGGTGGATAATCCTTCCAGGGAAGTTTATATGGGAGCCTCCGCCAAGTTGGCAGGAACCCACCGTGGATGGAGAAAACTCCCTCATCTTTCATCGTAGACCCGCTACTAAAGGTTTCCAACAACTGTTGCCCGTTCCTGATGTAGATCGTGGTGTTGATGGGATCAGCAGGGAGGGAAGTCAGTCCCAACTCCGCTAAGAGACCTTGGGAAAAAAAAAGATCTAAATGGAAGATACGGGCAAACTTTAGCAGCGCTTCTCTTCTGGTTTGTAGCTCGTGGTTTAAGGTGAAACATGGCCAACACGTCTCTTGATGCCATCAATTTGCAAGTCACTGAGTTATTGTGCCATGAAAGTGCCAAGAAATTTGGAAGGGGCCTTTGAGGTCTTCTAGTCCAGCCTCCTGTCCAAGCAGGAGAACCTGTCCCATTCCAGATGAGTGACTGCCTAGACCAGTGATGGCTAACCTTTTTGTCATCGTGTGCCGAAGGTGTTGCGCGCATGCGCACATGCCTGCACCCATAACGCAGTGCACGTGTGACCTCCACCCTCTGCATCATGGGCGCCCCTCTGTGCCACGCCCTTCTGTGCATGCGTGCGTCTCCCATGCACACCCCGCCTCCCGGGCCTGCGCAGCAGATACCCAACAATCGGCTGGTGGGAGGCTGCGCGCATGTGCAGCGGATCTGTTCTGGGTGACAGCTCGCACGCCGGCAGAAATGGCTTGGTGTGCCACTTCTGGCAGGCGTGCTATAGGTTCGCCATCACGAGTCTAGACTTCTTAAAAATCTCCAGTGATGGCGCACCCATGATTTCTAGTAGCAAGCTGTTCCGCTGGTTGATTGTCCTCCCTGTTAAGAAGTTTCTCCTTAATTCCAGTTTGCTTCTCTCCTTGGTTAGTTTCCATCCATTGTTTCTTGTCCTGCCTTCTGGTGCTTTGGAGAATAATGTGACCCGCTCCGTCCTCTTTGTGGCAGCCCCTCAAATACTGGAAGACTGCTGTCACCTCAGCCCCTAATCCGTCTTTTCATTAACCTGGACAATGGGACTGCAGCCCTTCAGAAAAGTATCTTAAAACAATGAATGCTGTGTACATGTGTCACATGTATGTTTAGAATAGAATAAAATAGAGCTGGAAGGGGCCTTTGAGGTCTTCTAGTCCAGCCCCCTGCTCAAGCAGGAGAACCTATCCCATTTCAGACAAGTCTAGACTCTTCTTCAAAACCTCCGGTGATGAAGTACCCACAAGGTCTGAAGACAAGCTAATTCCACTGGTTAATTGTTCTCCTTCTTAGGAAATTTCTCCTTAATTCCAGGTTGCTTCTCTCTTTCATTATTTCCCCACCATCGTTTCTTGTCTTGCCCTCCGGTGTTTGGAGAATAATTTGACCCCCTCTTCTTTGGGGCAGCCCCTCAAATCCTGGGAGACTGCTATCATGTCACCTTAATTCTTCTTTTCTCTAGCCAAACCCAAATCCTGCAGCTGTTCTTCATATGTTTTAGTCATCAGGCCTTTGATTGTCTTCGTTGCTCTTCCCTGGACTTTTTCCAAAGTCTCAACATCTTTTTTGTATTATGGTGACCAAAATTGATTACGGTATTCCAGGTGTGGCCTTAGTAGGCTTTTATAAAGTGGTACCAATACTTCGCGTGGTTCTGTGCCTCTTTTTAGCCTCTAAAACTTTCTGTCCTTGAAGTGGTATTGAAGGAGACCTCTTCTACTTTTTATTGTCTTTTTTTAGTTTTAGTCTTTAGTTTTAGTTTAGTTGGTTGTCATTGCACCTCATGCAACGAAATCAAACGCCATCTTCAGTGCACATCATGACCATGAAAACAAACACAAACACACATCCTTCACCCGCCACACATTGAACCGAAACTCCCCAACACAGCACCAACACTGCACTATACAGTAGAATTCAAAAGAGCTACTGCCCTGGGATAGAAGCTGTTTTTCAGCCTCTTTGTCCTTGTTTTTATTATTCTGTACCGTCTGCCAGATGGTAATAGTGCCAAAAAAAGGCTGCCCAGGATGAGATGGATCTTTGAGAATGTTTTGAATTTTCTTAAGGCAGCAGGAGCTATAAAGCTCTTCCAAAGAGGGGAGAGGGCAACCCATGATCATCTGGGCAATGACATTCACCCTCTGGAGTGCTGTCCTATCTGCCCCTGTGCAAGTGGCAAACCCTACACAAGTGCAGTAAGTTAAGATCCTCTCTCTGTTGCAGCGGTAGAAGGTCACCAGCAGTTTTCCATTCAGTTGTTGTTTCCTGAGAAGCCTCAGGTAGTCTAATCTACCTGCATTTTTAAGTTCTTCCTAATGATTTTTGGTTGAATCCATCTCTTGGCTCAAGAATTGTGAGGTCTTTGGTACTCTGTGACTTGGTCATTTTCTTGCAGACATTTCATGACCCAGCTACGTATCATCATTAGTGCTAGAAGCGGGTGGGATTCTGCCGATTTGGACCAGTCTGAGCAAATCTGTGCCTCTGAAGATCAGTTGTCTCCAAATGGGTTCGTGGCAATGATTATGTGAGCCCACCCATGCAATACTGCGCGGTACTGACCTTTATCATCCCAGAAGAGTGGATTGCCGCTCCTCAGCTGTGTTACTCCCCCAAAGTAACATTAGTAGGTAAGGACTTTTGCATTATGTTGATGCGCATGCAGCAATCACCGAACACTGATTGTTATACCAACAGTATCCCACCTGTGGTGGGATTCGAACATTTTTACTACTGGTTCTGTGGGCATGGCAGGGGAAGGTTACTGCAAAATCTCCATTCCTTCCCCATCCCACTAACCTGCTTTCCAGCTCCGGCTGGGTCTCCTTTGGTTGCCCTGTCCAGGAGAACGGAGCTGGAAAGCAGGTTAGTGGGTTGGGGAGGGAATGGAGATTTTGCAGTAACCTTCCCCTGCCATGCCCACAGAACTATAGATGCGGTTGGCGGGGCCGGTCAGAGGTGGCATTGACCAGTTCTCTGAACTACTCAAAATTTTCACTGCTGGTTCTCCAGAACCGGTCAGAACCGTCTGAATACTACTTGTACATCTGACTCCTGGCTAGAAGGGAATGGAGGACGAGGAATGTGGGGTCTCTGGTGCCCTTTGAGCTTGGCTGTTTTCTTCAAGATGTTTCATGATCCAACTAGGTAATATCAGTGCTAGCCTGGATAATGATTAACTAGTTTGGTTGATGAAATAATGCAAGAAAACAATAAAGCTCAGAGAGCACCAAGGACCCCACAGTTCTCCACTCCGCAAACCCCACTTCCTTCTAGCACTGATGACGTTCCCTGGTTGGGTCATGAAATGTCTGCAAGGAAACAGCCGAGCTGAGAGAGCACCAAAGACCCCACGGTCCTCCTCCTCCTCCTCCTCCTCCACTCCCTTCTAGCAGTAACGATGTTACCTAGTTGGGTCATGAAATGTCTGCAAGGAAACCAGCACGCTCACAAGAGTGCTAAAAAACCTCTCAATTCTGAGCCAAGAAAGATCACTTCAACCCTGAGCGACAAATGCTTTATTGGCTCAGAATTTTTGCCTGTGCAATGTGGAGTTGGCTCTTCTTGAGGGTCGGTTTTTGCGAAGAGTGCATCCGCACTTAGGGATTCACGGAGGAGATGGTTACTCATGGCTTGGGAATTGGCTTTCTCAGAAGCCCACCGAGCATTTAGCCCCGAGCAAAGTTCATGTCAGTTCACTTGGCTTGGAATTGGGGCAGCCACCATTTTGAATTTCTTGGCCCTTCTCCCGGCGGTGGAAGTCCTTCGCTTTGTGCAATTTTCAAGCGACGGAGTTGACTTTCATGTATAGGCAGAGAATGTTCAAGCTGTCCGAAGTAGGAGAAACGTCTGGATTGTGTTGAAGCTTTGGGATTTCTTCTGATCTTTGGAATTTCTTCTAATCCCTGATGATCCTTCTCCTCTTCTGGAAGGCCTCCTGAGCAATGAACCTCATCCCATTCTTTGGAGTCATGCATTCCACTAAGTAATGACGGCTTGCGTAAGGAATGTCTGGTTTCTTCGGTCGCAAATTTACGGTAAACCACCAAAACTGGTCCTACCAAGAAGCAGGAAAAAACCTCCCCATCTCCCTTGAGATTTGTAATTTTGCAAAGCTCTTTCACTTAATCCCAGGTCTTTCCTAAGCTTGAAATATCTTAAATGCTTTCTCTCTCTCTCTCCCTCTCCCTCTCCCTCTCTCCCTGTGTGTGTGTGTGTGTGTGTGTGTGTGTGTGTGTGTGTTTAAAGATGGCCTTTCCCTCTTGTTCTGTAACTGGTTATTTTTTTCTCCTTTTTTCCGGCTTTCAGAGATAAAACTGTTGGTATGATGCGGGTTATTTCTAAAAATGGCCACGCTGAGGTTTTGTTGAATTTCTTTTTTCCAAATTTGGAAAGGAAGAAGACCCCCTCCCCAAAAAAATCCCTTGGCTGGTTCAGTGGGATTTTGGACATTCAGCCCAAGAACGATGGGATCACAAACCATTTTGTGAAGGTGGTGGAACTGTTAACAAAAAAAAAGGTTTAAATTATTAAGTTAATAGAGTCCAGGGTTTTGAAACTTTCCAGGAGTTATCCAGTTTACAGAGTTTCCTAATAAAGTTTAGTCACCACTAATGATGGTTCTTTATGAAGAGATTTGAGTGAAAAACAAATATAGGCAGTTCTCGACACTGAAAAATGTGAGTGTGTTCTGACCCAGGCTTCATAAACCATAATGATTCACAAACTTGTTTTAAAAGCAAAACCTATTTTATTGCGACACTGGGAATTGTTTTCATTCCCAGCCGGAATTAATCTCTTAACAGTCCCCCGAGATGAGCACCCACCTTTCAGTTCTGCGAAGTGCTGCCAAAAACAAAAGTATCAAATTAACTAGAAAAGAAACCAACCGAAGTACAAGAAAAACCAACCAAAGTGCAAAAGAGCTTCATGGATGAGTTGGAACCGATTGAACTCTTCGCTTTCTGCAAAGGTTTTGTCATTTAGATCTGACTTTTACCCCTTATGGGAGGGGCAATCACTTCCCAGCCTTACTCACGAGTCGCCTCTTTTGTCTCAGTTGCTCTCGCCTTCTAGCAGCTCTCTGCATACACACACTGGGAACAGGCTCCCGCTGTTCCTCTGCCTCGCTGCTGCCAGACTCCGGAGGCTTCAAAGGCAGCACCCCACTCCCAGATGGTCTTGGCCCCATCTTTGCATCGGACGCAGGACCCTCGTCCAAGTCCTCTCCAGACTCCCTGACTGGTCCCCGTTCTGCCCCACTGTCCGATTCCACTGTCGGCTGCCGGCGAACCACAACAGACGGATGCACATTTTTCACACACACCATTGTGGCATCCCCATGGTCACGAGGTTCAAAATTCGGAATGCTTGGCAGCTGGTTCCCATTTAGGACGCTTACCGTGTCCGGCAGTCGCGCGATCCCCTTTTTGTGACCTTCGGACAAGCAAAGTCAACAGGGAAGCCCGATTCACTGAACGACCAGATTCACTTAAAAGCCCTTGCTAACTAACTCAACAGCTGCAGTGATTCACGTTTAACAATGGGGGGGTAAGACAGGTCATAAAAAGGGGAGCTCCAACTCACTGACCCAATGTCTCAGCAGCATTAATTTTTTGGGGGGGGGAGGGTTCAAGGATGGTCATAAGGAAGAGTCTTGCAACGGAGGCCTTTTGGGAGGAGAGATTGTTGTTGCCTGAATTCAACGTTGGCTGTTTTTTCTATTTTTTCCTCCCTACATGGTTCTCTTTTCTCCGACAGTTGGGTTAAAACACACACACACACGCACACAGCTTTGCTGCACGGAGAAAGGCTTTGCAATTGATGGCCTCTTGGGGGATGTCTGGAGGGACCGTAAAACCCGAGGGAACCTCTTTCTCTCTCTCTCTCTCTCTCTCTCTCCCCCCTCTTGCACTCAACACATGGATAAATCATGAGTTTGCTCCTTTGACTTGACAAGGCAACCCCATCCTGGGAAGGCAGCTTTTGATAAGAGCAAATTCAGAGGGGAGGAGGCGGTGTCCTGCGTGGCGGAGGGCGGGGGGGGGGGACCCAAAGGCCATGTCCCAAGAGAAGGAAAAGGAAAAGCTTAATTTTAAAAAGAGACTGGGAAGCTCGTCACTGGGAGTCGACATAGGCCTGGCAGGGTATTTTTTTTGCTGGCTGCTTTGCAAACGGAATTTGCCGTTTCAGAACAGAACAGAAGAGAGAGTTGGAAGGAAGGGACCTTGGAGGTCTTCTAGACCAGCCCCTTGCTCCAGACCAGTGACCGTTCCAGACCAGCGACTGTCCAGACTCTTTTTAAAAACCTACAGTGATGGACCGCCAACAACTTTTGGGAGGCCAGCTGTTCCGCTGGTTAATTGTCCTCACTGTTTCTCCTTAATTCCAGGTTGCTTCTCTCTTCGATCGCTTTCCATTCATTGCTTCTTATCTTGCCTCGGACTCTACTTCCCCCAGTAAAAAAATCTTGACCCTGGTGCGCATTGAATGTGGTGCGCAGGTTTCACTCCCACCCTGGGCTCAAAAGTGGACACCAGGGCGGGTAATCCTTCACTGACAACCGTTCATTGCAAGTCCCAAATGTGTGGGATTCCTCTCTTCCCCCCACCCCCCAAAAAAGCAGCTGGACTTTCTTGGGTGTTTTGTTTTTAAAAAAAAAAACACGTTTTGCTTCTCATCCAAGAAGCTGCTTCAGTTCATTTCAGATGAAGCTGCTTGGACGAGAAGCAAAATGTTTCCGAAGAAAAACACCCCAGAAAATCCAGCTGCTTCTACTCCAGCTCCTCGCTTAAGCAGGAGAACCTATCCCCGTGATGGCGAACCTGTGGTACGCATGCCACGGGTGGCACACACAGCCGTTTGTGTGGGCATGCAAGCCCCCAGCCAAGCTTAGCTGAACTGTGCATGCACACGCCTTCCAGCTGATTTTCGGCCCATTTGAGGCCTTTTTCGGCCTCCCGGAGGCTCGAAGGAAAGCCTCTGCAGCCTTGGGAGGCTGAAAAACAGGCCCGTTTTTTCAGCCTTCAAAGGCCGCAGAGGTTTCCCTCGAGCCTCTGAGAGGCCGAAAAAGGCCACAATGGGCCAAATATCAGCTGGGAGGCAGCGCGTGCATTCTCAGTGCAGGTAAGGGGGCGGGGAGGGATTGCGTGTGCATGTGCAGGGCGCATTACATTGTGGGTGCCGGTGCATGCATTCAGCACACCACAACAAAAGGGTTCGCCATCACTGACCTATATACCATCCCAGAGAAATGACAGTCCAGCAAACGTAACGCCTTGTCTAGCAATGGAAATTCTGGTCGCAATTGTGATTGTACGTCAAGGACTACCTGTATTTTTGCTGGCTGGTATTTTCCCTCTCTCTTTCTCTCTCTTTTTCTTTTCCCAGGGAAGCCAAGTTTCCCCCCACCTTTCCAAGCGAGACAAGGGAGGGGGACGGAAGCAATGAGAACAAGTCCTTGATGTCTCTCGGTGACTGAAAAATATTCCTTTTTTCACCTGCCAACTCGCTGGCGTTTGGCACTTCGTCTAACGTGTAACGGCAGGACACAGTGTTGTGTTTTATTTTTAGCCCCTTCTGCATTAGTAATTAACTTGTCCTTTCGGCCCGCTCTGTCTCTTAGCGGTGGCGGGAGAGGAAGTCTCGAGGCTGTGCCATTCCTAAGCCAGACGTCTTGCTAAAATTTCTTCCACCTGAAAAATGGGGTGGGAGGAATAAATCAATGTTCAATTTGCTTTCTGGGACGGATGCGACTTTGCTTCTCAAACCCATGAATCCCCCCAATTCCCACGGAACGTGCAAAGAGAGATTTGCCGGCGGACGGCTGGTTCTGCCACAAGCTAAGTTAGTTGGATTAAAAGCAGAAGAAGAAACAGAAAAACCGGCAGGGTTGAATTGCAAAGATGGCTTAAGCCCTCGATGGCAAACCTGTGGCACGCAGAGCCATTGGTGCGGGCATGCGAGCCCCAGCCAAACTTAACCTCCACTGCACATGCGTACGCCTCTCAGCTGATTTTTTTTGTCTGTTTGAGGCCGTTTTCGTCCTCTCAATGGCTCAAGGGAAGCCTCTGCAGCCTCGGGAGGCCAAAAAACAGGCCTTCCGGAAATACCAGAAGTGCTGAAACAGGCTTCCCGAGGCTGCAGGTAATTCTCTCAAGCCTCTGGGAGGGCGAAAAAGGCCTCAAACGGGCGGAAAATCAGCTGGGAGGTGCATGCATGCACAGTTCAGGTAAGGAGGCGTGTGTGTGTGTTGCGCACACATATCCGGGTGTGTGTGTGCGTGCGTTGTATTGTGGGTGGCCCCCGCATGCATGCTTTCGGCACACCACAACAAAAAGGTTCGCCATCACTGGCTTTAGCTATGTACTGGCTTTCTTTTGGCTAAAATCTGGAATTAATTCTCTTTTTTTCCTTGATTTTATTCAGTCTGGGCTTAGTACGAAAAATCTTGGAAACCACTTATTTGTATCTTTTTTTTCTCTTTTTTTTCTCTTTTTCTTCCACTTCTTTGCTTTTCCTTTTTTTCCCCTCTTCCTTGCTTTATATTAGTCCGTATTGATTTTTCATAGTCTCTTCTAAACAGGGTGTACAGGTGGTTTATCTTGGTGTTGATGGCTGAGCCACATTTTTTTTTAAACCAACCCTGGCAGGACAAGCTCCTTTAGATGTGTGTTTATTTATTTATTATCTACCTATTTATCCATTAGAAATGATGTATTCCTTGCTGCTTTTCACATCTGCCCTTAAGTACTACCCTAAAATAGGCTTTGGAAATAACACTGGCTATACGAGAGTGTTCGGCAGATAATAGTTCAGTGTGAAGAACAAAATGAAAAGGAAATTCAATTGTTGATGGCGCAGAAGTTGGGCCTTCCTCCAGCCATTGTGGAGAAGCGGAATTTCCATTTCCCTTCTCTCTGTTTACACGGTGGCGGTTGGAATAACTCCAAGAGGACAACAAGGAAAGGCTACAGTGCTTGCCCATTTCATACCATTCTCTTACATTTGCTTACTATTTTTAAAGTCTTTGAGCAATGCTTTTTATGGCTTCAAAACCCTTGGAGGCCACCAGATCAACTGCAGGTTCCAGCACACATCCTGGGAATCTTCTGGAGCTCCAAAGGAGCCAATTTTGAGTCCTCTTCTCCAGTTTTTGCTCGCAAGCAAACAGTTGATTTCAAGGTCTATTTCTCCAAGATGTAGGTGTTGGATTGTTCAAGGCAAGAAAGTCCAGATCTTGATCACCTAGGAAGGACCCCCAGGTAACTTTCAGGATGCTTTTGGTGGTCCCAAAAGTACTTTTCAAAAGATAAACTGGACTTATTTTGTTTTTTGTTTTTGTTTTGAAAAGCACCTTTGGGACAAATTTAACAGATAATCAGAGTTGGAATGGACTTTATAGGTCATCTAGTCCAACCCCCTGCCCAAGTGGGAGACCCTAAACCATTTCTGACAAATGGTAGCCCAATCTCTTCTTGAAGGTCTCAAGCGATGGCGCTCCCACAACTTCCAAGGGCAACTTCTGTTCCATTGATTGATTGTTCTCACCATCAGAAAGTTTCTCCTTATTTCCAGGTTGAATCTCTCCTTGTTCAGTTTCCATCCATGATTCCTTGTCTGGCCTACAGGCACTTTAGAAAATAGCTTGAACCCCTCTTCCTATCTGTGGCAGCCCCTCAAATAGTGGAAGGCTGCTCTCATGTCTCCCCTGGTCCTTCTCTTCACTAGTCTAGCCAAGCCCAGTTCCTGCAACCATTCTTCGTATGTTTTAGTCTCCAGTCCCCTAATCATCCTGGTTGCTCTTATCTGTACTTTTTCTAGAGTCTCAACGTCTTTTTTATAGTGTGGTGACCAAAACTGGACGCAGTACTTTAGGTCTTACTAAGGCTTTATAGAGTGGTATTAGTACCTCACTTGATCTTGATTGTATCTCTCCGTTAATGCAATTTAGGATTGCATCAGCTTTTTTGGCTGCCGCTGCCACACTGGTTGGGACAACCATGAACTGAATGATTAAGAAGCTCCATAGATATCAAGCAATTGATGGTTTACTAAGTTTATCATTTTCTAAAGGGAGGATTTTTCGAGAAGCCAGTATTGAGTTGAGTTCACCTTGCAAGCTCTCCCAAAGCACGCTGGTTTGAGTTGCAGCTTGAAAGTTCTCAGGTCTTGTCCCAATGCAAAATGTATTCTAGGACAGCGGTCACCAACTGGTGGGCCGGGGACCACTGGTGGTCCGCAAGAAAATTTGGGTGGTCTGCAGAGAAATGTGCCCCCCCCAAAGCATTCCCTCCAAAGCAATTAATCCAGGCTCCATGGGAACATAAGGCTGCACCACCCACATGGCCTGCCTACCCCGCTGCCTCCCCGCCCCACTTTGGCCGAGCACAAACCTTACCTTGAGCAGAGCCACGTGAGCTGGAACTGGAAGGTAAGACCAATGGCAGGGGAGGGTTGGGAAAGTCGATCCCATATTCCAGAGCTGCAGGAGTCACAGGACTGGCCCTTTGGTCATCCCGGAGCAACTGACCAAAGGGCCGGTCCTGTGACTCCTGCAGCTCTGGATTATGGGGACCGACTTTCCCACCAACGCCAGCAAGCCACCATTAGTCAAAATTCATATTAGTGGTCAGCGGGATTTAAAATTATGAGTTTGGTAATCCCCGAGGTCCAAAAGGCTGGCAATCCCTGTTCATGGGATGCTTGTTTTTACTACCAGTTTGGGTGAATGGGCCGAACTGGTAGCATACCACCACTGGTTTGGTGAGGGTTGAGGACCCGGGTTTGGCCTTCGCATGGAAGTGAGATTCTCGGGGTGTCTGTGGTGGGCTGGGAAAGTGGACATTTCACTTACAGAAATCCCTTAAGCATGAAGGCAGTCGCCAACAGTGGATCTTCCATCTTTTGTCACAATATTCCTTTCCAAGGTAAATTACGTTAGGCAAAGTGCAGGAAAATAACAATGTTGGAAGTTAGGAAGCGAAAGATAAAAAGGGAAAAAGAAAGACTGAATCAGATTAGCTCCCTGGAGAAATCTACAATGGTGGGAAGATGGAAGGAAAGAAAGGAAGAAGAAGAAGAAGAAGAATAGTTTGAATTTAATTTACGGAATACAAACTAAAGAACCCTCAAGGACATTAGCGGACCTCGCCCGAGCGCGAGACAAACGCTGAAGAAAAAGAAGAAGAAGAAACTAAAGAACCCTTTTCTTTAGGGTGACCGCAATATGATTGACTTTTGTCTCAACATACCCCCACTCAAAAATCATCACAATGACATAATCCCCAATTATAACTTCAAAAAAGGCAACTATGATCTTATAGACAACTATCTCTCATCCCTTGATTGGCAATCTCTATTCACTGGATGCAATACTGTTGAAGACCATTACAACATATTTTTACTTGAAGTCAAAAGAATCATCAAACTATATGTACTAATAACTCCCCCAAAAAAAACAGATTACCCATAACAATAAGGAAAATTCAATCCAAAAAGAGATCATTCTGGCGGAAAAAATCTGGTCACGTTGCCAATTTCAAAAGCTGCTCCAAAAATTTATGCCACCAGATAAAGACTGAATGCACCTATTGTCACATTAAACAAGAGGAAAACCTTCTACGCACCAATTCCACCCTCGCTTTTTACAATTTTGTAAACAACAAACTAAAAGACTCAAGGTCCACCCACCCCTGAAAGGACCTAATGCTAAAGACTGCAACGACGACACCATTACAGCCCACCTCTTTAATACATTCTTTGGCTCAGTATTTGTAAACAGCAATGGATCATGCCCAGTATTTCCTAGTCGAGCCACAGACAACTACAATGATCTAATACATATCGATTTTACAGAAGACAATGATGAAAAAGCACTACGCAATCTAAAACCATTTCTATCTTTTGGACTGGACGGAATATGTGCCTATTTTTAAAAAAGCTATCCACTGCCATAGCCAAACCTCTAAACATAATCTTTGAAAAATCTTTCAGGATCAGCTCCTTGCCTAACCTATGGTCACAAGCCACGGCCATCCCCATCTTCAAAAAGGGAGACCCCAGCCTAGTTGAAAATTACAGACCAATCTCCTTATGCTGCGTCACCTGTAAAGTCATGGATCAATTATTAACCAATCCATTATCCTCCACTTAGAAACAAACAACCTACTTTCTAATAAACAATTTGGTTTCAGGAAAAAACTATCCTGTAATCTGCAACTCTTACACTGCAAAAACATATGGACTACACAACTCTATCAAGGCAAAGCAATAGACACAATCTACATAGACTTCTATAAAGCCTTTGATTCAGTGGTTCACAACAAACTACTCCTAAAACTAAAATCTTATGGTATCTCTGGACAACGGCATAACTGGATAGAAGCATTTCTGTCAAACAGATAACAAATGGTCAAAATTGGGAGCGTCCCATCAAATTCTGTATCTGTCAATAGTGGTGTCCCCCAAGGCAGTGTTCTAGGACCAACTCTCTTCATACTCTACATAAATGACCTCTGTGATCACCTTAAGAGCAACTGCATTCTTTTTGCTGATGATGTAAAGCTGTTCAATACCAGACAATACTGCTACCCTTCAAAAAGACCTTGACTATGTATCAGAATGGTCAAACAAATGGCAACTTCAAATCTCAATAAACAAATGCTCTGTCTTACATATTGGCAAAAAAAATCAGAAAATAAAATACAGGCTGAATAGTCAAGCCCTTGTTGATGATCCAAGCTCTGTAAAGGACCTTGGAATACTCATCTCTAATGACCTAAGTGCTAGAGCCCACTGTAATTACATAGCCAAGAAGGCATTAAGAGTTGTTAACCTAATCCTACGTAGCTTTTTCTCTGGTAATATCACACTACTAACTAGAGCATACAAAACATTTGTAAGACCAATACTCTAATACAGCTCATCAGTCTGGAACCCTCATTACATATCTGATATTAGCACAGTTGAGAAAGTCCAGAAATATTTCACAAGAAGAGTTCTCCAATTCTCTACTCGTTGTAGAATACCTTATGCCACCAGACTTGAAATTCTAGACCTAGAAAACTTTGAATTACGCCGTCTTCGGTCTGATCTAAGTATGGTATATAAAATCATACATTGTAATGACTTACCTGTCAATGAATATTTCAACTTCAACCATAACAACACAAGAGCACACAATAGATACAAACTTAAGGTTAACCGCACCAAACTCGATTGCAGGAAATACGACTTCAGCAACAGAGTGGTCAATGTCTGGAATACTCTACCTGACTCTGTGGTTTCTTCCCCAAACCCCAAAAACTTTAACCTTAGACTGTCTACTAGTGACCTCACCCCTTTCCTAAGAGGTCTGTAGGGGGCGTGCATAAGTGCACCAATGTGCCTACCATCCCTGTCTTATTGTTTCTTTTATTTTTCTTATATGTACCCATTTCATGTATTCATAACTATGTATATACTTATACCTATTATCTTGTAAGCCGTTGACAAATCAAAATAAAAAAAAGAAGGGGATGGTTAGAAAGATGGATGGATCTGATGATGGGATTGGTGACTCCATTGTTTGAAGAGGGTGTGCTCTTTTGAGCAGGGTGGTTTTCTTGCAGACATTTCATTACCCAAGTAGGTAATAACATCAGTGCTAGAAGGGAGAGGGATTTGTGGAATGGAAGAGGAGGAGAACTGTAGGGTCCTTGATGTGCTCTCTGAGCTTGGTGGTTTTATTGAAGACATTTCATGACCCAAACTAGGTAACATCACCAGTGCTGAAGATGTTACCTAGTTTGATAATGAAACATCTGCAAGTAAACCACCAAGCTCAAGAGAGCACCAAGGACCCTACACCACCACCATTCCTCCTCCTCCTCCCCCCCCTCTACAAACCCTCCTCTCTTTAAGCACTGATGATGTTACTTAGTTTGACAATGAAACGTCTGGAAGATAACAAGCTCAGAGAGTACCAAGGACCCCACAGTTCAACCTTGAGCTACAAATATTCTCCTTTATTGAAGGCATGAATGAGTTAACAAGCCACTCTATAAACCATTGAATCCAAACAAAAGTTATTTAAAAACAAACACACCTATACAAAAGGGAGAGAAAAAAGAGGAAAAAAACGCTCGGTCATACGAACCGAAAAAAGAAGAGAAAAAGAGATATAAAAGAAAGAAAGAAACAAAAGAAACGGAAGAGAAAAGAAAATACATTTAAAAATGTATTTTCTCTTTTTTCTCTCCCTTTTGTATATGTAATGTCGATATGTTTTTAATTGTAAATTCAATAAAATTTATTTATAATAAAAACAAACACACCACACTGATGGCTTTATCAGTTTTTGTTACCGTTCAAACTTAGATTTACACGAAGTGTCCGAAACTGAAACTTAAATAGTTTTGTTTGCTTTCCTCAAACTTTGCAAAGTGCGCCACTCAAGCGAAAAACCTGCCTGCAAGCAAGCCAGGAAGCCACCTGTTGTAACCTTAAGCCAAGCATTGAGGAACGCAAGTGTGGGGAGTCGTTCACGCTGCAAAGAAAACCTCAAAATCAAATCAAAATGAAAAACGAAAGGATGTCGGTCTGATTCCAGTATAAAAGATTGGCAATGTGGGGTTTATTGAGACACAAAAGAACTTCCCTGCAATGAAAAAAGAGGGCTCAAAGCTTCGCCCACAGTTGCTTTGAACGATAGCCAGAGTTTCCATAGCTACAGAGAATAATTGCTGGCAGCCAGAAACATTAAGGGAGGCAGAGAGAAGTGAATTGATCCTCTTTGGGGTACTTTTTTTTTCCTCTTTCCTTTTTGCTTTGATGCAATTTTTTTTTGGTGGAGCATTGGGTAGCCTGGGAAAAAAACCAAAACTGCTGGTCCCTTAGGATTTGCAAATAGCTTAGTGTTGTGGCCTGCCAGCAGACAGTGAGGAGGTTGGGAAGGAACCTGGGCCAGTCCTGGAGTCTGGAGAAGGCACTGACGAGGGCTCTGCATCTGCCTTCAGAGTCGGAGATCAGTGGGGCAGAGGAACAGCTGGAGCCTGTTCCCGATGTGCGCATGAGCAGAGCTGCCAGGAGAAGGGAACAGTTAAGGAACAAGAGTCGACTCGGGAGTAAAGGCACAGGTGGACGGTGAATGGTCCCTTCCGTAGGGAATAAAGAGGAGCAAAAGGGGAGTGAGGTTTGCAGGAGACAATCAGTTCATTTAATTAGGGTGAAGATTTGTTTGTGACTCCTTGCCAAGTATTTTCTGGTACAGTGTTGCCCTTGAAAGCGGTCATGCCCTTGTTGGAGTCTGATTCTGAGGGGGAGATTGAGCAGCTGACAGGAAGTGGGAGTGTGGCTCCAGTGGCTGTGGAAGAAATGGGGGAAAGGCATAGTCCGGTTGGGCCTTTAGACAAAGATCCAGGGCCACCCTCTCTTCATCCTAGGGCACGCAGGGAGGAATGGAGAAGGAAGCAATGTGGCTTACAGGAGAGAAAAGGGCCCTGATCCTTTTCATTAGTTGCAGCTGGGAGAACAGGATGTTTGCAAACAGCACCTTGCTGGAAGCAAAGCCTGCATTATCTTTGTCAAGGCTTATCTGGGTTTTGGCGCCTTCCCAACTGTGTGTGTGTGCTTCGTTATCTGTTGGAAGTCTGCAATTTATTATCCTGGCCTGTCGTGTAAATTACTTCAGCGTGGTTTGTTTTGGGTTTTTTTTATTTCTGATTTATCTCTACTTTGGGTTCGAACTGCATTTCTTTCCTTCGTAGATTGTTTTTGGAAGAGTTTGATCTCCAGCCGAGGATAACTGGACATTGGGGGCCAAGTTGGAGGCATTAAAGGGAATTTATTTACTTTTGTGACTTTGTGATTTTTGTGCCATGGCCCAGGTCATCATAGAAGCTATTAGCCTGGCACCTCTCCAAGATCAGATCCGTGGTTGCAATTCACCCTTGAAAGATTGTTTGCTGGGACTTTGCTGGATGTGAATGGGAAGAATTCACATTAGCTTAATAAAAAGAGCTTTTCTGCTTAGGGATTTTGTGAAGCCTAGGTCAGAACACCTGGCACCTGGCGGAGATCCGTGTTGGGATTGTTGAATTGGCTATGAATCCAAAAATTAAGGCACAGATTGTCCTTGACTTACAACCACAAGAGAGACCCAGATTTCCGTTGCTAAGCAAGACATTGGTTAAGCGCACTTCGCTCCATGTTAGGATCCCTTCCTTGCGACAGTTTGTTAAGGGAATCACTGCCATTAAGTTAGTGACATGGTCATTAAGTGAATCTGGCTTCCCCTTTGACTTTACTGGTCAAAAGGTCACAAAACGGGAATCCCATGAGCCCTGGGATGCTGCAACCGTCATAGATAGGAACCAGTGGCCAAACATCTGAATTTTGATCCGTGGGGAGGCTGCAATGGTCGTTAAGTGTGAAAAATGGCCATAAATCAACTTTTTTCCGGTACCGTCGTAACTTTGAACCAGTTGCTAAATGAACTGTTGTAAGTGGAGGACTACCTGCATTTCTCTTTTAGTTCTGCCAAGGTGTAAATCCAATGTGGTTTTTTTAAAATCCTAAAACCAGAATTTGAAGGTGGGAGTTTTGGTCTTCTCGTTTTCAGGTCACCTCGGTTCACAAACACGAACTTAAAACCATGTTTGTAAATTAGGATGCTTTCCCCAACCCTCCTTTTTAGAATGAGTGAGTTGGAAGGGGTCTTGAAGGTCTTCTAGTCCAGCCCCCTGCTAAAGCAGGAGACCCTATGCTATTTCAGATAAGCGACTGCCTAGAGATATCATTTCAAACAAAGGATTGTCCGATTGCTTCTTAAAAACCTCCAATGACGGAGCACCCAAATTTTATCATAATTTATGTTAATATATCCAGATAATTACAGAACGTAGAATAATAGAATTGTAAGGGACCTTAGAGATCTTCTAGTCCAATCCCCTGCCCAAGCAGGATGTCCTCTACCATTTCAGACACATGGTTGTCCAATCTCTTCTTAAAAACCTCCAGTGTTGGAGCGCCCACAATTTCTAGTGGCAAGCTGTTCCACTGGTTAATTGTCCTCCCTTTTGAGAAGTTCCTCCTTAATTCCAGGCTGCTTCTCTCCTTAATTAGTTTCCATCTGTTGTTTCTTCTGCTTCTGGTGCTTTGGAGAATAATTCGACAACCCCCCTCTTCTTTCCAGCAGCCCCCCCAAATATTAGAATACTGTTGTTCTTCTTTTCTCTAGACGAGCCAAACCCCAAATCCTACAGCCTTCATTATGCATCACGGGCTGGACTTTGCCTTCCATCATGTTCAGCCAGCTGCTGAACCCCTCCAGGTTTAAAGGGGAGGGATGCATGGACTTTGTAGTCCCTTTGTAGCAGCGGCAAAGATAGAGGGTCGGAACTTTGAATCCGGCTCCAGTCCTCGGATGGTGGATTCCTCAGCTTGTTCCTGGGCAAGCTCTGCTACTCCCTGTCCTATAAACAGTGGTTTGCTTATTGTGGTTGGTAGGACAACCCCCCCTTCAACCCCCCCATTGGTTGTGTTTGCACGAGCCCCCGCTAAACGAAGCAGCTCTTCAGCCAAAACATCATGTGACGGTTGTGATCATTAAGCAATTTGCCCAAGGTCATTAAGCAAGGCGGGACCGCCATTTGCAACTTGTTGCCAGCCTTCCTCATTGACTTAACCGGTTGGAAGCCAGCTTGGAAAGTCGCAAGCAGTGATCATGTAACTTGCAGGGAAGTTGTGACGGTCATAAGTCTGAGGATCGAGGATAAGTTATTTTCTCCCCCCCCCCAAAAAAATGTGGCAGTAACTTCAAAAGCTTGCTTAACGGATGGTTGTAAGCTTAAGGACAGAGGGGAGTAGTGAAATGCTACCGGTTTGGACCGGTTTGCCCAACCCGGTAGCAAAAAATTGCTACCGGTTTGGCCAAACAGGAGATTTTGCAGTACCCACCAACCCACGCCTACAGAACCAGTAGTTAAAATAAAAATTGAATCCCACCACTGCTGCTGCGCACACACACGAAGTGCGCGATCACCAAATTGGTAGGGAAACTGGTAGAATCCCACCATTGTTTTGAAAAGGCTACTGACTCTGGAAACAGGTGTACGTTCAACTGGTGAGGCTACTTTCTCCAACTTTTTCCGGGAGCGGAGAGGGAAGCTGAGGCTACCCAAGAATGAAACCTCTGGGGACAGTTTTGCAAAGAGCCTCTTTCGTTTACGCAACCTCGGGAGCAAATTCCGAGGAAGCCGAATTCTGTTGGTGGTACGTTGGACTTCCTTTTTCTCTTCCCTTTTGGAAATCATGCAAGGCGGGGGAAAAAAAACTATTTCAATGCTGCAATGGATGAAGGGGAAGGCAAATGAACAAAAAGCAAGCTTGCTTTGGAGAAAACGGTTGGGTCAACTTTGCTACTGCCACAAATTATGCCGGGTGTAACTAGGTCTTATTTCAGGATAGGAGTGGAGGGCTTATTTAAAGCACCTGTAGGTTAAGTGGAACACCTGGAGAACCGGGTGTGGGGGTGGGGGACTTTCAATAGAAATCCTGACAAAGCAAAGTGTGCCTTCCTGTGTATAGGTAGTCCTTGAATTACGACCACACTTCAGCCCAACGTTCCTGTTGTTAGGTAAAGACATTTGTTAAATGAGTTTTGTCCCATCCCAAAGGTGCTTTTTCAGGAGATAACTAGACTTCCTTGTTTTTCTTTCGAAGGCATTTCACTTCTCATTCAAGAAGCTTCTTCAGCTCCAACCGGGTGGTGGGGAATGGAATAATTTGTATTCCTGGTAGACAGTTGGTCATTTGCATCCTTTTAGAGGGTGGTTGAGGCCACCTGGAGGTTTATCCGTGTCCTCAGGGTCACCTGAGTGGTGCAAATGGTTCCTGTGGTCTGCAATTTTCTTTTTTTCTGGAAATCCATTCCTATTAGTGCTAAAACTCCCAAGTGGCCTCAGTGACCCTCTGTAAAAGGATGCAAATGACCAGCTAGCTGTCTGCAAGGAATAAAAATCTTTCCATTCCCCAACACCTGGTCAGAGCTGAAGAAGCTTCTTGAAAGAGAAGCAAAATGCCTTCAAAGAAAAACCAGAATGTCCAGAAAGAAGTAAATTATTGTTATTGTTGTTGTTGTCGTTGTCGTTGTCGTTGCTGCTGTTGCTGTTGAATTAATATCAACGGGATGAATTTTCTTGTAAACATTTCAATTCTGATATTTTAATAAAATAACTGCACCCAGACAACACACTGTTTAATTGAAATTGAATTTTTATATGTTGTATAAATAAAACAATTTAAAAAATTGGGGGGAAAAAAACCCCTGTCTCAAACTCAACCCCCCCCCCTTTTTTTTTTCCCAACAGGACTCTAATCCAGCCTTTCTTTGTTTCCCTTCCAGGAGCAACAGGAAATGGCCGGGATGAGCATCGTGGGCCCAAACTTCCTTAGTGCGTCGCATCGCTGATTCTTAGGAGAGGCCCCCAAAAGAAGACTGCTCCCCCCCAACCCCCCTTTGGCAATGGCTGGATCTACGCAACCGGCAACTCAGACCTGGCGAGGGGCCGAAAGCCACTACCCCTCCCATGCCATGTCCTACCCTGTGGTGTTAAATCAGCCCCATGTGGTGAGTTGTCTTCTCTTCCCTCCTGGTTGGACTGAGTAGAGTAGAGTTGAGTTGAGTTGAGTTGAGTTGAGTTGAGTTGAATTCTTGATTGGCCAAGTGTGATTGGACACACAAGGAATTTGTCTTGGTGCAAATGTTCTCAGTGTACATAAAAGAAAAGATACATTCGTCAAGAGTCAAGAATCATCAGGTACAATGATAGTCATAGGGTACGATAAGAATAGAATAGAATAGAATAGAATAGAATAGAATAGAATAGAATAGAATAGAATAGAGAATCGAGAAGGGAAGGGAAGGAAAAGGAATAGAATTCTTTATTGGCCAAATATGACTGGACACACAAGGAATTTGTCTTGGTGGAAATACTCTCAGTGTACATAAAAGAAAAGATACATTTGTCAAAAGTCAAGAATCATCAGGTACAACACTTAACGATAGTCATAGGGTACAATAAGCAATCAAATCATACTAGGAAACAGTCAATATAAATCATAAGGATACAAGCCACAAAATTACAGTCATACAGTCACAAGTGGGAGGGGAGAGGTGATAAGGAGTGATGAGAAGATTAACTAATAGTAGTGCAGACTTAGTCAATAGTTGGACAGTGTTGAGGGAATTGTTTGTTTAGCAGAGTGATGGCATTCGGGAAAAAACTCTCCTTTTATCTAGTTGTTCTGGTGTGCAGTGCTCTATAGCATCATTTTGAGGGTTGGAGTTGAAACAGTTTATGTCCGGGATGTGAAGGGTCTGTAGATATTTTCACAGCCCTCTTTTTGACTCGTGCAGCATGCAGGTCCTCCATGGAAGGCAGGTTGGTAGTAATTCTTCTTTTTCTGCAGTTCTGGAGAATCACTCTCTGAAGTCTGTGTCTCGATACAGACACATTGAACATCGCTGACGTTGGCTGGCTGTGGGGCGTGCCAGTGGGGTGAGAGTGGGCTTCTGGGTCATGAGGACTAGGGCCTTGGGGGTGGTCTTGGTGAAGGCGATGATCGTGTGATCGGAATTTGGGGGTGCTTGGCCAGCAGGATGGTTTAAAACAGTCGTAGCCTCCCCAGGGGTTTTTGGGTTCGCCGTTTGTGAGATTCCGAGCCAGCTTCCGACAAGCAAAGGCAACGGGAGAAGCCGGATTTTCTCAGTGACCAAGCAATTCACTTAAAAACCACAGTGATTGACATAAAAACCTGGCACAAAAAGTGGTAGGAGCCCGGGTGGTACAAGTGGTTAGAATGCAGTATTGAAGGCTGACTCTGCTCATTGCCAGGAGTTCGATCCTGACTGGCTGAAGGTTGACTCAGCCTTCCATCCTTCTGAGGTTGGTAAAATGAGGATCCAGATTGTTGAGGGCAAAAGGCTGACTCTGTAAACCGCTTAGAGAGGGCTGTAGATCACTGTGAAGTGGTATATAAGTTCTTTTGCTATTTCTCTTTCCTTCCTTCCTTCCTTCCTTCCTTCCTTCCTTCCTTCCTTTCTACCTTCGCACAATGGTTGGAATGCAACATTGCAGGCTGATTCTGCCCACTGCCAACAGTTCAGTTCTGAGCGGCTCAAGGTTGCCTTGTCCTTCCGTCCTTCCAAAGGCGGTAAAATGAGGATCCAGATTGTTGAGGGCAAAAGGCTGACTCTGTAAACTGCTTAGAGAGGGCTGTAGATCACTGTGAAGTGGTATATAAGTTCTATTGCTATTTCTCTTTCCTTCCTTCCTTCCTTCCTTCCTTCCTTCCTTCCTTCCTTCCTTCGCACAATGGTTGGAATGCAACATTGCAGGCTGACTCTGCCCACTGCCAACAGTTCGATTCTGAGCGGCTCAAGGTTGCCTTGTCCTTCCGTCCTTCCAAAGTGGGTAAAATGAGGACCCAGATTGTTGGGGGGCAGGAAACTGAAACGCTTAAGAGGGGGCTGGCTGCAAAGCACCGTGAAGCAGTCTATAAGCCTGAAGCGCGATGACTGTTGTAAAATCAGAAGCAATTCCCTTAACCTACCTCGCTTAGCCACGGAAATTGCCGCCATCGATCAAGGACTACCTGTACCGTTAGTCCTTTGCGTTTGCTGGGTCAGCCCTGAGGCTGACATTTATGGATCTTCTGTGGACGAAGGAGGATTGGAAGGGAAACCCCCATTCCTTTCCTCGTGTGCCTTTTAGACATTTACAAAGTCTGGACAAGCCATGCTGCATTTTTGGAAACAAAGCCTAGCTGAGCTGAGGTCAGATTTCTTTCAAGCAAACTTGAGAGACAAGAGAGACAGCCGGCCGGGAATCGGAAATACACTGATGAGGTCAGAACTGAGTTTAAAATTCCCCACTCCCACCCCCAAGGGAAGAGGCTGTCTCCTTGCAAGGCAGAAAGTCTGCATAAAATAAACCATAATTACTGACACTCATATGGGACTTACTTGCACTTTTATTCCTCGTTGTCCCGCGACTCGGGAATGGATGTTTGTTTTCCTGCTTTGCTTTCTAGATCCAAAACAAAAGACTCTTTTTTGGGGCGGGGGAAGGGAGAACAGAGAAAAGAGAGATCAAAAGGAGCCCATTGTAATATAAGATTTGCCCAAAATAGCCCCTGAGCTCAATAAAAAAAGAAAGAAAGAAAAAAAAACCCGCAATCTTATCATGAGAACTTAAGACTCTTAGAGGCAGGGAACTGTGCCAGGTATTATTATTAGCATTTGAATAATTCCGACTCCCCGCAGGCTTACAAGATAAAAATTCAATAAAAAGGAAGAAAAGGGACGACAAGAAAATAAGGTTAATCCACCCACTTAAGCACAGCCTGAACTCCCAAATGGCTTGTACGTAAAACCAAAAACGGGGATAACAATAGCAAGATCAAAAGTGGAACAGGAGAATAGAATAACAGAGTTGGAAGCGAGGGACCTTGGAGGTCTTCCAGTCCAACCCCCTGCCTAGTCAGGAAACGGTAGACCATTTCAGACAAATGGTTGTCCAATCTCTTCTTAAAAACCTCCAGTGTTGGAGAATTCACAACTTCTGGAGGCAAGTTGTCCCACTTGCAAGTTGTCCCATTGTTCTGACTGTCAGGAAATTTCTCCTTAGTTCTGAGTTGCTTCTCTCGTTGATTAGTTTCCACCCATGGCTTCTTGTCCTGCCCTCAGATGCTTTGGAGAAGAGCTTGACTCTCTCTTCTTTGGGGCAGCCCCTCAAATATTGGAACACTGCTATCATGTCATTCCTAGTCCTTCTTTTTATCAAACTAGACGTACCCAGTTCCAGCAACTGTTCTTTATATGTTTTAACCTCCGGTCTCCTAATCATCTTTCTTGCTCTTCTCTGCACTCTTTCGAGAGTCTGAACTTGGGTGATGGATGATCACATCTCCAAAGTTTGATGGGGGGAAAAATTCTAAACCTTCCCAGTAACCGAGTTAACTTTTTTTTCTTTTTCTGGGAATTTGGCTGTTAATTTTATTAATTTATCAGCAGCGTAGATCCACCTCCCACTTCCTCAATCTTGTTTGGAATTTCCCTGGTCAGTTGGAGGCCCTTGAAATGGCTGGCAACCTTCCCAAGCTGTCGAAATCGAACCATCTTGAGAAGAGAAGCTTTAATAATCTACAACAAGAGCCTCCAAACTTGATGACATTAAGTCTTGAGGACTTCAACTTCCAGAATTCCCCAGAAAGGCCCTTAATAATCTACAAGAGCCTCCAAACTTGATGACTTTGAGGACTTCAACTTCCAGAATTCCCCAGAAAGGCCCTTAATAATCTACAACAAGAGCCTCCAAACTTGAGGACTTGAGGACTTGAGGACTTCAACTTCCAGAATTCCCCAGAAAGGCCCTTAATAATCTACAACAAGAGCTTCCAAACTTGATGACTTTAAGACTTGAGGACTTCAACTTCCAGAATTCTCCAGAAGGGCCCTTAATAATCTACAACAGACTTGTGGACTTCAACTCCAGAATTCTCCAGAAAGGCCCTTAATAATCTACAACAGACTTGTGGACTTCAACTCCAGAATTCCCTAGAAAGGCCCTTAATAATCTACAACAGACTTGTGGACTTCAACTCCAGAATTCTCCAGAAAGGCCCTTAATAATCTACAACAGACTTGTGGACTTCAACTCCAGAATTCCCCAGAAAGGCCCTTAATAATCTACAATAAGAGCCTCCAAACTTGATGACTTGATGTCTTGTGGACTTTGACTCC
Organism: Pseudonaja textilis; assembly: GCF_049901715.1. Lineage (NCBI taxonomy): Eukaryota > Metazoa > Chordata > Lepidosauria > Squamata > Elapidae > Pseudonaja > Pseudonaja textilis. The sequence continues at coordinate 10,666,090 of NC_142004.1, forward strand.
CAGAATTCCCCAGAGACCCTTAATAATTTACATCAGGGGTCTCCAAACTTCACAACTTTAAAGCTTGTGGACTTCCCAGAATTACTCAGCCAGCTAAATTCTGGTGATGTTCCCCATGCTGGCTGGGGAATTCTGGAGGGGCCGCAAGCCTTAAGTTTGCCAAGTCTGAAGAGTCTCTAAGGTAAAAGAAGGGGAGATACAATGTTTTGATGAAACAAATGGGCTCCATCAGAGTTGGAAGCCTAGTTGGATGGCTTTACATGGTTGATGGATTGTTTTCTTCAATCTCCAGGTATTTCTTATAGCCTCCTTGACACTATGGATGATAGTTAATGGGTGCCCAGATGGGATTTAGGGATCTACTTTAGGATCCCTGTATCATGATGGTGATTTATTGAAAACGTTGGCGTTCTCCAACAACTGTGGGAGATGCTTTGATTCGTGTTGTTGAGTTCAGAGTATCAACTGAGCAGAGAAGTGGTTGGTCAGTAGTTGACTCTCTTTCCGCTGTTCACACCACTGTTCTTCAGCCCTACCTCAGGAAGGCAGGATAAGAAGCGATGGGTTGAAGCTTGTCCAAGAGAGACCCAGCTTAGAAGTGAAGAGAAATTGCCTCGTTGGAGGTTTTCAAAACTAGACTGGATGGACAACCACTTGATCGGGATGGCGTAAGGTCTCATGCTTGAGCAAGGGGTTGGACTAGAAGACCTGGGGTCCCTCCCAGTGCTGTGATTCTAGGGTTCTAAGGTACCCTTTGGAAGCTTTTGAGGTGAATGAGGTGGCATCTCCAGGCATTTAGAATCGCTATAGAGGAGTGTATGAATTAACTTGCCTAGGCAGGGGGGTTGGACTAGAAGACCTCCAAAGTCTCTTCCAACTCTGTTTACTCTACTCTACTCTACTCTACTCTACTCTACTCCCTATTTTATTTTATATTCCATTCTATTCTGTATTCTGATCAGGGGGCTGGACTAGAAGACCTCCAAAGTCTCTTCCAACTCTGTTTACTCTACTCTACTCTACTCTTTCCTATTCTAGTCTATTCTATTCTACTCTACTTTATTCTTTCCTATTCTATTCTATTCTACTGTATTCTTTCCTATTCTATTCTACTCTACTCTACTCTACTCTACTCTACTGTACTCCCTATTCTATTTTATATTCCATTCCATTCTGTATTCTGAGCAGGGGGCTGGACTAGAAGACCTTCAAGGTACCTTCCAGATCCTATCCTATCCTACCCTACCCTACCCTACCCTACCCTACCCTACCCTACCCTATCCTAATTCTATAAAGGAGAACATTTGTAGCTCAGGGTTGAACTGTGGGGTCCTTGGTGTTTCTGAGTTTGGAGGTTTTCTTGCAGACATTTCATGACCCAACTAGGTAATATCATCAGTGGAAGCAGGAGGAGAAGGAATACGGCGACAGGAAGGGTATCTGGCCATTAAAACTATCTGCTAGCTCTATTCAGTTGTCCAGACTCCACCTCACAAGGGATTATGGGGCTGTTAAATGAAGGTGATTTCATGACCCAACTAGGTAACATCACCACTACTAATAGAAGAGAATATTTGTAGCTCAGGGTTCAACTATGGAGTCCTTGGTGTTCTCTGAACTTGGATGGTTACTCGTAGGCATTTCATTGCCTAACATCAGTACCAACAGATGTTTGTAGCTGAAGGTTCAACTGTTAGGTCCTTGGTGTTCTCCCAAGTTTGCTTGCAGACGTTTCATTGCCCAACTAGCTAACATCATCAGTGCCAACAGAAGAGAATATGTGTAACTCAGGGTTGAAATGAGGGGTCATTGGTGCTCTCTGAGCTTGGCTGCTTTCCTGAAGAAATTTCAGGACCCAAACTAGGTAACGTCTTTTTATTCCCAGACGAATTAAGGAATGGCTTAATTGAGTTGCAAAGAAATCTATGGCCATTTGCAATTTGATCTGGGTTAGAACATTGGGTAGAGTCCAGCCCTTTATTGGGTTAGTTAGCCATGACAGGGCGCTTAAGATATTTTGCAAAGCCAACCCATTGTAGCTTCTGTCAGGAAGTGTGTCGTTAAGGCAACCTGTTCTGACTCAGGCTTTGTCAAACGTAATTAAACACAAACTTGTTTTAAAAGCAAAGCCTATTTTAATGCAACGCTGAGAATTATTTCCATTCACAGCCAAAACGAACTTCAACAGATAAGCACACCCCTGTCAGTGCTGTGGAATGCTGCCAAAAACAGACGTATCCAAATTAATTAGTACCAGAAAAAAACGACCAGAATCTGCAGAGCTTTCAAGAAGGACTCAGGATATATTGAACTACTTTGCTTCCTGTAAAGCTCTTCGTCATCGAGGTCTGACTTTTATCCCTTATGGGAGAAGCAATCACCTCCCAGCCTTACTCCCGAGTTGCCCCTTCTGCTTCAGCTGCTCTCGCCTTCTAGCAGCCCTGCACACACGCACCCTGGGAACAGGCTCCCGCTGTTCCTCTGCCTCGCTGCTGCCAGAATCCGGAGGCTCCAGAGTCAGCACCCCACTCCCAGATGGTCCTGACCCCATCTCTGCATCGGATGCAGGACCCTCATCCGAGTCCTCCCCAGATTCCCGGACTGGTTCCCCTCACTGTCCGATAGCTCTGCCGTATGCACCGGTTGCCGGCGAACCACAACACAACCTGGAGTTGGGCCTAAAGTGCAAACCTGAGGTCAGACCCTGTGGGAGTGGGAGTCTGAGGGTGGGGAAGTGGTCTAGACAGAGATACAGTGTCTTGAAATGAAGGCAGAGCAGGGATAACTCAAGTACTGTGGGAAAAAGAAAACAGACCAGGAAGGAAATCTTAACCAAGATGTAAACTTCTGGAGAATATCTTGGTACAGTTGATGTGGTTTTGACTCTAAAGATGGCCGTTAATTTTGAGGAAGTTTCTCTTTTGACCAAAGAGTGGTTTGACTAGGGGTTTTCTTTACTTCTCCTTTTTTTCCTGAGTACTTTTGACCTAGATGTATACATTACGGAGCCTTCACAGTACCTCAAAGTTCTCCAGACTCTCCCGTGCACTGAAGATGTTTCCTCAAACTGTGGGTTTCCTCTCTTGTTGCATCACTCTTAAGTTTCTCTGCTGAGGCTTCATCAGGAGGTTACAGAAAACCCAACCCCTTGGTTTCCAGTTCTGGCCCTGCGGAAAGAAAAGAATTAGCTTTGGTGGTTGCAACTGCAAATGCAGTCAAGATACAAGAAAGATGCAAAAACATGTTTAGCAGAGTGATGGCGTTTGGGGAAAACTGTCGTTGTGTCTAGTTGTTCTGGTGTGCAGGGCTCTATAGCGTCGTTTTACAAAGAACCAACAACATTTGATAAGATATTATTAGTGGCAGATAAAACTGATCAAAAAATATGTAATTACTTATTAAGTTATAAAATGGAAAAGGAATACGTCAAAGAAACAACGATTGTACTGGCAACATTTTTTGATTGTACTATAGAATTAGATAATTGGCAAAAACTTTGGGATAGGGATTACAAACTGACAAAGGCTACTGCATATAAAGAAAATCTGTATAAAATGTTTTATAGGTGGCACTTGTCACCGGCAAGATTAGCAAAAATGTTAGCAAATATGTCCGCCAAGTGTTGGAAGTGTCATCAGATCCCAGGTATTTATTATCATATGTGGTGGACCTGAATGAGAGCAAGAAAATATTGGACGAAAATACATACATGGTTGGACAAGATGATCAGGCAACATATAGATCTGAAACCAGAAATATTCTTGTTGGGTGCAATGCCCAACAAAAGGAGCTATGATAAGGGAACTATAGATTTAGTTTTGCATATATTAGCAACGAGGATTGTATTTGCACAATATTGGGAAAATGAGGACACTTCATCTGATGAGGATGTAATTTGGAAAATATTAGACTGTACAGAGATGGATATTAAAAATAAAAGACAAGAAGACACAGAATATTATTTAACATGGAATAGATTTTATGAGTGGCTAGAGATAAGAGGTAGAAATTACATGAAGAAAGATAATTGCTATGTATGAATTAAATATAAAGACGGTTTATAATTAAAAATGTGCCAATATAACTAACAGAATCACAAATAAGCTAATATAAAGAGAAATCTAGTTAAAATAATTCTGTTGGAATAGAATGGAATGGAATAAAATAGAATATAATTCTTTATTGGCCAAGTGTGATTGGACACAGAAGGAATTTGTCTTGGTGCAAATGCTCTCCATGTACATAAAAGAAAAGATACATTCGTCAACAGTCAAGAATCATCAGGTGCAACACTTAATGATAGTCATAGGAATATGATAAGCAATCAAATCATACTAGGAAACAGTCAATATAAATTGTAAGGATACAAGCGACAAAGTTACAGTCATACAGTCACAAGTGGGAGGGGAGGGGTGATCAGGAGTGATGAAAAGGTTAATAGTAATAGTAGTGCAGACTTTGTAAATCGTTGGACAGTGTTGAGGGAATTATTTGTTTAGCAGAGTGATGGCATTTGGGGAAAAACTGTCGTTGTGTCTAGTTGTTCTGGTGTGCAGGGCTCTGTAGAGTCGTTTTGAGGGAAGGAGTTGAAACAGTTTATGTCCGGGATGTGAGGGGTCTGTAAATATTATCACAGCGCTCTTTTTGACTTGTGCAACATACAGGTCCTCAGTGGAAGGCAGGTTGATAGTAATTGTTTTTTCTGCCGTCCTAATTACTCTCTGAAGTCTGTGTCTGTCTGTTGGGTTGCAGAGCCAAACCAGACAGTTATAGAGGTGCAGATGACAGACTCAATGATTCGTCTGTAGAACTGGATCAGCAGAACTGTTATACTATTATTATTGTTATTAGTATATATGTTAATTTTTCTTTATGTTCTTTCTATGCTTCTCTGCAAATGAATGCCCTGACAATACACTGTATTCAAAATGTTTATATATATATACACATACATACATACACACATACACACACATAAAACAAAAAGAACTGTTGTAAGTCGCGGACTATCTATCTATATGATTTCGACCTGAAGGTTTATGACTTGGTTTTGTGTTGTCTGTTTTAGGATGTGAGTCTCTTGGAATATCAGCACCATCCCAGAGAATACACTTCCCACCTGCCCCCAGGATCTCTCTTACACCCACAACGACGCAGGCCCTCCTTGTTATCCGAATTTCAGCCAGGAAATGAAAGGTAAGACTAAAGAAATGGGACGCATTTGAGGTTCCAACAGATTTTTTTCTTCCCAAAAGATATTTAGGACCCAGCTTTGAAGTCTCTCTCTTCCCCGCTCCCTCTCTCTCTCCCCCTCTCTGTCCCTCTCTCTCTTTCCCTTTCTTTTCCTCTCTCCTCTCTCTCTCTCTCTCTCTTTCCCTCTCTCTCTCTCCTTCCCTCTCTCTTTCCTCCTTCCCTTTCTCTCTCTCCCTTTCTCTCTCCCCCTCTTTGCCCCTTTCTCTCTTTCCCTTTCTCTCTCCTCCCTTCTCTCCCCCCTCCCTTTTCTCCCCTTTCTCTCTTCCCCTCTCTCCTTTCTCTCTCTCTCACTTCTCTCTCTCTCCCTCTCTCTCTCTCACACACACACACACAGACAAAGACCATCTGTGTGCTGGACAACTGGTCACGTGGCTGCAGTTACCATAATTTTTGCTCAAAACAATGACAATTGGACCATCATTGCATTCACTAGGCAACCCTAGTGTGCGTGTCACAACTGCCACGATCGCGCGATGATCCGCTTTACGACTTAAACCGGTTTTAATTGCCAGACTCAATTATAGTTGTCAGTTGAAGACTCTGTATGGCAGAGTTTGTGACATCGTACAATAATATTTTGCGAGATCGAAGGTGTTTGGACCCGCCTCCCCAAACACGACAAACCCTCTGTATTTAAATAAATGTTGCCTTTTATTAGGAGCGCCAGCAGCCCCGGTAAAAAAAGTTCCTCTCTCAACGCAGGCTAATAAGTCCGTCCGGCAGGGAGAGGAATAGTTGTCTGCCACACCTTTTTATTTCCTCCCCCTGCCTTTTATCCCCAGAGCTAGGGTGGAGTTTCGCTAGCAGCAGTGGCCCTTCCGTTCCAAGGACCGGCCCATAGATTTCCACTGCTCTCCTCTCCTCTGCCTTCTGTGCATCTATGTGTCAGGCATTGGACCCAGCTGTTCCTCCTCTTCCTCATCAGCCACGTCCAGACCTGGGGGCTGTTGACTCTCCATCTGAGGGTTGACGGATGGCCCAGGCTCCACCTCTGTCTCTATCTCTCTGTGTGATGACCCAGGAAACAGCACACATGTAATAAATTCCCAAACATAAATAAATTTCCTTTAATGCCTCCAACCTGGCTTCACTGTTCAATTGTTCACAGTTGGAGATTAAACTCTTTCCAAAATAGTCTCCAAAAGAAAGAAATACAGTCCAAACTCAAAGAACAGATAACGGAGAGGTAAAAAAATCAAAACAAACAGCACTGAAGAAAGTTCAAAAACAGACCAGGATAATTAATTATAAACTTCAAGAAGAGAACAAGGCACAGTCCATTGGAACAATGCCAACCAAGATAAACCTCAGCCAGAAATAAAACATGCTTTGCTTCTAGCAATGCTGTGTTTTAAACGCCTTCCTTTATACTATTCCCCCCAGCTGAAGCCAATGAGGGGGATCATGGCCGCTTCCTCTCCCGTAAGCCACGTTGTTCCCTTCTCTGTTCCTCCTTGCATGCCCTAGGATGAAGAGGGGATGGGCCTGGGTCTTCCTCTGACTGCCCAGCCGGCCTCTACCCTTCCCCAGCCTCCTCCACAACCTCCGGAGCCACACTTCTACTCCCTGTCGGCCGTTCCGCCTCTCCCTCGACTCCACCAAGGGCATGATACTCTGCCAGCTCTATTTCCTCTTCCCTCTTGGAGTTCCCAGATTGTCTTGATGCTGACCCTGACTCGCATGCCTCCTCTTCCTCCTCCTCTGATTTGGCTGCTGGATGGACCAGCAGCCAACAGGCCACAAAAGTGGGTCGGTCACTGGGAGCAGAGATTTACTCTTCCAAGCGTTCGAACTCATGCCGGCGTTCAGGGAATTTATCTCCACTGAAACATGACTCACAGAACAGCCCAAAAGCCTGTATGTTGGTAGAGGGAAATACCATGAAGATGGGTTCTGCCGTAAGTCCGAACGTTAAGAAGAATAAATATCTGGTTCTGGTGACTGACCCACCTTCGATCTCGCATCATCGTTATCATCATCCTGGGACACATAATATAGTCAAAGTTTTGCAGCGTTAATTTAGCGCCAGAAAAATAAACACAGATGGCTGATGCTTCATTTAACATCTTTGTAAACGTAATAAGTAGATTTTACAAACCAGTTGTAGATTTGTCTTAACATAGAGCAAACTCCGACGGAAATAAACATGTTGCAAGTAACTTCAGAGTAGAGCTCCAATCTTCAGCAAGCAAGCATGTTAAGTTTCTCTTTCACTTTAGTTCAGCAGGCAAGCGAGAGAAACAGTTTCATTTCAACAGACAGACTCAGAATTCAACCTAGCTTCAGAGCTGCAGAGCTTAATATAGAGCCACACCTAGGCTACTTCCAGTTTCAGTTTCCAAACAGTTCTCATTGGCTGACTTAGTTGCTAGGCCTATTTATTGGCTGACCTTGTTATCAAGCTCTATTCCAGTTCATGAATATATTGACAATATATTTGCTTTCATTCATAATAATAATAATTTGCATTGCTCCTACCGTGATGTTGGATTCCTTAAGGAGCCGGCTATTATTGATGAATATAAAATACAATAATTTTTTTTTTAAAAAAAAATTCTTGTTGCTTTCTTAGTTCGACTTTGGAGTTTGCCTTTGGGGCTTGTGAAGCTTTCTTTTAAGATTATAAAGATGGCTTTAGTTTAGTTTACTTTATTGTCATTGTACCTCGTACAACAAAATCAAACGCCATCTTCAGTGCACATCATGACCATGAAAATAAACACAAGCACACAACTTTTACCCTCCACACATTGAACCGAAAACCCCCAACACAGCACCAACACTGCACTACGCAGTAGAATTCAACAGAGCTCCTGCCCTGGGATAGAAGCCGTTTTTCAGCCTATTTGTCCTTGTTTTTATTCTCCTGTACCATCTGCCAGATGGTAATAGTTCAAAAAAAAAGGGTGCCCAGGATGAGATGGATCTTTGAGAACATTTTGAACTTTCTTAAGGCAGCGGGAGCTTTAAAGCTCTTCCAAAGAGGGAAGAGGGCAACCCAGGATCCTCTGGGCAATGATGTTAACCCTCTGGGGTGCTTTCCTATCTGCCCCTGTGCAATTGGCAAACCATACAGAGGTGCAGTAAGTTAAAATACTCTCTTATGGTGCAGCGGTAGAAGGTCACCAGCACTTTAACGAATTGTATTGGGAGAAACGGTCTAAAAAAAAAATACCCATTTAAAATCCATTGGCTTGGAGCTCCTTGTCTCATTCTCTGCTCTCTTCCCTGCAGATCCCAGGAGACGCACGCTCGGGCCGAGTCCCATTCCTATCTCTCGGATCTGAGCAAACCGTCGGAAATCGAATTCATTGAGACCAAGCGGCCTCGGATGGAGCTGTTACAGGAGCCGCTGCGGAGGCCTCCGACTCTGCTCAGCCAGGCGGGAACAGACGGTTTCTCCAGGGTAAGCTGGAAAGAGAAGCTGTACAGGGAAACCTTGAATTACGAGTGTCATAGAACCCGTTCATTATAGGCATACATCAATAGAATGTTTGTAGCTCGGGGTGGAAATGAGGGGCCCTTGCTGACGTTTCATGACCCAACTAGGTAACATCATCAGTGCTAGAAAGGAATGGGGTTTGCAGAAGGAGGAAGGGAGGAGGAAGAGGACTGTGGGGTCCTTGGTGCTCTCTGAGCTTGGTGGTTTTCTTACAGACGTTTCATGACCCAACTAGGTAACATCATCAGTGCTAAAAGGGAGTGGGATTTGTAGAGTGGAGAAGAAGATGGGGGGGGAGGATGACAACTATGTGGTTCCTGGTGCTTTCTGAGCTTGGTTGTTTTCTTGCAGATGTTTCACGACCCAACTACGTAACATCATCAGTGCTAGAAGGAGGTTGGGCTTGTGGAGGAGGAGGGCTGTAGGTTCCTTGGTGCTCTCATAGCTTGGTAGTTTTCTTGCAGACGTTTCATGATCCAACTACGTAACATCATCAGTGCTAGAAGGGTGTGGGGTTTGCTCTCTGTTTATATACAAGTGGCCTGCCCTGTCCGTGTTGGTGAGAGTATTTCTTGGTGGTTCCTTGATAGAGCAGCTGTTTACTGTTCGAAGGTTTGTCTGAGTTGGAGGTTGGACATGCTTCAACTTTGGCAGAAGCTGAGGTGGCTAAATCCCGTGCGCCGGGGGGTGAGAGGTGGTGGTGGTGGGGATGAATAGGTCATCTGAGATGTTCTGTGATAACCCAGAGTGGGATACAAAATAAACACAGTCACAAAAAACAGGTGAAGCCCCTTTTATTCCTTCACGTTGCTTCCAAGCTACAAATATCCTTGACTGGAGACCAAAAAAAAACTCCCACACAAACAGTTACAAGAAGGAGGAAACACCTATAAATTATAAAGAGTAAAAAACAACACAAACCAGGAAAGATAAGGGCTTGTACATGTCCACTGATATCAGAACGCACATTGGGAAGGACACCAAACTCAGAGAGGAAACATAAACTAGAGATATTTCCACGCTTTGTTTCCAGCACTGGCCCATACGCAGGTCCGTCCTCTTATTCAGTTGTCACAGCTGCAGGCCAGGAAGAGGATCAAGGCCCTCTCCTCCCCAGTAGACCACGTCTCTCCCTTATCCTCTCCTCCCTGCGTGCCCTAGGATGGAGAGGGGATGGGCCTGGGTCCTCCTCTGACTGCTCAGCTGGCCTCTGCCCTTCTCCAGCCTCCTCCACAACCCCCGGAGCCAAACTTTCACTCCCTGTTGGCTGTTCCTCCTCTCCCTCGGAGTCAGTCTCCGCCAGGGCGTGACATGTTCAGGGGCCTGCCAAGATGATGGAGAGACCTGGCCCCTGGTGTTCTGACCAAGGCTTCCTGAGACAGTAACAATCACACGCTGTTCCCAAAAACCTTGTTTTTATTTCAACGGCTATGAATTATATGCATTCACCACCCATAATGAATCCCAAACAGTTTATGAATAGTCCCACAGAAGTCTGCCACAGTCTTTTAGGATAAGGCTGATAAGCACCCACCTTTATCTCCCTTGAAATGCTGCCAACGACTAGATTTCCAATTAGCTGTACAAGGCCAAACGGAGCATGAAGTCAACATGGAGCTTCAGAATTTAAACCGACCAGAATGGACAAAGTTGCTTCCTGCAAAGGCTCCTGTCCCTTCGCTCCTCCTTTATGTCTCATGGGAGGGGCCAATCACCTCCAAGCCTTACTCCCTTTTGTCTTAACTGTTCTTGCCTTCTGGCAGCTCTGCTCATGTGCGCACTGGGAACAGGCTCCCCCTCTTTTTTTACCTCCCCGATGTCAGATTCTGGAGGCACCAGCGTCTGCACATAACTCACACATGGCCCTGGACTCATCTCTGTATCGGACGCAGATCCCTCGTCCGAGCCCTCCCCAGACTCCAGGACTGGCCCATGTTCCTTCCCGCTGCCCGACTCTGCTGCCAGCTCCGCAGGCCGCTGGTGGACCACAACACCTGGTGGCTTCAGAGAAGGCAACCATCCCACCCCCTGCCAGCCAGCTGTCTACAGAAGGAAGTCGAGTTGTAAGGAAGGGAGTTGCGGGTCCTTCTGGAGGACACAGAGAGAGTGACCTTTGGTATTACAGGACAATGATGGTCTTGTCTTTCTTCCCCGCTAGTTAGAAATTGAGAGGGCCAGCTTGGATGAGATCTCCTGAAGGGAAGCAGCTGTTTTGAGGGCCAGCCAGGCGGTTTCTCCCTGGTTTAAGGTTACAGAATGGAGTCATCTGGAGAAAGATGGAGGGTCTGGGTGTGAGGAGGGAAGGACAGTTGCCAAGTCAACAGGCCCACGTGGGCTGCCTTCAGACGACAGAAGCTTTGCCTGTGTCAACTCTATGGTCTTTTTAAAGTTGCCAACAGAAAGGGAGTGGGGAAAGGGGTCCGAAAGAGCAGTGCGGCAGCTTGGAAATCGAAAGGGCATTCCATAAATAAGTTTTTCAAAGATAGTAACTAGGTGACTGACAGGTCGGTCACACAGGGAGATCCGTGATCCTGAGTAACAACCGTAAGGGGCAGGCTATCAACTCATAAAATATTTCTATGGTCCTTTTAGAGTTGCCAAGACAGGGAGGGGGGACAGTGCAGCAGCTTGGAAACCGAAACTGCATTCCATAAATGTTTTCAAAGATAGCAGCTAGGCTGAAGTGTCTGCCGTGCAAAATTCTAACTGGAGAGCAGGATTGATGACTCTGGGCTATGGAGGTGTCCCATTGGAGGATATGAATTATGATACACCTGGGGGTGAGGGGAAAACCAGGGTCAAGGGGTGACCATGAATGATGCATCTCAGAGTCGGCTACACCCAGGCAGTGCCGGACATGTTAACTCCCAATAAATCCTTTTGAAGTTTTGGAAGTTTGGCTCAAGACTCATGATTTAAATGGCGGGAACTGCCGGAATCCTGACCGCGTGTTCAAGAGGTTTCCTAGAGGTTCTCCAGACAGGTAGAAGAAGCTTTCTTCTCATGAACTTCCTTTCTCTCCCCCTCCCCCGGCCCCAACCTGCAGGATCGAGGCATCACCGGGAAACTGGAGCCCGTTTCTCCCATCACCTCGGCCCATTCAGATTTGGAATTGGATCTCCTCCCAACCCGGCTCTCGAAGGAGGAGCTGATCCAGAACATGGACCGTGTGGACCGAGAGATGACCATGGTGGAACAGCAGATCTCCAAGTTGAAAAAAAAGCAGGTGACAAGACCTCCCCTTCCCCAAAACCGACGTTAACGGAGATCGGCTGAGGGTTTTTCATCCAGATTTCAACCCGAGAAGGTCTAGGGCAGTGATGGCGAACCTTTTTGGTCTGGTGTGCCGAAAGTGCACGCGTGCATGTGCCGGCACCCAGAGTGCAATGCACTCCGCCTTCCTGTGCATGCATGCGCAACACCCTCCCGCCTTACCTGCATTGCGCGTGGGTGTGCCTTCCAGCTGATTTTCGGCCCGTTTGATGCCTTTTTCGCTCTCCTCCAGGAGGCTTGAGGGAAGCCTCTGCAGCCTCGGGAGGCCGAAAAACTGCCTCAAACCAGCTGAAAATCACCTGGGAAGCGCACGCAGGCGCAGCGCAGGTAGGTTTGCCTGCAGCTCGCGTGCCGGCACAAATGGTTCTGCATGCCGCCACCTGTGGCACGTGTGCCATAGGTCCGCTATCACAGGTCTGGTCATAGCCACAAATCTATTTTGATCGGGTTCTAGGTGTGACGAGGTCATTTCCTTTTGCCAGATAGAACATGGGGGCCACCATAGCATGATGGAGGATGTGCCAGGGAGACACGGCAGCTTTTAGAGACTTGGGAGCATCAACAAAGCCTAGATTTTCCCAGGATTGGGCCTGAATGACAGTAGCGTCCAGATGCCCTCATACAGGCAGTCCTTGACTTAACGGCCAGCATTGGGACCAGAATTTTGGTTGTTAAGCGAGTTTATTGCATGACTGGCTCCGATGTTGCAACCGTTTTTGCCGTGGTGTTCAGTGAATTCATGCGGTCATTCAACGAACCCTTTCCCAAATTGAAAACTCTGCTTGGAAGAAGCCACTTGGAAAGTTCCCCAGTCACAAGCCCAGGGCACCGCAACCGTCATAAAGGCGAGCCAGGTTGTTGCGATGGTTGTAACTTGGGTGGGTTACAAGTCGCTTCTTCCAAAGCTGTCGTAAATTTGAACCACCGTGAAGCGACCGGTTGTAAGTCGAGGACTGCCTGTGTGGCAATTTGTTGTGGTGTGTGTGTGTGTGTGTGTGAGTGGGGCGTTCCAGGGAGCGCTGGTCCCTGGGAGAGGGGGACTTCCGAAGAGCGCCCCCTGCCTGATTTCCGATTGCTCCTCTCCTTCTACAGCAACAGCTGGAGGAAGAAGCGGCCAAACCGCTGGAGCCCGAGAAGTCCATCTCTCCACCACCCCTGGAGTCGAAGCACCGCAGTCTGGTCCAGATCATCTACGACGAGAATCGGGTGAGCTGGGCTCTTGAACCCCGGGTTACGGTTTGGAAGGAGGCGCCTCCTTCCTAGTTTAAAGCTTGAGGGTGCAGCCGGCACGGTTTCTCTCAGCCAGCTACTTCTCAGGAGAAGAAGGAGGGAGGGAGGGAGGGATGAGAAATGGATGGATGGATGAAGGAGAGATGGATGGATGGATGGATGGGGCAATGGATGGATGGATGAGAAATGGATGAAGGAGAAATGGATGGATGGAGGTGGGTGGGTGAGTAGGGGGGAAGCGGGGATGGATGGATTGATGGAGCAATGGATGGATGGATGGATGAGAAATGGATGGATGGATGGAGAGATGGATGGATGGATGGAGGTGGGTGGGTGAATAGGGGATGGGGTTGGTGGATGGATGGATGGATGGAGCAATGGATGGATGAGAAATGGATTAAGGAGGGAGGGATGGATGGAAGGATGGAGGTGGGTGGGTGAGTGGGGGAGGAAGGGGTGGATGGGTGGATTGCTGGAGCAATGGATGGACGGATGAGAAATGGATGGATGGATGGAAGGATGGAGCGTGGTTGAGTAGGGGAGGAAGAGGTGGGTAGATGGATGGATGGATGGAGGGTAGATTGGATGGAGAAATGGATGGGATGATGGAGAAATGGATGGATGGATGGATGAAAGAGAAATGGATGGATGGATGGATGGATGGATGAAAGAGAAATGGATGGATGGAGATGGGTGGGTGGGTTGAGGGAGGAGGAAGTGGGTGGATGTAGGGAGGGTGGGATGGATGGATGGATTCCTACTCCCATTCCTACTCCCACTTCATCCAAAGGACGTTCGTCCCAAATTGGACTTTTTTTCTTTTGAAGACGTTTCGCTTCTCATCCAAGAAGCTTCTTCAGTTCTGATGGGATGGTGGGGAACGGAAGGATTTACACTCCTTGCAGACAGCCGGTCATTTGCATCCTTTTTAGAGGGTCGTTGAGGCCTCTTGGAGGTTTATCTGTGTCCTCAGGGTCAACCATGATCAGGATGACTGAAAATCTCCCTAGACCTTCAGCTATGCTTTTGGAGATGAACACCCTTTCAATGGGGCAGGAGTCTGAGTGGATTCCCAGAAAAATTGGAGGCTACAGGAACCATATGCACACTACTCAGGTAAATCTTCAAGTGGCCTCAGCACCTCTCTCAAAGGATGCAAATGACCAGCTGTCTTCAAGGAGTATAAATCCTTCCGTTCTCTACCATCCAGTCAGAGCTGAAGAAGCTTCTTGGAGGAGAAGCGAAATGTCTTCAAAAGAAAAAAAGTCCAATTTGGGATGAACACCCTTTGGATGAAGTGGGAGTAGGAATGGATTTCCAGGGAAAAATTGCAGGCCGCAAAAAAGAAGGAGCACCATTCAGGTGACCTTGAGGACACAGATAAACCTCCAAGTGGCCTCAGTGACCCTCTCAAAGGATGGAAATGACCAGCTCTGTCTGCAAGGAATATAAATCCTTCCGTTCCCCACCATCCCGTCAGAGTTGAAGAAGCTTCTTGGATGAGAAGCAAAATGTCCTCAAAAACAAACAAGAAAGTCCAGTTGTCTCCTGAAAAAAAGCACCTTTGGGACTGCCGTGTCCCGGATGACAGAGAATCTCCGTAGACTTTCAACCTAGAACTAAGGAGAAATTTCCTGACCGTGAAAACAATTAACCGGTAAAAAACCAGGTTGTCATCAGAAATTGTGGGTGCTCCAACACTGGAGGTTTTAAACAAGAGACTGGACAGCCCTTGGTCCAGAGTGGGATAGGACAGGGATGGCGAACCTTTTTTGTTGTGATGTGCTGAAAGCGTGCATGTGCGCAAGTGTGCCGGCACCCACAATGCAACGCAGCCCCATGCTCATGCACGTGCAACCCCTCCCTTACGTGCACTGCGCATGCGCGTGCCTCCCAACTGATTTTTGGCCTGTTTGAGGCTGTTTTCGCCTTCCCAGAGGATCGAGGGAAGCCTCTGCAGGTCCAGGAGGCTGAAAATCGGGCCCGTTTCGGCACTTCCGGTATTTCCGGAAGGCCCGTTTTTCAGCCTCCCGAGGCTGCAGAGGCTTCCCTCGAGCCTCCATGAGGCCGAAAATGGCCTCAAACGGGCCGAAAATCAGCTGGGAGGCGCACGCATGCGCAGTGCAGGTAAGTTTGGCTGGGGCTCGCGTGCCCGCACAAAGGGCTCCGCGTGCCACAGGTTCGCCATCACAGGTATAGGGTCTCCTGCTTGAGCAAGAGGGATGGACTAGGAGACCTCCAAGGTCCCTTCCAGGGCTGTTATTCTGTATTCTGAATATGCATTCTTCGGCATTGCAAAAAAAATCTGGCCAAGACCCGTGGATTATTTTTCATTTGTCCCCAAAGCACTGCAGTTGTTCCTTCCCTCTCTCGCTCGCCTGCCTTGGAGCAAATGCCTGTCAACTTCCTTTTTGGGAATTGACCTCATCTACGGCTGTTTCTCTTCTCTCTCTCTCTTTCTCTCTCTCCCCTCTCTCCCCCCCTTCTCTCTTGTCTCTTTCTCCCCCCTTTCCCTTTCTCTTTTCTTTCCCCCTCTCCCTCCCTTTCTCTCTCTCTCTTCCCCTTTCTCCTCCCCCTCTTCTCTCTTTCCTCTCTCCCTCCCTCTCTCCTCTCTCTCTTTCTCTCCCTCCCTCCCTCCCTCCCTCCATCTTCTCTCTCTTGTCCCTTTCTCTCTCTCTCCCTCCCTCCCCCTCTCTCTCTCTTCCCCTTTCTCCTCCCCCTCTTCTTTCTTTCCTCTTTCTCTCCCTCCCTCCCTCTTCTCTCTTGTCTCTTTCTCTCTCCCTCCCTCTCTCTCTCTCTTCCCCTTTCTCCTCCCCCTCTTCTCTCTTTCCTCTCCCTCTCTCTCCTCTCTCCCCTTTCTCTCTCTTTCTCTCCTGACGTCCCCCTCTTTCTCTCCCTCCCTCTCCTCTCTTGTCTCTTTCTCTCTCTCTCTCCTCTCTCTCTCTCTTCCCCTTTCTCCTCCCACCTCTTCTCTTTCTCTCCCTCTCCTCTCCCCCCTCTTTCTCTCTCTCTCCTCTCTCTATTTTTCTCACTCTCTCCTCCCCGCCCCCGTTTTTCCTCTCTGGTTCTCGCAGACGGTCTCTCTCGTAGCTGCGGCCCCTGAGTTCATGCGAGGACAGCCGCTGCCGCATCCTTTCTGCAGTTCCCCTCCTCCCGCTTCCCGCACGTCTGCTCTGTCAAGAAAAATAAAGGGAAGGAGTGAAAGAGGCCATTAAAAGGCAGGTTTTCGGAGGCACAAAATCCTTCCCTCTTGGGAGGTTCTTTTTTTTTTTGCAGTTAACAAGAGTTGGAAGGGACCTTGGAGGTCTT
This sequence comes from Pseudonaja textilis, assembly GCF_049901715.1. Lineage (NCBI taxonomy): Eukaryota > Metazoa > Chordata > Lepidosauria > Squamata > Elapidae > Pseudonaja > Pseudonaja textilis. The sequence continues at coordinate 10,682,597 of NC_142004.1, forward strand.
CTAGTCTAGCCCTCTCTTTTCAAGCAGGAGACCCTGTACCATTGCCATAGGTTTTTACAGATGTCCGCAGGTCTTTTCTGAGATTCACGGAGGAGGCTCGTGGTGTGTTTGTGGCGGTGATTAGAAAACAAGCAGTGTTTGCATTGAGAACATAGAATAACAGGGTTGGAAGGGGCCTCGGAGGTCTTCTAGTCCAACCCCCTGATCACCCTCTGCTGTTCCAGTAGATTTTACAGATGTCTCACGGAGACGATTCTCACTGGGCTTACAGTGATTAGAAAACACGCAGCGTTTGCATTGAGAACATAGAATAACAGGGTTGGAAGGGGCCTCGGAGGTCTTCTAGTCTAACCTACCTCTGACGCAGGAAGCCCTATGCCCGAGATGGCGAGCCTATGCCACGCGTGTCAGAGGTGGGCACACGGACCCCAGCCAAACTTACCTGCGCTGCGCATGCACACGCCTCCCAGCTGACTTGCGGCCCGTTTGAGGCCGTTTTCGCCCTCTGGGGGGCTCGAGGGAAGCCTCTGCAGCCTCAGGAGGCCGAAAAACAGGCCTTCCGGAAATCCCGGAAGTGCCGAAACGGGCCTGTTTTTCAGCCTCCCGAGGCTGCAGAGGCTTCCCTCGAGCCTCCCAGAGGATGAAAAGGGCCTCAAATAGGCTGAAATCAGCTGAGAGGTGCGCGCATGCGCAGTGCAGGTAAGGGGGCAGGGTGGGGATATTGCGCACGCAGGCGCAGGGGCGGGGCAAGACACATTGCATTGTGGGTGCCGGCGTGCGCACGTGTTTTCGGCACACCGCAACAAAAAGGTTCGCCATCACTGCCCTATACGTTTCTGGACAAATGGCTGTCCAGTTTCTTCTTGGAAAACCTCCAGCGATGGAGCCCCCCTCCCAACCGAAAGGAAGAAGTGGGGAGCCAGGAGAGACTCTGCCCATTAGGAAATGCCTTGATTTAACAAACCATTGGTTTAGCAACGATTGGAAGTTCACTGTGCCCCCTGAAAAAGTGACTTGTGGCCGGTCCTCGCATTACAACCGTCACAACATCCCCACGGCTACCTGCGCAAAATTCGGACGCTTTTGCCAATTGGGACCTTCCCAGCCAGTTTTCAAATCAATGGGGGAACTGCAGATTTGTTTAACAACTACGTGATTCTCTTAACGACGGCTGTGATTGGCGCAGCCACCGCGATGCAAAAGGGATTGTAAAATCAGGTGCGGTTCGCTTAACAACCTCCTCGCTCGGTGAAGGAAATTCTGATCTCAACTGTTGTCGTAAGTCAAGAACTACCTTCTCAGCTAGTCCTCGACTTACAACAGTTCATTTAGTAACTGTTCAAAGTTACAATGGCTCTGGGGGGGGAAAAAGCTACTTAAGACCGTTTTTCACACTTACGACCTTTTCCCCCCCCATGATCCATGCAATCTAAATTCAGACGCTTGGCCGCTGACTCGAACTTACAACTGTCGCAGCATTCCCAAGGTCATGCGATCCCCCTTGAGTGACTTTAGGACGAGCAAAGTCAACAGGGAAGCCAGATTCACTTAACAACCGGGTTACTATGTTAACAACTGCAGTGATTCGCTTAACAACGGTGGCAGGAAAGATCATAAAACTGGGGGAAAACCCATTTGAACCATGTCTGAACAAATGTCTCAACAACTGACACGTTGGGCTCTATTGAAGTCGTAAGTCAAGGACTGTCTGTATTTTATTTTATTTTATTTTATTATTATATTATGTTATGTTATGTTATGTTATGTTATGTTATGTTATGTTATGTTATGTTATATTATATATATTATATTATATTATATTATATTATATTATATTATATTATATTATATTATATTATATTATATTATATTATATTATATTATATTATATTATATTATATTATATTTTATTTATGTATTTTTATTTTATTTTCTTCTCTTCTCTTCTAAGAAAATGGAAAAATTCAGTCTGATGCCTCTCGACCAGAGAAAAGAGTCTCTTATTGGGCTCTTGGGACTATCAATTACAATCAATAAGGCTGAATTTTAATTTGTTTCCTATCTTTTTCCTTGTACCTCTTTGTTGCTGAACTGTTTATAAATACATCGCTATAGGCTGAAAAACAGAAATTTGAATAGCTGCCTTCCTCATTTTTTAAAAAACTAACTGCTGCAGAATACAATTTGCATTGGCCAATTTATACATTAACAGATTAACAGAGTTGGAAGGAACCTTAAAGGTCATCTAATCCAACCCCCTGCCCACGCAGGAGATCCTACGCCATTTCTGACAAATGACAGTCCAGTCCCTTCTTGAAAGCCTCCAGTGATGAAGCTCCCACAACTTCCGAAGGCAACTTCTCTTCCATCGGTTGATTGCTTTCACCGTCAGAAAATAACGCACTTTAAAAATATATATTAAAGGAAGAGGCCCCTGGGAAGAACAGGGTGAAGGAAAGAGCCAAAGACAAAGGTGAAAGAAAGCGGTGAGGAAAGCTTTTTCCGGTGCAAATTGGGAAAGGAACTTACTAATTAAGGACTTGTAAATAAATAGCAACTTTGAAACTGTCTCTGTTTCAAAACTGCAACCTGCAAACACAGTTGGGCAATGCAGGATCCAACCACTGGGTGGTTGTCTGGTTGTGTAAATATTGCCCAAGTAAAACTCCTCCTTTAGAGCTCTGCCTTGTGGCATTGAGGGGTGATTGTCCTCTTCACAATACGGCAGACTTTTATTTTTTGCACTTTTAATTCAGTTCGTTGACTCATGATTCCTTCTAGCCATTTTCCTTTTTGGTTTCTCAACCCACCTCAATGGGTTGTTATCCGGGGAATATCGGAGGAGAGAAACGGTTAGGTTCATCTCCTTGAGTTATTTGTAAAAATAAAGGTTGGGCACAAAACGAACAAACGGAAGTGATTACAGGGTGGTATGTCAAGGTACAGGAAATCCTCAACCTAGGACCACAATGAAAGCCCCAGATTTTGTACCTTCTTCCACGCTTGGTGGCTTTGCCCGAAGAGTAAAAAGTATTGGGAAAAAATACGAATATGGATAAGAGAAATCACAAATATTCAATTAGAACTCAAGGCTGAATTTTTTTTTTGTTGGGAATAATAAAAGGTGACATCGCAAAAGAAATAAAATATTTAATTCTACATATAATCACCGCAGCAAGGATAGCATTAGCTCAATGTTGGAAGGGAGATCAGATGGCAACGGATGATTTGATAATCCAGAAGATCTACGACTGCGTAGAAATGGATAAACTCACCCAAAAGTTAAAAGAATAAGGAAGACTCGAAATATTATACTGTGTGGGAAAACTGGTATAATTGGATAAAGGATAGAAACCAGAGAGTAAACAGATAGGGAAGGGAAAATATAAAAAGATTATGACAGGAGTATTTACCAGATAGAGGAATTAAGTATTGGAAAATTGTTTGATAAGGTGTTCGTCTAAGCAATTAGAAATGTTTATGTTTTTACATTTATTGGTTATGTATAACTTTTTGGTTTAGTATTTTACAAAATGTTTTGTACTATGTATATATTTTTTTTAATGTTTAATGAAGTTTATTTTAAAAAAAGAAAGAAAGCCCCAGATTTCTGTTGCTAAACGAGACAGGTGGCCTTGCCCTGTTTTGCAACCTTTCCTGCCACCGTTCTTAAGTGAATCATTTGCAGCTGTTAAAGTCAGTGACATGTTTGTTCAGTGAATCTGGTTTCCCCGTATTCAGAAGGTGGCAAAAGAAGAATCGAATGACCCCGGGACGGTGCAATCATCCTAAGAGGAGTGGGATGCAAATATTTTTACTACTGGTTCTGTGGGCGTGGCCAGGTGGGCATGGCCACGTGCCTGGGTGGGCATGGCTTTTCTCTTTGGCAGCACCCACCTACCCATCCTGCACACCCCTTTATGCCTCCTGGGCCTCAGGGAAGCCTCCTGGGCGAAGCAGGAAGGCAGCGAGGGGGATCCCGGAACAGCTGATCGTCAGAACAGCTGATCGTTGGGGAGGGCAGAGAAATACTGGTTCAGTCAAAACAGTAGCTGTTTTTTTTACTACTGGTTGGTGCGAAGCGGGCCAAACCGTTAGAATACTATCACTGATGGGGAGGAACCCGTAGGCAGATAAAGCAAAGAAGGTGGGGGAAAGAGGAAGACTACAAAGACTTCTTGATCCCTGAGGTGGACAGGCCCACGACAAAAATAATGTTCCATTCCTCTTCTTTAAAAAAAAAAGAATATGTGAAATAACCTTCTCTCCTCCTGGTAATCCTCTTTCTCCACCCTTCCAAAACCACGGAAGAGCATCCCGAGGAAGAGAAATAGAGGAGAGAGAGAGAAAAAGGGGAAGAAAAGAGAGAGGAGAGAAAGAGGAGAAAGGGAGAAAAAGGAGAGGAGAGAAAGGGAGAGAGAGGAATAGGTGAGAGAAAAGAGAAAAAGGGAAAGAAGGGAGAGGAGAGAAAGGGAGAAAAGAGGGGAGAGAGAGAAAGGAGAGAGAAAGCGAAAGAAGGAAAGAGAGAGGGAGGGAGGGAGGGAGGAGACACGCTGAGGAGCCTGTGCGTGCACACAAGCGTTTTCTCCCTCCTCCCTTTCTCTTTCTCTCTCTCTCTCTCTCTCTCTCTCTCTCTGCGCTGTTAACTTTTTCTCCAGCCCTGGGGAAGGAGGAGGGCGGAGAAGGAAGTGTGTTTTAATTTGTCATCTCCTGCAACAGAGAAATCGGAGCTGGGATTTTGGAGAAGGCTGGTAGAGGGAGGAAGGGGGGGGCGGAAGTTAAGCTAGGCGGGCCACTTTTTCTGCAGCCAAAAAAATAAACTAAAAAAATAAAATAAAATAAAACCATCATTTTCTGTGCATTTTCTCTCTCCCTACACACTTTGGTCTCCATTCCTTCGTTGGCAGAAAAAGGCAGAAGCTGCTCACCGGATCCTGGAAGGGCTGGGACCCCAGGTGGAGTTGGTAAGTGGAGTTTTACCTTCTCTCTTCCTTTTACTCTGCTCCCCCCCCTTTCCCCCCCCCTTGTCTTGGATGGGAGAGAAAACGGGGGGGGGGGATTTTCCTTGGTTGCAATTCCAGATGTCCCTCCTGATCTGCCGGCCGAGCCTTTGAAGGGCAGCCAAAAGCTTTCGGAGGAGAATTTTACACAGAGGGCAGCAGCCAGGAAGCTCAAACCCTTCCTCTCCTCAGCCAACCTCGGCTAATCATCATCTGTCTGGCCGGCTGCCAAGGCAGGAAACCAGACAGCCGGATCACCTGAGAACACCGTTTCTTGAGAAAGGCGTCTTGCTGGGCACCTGGTTTTGTTCTTTTGTTCTTCTTCTTCCCTTCCTGATTTGAATTGCAAACTGGGCCAAAGCAGAAGGATAACATCATCCTTATTTTCTGGAGAGTTTTATTATTATTATTATTGTTGTTGTTGTTGTTGTTGTACACCAAAATGACAGTATACACAGCAGACGAGATAACCATGCTGGGTTTCGTATCACAAATCACTAGCCGAACCCTTCCCGAGTGTTTAGGACTGCGTGATGTATCGGCGGATTATGCGAGCAGATCCCAGTAAGGTGGCCTTCTGCAGCTGACCGGTGGTGACTTTGTCAGCGCCAATTGTTTTCAAATGCTTGCCTAGGTCTTTAGGCACAGCAGCACCCAGTGTGCCCAGTACCACTGGAACCACCTGCACTGGTTTATGCCAGAGTCTCTGCAGTTCGATTCTCAAGTCCTGATATCTGGTGACTTTTTCAAGTTGTTTCTCGTCGATTCTGCTATCACCGGGTATGACAATGTCAACGATCCACACTTTTTTCTTCTCCACAATCGTGATATCCGGGGCATTGTGTTCCAGAACTTTGTCAGTCTGTATTAAGACTAGTTTTGCATGCTCATTTTCGACCACTTTTTCAGGCTTATGATCCCACCAGTTCTTTGCTACAGGCAGATGGTAGTTGTGACACAAGTTCCATTGAACCATCTGAACGACTGTATTGTGACGTTGTTTGTAGTCAGTCTGAGCAATTGTCTTGCAATGGCTCAGTATGTGATCAATGGTTTCATCCGCTTCTTTGCAGAGTCTTCATTTGGGGTCATCAGCAGATTTCATCAGCTTTGATTACATTCGTTCTGATGGCTTGTTCTTGAGCTGCAAGAATCAGGCCCTCTGTTTCTTTCTTCCGTGTTCCCTTGGTCAGCCATAACCAGGTCTTTTCCTTGTCTACTTTTCCTTGGTCTTTTCAAGGAACTGTCCATGCAATGCTTTGCTACACCAGCTGTCAGCCCGAGTTTGCATCACTGTTTTCCTATATTGATTCCTGGTTTGCTGCCCTTTGAGCAGCTTCCTCTTGTTGACCTCCATCAAAGCTGGTTCAACACTGTCTTTCACATAATCTGCCAGAGCGTGCTTCTCTTCTTCGCCTGTCTGCTTCACTTGCAAAAGTCCTCTGCCGCCTGCTTTTCTGGGCAAATATAACCTGTCGACGTCACTACGCGGGTGCAGCGCATAGTGCATGGTCATCAGTTTTCTTGTTTTCCTATCCAAGCTGTCCAGCTCGGCCTGTGTCCAGTTTATGATCCCAGCAGTATATCTGATGACAGGTATGGCCCAGGTATTTATAGCCTTGATGGTGTTACCACCATTTAGTTTGCTTTTAGAAGTTTTCTGACCCTTTGTGTGTATTCTTGGCTGACCACATTTTTCATTTGCCCGTGCTTGATATTATCCAGCTGCAGTATGCCCAGGTATTTGTAGGCTTCGGGTTGGTGGCACTTGATGGTTTGTCCATTGGGCATTTCGATTCCATCACTTTCTACGCTCTTCCCCTTCTTCAGTGCCACTACGGCGCATTTTGTCCAGGCCAAAACTCCGTGCTGATGTCAGTGCTGAAAATTCGAACTGTATTGGTCAGTGACTGGATTTCAATTTTTGATTTTCCGTTTAACTTCAGATCATCCGTGTACAGCAGGCGAGAGCTTTTCTGTGAATTTTTAGCAGTTTGATAACCCAGGTTAGTTTTCTGTAAAATTGTTGACAGTGGGGTCATGGCGATGATGAACAGCAGAGGTGAACAAAGAATCACCCTGGAAAATCCCTCTTTTGATGTTGACCAGTCTGTAGTTTTCACTTCCAGTAAACAGTTCTGTTTTCCAGTGCTTCATCGCATTTGCAGTGAAAGTACCAACGCACTTGCATATTCCGATGACATCCAGGCACTTGATGATCCAGCTGTGCGGTAGTGAACCAAATGATTTCTTGTAGTCAATCCAAGTTGTATGCAGATTTGTTTTTCGGCTTTTGCAGTTCTCTAAAGCCATTTTGTTGGTTAGGAGCTGATCTTTTGTGCCTCTGTTTCCTCATTCGTTTCCTCTGTACTGGCAAGATGTTATTTGCTTCTACGTAGTCCTGGATCCCCCGTCTGATTTCGTATCTGATTTCGTATTCTGATTTCGTATCCCCCGTCTGAATCAGACTCTGATAGATAGACTCTGGTCTGATTGGAACAATTGATTTTGTTTGTACTGGATGACTCTGGCTTCGTATCTTTCCATTTTTCTTGCTGTTGCTGCTCTCTGCTGCTTCACAATTTCCAATGCTTCGTCCATTTTTCTTGTGCTGAGCCCATATTTTTTTATCAGATGTTTCTTGATCTTGCTGTTCTTCCGCTTTTTCTCCTGCAAATTCTTCAAGTTACTTGCATCTGCTCGCAGGCTCTTGATTTTCAACTCCAACCTGATTTTCCACTGTGGTTTTCCAGTCGATTTTCTAGGGGGCCGCGGCTGTTGAATCCCCAGTTCTTCTGTTACTGTGACTGCTGTATTATAGGCAGGATGATTTGCTTGTTCAGTTGATGTTATCTGGGCTGCTGCAAGTGCATAGTTCGCATCCATCACCAATGGCGCCAGATATTTTCTTGGCACAGTCTTCAGTGTTGGAAGCCGCCTTCTTTCTGCATTTGTTGCAGCGTGTGCCAAGATTTTAGCTTTCAGTTCTTGCTGCCTGGCACTGAGCACTCCTGGTGTTTCAGTGATGACTTCAGGCCCTTGCTGATCCTGTTTTTGCAAAATATCTGCATTTTCTTTGAATTCGGGCTGTTCCGTTGCTCCAGATGTTATTGGAGTATTTTCTGCTGCCACTTCAGAAGTCTGCTGTTCAGCAGTCTGTGTTCCCGTTTCACGATTTTTCCGTATTTCTTCAAGGTCGACTTCACTGAGCACTTTGTTCCGAGTGATGAATGGTTGCTGATCGGCGAATCGTAATTCAGTTATACTGGTTCTGCTTTGTAGTAGCATTTCATTACGGAGCGGTTCTCCGACATGGTGTATTTCTGCCGCTTCTGAGGTTGTTCAGCTTCCAGTAGCCCTGCAGGCCCCATCCCCTGGTTGTTCAGCTTTGGGACCCGTGGCCTGTAGCCCACTTGTCGACGGATGCCCAGGTTCCCCTGCAATGGTCATAAGTGTGAGACCCAATTGGTCGTAAGTCACATTTTTCAGTGCAATGGACTCTAAACAAACGGTCGCAATTCGAGAACCACCTGTATCTCCTGTCTGTCTCCTCCTGAGTTGGTCAGGGATCCAAAATAAAATAGCACTTAGACAAAGGGCTTAGATTCTGGATGAATGTATTTTATTTTTTCTTTTATGTACACTGAGAGCATTTTCACCAACGACAAATTCCTTGTGTGTCCAATCACACTTGGCCAATAAAGAATTCTATTCTATTCTATTCTATTCTATTCTATTCTATTCTATTCTATTCTATTCTATTCTATTCTATTCTATTCTTATTCCATATTCTATTCTATTCTTATTCCCTGTTCTGTTCTATTCTTATTCCATATTTTGTTCTTTCTGTTCTATTCTGTTCTATTCTATTCTATTCTATTCTATTCTATTCTATTCTATTCTATTCTATTCTTATTCCATATTCTATTCTTATTCCATATTCTATTCTGTTCTATTCTTATTCCATATTCTATTCTATTCTATTCTATTCTATTCTATTCTATTCTATTCTATTCTATTCTATTCTATTCTTATTCCATATTCTATTCTATACCGCTTTACAGTGATTTACAGCTCTCTCTAAGAGTCAGCCTATTGCCCCTAACAATCTGGATCATTTTTACCCACTTCGAAAGGATGGAAGGCAGCGTCAATCTTGAGCCTGTGAGGATCGAACTGCTGGCAGTGGGCAGAGAGGGAAGGAAGGAAGGAAATAGCACTAGCACTACCACTTAGACTTCTATACCGCTTTATAGTGCTTTCCAGCCTTCTTTAAGTGGCTTACAGGGTTAGCCTCTTGCCCCCAACAATCTTAGTCCTCATTTTACCCACCTTGGAAGGCTGAGTCAACCTTGAGCCTGGTGAGAATCAAACTGTTGGCAGTTGGCAGAATTAGCCTGCAATACTGCATTCTAACCACTGTGCAACATGGAAGGAAAAGGAGGAAGGAAGGTAGGGAAAGAGCAATAGCACTTAGGCTTATATACCACTTCACAGCCCTCTCTAAGAGGTTTACAGAGCCAGCCTCTTGCCCCACAACAATCTGGGCCCTCATTTTACCCACCTCAGAAAGATAGAACCTTGAGCCTTGCGGGATTGGAAGTGCCAAATTGCAGCCAGCCAGAAGTAGCCTGCAGTACTGCCCTCTAACCACTGTGCCACCTTGGCTCATAATATATAAATATAAACAGAAATGACTTACATCCACTAAAATAACTCTTGCTAGGCCTGGTCAGAAAGCTTGCATGAAGAGCAGAATCTCTTTCCGGAGTGGGGTAAAAAAATCCCCACTTCAATTCATGCGCACCATTGTCCACCATTAGAGCAATCTGATGTACAGATGTTGACTGGTTGTGTTGACAATCCGGGGTCCTTAAGAGGACATCAAGAAGTGAGGGAACAACAGAAGTGTTCCTAAGGCATCCTCGCTTCCCAAACCTTTTTTTCCCTTGGAGGGAAAAATGAAAAAAAATTTTTGAGAGGAAATCACTTTTGTTTGTTATTTTTCGAGAAGTTTCTACACACGGAGAAGTTCACTGTCAGTGCAGCTGTGATTAATTTCCCTATGATCCTTCCGGTTGAGTAAGTCCTAGGGTGACCAAGTGTCAGAGGAGAATAAAACAAATTAGCTAGAGAAAACCTCTCGGCTGACAATTCTTGTCTTCTGCAACAATTACCTTACCATCCCTTCGTACCCATCAGATATATGAAATCACAGCTCCCGTCATCTGTCCCTTCTCCCGTATGGTCATATAGCGACAGCATGCAAGGTGAAGAGAGCTGTCATCCTCTGATCAGCAAGCAGGTCCTTGAGATCTTTGGGGAGATCCTTGGGATTGGAGGACCTCTGGGGTTGGACTAGATGGCCTCCAAGGTCCCTTCCAACTCTTATTCTATATTCAGCGGAACGACTTGCCTTCAGAAGTTGTGGGAGCTTCATCCCTGGAGGCTTTCAATAAGAGAGTGGGCTGCCATCGATCATAGATGGTTACGGCAAGGGCCTTCAAACTTGGCAAGTGGAAGACTTGTGGACTTCAATTCCCAGAATTCCTGAGCTAACATGACTGGAGGAGGAATTCTGGGGGTTGAAGTGCACAAGTCTTAAAGCTGTCAAGTTTGAAGACCCCTGGGATAGATAAAGAGAGGTAGGATAGATAGATGATAGATAGAGAGAGAGAGAGAGAGAGAGAGAGAGAGAGAGAGAGAGAGAGTGAGTAGATCAAGGGTCTCCCAACTTGACAGCTTTAAGACTTGTGGACTTCCAGAATTCCTGAGCTAACATGACTGGAGGAGGAATTCTGGGAGTTGAAGTCCACAAGTCTTAAAGCTGTCAAGTTTGAAGACCCCTGGGATAGATAAAGAGAGGTAGGATAGATAGATGATAGATAGATAGATAGAGAGAGAGAGAGAGAGAGAGAGAGAGAGTGAGTAGATCAAGGGTCTCCCAACTTGACAGCTTTAAGACTTGTGGATTTCCAGAATTCCTGAGCTAACATGACTGGAGGAGGAATTCTGGGGGTTGAAGTCCACAAGTCTTCAAGCTGTCAGGTTTGAAGATCCCTGGTGTAGGGTCTCCTGCTTGGGCGGGAGGTTGGACTAGATCACCTACAAGACCCCTTCCTATTCTGTTAATCTGTGATGTGAAGCTTGTAGGACCTTTCGACCTTCCAGACCCAAAAAAATTCATTCAAGAGTCCCATGGCTGCTCGTTGATTTGATCATCATCTCTGCAACGTCCCACATTTCCTCCAGATGTTTCCACCCAAGGGAGAGCAATCTAGTCATAGTTTTTAATTTTAATTCCAGTATAAGGGAGAAGACCTCTCAGTCTTTAAGAAAGGATCTCAAGAAAATGGGCTCAGTGCCTGTGGCCCACTTTTTCATAAGGGTTGGAGCTGGTAGGGTAGACGTTGCCTGGTCTTTCTTCTAGAGAAGTGTGCCTGAACTGAGATGTAGTTACCTATTTTTCAAAGTCCTCTCTTCCTTTTTTTTTTCCTAAAAAGTTCTTTTAGATTAAAAAAAAAAGCATGGCCTAAGAAAAAGATAGCACTCCCATCCTTCCCATCCTATCTTGGCGACCTTCTAGGACTGGAGGTTGAATGACTCAGTCAGGAATGGTTGACCTAAGAGTTGCAGTCTGGTTGAAGTCATCGATGTCTCTTCCTTCTTCACAACCCCTTCTCTCCTTTCCACACCTCCCGCTTGTGGGGAGAGACTTCCCCATCTCTGGCATGTCCTTACTTGAACAGTAGACCTGGGGAGATGATAGGGCTCCAAACTGTAGAGTTGGAGCCCTTGTGAAGCTTCCCAGCTCATGAATTGGGCTCAGCCTTGGCTGGGTGACTCATCTGGAAAGAACCCAAAGAGTCATAACTGTAATGAATGATTAATTGGTCTAAATGCTGTTAATGGTGAAGGAGGCTGTAGAAATTCAGTCTTACAGTCAAAGGAGAAAAGCCAAGTTGTCTGGACAGGAACTTAGGATATTCAGTTCTGAAGAAAAGCACGCTTGTAGGTAACACGAGAGCCTTTTTCCCGTCCCTAACAAGGGATTAGAGGAAAAATGAGTAACCATTATTCTGTATAGCCATCGAAACAGATCAGAAAGAATGGGTGTAAGTAGTGCTTCCCAGATTTCATTTAAAGATAGAGAAACTGCCTGGATCTATGACTGGAAAGGTCTATTTACCGTATTTCCCTGGAAATAAAACAGGGTTTCATATTAATTTTTGCTCCAAAAGACACATTAGGTCTTATTTTGGGGGAAATACTGTGCTATATTGACTGTTTCCTAGTATGATTTGATTGCTTATTGTGCCCTATGACTATTATTAAGTGTTGCACCTGATGATTCTTGATGAATGTATCTTTTCTTTTATGTACACTGAGAGCATTTGCACCAAGACTTGTGTGTACAATCATGCTTGGCCAATAATGAATTATTTCTATTCTAAATGCGTCCATATGACTGGCTGAAAATCTTAACTGGGACTTATTTTGTGGGGGTAGGGCTTATATCAAGAGCCTCCTGAAAAAAAAATCATACTAGGGCTTAGTTTCCATCTGGGTCTCATTTTCGAGGAAACGTGATTTATTGTTGTGGCTTATATATGGAGCTTTTCAAAACAGCTTGGACGACGACCTCTAGAAGATAGTTTAGTTGATTTTCCTGAAAATTGTCCGAAGCCTGGAGGATATAAGATAAACCTTTGTGGTCTCTTTCCAACTCTACATTTTTATGATTTTCTGATAACTGAATATAGGAAACCTGCGTTCTTGCACTTTGATCTGCATTGCATTTCTTCCAAGATCGTAAATAAATTCTCACGTCTTAGTGTCTGGATTCCATTTTCAGCCTTAGTTGATCTTTCGGGAGCTTCCGGGTTGCTGGATGGTGCACTTTCCTAAGTGTACAGCTTTCATTTGTCCTTCCAAATTAATCACATGTTGCTGGGGTTTGTAGAGGTGTGAAGTGACCTTTTTAAAAAAAAATTCAGAGCCGTTTCTTTCTTTGGAAAGGAATTCCTTAGCTCAACCCTGTTTTGGTCAGGGAGGGCCTAAGAATGGAAAGGAATCCAGAGAGGGGAAAAATAATAATAATGAAAGAGGCAGAAGGGTGCAAGCCAAGCAGGGATGTGAGTTGGATATTTGACCAGATTTGGAGGTTCACGAACATCATCACCCCTGGCTCTCTAAACCTTGGAGACTTCCAAGCAGCCAACGTCTGAACTCCAGAGTTGTCCCCACGCTCTCTTTCATGTTTCCAATGTTCTTGTCTCTTTCAGCCACTGTACAACCAGCCTTCGGACACGAGGCAATACCATGAAAACATTAAAATGTAAGTAGCCAGCAGCAAAAGATCTCGGCACGTCGTGGCCTCTAGCTTTCAAAGGTCCAGCTGGGGAGAATGGCTCAGCATGTCAAAAATTGGAATGTTTTTTTGACGGCTCCCCCTTTTTCTATTCATCTATTTCCATCTATCTGCCTATACACTTATCTACATATCTGTCTGTCTGTATCAATGTCAATTAATCTATCCCTTTATCTATTTCTATCCATCTATCCATTTATCTATATCTACCTCTATATATATCCATTTATCCCTTTATTTTTCTCTATTTGTCTATCTTTATCTCTATCTATCTATCTATCTATCTATCTATCTATCTATCTATCTATCTATCTATCTATCTATCTATCTATCTATCTATCTATCTATCTATCAGCCTATCTGTCAGCCTAATTCTATCCATGTATCTATATCTCTATACCTACATATGTATATCCATCCATTCATCTTTCTATATTCTATATATTGTTTGTCTGCCTGTCAACTACATCCATCCATCCATCCATCCATCCATCCATCTATATCTATCTCTATACCTACATATCTGTATTTATATCCATCCATCCGTTCATCAATCTTTCTATATTTTATATATTGTCCGTCTTATCGGTTTGCCTATCATCCATCCATCCAATCTGTCTCTTTCTCTGTTCTTTTTTTCTTTTTAGCTGGGGCAAAAGGCATATGATCCTCCGTGGACAGGAACTTGCGAGTTTTGTAACCCCACTACCTTGTAGCTTTAAAGCTTCTAATTTTCCTTCTCATGGCCTGGCACCCCCTGCTAAAGATCGGCTGCCAGGAATCCGGGCCAGTTCTCTGCCTGATTTCCCCCGGGGGCTGCTTGCAAACAACGCCGTGCCTCCTTCCTTCAAGTGTGTGTGTTTTCTGTCTAGTTTCTAAGCTGCGGCAGCTATAACCTGGGTTTGCCTCGGCTCTGCCCCTGGGAACGAGGCACATGATGCCTGCAGGAGCTGGCCTGGCTTAACCTTTCCACAAACAGCTTCCTATGTTTTGGATGAGCTGCACATTTGCACGGACAAACAGCTTGGCACTCTGTGGCACGTTTGAGGTGCTCACGGCCCATTCCTAGGAGAATTGCAGAGGGAACTGCAGGGTTTGAAAAAGAGGGAGAGACGAAAGAACGCCCAGAAGCACCTAGCACGGCTCCCTGGATTATTATTTTTTTGCTGACTTTCCAAATGCAGAGGAGTTTGAAGATTGCACAAAAGTTTAAAATGTCAGATTCAGCTACCTTGTTTTTTTCCCCCCAACTTCTAAAGACTTGTTTGGGATGAAGTTAGGAGATCCTTGGCAACTTCCAGACCAGAGTTTCTTGTTAACTTTAAGATGGTGGACTTCAGTTCCCAGAATTCCCCAGCCAGCTTGCTAAAAGACAGGTGGACTTCAACTCCCAGAATTCCTCAGCCAGCTTGCTTTAAGACAGGCGGACTTCGACTCCCAGAATTCCTCAGCCAGCTTGCTTTAAGACAGGTGGACTTCGACTCCCAGAATTCCTCAGCCAGCTTGCTTTAAGACAGGTGGACTTCGACTCCCAGAATTCCTCAGCCAGCTTGCTTTAAGACAGGTGGACTTCGACTCCCAGAATTCCCTAGCCATCATGTTTTAAGGCAGGCAGACCAACTCCCAGAATTCCTCAGCCAGCTTGCTTTAAAACAGGTGGACTTCGACTCCCAGAATTCCTCAGCCAGCTTGCTTTAAGACAGGTGGACTTCGACTCCCAGAATTCCCTAGCCATCATGTTTTAAGGCAGGCAGACTTCGACTCCCAGAATTCCCTAGCCATCATGTTTTAAGGCAGGCGGACTTCGACTCCCAGAATTCCTCAGCCAGCTTGCTTTAAGACAGGCAGACTTCGACTCCCAGAATTCCCTAGCCATCATGTTTTAAGACAGGTGGACTCCCAGAATTCCCAGAATTCCCCAGCCAGCCAGCACACATCTTAAAATTGCAAAGATTGGGAAACACTTTTCCAGACGTTTTCTGCTCCTCTTAAACACACCCAGCCTTTCCTTTCTTTGTCTACAGAGAAGTTTTGTTTCTTCCCAGTTGCCTCCCTTCCCAGAAAATGGATCCACGACTCCCAATTTTCTGAATTTAAAATTTATCCTTCATTGTCGAGAGTTTGAAAGGGCCCCCAATATCCCCCTTCCAGGGGTTTAAGCTTTAGAAGGTGGTATTTTGATACCATCATAAGATATAGAAGCACCGAAGTTGGCTTTTACCGGAACGGGCTTCATCTGTAAAAAATCAGATTTAATTCTGAGTTCATTGGAGTGTTTTCTCTTTTTTAAATTACCCACTGCAAAGCAGGTTTTGAAAATACCATAATTTGTCCTCTTAAATTTCAGCAGGAACTTTATTCCATTATTGTTCTGCATCTCAGTACAGTAGAGAGGTTTTTTTCGGTTCTGCTTTTTACCTTTGTTTGTAAAGTTGGCTGCTGGTGTTTCTTATTAAGGGCTATTTTGTGCTGAAAAGAAGGTAGCTGCCACCTGCCGAATGCTACCTTAGAAATTGAATTTGGTCTTTTTTTTTACAGCTGAGTCCTTTTATTCCAGCCAAAGTGGAATTCAGCTTCTCGGGTTTTCTGTTGAGAACAGATTAGCATCTGCTTCTCCGTTCAAGAAGCTGGTTTATTTTATTTATTTTCTTTCAAAAAGAGCAAACGGGGATGTTCCTGCTTTTACAAATGCAGATGTTTTCAACCCAGGGTGCCCAAGTAGCAGGTTGGGTTTTTTTGTTATTTTTCCCTATCACAAACAAATGTGGCTTTTCCTGCCAAGGGAAAATGATAGTAAAATTGTGTTTGCAGGCATCCCATTTGGCTTAGCTCCTGAATTGGCCATGTTCGTGCCTTACGTTGGGCCATAAACAATATTATCTATCTAAAATGACAACAAAAAAAGTTTTGGGGGTATCGTGTGAATGAAACTGCAAGATTGGAAGTGGTCAAGCTAAACTGGTTGCGTGAATACAACCAAGAGTATTGTGAGCCTAATCAGAGTTTATCAGGGACTCCCCCAAAAGTCAGATGAATTCTAGTTCTACCTTAGGGATGAAAACCGGCTGGGTTAAATTCGGCCAATCACCAGGAGGCAATGAGTTCTAGTCCTGCCATAAATCTATATCTATATATATCTATCTATTTCTATATCTATATATCTATATCTATCTATATATCTTATCTATATCTATATATATCTATATCTATATATCTCTACCTATCTATATATCTATATATATCTATGTCTATATATCTATCTATGTATGTATATCTACATATCTATATCTATATATATATTTATATATCTGTTTTCTTAAGTTTTTGCGGATACTTACATGTATGGCATTCAGTTTTGTTCGGGTATTTTCCCAAGTCATTGTAGTTATCTATATCTATCTATCTATTTCTATATCTATCTATATCTATATATCTATCTATTTCTATATCTATCTATATCTATATATCTATCTATTTCTATATAACTATATCTATATCTTGCCTCTATCTATCTATCTATATCTATCTATATCTATATCTATATATCTGTCTATCTATATTTATATATCTATATCTATCTATTTCTATATATCTATATATCTATCTATATCTAAATCTATAACTATATCTATATCTTACCTATCTCTATCTCTATCTATATATCTATCTATATCTATCTATCTATCTCTATCTCTATCTATCTCTATATCTCTATATAGAAGCCAGCTGGGTAACCTTGGGCCAATCCCTCCCTCTCAGTCCAACCCACCTTGCAGGGTTGTTGTTGCAGGAAGATAGGAAGAGGAAGGAGTAGGTATGCTCACAGACTTGAGATTAAAACAATAAAACCTGGGATAAAAATAAATAAAAATAAAAATAAAACAAATTGCAGTGACTGCTGTCATTTCATTGCAGCTATAGATTCGGGGTGTGGAGTTAAAGTGGCTTTCCCTTGGTCCCAGCTGTAGTTTTCGTCCTCTTTTGCAGAAACCAAGCAATGCGGAAGAAGCTGATTTTATACTTCAAGAGGAGAAATCATGCTCGTAAACAGTGGGTGAGAAATCTTTGCTTCCTTTTGTGAGACCCCCAAACTGGGTTCGGGGTTCGGTATTCTTAATCATTTTGGGGGATTGCAGGCGGGCTGCATGAAAGCGACTGTCCAGAGGCAGAGATGCAAGGCAACAAGTCATGGACGTAAACCTGTCAAGAAGAAAGATCCAACCTAGAATTAAGGAAAAATTCCTGACAGTGAGGACGATTAATCAGTGGAACAACTTGCCTCAAGAAGTTGTGGGTCACTGGAAGCTTTCAAGAAGAGATTGGACAACCTTTGGTTTGAAATGGTCTTCTGCTGGAGCAAGGGGCTGGATTGGAAGAGCTCCAAGGTCATTTACAGATTAACAGAGTTGGAAGGGACCTTGTAGATCATCTAGTCCAACCCCCCCAAGCAGGAGACCCTACATCATTTCTGACAGATGGCAGTCTGGTCTCTTCTTGAAAGCTTCCAGGGATGAAGCTCCCACAACTTCTGAAGGCAACTTTTGTTCCATTGGGTGATTGTTCTCACTATCAGAAAATTCCTCCTTATTTCCAGGTTGAATCTCTCCTTGATCAGTTTCCATCCATTATTATTCCTAGTCTGGCCTTTGGGGGGCTTTGGAAAATAGCTTGACCCCCTCCCTCCTCTCTATGGCAGCCCCTCAAATATTGGAAGGCTGCTATCCTATCTCCCCTGGTCCTTCCAACTCTTTATTCTATATTCTATATTCTATTCTGGACGAAAAGCATTGGTTGGAAACTAACCAAGGAGAGATTCAACTTAGAATTAAGGAAATGGTTTTCCTGACAATGAGAACCTTTAATCAGTGAAATGGCTCACCTCCAGAAATTTGTGGATGCTGGAGATTTTTAAGAAGAGGTTGGACAACCATTTGTCCAGAATAGTATATGGTATCCTGCTTGACCAGGGGGTTTGGCTAGAAGACCTTCCAGGGTCCCTTCCAACTCTGTCCTTCTGTATTCTGCAAATTTCTTCAGGGTAAAGTTGTGTCTTAAGTCAGCCGTGCTGCTTTTAATGCTTTTAATCCTCTGGGCTTCCATCTCCCAAGTATACACGTCTTGAGTTTTGGAGACATGTTTATAGAAGAGCTTCTCTCCCTTCAGGTTGCAGGCTTTTTATTTATTTACTGACGACTTGAACCGGAGAATCGTAAAGCAAATGGCAGCGCTCCATAAATAGATCTTTCTGCTTCTGCTTGGCCTTGTTCAATTTCAATGGCCTTGTTTTTAAGACTGGAAAACTGACAGCTTCGTTGGCTATGGTTTTTCCAGTCTTGGTTGGTTGCACGCCAAGTCTCCCTGCGAAATCTCGCTTCTTGCAAGAGGAAGTGAGGAGAGTCTCAGGCGGCTCACGCAGAATTCCGATTCTTGTGGAACTAAACCTACCCTAAAACCACGATTTGTTGATTCAGTCATAATAGCAAAAGCCGTAGCCCTTAGATTTATATGCCACTTCACAGTGTTTTCTAGCCCCTCTCTAAGCGGTTTACAGAGTCAGCCTCTTGCCCCCAACAATCTGGGTCCTCATTTTACTGACCTTGGAAGGAAGGAAGGCTGAGTCAACCTTGAGCTGGTCAGGATCAAACTCCTGGCAGTGGGCAGAATTAGTCTGCAATACTGCATTGTAAGACTGCACCACCGTGGGTGGGTGGGTGGATGGATGGATGGATGGATGGATGGATGGAAGGAAGGAAGGAAGGAAGGAAGGAAGGAAGGGAAGAAAGGAAGGGAGGGAGGGAAGGAAGGAAGGATGGATGGATGGAAGGGAGGGAAGGAAGGAAGGATGGATAGATGGAAGGGGGAGGGAAGGATGGATGGATGGATGGAAGGGAGGGAGGGAAGGATGGATGGAAGGAAGGAAGGATGGATGGATGGAAGGGAGGGAAGGAAGGAAGGATGGATGGATGGAAGGGGGGGTGGGAGGGAGGGAAGGATGGATGGAAGGAAGGAAGGATGGATGGATGGAAGGGGGGAGGGAGGGAAGGATGGATGGAAGGAAGGAAGGAAGGATGGATGGATGGAAGCAAGGAAGGGAGGGAGGGAAGGAAGGAAGGATGGATGGATGGATGGAAGGAAGTGGGGAGGGAGGGAAGGAAGGAAGGATGGATGGAAGGGATGGATGGATGGAAGGAAGGGAGGGAGGGAAGGATGGATGGAAGGAAGGAAGGAAGGAAAGATGGATGGATGGAAGCAAGGGAGGGAGGGAAGGAAGGATGGATGGATGGAAGGGAGGGAGGGAAGGATGGATGGAAGGAAGGAAGGATGGATGGATGGAAGCAAGGGAGGGAGGGAGGCAAGGAAGGATGGATGGGAAGGAGGGATGGATGGGAAGGAGGGAGGGAGGGAAGGATGGATGGATGGAAGGAAGGAAGGAAGGAAAGATGGATGGATGGAAGCAAGGGAGGGAGGGAAGGAAGGATGGATGGATGGATGCATGGATGGATGGATGGATGGAAGGAAGGAAGGGAAGGAAGGAAGGGCAATAGCACTTAGACCTGCAATACTGCATCCCTGGATGGATGGATGGATGGAAGGAAGGAAGGAAAGGGAGGGAAGGAAGGAAGGAAGGAAAGAAAGGGAGGGAAGGAAAGAAGGGCAATAGCACTTAGATGTGCAATACTGCATCCATGGATGGATCAAAGGAAGGAAGGAAGGAAGGGCACTTACACTTATATACTGCTTTCCAGCCCTCTCTAAGTGGTTTACAGCCTCTTGCCCCCAACAATCTGGCTCCTCATTTTACTGACCTTGGAAGGATGGAAGGCTGAGGCAACCTTGAGCCTGGTGCCAAATTGCAGGCAGCCGGCAGTCAGCAGAAGGAGCCTGCAGTACTACACACTCGAATCCACTGCGCCACCGAGGGCAGGTTATATATAATGGGGCCAGGTTCATGCCAAGCCACACAACACCGTAGTCGTCAGTCTGCAATAGCTGCGTTCCCACCGAGATCAAATGGGGGGGGGGGAATGTTACAGGTGGAATGAATTCAAAAGTTTGTAGTTCTCCACTAGGTGTTACATTGGGCCTGAAAGCCCCTAGATAACCGGTTCAAGATGGATTGGCGGGTGTGGGAATCCCCCTCTTACGACTTCTCTGTGCTTCCTCTTCCCCGTCCCTCCAGGAGCAGAAGTTCTGCCAGCGGTATGACCAGCTGATGGAAGCTTGGGAGAAGAAGGTGGAACGCATCGAAAATAACCCCCGGCGTCGAGCTAAAGAGAGCAGAGTCCGCGAATATTATGAGAAGCAGTTCCCTGAGATCAGAAAGCAGAGAGAACTTCAGGAACGAATGCAAAGGTTAGCCGGGGCTCCGTTTAGGGCGAGGGCCTTCAAACTTAGCGAGCTTAAGACGCGTGGACTTCAACTCCCAGAATTCCTGAGCTAACATGACTGGAGGAGGAGGAATCCTGGGAGTTAAAACTTCACAAGTCTTAAAGCTGTCAGGTTTGAAGACCCCTGATTTATGGTCTCCCAGGTAGGACCAGTTGTGGCCAGGAGATGCCGTACAGGAAACCTTCCCTGGGACCCAAATCCAGCCCTCTCCCCCAAGCTAGCGTAAAGTCCTCTCTTCTGCCTGGTTAGGGGCTTTGAATAGGACCATCTCAAACCATCTCAGCGACTTTACATAGGACGGCGACACAAATGACTAAATCCCCTCCAGGTGTTGCTGTCAAACGGCAATTTTTAAGGCGAGAGGAGGATCGGTAAACATGTGCACAGGGAAGGGAGTAGCTTGCTGAAAAGCAGGTGAATGGGTTGGCTTGCCTTGGAGTTGAGCTTCCAATTGAGTTGGAGTTGTGCCAGGTGAGGGGTCTCCTCACTCACTCATTTCTTCAGGCAGAAGCCCCCTCCCCGTAACTGTCCATGACGATTCTCAGTTCTCCGGGTTTCGTGGTCGTCCCAAAAGGAGCTTTTTTTCAGAGGCCACTGGACTTCCTGGTTTGTCCTTTGAAG
This sequence comes from Pseudonaja textilis, assembly GCF_049901715.1. Taxonomy (NCBI): domain Eukaryota; kingdom Metazoa; phylum Chordata; class Lepidosauria; order Squamata; family Elapidae; genus Pseudonaja; species Pseudonaja textilis. The sequence goes on from NC_142004.1 coordinate 10,703,978, forward strand.
ACATTTCGCTTCTTCGGCTCTGACTGGATGGTGGGGAATGGAAGGATTTATATTCCTTGCCGACAGCCGGTCGTTTGCATCCTTTTGGAGGGTCGTTGAGCCTACCTGGAGGTTTGTGTCCTCAGGGTCACCCGAGTGGTACCAAAGGGTGTGGAGCCTTCTTGGAACTGCTGTATGGCTCCACATCTATTTGCACCACTCAGGTGACCCCGAGGACACAGACAAACCTCCAAGCGGCCTCAACCACCCTTGAAAAGGATGCAAATGACCAGCAAGGTGTAAAAAAAACCCTTCCATCCCCCACCATCCAGTCAGAGCTGAAGAAGCGTCACGGATGAGAAGTGAAACCAGAAAATCCAGCTGCCTCCTGAAAAAAAACAACACACCTTTGGGACACCCTCCCAGTCAGGTTTTTTTGGGCGGGGGGAATGTGTGGCTTCTCAAGAGGGCTTGTGGGCCAGCAAAACACGTGTGTGGTGCCCCAAAAAGCCCCAAACACTTGGACAAAGTCACATTCAGCTAGATCTTGGCAGGGGAGATCAAACTGAATCCCTAGAAGGCCAGACTTGGACTCACGGGGTCCTGCTCCTACACGCCCCCCACCCATGGTCTACTGTTCCACCCCCTCCAGCCCTCTGCCTTTCCCGGCGGCGATCTCTCTTCCTCTTTCTTGGCCCCCGGGGGTTGCCATTCGGAGGCCATGGCCAACCAAGCAACAGAAGGTCCTTCTTTCAGCAATTTTTTCCTCTGCCGTTTCTCAGCAGGGGAGGGCAAAGAGGCAGCGGATTCTCCATGTCGGCGGCACGCAGCGAACATGAGGTGTCGGAAATTATCGACGGGCTCTCGGAACAAGAGGTGAGGCCGGGGTCAACCGTTATGCTTTGGCTCCTCTCCTTCTCGGCACTCCTCCTCCCTTCTTCTTCTTCTTCGGGGTGGGGGGGAGTTGGCTCCACCACAGCTCCGGAGATAGGAAGTGGGGGGGTTCGGGCTAGTTGCCAAATTGCGTTAACCTCAGCCCAGCCGATCCTGTCTGGTGCTGACTGATCTCTGGATGGGGTTGGACCAAGAGTTTTGCTACACTCTCCTTGGGGTGCTCTTTTCCTCCTGCTTTGGAGGCCTCGTTAGCAATCGCCTTAGACTTCCGTGCCACTTCGCAGCACTTTCTAGCCCTTCTCTCAGCGGTTTACAGAGTTGGCCGCTTGCCCCCAACTGTCTGGGTCCTCATTTTACCCACCTGGGAAGGATGGAAGGCTGAGTCAAGCTTGAGCCCATCAGGATTGAATTCCTGGTTGTGGGCAGAGTCATGGAAGGAAGGAAGGAGGGAGGGAGGGAGGAAGGAAGGAAGGAAGGAAGGAAGGAAGGAAGGAAGGAAGGAAGGGCAATAACACTAGCAATAACCCTTAGACTTATATACCGCTTCACAGTGCTTTCCAGCACCTCTCTAAGCAGTTTACAGAGTCAGCATATTTCCCTCAACAATGTGGTACTCCACATTTTACCCACCTCAGAAGGAGGAAGGCTGAGTCAACCTTGAAGCAGTCAGGATTGAACTCATGGCAGTGGGGCAGAGTTATGGAAGGAAGGAAGAGAGGAAGGGAAGGGAAGGAAGGAAGGAAGGAAGGAGGGAGGGAGGGAGGAAGGAAGGAAGGAAGGAAGGAAGGGGAAAAGGAAGGGTAATAGCAATAGCCTTTAGACTTATATCCCACTTCGTAGTGCTTTACAGCCCTTTCTAGATGGTTTACAGGGTCCGCGTCTTGCCCCCAACAATCTGGGTCCCCATTTTACGGACCTTGGAAAGATGGAAGGCTGAGTCAACCTTGAGCCTGGTGAGATTTGAACGGCCGAATTTCAAGCAGCCGGCAGTCAGCAGAAGTAGCCTGCAGTGCTGCACTCTAACCACCGCGCCACCGTGGCTCACCCACCAACCACCAACCAGGAGCATTCGATGATTTCACTTTCTGAAAGACCCCCCCATTCCTTTGCCAGTCGGCCTTTGTAAGAGGGAGGCCTGAAGCCAACTGGATCCTCTTGACCTAGGAAGAACCCAGGTGGAGCTACGTTCTCCGGTGTTTCCTGTTTCAATACCGGTGGTTGGCAGGATCAGCATTTGGCTGTTTCCTCTCAAGGCCCCTTTTTTCCTCTCTTCTCTACCAGAATCTGGAGAAACAGATGCGCCAGCTGGCCGTCATTCCACCGATGCTGTACGACGCGGAGCAGCAGCGCATCAAGTTCATCAACATGAACGGGCTGATGGACGACCCCATGAAGGTCTACAAGGACCGGCAGGTGATGAATATGTGGAGTGAGCAGGAGAAGGAGACCTTCCGAGAGAAGTGAGTGGCACGCAATGCCTCAGGTGTCCTGGAGGGGGCAGGCTAAGAGGGGTGAGGGGGAGAGGTCTTCACTCCCAGGAGGAGTTGAGGGGGACACACCTCTGGGCAGCCTCACGCCCCTTCCTGGTTTGGAAGTCATCAAATTAGCCGAGTTGGAAGGGACCTTGTAGTCCAACCTCCCACCCAAGCAGGAGACCCGCCCTCTGATGGCGAACCTATGCCACGCGTGTCACAGGTGGCACGCAGAGCCATTTGTGCCGGCACACGAGTCCCAGGCAAACTTACCTCACTGCGCAGGTGCGCCTCACAGCTGATTTTTGTGCATTTGAGGCCTTTTTCGGCTCGAGAGAAGTCTCCGCAGCTTTTGAGGGCCGAAAACGGGCCCATTTCATCACGTCCTGAATTTCTGGAAATACCAGAAGCGATGAACCAGACCCGTTTTTTTGGCCTCCGAAGGCTGCAGAGGCTTCCCTCTCGAGCCTCTGGGAGGCTGAAAAAGGCCTCAAACTGGCCGAAAATCAACTGGGAGGCGCACACAGCGCAGGCAAGGGGGCGGGGGAAGGCATCGGGTATGCATGCGCGAGAGGCGTGGGAGGGCTGCGTACATTGCCTTCTGGCTGCTGGCACGTGAGCACAAGGGCACACAATTTTCGGCACAGGAGCCCAAAAAGGTTAGCCACCACTGCCCTACGCCATTTCTGACAGAAGGCAGTCCAGTCTCTTCTTGAAAGCCTCCAGTGATGAAACTCCACAACGTCCGAGGGCAACTTCTGTTCCATGGGTTGATTGTTCTCCCTGTCAGAAAGTTTCTCCTTATTTCCAGGTTGAATGTCTTCCTTGTTCAGTTTCCATCCATTGTTCCATGTCTGGCCTTCAGGTGCCTTGGAAAATAGGTTGACCCCTTCCTCCTCTCTGTGGCAGCCCCTCAAATATTGGAAGGCTGCTCTCCTGTCTCCCCTGGTCCTTCTTTTCACTGGACTAGCCATGCCCAGTTCCTGCAACCATTCATTGTACGTTTTAGCCTCCAGGCTGTTGATCATCGTAGATAGATTCAGATTACCAGAGTTGGAAGGGACCTTGTAGGTCATCTAGTCCAACCCCCTGCCCAAGCAGGAGACCCTACACCATTTCTGACAGATGGCAGTCCAGTCTCTTCCTGAAAGCCTCCAGGGATGAAGCTCCCACAATTTCCAAAGGCAACCTCTGTTCCACTGGTTGATTGTTCTCACTGTCAGAAAATACCTCCTTATTTCTAGGTTGAATCACAGATTCATTTAACAACTGCATTACTAACGTATCAACCACAATGATTCACTTAACAACAGTGGCAGGAAATGTTGTAAAAGAGGGTAAAACTCACTTTAATGTCTCACTTAACAACAGGAATTTTAGGCTCAATCGTTGTGTAAGTTGAGGACTACCTGCATCTGTGGCATACCAGTAGTCCTCACTTAGCAACTGTTGGAAGTTACAATGGACCTCCCAAATGCTACTTGTGACCCAGTTCTGGAGTTCTGACAGCTCCCTACATGGTCACCTGATCCCCTAACTCTTATGACCACTGGCAGCAATTCACAGTCATTTGACTGCAATTTACAAAAAATTTTGGTGGTTTCTCAGCTTTTCCGCTGGTTTCGGACAAAAAAAACCCATGGATTTACTTAACGACCATTTTCACTTAGTGACCACAGCATTCACTTAATGACCATCACAAAAAAAAGTTACAAAAATCAGGTCCAGTCTTATGGGTGACTCTTAATTGCAAGCATTATGATAGTGGAAATGCTGGCCTCCATTTTGGTCGCAAGTCAAGGACTATCTGAACAGAGTATCTGTAGGACCCCCTCTGCCGGGTATCCGTTCCAGCCCAGTTTTTGCTTCTGATCAATCATCATCATTTAACAACCCCATAACCCCTTGCGGGGTGGAGTCTGGGCAACTGAATGGAGCTAGCGGAGTACTTGAATGGCCGGATGCCCTTCCTGTCACCAATACGGAGTTATATTCGGCAAATATATTCTCATCTTGCCCAGAAAGAGAGAAATATCTGCCTTTACTGAGGATCGAACTCACAGCCTCCTGATTGTGAGGCAAGAGCTCCTCCTCTAGGCCACCGCACCGCTCCCTGGCTCTTGCTTCGGATGTAGAAAGAACAAGAGTTGGTTTCTCCAACCAAATGTCTTCATGGTTGTTCCTTTGGTTCTTCTTCTGGCAGGTTCATGCAACATCCAAAGAATTTTGGTCTTATCGCCTCCTTCCTGGACAGGAAAGTAAGTGGATATTTCTTTCGATCCTTTCTCACAGGTTCCTTTTTGTGAAAGCACCTATCAACTCCTAAAACGTTCCTATGCCTGTTTTAATAGTTGCCATGAAAGAAAGAGGGTTGTGGGGTGGGATGGGAGGAAGGAAATCTGGAAGAGCAAATGCAGAGGTTTGAAAGCGGAAGTACATTCCAACTCACATCTTTAAAAGGTTGTAACTAAACTACCAGAGCTTTTGCCTGCAAATATATTTAATGGGGGAACGTGATTGATGACACCCAGCCGGTGAATGTGCTCAGTTGGAGAATCTGCTTTATGACACACCTGGGGGGAGAGAGGGAAACGGGGTCACAGGGGACTGTAAATGACATATGCAAGAGTTGGCTTCATATAGGGCAAGGCCAGTATGTCGCCTCTAAAAAAAGCTTTTGAAGTTTTTTGAAGTTTGGTTCAAGGATCATGATTTAATTAGGGCAATTGCTGGAATCCTGACAGCACACTCATCCTACAAGCTAGAGCAGGGGTGGGCAACCTTAAAACACTCAAAGAGCCACAGAGATCCTAACCAGAAGGGACCCTTCCCCCTCAATTCAATTGTGGAGCTGACCAGATTCTATGGTGGTTCTCCCCACCATAGAGTTTCCTCCTAGAGTGGTGTCCTTTTTCATCTACTTGTCCTAACCGAAAGCCCTATCAACTGTGGAGCTGACTGGCAACAGGGAGTCGCAGCAGAGGGTTGAAAGAGCCACCTGCGGCTCCAGAGCCACAGGTGGCCGACCCCTGAGCTAGGCCTTCTGTGAAGAAGCTGTTAGAACTTCTTGGTTGCCTCTCCAAGTTGCACTTATCAAAAGAGCGACCCAACTGCAACATCAAGGAGGCAACTTCCCAAGGTCCCCTCTAAAACCAGAAGCCTTGCCCAGGATAGCGATTTCCAAGGAACCTCTGAGGAAAGCGGTCCATCCCTCTTCTAAGAGTTGGCCATCCTGGTTGCCGATCGTCTTGTGCAAGGGTCTTCAAACTTGGCAAAGTTTAAAACAAGTGGACTTCAACTCCCAGAATTCTTGAGCTAACATGACCGGAGGAGGAATTCTGGGAGTTGGAAGTCCACAAGTCTTAAAGCTGTCAAGTTGGAAGACTCCTAGTCTTGTGGGTTGTGGTGCTTTGGAAAGGAACAGACACACCTCAGCGACATCAGAAGGTTTATATCGTATTATCCAAAGTGTGCTTCCTTCCCATGTCTGTACCAAGCGTCACCAACGTGTGTGTGTGTGTGTGTTTTCCTTTTCCTAGACAGTTGCGGATTGTGTCCTCTACTACTACTTGACCAAGAAGAACGAGAACTACAAGAACTTGGTGAGAAGGAATTACCGCCGGCGAGGAAAGAACCAGGTAAGGAAACCCAGTGGGGGAAGCTGGAAGTGTCTAAGGCAGGGGTCTCCCAACTTGACAGCTTTAAGACTTGTGGACTTCAACTCCCAGAATTCCTCCTCCAGTCATGTTAGCTCAGGAATTCTGGAAGTCCACAAGTCTTAAAGCTTGAGGCCCTTGATCGATCGATCTATCTATCTATCTATCTATCTATCTATCTATCTATCTATCTATCTATCTATCTATCTATCTATCTATCTATCCTACCTCTCTTTATCTATCCCAGGTTCATTGACAGCTTTAAGATTTGTGGATTTCAACCCCAGAATTCCTCCTCCAGTCATGTTAGCTCAGGAATTCTGAAGTCCAAATCTTAAAGCTGTCAAGTTGGGAGGCCCTGATCGATCGATTATCTATCTATCTATCTATCTATCTATCTATCTATCTATCTATCTATCTATCTATCTATCTACTACCTACCATCACCTACCACTACCATCTACCTCTCTTTATCTATCCCAGGGGTCTTCCAACTTGACAGCTTTAAGACTTGTGGACTTCAACCCCCAGAATTCCTCCTCCAGTCATGTTAGCTCAGGAATTCTGGAAGTCCACAAGTCTTAAAGCTGTCAAGTTTGAAGGCCCCTGGTCTAAGGACTTGGTGAGATCAAGTGGCAGCGTCTTGTAGGGCTGTGGACCTCGGTTCTAGGTTCTAGAGAGGCTGCTACCAAGGAAAGGGGGTCAAGCTATTCTCCATAGCACTATCCTCCCAGAGGGCAGGACAAGAGATAATGGATGGAAACTAATCAAGGAGAGAAGCAACCTGGAATTAAGGAGAAATTTCCTAAAAGTGAGGACAATTAACCAGTGGAACAGAAGTTGCCTTCAGAAATTGTGGGCGCTCCATCATTGGAGGTTTTTAAGAAGAGACTGGACAGTCCCTTATCTGAAATGGTAGAGGGTCTCCTGTTTGGGCAGGGGATGGACTAGAAGACCTCCAAGATCCCTTCCCGCTCTACTTTATTCTAAATTCTAGTAGACCTGGCCCACCAAGTAATGTTTCCTCTCTGGATTTTCTGGTGCTCCCATGGGAACTGCACTGCTAGTCTACAAAGGTAAGCTTGGTTTACAGGCTAGGACAATCCGAGTTTAAGGGCAACCTTGAGCCTGGTGAGATTTGAACGGCCGAATTCCAAGCAGCCGGCAGTCAGCAGAAGTAGCCTGCAGTGCTGCACTCTAACCACCGCGCCACCGTGGCTCACCCACCAACCACCAACCAGGAGCATTCGATGATTTAACTTTCTGAAAGACCTCCCCATTCATTTGCCAGTCGGCCTTTGTAAGAGGGAGGCCTGAAGCCAACTGGATCCTCTTAACCTAGGAAAAACCCAGGTGGAGCTACGTTCTCCGATGTTTCCTGTTTCAATACAGGTGGTTGGCCTGATCAATATTTGGCTGGATGAAGCCAAAGGCTTGTCAAATCCAACCCACCTGGGCAGCCAGATTTTCCCAAGAAGTCCACCCGCGGGCTATAAGGACTGTGGTCCCCTCCTTTGCCATAGTTCTCAGTTCTCCGAGGTGGACTTCCTCAAGATCTGGAGAGTCCCATCGCTCTTACCTCTTTACTCTTACATCATTATCAGAGTTGGAAGGGACCCTGTAGGTCATCTAATCCTGTTTGTATTATTTCTGTTCTGTTCTGTTTCTATTCTTTCTGTTGTATTGTATTCTATTTCTAGTCTACTACTCTTCTCCACCTTGGTCTGTGAGATCTTTTCATCAGAAGTGCCTCACACCTTTCTCAGTCCCACTTTAAGAACCCACAACAAATATTTTGCCACTGATTTGCTGTATTTTGTCCAGAAAATACAGGGGTGCAAACCTCCAGATCAGGATTTTTCCATGCATGCTGTGTAGAACTTCATAAATCTCCATTATTCCTGAAGAAATTAAACAGGGAAGATAACCCAACCCAAAATCTGGTCAAAGTTCTGCCTTTTTTTCCCACTTTCCCAATGCACCTTTAAGGACAACCTAGTTTGTCCTAGTTTTGCCTTTTGATCAGGACTTCTGCAGCTTAAAAAAAGATGGTAAAATTCCATTCTGAATATGATTGAATGATACCTCCAGTGCATTTGTTTAGCATGGTGAAGAATGAATTTGTTGAGTGTTAAAAAAAGATCAATATTAAGGGGAAATCCCTGTTTAGCAGAAAAACAGCTGGGGAATTCAGATTTGTGATTCTTCCTGCTTATTCCTGGAACTGACTTATTATTTTCGGAGCTCCAGAGCTGGTTTATTTAGTCTGAGATGTTTGTTAGGGTGCCAGATTTTCCTACAGTAATTCACTTTTAGCCATTTTTGACATAAGAATGCAAAGAGATTGTGAGAGATCATAGTATTGCTTGGAGAACAGAGACGAAAAACCAGGAATTAGCACGGGGAAAGAGGTACAAATAGATACAGATACAGATTTGGAAGGGGCCTTGGAGGTCATCTAGTCCAACCCCCTTCCCAGCAGACCCTATACCATTTCTGACGGGGGGGCAGTCCAGACTCTTCTTGATGATGAAGCTCCCACAACTTCTGACGGCATCTTCTGTTCCATGGGTTGATTGTTCTCACTGTCACAAAACTACTCCTTATTTCCAGGTTGAATCTCTCCTTGGTCAGTTTCCATCCATTGCTCCTTTTCTGGCATTTGGGTGCCTTGAAAAATCGCTTGACCCCCTTCCTTCTGTCTGGGGCAGCCCCTCAAATATTGAAAGACTGCTCTCCTGTCTCCCCTGGTCCTTCTCTTCCCTAGACTAGCCAAGCCCAGTTCCTGCAACCGTTCATCGTATGTTTTAGCCTCCAGTCCCCTCAACATCCTGGTTGCTCTTCTCTGCACTCTTTCTAGAGTCTCAACCTCTTTTTTACAATGTGGATGCAGTACTAAGGCTTTATAGAGTGGGGTTAATACCTCCCTTGATCTTGATTGTATCCCTCTGTTAACGCAACTTAGGATTGCATTAGCTTTTTTGGCCGCTGTTGCACACTGCTGGCTCCTATTTAGCTGGTTGTCCACTAAGACTCCAAGATCCCTCTCACAGTTACTGCTATTAAGCCTGGTTTCACCCAGTCTGTATGTGTCCTTTTGGTTTTTCTTGCCTAGGTGTAAGACTTCACTTTTCTCTACGTTGAATTTCATGTTGTTAGATACGGCCCAGTGTTCTAGTCTGTCAAGATCCATCTGGATCTTGAGCCTATCTTCTTGGGTGTTGGCTATTCCTACCATTTTAGTATCATCTGCAAATTTGGTAAGTTCCCCTTCTATTCCCTCATCTAAGTCATTTATGAAGATATTGAAGAGTCCTGGGCCGAGGACAGAAGCTGGATTAGACCCTTGCAATACAGGTAGTTCTTGATTTATGATCGCGATTGAGCCTCAAACCCTCGTTGCTAAGTGCGAAAGTTTGTTAAGTGAGTTTTGGCCCATTTTAGAACCTTTCTGGCCACAATTGTTCAATGTCTGACTTCGGTTGTTAAGTTAGTCACCAGGTTATTAAGCGAGTCTGGCTGCCCCCTTTGTCAGAAGGTCCAAAATTACATGATCCCAGGACCCTGCAAGCCATCATAACTACGAGTCAGTTGCCGAGGGTGTGAATTATTATGCTCACGTGACGGTTGTAAGTGCGGAAAACCGTCATCGGTCGCCGTTTCGAGTGCTGTTTTTCACTTCGAACAGTCGCTCAAGAAATGGTTGTAAGTGGAGGACAACCCTGGGTTTGCAACCCTGGGTTTGCGGAGTGGCGGGCGAAAAACATTGCAAAATTTTCACCCCGTGAAGGAGACTTGGAAGTTCTTCCCGTGGTGATGAAACATCTTGATGGTTTCTGCTTTAGCTCTGGAACGGAGCGGAGGTTGCTTTTAAAAGGATCTTTTCATGCTGTGTGGGTGGGAGGCTTGAGAGCAGAGAGGGCGGCTGGTCTGTCGTTTTTGGATAGAAAATAAAAAAACTTTTAATCATTTGGAGATTTTGTTTCCCTGATTTTTTGGGGGAGGAGGGGGAAGACTTCGTTGGCCTCTGAATTTTTGCATCTCCCAATTGCTCGTTAGTATTGGATCCTCAAGTGGTCTCCTTTGGGTGGCTCGTCGTTATGAAAAACTCTCCAAAAAGTTTATCCCAGACATTTCTCAGAAAAGCATCATTAGGCCATTGGAGCAGGTGGGCTTCACCTTAAGTCCAAAAGTAGCCTGGGGTTGGGGGCCTCGGGGGCCCCTGGGGTGATCCCTGAGCTCGGTCGTTTGCTTGCAAAACGTTTCATGACCCAAGTAGGTTACATCATCAGTGCTAGAAAGGAAGTGGGGTTTGTGGAGGAGAATGAGAAAGTGGGGGGAAGAGGAGGAAGAAGAGGAGCAGGACAATGACTGTGGCATCCTTTGTGCTCTCTGAGCTTGGTGGTTTTCTTGCAGACGTTTCATGACTCAGCTAGGTAATGCCATCAGTGTTAGAAAAGAGGGGTTTTGTGGAGAGGAGGAGGAGGAGGGGAAGAAGGAGAAGGAAAAGGAGGAAGAGGAGGAGGAGGAGGGGGAGGAAAAGAACGAGGTGGAGGAGGATTGTGGGGTCCTGGGTGCTCCCTGAGTTTGGTGGTTTGCTTGCAAGACGCTTCATGACCCAACTAGGTTACATCATCAGTGTTGGAAAGGAGTGAGGTTTCCAGGAAGAAGAAGGAGGAGGATTGTGGGGTCCTGGGTGATCCCTGATCTTGTTGGTTTGCTTGCAGAGGTTTCATGACCCAGCTAGATTACATCACTAGATAATTAGATATTATAGTATATAATTAGCACTACTATTACTATTAATCTGCTCATAACTCCTTATCACCTCTTCCCTCCCACTTGTGATTGTAGAATTGTAGCTTTGTTGCTTGTATCCTTATGATTTATATGGACTGTTCCTAGTATGATTTGGTTGCTGATTGTACCCTATGACTGTCATTAAGTGTTGTACGTTATGATTCTTGACGAACGTATCTTTTCTTTTATGTATACTGAGAGTATTTACACCAAGACAGATTCCTTGTGTGTCCAATCACACTTGGCCAATAAAGTATTCTATTCTATTCTATTCCATTCCGTTTCTGTTCCGCTTCTAATCTATTCCATTCCATTCCATTCCATTCCATTCTGCTCCTATCCTATCCTATCCTATCCTATCCTATCCTATCCTATCCTATCCTATCCTATCCTATCCTATTCATACTGCTAGATAATATCATAAGCCCCTGATAATGTTATCTGTTTGGGTCATGAAATGTCTGCAAGAAACCCACCAAGTTCAGAGAGCATCAAGGACCCTACAGTCTTCCTCCTCCTCTTCCTCCACTCCACAAACCCCACTCCCTTCTAGCACTGATGATGTTACCTAGTTGGATCATGAAACATCTGCAAGAAAACAACCCAGCTAAAAGAGCACCAAGAACCCTCCTTCTGCTCCTTCCATTTCCTCCTCCTCCCCGCCAACCCCACTCCCTCCCTTCCAACACGGATGAAGTTACCTAGTTGGGTCATGAAATGTCTGCAAGAGAACCGTCAAGTTCAGAGAGCACCAAGGACCCCACATTACCCCTTCTCCTCCCCATCCTTTTCCTCTTCTTTTTCTTCTCCACAAACCCCACAGTCCTTCTGACGCTGATGATGTTACCTAGTTGAGTCGTGAAAACGTCTGCAAGAAAACCACCAAGCTCAGAGAGCACCAAGGCCCCCACTATTCAACACTCAGCTACAGCGCTGATCCTCTCTTGGGTTCCTTCGTCCCTCGATTTCGTGGCTTAAAAATAACGACGGAAGGACAATTGCTTGTAGAGACTTTTCTGGATGAATATAGAGGCTTGGATGAACTGGAAACAGCCTTTCTAGAAGGAAACCTGCACCATGCCAAGATGGAAGAGAGAGAGAGAGAGAGAAAAAAGAGCCCAGTGAAAAATGGATGGGTGGTGCGCTGTCCCAGCCAGTATCTATGGGAATTGGATAGTCCCTTAGGAATTGTGAGCTGTCACCTTACGGGAATGCATCATGGTAAATGTAGTTTTTAAAGGTATCCTGGGAAATGTAGTCCCCATGTCACGTGACCACATCTGTAATCCCGATTGGTCACTGGATTGACCCTTGGTGGGTTGGGGGAAGTTTTCCTCATTCTTTGTCTGAACTCTCTTACTCATGGCACTTTCTTTCCATCGCTACGAGATGCGTTAGGAGATAACCGTCTTCTTTACTGTCCTGTCTCACGCACAGAGGTGGATTTACAGCTGTGCAGGTGCAGATAGATAAATCCCACAAAACACCCATAACGAAGTGCATTTATTGGTCCATCAGGTATCTTCCTAACTCACCTTTGTGACGGAGTTCTTCTATAATGACCAATCCTTTGCATATCAGCCTTGCAGTAAAAGATGGTTATCTCCTAACGCATCTCGTAGCGATGGAAAGAAGGTGCCATGAGTAAAAGAGTTCAGACAAAGAATGAGGAAAACTTAACCCAACCCCTCGAGGGTCAATCCAGTGACCAATCAGGATTAGAGATGTGGTCACGTGACATGGGGACTACATTTCCCAGGATACCTTTAACTACATTTACCATGATGCTGCCCTTAAGGGGATAGCTCACAATTCCTAAGTGACTATCCAATTCCAGATTGGCTAGGACAGCACAACAAGATGGGAGAGAGAGAGAGAGAGAGAGAGAGAGAGAGAGAGAGAAGAGCCCAGTGAAAAGTGGATGGGTGGACAACCACATGTTGCTATGTGCCTTGGATTAACCGACGAATATGATACGATGACTAATGGAGAGCTGGCAACACAAGCATTCTTCTAGGTTTATCCTCCCATTTCCTTCCTGTCTTAGTCAACAGGGCCAGGGAGGAGCTGTCAGTCATTAAAGATGGAGGAATGTCTCCTTGAAAAGGTCCAGAACTATCCAACTACTCAAAGGTCAATCATGAAAGATAAACATATGTTTAAAAGGTCCTAGAAGTACCCAACTACTCAAAAGATCAGTCATGAAAGATGGAAGACCATCTCTTTGAAAGGGTCCAAATCTACCCAACTACTCAGATGGTCAATCATGAAAGATGGAAGACCAACTCTTTGAAAAGGTCCAGATTTACCCAACTACTCAGATGGTCAATCATGAAAGATGGAAGACCAACCCTTTGAAAGGTCCAAATCTACCCAACTACTCAAATGGTCAATCACGAAAGATGGAAGACCAACTCTTTGAAAGGGTCCAGATCTACCCAACTACTCAGATGGTCAATCATGAAAGATGGAAGACCAACTCTTTGAAAGGGTCCAAATCTACCCAACTACTTAGTTGGTCAATCATGAAAGATGGAAGACCAACTCTTTGAAAGGGTCCAAATCTACCCAACTGTTCAGATGGTCAATCATGAAAGATGGAAGACCAACTCTTTGAAAAGGTCCAGATTTACCCAACTACTCAGATGGTCAATCATGAAAGATGGAAGACCAACCCTTTGAAAGGTCCAAATCTACCCAGCTACTCAAATGGTCAATCATGAAAGATGGAAGACCAACTCTTTGAAAGGGTCCAAATCTACCCAACTACTCAAATGGTCAATCATGAAAGATGGAGGACTTTGAAAAGGTCCAGAACTCACCAATGCTGAGAGTCCCACCAAGCATGTCATGCCCGACACCAAAGATCTGGCTGGATTATTTCTCTCCTGGTTTTTAAAAAGCAGTCAAGTTCTGATTGGCTCGATCCCTGGAGATTGTACAGACAGTCCTCAACTTACAGCAGTTCATTTAGTGACCCTACAGAGATACAACGGCACAGGAAAAATGTGAATTATGACTGTTGTTCACCCTTGCACCATCTCGCGGTCAAAATTCGGACGCTTGGCAACCGATTCGTATTTATGATGGCTGCCATGTCCCAGCAGGGTCACGTGATCCCCTTTTGTGACCTACTGACAAGCAGAATCAATGGCAAAATCGGATTCACTTAACAACCGTGTTACTAACTTAACCGCTGCAGTGATTCACTTATCAGTGGTGACGAAAAAGGTCATGAAATGGGGGAAAATTCACTTAGAGAGATGTCTCACTTAGCAACAGAAATGTTGGGCTCCATTGTGGTCATGTGGAGGACCACCTACGTTAGCGTTATTTTTCTTGTGTATCTTCTCTGTGGGTTTTAATGGCTGGCAGATCTTCTGTAAGTCAGCTAGATATCTCTCTCTCTCTCTCTCTCTCTCTCTCTATCTATCTATCTATCTCTATCTCTATCTATCTATCTCTGTCTATCTCTCTCTATCTATCTATCCTCTATCTATTGAAAAATTAAAGGCAAGGAGATCTGGACAAAAATTAAAGGCAAGGAGATCTGGCAAGGACAATAAATTTGGGGGTCTTCTCAGAAGTCAGTGTTATCTAAAACCTTTAGATGAATATTCAGTTAGATTCATATTAACAGATTAACAGAGCTGGAAGGGACCTTGTAGGTCATCTAGTCCAACCCCCTTCCCAAGCAGGAAACCCTACACCATTTCTGACCGATGGCCGTCCAGTCTCTTCTTGAAAGCTCCCACAATTTCTGTTCCACCGGTTGATTGCATTTTCAGAAAATTCCTCCTTATTTCTAAGTTAGGTTGAATCCTTCATCACTTTCCATCCAGGGTTAAGTTAGTTTGATTCAAGTTTTGGTTTAGGCAGCAGGTTTTGGGGGGGTAGGTTGCACGGAGGGTCTGAAGTCTACTTGGGTTGTTGCTTGGCGGTTTAGCTTTGTTACTACATGCACACACACATACACACACACACACACACACACGCACCAGTGTGTTGACTCATTTTGTGGCTGAAGAAAACCTCTGTTTGTGATTTGAAAGAGAAAGCTGTTTGGACTCAGGACAAAAACGTTGTTCTGTATTTCCTTTCTGCACCGCCCTCCGAAAGCTTTAAAAAAACCCCAAATCCAGAAATATCCACAGGGTCTGAAAGGGCTCGATTGTTACGCGGTGGGGCACGCTGTGCCTACCCACACAACTGCCCACGAGAGCATGTAGGGGTATGCTTGTGTACTACGCACATCCCACCCCCACCCGCCTCCCCAGGACTCTGTGACCTCAAAAGCCGGGCGCTTGACAGTGGGGAGAGCGTGCGTTGCGCCGCAGGGCGAGTGTTGGCCTCGGCGGAGATGAATCACACACCAAGGCTGTGTAGCCAGCGCTGCCGCCGAAGGTTCCCGGTGACGAGAGCGGTGGTTTTATAGCTCATGACTCATCTCGGGCTGGTTGACGGGCGCAGAGCTGGGGCCGTGTTATTCCAGGAGATTGCAAAATCATAACAGGAATGTCGTGGCGAGTCCACGGCTCAACGATGCAAATCCCCAGGAAGCCATTTGAGCCGGAGAGCGTGAAGCACGCCACACGGGGATGGCCGAGCGATGAAGAGGCCTCGGGCACCGCAGGCAGAAGGGACACGGGTAGCGCTGGAGTCCCGGGGAGGACAGGCCGGGGAGGTGAGCCGGGTCCTGAGAGAATGAAAAGGAAGGAGGCGCACGGAAAAACAAAACAAAAACCGAAACATTTGGCTGGGAAGGAAAAAAACAAAACAAAATTCCTTCTACCCTCCTTGTTTTTTTGCCCTTCCCCTTCACCGGAGGAGGCAAGGGACACCCTGTCCTTTACTGACCCAGAAAAGTGGGGCGGGCGGGTTCTGAAAAGGACTGGTTGAGCTCCCCCCCTCCCCAATGATGGGGAGGGGTGACCCAGCTTCATGCAAGGTACTGTACGGGGAACCCCTCCAAATGCGCAGGAACGAACCCTACGAAAAAGTCTTCCTCTCGTCTCCAATTCGCCCACCATTCGTCTCACCCCCCGCCCCCCCAAAAGCAGACCGAGGCAGAAGTGGAGGGAAGGCGTTGTAAAGGCGTACTACACCTCCCCTCCGATCCCCTCTGGGCCGGCCAAGAGAGCTTGGAAGCGCCGGGGGCCGTTGGTACCTGCCAAGAACAGGTCCCAAAGAAGGGAAACAAAACAGCCGAGGAACAGTGCCGCTCGCTCGAAGCACCGTGTCCCCGGCCACACGCTCCACGCACTGTTTACAGGAACCCCTGCGCTCCGGAGCCGGGGCGAGGGAGGGGGGGTAGATAAGTTATCGCACTGGGCTGGGGTTGCCTTGGTGATGGAAAGAAGAGCGGGTGGGGGGGAGTTTGCCTGCGGTGCCCTGGTGTTGAGCTTGCACAATGGTGTGTGTGTGTGTGTGTGTGTGTGTGAGGGGGAGATGCTGAATGCCCAGGGCGGGGGAAGTAGAGCTGCGCCACGCACGGGATGCCACAAGAAACCAGAGCAAAGGTCAGGCGGTGTTTATAATTTATGTGCCGCCACCGCAGTGGAAGGGAGAGAGAGAGAGAGCAGAGAGCGGCACGGTGCCAGCGGCTGCCAGGCATTTCAAAGTTAGGGGAGGAAGATTTTTTTGGGACCTGGGAGGGGAAGGGAACGGTGGGGGTGGGGGTGGGGAGAGGGCAGCCCTGCGGCAGCAACCCAGGAAACAGGGAGGGGTGGCTACGCGGGCAGGATTGTTTGCAACCTGCAGGACGAGGAAGGAAAAGAAAGCAAGGACGCGGATCCAGATTGGAGCGCTTGCTGAGTTTGGGGGCGGTGGGCCGAAGCCGATTCTCCTCTTCCTCTTCTGCAGGGCACCAAACGGGGGCTCCCTCGGTTTGGGAAGGGATCCCGGGAGGCCATCCAGCTCATCCCCGCTTGCTCGGGGCCAGCAATCCTGAAATTGGGGGCATTCTTGGGCCTTTTCCAAGTTTGCACATTCTCCCCTGCGTGGGTTTGGAGGAAGGCCATCTGTGGGGTGCCTGACTCATTTAGGCAGAAGTTCACCAGGCTCGTGCTGGGAGAAGCGGTTGGTCATGGTGGCTCGGGGACACAGCCTGCCAAGCCCAACCCCAGAGACACAGAGACGATCCCGGTTCTCGGGGCTGTGAGAAACAGGAAACCTGGTCCTAGTTTGGTTCCTCTTTGTGACGACAGGTAATTCTCACTTTGCAACCGCAACGGAGCCCAGCATTTCTAGGGCTAAGCGGGACATTGGTGAAGCAGGCTTTGCCCCATTTTACAACTCGCTGCAGTGGTTTTAGTTAGTAACATGGTTCTTATGTGAATCTGCTTTTCCGAAGTTCGCCAAAAGGGACCGTCATAAATATGAGTCAGTGGCCAAGCGCCTGAATTTTGATCACGGGACAATAGGTCGTAAGTGTGAAAAACGGCCATAACTCACTGTTTTCAGCGCTGTTGTAACTTTGAACGGTGACTCAAGGAATTGTTGTAAGTCAAGGACTAGGCAGAGTTTCATCTCCTGCCGTGGCTGCTCACTGGCCTACCTCGCAAGGGTGTTATGGAGATAATAATAGAAAGGGGTGTCCCAGATGCCTGGGGGGCAAAATGGCTAGGTCTAAATTGAATGGATAGTGGCAACTTTATCCTATACGGGCAGATAAATAATTTGTGGGGCCCTTTAGCTGCAGCTATCACTAAACAGGTGAAATCAGAGTTCATGGAAACGGAACAAGGAGAGATTCAACTTAGAAATAAGGAAGAATTTTCTGACTGAGAACAATCAACCCATGGAACAGAAGTTGCCTTCGGAAGTTGTGGGAGCTTCATCACTGGAGGCTTTCAAGAAGAGACTGGACTGCCATTTGTCAGAAATGGTGTAGGGTCTCCTATTTGGGTGGGGGGTTGGACTAGATGACCTACAAGGTCCCTTCCAACTTTGTTAATCTGTATCAGTATCCATGATGATCAAAGGCCTGGAGGCTAAAACATACAATGAACGGTTGCAGGAACTGGGCCTGGCTAGTCTAGGGAAGAGAAGGATCAAGGGAGACAGGACAGTGGTCTTCCAATATTGAGGGGCTGTCACAGAGAGGAGGAGGAGCGGGTCAAGCTATTTTCCAAAGCCCCCCAAAGCTAGACAGGGAATAATGGATGGAAACTGATCCAGGAGAGATTCAACCTGGACATAAGGAGGAATTTTCTGACAGTGAAAACAGTCAACCAAAGGAAGAGAAGTTGCGTTTAGAAGTTGTGGGAGCTTCATCACTGGAGGCTTTCAAGAAGAGACTAGACTGCCCATCTGTCAGAAATGGTGTCGGGTGTCCTGCTTGGGCGGGGGGTTGGACTAGATGACCTACAAGGTCCCTTTCAACTCTGTTAATCTGCATGACATAGGTAGCGCTGTTGCAAGCCTGGATTTGCATTTATTTGGTTCTTGATTGACTGGATCATGACCCAGCCTTTATTTGTAGAACACAGGCAGGGTCTGCCACGGCCCCCTCCTCTTGTTTCTTTTTTTACTCATAACAACAACTCTGCAAAATTCAGTTGGGCTGGTTCAGTGTCTCCACTCAGCTGTGTCTTACGCGCCTCTGGTTCCTCAATCCAGCACGCTAACCACTCCACCATCCTGTCTCTCTGCACAGCCCCCGGGGGAGGCTGATATCTTGCACGCAAGGGTACTCAAAACCGCCATGCCTCCAAGTCTTTTGTGCAGAGGGCTGTCTCGATGTCCAAGTAGATTCAGAAGCGATGCAAACTGACCCATGACGGGGCTGAGAGACGTGGCCGTGGTTTTACTGGCGGGTAAAATTGCATGAGGTGGCACGTTGGAAAGTCAAAAAAGTCAAGATGGTGGCCGAAGCCCCACCTGTCTTTTTTATTGGGTGTCTTGTAAGCCTCTTTGTAACATTGACCGTGAGGTTTGGTCATCCGGATTGAAAACGGGCCAGCACGTCCTCGCCCACAACTCACCTCACAGGTTGTTTTTGGGAAAATAGGAGGAGGAAGTATTTTCGCTGCTTTGAGTTACTTATAAAATAATAAAAGCATATGAAGAAGGATAGGTAGGTAGGTAGGTAGGTAGAGGAATTGATGGACGGATGGATGTGGAGGGATATGGATGGATGGATGAATGTGATAAACAGATGATGGATGGGATGGAAAAGTGGGTGGGATAGATATGGAAATGAGCGAGAGAGATAGGGATGGATGATGGACGGACGGATGGATGTGGAGGGATATGGATGGATGGGATGAACGGATGAGGGATAGAGGGGATAGATAGAATGATAGATAGATAGATAGATAGATAGATAGATAGATAGAAAGATAGATAGATAGATAGATAGATAGATAGATAGATAGATAGATAGATAGATAGATAGATAGATATTGACGAATGGATGAATGTGGAGAGATGGATGGATGGGATGAACGGATGAGGGATAGATGGGATGGAAAAATAGAGGGGATAGATAGAATGATAGATAGATAGATAGATAGATAGATAGATAGATAGATAGATAGATAGGGATTGACGAATGGATGAATGTGGAGAGATGGATGGATGACAGATAGATGAATGGATAGATGGGTGTGGATGGATGGATGGATGTGGCTAGATATATGAATGAATAGATGAATGGATGGGATGGATAGAAATGGATTGATGGACGGATGAATGAATGCGGAGGGATATGGATGGATGAATGGGCTGAACAGATAGATATGACGGATGGATGGATGGATGGGATGGAAAAGGGGCTGGGATAGCTAGCTAGCTAGATGACAGGTAGATAGGTAGGTAAATGGATAGAAAGATAAATAGATGGCTGTAGCAAAGTGACAGCAATTTGGTCACTTTCTCACAGATTTTTGCATTTGAATTTTTTTTCTTTGCGGGCCTGTCTTGCAACACACGAGGAGGCTAAAATTGGAAGAGTCATGTTTGCATGTATGATGTATTCTCCCATGCTTTGGACCCCTGTCCGAGCATGTGTCACAATAGAACCGGCAAGTACTTAATTTCTTTCCGATAAACCTGTTAAAAAAGAGGAACACTCAGAAATCATTGTGTGGGAACAGGAGAAAGCGTAGATGAAGGGCTCGTGTCACCTTAAGTTTGAAAGTGAGAGTTTGGGCGGTGTAGTCTCTCCTCCAGATGTTCAATTTCCCCTATTTTGGATTCTCTTTCCCTGCCCTCAAGCAACAGCAGCAGCAGCAGCACCAACAACAACAGATGCCCCGGAATAATCAAGAAGAGAAAGAGGAAAAAGAGAAAGATGCAGAGAAGGAAGAGGAGAAGCCAGAATCTGAAAACGACAAAGAGGAACTGACAAAGTAAGTCTCGGAGGGAGGAGAGGGGCGTTTGCTTTCCAAGAAACAGAAAGGAAATTGCAAGAAAAGCTGCATCCATTTCTCGCCTCGATTTTTGTGACTCACTGGAAGATGCCTTTTTTATTGCGGGGGAGGGAGTGAAAGAGTTTATATATTTTTTTTATTAAAGTTTGCAATAAAATCGAGTGCAAAGAGAAACAAAAGTCGAGAAAGAGAAAAGAAGAACGAAGGGGTGGTGGTGGTGGGGGAAACCAGTGATATTTTT
The DNA here is from genome assembly GCF_049901715.1 of Pseudonaja textilis. Classification (NCBI taxonomy): domain Eukaryota; kingdom Metazoa; phylum Chordata; class Lepidosauria; order Squamata; family Elapidae; genus Pseudonaja; species Pseudonaja textilis. Next base: position 10,724,394 of record NC_142004.1, read on the forward strand.
CTCTTCTCCGAAGTTTGCTCAAAAACCCAACTTGGTTTTTTCCCCCGCTGCCTTCGTGCAGCTGAAAATACAATTGCCTCCGGGGCCGTTTGGGACGGGGGGAAGAGACAGATCTCCCAAATAAACCCATAAAATGCTACATTGGCTGCATCTGTTCTTCCTTCTCCTTCCTGACCAACATAAAAGAGGACGCAGGTGATTTTCTCCCACCCTGAAATTCAAGGGATGTGGCTTGAAACAAGCGATTTTTGTGTACCAAGAAACTGGCCTGGCTGCAGTTTTAATGCTGGGGTTTTCCTGCCTGGGAAATATATTTCTTCCTAACTTTTGTCCCTGTTTTAGACTTCAGGGATAGTAAACACCACGGAGCAGAGAAGGGCTCGGCTCTGTGCGAGTCCCTCTCCCCCAAATCTGGCAGAATTAGGCATGAATTTGGCTTCCTGCAAAGGAAGTGGGGCCTGGGTCTTCCTCCGAACTCCCTCTCCCTTGTTCTACCTCTCCCCTGCTCTGCCCAGCCGGACTGTGCCCTTCCCCAGTTTCCTCCACGGCCTATGGAGCCACTCTCCCACTCTGAAGGGGGCATGACAGCTATGATCCTTTTGAAAATAGTTCAGAAGGAATCCTCTGAGATCAAAATCAAGGCCCACCTTTTTCCGGCAATAACTCAAGACGGGAAGATGCCAGGAGCACAGATAAGTAAAGTCAACACAAGATAAACTCACATTTGCTCCCAACAGCTGCCTCACTCAGCATGCATCTCTTTTAAACTTTCATTCCCAGGTTCTGGCTAATGAAGGGAATCAGGGCTCTTTCCTCCCCCGTAAGCCATGCAACCCATGTTGCTCTTTCCTCCGTTCCTCCCTGCATGCCCTAGGATGAAGAGGAGGTGGGCCTGGACTCCCTCTCCCTTGTTCTACCTCTCCCTTGTTCTACCTCTTCCCTGCTCTGCCCAGCTGGACTTTGCTCTTCCCCAGATTCCTCCACAGCCAACGGAGCCGCACTCCCACTCCCTGTCAGCTGTTCATCTTCTTCCTCGAATTCGGACTCTTGACAGGGTCATGACACTCAGCCAGTTCTCTCTTCTTTCCACTTTTTGGAAAACTTAGAAAAAGCAAAATCGATGTAAATTGGCTGTGGTGATGGTTCCACCTATCTGCAGGAAACCCAACCCGATCATTCTCTCTCTCTCTCTCTCTCTCTCGTTCTGGTTCCGTCAGGGAGAAGAATGAGGATACATCTGGCGAGGACAACGACGAGAAGGAAGCCGTCACCTCCAAAGGGCGCAAGACGGCCAATAGCCAGGGCTGGCGGAAAGGGCGCATCACTCGATCGATGGCCAACGAGGCCAACCATGAGGAAGTGGCGGTGCCCCAGCAGAATTCTGAGCTAGGTAGGTCTCTGGAGCATGGAGGGATGGATTCAGGGATCGAGAAGGGATTCCCGCTGGGGAAAGCAAGGGCCGAAAGAACAAGACACGGGTGTATGCGGGAGGGTGTGTGTACATGTCTTTCTTTTTTTAACGGCAATGTGCCATTAAGGAGAGTGGTGTGGTGGCCTAGAAGGCGGAGCTCTCGCCTCACAATCAGGAGGCTGTGAGTTTGATCCTAGGTAAAGGCCGATATTTCTCTCTCTTGGCACACTGAGAATATATCTCTGCCGAACAAAACTCTGCATTGGCGACAGGAAGGGCATCCGGCCGTTCAAGCACTCGGCTAGCTCCATTCAATTGCCCCAGACTCCACCTTGCAAAAGATTATGGGGTCGTTAAAACATAACGATGACTGTGCTGGAAAAGAATGCACAATCACACACACACGCGTGCACAAAAGGACACATGTAGCCCCCAACCTTTTCCAAGCAGACTGGAATTCTAAATGGAGATCCTCATGTTAGTTTTTTGACCTAAATGACGAAGAAGAATTCAGAGCATCCTCGACTTAACCACAGTTTGTTTAGTGACCACTGGGGGGAAAAAGCGACTTATAACTGTTCTCCACACTTAACGACTGTGGCAGGGTCCCGGTGATCATGTGATCAACCGGCCTGTACTTAAAACGGTTGCAGTGTCCTGACCTTCTGACCAGCATAGTACATTGGGGAAGCCGGATTCACTTAACAGCCGTGTGACTAACTTAACACTTGCGGTGATTCACTTAACAGCTGGGGCAAGGAAGGTCATAAAATGGAGCAAACCTCTCTTTATGAGCGTCTGGCTTAGCAGGAGAAATTTGGGGCTCAGTTGTGGGTCGTAAGTCAACTCCCTCTACACTTTGGGGGGGTTGATTCTCTTTCTCTCTCTTCTGTCTGTCTGTCTGTCTATCTATCATCTATCATCTATTTATCTCTAGAATAGAATCCTTTATTGGCCAAGTGTGACTGGACACACAAGGAATTTATCTTGGTGCAAATGCTCTCAGTGTACATAAAAGAAAAGGTACATTCGTCAAGAGTCAAGGATCATCAGGTACACCCCTTCACAATAGTCATAGGGTACAGTAAGCAATCAAATCATACTAGGAAACAGTCAATATAAATCGTAAGGTTACAGTCATACAGTCACAAGTGGGAGAGGATGGGTGATAAGGAGTGATGAGAAGATTAACAGTAATAGTAGTGCAGACTTAGTCAATAGTTGTACAGTGTTGGGTGAATTATTTGTTTAGTAGAGTGGTGGCTTCCGGGGAAAAAAACTCTCCTTGTTTCTAGTTGTTCTGGTGTGCAGGGCTCTATAGCGTCGTTTTGAGGGTAGGAGTTGAAACAGTTTATGTCCAGGATGTGAGGGGTCTGTAGATATTTTCTCAGCCCTCTTTATGACTCATGCAGTATACAAGTCCTTGATGGAAGGCAGGTTGGTAGTAATTGTTTTTTTCTGCCGTCCTAATTACTCTCTGAAGTCTGTGTCTGTCCTGTTGGGTTGCAGAACCAAACCAGACAGCTGTAGAGGTGCAGATGACAGACTCAATGATTCGTCTGTAGAACTGGATCAGCAGCTCCTTGGGCAGTTTGAGCTTTCTGAGTTGGCACAGAAAGAACATTCTTTGCTGTTCTCTCTCTCTCTCTCTCTCTCTCCCTCCCTCCCTCCCTCTCTCCCTATATCTTTCTATATATACCTACCTACCTACCTATTTATCTAGACCTACCTACCTATCATATCTGTCTGTCTATCATCTCTACCTACCTACCATCCCCCTGTGATGTACACGAGTCCTCAACTTACAACCCACAATTGAGTTTGAAATATATATAAAACATATATAAAATTCAGCCTGAACCAAAGGCATTGCTTTCACAAACAGGGCCAATAAGCATAAAACGCATTTAATTCTCTTTTGCTTTGGAAGTGGCAGACGATACAGGTAGCGAAGTCATAGAAATGGGGCTGGTTTTCTAGGACAACCTGGAAGGGCGTGCCGAGAGATTTATTCCAAAACACACGGGTGGAGCCGGAGTGAAGAAGTAGGACAGGAGATGACAAATTTTGGATTAAAAATCCTTTAGGAAGCCACTTCCTTCTCTGCAGACCGGTCTGGAGAAGTTGCCTCTCTTGGCCACTTGAGGGCTGTGCAGAACTGAGAAATCTCATTTTGGAAATTGTCCGTGTGGATTAGCTTGAATGGGAGGATCTGTTGGTAGGTGATTCAACTGGTAGAGTTTGAACTGGCAGAGAGCTGGATTTAGCCCCCATGGCTGACTTTAGCTGCACGTTGGTTTGGCTCCTGTGTGATTTGCTTCTAGTGCTCCAGCTTTGTTTTTTATTAGTGAAGGTCTGAGAATCAGGACCGTCAAGATAAGATGATTAACAGTAGTAGCTTTTCCTCTTTTTTATTTTTGTTTTATTCCTGCTTTCATTACCTTTTAATTTGCATTTTATTTTATGCCTGCTCTTGTTATTTTTATAAATAACTCAAGGTGGAGAACATACATCATACTTCTTCCTCGTTCTATTTTTCCAGGAAAAACAACCCTGTTGTTTTCCAAGAAAAACAACCCCTCTCTCAGGATTGGCCTGGGAGATATATAAACCAGCTGGGTGACCCAAAGTCAAACCCAGCTGGTTTAGATGACTAAGGCGGGACTAGAACTCCCAGTCTCCTGGTGAGATTGGCCCCAAGTCACCTAGCTGGCTTTCATGCCTAAGCAGGAACTAGAACTCCCTGTCTCCTGGTGATTGGCCCCAAGTCATCCTGTTGGTTTTCCTGGCTAAGGCGGGACTAGAACTCCCTGTCTCCTGGTGAGATTGGCCCCAAGTCACCCAGCTGGCTTTCATGCCTAAGCAGGAACTAGAACTCCCTGTCTCCTGGTGATTGGCCCCAAGTCATCCCGTTGGTTTTCCTGGCTAAGGCGGGACTAGAACTCCCTGTCTCCTGGTGAGATTGGCCCCAAGTCACCTAGCTGGCTTTCATGCCTAAGCAGGAACTAGAACTCCCTGTCTCCTGGTGATTGGCCCCAAGTCATCCCGTTGGTTTTCCTGGCTAAGGCGGGACTAGAACTCCCTGTCTCCTGGTGAGATTGGCCCCAAGTCACCCAGCTGGCTTTCATGCCTAAGCAGGAACTAGAACTCCCTGTCTCCTGGTGATTGGCCCCAAGTCATCCCGTTGGTTTTCCTGGCTAAGGCGGGACTAGAACTCCCTGTCTCCTGGTGAGATTGGCCCCAAGTCACCTAGCTGGCTTTTCATGCCAAGCAGGAACTAGAACTCCCTGTCTCCTGGTGATTGGCCCCAAGTCATCCCTGTTGGTTTTCCTGGCTAAGGCGGGACTAGAACTCCCTGTCTCCTGGTGAGATTGGCCCCAAGTCACCCAGCTGGCTTTCATGCCTAAGCAGGAACTAGAACTCCCTGTCTCCTGGTGATTGGCCCCAAGTCATCCCGTTGGTTTTCCTGGCTAAGGCGGGACTAGAACTCCCTGTCTCCTGGTGAGATTGGCCCCAAGTCACCTAGCTGGCTTTCATGCCTCAAGCAGGAACTAGAACTCCCTGTCTCCTGGTGATTGGCCCCAAGTCATCCCGCTGGTTTTCCTGGCTAAGGCGGGACTAGAACTCCCTGTCTCCTGGTGAGATTGGCCCCAAGTCACCCTGCTGGCTTTCATGCCTAAGCAGGAACTAGAACCCCTGTCTCCTGGTGATTGGCCCCAAGTCATCCCGTTGGTTTTCCTGGCTAAGGCGGGACTAGAACTCCCTGTCTCCTGGTGAGATTGGCCCCAAGTCACCTAGCTGGCTTTCATGCCTAAGCAGGAACTAGAACTCCCTGTCTCCTGGTGATTGGCCCCAAGTCATCCCGTTGGTTTTCCTGGCTAAGGCGGGACTAGAACTCCCTGTCTCCTGGTGAGATTGGCCCCAAGTCACCCAGCTGGCTTTCATGCCTAAGCAGGAACTAGAACTCCTGTCTCCTGGTGATTGGCCCCAAGTCACCCCGCTGGTTTTCCTGGCTAAGGCGGGACTAGAACTCCCAGTTTCCTGGTTTCTAAGCCAACCCTTTAACCATTACACCAAACTAGCTCTTGTTTGGACTATCTCCAAGATTCCATGCCTAAGGTAGGACTAGAACTCACCTTCTCCTGATGATTTTGCCCAAAGCCACCCAGCTGGTTTTCAATCCTAAGGCAGGAACTAGAACTCGCCATCTCCCGGAGATTGGCCCAAAGCCAGCTAGCCGACTTTTGTGCCTAAGGCGAAGAAAGTCAGGTTCGATAGGAAGGTCATTGCAAATGGCCTGTCACTATGTTTTACACACACACACACACACACACACACACACACACCCCAAGCAATTTGTTTTTCAGCCTAATCTCTTCTTTTCTTTCTACCAGCTTCTCTGGAGATGAACGAAAGTTCTCGCTGGACAGAGGAGGAGATGGAAACGGCCAAGAAAGGTAAGTGTCTGGCTTCCTTTTTCTTTGCAAGACGCCCATTGTGAGAGAGCATGTTGGAAGCTCCAGTTGTCGGTTGTGTTGCTTGGCGGGGGTAACGCCATCTCTGGCCACCGCAAGATTGAAGGTTGTTTTGCGCGGCAGATGGAAGCCTCCGGATTTTGCTTGTAAGCGTTTGACTCTAGAGATCAACGCTTTTATTTTGTTTCGGACAAATTCAGGAGTTGCTAAGATCGTGTGTAAAGGTTTGCCGTTGTGTATGAGAATCTGACCCAATTTAGGAGATGTCTGATATTTTCTGTTACGCATTTGGGAGAAAAACCAGGGAGGATGTAGTGGCTGGCTGGGTGTCTGAAACAGGATCCTTGGTGTGCTCTGAGCTTGGTTGTTTTCTTGCAGACATTTCATTACCAAACTAGGTAACGTCATCAGTTCTAGTAGTAAGGAAGTAGGGTTTGTTCTCTTTTTGTACACTAGTGGCTTGCTTAGCCAAAATGGAAACAAAAAACCCTCCTCCCCAGCAATTAATACCCAATATGAGCAGAGTTTAACACCAAGACTAACACGACAGTCAAGAAGTAAACAATACTCCAGGTCAAGAAACTTACCAACTCAAACAACCAACCAAACAGTCAACAACAGCTCTGTCAAGGAACCATCTAGAATACTCCCACCAACACAGACAGGGCAAACCATCATATATAAACAGAGAGCAAACCCAACAACCTTATAGCACTGATGACGTTCCCTAGTTGGATTGTAAAATGTCTCTGCAAGAAAACCACTAAGCTCAGAGAGCACCAAGGACCCCACAATACTCCTTCTTCCCACCTTCCTCCTCCTCTTCTTTGCTACAAACCCCAGTCCCTTTTAACACTGATGTAGTTACCTAGTTCGGTCGTGAAATGTCTGCAAGAAAACCACCCAGCTCAGAGATCCCCAAGGACCCCACAATTCAGCCCCGAGCTACAAATATTTGCCTCTGTTGCTCTCTGAACAGGGTTTTCGTTTCGTGCCCGTGTAATGCTTTAAGGTGGCTCAGTGTGACTCTGCCGATGGCACCAAAATGGCTTTGCTGGTGGCAGGTGGCGTTGGTTTGTTGCTCCTTGCAAGAAGTGAGTAGACATAGGATCTAGGCCTCCAGCAGGAGGTCGAAGTGGAAGGAGGAGAGATTTTGTGGGGCTGGGGTGGGGGAGACAAAAGGAGGACCACACCCTGCAATTAACGCCAAAGTGAGCAGACACAAAACAGACCCTGCGCTCAGTGACACTTTTATGGTGTAATAAACCCACAATCCCACAGACTGCCTAAACATTCAGCAGAGGCTGTAATTGTGGGCTGAGGTTCCTATGCTTAGAGCTTTTCTTTTTGGGTTTTTTTTTTATTCTTTCTTTCTTTCTTCCAAAGTAGCCTCCCAATTATAGGAAGCCAAATCAATTCCTAGCCCAGAAGGAAAATACGAAGTTCCTTGGAGAGAGTTGGCATACCCTGGCATGGATTTAAAGTGATCTTCCGTAATCTGGGCACCCTCCAACAGGAGGGGACTTCCATTTTCCAGCATGCACCAGGTTGTTTAAAAGTATGGGAGTTTGGCAGCTGTCAGATCTGGATGAAGTCCAGATAGGTGGGTTTTCTGCATCCAGTTTTGGCCAGCAGGATCTAAAAAAATAATACGTTGAGACTCTAGAAAAGAGTGCAGAGAAGAGCAACAAAGATGATTATGGGGCTGGAGGTTAAAACATACCTTGAACGGTTACAGGCAATTGGGCATGTCTAAAATATAGTGAGGCTAAAATATAGGGGGGAATGGAGGCTAAAATATACGAAGAACCATTGCAGAAATTGGTTATAGCCAGTCTAGGGAAAAGAAAGACTAAGGGTGACATGATAGCGGTGTTTCAATATTTGAGGGGCTGCCCCAAAGAAGAGGGAGTCAAGCTATTCTCCAAAGCACCAGAAGAGGCGGGACAAGAAGCAATGAATGGAAATTAATCAAGGAGAGAAGCAACCTAGAACTAAGATATTTCTGGATGGCAAGAACAATAAATTAATAGAACCATTTGCCTCCAGAAATTGTGGGTGCTCCATTACTGTTCAAGAAGAGACTGGACGAGAATCTGTCTGAAATGGTATAAGGTTTCTGCTTGAGCAGGGGGTTGGATTAGAAGACCTCTATGGGCCCTTCCAGTTCTGTGACTGGGTCATCTCCCACATGATAGCAACAATAAAATATTTGAGGGGCTGCCATCAAGAAGTGCGGGAGGTCAAGTTGTTCTCCTTCTTGAAGACCAAATTCAGTCTGGGAACACCTACCTCACACATCCTTTTAGAAGAGAATCCTTTAAAATTACGGAGAATCTCCACCCTAAATAAATAACATTGTTGGCATCAAACAGTGATAAGTAACATTGAGCGGAGTGGACTTCGCCTGTTCGATGTGTTGGTAAGAAATATAAATTTCTGCTGGACTCCAAATTCATCCAGATCTTTGCTTGGTAGAGTATAGAAACTTGTTCGTGGAAGATACGGTTATTCCCAGACTTTTATTCAACTGTGCATCCTGGAAATAATGGAATTATGGAAGTCCATTGATGGAACGGTATAGGACAGTGGCGGCTAACCTTTTTGGTCTCCTGTGCCGAAAATTGTGCTCTCACGCGCATGCCCTCGTGCCGGCACCCAGAAGGCAATGTGCGCGGGGCTTCCCACGCCCCCTGCGCATGTGCGCGTGATCTTCCCCCCACCCCCTTAACTGCATTGTGCATGTACGCCTCTCTCAGCTGATTTTGGGACCTTTTTCGGCCACCCAGAGGCTCAAGGGAAGCCTCTGCAGCCTTTGGAGGTTGAAAAATGGGCCCGTTTTGTCACTTCCGGTATTTCCAGGAGGCCAAAGGAGGCCTGAAAATCAGCTGGGAGGCACGCACATGTGCAGTGAGGTAAGTTTGCCTGGAGCTTGCAGGCCCGCACAAATGGCTCTGCGTGCCGTAGGTTCGCCATCACAGGTATAGGATCTCCTGCTTGAGCAGGGGGTTGGACTAGCAGACCTTCAAGGTCCCTTCCAACTCTGTTCTACTCTGTTCTGCTCCTTTGCTGGCCTTTAGAGAGTTGAAGAACGTCGAAAGAGCCTGTTCTAACTTGTTCTACATTTCCATAAGTATTTAGCCTGGTCTAGCTGGTATAATGCCTTGGTAAGAACACACTTGGAATATTGCACCCTATTTTGGTCACCGCGATATAAAAAAAGATGTTGAATGCAGAGAAGAGTCATAAAGTTGATTTAGACTGGAAGGCTAAAACATACAAGGAATGGTTGCTAGAATTGGGTATGTCTAGTTTAATGAAAAGAAGGACTGGCTGCGGGGAACGACATGATAGCAGTCTTCCAATATTTGAGAGGCTGCCCCAAAGAAGAGGGGGTCGCCAACCGTTTGGATCTCAGGGACCACCAAACTCATAATTTTAAATCCCACAGACCACTAATATGAATTTTGACTAACGGTGGCTTGCTGACATTTTCCCAGGGTCTCTGCGAAAAACAGCAGAGACCCTGGGAAAATCCCCCCAAAAAGTCTGCAGGAAAATTCCCCATCGTGTTTTCCTACCAATCAATCATTCTTTATTTGGGATTGCAGGATACCATCTCCAGCTCCGTTCTCATGCGGAGAGAGAGAGAGAGAGAGAGAGAGACTTTTGGCTTCATGCAAGGAAAGCAGCAGAAGCAACAGAAGTCTTCCTTTCTCTGCCCCAAATTCCTCCAGAAATGAGTCTTTGACGGCGCAGCCTCTTGGAGCAGATGTCTTACAGGGTCCCAAAGACTCATTTCTGGCAGAGGTTGCGGGAGAGAAAGAAAGACTTCTGCTGCTTTCCTTGCATGCAGCCAAAAGCAGAAGAAGAAAGAAGTGGAAAGAAGCAGCCCGGCCAAGCTAGGCGCACGGGGCACGTGGGACAAGTCCCCCCGCCGTCCTTTCCCCTCTCCCCTCGCTACCTTGTGTTGTTCGCCATGCAAGTGATACAAGCCTTATGTTCCCACGGGCCACGTGAGTGGTGCAGCCTTGTGTTCCCATGCAGCCTGGATTAATTGCTTTGGGAGGGTGACATCTCTCTGCGGACCACCACCGTTTTCTCTGTGGACCTCCAGCGATCCCCGGCCCACTGGGTTGGCAACCACGGGTTGGTATGTAGGGTGTCCTGTTTGTGCAGGGTGTGTGTGTGGACTAGAACAGGGGTCTCCAACCTTGGTAACTTGAAGCCTGGAGGACTTCAACTCCCAGAATTCCCCAGCCAGCAAAGGGTCGAAGACCTCGGACGTCCCTCCCGAGTCTTGTTATTCTGTCCTGCTTACCGGAAGAGGCGCTTTTAGACCCCACCTTCCAGTCTCTCTATCCACCTCTTCCAAGCCTTCTCCGTCTCCAGGAGCTGACTCAAAACTGTCTATAATCCAGGCTGTATGCAAACGAACCCAATTTGCATAATTTATACCAGCTGCAGAATTCAGCACCCCCCCCAGCTTGCTTACACACACACACACACACACACACACACACACACACACACCATTCTTTCTTTTCTTCTGGCCCCTCTGAGGAGTTTTTGGCTCGTGAGCTTTTTTTTTTAACGTTGGTGGCACCGCTTAATTCAGAAAATTGGGGTCCCTGCCGACGCTTTGAAGTTTGGTTTTGACCCTGGGCTGTCCATTCTTGGTGCTGTGCGGGGTTTGGGAGAAAGGGGTGTTTTCTTAGAGGGGAAGAGAGTTGGGGTGGGGTGGTGGGGGGAAGGGAACAGTCTGGTCTGGTTGTCCTGCCCAGAGCTGGGACTGTTTACGTTGCCCCTTGTAGGTGCACTAAATCGGTGCTAAGATTTGCACAAGGGATTTTGCACCCTTCTGCTTTTTTGGGGGTAGGAAAGATACAAGTCCTTGCATGGTGGGGGAAGCATGCATCCAGTTTCCTGCCTTGGGCTTTGGGTGTCCCCAATAACGGGGCTCTCGGTGGGTCCATTCCTGGGGAGCGGGGCGGTCCCTCTTTTGCCCACTCTAAAGTTCACTGCATTTGGAGGGGGGGCAGGAAAGATGCAGATCCTTGCATTGGGGGGAGCAAGCATGCACCCCTCCGTTTCCTGCCTTTGAGGAGGGACTTCGAGTCTCCCCAATAAACGGGGCTCTTGATGGATTCCTTCCCGGGAGGGGGACCCCCCCTTTCTACCCACTCCAAAGCTTTCTACATTGGGGGTAGAGAGATGCATCTCCTTGCATGGGGGAGGGGGGGGGAAGCATGCACCCCTCACTTTCCTGCCTTTGAGTGGGGGGGACCCCACTCATTTTTGGGGGAAGGGCGGCTCCCCCTTTTCTGCCCAGCCTCCCCGCCGGCCCCTCCTGCGTTCCCAGAATTCTGATCTGGCCTGCCTTGCGAGCCAAAAGGTTTAGGATCAAATCCACCTTCCTCCAGGAAGTGTGTATATGTGTGTCTGTGTGTGTGTGTGTGTGTGTGTGGAAAGGGGGGGCGGGTGAGAAAAACAGAGGCCCGGCTGGAGGGGGGTCCCCGTTTGCGTGGGAGCGGCTGCCAAGAACAACCCCTTTGATTCAGATCAGAGAGAAGGAAGCGATTAAGGAAGGCTTTGTTTTCCTGGCTTTCTTTTCCCCTGCTGTTGACAGAGAGAGAGAGAGAGGGAGGGAGGGAAAGAGAGAGAGAGAGAGAGAGAGAGAGAGAGAGAAGGAGGGGAAGGCTTGCCAAGTTGGCCGCACCCTTGTCGTCTTGGGCCGATGCCACGCGGCTTGTGGACGCTGTCTAGAGGTCACATTCAGACGGAGCAAACTTCTGGGTCACATAGGGGCAGGGTAGGAGGGCGGGGAAACAGAGAGGGGGGGGGCTACTAGCTCCCCACGGCGCTTCCTACTTCCTCCCTTACAAGCCAGCCCTTCCCCTCCTCCTCCTCCTCCTCTTCCTCCTTTCCCCAGCCTCCCCGAAGGCTGCACCCGCCTGCACGTTTCGGCCCTTCTCCCAAAATCTCTTGTCTCTTTGGGCTGCTTCCTCCTCCTCCTCCTCCTCCTCCTCCTCCTCCCCCTTCCCTTCCTGCCCCTCCTGGCACCCGGAGCTGCTTGCTGGGGGAAAGGCAGGCGAAGGCTGGCAAGGGAGTTTGTGGAGGCTGGGGAGGGAAGGGAATCGAATCCTCTCGCTCCTCCTTAAAAGAGACAACACACACACACACACACACACACACACACACACACACACACACACACGCGAGGCTGGGAAGCAGGCGCTCGGGGAGCGAGCAGGTGGGAGTCTGCGCTCGCTCGGAAGAAGAGGAGGGAGGCGCAGACCAAGTTGGAGGATTGGCACTGCCAGGGGAGGAGGAGGAGGAGGAGGAGGAGGAGGGAAGCCTTCAGGGATCGGCTGACCTTTCCCCCACTTTGGACTTGGCACCGGCGGCAGAAAAACCCTCCCCGGAGCAGCGGTGGCGGCTGGGCGCACATGCCTCTTCTCTGGGACGGCCCGGAGAGAGTCCGCGCGCCGCGAGCAGGAACGCAACAGCGACATCTGAGCCAGCAAAGAGGAGGAGGAGGAGGAGGAGGAAGAGAGCATCCGAATTAGCCTCGTCTCTTCGTCTTCTTCTTTTCCTTTTCTTGGATTTTTTTTTTTTTTAATCTGGCGGAGGGGAGGTTGCTTTGTTTGGCCTGACCTCCTCCTCCTCCTCCTCCTTCCCCAAACTCCTGAGAATCCGCCTGCCTCCTTCCCCGCGTATGGTTTCGGTCGAGCAACCAGCAGATGAATGTGGACCAGGATGTAAGTCGGGGCTGGGGGGGGGAGAGAGGGGGCTTGTAAGGGCGGGCAAGAGGCGGGAGAGGAGAAGTGGAAAATCTGAGCTGTTTTTGAGTGTGCGAGATGTGGGAGGGAGGGGAGGAGGAGGAGGAGGAGGAGGAGGGAGTGTCCCACTGGCGTGGTTCCTGGTGGGAAGGTCCCCGGTGGGTGATGCCCAAACACCCGTGCCCTCTGCACCGGACCTCCCAACGGCCAGATCTGGCTGGGATGGGAGACATTCTTCAGGTTTTTTGTTTTTGTTTTTTAATTCCTAAAAGTTTGAAATTTTAGCAGGGACTTTTTAAGAGCAGCGGGGAAGGGAAGGCGGGCAGGCAGGCGTGGAGTTTGTAGGGAGCGCAACTTACTGGGGAGGGGGCTTTTCCCAGCTGTGTGGGACACACTGGGTGTTTTCCTGGCAGGAGCCACGTCTTTCCCCAGGCGTGTGTGTGTGTGTGTGTGTGTGTGTGTGTGTGTGTGTGTAATTATAGTTTTGAAAAGCAGGTGTTGGTGTGTGTGTGTGTGTTTTTTTACTCGGAGGTGCTGGAAAGATAAGGGCAGCTGTGTGTGCCAAGTGTCGGCTGCTGCTGGGAAGATGGGCGGGCGGGGACGTACGTGGGCGATACCCACGGAGTAGACCTCACAGGATCAAGCAGGTGTGATGCCAGCCTGGGTTTGAAGCCTCCTTAAAGCTCTAGAGCCCCCTCCTGGCGTTTTCTGATGGGCACGAGGATGCATTTTTCATGCCAGCCCCTTGAATTCTGCCCATTCATCGGGATGTGGCGTTATTTTATTTTTCAAGGTAGTTTGTTGAAAAGTTTGCAAAGTTTGGCAGAGCTTGCAAGGAGCGTCTCTCTCCACCTTTGGGGTCTTAACAGCCCCAAAAGGCGAACATAGGTGAGACTCAACTTTAGCTAAACACCCCAGCGGTGAAAAAATAAAAACACCGCAGATTAGGACCGGGCACGAGTTCAGATTCGACCACAGAACAGAAGGTGCAGCGCAATCCAGTTTCCACCCAAGACAGACAGCGTTACAACAGCCCTGTGAAGCAGGCCACTTTATTCAAGGGAGGAAGCAAAAGAGGAAAAAAAGAGAAGGGACTTTCCCCCCAAGTTTAGGGTTTTTGGAGAGCGATCAAAAGACCTCCGGGAAATCCATTCTGGGTTGCCAGGTTCCTTTTTTTTAAAAAAAAAATATTTTTTGAAAATGAAGGCTAAAAGGAGTTGTTTACTAGGGGTGTTTGCGAAACTCTCCAAAGTTTCCCAGGAACGTTGGGGTTGGTGCAAACCCAGCGGGCTGGAGCAAAAGAAGAAGGGGAGGAAAAAAAAAAGAGAGAAACAAATTTCAAATTCTCAACAGGTGCCAAGACAAACACAGTTGCACCTTCCCGATTCCTGAGTCAAATGACAGGCGGATGAAGCAATTTTCATCCCATCCTCAAAGTTCTCAGGCGTTATTCCGACGTCTATTTTTATCCTCCTGCCTTTTATTTTATTATTTTTAATCTGGAGAAGATTAACTGTGGTTTTATGGCCCTCTCTCTCCCTTTCTCTTCCTTTGAGAGAGAGAGAGAGTGAGATGAGAGAGAAAAAGAAAGGGAGAGAGATAGAGAGGAGAGGGAGAGAGAGAGAGGAGAATAAAATAAAAATAAATAAAAAATAAATAGAGGGAGAGAGAAGGGTTCTCCTTTGGCAGAGTTTAGCGTACTTTCATTCAAAAGGCATTTGACACAACCCCGAGCAAGGGGGAAAAAAAACCGACCGATGGGTTTACCGCTGAGATTTTGTCTGTTTTGCTACTTGGTTAGCGTTTAGGGTTTTTTTTTCTTATTCCGTCACATTCTGGAATTTTTCCTGGTGGAGGTGCTTGTCATGTCCCTGTTGTTGACCTGAATGGCTTGGATACTTTTGGAGGGTTTGGGCTAAACCTCTGTGGATGCTTCGATCAAAAACAACGGGCCGGATCTATGCTTTGCGTCGTCCTAAAAATCAGCGCGGCGATTCGAAGAAACAGGCGAGATAGGAAATCAAACTGACTCCGTAGGTCCATGAGAAGATAGGGAGCTGGCAAGAGCCAAAAAGCAGAGCGTCAATCAAATCCTAAATACGGGAAGTTGTTGGCTTACAACAGTTCTCTTAGCAACTGAGGTTACAACGGCACTGAAAAAAGTCACTTGGGACCGTTTTTCACACTTACGACCGTTCAACTATTACCATCTGGCAGATGGTACAGGATAATAAAAACAAGGACAAACAGGCTGAAAAACAGCTTCTATCCCAGGGCAGTAGCTCTATTGCATTCTATTGTATAGGGCAATGTTAACACAATATTAATTAACCTTAAGAAAGTTCAAAACATCTTCACCTTTTTTTGAACTATTACCACTGGCAGATGTTACAGGAGAATAAAAACAAGGACAAATAGGCAAACAGGCTGAAAAACAGCTTCTATCCCAGGGCAGTAGCTCTATTGCATTCTGTTGTATAGGGCAATATTAACAGAATATTAATTGTATAGAATGCAATTGCCCTCTCCCCTCTTTGGAAGAGCTTTAAGAAAGTTCAAAACATCCTCCTGCTACCTTAAAAAAGTTCAAAACATTCTCAAAGGTCCATCTCATCCTGAGCACCCCTTTTTTTTGAACTATTACCATCTGGCAGATGTTACAGGAGAATAAAAACAAGGACAAATAGGCTGAAAAACAGCTTCTATCCCAGGGCAGGAGCTCTGTTGAATTCTACTACATAGTGCAGTGTTGGTGCAGTGTCGGGGATTTTCGGTTCAATGTGTGGAGGGTGAAATTGTGTGCTTGTGTTTATTTTCATGGTCATGATGTGCACTGAAGGCGAGGTTTGATTTTGTTGTACGGGGTGCAATGACAATCAAGTAAGCTAAACTAAAACTAAAGCCTTTTTTTAAAAAAAGCTCTCTGCCTTCAACCACCTTCCTGTACCTGCTTTTTTTTTTTAACCTTCTGCTTTTCTGCCTTGTCCACCCAGGTCTCCTTGAACATGGACGCAACTGGTCCGCCATTGCCCGCATGGTGGGGTCGAAGAGCGTCTCGCAGTGCAAAAACTTCTACTTCAACTACAAGAAAAGGCAAAACCTGGATGAGATCCTGCAGCAGCACAAATTGAAAATGGTAAGCGGGGAAAAAAAATGGACTTCACATCCAAGGCCAAGCCTTGCGACTTGGAGTTGTTTCCTCCGGGTTTGTGTGTGTGTGTGTGTGTGTGTGTGTCGGTGTTTACCTGCTGGCCTGGCTTGGTGTAAGCGCTTAAGATGGGGTTGTGTATACGTCTTAACAAACCTTTGCTGAGCCGGCTTCGTGGCCAAATGTTTTGACTCTGGAGGAAAAAAACTATTTGCCAAGTTGTGGTTTATGGGAGATGGTACACAGTCATCCAGAATAGAATAGAATTCTTTATTGGCTAAGTGTGATGGGACACACAAGGAATTTGCCTTGGTGCGTATAGCAGTAGCACTTATACTTATACACTGCTTTACAGCCTAAGCGGTTTACAGAGTCAGCCTTTTGCTTCCAACAATCTGGGTCGTCATTTTACCCACCTCGGAAGGAGGGAAGATTGAGTCAACCGTGAGCCTGGTGGGATTCGAACTGACAAATTGCAGGCAGCTGGCTGCAGCTAGCTGAACTCTTAACCATTGCTCCACTGAGGCTGTATATACTCTCTGTGTACGTAAAAGAAAAGGTACTTTCGTCAAGAGTCAAGAATCCTCAGGTACAACACTTAATAATAGTCATAGGGTACAAGAAGCAATCAAATCACACTAGGAAACAGTCAATATAGGATATTGGAATATAGAATAGAATAGAATAGAATAGAATAGAATAGAATAGAATAGAATAATGAATGGAATGGAGTGGAGAGTGGAGTAGAATAGAATAGAATAGAATAGAATAGAATAGAATAGAATAGAATAGAATAGAATAGAATAGAATAGAATAATGAATGGAATGGAGTGGAGAGTGGAGTAGAGTGGAGTGGAGTGGAATGGAATGGAATAGAATAGAATAGAATAGAATAGAATAGCGGTCGCCAACCAGTGGGCCGCAGCCCACTGGTGGACCATGAGAAAATTTTGATGGGCCGCAGAGAAATCTCACCCCCAGAGCACCCCCCCAAGGCAATTAATCCAGGCTGCGCAGAAACACAAGGCTTGCGCGCCCACATGGCCCGCGGGAACCCTCCCCGCCTACTCCCTCCTTACCCGGCAAATTTGCCTGCTAAATTGCTATTTTTCCTTTTTCCAACCATCAGCTGTTCTGCTGTGCCGGGAGATTTAGATTAGCTAGGAAGCAGGAAATGGTTGGATTTCTTGCTTTCTAGCTAGTCTTTAGATCTTCGGCTCTGCTTTTAAGCACAGCCGAACCTCCCCTAGGATTGAAGGTTCTATTATTCGGTGCAGACTCACGGCAAGGAAATTTTATGTGACAGGCTGAGCTAGCCGATGGCAGATAGATAGATCACTGAATGATTCTGTGAACGACTCATCTGCCTGCCTGCTTTGCCTGATTTTGGGTAAAAGTTGCTCTTTTTTTTAAATAAAAAATTCAATATTTACACTGTTCTCACTGTCAGAAAATCTCTCCATATTTCCAGGTTGAATCTCTCCTTTTTCAGTTTCCATCCATTATTCCTTGTCTGGCCTTCGGGGGCTTTGGAAAATAGCTCCTCTCTGGGGAAGCCCCTCAAATATTGGAGCAATGCTATCCTGTCTCCCCTGGTCCTTCTCTTCCCTAGACTAGCCAACCCCAGTTCCTGCAACCGTTCTTCATATGTTTTAATCTCCAGACCCCTAATCCTCCTGGTTGATTTTCTCTGCACTTTTTCTAGAGCCTCAACATCTTTTTATAGTGTGGTGACCCAAACTGGGTGCAATACTCTAGGTGTGGTCTCACTAAGGCTTTATAGAGTGTATTTCAAGGCACCCAGCTCTTCGGATACCACATTGGCTCCATCCGTTCTGTCGCTTTTCTGAGGCCAAATCTCTTCCTTTTTCATAATTATTATCCCAAAGAGTTATCTCTCCCCTTCCAGCGAAGGGCTGCAGCCGAGCACGTTCAATAAAAGCATAAAAGAACGCATGTAAATCAAATCTAAAACATCCCAAATAAAACCACCGGTTTGAAAAAGAAAAAAACACCATGAATTAAAATCATTTTTGGGTCCCAAGGCAGTAGGGGCTGGAGGCCTTGGATGTTATTTTAGGGTGAAAGTTCCCTTAAAATATAATAGAAGAAGAAGAAGAAGAAGAAGAAGAAGAAGAAGAAGAAGAAGAAGAAGAAGAAGAAGAAGAAGAAGAAGAAGAAGAAGAAGAAGAAGAAGAAGAAGAAGAAGAAGAAAGAAGAAGAAGAAGAAGAAGAAGAAGAAGAAGAAGAAGAAGAAGAAGAAGAAGAAGAAGAAGAAGAAGAAGAAGAAGAAGAAGAAGAAGAAGAAGAAGAAGAAGAAGAAGAAGAAGAAGAAGAAGAAGAAGAAGAAAAGGAAACCTTGAAAAAGCTTAGAAAGCAAACAGCTGAAAAAAAGAACAAATAGTCTTTGGGAAAGAGTCCTCGACTTGTGACCAAAATTGGGAGCAGAATTTCCGTTGCTAAGCAAGGCGGTTGTTAAAATGAGTTGAACCTGATTTTGCAGTCTTTTGGGGGGGGGGAGTCGTTAAGTAAATCATGCAGTCGTTAAGCAGACCCGGGTTGGAAGCCGGCTGGGGAAGTTGCAAAGGGCCACCCCGCATCCCGGGGACGTTGAAACCGTCATAAATATGCGCCGCTTGCTAAGCGCCTGAATTTCGGTTACTTGACTGTGGAGGTGTGCAGTGGTCATAAGTGCAAAGACTGGTCATCAGTGCCGTTCAGTGCTGTTGTGACAGTCGTTAAACGAATGCCCGCAAACCCCTGGGTTTTGGAAGAAGCCAAGGAGTCAAGCTGGAATAGATGAGAGGAAAGGTGGCTTTGTATGGCAGACTGTCCCTAAGCCAACCACCATCAAGCCATATATGATGGCTTGTTCAACTGAGTTGGATACGTAAGAAGGAAAAAAAAATCCCCATACTCCTCTTTCTTTTCCACTTTTTTCTTCTTTTCCACTTTTTTTTTCCCCCTTTCCAACTCGTGTTTGGTATCTTGAGCTGTCTTTGCAGAAAATTTAAAAACCCAGCCTCCCCCCCCCCAAAAAAAATAAATAAATTATACACCGTATTAGTGGCGTGGAGTTGAGTAGTATGGCTTAGGTACAGTAAGTGTGAGCGTGTCCGTTGTGTTTGTGCACTTATCTGTTGCCTAAAAAGTGACACAGAAGAGAGGTTCAGCGGCAACAACAGCTGTCAGGCAGACTAGGAGTAAGCAAGGGAGTTAATTGTGTATGTGTGTGTGTGAGAGAAAGAGAGAGAGAGAATGAGAACAAGAACAAGAACTGAGCAATAAGTGTGAAATTTGCAGAGAAAGATACAGGTAGTTGGATGGGACCTTGTAGGTCATCTAGTCCAACCCCCCGCCTAAGCAGGAGACCCTACACCGGAAGGAGAAGAGAAACGAACAATCGTACAAATCAGGCGAGAAGGAGGCAGCAGACGGCAGAGAGGGCTGCGAAGCCAGATTTAACTCTGCCGGAGAGCCCTCGATTTACGACCACAATCGAGCCCAACGTTTCAGCTGCTATGTGAGACCGTTGGGAAGGGAGCTTTTTTGGCTCCATTGGTCTAACTTTCCTGCCGCGCTTGTTAAATAAATCAATGCAGGTGTGAAGCAGGTAACACGCTTGTTAAGTTGAATCTGTCCTCCACATTGACTTTTGCGGATCCGAAGGTTGTAAAAAGGGGATCGCATCAGGGGTGGGATTCCAAGTTCTTCACCACTGGTTCTGTGGGTGTGGCCTAATCTGTGGATGTGGCTTGGTGGTCATGTGACTGGCTGGGTGTGGCTTGCTGGCTGGGCATGCCACGTAACCTTGGGACTCTGCAACTGTCGTGTGTACCTGCCAGTTGCCAAGCCTCTGAATATGAATCCTGTGACCACGGGAGGCTAAAACATATAATGAACGGTTGTAGGAACTGGGCCTGGCTAGTCTAATGAAGAGAAGGACCAGGGGAGACAGGAGAGCAGCCTTCCAATATTTGAGGGGCTGCCACAGAGAGGAGGAAGGGGTCAAGCTATTTTCCAAAGCACCGGAAAGCCAGACAAGGAACAATGATGGAAACTGATCCAGGAGAGATTCAACCTAGACATAAGGTTTGGAAAACCGTACGAGCATCCTGGGGAAATCGGCTAATTGGATTCCTTCGGCTTGGTCCCAGCCCTCTACAGTCCTCACCAAATGCCGCCGAATGCCAGGATCGTACCAGAGGGTGGTGATGACGCAAAAAAAGCAGCTTTTTTTTTATTTTTTTAAAAAAACAACCCTATTAGCATCCTAGGATTTGAATAGTAGCCTCTTCTTGAGTTCTGGAGCTTGAATGGAAAACAGGCTGAACACTCGGGGTTAAAAGGTTCAAGGCGTTGAAAGGGAGGGTTTAAATTCTGCGCTTTTCAGCTTGGGGAGCTCTGCTTTTCAGGATAGCAGAGTCGGAAGGGAACTTTGGAGGTCTTCTAGTCCAACCCCCTGCTCTGGCAGGAAACTCTCTACCATTCGAGACCAAAAAGTTGTCCAGTCTCTTCTTAAAGGCCTCCGGCGATGGCGCACCCGTTCCTTTTGAATAACAGACTAATAGAGTTGGAAGGGACCTTGGAGGTCCTGTAGTCCAACCCCCTGCACAAGCAGGAAACCCTATACTATTTCAGACAAACACTTATCCTTTCTCTTCTTAAAAACCTTCGGTGATGGAACACCCACCACTTCTAGTGGCAGGTTGTTCCATTGGTTAATTGTCCTCACTGTGAGAAAATTCCTCCTTAATTTCCAGGTTGAATCTCTCCTTGTTCAGTTTCCACCCATTATTCCTTGTCTGGCCATCAGGGGCCCTGGAAAACAGCTTGACCCCCTCCTCCTCTCTGTGGCAGCCCCTCCCTCAAATACTGGAAGGCTGGTCTCCTGTCACCCCTAGTCTTTTTCTTCACTAGACTAGCCAGGCCCAGTTCCTGCAACCGCTCTTCCTGTGTTTTAGTCTCAAGATCTTTGATCGTCTTAGATAGATTCAGATTAACAGAGTTGGAAGGGACCTTGTAGGTCATCTAGTCCCACCCCCTTGCCCAAGCAGGTGACCCTACACCATTTCTGGCAGAAGGCAATCCAATATCTTCTTGAAAAAGCCTCCATTGATGAAGCTCCCATAACTTCTGAAGGCAACTTCTGTTCCGTGGGTTGGTTGATCTCCCTGTCAGAAAATTCCTCCTTATTTCCAGGTTGAATCTCTCCTTGGTCAGTTTCCATCCATTATTATTCCTAGTCTGGCCTTCAGGTGCTTTGGAGAATAGTTTGACCCCCTTCCTCCTCTCTGTGGCAGCCCCTCAAATATTGGAAGGCTGCTCTCCTGTCTCCCCTGGTTCTTCTCTCCACTAGACTAGCCATTCACCAGACTAGGAATCTGAGTTAGTAGCAGGCTAGATGAATTGGCACCAGGTTCATAGACTTCAAGGACAGGTAGAGTGGGGTCTCTTACATGGGTGTAGAGGCTCCAAACTCACAGCGCATTTGAACATATTTATTTTTTACGACCTTTGTGATTTACAACTGTAACGGGGCGGTTTCCTTATGGTCGTATGTCGAGGAGTAGCTGTTAAAGGTCTCTCTCTCTCTCTCTCTCTCTCTTCTCTGCATCTTCCTGATTGATGTCATTTGCCTGTCTCGATCATTTTCTTCAGACCAGCAGGTTTTTTTTTTGGAGTTTCTCTTGTTTTCTTTTTTGGCAAAAGAACAATGAACGGCT
The DNA here is from genome assembly GCF_049901715.1 of Pseudonaja textilis. NCBI lineage: Eukaryota > Metazoa > Chordata > Lepidosauria > Squamata > Elapidae > Pseudonaja > Pseudonaja textilis. The sequence continues at coordinate 10,745,936 of NC_142004.1, forward strand.
CAGCTGCTTTGCGTTGCCATTATTCTTTCTTTCTTTCTTTCTTAAAAAGGAAAAAAAAGATCCCACGCTATTGTTTGCTGTAACAACAGATGTCATAAATCTGAACAGAGAGAGAGAGAGAGGGAGGGAACAAAAAGCTTTGGGTTAATCTAGCATCCCGTTTTTTTCCTAAACATTTGCTACTCCGCGTGCACACAACCCAGCGGGAGGGGCTGGGCCAAAGATACATCGAACGGAAGGACTCAAACCCAGTTTAAAACAGGTCGGAAAGGTGGCTTGGGAATACCCAACGGCGCTTTTTTTTTCAGGAGGCAACTGGACCTGCCTTGTTTTTTCTTTTGAAGACCTTTCACTTCTCCTCCAAGAAGCTTCTTCAGCTCTGACTTGGATGGTGGGGAAAGGAAGGATTTTAATACTCCTTGCAGACAGCTGGTCGTTTGCATCCTTTGAGAGGGTCCTTGAGGCCACTTGGAGGTTTATCTGTGTCTTTGGCGTCCCGTGAGTGGTGCAAATGGTTCCAGGTTTTTTCCTCTGGGAATCCAATCCTACTCCCACTCCACTCCAGTGGGGCTCATCCCAAATTGTATAGCTAAAAGTCCTTCAGGTCATGGTTGTCCCAAAGATATCTTTTCCAGACGCAGTTGGACTTTCTTCTTTTGAAAAAGTCTTGCTTCTCATCCAAGGAGCTTCGTCAGCTCTGACTGAAGTCGAGGATTGCAGACCTTCCTTTGGAAGCCACGCTCCTCCAGGTGGGGCAAACCTTTCCCTGGTCCCCAGAGGTTGTGAAGGGACCTTGGAGGTCCTCTAGTCCAACCCCCTGCCTAGGCAGGAAAATCATACACCACTTCAGGCAAATGGTTGTCCAACATCTTTTTTAAAAACTTCCAGTGTAGGAACATTTACAACTTCTGGAGGCAAGTTGTTCCACTTTTTAATTATTATTCTCACGGTCAGGAAATTTCTCCTTAGCTCTTAAGTTGCTTCTCTCTTTGATTAGTTTCCACCTGTTGCTTCTTGACCTGACATAGTAATCATAATATACATAATCATTCAATAATAAACTCATAGTAATGAGGACGATTAACCTGGGGAAGCATTTCCTACCCTGCCTTTCACCTTCATCCTGGACCGTGCAGTTCCCGGGTCACATCTGGAGCGCCGTGATTTTTAATTTCAAGTTGATGGTTTTATTTATTTATTTTAAATCCCTCTTTTGCCTTGACCCTCCGTGCTCCAAGCGGAAAGCCTTTGGGAGAGAACAGCGTGCCCTCCAAAGCTGGTTCCCCAGTTGTTCATTTTCGATGCTCCCTCAGGGTTGGCATGAGTCACCCAGGACGCAAGGAAGAGGCGGACGCGCCCGGGACCGCTTCGCCATAGTAACGGCAGCGTTGCCGCGGCTTGTGTTCGCATCATCAAGCAGCCCTGATAATGTGCACTTATCCAAATGGTGTGTCTGGCAGGAGTTCAAACTCAGCCGAGGCTCTCCTGTGCCCATGAAATCCGTCGTTGTTTGGGTTTTTGTTTGTTTTTTCTTCTTCCCCATTTTATTCGAGTTTATTCCAAGAGAAAACCCACGTTAGAAAAGCAAAAAGAAGAGGAAAGCAATGTTTTTTTAAAAAATCGGAACAGCGTGTTGTCCAGGAACAATTAGTTTGGAATAACAAAATGATAAGCATAATAGTGATCATAAGATACATTACAGTGTTTCCCCGAAAATAAGACCCTGTCTTGTAATTTATTTATTTTTTTTTGTCACCAGAAAAGGCACCAGGTCTTATTTTCAGGGGATATCCTCCACTGACTAATCTCACTTGCACGCGTCGCTCCCAGCCTCCTTTTCTCTGTCAGAGGCCTTCAGGAACTCCTTCTGCGGCTGGAAAGGTTTTCCTGAAGGCCTTTGCAGCCGATAATAGCACCGGATCGATCCAGAGCTTTGTTACCAGCTGTAGAGGCCTTCAGGAAAGCCTTGCCAGCCTTGCCGGCTGCAGAAGGAATCGGCCAGCGAGGCAGGTGTCGGGGTGTGCGAGACCGGGCTACAACTGTCCAAAGGTAAGTAGTAGGGCAGCTCCACCCACCCCAGTTTAATTTTTACCCGTCCACTCTGGAGTGGGTAGGATCTTAATTAGGGCTTATTTTGGGGGTAGGACTTATATCGAGTGCAGGTGTAAAAATCAAGCTAGGGCTTACTTTCAGGGCAGGTCATATTTTCAGGGAAAAGGTATCATTAATAATAAACTCATAGTAATAATAAGATTAGTTTATCTATCATTCTCTTAATCTTTTTTTACTTTCTAACCTCTGTTTCTGTTAGTGAGCCATTGGTAAAACAAATCCCATGTTAGGAAGTATTCTGTTTTCTACCTTCTCCTTTATTTTTACTGTCAATCTGTCCCTCTCTGCGCATTCTAATATTTTTATTTATAACGCTTTCGTCTGAAGGGATCTCTTCATTTTTCCAACGTTGTGCAAACACAATTCCTGCTGCTGCCAAGACATGTAAGATTAGATACATGTTCCCTTTATTATACGGTTTGGGTAAAATATCCAACAAAAATATTTCTGGTTTAACATTTTTTAATAACCATGTATGTATTTTAGTCCAATAGTTTTTTGCAAAAAATTTAAGAAAATCACCAAGCCAGGGTTTTTCTTCGTTCTTTTTCATGCCCAAGACAAGAATTCACCATTTCCTGGTTTTTAGCCTGGTGCTTTAACCACTAGACCAAACTGTCTCTCCTTGCATCTTCCCAGGATGAGATCAGAATTATAGTGAGCAGAGGTGCCAAATGATGAATTCTAGGTCTTTTTGTAAAGCTGGAGTAAAAATTTCAAAGTATTTTACACACACACACACACACACACACACACACACACACACACTTCATGGGTAATATTAATGCGATGGACCGAAGTAGTAACAGCAGGCATGCAATTGTGGGTGTTCCTGTAGGTGTGGTTGTGTAACTCTTTTCCTTCCTTCTGCGGTGCAGTTGATGCTGTAAGAAGTTGTGATGTTGGGGAGGTCGAGCCAACTTAGCAAAAATACTTGCAAAAATGGCTATTTTAAGCCAATTCTCGGAATCTTAGCTTCTTTCTTTTTAGGTTTGTCATATTTTTTGTGTGTTTTGCATTGCTATATAAAACATTTTCTCCAATCCCAGGTCCCTGGAAGGCAATTTGCACTCCTTTCAGCCCTTGCTATTTTCAAGGATGGCTGTTTCAACCTCCTTGTGTCTGTGTGTATGTGTGTGTTTAACAAAATAGTTCGTCTTTGCTGCCAGTGGCGACAAGATGGGGATCCACCAAGATTCATAACCTTCCTTTTCTGTTGTGGTTTGCTCAGGAGAGAGAAAGGAACTCTCGGAGAAAGAAGAAAAAGAGCTCTGCGATCCAAAACGAGGAGAGAGCTTTCCCCCCGGTGACCGAGGACGAAGAGATGGGCCAGGATGGGTCGGGCACCAGCGGCAACGAGGAAGAGATGGCCGAGGAGGTCGAAGCAGAAGGTGAGATGTTTCTCCGGGATGAGGCTGAATATCTTGGTCCGTTTTCGCTTGGACCAGGGGTCCCAACCTTGGCAACTTCAATGTCTGCGGAGATTCTCGATCGTGCCAAGTCATGCTTGTCCCAAAGGCTTTTTCAAAAGGCAACTGGGACTTTGGTTTTGCTTGAAGTCATTTTGCTTCTCAGTCCGAGAAGCTTCTTCCATTCTAGTGGAAGTCAGAAGTCAGCCAGAACGGAAGAAGCTTCTCGGATGAGAAGCGAAACGTCTTCAAGCAAAAAACATAGGGAAATCTAGTTGCCATTTTGGGGGGAAAAAAAAAACAACTTTAAGACTTGTTGGATCTCAACTCCCAGAATCCCTCAGCCACCGTGGCTGGCCTGTGGAATTCTGGGAGTTTAAGTCCACCCATCTTAAAGTCACCAAGGTCTAGAAACCCTGCTGTAATCCTTAATATTTCTATTTTCTCAGCTAGTTTGCCACTAAGGGTTGGCCTTCATGTCCAAATCACATTTTGTGCCCCAGCAGAGGATTGTATCATCACAAAGAGGCTGATAAACAGATTTTCTGGAGAAAGAGCAAGAGTTAAAAAAACTTCCTGATTATTATTTAGCAGGACTTCTGAGTTTAATCTTTGGTAGCTGCTGTGGGATCAAGTCTTGGTTCTAGGCAAGATCATTGTGTCCTGCCCCTGTCGGAATCTGAATCTGAGGAGGAAGATGAACAGCTGACAGGGAGTGGGAGTGCGGCTCTGTTGGCTGTGGAGGAAACTGGGGAAGGGCAAAGTCCGGCTGGGCAGAGCAGGGTAGAGGTAGAACAAGGGAGAGGGAGTTCAGAGAAAGATCCCGGCCCAGCCCCTCTTCATCCTAAGGCATGCAGGGAGGAATGGAGAAGGGAGCAACGGGGTTGCATGGCTTACAGGGGAGGAAAGGGCCCTGATTCCCTTCATTAGCCACACCTGGGAATGAGAATTTAAAAGAACTTGAAGGCTGACTGCAGCAGCTGCTGGAAGCAAACGTACTTTATCTTGTGTTGATTTTGCTTATCTGTGTTCCTGGCATCTTCCCAACCGTGTGAGTTTTGCCATGCCTTCAAGTCTGAAATTCTTGCTCCTGCCCTGCCAAACTAATTGCTTCAATTTGGCTTGTTTGGACTTTAAGTTACAGTTTGTGTTGAACATGTTTTGGACTTGATTCTCTGCAGCCCAAGGCTGTTCCCGGGAGAGTTTTTCTCCAGCCCAGAAGGTAACCAGGACACTGGGGGCAAAGTTGGAGCTAGTAGAGTTATTCCTACTGATTATCTGACTGTGTTGCCTTTGTGCCACGCCCCTTTGGGTCATCACATGTTGCTTGGCTGATTGACATCAGAGACGGGTTAGAAGAATACAAAACAACAAATGGACAACCTTCCCTCTTCTTCTGCGGGAACCGATCCAGCAACTTGTAGAAGAAGCTTGGCTATGTGTAGGTTGTCCTCAACTTACAACAGTTTGCTTAGTGACCATTTGAGGTTACAATGGTACTGGGGAAAAAAGTGACTTATGACCGTTTTTCACACTTTAGGACCGTTGCAGCGTTCCCCCCCCCCCCCGTCATGTGATCAAAACTTGGATAATTGGCATCTGTCTCATATTTATGACGGTTGCAGTGTCCCGTGGTTACATGATCCCCTTTTGTGACCTTTGTGACCAGGGAAGGCTGATTCACTTAACGACCATGTTGTTTTAACAACTGCAGGGATTCACTGAAGGGCGGTGGCAGGAGAGGTCATAAAATGGAGCAAAATTCACCTCACTTGTCTCGCCGAGTCGTGGAAATTTGGGGGCTTGGCTTGCAGTCATAAGTTGAGGACTTGCCTGCATTGCAATCTCCCCATTGAACTTGGGGGGAAGGGAAGGAATTATTTAACAATCCTGTCCCCGTTCTGCCCCCCACCCCCCACCCCTCCGGTGCTCCCCATCTCTGATGAGAAGGACCGGGGTTGACCTCGAAACAGTCGGAAATCTTTTCCAGGCAGTGCTTAAAGGAACTCATTACAAAGCAGGTTTTCAGGTAAATATTCTGTGTCGGAGACGCAGGGATGAGTCAGAGACAATGCGAGGAGGGGGGGAGTGAGATCTGACAGAGGGGGATGCAACAGCTGGTTCCGAGGACATACTCGGCACACACGTGTGGTGCGCTCTGCAAGTTTGAAGCGAGAGTTGGTTTGGTTACAGGAACTGGGCGTGGCTGGTCTAGGGAAGAGAAGGACCAGGGGAGACCGGAGAGCGGTCTTCCAGTATTTGAGGGGCTGCTCCAGAGAGGAGGAGCGGGGGGGGGGTCAAGCTATTTTCGAAAGCAACTGAAGGCCAGACAAGGAATAACGATGGGAACTGATCAAGGAGAAATTCAACCTGGAAATAAGGAGGAATTTTTTGACAGGGAGAGCAATCCACCCGTAGAACAGAAGTTGCCTTGGGAAGTTGTGGGAGCTTCATCCCTGGAAGCTTTCAAGAAGAGACTGGAGTGCCATCTGTCAGAAATGGTGTGGGGCCTCCTGCTTGGGCAGGGGGAGGTTGGACTAGATGGCCTACGAGGTCCCTTCCAGCTTTGTTAAGCTGTCATCTAGTTGAATGTCATTGGAGGCCAGGCACCGGGACCTCTCAGCCGGAGGGCAGGTCTTTGAGTGGCCCCCAGCCCCCCTGCCCCGTCACACATCTTAAAGGGGCGTGGGTCTTGCAAAAGAGGGGCCCACGCTTTGCAAACCGGCATGCCCTTGCATTGAGCTGAACGCCAGTCTTTTTCCTTGGCGTCGTTCCGTTTCTTGTAACGGATGCAAAAACAGCCGAGGCTTTTCCCAGAGACCCGCTCGGCCCCTCCCAGATTCCCTCCAGATTGCAAAGTGCAAAAAAAGAAAAATAATAAAAAGTAAAATTGGAGCCGAGCCAAGATCCTGCAAGCTTTCCCAACCGAAATGGGGAGAGAGTGGCGCGCTCTCTCTCTCTCTCTCCCTCTCCCTCTCTCTCTCTCTCTCTCCCTCCCTCTCTCTCTCTCTCGTTCTCTAGCAGAACGTGTGCCAAAGCTCTCTGAGATTCCTTGCTTAGTTTATTTTGCAGAAGGGAAGAGGGGAAGCTGCCCTTTCGGAGGCTCTTGGCAAGGAGAAAGACGTCAGCGATGCTCGGAATTTGGTTGGAGGACTTAGGAAATAGGCAGAGAGCTTCCAGTCTGGCTTGGACACCATTCCCTGCGGAGTGGATCCAAGCAGCGATTCTCAAACTTGGCCATTGTAAGATATGTGGACTTCCAACTCCCAGATTTCCCCAGCCAGCATGGGTGAACTTCAACTCCTTTCAATATGGGTGAACTTCACCTCCCAGAATTCCCCAGTCATCACTTCCAGTCCCTTCAACATGGGTGGACTTCAACTCCCAGAATTCCTGTTATCACGGGTGAACTGACTCCCAGAATTCCCTAGTCATCATTTCCAGTTCCTTCAATATGAGTGGACTTCCTCTCCCAGAATTCCCATTCCCCCCGGGTGAACTTTAACTCCCAGAATTCCGTAGTCATCACTTCCGGTCCTTTCAACATGGATCATTTCAACTCCCAGAAATCCTAGCCAGAAGGAGTGAATTCCCTTCAGCATGGATGGATTTCAACTCCCAGAATTCTGAGACTTGACGTTCACATAATCTTCCAGTAGCCTTTTTTGAGAAACACAGATCCAACTCTTGTCTGTCTTTTCCAAAATCTTAATTCTCAGGAGAATTCTTCCCTAACGCTTTAAGATCTCTCTCTCTCTATAGATAGATGATAGGTAGGTGGGTAGGTGGGTAGGTAGATAGATGATAGATAGATAGATAGATAGATAGATAGATAGATAGATAGATAGATAGATAGATAGATTAGATAGATAGAGAAAAATAGATAGATGATAGATAGATAGATAGATAGATAGATAGATAGATAGATAGATAGATAGATAGATAAAAAAATAGATAGATAGATGATAGATAGATAGATAGATAGATAGATAGATAGATAGATAGATAGATAGATAGATAGATAGATAGATATAGATGATAGATAGATAGATAGATAGATAGATAGATAGATAGATAGATAGATAGATAGATAGATAGATGATAGATAGATTAGATAGATAGAGAAAAATAGATAGATAGATAGATAGATAGATAGATAGATAGATAGATAGATAGATATAGATGTTAGATAGATGATAGATAGATAGATAGATAGATAGATAGATAGATAGATAGATAGATAGATAGATAGATATAGAAATATAGAGATATAGATAGATGATAGATATAGATATATATAAAAATATAGAGATATATTTATAACTTCTCCACTTGTTTATTTTGATCCACCTCCCAAGAGTTTTTCCCATGCCTCATTCTTCTGGAGCATCATTCAGCACCTGAACATTTCCCAATAAATTTCAGGAAACAAAGACTTCATTTCCTTCTCCCCACCCCCCACCCCACCTTACCACCCCACCCAAGCCCAGAGGTCTGGCTTCCTCCTCCGTCCTGCCTCGGTTTGTGTCAACGGTGTTGGCAAGCCCCGCACACACATTCCCTGCATCCTTGTGGTGCCTTCCTTGGATCCGATCCCAGAGCTGGGGTGGAACATGGAACTCCGTTCCCTGGGCCGCGCCAGCATTGAAAAAAAATAAATAAATCCTTTTTGGATGGAGCCAAAAAGGATATAGAAAGATAGATGTTCTTCCGCGGTGCCAGGAATCCCAGGTTGCACCAGTTCCAAGCCAAGACACATTCTGTGCTCCGAATGAGCGAGGCGGATTTAATTAAATTTGGGGAAGGCTTCTACCTGGACGAATGTTGCTTTTACCTGTGCGCTCAGGGTTGTGCAATGAACCAGAAGTTCTCATGATGCAACCAGGCATTGTTGCTTTTTTTTTTTTTTAAAAATGATGATGAAGATGAGGTGGCTGTGTCATTCCGCACCTGTTTATCGAATTCAGAGCATTGATTGCAAAGAATTTCCACGTTTGCCGCCGGGTTAATTTGAGCCAGCAGGAATTTGCTCATCAAGAATCTTCTCCCCTTCCCAAAATCTAGAGCGATGTCTCCTTCAAGTCATGTTTGACAATGGAGCTGTCACCTGTCTGAATTGTTGCAAGCAAGTCCCTCCGCCGAGAAAGGGAACTCAATCAGAAAAGACACGTAAGGGACCTTGAAGGTCATCTAGTCCAACCCCCTGCCCTAGTCCCATTTCAGACAAGTCTCTTCTTCAAAACCTCCAGCGATGGAGCACCCACGATTTCTAGTGGCAAGCTGTTCCACTGCTTAATTGTCCTCACTATTCGGAAGTTTCTCCTGAATTCCAGGTTGCTTCTCTGTTTGATCGCTTTCCATCCGTTGTTTCTTGTCTTGCCTCGGACTTTAGTACCCTAGTAGCAAATCTGTGACTCTGGTTCACGTTGAGTGTGGCGCTCAGGTTTCACTACCACCCTGGTCTGAAAAGTGGACACCAGGGCAGGTAATCCTTCACTTGCAACAATCCATTGCAAGTCCCAAATGTGCGGGTTCCCCCTCGCTCCCAAAAAGCAGCTGGACTTTCATAATGTTTTCTTTGAAAACATTTCACTTCTCATCCAAGAAGCTTCTTTGGTTCATTTCAGAAGAAGCTTCTTGGACGAAATTGGAGAAAATGAAATTCAATGTAGAGAAAAATAAAGTCCTGCACTTAGGCAAGAAAAACCAAAAGGACACATATAGATTGGGTGAAACCAGGCTTAATAGCAGGAACTGTGAGAGGATCTTGGGAGTCTTAGTGGACAACCAGTTAAATAGGAGCCAGCAGTGTGCAACAGCAGCCAAAAAAGCCAATGCAATCCTAAATTACATTAACACAGGGATACAATCAGGGTCAAGGGAGGTACTAATCCCACTCTATAAAGCCTTAGTAAGACCACACCTAGAGTACTGCATCCAGTTTTGGTTATCACACTATAAAAAAAAAGAGGTTGAGACTCTAGAAAGAGTGCAGAGAAGAGCAACCAGGACGATGAGGGGACTGGAGGCTAAAACATACGATGAAAGGTTGCAAGTGTTCAGCATGGCTAGTCTACTGAAAAGAAGGACCAGGGAAGGCAAGATAGCAGTCTTCCAATATTTGGGGGCTGTCACAGAGAGGAGGAGGTCAATTTTCCTTTCCCTGAAGGCTAGACAAGGAACAATGGATGGAAACTAATCAAAGAGAAATTCAACCAGGAAATAAGGAGAAACTTTCCGACAGCGAGAACAATGAACCAATGAAAGAGAAGTTGCCTTCAGAAGTTATGGGAGCTTCATCCCTGGAGGCTTTCAAGAAGAGACTGGACTGCCATCTGTCAGAAATGGTGCAGGGTCTCCTGCTTGGGTGGAGGGGTTGGACTAGATGACCTACAAGGTCCCTTCCAACTCTGTTAATCTGTAACCTGAGAAGCAAAATGGTGTTTCAAAGAAAACATCAAAAGAAAGTCCAACTGTCCAATTGAGGTCTGTTTGTAACATCTAAAGACCCAGAAAATCGAGAAGAGGAACCTGGAAATTAAGAACGAATTCGCTCTGCGTGCCGTAAAGGATTTCAGAAAATCTTGAAATTGAATTTCGCCTGTTCTGAAGCATCTGGGTAGATGGTCTCCAGTTCATGGTCACCTCAGTGCTGGAAAGAGGAAAACAACATTAACTCTCTGACCTTTTGAAGACCTGCCAATCCTTCCCAACTGAAAAAAAAAAACATAAAAATAAAATAATAGCAACCTCCCGTCTGCGAAGAAATCCTGCAGCCTTCCAATTAGGTTTTTATGTGGTTATGGTTTTTTACAGCTGCAATCTCAGTGAAGTGAAATGCTGGTCAAGGTTGGTAGGAGATTAATAGCAGCAGCCTTAAAAATCCACTCCAGGAACTCAGGAGAACAGGTTAATAATGAAAAGATGATAAGCCCCGATCTACTTTTCTCAAAAAACAGGGGGCACATCTTCTAATTATCCTTGAAAGGTGCAGCTGTGTGTTTGTGCAATTTGTGTGTTTACACAAAACCCTTGGAGGTCTTTGAAGTGGAACATGGCTCAGGTCACCCCAAGGTGACTTCCCACCTGAGGATGGGTTTTGATGTCCGTTGGTTTGGAACCTGTCTGGCTTTAGTATAGTTTTTAGTGATTTCACTTTGTGTGTGTGTGTGTGTGTGTGTGTTTATATATGTCATGGTTCTGCAAGATTTTGTTTTAGGGAAAAGCTGTGCTTAGTTCAAGAAAAATAACCGAAATTAAGACACGCAACCTCCCTTGCAAACGATGGTAATCTTTATAGTAACTGAAAAATACATCGGCAGCTAAAAGGTGCCTTCCTAAAAACGATTACAGGCAGTCCTCAGCTTACAATGGTTCATTTAGCGACCGTTCAAAGTTACAATGGCACTGAAAAAAAGGGAGTTATGATATTTTTCACACTTGCGATCATTGTGGCATCTCTATGGTCATGATCAAACTTCAGACGCTTGGCAACCTGACTCATATTTATGACAGTGGTAGTGTCCCGGGGTCTTAACCTGGTTTAACAGTGAATTTAACAGATTAACAGAGTTGGAGGGGACCTTGTAGGTCATCTAGTCCAACCCCTTGCCCAAACAGACCCTACACCATCCCCAACAAATGGCAGTCCAATCTCCCCTTGAAAGCCTCCAGTGATGAAGTTCCAACAACTTCTGAAGGCAACTTCTGTTCCATGGGTTGATTTTTCTGTCAGAAAATTCCTCCTTATTTCCAGGTTGAATCTCTCCTTGTTCAGTTTCCCTCCATTATTCCTTGTCTGGCTGTCAGGTGCCTTGGAAAATAAGCTTGACCCCCCTCCTCCTCTCTGGGGCAGCCCCTCGAATATTGAAAGATGCTCTCCTGTCTCCCCGGGTCCTTCTCTTCCCTAGACTAGCCAGGCCCAGTTCCTGCAACCGTTCATCGTAGGTTTTAGCCTCCAGTCTCCTCGCCATCTTTTGCTTCCTTCTAACAAGCAAAGTCAATGGAGAAGCCCGATTCTCTTAACCGTAGTATTTCTCATTTAGCCCACTTGCTGTGATTCACTGAACAAGTGTAGCAAAAGAGGTCGTAAAATCGGGCAAAACTCACTTAAGACAAGTCTGAATTAGCCACAGAAAGGTTGGGCTTAGTTGTGGTCATTATTTGAAGAGTCCCTCTGGTGTAAAAATACCAAACTGAAGAAATCTTTGGTAGAGAAGCCCATCACGATAGTTTAAAGCGAATCTAAACCATGTTTTTGTTCTGGACTTTCCCTACGAAATTCTCTGGCCCCAGACTCTCCAGAACAAACATGGTTTAGATTCGTTTTAAAACTTATCATGATGGGCTTCTCTATCAAAGACCTCTTTCCTTTCTTCAGTTTGGTATTTTTACACTAGTGGGAGAAAATGCACCGCGTCTCTTCCTGCTTGCAAGAAAAAAAAAAAATCACAAACAGCTTCTCTTCAAAACCTCCACCGTCGTAGCCTGCAACTCTTCCGAGTTAAATAATGCATTGCAACTAACTCAACAGCTCGCTGCCATAAAATATATTTGGTTTAGGGCTCCTTTGGGACGCCGAGCATTTGTGCGTTGCAAATGGAACCTGGCCACCGAAATGAACAGTGTGTCTTTATTGTGTTTTTTTAATTCCAGTTGCCGTTAATAACAGCTCCGACACAGACAGCCTGCCTTCTCCGAGGCTCGATCCCCCAAAGCCTCCAGAAAACGAGTCCAAACTGAATCCCGAGGCCGAAGAAGAGAGGATGACGACGGTCAACACGGAGAAAGCTCCGATGTCCCCGGAAGACAAGGCCGTCGACGTTGCTGGTCAGACGGCGCCGGGCGGGAGCGAGCCTGGCCTGGCGGGGAGCGAGAAGCCGCAGGAGGAACCGACAGTTGATACGATCAAACCAGAAGATGGAGAAGGAAACCCGAAGGACACCGAACCGGATGGGGCGGAGATCAAAATGGAGGAGGAAGCGGCAGATCTCCCGGAAGACAACAAGGCCGACGAGCAGAAGGGCGAGACTGGTCAAGGGGTGGCGGCAGAAACCGAGGAGGCCCCCAAGAAGGAGGAGGGGGGCCCCAAAGCCAGTAAAACTGGAAGTGCCGCCTCTGATAGCGACTCCAGCGCCACTTGCAGCGCCGACGAGATAGACGAGCAGGACCCGGCGGAGAAAACCAAGTAAGTGAAAAGACGACGGGCGCCAGGAAGGAAGGTGTTGCGCTGTGCCGGCAGCCGGTGCAGCCGGACAGTGGGGAAGGAAGGGGACCAGTCCGGGTAGAACTCAGACGAAAGTCCTGTGTCCGATGCAGAGATGGGGCCAGGACCATCTGGAAGTGGGGTGCTGCCTCCAGAGCCTCTGGAGTCTGGCAGCAGCGAGGCAGAGGAACGAGGGGAGCCTGTTCCCAGTGTGCGTGTGCACGGAGCTGCCAGAAGGCAAGAGCAGCTGAAGCAGAAGGGGCGACTTGGGGGAGGTGATTGCCCCTCCCATAAGGGATAAAAGTCAGACCTCAATGACGAAACCTTTGCAGGAAGCAAAGTAATTCAATAGTATCTGAGTCCTTCTGGAAGCTCCGTGAATTCTGGTTGGGTTTTTTTCTGGGACTTTGGTTAGTTTATGTTATAATTAACTTTTGTTTTTTGGCAGCTTGCTACAGTACTGAAAGGCGTGCTCTTATCTGGGGGAACTGTTTATAAATAGTTCTGGCTGAGAATGAAAGTGATTCCCAGTGTTGCATTAAAATAGGTTTTGTTTTTACAATAAGTTTATGTTTCATTAAATTTGACGAAGCCTGGGTCAGGAAGGAAGGAAGGAAGGAAGGAAGGAAGAAGGAAGGAAGAAGGAAGGAAGGAAGGAGGTAGATGCGGGAAGTCCTTGACTTACAATCGCAAGGGGGCCCGTGGTTTCTGTTGCTAAGTGAGACCGCTGTTGAGTGAGCGTTGAACCCATTCAGCGACCCCTCTTTCCGCCGTTGTTCAAAGCGAAATTGCGGCTGTGAAGTTAGTGGCACGGGACTACTAAGGGAGCCTGGCTCCCCCATTGACTTCGCATGTCAGAAAGCGGCAAAATGGGATCGTGTGACACACACAGAGCAACCAACGTAACTAGGAGCAAGCGGGCCAAGTGTCTGAATTTGGTCATGGGAGCAAAACACGGGGATGCTGCAACGGTCGGTCGTAAGTGTGAACAAACGGCCACAAGTCACTTTTTCCAGGGCCATTGTAACTTTGAACGGTCACTAACTGAATGGCTGTAAGTCAAGGACTATCTATACCTCCCATGAAAAGCTAGCAGGGTGCTGTGGCACTCCTGAATGTTTAACCTTAGACGCCTGCAGATTTTTCCTGCCTAGGATGACGGGAATCCTCTTTGAGGAGGAGCGATCCGATTTTCAGCAGCCGGATATGTTTGGACTCGCGGGGAGATCCCTGAGGAAGCAGTGATCTTTTGGGGAGATCACCTGGACTCCCAGGGAGATCTCTCAGGAAGCAGTGATCTTTTGGGGAGATCACTTGGACTCCCGGGGAGATCTCTGGGGAAGCAGTGATCAATCGGAAAGATTACTTGGGACTCCAGGGGAGATCTCTGAGCGAGCAGCTTTTTCAACCCAAATTGGATCTTCTGGGGCAATCTGGAAGATGGGCTCTGTGCCCTTTTCCAAGCTGTTTTTAACTGGAAACTCCCCTCGTGCGTGGGTACTTTTTTATTTCCCACGCCTTGCGCAAGTGATTCAAGTTTCTGAATAAATTGGGTGGGGAGACCAGAAACGAGAGAGACGCGCCAAAGAGCAAGGGTTTGGTCTCTCACGAAGGGTTTTGCGGCTTTTGCTCCGACCTGGAGACCCTTCGCTCGCAGAGAGTCGGTGAGTCATCAGGGCGAGCAAGTTTGCATCCTGCGGTCAGAAACTAGACCCACCAGGGCTTCCTCTGAATCAGGCCGTAGATTTCTCAGGAGCATCTGGAAGCTGAAGTGCGCAAAACAAACCTCCGTGACTTCAAAGAGACTGATTTATGACCCCGATCTTCTCCGGAGAAATTTTGCACTTGGCTTAACGATCTGTGACACCTCCTGACGGTCATTGAAAAGGCAGCTTCGGATCCTCTTTGGGATCGATGCCCACCGGCCGGGGTTAAAGGAGGTCAGGCACCACCAGACGGTCACTTCCCGGACAGCCAGTCGGTTCTGGGACAGCTGCCTGCCTGCCTGTCTCCCCGCGGCTGAAAAGGGTGATTTAGTGCAGCGCTTTTCACTCCATTTCCTTAAATGCCTCTCGAAACCATATTCTTGAGCAGACATTTATCAAGGGAGGACTGACCCAGGGCAGGAGAAAACAAGAACATTGGGAGTACAAATTTATGACACTGGCTTGGAAGGAAGCCAGGAACTCCTCTGCACCCCGCCCCAAAAACATCTCGAGACTCTGGAAAGAGAGTGCAGAAAACAGCGGCAGAGATAATTAGCGGGCTGGGGGCCTAACATGGAACAGATGAACAGAGTTGGAAAGGGACCTTGGAGGTCTTCTAGTCCAACCCCTCCACGCGAGCAGGAGACCCTACACCATTTCTGACAGATGGCAGTCCAGACTCTTCTTGAAAGCCTCCACAGATGAAGCTCCCACAACTTCTAAAGGCAACTTCTGTTCCAGGGGTTGATTGTTCTCCCTGTCAGAAAATTTCTCCTTAGTTCCAGGATGAATCAATCTCTCCTGGATCAGTTTCCATCCATTGTTCCTTGTCTGGCCTTCGGGTGCTTTGGAAAATCGCTTGACCCCCTTCCTCCTCTCTGGAGCAGCCCCCCAAATATTGAAAGATGCTCTCCTGTCTCCCCTGGTCCTTCTCTTCACTAGTCTAGTCAAGCCCAGTTCCTGCAACCGTTCATCGTATGTTTTGGCCTCCAGTCCTCTCATCATCCTGGTTGCTCTTCTCTGCACTCTTTCTAGAATCTCAACATCTACATTTATAGTGTGGAGACCAAAACTGGATGCAGTACTCTAAGTGTGGCCTTACTAAGGCTTTGTAGAGTGGTATTAGTACCTTATTTGATCTTGATTGAATTCCTCTGTTATTGCTATTTAGTGTTACGTTGTTCTTCGTATGTTTTAGCCTCCAGTCCCCTCATCATCCTGGTTGCTCTTCTCTGCACTTTTTCTAGAGTCTCAACATCCTTTTTTATAGTGCGGTGACCAAAACTGGATGCAGGATTCTAGGTGTGGTCTTACTAAGGCTTTATAGAAAGACTTAGTAAGTAAAATATAGGGGGCTGGAGGCTAAAATATACAAAGAACCATTACAGGAATTGAGTATGGCCCGTCTAGCGAAAAGAAGGACTAGGCATGACATGATAGCAGTGTTTCAATATTTGAGGGGCTGCCCCAAAGAAGAGGGGGTTCAATTTATTCTCCAAAGCAATCAGAAAACAAGACAAGAAATAATGGATGGGAACTAGTCAGGGAGAGCGGCAACCTGGAATTAAGGAGAAATTTCTTAACAGTGAGGACAATTAACCAGTGGAACAGCTGGCCTCCAGAAGTTGTGGATGCTCCAAGACTGGAAGTTTTTAAGAAGAGATTGGACAACCATCTGTCTGAAGTGGTGTAGGGTTTCCTGCCTAGGCAGGGGGTTGGACTAGAAGACCTCCAAGGTCCCTCTTCCAACCTTGTTATTCTATTCTGTCTTAACATACTGGCCCCAATGGTTTGGTGTGGGTTGCGGGTGGATGCCATGACTTCACATCCTTCCAGGGCAGCTTTCGGCAGTCTTGAAATGTTCTGTAGGTTCCTCTGGGCTACTTGCAAGTCTAAGAGAAGGGGGGAGGAAAGGCCCCTAAAGATAATTATCCTTGCATATATATCTATATTTTATAAAGGTTGCTGCTGGCAGCTGGAGGAATGAGAAGTTCAAGTATGGGTCAGGCTAAATATAAATGAATACGGAGGCCTGTACAGTCATGCATTAACCGTTGTCAGTTTATGGCTTGGGAACAGCCAAAGATGTTCACAGGATTAAAAAAAAAAAGAGAGAGCCAGAGAACACCAAGTGGAAACCTAATCCTGTTTTGCCAGTGGATTAAACCCCTGGGAGATCCCTGGGATGGTTGAATCTGTTCCGCTTTCCGCCGGTTATGGGATGGCGACATTCCAACATGGTTCCTGATCTTCTCTTCTAAATCTCCAAAGCTTAAGAGTTGGTGATGTTATCTTCTGACACCCCACATCAAGGAGATAAGTCAACGCGAGGTCCTCAGCCAGGTCCCATAAATCTTCGTTTTGGTGAAACTAATCCTCAACATCTTCTGATGGGTTCTCCAATAGACAGTATGTGGTTCATGATCTTCTCTGAGTTCGTGGTCTTATCTTTTGACCCTCACATCAAGGAACCAAGTCAACACGAGGTCAATAGACAGGTCTTTGTTCTGCTGGGAACAGTCCCAGAGACCCCAAAGTCTTCTGATGGGATCTTCATTGATCCAGAAGACATTCCAACAAGGTTCATGATCTTATCTTATGAACCTCCAAAGCTTAAAAGTTGGTGCTCTTGTCTTCTAGCACCTATATCAATGAGGCTTAACACGAGGTCATCAGTCAAGTCCCATTGAGGCTTAACACGAGGTCATCAGTCAAGTCCCATAAATCTTAATTCTGGTGAAACCAATCCCAAAGAGCCCAAGTCTTGGATGGGATCTTCATTGATCAGAAGCCCAAATGATCTTATCTATGAACCTCAAACAAGTTGCTCTGTCTTCTCTATATCAATGATAACGAGGTCATCAGTCAAGATGAAACCAATCCCAAAGAGCCCAAAGATGGGATCTCCAAGATCAGAAGGCATTCCAACAAGGGTTCATGATCTTCTCTGAGTTCGTGGTCTTATCTTTTGACCCTCACATCAAGGAACCAAGTCAACACAAGGTCGATAGACAGGTCTTTGTTCTAGTGGGAACAGTCCCAGAGACCCCAAGGTCTTCCTGATGGGGTCTCCCATGGTCCAGAAGATGGCTGGGTTCCTCATCTCTTAGCCAAAAGTGAGACAGAGCCTCAAGGCAGTTGCCTAAGGACTTGAAGAGATCAACTCAGGGTTGACTTTTCAGCAAAGTCAAAAAAAATTCCAGGTGGTCCTCGGCTTAAGAACATACGCGAGACCAGAATTCCCACTGCTAAGCAAGGGGGTTGTTAAGTGGCTTGTGTCTGACTTTGTGACCTCCCCCACACCCCCCGTGGTTGTTGAGTGAATCTCTGCAGTGGTTCAAGTAAATCAGTTTGAATTTCGGGGCCAAAGCAATGCTAGGCTCTCAAGCAGGGTTTTGGGGTCTCTCTGCAGGTTGCCGGCTGCCCGCTTAAGCCTCCTTGGTACCCCCAACGATGCCCGGCTGACCTCCTCACCTCAGAAGCCTCTGGACCTGAAGCAGCTGAAGCAGAGGGCAGCTGCCATCCCTCCCATTGTGAGTCTGTCCCTCCTCTCCTCCCCTCTTCGCTCCTTTTCTCTTTTTCCCTTCCTTCCATCTCATCCTCCCTTCCCTTCCTCCTGTCCTCCATTTTCCTACTTCTCCCTCTTCCTTTCCTTCTCTTTTTCTTTCTTTCCGTTTCTCTCACCCTTCCTTCTTTTGAGTTCTCCCTCCATCCACTAATCTCCCTTCCTTCCTCCTCTTTCTTTTCTTCTCTCTTCCTCGTTCCATTTCTCTTCTTTCCTTCTTCTGACTTCTTTCTGCCTTCCGTCCACTAATCTCCCTCCCTCCTCTCTTTTTCCTTCCTTCTATTTCTCTCTCACCCTTCCTTCCTTCTTCTGACTTCTTTCCTCCCTCCCTCCACTAATCTTCCTTCCTTCCTTCCTTCCTTCCTTCCTTCCTTCCTTCCTTCCTTCCTTCCTTCCCCTCAATCAGCTACAACAGCTTTCGGTTTTGATAAAACTAGCACAACTGACTGACACTCACTTCTCCTCCCTCCCTCCCTCCACTATTTCCTCCCTCCCTCCACTAATCTATTTTCCTTCCTTCCTTCCTTCCTTCCCTTCCCTTCCCTTCCCTTCCCTTCCTTTCCTTTCCTTTCCTTTCCTTTTCCTTCCTTCTTTTCCCCCTTCCTTCCCTTCCTTTTCCTTCCTTCCTTCCCTTCCTTTTCCTTCTTTTACCCCTTCCTTTCCTTGCTCCTTCTCTCCTTTCCCCCTTCCTTTCCTCCTTCCTTCCTTCCTTCCTTCCTTCCTTCCTTTCTCCCTTCCTTCCTTTCCCCTCAATCTATAACGTCAGCTACAACAGCTTTGGGTTTTGATGAAACTAGCACAACTAACTGACACTAACTTAATACAAACATCACGGGCGGGGCGGGGGCGCTATGGGTGCCCATTGCAAAGGGCCTAACCCAAGTTCTCCTTTCCCCACAGATTTCCGAAGGCGCGCTGGAGGGAGCATTGCAGAGCGGAGCCACAAAAGCCCCAGTGCCTCCCCACACCTTAGCGCTCTACCAGCAGCAGATCACCCTGGCCCAGGAGGAGGAGGAGGAGGATGCACTCAGCAAGCTGCCCCCCTCGGAGAAGGAGCCCCCCCTTTGCTCCAGCACCAGCAACAGCCCTCGGGGAGCTCCGCATCGGAGCCCGGCTGAAGCGGAGAAAGAGGGTGAGTGTGCTTTGGGGTGTACGGGGATGCTGCAGAGGGAGGAAGAGGAAGGAGGGAAGGAAGGAAGGAAGGAAGGAAGGAAGGAAGGAAGGAAGGAAGGAAGGAAGGAAGGAAATTAGTGGAGGGAGAGAGGAAAGTTAGAAGAAAGAAGGAAGGGTGAACAAGAAGGAAGTAAAGAGAGAAGGAGGGGAAGGAAGGAAATAAGTGGGGAGAGAGAGGAAAGCAGTTAGAAGAAAGAAGGAAGGGTGAAAAAGGAAGGAAGTAAAGAGAGAAGGAGCGGAAGATGGGAAGGGAGGGAGGGAGGAAAGAAGGAAGGAAGAAAAATTAATGGGAGGGAGAGAGGAAAGAAGTTAGAAGAAAGAAGGGTGAAAACGAGGAAGGAAATAGAGAAGGAGAGGAAAAAGGGAAGGAAGGAAGGAAAATTAATGGAGGGAGAGAAAGAAGTTAGAAGAAAGAAGGTGAAAACGAGGAAGGAAAAGAGAAGGAGAGGAAAAAGGAAGGAAGGAAGGAAAATTAATGGAGGGAGAGAGGAAAGAAGTTAGAAGAAAGAAGGGTGAAAACGAGGAAGGAAATAGAGAAGGAGAGGAAAAAAGGAAGGAAGGAAGGAAGGAAGGAAGGAAGGAAGGAAGGAAGGAAGGAAGGAAGGAAGGAAGGAAGGAAGGAAGGAAGGAAGGAAAATTAATGGAGGGAGAGAGAGGAAAAGTTAGAAGAAAGAAGGAAGGGTGAAAACGAAGGAATTCCAGAGGAGGAGAAGAATGGAAGGGGAGAGGGGAAGGAAAATTAGTGGAGGGGAGAGAGGAAAGAAGTTAGAAGAAAGGAAGGAAATAATAGAGAGGGAAGGAAGGAGGGAACAAAAGAGTAAGGAAGGAAGGAAAATTAGTGGAGAGAGAGAGAGAGAGAGGAAAGAAATTAGAAGAAGGAAGGAAGGAGGGAGGGAAGGAAGGAAAAGGCAGGCAGGCAAGGAGCTGTCTTAGCTTATCAGGCAGTAAAAAGAGACAGCTTGAAAGTTGTACTTTCAGACTTAAAGATGGTTCAGGAACTGTCAGCATGTGAATCATCTCCTCCTCCTCCTCCTCCTCCTCCTCCTCCTCCTCCTCCTCCTCCTCCTCCTCCTCCTCCTCCTCCTTCTTCCTGGAGCCGCAAAGCTGCCTTGTTCGCAGGAAAAAGAGTGGGCAGACCTGGGACAGCTGGCTTTGCTTCTCTTTGGGCCGTGCATCTTCGGCACAAGCTGTGCACTTCTTCACTTAGTCCCCCTTCGCGCCCCCCCCCGCCCTCCCCCCCACCCGCTTTTCCCACTTGGCCTTCGGAGCAGGACTGCCCGGCCAAGAAAATCCATTTGGATGACAGATTGCCTCCACCGACATCTCCCTTGCTCCGCTCCCAGGGCTTTGATAAACGGCAGCCGTAACCTCCTTCCTGGGGATAAGTGCGGGTTTTCTCAAGGAGGCCTTGGAGTTATGGGGGAAGGGAGGGGGGAACCCAGAATTAAATTGCT
Organism: Pseudonaja textilis; assembly: GCF_049901715.1. Taxonomy (NCBI): domain Eukaryota; kingdom Metazoa; phylum Chordata; class Lepidosauria; order Squamata; family Elapidae; genus Pseudonaja; species Pseudonaja textilis. The sequence continues at coordinate 10,766,560 of NC_142004.1, forward strand.
TGAAACTTCCAAGCGGGGTCTTTCTTCCCTGCTTTGGAGCTGGAAGGAGTTTCTCTCTCTCTCTCTCTCTCTCTCTCTCTCTCTTCATCCAAGCATGCCATTCTTAAGAATTTACTGGTTAACAGAGCTGGAAGGGACCTTGTAGGTCATCTAGTCCAACCCCCCTGCCCAAGCAGGAGTCCCTACACCATTTCTGAGGGATGGCAGTCCAGTCTCTTCTTGAAAGCCTCCAGAGATTAAGTTCTCACAACTCCTGAAGGCAGCTTCTGTTCCATGGGTTGATTGTTCTCACTGTCAGAAAATTCCTCCTTATTTCTAGGTTGAATCTCTCTTTGGTCAGTTTCCATCCATTGCTCCTTTTCTGGCATTTGGGTGCTTTGGAGAATAGCTCGACCCCTTCCTCCTCTCTGTGGCAGCCCCTCAAGTATTGGTAGACTGTTATCCTGTCTCCCCTGGTCTTTCTCTTCCCTAGACTAGCCAGGCCCAGTTCCTGCAACCGTTCATCGTATATTTTAGTCTCCAGTCCCCTCATCATCCTTGCAAACGGATCTTCTCTGTCTGAAGAATGCTTGGGGTGCCACCTGTCTCAACTCTTAAGACCTCTCCAGTAGTATAAGGTTCCCATTTCCATAGCCCAGCCTGGATCTGGCTTTCAGCATCTCTGCAGGAGATTGCAACCCAGGCTCTCTTCGGTTTGCACCATGGCCGGGGTGGAATGGCAAAGAAAAACGAGTCTTCGCTGGAGGTTTTTTTCTCCTGCAGAGGCCTGCCTCTCTTTAAGTGATGCAGTTCACCAACCTGTCTTCTCTCCTGCGGTCTGTCAAAACCCAGCTTCAGGTTGTAAATCACAAATGAGAGCCATTGAAGAGTCCCCTCTCCAAAGCTACCAGTCAGCCTTCCCAAGAGCGGAAGGAACGCCTCTGCAAGATGCAGGTGTTCGTGGCTACCTGGTAGACACCCCCCCCGTCACTTTCTCCTGGGGGTTTCCCTGGCGATGTTTGCATCTCCACTTTGGTGTGGCGGTCCAAGGTGTGGACTGGAAGCGAGGGGACAAGGGTTCCCAGACCTGGTCCTTGGGCAGGAAGCCAGCTGGGTGAAAAGCCATTTGCTCCCCACCCCCGCAAGCCTTCAGAAAGTACTAAGATAGGAAGCTGTGGTAGTTCTGGAAAAGTTGCCAAAAAGACTGCATAGGGGCGTATGTCAATGTGATCTCCAGGAATCAAGACTCCTCCAAAGATTGAGAGAACTATCTTTCATCCATCTGTCAATCCACCTGTCTATCTTTCTATCTATCATCACTTATCTATCTGTCTGTCTGTCTGTCTATCCTATCTATCTATCATTGCCTACCTCTATCTTTGCCTATCCATCTATATCTATCTATCATCGCCTATTTCTATCTATATCATTGCCTACCTATCTCTTTCTATCTCTATCACATATATCTATATCTATATCTATCTATCTATCTATCTATCTATCTATCTATCTATCTATCTGTCTATCTATCTTATCTATCATTGCCTATCTATATAAATCTTTGTCTGTCTGTCTGTCTATCTATCTATATTTATCTATCTGTCTGTCTATCTATCTTATCTATCATTGCCTATCTCTATTTTTGCCTATTTATCTATATCTATCTATCATCGCCTATCTATCTCTATCTATATCACATCTATCTATCTATCTATCTATCTATCTATCTATCTATCTATCTATCTATCTATCTATCTATCTATCTTATCTATCATTGCCTATCTCTATCTCTATCATCTATCACCATCTGTCTATATCATCTCTCTCTATTCATTGTCTGTCTATTTATAGCTATCATCTCTCTGTCGGTCTATCGTCTGTCTGTCTCTGTCTACCTACCTACCTACATACCTATCATCTACAATATCAATCTACAGGGTCTGTCTGTCTATCCCATCCCTGTATCCGTTCTTCCATACATGCACCCATCCTTCCATTCTTCTACCAGCCCATCCTTCCATCCTTCCCATCCCATCCTATCTCCATCCATCCCAAAATACAACCTTCCTAACACAGCCCCTCTGACATCCACTTCTCTTATCCTTTTTCTCCTCGGGTAGAAAAAACGGTGCTTTTCACGCCGCTTCCGGATAGACAGAAGCAAGCGGGAGAACCCGCCACCCCAACCTGTTGGCCCCCGGTCCTCCCTTACCAAGGTGCCTCGAGGGACGTGATCCGCACCTCCCCACACACCGAGTCTCACACATTTCAATATAACCCCTCCGGTGAGTCCAGCTTTTGGCTCTTGGGAGTGGGGTTTGACTGTCCAGCCTTGGCAATGCCCAGTGGATCGTAATCTGGAGACTGGGTTGAAGAATTGCCAATTCCAGATCCAAGACAGAAGCGGAAAACAGCAAGAATTAGGACTGTGAAAGCTAAGCCCAGGGGAGACTTTTTTTGGCTTGGTGGGACACAAGGGCTGCAGACAGTCATGAGTTGTTTGGGGTTGCGCACGTTCAAACTCCCAAGTTTCTCCTAATCAAGGAGGCAGATCTTTCTTAGAAGAACCGAGTTCACTTACCTCTCACATTGTTTTAAACTTTCTCTCATTTTCTCTCTGCAGCAGCTCATCCCATCTCCTTGAATGCTCACGAAAGTTCTCGGACTGGCCCACCACGGTTGTCAGCCATCTCCAATCCGCCTCCTCTGATCTCCAACAAGCACCCCTCTGTTCTTGAAAGAACACCCGGTTGTATCTCTCAGGTAAAGGTATAAAACTGTGCATAAGTACGCAAATCGTGCCTACCGTCCCTGTCCTATTGTCCCCAATTATTCGTACCTATTTCATGTATTTATGCTGATGTTTATTCTTATTTCTATTATGCTGTAAGCGTTTGACAAATCAATAACATAAAATAAAACTCAACCTTCTGAGACCCTCCCGCTAACCTAAGGATGTCAAACCTGATTTCATTGAGGGCCACGTAAGGGTTGTGTTTGACCTCCGGGGGGGGGCACGGCCAGAGGGGCGAGGGTGTGGCCAGCTTGATGTCATTCATGTTGGGGTCCAAACTTCAGTCACCTAGTTACTATCTTTGAAAACATTTATGGAATGCACTTTCGGTTTGCAAGCTGCCACGCTGCTCCCCCCTCTCTTTCTGTTGGCAAGTCTTAAAAGAACCAGAGAAATATTTTATGAGTTGACGGTTGACAGGCAAGACATTGTAGCAAGACAATTTCGGGAATTATGCTTAGATCGGGCCGCAGGCGGCAGAGTTCCAGATTGTCCAGGCCCAAAATTTTGAGCCTGGGGAGGCATAGGGGATTCTGTGGTGACTGGAGGAGTGGAGAACTCCTCTCCAGAAAGACCTCTGAACCCTCTCCATCGTGTTAATGCCCGATATACAGTGTGGGTTCCAGGCGGACGAGCTGTATTCGAGAATTGGCCCGGCAAAGGTTTTGCATGCCCCAGTAAACAATTCAGTGGTGTCCCCAACATTGCTCATGTTCTTGGGTGGATCTTTCAGGGGATTCCTCTACAGCTCCATGGTCCCTTCAGCTCAGAGCATGCGAAAGTCTCCATCGGTTCTGTAGCTCTGCCTTTGACGATGGATCCCAAGAAGTTGGGTGAGTTGATCTTGGTGCTGACCTGGTGGTGGGGAGATTTTCTCAGAGCCACGGCTGACCAAAGAAGGGGAGGATCTAGTTGGGACACTAGCCCTGTGCTGAAACCAGCTAGTCGTCCAAGCAGTTTCTTCTTCTGTTCCTGGTAGAGTAAAAATAAAGCGGGGGTAACACTCTTGTTTTCCAGTGCCGTTTCCTGGAGTGAAGCAAGAGCAACTTTCTCCTCGGAGTCAAACTTGTCAGCCTGAAAGTTTGGTTGTGCAGACCTCGCAGGAGAGCTCTGTTCTTCGAGGTAAGCCCCTTGAACGGCGGAAGCCAATGATGATGAATAGAATAGAATAGAATAGAATAGAATAGAATAGAATATAGGAATAGAAATAGGAATGGAGTAGAATAGGGAATGGGATAGAATAGGGAATAGAATATAGGAATAGGGATGAATAGAATAGGGAATAGAATAGAAAATAGAATAGAATTAGAATTAGAATATAGGAATAGGAATGGAATAGAATCGAAAATAGAATAGAATTAGACTAGAATGGAATAAAATAGGGAATGGAATAGAATAGGGAATAGAATCGAAAATAGAATAGAAGAATAGAATAGAATAGAATTAGAATAGAATAGAATAGAATAGAATAGAATAGAATAGAATAGAATAGAATAGAATAGAATAGAATAGAATAGAAATAGGAATGGAGTAGAATAGGGAATGGAAAAGAAAATAGAATAGAATTAGAATATAGGAATAGGAATGGAATAGAATAGAATAGAATGGGGAATGGAATAAAACAGGGAATAGAATAGAATAGAATAGAATAGAGGAAGAGGAATAGAATAGGGAATGGAATAGAATAGGGAATAGAAAATGGAACAGAAAATAGAATAGAATTAGAATAGAATTTAGGAATAGGAATGGAATAGAATAGGGAATGAAATAGAATAGGGAATGGAATAGAATAGGGAATGGAATAGAATAGGGAACAATATAGAATAAAATAAAACAGAATAGAATATAGGAATAGGAATGGAATAGAATAGAATAGAATAGGAGATAGAATAGAATGGAATAGAAGGGAATAGAATAGAATAGAATAGATAGAATAGGATAGGATAGGATAGGATAGGATAGGATAGGATAGAATAGGATAGGATAGGATAGATGAATGGAATGGAATGGAATAGGGAGTACAGATTTAAGCTCCCTGTGGACCGATCTGGTCCATGGGCTTTGAGTTTGACACCCCTTGTCTAAGCCATTGGAAGAACTCTCTAACTCGTAGAAGCAGTGCTGGGCTCATCAGCCCATCAGCCTGTCTGAAGCTGCATTTCCCCTCCCAGATGTCCGGGAATAGGTGACAGGTTGGTGACATCCAGTAAACGATTTTTGAAACTTATCAGCTCTTCTTGTTCATTGTATCCCGCAGGTACCTCCTTGTCGGGTGGAAGCATCATTAAAGGGATTCCCAGCACAAGGCCACCTTCGGAATCTACCATCACATATCGGGGGTCCATCACACATGTAAGTCTTCTCTTGGGGAGTGGGAGGGAGCTTTTCTAGGAGTGCCCCAGAAGTGTCTTGGTGATGAGGAAGGAGCCATGGTGGAGAATGTTCTGAAAGGTGTGGTCAAAGATTGATGAGGGCACAAAAAGGTGAAGAAGACCCGGGGTGGTTAATACCTACTGCAGACCTTTGGCTGGTCTTCAAGCCAACCGATGTCAACTCAACTCATCAAATATTTCTATGGTCATTGAGGAATTGCCAACAGAAAGGGATTGAAAGAACAGCGTGTGGAAGCTTGAATGATGCGCCTCAGAGTCTGCTTACACCCAGGCAGTGCCGGACATGTTAACACCCCATAAATCCTTCTGAAATTCTGGAGGTTTGGCTCGAGACACATGATTTAATTGGGGTTAACTGCCGGAATCCTGACAACTACATTGTCCTAGATCAGGGGTGTCAAACTCAAGGCCCAGGGGCCGGATCCGGCCCACGAGGTGCTTAGATCTGGCCCATTGGGATGCCCTGGAAATAGCGAAGGACTGGCCTGCGGTGCCTCTGCCAGCAAAAGCGGAGCTGAGGACCACGTGTGGCCCCCTCCTTGTGAGGACCACGTGTGGCCCCCAAACTTCGTTTTCACTGCCAGAGGGTTGCAGGAAGGCTGTCCCAGCCAAAAACAGAGCTCAGGAGCCTGTTTTCACTGGCAGAGCACTCAGGCCACCACAGGCACACACACCCGACACAAGTGATGTCATGCTAGCCACACCCACCCTGGCGACACCCCTCGCCCCCAGCCCTCCCGAGGTCAACACACAGCCCTGATGCGGCCCTCAATGAAATTGAGTTTGACACCCCTGTCCTAGATGATGAAGAAGACCTGGGGTGGTTATTACCTACTAAAGACTTTTGGTTGGCCTCGAAGCCAACCCTGTTGACAAGGAATTGAGTTCCAGGTGGAACTCAACCAAAGTTCAGAACGTGGTTAGTGTTCTTCAGCAGGTGGAGAAGACAAGCTACGTCTCTTCCTTAGGAAACGTGAACTGTGCTTTGAGATCCCTCAAGCTCTTTCCAGACATTTTCCTTTCTGTGCACATCCCCAGGCGCGCGCGCGCACACACACACACACACACACACACACACACACAGAGCAAAGAATTCATGGTTCCCATCAATCAGCGCTAGAGACAGAAGGCTTGCCAAATGGGTGATAGCTTTGTACTCTCTCCAGTTATTGCTTTCTCTGGAAACGGAGCAGAGGGAATTATTATTTTTTTTATTTTTTTTTACCCTTTGGCTTTTTTTTCCCTGTCTTTCCTTTTTTTTTTCTCCTCCTCCTCCTCCTCCTCCTCCTCCCTGGCTGACATTCAGATCTTTAAAGCTACGTTATGAGAACGCTTGGAGTTCTCAGCGCCTTTTCTTGATAAAACAAACCTTGGGTTCAGCTGCCATGAAACAGTTTTGAAGGATCCTAACGTTACACTGCTGAAACAAGTCATCGTCTTTAGGATAGATTATGGTTTTGTTTAAACAGCTAGTTTGCTTGGGGCGGGGGGGGATGAAAACATTTTCAGCTCAAGGGATGGCGGTTAAAAGTTCTTCGCTACCACTGAAATATTCAAGTTTGCTGCTTCTTGAAGACGTTTTATCCTCTTGCTACGTTCCAAATATTTGAGTTGGAAATACTGTTATCTCATTTTTAGGATCCAGTATTCCAATGTAGTCATTTTCTAATTAAGACTTTTTAATGACTTTGTTATGGTCGTTTTGTTTGATTGGCTCCTCTGTAGTTAAATCGATGATTCCTTTATTAGGAGTGCCAGCAGATCTGGCAAAAAGTTTCTCTCTCTCACACACACACACACACACAGCAGGCTAACAACTCTGCCTGGCAGGGAGATGCATAGTTGTCCACCACATCTATTCATCTCCGCCCCCTGCCTTTTATCCCCAGAGCTAGGGTGGGTCTTCGCTAGCAGCAGTGGCTCTTCCGTTGCAAGGACCAGCCCATAGATTTCCACTGCTCTCCTCTCCACTGCCTTCTGTGCATCAGGCACTGGACTGGCACTGTTCTTCCTCTTTCTCATCAGCCACCGCCAGACCTGGGGGCTGTTAACTCTCCATCTGAGGGCTGACTGATGACTCAGGCTCTGCCTCTCTCTCTTTGTCTGCCAGCTCCATTCCCTCTTCCCCCTCGGAGCTCCCAGGTTGACTTGAGGCTAACCCTCACTCCCATGCCGCCTCCTCTTCCTTCTCTCCTCCTCCTCTGATTCGGCTGCTGGAGGGGCCAACAGCTGACAGGCCACAACACTTGCACTGTCCAGAACCACTTCCTGTAACAGGAAACTATGTAAATTTAATGAATTAATAAATCCCCCCAAATTGAAGGGTTAACCTAGCAGAAAGGGGCAGAACTCTGCAATGCAACTCTGCTATCCCTGGAAAAAAAAAAAAATTAAAAATACAGGAGGCTTGCAGTATGTGTCATCCCCGAATCTTTAATTAACGGTGAGCATTACTTTCCCAATTACTGGTTTAGATAGCATCAGATAGGAGGGCTGGTTTCCTGTCTTAAGATGCAGAATAATAAGATAATTCAGAACTTATCTGGGATCCCTGCAATACCGTCTGTTGCATCCAAAATAACCCCATCTGAGGCCTTTAAAAAAAACATTAACCGCTCCCAGGGATTTTAATCTCATTTATGGCGGTTTACATCCATTTGTGTTGGGATGCACAATGCATCCTTGGCATTGAGTCCCACCATTTGCAATGGTCATGCGGACCCTCACATGGGCATTTGTGTGCACTGTGATGCTATCGACACATAAACAGCGGGTACTCCTCAACTTTACGATGGCATTTTTTAAAAAAAATAAAATAAACGCTGAAGGCGCACGGAGCGCTGTTCCCTTCCCACTATTTCTCTACTTCGAGCTGCTAGGTTGGCAGAAGCTGGGACAAGGAACGGGAGCTCACTCCGTGATGCGGCGCTAGGGATTCGCACCGCCGAACTGCCGACCTTTCTGATCGACAAGCTCGGTGTCTTAGCCCCTGAGCCACCGCGTCCCCTAAGAGACCAATAGTAGCATGCGGTAATGAAATTTCTCCACCTTAGCTACTAACCGAAACATGTGCAGACACGGTGAAGCCCCACGTATAATCTCAACCTCCTTCGACCGCATTTGAATTCCAGAGTGATACTGGTGGCACGGTCGATCTAGGGCTGTGGTTTTCACTTTTTCTTCCCTGTGGTGCCCTTTAAATACTTTTTGGGGCCACGGACCATGGTCATGCACTGCCAAGACCCGGGATTTAAAGCACTAGATTGCATCCAATATTCTCAGGCCCCTTGGGATGACCTCACGGCCTCCCAGGTGTCCGTGGACCAGAAGTTGTGAACCGTTGGCCTAGGGCATCAATTGCCAGGAGTCACCCATTGATAACAGTGACATCATCTTAAATAGGTATAAGAGTTAGGGTTTCAAAAAGCAACATCTTTGTTGAAAAATGTTCCCGACTATGAGTCAGCCATAAGTCAGGGTAGGTAGTACAGACTGAGCATGCGTGTGAACATTTAGATGTAGGCGTGCTTATCTTTAAGCGTATTAGTCCGTATCTCTGGCAGGGGCGCCACCAACCAGCTCGTCATGCGCTTGTCAAGTCTGGTCCTGCAGCTGGATAGGATCTAGAGCTTTAGGGCCCTACCCAGTCATTTGAGGAACGGGAAATGTTGCTCCGTGGCAAGGCGTGTGCTTGGCGTGCAGAATAATCCAGACCTGATTCCCAGCGAACCCAAACATCGAGCGTGTCGTTTATCCACCTCTCGTTCTTAGCGAATGGATGTTGAGACCCAAGGTTGGCCGATGGGCTTGGATAGCAATAGCCCTTAGATTTATATGCCCCTTCGCAGTGCTTTTACAGCCCTCTCTGAGCGGTTTACAGAGTCAGCCTCTTGTCCCCCCCCCCAACAATCTGGATCCTCATTTTACCCATCTTGGAAGGGTGGAAGGCTGAGTTCAACCTTGAGCCGGTGAGAATTGAACTGCTAGTCGTGGGCAGAGTTAGCCTGCAATGCTGCATTCTAATCATTGCATACCATGGATGTTGGGTGGATGGATGGATGGATGGACGGACGGACGGAAGGAAGGAAGGAAGGAATTAAGGGGAAAAAGAAGAACAATAGCAATAGCAGACTTATATACCACTTCATAGTGCTTTACAGCCCCTCTCTAAGTGGTTTACAGAGTCAACCAGAGCCACCAACAATCTTGCCAACCTCGAAAGGATGGAAGACGAAGTTATCCTTGAACCGGTAAGGTTCGAACTATAGGCAGGCAGCAGTCAACAGAAGTAGCCTGCAGTTCTGCATTCTAACCACTACGCCACCACGGGTTCATGATAGGGATAGGGCAGAGATCTAAGTCGGAAGAAGTATTTTCTATGCCTAGATGTTTGTTGAGCTTCCGAGCCGGATAGTCAACCTGAGCCCTTCAAACAAAGAACCTGTACTCACAGAGAGAAATTTCCTGGCCTCATTCCACAAGGGCCAAAGGAAAGGAAAACAATCTTGTACAACCTGATATGTTTGTAGAGAGGAATAAACAGTATTGCTGGAAGAGAACTGTAGGGGGCTGAAAGGGAGAGGCAGCAGGATGTGTTTTGTACACACGTGTGTGTGTGTGTATCTGTGTGTGTGTGTGTGTGTACATACCTACCTTCATTTCAGCTTCACCTTCTACTTCACAGCTCTCCCATCTCTGGATCCTTTCCTAGCTCCTAATTCTGCAGAATCTGATCTTTGTCACTGTCTGCTCTTCCCGTGTTCCTCCTAACGTTAAACAAAACCCTAATGCCCGCCCCAAAACTTGAATCTCGCCCTCCTGGTGGTTCTTCTGATTGTTCGACTGTAGTCTTCTGCCTGTTGCGTGTGGCAGGAAACAAGTCCCCAGCTGGTATTGGCTCAATATTTGTTCTCTTTTGTCCGGTCCGTTCCTTGCTCGTCCGCCGGGGCCTGCGTTTACGCCCGCGTGCTCTTCCTGCTTTGCTGTTTCTCTGCCTTAATTGCTCGTGATGCCGTTTAAATAAGGCTCTTGGTTTCTTTCCAAGGGCACCCCAGCTGAAGTGCTGTACAAAGGAACCATTACTAAGGTAATTGGAGAAGACAGCCCCAGCCGAGCGGAGAAGGCGAGAGAGGAGGCCTTGCCCAAGGGACACGTCATTTACGAGGGGAAGAAAGGCCACATCCTGACTTACGATGGTGAGTAGCGTGCTTTGACGGGAATCCCCACGGCTCGGTCGCCCTCACGGGTAGGGAAATCTCCCAAGGGAGCAGAGGTGGGATTCACAAATCCCAGCAACTGGTTTGTTGCTGCCCAGTTGCTGGGTGGGCGTGGCCGTGGCGGGCGTGGTCTACCAGAACGGCTCTACTCTATTCTAAGTTCTAGTAGGAGACCTGGCCCACCGAGTAATGTTTCCTTTCCGGATTTCTGGTGTTCCCGTGTGAACTGCCCTGCTGGTCTACAAAGGAAAGCTCGGTTTACAGGCTAGGACCGTCCGAGTTTAAGGTCAGCACGGATGTCCTCTGTGCCCCTCAGGATTAAGGCAAGAGTATGCTTTGAGTACAGCCGAGAGGGTGAACAGGGGCCAGATACCGATCTGCGATGCCCCGAGATGCTCCTTCATGCTCTTTGCAAATCACGAGCCCTGTGGGTTGAGTGTCCCTCTGCAAGGACGCTTTTCTCTCCAAATTAGCATTTTTTCCATCCGTTGCATCTTATCTTCGCCGTGGGGCCAAAGCCAGGCCCTTAGGAAGTCCGTCCCGTAACGGCTGTTTGGCAGACAAAATGTAATTTTAGATGTAAGCTGAGCTAGATGAGAAGATTGCTGGAGGCTTCTGACCGCGAGGTTACGTCTTTGGTGCGGGGGGGTGGGGGGGTTCTTTGAATTGAGTCTGCTACGTCCTCTTCTAAAGCTGAAAGATGTTGGTGTGGCAGGCTAGCTGGGTTGTGTTTATTGATCCTGAATATTAGCAACAGCAGTTAGACTTATATGCCTCTTCACAGCGCTTTCCAGCCCTCTCTGAGCAGTTTACAGAGTCAGCCTATCGCCCCTAACAATCTGGGTCCTCGTTTTTACCCACCTCGGAAGGAGGAAAGGCTGAGTCAACCTTGAGCCAGTCAGAATCAAACTGCTAACAGTGGGCAGAGTTTGCCTGCATTAGTGCATTCTAATCACTGTGCAGCATGGATGGATGGATGGAAGGAAGGAAGGAAGGAAGGAAGGAAGGAAGGAAGGAAGGAAGGAAGGAAGGAAGGACAATAACACTAGCAATAGCCCTTAGACTTCTATACTGCTTCACAGTGCTTTCCGGCCCCTCTCTAAGCGGTTTACAGAGTCATCCTATTTGCCCCCAACAATCTGGGTCCTCATTTTACTGACCTTGGAAGGAGGGAAGGCTGAGTCAACCTGGAGCCAGTCAGGATCGAACTCCCGGCAGTGAGTTTGCCTGCAATACTGCATTCTAACCACTGCACCACCACTTGAGACTTTCAAGAAGAAACTGGACTGCCGTTTGTCCGAAACGGTGTAGGGTCTCCTGCTTAGGTGGGGGGTTGGACTAGAGGACCTCCAAGGTCCCTTCCAACTCGGATTATCTATCTTACCACATTGAAACCAAGCACAAGAGGTCTCGGCCAACAGCTTGTGTCCCCCAAAAAGTGATGTTGAAGAATGGTTCTCTCGGAGTCCACGCGGTTCTGCGGGGTATCGGTTGGGGTTCTTCTAGAAAGCTGGGGTGGTGTCGTGTTGAAATGCTTGGACAGGGTACCAGGTTTGAGTTCTTTGTTGGCTGTGGAAGCTCGCTGGTGGACTTTGGGCCTGCCTCTGTCCCTCTTCTCAGCCGAGCCACCTTCTCAAGATCTTTTCTTGCAAGACGCGTGTGCCACCTTGAGTTGCTGAAGGAAAGATTGGAGGTACACGAATTCCTCAGTGTTCCTCAAGAGGCGTATGTTGAGTAAGAGATGGGATGCTACGGACAACATGACCTCCTTGCTTTCTAAACTGGTGGGGGATGCTTGTGATGGAGTAATATTAGCGTTCTGACCTGGGGTTCCCCGACAGGACAAAGCCAACTTCTCATCCCGATAAACCCCTTTTATTTATTTTACAGTTACAGACCTTTTTCAGGCTTGGAGAGTTGGCAGGCTGATATCTTTCAGGTGCCACACTGTAGCCAACGATACTTGGCAAGAATGCAAGAATTAGTTCACCCAAATGAACTAATTGCCTTCTGCAAAGCCCCACTCCCCTTTCGCTCCTCTTTTATTCCCTATGGGAGGGGCCATTCACCGTCCACTGTGCCTTTACTCCCGAGTCGACCCTTGCTCCTTAGCTGTTCCCTTCTCCTGGCAGCTCTGTGCATGCGCACATGGGGAACAGGCTCCAGCTGCTCTTCTTCCCCACTGATGTCCGACTCCAAAGACGGCTGATACTGTCGGACGGCCCTGGCCCCACCTCTGCCTCCGACGCAGAGCAGCCTTCTCCAGACACCAGGACCGGCCCATGTTCCTCCCCAACCTCCTCACTGTCTGAATCTGCTGCCAGCTCCGCTGGTCGCTGGGCGGGCCACAAACAACTCGTTGAGTTTTTGAGAGCTGTTTTCTTCACGGAGATTGAACAGAGCATGGATTATCTCTGGAGGGTTTCCAGTCAGGTCTCCAAGCTTGCGTTATAGACACAACAAATGTCTGTGGGTCAACTTCTCCAGGATCAGACGAGACATCTTCCTCCTCCCGAGCTCCTGCTTAGCTTTTGTCCTAGAGAACAAGTGTAGAGCCAGGAGGTTCAGCCAAGAAATGTTCAAAAGTCCCTTGGCAGAGACAGCCAAGATTTCAGGGAAAATTATACGGGGGAATGTGACCCAGACAAAGTGGAAGAACCTTAGGACAGGCTTTCGCAAACCTTGGCGACCTCGTGGACTCCAACTCCCAGAATTCTGATTTCTGGAAGTTGATGTCCACATCCCTTAAAAGTTGCCAAGGTTGAAGAGATGGTTAAGAACGCTGCCGTACTTGGTAGCTATAGGGCAGTGAGGGCTAACCTTTGACTCGTTGTGTGCCGAAAGTGTGCGCGTGCGCAGAGGGGCACGCACACGCCTGCCTCCACCCATAATGCAATGCATGTGTGACTCCCCCTCCCCCTGCCTGCCTGCGCACTGCGTGCCTCTGTGCATGTGACCCACACACCCCCGCACCGTGCCCCTCTGCACATATGCACGCAACCCTGCGTGCGCCCCACTCCCTATGCATGCGTGCGAATCTCCCCTTCCATGGAACACTTCGTGCTGGTGAAATTAGGCAGGCCTTCACCTTAGACCTGTGTACATATCGTACACATATAGTAGATTGGGTGAAAACCAGGCTCAATAGCAGGAACCGGGAGAGAGGGATCTGGGAGTTGTTGGGAGCCGCATCGCTTGAGACTTTCAGAAATGGTGTAGGGTCTCCTGCTTCGGCGGGGAGGGGTTGGACTAGATGACCTCCAAGGTCCCTTCCAACTCTGATTATCTGTTATCTGTGTGGTCGTAACTGGAGGATTACTGGAGGTCGTAACTCTGTGTGTGTGTGTGTGTGTGTGTATGTGAAAATATATATTTTCTCCCCTCCCACCCAGAAATTAAAAACAAAAACACAAAATAAGGGTTTAAGATTTTTCTCTCGTTAAGATTTTTCATAGTTCTACGAAAGGACCGGCAAGAGGAAAGGCTTGTCAATCAAGGAAGCTGTGGCTCTGCGTTCAAATGGGCAGGAATGGGAGGGGGGGGGCAGTTGTGGGGGGGGGAAATAGCCACCCACCCACCCACCCACCCCACCCCCACGTGCCTGGATGCTGCAGTGATGCTTTCCTCGATATAAAAGGTCTCTAATGAGGTGACATTTTTCCGCATCTCCCGGCTGAATTGCAGAAGATTGGTGATTCTTAACGGGGATAATGGCTCATCTGCAGAGAAGCAGAGAGAAAATGTCGAGGGAAGCGTTTTCTTTTTCCTGCCGTGTTTCCTTTTGCCATAATTGAACCGGAGTCGGCTGGAAGGAGCGGCGGGCGGGGGACGACTCGTCTCTTCTTCTTCTTCCTTTTTTCTTCTTCTCCTCTTTGGAGCAGATGTTCCTTGATGACAGGATGCAAGCCGTAACTTTCCGGGGACGCTTGCACCGCACACATCATAAAGAGATGCACACACACACACATCCTGTGTGTGTCTCAAAACATGGGGGGGCTGAAGATCAGGCCTGCGGGGGGGTGGGGATTTGAAAAGGAAGACGTGGGGAAAAAAAAAATACAGTTTTGAGGGCTCCTTGGTGCTCTCTGAGCTCGTTTTCTTGCAGGTGTTTTGTGGCCCGACTAGGTAACGTCATCAGTGCTAGGAAGGAGTGGTGTTTGTGGAGTGGAGAAGAAGAGGAGGAGGAGGAAGATGAGAAGAAGGAGCATCGTTGGGGTCCTTAGTGCTCTCTGAGCTTGGTGGTTTTCTTGGAGACGTTTCATGACCCAACTTGGTAACACCATCAGTACTTGTAAGGAGTGGGGTTTGTGGAGTGGCGGAGAAGGGAGGCTGTAGGGTCTCCTTGGGGGTCTCTCTTTGCTTATTTTCTTGCAGATGTTTCATTACCTGAACTAGACTAAACTAGCACTGATGATGTCCCCTAGTTGGGTCATGAAACGTCTGCAAGAAAACCACCCAGCTCAGAGATCACCAAGGACCCCCATAGTTGCCTTCCTCCTCCCCACCTCCCTACAGCCCCCACTCCCTTCCAGCACTGATCATGTCCCCTAGTTGGGTCATGAAACGTCTGCAAGAAAGCCACCAAGCTCAGAGAGCACCTGTGCCACCTCAGTTGTCATAAACTCCGATCCCGCTGCCTACGCAACACAGTAATCGATTAGAAAACAGATCGGTGTAAAAATACGCATCGTCGCAAAACCCCAGGCCCCGTGGATGGCAAATTGTAAAAAACAGCACGACTTCATTAATGTGCCAGCTGTCCTGTCCCGGGCTAAGCGCGCACACACACACACACACACACACACACACACACACACACACAAATACACAAAGGAGGCGTTTTGTTTTCTCTACTAAATGAGGCTTGTCCCAAAGGTGCTCTTTTTTTTTCTTTCAAGAGGCAACTGGACTTCCTTTGTTTTTTTTCTTGAAGACTTTTGGCTTCTCCTCCAAGAATCTTCTGATCGTTGCAGGAAAATCAACGCTTTTTTCCTTCAAGCTGCTGGTAGGATCCCTCTTCAGAGCCTCATGGGTAGCGGTGTCCTTCCCAAAACGGCTTACTTTGGCCTTGTAGTCATCTGCGTTCAGAATAACGGTGCATCTTCCCCTAACGGCTGGCAAGACAGTGATGTTCGGATGCCTTCCTGTGGACGCCATTGCTCCCTTTTCTGGAATGGAATGGAAATAGAATAGAATAGAAATAGAATAGAATAGAATAGAATAGAATAGAATAGAATAGAATAGAATAGAATAGAATAGAATAGGAATAGGATAGGATAGGATAGGATAGGATAGGATAGGATAGGATAGGATAGAATAGGATAGAGTAGAACAGAAATAGAATAGAATAGAATAGGAAAGAATAGAATAGAATAGAATAGAATAGAATAGAATAGAATAGAATAGAATAGAATAGAATAAAAAATAGGAAAGAATAGAATAGAAAGAACAGAAATTAGAATAGAATAGAACAGAAATTAGAATAGAATAGAACAGAAATCGGATAGGATAGGATAGGATAGGATAGAGTAGAACAGAAATAGAATAGAATAGGAAAGAATAGAATAGAAATAGAATAGAATAGAATAGGAAAGAATAGAATAGAATAGAATAAAAAATAGGAAAGAATAGAATACAATAGAGTAGGAATAGAACAGGAAAGGAATAGAAAACAGAGTTGGAGGGGACCTTGGAGGTCTTCTAGTCCAACCCCCTGCTTAGGCAGGAAACCCTAGACCACTTCAGACAGCTGTCTCAAATTGGACGAATTGGGAGGGTGGGGGGGTTGTTTTGGCACCGGGGGGAGGAAGGGCTCAGACCCCTTCATCCTTCATTGTTCTGCCTCTGGTCGGCCAGTTTGTCTTTCCCGATGGCTGACTCTGTGGCTGTGAGAAGATCTACCGTTGGTCGAAGCTTCTTGGATGAGAAGCAAAACGTCTTCAGGGAAGAAAAACGAAGGAAGTCCAAGTTCGCCTCTTGGAAAAACAACAACAACAACGTTCAATCAGTTTATCCTTGCTAACAGAGTTGGAAGGGGCCTTGTAGGTCATCTAGCCCAACCCCACTGCCCAAGCAGGAGTCCCTACACCATTTCTGACAGATGACAGTCCAGTCTCTTCTTGGAAAGCTTCCAGGGATGAAGCTCCCATAACTTCTGAAGGCAACGTCTGTTCTGACAGAGACAAACGTTCCCTGCAAAGCTCTTTATGTCAGGTGTGCAACATTCACAAAGAGTCGCCAATCGGAGTGGTGCACTGGAAAATCCCGCGGTGCTGTCCGAGGAACTGAGTTTGGAGCAGATCTCGTGAGCCAGGTCCAGATTCAGATTCAGAGTGGCGAGGTTCAGGAGTCAAGGCACACCGTTTGGGTTGTGGTTGACGAACACCTCTGTGTTTGCCACTCCAATAGAAACGGTCCTTGGTGTCGCTCGTGTAGCGGGGCGTGACTCCTTCCGGGCAGGGAGTTCCACGGCGTGTCTTTGCTCTCCTCATTTTCCTTGTCTTCTCCTCTTCCCAGGTGGGGTTGCTAACCAGGTCCCTAAAGAGAACAGCAGGAGCAACGCGGCGATACAGGAGATGACAGGCACCAAGAGAACGTATGACATGATGGAAGGGAGAACGTCCAGGCTGATCTCCTCGGCTAATATAGAAGGTGGGGTTTGATAAAGCAGCTTGGAAGCAATCATGCAGGTAGTCCTTGAGTTATGACCGTCAATGCACGGAGCCCAGAATTTCCACTGCTAAGCAAGGCCCTTGTTAAGTCAAGCTGCAAGTCCCGTATTAGTACTTTTGTACAACAAATCCTCTGTATTTAAATCAACGATTCCTTTATTAGGAGCGCCAGCAGCCCTGGCAAAACGTTTGTCTCTCACCACAGGCAAACGAGTCCAGCAGTGGTGGCTCTTCTGTCCCAAGAACCGGCTCATAGATTTCCCCTGCTCTCCTCTCCTCTGCCTTCTGTGCAGCTGCGCATCAGGCACTGGATCCAGCTCTTCCTCCTCTTCCTTATCAGCCACCTCCAGAAGGGGCTGTTGACTCTCCATCTGAGGGCTGGTGGACGGCCCAGGCTCTGCCTCCGTCTCTCTCTTGCTGCCAGCCCCATTTCCTCTTCTCCCTCAGAGCTCTCAGGTTGCCCTGACACTGAGCCGGATTCCCACAGCTCATCTGATATGGGCGACAGGCCACAACAACTCTCTGCTAGAGTTGTTAAGCGAATCACCACAATTGTTATGTGAACCGTAACAGTCGTTAAACGGACGTGGCTTCCCCATTGACTTGGGTTGTCAGAAGCGAGCTGGGAAGGTTGCACATTCATGATCACATGACCTCGGCACATGCAACGGTCATAAATACATGCCGGTTCCCAAATGCCTGGATTTTGATCACATGACCACGGGAAAACCAGCAATAAGTCATTTTTTTTCAGGGCCGCTGTAGTGTCGAATGGTCACTAAGTGAATGGTTGTAAGTGAAAGACTAGGTGTATTGATAAAAAATATTTAATTATTTCCCAGAACGTTGCCTCTACAGGTGTTGTGACCAAGACTTCCCAAGACCGTAATTAAGCACTCGCTTAGTCCAAACAACTCTTGTTTTATTTCAACGCTGGGAATTATGTTCATTCCCAGCCCGTAATGAATCCCAAACAGTCCCTCGAGATAAGTACCCACCTTTCTCTCCTTTGAACTGCTGCCAACACCTAAAGTGCCAATTGAACTGAAAAAAACCAACCGAAGTACAAAGTCCACACAGAGCTTCAAGGATTAATCCGAACAGAATGAACGACGTTGCTCCCTGCAAAGGTTTCTCTACCTTTGCACCTCCTTTATACCTTAGGGGAGGGGCAATCACCTCTAAGCCTTACTCCCAAGTTGCCCCTTTTGTTTTGGCTGCTCTTGCCCTCTGGCAGCTCTGTGCACACACGCACTGGGAACAGGCTCCCCTGGATCGTCTTCCTCACTGCTGCCAGACTCTAAAGGCTCCGGAGTCAGCACCCCACTCCCAGATGGCCCTGGACCCATCTCTGCATCGGACGCAGGACCCTCGTCCGAGTCCTCCCCAGATTCCTGGACTGGTCCCCTTTCTTCCCCACTGTCCGATTCCGCTGCCGTCTGCACAGGATGCCGGCGAAGCGCAGCAACGGGGTAGAAACACGAAGAATGTAGAATGGGAAATTTTATTTTCTAGTGTGTAAACAGCCTCCCTCCTGTCCTCGGTCATTCCTTTTTAACCAGAAGGGGAACTTTAAAAGAAGTTTCAAAATACGCCCAGTTCTTCGAGGTGGTGGAATTTGGAGATCTTGTTTGCAGCAAAAAGAAAAAGAAAAACCCCAAATAGATCCTTCCATCTTTTTCTTCGGTCTGCTTATCAGGGCATTCAAAACCCGAGACTGATCCATCTTGTTGAATGAAAGATTGACATGCTCGTAAATGTCATGGTTTTAATTGTTATTTTTTTCTTGGTGTGTGGGCGGGATCATTTTAGGTTTAATGGGACGAGCCATTCCCCCCGAGAGGCACAGTCCGCTCAACTTAAAGGATCCACATCATATCCGAGGTTCCATCACACAAGGTAATCATGCAAAAAAGATAGAACTTTCTGGGTGTCCATTGTCATTCCCCCACCCCCACCCCCCAGCTTAACGTTGGAAGAAACAAGGTGGAAATCTGGCCCATTTTTCGGCTTCCAAAGGCTGCAGAGGCTTCCCTCAAGCCTCTGGGAGGTCGAAAAAAACCCTTAAATAGATCGAAAATCAGCTGGGAGGCGCACAGTCTAGTTAAGGGGGGGGGGGAGAATTGTGCATGCAGGCCCAGGAGGTGTGGGGAGCTGCGCGCATTGCCTTCTGGGTGCTGGAACGCGAGCACGCATAAAATTTTTAGCACAGGAGCCCAAAAATGTTAGCCACCACTGCTCTAGCCAGTCCTTTTCAGGTGCAGGGTAACTTGTCCTTGACTTTAAGAGAAGAATGTTGTTATGCCTAATCTTCCACCTCTCCATGAAATCCCAACTTCCCAGGCACTAAGATGTAGCAGCTTGGCAGCTTCTGAGTAAAAATATGGCTTCCAAAGCTGACAGCCGAATTTGGAGGCCCCTGATTCTAAAGTAAAGGAGGAGAAAGATTTGACACAGGCCCACTCTGTGTGTTTTTCCTTTAGGAATTCCTAGGTCCTACGTAGAATCTCCAGAGGACTATCCCCGAAGGGAAGCAAAGCAACCCAAGAGGGAGAACACACCACCAAGGGATTTAACAGACGCCTATAAGGTCAGGAGCCACGAGTCCCTCACTCCGTTGAAGCTGAAAGCGGTCCACGAAGGGCTGGTCACCACGGTGAAGGAAGCCGGGCGATCGATTCATGAGATTCCGAAGGAGGATCTTTGTCGCGCTCCCGATCTCTCTCTGATGTCCCGGCCCATTAAGGAAGGATCGATTACCCAGGTATCTCCCAAGGCTTGAAATAAATCAGATTTTTATGATAGTCCTAAAACGAGCATATAGTTAGTCCTTTGACTTAACAACCATTCGTTTTAGTGCAGCAGTCGGCAACCCACGGCTCTGGAGCTGCATGTGGCTCTTTTCATCCCTCTGCTGCCAGTCGGCGCCACACCAGTCGGCGGCACAATTTTGAGAGGAGCTTTCGGTTTGGGTGGGAAAGCCCACCGTGCCAGGAGGAGAAGCTATGGCAAGGGGTGGGTTTTCCAGTTGGCTCCACAATTGATAGGACTTTGGGTTAGGATAGGTAGAGGAGACTCTGTGGTGGTGGAACCGGACTTCTGGTCAGCTTCAGAATTGAACAGTAGCTCTTTGAGTGTTTAAGATGGCCGACCCCTGGTTTAGTGACTATTCGAAATTACTCGGCATTGAAAAAAGTGGCTTGCAGCTGGTCCCCAACTTACAACGCTCGCAATATCATTACTTTTCAGTTTCCAACCATCCTATCAATGGGCAAAGCTAGATTTGTTTAATGACCTTATGATTCACTTTACAGATGCAGTAATTCGCTTAGCTACTGTATAGGTGTGTGTGAGGGGGAAGGCTTGTAAACTCAGGCACGACCTTGCTTAGCAATTGTAGTCGTAAGTTGAGGACTGTTCATATTGGAAATAACAGAATTGCATGGATAAAAAAAGAGGAAATATCGGTGGGTGTCGGGATGCTTTAAGCCAGAGGTCTCCAACCTTGGTAACTTGGCTGGGGAATTCTGGGAGTTGAAGTCCACCAGGCTTAAAGTTGCTAAGGTTGGAGACCCCTGCTAATCAAAAATGAGTCGATAAATGTTCTCTTTTCATTTAATTTAAAACAAAAAAATGTAGAGGTTCACAGTCATCCAGGTGATGGTTGTCCCAAAGGTGCTTTTTTCAAGAGACAACTGGACTTTCTTGTTGTTGTTTTTTCTTTTGAAGACCTTTCACTTCTCATCCAAGAAGCTTCTTCAGCTCTGACTGGAGGTTGGGGAACGGAAGAATTTATACTCCTTGCATGGTCATTTTCATTCTTTGAGAGAGTTGTTGAGGCCACCTGGAGGTTTATTTGTGTCCTGTGTCCAAAAAATTGCAGACTACAGGAACCATTTGCACTACTCAGGTGGCCCTGAGGACACAGATAAACCTCCAAGTGGCCTCAACTACCCTCTAAAAGGAGGCAAATGACCCGCTGTCTGCAAGGAATATAAATCCTTCCATGCCCCACCATCCAAGTCAGAGCTGAAGAAGCTTCTTGGACAAGAAGCGAAATGTCTTTAAAAAGAAGAAAGAAAAACAAGAACGTCCAATTGCCTCCTGAAAAAGCACCTTTGGGCTGAAAAAAAATCCCTCCACGTTGGCCATTTCTGGTGAGCTGGTACCGGGATTTACCCAGCACAATTGATGGGGCACATTCCTTCTTTCAATTAACCCCAGCTTGACCCAAGGGCGATTGAACCACAAACGGCATTCAAGTAGTGTAAACAGATGGTTTCTAAACCTCTCCTTGGAGACTGGAGACCCGCCACGGTTAGTTTGCATGGGGCAAAGAATTACGGCTTGGCGTTGCACCAAACCGGGCACCGGCCTGTTCCAAAACTGCCAGATGTGATCTATCGCCTTTGATGGATTTGAATTGCAGGCCTCTCCTGGGCTCTTTCGGCCTTGAAGCTCTGAGTCTGTTTGCAAGCAAATAAAGTTCTCCCTAGTTCCAGATTTTCAAAACAATGCTTGGACCAGGTCCATTCTTGTAGGCTGGAAAAAATTGGGGAGGGGGGGGCGGTTGTTTCCATAGCAACAGGGTAGGGGTGATTCCCAGGCTGTGGGGGTAACAGATGGTTGGATTCGTGCAGCAGTTTGCTTTCGGATTCTGTCTTGGAGAATACAGGGAAAAAAAGGTTCCATACGAGCAGAGAAGATCAAGAGAGACGATGAGGGGACTGGAGGCTAAAACATAAAGAATGGTTGCATTATGTCAGCTTTTTTAGAAGCTTATCTGTTTGTTTGTTTCCAACAGAAAATAAATGCTGGAGCACATTTTGATTTTCTCTCTAACAACAAGATAAATACGGCGTACATTTTTAATGCCTAAACGTCAACCGGTTGGGCCTGTCCGCCTTCCGCTTCTAGATCGCAACCCTTTGGGTTTGCGCAAACTCTGCCTTTAGAATCCAGGCTAGAGTTTGACTGCTGGTGCACGTGAGGCTTTGGGATTGCTTGTTGAGTCGGGTCAGGTTGGGTTTAGTTCGTTGTGGGAGCAGAACAGACGAGAATTGGCCTTTGTCGGGGGAGGGGACCTCACAACCAAGCACAACTGTGTTTTGAAGACATATTTGAAGGCCTGGTTTGAGGGTCTGGGGACACGCTGGCTCTGGGCCAAAGACGCTGAGCTTGTCGATCAGAAAGGTCGGAAGTTCGGCGGTTCGAATCCCTAGCGCCGCGTGACGGAGTGAGCTCCCGTTCCTTGTCCCAGCTTCTGCCAACCTAGCAGTTTCGAAAGCGCATTAAAAAATGCAGGTAGAAAAATAGGGACCACTTTGGTGGGAAGGGAACAGCGTTCCATGCACCTTCGGTGTTTAGTTCTGCTGGCCACGTGACCATGGAGTCATCTTTGGACAGCGCTGGCTCTTCCGCTTTGTAAGCACCGCCCCCTAGAGCCGGAAACGACTAGCACGGATGTGCTATTACCTATCCGTTCATTCCAAACCAAGGCTGTTGATTTAAGTCCTAGGCCAAAGCGAAGCTGAGCTTTCTTAGGTGGTCTTGAACCCAGAAGACGCCTCAAAATACGAGTCTCCCTTGGTGGGGAGAACCTCTTAGAAGCTGGAAGCTCCTGGACTATCATGTCCAAAAGAAGTTCTTGTTTGATGGTGTTCTTCTAGCCCATCAAATGGAGAGAGTGAATTAAAACAAACCAATCCATGAAATGTGGCGTCTGTCAGCATTCCAGAAAATCTCCCCTCTAGCAAATAACGCTGAGACGGACATTAATCTCCAAAGTTCCTTTTATTAGAGTAATAAACTGGCACCATCTGGCAAATCCAAAATCTGAAAGTTGCGGGTTTCCTTGCAATAAGTAAAAAAAATTACAAATCCACCCTCTTCACCCAACATCCCATCACATGCCCCAATCTTCATCCATCCCAACTTGAGACGTCCTCTCACCCTGGTGCAGAAACAACATGACCTTGACTTAGAAAAAGGATGCTATTATGTCTGATCACATACGCTCCATGAAATTCCCCCCTCCCATTTTCCCAGGCTCAAGAATGTGGCAGCGTGGAAGCATCTGGCGCTAATATGGCTTCCAAAGCTGACAGCATCTTGACCTGAGCATGGTCCTGTCCTTCATTTGCTTACTGATCCTTCTTTTTTTTGTCTCTCGCTTCCAGGGTACTCCACTGAAATACGACACAAACACATCCACAAATGCCAAAAAGCACGATGTCCGGTCTATTATTGGCAGCCCGGGCAGGAATTTTCACCCCATGCTCCCCATGGAGGCCATGCAGGACCCAAGGACGCTGGAAAGAGCGTATGAGGACAATTTGAAAAGCAGCAGGCCCAGCCCTGTGACGAACTCTGGCGGCTCCATCACGCGGGGAGCGCCCATGATTATGCCTGAGCCAGGGAAGCCTCGCCATAGCCCCCTTGCCTACGAAGACCACCAGGCGGCCCACGGGGCAGCTTTTGGAGGACACCTGCACCGAGGGTCCCCCGTCTCCACGAGAGAGGCTGCACCCAAGCAACTGGAAGGTCAGCCGCCTTGCTTCTTTCGGGGGGACATGTGCAGGAGCTCCATGCCACCTGGTTCTAGAACTCAAATAGAAATAGGTAGTCCAATAGAATTCTTTCATTGGCCAAGTGTGGCTGGACACACAAGGAATTTGTCTTGGTGCAAATGCTCTCAGTGTCCATAAAAGAAAAGATACATTCGTCAAGAGTCAAGAATCATCAGGTACAATAGAAAATAGAATAGAGAAGAGAAGAGAAGAGAATAGAATAGAATAGAATAGAATAGAATAGAATAGAATAGAATAGAATAGAATAGAATAGAATAGAATAGAATAGAATAGAATAGAATATGGAATGAGAATGAGAATAGAATAGGGAATGGGAATAGAGTAGAGTAGAGTAGAATAGAATAGGGAATGAGAATAGAGTAGAGTAGAGTAGAGTAGAGTAGAATAGAATAGAATAGAATAGAATAGAATAGAATAGAATAGGGAATGAGAACAGAATAGGGAATGGGAATGAGAATAGAATAGGGAATGGGAATAGAGTAGAATAGAGTAAAATAGAATTGAATTGAATTGAATTATTTATTGGCCAAGTGTGACTGGACACACAAGGAATTTGTCTTTGGTGCAAATGCTCTCAATGTATATAAAAGAAAAGATACATTTGTCAAGGTCCAACACTTAATGATAGTCATCGGGTACAATAAGCAATCCAATCATACTAGGAAACAGTCAGTATAAATCGTAAGGATACAAGCGGCAAAGTTATAGTCATACAGTCACAAATGGGAGGCGATGGGCGATAAGGAGTGATGAGAAGATTAAGAGTAATAGTAGTGCAGACTTAGTCAGTAGTTGGACAGTGTTGGGTGAATTATTTGTTTAGCAGAATGCCCTCGGGGAAAAAACTCCCCTTGTGTCTAGTTGTTCTGGTGTGCAGGGCTCTATAGTGTCGTTTTGAGGGTAGGAGTTGAAACAGTTTATGTCCGGGATGTGAGGGGTCTGTAGATATTTTCACAGCCCTCTTTTTGACTCGTGCAGCATGCAGGTCCTCCATGGAAGGCAGGTTGGTAGCCATGTTTTTTTTCTGCAGTCCTAATTACTCCCAGGTTGTTTCAGTGCAGTTTTCTATAGAAAGACATCTGAGGCCTTGATGTTCTTGGTCATGTTTCAAGCACAGCATGGCCGTTTTCAGGAAGTGTGGGCTTGTTTCTTTCTTTTTTAAATACATATTTTATATATTGAACACAGTGTGACCATCCTGGTGTTTCCTCCGCCATGTATACCTTGAAACGTACACTGTGAAAGACATACATACTACTTATAGCGGGGGTCTCCAAACTTGGCAACTTTTAAGACTTGTGGACTTCAACTCCCAGCTATGCTGGCTGGAGAATTCTGGGAGTTGAAGTCCACAAGTCTTTAAAAGTTGCCAAGTTTGGGATAGTCCACAAGTTTGGGGACCTCTGTTTTAGAGGGTCGTTGAGGCCACTTGGAGGTTTATCTGTGCCCTCAGGGTCACCTGATTAGTGCAAATGATTCCTGTAGTCTGCAATTTTTTTTCTTTCTTTCTGGAGATCCGTTCGTACTCCCGCACCGTTCAAAGGGTGTCCGTCCCAAATTGTATAGCTAAAAAGTCTGTAGAGATTCTCAGTCATGCAGATCATTTCTTGCAGATGTTTCATGACTGACCGAGGAAACCTCATCAGTGTCCTGAGAACACTGAGGACCTTACAATTCAACCCTGAGCTGCAAAGATTCGCTTCTTTTGACGTTCTCCTTTTCTTCCGACAGGAAGCATCACTGCTGGAAAACCTGTGTCTCAAGACAGGAAGGTCACAACCAGCTCCAGAGACATCACTAGCTCCAAATCTCCTCATACCCCGCTTCCAGAACACCATCACCAGATGTTTGAGCACCTGATCCGCGGGACAGGTGGCATGGATCTATACAGAGGGCACATTCCACTGACCTTTGACCCTGCTGCCATTCCCCGAGGGATTCCCTTGGAAGCAGGTAGGAGCATCGGAAAGTCCACAAACCCATCCCCTGTTGGGCATTGTGTAGCTTTGTCCCCAGTGCAGATTGGACCGGTTTTTACGAGTACGGATCTCGGTGGTAGAACGTGCAACCCTACCAACATGGTAGGGTTGCACGTAGATGTAGGGCCAGGGTTGTGAAAACTCTATTTCATTGAAGGCTGTGTCAGGGTTGTGTTTGACCTGGGGGGGGCGGGCAGCTCAGCACCAATGGTGTCGGGGGCACCTGGGGGGGCCCAAGTGCTAAGGCAGGACTGTCCTCAGACCCTCCCTCCCTCTCATTATAATCTTCCTTCCTTCCCTTCCTCTTCCTTCTCCTTCCTTCCTTCCTTCCTTCCTTCTTTTTTTCTTCCTTCTCCTTCCTTCTTCCTTCCCCACTTATGTTTCCTTTCTTGGTCTCTTCCCCTCTTCCCTTCTTTTTCCTTTGCCTTTCCTCTTTCCTTTTCTTCTTTCCTGCCCCTTCTGGCGTGCTCAAATGCAAAAGGGGACACATTTCTCCTTTGGTTTTGTTTCGCTTTTAGTTTGTTTTGCTAAGGGCCAGATCCAAGCACCCCAGTGCAGTCTGCAGGCCTTGAGTTTGACACCCCTGATCTATGGGATTGGCCCTGGGAAAGGGCGGGGAAAGGATTTGGAAGACTTTTAAGTGGAGCTTTATGGAAAGATGTAGAAGACAGGAATTGAGATCTCGTTCAAGGTTGGATGTACATGCTCTAAAATCTGGTACGGGTAGAAATGGACTTTCTCTTCTTCATCTTTCGACTCAACAGCTGCCTACTACTTACCAAGGCACCTTGCTCCTGGTCCTACGTACTCCCATCTCTACCCACCCTACCTCATCCGTGGTTACCCAGACACCGCCGCCATGGAGAACAGACAGACCATCATCAACGACTACATCACCTCCCAGCAGATGCACCACAACGCTGCCACGGCTACCACCATGGCTCAGAGAGTCGATCTGCTTCGTGGCTTGTCTCCACGAGAACCTTCCCTGGCCCTCAACTACGCAGCAGGTCTGGAATCCGTGGGGTGCTAGCGGGCCCAGGAGGGAGGCAAGCCATGTTGGGGACTTGTTTGTACAAAATACCCATGAGATGGTGGATCCTGCCGGGTTCGAGACAAGGCACAATAGTTTAATGGTTTAAAAGAGTAACGTTTATCCATTGTGTTTGCTCCAGTTTGTGCTGTTAGGGGAACAAGCATTAAGCAGAGAGGAGCTGCTGGCTGTAGAGCAGGGGTCCCCAAGTCCATTTGGACCCGGGCCATGGAAGAGGTGGGCTCACCCACCACTCACCTAGAACCATCCCTTCTCCCCTCCTGCTAGTCCACAAAGCCAGGCAGGTGGGGGGGAACACTGCTGTAGAGAGCAATGCTAGTGTTGTGGCTTGTAGCCACTGGCCCCTTTCAGCAGCCAAATCAAATATGTTGGAGTCGGGACCAGCATCGAGGCAATCTGAG
Organism: Pseudonaja textilis; assembly: GCF_049901715.1. Taxonomy (NCBI): domain Eukaryota; kingdom Metazoa; phylum Chordata; class Lepidosauria; order Squamata; family Elapidae; genus Pseudonaja; species Pseudonaja textilis. Next base: position 10,793,637 of record NC_142004.1, read on the forward strand.
AGCTCTGAGGAGGGAATGGAGCTGTCAAAGATAGAGAGGTGGACCCTGGGCCATCTCAACAGCCTTCAGATGGAGAGTCAACAGCCCCCCAGGTCTGGAGGCTGATGAGGAAGAGAAAGAACAGCTGGGCCCAGTGCCTGACAGGCAGACGCACAGAAAGGAGAGGAGAGGAGAGCAGTGGAAATCTATGGGCCGGTCCTTGGGACGGAAGAGCCACCGTTGCTAGCAAAGCCCCACCCTAGCTCTGGGGATAAAAGGCAGGGGGTGGCGATGAATAGATGTGGCAGACAACTATACAACTCCCTACTGGACAGATTTGTTAGCCTGCGGCGAGAGATAAACCACCACCAGGGCTGCTGGTGCTGCTAAGAAAGGAATATTTGGAATTCACTTCAGAAGGTTTGTCGTGTTTGGGAGCCGGGTCAGAACAGGTGGCTTGATGGATCTTGATGGTTCCTACCTGGCCTACAGTCTCAAGTCATTTTTAAAAGCAACACCTTTGTACTTGGATAATTCGCCGTGGCCAACTCATCTCGGGACAATTCAGTGCTGTATTAATCATTCAGATACTTTCATTCTTGGTGACTATGCTTTCATCCAAATACTCTTTTGCCTTTCTGGATTGGCTTTATTTTAGGATGGTTGGCCACCGTTCTGTCAAAATGAAATTTAACTTCTGCATTTGTTGAATTGTCCCATGCGGGAGTTGAACAGGGCGAGTTGGCCCATTTTTGCCCGTTGTTCATTCTGAGAAAAGCTATTAGTTGGTTTGGCTGTAAGATTCATCTTGGAGTGATGCCCCTGGCGTGAGTTGACTCTTCAAAACAGGGGTCCCTCCAACTTGGCAACTTTAAGACTTGTGGACTTCAACTCCCAGAATTCTCCAGCCGCCATAGCTGGCTGATGAATTCTGGGAGTTGAAGTCCACAAGTCTTAAAGTTGCCAAGTTGGAGGGACCCCTGTTTAAAGGGAAGTAATAAAAAAAAATGCAGACAATTCAGAGCAGACCAGCCTAACAAATTTAAACCCCGTTGGCCTTAAAAGAGGACACACTGCCCACTCGGTTCTGGCCTCCCCCCTTCCATTCCTGACCATCTTCTTTTCCCAGCAGGGATAATTGACCTGTCTCAAGTACCACACCTCCCTGTGCTCGTGCCTCCCACTCCAGGCACCTCTGCAGCCTCCATGGACCGCATCACTTACATGCACGGCACCGCCCAGCCTTTCAGCAGTCGACACAGTAGCTCGCCGCTCTCACCAGGTGAGTCAGGAGGGAACCAAGGACCCAACGTAGGTGAGGTGCTTCCAAGTGTCCTTCTTGGGTAACCACTTGGGAAGGAGAGCCACCTTGTGCACAGGTGAAACAGGGAGAGAGAGAGAGAGAGAGAGAGAGGAGGTAAATGAGAACAAAAGAATACAAGCCAGAGGAAAGGAAGATGGGTTCTAGATCGGCTGATGGAAATAAGTGGAGCTCCAGAAGGAAAGTGTCAACTCATAAAAATATTCCTATGCCTGTTTTAGTAGTTTCCATAAAAGAAACAAAGGGGGGGAGGGAAGAAAGGAAATCTGGAAGAGCAAATGCAGCGGTTTGAAAGCAAAAGTACATTCCAACTCTTCTCTTTAAAAGACTGTAACTAAACTACCAGAGTTATTGCTCTCCGATATATTTCATTGGAGAACGTGAATGATGACGCCCAGCCCATGAACGTGCTCAATTGGAGAATCTGGTTTGTGAGATACCCAGCGGGGAGAGGGGGAAACAGGGTCACGGGGGACTATAAATGACGTATGGCAGGAGTTGGCTTCATCCAGGCCAGTGCCAGTATGTCACCTCTAATAAATCCGTTGAAGTTTTTTGAAGATTGGTTCGAGGATCATGATTTAATTAGAGTGATTCCTGGAATCCTGACAGAAAGTAGAAGGACCAGTGAGGCCCGCCTCAAGTGAGCAGTGTGGATGTATAGGTGGCTTACGCAGGTTTGTGATCCGGGAGGTGTAGAATTAAGTGAACATTAGTGCAAACGTCGGAGGTGTAAAGAAGAACGAGGCAATGCAAGCTAGAGGGAAGGAAGCTGTTCTAGATCGGGCAAAGGAAGTAGCTGGAGTTTTCTTGCAGAAGAAAAGCAGAAGAGATGCAACCCAGCTGAGAAGTGTAGATTTTGTGGGCTGCTTGACCCAGTCCTTATCCTCCTGGGAGTTTCAGAACCACCTCCTGGCTTCTTGATAGCACCCAAATGAAGGAAACCACAAGCCAGAAGCTTTAGTTCATCCCAAAGTTAAGGATGATGGAGCCTGATTGCCCTCCACGTGTTCCAAGAACCCCGTCATCCTGGATGACAGTGTTAGGAACGTGCGTGTTGCAACGCTTTGAAAACAAAATTTAGGGAAGGGAAGGAAAGAATGGAGAATGCAAAGAAGAAACAGGTTACTAAAAAAAAAACAAGGTAAAGCAGAATGACGGATGATGAGTAAGCTCCATTTCATGCCGAATAAGCTAAGCTATGAAAGTATCACAAACAGAAAGCTATCTTTAGATAGATTTTTACTCCAAAAATAAAAATAAAAAAATCCGATTTAAATTTTTTTAAAAAACTGATTTTTATCCACCCTGCTCTCTGAGCTTGGTGGGTTACATTTACAGACATTTCATGACCTTACTAGGGAACATCATCAGTGCTTGAAGGGAGTGAGGTTTGTGGAGAGGAAGGAGAGGAGGATAAGGAAAAAGGACTGTAGGGTCCTTAAAGCGCTCTCTGAGTTTGGAGGGGCGCCAAGGACCCTACAATTCTGAGCTTTTGATCAAAAAATTTTTTCAAGTCGAATGCTGGTTTTTTTTTACTGGAGTTTGATGGCGGATGAAATAGCAAAGCAGCCCTAGAGCGCTTTTTCCACAGTGGGAAACAAACAACAGCCTGTGCTTCACAGGGACCCCTGCGCATTTAGCCAAGGCGGGACCTCCGGTTTCCGAACGGGAGCAAGAACGGGACCGTGAAAAGGAACGCAAAAAATCGGTGGTGACCAGCACAGCCACGGTGGAACACGCACCCATCTGGAGACCGGGTGAGTTGAGGTTCACCCCCTTGGAAGGTGCTCACACCTGGGCTTCCCAAAATCATGAAGCCAACTCCTCGTCCCGATAAAACCCCTTTTATTTAGGCTGAAGTGAATGTCCTCTCCAGCAAAATCATAGCAAATAGTCTTTCAAGAGATTTCACAACTACAGGCCTTCTTCTGGCAGCTCTGTGCATGCGCACATTGGGAACAGGCTCCAGCTGTTCTTCTTCCCCACTGATCTCCAATTCCGAAGGCAGCTGATAACTGTTCAGACAGCCCTGGCCCCATCTCTGCCTCAGATGCAGAGCACTTGTGAGATCCTTCCCCAACCTCCAGGACTAGCCCATGTTTGTCCCCAACCTCCTCACTGTCTGAGGCTGCCGCCAGTTCCGCTGGCCGAAGGGAACGGAAGGGAAGGAGAGGGGGCTCGGCATTGTCTCATTTTGCCTCCGTTCTGTCTTTTGACCGCAGGCACCGAGCACAGCAGTGGCCGTATCTCTGCACACTCTCACAAGCACTCCCCGGTTTCCCCACGTGCCCAGGAGAACATCCAACAGCGTCCCAGCGTGCTGCATAACACCAACATGAAGATCGTCTCTCCGGAAGGTCTCGCTCCCTCCGTTTTACGGTAGGTCACGTTCCGGAAAGGTGGAAGCGAGTTATTCTCCATATAACATTCAGGGCACAAAATCTTATATGCCAATTCTGGATTTTAATCCAGATTCTGTCGGAAATGAAGCCCCTTTTCGCTCATTCTCACTGAGATGTTTTTTTTTACAGTCACAGACCCCAAATTACAATCCAGCCAAAAAAAACCCGCCTGGCCTTAGATTCCCCATTTCTGCAAATGTTGAAAATGTAGCCTTATCTGTATAGTTTAGTTTACATCTTGCACTTGGAAGTTCAGAAATAACGGAGTTGTGGGGGACTTGGAAGGTTTTCTAGCCCAGCCCGCTGCTTAAGCAGGAAACATCGCTAAATGTCTTTGAAGACATTTCGCTTCTCATCCAAGAAGCTTCCTCAGCTCTGACAGGATGGTGGGGCATGGAAGGATTCATACTCCTTGCAGAAAAGCTGGTCATTTGCATCCTTTGAGAGGGTCGTTGAGGCCACTTGGAGGTTTATCTGTGTCCTCAGGGATACCTGAGTAGTGCAAATGGTTCCTGTGGTCTGCAATTTTTTCCTCTGGAAATCCATTCCCACTCCCACATGATTCAAAGGCTGTTCATCCCCAATTGTATAGCTAAAAGTCTGTACAGATTTTCCATCATCTAAGTTATGGTTGTCCCAAAGGTGCTTTTTTTCAGGAGGCCTCTGGACTTTCTTTGTTTTTTTCTTTTGAAGACGTTTCGCTTCTCATCCAAGAAGCTTCTTCAGCTCTCACAGGGGAATGGAAGGATTTATACTCCTTGAAGACAGCCAATCATTTGCATGGATTTAGTACAATGCTGTGAGCCATGTGCAGATCTATACATTGGGGAAACCAAACAACCACTACATAAACGCATGGCCCAACAAACCCATCTGGACTAGATTCAGCAGACCATCGGCATTTAAAAGACAAAGGCCGCTCTTTTGAAGACAGCAAAGTCAGTATTTTGGACAGAGAGGACCGCTGGTGTGAAAGAGGGGCCAAAGACGCCATTTATGTCAAAATTGAACAGCTCTTTCTCAACAGAAGGGGAAGGATGCGACACCATCTATGTCCAGTCTACAACACAGTCCTTTAAGCATTTCCAAGGCTCCACACCCATTTGTACTACTCTGGTGACCTTAAAGACACAGATAAACCTCCAAGTGGCCTCAACGACCCTCCAAAAGGATGCAAATGACCAATTGTCTGCAAGGAGTATAAATCCTTCCATTCCCCACTATCCAGTCAGAGCTGAAGAAGCTTCTTGGATGAGAAGCGAAAGACAAAGTCCACCTGCCTCTTGAAAAAGCACCTTTGGGAAATTCTACACCATTCCAGACCAACGGATGTCCAATCTCTACTTAAAAACTTCCAGTGTTCACAACTTCTGGATTTCTTCTACGTGAGCCCTTGCAGAAATCCAGGATTTGAATAACCCCATAACTACCCTCGACACCCCTTGCAAAAGATGTGGGTATTTCCTTCTCCCCTTGGAGATCTCTGAATGTGGTTTTCTCCTTTGCAGATCCTCTTCTTCCTCCTCCTCTTCCTCTTCATCCATCGCCACCACGTCCCCAGCCTGCTCCTCCGGCTTCTGTCCGGCATCGGCGTTGCGCAGCTCCATGAGTGGCGCGGACAACTATGCCTCGGTGATGGAGTCAGCTCATGTGCAGAAGGAGGTCTCCTCCTCCTCCTCCTCCAGGACCCAGGACCTCAAAAGCGAACGGTCTCAGCCTGAGATCAACCACCTGTTCCCCTCAAAGTTGTCTGTGGGGCCAAGCCTAGAACAGACCCCTTCGCCCGTAAAAGCTACGGAGTCCAAGACTTTGTCCTCTTCTGGGCCGGGGGCGAGCCACCCGTTTAGCAGAGGACAGGGGAAAATCCAGCCTTCGCATCACAGCCCCCTAGACTCATCACTGCACGCCGTTTCGGCCCCCGAGCAGCCGAGTAGAGAAAAGAGTAAACCCTTTTCAGTGCAGGAACAGGAGCTGCGAGTACTGGGTAAGACTACCATGACAGCGGCCAACTTCATTGATGTCATTATCACGCGCCAAATTTCTTGCAATAAGGGGATGCCCGAAAGAAGTACATTAAATAACAGCACCAATGGCGATGGTAAGACATGGGAGGGGGAATCGGGGGCGGCTCTCCGCGTCGGGGGGGCCCTTCCAACCCGCACCTGGAGACGTTACCAAAGATCCTTCCCTTTCCGCAGTCATTTATTTCTTTTTTTTTTTCCTTTTCTTTTTAAAGCGTTTTAATTTTCACATTTGTGGTGAAGGCCCCTTTTCTGTTTTCAGCCTTGTCTGCCTAAAAGCCCCCGTTTTGCTCCCCCCCCCCGTGTTCATGCTTCTTCTCTTTCTGCTCCCCCCCCCCCCATTTTTCAGCCTATTTCCCCTACCCCTCCCCTCCCCCGGTTCCTCCGCGTTTGGTTTCTTCCTGGAGCATGTTGTTGCGTGCGGCAGGGCAGGCTAGACTTGGAAATGGGGAGGGGGTCCTGTCACAAAGGTACGAGGGCAGTGGTGGGATTCAAATCGTTTTAACAACCGGTTCTCTCTGCCCTCATGATTTCTTCTAACAACCAGTTTGCCAAACTGTTCAGAAAGTTAACGACTGGTTCTCCCAAAGTGGTGCGAGCCGGCTGAATCCCACCACTGGACGAGGGTCTTAAGCCAGGGCTGTCAAGTTCCCGGCCCACAGGCCAGATGCGTCACGTGCCAGCCACACCTGATTTAGCGAAGGGGAACAAAGTCCCGATATGCCACGTGACACCGCCGTGACGCCGTGAGTTTGACACCCCAGGTCTAAACATTGAGAGGATGTCATAGATTCACCCTCAAAGCCTTCCCCCGCCCCCAAACTTGGCCAGGCCTGTCCAAAAGAGTGAGGGCTTGTGTTGTGCGGTTGTGACGTGTCATTTTAGCTGTTTGGACACCTGTCCACCTGCCTCCATGGAACTCTGCAAAACGTATGAAACACAGGAGTGATGGAGGCCACGAATTTCAGCCCTGGGCTTGCTTCCCGAACTATTTCATGTTCTGATTTGTCTATCAATTGTTATCAGCTTGCTAAAGTCGGCCGAGATACAGGTGGTCCTCGACTTATGACCACATCAGAATTTCCACTGCTTAAGCAAGGGAATTGTTAGCTGAGTAGTGGTCTCAGCTGGCTGGGAAGGTCACAAATGGTGATTGTTTGACTCCAGGACAATGCAACCATCATAAATACATAACCAGATGCCAAACATTTGACCTCTTGACCATGGGGATGCTGCAGTGGTCGTAAGTGTGGGAAAAAACGGTTGTACGTTCCTTTTTCCAGCTCTGTTGCAACTTCGAACGGTCGCTAAGAAAATAGTTGTAAGTCGAGGACTACCTGTACACAGATTGCAACATGCGGAAGGTCATCTGGTGTTGAGCCAGATCATGTTGGGGGGAGAGAACGAGGTTACTAAATGGCCCCTGGGTTCGTTTCCCCCAATCTCTGGTCTCCCGGATTGGTTGAGACTATAACCCGCAAGACTGCAAACTGGGCACTGGGAAAAGGCTGTTCTAGAACAAGACCCATGAGTTTAGCTGTAGCTTGAACGGAAGTAGCCCTTGGAGGCATCTCCAAAGCTCGGCAACTCGCGGGTGGCAGCAACCTGGCTCAGCCAAGGAGTTGCTTGTCCAAAGCAAAAGCTCTTCTAATGATATTGTTGAAACTTTCGTTTCAAGATGGGTGACTGTACCATTTCATACCACAATATTGTCAGGGGTGGGCTTTTAGCAAGGGGTTCTCTGCCCGGTTGCTGGGTGGGCATGGTCATGGTGGGCGTGGCCTAGTCGGCCTCCTGCATCACGTGCGGGGCGTTTTTACCTTCCCTGGGCTCCGGAGACTTTCTTTGAGCCTCGGGGAGGGCGAAAACGGTCTCTCTGGGTTCCAGAGGCTCTCTGGAAGCTGGAAATGGGCCCATTTCCAGCCTTCCAGAACTTATGGAGGCCCATTTTTGGCCCTCTCTTGAGTGTCCACACAGGTCCTGTACTTACCTGGCATTCAAAGTAGGTCATGTGGAGACTCTTGGGAGCGGCAGGACAGGCAGGGCCGCCTAGAGTGGGATTTGCCGGTTTGCCGAACCGGCCATAAAAATGAGCTACCGGTTTAACTACCGGTTCGCCCGAACCTGGGCGAACCGGCAGCAGTCCATTCCTGAATATATTCCAAAAGACCGCAGCGGAAGCCGTTGTGTGCTTTTCAACAATGTCCGTCCATCGCCCCCCACCGCCAGAGCCCATGGGTCAATCCAGCCTAGACCGAGGTTGGATGTGAAGGACCTCTTGAATGTTCTCAAGCCATCTTCTCTACGTAGGGAGCCAAGCAGTGAGGTGTCAGAATGCCAAGTGTCGAAGGGGAGGGCCTTTTTGAGGGTAAAAACATCCTCGCAGCTGTCACCCAGCTGAGAAGGAGAGGCGTCCCACCAACCTTCAAGGCTCTTGTTTGTGTTCTTCAGTTTTCCGTGGGAACTACAGTCCTGATGGCGTTGAAACCATAAGCCCTGTGAATTCCCCCTCCTCTGTCCTCCACGAGAAAGGGATGAAGCTGGCTCAAGATAAGGAGAAAGGTCAGGGTCTCCTCCATCTATAAACAGGGACTCTTCCCCGTTTGGCTGTGGTGCTTTTCATTTCCGCCCGTTCATTTTTTTTTTTCTCATGTAGGGTCCCTCAAATCGTCTGCGACAGAGTTCCCCCACATGCAACAGCTCCACCAGATCAGCGAGGGTCACCAGTCCCCCAGTCAGCCATTGCAGGGACCCCCGAATGCCAAAGGAAATCAGCGCGTCGTCACTTTGGCCCAGCACATCAACGTAAGTGGGGATGCTACGGTGGTCGCTAAATGCAAAGTGTGGTCGTCAGCCGTCTTTTTTTCAGCGTAACTTTGGTCGTGTGAAATAAATGTTTGGTAAGACAAGGATGACCTCATGGGGTGTCAAAAAGGACAGGGAGCTTTCTTGAGAAACGACCGCAAAGAAAAACCGTGGCTAAGACGCTGAGCTTGTCAATCAGAAAAAGGTCGGCAGTTGGGCGGTTCGAATCCCTAGCGCCATGTAACGGAGTGACGTTACTTGCCGCAGCTTCTGCCAACCTAGCAGTTTGAAAGCCCGTAAAAATGCAAGTCGAAAAATAGGCACCACTTTGGTGAAAAGGGAACAGCATTCCGTGCGCCTTACCGGCGTTTAGTCCTGTTGGCCATATAACCACGGGAGACGTCTTCGGACAACGCTGGCTCTTCTTCAGCTTTGTAACAGAGTTGAGCACCACCCCCTAGAGCTGGGAATGACTAGCACATATTATGTGCAAGGGGAACCTTGACCTTAACCTTATCCCTCTCTTACAGGAAGTCATCACTCAAGACTACACACGCTATAATCCCCAGCAACACAATCCCCACATCCAGCCTCCCGTCTACTCCTACTCGGGGGCTGCTGGCCCTGTGCTGGATCTCCGCCGAGCTCCTTCCGAATCTTACCTCCAGCACCAACCAATGGAACACGTTTCATCGTCTAGAATTTCCCCCGAAAATGAAGCAGACCAAAGGTGAGGGTCATCTTCTCTCCTTCCGGGCATGAGAGAAGTCCCCGAAGTTGGGTTTATAGAAGTGGGGGTCAAATTGTTTAGTTCTGGTCTGCGGGGCCGCCCTGGAAACAGCAAAGGGGCAGCCCCACGAAGCTCGGGGGGGGGCACGCATGTCCGTTTTCGCTGGCAGGGGGCTAGCAAAACCAGCTAAAAGCAAAACAAAAAAAGAGAAATGTTTCCCCTTTTGCATTTGAGTTTGCAGGAAGGGACGGGAAAGGAGAAAGAGGAAAGGCAAAGATAAAGAAGGGAAGATGGGAAGAGAGCAAGGAAGGAAAAAGAAGGAGGGAGGGAGGGAGGGAGGGAAGGAAGGAAGGAAGGAAGGAAGGAAGGAAGGAAGGAAGGAAGGAAGGAAGGAAGGAAGGGAGGGAGGGAGGGAGGGAGGGAGCTGGATATTCTGATCGTCATACCTACTTTTGTTCTGACCTTGCCTCTTTCTATGCAACCACTGATAGAATTTATTCCATGTTTCATAGTATTCAGATTCCCCTTGTTTTTAAGTCTAGGGATTACCTGTCCGATTCTGCACAGGACATAATTTTCCTTATCGTCTCTGTTTCTGGCTTTCCTTCTTCCAGTATTGCACATGTATTTTTCTAGCCCCCATCAACACATGTACTATTAGCTAATTGTAAAAAACAAAACAGTTTTTTATTTTTTCCCGTTTCAAAAACATCTTTTTAGTGAACGTGGTCTTGATTGCATATTCATCTTTTACATTTAGTTTCATATCTTATCATTACTTTACATATTTTCTATTAATTTTTTCAAGTATTTTTCTCAAACTTAACTTTATATATTTTCTGTTCATTTCTAAACCTATTTCTTTTAACTTTAAATAATTCTCATATCTTCATATTCATTGTGCTTTATACTTTTTTCTGTCAGGTTTGCAACTTCATCACATATTCTTATTTTGTTGTTTCAAAAACTCCATCTCAATTCAAACATTTCAAAAAAGTTTCTCCTATAATTACCAATTAGAGCGTCCCACCCTTATACCTTATATATCATTTGGTTAACTCTTTAATTCCCAAATTTAGCTTTTTAATTATCACCTAAAGATTAACAACAATAATCTCCTAGCAACTACACAACACCTATGCCTTTTAAGTCAGATTCCGCATGGCACTTTCCCCTTCAATTACGTTAAATCATTTATAATTTCAAAAAGAAAAATTAGTCTATTCAGTTAATCATAAAAACTGATATTACTCTCATTACAGCAATCCTCACAATTCATTTCAACTATATTCTTGAATTCATTAAACATAGTTAATAAACTTACCATAGTTTCTCTTTTTCACATTTATTCCATTTATCTCTATATATAGTTTTAACAGAGAACAAGTATTCTAATAACAAGTATTTTCCTACTTTCTAAGTAATTTATTGTACTATTCGATAAATTAAATATCTTTCTGGTATTAGTCCTAGGAGAAAAAATTCCGGCTCAAATGGAATACACTCCCCCACCATTTGTTCTTGTATCAATCTCCAATACTTTTTTGCAGCATTGCAGGTCCACCACATGTGGAAGAATGTGCCTTTGCACTTCCAACAATTTGGAGATAATGTGCTCCTGGTTGCCCAAGTCTCACCTTCTCGCTCTTAATCTCTGCAGGTCCCCCGAGCAAATCAAAATTCCATCTTCGGACAACTGCATCGAGCCGATTTCTCCTCCTGAGGGCAACGGAGAAGCCGAGCGTGTCCGAAACAGCACCTACCCCATCCTGTACCGTGAGGGCGAGCAGCTGGAGCTGAGGTAAGGAGCCCGAGTGGTCAGCGTAGCCAGGCAATGGCGTGGCTCCAGAGGGTCAGCTGCAAAAAGACTCCTCGGGTGTTCTCTTCCACCCTGCAGAGGCTGCACCCGATCCCCGGGAAACAGCGTCCAGCCGCCGGCGTTCTTCAGCAAACTGACAGAGAGCAATTCCGCCATGGTGAAATCCAAGAAGCAGGAAATCATCAAAAAACTCAGCACGAGCAACCGGAATGAGGCGGAATACAGTGAGAATTTCACTTGACTCTTTTTGTCTGTCTTTCTGTCTCTGTCATCTATCTATCTAATCTATTATCTATCATCTATACCATCATCTTTCTCAGTCCATCATCTATCATCTGTCTATATTTATCTGTCGACCTATATCTATCTATCTATCTATCTATCTATCTATCTATCCAGCATCCATCCATCTATCCACCCACCCATCTATAGCTATCATGATCTGTCTATATCTTATATCCAGCTCCTTCCTTCCTTCCTTCCTTCCTTCCTTCCTTCCTTGTTTATATCTATCTATCTATCTATCTATCTATCTATCTATCTATCTATCTATCTATCTATCTATCCAGCATCCATCCATCTATCCACCCACCCATCTATAGCTATCATGATCTGTCTATATCTTCTATCCAGCTCCTTCCTTCCTTCCTTCCCTGTTTATATCTATCTATCTATCTATCTATCTATCTATCTATCTATCTATCTATCCAGCATCCATCCATCTATCCACCCACCCATCTATAGCTATCATGATCTGTCTATATCTTCTATCCAGCTCCTTCCTTCCTTCCTTCCTTCCTTCCTTCCTTCCTTCCTTCCTTTCTTCCTTCCCTGTTTATATCTATCTATCTACCTATCTATCTATCTTTCTATCCAGCATCCATCCGTCTATCCACCCACCCATCTATAGCTATCATGATCTGTCTATATCTCTATCCAGCTCCTTCCTTCCTTCCTTCCTTGTTTCTATCTATCTATCTATCTATCTATCTATCTATCTATCTATCTATCTTCTATCTATCCAGCATCCATCCATCTATCCACCCACCCATCTATAGCTATCATGATCTGTCTATATCTTCTATCCAGCTCCTTCCTTCCTTCCTTCCTTCCTTCCTTCCTTGTTTATATCTATCTATCTATTTCATATACTCTGTGCACGTACATGTGTGTATGTATGTGTATGAATATGTGTCTGTGAGTGTGTGTGTATGTATGTATATTCAGCTCTCTGGCCTATTCGAAAAAAATCATGATAAAATTAAGATATGCTACAGAATTAATCTGGGCAGCCACGTGTTCAGTCAACGAATTGTTCACCCTGGGTCAGTTTTCCTGAAAACCAAGATGTACATGAAGCTTTTTGGCCAAACTGTCTTAAATTTTGGTCACATGACCACGGGATGCTGCAAACGTTCGTAAAGGCAGGCTGGTTGCTGACCATCCAACCTGTGGTCACCTGGCCTCATGGGAGCCCCTGTCCATCAGAACTTTTGAACCCATTGTAAGTCTCTTTCTGGAGGTCCGTCATGACTTTGGTCCCTAAATGACCAGTCGTAAGTTGAAAACTCGCTGTGGTTCTTCTGTCTACGTGAATGATTGACCAGGCTCTGGTCTTGAAATAAAGACAGCTCACCTGACTACTCTCAGCCCCAAATCTTGGTAGTGTTGTGGCCTGCCGGCAGCTGACGGAACTGGCAGAAGAATCGGACAGTCGAGAGGAGGAAACCTGGGCTAGTCTTGGAGGCCAAGCAGGGCTCAGATGAGGGGTCCGTATCGGAGGCAGGGATGGGTCCAGGTGTTGTGGTTCACCAGCAGCCTGTGCAGGTGGAAGCGGAAGCGGACAGTGGGGAAGAAAGGAAACTGGTTAGGGAGACTGGAGAGGACTTGAATGAGGATCCTGCATCTGATGCAGAGATGTGGCCAAGACCATCTGGGCGTGGGGTGCTGCCTTTGGAGCCTTCGTCTGGCAACAGCGAGGCTGAGGACCCAGGGGAGCCTGTTCCCAGTGTGCATGTGCGCAGAACTGCTAGAAGGCGAAACAAAAGGGGTGACTCGGAAGTAAGGCTGGGAGGTGATTGCCCCTCCCATAAGGGATAAAGATGATGAAACCTTTGCAGGAAGCAAAGTAGTTCGATCGGTTCTGAGTCATCCTTAAGCTCTGCGTACTTTGGTTGGGTTTTTTTTCTTGTACTTTGGTTGGTTTCTTTTATAGTTCATTGGATACTTCTGGTTTTGGCACCATTCCACAGAACGGAAAGGTGGGTGCTTATCTTGGGGGACTGTATAAGATGAGTTCTGCCTGGGAATGAAAACAATTCCCAGCATGGCAATAAAATAGGTTTTGCTTTTAAAACAAGTTTGTGATTGATTATGATTGACGAAACCTGGGTCTGAATCCCGGGGCAGGCTGGCAGTCATCAGCTACCTTCAGATTCAGACATCAGTGAGGCAGGGAAGTTTCTGGAACCAGTTCCCAGCCTGCGCATGCGCAGAGCTAGCAGAAGACAAGAACACTTGAGAAAGCAGGGTTTGACTCAGGAGTAAGGCCACACCCATCGGAGATGGTTGTCCCCTCCCATGGGAAATAAAAGAGGAGCGAAAGGGACGTGAGCTTTTGCAGGAAGCAATTAGTTCGTCTGGTCGGTTCAAGCTTTGAAAAGTTCTGTTTGACTCCGTCGAGTTTGGCCTTGCCCTGCATTTGGCTATTCGTTCTCTGGCAGCATTACAAGTGCGATAAGGTGGGAGTTTATCAACATTCCCTTGAAAGACTGTTTGTGAAGCCTTGCAGGCTGGGAATGAACGTAATTCACAGCTGTGGAAATAAAAGGAGGTTTTGCTGGGACTAAGATTGTGTTTTATGCTTTCGAAGGAAGCCTAGGTCAGAACAGGTAGCACCAATATTTTTTTCCCTCCAAAATGACGTTCTGAAATTGTAGTAGGACTTCTTCAGCTGTGGTCTCCTCTAAGGGGTTTCTCTTTGATCCTCCTTCCAGATGTTGGACAACCCGGGACAGAGATTTTTTACATGCCAGCCATGACAGGAACAGGTAAGCACTAGACCTCTCCTGCACCCTGCCTTATCCCCTACCTGGAAGGGTGCCCTCTTTGGGGTCCCCTCGGCACCTGAGGTTGGGTTGGGGGGAGGGTGGTTTTTGCAAGCTGCCCTTACTTACTGACAGCTGGTAAAGTTAGTTCACCTGTCCTGCAACAGAAGATTGAAAAGCCTTTATAACGTTGGGAAAGGGAGGCCAATGTCCAGAAAGGATTGGACGGGAAGGAAGACCAACAATAAGTTGGATTGTTAAATTTATTTTTAATATAAAAATCACCCCTTCCTTGTTCCTCAACCTCTGTCTCTTAAACTCGTTTAATTACATTTTATCATCCCCTCTTTCCCTGGGAACGTTGGGCAAACAGCTGCCCCCTTAGCGCCTTCTCTGGTCTCTTTATGCACTGCCGCACCTTAACTGCATGGCTTCTGATGACTCACAATTGCGATACAACCGCCATCAACGACGCCACAGATCCCAAGACAAACAGGAAAGGCCCACTTGGCTGATGTCCTCTTTGCCACGACCCCAAAATTGTGGGTAGGGGAAACAAGGCTGGAGGGAAACCAGGAAAGAATTGGGGGGGAATGTCACAGCTGGTGGACGGAACCACCCCTTGGGTGCCCAGGGACTTGTCCTCAGATTTTATGAGGGCCCTTTGTCCCAGGTGGCATTGAAGTTGGGTGAAGACCTCCATTTTGATTGCTCCCAGTTCAGGGAGGTAGTAGCCATTCTTCTGTTGACCTCAAGGTAGTCGATAGTCAAGTATAGAACAGGCTTAGAGTTTAAGAAAATCCGTTTGGGCAGTTGCTAAGAAAAACCTTTGAAGTGGAGACATCTTGCTTTCATGAAAGGAACCCTCAATAAATAAATCTATTAGATAGATAGATAGATAGATAGATAGATAGATAGATAGATAGATAGATAGATAGATAGATAGATAGATAGATAGATTTGGATAGATAGATTTGGATAGATGGATGGATGGATGGATGGATGGATGGATGGGGGGCAGTCAGGCAGGCAGATGATGGCTAGGTAAACAGACAATTAGTGAAGAGAGAGATACAGATAGATGGATGGATGGATGGATGGATGGATGGATAGATAGATAGATAGATAGATAGATAGATAGATAGATAGATAGATAGATAGATAGATAGATAGATAGATAGATAGAATGATAGATAGATAGATGATAGATAGATACATAGATCGATAGATCGATAGATAGATCGATAGATAGATCGATAGATAGATCGATAGATAGATAGATAGATAGATAGATAGATAGATAGATAGATAGATAGATAGATAGATAGATAGATAGATAGATAGATAGATAGATAGATAGATACAGATATAGTTAGAGAGAGATACAGATAGAAAGCACAGAGAACGAGATACAGATAGAGAGGGAGAAAGATTAGATAGATAGATAGATAGATAGATAGATAGATAGATAGATAGATAGATAGATAGATAGATAGATAGATAGATAGGCAGACAGACAGACAGACAGATAGGCAGGCAGACAGACAGACAGACAGGCAGACAGACAGACAGAGATAGGTAGATAGATAGAGATAGAGATTGTGTTTCATTTCTATCTTCATATTACACTCAACTGACCAAGGTATCCACCAAAAGGTGAAGGACTTTGCCAGCGGTATTATCCACGTATCTCAAGGAACGTGGAAGACTTCCACCAAACCCTTCGGAGTCCTCTCACGGCCTCTGGCAGCCATTATTTTTCACCACATCCAGGGCCACATCCAAGATGTTCCGAGCCAGAGGCATCGTGCTCCCACAAAAATGTTGCCTTTCCTCCCCCAAAACTCGTGATTGTCCCTTGTTCCGTAGAAGACAGTGAAGCCACGATCGCCACCAGTCTCTCAAGCGATGGCCTGCTTCGTTGAAACGCCACCAGTTCTGTCTGGAACAAGGACATCAGAAAGACCTCGGAAGAAGTCCCCTTCTGATGCCGAGGATGTCCCATGGGTGGGGTGGATCCGGGTTGAAACCCTCCCTTCCATTTCCCCCCCCCCCCATCAACATCAGTTGCAGTCAGGGCCCCCCCATCTGCCAGAGAGATATCACGAGAGAGGAGCACCACAAACCTGGGTAACATCTGAAGCCACTTAAGTCTCGGCACCCCTTCCCAAAGCCAAGATGAAGCCGTGCCAGGGGACTTTGAGTGCAAGCCAGCTTCCTCCCCACCTCCTCGCCCTTTAGCCTTGAGAAAGAAACCATGCGGTTGACGGGCGCACCCAACGCAGCATTCCAGAAACAAACGGAGTCCATGCCTCCTCCTGCCTTCCCTGGGAAACATCTCCAGAACTTAGGGACCAGGCCAAGCATGGTCTGCCTTGCAGGGTTTGGCGGGGGAAGAGAAGAATTAACACAACGGCGGCGTTGTGTCGTTTCTCAAGGATGTGCTGACCGTTTTGTTTCTCCCTTCCTTTGTTCTCTTCCCTCCCACCTCCCCGATTTCTTCCTCGGCGCCCCCTTTTCTCCTCCCCACCCCAAACCCCTCCCTCCCTCCCTTCCGTACCCCCCCCAGGGTTAATCAGTTGTAGGAGCCAGGCGGTCCAAGAAAACCCCAGTTCCAACATGGGGCTGGAGGCCATTATCAGAAAGGCTCTCAT
The DNA here is from genome assembly GCF_049901715.1 of Pseudonaja textilis. Taxonomy (NCBI): domain Eukaryota; kingdom Metazoa; phylum Chordata; class Lepidosauria; order Squamata; family Elapidae; genus Pseudonaja; species Pseudonaja textilis. The sequence continues at coordinate 10,810,418 of NC_142004.1, forward strand.
GGGTAAATATGACCATCGGTGGGACGAGCCCGCTCCTCTCAGTGCCAATGCTTTTAACCCTTTGAATGCCAGCCCGAGCTTGCCCGCTGTTTTGCCTGTAACCTCTGCTGAAGGACAGATTGAGGAGATGCATTCTTCCATGCCAGGTCGGCTCGGTTGCGTTGACGTGATTAATCCTCTCTCTTTTCTCCCTTCCTTCCTTCCTTTCCTTCCTGTCTTCTCGTGTGTGTGTGTTTTGTGTGTGTGTGTGTGTGTTGTGTCTGTGTTCGTGTTGTTTTAACGACACCGATTAATGCCTCTCTGGGTTGGGTTAGTCTCTGTTGGGGGTACATGAGTGCTTAGCAAATGTAACCCTTTCTCTGGCTTCCCGTAAACCACTGACCATTGGGCTGTCTCCCTTTTGTTTTCCGTCCTCATTTTTTTTCCCCCCTCGTTGACCCCTCCGTGTCCATGTTATCCAGATGAATAGAATATAGAATAACAAAGAGTTGGAAGGGACCTTGTAGGTCATCTAGTCCAACTTGCCACCCAAGCAGGAGACCCTATAACGGTGATGGCAAAACCTATGGCACGCGTGCCACAGGTGGCACGCAGAGCCATTTGTGTGGGCATCCGAGCCCCAGCCAAAGTTACCTGCACTGTGCACGCACACGGCTCCCAGCTGATTTTCGGCCCGCTTGAGGCCATTTTCGCCCTGCCAGAGGCTTGAGGGAAGCCTCTGCAGCCTCAGGAGGCCGAAAAACGGGCCTTCCAGAAATACCGGAAGTGCCGAAACGGGCCTGTTTTCACCCTCCCAGAGACTTAAGGGAAGCCTCTGCAGCCTCGGGAGGCCGAAAAACGGGCCTTCCAGAAATACCAGAAGTGCCAAAACAGGCCTGTTTTTGCTCTCCCAGAGGCTTGAGGGAAGCCTCTGCAGCCTCGGGAGGCCGAAAAACGGGCCTTCCAGAAATACCGGAAGTGCCGAAACGGGCCTGTTTTTCAGCCTCCCAAGGCTCCAGAGGCTTCTCTCGAGCCTCCGGAAGGGTGAAAACGGCCTCCCCTGGACTCCAGAGGCCCTCAGGAGGCTGAAAACAGGCACTTCTGGTATTTCCAAAAGGCCTGTTTTTCGGCCTCCTGAGGCTGCAGAAGCTTCCCTCGAGCCTCAGGGAGAGCGACAATGACCTCAAACAGGCCAAAAATCAGCTGGGAGGCGCACGCATGCGCAGATAAGGTGATGGGTGTTGCGCACGCATATACGGGGTGGGGCGCATTGCATTGTGGGTGCTGGCAGGCATGTGCTTTTGGCACACCACCACAGAAAGGTTCGCCATCACTGCCCTGTACCATTTGTAACAGAGGGCAGTCCAGTCTCTTGGACTTGGTGGTTAGAAGCGTTGGGGAGTCAGGGCAGTACGCTGGGGTTCACACCCTCAGGCAGCCTCAGGATTGGGGACAGAAATGCCGCCACCCCCTTGGTCACGGAGGGTAAAGGGTACAGATAGTCCTTGACTCACAACCGTTCGAAGTTGCAACGGAACTGAAAAATGGGACTTAGAACCGTTTTTCACACTTAGAGACCGTTGCGGAGTCACTCCATGGTCATGTGATCAGAATTTGGACACTTGGCAACTGGCGTGTGTACTAACGACGGTTGCATTCTCTTTGCGACCTACTGGCAAGGAAAAGTCCACGCTTCCGGAAGCCTGATTCGTTTAACAACCGCATTGCTAACTGAACAAATACTGCCATGGTCCACTTAACAACCGTGGCAAGGAAGGTTGTAAAACGGGGCAAAATTCACCACTGTCTCGCTTAGCAACGGGAATTGGGCTCAGTTGTGGCCGTAAGTCAAGGATTACATGTACTTCTCTCTCACTTCACAACAATGGCAAAAAGAAAAGACCCCATTTACATACACACACACACACACACACACACACACACACACACAAAATCTACTCCTGTGATCCTTGACAAACTTTGAAGTTAATACAGTAGTCCTCGACTTATAACAGTTCATTTAGCAACCATTCAAAGTGACCACGGCACTGAAAAATATGACTTACTGCCATGTTTCACGTGGTGCATTTCCCACGATCAAAATTCAGGCGCTTGCCAATGGGTTCCTATTTATGACTGTTGCTGTGTCCCTGGGGCCACGTGGTCCCCTTTTGTGACCTTCTGACAAGTCCACGGGGAAGCCAGATTCGCTTAACGACCAGGTGACTAGCTTACCAATGGCAGCAGTCCACTTAACAACAACAGCGTAGAAAGGTCGCAAAGCAGGGCAAAACTCAACAAATGTCTCGTTTAACAACAGAAATATTGGGCTCGCTTGTGGTCGTGAGTCAAGGACTACCTGTCATTGGGGTGAAACAGGGGGAGGTGTTTCTATTGTTTCTCAACCCTTTCTCTCTCTCTCTCTTTCTCTCTCTCTCTCTCTCTTTCTTTTTCTCTCTTTTCCTGCTACTTGCTAAGCCTCGGTGTTCCATTGTTTATCAAGTCCCTGGGAAGATGCGTTGGGAGGGCACCAAACCTTTCCAATGGTTTGACGTAGTGCAGGGGTGTCAAACTCTATTTCATTGAGGGTCACATCAGGGTTGTGTTTGACCTCGGGAGGGGGGGCGTGGCCAACTCAACGTCACTCGTGCCGGGGGGAGGGCCCACACCTTTGGTGGCCTAAGCACATTGCCAGCCAAAACGGGCTCCTGAACTCCGTTTTCGGCTGCGACTGTGTCCTGAAACCCTCTGCCAGCAAAAACGGAGCTCCGGAGGACTGCGGACCGGTCCTTCGCTATTTCCCTAGTGGCCCCGCAGGCCAGATCTAAGCATACCATGGGCCGGATGTGGCCACCAGGCCTTGAGTTTGACACCCCTGACATAGCATTGGCTTTCTCCTGGGAGTTTGAAAAACATTTTCTTTTTTTCCCCCCACAGGAGGGGGGAAACCAAAGGCTGCCGCCCGCGCTAACAGTCGGAAGGCCAGATCTCCAGCACCCGGCCTGTCCTCCACCATTGAGAGGCCACCATCCGCTTCGTCCGTTCACTCCGACGGGGACTGTAACAGGAGGACACCTCTAACCAACCGGGTTTGGGAGGACAGGCCATCATCCACAGGTATTCGCACATCCTTTGACCTCAGGTTTGCAGTTCCCAGGAGTGTCAGGCGCAGAGATTCGGGCACCACCGGTTAGATTGTGGCTGTCAGGATTCCGGCAGTGACCCCCATTTAAATCATTGGTCTCGACTCAAACTTCCAAAACTTCAAAAGGATTTATTGGGAGTTAACATGCTGCCACTGCCTGGGTGGAGCCGACTCTGAGACACTTAATTCACCGTCACCCTTGACCCTGGTTTCCCCCCACCCTCTGGGTGTATCGTAATTCATATTCTCCAATGGGACACATCCATAGCCAAGAGTCATCAATCATGTTCTCCAGTTAGAATTTTGCCTGGCAAAAACTTCAGTCACCTGGTTACTATCTTTGAAAACTATTTATGGAATGCACTTTCGATTTCCAAGCTGCCACACTGTCCTTTCAAACCTCTTTCCCTCCTCCCTTTCTGTTGGCAACTCTAAAAAAGACCATAGAAATATTTTATGAGTCGACAGTGGCGTGTTCAAGCCCATGCGCAAGAATCTGGTCCAACTAAAGTTCACCGCTAAATTGGCACTCGATAAGGATCAATGAGATATTCTGGAAGGGTTGGGCTTAGACCGTTTGTGGCACTGTAACGATTCTAGACTGATGATTCATTTAAGTCCACCTCCCAGCCCTGCGTGCTCTTCTACAAGGAGTTGGAGATAAACGTGTTGAGCAGGCAACCACACAGACCTTTGGCTGGGAAATGCATGATAGTCATAGCAGAGTAGAAGGTGGCCCAAATAATAAGAGGACCATCAAGGTGGAGTTGTTGGAAGGATTGGACCTGGAATGAGGAGACTTGGGGTTCAATCACGGTAGCTACAGAAGTCCTCAAGCGACTATGGGTCTTCTGTTTTGGTCCAACTAAATCCTACATGGGGATGTTGAAGGAAAGCTTTGGAAGACATGAGATGTCTCATTCCATAGTGGCATGAGGAAGCAGGGCAGCAGATGATCTTCAGAAGGTAGGCTGATGCGAGTATGAAGATGTTGATCTAGCCCCGACGACACTGGACTTTCTTTCTTCCTCATTGTGGAAGTTCTCGTCACACTCTCTCAGGTCAGCTTAGATCCCAGGGTTGTTCCTCAGAAAAAGAGGAAGGGGTTTCTACTCTCTTTTGTGCTGCTCAAGGAAGGGTAGATTACAAACCAATAAACCAACCCTAGATGTTATTTCTCCAGGTGATAGCATTGGAATTTCATTTCTTACACCATTTATGCATGGTGCCATCTTATTAGAGGTCAATGAATCCCAGGTTAGACTATGAATGATGACCATCAAATTGGTGTCTGAGAATTTGGGCCTTGACATGGTTTGTCCAATCTTGGGCGCCCTGGCTACTTCTCTAGAGCTTCATCTGGGATGTCTTCCTCTGAGAATATTCCAGATTGAGCCAGAGACTTCATAAGAAGAAGCCCTTTTCTTCTCTCCATTTCCAAGAGTTGTCTCAAAGGTTCTTTTTCTTTTTTTTAGGAGGGACCTGGACTTCCTTGTTTTTCTCTGAAGGCGTTTTGCTTCTTCATCCAAGAAGCTTCTTCAGCTCTGACTTGGATGGTGGGGAGCTGAAGGAATGAGAAGTGAAAGGTCTTCTAAGGAAAACCAGGAAGTCCAGTTGCCTCCTGGAAGAAGAAAACCTTTGGGACAACCATGACTTGGATGACGGAATATCTCCCTAGACTTTCCAAGAGTTATAAATTCCCTCGTAGATGGAATTCTGTGGTGCTGAGGGAGATAATCCCAGTTCTTTCACCGGAGAAGATCTTCTCAAAAGTTGGAAAAGATGATAAAACAACACTTAAAACCTGAGATATTTTTGTTGGGGATTTTATCTGAAAACTATAGTAAAGAAAAAACATATTCAATCATACGTATATTCCGATAGAGGAGGAGGTGATTAAGAAAATATTGGAATGTGTAGAAATGAATAGATTAACATTGACAAGTAAAGAACAAGAAGAAGTGGACTATTATATGATATGGGATTTATTCTATAAATGGTTGGAAAACAAAGTAAGAAGCTAAATGAATATAATGGTAAAATGCATTCAGATTGTTAAAATGATAGGATACATAAGGTTGAGTGGTTTTTCATATGAACGTAATCATAACAAGAAATGTATACTAAATATAAATATTTGCACAAGATATATGTACCGTCGACACACTGTGAGGGATTTGTTGTAAAATAAAATAAATGTTTAAAAAGATGATAGATAGATAGATAGATAGATAGATAGATAGATAGATAGATAGATAGATAGATAGATAGAATTCTTTATTGGCCAAGTGTGATTGGACACACAAGGAATTTGTCTTGGAGCAAATGCTCTCAGTGTACAAAAGAAAATATACATTCATCAAGAATCATAATGTACAATATTTAATGATAGTCATGGGGTACAATAAGCAATCAAATCATACTAGGAAACAATCAATATAATTCGTAAGGATACAAACAACAAAGTTAGTCATACAGTCACAAGTGGGAGGGGATGGGTGATAAGGAGTGATGAGAAGATTAATAGCAATAATAGTGCAGACTTTGTAAATAGTTGGACAGTTTTGAGGGAATTATTTGTGTAGCAGAGTGATGGCATTCAGGAAAAAAACTGTCCTTGTGTCTAATTGTTCTGGTGTGCAGGGCTCTATAGCGTCGTTTTGAGGGAAGGAGTTGAAACAGCTTATGTCCAGGATGTGAGGGGTCTGTAGATAGATCTTCTCAAAAGGGGGAGCTCCCAGTGTGAACCCTGTGAGTGTGAGGAAGTGCGAAAGGAGAGGTGGGTTGGGTTGTCTTGCACACCAATGTTACTTTCTTCCCAATTCTTGGAGGAGGCTCCCTCAACACCCTTCTTCCACCTTCCTTTTCGTCTGTCCTGCAGGCTCAACGCCGTTTCCATACAACCCCCTGACGGTGAGACTTTCCACGGGAGTCGTGACCGGCCCTCCACCGCCCACTGCCACCGTTCTGCAGGGCAACTCCGGTACCCAGAACCACGGCTGGGAAGAAGAGCCCAAACCTCTATTGGTTTCACAGTACGAGACCCTCTCGGACAGTGAATGAGAAGAAAGAAGGCCGCGACGGGAAGGCCCATGGACAGATGGATGTGGCGGCGATGGAACGGGTCAGGGCTGGGGGGATTCTGGGAGCTCGTCTCCTTCAGACCAGCTCGCCAGAGCTGTCTTGGGGTGGGGGTGGGGGAGCCTTTTTGTTTAATTTTTTTACGACATCTGGAAAGAGGGTATATTAAAAAAAAAAAACCACCACAACAAAAGAAAGCGAATAGGTTTTAAAGCCTTAAAAACCAACCAGGAAATGGAACCCACCACCCAAGTCCATTTGGGATGAGGGCCAAGAGGGGAGGGGGTTTGAGATGGCCAAGTCTACCAACACTCAAGGAGCCTTTTCATCTCCTGCATCCGCTTTGTCCTTCAGCCCAGCAGAGGAAAGAGGGTGAAGGAAGAGTGTTGGGCTTGGTCAACTCTTGGCGAGGGTCACTTTCCGGTATTGGTCCCAAGTACCTCCTTGAGACGGGCTGCTCACCTGATACTTGAAACCCAGATCATCCAGCCCCTTTTCCCTGTATCTCCTTGTCTTAGCCTAATGAGGGACCGCCGTGGTGGAGCTGTGGAGTTGTGGGCCATCTAGAGAAGATGACTCGGGGCGACCCAATGAATTAGAGATCTCGTTGCTGGTCATTTGAAGCAGGAGGGTAGGGGTGTAGTTCTTGTTCTGTGCCCCTGAAGGCTGAACTTGGAACACGTCAGAAGCAGGTAGCCGGAACTTGGGGTGCAGAAATGGACAGAAAACCAGAAGAGAGCAGGTTGTTTGGGACAGCGGGGAGAAGAAATTGGAATATCCGTCAAGAGATGATTCCTCTAGACGTTAGGGGGTTGACTAGGGATGGGAGAACACAAGAGGCCGCTGTGGAAATGGCACCAAACTCTCAAAACGCTTCTTTGGGTATCATCTTATAGCAGTGTTTCTCCACCCTGGCCCCCTTTAAGGCGGGCGGACTTCAACTCCCAGAATTCCCCTGGGCTGGGGAATTCTGGGAGTTGAAGTCCACCCATCTTCAACGGCCTGAGATTTGAGAAACACTGATGAACACAGGGTATATTTTTGTTACATTTGGGGGGGGGGAGGAGGGAAATGATGCCAGATTATTTCAGAGGGTTATTTTTAATTCTCGGTTTTGTGGGGTGAGGAAGGACTCTAAAACAGTGTTATATGCTGCTTTTTTTTGGTCGCTACTCTTGTACAAAAGAGGGTTTCTATGTTGGCGTGCGAGATATTTGAGCTGTTTGTCCATTGTATGGAAATGTCAAGAGGGAAACCATGATTCAGCAAAATGGTTCTGTAATTCAGTAGAATATATTAACATAGCTCTTTCATTAAAAAAAGAAATGTGAATATATATATAAATATATATATATATTAATGCAGACAAACGCATACAAACACACACAGATACACATTCACACATATCATTTCCAGAGCCTTTTATCACCTGTAAAGCAAGGCAGACCATCATATTTTTCAAAAATAAAATTGTCTCTGTTGAGAAGAATAAGAGAACTTGCAGGAAAGTTGAAATAGGTAGTTTTCTGATCCCTAGGCAATGTGCTTATTCAATTGGGGCAGGGGTGCGATGAGAGGGTCCCTTCGCCCCCTTTTAACTCACACAAACCACCATGACTATAATTCAAAGTGAATATTCTCGTTTTGCCATCTGTTTTTCTTCCTTTCCTTTCCCTTTTATACCCGCAAACAGTGAATCTCAACCTTGTATGACTTGAAGTTGTGTTGACTTCAGCTCCCAGAATTCCCCAGCCAGCCATGTTGGAAGTCCATGTTTCTTAAAAGTTGTTAAGATTGAGAAATTCTGCCCTAGACTGAATTCTTGAGGCCAAGAATCCCAGAGAGTTGAGTCTTTTCTGGAACAGACAAGAGCCATATTGGCATAGCTGAAAAAGGACGTTATCACACCGTTGATGTCGCCCGGTTGGTTTAAATTTGTTTCTACAAGTGAAGTTTGCTTTCCCAACCATTTTACTTCTAACTCATCCTCTTCATTTTCTCCTTATTGATGCAGCTGCTTGTTACAGTATATTAAACTCCGGCATGCATTATTAAATGTTTGCAAAACTGGCATATGTAAAACAAAGCTCAGAAAAGATTCGGGGGAAGGGGGCGGAATTAAGAGGAATCTGTCTGTTAAGACTTCTGTTAAGACTTCTGAATTTCTGAGGCTGAAGGATTTGGCTAAGTGGGGCTAAGGATGGTCCTCACTTTCCCCGCCCCCAGTTAAGTCTTGACAATGAAGGACCTGCAATCAAAGATGCCTTAGCACAGACATGGAAGGATGTTCTGGTGATAAGACAAGTTTTATGTGGGGAATAACTTCTAGATTTCAAGCACAGTGCAGCCTCTGTTAAAATGGAACCCAAAAAACTACTTGTGACAAGGCTGGATTTTGCTAAGTCCTTCGATAGCAAATACCGCCAGATCTCACAAGGAACAAAGAAAATCAAGCTTACAAGAGTTGGCATTTAGAAGCTATCCAGGTAGTTGTCAGATGCCATGGTTCTCTGCTTATGTCTTAAAAAGCCTTTTTCAGCTTCCTTCTTTGAAGAACCTCAATATTCTTTCTGGACAGGAAATATTAAGCATGCTCCACGTACATTCCACATGCCCAGTTTTCCACATAGTAAGATCATGCATCTGCCTTAAACAGATTCAAATCCAGTCAATGTCTGTCCAGGTGTTACCTTACAAAGGAGGTGAGGTTCTTTGTTGTACCTGGTGAGTTCCCAGGTTGTTTATTCTTGGCCTCAATGATAGCTGGCTCATAGACACAAAGGTTACAAGGACCACCGGTAGGCAAGCTAATAAAACTAATTGTAGAAGAGAAGGGACATACACCCAGCCTGTCAAAACTTTGCGCATCCACCCGTTGCCTCATTTTGAAAACCGCCAATCTACCCATCTTGCTTTTGAGTGTTGTAGCTGGGAAGGAGGCCAAGCTATTTTAGATCAAAAACATAACTTGCCACATGTGCCTAGAAGTTGTTGAGAAGAGTGATGACAGTGGAGGCTCCTGTTGTGGCTCGCCAGCAGCCAGCGGTGCTGGTGGCAGACTCGGACAGTGAGGAGGTTGGGGAGGAACACGGGCCAGTCCTGGAGTCTGGAGAAGGCTGCTCTGCGTTGGAGGCAGAGGTGGGGCCAGGGCCGTCAGACAGTATCAGCTGTCCTCAGAGCCTGAGATCAGTGGGGCAGAAGAACAGCTGGAGCCTGTTCCCAATGTGCGCATGCACTGACCTGCCAGGAGAAGGGAACGGTTAAGGAACAAGGGCCACCTTGGGAGTAAAGGCCTATGATGAATGGTCCTTCCCATAGGGAATAAAGAGGAGTGAAAGGGGAGTGGGGCTCTTTGCAGGAGGCAATTAGTTCATTTACAATTTGTGACTCACAGAAGCCCCTTGCCAAGTATTTCCTTGTACAGTGTTGTGCAATTCTCCAAGCCTGATAAAAGGTCTGTGGTTGTAAATCACTCTTGAAAGACTGTTTGCCAGGACTGGGTGTGAATGAGAGGAATTCACATTAGCCTAAATAATGTCAGGACGAGGAATCTGCTTCAGGATTTTGTAAAGCCTAGGTCAGAACAGCTCCGCAATCAGTTTTTTGCCTTTGGAATCTCAGTTTTGTCATCCCAAAAACTCCTTCGGGGACACGTGATCTTCAAACCATTATCTTGTCTCCTCGTCTGTGCTATGAGAAAGAAAAAGTCAAAAAAAAAACTTGACAGTTGCAAACTAGCTTGTTTTTTTTTTACCCAGAATAAAGAATCCTGCAATTCCTATTTTCCATTCTTTGGTCGGATTTTTTTTTCTTTTAACTCCTTCAATCGGTCAAAGCCAAATCTTTACTCATCCTCAATCATTGAAGCTCCTTGAGGAAATGTCACGATCGACCAGCCACCCTTGATTTTTGTTTCATCGAAACATCTCCTGATCTGATCTTTCCGGTGGGTTTGAATCCCCACGAGGTCAGTTCCAAGAAGTTAAATCTTTCTCATTTTCTTCTTGATCGCAGCCATAAAAAGTGGCTTGCCATTATTATTTTTTGGTCAACGCTGGGCTCTTCCCACATCCAAGTTGGCTCACAAATTCAGGGCCAAATGGCTTTTTTGAACCCGGCATAAATGCAAGTTGATGTCCTTCAACTCGCCAAGAGTGGAGCACTCACAATGCTTTGCTTCTAGCGTTACCTTGTCCAACTGTGGTTGAAGATGTAGACTTTTCAAAGATGCCGGGTTATCTGGCACTGCGTGCGTAGCGCCACACCTACCTGAGGTTCATAGAAGACGGACATGGTGCAGATGGATAAGGCCTAAGCCCTTTGCTTCAACCTGTCTCTTCTTCCCAAAACTTCACCCCGCTTTGCTTTTCAGACCTTCCTACAGTTTTGTCGATTTCCTACCCGTAGCATCGCCGCCTCCTCCTCCTCCAACCCCAGCTTCTTAGTTCAGCTTAGGATGTCTTCGTTGCCGAGAAGGTAACTCGACGGTTATTCAACCGGGCTGAAATCACGCTTCACTCTAGCCGAGGGGGCCTCCAACCTGGCAACTTTATGGACTTGTGGACTTCCAACTCCCAGAATTCCTAGGCCAGCATTTGGGGAATGGAAGTTCAGAAAAGTTGCCAAAGTTGGAGACCCCTGCCCTAGTCTGCGTTGGACCACACACCTACACACAAATGCCACTGGAACACAACACAGAGACCTTGCCGGAGTTTGCAAACAGTACATTCCAGGAAGGGATTTTTTTTTGATCCAAATCAAAAAAACCTTCCTTTTCAAAAGGCGATTTCTGCATTGTATTTCTTTCTGTGTATTTGTGGGTGTACAAAGGCAGGCACGATCTCTTGGATTCTCTGGCTACCTACTGTGTTTGTGTGTTTGCATGTACTGTAGTAGAAATGCAATGACCCCCACCTTTGGGGGGGTCCCTGAATCGGTGGCCTGGCATGCGGCTCGAGGGCAGCTGAGTCATGCCAGCTGGATTTGTTCTCTTTGGGGTTTGAAATGTTTCACTGCTTCTCCAAGTTTCTTTTTTCCTTTTCTTTCTTTCTTTCTTTCTTTCTTTCTTTCTTTCTTTCTTTCTTTCTTTCTTTCTTTCTTTCTTTCTTTCTTTCCTTCCTTCCTTCCTTCCTTCCTTCTTCTCCTCCTCTTCCTCCTCCCTCCCCTTCCTTCTCCCTCTCCTTTCTTCACCTCCTCTTCCTTCCTTCTCCTCCTTCCTTCTCCCTTTCCTCTCTTGTCTTCTTCCCTCTTTTTCTTCTTCCCCCCCGTCCCTCCTTCTCCTTTCTTTCTCTCCTCCTCTACTTCGATTAACAGCAAAACATTTCAAGCCAAAAAGGAGAGGAAGTCCAGTTGTCCTGACTCAACTTCCAGCCAACTCTACCTGTATCGGGTTGGCTGAGAATCTTCATCTACTCACACGCGCATGTTTGCGTGCCAAATCGATCTTGGTTAAAAAAACCACCCACCAAAACCAAAACAACAACCCACAACTCCACACCATCTCTGCTGACCGTTAGCTCCGCGCCTGGTTGAACGCCAAGCGCTGTCTGCTTCAGAGAAAAGTCCTGCTCTCTGCACATTGCAACATTGACGTCTGTTTTAGTGGCATACGATAGGTTTTTAACCGTGCTGTTTGCGATCACCTTTTTTTCAAAAAATAAAAATAAAAAACAAACAAATTGTGCAATCGGGAGAGAGGGAAGCGGGGAGGGGGAAAGGAAGCTATGTTAACCTATTAAAGTTTGAAGTGTCCTCCGCTTTGCCATTTGTACAAACACACACCCACACAAAAGAAGACAACGAAGAGCAATGTTATTGTTTGAACTGTACAAGGGACCGCGGGGGAGAGAGGTGGGAGGAAATATCTATCTTTTGTACAACCAAACTGTGCATAGTGAGTTGTATGATAGAAACACGACTTGTACATAGAAAACTGCAAATTGTAAATATTTATGCAGCTTGCTCTAAAAGGTTCTCTCTTCTTTTTTTTTTTTTTTTTTTTTCTTTTCTATGGAAAGTGAAGTTTGGTTCATTGTTTTTGTTCTCATTTTGTTGGGTTGGGGTTTTTTTTTGTGTGTGTGTTACTGTTTTTTTTATTTTGCCCAAAGCTGGCCACGAGGCAAGTGGATTGGCAGTGACAGAGCACTGCATTCCTGTTTCTGTAACGAATATATATATTCGTTAGATATATATGTGTGTGTGTGTATGGCATTCGGCTTTGCTTGGGTATTTTCCCACGTCACAGTGGCTGTGCTTTTAAAGCACTATGACGTGGGAAAATACCGAGCAAAGCCGAATGCCATACATATAAGTACCGTGAAAACTTAAGAAAAATATATATATATATATATATATATATATATAGAGAGAGAGAGAGAGAGAGAGAGAGAGAATATTTTTCCAGTTTTAAGTGCAGATCTCCCATTTCTTTCTGACGGTCACATTTGTTCTGCAAGACAGCCAAATTAAAAAAGGAGAAAGGGAAGATCAACCCTCTTGAGAAGTCCTGCCGAACAGAAGTGCTAAAATAAACCTGATGCTCTTCTCTGCATCTACAGGAGGTTGAAAAAGTCAAGATGGCAGCCACAACCCCAATCTTCTTTAGGGCAAGGTTGCAGCCATTTATCATTGTATTGATTATTTCTTTTAATCAGGTGGCCTAGAAGTGGAGCTCTTGCCTCAGTTAGGAAGCTGTGAGTTCGATCCAAGTAGAGGCAGATATTTTTCTCTCTCTCGGCATAATGAGAATTTATCTGCTGAACCAAAACTCCGCATTGGTGATAGGAAGGGCAGCCAGCCATTCAAGCACTCTGCTAGCTCCACTCAGTTGCCCAGATTCCACCCCACAAGGGATTATGTGGTGATTAAAAGAAGATCTTTTAATCGTTTGACCATTTCTTCTTTTAACCCTCTGCATTTAAAGATCATTTTGCTACCGCTGTGGCCCAAATCTTGGGCTAAAACCAGGCCGAATCCAGCTCCTAAATCTTGCCAAGCTGTGCCAAAAAAAGAAATTGCTCTCTGCATTAAAAGTTTCAGATCTTCCAATTTGTTTATGCATTTTGTAGGTCTGGAATTAAATTGCAGGTGTCTTAAGATAAATCACAGGTTCAAAATTTCCAGGCTAGAGGCAGCAATCCTAGGATTAAGAAATTAATGGAGAAATGTACTTTATAGATGCTCAGCTAAAGTTTTTCTCTGTTCGAGGCTCAGAACGGTACCGGCTAACCACATTAAGTTAAACATTTTCCCCCCCAGTAATTGCAGAAACAAATCTTGAGGCTCTAAAGATTGTAGGTTTCCCCACCAAGTGCTGCCTTGGCTCAGTTAATGCCCAATACAGCCTTTTGATCAGAATTGTGTTCCATAAATCTGCCCCTAAGTTGCTTAAGAATAGAGCAAGCAAGTTGCTAGAAATGTGAATATATGTCAAGCAAAACTTTTGCACGGGAAAAAATGGTGCTGTTCCACATGTGACCAGCAGGGGGTAGCAGGGTTCTACAGCTTTTTATTTCCAAACAAACCCTTTCCTCCCTGTTTGTTGAAACACTATTCATTTCATTGTTTAACATATCGTTAATTTTATTATTGGGGACTGAGAACCACGTACTCCAATTAGCCCCAATACAGTTACTGAACATTTCCCAACAAAGCAGCTTCTAAATCTCAGCTAGAAAATGAGAGGATGAATCAAATGATCTTTAGAAAACGGCACTTTTTCTCCTCTGTGCATGGTTTTTGGGACGAGGATGAGGTTCCCAAGGCCCTGGTTGGTTCTGTTCCTCCAGCTGCACCAATCCCTCGACACACACAAATGGTTGTACTATAGACCTTTCCTGAAAAAGCAGACTAAACACGGCTGCAGCTGCTCTTCCCTACGCATGCTGGGCACGGGCTCCTCAGTGGCCGATTCATCACTGCTGCCAGCCTCCACAAGCTCCAAAGCCAGCCTTCCACTCCCTGATGGTCCTGGCCCCATCCCTGCATCACATGCAGGCTCCTCATCTGAGCCCTCGCTCTACGAAACCTCAGCCATCCGCACCTGCTGCCGGCGAGCCGCCTCACCTCTTTTTCTCAGGGCATAGAAGGTGCCAATAGCCAATGGAAAAACCAGGCCAGCGATCCAATCAATTTATTGTAATCATAGCTCATAACGTGAAAGCTGTAAAATACAATAAAGTCAAGATAAAATACTGAAATTATAAACGAATGAGAAATAGCTCGACTTAACTGTTCATTTAGTAATCATTTGAAATTAGAAAGGCAACAAAAAGTGACGTGCGACCATTTTTCACACTTAGAACCGTTACAGCATCTCTGGTCACATGATCAAAATTCAGTTTGGCAACGGATTCATATTTATGACTGTTGCATAAGGGGTCATGTGACCCCATTATGCGACCTTCTGGAAAGCAAAGTCCAAGGAGAAGCCAGAATCCCTTAACCAACCTTGTTTTATTAATTTAACAACTGCGGTGGTTCGCTGAACAATGGTGGTCCTAAGAATGGTTGCAAAATGGAGCAAAATTCATTTATCGACAGAAATGTCTGGCTCAATTGTGTAAATGAGTCAAGGCCTACCTGTATTAGCGGTGAAAAGATCAGAGAAAAAGAAAGCTGAAGCAACAGGTTAAAAACGGTATTTTTTGAAGGTTAAGTTTAAATTTGCAAAGTGAACAAAATTGATTGCTGACGGTTGGGAAAGCACTTGCAAGAAAATAGTTCCTTTTTTTTTTCCAACCAGGAGCTACCCAAATTCTTCCTCTTCTAAAGCCGAAAATTCTATCCTGAAGGATACACCAAAAATCATCTATGATAATGGATGGGAACTGAACAAGGGGAGAGATTCAACCTGGAAATGAGGAATTTTCTGACATTGAGAGCAATTAACCCATGGAACAGAAGTTGCCTTCAGAAGTTGTGGGAGCTTCATCCATGGAGGCATTCAAGAAGAGATTGGACTGCCATCGGTCAGAAATGGTGTAGAGTCTCCTGTTTGGGTGGGGGGGGGGTGGACTAGATCAGGGGTCCCCAACCACCAGTCCATGGACCGGTACCGATCCGTGGAACATTTCCTACCGGGCCGCCGGTTTGCTGGGCGCTGCCATCTTGTTTGACGAGAAAGTGCTTCTGGGTGAGCTTTTCTGGTTGGAAAGCGGCGTTTGGGTGCTGAAAGAATCCTCGTGCCTTAGTTTCATCAAAGCGGGGTGGTGGCTTCGAACGAAACTAAGGCGCGAGGATTCTTTCAGCACCCAAGGCAAGGCGAGCCAAGCGACCGTCCTGAAGCCGTCCCGAAGCGAAGCCCATTGACAAAGGTACAACGGAGGAGTTGAAGGTGGCAGGGAGAAGCGGGGGACGGCTGGCTGGCCGGTCGCTCGGCTCGCCTTGCCTTGTCATGCGTGCTGATGCCGGTACCGGGCCGCGGATCATTTTGTGATGCCGGTACCGGGCCATGGCACAAAAAAGGTTGGGGGCCACTGGACTAGATGACCTACAAGTTCCCTTCCAACTCTATTCCTATTCCTATTCTATTCTTCTACAAGGTCCCTTCCAACTCTGTTATTCTATTCTATATCTATTCTATTCTAATCTTCCACATACCCAACACATCGGGGTGCTGATCGATTTGGGGCCCTCCAAACTCCCAAATCCTGAAAAGATCTCCCCCACCCAAATTTTTGAGACGGCACAAGATGTGATTTCTTTTTTTTCTCGGGGAAACCAATTTCAAACAGGCATTCAGAGAAAGACAAACAAGAGACTGTGCGAATCCCAAACTCCCAGGACGCCAGAGGAAACATAGAGGTGTTTAGCTAACTTTTTTTTTTTTTCATATATATAAATGGAGCTTTTTAAATTGGACACCTCCAGGGGGAAGCAGAGCCAACTCAGGAAAGGTGGACTAAGTAAGCAAGGCAGCCCCACCTTAGCCACCTCTAACCAGCTTGGAGTTTACTCTGGAATCACACCAAGGTGCAAAATAGCTCTTTTAGTGCGTGGGTTGTTCTCCCGTTCCTACAATGCCCGCAATCCGATGTCCTCTTTGCAAGCATCCTACCTTGGTGGACCTGTTGTGCAACAGCTGATCCGGCCTGGTCTGCTTGTCAATAAATTAATAAAAATATTTTGGACTTTAGGAAACTTCCAAAACAGGATCATCGTGTCCTTGGGGTTGTGGAAAAGATTGCAAAATAGGTGTGATGACCCAAAGGGGCGTGATACAAAGGCAACACAGTCAGATTATCAGTGGGAGTCCCTTTATTAGCTCCAACCTTTTCCCCCAATGTCCCGGTTACCTTCTGGACTGGAGAAAAATTCAACCAGGAACAGCCTTGGGCTGCAGAGAATCAAGTCCAAAACATGGTCAACAAAAACTATAACTATAAGTCCAATCAAGGCAAAATGAGATAATTAGTCCGGCAAGGCAGGAGCAGGAATTCCAGGCATGAAGGAATGGCAATAATTCAACCTAGTTGGGAGGATGCCAGGAACACAGATAAACCAGGAGTCTTCAAACTTGGCAACTTTTAAGACTTGTGGACTTCAACTCCCAGAATTCTTCCTCCAGTCATGTTAGCTCAGGAATTCTGGGAGTTGAAGTCCACAAGTCTTAAACTTGCCAAGTTTGAAAACAATTGAGATAAAACATTTGTTCCCAGCAGCTGCCGCACTCAGCGTGCATCTCTTTTAAACTCTCATTCCCAGGTGTGCTTAATGAAGGGAATCAGGGCCCTTTCCTCCCCCAAAAGCCACACAACCCCCGTTGCTCCCTTCTTCCTTCCTCCCTGCGTGCCCCAGGATGAAGAAGGGGTGGGCATGGGTCTTCCTCCTTGCACTGGCACGAAGCCAAAAGCACCAGCCTGAGGATGGTGCACAGCTCATCATCAGAACAGTTGATCGTCAGGTGGGGGGAATACCTTAAGGAGTGACTTGGCAATGCAGCCCCAATGCAGTCAACGATGTCATGCATGCACGATAAGGGCAGGGAGGGGTGGGCAGGCGGACAAGAGAGGGGCCAGCCAGCAGCACCATTTGCTGGTCCTCCAAACTGCACAGAATCATAACAACCAGTTCTATAGAACCAGTCCAAATCAGTAGAATCCTACCCCTGAATTTGAACCCAGAAACCTGTTGAAGAGGAACTGGATTTGGTCCACCATTGTCCTTGGCTCGTGAGCAGAGCAGGTAGCATTGCTTAAATTCCTCACCTCAGAAGTATTTCCTCCTCCTTTGCAAACCAAGGCCAAAGCCTTCAGAGGAAGACTGGCTGGGGCGTTTGCCAAGACGTTCGAAGTGATCCTTAACAATCCTCCGCGAGAGTCCAAGGAGCTGTTCCTGGCAAGGCATGAAAAGTGCTTGGGTGGTCAGGCCAGGAACCTCCGTCTATTGTTCTAGGAGTAGCTTCAAAAGCTTTCACGGGCTCAGGGGGTCCCGGCTGGAGGATGGGAATCTGCTCCTTTGCCCCCCTAAAAACAGCAGAGGTAGTCAGAAAACAGCTCGCTCTCTCCTCCGTCTGTTTGGGCCCCAAGGAGTGTCAAATTGATCTCTCTTCTCCCTCGAAAGGCAGAGCTATTGCGATGAGATGAATATCCGCTGGGAATCGGGCCAACTGATAAATCACTTGCCATGGAGGCAGTTTGGGTTTTCACCCATCCCAAAATTTATGTCAATTTTAATCAGAGGCAGAGAGAGAGAGAGAGAGAGAGAGAGAAAGAGAATCGGAGTGAGATTATATGCTGCCGATTGACAGAGGTGTGTGTGCTCTGAAGTGTCTGGTTTATATGAAGAGAGAGATTTCAAATTCCACAAATCACTTGTCGTTGTGATTGAAAATCAAACCAGCCAACAACTGAATCATACAGGTAAAATTCTGCACCCAGTTTTGGTCACCACACTATAAAAAAGATGTTGAGACTCTAGAAAGAGTGCAGAGAAGAGCAACCAGGATGATGAGGGGACTGGAGGCTAAAACATACAATGAACTGTTGCAGGAACTGGGCATGGCTAGTCCAGGGAAGAGAAGGACCAGGGGAGACAGGATAGCAGTCTTCCAATATTTGAGTGGCTGTTACAGAGAGGAGGAGGCGGTCAAGCTGTTTTCCAAAGCACCTGAAGGCCAGACAAGGAATAAAGGATGGAAACTAATCAAGGAAAGATTCAACCTAGAAATAAGAAGAAATTTTCTCACAGTGAAAACAAACGATGGAACAGAAGTTCCCTTCAGAAGTTGTGGGAGCTTCATCACTGGAGGCTTTCAAGAAGAGTCTGGACTGCCATCGGTCAGAAATGGCGTAGAGTCTCCTGCTTGGGCAGAGGGTTGGACTAGATGACCTATAAGGTCACTTCCAACTCTGTTACTTTGATAAAAGGTAGTCCTTTACTTATAACCATTTTTTCCAGCAACCCGGGGCTTTCCCCCACCCTTTGAGGTCCTCCCCCACTCCTGCATAATGATTGCAGTGGGGAGGGCCATTGACATGATGACATAATGACACGATGCTGCCTAATGTTTTTCACACCTTAATTTTTCAGGAACCTCTGAAAAATGATGGCAAAAAAGATGGCAGGAGTTTCTGGAACGTATCAAGCATAAATAGGAAGAGTTTATTGGTATCCTTTTCAAACAACTGTTTGATCAATCTGACAAGGTGTTTTGTAAATTCAGCAACTTTAAGAAGTGTGAACTTCAACGCCCAGAATTCCCCGGCCGGCATGAATGGACCTCAGCTCCCAGAATTCCCCAGCCAGTCATACCGGCAGTTGAAGTTCACACTTCTTAAAGTTGGTGAGATTGAAAAACCCTGAGTGACAAAATAAGATTATGTGATCCAGTCATAGATATTTAATTTTAATTTAATTTTTTTTAAAACACTGGTTGGATGAGATTTGCCTTGAAATAAACACAGCAGACGGGAGGTGTAAAAAATGAGTAAAAAATACAATCTATTCTAACTCTTGTATTCAGTCAGTAGGTGTTGCTGTTACCCTGTTTGCAGACTCACACAATTATCAACAGAGAGCTGGGGTCAAAGGCGAAACCAGACATTGCATAAAGATAGTTTTGAGAGTTTTGTGGCTGAAAAGAGGAGGAAGAAGAAAAATACATCTCAAGTTCCAGGGATAAAAGCTGCATTTTTGTTTCATCCAAGCAATTTGGAAAAGAAGAAATTAACAGTGTGGGCTAAACAGATAGATAATAGACGATTAATAGATGACAGACAGAGAAAGATGACAGATGGATGATAGATTGGATAGATAGATGATAGGTAGGTATGTAGGTAGATAATAGATAAGTAGGTAGGTAAACAGACAGACAGACAATTGAAGGATAGATAATAGATGATTGATGATGGACAGAGAAAGATGATAGATTGGATAGATAGATTGATTGATAGATGATAGATGGTACCTAGGTAGGTAGGTAAAAGATGGATGATAGAAGATATAGAGAGAGCATCAAGATGTTTGCATTTAGTAAGTGTAAAAAGACATTAAGAAGTCTGGGAATATATATGTGTGTGTGTGTTTTCTCACAACCAAGGCGATTTTAAGATATGGCTGGCTGAGGAATTCTGGGAGTTGAAGTCCCCACATCTTAAAGTTGTCAACCTTGAAAACACCTGTATAGATAAATGGATGTAGGTGTTTGATCAGCCACTTGGAGGGTTTTCACCCCCTCGTTTTTACCACTATGATTTTATTACTCTTGCGAGCCACCCAAGAGTCCTGTTCTACAAGACGGACAGCCATAGAAACCTTGAAAATAAACAAATTTTGAGTTGGACATTGACGAAACAGCTTCCTTTCCAGCAGAGAGAATGAATGAAAACTACTGTACTCTATGTTCAAGAAAGCAAATGGCTCAGGACGTGCTAAAGAATAGGCCTTCATTTTTCAGGGCTGATTTTTTTTAAAAAAAAGCAAACAAAATGTTTCCATGGGTCATTTCAAAGGCTCACACCTGGAAGCATCGGGACAATGTTCTCATTCAGAACCTGTGGTTGAGATTATACCACCGTTTTGGCATGCAAGAAGGTGAGGATTCAAATAAATCCTGTGGTGCCACGCAGAGTGTTTGCAAATGGCTGTTTCTGGTCTTCTGGTTTTCTTGCCCAACCTGGAAGAAGAACCATGAGCAGAGTCAACTTTTACAGGGCCTTAAATGGTGCTCAGGAGGTGCTCAATGCCTTTACTCCTCTTCGGAGTTGGGAGGGAAGAGTAGGAACCTGAGTCACAGGCAAAGAGGCAGGTTATGCGTTGAATAACTCATTTTCTTCCCCTTGTCCTCATCATGGTGAGGGCTACTTTTGAATCTTCTTCTAACACTGATGGTGTTATTTAGTTGGGCCATGAAACATCTGTAAAAAACAACCAAGCTCAGAGAGCCTTCTTCTTCTTCTTCTTCTTCTTCTTCTTCTTCTTCTTCTTCTTCTTCTTCTTCTTCTTCTTCTTCTTCTTCTTCTTCTTCTTCTTCTTCTTCTTCTTCTTCTTCTTCTTCCTCTTCCTCTTCCTCTTCCTCTTCCTCTTCCTCTCCTCCTCCTCCTCCTCCTCCTCCTCATCCTCTTCTTCTTCTTCTTCTTCTTCTTCTTCTTCTTCCTCTCCTCCTCCTCCTCCTCCTCCTCCTCCTCCTCCTCCTCCTCCTCCTCCTCCTCCTCTTCTTCTTCTTCTTCTTCTTCTTCTTCTTCTTCTTCTTCTTCTTCTTCTTCTTCTTCTTCTTCTTCTTCTTCTCCTCTTCCTCCTCCTTCCTCCTCCTTCCTCCCTCCTTCTTCTTCCTCCTCCTGACTGCTTCTTCCTCTTCTCCCCTTCCTTTTCTTCTACATTTCACCTTTTCCATCCCTCTCCCTCCTCTCTTCTCCATCTCCTCCTCTCCTCCTCCTCCTCTTCTATTCCTCTTCCTCTTCTCTTCCTTTTCTTTGACTTCTTCACCTTTTCCATCTCTCCTTCACTTCTTCTCCATCTCCTCCTTTCCTCCTCCTTTCTCTTCTTCTCATTTTCATTCTCCTCCTCCTCCTCCTCCTCCTCCTCCTCCTCCTCCTCCTCCCCTAATTGCAAACACAACCCATCCTGCATTGCATATTCATCAGCAACCTCCAAACTGAGACCACCAAGTCACTCCTCATTTGATCTCTCTCTGATCTTAAATGAAAGGTCGCTCCCTTAACTCAACCCAGCCCCCAACCGCTGGGGCGGCGGAGGCTGTAATTCAATTCAAGGGCCGCCTTTCCCCTTTTCAAGGTTAAAACCCAGCAACCTGCAGCAAGCTACAAGGACCAGCCATCGGATATTTAATACAGCAACATGTGGTCTCATTTATGAAGTTTAAAGAAAAATGTTTCAGATCTTGCCGGGAAGCCCAAGGGGAGGAGGAGTTAGTTCCGAATTGGATTTATATCCAAGTCTGCAGTGACTCCCAAATTTAGCTCGGCTGTTTCTGCTGCTATTTGTCGGAATTGCACATGTCCTCCCACAAAATAAAATAAATAAAAGCCTAACAGTCATAACAATCCAAAAAGTCATAACATTTCTACGGTGTCTAATACGGCCAAATTCTGGCCAGGATTTTGAAACTTAGAAAGGCCCAAGGAACCGATCAAGTGGATGCAATGAGATTTGAAGAGTAAAACATTCTGCTTTGTGGAATTTTAATTTAATTCCTCTTTTTTATTGTCTCTTAATCTCGATCGGGAGATCAAATGGTTTGGCTGTTCCCACAATAGAAAACCAAATTTGCAGAAAGTATCAAGGCTTTCTATCATCTCCCAGAGAAGGTGGGTGCTACACACACAAAAGTCAAAAAGTTTTTCTGGGATTGTTTTGTTCTGGATGTTATAGCCTGAATTAATCATCTTTTCAATTTATCCAGCATGAAATACAGCGTAATCATTTTGCATAACTCGGTCTGCTTCACCCCAGCTTGCAGTAACAGAATAATAGAGTTGGAAGGGACCTTGGAGGTCTTCTAGTCCAACCCATTGCTCAACAGGAGACCCTATACTATTAAGGACAAATAGCTGTCCAGTCTCTTTTTAAAAACCTCCAGTGATGGAGTGCCCACAATTTCTGGAGGAAAGCCATTCACTGGTTAATTGTTTACACTCCTAGGAAATTCCTCCTTAGTTCTAGGTTCCTTCGCTCCTCGATTAGATTCTTGAATAGTTTCCATCCGTTGCTTCTTGTCCTGCCTTCAGGTGCTTTGGAGCAGGGGTCACCAACCTTTTGGACCTCAGGGACCACCAAACTCATACTTTTAAATCCCGTGGACCAGAGACCCTGGGAAAATCCCCCCAAAAAATTCTGCAGGAAAATTCCCTACCCTGTTTTCCTATTGATCGATCATTCTTTATTTGAGATAGCAGGATACCATCTCCAGCTCCGTTCTCAGGAGGGAAGAAAGAGATAGACTTTTGGCTTCGTGCAAGGAAAGCAGCAGAAGCAGCAGAAGTCTTTCTTTCTCTCCCCCAAATTCCTCCAGAAATGAGTCTTTTTTGAGACTTGTCGTGCCAGCACAGCCTCTTGGAGCAGGAGGCCTTGCAGGGTCCCAAAGACTCCTTTCTGGCGGAGTTTGGGGGAGGGAAAGAAAGACTTTTGCTGCTTTCCTTGCGTGCAGCCCAAAGCAGAAGAAAGAAGTGGAAAGAAGCGGCCTGGTGGCCAGACGAGGCGAGTGGAACAAGTTCCCCCACTGCATCCTTTCCCCCCCTCCCCTCACCACCTCATGTTGTTCACAATGCAAGTGACACAAGCATTGTGTTCCCGCGGGCCATGTGGGTAGCACAGCCTAGATTAATTGCTTTGTTTTGGGGGTGACATTTCTCTGTGGACCATGGTCCACCAAAATTTTATCACGGACCACCAGTGGTCCCCAGCCCACTGGTTGGCAACCATTGCTTTGGAGAATAGCTTAAACCCCTCTACTTTGTGGAAGCCACTCAAATATTGGAACACCGCTATCATGTCACACACACACACACATACACACGGTCCTTGTTTTCTCTAGACTAGACATTCCCAATTCCTTAAACTAGACCTACTCAATTCAAATATTCAAACAGTCTCACGCCCTAAATATTTACACCAATTTTAATCCTGTGGGATTCAGGACAATGGTGGAACCTCTTTCAGGCACAGAGATGGGCTGGGGAATGACTCTGAATTTTTTTTTTTTTTCCAGCGTGGATTTCTTGAAGACTAAGCTATTTTTAACCTGGCTTTGATGTTGCTTAGATGAGAAGGGAATGAGGGAAAGCTGCTATTCAGGTTTCCCGCAGGATACGCTGGGTTTGTTTTCCTTGTAACCCAAATCCTATGGATTCAGACCCTCAAAATAGGTCAGAAGCATATTTATTAAATGGCTTAATGGGCAGGTTTCCACCGGGCATCTTGAGCTGCCTGTGGTGGCTGTCGAGGTCTTATTTTTACAAGTTTCACGAAGGGAAAGCTTTGCAAATTCCAGATCGTCGGATTGTTTTGCTCCCAAGAAGAATAGATAAATGTATCTCCAAGAGGAGAGACTTCCTGAATAATCCTCCCCCCCAAAAAACCCCATCGCTTGGTACAACTTGGCAAATTTAGAAATTTGCCCCTTGCATTTCCAAGCTTCTGTTTTTCTTCCCTCCCACACTTTTCTCGCTTCAGGGAGGGTGAAAGTAAGACCTAAATCAAACATAGTCTGGCTACAAGACTCACAGACTATTCCCCAAATGAACCTCAAGGGATCACCTCAATGAGCATTTTCAGAGGTAATTCGAATTCGTTAATATATTACTTCCATCTGGACACGATTAAAGGTGTCGTTGTGTATTCATGAAATCATAACCGAGCTGTCCAAAATTGAGATCTGTTCCTTGTTTTATTAAGCTAGATAGGTGTTTATAAACATCTTTTGACAATCCTTAAATTATTTCTGTTAGTCGGACAGGAAGGCATTATGCGACAGGAGGAATATATACATTTATAGAGATAGAAAAATAAAAAGGAACCGCAAAATACCTTTATCCCCATGTTTATCAAACTGGGAAACTTTGAAGAGGGATGGACTTCAACTCCCAGAATTCTTTGCTGGCAGGGGAATTCTGGGAGTTGACGTCCGGACCTCTTCAAAGTTGTCCAATTTGAAAAACACTGCTTTATTGTAATATATAAAACAGCAAAAATACTTTCGGTAGCGTTCAGGAACAGCAGAGCTATGAAGTCATAATTGCAGACCTAAAATCCCAAGTCCTTTTATTCTCTTTCATCCCACACCTTGACCACCCAATCAGCTTTCAGCACCCGGTTCATACGCTCACATTTTAACTTCAACTTTCTAAACATTACAACGATGCTGGATGAACCTAAAAGTCTTTCCAGAGCCGCAAATCGTTCGGACGTAATACACCTTTACTACGACAAGGTTGAACGTCCAAAACAGAAGGTCCAAACAGCATGCAAACCAGAGCATTTTGGAAATGTTGGCTTGGGATTAAAAGAAAACCAACCTGTTGCTACGATTTGAGATAGTAGCAGAAGATGCAAAGAATCATTTATGATTCATCCTTTATGTCTGAAAGACACAACTGTGGTCTAACCTAGATTGGAATCTAATCAACAATTTGGTGTTTCATCAGATGCAACCTGGTTGAAAACCTACTAACCAGCTGTTAGGCCTTCTTCTGGGAGAGCTTTGCTTAAAATATCCATAAAACATCTTAAGTTTGATGCATCCAAGTGCTGGGACCTTGTTTTGTACATGGACGCCACGAAAGACATCATAGCTTCATAACTAATGTGATTATTATTTGATATTTCTGGCAACTCTAAATGGCCTTTTCAACCATCTTGGAGCCCATCGGAGTCCCCATGTGGTCACCCCCAAACTAAATAACAGAATGACGCCACCTTAAAGGCTTAAAACAGTGCCCCCCACAAGAATTTAAACCAAGCCACGGGTCTTTGTGTTCAAAATTAGCATTATTTGAAAGGTGGTGGAAAAACATGCCGATACAAGATACAAATGGGAAGTTTCCCAGGATCAGATTGCGAGGGGGGGGTTGGGGGTGGAGAAATAAAATCATCCTTCAGCTGCAGTGAAGTTGCTTTTTGAGAACCTTGTTGTGGTCCGTCAGCAGCCTGCACAGATGGCAGCAGAGTTGGACAGTGGGGAAGAACATCCGGGAGTCTGGGGAGAACTCGAACAAGGGTCCTTCGTCTGATACAGAGATGGGGCCAGGGCCATCGGGGAGTGGTGTGGCAGCAGCGAGCCAGAGGAACAAGGGGAACCTGTTCCCAGTGTGCGCTTCCGCAGAGCTGCCAGACGCCAAGAACAGTTAAGACAAAAGAGGCGACTTGGGAGTAAGGCTTGGAGGTGATTGGCCCTCCCATAAGACATAAAGGAGGAGCAAAAGGACAGGAATCTTTGCAGGAAGCAACTTCATACTGGTCGGTTTAAAACCTGAAGCTCGGTGTTGAATTTGTGTTCCGTTTGACCTCATTTAATTAATTGGACATTTAGTCGTTGGAAGCCTTTCAAGGAAGATAAAGGTGCGTGCTTATCGGACTTATCCCGAAGGGCAGACTTCCACAGGACTATTTACAAACTATTTCAGACTCTACGAGCTGTGAATGACTAAAATTCACAGCCATTGAAATAAGGAAAAAAGGGTTTTGGGACTAACATGTGTTTGTTAGTGTTTCCATAAGCCGTGATCAGAACAAACCTAGTTGACAAGATTGGGACAATCCAAGCAACAAACATATCCAAAGGCTTGAGCAAAAACCACTCAAGCAGGAATTCACCAGCGCCATTGTCTGATTTTTTTTTTTTCTCTACAGGAATCCTTGCCTTCAGCAAGTGGGCGGCAAGTCCTCAACTTACAACTGTTCCTTTAGTGACCGAAGTTATGATGGGGCTGAAAAAAAGGGATGTACGACCGTTTTTCACACCTACAGCCATTACAACATCCTCGTCAGTCGCAGGATCAAAATTCAGATGCTTGACAACTGGTCCCCATTTATGACGGTTTGCAGCATGCCAGAATCCATGGGATCTTCTTTTGTGACCTTCACACCCAGCAAAATCCAAAAGGAAACCAGATTCACTTCATCACCGGATTGCTAAATTAACCACTGCAGTGATTCACTTAACAAGAAAGTGACAAAGGTGACAAAACGGGGAAAAATTCATTTAAACCGATGTTTCACTTAGCAACAGAGATGTTGGACTGGTAGCTGTAGAAAGTAAGCTAGTAGCCTCAGCCTACTTTCTACTTGCTACCAACCTGCCTTCCATGGAGGACCTGTATCCTGCACGAGTCAAAAAGAGGGCTGTGAAAATATTTACAGACCCCTCACATCCCGGACATAAACTGTTTCAACTCTTTCCCTCAAAACAACGCTATAGAGCCCTGCACACCAGAACAACTAGGCACTAATTTCGGGGTGAATTAGACAGTCTTTCCCCAAATGCCATCCCTCTGCTAAACAACTAATTCCCTCAACACTATCAAATGATTTTAATTATTATAAGACTGTATTGCCATTCTTCTTCTCATCCTTCCTAGTACCTATCTCTTCCCACTTATGACTATAACCATGTTGCTTGTATCTTTACAATTTATATTGTTTTGTTTCCTAGTATGATTTGATGCTTATTAGTAACCTCTGACTAAGTGTTGTATCTTATGATACTGGATGAATGAATTTTATTTTTTCTTTTTGTACACTGAGAGTTCTGCACCAAAGATGAATTCCTTGTGTGTCCAATCACACTTGGCCAATGAAAAATTGAATTCTATTCTATTCTATTCTATTCTATTCTAAATTCCATTCCATATTTTCTATTCTATTCTATTCTATTCTAATTCCATTTCATATTTTCTATTCTATTGTACTCTACTCTACTCTACTCTACTCTACTCTACTCTACTCTACTCTACTCTACTCTACTCTACTCTACTCTACTCTACTCTACTCTACTCTATTCTACTCTATTCTATTCTATTCTATTCTATTCTTTTCCTATTCCTATTCCTATTCCTATTCTACAGCTCCAAAAAAAGCCCCTTCAGCTCCACACACCCCAAATCTCCCCTCTGAGCTCCTGAATTGTAAGGTTTTGAGCTACGTCCAACCAAGTTGCGTCGGCCCAAGAGAGAAAAAAAAAACCCCTCCACTCAAAGCCGGCCTTGGAACGATGCAACGGGGTGCAGAAACCAGCATTTGGGAGGGAAACAGCCGCCCCTTGTGCGCTCTCTCCAGCCCGCTGCAACAGCTTTGCCATCTTTTCTGCTTGGATATTTTGCATGTGGGGAGGCCTAATCTAAACCACCTGGCCGAGGGTGTCGGGCTTGAGCAGGCTCGCTCCTTGTGAGAAACGGAAGAGAAGGAATGCAAGGGAGGAAAAAGAGATCCCGGAGAAGTTCAGCTCCTTTGGCAGAGAGCCCTGCCAAAATGTTCGTTGCTTGGATTTTCCCAATCATGTCAGCTAGGTTTTCAAAAAGCAACCCACCGCAGCTGAAGGATTATTTTATTTCTTCTCCCCACCCCCCCACTCCCCAAAAAGCTGCAATCCTATCCTGGGAAACCTCCTGTTTGTATTGGCGTCGTTTTCCACCGCCCTTCAAAGAATGCAAATTTTGAATGCAAAGACCTGTGGCTTGGTTTAAATTAATTTGGGGGCACTGTTTTATGTTTAAGTTAGATTGACAGAGTTGGAAGGGACTTCGTAGGTATTTCTGGTCCAATTCCCCACCCAAGCAGGAGACCTTACACCCTTTCTGACAGATGGCAGTCCAGTCTCTTCTTGAAAGCTTCTAACGATGACGCTCCCACAACTTCCGAAGGCAAGTTGCTCCGTTGAATATAGAATAACAGAATTGGAAGGGACCTTGTAGGTCATCGAGTCCAACCCCCCACACCCAAGCAGGAGACCCCACACCATTTCTGACAGATGACAGCCCAGTCTCTTCATGAAAGCCTCCAGGGATGAAGCTCCCACAACTTCCGAAGGCAACTTCTGTTCCATGGGTTGATAGTTCTAGTTGTCAGAAAATTTCTCCTTATTTCCAGGTTGAATCTCTCTCCTTGTTCACTTTCCATCCATTATTCCTTGTCTGGCCTTCGGGGGCTTTGGAAAATAGCTTGACCCCCTCATCCTCTCTGGGGCAGCCCCTCAAATATTGGAAGACTGCTCCCCTGTCTCCCCTGGTCCTTCTCTTCCCTAGACTAGCCAACCCCAGTTCCTGCAACCGTTCATGGTTTGTTTTAGTCTCCAATCCCCTCATTATCCTGGTTGCTCTTCTCTACACTCTTTCTAGAGTCTCAACCTCTTTTTTATAGTGTGGTGACCAAAACTGGATGCAGGATTCTAGGTGTGGTCTTACTAAGGCTTTATAGAGTGGTATTAGTACCTCACTTGATCTTGATTGTATCCCTCTGTTAATGCAATTTGGCTTTTTTTGGCTGCTGTTGCACACTGCTGGCTCATATTTAACTGGTTGTCCACTAAGAGCCCAAGATCTCTCTCCCAATCTCTAAGGTGGCATGATTCTGTCATTTAGTTTGGGGTGGGGTGACCAAAGGAACCCCAATGGGCTGAAAAACAGTTGAAAAGGCCATTCAGAGCTACAAAAGTGACTCGTGAACGGTCCTCGCGCTTACGACCGCCCTGGTTGCAGTGTCCCGGATCAGGGGATCGATGTTTGCCACCTCCCTAGCTTTGCTTTCCGACAAGCAAAAGTCAAGGGAGGAAGCTGGGTTCGCTTAACGACCATGGCACAAAGGTCGTAAATCAGGCACACTTAACATTGCTTAGCAATGGGGATTCTGCTCCCAACTGTGGCCGTAAGTCAAGGACTTATCCACCATGATTTATTTCCTGAACCGTTTGTGGGAAACGGAGGCCTCTCTGCAATCTCAATCCTCCGTCAACAACCCAAGTGTCTAATTTCTCTTCTTTTTCCATTGCTCCAGTCTTAAATACCCCACAAAATGAAAATTTAAAACTGCATCGTCCATCCATTCACCAAGGCAGTTATTTTAAGGTCATTCATGGTTAACAATTTCTCCAACAGTCTTGACTTCCAGATCACCCCAACAGATTCATTTGGATTTCATCTCCTTTCTAAAGCTCTCGTTTGGGGTTGTTTTAAAGCATCTCGAGGAAGATCAAATCAGTATCTAGAATAGAATAACAAGAGTTGAAAGAGGTCGTGGAGGTCTTCTAGTCCAACCCCCTGCTTAGGCAGGAAACCCTACACCACTTCAGACAGATGGTTGTCCAGTCTCTTCTTAAAAACTTCCAGCGTTGGAGCATTTACAACTTCTCCTCTTCTGCTACTTCTAACACTGATGCGAATGTTTGCAACCTTCCAAACGCTCAAGATCCCAGTCTTTAAAAGCAGGAAATATAATAGCAAGGAGATGCAAACTATTTTTCCCCCTTCCGGTTCTTTTGGCTACTTTACGGCTGGCAACGTGAAGTTGTTTCTTCTTCTGGTTTCCATGCATCCACTTCCGGTTCTCCTCTGAAAATCCTTCCCAGACATTTTAGAGAAGTGAACTCTTGAAAGTAGGAATTTGAAACACTTCTTTTCACAGAACGGTTTTTTTGGGAGGGAGGGAGGGGGGAATAGACATTTGGTCCAAGACAACTGTTGGTTCCCCCCCCCGCCCCCCCAAAAAGCTAAGTTTCTCACGCATAATTCTCGCATTAAATTCCTCCACCTTATATGTTAATCCCATCATGGTGACCTTGAGGCTTTCCAATAATATTCTCCAGATGAAATTAACACTTAGTTTGCTCAATTGGCCAATGAGTGGTGCAGCGGCCTAGAGGCGGTGCTCTCACCTCACAATCAGGAGGCTGTGAGTTCAATCCCAGGTAGAGGCAGGTATTTCTCTCTCTGGGCACGATGAGAATAGATCTGCCGAACAAAACTCTGCATTGGAGACCGGAAGGGCATCCGGCCAGTAAACCCTCAGCTCCATTCAATTGCGCAGGCTCCACCCTACAAGGGATTATGGGACCGTTAAATGATGAGGATTGCTCGATTGGCCAAGGAGATTCTTGGATAATATTTTTTTTTTCCCCCAAGGAAACAAACCTCCTAAAAGCCACGGGAAAATCTTCCAAAAAGTCTCATACTTAGAGAGATTTAAATAGTAAATGACTAAAGACAGCCTTCTGGATTAAACAGTGGCATTTAAGTGCTACATCTTCAAAGGAGGCTCTCTCACCAAACTGGTTCTTGAAGCGTGAAAGACGCTCACGTGGCCCACAATCGAGTCGACAAGGAAGAAATTGTAACCCTCTGAGGTGCCTTCAGGCAGGGGACGTGTCTCCAGGAGGTGGACCTATGCTGTCCATGGCCTAGCCTGACAAGTTCTCTGGAGGCGTCAGGTAGGCATTGTTGCTCTCGCACAAGGCGAGTTGGACACTGGAGGCGAACCACCGCTTGGCGCAGCCCAGCCGGTAGTTGAGTGTGGTCCGGTAAATGTTTTTGGCACGTTTGGGGAAAATGATGGTTGTGCTTTGATACCGGAGGGGCTTCTGACGCGGCTCGAAAAGGAGCTGAGACTTGTAGTTCCGCCAAGTGCAGTTGGGGGCCACCGTGACGGACTCTCGGTAGGTGGTGACAGTGGGCCTGGGGTGGTAGAAGATGTCATCCCGGAAGTGCTTCTCTGAGCTGTACTTGATCTCCGAATTGCACCTGGGGAGGGGAAAGAGAGGGTAAGGAAAAGGGGAATCCGGGTGGATCTAAGCCAGCATTCATCACAGCTAACCATCAACGGGTAGAATGGAATGGAGTGGAATGGGAATGGGAATGGAACAGAAAGAGATTAGAGAATAGAATAGCATATGGAACAGAATGTAGAATAGAATAGAATAGAATAGAATAGAATAGAATAGAATAGAATAGAATAGAATAGAATAGAATAGAATAGAATAGAATAGAATAGAATAGAATAGAATAGAGGATGGGAAAGAATAGAATTAATTAGAATAGAAATAAATACAAATAGAATAGAATAGAATAGAATAGAATAGAATAGAATAGAATAGAATAGAATAGAATAGAATAGAGGATGGGATGGGATAGGATAGGATAGGATAGAATTAATTAGAATGGAAATAGAAATAAATACAAATAGAATAGAATGCAGAATAGAATGGAATGGAATAGAATGGAATAGAATAGAATAGAATAGAATAGAATAGAATAGAATAGAATAGAATAGAATAGAATAGAATAGAATAGAATAGAATAGAATAGAATCGGGGATGGGATAGAATAGAATTAATTAGAATAGAAATAGAAATAAATACAAATAGAATAGAATGCAGAATAGAATGCAGAATAGAATAGAACAGAACAGAACAGAATAGAATAGAAATCGAACAGAGAATTAGAGAATGAAATGAGAATAGAATAGAATAGAAAATGAAATGAGAATAGGATAGGATAGAATTCTATTATTCTATAGAGTATAGAATAGAGTAACAGAGTTGGAAGGGACCTTGGAGGGTCTTCTAGTTCAACCCTCTGCTCAGGCAGGAAACCCTGCAACCATTTCAGACAAACAGTTGTCCAATCTCTTCTTAAAATCTTTCGCTGTTGGAGCACCCACAGCTTCTGGAGGCAAGTTGTTCCACTGGTTAATCATTCTCCCTGTCAGGAAATTTCTCCTTAGTTCTAAGTTGGCTTCTCTCCTGGATTAGTTTCCACCCATGGCTTCTTCTCCTGCCTTCTGGGGCTTTGGAGAAGAGCTTGACTAGAAGAGTCCCGGTGAAGTCTACGGAGATTCTCTATCACGCAGGTCCTGGTTGTCCCAAAGGCGCTTTTCCAAAAGTCAACTGGACTTCCTTTCTGGTTTTTTTTTTTTCCTCTTGAAAAGGTTTCACTTCTCATCCAAGAAGCTTCTTCCATTCTAACCGAAGGATCCCTATCATTCATTAGAACTGAAGAAGCATCTTGGATGAGAAGCGAAACGTCTTCAAGGAAAAAATACCCAAGGATGTTCAGTTGCCTTTTGGGAAAGTACCCCCGAGACCTCTGGGGATGAGGATAAATGCTTTTCATTGAACTTTGTCCGCTGAATCAACCCTCAAATTTCCCTCCAAACTCAACTTTCTGAGGGTCTCTTCAGTCGTCTGCCTGCTCTCAAGGTGGGCCACGCGACTAAACTTCTCTGGCTTGGAACAGCTAATCCCATTTTTTCTGAAGGACTAAATGTTTTTTTCCGGTGAGACCAGTCTATCAGGTCATGTTCTGACCCAAACCTGGTTCCACAAGAGTAAACACAAGACAAAGGTACCAGCACAACCTTTTGCTGTTTCGTTTACGAATCCTGTTTCTTCACAGATAAAAGGCTGCTTCCAACTATAATTAGCTCCGATAAGGAAAAGCTTTGGCAAGTTTTTGCAAATCTGCCAAGAATACCAGATAAAGTTCCTAAACAATAAATCAAAGAGTCTCCAAACACCAACTCAGATATTCTAACGTCCACCAGGCTCGAGTATCAAACTTCTTTGCCTTCTGCAAAGAATTGCGGTTTCTCAGCTGGCTTTTATCTTCTCAGGGAGGGGCAGCCTTACTCCCGAGTCGCCCGTGCTGCTGCAGCTGCTCTTTCCTTCCAGCAGCCCTGCGTGCATGAGCACTGGGCACAGGCTCCTCGGGGACCTCTTCATCACTGCTGCCAGCCTCCAACATCTCCAAAGCCAGCCTTCCACTCCCTGATGGTCCTGGCCCCATCCCTGCCTCACACGCAGGTCCCTCGTCCGAGTCCTCGCTCTCTGAGACTTCAGCCATCCATACCTGCTGCCAGCAAACCACAATAGGGCAACCTGGTCTATCCAAATATGGGACGGAGCGTAACTGCTTCCACTTTTGCCTTTCAGACCCGATCCAGGAGCCTTCGCAGGCAGTCGCTTTCACTAGAAACTATTTTTGTGTTGAACTGATATTTACCGACAAAAGAAATAAAGGGAGACTTGTATAGATCTATTTCAAGCTATTTAGCTCTCGTCAGCTAGCCATACACTTCTGGGATTCGAACCTGGGCTACTTGCATATTAGGTCAATGTGTTAACCTCTAAGCCACGGGCTCTCCTTGCTTTGTCAGTTATACCATGGGAAAGATTATGTGTTTTTTTTCTGGTGAGACTGGTCTATCAGGGCAACCTGGTCTGTCGAACTATGGGACAGAGCATACTGAAAGACTTCTGAAGGTCTGTTATTTTTGCTTGGTCTTCTATCCTGTGTCAACTCGCTACAGGACACCTTCAAGAAGTGAGGGGAGCCGAATGTCAACTTGTAAAGCATTCCTATGCCTGTGTTACGGTTGCCATAAACATGGGCGGGGGGAGAGGAAATTAAATCATGATTTAATTAGGGCAATCGCTGGAATCATGACATCCTGTTTATCCACAGAAATATTCTGGAAAATTGTCTAAACCACTGTTTCTCAACCATGGCTTTCAAACTTTTGGGGAGGTGAAGAGGGTGGACTTCAACTCCCCAAATTCCCCATGGCTGGGGCATTCTGGGAGTTGACGTCCATCCATCTTAAAGTTGCCAAGATTGGAAAACATTGGACTAACCCATTTCTAAACCCTAACCAGAAGACATTTTTAACAGATTAACAGAGTTGGAAGGGACCATGTAGGTAATCCAGTCCAACCCTCCCACCCAAGCAGGAGACCCTACACCATTTGTGACAGGTGGGCAGTCCAGTCTCTTCTGGAAAGCTTCCAACGATGAAGCTCCCACAACTTCTGAAGGCAACTTCTGTTCCATTGGTTGATCGCCCTCGCCTACACCAATGGGTTGGACTTGATGACCTCAAAGGCCCCTTCCAATTCGAGAATTCCAGGATTAGCAGGCTGGCCAACGGCGCTTTTGACAGTTTTTGGCAAAACCTCTGAAATAGCAAGCTTTTCTGCTCTAAGAAAAACAGCTCTTGTCTTGGCTGTGGGCAATTTGCTGCTTCCGTGTCTCTCTGTCTCTCTCTCTGTCTCTCTCTCTCTCTCTCTCTCTCTCTCTCTCTCTCTCTCTCTCTCAGTAGCTGAAGCAACTGCAGCCCTGGTATAAAAAGATTAAATGCCAGGCGTGGTGTTTAGCATTTGCCAACGCCCTCAACCAGGCTTGGCCCGGAGCAGAGCAGGAGAAACACAATCTGTTTAATGAGTTTTGCAGCTCAGTTCAGAGCCCTGCAGAGAAATTGGTGAAGAAAACACCAATTGGAGGAGACAATTGGGGGGGAGGAATAATAACAACAACAACAACAACAAATAATAATAATAATAATAATAACAACAATAATAATAATGATGATGATAATAATAATAATAATAATAGTAATAATAATAAAAGCCCAGTTGGCAGCCTCTTCACAGATTTATCTTTCAGATAAGTTCCCAGCGAGTTAGCAGCTACACCGCCCTGCAAAATGTGGCTGGGATATTTTCAGCCCATCCCTACACCTTTGGCGGCGACTCCTTTGGGGGAACGTTTAGGCGTGGGAGATAATTTGACTTAAGCGGGGAGGCGTCAAGCGTCAAGCTCATTTATCTCTATGGCCATTTTGATGCACAGAATTCAAGGCCAAATTTTTTGGCTTCCGATCAGAGATAAACGCAATGCAAGATGTAAGCGCTTCCCACCTTTTATCTCCCAGCTGGGCTCTTTTCACTTGCGAGCCACGGAAGAGAATAATTGCCACTCAGGGACGAACTGTGGCGTTCTTGGTGCTCCCTGAGCTGGGTGGTTTTCTTGCAGACATTTCATGTTACCCCAGTAGGTAACATCATCGGTGTTAGAAGGAGGAGTGTTTGGAAGGAGGAGGAGGAGGACTGCGGGGTCCTTGGAGTTCTCTGACCTTGCATGATCCAACTAGGTAATATCATCAGTGCAAGGAGGAGGGGAAGGAGGATGAGGATGAGGATTAAATGGTCCCTGGCGATCTCCAAGCTTGGCGGTTTTCTTGCAGATGTTTCATGCCCTATCAGTATTGGTGGGATTGTTGTTTTCTTCTTGGTAGTTCCTTGATTGGGTTATTGTTTGTTGCTTGTATATGGCATGAAACAACCAGACAAGGCCCGCCCCTCCCTTCTCCTCCCTCCTCCTAGTCCTGCTCTCAACGATGTTACCTAGCTGGGTCATGAAACATTTGTAAGAAAACCACCAAGCTCAGAGAGCACCAAGGGCCCCACAGTCCAGCCATCGTTTCTCATCCCTCCTCATTTCCACAAAGCAATTGCAATTAAAACAGCCCTCAAACCCATCCATAAATTCTGCAAATTGTATTTACTTTCTTGCAGGAGATGGAAGA
The DNA here is from genome assembly GCF_049901715.1 of Pseudonaja textilis. Lineage (NCBI taxonomy): Eukaryota > Metazoa > Chordata > Lepidosauria > Squamata > Elapidae > Pseudonaja > Pseudonaja textilis. The sequence goes on from NC_142004.1 coordinate 10,845,927, forward strand.
AGACAGAAGAGCAAGCTGTAAATGTTACCTGATTTCCTGTGCTGGCTCAGGGTTGACTTCTATGCTTTCTCCAAAAAACACCGGGTACAATCGAGGTCTGGTTTCAGAAGCATAGGAGTTCAGAAAAACACAAGGAATCTGTAGGGAGAAAAGGCAGGAAATCAGCCAGGAATAAAAGAAGAACAGGGACAAATCTTGTCTTAATGCACATGAACGTGCTGGTCCTTATAAACCCCTCTGAATCCCATCCGTATTGCAAGAACCGCTCGGCATCATAAGGCAGGTGTTTGACAAAGTCACAAAATTTTATTCTGGGATACAATCAAGGTCAAGGGAGGCACTAATCCCACTCTATAAAGCCGTAGTGAGACCATACCTAGAGTACTGCATACAGTTTTGGCCACCACACTATAAAAAAAGATGTTGAGACTCTAGAAAGATGGCAGAGAAGAGCAACCAGGATGATGGGGGGACTGGAGGCTAAAACATACGATGAACGGTTGCAGGAACTGGGCCTGGCTAGTCTAATGAAGAGAAGGACCAGGGGAGATAGGAGAGCAGCCTTCCACTATTTGAGGGGCTGCCACAGAGAGGAGGAGGGGTCAAGCTATTTTTCAAAGTACCTGAAGGCCAGACAAGGAATAATAGATGGAAACTGATCAAGAGAGAGATTCAACGTGGAAACAAGGAGAAATTTTCTGAGAGTGAAAACAATCAACCAAAGGAACAGAAGTTGCCTTCGGAAGTTGTGGGAGCTTCATCACTGGAGGCTTTCAAGAAGAGTCTGGACCACCATCTGTCAGAAATGGTGTAGGGTCTCCTGCTTGGGCAGGGGGTTGGACTAGATGACCTACAAGGTCCCTCCCAACTCTGTTAACCTGTTACTAATTGTAGTTGTACAGGTAGTCTTCCACTTGCAAACAAAGTGACCATTTGAACTTCGAACAGATTGTGGTTAGTCAATTGTTTTCCGAGCTTGGCAACTGGAAGACTTCAACTCCTAGAATTCCTCAGGGCTGGAGAATGCTGGGAGTTGTAGTCCACATATTTTAACATTGCCAAAGTTGAGAAATACTGTTCTAAAACATCTGGAAAGTCCTCCCTTTAATCAGTTATGCATAAAGGCTGCAGTATTCCCAGCTGCGGGGGGCAATTTGCATGAAAAAAAAAAAGAACTCCAACATGATATTTTGGCATGAGGTTTATGAAATAGCAGATGGGGATTTTCTGGATAGCAGCCTTTATCTGTATCCAGAGATGCATAAGGCTGTTTACATACTCCAGGGAGCATCCAAACGAAACAGAGAACAATGCATATTTTGGGTGTGCGCAGAATGTGTTGATTCAGTGCGACAATCAGGATCGGCAATCATCCTAAATTTTCCTGGTGCAAACAGAAAGAAAGCATGTTAAAGAGCCACAGGTGTATTTTTCCATGAATGGCCTGGAGAAGAACAATTTTCCAAGCACAATGAGGGAGGGAGGGAAGGAAGGAAGGAAAGGAGGGAGGGAAGGAGGAAGAAAAAAGGAGAGAAAAGGAGGGAGCGAAAAAGGTAGGAAAGAAGGACTTCAGACAACCTAAAGAGAATTGGACATCCCTGAAAATAAAACCGTGAAGTATGAGCAAACAAAATGATGTTCATTGCAAAAAGATAAGAGAAATTAGCACTGAATTAAAAGCTGTGACCTCCTGAAAAAAAATAGAAGGCATCTAATATGCAAAGTTCTTAGGGACTAGCACCTTGTTTGACATTGTTTGCAAGTTGACATGAATGTCTTTCCGATTCGGTGCGGAATGAGTAATGAGCTTTTCTCCCTAATATTTCCTTTAGAACCAGCACTTCTTCCTCTCTGGAGTACACTCTTTTTACGTCTTAGTGGACAACCAGTTAAATATGAGTCAGCAGTGTGTGGCGGCAGCAAAAAAAACCCCAATGCAATCCTAAATTGCATTAACAGAGGGATACAATCAAGATCACGGGAAGTACCACTCTATAAAGCCTTAGTGAGACCACACCTAGAGTACTGCATTCAGTTTTGGTCACCACACTATAAAAAAGATGTTGAGACTCTAGAAAGAGTGCAGAGAAGAGCAACCAGGATGATTAGGGGACTGGAGACTAAGGCATATGAAGAACGGTTGCAGGAACTGGGCCTGGCTAGTCTAGGGAAGAGAAGGACCAGGGGAGACAGGAGAGCAGTCTTCCAGTATTTGAGGGGCTGCCACAGGGAGGATGATGGGGGGTCAAGCTATTTTCTAAAGCACCTGAAAGCCAGACAAGGAACAATGGATGAAAACTGAACAAAGAGAGATTCAACCTGGAAATAGGGAGAAATTTTCTGACTGTGAGAGCAATCAACCCATGGAACAGAAGTTGCCTTCAGAAGTTGTGGGAGCTTCATCGCTGGAAGCTTTCAAGAGGAGACTGGACTGTCATTGGTCAGAAAATGGTGTAGGGTCTCCTGCTTGGGTGGGGGTTGGACTAGATGACCTACAAAGTCCCTTCCAACTCTGTTAATCTAATCTAAACCCTGGGGGTGGGGAGAGAGAGAGAGAGAGAGAGAGAGAGAGAGAGAGATTACACTTACCTGCTGATATAGGAACGTCGGGGAGAATTCAGACAGGTTTTAGCAGCTCAAAGCAGAGAAGAGACCCAACCATGGGGATCGCACAACAGTGACGCAATTTAAAATATGAGCAGAACTTTTAATTCTGTTCTGGGTCTTCCAGTTGCCAGAAGCAAAAAAGAGAAGCCACCCCCCCACCTCTAATCTCTGGTTTAAAGTGGGCCCAAAGAACACGATTTATCTTTCTATCACAGGCACTGAGCTACCCTTGAGGGGTTAATGCAGAGATACAGCACTACAGCAGGCCTGCCAGGCACAATTTTAGTAACCACAAACAGACGAAGGCTTGAAATCCTAGCAATGCAACCGATGCGGGTGCCAGAACTAGAGGTACCCCTGGCCAAAAAAAAGGAAGAAAGAAAAAAAAAGAAAAAGAAAAAGAAAGCCAACCCCAAATAAAAACAATCCGACGCTAAGGAATCTTGGCTTCGGTGCCAAGGCAACTGAAATGGGGCACTCCGGAGAAGTTGTGCAAGGCGAGCAATGTTTTGAGGCAGGATGCCTTCGTGCCACGATTTTACAAACCACACCTGGAATCCTGCATCCAGCTTTGGTCCCCTCGTTACAGAAGAGATGTTAACCACGTTTAACCTCAGTTGAGCTAGTTTGGGACTCTGCATCTTGTGCAAGTCCAGGTTAAGGCGTAGCTTTTCATCTCTTTCTTGGTTGTCTTGTTCTGGCTTTTTCTCCTGCGAACAATCAACTCTTCAGTATCTTCATAAATGACTTTTAAATGAGGGAATAGAAGTGGAACTCATCAAATCAGATGACACTAAGCTGGCAGGAGTAGCCAACACCCCAGAAGACAAGCTCAGAGTCCCAAAAGATCTTGGCAGACTTGAACAATGGGCTCTTATCTAACAACAGGACATTTAATGTGGAGAAAAGCTGGGTTTTACACCTGGGCAGGAAAAACCAAAGGTACAAGTAAAGATTAGGCGAAACCTGGCTCAAAAACAGTGACTGTAAGGGGGACCTTGGAGTCCTAGTGGACAATCCCTTAAACACGAGCCAGAAGTGTGCAGCAGCAGCAGCCAAAAAAGCCAACGCAGTCCTAGGCTGCATTAAGAGAGGCACAGAATTAAAATCGAGAGAAGTATTGCTTTATAAAAACCTTAGTAAGGCCTCGCCTGAAATACTGCATCCAGTTTTGGTCACCACATCACAAGAAAGATACTGAGATTTTGGAAAAAGTGCAAGGAAGAGCAACTGAGAGGATTAAAGGCCTGGAGACCCAAAACATACTAAGAATGGTTTGCAGGAACTGGGTATGTTTAGTCTACAGCAGGGGGGCCAAACTTGATTTCATGGAGAGCTGCATCAGGGTTATGTTTGACCTGGGGGTGGGGGGGTTGGGCTGGATTTTTACCGAATTGTGGATCTGCCCAAACACCTGATTCTATGTCCCCCTCCAGTATATCAGTTCTTAGTTCTGTGGACATCCACATGATATCAATTCTAGACAGGGGCGGTCTTCAAAAAATGTATCAACCATTTCTCTGCCCAGTTGCTAGGTGGGTGTGGCCCAGGTTTGGGATTCTACCAGTTCGCACCTATTCGCTAGAACCAGTTGTTAACATTCTAAGCAGTTCGGAGAACCGGTTGTGAGAAGAAATTCCCAGCCTAATCCTGTAAGGAAGGCAGGAAGGAAACATTCTGGTGTTGCTTACAGAAACTGCCTCTCTGTTAACCCTTATTATATTCTTGGCAGGACTAGACTTCCTGTCTCTGGAACTTCTCTGGAGTTTTATTTCCCCTCCTTTGCTGGTACTGTGCTTGTGTGGAGTGACCATTCAAAGTTACAATGGCCCTGAAAAAAGGGACTTATGACCATGTTTCACACTTACGACTGTTGCAGCATCCCCACAGTCATGAGAGGCCAGGTGAGGAGATGCGTGCCTTGATGTGAGTGATATTGAGTTGGCTGCACCCAGCCAATAACATGACCACCAAGCCATGTCCACCCAGTCACATGACCACCAAGCCACACCCACCACCTAAGCTACACCCACAGAACCCATTGTTAAAAATTTGAATCCCTAGCCTGGGAGAAAAAAAAATGGGCTGTGGGGGGCATTTTTGCCCTCCCCGGGCTCCGGAGGCTCTCTGGAAGCCAGAAACAGGCCCATTTCCAGCCTTTGCCAGTTTGCCTGAACTGGTGAAAACCGGTAGTAGCTCACCCCTGATTCTAGACCCCCGATGGCAAACCAATAGCATGCCTGCCGGAAGTGGCACGCTGAGCCATTACTGCAGGCGTGCAAGCCCCAGCCAAACTTACCAGCACTCCGCATGCGCACACCTCCCAGCTGATTTTCGGCCTGTTTGAGGCTGTTTTCACCCTCCTGGAGGCTCAAGGGAAGCCTCTGCAGCCTTGGGAAGCTGAAAAATGGGCTTCCGGAAATACTGGAAGTGCCCAAACGGGCCCTTTTTCAGCCTCCCAAGTCTGCAGAAGGTTCCCTCAAGCCCCCCGGAGAGCGAAAACAGCCTCCCCTGGGCTCTCGAGGCCCTCCGGAGGCTGAAAACGGGCACTTCCGGCAGGGAGGGGCAGGGGGGCGCATTGCATTGCGAGTGCCAGCGGCTCATGTGCGGTTGCACGCGCGCTTTAGGCACACCACGACAAAAAAGATTTGCCATCACTGTTCTAGACCCTTCTAGCTCTATTCTGACTGATTGATTGGGTTTGTCTCTCTTTTTTGGCCATCAGAGAAGGATCAATGCAGGAGGGCTAGCGAACTTTCAGAGTTACAATAGGACTGGAATAATTAAAAAAAAGACTTTTGGCTGGTCCTCGGACTTACAACCGTTGCAGCATCCCCACAGTCACGTGATCCAAATTCGGGCCCTTGGCATTGGTTGCCGCAACTTGGGGGGTCACGTGATTACCATTTGCCACCTTCCCCAGCCTGGTTCCGACATGCAAACTCAACCTGGGAAGCCGACTGCAACGATTTACTTAAACGACTGCAACGATTTACTTCACAACTGCAAGGGATTCTCTTATAACAACCGTGACCAAAAGAAAAAAAAGGGGGTGAAAACAGTTCCCCCCAAAAGATGCTCAACCCGGACAGATTAAAAAAATCCCACAGATCAGTGGTGGGATTCATCCGGTTCACACCAGTTCAAGAGAACCACTTATTAACTTTCTGAGCAGTTGGGTGAACTGGTTGCTGGAAGAAATCATTAGGGCAGAGAACCGGTGGTTAAATGACTTGAACCCCACCATGGCCACATATCCTTAAACTGGGTTAATGTGAATCTTGGCTAGCTCCTTTGCAAGTCGGCGGATGGCTTCTGTGTTACAGAAACGAAGCCCCTGGGGTTCCCTGAGGTTGCAAACTTGGAGGTTTTATTTGCTATCCTCCTTTGTTTGTTTAGAGCGGGGAAGATTAGCAAGTTTCCGCCTGCCAAGACCTCAATTTTCCCAAGGAAAAATCTGCCATAAGGACACATTAAAAAAAAAAAAAAAATCTAGGGCCTCTTCATTTTTAAAAAATCTTACCGCCGCAGCAAGGAAAGCTCCCACTCTGGAAAATTCTGGTTTTTTTTTTTACTTTCCCCTTTTTTCTTTCCCTACTTTAGAAATCCACGGAACTGAGCTTTGCTAGGCTGTGGTGAATTGCAACTGGTTCTCACACACAGAGACAAACAAGGCGACAATATTCCCTCACCCACATTTTGGTCCACCTGTGGCTAAGCTCACAGGATGCTTGTCCTCAGCAGGGTGTGAAGAACTTACAGGTTCGAGATAAAACACGTTAACTAGTAATTAATTTAGCAGGCGAGGGGACTCCGCCCAGTTAATTATTTTAGGAGATAACACGTTCCACCTTCGTCCTTAGCATTTCACAACCTTAGCGCGTTTCGGTTAACCTAGATGTTTCCTCATGCTTTGGTCTCTCTCTCTCTCTTTCTCTCTCTCTCTCTCTCTCTCTCTCTCTCTCTCTGTCCTCCAGGAGGACTAGAAACCTGAAACTTTCCACAAACAAGACTTGCAGAGCCAATATAATATCCTGCAGAATCTTGGCCTGAGCCACACCCTTGTTGTGTGAAATGAGACAAAATATTTCACTATTTAATGACTAGCCGAGGGGTCAAGCAACCAGACATCTGGGAATTTTTTTTTTTTTTTAAATAGAAACATTACTATGCCTGCAATTTGGATGAGAAATGGTGATCGTTCAACCAGCAGAACACTCCACCAATTGTAAGTATTGGTTTCCAAGCTAATTCATTCCAGAAAAGCAAATGATATGGACTTCTTGCAATTGGTTTTTATTAATTTTATCCCGCCTTCGTTATTTTTATAAGTAACTCAAAGCAGCAAACATATCTAATCCTTCTTCCTCTTGCTCTTTAGCCCACAACACCAACCACCCTATGAAGTGGGTTGGGCTGAGAGAGATTGATTCAAGGTTACTCAACTGGTTTTCGTGCTTAAGGCAGGACTAGAACTCCCAGTCGCCTAGTGATTGGCCCAAAGTCACCCAGGTAGCTTTCATGCCTAAGGCGGGACTAAAACTCACCGTCTCCTGGTGATTGGCCCAAAGTCACCCAGCCCATTTTCATGTCTAAGATAGAATTACAATTCAGTCTCCTGGTGATTGGCCCAAAGTCACCTAGTCCACTTTCACGCCCAAGGTAGCTAGAACTCACAGTCATCCTGGTGATTGACTTAAAGTCACCCAGCTGGCTTTCATGCTTAAGGCAAGACTAGAATTCTTCCTCTCTTGGTGATTGGCCCAAAGTCAACCAGCCTAAGGCAGAACTAGAACTCCCAGTTGCCTGGTTTCAATGATTCAGCCCGTAAAGCATGCTCAGCTATGACAGCACGCAAAGCCCCACACCTTGGCAAGAAATTACTTGCAAAGATTGCAGCAATCCAAATTAAAATAGGAGTTTCTTTGAACGAGGCTGGCAAATTGCAAAGTCAGATTCACAGACACACAGACTCACACACAGACAGACAGACAGACAGACAAAGTCAAAAGTCAGATGATGATGATGATGATTATTATTATTATTATTATTATTATTATTATTATTATTATTATTATTATTATTATTTGGCCAAACTTACCTGCTGGCAAATTGCAAAGTCAGATTCACAGACACACAGACTCACAGACAGACAGACAGACAGACAGAGAAAGTCAAAAGTCAGATTATTATTATTATTATTATTATTATTATTTGGCCAAACTTACCTGCTGGCAAATTGCAAAGTCAGATTCACAGACACACAGACTCACACACACACAGACAGACAGACAGACAGACAGACAGACAGACAGACAGACAGAGAAAGTCAAAAGTCAGATTATTATTATTATTATTTGGCCAAACTTACCTGCTTCCCTTTCGGCCCATCTCTCCCGGGCTCCTGATCCAGGATTTCTGTGCAGGAATTCTTGTCCGCGGCTTTGTTCTCGGCTCCGCCCGGAGACAAAGAGTAGAAAGGGGGGCTCGGGCTGGGGGGCAGCCCCGAATCAGGACTGTCCAGCAAACTTTCCCGATTCTTTTCTTTGTTGGTGTTGTCCATACCTTGGAACTGCAAGTGACCCACCATGACTGGCCAGGTGGGGAGGTTGAAGGTGGGGGAAGGAGGAGGAAAAGCGGAAAGAATAATGGGTCAGGGAAGATAAAATCCGCCAAGCTGACCAAAAAATCCACCTCTTCCTGGGTGGGCCAAGAAATGGGAAGCGGTACGGGGTGGGCAGTCCATTTCCCCAAGGGGATACCTGACAAACTGGGCCTGTCTGGAAGGCCGAATCAACAAGGCTGCGTTGCAGGCACGCAAATTGGAAAAACAAAAGTAGCAGTTGGCTTTTAAACTAAAAAATGAAGTCGTATCGCGTGCATCTTCGTATGTTTATTTACACGTGATTTCTATTTTCTTTAAAGGACCTCACGTGGGTCAGATTGGGGTAGCTAATGGGTCAGATGTGGCCCAGGGACCCCGAAATGCCCAGGTTTGGCCAAGAGGAAGGGGCAGGAGAGGGTGGATTTAAAAGATCATGTATACGGTCCTTATACTTCCAGTTCTTTTTTTTTTTTTAGCACGGCCTACCTTGAAAGGTGGTTAGGAGGCTGTCTCAATACTCCTGTTTCTCGGAGGTAGGCTTTAGGAGGGGAGGAGCTGGGGTCCAGAAGAGTCCGACTCAAGCCCCCCGCCCCTAAGTGCTCATGGGGTGACCTTTCCCAGTCTCAGCTCAAGCTAGGGAGGAAAAGAATCAAGAATGAATCTCCCCCAAAGTATCCGAAGGTGAGAAATAGCAAATGAAAGAGTGGTCATCTTTAGCACGGCTACCAAGCCAGGATTTGGGGTCCAGCAAACCTCTGGAGACCCTCCCCCCCATCTGCTTCTAAGGGGTGGTCTAATACACACACATACACAAATGCACACTGACATTCAACCCCTCTTCACTTTTTTTGCAGGTGAGAATTGCAGGCTCTGCATTTTGCTTGCCACGGAGATGCAAACCCCTGGTAAGTTTGTGGGTTCCCCCCAAAGGGTTGGGGTGACCTTTCCCAAATTGGTTTTTATGGGAAGAAGTGCTGGTTTTTGCCTGCCCAAAGACAGGCTCCCTCTCCTTCAGGGTCTTGAACCCCTGAAAGGAAAGCCAAAACCCCAACTTTAGGAGAAATGGGTGGAGAGGACTGGGAGCAATAGTGCATCTCACTCCTGCAACCTCCTCCACCAGAAATAAGGATCCCTCTCCCTCCTGGAATCAGCCAAAGCCTTTAAAGACGCTTCTTCTGCTCCGTTCCACCCCCCTGACCTGCCTTCTTCTCCCCGAGTTGCATTCACACGTCATTCCAGGAAAGCTGGCTGGGTAAAAAGCCCCCCCCCCAGCCGTCCACCCTCCTGCGCCCCGGCAACCGCGCGGTTGAGTTTCCAGGAGGGCTGGAATGCCCTCGCCGTTCAAAGTGTCCCGGGAAGACGAGCCGGCCCGATTGGAGCGCGGAGATTCCTTGGGACGCTTCTGCCCCGAACCGAACCGACCCTAACCCAACCCAGCTCAGCCCAGCCCAGGCCTTGGTTGGAGAGAAGGGGGCTTTCACGGAGAGCTCCCGGTCCCCTCTCCGGAGCCCCGACTGCACCTCCGAGAGCGCAGATCGCGCACGGTCCGGGGCGCGCAGCTTACACCCTCCGCTCTGGGGTTAATCCAGCGCACGGGTGAGTGGGTGGGTTTCCGGGGGTCCTCGGCTGCTTGTCCCAGCCTCCTGCCTCCGTTCCGGCTCCTCTGTTGCTCGGAGGATGCCCGGAGCGCAGGATGGAGAAGGCGCAGGGTGAGCGGGCGATGTCCAGCGACGCGCCCCGGCTCCTGCCTGCCTGCCTGCTTTCTTTCTTTCCTTCCTTCCTTCCTTCCTCCCCCTTCCTTCCTTCCTTCCTTCCCCTTCCTTCTTTCCTTTCCTTCCTTCCTTTCCTTCCTTCCTTCCTTCCTTCCCTTCCTTCTTTCCTTCCTTCCTTCTTCTTTCCTTTCCTTCCTTCCCTTCCTTCCTTCCTCCCTTCCCTTCCTTCTTTCCTTTCCTTCTTTCCTTTCCTTCCTTCCCTTCCTTCCTTCTTCCCTTCCCCTCCCTTCTTTCCTTTCCTTCCTTCTCCCTCCCACCCCCAAATGGGGAAGCGGAGTCCAACCATCCCCGGAGCCCTACGTGGGAGCGGCGAGCTCTTCTGCAGCGCGGCGGCGGCGGCCGCTCCGCTCCAACTGCAGCTCCCTTCGGCCCCCGAGGCAAGGCCGGTCCGGACCCCGAGCTGAGCCTCCCGGCTGCTCCTCCGCCGCCGCCGCCTCTTTCCCCTCCCCGAGCCTGGCCCGCCTCCTCCGCCTCCTCCTCCTCCTCCTCGCGAGGAGCAGAGGCGGCCCCTCGCTCTCCCCAGCAAGCTCTTGGTGGTCGTGGGGACGCCTCCTCCTCTCCCGGCCTCCCTCTCTGCTTCTGGGTGGGGACGCGTCCACACGTGCGCTTTTTTGGAGAGGGGCGAGGATTGCGCGGGGGTGGGTGGGGGAGGCTGCCTTCAGTGGAGGAGGAGGGGCGATTTGGCACCCGCAGCCCTCCTGAAGCAGTGGAGGGCTAAATCAAATATGATTTAGGAAAGAAGTCCTCCGCTTATGACCTAGAATTCCCATTGCTAAGCGAGGTGGTTGTTAAGTGAGTGGCGCCTGCTTGTATGACCTTTTTTTTTGGTCTCAGTGGTTAAGAAAAGTGCTTCAGTGAAACTTGGGGAGATTCACTGATCTCAACTTGATCTGAGGAGGTAAGGAAAAGATGGGGAGGAATAGAGACTGGGGGGGGGGGGCATTTTTCTAAAACTAGTTTGATTGGTTGGGTGGGGGGAGAGAAAAGGAGAAAGAGCAAAAAATCCCAGGTCAGATTCAGGAATTGCAACCTGTGACCAAAAAAAATCGTTATTCATGGTTTTTAATTAGGCTTGACGTATTTTGAATGTATACCATTTTGTTCTTTTTGTTTCAATTTTTATTTTATTCAAAAGATTCATAGAAGATGATAGATAGATAGATAGATAGATAGATAGATAGATAGATAGATAGATAGATAGATAGATAGATAGATAGATAGATAGATAGATAGATAGATAGATAGATAGATGATACATATAGATGATACATGGATAGATAGATGATAGATAGATATAGATGATGGATAGATAGATAGATAGATAGATAGATAGATAGATAGATAGATAGATAGATAGATAGATAGATAGATAGATGATAGATAGATGATACATGGATAGATAGATGATAGATAGATAGATAGATAGATAGAAACACAGACAGATGAAAGAAAAAGGAAGGAAGGAAGAGAAAAAGAAAGAAAAGAGAGAAAGAAGTTAAATACCAGTAGATAAATACGGGAAGATACATACAAATAGACAGACAGACAGACAGACAGAGACATTCTATGCCATTGTTGAGGGCAAAGTTTTGTCAGGACAGGCTAAGGGGTCAGGAGCCCCGATTTCTCTGCTCCCAGGATTTTCTTCCTGTTAGGATTCCCCAATGCCTGTCCCCCCCTCTCCCCCAGGACATTCAAGGGGGAACATTTCACACATTGATAAAAAGGACCGGTTGCCCTTGACATTTATGGACGATGGGTCCCAGCCCGGTGCTGTGTGTGTGTGTCCTCTCTCTCTCTCTCTCTCTCTCTCTCTCTCTCTCTCTCTCTCTCTCTCTCTCTCCCTTCCTCTCACACAGAACCTTCCCTGTGCCATTTACCCCTGCCTGATTAATCAACCCACATGCAGCCTGTGTTTCCAACTTCTTTTCTGTAGCCAGCTTAAGTTTTGTCCCAAGCAGAGGGAAAATAACGCAGGAGATGGAAACTCCTACTGTGCTCAGGCTACTGAAAAGAAAACAAACAAACCAGAAAGCTACACAGATACTTTTCTGTAACTTGTACACAAGACGTACCCAATATATGGGCAGAGAAGAGGAATGGAAATTTTATTTATTTTAATCACATTAAACACAACAAAATGACTCTCTGGTAGTGTAGAAATCAGACCTAAAGACATACATATTTTTAAGAAGTGCAGTTCTCCCCACTGAACCAAGCCTGTACCTCAACTGTTCCATGGTGATAGTTTTAGTTTTAATTAACTTGGAAGAGAATGTCTGCTAAGTTTAACAAGTGCTTCCATATAGGAGGCCCATGGTTACTGGAATGGCTCAGGGTCACCACATCCGTTAACAATTTGGGCTTCACTTGTAAAGGAGCACCAGTTTTCCATTCCAGAATAATTAGAGCCACAAGCATCTCTCTCCAAAGTTGAAGGACCAGTCTCTTAGCATTAGAGCATTCCATTTCCATGGCCTGCAGTCAGGTTTTTTGTCTGTCTGTCTGTCTGTCTGTCTGCCTGCCTATCTATCTATCTATCTATCTAATCTATCTAATCTATCTGTATCTCTCTTCTCTCTAATTGTCTGTTTACCTATCCATCATCTGCCTGCCTGCCTATCTATCTGTCTGTCTATCTATCTATCTATCTAATCTATCTGTATCTCTCTTCTAATTGTCTGTTTACCTATCCATCATCTGCCTGCCTGCCTGCCTGCCTGCCTGCCTATCTATCTATCTATCTATCTATCTATCTATCTATCTATCTAATCTATCTAATCTATCTGTATCTCTCTTCTAATTGTCTGTTTACCTATCCATCATCTGCCTGCCTATCTGTCTGTCTGTCTGTCTGTCTGTCTATCTATCTATCTATCTATCTATCTATCTATCTATCTATCTATCTAATCTATCTAATCTATCTGTATCTCTCTTCTAATTGTCTGTTTACCTATCCATCATCTGCCTGCCTGCCTGGCTGCCTGCCTATCTATCTATCTATCTATCTATCTATCTATCTATCTATCTATCTAATCTATCTGTATCTCTCTTCTAATTGTCTGTTTACCTATCCATCATCTGCCTTCCTGCTATCTATCTATCTATCTATCTATCTAATCTATCTAATCTATCTAATCTATCTGTATCTCTCTTCTCTCTAATTGTCTGTTTACTTATCCATCATCTGCCTGCCTGCCTGCCCCCATCCATCCATCCATCCATCCAAATCTATCTCTGTCTCTCTTCTAATTGTCTGTTTAGCTGTCCATCATGTCTGTCTATTGTTATCTCTCTCTCTTCTCTCTAATTGTTTACGTATCCATCACCTGCCTGCCTATCATCTGTCAGTTTTGTTTGCTGCCCATCTTGTTTTGAAGTGACTCTGAATGCTTTCTACCATGTAGTCACTCAAAAGAACATGGATTTTTGAATATGACACCCTACTTCAAAATAGTCAGAAATGCAATTACTTTTCCCTGGAATATATTGCTAGAAATCACCAAACTTCTCTTTTTAGGCAGTTTTCTTCTAACTGTACCTCAAATTCTGCAATAATTTACCTTCGTTGATGCAATGCCCCCTCCAAAGGCTACTTTCAGGGAGGATTTTACATGAAAGTATGTAAATTATTGCAGGATTTCAGGAAACCTATTTCCCGCCACTCTCAGCAGAATGACAAAGTTGGAAGGGAACTTGGAAGTCATCTGTGCCATTCTAGACAAATGGCTCTCCAATCTCTTCTATAAAACCTCCACAAGTTCTTCACCAGGAAGGCCTTCAATCCTCAACACAGTTTTTACGTCGTTTATAGGGATGCCTAAATCAACGGAGATCTGGAATCTCCTTTGTAATTCAAGGATTTTTTTTTTCTGGGTCTTAGAGCTTGAAGGGTTTGATGGCTCTAGTTTTAAAAAACCCCAAATAAAATAAAAGTGACATTAACTGCTAAGAAAGAATCAATTGTCACGTCTTCTGCACCCCACTCTGTTAGGGACAAAAAAAGAGTTGGGCCTCAGCCAGATGTTCCAGCTGTGAATCAGCAAAACAGCCAGGAGTCTTGCTTTTAAAACACCAAACCACTGTTGCATGTTGGGGGAAAAAAGAGAGAGAGGGAGGGAGGGAGAGGGGGAGAGAGAGAGAGAGAAAGAGAAAGGCATCTGCAATAATTACAAATGAGTTGGCTCACCTTTGCCTTGTTAAATTTCCAGTTTCCTGGAGGGTGAATTTTCCTGAGCATCAAAAGACACAACAGCTGTGCGTTGCCTCCTGAACAAATCCCAGGCACCCAAGCCAGTTTTTACCAGTTGCCAAATAACACCTCCAGGTGTGGCAGGTAAAGGAAGAACAGATCTGAGAACAGCATCACTCAGGTGTTGCAATCTACATATATAAAAGCAAAATGCCACTCACGCATTATCACAAAATCTCCAGAACTGGAAAGCCTACAAACTTGAAATTTGGCACACAGGTTCCTCTTGGCTTCTAGGTGCTCGCTAAGAAAGGATTTTTCAAAATGACCCTCAGAGCATTTATTATTATTTCCTGTATTATTATTTAACATGCTCTGATGCTGAGGAGTTCTACTCCCCCTCCCCACCTGAAAAGAAATCTCTTTCAAATGCAAAACACAAGCAAAGGAGAGGAGTTTCAGTTTCAGTTTTACAGCAGCAAGCAGCTTTAGTACAGAATAGTTGAGCTAAGCCATGCCCAGGCTCCTTGGTGTCTACTTGCTCACACAGCAAATACTGTTTCAGTTTCCATGTTTTGGTTTCCAAACAGCCCTCAACTCTCTCATGCACTGACAGGACGCTAGCCAGATGAATACCGATAGATGCAGAATTTTTTCCCCTTATTTTCCTCCCGAAAAACTAAGCCCGACCGCATAGTTTCATAGCGAAGCACAGCTAGTGAATATAGACACATATATATATGTGTGTGTGTGTGTGTGTGTGTGTGTGTGTGTGTGTTCCACTTGGTCCTGCACACACCCATATCTTTTCCCCCAAAGGCTCCTTCCATAATTTCTCTGTTCCTTGGCAATTTCTCCCTTTTAAAAAATAGTTGTGGTTGCACACAGAGAAGATCCGAGGTCCCGCGATCGCCACTTTCAACCAATCCCAGCCAGCTTTTGACAAGCAAAGTCCATGGGGGGGGGGGGTGGAATTCATTTAATGAACCTCTGATTCACTTAACAACTGCAGTAATTTGCTTAACAACCATGTCAAAAAGGTCATAAAATCAGGTGCTTATTTAACGGCCTTTTTTAGCACTGGAATTTGAGTCCAGATTGTGGTCGTAAAGGCTACCTGCACTAAGCTTGGTTTTAACCACGTTTAACCTCAATTGAGCTAGTTTGGGACTCTGCATCTTGTGCAAGTCCAGGTTAAGGTGTAGTTTTTCATTTGTTTCTTGGTTGTCTTGTTCTGGCTTTTTCTCCTGTGAACAATCAACTCTTCAGTATCTTCATAAATGACTTTTAAATGAGGGAATAGAAGTGGAACTCTTCAAATCAGATGACACTAAGCTGGCAGGAGTAGCCAACACCCCAGAAGACAAGCTCAGAGTCCCAAAAGATCTTGGCAGACTTGAACAATGGGCTCTTATCTAACAACAGGACATTTAATGTGGAGAAAAACAGGGTTTTACACCTGGGCAGGAAAAACCAAAGGTACAAGTAAAGATTAGGCGAAACCTGGCTCAAAAACAGTAACTGTAAGAGGGACCTTGGAGTCCTAGTGGACAATCCCTTAAACACGACCCAGGAGTGTGCAGCAGCAGCCAAAAAAGCCAACACAATCCTAGGCTGCATTAAGAGAGGCATAGAATCAAAATCGAGAGAAGTATTGCTTTATAAAAACCATAGGAAGGCCTCGCCTGAAATACTGCATCCAGTTTTGGTCACCACATCACAAAAAAGGTGTTGAGACTTCGGAAAAAGTGCAGAGAAGAGCAACTAATATAATTAAAGGCCTGGAGACTAAAACAGATGAAGAACGGTTGCAGGATTTGGGTTTGGCTAATCTAGAGAAAATAAGGACTAGGGGGGACGTGATAGCACTATTCCAGTATTTGAAAGGCTGCCATAAAGAAGGGGGGGTGGGGTGGGGTCAATTTATTTTCCAAAGCAACAGAAGGCAAGACAAGAAACGACAGAAACTAATCAGGAAGGACCTGGAATTGAGGAGAAATTTCCTAACGTGAACCAATAAAAAAGGTTTGCCTTCAGAAGTTATGGGTGCTTCATCATTGGAGATTTTTAAGAAGAGAGCGGATAAACCATTTGACTGAAATGGTATAATGTCGCCTGCCTCCAGGGGGATGGACTAGAAGGCCTCTAAGATCGCTTCCAGCTTTATTCTGATTGATAGAATTGATGTGTTGAGGTTCGACGTTAGGATTAGGGTAAGGTTTCATGTTCGCTTTGTGGTCTTCAGTACGGTTTTAGCTAGGTTCTATCCTTTCTCCTCCAGAGCTACCTCTTTTCTTTCTGAATTTGTGCGCATTTTAGCCGTACCTCAAACCCATCACTCTCACCGTCTGTGATTAAGTAGGGTCTGCTTGGGCGGGCGGGCTGGACTAGATGACCTACAAGGTCTGTGTCAGCCTTCAAGCCTTCCAACTCTTGTTAATCTGTATCTGTATTGTGCATGATGCAAAATAACAACAATAATCAAATAATAACCTGCTTCGTGTTTATTCCTGCCATGATCTTTTCTATGGGCACCGAGGCAAGGAGAAAGCAACTTTTATTAAGCGAGGAAAAAGCATAAAACTGAGCATCCTTCAGCGGTCTGCCAAATTTCCAGAATGTCTGAGCATTAAAAAAAATGGGCTTTTTTTCAAGCTTCGTTCTGGCCCTGAGTTTGGAAAAGGAGCAACAAAAAAAAATCTAAAAAAACCTTTTTTAAAAATTTTCATCTGCCCTGGCGAGGGTGATATTTTATCGTTTTGTTGAGGGCCTCCGGTTTGAACACGGTCACGTTTGCGAAAGGAAAGGAAAGAGAACACAAAAGGTGGAAAGTTTACTAGATTCCTTGAGGCGTTTACGAGTGGCTAAGATTGTGCCTATCATTTCTGTTCTACCTTCCTCCAAAACTCCCTTTTTACATCTGAAACTTTGGGGGGGGCCTTTGAGGGGGGGCCATCCTTCCAAGAAAATTCCCCTGGCTCGGAATAACAAAGGGGAATTGTTGTAGGCGAAGTCCAGAGGGCAGGGTGCCACGTCGCAGGCATTTGCTATCCAACCACAAATAAATAATTCACTGTGCAATATTGTTGCTTCAGCTCTGCGTTTCTTGGTAATTCATCGCATACTTTTTCCTTGGTTCCCGAATCAACCCCGTGAATTCTAAGCTAACCAAACGCGATAAGTTCGTGAAAAAGGCATCACTGTAAATTTTCCAAAACAAGGTTAACGCTTGTCAACCAGGCTGGAAGGCAGCTGTGGCGTCTGTAACTAAGCTGGTTTTAAGTCCCAAAGATACTTTTTCAAAAGGCAACTGGACTTTCCTGGGGTTTCCCCCCCGCCTCTCCCCCTTGAAAACATTTGAGAACTGAAGAAGCTCCTTGGATGAGAAGCGAAATGTTTTCAAGAAAAAAAAACAAGAAGAAAGTCCACTTGCTTTTTTGGAAAAGCAACTTTGGGACAACCGTGACCTGGATGATTGAGAATCTCCGTAGATGTAAGATGGCTAAGCATGCTCAGCAAACACAGCCAACAAATGGCCAACAAACCAAGATATAAATGCTAAGCCCTGTGTTAGAATTAGCCGGGATAGGCTGTGAAAATGATCCGTGGCTGTTGGAGTTAAAACATACAGCTGATATCTCTGTGTTTCATTTTGAAAGGTAAGACAGGATTATAAGCAGGGGTGAGATTCTCCTGGTTCGGGCGAAACTGATGTTAAAAGTTACATCTGGTTCGCCAAACCGGTATTTCAACTGACCGGCTGGCCCCACCCACCCTGCCTCACCCCTCCCAGGAGTCTCCACCGATGCAGGTAAGTTCAGGGTCTGCATGGAAGCTCTGGGAGGGGGAAAAAAATGAGCCTTCCGGAAGTCCAGAAATGGGCCTGTTTCCAGCTTCCGGTGGGCCTCCAGAGCCTCGGGGGCCCTTTTTGCCCTTACAGAGGCCAGGGGGAAGCCTCCCCCAGGCTTTGGAGGCCCACCGGAAGCCGGAAACAGGAAGTTTTGATGAGCCATGCCCACCACGGCCACCCAGCAACTGGGCAGCCAAGCGGTCGCTGGGATTTTTGAATCCCACCCCTGATGATAAGGCTCGGCTTACAGGTTAGAAGGGCCGAATTAACCCCACGAACCTTAGAATTGGAAGGGGTCATTGAGGCCATCCAGCCCAACCCCCCCCCTGCTATGTGCAGGAATCTCACAAACTGGAGCATCCTCAACAAACGGCCCCCTAGCCTTGCTTGTAATTATTCTTATGTTGTTGGTCTCTTTGCAGTCTTAAATTGGTGTGACCCGAGGTTTGTTTTTGCTAAGCGGGTCCATAAGGATGTGGGGGCAAGTAGAGGAGAGGAACTGGGGAGGAGATGGGCTATGGAGTAAAGGATGGGTTTCCTCAAAACATCTTTGAAGACACCCTCAATTTAATCATACTTTTCTTTCTGGTACTTTCTGAATCTTGGCAGTGAAGATATTTCCTCCTAAGAACAAAAGTTTCTCAAACCTTAGAACAGCTGCAGTCAACCCTGCTGACTCTTTGCCATCTTCCCTAAGAAAAGGACTGTGTATTTCTGTTCACATTCATGTGGCTAAAGTCTTTGAGGAAAAAAAAATTCCAAAAGAGAGAGGGAGGAGAGAGAAATCAATGAAAGAGAAGAGTGAGAGAAAGAGGGGAAAGAGAAAGAATAGAGGGAGAGGGAGAAAGGAGAGAAAGAAGTGAAAACAAGAGAGAACAGTGAGAGAGAGGAGAGAGAGAGAAAGAGCAGAAAGAGAAAGAGAGAAAAATGAGAGAGAAGAGTGAGAGAGAAAGAGAGGGGAGAGAAAGAGAAGAAGGGGGGAAGACTAAAGATTAGGCAGAGAGGGACTTTATCTGGACCAGGCTAGAGATGAGAGGGAGGGAGAGAGAGGAGAGAGAGGAGAAAAGAGAGAGGGGGAGAAGAGGAGAGGAGAGAGAAGTGAACGAGAGAGAAGAGAGAAAGAGGGGAGAAAGACAGCAGAGAGAGAAAGAGAAGAGAGAGAAAGAGAGCAAGAAGTGAGAAGAAGAGGAGAAAGAGCAGAGAGTGAGAGAGAAAGAGAGAAGGGAGCAAGAGAGATAGAAAGAGAGAGAGAGAGAGAGAAAGCGGGGAGCTGAAGATTAAGGGGAGAGGCACAGCTGAATCCCTGGCCAAGATTTTGACTGCTTCAGCTTTGGTGGTGGCCTTGTGCAGTTTCTTCTCTGGATCTCAAGGTTCACCTTTCACCACCTCCTTTTTGGAGAAGCTGTGAGCCCGAAGTGGATATTCTTGAGGGCGAGGTCACACTTCTTCTCCATTCAGCTGGAGGAAAGTGGAGCAGGACTTGGCTTCTGGTTTCACGCTCTTCCGCTCTCTCCCCTTTCACATCTGGAAGGCACCCCTTGGATCTCAGTAGGCTTCTGAATTCCACGCAACTCCTCGCTTTCTCTTTTAGGAGAACCAGCTGGATCCATCTAATTGTCTTCTCCTACAGTCTTCTGAAGTCACTCACTGTTGATGTTATGGCTTCTTCTCTTCTGGTTAAAAAAACGCAGTCTGGATTAGGATGGTTTAGAAACTCAAAGAAGTCCAAAGGACTACCCAATTGTGACTTTTAACGCGACAGAAGGGGAAAACAAGAAATATCTTCCTTAACTGGAATCATAGGTGCCACCTTTAAATTTAATTATGTAGCAGATGGAAGCGGAATGTAGATTTCATACAAATTCCAAGGTCCTTCTGGAGTGCAGATCCTGGACCAGCAAAATCTCATGTGGTCCTGACCTGATGAAGTTTATGCAACCCCAGAGGAAATCTGATAAAGATTTAAAGTTTGCAAATGAGTTTGTGTGTATCTGTGATTATATTTTATTATCACCATCTAACAGAATAACAGAATCGGAAGGGACCTCGGAGTTCATCTAGTCCACCCCCCTGCTCAATTTGGAGAACCTACTTTGCAGACAAATGGCTGTCCAATCTCTTTTTAAAAACCTACAATGACTCTACACCTTCTGGAGGCAAGCTGTTTCACTAATTACATTCTCACTGTTAGGAAATTCCTCCTTAGCTTCACGTTTCTCCTCTCTTTGCTCAGTTTCTATCCATTGCTTCCTGCCCCTCAAATATTGGAACCCTGCTTCCAATACCCATGTTCCCCTGAAAATAAGACCGGGTCTTATATTTATTTTTGCTCCAAAAGATGCTAGGACTTATTTTCCAGTTAGGTCTTGTTTTGAGTCTTATTTTCAGGGTAGGGCTTATATTATGAGCATCCTGAAAAATCATGCTAGGACTTATTTTCCAGTTAGGTCTTATTTTCGGAGGAACACGGTGGTAGTCCCAAAGGTGCTTTTTCAAGAGGCAACTGGACTTTTCGGTTTTTCTTTGAAGACGTTTCCCTTCTCATCCGAGAAGCTTCTTCAGCTTCTTGGATGAGAAGGGAAACGTCTTCAAAGAAAAAGCAGAAAGTCCAGTTGCCTCTTGAAAACGCAACCATGACCTGTCTCCATGGACTGCTTCCAATGGCTAACCTTGTGGTTTCCTAGTCTTTTGTACCCATGTGGCACTCCCAACCATTGTGAGCTGCCTTGTGTGTTCAAACTGATGAGAGCAGTGGAAGATGGGTAGACTTCAGCTCCCACAATTCCTCAGCCAATAAGCTTTCAAAAGAGTGGATGTCAACTCCAGAACTGTGACTGGGGAACTGAAGTTCACCCGCCTTCAGGTTGCCAAAACACTGAACTAGAGTAACTTTATTTCAAATACAAAGAGTGCAAAATCGGCAGAAGTACTAAGCCCACGCTTAGCAATCTTCAAAAACCCTCCCAACTTCTAACAATAGACTTTCTCCAGCTGCCAATCCCCACCTCCTTTTCATTCTCTTTTCCTAAATATTCTTCCACTTTGTTTGGGATGTCTCTGAGCTTCCCTTTTTCCCCCCTCCCTAATTATTTCCTGGCTTCCCAGTTCTCTTTAAAAAAAAAAAAGTGGGTATATATTTTTGAAGCTCGGTTAATTGTTTTCACTCTTTTCAAGCTGTGGCAGCAGCAAAATATTGGAGCTGCAATGGTGGGAAAGGAGGACAAAGCTTGATTGAAGTTTTTAAGCGGTCACGCTTTGTTGTTTCTACCTGCTGTGGACTGGATGGCTGGCACGCAAAACATCTCTTCCTGCCAAACCATAGCCTTTCTTAAGGTTTCTGCATCTTACCCATCCGATTCTTTGTATGTTGCCCTTCTAGTTCTGGGCCTTTTCTTCCCCCTGCTGCCCCCTTTTAAGCCAGATGGTTCTGACTAAACCCAACCCCGTGTGTTTTGAAAGCCACTCTGTGTTCTTCGCCTCACCTGAAACGAGGTTCAGGTCCTGCCATTCTCTTCAGCAAATTCGACCAAGAACCATGTTCTGTTTTCTTCTGGATACTCAGATTTTCCCCCCAATCCAATGAAACCTCATCAAAGAATCCTCGGTGCTTTCGAAATATATTCTAACCTAACGTCTTACATATTTTTTACAAACAGCATAGAGCTGGAAGAGACCTTGGAAGTCTTCTAGTCCAACCATCTGCTAAAGCAAGAGACTCTATACTGTTTTTTAGCCTGGCTAGGCAGCGGAGGAAGTCGAAGAAAAGAGGAGGAAGTCCCTTAAGCGTAGAGATTTTCATTTTTGCACCAAATTCTTTCAGCCGGTTTTGTCTTTTCTTTTATGAGTCTTCCGAGCGCAGAGAGTTGGAGAAATTGTCATATACACACAAAGCTACGATAAAGGATGGGTTTAAAAGTCTCCAAACTTTAAGAACTCTTGGCGACTTCAATTCTCCAAATTCCCTGACTGGCGGAGAAACTCTGGGAGTTCACAAATCTTAAAAGTTGCCAAGATTGGAGTCTCCTGGCTTAAAGGGATGGACCCGGTGTAAGAAGTCATTCGGTTGCAATGCTAAGTGAAAGAAGACAGCATGGAAACCCAAACCCAAGCTGGTCACACCCAATGTTGTGGCAGTTGTGGATTTAATTTCTGCACACATGGGATTTAGATAATAATAGAGCTGTGAATGTGTTAATCGCATCAAAGGAAGTGACTAGGTGCGTTCAGCCTGACACTGTTTAGAATTATTTGATTTTGGCATTGATAAACACTAGGAATTGTCAACAGACTAGAGTGCTATTAAAAACGGGATGGGCCTCAACCCTAACCATTTGTTTAACAACAGTTTGAAGTCACACTCCCTTCTACCACTGATGATGTTACTTAGTTGGGTCATGAAATGTCTGCAAGTCAACAACCAAGCTCAAAGAACCCCACAATCTGCTCCCTCCTCCTCCTTCACTCTACAAACCCCACTTTCTTACTAACACTGATGATGTTATCTAGTTGGGTCGTGAAATGTCTGCAAGAAAACCACCATCTTCAGAGAGCACCAAGGACCCTACGGTCTTCCTCCTCCTCCCCCATTTCAGAAATCCCACTTCCTTCTAGCACTGATGAATGTTACCTAGTTAGGTCAATCAATACAATTGAGCGAGTCCAGAAATATTTTACAAGAAGAATATCCTACACTCCTTTGTTCGCAACGGAATACCCTACACCACCAGACTTGAGATTCTAGGCTTAGGCAACCTTGAACTACTCCAGCTAAGATTGGACTTAAGCATAGTACACAAAATCGTATGTTACAATGTCTTACCAGTTAATGAATATTTCAGCTTTAACCGCAACAACACAAGAGCACACAACAGATATAAACTCAAGGTAAACCACTCCAAACTTGATTGCAGGAAGTACGATTTCAGCAACAGAGAGTGGTCAATGTCTGGAACTCACTACCTGTTGTCACCTGCTCAAACCCCACTCCTTCACCCTCAAACTAACCTCTATTGACCTCACCTATTCTTATTTCTATTATATTGTAAGCATTTGACTAAATAAATAAAATAAATAAATAAATAGGTCATGAAACATCTGCAAGGAAACTATCAAAGTTAGAGAGCTTCAAAAACCGCACAAACACCACCTCCTCCTCCTCCTCCTCCTCCCACCCTCTGCAAATCTCACTCCCTTCTAGCCCTGATGATGTTACCTAGTTGGGTCATGAAATGTCTGCAAGGAAACCCCCAAACTCAGAATGCACCAAAGACCCCACCGTTCAACCCCCGAGCTACAAAGCTTCTCTTCTATGGGCATTCTTGAACTTGTTTTTCACAGGGCCAACTGCCAACGTGGTGTGGTGAAGGTCACAGAGCGCTAGCTTTTTCAGAACATGGATTTTGCTGCAGGCTAGCCAAGAGACTCTGCAGCCTCCCTTCTTTAAGTGGGTTTCGGTAAAAGGGACTCCGCAGTTTTTAAAAAGCTGGTATTTTGTTAGCCGGGTGCCCTTTAGGATCAATCCACCACTGTGTGTTGGCTGAAGAGCCTTTTGTTCCTCAACAGCAGAAGACCATGAAGTGTTGAGAAGGGATGAGGACAGATCTCCAGGCTGCCAGCTGGGATGGCAAGACTCCTGCCAAACTCCCTGCAGGAAGGGCAAGGGGCAATTTGTCTATCTCACGCAGTTGCCACAGCCCCGGATTGCAATGGGGCCATGGTGGAGGGGAATCACCGCTGCTTTCTTGCCACGTTTTGGTAGCTCTTCCAACGGTCCATTTTGGGGGGTGAGAATGCTGTCTGATCTTCCCCTGGTGGCTTGGTGGAAGTGGTGTAAAGGCAGAAGAGGAGGCTGGCAGGGTTACTGTGATGGGTGTAGCACAAAGTGGCCCCAAAGTGTGAGGGTTTCACACACTCCCCAGTTGCTGCTAATGTGGGATGCATTTTGGTGCGTGCTTTTCCAGTGTATAGCCGGTTAGACTTTTGCTGGTGATGGGCACGCTTCTGATCAATCGTACTCTCTAGCAATATGACACTTTTTAATTTTATTTTAAAGATGCTCTACATAGTTTTTTCCCCCCAGATCATGTTGCATGATGTTTATGCAAACTCTTTTCCTGTGCAGTCCTTTCCTCTACTTTTCCTCCTTCTCATCATCTGTGCATTCTTCTCCTCCTTCCTTCCATCCCTCTTTTCCCCCCTCTTCCTTCTTACTCCCTTTCCTCCCTTTTCTCTTCCTTTCCTCCCCCTTCTCTTCCTCCTCTGCTTCTTCCTTCCTTCCATCCTTCACCTTTTTCTTATTCTTCCACCTTCTTTGACTTTCAATCCTTATTTTTTTCTTCCATTCTCCTCCTCCTCCTTTCTTCCCTCTTTCTCCTCTTACTCCCAACCTCCACCTTTTTTGCCCTCCTTCTTCTCTTCTTCCTTCCACCCTTCACTTTTCTCTTCTTCCTTCCACTATCTTTCTTCTCCTTTCAATCCTTTTTTTCTTCCTTTCTCCTCCTTTCTTCCATCCTTCTTTCTGCTCTTACTTCCATCCTCCTTCATCTCTTTTTATCCTTCCTTCCTTTCATCCATCCATCCTTCCTTCATTTCTTCCTTGGATCCCCCATTTCCTCCCTTCCCCTCCCCTGTTCCTTCCTCAATCTATCCATTGTGAAATACAAGAAGAGTGAATTTCCAAGGATAACCCAATTTGTGAGATAGAAAACACAAGACAGGGTCCAAATTCACCCCCCGCCCCAAGGCAAAGTCAAGGCATCCCTCCCAGGCCATAAAGAGTGCCTGGTCTTGGACAAAACCCGCCCCCCACTCCCAAAATCTTCCATCCATCTGCGGCTCACTCCTTCGGCACATGCTCCAAGACGCAAAGCCTCCTCTCGGTTCCCTTTCAGTCTGTCTGCGGAGCCAAAAAAACACTCCCAAGAATGCCAGGGGCGGCATGCTTTCAAGTCCTAATTCATAGCTGGCACCGCCAAGAGTTCAACACTTCAAAGCTGCTCAACTCCCAGGCTCCTCAAACCGATTCTCATGCTTCGAAGCCGTCGCACCAACCAAGCCATTCCGCAAAGAGCTTTCATTCCCTTTGGCAATTTTCTTGGGGTGGTGGGAGAGTTGGGAGAAGGGGGGTTCACTCCAGTGGGGTGAGTTCTGCCTGGGAACTCTGCCCAGTTTGCAGATCGGTCTCTTGGGGTCGCTGGGAAATGTTCTGCCATCTTGGAGCTGAGCTGACTCGAAGGCTGGGCTGGTGTCTTCTGATGTGTTCGTTTTTGCGTCCCCAGCTCACGTTAGCTTGGGAAAAAGAAGCGCCGTGGCATCTGGAACACGGCGCGGGGTGCGCCTTTTGGCGGGGGATGTCTCAGCATGCTGGGTTTTGTAATCCCAATCTCAGCTCAGCAAATGCAGCAATGAGCTGTGAAAATTGGTGCCCTCAGGCCAACTACCCTTTGAATAACAGATTAACAGAGCAGGGAGGGACCTTGTAGGTCACCTAGTCCAACCCCCTGCCCAAGCAGGAGACCCTACACCATTTCCGACAGGTGGCAGTCCAGTCTCCAAGAAGAGACCTCCAGTGATGAAGCTCCCACAACTTCTGACACTGATTGATTGTTCTCACTGTCAGAAAATCTCCTTATTTCCACGTTGAATCTCTCCTTGATAATTTTCCACCCATGTCTTGTCTGTTAGAACATCTGTTTCCTGGTGCTTAGTGAATTTGGCGGTTTTCTTGCAGGTTTTCATTATTATAGGTAGCATCATGAAATGCCTGCAAGAAAACCTCCAAGCTCAGAGCACCAAGCATCCCATAATACCATCGCTTTGTTAGCGGACCTCCCTATTTTTTCACCAACATAGTGGGACTTTCCTGCCTTCCATTTTTCTCTCCACTAACTACGTTATCATAACCCACTAAGATTGAGGGTCCCTGGCTGGCTCAAAGCCCACCCTGGGAATCTGATTCCTTTATCCAGTAAAGGCACAACTATAACAATGGTGCGTTTCAAAAAAAAATTGATCACCGGTTTGGTGGGCGTGGTTTGCGCATATGCACGTGCGCCAAACGCACACTTTGTGCAGGCCTCCTGCAATCCTGCACCCTCCCAGTTGCTTCAGCAGCTGCTGCGCAGCAATCTGCTGTGCCGCGCAAAGCAGCTGCGCTTCAAAAGCAGGTTAGTACGAGTGAGCGGGTGGGCCCAACCACAGAGCGTCGGAGAGAACCAGTTCGGTATCCACTGCTCGTTGGCGCTACCGGCTCGGCAGAGCTGGGCCAAACTGGTAGAATACCACCATTGAACTATAATGGCAATAAGGACTGGCTAATTAATTCATTTTTTGGCCCGGTGAATGGCAGTGTGTGGGATTCTTCCAAAGCTGCTGTGCTCTCCACCGAGTTCACTCTGGGATCCCCAGCTGGGAGCTGAAAAAATACAAAATTTATTTCCTCTCTACCACTCTTGGCACCTCTTCCCAATCCAACTCCCTTTCCAAGCTGGTCTTTCAAGTGATGCAACCCTTTCCAAGTTTGGAAGGCGGTGAAAAGCCGCACACTGGAAAAGGAACATCTTGAGCGCACACTCCTGAAGCATCAAACTCTTTCCCCCCCCCCCTTTCTACGATGTGGAAACCATAAGCCTGGTTTTTTATTGTGTCCCCTCCATTAGGAGGGACCTAGAAGAAAAGTGCTTCTAGGAGAGGAAGGGTGGGAAGGACCCAAAGGAGATCCCAACAAAAGAAAGCAATTACTACCAACCTTCCTTCCATTGAGGACCTGTGTGCTGCATGAGTCAAAAAGAGGGCTCTGAAAATATCTACATACCCCTCACATCCTGGACATAAACTGTTTCAACTCCTTCCCTCAAAACGACGCTACAGAGCCCTGCACACCAGAACAACTAGACACAAGGACAGTGTTTTCCTGAACGCCATCACTCTGCTTAACACATAATTCCCTCAACACTGTCCAACTATTTACAAAGTCTGCACTACTATTACTGTTAATCTTCTCATCACTCCTTATCACCCCTCCCCTCCCACTTGTGACTGCATGACTGTAACATTGTCGTTGTATCCTTATGCTTTATATGGACTGTTTCCTAGTATGATTTGATTGCTTATTGTACCCTATGACTATCATTAAGTGTTGTACCTTATGATTCTTGACTCTTAATGAATGTATCTCTTCTTTTATGTACATTGAGAGCTTCTGCACCAAAGACAAATTCTCTGTGTGTCCAATCACACTTGGCCAATAGAGAATTCTGTTCCGTTCCATTCCATTCCATTCCATTCCATTCCATTCCATTCTATTCTATGTTCTCCATCATCTTCACATTCAAGATTTGGAGTCATAATCCTCCAGCCCATGCAGGTCTTCTTCAGCACTGGGGAACATCAGAAAGGAAGTCTCACGGAACAAAACCTACGCCTGATTGCCATAGTTCTGTATCACATGGAAAAATAAACTAGAGTTAGAGATAGGTTAATTCTGGTTAAATATTGCAGAAAAGCTTTCTCCCATTATGTGTGCTCGGACCATGGACCTAATGTCCAGAAGGGTGGTGAGATCTCACAGTATTCATGTAAACAAGGCTGGACCTCCCATCTTTTGGGGGGAGGTGATGTAATTTGGAGTTCTTCTCAGATGGCTTGATGACCTCTTGATACCGGCAGTCAACTTACAGCCACCATTGAGCCCAAAATCTATGTTGCTAAGAAAGACGGTTGTTAAAAGTGAATTTTGCCACATTTTATGACCTTTCTTGCCGCAATTACCGAGTGAATCACTGCAGCTGAGAAATTAGTAACCCAATGGTTGTGATTTTAGTGAATTTAGTGGTGTAGTGGTTGGACTGCAGTACTTCAGGCTACTTCTGCTGACTGCTGGCTGCCAGCAATTTTGAAGGTTGACTCAGCCTTTCATCATTCCAAGGTCAGTAAAATGAGGACCCAGATTGTTGAGGGCAACAGGTTGATTCTGTAAACTGCTTAGAGAGGGCTGGGAAGCGCTGGGAAGCGGTATATAAGTCTAAGGGCTATTGCTATTGACTTTGCTTGTCAGAAGGTTGCAAAGGGGATCACATGACCTCAGGACACTGCAACTGTCACAAGTACATGCCAGTTGCCAAGCATCTGAATCCTGATCACATGACCATGGGGATGTACCAACGGTCGTGTTATAAAAGGCCCCAAGTTCCTTTTTTCAGTGCCTTTTTGGTCACAAAATGCACTCTACTTGCACTCTACTTTTCATGATTAGAGATATGTCCATCTCTTCATTTTTATTAGTCAAGGATTAGCTGTGCATATACAGACACAGTCTGAACCCAGTTATGGAGCCAAGTCTCACTTCTTTTTGAAAGCTTTTCCACATCTATCCCCGGAGTCCCATTTGGGCCTCCAAAGTGCAGCAAAGGGATGGATTTTTCCTCTGCCCAAACCCTGGGGATTCCCCAACCATCATGTCTGTTGGAAACCTAGATTCAAAAGGAGTAGCTTGTCATCAAAGCTCTAAAAAAAGGAAAAGAACTTTTAATTAACACTGCCTGTCAGCCTGGTTTTTAATTGCCCTGTTTTGTAGACGTTGGAGAGCCCAACCCACAGCCCTCACTTGGCTTGAAAAAGAATCTTGGGTTTTTTCTTTTTTCTTTTTTGCAGGCAGACCAAAAAAACAAAACTTGGTAGCCACAGGTCAGGAGTTGAAAAGCAGCGCAGGAGAGTTTCGTAAGAGCTCTCTAAAATCTGAAATTATTTTCTCCGCATTACAAGCCGCCGGCAAGTAGCCGAGCATTAGCTGGACCACCAGGGCCAAGTCAGGAAAAAAAATAAAAATGAAAATATCCCGCTAGTTGGTGAAAAAGATAAATTTATGGAGCTCATTACTCAGTGGATATGACTTGTAAGTACAACTTTTTTGCAGTCGTAGATCATGGACCAGACAATGGGTGGTGAAATATGGCCCTCCTTGACTGGAGCATGTGCTGTCCAGACAGTTATAGTTAATGGGATTTGGGATAGTTAGGAATTGAGAGCTGTTCCCTTAAGGGAATGCATCATGGTAAATGTAGTTAAGGTATCCTAGGAAATGTGGCCACATCTGTAACCCTGATTGGTCACTGAATTGACCCTTGGTGGGTCGCGAGAGGTTTCTTCACTCTTGCTTGAACACACAGCCTCATGGTAGCAGCTCTACCCCCTGCCTCTACGATATGGGATGAAAGAGATAACCATCTTTTTACCCATAAAGACAGATATGCAAAAGATTGGACATTAAGAAGAACCTCATCATAACTGTGAGTTGATAAGGATGCCTGATGAACCAATAAAAGAGACTTTGTATGAATGCTTTGTGGAGTTTATCTATCTGCCTTTGTACAGTATTTGTACAGGACAGGACAGGCAGAATAGTAAAAAGATGGTTATTTAAAAAATCTAGAATCCTGAAGCCCTGAGATCCGCAGTATTGAAGCCAGGAGTGAATGTGCAATGCCATTCTCTTTGTAAGGGGTCAAAATCCCCCCTCCCCACTCTTCAGCGAGAGAAGCTTCACTGTCTCGGGTTACATCTCTGCTAACTTAAAAGGAACTAATTGTGCAAACAAAGGGAGTGGGCAGGTATTCCTCATCTATCCCTGTCTTCCTCCAGTTACAAACCCTTTCCAAACGCAATGAGAAAGTTTCAGAAATCTTGCTGGTACTTCTAAAAGGAAAACTATTTTTGCTCTGCTCGTTCCAACTGAAAGGCTTCGCATTTCTTAAGCTCTCGGCTGCATCGAAGAGGCAATAAAAGAGACCTCTGGCCGGTTTATTGGGGGTCATAAATCATTACTGAAGGACCATCTTCAAAGCAAAGGAGCACATTCCCCCCGCCCTCCCAAGACACAAGGTTAATTCAAACAGCTATATGAATAAAGGAGCAACTTCTTTTTTGCTTAAAAGCCTAAAGTTTATTCATGTTTTCCTCTCTTTACTAAAAAATTAAAAGTATAACAAGGCCACACTGCATGCAACCTTTGGATGAATTTATTTGTATTTGTTTGATGAATTTCTCTTCCAGCGAGTAAGCAATGAATTCCTTTGGGGCTCACCCCCCTCACCCGCCCCCCTCCAAAGAGTCAGGCAAAGCAGTCCACAACACCATCTGGTGGTCAAGAAGAAATTTCCTAGAGAATTCAAAGAATGTTTTTTTTTTTCACAAGAATTAGAGGAACTTTCCCAAATTTAACCAGTGTTTTACCAATGAAAATTCTTTTTTTTTTTTGTAACTATTGTGGAAACATTTAGCAACTTAATTCAAGGTTCCAGTACTACCTGCAGCCTAACCTGTGCTTAGCATCAGTGTCTTCCAGACCTAGCCAGTACCACCAACAGGCCTATAGGGGCCAGTTTGTGCAGCAAGCAACACTAACAGGCAACCCTGCATTTTGCTCTCACGTCTTCAGACTCAACAACCAACGCTTCCTATAGCGCCCACTTGTGTAGCAAGCACGCAACGCACCCTAAAAGCAGCCATATTATGCAGCGCCACCTATGTGCTCAAGTACTAAATTTAGCAGAAACTCTGCTCCCAGCACCCCCTAGCAAAATAAAGGGGATTACGCGGAAAACCACTAAATTTTCCAAAATTCGCCTTTTGCCCAATTTGAAGTATGGCAACTTCTTCTGCCGTGACAGATGTCTCTGATGTCCCACCTGAAACTGTGCCAAGAACACTTCACACTTTTGACAGTCAAACCCATCTTAGGAGAGGCACTATTTCAGACTACCAGAGAAGACAATGACTTAGCCTTGTCTATGGAAGAGAAAAAGTTCCTGCAGCTTATGGATAAGGAATTTCAACAGGATGAAACTGATAGTTGGATCGCTCTGCTACCCTTTCGCACTCCCAGACAACACTTGCCAAACAACCAAAAATATGCACTCTCCCACCTCTTTAGTTTGAGACGAATCATGACCTGGAAGCCAGAGATGAAAGCTCACCTGGTGGAGTTCTTGGACAAAATGATACAGAATGGACCCGGTGAGCCGGCCCCACCCCTGGAGACAGATGAAGAGATTTCCTTCTATTGGAAGATTTTTTTGTCCTTTTACAAGGCCATTTAGGCTAAGGATCATGGGAATTCTAGCTGTCCAACACCTCTGGAATGCACCCCAACTGGAAACCCATTTCTCTTAAAATGACTGCGCACATTTGAGGCATTGGCCCTTTAAGGCATTCATTTTGGTTCCTTATTATCTGAACAACCCAAAGCTTTATTTACGGAATTAAAAAGCAAATCCTTTTCCAATTTAGGAAAAAATGAATAACTGGCTCGTGAAATTACACCGAAGATACTACAAGAATTTTCATTTCCAAATTAGCCAAGGGCCCAATGGCACTCTCCAAAATTCACCGTCTGGATTCACAGCCTTAATTTTCCCACCAGGAAGATGTGGGGGGGTGGGGGGAGAGAAAGATCACCTGGAGGTGCCCTTTCCAAATCTTCCTTTAATGTCAAATGTTAAAACAGAAAAAGTTGAGGGGAGACATCAGGTGCTGGACCAGCCCAGTTTGGTCATCTGAACATGGATTGGGGTGCTGTTTATTTATTTCAATAAATTTGTTTGCCACCCATCCCGCAACTCTATACTGAAAGGCCTTGACTAATGACTGTAATCGATCTGGAATTAGTTATGTCATGCCAGTCATTAAGCGGATCACCAGGGGACTGCATTTGGTTTTACAAACCATTTTTTGTGGCAGCTAAGCAAAGTTGTTAAGTGAACTCATGGTTTTCTATGAGCTAGTTGTGCCGAAAACTGGAAATAAGTACTGGTTTCCACCAAAAATATAATAAATAACAGTCAGGATGCTAAAAACAATCCCAAATGCAGGCTGGCTTCTTGAGTGCCCAAAATATGGTCATGTGACCACAGGTGAGTGACAGCTGTCAGAACTTCAAACCTGGGTCATAAATACCTTTTGCGTGGTGTGTCATGACTTAAGTTGCTAAGCAACTGGTCATAAGTCAAGGATTTACCCGTAGAGACCCAGAAATCCCAGGAGGAGAAAAATGGCTTTGATGATTGACAAAGAAAATGGGATTTGTACCTATTGCTGAAGGTGTGATTGTGATGATTTATGCACATTACATGTGGCTGGAATGAGCTGTTCCTTCTGTGTCCAGCTCGGCCAGAGTACTGGGAATATGGCTCTAAACAACAAAAGAACATTTCATCCAGCAGCAAAACACGGTTCTTGTACAAACAAAGTTGTTTGCCTACATTTGCTGTCTGCTTTTGCAGCTGGCTCCGCTCCTCACAAAGTTAATTATTAGCCCTTATTTTTTCTTTCCTCTTTTCCCTTCCTTTTTTTCCCCTTTTCTTTTTACAGTAAGCTGATCTCTCCAGCTCGGTTTAAAAAAAAAAACACCTAGTCTTGAATAGGGCGAATATTTCTTGCAAAATCTCTCAGCCCATTTGAAAGCAGCCTGGAGCCACAGCCAAGTGTAGACACACCGAAGTGTAAAAGTTTTGTTTTCTCGGAGTGAGAAGGATCTCGAGACTTTATGTTCAGATTTGGGGAGATGTTTTGCTTGAAAGGCTGTCTGTTTTAAACAAACAACCAATTAGCCATGTTCGGGCAGGCCACAAAATGGCAGCAGGGATATGCTGGAGGGTAGAAAGTGCAGCAGCTTTTAAAGTCAGAAGTATTTCAAATTCAGATTTACAGATAGTCCTCAACTTACGACCAGAACTGGGACAAGAATTTCCACTGTCAAACAAATTGAGTCGTGCTGGATTTTATGGCCTTTTTGCCAGGTTTTGAGCAAACCATTGCAGTTGTTAATTGAATTATATGGTTGTTAAGTAAACCTGGTGTAGAAAGTTAGCACCCACCCACCTCTTAGAAGAATAAAATATTTTGAGGAATATTAAAAAAGTCAGGATAAAATATTTCCCCTAAAAGAGAAATAAAAAATCTCAAGGAAGACAAAAACTCAGAGCCCCAGCTCCCGCCCCCCAGGAGATATTTTGTGCTCATTAAGAAAGACTAGGCAATCTTATCTACAAAACAAAAGACCTTCTGCTTCAGGGTGATGTGATTAGACATGACCCTCTGGGACATAATAAGACACAGAGCTGATTGCATCGTCCTCAGAAACTTCAAACAAACGTCTGACAACCTATAGAGCCAGCCATGACCCCTACATAACCCCTACAACAGCCAACAACAGCCAACAGAGTACATGTTCTTGGACATGAATAGGAAGCTCAAGTTCAAAGCCCAAGAGAAAGTATAAATACCCCCCACTCTCAACTCCATGTGGTCAGCCACCCAGAAGCCATGTGGTTCTGCTTCGTCATTAAACCATCTTTCCAGTTAGCCCCCATGTTTCCAGTGTCTTTCTCCCAGCTTGGAACAGAATCAGATGGATATTTCTTCCAACAGAGGCTTCTCCCATTGGCTTTGCTTGTGAAGTTTTATAAAACAAAGAGTAAATATGTAGTCAGAAGAAGGAACTTCTTTTTAAGAAGATGGATGCTCCCCAACTTGGATTTCCCAATGCTGAAGAATCTAAGCTTTCCAGAGCAGTCACATCATTTAAAATTAAAATTTACAACACCATGGAGATAGTCCAGCCTTGAATTTTACGTGGGCCACAGGAAGGGATCACTCCAGAAAATCATGACAGAAAAAAAAATTGCAGATCAGCGTTCAGAAATCAAGCACGTTTTTACCCTGAAAATAAATTCTTAAAAATATCCATTAACATAGTAACAATTTTAGAGATGCAAAATATTTATAAAGCACAGCACCACCATGTGGTCACCAATGGTGTAACTCAAGACAGAGAAGTCCTCCATTTACAACTTAAATGGTTATGAGACTTTTTTTATTGTTGAGCATGGCGTTAGTAAGTGCAAGCACCAGTCTTTATTTTTTTCAGTGCCACTGTAACTTCAAATGGCCACCAAGCAAACGGTTGTAACTCAAGGACATCCTGCAACTCCCTTTCTTTAGCCCAGGCTGATGTTGTCTGTACAGATGAAAAATACCTTGTTATTATTTCATACATGACTTGAGATATTTCAGCAATTTGAATGTTGTGCTGACATATAGAAATATTGTGATTTTTTTTCTCCCTTTGACTTCCAGTCTCCTGGTTTATTATTCATGTGCAGTAGAGAAATGTTACTGTTGAGATGTAAGGGATCCTCTTGAACCCTTGGAGAACACGGGTGCAAAATTTACCCAAAATTTAATGTCAAGCTTCATTAATTCCTGCAATGTGTTGCTGTGTTTGTTTACCTTTCCCAAAAATATTTTTTAAAATATGTAGATGAAAATTACACACACATACACACAGAGAGAGAGAGAGAGAGAGATTTGTGCCCCAATTGTGTAATATTTGAAATAAGGTAATCACACAATTTTGAAAAGAGTTTTCACACTTATGACCGTTGCAGCATCCCCAGTCATGTGATCAAAATTCAGATGCTTGGCAATTGACTCATATTTATGGCAATCTTCTAACAAGCAAAGTCAGTGGGGGAAGCCAGATTCACTTAACAATCATGTTATTAATTTAACAGTTGCAGTCATTCACTTAACAACTGAAGCAAGGAAGGTTGTAAAATAAGCCAAAGCTCACTTAACAAATGTCTCACTTAGCAACAGAAATTTTGGGCTCAGTTGAGGTCATAAGTCGAGGATTGCCGTAGACGACTATGTCTGATGGCATTTCTCCCACTGAATCATCTGTCTGAAATGGTATAGGGTCCCCTGCTCAAGCAGGCAGTTGGACTTCCAACTCTGTCCCTTCCAACTGTTATTCTATATTAAATCTCTTAAATTCAAAGTGTTTGTGTCAGCTAGTTGGCCATCAAACCTTTTTTAGATGTTCTTCAGTGACAATGAGGTAAGAAATTATGCACAAATCATTTCCATTGGCTGAAGATTACATTTTGAGGAATTTGTGAGTTTCTGTTAGAACACTGTTATGCTCAAAACATTGTCCTCTGTCTTATGTTCTCCTTGAGGCTCCATTAGTGGAAGAATGGGAAGGCATTGAGAGACCTGGCTCACAGAATCACCAAAAGTTGGTCAAACTTTAATGGATAACATTGTCTTCAATATCATCTGGAACTACATGGTCAACACCATCACCTTCGCTTCCTCCCAAGTTATAAGCAGGACTTTGGTTTTCTCAAAATATCATTTCTCACCAAGGGTGGTTGAAAGTTGGATGCCCAGAAGCATCTCAAGGACTTCCCATACCACCAAAGACCCAACCTGTCCACTTCATCTTACATACGCATTCTCCAAAGGCTGAGATGTAGCATTCCCATAATGCAGCGGTAGCAACCACCAGCCACTTAGACAGATGTTGCTTTTCACAGCAGCAGAAGTAAGAACTCTTAGTAGTGGATTTTATGGGGAATCCTTAAGAAATCTCCACCTTGCAGTTAAGCGATAGCTTTCTCATAATGGGTGTTCTTAATAAATCACTCTGTAACTGATAGAAAGAGCCATCATCAGAGACAGGAAAGCATCTCCGTTCCTAAACTGTAAGAAACCAAAAATAGTTCAAATATTCCTGAACCTATCATGTTGCAAATTCACAGAAAGGCACCAGAGGATTTTATTTTTAAGCCAACAGGTTTTTAAGAAACTTTTGCAACTCTAGAAGCTGAAATTTCATTTACCAAATGGAAGAGAGGAATAGCAGGAACCTTTTATAGAAGTCATTCTCCCATCTGACCTGAACTTCACATCACAGCCCTTCAACATGTTTTTTCCTGTCCTCAAAGCTCAAGGAAACAAGATCTTCAAAACATCCATTGTGATTTTTCTCCCTCCAAATCAGAAACAGATGAGATGCTATCTTTAAAGGATTAAGCCACTTGCCTATATCGCTAGATGTTGATGAGACGATGCGCTGGCTAATTCAGTTTCCATGCCTGCTCACCAGCATTTCAAATTATCTTGGGGGGGGGGGGGAGGACAGGAATCTGGAAAAAATCTGGAGGATCAGAATAGGATATGGGTGAAACAAGACAGAGAACATCTCCTGAATGTTATGATCCTTAAATGGGAGGATGCATAGGGGTTAAGTGCTTTGCCCAGTGGTTTTCTGTTAGATAATAGATGAAATGCATGAATGAACTGGAAGGCTCCTTGCAGGTCTTCTAGTAGAACTCCCTGCTCAAGTAGGAGAACCTACAACTATTTCAGATACGTGACTGTCTAGTCTCTTCTTAAAAACCTCCAGAGATAGAGCTGGTCCACAATTTCAGGAGGCAAGCTGTTCCACTGGTTCACTGTCCTGTCAGGAAGTTTTTCCTTAATTCCAGGTTGCTTCTCTCTTTGATTAGCTTCCAACCATTGTTTCTTGTCCTGGCCTCTGGTGCTTTGTAGAAGTTGACCCCCCTCTACTTTGTGGCATCCTCTCAAATACTGGAAGACTGCTATCATGTCACCCCTAATTCTTCTTTTCTTTAGACTAGTCAAACCCAAATCCCACAGCTGTTCTTCATGTTTTAAGTCTCCAGGACTTTGACCATCTTTAGTTTTTTTCTCTGAACATTTTCCAGAGTTTCAACATCTTTTTTGTAGGTGACCAGAATAGGATGCGGTATTCCAGGTGTAGTCTTACTTTAAAAAGGTACCAATACATTACATGAAGTTGATTCTATTCCTGTTTATACAACCCAGGTTTGTATTAGCTTTTTTGGCTGCTGTTGCACATTGCTGGCTCATATTCATGGATAGATAGGTAGGTAGGTAGGTAGACACTCAGACATATAAATAGGTAGGTAGGTAGGCAGACAGAGATATTGATATATATCTCACACCTATTTGTGGATTAGAGTTACAAAACAAGTTGCAAAAGAAGGAGCAATCTATCATTCTGCCATCTTGTGCATCCAGTCTCGTCTGTGGATTTGGGCCACATATCTGAGGTCGCCGTTCTTCTTTCAACAGCCACGGAGATTTTTTTTTTTTGGCCTCCTCCCTGGCCATCCAGCAATTCCCACCATTTCCCAGAACCATGGCAAGCCCAGCAGTCCTTCGGAAGCAAGGAAAACAAACACCCCCTTGAAAGGCAGAGCTGTCGGGCCCTCGCCCAGGTATCCCGGCCTCCCTCTCAACTTTCGGCTGCGTTGCGCTTCTCAATAGCATCGATTCAGTGGCTGCCGGTGGAGCGTGACTGTTGCACATCTGGACAAGCGGTTAAAGCAACAGCTGGCGGATAGGGTGCCCCGAGCCACCAAAGTAAATAGAAGGGGTTCTATGTGCTGGGAACCCAGATTTAAATAAACACAGACATTTAAAAAAACAGAGCCGGGTCATTTGGCAAAAGAATGGGCTCTTCAATCTGTTTGCCCAATTTCTTTCTTTCTTTTTTTCCTTACAGAAGGCAAAAGCACTTTGGGGTCACCACTGAGTGACAACCAGGATCGTCTTTTAGAGACCCGAAAAGTCAAATCTGACTTTGGGGTGTATGTGGTTTTTTTAAAATCGTTTTCCTTTAAAATTGTTTTTCAAAGTCAAATCTGATTTCGTGGTGTATGCTTTTTTTAAATCGATTTCCTTCAGAGAATTGAGATCTGTGTAAAAAAAAAATTTTTTTTAAATCATTTTTTCCTTCCAGAGAGAATTGAGGTCTGTGTAAAAATTATTTGTTTTTTAAATCGTTTTCCTTCCAGAGAGAATTGAGGTCTGTGTAAAAATTGTTTAGTCAGAAATGGGATTTTTTAAAAAAATCTGTAATAAAACTTTTTAAAACAGGAAAAAGAAACAAAGAATCCTGGCACGAGAGAAGGGATGGGGGTTTCTCCGGGTCCTCCTGACCGCGGAGTCTCCTTCTCGCCCGTCTCCGGCTGCCTCCACTCGATGCCGTCGCCCTCACCTCAGCGACCTCGACGGCGACCCGCCCGCCTTTCCCGCGCTTCAGAATATCTCGCGAGATCCGCCGACACTTCGTAGCTCTCGCGCCCCGAAGTCTTTAAATCAGGGATGGGGAAGCCATCCACCTATGACTTGTGGACTTCCGCTCCCAGAATTCCTCAGCTAGGCTTGGCTGGCTTAAGAATTCTGGGAGTTGAAGTCCACAAGTCATTAAAAGGGCCATGGTTCCACACCTCTGGCCTTAAAAACCAATCAGATTTCTACGCCTGGGTCTCGCTGCAACGCGACGAGAGGAGCAGTTTATTATTCCTTTCCTTCCATTTCCCGTTGTCCGTGTTCGTCCCTCCTCTCCGTTCTATCAGTCCATTCGCTAATGCTCTTGTCCCGCCCTCGCCCTCTCTTCTCCGATTGAATGAAATGAGTCATCTTTCACTGCCACCCTGCTTCTCTGCCTTCACCCTCCTTCGGGCAGCCAATAGTAGGCGAAGAGCCCGCCTCCGTCACGCCCATTCGTTGCCTGAACCGGAGCTTCACT
Source organism: Pseudonaja textilis (assembly GCF_049901715.1). Classification (NCBI taxonomy): domain Eukaryota; kingdom Metazoa; phylum Chordata; class Lepidosauria; order Squamata; family Elapidae; genus Pseudonaja; species Pseudonaja textilis. Next base: position 10,884,375 of record NC_142004.1, read on the forward strand.
TCTTTTTTTTTTGCCTCCCCCTGCGCCGATTGGCTTAGAGGCGGAGGCGCGGCTCCTCGGCCGCCAAGGCGCATGCCCAGCGGGGCTCGCCAGGTCTGCGGGCATGTCTCCGGTGCATTCTAAGCCCAATTCGGTGCCGCTATCGCGGCGGCTGCTGACACGCTACCTGCTCCTCCTCCGCCTTTATCCGGTGCTCACCAAGGCCGCCTCCAGGTGCGTGCGCCGGCTCGCCCTTCCCGACGCCTCTTTCAGAATCAGAGCTGGAAGGGACCTTGGAGGTCATCTAGTCCAGCCCCAGCTCAAGCAGGAGACCCTTTGCCATTTCAAACAGCGGGCTGTCCAGTCTCTCCTTAAAAGCCTCCAGAGATGGAGCACCCACAACTTCTGGTGGCAAGCTGTTCTACTGGTTAATTGTCCTCGCTCTCTTCCCCCCCACCACTCCATCTCTTCCATGGTCCACAAAGAATCAATCAGCATATGGAACAGGCTTCTCAAGAGCCCCCTCCTGTGCTGGAAGAATCACTCCCCCAAGAAAATCAATCAGAATAAAGATGGAAGGGACCCTGGAGGTCTTCTAGTCCACCCCCCCTGCACAAGCAAGAGAACCTATACCAGGGGGCAGCTACCTTAAATACTCAAAAGACCCATTTGGACCTGTTTCCCACAGAAAAGAAAACTCCACGGGCCAATAATTTAACAACCAGTATGACTTGTGTGGGTGTGTGGCCAACTCCATGTCACTCACTCACTCCCACCCAGTCACCTCCTGCTCTGGAATATGGAGCAAGTCTCCATTCCCAGCCATCACCCTTACTTTCTCAAGCCAGGAGAGTGATGGGGAGGAGCCAGACAATAGTGGGATCAGCCGATAGGAAGTCACATCAGAGGGCCGAAAGAGCCGCATGTGGCTCCAGAGCAGCAGGTTGCAGACCCCTGCCTTATACAATTTTGGATAATTGGCTGTCCAATCTCTTCTTAAAAACTTACAGTGATGAAGCACTCACGGCTTCTGGAGGCCAACTGTTCCACTGGCTGACCTCACCGTTAGGAAGTTTCTCCTTAATTCCAGTTTGCTTCTCTCCTTGATTAGTTTCCATCCATTGTTTCTTGTCCTGCCTTCTGGTGCTTTAGAGAATAAATTGACCCCCTCCGTCCTCTTTGTGGCAGCCCCTCAAATACTGGAAGACTGCTGTCACCTCAGCCCCTAATCCGTCTTTTCATTAACCTGGACAATGGGACTGCAGCCCTTCAGAAAAGTATCTTAAAACAATGAATGCTGTACAATGTATGTTTAGAATAGAATAGGATAGAATAGAATAGAATAGAGCTGGAAGGGACCTTGGAGGTCTTCTAGTCCAGCCCCCTGCTCAAGCAGGAGAATCTATAGCATTTCAGACAAGTGAACAGTCTAGGCCAGCAGTAGTCAACCTGGTCCCTACCGCCCACTAGTGGGACTTCCAGCTTTCATGGTGGGCAGTAGGGGTTTTGTCCCCTACTTTATAAATCACCATTACTGTGGAACCGGTGGGCGGTTAGAGAAAACTTTATTACTAACAGAGATATGAAAGTGGGCGGTAGGTATAAAAAGGTTGACTACCCCCTGGTCTAGACGCTTCTTCAAAACCTCCAGTGATGCAGCACCCACGATTTCCAGAGGCAACTTCTGTTCCACTGGTTAATTGTCCTCACTGTTAGGAAGTTTCTCCAAGTTGCTTCTCTCTTGGATTAGTTTTCATCCGTTGTTTCTTGTCCTGCCCTCAGATACTTTGTAGAATAATTTGACCCCTTGCTCTTTGTGGCAGCCCCTCAAATACTGGAGCACTGCCATCGTGTCACCCCTCGCTTTTCTCTTCTTTAGACTTGCCAAACCCAAATCCTGCAGCCGTTCTTCATTATGGTTTAGTCTCCAGGCCTTTGGTCGCCTTAGTTGCTCTTCTCTGAACTCTTTCTGGAGTCTCAGTGTCTTTTTTACACCTTTACATTTTTATCTGATGCGTCCTTTCTTCCCACAGTGCCTTCCTGTCAGCTCTAGGGAGTCTCCTGTCTCAACTAATTGAGAAGAGCCAGAAAAAGAAGCGCCTTGACTGGCGGGAACTCCTCCGGTTTGCTACCTATGGGTAAGAGGGGACGGGTGGAAGAAGAAGCTCGCGGGAGGTGCAGCCAAGCAATTTGAAAAGTCTGGGAGGGGATCTCGTCCCTGGCGTTGCCTTTTGGATGTTGTTATGTCATGCAGTCTCTCCAATAAGCCTTCGGTTCCCAAAATTGGCGAGGCAACCCTCACCCCCATTTTTTGGCATTGGCATTTAGTGCTTGGGGGTGGGTTCAGGGGCAACATGTCAACCGTCCCACTCAGTCATCTGGCAAAGAAAGGCCATTTGTTTTGCCAAAACACTGTTCTGACCTAGGCTTCCCAAAATCATGAAGCAGACTCCTTGTCCCGATAAAACCCCTTTTATTTAGTTTGCAGTGAATTCCTCTCTAGCAAAGTCTCGGCTAAAAGTCCTTGCAGACCTTTATCAGGCTTGGAGAGTTGGCAGGCTGATATCTTTCAGGTGCCACACTGTAGCCAACAATACTTGGCAAGATTGCAGGAACCATCTTCACGCAAATGAACTGATTGCCTCCTGCAAAGCCCCACTCCCCTTTCGCTCCTCTTTTATTCCCTATGGGAGGGGCCATTCACCGTCCACCTGTGCCTTTACTCCCGAGTCGACCCTTGTTCCTTAGCTGTTCCCTTCTCCTGGCAGCTCTGTGCATGCGCACACTGGGAATAGGCTCCAGCTGTTCTTCTGCCCCACTGATGTCCGACTCCAAAGACAGCTGATACTGTCGGACGGCCCTGGCCCCACCTCTGCCTCCGATGCAGAGCAGCCTTCTCCAGACACCAGGACCAGCCCATGTTCTGCCCCAACCTTCTCACTGTCTGAATCTGCTACCAGCTCTGCTGGCTGCTGGTGGGCCACAGCATATATTTTACTGAAGCTTAAATGGTTACGGAAGTAACAGAAGCTGAATCTGAGATTTTCCCACGTAAGCAATAAGAAAAACCCTCCCTAGTTAGCTTTCTCTCGGCTGCTTATCTTTGCTTTTTTCGAAGCTTGCTAGCAACTCCCATAACTGGAAAGGTGTGGGCATTTGGGAGGGGAAGAGTGCTTGAGTTGTGAAGCAATGTTGTGGGAACTTGCATGGACTCTGACAGGAACCAGAGGTGCCAAACTGAGTCATCTTGCTCCCGACTCCAAAGGCAGCTAATAACTGTCAAATTCACTGATGTTCTTCTGCCTCACCGATGTCTGACTCCGAAGGGAGCTGATAACTGTCGGACGGCCCTGGCCCCATTTCTGCCTCCGATGCAGAGCCCTCATCAGAACCTTCCCCAGATGCTAGGACGGGCCCGTGTTCCTCCCCAGCCTCCTCACTGTCCGAGTCTGCTGCCAGCTCCATCAGCTGCTGGTGGGCCACAATACCCCTCTGTTATCATCCCCATTTTCCAGGCGCATTTGAAGATGTTTTGGTAGCTGTCCCTGCGATGATGGTTGGAAAAATGGATTGGTGTTGCATTCCATTCCCATTCCCTGGGATGTCTTGGGTTGTCATGGAGATGGCTTTCGGTTTCCCCTTCCCCTGTCTTCCCCCTCAGCTCCCTTTCCCCGTGGCTGATGGCAGACGGGCCTCTAGTTGCGAGCCAAGGATGGCAGCTCTGTCACTCCCCTTCCATTCTGGCTGTGGCTGCTGGGCTTCAGTGCTTCTTTGCCTATTAACACCCCATTAACTTCTCGTGCATTTTATTCCAAAGTCCAATTAAAAGCTCTTCTGTTCCAGATGGCAATCCCCTTAGCTCTAGGCTTTCCTTGAATTTCCTTCTCTTTCTACCTTCTGCCTGTCCTTCTGTCTGTTGGAAGGGACCTGGTAGGTCATCTAGTTCAACCCCCCCCATCCCCACCCAAGCAGGAGGCTGTACACCCTACCTCTCTGGATCTCTCCTGGGTTTGTCCACTTGGCTGGGGCTTTCTCGCTTTCTCTCTCTTTGCACCTCTCCCCCTTTTGTCTTGTCTTGAAGTTCCTTTCCTCTCTCTTTCATCCCTACCTTTCACTTGTCCTGCAAAGTGTGCAACTATACTCCACGTTCTGTGGATGGTCAATTTCCCAGGAGTAACCGGAATGCTTCCGGGGGCTTGGATGATGTCACAGCAGCTCAGCCAGCTCCTTGGGGAGGGGGCATTGCGGCTTATTAAATATTAATCTGTTTGAGGCTGGATTTTATAATTGGTTCGTTTTGTTCCTTTTGCAGTTTCTTAGTCACTGGACCTCTCAGCCATTACTTCTACCTCTACCTGGAGCAGCTCATTCCTTCCGACACGCCTTTTTCTCTCATCAAACGCCTGCTGGTGGATCGTCTCGTTGTCTCCCCGGCTTTCCTGGCCATCTTTTTCCTGGTCATGAACTTTTTGGAGGTAGGGTCTTGATTAGGAATGATCCGAGGCTCCAGGGCTTCTAGAAATGAGGGCAGCCGGTTGGACTCCGGTTCCCCTTGTTGGAATCCAGATCAGAGGTGGCATTCAGCTGGTTCTGACTGGTTCTGGAGAACAGGTAGCGGAAATTTTGAGTAGTCCGGAAAATCGGCAAATCCCACCTCTGAGTAGCCCCGCCAACCCCATCTCTTCTCTGCCTCCCATTGAGTCCCAGCTGTTCAGCTGGGTCTCCTTTGGTTGCCCTGCACAGGAGAATGGAGCTGGAAAGCAGGTTAGTGGGGTGGGGGAGGGAATGGGGATTTTGCAAGATCCTTCCCCTGGAGTGGGGAGGGAATGGAGATTTTACAGAAATTTCACTTTCTTCTCTCCAATTTCTGGCTGAATAGAGACAAGCAGTCCAACACTACAGAGGCTTCTAGGCAAAGTTAATTTTATTGGATTATATCAGGTATCCTCAAAGTATAACTCACAGTTATGTTGAGATTCATCTAATGTCCAATCTTTGCTTCAATAGTTGCCTCAATAGTGTGAAAAGATGGTTATCTTCATCCTATAGTGTTATAGCAAAGGAGAACTCCAGCACGATGCTGGGGTCCAGGTGATAACGCCCCAAAACCACCTCAGCCCAACCAGAGATCTATTCAATGACCAATCAGGATTACAGGTGTGACCACGTGACATGAACTACATCTCCCAAGAAGCATTAACTACATTTCCCGTGAAGCATTCCCTTAAGGGGACAGCTCTCAATCCCAAACTAATTCTATACTGTCTAACCAGCACAGTATCCTTCCCCTGCCACGCCCACCATGCCACGCCCACAGAACCTGTAGTAAAATTTTTGAATCCTACCACTGATCCAGAATGGATGGTTGTCTGACTTCTGCTTGGACATATCCAGTTCTACTGTCTTTACTGGGAAGGGTAGAGACAGGATTTTTTTTTCTTTCTTTCAGGTAATCAATACAGATAGGGTATTTAGGTCATCAGGACTACCAGATTCTGGCTGGGGAATTCTGGGAATTTCAGCATCCCTCCCCCCCTTTCCCCCCATTGTTTTATTTACTTTATTTGTATAACATATAAAAATTCCATTCCATTCCAAACAGTGTGTTGTCTGGGTATAATTGTTTGTTAGGCAGTCATAATCAAAATATTTACAATAGCATTCATCACAGTAACATTAATACTGTTATGACATGTACAGAATAACTCTTGAGTAACAAGGATATGCACATGGAAACGTTTATGAGAGTAGTTATGAATAATTATCCAGCCACACACAGATACACTAAATTGAGTTAAAATTTACTTTAAGAAATAGCACAATGGTCCAGGTCATATACGTTTAACAGTCCAAAGTATATCCAATTGTCATTTACAGTAAACAAAGATATCAAAGTATAAGCACAGCATAAATACAACAGAGAACCTTAGACAGCAGCAGAATGTCAGAGAGAGCAAGCTATGATCTCTAGCTCCCTCTTATGGCAATTTGCAATATAATCAACCAATCGGAATATACTATAAATCAATACAGTGATTTTGTCTTAAAGCTACAAACATACATTGTTGGTTTATATATTGCCAACCCAATTAATTGGTGGACAGATTCCTAACAAATACTGTAATAACAATAATATTTAGCTTGTGTATTTTAACAAATTTCCATTTTAACATTTATCCTTTTTTATGTCCCTGCATTTCTAACTTCTGTTTTTATTGTCTAATCATTGATAAAATAAGTCCCATGTCAAAAAGTATTCCGTTTCTTCTTTGTCCTTAATAGTAAGCGTTAGTCAATCCATTTCTGCACATTCTAATATTTTCTTAATTACACTCTCATCTTCCAGGATCTCATCACATTCCATTGTTGAGCATATACAACTCTAGCTGCAGTTAATACATGTAAAATCAAGCATATAGTCCCTTTGTCATATTTTTCTCGTAGAATGCCCAATAAAAATATTTCTGGTTTCATAGGTATATGCCGGTTTATCATTTTTTTCCCAACCAAGTATGTATTTTTGTCCATTTTTTTTGGCTTTTGGACATGTCCACCACCTATGGTAATATGGTAATAATATTCTATTGTATTTCCAACATTTAGCAGATCTATCCTTGTACATTTTTGCCAGTCTTATTTTTCAGTCTTTTTTTATTTACCATGTTTCTCATAAAATAAGGCCAGGTCTTTTTTTTTTTTTTTTTGGAGCCCCGAAAAAACATCAGGGGTGTCCAACCTTTCACCTTCCCTGGGCCACATTAGAAGATGAAAATTTGGTTTGGGCCGCACATAAAATAAAATAACAGTAATGATACCTAATCATCCAAAAAAACCATAGAAAACATAGTTAACATATTAAATTTATTTGGAAATTAAGTTAGTGAAATGTTTTTATTATTTATTAAAAATTATTTATTAAAAATTATTTTCTTTTTATCACAGTTTTTTTATCACGGTTTATTTTCTGGCCAAATTTTGCGGGGGAGCTCGCTCGCCTCACGCCTACCTCTCCTCCTGCAAATGGCCCGGCTGGATGAGGCAGGACTGGAAGGCAGAAGCAGCAGCGGCGGTGGGGGCAGAAGCGGCGGCGGTGGTGGGGGAAGAAGCGGCGGCGGCGGGGGCAGAAGCAGCGGCGGGGGCAGCGGCAGCAGGGGCAGAAGCAGCAGCGGCGGCGGGGGAAGAAGTGGCAGCGGTGGCGGGGGCAGAAGTGGCAGCGGGGACAGAAACGGCGGCGGTGACAGCGGCGGCAACAGCAGGAGGTGGCGCTCTGACGGCGCCCGCCTTTTCTGTTGCTGCTTGGCCTGGCGCTCGCCTCGCCCCACCTCGTGCCTGCCTCTCCTCCTCCTCCTCGCTGGCTCTGGCACGAAGGTTGGGGTGGGCACTGGGCCGCATTACGAGGCGACCTGGGCCGCATGTGGCCCATGGGCCGCGGGTTGGACAAGCCTGATCTAGGCCATCTTTTCAGGGGTGACTTAATTCCCGCCCCCCTTGCATCCTCACCTAAAGCGCCCGCGGGCAGCCATGCCTCGTCACCAGCTGCTCCTAATGGGTGATCATGGCAGAGTGCAGAGAGCTCCCTACTCCTGCCAAGCACCTTTGCTGCAGACCCGAGACCTTCGGCGCCCACTGCTGCTTCTGCGTTTGGAGCGCCACTGCCGTTTGGAGCGTGTTTGGAGCACCGCCGTCATTTGGAGCGCATTTGGAGTGCATTTGGACCGGCGGCACTCCAAATGGCGGCGGTGCTACAAACGCGGTGGCAGCTCCAAACGCAGAAGTGGCAGCTCCAAATGACAACAGCGCTCCAAACGGCGCAGCGCTCCAAACGCGGAAGCGGCAGCTCCAAATGATGGCATCGCTCCAAACGCAGAAGCGGCACCGACAGAAGGGAAAGCAACGACTGGAGGAAGCAGCAGCGGCGGGCACCGAAAGTCTCGGGTCTGCAGCAAAGGTGCTTGGCGGGAGTAGAGAGCGCTCCGCCATGATCACCTGTTAGGAGCAGCTGGTGGTGACGCATGGCTGCCTGCGGGCGATCCTAACGGCAAGTTCCCCCCCGCCCTTCCCCCCCATTTCGCATGTTTTGAAATAGGCTTAAATTTGGGGGGAGGGGCTTAATTTCATTTTATGCCTAGAAAACATGCTGGGTCTTCCTATTGGGAGGGCCACATTGTTGGAGAAACACTTTATTTATTTATTTTGACAACAAACATCGACAAATACAAACATAAAACATTAAATAAAACTATCATTCCATTATACGGTGTGTTGGTTGGTACATATCTCTTGTGCACAATGTCAGCAGTCTTTCTCTTCTAGTTTATATTAAACTTCATATATAGGTCAACAATACATATTAAATTGTTATTATTATTAACTCCTTATTAGACTATAATTATAAATTCACATCATCCTTTTCGAGCAAATCTCAACTTTTCCAAACCCGAATTCATAATATTCATTTCATTATAATCATTATATATATATATATCATTATGTTGTCTTATCTTTACTATTATGTTATACTTATATTGTAACATATTTTATTTCCCTATTTTCTTATCTAACCATTGATAAAATAAATCCCATATTTTATAATATTCTTTATCTTCTTGTTCTCTAATTTCTAATGTCAATTTACTCATTTCTGCACATTCCATTATTGTCTCGGTTTTTCAGTCTTGAAGTTGTTCCGTTTGAGAAACCCTGCCTTCTTAGAGCAAAGGGGTAAAATCAAGAGCCAGGGTTACGAATCACAATTCATAGGTTTTGCCCGTTTCGTTCTGAGAGTTCAATTGCATTATTCTACAGGACGATGAGTACAATACAGTAGTCTTCAACTTTGGACCATAATTGACCCCCACATTTCTGTTGTTGAGTGAGTTTTGCTCCATTTCATGACCTGCCTTGCAGCAGCTGTTAAGTCAATCGCTGTGGTTGATGAGTTAGCAACGCGGGTGTGTTGTGGTCCGCCAGCGGCCTGCGGAGCTGGCAGCAGAGTCGAACAGTGGAGAGGAACATGGGCTAGTCTGGGAGTCTGGGGAGGGATCTGCGTCCAACACAGAGATAGGGCCAGGGCCATTTGAGAGTTATGTGCTGACTCTGGAGCCTCCAGAATCTGACATCAGTGAAGCAGAGGAACAGGGGGAGCCTGTCCCCAGTGCGCACATGCGCAGAGCTGCCAGAAGGCAAGAACAGTTAAGACAAAAGGTGGGGGCTTGGGAGTAAGGCAGGTGATTGGCCCTTCCCATAAGACGTAAAAGAGGAGCAAAGGGACAAGAGCCTTTGCAGGAAGCAACTTCGTTCGTTCTGGTCGGTTTAAAATCTGAAGCTCCATGTTGAATTTGTGTACCATTTGGCCTTGTACAGTTAATTGGCAATCTAGTCATTGGCAGCATTTCAAGGGAGATAAAGGTGGGTGCTTATCAGCCTTATCCGGAAGGATTGTGGCAGACTTCTGCTGAATTATTCACAAACGTTTTGGGACCATTATGGGCTGTGAAAGCATATAATCCACAGCCGCTGAAATAAAAACAAGGTTTTTGGGAACAGCTTGTGATTGTTACTTTCTCAGGAAGCCTTGGTCAGAACAGGATGCTAAGCGAATCCAACTTGTCAGAAGGTCACAAAATTGTGATCACGTGACCCTGGGCTTTTGTCCTGCTGTCGGCACAAAAACAGCTGGCTGATATTCGACTAGGCCCTTCTCAGTCTTTGGAAGCAAAGAAGGGGAAATCATGCCAAGAAAACTTTAGGTCTTTGCCCAGGAAGTCACCAGAGTCCAAAAAAAACCCCAATTTGAAGTCACCAAAATAACACAAAAAAGCTACAATAAGATAAAGTGCCTTCCAAGCCCACCTGGAATGCAAGCAGTGTGTTTCTGGCTGCCCAACCACTTCCAGAACAGTGGGAAAGAGAGGGGGAGGTTGAAGGCGCGTATGGATCTTTCAAAACCGTGTCCCCAAATTCACAGGTTTGGGGTTCCCTTGTCATTTCCTTCCAACCATTGGAAGGGTTTCAAAGTTGGACCACTTTCCAAAAGAAAACCTGAGTGAATTTTTTTTTTAATATAGCCGCAAAACTTACTCTGTGCCTCTGATTTTTCTTGGCCTGTCCTACCTCACAGGGTTGTTGTAGCGAGGCTTCCTTATTGTATTAGAAAACAATTTCACTCTGTGGTGTTTTGGTACCTCTTGGGAGCTGGGCAGGGACAGTTTATTGTTCCTTTGCACATCACTGATAACCGTTTTCATTTCAGGGGAAGGACCTGTCTGAGTTTTCCAGAAAGGTAAAATCTGGCTACTGGACATCCTTAAAGATGAACTGGAAAGTATGGACCCCCGTCCAGGTTATTAACTTCACTTATGTCCCTTTGCAGGTAAGGGGGTCCTTTTCTTTCCTCACGTTTCATTCCCACGGATTACCGTATTTTTTTGGAGTATATACGATGCAAAGTATAAGACGCGCCTAGTCTTTGGGGACGAAAGAAAAATCTGCCTCTGCTTTCCAGCATCCATGCAGAATTCATCTGCCCGTTCCCGCTGTCTCTCATTCCCCACTCCCCATTCACCGCGGCCCATTCGCGGCCCATTCGCCATGGCGCATTCTTGAACAGCTGGTCAGCGCTGCATCAACCCCTCTCCCGCCCCCCCACTGCAATATTGGGTGTTTAAGATGTCCCCCCTTTTGGGTGTGTGTGTGTGTGATGACCCGGGAAGCAGCACACACGTAATAAATCCCCAAACGTAAATAAATGTCCTTTAATGCCTCCAACTTGGCCTCACTGTTCAATTGTTCGCAGCTGGAGATTCAACTCTTTCCAAAATAGTTTCCCAAAAGAAAGAAATACAGTCCAAACTCAAAAGAACAGATAGCGGAGAAATAATAAAACCAAAACAAACCCCACTGAAGGAATTTTCACGACAGACCAGGATAAATAATTGCAAACTTCAAGAAGAGAACAAGGCACAGTCTGTTGGAAGAACGCCAACCAAGATAAACCTCAGCCAGGAATAAAACATGCTTTGCTTCTAGCAATGCTGTGTTTTAAACACCCCTCCTTTATACTATTCCCCCCAGCTGAAGCCAATGAGGGGGATCATGGCCGCTTCCTCTCCCGTAAGCCACGTTGTTCCCTTCTCTGTTCCTCCCTGCATACCTTAGGATGAAGAGGGGATGGGCCTGGGTCTTCCTCTGACTGTTCATCCGGCCTCTGTCCTTCCCCAGCCTCCTCCACAACCTCCGGAGCCACACTTCCTCTCCTTGTCGGCTGTTCCTCCTCTCCCTCGGAGTCTGTTTCCAACAGGGGCATGACACCTATTGGGGGTGGAGGAGTGTGTCTTATACTCTGAAAAATACGGTACTTCATTGGCTTGTGTAGGTGAGTCCACTTCCACTGGCTAAGCCAGCTGTAGTGGTGACCCATCAAATCTCATGAGTCCTTGGATGGGAGACCACCAGCAAACGGCAGGGCTGTGGGCCAGACTGGGAAGTCAAGAATCATCCAGGGAGGAGACAAATCACGTCTGCCCTGGAGTTGGGAAATTAAAGGAAGCACCTCTGGGAGCCGAGCTTTTCCCACCCACCACGAGTCAAGTTTTCCACACCTCAAATTTAAATGGAAATCAAACTCGTCCATATATCGAGTGTGGTGCGGTGGGCCTAGAGGTCAAGCTCTCGCCTCACAGTCAGCAGGCTATGAGTTCGATCCTAGGTAGAGGCAAATATTTCTCTTTCTCTGGGCACAATGAGAATATCTCTGCTGAACAAAACTCCGCATTGGCGACAGGAAGGGTATCCGGCCAGTAAAACACTGCTAGCTCCATTCAGTTGCTCAGACTCCACCGTGCAAGGGATTATGGGGTCGTTAAAAGAAGATGATGAAATTTGTCCATATATATCTTTGTTGTGAAGTTATCCGGTCCCTTGTTACAGATTGCTCACTCCCTTTCACACACACACACACACACACACACACACACACACACACATCTTTATTGTACTTTTTTCTTTTACAAAATTCAATCAACTTTAACAATACATATGATTCACCTTAACAATGAATGGTAATACATGCAAGTAATAATAAATACAAGTAAGCAAATAAACCAAGTGTTATAAGTATTCTATATATATGCGTATATATTGATACTAGTATATTTTAATGTATATATAAGTATGTACATAATTCTGATTATTTCATATATAGATATATATCCATAAGTGGATAAATATATATAAATATATGTATAAATGTATCCAGCTTAATTCCAAAGACTGTAAGTACAAGTATGTTAAATAACCCTATTATCTATATTTCACCTTTCCTTTGCTCGCTCCCTTTTAACTGGAGTTCTCTATTCTTGTTCCCGACTTCCTTTCTCTCCCGCTCCCTAAGTACCAAATATATACATCTTGGCTCTGCCAAATAGGGGCACAGAAAACGCATTTGAAAGGAGGGGAGATTTCCCCTCAGTGCTCTGTTCTAAGGTGGCTTCTCTACTCAAGGACCCGTGACATTCTCATGGATTTTATTTTATTTTTATTGATTCCTGCTCTTCTGTCCCTGTTAACTGGTGTCTTTTTCTTCTCTGCGAAGTTCCAGGTGCTCTTCGGAAATCTCGTGGCCATCTTGTGGTTCGCCTATTTGGCGTCGGAGAAGAAGAGATGAGGCGGAAGCCGCGGGCCTGGCCCGGCAAAAGAGCTGGCCGTGGCTTTCCCCTGAGGTGGTGGAAGGAAGGAGAAGAGGAAGGTGGCTTGTGAGCGGCCTCGTGGCCGCTTCTTCTCTTTTGTAACTTGCCTTCTGGCTTTCAGCCTGGCATCTAAGGTCTGGATGAAGGGACTTCCCCTGTTTGCTCCCCCCACCCACCCCTCACACACACCCCTAATAGCCACGACTAACAAAAGGCCCCTGGGCTCCTCTTTTCAGATCTTTTCCAGGTGCAATTGCTGGAAAGATTTTTTTTTTTTCTGCCTTTTCTCACAGGGCGCTTATAGGGTGGTGGTTAATCGGTTAGGCAGGGATCAGAACGGGCCATAAATATGTGGGTGCGTGCTTTCCGAGCAATAAACATAATGAGAAGAGTCTTTTGAATTAAAAAAAAAAACCTACACAATGATTGTGTTACAGTTTTGTGTTTGCGTGTGTGTGTGTATCCTAAAAATACGAGTTCCAGGTGTAGCTATAAAAGAAGAGACAGACAGGGGAGGAAGCAATAGAAGTTAGGCCTCCGTCGAATGACATGTCTGAAGTAAAAATGATAGAGCTACTCACAGGTGGGAGGAGGGTAGATGGGCCTATGATGTGCGCAATGGCTAAGTTGACCAATGATGCATAAGGCGAATCTCTCTTCGATGGTAGTTTTTACACACTGGTGATGTTAGCAGAGGCCAACGAAAGCTAAGTGCATAATATAGTTCCAGAGATCGTGATGTCTCTCTCTGTGTGCAGCTTCTTTCTTTGCTGGCATCCTGCCCTAAAATGCAGGGGAGGGGATGGAGAAATTCAGGGAAGCAAAGCTCAGTCATGGGATGGTGGGGAGGACAAGCTGATAAGAACCAGAGGCGCCAAACCAGAATTAGCCAGCCGACAAGGACCCCTGGCCTAAGGAACAGAATGCGAAACTACACTGAACAATGCCAAGCAGCAAAATGGTTCCCGAAACATCAAGAGCGCGTACTGTTGGACACTGATGGACTGGTCAGGGAGGGACAGGCCAGAGGGAAGGGAAAAATGTATGACCTTTGTGCAGAATAAATACTCAGTCCGAGCTTTCCTTTCGCTGCAACCACTTAACTTGAGTAAAAACAACCTATCACTTCAACCAAACTGTAACCTAACATGGGCGTAGCAACGGCATCTTCCAGACCCTCCACTGCCACCTTGTGGAGCAAGCAACACTCACAGGCACATTTCTGCGTTCAGCCCTCAAGTCGTCAGACTTCGCTACACAACCTCTAGCGCCCCCTTGTGTTGCAAGCTCACAACGCCCCCTAGAAACAGCCATACTGTGTGCTGTACTAGCATCGCCCAAACTCTGCAGCGCCACCTACGTGCTCAAGTATTAAATCCAGCAGCAATTATACTTTCTGCTACCTGCTTGCAGCGCACCCTTGTACAAAAAAAGGGAACTGCACGGAAAATCACTAAATTTTTCCAAAGCCACCTTTTACCAATTTGAAACATGGCAACTGCTTCAGCCATGACAGATGTCCCTGTGGTACCAGAGGACTTGAACCCTCTACCCACCTTTGATGTAAATGTGGTGCCTTGTTCCCGAAACCCAATTTCAGAAGTTCAAATCTCTACAGAAGTGGCGATAGGTCTGAAATCCTACAACCTCAGAAAGAGTAAGAAGCTTACCGAACCCATGGAAGAACACTTGAGGAATGATTGGGAGAAGCAATATCACCACTACGCAGACTCATGGGCGGAGCTTGAGAAGATCTGTGACGCCCCAAAACACAAGCTGATCCTTACGGAGCTGTGAACAGCCAAAGAATGCTCTGACTTACCAGGACTGGCTTGCCTTGATCTCTTCATGACGCAAGAAGCAATCATCGCCAAACTCCCAAAAGAAATATTAGAACGATGGATTGTTTTGTCTGAGGCCTTTCTGGCCGCAAACCGCAGACAAGACCCACCCTTTGCCTTTCTCCAAGAATTTGTCTTCCGGCAAACAGAGTCCTGCAACCGCTTCAGAAACCTTCGCCTCAGACGCAGAGTTTACCAACCAAACAGAGACCGCTACCGCAACTCTGGACCTCTCCAGCCTCTACTGCACATCTCTACAGATCATCACCAAACGTCAACACATAACACTGAGATCGACTCCTCATCCACACACAGTTGGGGACAGAACTCATCAGATACAACCCAATTTAGATCTCCGAATACAAGGAGAATACAGTTTTGTCCTATGCACCACACTCGTCACTCGCTGAACAGCTGCACTGGGTTTGCAGCGAAATCACTGACCCAACGAAAAGAGTTCCTAAGCGAATACCAATACTGGTACAAGTGTTGCGAATCCAAACATTCACCCAAATATTGCACCGCCAAAGTGCAATGTCACATCTGCAAAAGTGACCAGCACCCGATTGCGCTGCATCCAGACGCCAAGCCACCACGGCAGATATCTCGCAACCCTCCTTCAAACAAGGAACCTTACTGTACCACAGAAGCACACAGGGCTCCTCGGCAGGCTGCCAAACCCCTACCTAAACTGGCGATGAGTGTGCCAACTGCACAGCACTGCGCGCCGACTCACCATGCCCTCATTTGTGCCTTCCCATCTGTTTAGCCAAAGTGTACCCTGAAGGATGCCCTGAAGATGCCGTGAAAATGTATGTGCGGATAGACACTCAAAGCATGTGCACCCTGGCCAGATCCGCACTCTTTGACCTCTTTGAGGTGCAGCAGGACGAACTTCACTTCACTGTATCAACGTGCCATGGACCAAGAAGCACGGCGGGGAGGAGAGCGACTGGACTCTGCATAGAGTCGTTGGATGGAAATTCCCGGTTCCCACTGCTGCCCGTTTTTTTGAATGCGATGGGGTACCGAATGACCACAGTCAGATCACAACACCTGAGGTCATAAGTCGCATGCCTCACCTACAGCACCTGACTCATCACTTCCCCACATCCGGAGAGAAATAGGAAGCGGGAGAGAAAGAGAAAAAACTCTGCGCTAATATTTTTATTTGACAAGGAATGGCTGGGAGGGGCGGGGCCAGGCGAGGCACCCCTTGTCATGCGCGACATTGAGCTGGCCACACCCACCCAGTCACACGGCCACCAAGCCGCGCCCACCAAATAAGCCACGCCCGCAGATTCGGTAGTAAAATTATTTGAATCCCATCACTGAAACCTATGACTACTTTTTCTTTTTTTTCCCCCAATGTATAAGGATTGTTTTCTGTACTATTCATGTGGTCTTGTATTTTCTGTTGTGGATTGCACCAGCAGAGGCTAAACCAATTTCGTTGGTTATACATGATGCATATTATATATACATGATGTATAATAACAATAGAGGTTATTATTATTTATTATAAGGCGGCATGGCTGGCTGAGGAATTCTGGGAGTTGGAGTCCACGAGTCTTAACGTTGCCAAGGTTGGAGACCCCTGTAACTATAAGGCCTTCCAGGCGCGCCTCCCTTCTTGGCTCGGCCCCACCCGGAAAGGCTTCCACGCGCCACCCGCGGCCTTCTCGGGGTCCAAGCGCCTCCACAGGAGCCCGGTCTCCACGGCGACCCGCAGCGAAGGCGGGGCCGCTTCATCCGGGTCCCCGAGGGGGCCGCGCGTGCGCGTTGGCGTCGCGCGCTAGGCCGTGTCCCAGCCATGATGATGATGGCGCTGAGCAAAACCTTCGGGCAGAAGCCCGTCAAGTTCCAGCTGGAGGAGGACGGCGACTTCTACATGATCGGCTCTGAGGTGGGTGGCAGACCGGGCCGGTGCCCGGGTTCCGCGGCCTTGTGGCGGGCAAGGCCGCCGCCCTCTTTCCCCCTCCCGGGCGGCTTCTGACCTGCCGGCGGCGCCCCTTGTGTGTTGCCTTGCAGGTGGGCAACTACCTGCGGATGTTCCGCGGCTCCCTCTACAAGCGCTACCCGTCGCTCTGGAGGCGCCTGGCGACGGTGGAGGAGCGCAAGAAGATCGTCGCCTCGTCCCACGGTGAGGCCCGCGGGGGGCTCGGGGATGGGGGTCGCGCGCGAGGGGAGGCCCGGCGTGACGCTCCCTTTGCTCTCCTCCCCGCAGAGTCGCAGCGGAGCCACAGCCCGAGGAGATGTGAGTTTCCCACGCGCGGGGGCGGGGCGGGGGGGCGTGGGGGGAGGGCAGCGGGGTCCTGAGTGGGGGAGGGGTCCCTTGCCCGGGCGGTCTCGGGGTGGGGGAGGGGAGGCTCAAGGCGGCCTGCCAAGCAGAAAAGAAGGGGACACCCCCAGCCCCCAGAAGCCGAGCAGGGAAGGCGGGGAGAGGGAACTCGCATTTAGCTCAAGAAAAGCCTCCCTCCCGTGGGCCGTCTTCGGAGGTCGCCCAGCTTGGAAGCCGAGGTAAGGGGTCGGTCCCCAGTGGCCCCGCCAGACCTGGGGGGGTGGGGGCAAGAAGGGCATGTAAAGTACTACTAATAAAGGAGAATATTTGGAGCTCAGGGCTTCTCTGAGCTGGCTGGGTTTCTTGCAGACGTTTCAGGACCCAGCTAGATAACATCGTCAGTGCAAGAAGGAGGCGGGTTGCTCTCAGTTGATATTCTGGTGTCTTGCCTGTCTGTGCGGACCGGCTCTCCATCCTTAGCAACTTTAAGACTTTTGTGGACTTCAACTCCCAGGATTCTTGGAGTTGAAGTCCACAAAGTGTTAAAAGTTGCCAAGGATGGAGACCACGGCCTTAGGCTTTGGTTGGGCTCTTTGCTGTTGGCTTCTTGGTGGTTTCCTGATCATGGGTTGGATGTTAACCTTGGAGTTAATCTATGCTGCTGTGGGTGCTGGTGGAGAGCTCCCTTTTGCATAGTCTATAGATGTTCATGTCCACTGTGTCTGTTGACAGATGATTTGTCAGACTGGCAGGCTTCTAGAAATTCTCTGGCGGTTTTTGCACTTGGCTTGGTCTAGGCTGGTCACATTTTCCCCAATTGAAATGATGGTTAAGTCTGCCTGCATGTTGTGAAATTAAAGAATTTTCATCATCAGTTAGTGTTTGTGGATGCATTCTGCCAGTTTTCTGCCTGTTTGGCCTACTAGGGGTTGTTGCAGTCTTTACATTGTATGTTGTAGATCAGTGCCCCCCTCCCCAACCTTTTGGGCACCGGGGACCTCTTCCGCGGAGACACATTTTGAGCAAAGGGAGTGTGGTTTCATGTGCTTCCTTGGATGAGGCTTCGCTAGTTTGCGCGGACCGGTTTCTGGCATGCCGCGGACCAGATATTGGGGACTCTTATTGTGGGTGACTCATCCTTCTGGGATTGCGAGGTCTTTTGGTCTGGATTTATTTTTTTTATATTTTTTTTATTGAATAAACACAACAAAGAAAAAGGAAACATTAAAAACAATGGACATGGTGCAATCATCCCAACCCACATAGTTGTCTTAAATCACTAAGTCATACAAAACATAGTACATATTTATAGTCTATATACATAGTATATAATAATGTAAACATAAACCTTAATCATTTTGCGATAAAACTTATCCCATATTTTATAATAATCCGATTCATCCTTATTTTTTAGTTCTTTTGTCAATTTGTCCATTTCTGCACACATCCAGATTTTTCTAATTCGATCATAATTCTCTACCATTTAAAATATCCTCATAAGTAATAATTTTCTCTTGTCGGAGTAAATGTGGGTACATCAAAGCTTCCAATGTAGATAGCTATATTGGTGTTTCTACGTAAATTTGTCTTTTAGCTTTATTCCATCCCTTTCTGTAGCATCTTGCAACAAATTTGATTTGATTCTTGGTTTTTTCTTTTGCCATATGAATCTCAACATCAATTTATTCAGATCATCAAAAAAAAAAAAATCCAATTTTATGGGGGCATTCTGAAAAAGAAATAATAATTTAGGTAATATATTCATTTTTACAGTCACTATTCTACCCATAAAAGATAATCTTAGTTTGTCCTATTTTTCCAAATCATCTGCTATTTGTCTAATTAATGGATTATAATTGTCATTTTTGAATGTTGTACATCTTGCAGATATACTAATCCCCAAATATTTTACTTTATCTACAATTGGGATGTCCATTATCCTGGCCAGTGTTTCCTTTTGTTTATTTGTCATATTTTTTTTAATTAATTTTGTTTTCTCTCTATTAATTTTAGCCCTGCAGCTTCTCCAAATTCTTCTATATTTTCTGTAAGTTTTGATCCTAAATTTTGTGGGTTCTCTAAGACAAAAACTAAATCATCGGCGAAGGTTTGCAATTTGAACTCTTTTTTATTTTTAGTCCTTTTCTGTTTCCTTCTTAATTGTTCTCGTTAATACTACTAAAGTCAAAATAAACAAAAGCGGTGATAATGGACATCCCTATCTTGTTCCTTTTTGTATTTTGAATGTATTTGTTGTTCCCCCATTCACCAATATTCTAGCTTCTTGCTTATTATATATTGCCGAAATTATATTTAGAAATTTTTGTCCAAAATCCATGTATTTAATTTGTTGCAAGGTGAAATTCCATTTTAAGTTGTCAAATGCCTTTTTAGCATCTAAAAATAGTGCCACCTGATCACAGCTATGTTCTTCATAATACTCTATAACCTTTGTAAATTATTAAACACTTTCTTCCTTTTCACTGGGGAATTTATGCCATTAATATTTATCGATATCAATTCACATCTCTTTATCTATTTCTTTGCCTAGTGCTTCTTATTGTTCTAATTTATTTAGGTTCTTTATCTGTACTTTTGTATTCTTCCATTTTTCCTTGTCTTCCATATCATCTATCTTTATTATTTAGTGAACTTCCTTCTATATTTGTTGTTTCTATTCCTCTTTTTTCTGTTATTTCTTTTTCTATAACTGCCTCTTGGTCTGGATGTTTTTGAAGGGCTCTAGTTGTCTTGTGTGCTATGCCGATTCCGTGTGGTTGTTGTAGTCTGTTGGTGGTTTCTGAGATATTCTTGATGTATGGCAGTGTAATTCTTTTTAGGATTGTATTGGTTGTGTTCCAAAGGTGCTTTTTCAAGCAGGCAACTGGACTTTCTTGTTTTTCTTTGAAGCTGTTTCGCTTCTCATCCAAGAAGCTTCTACAGAGCTGAAGAAGCTTCTTGGATGAGAAGTGAAACAGCTTCAGAGAAAAAAACCAGAAAGTTCAGTTGCCTCTTGAAAAAGCACCGTAGGGACAACTATGACCTAGATGATTTACAATCTCCATAGATGTTGGTTGTGCTGTACTGGGTTGAGTGATCAGGGACTTTTTGATAAAGTTGCACACATATTTTAAAGATTAATAGAGTTGGAAGGGACCTTGGAGGTCATCTAGTCCAACCCCATGCCCAAACAGGAGACCCTACACCATTTCTGACAAATGGCATTCCAGTCTCTTGACAGCCTCCAGCGAAGAAGCTCCCACAACTTCCGAAGACAAGCTTTTTCATTGGTACATGGCTCACACCGTCTGGAAATTTCTCCATATTTCTAGGTTGAATCTCTCCTTGATCAGTTTCCATCCATTATTCCTTGTCTGGCCTTTGGGTGCTTTGGAAAATAGCTTGACCCCTTCCTCCTCTCTGTGGCAGCCCCTCAAATATTGGAAGATTGCTCTCATGTCACCCCTGGTCCTTCTCTTCCCTAGACTAGCCAGGCCCAGTTCCTATAACTGTTCTTTATATGTTATCATCTTGGTTGCTCTTCTCTAATAAATCTGCTCAAACGGGTTTTGCAGGAGCATCCGTGGAGGGTGTTTTTGGCTCCCTTTTGTGAATGGGGGTGTGTTAGAACTTGAGGAGGGAATGGGAGCCCACTTTTGGCTAGTGTTACCTTCCTGACCAGTGCCAGTCTTGATTTTTGATCTTTTAGTTGTCTGAGAGGTTGTCCACAACCCCCAGTTTCCGGGTCTCCCTTTCCTGCTCCAGATCATGGCTATACCACCCTGGCCACCAGTGTGACTCTCTTAAAAGCTTCTGAAGTTGAAGAAATCCTGGATGGAAACGATGAGAAGTACAAAGCCGTCTCCATCAGCACTGAACCTCCCACTTACCTTAGGTAAGCAGCTAATTTATTTCCCTCTTGTTACATGCAAAGGAAGGCCATATGTATCTTCTGGCTCTGGCGGTGCAGCTGTCTTCCTTACAACACTTGCTTTACTGGATGTATACCACAACATCCACACCATATTTACGGCCGGTGTAAGCGTTGCATGTTGAACTCTTTCACTCAGGAAAGAAGAATGCTTTAAAGAATGTGCGCTTTTCTCCTTTTCATGAGCACTTTTTTCTTCAAGGGAACAGAAGGCCAAAAGAAACAGCCAGTGGGTTCCAACTCTTCCCAATAGCTCCCATCATCTCGATGCTGTGCCCTGTTCAACCACCATTAACAGAAACCGCCTGGGCCGAGACAAGAAGAGAACGTTCCCACTCTGGTAAGTGTAACGATTTGTTGGGAGTGAAATACTGGACTGCGGAAGCCTGAGCGCTCATTTCAGCATTCCACAGACGGGTTTTTACCTGAAAAAGAAGCGTAGTTGTGTAGGAAAAGAAAAGGCGTTGCTATACAAACCATACCGAGTACTTTCATTTTGGAGAGGTTCCAGATTTGTTGGCGTGCAAAGTTTTTGCGTCAACTAGAGACTAAGCTTTTTCAAACGCAAAAATCTTTAGCTTTTGAACTAAACCACGTGCAATAGTCAAATTTCATATAAATGATTACATGTCTTTTAAGGGATAGTGAGTTTTCCTAGATTACTGCCATTGCTTGGTAAATTCTGAAAGAAATAAGGCTACATGATCTACCGAAAAGATTGAAGAGCAGGTGGCAGTGTGATCATGAAGACCTTTGTGCAACTCTAGGGCTCCAGTTGACCCCAGCCATGGACCAAGAACCTGTGCTCGTGGTCACACGTGCCTTGGTCATCTCCCATTTGGACTATTGCAACACACTTTATATGGGGCTGCCCTTGAAGACCACTTGGATCTTATAGTTGGTCCAGAATGCAGCAACACACTGCAATACACCCCGGAGCACCCCTTCTTCAACCAACTGCACTGGCTCCCAGCAGATGTAGGTCCACTTTAAAGTACTGGTAATCAATTATGAAGCACAGCATGGAATTGGGCTGGTTTATCTGCAGAATTGGCCATCTCTAAGTCCCAAAGATCTAATAGAACAAACATGGTCCAGGTCCATTCTGTGGAGTATATTATCTGATGGGATGTGCTTTCTCTGTTGCGCTGCCCACCCTGTGGAACAGCTCACCATCTAAGTAGGGTGGCACCTAGAGTGGCCTTTCATGGGGTGCTGAAATCGTGGTGTTTCTCTTTGATTGGTGATTGGGCCAAGGCTCTTGATCACTTCTACTTTATCGCATGCCATTTACCTTTATTAGTTTTGGGGGATTTAAAATCATGTATTTATATAGATAATTGTTTGAGAATATTGGAACTATTAATACTACCAACAAAGAAAGCTTTCTAATGGAAAAAAAAACCTACAAATGGGATGAACCAAAATGTTACATCCGTGTGTATCCACAGCAACTTTAAAACTAACAAGAAGAATATTATTCTTTCTGATTAAGAGAATAACCTGAACTCCTAAAGCATATTTCCATCTATAAATGTTGATTTAAAAACCCATCAATACTTGTCAGAAAGGCACAAAATGTTATCAGTATATAATAAATTATGGTAATTGATGTTCCATTTTTTCTTAGCCAATGGCTCTGAACTCAAATCAAAAAGGAGGGAGTCGACATTTATGTCAAGCTCCTCGTGGCATCCTAATAGGAAAAAAACTATTATAAACCTTCCTAACTTTTTATAAAACCATATTTTAATCCAGTGAACAAAATTGAAAGCATAACTGGTTGGCTAATTGTTGAAGAAAATCTATCAACATTTTTAATGGAGTTCAACAGCCTGTTTGGTGAGGCCTCTACCATATCCTATCAAAAATACTCTTAATTGTATGTGATTAACTGCACTAAAACCACCTCCAGTGGTTTCACAAACATAGTAATTATAGTCCTAAACAAATTAAGAAAATTAACAGAAAGAAGTAGCTGCTCTCCCTTAGAAAGGATGGGCGTGCCTTGAGGTTCCTTCTCCTGCAAGGGTAGAACCATCCCCAGGTCCCCACCCCCCAATTTCCTCCTTTTTGAATCTGCCCCCCCTGCCCCCCCAGTCTGCGTGTCTGTTTCAGTGACGGTCCTGCCATTTTTTTCCCAGCTTTGATGACCATGACCCAGCAGTGATCCACGAAAATGCCTCACAACCAGAGGTGCTGGTCCCAATCCGGCTGGACATGGAAATCGATGGGCAGAAACTGAGAGATGCTTTTACGTGGAATATGAATGGTTTGTAAAGAAAGATGTGCAAATGGTCTAACCATCCTGATTCCAGGCATTGGAACCATTCACGAGCAAATGTGACGCTTCCCTAAAAATACATTTTACCTACTCTTAACTTCAGATTGGAAGGTGTACAGACTTGAGGTTTTTTTAACTGTGAACAGAAAATGCACCAGTTCTATAAAGGTGTTTTTTTTTAGAATAATAATTAGAATTAGAATAGAACAGAATAGAATAGAATACTTTATTGGCGAAATGTGATTGGACACGCAAAGAATTTGTCTTTGGTGCATATGCTCTCGGTGTACATAAAGAAAAAATAAAATACATTCATCCAGAATCATAAAATACAACACTTAATGATAGTCATAGATTACTAATAAACAATCAAATCATACTAGGAAACAATAAAAACACCATAAGTTGTAAAGATACAAGAATTATTTGTTTAGCAGAGTGATGGCATTCGGGAAAAAACTGCCCTTGTGTCTAGTTGTTCTGGTGTGCAGTGCTCTATAGCGTCGTTTTGAGGTTAGGAGTTGAAACAGTTTTATGTCCAGGATGTGAGGGGCGTGTAGATACATTTTTGATGTTTTCATGTAAATTAGTAAACCAGAAAATATTTTCTTTTTAACTA
Source organism: Pseudonaja textilis (assembly GCF_049901715.1). Taxonomy (NCBI): domain Eukaryota; kingdom Metazoa; phylum Chordata; class Lepidosauria; order Squamata; family Elapidae; genus Pseudonaja; species Pseudonaja textilis. The sequence continues at coordinate 10,907,996 of NC_142004.1, forward strand.
TGCACCAATTAGCTCGGCTCAGAAAAGGCTTTGGAGTGAAACCATTAGCATAAGTTGGCCACATCTTAGGGCCCTCAAATAAGGCAACTGCAGCAGGTGTTTGAACTCACCAGGCCTAGATGGGGTCTTTTTTACACTCCTGAGTACAGCCTTGATTTTGTTAGTGCCAAATGAAAGCTTCATAGAAATGCGTTTTGAAAATCTCTTTGTGCCTGTGAATGTATTGTGTGTACTGTATTTTAAGTCATTCCGTTAACTGGTTAAACAACCAATTAAAACAGTTTTTCTTGTAGCCTGACAAAAGTGCTTCAGAGTATTTATAGCTCAGAGGCAAATATTGCTGTGGCATCTGCCTAATAACGCAGGTTTCTCGTTTCCTTCAGAAAAACTGATGACTCCAGAAATGTTTTCGGAGATTCTCTGCGATGACTTGGATTTGAATCCCCTCACTTTTGTTCCTGCGATCGCATCTGCAATCCGACAGCAAATCGAGTCGTACCCTACCGACAGCATCTTGGAGGACCAGTCAGATCAGCGGGTCATCATTAAGGCAAGGAGAAGGGAGGCAATGGGGAAAGTCCCACGAGGCTCTCTGGCGTGTGAAGACAGGTGATGCAGAGCATAGAAAGAAATCCAGAGAAAAGGAGATGCAGCAGGTTTTTTCCACACCATTTGTTACGTCTACCTGTGATTTTCTGTCCATTGGAAGCCATTCTTGCCTCCAGCACATTTGTACACCAAAGATTTAACTTCTTGCCTCTCTCTTTTCGAGCGTCTCATTACCTCTATATAAAAGGCCTTTCCCTTTCTCTCCTCCATTTAGTCATCTGTTGTTTATTGGTTTTGTATTCTACTCATTGGTTTCTATCTGTATGATAGCCTACTACTTTCTGCGTTCACATCATTCCATCACTCATTAGTTCCATTCCAGTGGTTCAGTTTTGCTTTACCGCACGCTTCTTACGGAGCCTGTTCCCTGTTTTTATGTTTCTGCTGACCTATCCAGCCCTGACTCTGTATAACAAAGCGGGCAGAAGCCCCCCTCGGATGAAGAGAGCTTTCTCCCCATCTGTCATCCATCCTTACTTGCGACGAACCACCTGCTGCTCCACAGCAGGTCTACCTGTCGCCTTCCCTCGACTGTCCCATCTTACTGTGAAATACCTTTTGGCTCTCCAGAGAGCTCGATCTTGGCATAATGTGTTCAAAATACAATACAAATAAGCCCTTGACTTAACAACCACAATTCGGACCAGAAAACCACTGCTTAAGTAACGGTCACATGAGTCCCACTCATTTTGTGTTAAGCAAATCACAGGATCGTGAAAGAAATCCTCCTTCCCCCACTGACTTTGCTTGTCAGAAGCCAATCAGGAAAGGTTGCAGATGGTCAAAACATGTGACCCCGGGACACAACGGAAACCATTATAAACAGATGCTGGCTTCCAAGTGCCTGAATTTTGATCCTACGATTGTGGGGATGATGCAATGGTCATAAGCGCAAGGACCGTTAACCTTTTTCAGTGCCATTGAATTTGGTTGTAATTTGAGGACTAGCTGTAATTTGAGCCTGGACATTTGTGTCTCAAATGGAAACTCCACATTGATTTGTTCTGTTGGTTTGTTTTTTCTTGGCTGTTCATGGCATTCTCGGGAATTTTCTCCAGTTCCAAACCATCAATATTGTTTCTGTCCCGCTTTTTCAAAGTCCAGTTTCCACGTTCCTGGAGTGTTGCAATGGGAAGTGCCAGGATTGTGGATGCAGCCACATGACATCTTGCTTTGCGACCATATCACATAACAGGGCAAATTCTAAACCCAGTGTGGTTGTAAGTTGAGGACTACCAGGACACAGACTCGTCCCAGCATCTGAATGTCTTTCCAGGGCTTTCATCACTACCAAGTACTGCAGCACAGTGTATTTTTTTTTTATAATACATTTTTATGAGTTAATCAAAGTATAAAATACAAAGATAAATTTTAAGAAGTAATAGAAAACTGAGTGGGGTGGGGGGAGAAAAAGGAAAAATATGGTATAAAGAGGGGAAAAGAAAGAAAAAGGCACCAACTTCCAACTCTCAAAATTTGGAAGCAATTTCCAAATGAAAACAAAACTATATTCTCTTTGGATAAAAAAGTCTTACCACTCCTAGGTCGGGAATAGTATGTGCTTCTGTTTACTCATTAATTTTTATAAACTCATATTAAAATAATTCCCTATATTATTTCAATGTTTGAACCCTAAAAGGGGAAGGGGGTCTAGTTTTTGATACTTTACAAACTTTAAAAAAATTACTCAAATATTATATATAAAGAGAGAAAAAAACCCTTCATTTTAAACCAAAAACCCAGAACTACATTAAAACTTTCAATTTTTATATATCACACCAATAAAAATCCAATTAACTCCAATTAGGTCATTGGATTTAAATCACTCCGAGTTTATCTTCATGGTGTAAAATCTTTTATTTTCAAATTTGATCAACAATATTTTACAAACTTTGGAGATTATTCAACGTTACATAGGACAGAAAACATACATTTAGAAACTCATTTTCTAAATACAAACTACCATAGAACTTTCTTTCAATACATGTATCAAATTTATAAAAATCCATCCTAACTAATTAAGTCATTAAATTTAAGTCTCTCCCTCCAGCTTACCTTCATAGAACAAAGTCTTTTTATTTTCAGGAATGTCTATCCGAGTCTCAAGAAATCCTCAGCCTTCTTAATATCCATGGGGAAAAAAAGTCCCAAAGTTGTTTTGTTAAAATTTTGAGATTAACTTGGAGCACTTCCCCGTTGAATAAAAAAATCTTCTCTGAAATGTCTATCTTATCCCAAACTTGACCTCTTAAAAATTGTGAATTTACTTGGCACTCTTGTTTCAAAAGCACTTGCGAAGATTATATTCAAACCATCATCATCATGAGGTCAAGATTTATATTCCAAAGTTAATTATTAGCATTGTCCAGTATTTGTTGACTTGTCACAATGGGTTTGTTTACACAATTTTTTTAAATCTAATTTTGTCTCTTGTTTTTTATTTTAAATATTATCTGTATGATTTGTATTTTAAGTCCCTAGCTGATTTATGGGTATAGGTCCGTGAAGGTGAACCTATGGCACGCATGCTGGAAATGGCATGCGGAGCCATCTCTCTGGGCACACCAGCTGTCGCCTGTTGCTCTGCTGGTCTTGGTGCACATGGGAGGGCTGTAAGAACAGCTCCCTGGCCGGCGCATGGGCACACCGGCCAGCTGGTCTTCACGCATGTATGCGCATTACAAACTGGAAGACTAGGTGGTCAGTGTGCACATGCACATTGGGAAGCTGAGCTTCTGGCGGATCTTGAGGGAGGATCCTATGATTCTAGGATTCTCCCTAACCCAGGAGAATCAGATAAGTGAAAGGGAAAGTCTGTTCCTTCGGTTGTTAAGTTGGGGAAAAAAAGACAGTCCAGAGAGAGGAGATTCTCTGGGCGTGTCAGGAGTCAGCCATATCGCTGGTTCTTTTACCGTTGAAAGTCCTAAAAGGCAGAAGCTGTTCATCCTTTCAACATCTCCATTGTCAGATCTGAGGGTCATTGCCGCACCTGTTGTCATTGTTGTGGTTTTCTTTACATTTAAGCCGAGTTTCATTATGCTTCTCACTTTCTATTATCGAAGTCTGCAGATCAGTTGACTTTTCAACTACTGCTTTTGCTTTATAAGCGGTGTGCATTTTATTTTAATATGTTGACTACTGTCTCTTGTAATTGCATTGCTGTGTTTGGCTAAAAGACCTTAGATGAGTTTTCTTTACATTATCGTTGCACGCTATTCTGAACGATGGAGATACCTAGATTTTTATAGGAACAAGCAAGTCCTAGGAAGAAGATTCTGATGGGACATGAAACGAGTAGTTGCCTTGCATGGTACCTCTGTAGTGTTTAATTTCTTTGCTGGAGTTTTTCCACTGGCTACCCCGACATGTCCTGAAACAGGTGGAGCATGGAATCTGTTGCTCTCCAAAGGAAGGTAGTCAGCAGCGTGGAGGCCTTGTGTGGAAGTTCAGTCTGTAGCTTTTGATTTCTTTGACCTTCATATTCTGCAGGAGATGGAGAGGGATGGCATAGATTCAGATTTGCTTGACATATAAATAATGGAGACCTCCTCACCTGCGTCTTCTGCTTCTAGCTCAACATTCATGTCGGGAACATCTCCTTGGTGGACCAGTTTGAGTGGGATATGTCTGAGAAGGAGAATTCCCCCGAGAAGTTTGCCCTGAAGTTGTGCTCGGAGCTCGGACTGGGCGGTGAGTTCGTCACCACCATCGCTTACAGCATCCGGGGGCAGCTGAGCTGGCATCAGAAGACGTACGCCTTCAGGTATGTGTGCTTTGATCCTGTCCCCAGCGGGGGGATCTGAGGGACGGCCGATTGGTGGACCACCAGGTATTGCTGAATATTTCCTTTGGCTGTGCTGCTCAGGACGGTTGGGAATAGACGTCCTGAGAGGCACAGCCCTCGCACTCCTACCACGTGGAGTTCGGCTGTTGTGACTGCAAGAGGCTGTAATGCAGCACCTCTGCTTCCTTGCACCTGGGAGTCCCAAGTGTCTTCCCCAATCCGAAGCCAACTTGTCTGCTTAACTTCAGATCCAATTCTGCTGGAGGTGGCAGTCCCTATAGGATGTGAGTGAGAATACAAGGGTGTGACCCTGTACTCCCAAGATTTGGAGCTCGGGACTTTTGTTAGCCCTGATCCTTCTCTCCCGTGTCATCCCGTTAGTGAGAACCCCCTGCCGACCGTGGAGATCGCCATCCGTAACACCGGGGATGCCGACCAGTGGTGCCCTCTGCTTGAAACCCTCACGGATGCAGAGATGGAGAAGAAGATCCGAGACCAAGACCGGAATACAAGGTACTGCCTCCTGCCTCTCCAGGTGGAATTAGTTTTTTTTTTCGGCATGGGATCAAACGTAACTTGGTCTAAAGTAGCCCCCACAGCGAGGTAGACGGCAAATCTAACCAAGAAATACAAGTGCAAAACTTGCGATGTTTCACCGATTTTAAAATTAGAGTTAACTAGTTCTGACGACCAGAAGAAGGGTTGTGAGTCACCTTAACTCTTCTCAGGGTCTTCAGGTAAGGTTTGGGATGGTTCATGGACCACCAAACGTATGAAAATAATTTCATAAATGCTACTTTAATTAATGGCTCTAAACAACAATGGGTTGAACTTGTGGGGTCAGTAACTGCCCTTTTGAGGAGCCCGAGCTAATTGCGCCCCTGTAGTTTGCAGGGAACTTCCCTGACAAACGTCCTCGTGCCGTGGATTGTGCGGATTGCTGGGACTGAAATGGGGGTGGGGATTTGTTCTCCCTGCACAGCAGTTGTCCCGTCTTCTCTTCCAGCCGGTTTCCCCGTTTAAACGGAAATGGTGCCAAAAAATCTGCTGATGATGACTCTTGTTGTCTTCCCTGCAGGCGCATGAGGCGTTTAGCCAACACGGCTCCAGCCTGGTAACCTCTGCCGAGGACCTTCAGTTACCAGAAGGACTGGCCTCCTGCTTGGGGGGGGGCCTGCAGCCCTCCCTGGACTAGCTTGGCAAGCCAGGGGTCCCTCCTTTCCCCAATCTCTACCTCTGGGGGTCCAGCAAAGACGAATTGTGGCAGCTGTCCAAACCTCCTTTTCCCCGGCCCCAAACCACTTTTTAAATAAATAATCCGTCAAGATGGAAGATGCACTTCCAGATTCCTTTTCTTTGTCCCCCAGTGTATACCAGTTGTTTTCCCTTTTTTTCTCTGTCTGTATGCCGAGCCGTTGGTTTTTCTTTGCAATATTTGGGGAAGTGGGGGAAATCACTAAGCCATTATGTGACACATCGTTTTGGTTTTGGTGTAGCTTGTTGCATTATCTCAGCTCATTTTTTAGTAAATGGTTAAACAAACCAGTATTATCTAGAAACTCCATTGATGGCTTGTTTTAGAAGTATGTTTCTTCCACTTTTGCCTGACCGTATGACTGTCACTCTGAAGTTCTAGAGTCATAGAAATGAGCTCGGTGATGTTTCTCTTCTGGCTGAACACGAGTCTCTTTTAAGCAACACCTGTTACAGTCTGCTTTGGAATTTTGCCCAGTTCTGCAATTGCCTGAGACGACTCCTTGATTATATTTTAATAAAAGTTTCCATCCTGATATAACACATATTGAAATAAAATGGGGATATTTTAGAAGCTGTATAAGGCTGGATTTATAAAGGTTTATATTTTTTATATTACAATTTATTCATAAACTGCTGTGGACATAGCCTACCTGGATTTCAGCAAAGTGTTTGGTACAAGCATAGCAAACTCTTGAAAAGTTGTACAGGTTCTGGCTTAACCCTTGAGTGGTTCAGTGGGTAGAAAGTTGGGTCAAGGATGGAGCCCAGACTGTGACTGTCCATGGGCCACTGTCTGTGACCTGTGACAAGTGCCACATTCCCGGGCTCAGCTCTAGCTCCTCTTCAGTTCAACCGTGTGATACACCAGAAAGATTGCTAGGTAAGATTTATCTTTTTGCTGATCATACATACATACACACACACACACACAATTGTCATGTCCCTTTTTTCAGTACTCTTGTAACTTAGAACGGTCACTAAGGGAACTGCTGTAAGTCGAGGACTACCTGTAGTCACCCAGGAATCCAGTCTGACTTGAAAGAATAAAAAGGGAATGCAGTGGCCTCTCACTGATTTCTATCAATAGTCTCTGTTCTCACCCCACCCTTAATAATGCTTCCCAGGCCTTTTTGCCCTATAGTAGATACGGGGGACGAGGTGGCTCAGTGATAAGACACTGGAGCTTGCTGCTTGGAAAGTTTGGCGGTTCGAATCCCTAGCGCTGCGTGACAGGGTGAGCTCCCGTCCTTTGTCCCAGCTTCTGCCAACCTAGCAGTTTGAAAGCATGCATAAATGCAAGTAGAAAAATAGGGACTCCTTTGGTGGGAAGGTCACAGCGCTCTGTGCGCCTTGGGCATTTAGTCACGCCAGCCACGTGACCACGGAGACGTCTTCGGACAGCGCTGGCTCTTTTTAACGGAGATGAGCACCGCCCACTAGAGCCAGAAACGCCTAGCACACATGCGCGAGGGGAACCTTTACCTAGAGTTGATAGGAGGGTTTAAGGCATAAAATTAGGGGCAACTCCTCTGTATCCCTCCTGAAATCTCAGGTTGGACTTGCCTGCACTGAATCAAGAATGGGAAAAAGACAGAAGCCGCCTGCCCCAATTCCGTAAGGAGCTTGGCAAGAAGTGGGAAAGGAAGCGTAGTCGAGGGGAGATTTCCTTTGACATCTTTAGTCACCGAACATCAGTTTTAGAAGTCTGTTGTGATCTGCCAAGCAGATCCAGCTGCCCAACCCCCTTTCCGGCGTGCACATGCATGCACACGCGTGTGTCACGAGGAGGCGATGGGGAAGACATGGACAGGGAAGTGGGGGTGGGGGTGGGGAACAAGACCGCACCTCAGGTCTGATCAGAATGGCCAGATTCAGGACAGGGAGCCTTTTTTTTAAAAAAAAACGGAGTTTGTAGAATAAAAATAAATTAACACATTGAATTGTGCTTTATAACGTCCAGCCCCTGAGATGCTAGAGTTGTAAATGACAAAAAAAAAATCAGAATATGAGAGGAGGAGGAAATTGGAAATTAAATCAGTGAAAAGGCTTCCAAGAAATAATAAATATTTCTATAGCATTACTATGCCCTGCTATACTGCGCCACTTTTATTTGGTTGTAAACAGGCTAAATCTTCTCTAGGCCAAATGGGCAGCATGTAATAATAAAGTTGTTCTAGTCAAGAAGTCTTTGTTTAAAAAAAAAAAAATTAAAATCTCACAGTGAGCATTGCTCTTCTTCCTATCCATGACTGGTAGCATCTCTATCTTTGTGGCTAAACATTAAGAAGTTACGCCATACTGATTATATTGAATGGCCACATGTTTGTTATATTTTGATATCTCTGCAGCAGTCCTGTGGTTTTCATGGTTACATGTTTCATTCTTTTTTTAAATACAGATTGAGTTTAATTTAATCGATCGAGTGGTTAAGGCTGCAACCTAGAAAACCGGGAGACTGTGAGTTCTAGTTCCGCCTTGGGCAGCAAAGTTGGCTGACTGACTTTGGGCCAGTTTCTCTCAGCCCAACTCATCTCAGGGGTAAATAAATAGTTGTGGAGAAAATAAGAGAGAGAGAGAGGAGCTTTAGGCCTGTTCGCCACCGTGAGTTATTTTATAAAAACGATAAAGGTGAGACGTTTGTGAGAATTACCCTTTGTGGCTTCCCCCATTTACCCTTTTCCACCCACGTCTACCCGGCACAATCATTTGCTGCAGAAGGTCCTTAGGCTGCTGTGCGTTGGGGCTGTTTGGGGCATTTGGGTGTGTACAATGTAGGTGAAGGGACTTCTCTTTTGCTTATGCTACCATTGCTGCTTCTGATGCTCTGTTGGGTTCATTAATCCCACAGAGTCCTAATGCTCGGTTTTGTCTCTGGATGTTGCCATTGGTAAGCCAAGGATTGTAGTTTCCTATTATTCATGGACCCAGGCAGCTGTTTATTGAAAAGCAAAGGGGTTGCCAGACACTTATTTCTCTCTGCAGGCGGCTGCCCTGACCAAGTAGGGAAGGGCAGAAAATACATATTTTTTTCCCTTGGGAAGAACTCCACGGTAGGAAATAATGTAGACCAGCGGTGTCAAGCTCAAAGCCCGCAGGCTAGATCTAGCCCACAATGTGGTCGGATCTGGCCCATGCCGCTGTCCCAGAACAGTAAGGGGCCAGCCTGTGTCACTTCGGCCCGGCCCATCCTGACAGGCGTGCATGTGTGCAGGTCCGGCCCACGCCATCCTGGCAGGCGCGCATGTGCCTAGGAGGCAGGCGCATGCTGGGATGAGGTGGGCCAGGCCAGTGCGCGCGTGCACCCACCGCCTCCTGTGCAGATGTGTGCCCACTGGGGTGGCATGGGTTGGGCCTCTGCGCACATGTGCCTGGTGGGATGGGATGAGCCGGGCTGAAGAGACATGGGCCAGTCCCTTACCGTTTCCAGGATGGTCTTTCAGGTGTGTGTGTATGTGCAGGTGTGCAGGGGAGGTGTCTGGTAGCAGGGGTTCCACAGCTGGCACTCCAGGAAGCAGACGTGGCAGCGGCAGCACTGGCAGCAGGTAGTCAGGGAGGCACATGATGCACACCATCAGATGTGCCTGCTCCCATTCCCATGTGGCTGGGACAGGGCAGGTGGCTGCCCAGCGCATTCAGGAGGCCAGACCGTGTGTGCCTCCTCTCCCCTGCGCCTCTGTCTCCGGCTACTTCTGCTGCAGGCCAAGACAAGGTGAGGAGACTGTGGGGCGGCTGCTGCTGTCAGAGGCCATTGGCCCACCTACTCCATCCTGTCTTGTTTCTTGCTTGCTGTGGGAGAGCAGGTCGCTACTGGTCATCTCGCCCCTCCTTGGCCCGTGCAAGGAGCATCTTCCCTTCGCACACTCGACACACCTCGGCACTGCTATAGCGCCATCGAGGCTGCCAGCAGCTCGCGCAGGTCCACGAGGCGACTGCCGTTGCCCCCCGGAGCACCAGGCCCACCCAGCTTGAAGGAGGCAAAGCGGCCAGCTAGCAAATCCAAGTGGACGGTGGTAGAGCGCACCCTGGCTCAGCCGGCAAAAGGTGGCCATCCCAAGCCGGGAAAGCCAGATCCCCACCAGCCCCATGGCTGCCCAGTCCCATACGGGATTGTATGCCTCTCCCCTCCCCACCGCCCATCTTTGCTGGGCCCGCGCATGCTCTTCCACCTCTACGGCTGCTTCGCCTACTTCTGGCTAGTCTGGTCTGCTGAGCGGCCGTGGTGGGAGCCCACCGCAGGGCCAAGGTGCCTCAGGTACATGAGGGGAACACGCTCCACCCACAGGCCAAGGGCAAGACCACGAGGGGGCCAAGGAGAGGTTTAGCGGCGACTTGCTCTTTAACTGCAAGGCAAAACAGACAATGGGACGGAGTAAGCACGTCCAGCGGTCCTCGTTGACAACCAGTCCGGTGGTGGCAGAAGGCTCCGGAACCTCAGTGTGGGTCGGATCAGCATTATAGTTGTCTCTGAACTTTCTCTCCTCCCCCCGGTCCCTGGAGGACAATTATAACGCTGATCCAGTCCTCAATGAAATCTAGCTTGACACCCCTGACGTTTCTGCTAGTAGAAGAAAGGGAAAAAAAGTGGGCATATATCCATTGTAGTTGTTTCTATTCTTGAATTAAATGTAGTTTATAACCAAAAAGCGTGTTTTGTCAGGGAATGTGTGATGCTTGAACCAGAATCTCAGTAGTGTTTGTTTCTCCGGTTTAAAAGTCCCACCTATTGTGATTTTGATCTGGATATGAAGAATACTGAAGAGAAAGACTGATAGTAGACTGGCAGTACTTGAGGGGTTCTCGTAGAGAAGAGGGGCTCAGCCTCTTCCCCAAAGAACTTCCTTGGAAACATGAGTTACTGTGCGTGTTCATAACATCTCCTCCTCTGGCCTACGAAAGGAGCCCTCTAGGCAAAGGTGTATGGTTAATGAGGTGTAACTCACAGGACAGGAAACCGTAGTGTAAAATTTACAGCTTAAAATACAGGAAGATCAACAGGACAATAAAAAACCCACTTAGAAAATTGTTCCTGTGGGCTATGGCTCTACTGTCCCAGAGGCAGCATGGTAGTAAGGTTAATCTTTGACACATAACTCTCCCCAATTTAAATTCATCATGTATTATCTGAATTGCAACTTACCTTCATCATGTCCAGTAATTGCAAACCTCTAGTAACTTATGGAACAACAGACCTCAGAGTCAGATGGCCAAGGCCCGTAATGGTGAACCTATGGCACGCATGTCAGAGGTGGCATGCAGAGCCCTGTCTCTGGGCATGCGAGCTGTCGCCCCAGTTCAGCACAGGCCTCCTGCCGGCCAGCTGGTCTTAGGATCTCTGCTGCACATGTGTGGGGGAGTGAGGTGCACATGGGTTGTGCGCGCAGAGGTGGGGGCAGAGGTGTTGCCTGCGCATACGTGGGATGTCACGTGTACATGCATGGTGGTGCAGAATAATGTCAGTCTGCTCCATTCAAAATCCAGGAAAGAAACGCTCAGACTCCAATGGTTAGAGCAAAGTTTTCTCTTTTACTAAATTTCAAAGTGGAAGCTGTGGGCCGTGCACGTTTGTTGCATTTTGGGAATACGCACAGATGTGCTTTGGGCACTTAGTGCCAAAAAGGTTAGCCATCTCTGGCCTAGGCTGTGGAGAGCCCCGTTCAAGACCATCTTTGGCCATGAAAACTTTGGGACTTTCAGCCCAACCTGCCTTACAAGGTTATGGGAATGCTCTAGATCAAGGGTGTCAAACTCATGTTGTCACGGCGTCATCACGTGATGTATCGGGACATTTTTCCCCTTCTCTAAACTGGGCATCCGGCCCGCGGGCTGCGAGTTTGACACCCCCGCTCTAGATGAAAAGTTAAATTCATAATGTGAATTATGAGCTGGAAGATGTGACAAGGCAAGGCTCACATTCTAGCAGAAGCCCCCAGAGACCCTCTGCCTTTCATGGTTTCATGGCTCTGAAGCTTGTTCTGCTCATGCTGTACAGGGCGCGTGAGCTGCGAAAGCCACACGTACCAGGCAGGGCTTCCTCGGACGGCATCGAACCCCATTGATTCTGACATCCCTAGCAGACTATGCTTTCTCTTCAGCTGATCGACAAGGCTGGGGAGGGGCTTCAGAGCAACATTGTCCCCCAGTCTGTAGGCTTCTAGAGTATTCCCATTCTCCTTGCCTCCTGCTCCCAGTTCAGTGGAAACTTTCAGAGCAGCTTCCCACCTGCCAAGCTAAATGTTTGTATCACGGTGTAACGGGTGACTAAGCACACATTCCTGACTTAGAGATTCAGACAGTCCTCCAGCATTCTTCCCAAAGGGTTCAACAAGACTGGTCGGGGGCGAATCTCAAGCAGGATGAGCGCACTTCAGCAAGTGGTACAATTTTAAGTTTTATTTATGGGATCAGCTGGTGGACTTAGCTATTCTTCCAGAAATCCATGGGACGTAGTGGGGTAATCACTCCTCTGGGGAAGCCCAGGGCTTGCAGGAGTTGGGGGGGACCTCATCATACTTCCCTGGGTGAGGGGAGCTACTCCCCAAAGCAACAAGACAGCCCCGCAGTCTGCCAGGTAGAGGGAAAGTTGGTCTTCAAGGGAGATAACTGGTTGAAAAACAAGTTGAAAAACTCCTCAAGGGAAACAGCAGCCGCAGTTGTGATTTTTAAAAGTTGGCCAAGCATCCGCCTTGCTGCAGTAATGCCGATGCGGATTACTCCAAGACAAAAAGTGACAGAGGTTTCATTCTTCTGGTGGCTTTTAAGACATGGAGCTGGTAGCAAGATTTCAAGGTTGGTGAGTAGGTTCAGATATTTAACATTCCAACCACCTGAAATGCAATGTGAAAACCACAAAATCTCTAGGCAACAATCAAATTCCTCTCAAAGGAAGCCCCTGCAGGACAAGGTTAGGGAGCTGCCAGTCCCCAAACTTCCCTTTGGGCCAGTCAAATGTGGCAGATCGCTCCCCAGAGTCCCCCCGTCCCCCCCAGCCTTCAAGGTTAAGCCGCTGCACCCACCACACGGAATAAGGCAACTGAATCTTGGAGTTGGGGAAGAGGGGGTCATTTCTGATTTGTTTATTAATAAAGTTTAAAGCATTGCTTTAAGCCAGAGGTGGGTATTCAGCAGGTTCTGACCAGTTCTGGAGAACCGGTAGCGGAAATGTTGAGTAGTTTGGAGAACCGGTCAATCCCGCCTCTGACTGGCCCCGCCAATGCCATCTCTTCTCTGCCTCCCATTGAGTCCCAGCTGATTGGCTGGGTCTTCTTTGGTTGCCCTGCCCAGGAGAACGGAGCTGGAAAGCAGGTTAGTGGGGTGGGGAGGGAATGGAGATTTTACAGTATCCTTTCCCTGCCACACCCACCAAGCCACACCCACAGAACCGGTAGTAAAAAAAAATTGTATCCCATCACTGCTTTAAGCCCATAATGAGTCCCTTTGTATGTAACTAAATAGAAATTTAATTTACATAGTTCTATGTACATAGTTCTGTAGATCAGGGTCCCCAACCACCGGCTGCGGACTGGTACTGGTCCGTGGAACATTTCCTACCAGGCTGCCGGTTTACTGGGCGCCGCCATCTTGTTTGACGAGAAAGTGCTTCCGGGTGAGCTTTTCAGGTTGGAAAGCGGCGTTTGGGTCCTGAAGGAATCCTCGCGCCTTAGTTTCATTGAGGGGGCTTGCAACTGAAACTAAGGCGCGAGGATTCTTTCAGCACCCAAGGCAAGGCAAGCTGAGCGACCATCCCGAAGCCATCCCGGAGCGAAGCCCATCGACAAAGGTACAAAGGAGGAGTTGAAGGTGGCAGGGAGAAGCGGGGGATGGCTGGCTGGCCGGTCACTCAGCTCGCCTTGCCTTGTCATGCGTGCTGATGCCGGTACCGGGCCGCGGATCATTTTGTGATGCCGGTACCGGGCCGTGGCACAAAAAAGGTTGGGGGCCACTGCTGTAGATAGAACCTCTTATGTACAGTGGATATAGAAAGTCTACACATCCCTGTTAAAAAGCCAGGTTTTTGAGATGTAAAAGAAATCTGATCAGGATAAATCACATCGAAATATTTTCCACCTTTAATATAACTGTACAAATAAACTGAAATCTTTTAGGGCAAAAATGACAATAAAAAAACTTACAATAATGTGATTGCATAAAGTTGACACCGATAAGCTAATACTTTGTTGAGGCACCTTTGGATTTTATGGCCACATTCAGACTTTTGGGATAGGAGCGTCTCGGTGTGGCATGTCTTGCCTTGAGAATCCGCCCGCTGCTCCTCACCAAAGAGGTCACAACCCCACAGATTTTCAGTTGGATTCAACTCTGTCCTGTGCTGGGCCTTTCCCCCAAAACTGATCTGATGAAGCCATTCTTTTGTTGGTTTGGAGATATTATTTTTGGGTCGTCGTGTTGAAAGGTAAAATTTCTTGTCAGCCCTCTCAACTGGCTCAGCTACAAAAGAAAAACTCTCAGGCCCGTGGTTAGCCCAAAGTACACTTTATACTGAAGCCAAGTGGGTTTCAGAAAAGGCAATGTTAGGCCTGGGAGTTTTGTGCCCAAAGCATTCTTAACTTCTTAATTCCATCCACCTACCTGGTTATCAAAGAGTGTCCAATTAGGTGCTAACACATTGTTTGGGTAACAATCCCTGTCTTTGTGCATTCCTTTGGGTGACCTTGGAACGGCCAGTGATTCTCGCAGGATGCATGGTTTTGATTTCTAACGCTGACCTTCCCTTTACTCCACCCTACTGATCTCTCCCCTCCGTTGCATATGGCAGGCTGTCAACAGGTAATACATAGCACAGAACAGTGGTGGCGAACCCTATGGCATGCGTGTGCCAGAGGTGGCATGCAGATCCCTCTCTCTGGGCACACGCGGCATCGCCCCAGTTCAGCTCCACCACATTTCTCTGTGGGATTTCTCTCCATTGTTTATAGAGAAACAAGTTTCCCTGCATATAAAGCAAAAACTCACGAAGGAAAAAGATCTCACCTCTTGCAGAGCTGCTGTTGGCATGCCCTGCCTCCTGCCAGCCAGCTGGCCTTTGGGTCTCTGCGGCACATGCATGGGTGCACCAACGTGTGTCCACGTGCCTTTGGGAATTGCACACGCTGGACATGTATACCTAAAAGGTTTGCCATCACTGGCATAGAAGAACGTCAGCTCTGACCTTCCTCTTCATCTTCAGCATTTTATTTTATATATATATATATGTATATATATATATATATATATATATATATATATATATGTATATGTATATTTTTTTATTTTTAAATACATATATAAGTATTGAATACCTAAACAACGTGGCATCTGGGTATCATTAATTTTGATACCAAATAATAGAGATAATATTGACAATCTTGGTAATCTTAGTTATATTAATCAGACATCATTATAATAACATTGTACATAATACAATAATCTTTCAACTTCTGACCCTTTCATCTACATACTGATTGTAAAATACTATATAGTAATTGTGATGACCCGGAGTGTGACACAAAAATAATGAAGTCACAAAAGTAGAATAAATTCCCTTTAATGCCTCCAACTTGGCCCCCAATGTCCAGTTATCCTCGGCTGGAGATCAAACTCTTCCAAAAACAATCTACGAACGGAAGAAGTCCAAACTCAAAGTAAAGCTAATTAGAAATAAAAAACCAACACAAACCACACTGAAGTAATTAACACGACAGACCAGGATGATAAATTGCAGACTTCCAACAGATAACGCAACACCTACAGTTGGGAGGATGCCAAAAGCCAGATATGACAAAAATAATGCACGCTTTGCTTCCAGCAAGGTGCTGTGTACAAACGCCTTTCTTATTTCCTGTTCTTCCAGCTGCAACTAATAAAAGGGATCAGGGCCTTTTTCTCCCCTGTAATCCACATTGCTCCCTTATCTGTTCCTCCCTTCATGTCCTAGGATAAAGAGGGGGTGGGCCTGGGTCTTCCTCTGAATGCCCAGCCGGACTGTGCCCCTTCCCCTGTTTCTTCCACAGCCACCAGAGCTACACTCCCACTCCCTGTCAGCTGCTCGACCTCCCCCACAGAATCGGACTCCAACAAGGGCATGGCAGTAATGTGCATAATAATATTTCCCCCCTCAAATTTCTACCTCTATTCTAAATCTTAAAATTACACATGTTATATTAATAGGTATAATATTTCTATCTATAATCTTTTGTTCATTTTAGTATTTCAATTCTTGTTGATTTTTGGCATGTTTTCCATACTCCTCCCTTGGGATTTTATATTAATTACATTAATCATACTCACATCGTTATAGTAACATATTAGAATTAAAGTTGTTAACATTGTAGTGTTTGTTCCACCATGTATATTATTAATTATTCAGTATTTTGATACACAATGCTATTAACCATAATAATGTTGTTTATGTGTACAAAATACAGTTTATAGCTTCTAAACCTTTCAGTACATACTAATTTTAAAATACTATATAAGAATATACATAATATTTCCCTTTTTCTAATTCTTACCTCTATTATAAATCTTAATAGCACAAATCTTACATTAGTAGGTATTCTATTTCTATCCAGCATCTCTTGTACTGGTTCAAACAGATGAAATAAAGAAAAACTATACTAAACTACCTAGTAAACAGAAAAACCTGAAGAAATACAGGGAAAATTTTTAAAAGGAAACAGAGTCATTAAAAATCAAAATGCTTATTCCATCTCTTTCTACAAACATATTTTTAAAAAGGAAGAAACAAAATTATCAATTGTCTGGCACGGTTCCATGATTTTAATGTTGTGATTTAATTTTTAAACAATGAATTGTACCTAGACTACATGAAGCACCAGGTAGCCTGAGCTACGAGCATTCTTGCACTGGCCATCTTTTTTACTATCTGTGTTGGAGATACATTCTGTAGCATCTGCCACGCAACACCTGCCCCTTTCTCTGCTTTTTCTACTTCTCCTAGACCCAGGACACGGAAGTGCCATCACCCAGGGAGCTTCCAGCATCTCCTGCCTTCTTGCCTCGATGCGTGTGGTCTTGGGGCACCATCTGCCTTCTCTAAAAAGCTCTGGCGGTGGCACAGACAGCTGCTGTCCTTAGGACAGGCACTTCAGGCCACTCCCAGAGTCCCTGAGAGTCAGAAAAGCATGCATTTAAATTTAATTATCTATTTATGCAATGCATTTATCTCAACAAGTGACTCTTGAGTTGCAAACCATATTCAATAAAAAAGAAAAGCGATGACAACCATATAGAACAAAAATTAAAATACTTTATACGAATGCAGCCAGGAGATGGGACCCTGAGGCAGGTCTTTAGAAAGGCCAGCAGGGGGAGCCATCCTAATCTCTGGAAAGAGAATGTTCATAGGGGGACATGAAGGCCACTCCAAACAATGATCCTTAGCCAACAGGACCCAAATGCTAGGCTGGATTGGACAGGTCCCCGGGGAATATTATTGTTTACTATGGATTTGTCCTTATTGCTAAGACATGGCTGCCATGCCAAAACAAGTATTTCACTGACAGCTAAGAAATAAAATATTAAATTATATTCAGGGGGCGAGGGGCAGGCATAGGAACATTCAACCTATGAGAAACTCTGGCGATACAGCATCACCCTTAGCCTGTGTTATTTTCTATGGTGGCCCCAGTTTTTACAGTATGTCCCACTCCCTTTTTCCATCGGTTTGCCTGTCCCCTTAAGGGAATGCATCATGGTAAATATAGTGAAAGGTATCCTGGGAAATGTAGTTCATGTCACGTGGCCACATCTGTAATCCCGATTGGTCACTCATTTAACCCTCCATGGGTTGGGGGAGGTTTTCCTCATCCTTCCCTGAACTCACGAACTCATGGCAGCTGCTTTCTATCACTACGAGATAGGTTAGGAGATAACCATCTTTTACCTACAAGACAGATATGCAAAGGATGGGTCATTAAAGAAGAACTTCATCACAAATGTGAGTTATGAGGATACCTGATGAACCAATAAAAGTACTTTGTTATGGATGTTTTGTGGAGTTCATCCACCTGCATCTGTACAGCTTACAAATCCATCACTGTACAGAGTACAGAAAACTCCCTCCCTCTCTCCCCGCCCTTCCTCTCTCTCCTCCCTTCCCTTGGAGGGTGTGAATCCCAGCAATGGGCACTTGGGAGTCTTCAGCTCTGATGATGGTCCATCCACTTCCTGCCCAGGTGCTGCACTTGCCAGACTTTACCTGTGATTCTTCCCCAGGTTCAAGGTAAGATCCTGATCCTGACAATCTGCGCAGCTGGGATTGGCGGCACTTTTCAGTATGGCTACAATCTCACCATCATCAACGCCCCCACTGTGGTAAGGCAACCCTTTTCTTACCACGCTCCTTGACCACCTCTCATTGGAACAGGCCCCCAAGGAAGGACAGCCTCTCAGCCCCTTCCCCGCCCCCTTGCCCCGGTTTTGGGCCCGTCTCGTGAGTTCCTTGGCAGATGCCCCCCTCACCTCTCAAGGTGAAGAAGGGCAGCAGGACAGGTTGGCCTTGGGCCTCTATCAGGAGACACTAACAATACCCTCAAACCCCTCTGATGTGTAGCCGTGTCCTCTTGGGCAGGGGATTCAGAAATGGCAAATGGCCACTGGGATGGCTGCCCTTCCCTTAAGCCACTGGCCTTCTGGACAGCTCTCAGATCTTCCTGCAGTTTTTCAGGAGTCAAAGCTTGTGGAGCAACTCAATTTAGATCCCTTCCTTCATGGCTCCCCTCCCCCACTGCCACACTGGCAGACCCCAGAGCAGCTGGTCTTCAGTGGGTTGGGGGCTCCGTGTGATCCAGCTCTAATTTCTCCCACACAATATATATATTTTTTTCTCTGCACCCTGTAGTTCATCCAGTCCTTTATTAATGAAACCTGGCTGGATCGCACTGGAGCTGCCTTGGAGGGAAAGATGATCACGCTGGTCTGGTCCTTCATTGTTTCCGTGTATCCCTTGGGGGGCCTGGTTGGTGCACTAATCGCTGCTCCCATGGCTGTGAAGATGGGCAGGTGAGTGGCTGGGAGGTCTGGGCTGGGCTGGGCCAGCCTCTCTCAGCAGGAGGAGTGTCTCCTGGTGTCTTCTGGAACTGGATTCAATGAGAAGCATTTGGATACTGGACTCTGGAGAGCTCTCTTTATCAGCTGCGTATAATGAAACCAAATGGAATGTCATTGAAGCTCCTTTTTGCCTGCTTAACTCTATCCTGGTAACCTGCTATTTTCTCCATGTTGACAGGTTCCATTTGGATGATCCTGATCATGAATACAGCCTAGTCAGGAGTGAGGGGCAGAAAACCTGGGTGCTCCATACGCTGCCAGATGGAGCTGGGAGCTGGAAGTTGTAGTCTAGCTGTACAAGCGTTCTTGTCAGAGGGCTGCAAACTAAGGAGGGTGAGGGCGGGATGGGGACAACCGTCTCTTTCCTCCCGTGTGGCTGCTTGCAGACCAAGGAATGCAGGGTCCCAGGAGGAGCCCTGTAAGCAGAGACCCCTGGAGTTTCATTGGCATCCAGGCACGCATTGAGGCTTTCCAGTCTGCACTCCTGCGCCCAGATTTCTCTCAGGGGTTGGCATCATCAGCCTTGGAGGCGCAGTGGTTAGAGTGCTGTACTGCAGGCTCCTTCTGCTGCCTGCCGGCTGCCTGCAATTTGACAGTTCGATTCTCATCAGGCTCCAGGTTGACTCAACCTTCCGTCCTTCCCAGGAGGGTAAAAATGAGGACTCAAAATTGTTGAGGGCAAGAGGCTGGCTCTCTGTAAACTGCTTAGAGAGGGCTGTAAAGCACCGTAAAGTGGTATAGAAGTCTATGTGCTATTGCTATCTCAGCTCTTGGGAAAGGATTTATGGCGACTCACAGCAGCCAGGTGGTCGCGTGGCTCAGTCGCCACAATTAGGTGGGCATGGCTGGGTGAGCATGGCTGACTTGACGTGGCTGGCTCAATGCCACTCACTCAACATGGCTGACTCGGTACAGCTGGCCAGGTGGGCATGGCGGGGTAGATGTAACCAGCTCAGTCCTGCTGCCTCGGGACAGCACAGAACAGGTCACACTGGCTAACTCAACAGGGGAACAATTTGGTGCCCCACAAGTTTCTCACCTCCCCAAACTGCTGGCAGCTAAGCACGTGCATACATGCAGTGTGTGTGTGTGTGTGTGTGTGTGTGTGTGTGTGTGCATCCAGCACACCAAAGGAGATGTTCTTGTCCCAGATATCCGAGTGCTGGTATTTCCCAGTCCGATACCTCCTCTTGTCAAAGCAGGAGGTGGAGAAGGATATGTGTGGAAGCGTGCTGGAGAAAGTTTGCCAAAAGCCGTTTCCTCTGGGTCCAAATTCTGCCTTGACCAATCTCTGGAGAGAAGGAAGAGGCACAGGGGAGGCTGGCCAGGCAAAGCAGGAAGCGGAGGGTGGCATTGCTGCATGTGGAGGTGAGGGGTTCAACTTCTGCCTTGACAGATCTCTGGAGAGCAACGAGAGGAGGCAGGGGAGCAGGAAGGTTGGCCCTTCTGGAAAGGGGGTCCCTCACGCAGCTCCCCCGCCACCCCTTCTTCTCTCCAGAGATCTTTTCTTCAACCAAGAAAAAGAAAGAAAGAAATGACATCCTTAATATATTATAAATGAGTGCCTGAAGACTGTACAATGTCCTGGTGCAGATCAGCAATGACATGATTGATGGATTGATTGAATTTATATTGCCGCCTATTAGCCCATGGCGACTCGAGGTGGCTTACAGAATGTTTAAAAAAAATATTTAAAAAAAATAAAAATAAAAAAACAAAAAAGCAATAAAAAGTAACAAATAATCAAATAAATGAATAAAGTACAATAGAACAAAATCTAGAAAAAAAAATCACCCCCCCAACTCCCACCCCCTGCCCCAATGACAGCACGAGCCATTTGATGGGCTCACTCCCGCTCTGGATCCCCAGGCCCGCTGGCAGAACCAGGTCTTCAGGGCCTTCCAGAAGAGTATTAGAGTGGGGGCCATTCTAATCTCGGGGGGGGGGATGATATTCCAGGGAGAGGGAGCCACCATGGAGAAAGCCCTTCTTCTGGGTCCCACCAGGTATATCCCCCTCGGAATGACCCACATCATCATTCCCTGCCTCCCCGGTCTGATGGGTCGGGTAGATGTGATCGGCGGGAGACGTTCTCTCAGATCACCTGGTCCCAAGCCATGAAAGGCTTTAAAGGTGACAACCAGCACCCTGAATTGCACCTGGAAGCAAATCGGCAACCAATGCAGCTCCTGCAGGAGAGGTGACACATGTGCACACCAGGGTCTGCACAAAACCACGCGGGCCGCTGCATTTTGCACCAACTGGAGCTTCCGGATGCTCTTCAAGGGCAGCCCCATGTAGAGCGTGTTGCACTAATCAAGACTGGAAGTGACTAGGGCCATGATGGCGAACCTATGGCATGCGTGCCATAGGTGGCACGCAGAGCCATTTGTGCTGGCATGCGAGCTGCAGGCAAACTTACCTCACTGCACATGCGCACACTTCACAGCTGATTTTCAGCCCATTTGAGGCCTTATTCAGCCTCCCAAAGGCTTGAGGAAGGCTTCTGCAGGCTTCTGCAGGACAGGCCGAAAACTAGCCCTGTTTCATCACTTCCTGTTTTTCCGAAAATACCAGAAGTGACGAAACAGGGCTAGTTTTCGGCCTGCAGAAGCCTGCAGAAGCCTTCCTCAAGCCTTTGGGAGGTGAAAGAGGCCTCAAACCAGCCGAAAATCAGCTGTGAGGCCCAGTCAGGTAAGGGGGCGGCAGGGGTGGGTGGGGATTGCATCCACATGTGTAGGGGGCATGCGGGGCACACGTTGCCTTCTGGGTGCTGGCACGTGAGCACAAGTGTGCAAGTGCATGCACAATTTTTGGCACAGGAGCCCAAAAAGGTTAGCCACCGCTGGGCTAGGGCATGAGTGACTGTGAGTAGGGACTGTTGGTCCAGGAAAGGGCGTAACCGGTGCACAACCGACAGTTGCACAAAGGCCCTCCTGGCCACGGCTGCCACCTGCTCTTCAAGTAGGAGTCGTGAGTCCAGGAAAAACCCCAGATTACGCACAGGTTCTGTTTGGGGTAGTGCCACCCCATCCTAGACCAAAGGTAGCAATTCTCCCTGAGCCAATGAACCCCAAACCCAGAGCCATCGGTCTTGCAAGGGTTTAATTTCAACCCATTGACATGATCAATTGTTCCCCTTTAAAAACCTCTGCATTATGTTTTCCAACTCTAGTTTAAAAATAATCTTCATAGCCAATTTTTTGTAATAACTGCTTTGCTGATAGGTTGGCTTATATAAAATGGACAATTGCTTTTAGAACTAGCCAAAAGTAAATCCGCACCAGAAATGACAGTAATATTTATGATGATTTATATATATATATATATGTATATATATATATATATGTGTGTG
The DNA here is from genome assembly GCF_049901715.1 of Pseudonaja textilis. Lineage (NCBI taxonomy): Eukaryota > Metazoa > Chordata > Lepidosauria > Squamata > Elapidae > Pseudonaja > Pseudonaja textilis. Next base: position 10,930,069 of record NC_142004.1, read on the forward strand.
TGTGTGTGTGTGTGTGTATGTGTGTATATATATATATATATATATATATATATATATATATATATAAGAGAGAGAGAGAGAGAGAGAGAGAGAGAGAGAACAGATCAATGTATGAACACTATTATATATTCTGCATCCATGACCTGCAGCAAATATACTTGTCTTTCTGGCATAGACCTGCTGTGGCTATTTCTAAGCAGTAAATTATGCCGCAATCTGTTAATATCTAATGAAACTCTAGCTAAAAATGTAGACAAAATTGGGGAGAAAGTCCACTGAATATCAAACAATCTCAGAATTAAGTCAAGAGTTTCTGAAGTCTTTAAACAACTGTAAGTACAATAATCCATTATATGTGGGGACCTGTTTATTTCATAAAAGTATTTGTTTCATTTGCCTGCCTTGTGCAGGACCAGGGAGCGCTGCTCTCCTGCCTCCTCTCCTTGCTCTCCAGAGATCGGTCAAGGCCGAAGTTGGACTCAGAGTGTTGTAATGACGAGGCAGTCGAGGTGTTTGATCATGATCAACTGAATCAGGATGAACTTTATTGGAGTCTTGCATTTATACACATTTTTAGTAATCCTCCAACATTGGTTAACTTTGGTTTCTGCTTAACTTTCGTTACTGTTTAGCATAGTAATGAACACAATTAATTATCTCTAGTTAAAGTCTAACATATGTTTACTTCCTCTCTCTAATCCTCCTTTACATTAGTGACTTGGTTTGCCTGAGTTGTAATTGCTTGTAAACACTCCTTATCTGAGGTTTGCCATCCAAGATAAGAACATTCCTGCAATTACAACTCTACACGGAGGAAACGGCTTCCTGCAAACTTTCTCCTCCGTACTTCCGGGCACAGCAGCATCGTTCTCCACCGCCTGCTTTCCTGGGAGGGGGCACCAGACAGGGAACCAACAGCAGCACTCGGATAACTGGGATTGGGACAAGAACATCTCCTTTGGCGTGCTGCGTGCACACACACACACCATTTCAAGCTTGGAGACCTTTATTCACATCTGAGATGACAAGCTGCCAATCATGCCTGGATTTGGAGGAGAAGGACTTCTCCTTCCTCTGTGGATAAAACCCCCAAACTTGGAATGCAGGGTGTGCTTGTACACATGCTTGGCAGCTGACAGTTTGGGGAGGTGAGATGCTTGCAGGGCACTGAGTGTCCCCTCATCAAGTTAGCCAGTGCAACTTGTTCTATGCCAACCCAGCCATCCTGAGTCAGCAGGGCCAAGCCAACTGCACCTACCCAGCCATGCCCACCAGGATGTAGCAAGCCAGCCATGTCGTGTGAATGACGTTGAGTTGCCCCACATCAAGCTGACTACACCCACCCAACCACACCCACCTAGTCATGGTGACCCGGCCACAATCACCCAGCCATGCCTACCCAACCATGCCCACCAGGATGTAGCAAGCCAGCCATGTCGTGTGAATGACGTTGAGTTGCCCCACATCAAGCTGACTACACCCACCCAACCACACCCACCTAGTCATGGTGACCCGGCCACAATCACCCAGCCATGCCTACCCAACCATGCCCATGTGGCCACTGAGTCATCCACTTGGGGGGGGGGAAAAATCCATTAACATGCCACTCCTTGTTGAAGATCTTGGCAGCAGAACCCAAGCGCTCTTCCACTCTGGCCAACACAAGGAGCCAGCCATGATGTTGAACGATGGCCCCAGAGAGGCCCAGGAAAGAGAGAGACACCAAGTGAAATAAGCCTTTGAAACTTTTCTCCCTTGATTCCCCGAAGGAAGAAATCTTTACTGCTGAATAACGCATTTGTGGCCCTCGCTGCGCTGTTGGTGGGGTTCAGCCGGCTGGCGAAATCTTTTGAAATGATCTTGCTGAGCAGATTTTTTGCTGGCATCAATTCCGGTAGGTCCAAGACGTGCGCGGATACATGTGCAACTTCAGCATTTTGAAAAGCAGTCTGTGGTCTCTGACCAGGGTTTTGTTCCTTGAAGAGAGGTCAGAGATGCAACCTGGAGCCAAGAATCCATCTGCTTTTCTTCCTCCGTCTTTGCCTTCCAGTGGCGGGCGGGTGGGGAGGTTCTCGATCTCTCCGTTGCTTTCAATACTATTAACCATGGTCTCCTTCCTGGCTGGCTCTGAGGATTGGGAATGGGAAGACAGACCTTTGAGGGGGGGGTCTCTTCATTTTTGGAGGGCTGGTTCCACTCTTGTGACTAGGATACATTGATGATGCCCAATTATGTCTTTTAGCACCAGACTGGCCAAATGAGGCTGTCAAGATTAGTCCGGGAGGGAGGAGCCATCTCTGAGTCAATCCTATCAATGGTTGTGGATATAAAATCTCCTGCCTCGGACAGGCTGTTGGACTAGAAGATCTCCAATCCTGTGATTGTATGTTTCTATGTGAGGGCCACTGAACGTGAGGATACTCCATCTTTAACCTTGGATGGGGTAGCAGCACCTCCTTATTTAAGGGCAGTACAGGATCTCCGGATCTTTATGGACTCACAGCTCCTGCTCAATATGCAGCTGATAGCTGTGGATAGGAAGGTCTTTGCACAGCAGCTTCTACAGTACCAGTTGTGTCTTTTTTCTTGACCAGGAGGCTCTTCGGACAATCGGTGATGCCCTAGTGTCCGCTCTTGCAATGCACCTCAAAGACCCTTTGGAAGCTTCAGCTGGTCTAGAATGCATGGCATGAGCGGTGATGGGCAGGCCTTGATACGCCCGTGGGATTCCTCTCTTCTACGAGCTGCATTGATTGTCAGGGCTTGGGTTTTTCTTAAGGACTCCCTATCTACCGTGATACCTGTTTGGTCGAGACCAAGGAAGCGCAGAAAGCCTCGTTTAGAGGCAGAAAAGGGAAAGGGAAGAGGTTTCGTAGAATACAACTTTGGCTGGAAAATCCACTCATTTAGCATGAAAAGCGGTGGCTGACCAGTCCCGGTCACCAGAAGCCAAGGGGTCATAATATATGTCATAAAATAAATGTTTCCTTTCTGAGACCGGGACCTTGTCTGCACAGGAGTGGCCATGAGCATCCAGCCCATGTATTTGGGGGAGAGCGCACCCAAGGAGCTCCGGGGAGCTGTGGCCATGACTTCAGCATCTTTCACAGCCCTCGGCCTTGTGCTTGGCCAGGTGGCCGGACTCAGGTGAGACACAAAACTCTGGGGCAACCTGGGGTGTGTGTGTGTGTGTCATCTACAAGGCACACCCTTGGGGTGCTTGGGGCCTGCTGTATGGTACCCAGGGCTGGGCTATGCACTGTACCTTAAACGAAACTCTAGACACGGAAAGCCGCTGGGTAGACAGGTGTCCTGCCTTGAAATAGACAGGTGTCCTCCCCAAGCCTAGGCAGCACACAACAAAAGGGCCTGTTGCCTCTCTTTTGTACGGATTTATGCAGAGGCATAGCTGTGATGACAATTGGCCAGTAAGTTAAATGAGACCTTGCATTTGTTTCCATAAGTCTGAGTCTGGATTTTAACGCAGGGAAATCTTGGGAGCAGAAGAGAGCTGGCCTATCCTTCTAGCCAGTAATGTGGTGCCTGGGTTGATCCAGTTGATGCTTCTGCCCTGGGCTCCAGAAAGCCCCCGCTACCTCTTGATCGACCGAGGAGATCAAGATTCATGCATCGCTGGTAAGCAAAGGGTGGCCAGATTGGCCTCCTGCCCTGAGGGGTAGCCCAGAGAACAAATCATTATAGGGACATGGGAGGGAAAGGGACATTGTGGGGGAAACCAGACTCATTACATCAGGCCATTTTAGGTCCAGTGGGGATTACATTAATCCTTGTACCCTGCAGAAGTCATCTTTTCTCCCAAAGGCGACTTTATCTGGTCCCATCTTGCATAAATTGTGTAATTTGTGCCCAAATCCTACCCAGCTGCTGATGTTTCTGCCGTGAGATGCTGTGCGGTTGTTGCACGTGCTCTGTTTTTCTTGAAGGGGGTCAGAACATGTTGAGAACATGTTCTAAGGCAGGGGTATCAAACTCAAGGCCCGCGGGCCACATCCGGCCCATGGGGTGCTGGAAATATCAAAGGACCAGTCTGTCGGGTCTCTGGGAGCTGAAACTGGCTGCGTGTGGCCCTCCGTGCCTTGTTTTTTTTTTTTTCCCTCCACAGCCTCCTGCAGCACTCTGCTGGCCAAAAGCCAGGCCAAAACTGGGCTGAAAAATGGAAGGAAAATAGGATGAAAATGGCCCCAAAACGGCCCAAAAACAGGCTGAAGATGGGGCTGCATTTTTGGCCAGCAGAGTGCTGCAGGAGGCCATGGAGGGTGAAAATGAGGTACAGTGGGACTGGGTGGACCCCCCATGCCCTATTTTGGCCAGCAGGGTGTTGCAGGAGGTATCCGTCCATCTCGCACGCCCCCCACCCGCCGCCAGCCCGTGGAGAAGAACTACAATGCTGATCTGGCCCTCAAAGAAATCCAGTTTGACACCTCCCCTGTTCTAAGGCAACCCATGAATCAGGGACCCAAGGACACCAGGCTCCCTTTGGACTTCTTGCAGCTTTACAGCAACTGAGGGGCAGCGAGGACCTGAGCGGCGAGATGAAAGAAATCCTGGCAGAGCAGGCAGCCCTCCAGGGACAGGCAGCCAAGGCACCCTGGGAGCTCTGGAGGAACCGGGCTGTGCGGTGGCAGTTTATCACCGTGGTGGTGCTCAGCAGCGCCATGCAGCTCTGTGGCAATGATTCTGTAAGTCCAGCGGCCAGGCCAGAGCCTGCCCACTGCTGTCCTGCATGCCCTTTCCCCAATAGGCCTGGGAACTGAGGTGGGGTGGATATCTGGAACCGGCTGCTTCTCCTTAAGGAGGCTGCTGGCAAGCGGCACACTAAAATGTGCGGCGGTCGGCATCCTCTAATTGTTTTTTGAGTTGAGTTTCAGAAAGAGTTGGGGGAATATTTCTTTGCTGCTTAAATTGTGATACGCTTTTGATGCTTTACATTGCTATTTTCATGAGTTTCCTATCTCATTAATAAGCAGATTAACCTCCTTTACACAGCAATAGGGGCTCCGTTGAGCAGGGATACAATGATACTAGCTTTTATTCTTTATTCCTGCAGATGTACTTCTACGCTTCGTCTGTTTTCCAAGAGGCAGGGATTCCGTATGACAAGATCCAGTACAGCGTGATTGGCACCGGGAGTTGTGAGCTCATCATGTCCATGACTTGCGTGAGAATTGTATCTCCCTTTCTTCCTACTCAGGGTGGTCTTCTATCCAGACCAGGGCTCTCCAACCTTGGCAACTTTAAGACTTGTACACTTCCATGCCCAGAATTCCTCCCAGCTTTGCTGTTGAAGTTCACAAGTCTTAAAGTTGCCAAGGTTGGAGAGCCCTGGTCTAGACTATTGCAAGGAGTCCTGCTCCTTTGCAGAGCTGCCTGTTATTTCTGAATAGTATCCAGGGCAACTTTTGTCACAGCACGGAATGGGTCTGCTTTGGATCATCCTCCCTTCTCTTGTGTTACCTGCAATTTCTCACCTTCTTCCAGTGATTCTCACCTCTCCTCTTGTTCCCTCAAGGAGACCCATCTTGTCGGCCCAGAGAATTATGTATATAGTTGTTGTCGTTGATGTAAATCTGGGAAGTCTTTGGACTGGTGCATTGGAGCTGTATTCTTGTCAGTTACTGGATAAGGTCCCTCTAGCCTTCACCACATCAGTCACACCTGTGTTTATCTTGGGTATCAGCTAGGGCAGTGGTTCCCAACCTTTTTTTCACCCCGCACCCCTAAAGAAATTTCACTCGAACCTCACACCCCCTGACATTTAGACTTTAGAAACTACCGAACGCGTTAAATATATGGTAGGATTGAATCTTTTCAGCTATGTATGTGACGGCCACTAAATAACGATACTTAACTCTAAAATGAAAACAAAGTCAATCCATTGCATAATAAATAAAAATGCCAACGTATAGCCAATATCCTATTATTTACCTGGACTTTTCTCGCACCCCCTGGAATATCGTCTCGCACCCCCAGGGGGTATGAGCACCCCAGGTTGGGAACCCCTGAGCTAGGGCAATCTTGGTTTCTCTCTGTGTTTTGAGATCCCAACTTAATGGGTCACTCAACATGTAGGCAAGTATCTTGGACAGTTGGGGGATCCATGATATATATCTCACAATGAGGCCCTTAACCAAATCCTGAGTGATCAGTGTTGATGTGATCAGGATGGGAGCGGCAGGGTGGGACAAATTGCAGCCTCAACAACAGATTTCCAGGGAATGAGGCCTCTACATCTATGTTCTGGAGTTTCCAGCTCCAAGTGTTTGTATCTTTCTGCTCAAAGAGTGGAGAAGATTTCAAATTCAATTGATGAAGTCAAGCCTAATCCCACTGTCACTGTTGTATAAAAAGACTCGGGCCCTGGTACCACTGAAGGTCTTTATCGGTATAAGTAGAACATTTGTAGTTCAGGGTTGAAATGTGTAGGATGAACAGGCAGAAGACTAGCAGAACACATCCATGAACACCAGCTAGCAGTCAGAAGACATAATGAAAACTCTTTAGTGTCACAACATATGGACAGACTTAACCATAGTTTCAACTGGGAAACAGTAACCATCCTAGACCAAACCACATCCCAAAATGCTAGTTCATTCCTGGAAGCCTGGCACTCTGACAAATTAGACGTCAATAGACACACAGACAGAAACAACATCTACATAAACTTGGAAGAATAAACCCTCACTAAAGCTTAGAATAATAAACTTTTGGTCCCAGTGACCGACTCAGACTGGATTCTGCATCTACATACTGCGCAAAAAAAGACAACACGTCAAAAAGGGAACAAAAAGACCAAAATACTTCCCCGTCAGCAATCAGCATCTAGATCAGGGTGTCCAACCTTGGCAACTTGAAGACTTGTGGACTTCAACTCCCAGAATTCCTCAGCCAGCTTTGCTGGCTGAGGAATTCTGGGAGTTGAAGTCCCAAGTCTTCAAGTTGCCAAGGTTGGACACCCTGATCTAGATGAACATAGATTGACCCCAAGATTAACATCATATCAACAATCAAGACATAAGCAATGCCCCAATCACAAAACTGCCAAATAAGCCAAAACTGCCAAAGAGTAAAGAGTTCAAAGAACCTCCAAGACCACTTCCACAACTGGCAGGGCAAGCCATTAGAATATCCACTGAGAGCAAACCCCATTCCTTACCAACACTGATGATATTACATAGTTTGGGTGATGAAATGGCTGCAAGAAAAGAACCAAAGATACCTCGTCACTGGAAGTGCCCCCTGACTAGATGCCAGCAACTGCCCACCCCCACCCCCAAAATCAACTTTGAGTGGGATCCAAAAGACAGGCAGGTATTCACATTCACAGTTTGTATTAAGAGCAGCACTGCTTGTGATTAGCACTAATAAACCTGAGGTTTGAGCAGGGACTTAGACATGTGCACTTAAGCCTTTAACATCACACCATTAAGTATGAAACAACTTCCTGTTGCAGCGTTTTGCAGGCCTCCATCTGTTATGTTTGAAGTTGAATCCTTCTGCCTTCTGATTCACCTTAGCTATGTTTCTCCTTTGCTGAATGGAGCAGGCTGGTCCTACTTATTGGCAAAGTGTTTGGACCAAAGGCCGCCTTTCTTCCTTTCCTTTTCACAAGAATTCTTATCACAGTCATGACCAGTGAATTCTCTGACTTGCAGGTAAATCAGCTTTACTTTATCAGGCTCTAAAATAAAATGGTCCCAGGTGTCTCTTGTGTTCTGAAAAGCACTTTGGTCTTCCTTCTATCTCAGCACAATTTCTTCCTATATTTTGCCTGACCTGACCAGCTCACTAACTTTTCTTTTGTGTTGCTTGGTGTGACATCGTACGAGGACTAACCATTTTGCTTCTCCCATGGGCTGATCGTTGGCCACTGAGCAATGAGTTGTTATTTCTCTTGTGCAAAAATGTTGGCTAGGTGATATGGTGCCAGTCACTCTCTCTGCCCAACTCATTTCACAGGTTTGTTGTTGTGTGGTGGGGAAAACAGGAGCGTAGGTCTTGTAAAAACTGAAGGTGGGATATCAGTGGCTTGTCAGCTTCTCAGCTCTGGGTGATGATCAAGGCTATTAGGTGCCCCTTCTCTGCCTTATCAGGGACATCTGCCCAATTCCTGGGCTGCTCTTTGCAAAGCATCCATGAGTGGATAGAGGAGCGGCTCTTATTCTCTGGAGCTCAATGCCTGTCAGTCCCCTCAAGCAAACTCCCTAGCAGGGAATTGTTGGCTCTGTGGCTCTGCATGTCCATTGCAGGACCAGGATTGCAGGCTCCCAATGTTTTGTGGAGGATCCTGAGCAGTCGGGCCCCGGATCCACCGAGAGCTGCTTGTGTGGAGGCAGCTGTGAAGTTTTTTTTACATTTTCAGTATAAGAAAAGAGCCCTTCGATTTGGGCCATTTGTTTACAGAATGCCAATAGGAAGAAAAACTTCTTGTCTGTCTCTCTTGGAATGCCACGTGACTGGGATACTATCTTCTTTCAAGGACTGCAAAAGCTAGCTGTATATATTGCGCCACTCCTTCTTTTTAATCGGGTGAAGGATCACATTATCCATATGACACCGTAAAAAACCGAATCCTTCTCAGTAAACGGCCTTCCTTGTAGCTTCTTCTGATTCCAAAATGTGCGGACCAAAACCAAGAGGATGATCACCGAGTCAGTCTCTAGAAAGTACCAGCCTGTCGACCTCCCACAAATTTCCTTTGTGTCTGTTCAATAGGGGAGGGCAGGAAATCGATATGTTCAACGCGGGAGGGGAAGATCTCTCTGTGGAGAACCTGGGTGGGCCACCCATTAAGGGGCTCCCCTGTAATGCTGCCTTCCAGAATCTCCTCATCGAGTGCGTTGGGCGACGGGTGCTGCTCATAGGGGGGTACAGCCTCATGGCCACCTGGGCCATCCTGTTCATGGTAGCATTGTCTCTACAGGTAAGAGCCACTCTTTGTTCCTTTGGGTTGAAGGACCCCGGGGCTTCCAATTTAGCTAGGGTCACCTGCGGGGCACTTCCTAATTTGCCTATTTCCCCCCACCCTCCCCCCTTCACCTGCCCCACCACTCTTTCGGCCTTGCAGGACCAACTCAACTGGATGCCTTATCTTAGCATGGCCTGCATCTTTGCCTACATCCTGAGCTTTGGCATCGGACCAGGTGAGTTACGAGAGCCCCAACAGGGTCTCAACAGGGGCATGGAAAAAACCACCATCCACGACTTAGGAAAGGTAAAAAAAAACTGGGCTGATGTTGCCGTATTTTTATCTTCCTTCTTAGAAAGCAACATTTAATTTGCATGGTTTCTCTAGCTGGCGTGACAGGAATTATACCCACGGAGATTTTTGATCAGGTCTCCCGCCCGGCTGCTTACACAATCAGTGGTTCTCTGCTCTGGATCAATTTATTTCTGGTGGGCCTGGCATTCCCTTTTGTGATGGTAAGCTCTCTCTCTCTTTATATTTCTGGAAGGCATCCGTTAGTTCATGTGGGAGCGAGGAGTTTTTAGGCAGACGTTCTTTCCATCCATCAATGGAAAGGATTGTCCTAGCTGTGGATTCAAGGAGCCCCCCCACTCAAGACTAGGTGTTCCTCCTGTTCTAGATCCAATTGTGACTCCTCCCGATTGCTACACAGTCACACGGCCAAGGATGTCCTCTCCTAGCAGGTTGGCGCTGCAGACCAAGGAGGCCTCGTTTTTGTTAAGGATTCCTTTACAGACAAGCTTTGGCTCTGCTTGCATGCCCCTGTCAGCCTAAATTTATGTGCTGATCCTTTCTTCTCTCCTCCTCTCAGGAAAGCCTTGGCTATTACTGCTACCTGCCCTTCTTCACCGTCTGTGTTGGAACCGCTCTCTATGCCTGGTTTTTCCTCCCAGAGACGAAAGGAAAGAGCTTCCTAGAAATCTCCGAAGAGTTTGTGAAGCGTAACTTTGGAGATCGGCCCCGTGACAACGCTTGGGTGTGTCCTGAGGAAATCATATCCACTAAGTTGTAGCTTCAAAAGAGAGAGAACAGCTCACCCAGGAGACTGGATCATGGCATTCTTTTTCTCCATGAGGATAACGTGGGGTTCTTCTTCACGGTGTAAAAATCCTCATTTCCTCCTCCCTTTATCAAACCTGAAAAATGAAAAATGGCCTCCCGGGGCTGGGGGAAGTGCTACGGTATGTGCCAGTCCAAGCTCCGAATGGAAGTACCCTGAATGAAACGGTGCCCTCCCAACACCCGTCTTGTTCCTGCCATGGAAACGAGAGCTCCCTTCTCTACTCAGAAGCTTGTCAAAGAAAGATGGAACCGGAAGTGATAGCAATCATTCGGAATATAGCCAGTTTGTTGTAGTGAGGCGCCAGGCTAGAAACTGGGAGATGGTGAGTTTTAGTCCTGCCTTAGACACGAAGGCACCTGGGTGACTTTGGGCCACTCACTCTCTCTAAGTCAGGGGTGTCCAACCGTGACAGCTTTAAGATTTGTGGACTTCAACTCCCAGAATTCCTCAGCCAGCTGGCTGAGGAATTCTGGGAGTTGAAGTCCACAAGTCTTAAAGTTGCCAAGGTTGGACACCCCTGCTCTAAGTCCTAGAATGAAGGCACATCATTTCAAAAACTTGCCCCCAAAAACCTATTAGTGATTGGTTCACCAGGAATCAATGCTGACTTTAAAAAGGTGTGAGTATACAAGCACACAAACACACACCAATTTCTTGTCCGTATGCAACTAGCTGCACCTCTTATGCTGCAAGATGGAAAAAAAAGATTAGGGTTATATAGTTATTTACAAGCTGCCCAATTTAAATACATAATTCTGGGCAGCTAATGGATTTATAAGAAAAAGAATTTAAAAGCACCTCCGAATTAAATGAAGAGAGGTTAAATAATGCAAAAAAAAGGGGGAAGAAAACCAAGCCCCCCGCCCCCCAATTAATTAGAGAAAAGGTATCTTTTACTGGAAAGTCAAGTGGTAGCATTAAAAGAATTTCTGAATCTGAGAAAATGAGCGCGTAAGTCACATATACAAAGTAAGGGCAACGTTCCCACCCACAACAGTTCAAGCTGTCCATCCGATTAAAAGTTGTATATAACGTCATGTGGGCATCTCCAGGTGATGACGAGGCATCCATCCGTTGACCTTGACATATTTTGATAAAGTGGTGCGCTTATGCATAGCATAAGAAAGAAGCATAAACAAGAAACTTTCCCCTCCCCTCAACTTATACAGTTTTTTTTCGGAAACCTCCAGCTCGCTTCCCATAACTATTTCACTCCTCCTCCCCCCCGTTACTTATGACAGCCGAAAGATGCGAAGCAAAGGAAAAGAATCTTGAAGGCTGACATTCACCCACCATGCCGGGGACTGCTGCCTCTTCCCAGGGGATGGTCATGGGAGCTCCTTGGTTAAGGTCTCTGCAATCCTAGAGCAGGGGTCCCCAACCACCGGGCCCCGGACCGATACCGGTCCAGGAACATTTTCTACCGGGCCTCCGGTTTGCTGGGCGCCACCATCTTGTTTCGATGAGAAACTGCTTCCGGGTGAGCTTTTCCGGTTGGAAAGCGGTGTTTGGGTCCTGAAGGAATCCTCACGCCTTAGTTTCATCGAAGGGGAGGGGCAGCTTCGGACAAAACTAAGGCGTGAGGATCCTCTCAGCACCCAAGGCAAGGCGAGCCGAGCGACCGTCCCGAAGCCGTCCCGAAGCGAAGCCCATCGACAAAGGTACAAAGGAGGAGTTGAAGGTGGTGGGGAGAAGCGGGGGACGGCTGGCTGGCCAGTCACTCGCTCGCCTTGCCTTGTCATGCATGCTGATGCCGGTACCAGGCCGCGGATCATTTTGTGATGCTGGTACCGGGCCGTGGCACAAAAAAGGTTGGGGGCCGCTGTCCTAGAGTTATCACAGCAGCAGGGATTGCTGCGATTACCACCGCTAGGCGATGTGATCATGTGATTTTGTGCTTTACTATCACATTGTTTAGGGATGGAAATTGCAGAGCCCACTGCCACTTGGGCCCTGTATCACAACTACACCAATCCTAATGCTGGGGAGAAGAGCTGGGAGAAAAGAGAGAGAGAGAAAGAAAGAAAGAAAGACGATAAAGTGTTTGGAGGTTAAACCCGATGAGGAATGGTTGAGGGACCTAGGGTTGTCTAGCCTATCAAAGAAAAGGATAGAGGGTGACATGAGCAGCGGTCACAGAGAAGAAGGGGGCAACTTATCTCCCAATTCCTGGGCTGCTCTTTGCAAAGCAGCCGTGAGTGGATAGAGGAGCGGCTCTTATTCTCTGGAGCTCAATGCCTGCCAGTCCCCTCAAGCAAACTCCCTAGCAGGGAATCGTCGGCTCTGTGGTTCTGCATGTCCATCGCAGGACCAGGATTGCAGGCTCCCAATGTTTTGCAGAGGATCCTGAGCAGTCGACCCCAGGATCCACCAAGAGCTGCGTGTGTGGAGGCAGCTTCCAATTTTGAGAAGTTCGGAGGACTGGCAAATCCCACCTCCGACTGGAGATTTTACAGTCTCCTTCCCCTGCCACGCCCACCAAGCCACACCCACAGAACCGGTAGTAAAAAAAAAAAAATTGAATCCCACCACTGGGCTGGACTCAATACTTTAATCGATTCAATTTCACGCTCTGCGGTATCTCCCAGGGGCCAAAGTGGTGGCTGAAGCATTTACCATGGCAGACGTGACACTGGGAGCTTAGGACTTCCTCTTAATCACTCTGAACCAGATTTCTGTCCTTCCCATTCGTGGGATTTGGTGGCTTCCAGGTAAACAGTCAACCCCGAGCATTGCGACCATGATCACTACCTGATGTTCAAGTCTTCCAGTGATTTTCCTCCTATACTACAGGAGGACACGATCCTTCTGTTGGATTCCTACTCCTCAAAGCCATCTCAGTCAGCTGCCCCTTTTCACACATCTCCCTGCACAGTGGGATCAGCAGCTCCCTGTTACTGATCAGCCCAAAGGATGACCCAAGTCCAGAGGAGGAATTCATCCATCTCCTGGCTTCAGGCTAAAGAGGGGGCCGGCCGGGGGCGGAGGAAACGGTGACCTTCTTGAAATTGTTAATCCAACATGGCATGCCCTCCTCCAATAGCCAAGAAGAGAGTAGAAATCAAGTGGGCCATAGTTCTCCTAAATATCCAGATTCAGTGAATGAAACTTGATCAGCCTGGCCACTGCCAGCTGGAGATCAGAAAGAGCCCTTCCAGAAAATGACAGCTGGTTTCCTCTTGGAGTTTGTGAGTATCCCGCACATTGGGGGGGTCCCCACCCAGCCCCCACTTGGAAAGCTAACCCTGACCCTCATCCTCGATGGGGATATGCAAGAACGGTTTCTTAGGCAACAGGGCTGAAATGTCTTCTTTTTTTTAAGGTCTAATAAAACAAGATGCTATTCGAGAATGGCTCACGCAAGATGCCTCCCTGGCTGAGTGGGGGTGTGTGGGTGGGGGGGGCGGGGGGGAGAAGAGGGAGAAGGCAGCGTCGCAAGAGTCTAGGATTGTAGCCAAGCTCAATAAATGGAACTCTAGCCTTTCTGTGGAATTGATTTCCTGGTCTAGTTTCTTGGACTGACTATCAGAGTTGGGAAGGATTAAAAAAAAATCATGTTGTGCCACCTGCTCCATGAAGAATCAATTAAAGGATCTCCGACACATGGTTGTCCAGATTCTGTTTGAGGAATGGAATGGAATGAGAATAGGAATAGGAATAGGAATAGGAATAAGAATAGAATAGAATAGAATAGAATAGAATAGAATAGAATAGAATAGAATAGAATAGAATAGAATAGAATAGAATAGAAGAATAGAATAGAATAGAATAGAAATAGAATAGAATAGAAAGAAAAAGAATAGAATAGAATAGAATAGAATAGAGAATAGAATAGAATAGAATAGAATAGAATAGAATAGAATAGAATAGAATAGGTAAGGAATAGAATAGAATAGAATAGAATAGAATAGAATAGAATAGAATAGAATAGAATAGAATAGAATAGAATAGAACAGAAAATATGAGCCGGACTCGACTGGACTCGACTGGAATAGAAAGAATAGAATAGAATTAGAATAGAATAGCAGAGTTGGAAAGGATTTGTAGGTCATCTAGTCCAACCCCCTGGTCAAGCAGGAGACCATACACCACTTCTGACAGATGGGAGTCCAGTCTCTTCTTGAAAGCCTCCAGTGATGAAGCTCCCACAACTTCCGAGGGCAACATCTGTTCCATGGGTTGATTGCTCTCGTTGTCAGAAAATTCCTCCTTATTTCCAGGTTGAATCTCTCCTTGTTCAGTTTCCATCCATTGTTCCTTGTCTGGCCTTTGGGTGCTTTAGAAAATAGCTTGACCCCCTTCCTCCTCTCTGTGGCAGCCCCTCAAATATTGGAAGATGGCTATGATGTCTCCCCTTTCTAACAGAGAAGAATTCTCCGCTTCCAGTGACTGCTTTTGCACTGGGCTGATTGTTTAGTCAAGGAAATTCCTCCCACCTTCAACCTGCTTCTTTGTAATTTGACTCACTGATTCTAGTCCTGCCTAGAAGTAATAAAGAATAAATCTACTCACTCTTCTACTCAGTGAACTTTCAGCCAGTTGAAGATGGCTGTCCTATCATCGTACAACTGTCTTTTCTATAGATTCAACAGCCAAGAGCCGCAAACCATTCCTCTTAAGGCTTTGGTTTCCAGATCTGTCACCATTACAATTATCCTTCCTTTGAATTCACTGTCATGGGGCCAGTTCGTCTCTAACTAGGAGTGGCCTTCTAGCTTCATATGATCTCTACTCTGTGACTTTCTGAATGTTTCCCAAAGTAGACTTTGCTATTTTCAGCAAAAAAAGCTTTTTTTTTTAACCTTCAATTTGGAGTATACCCAGATGCTTTTCTCATATGCTTCTCCCACATCATACATGTCTGCCTTTTTTTTTCTTCCCAGGGACAGGCCTGTCCTTTTTGTACAACTTTATCCTATTCAAGAATGTCTACAACTTGATTTTTTTACATTACACTTTCCAGGGCAGGATCAACACTCCCTTACTCCCTTCCAAGCTGCAGAGATGCCATGAGGGGCTTTCTGTGTAATCATACAGTCAACTGCGAGTCCATCTAATATAATCTACCCCATGTTTTACCAAGTTTATGGAAGAGAATAATATGAGGCACTCTGTTGAAGGTTTTTCTGGGTTCTTTGGAGAAAATCTGTGAGGCATTCCCTTCCTTGACCAAGCTCGTCACTCCATCAAAGACGGAGAAGAGCTTAGTGTCACACCATGTAAGTCATCCTGGCTCCTATTTATTGTAGTACTGCTGTCCAAGTGCTCACAAACATATAGCTTGTTAATTTATCCAAAAAGGTTACTCCTGCAGTGTCTTAGGACATAGAATAATAGCATTGAAAGGGACCTTGGAGATCTTCTAGCCCAATTCCCTGCCCATGACAGGAGATCCTACATCACTTCAGACAAACGGCCTGTCCAGTCTCTTCCGAAAAACTTCCAGTGACGGAGCATTCACAAAATCTGGAGGCAACTTCTGTTCCACTGATTAATTTTCTCACTGTCTAGTTCTGGACTGGATCTTTCTTTAATGACTGGATAAAAGATTGGATAAGGGATTGACAGCCATTTACCTAGAATGGTACAGGGCAGTCTTGGTTAACCTTTTTAGCACCAAGTGCCAAAACAGGAGCGCACATGCATGCGTGCATGTGCCAGAAACTAGGAGATCAGCCCCCAATATGCATGCAAGGGAGTGCCGGAAACTGGAAGTTTAGCTTCCTGGTGTGCACGTGCACACCAGCCACCTGCTCTTCTGGCTGGTGTGCGCCGGAACCCAGAAGAGGAACGAGCAATGGCTGGTGTGCCCAGAGATAGCTCTGTATGCCACTTCCGGCATGCATGGCATAGGGTTCGCCATCATGGGTATAGGGTCTCCTGTGTGAGCAGAGGGTTGGGCCCCCAAGGTCCTTCCAACTCGGTTATTCTGTGTTAAAGAATTTAATATCTGGCACAGAATTTATTATCCATGATTGAGACACCCCGTATATAGTGTCCCATATAGTTCAGTAAAGAATCTTTCATTTTCTGAGTTATCTGCAAACTGGTTTCTGGCTTCATATTTGTATTCTTTTCTTATAGTAATTTTGTATCTTCTGCCCATTACTTCTTATCCTGCAATCAAATGGTTTGGAGCATAGGTTGACTCCCTCTTCTCTGTGACAGCCCCTCAAGTACTAAAAGACTGGTCTCATGATCAGCCCTAGGTCTTCTCTTTGTTAGACGAGACATCCCTAGTTTTCTCAATTGTTCATCATACGCTTTAGCCTCCAGGCCCTCTTTGTTGCTCTTCTCTGCACCCTCTCTATGGTCTCACTTTTTTTGTACTATGATGACCAGAGTTGGATGCAATATTCCAAGCTCAGCATCACTAGTGCGGTAGAAAGAAGTAGTATCACATCATGTGATCTTGAAACAAATCCTTCTGTTGATGTATTGACTGCGTTGGCTTTTTGCAACTATCCAGCTAGAGAATCCCAAAAGAGAACTTCTGGGACATTGTGTTTGCCCAAAGTCAAACTTTATTAGATCCACGACATTGGCCCAGAAGAAGTGAAGCCAGTTCTAGTTTTCCCATGTGTAATACCACATAGCTTTTTCCCTTTGGCCACCCCCCTCAGTTCCTTGCGTTGTCCAAGGAACTTCTTTTGTTATGGGAACGGTCCGGATCATTCAAGCACCACCGTTGTACAACCTTGGGGCTAGCAGCAAGGTCTTCCAATCTGCAGGAGTAGTCTTGGCATTCCATTCCCGCCCTTGGCATTCCATTCCCTCCCTGGTGGTGGCATTCCAACCACCACCACCCCCCTCCGATTGTTGTCAAGATGGATGCCAAGAAGCAACTAGGTGAAAGAGCGAGTCACTCTGCCAGCTCATGTTTAAGCGGTTGTCCACTAGATCCCTCTGACAGTAACTGCTGTTGAGCCAGGTGCCACCTGTTCTATACTTGTGCATTTTTTTTCTTGCCCAAGTGTGACTTTACTTTTCTCACTACTGTCAATTAAATTTTCTTGGATAATTCTCAAGTCTGTCAAAATCCTTTGGATCTTGAGCCTATCTTCTATTGGCCGTTGGCTATTCCCTCCAGCTTGGTGTCATTTGCAAATTTGATGAGTTCTCCTTCTAGTCCCTCATCTAGATCATTTAGGAAGATGTTGAAGAGTACTGGGTCCAAAACAGAACCTTAAAAGTACACCACTGCATGTTTCCCTCGATGTAGATATAGTTCCATTGTGGATTGCATATTGATATGATCTGATAGTGATGCTGTCTATCCCAGGGGTCCCCAACCACCGGTCCCTGGACCGGGACCGGTCCGTGGATCATTTTTTACCGGGCCGCAAAACTTGGGCGCCGCCATCTTGTTTCGATGGCGCTTCTGGGTTTTCAGTTGGAAAGTGGCGTTTGGGTGCTCGCGCCTTAGTTTCGTCGAAGGGGGTGGCAGCTTCGAACGAAGAGCCGTCCCGATGGCGGTGGAGTCTCGCGTTACTCAGGTACCGGTCCGTGGAAGAATAAATAATCGTGAAACCGGTCTCTGGTTCAAAAAAGGTTGGGGGCCATTGGTCTATCCCACACTGCTGTCTTACCAAGAGGTAGGCTGTGGACTTCTTTGTTAAATGCCTTAGTTGAAGTCTAAGTAAACTATGTCCACAGCATTACACAGTTTTAATCACTTCGTCAAAGAATGCAATAAAGTTTGTTTGGCATGGTCTGTTTTTGATGCACAAATGTTGGCTTCCCATAATAGCATTGCTTGTTTCTGGATCTTCCCAGCTCTATTCCTTGATTATCTTCTGCAAGATCTTCCCAGGCAATGATGTCAACAACCTCTAGCTGACAAGCTCGTAGTTTCCTAGGCCTCATTGTGAAAGATGGGGATTTGCTGCCTTAGGCCTTCCAGGCCTGTAGGAATTCTCGGCGATTCCTGAGCAGGGCTTTCTAGGTTTTTTTTTTTGTGCTCTGGAGTATTTTTGGCTGCAGGACCTGCATTCATCTCACTAAGCTCCTTCTGGCACCTCCTTGCCAAGCCAATGCAGCCCTTCCCTTCTTCTCCCAGGGGCAGAATGTGACCAACCAGGGCTCCTTTTCCTTCTCGGAAAGGATTGGCGCAAAACAAAAGGTCCTCACCCGTTATTTCTTCTCCACTTTCTCCTGACATCAACCCAGCCTGCTTTGACTTGTCTTTTTTAGCAGACAACCTTGCATCCTTGCCCTGCCCTTACCGCTTTCTACAGAGGGACGATCGAGAGTGTCCTGTCCTATTGCATTCCAGTCTAGTTTGGAAGCATGACCGCTTCCCTTCTTCTAGCTAGGTCAGAGCGTGTAAGTGATGCTTGCGTTCTCTGTAAATGACTCCGCCTAGGCTGCAGACAGACATTTTAGCTGGAGGGCATCCTGACTGCCTTCTTTTGGTAGATGAGCCTGTTGGTCTGCAGACTTTTTCCCTGGCTCTCTTGCTTTCACCTGATCCTCTGCTGCACCCACCGTGCACCTATGCACCTGCAGAGCATTTCTCTGCAGGTAGACAGGACATTAGACAGGGATGTTTTCCTTCCAGGTGCAGTACCGGAAGCTGTTCCAAATGGTGATTGTATTAGGAATGAGTGGGACCCTCCTTATTGGCTTCCAGGTCTCTGTGATCACCTATCTATCCCAGGTAAGCCACGTAAGCTTTTGCAACTCGGTAGGTGCAGTCCCAAAGCACAATATGGCCCCAAGAGAGCTGGGACAAAGTATTCCGTTTACGCAGCTGAACACAGAGATTTCTGGCCACTCTCCTTTCCTCTTGGTGTCCTTCTACAGCTGCACCCTGCTGCCAGAGTCATTCAACTGTTGCTTCTGCTGGGCCAAAGATCACCTCTCGTGGGCAGTTCTGTCAGCACAATATATGCCACCCATCCTCCCTGCAGTCATCAGATCAGGGAGGCCTAGGGGTGATGTCATGCCCCCATGATCATCATGCTTCCAGGCACAAGCTTTCACGCGACTTTTATCCAGGGCAGGGGGCAGAAATTTCTGTTTTTTATATAATGGATATCCTGTGTGGTAGAGAGTTTGAACCCCAGAGAATAAGAGCTGTCCAGTCACCACTTTGATGAGTCCCAGTAAGGTTGCAACTGGTGATGCCTTCCTATGGGCCAATGGGACTGAATGGTTACTAAAATCTTCTCTCTTCATAGTGTTGTGGCTTGTTGGCTCCTGGCCCCTTTGGCAGCTGAGTCATATGAGGAAGTGGTTTGGGAATCAAGGCCAGAATCAAGGCAACCTGAGAGCTCCGAGAGGGGAATGGAACTGTCAGAGAGAGAGAGAGAGAGAGAGAGAGAGAGAGAGAGACAGGCAGAGCCTGGGCTGTCCATCAGCCCTCAGATGGAGAGTCAACAGCTCCACAGGTCTGGAGGTGGCTGATGAGGAAGAGGAAGAACAGTGCCTGTGCCTGTCCAGTGCCTGATGCACAGAAGGCAGAGGAGAGGAGAGCAATGGAAATCTATGGGCCGGTCCTTGGAACGGAAGAGCCACGGCTGCTAGTGAGGCCCACCTAGCTCTGAGGATAAAAGGCAGGGGGAGGAGATGAATAGGTGTGGCAGATAACTATTCATCTCCCTGATGGTCCGCCACTGATAGTCTGCACTTCCGAATCCTGTCTGGAAATTATCAGAATTTTTGGAATCTGAAGCACTCTCTGGGCGTGTGTGTGTGTGTGTGTGTGTGTGTGTGTGTGTGTGTGCTGCTGGAAGAAAGCAAGAGGACTTTCCAGGACTTCCTTTGCAAGTGTGGAGAGAGAGAGAAAGAGAGAGAGAGACAGAGACAGAGAGAGAGAGAGAGAGAGACAGAGACAGAGACAGAGAGAGAGAGACAGAGAGAGAGAGACTCTCCTGATGCGTTGGGCCAGTTCAAGGGGAAAGGGAGCAAGCGTCACTTTCCACAGGACTTAGAGACTTTGTAGCCTGCTGTGAGAAAATGGCTGCTGGCACTCCTAATAAAGGGAACGTTTCATTAACCACAAAGGGCTTGTCGTGTTTGAGAGCCAGATCAGAGCACATGGGCATCCAATGAGTTCAGAGATACTGAAGGGCTAGTGACACAAAGCCCATGATTTTATAAATAGCATCTTCACAACAATGCATTTGGCAACAGAACAACAAATTCTGAGATCAGGCAGCCACATTTCTTCCCTTACAGACAATCTACAGGTAGTCCTTGATCTACCGCCGTTCCAAGTTAGGACAGTGCAGAACAAATGGTGGTTACAGTCCTTGGATGCCTGGTCATTCCGACACCCCCATAATCTCATATCATGATCTGGGTGCTCGGCAACCCTTGTGCACTTTCAACTGGTTGCCAAGCATGCAGCAATCACTTGCTCACCATCTGCAAACCTCCTAGTTGGCTTCCCCAGAAAATCCGTGAGGAAGCCAAGTGGCGTGGATAAATAACTCCCACTTGTGCACCCTCCCCCAGCTCCTCTGTGCTAGCTCCACACTGGACATCTGCACACCCCACACACCTTTGCACATCCTCAGTGCACCTTTGGGCAACTTCCCCAAACTACATAGTGCCTCCTGTGCACTCCCACAGACCCTCCACAACACAGGTGGCACGCATACCCTTGCACCATTGTGCACACTCTCTGATCTCTGTTAAAACCAAAGAACTGATTATGGACTTCAGGAATCATGGACAGGACCACGCCCCACTCATCATCAACGGAGAACGAGTGGAAGCTGTCCCTACGATCAGATTCTTTGGCATCCACATTTCAGGTGATATCTCCTGGTCCCCTAACACCAAGGCCATACTGAAGAAGACTCAGCAGTGGCTGCACTTCCTGCGGGTTCTCAGGAAGAACAATCTGGATAAGAAGCTGTTGCTGGCTTTCTATAAGGCCTCTGTGGAGAGCACTCTGACATATTGTCTGCGTGTGTGGTATGCAGGCTCCACAGTTGAGGACAGAAAAACTGTACAGAGGGCAATAAACACAGCTCAAAACATCATTGGTTGCCCTCTGCCCTCCCTGGAAGACTTAGCCAGGTCCCGCTGCCAAAGCAAGGCCATTACAGAAGACCCCTCACACCCTGGCAATTATCTTTTTGACCTGCTGCCGTATGGACGCCGTTTTAGGTCAATAAAATCCCACACCACTAGACTAACAAATAGCTTCTTTCCCTGGGCCATCCGAACCGCAAATAAACACGAAGTCACTACCTCATTAAGATGTGAAATCTCAATACCCCATTCAGATGTATAATAACATATTACAGTACAATCCATCTCTTGTGTATTATACTCGGCTAAGCGTTACAGTCAGTGTTGGGTGTATATTTTGTGGATATTCGTGGATATTGTACTCTCAAATTGCAAATGGAGACGTGGGTACTCTTTCTTTCTTATCTTCATTTTTAAGTGCTTTGGTTTTATTGTATTGCAAACAGTTGCTGGGGTGCATCCACAGTTTCGTTGTACCTGTACAATGACAATAAAGTTCTTCTAATTCTGCATGGCACCCCTCATGCACCCCTATACACCCACGTTCTTACCTTTCCCCAACCAACGCACTCTCATGCACCCCTGTGTACCCTCCCTGACTCACACAGCACCACTTGTGCAAACCCTCATACTCATACACACATACCCAAATTGTGCAGCATATACCTCACTGTATAGCACCTCTCATGCATCACCTCCCTCCTCTTTTCAACTCAGGTGTGCCTTTTGTACACCCCCTCATACACTCTCCTGAACTCACACTGAGCCTCTTGCACACCTTCCCCAATCCTCCCCACCCCTCCCTACTGCACCCAGCATGGCAGGCACTTACCTAACTGGGCCTGGGAGTTGCAGTTTCCTGCCAGATTCTCCAACTGACTGGTAGGGAGCCAGCCAGAAGTTGCCACGGGAAGGAAATAACAACAGCTGCTGTCATGAAGGGATGCAGTTAGACAGTACTTCACCACCAATTGCTTAGCAACCAAAATCCTGATCCAAATTGTGGTTGTAAGTCCAGTACTACCTGTGGCGACTTCATATATTTGTGACTCTTATAGCCAGGGAATATAATAAAGCAAGCGTTGATGGAATTCAGAATTCTCTTTACCGAGGCGATATTTTGCCTTAGTGATGTGTCCCTTTTTCCACTTTTTTTACTTGTCCTTTTTGTCACCCAGAACAGATCCACTGCGCATGCGCACACACCTCCCGCCAGCTGGTCGATTGTCAGGTATCCTCTGCGCATGCATGTGGGAGATGCACGCACATGCACAGGGGAGCAGGGCACGCACAGGGGTCGCATGTGCATGCGCAGAGCCACGCAGAACACGGGGGTCACGCACACATGCGCAGAGGCACACGGTGCGCACAGGGAGGGGGCCGCATGCACATGCAGGGGGTGCATTGCATTATGGGTATAGGCAGGGAGGGGGGTCGCATGCACATCCCGCGTGCATTGCATTCTGGGTATAGGCAGACACACTTTTGGCAGGCGACGAGGAAAAGGTTAGCCACCCCCCATTCCAGGCAAACGTCTGTCCCGTCTCTTCTTAAAAGCCTCCAGTGATGAAGGGCACAACTCCTGAAGAGAAGGAATTTAACATTGAACTAATCTGTATTAATATACAATTTTGTTTTAAGTTTTTAATGCTTAATTTAATTATAATCTATATGTTGTTTACATTGCATAATCTCAAATGTATCCTATATTTTATTGTATGTCACCAATAAAAAAACCTCTTTATTGAAATAAACCATTTTCTGCATTGACACAATATATGCATTCATGAACCATCCAGGTTATCAAGATTCATAGAATGTACAATACATGAAAAACTGATCCAGGTTGCGTTATTTTCCATGATGGCTGCTGAACGGACTCTCGCTTGTTCTCCTAGGACATCAAGCGTTTCATCAATGAGACGTGGCTCCAGCGGCATGGTGTGTCTCTTCCGCCAGACAGGCTGGCCGTGCTGTGGTCCTTCATCATCTCCATCTACTGCCTGGGGGGTCTTCTGGGCTGTTTATGGAGTGGATCATTGTCTGTGAGATACGGAAAGTATGGCTTTTTCTCAAGATGAAGTTCGTTTCTTGTCTTATAGCTGTGAGATTTCCTCACATAGGTTGAAGTCAGTGACTAAAGAATTGGAAGAGTTCTCATTTTCCACTTCACCTTAATAGCAATAGAAAGAGCGCTTAGACTTATGTGCCACTTAAGGTTGCTTTAAACTGCTCTCTAAGAGGTTTACAGAGTCAGTCTCTTGCCGCCAACAATCTGGGTCCTCATTTTACCCACCCCGGAAGGAGGGAAGGCTGAGTCAACCTTGAGCCTGGTGGGATTTGAACTGCCAAATTGCAGGCAGCCAGCAGGCAGTAGAAGGACCTGCAGTACTACACCACTGCGCCATCAAAACTCTTAAATGAGCTTAAGTTGCAGAGAAATCACTCAACATGGTTAATACGCATGTGACTGGAGTCTCTAATTAATACCTGATTGTGGTTTATTTCAGAAAGAAAACTTTTACTTGCAGCAATTTTATTATAATTGTGGGAGCTCTTCTTATTGGTTCCAGTAAGATGGCCGGATCTTTCGAAGTTATTCTGATGGGCCGTTTCCTTTATGGCATCAGTGCAGGTATGATGGAGAGGGGAGGCGGGCTTCGGACCCTCGGGGAAGCCAGATGCACCCCCCAAATCAGAAGGGACAGGCGGTGTGGGGGAGACCCTTTGATCCCCGTGATTCTTCTCTTGAAGGACTCTGCCTGAATATCCACGGGCCCTATCTTGGCGAAATTTCCCCCAAGAAGTTCCGAGGGTTGACCACCACCACGGCGGCCATATTTTTCTCTCTCGGAAAAGCCTTGGGTCAAATCTTGGGCTTAAGGTAAGCTCACCACCCAGGAGGAGCCTATCCAGCCAGACGGGCTCTTGCCCTTCCATCCTCCATTCCCACTGAACGATTCCCAGCCAAGGACTTCGGCTGTCCTGGGCCGCAGTTCTGCCCCCTGCTCTGCCAAAGAGAGAGCTGGTCTTCTCATGTCCTTTAGACCAATATGAAAACTGAGGAATAAACTGCTCTCCCTTTTGGGGTTCTCAAGGGGTCCTCGGTTCAGGCTGCGATGATGGGAAGGGGACTTGGCTTTCTTTGGTCAAAGTGATGGTGCTGGCTTCGCCTCCCTCACTTTGGCACCTGCTGCCCCCTTCCAAAAGAACAACGGTGTCTCTTTCCTCCCCCCACACCCTCCATATCTCTCCTCAGAGAACTTTTAGGCACCGAGGTCCTGTGGCCCCTTCTGCTGGCCTTGTGCGGCTTCCCAGCCCTGCTGCAGCTGCTACTGCTGCCATTCTTCCCGGAGTCGCCCCCGTACCTCCTGATACAAAGGAAAGACACGGATGCCTGCCGAAAAGGTGAGCCATGTCTTCTCCTGCAGGAAAGAACCTTCTATTTGTGCTTAGCTGAAGGTGGCCATTTAACGCCACCCAGGGTTGCTTTCCATGGGATGGGCAGCCATATAAATGTGACTAATAAATAAATACAAAAATAGGGGTGATGTAGGTAAGGAGGAATTAAATAAGGCCAGAAAAGAGATAGGTAAAAGACAGCTATTGACATGTTCAGGGGTGAACCAGGCTTTTCAGCCAGGCCAATCACAACTTTTCAGTGGCGACCCGTTGGTGTCCTTCAGCAGACCCAGATGGTGGGCTGACTGATGGTGGCCTCACGAGCAGTCGTGCTTTCTTTACGCTGGCTTTCTTCTCACTCGAATGCCTTCTTACTGTGCTGCCGATACATTGTCTTGAACTCGAATCATGGAAATCAAGAAAACAACCAGGAAACCGAGTAGAGACCAATAGGTTTTACTTAGGAAACAAAGATCAGATTTTGGGCATGTCTGGCTTGGTGGTAATCCCAATAAAAAAATATTGTGGAATACAATTAACAGTTGTTGATTAGAATTATGAAGAATCATCCCTGCGATCATACTGTAAAAAAGGCATATAGTCGGTTGCATCCAAAGAGTTTTGAAGACGCAAAGGAACAGTTCCATTTGATTCGGTGTTGCTGACACCTTGGCTTCTGCCTTCAGTTCCGGCACAAGGAGGACTCAGAGAAGCAGGAATTGCTTTTAAAGAAGCACAAAACGGATGATCAGGGACCTGTGACTAAGTATCAAGAGAGAGGGAAGGAATTGGGATTTGGATGATGACGAGGCCGAAAATTATGACGATTAGACAACTTGCTAACTTCCCTTTCCTGTGGGAAAAGCTGCAGTTTATGAGCAGTATCTCTCTCAATTTTATTCTCAAACTTAAGTATATTCTTTTAAGGAGGAAAGTTGAAAATGTTTGTCAGGAATGCTTTTCAGGAGAGAGAGAAATCCCCATTGATGGTAATGGATGCCAGTGAATCAAAAAGGAGAGGTATGCAAAGCAATTCCTGTTTGCTCCTCTCACTCACTGGCTAAAATAGAAAGTATGAACGGTTGTTGTATTTCTGTAGTGGTTTTAGTATTGAAAATGCCCTCATGTTTGGAGCAACAGGGCTCTGCATATGAAAACGGAGATCTGGGTTAAATGTGCCTCAGCAGAGCAAGAACCGCAGTCCAGAAATTCAAATTAAGAGACTGAATCATCCCACCCACCCACCCCGGAGTGCAGGACAAAAATATCAGCACCCTGTCTGGCTAGGAACAAAACGGAGGAGCGGGCAGTTTGGCACTACCAGATGCTGGAAAGAAAACATGAGGCCAAATCTATGAGAATTACCCTAACAATGTAACAGGCTGCAATTCAAGAAGCCAAATGCCTTATATCTTTATACATTGACTTGATTTAGTTGAGTCTATTAAGCTAAAAAAAATAATAATCTGACAGCTAGAACTAGACCCAGCCTTTTGGAGTTACAAAAATCCAAATGACCACTAAATGCCATCAGAGAGCAAATTTTGCTGTCATCCAATGATCATACAGATTTTGCAGTTGTGAAAGTGACTTTAGTTAGACCGTGGTGGTGATTTTTCTCTGCTTTTTGATGCTTTCAAGTTAGCATTGATTCCTGGCAATTGCCTGGGCCAGTCCCTATAGCAGGGGTCTTCCAACTTGACGGCTTTAAGACTTGTGGACTTCAATTCCCAGAATTCCTCATCCAGTCGTGTTAGCTCAGGAATTCTGGGAGTCCACAAACTTGCCAAGTTTGAAGACCCTTGCCCTATAGTTTTCTCCACTCCTTTTGAAAATTGAGGTGATATTTCTTCTCCCCTAGATTTTTGGGTTCCACCCCACCATCCAGGGCTTGTCCAATTGCTTAAGATAAGGAAGTTAATCTGCTGGAAACCATGAAGAACCTAAAGCCCATTTTGGCACAGTATCAAATATGTAGCTCTACTTGCCAGATGATCTATAGTTACAAAAATGTATAAGGAAATTTTCTTTAAAAGGTTATCATGGTTTTGAGGGTGTTTTTTTTTTAAACTGATTAATACTGTAGGTATTCAGAATCTCCACAGATATAACAGCATATAAAGTGTGCTTTAAACAAAAATCCAAATCATCCAATATGATCATCATCTTCTTTTAACAACCCCATAATCCCATGCATTGGGGTGGAGTCTGAGCAACTGAACGGAGCTGAGTGTTTACTGGCCAGATGCCCTTCCCTGTCGCCAATGCAGAGTTTTTTTTCAGCAGATATATTCTCAGTGTGCCTCGAGAGAGAAAGATCTGTCTCTACCTGCGATTCAACTCACAGTCTCCTGACGGTGAGGCAAGAGTTCCACTTCTAAGTCACCGCACCACATTGGAAATGATCGAATATGATGCTATTTCAAAATACAATTCCAATTCTGTCTAGAAACAGGCACGGGAAACCACAAACAGGAGTTGGATTCAAAGCACTAAGAATTTATTCAGCTACCTATACACAAAAACCTGATCTACTAAATGGTCAAGCGAAATTGGTGCTAGATAAGGATCCATGGAATTTACAGGGAGCTGAACGTGGGTCTCTTGTGGCTATACAGCGATTCTAAGCTAATGACACATTTAACCTTCACCTCAGCTACTCATCTCGAGTACAGAAATTTCTCTTGTTGAATCAGCTAAATGTGATCTTTTTAAAACCAACATTGAATTTTTTCTTTTCTCCCTTCCCCCAAAGCAATGAAAGACCTCTGGGGTGAAAGACATCCGCAAATGGAAATCGAGGAGGCATTGAAAGAGATGGCCATTGCAGGCTCCAAGAACTTAAGTATCTGGGAAGTGGTGACAACCCAACTTGCGATGGCCGTTGCTTATTGCCATTCTACTGGTCACAAGTTTGCAGCTCTGCGGCCTGAGTGCAGTTGAGTAGAACTATTTGAAAACAGCTAAGAAAGTGACCTTTCCTTTGGGGTTTTTTTTGATGTTGCTGTTTGTAGTCTTAGTACCGCTGCTGCCTTCCTCTTTGTGCTCCATACATAGGCAGTAGTGGTACTGAGACGGAAAAAGAGAGGAATTATGCGATTTGGCCCAGAGCTTCTAGACTCCTCCTTTTTCTTTTTTACCCCAAGGCATTCAACCAGGACCAAGGACAGCAGTTAATTATCTTGTGTTTCCATTTCTACCCAAGGACCCCCTATTTCAGATCAACATATTTTCATGCCTGCTTTTCAAATTAGTTTTTTTTTTTAACCTAACTTTTTAAAATAATGGTATGTAATCCTTGACCCACAGAACTGGTTCTTAAAAAATTTGAACCCACCCCTGGCCTCAGTTGTATAGTCACACTGGCCCCATGACCCCAAAAGTGTCTTCAGGCAACCAAAAGACCAAAAGACTCCAAGAGGTTAGAAAACCAGGAAAGACGCCCCCAACACACACACACACACACACACACACACACACTTAAGTGATGGAAACAAAAATAGATACCTATTTAAGATGGGGGCAGTGGGAAGAGAGAACTTAATCTGGATTTCTCGGAGTACAAGTTGAATTTCTTGAGCTCCGATGGGGAAGTTTATAGGCTGTGACTGTCTAACTTCTGAGTTCAGGCATGTTCAACTTTTATATTGTACTGAACAGTTTGCCAAAAGGAAAAAGAAAACCAGCCTTGAGGAAAAGCAATGTGAGATAACTACAACCCTAAAGGGAAGACTTGATGATAACAATGACAACGGGTAGCCTCTTGTTGCACAGATAATTTATAAATAGCACATTTTTTTAAAAAAAGTAATAAGCTAAAAAGCAAGCACAAAATGCAACAATGGAGCTTGAAAGCCTCTCTTGTCCACTACATATTCAAAACCCTTCATCTTGAAAACCTGCCATCCGTGATTCCCCTTGCTCTGCCTTCCAGATATACTTCTATGCTTTTGAAGTTTTCCGCACCGCCAGGCTTGAAGAGACGGTCATCCCTTACGTCACTCTGGGTGTTGGTCTCTGCGAATTCGCCTCCGTGGTCCTGTGCGTAAGTACACTCGTTTTGCACCAACAGCTGCAAAGAGAAGGGGTTCAGGCAAGCAGCCTCCCAAGGGAAACACGTCAGGGGACAACAGCTGGATCGAGCCCTGGTGGGTTGGCATTCTCTCCTCCAGAACAGGGGTCTTTCAGTCAGAAGTCAAGGCAGGAGCTGGCAGCTAGGTCAGGCCAGGCTCACTCACCTCCTCCTGCACCTGTGGCCTGTCGAGGTTCCTTTGGGGGGGAGGGAGCATCTGTTCGGAGTGACCGTCTCTTTTGCCCTCAGAGCTCCATCATTGATCGCCTGGGCCGGAGAGTTCTGCTGTGGGGCGGGTTTGGGATGATGGCCTTCACCTTGGCCCTCCTCGTCCTCACTCTGTCTCTCCAGGTAAGCAAGTCCCACCTGGCTAATTCCTGGCTCTGTGGCTCAACAGCTTTTGGACAATTCTTCCTTTTTAATTCGCCTTCCTCTAACCACAGTATTACCTTAGCTGTTGCTACTGTAGTTTGTTGCCCCACAAAGTGTCACAAAGGTTTTGACTTAATAGTTTCCTCATTTTTATCTAATTTTTCATCTAAATTTTAATTATACGAATGCTGTTTTATATGTGTGTGCATATGCTTGTGTTCATGCCTGTGTTTGTGTGTCTGTATGTACACTCTTGTCATCTGCTGATTATCAAATAGATTGATGGAAAAGGAAAATAAAAATCCACGAACAATTTAAAAGCTAAGGTTGTGCTAGAAATTAAGGTTTCACCAAAATTCAAACTCAAATTTAGATAGAGACAGAAAGGACCCTGGAGATCTTCTAGTCCAGCCCGCTGCTCATGCAGGAGGTCCTATACCATTTCAGACAAGTAGCTGTCCAATCTCTTCTTAAAAACCTCCAGTGATGAAGCACACCCACAACTTTATTTTATTTATTTATTTGTCAATCACTTACAAGATAATAGGTATAAGTATAAACATAGTTATGAATACATGAAATGGATACATATAAGAAAAATAAAAATAATCAATAGGAAGGGATGGTGCATTTATGCAGACCTCTTAGGAAAAGGGTGAGGTCAATAGTAGACAGTCTAAGGTTAAAGTTTTTGGGGTTTGGGAAAGAAACTACAGAGTCAGGTAGAGTATTCCAGACATTGATCACTCTGTTGCTGAAGTCGTATTTCCTGCAATCAAGTTTGGTGCAGTTAACCTTGAGTTTGTATCTATTGTGTGCTCTTGTGTTGTTATGGTTGAAGCTGAAGTATTCATTGACAGGTAGGACATTGCAATGTATGATTTTATATAGTATACTTAGATCGGACCAAAGGCGGCATAGTTTTAGATTTTCTAGGTCTAGAATTTCAAGTCTGATGGCATAAGGTATTCTGCAACAAATAGAGGAGTGGAGAACTCTTCTTGTGAAATATTTCTGGACTTTCTCAACTGTGCTAATATCAGATACATAATATAGGTTCCAGACTGATGAACTGTATTCAAGTATTGGTCTAGCAAATGTTTTGTATGCTCTAGTTAGTAGTGTGATATTACCAGAGAAAAAGCTATACAAGATTAGGTTAACAACTCTTAATGCCTTTTTGTTTATGTAGTTACAGTGGGTTCTAGCACTTAGATCATTAGAGATGATCCTTGACAGGTCCTTGACAGAGTTTGGATCATCAACAAGATCTTGACTAGTCAGCTTGTATTTTATTTTCTGATTTATTTATTTTTTTGCCAGTATGTAAGACAGAGCATTTATTTGTTGAGATTTGAAGTTGCCATTTGTTTGACCATTCTGATACATAGTCGAGGTCTTTTTGAAGGGTAGCAGTATTGTCTGTGGTATTGAACAGCTTTACATCATCAGCGAAGAGGACGCAGTTGCTCTTGATATGATCACAGAGGTCATTTATGTAGAGTATGAAGAGAGTTGGTCCTAGAACACTGCCTTGGGGGACACCACTGTTGACAGGTACAGAATTTGATAGGACGCTCCCAATTTTGACCATTTGTTGTCTGTTTGACAGGGATGCTTCTATCCAGTTATGCAGGTGTCCAGAGATACCATAACATTTTAGTTTTAGGAGTAGTTTGTCATGTACTACTGAATCAAAGACTTTACAGAAGTCTATGTAGATTGCGTCTATTGCTTTGCCCTGATCGAGTTCTGTAGTCCATATGTTTTTGCAGCGTAAGAGTTGCAGATTACATGATAGTTTTTTTCTGAAACCAAATTGTTTATTAGAGAGTAGGTTTGTATGCTCCAGTTAGCAGTACAATATTACTGGAGAAAAATTTATGCAAGATTAGGTTTACAACTCTTAATGCTTTCTTGGCAATGTGGTTACAGTGCGCTCTAGCATTAGATCATTCAAGATGAGAACTCCAAGATCTTTGACAGAGTGTGTGTGTGTGTGGGGGGGGGTCATCTATAAGTTCTTGACTATTCAGCTTGTATTTTATTTTCTGATATTTTTTTTGCCAGTATGTAAGACAGAGCATTTGTTTGTTGAGATTTGAAGTTGCCACTTGTTTGACCATTCTGTCAAATTGTCAAGGCCTTTTTGAAGGGTACTAGTATTGTCGGTGGTGTTGAAAAGTTTTACATTATCAGCTAAAAGAATGCAGTTGCTTTTAGTATGATCACAAAGATTATTTATGTAAAGTATAAAGAGAGTTTGTCAGATCCGTGTATCTGCCATTCTTCAATGGAAGGGGCGGGGGGTTGGTACAAGTAATCCTTTTTGATGTAGCCTGAATATCTTAAGTCTTGTATTGAATCCGTATAACTTGCACATGATATACAACTGGGGGACTGGAGCCCAGATGCCTGGAAACTTGTCACCTCTTGGAGAGATAGCAAGAGGAGAAGGGGCCATAAAAATTCCAGCTCCGAAAGAAACTTCCTGGGAATCTCTTCTCAACTACGTTCCCATAAAAAAAGAGGGATGGGGGGGGGATTAACCTGTTGCTTCTTTGTATTGACGAAATCCACACCGGACTAGGGGGAGGGGTTCTAACTCCCTTTATCTAAGCTGCATGCCTGGAAGGATATCAGATCCTGCTTTGACTAGTATCTGGATAACTTCCTTTTAATAAAGAATTCCTTTTGAAATACCCAGCTTTCAAAAGTTAATTCGTATCACCTGAACGGGAGAGACCCTGAGCCTTAACGTAAAGCAGTGTCTGTAATAGCGGTCAACCCGGAGAGGAATTTTTTTTCTCCTTCCAAAATTTAACTCTACCGAGGGGACCCTGCAGAAATGTCTGAACATAGCAACGAGCAAGAGGAAGCTGAGTGCTGGAAAACTTCAACAAATAGTTTGTCGTGTACCACTGAATCAAAGATTTTGCAGAAGTTTATGTCAATGACGTCTATTGCTTTGCCCTTTGTGTAGGCCCTATGTTTTTGCAGCGTAAGAGTAGCGTGAGATCGCATGCTACTGATCCCACACTACTTTAGGCCTCTGTTCTTTATGAATGCACCAAAGCAGGCAAAGGAACCAAGACTCGCTAGATCCGTGATGGCAAACCTATGGCATGTTTGCCAGAAGCAGTGTGCAGAGCCATCTCTCTGAGCATGCCAGCTGTTGCCCTTGCTCTTCTGGATTCCGGCATGTGCATGCGCTCTGGTCAGCTGGTCTTTGCGTGCTGGGGAGCTGCTCTTCCAGTTTCCGCTGCTCCCCCGTGCACGTGGGCGCTCCTATTTTGGTACTCAGTGCTGAAAAGGTTCACCAACACTGCGCTAGATCGTTGCAAGGTCAATGAATCTCCACAGGCCCAGTTCCTGTGGAGACCTGGGAGTGGGGGGAGGCAGGGCGAAGGTTGCAGTGCCTCTGTGGTCACTCGTAAGTATGAACGACTGCCGGGTGCTGCAACATTTGTAACTTCGGGACTGTGTCGTACTTGGGGCGGGGGGGTGAACTGTTGTAACTCAAGGATTATCTATACTTCATGTGATTTTGTTTCTATTCCTCTATTTATTCAGCCAAAGATTAGCTTTTGGGGTTGCTGCCGCACACGGCTGGCTCACTGTTAGAAAGTTTCTCCTGAATTCCAGGTTGTTTCTCTCCTTGATTAGTTTCCATCCATTGTTTCTTGTCCTGCCCTCAGGAGGTCTGGAGAATAGCTTGACTCCCTCTTCTTTGGGGCAGACCCTCAAATACTGGAATACTGCTATCATGCCACCCCCACCCACCCCCCGTTCACCTTTTCACTAAACTAACCAAACCCAAGTCCTGTAACCCTTCTTTATATCTTTTAGCCTCCAGGCTTTTAATCATCATTAATTTGCTCTTCTTTGTACTTTTTCCAAAGTCTTAACATCTTTTTTGTGGTGACCAAAACTGGATGCAGTATTCCAGGTGTGGCCTTACTAAGGATTTGTAAAGAGGCTCTAATACTTCATGTGATTTTGATTCTATGCTTCTGTTTATACAGCCAAGGATTACATTATTTGTTTTGGCTGCGGCCGCACACTCCTGACTCATATTTAAGGGATTGTCCACTAGGACTCCAAGGTCCCACTCACCGTTACTGTTATTGAGCCAGGTTCCGCCTCACCTTTACTTGTACCTTTGGTTTTTCCTGCCTAAAACCTCGCTTTTCTCCACATTTATTTTATTTTATTGGATAAGGCCAATTGATCAAGTCTGTCAAATCCTTTTGGATCCTGGGCTTGTCTTCTAGGCTGTTGGTATTCCTGCCAGTTTAGTGTCCTCTGCAAATTTGACGAGTTCTATTCCCTCACCTAAGTCATTTATGAAGATATTGAAGAGTACTGAGCCTAAGACAGAACTTTGTGGTACCCCACTGTTTATTTCTTTCCATGTAGGTGTAAGTATATCATTAAGTACTTGTTGGGTACTGTTTGTCAGCCAGTTACAAATCCATCTGGTGGTGATGCTGTCTATCCCATATTTTTCTAGCTTATCAAGAAGTAGGTTGTGGTGTGCTTTGTTGACGGACTTGCTGAAATCCAAGTATACTATGTCCACAGTATTTCACATAGCGTTTTGGGTTGGTTGTCCTGAAAGGAATCAGGCGATGGGGAGGGATGGGGGGTCCGTATCAGACTGGCCCCAGCTACTCCCTAGGAAAGAATGGCCCTTGACTTCATACGTTTTAGAGAAAAGGTACTTTTACTAGAGGTGTTGAGTGCATGGATGAGGCAAACTCTGAAGAAAACCTGCACAAAAAATCATATATTGAAAGCAATCCCCAATACACCCACTTGGAGACCAGTCCAATCAGGCCACGTTCTGATGTTTTGGGAATTCAGTGCTTCAGGCGCCCTTGTAAATCCCTTTCCCGGGACTGTTGTACTTAAAGCTTAGCAGGTGGCTCAGTTAGGCACCCCTGGCTCCTGTTAATGTCCATATCCCCCAATTTCCCATAGCATTTTTCACACCTCCAGCATACTTCCCTTTCCAGATGCCCCCACCTCCAGATGTGTTTATGGTAGTTGCGAGCAAGTTTCCAAGAAAGCAAAGATGAACAGCGGACAGTCTGCTAACTCAGAGACCTCCATGGCTAATACTCCGTAGGAGTTATTAATATTTAATATTGCTAGAACCACTATCCCAGCAGCAGCTATATCGATTGTAAGCTGGATAATTTGGGTTCCCTATTTCAACAGTCTCCTACACACACACACGCTGCAAAAGATATCATACAGGAGGCGACACAAACTTTGGGTTGCTGGGACCTCATTTTAATCCCACCTGCTCTTGTTCCTCCCTTTTAGGATCGGTCTCCCTGGATTTCATACAGCAGCATTACCCTCATCTTCCTCTTCATAACTGTCTATGGAAGTGGTCCATGTGAGTAGAGCGGAATTCAATATGGACTGTCCTTCATTCTCTAGACATGTTTTATTTATGTGTTTATAGGTTATTTAAAAAATATATATTAGCTTTATATATGGATTGTATTTTAATCTTATTGTATGCTGCCCAGAGTTGCTGTTTTGTGAAAAGGGTGGCCATACAAATTAAGTCACATGGTTTTAATGCCTAAATCAGAAGTAGAACTCATGGTCTCCCAATGGTTCTAGTCTGATGCTTTATCACAATGTTTTACTTCTCCAATCAAGTAAAAATGTTTCTCCAACAATTTTTTTTGTGGGGAGGGGGAAACATCTCACCTGGGGGCAAGGAAAGACCAGATGAAGCTGAGGAGATAAATTCTGGCAAGGTCCTTCTGGGGCACTAGAATAATCAAATGCATGGAAGAGGACACTGAGACTAGGCGGTCCCAACTTTCAAATCGGAGAAGCCATGACACAGATCATAGAATAACAGGGTTGGAAAGGACTTTAGAGGTCTTCTAGTCCAACCCCCTGTCCATGGCAGGAGTCCCTATATAATTCAGGACAAAGGGTTCTTCGTTCTCTTCTTGAAAACCTCCAATGATAGACCTCCGCCCGTTACATCTTGTCCTGCCCTGGTGCTTTGGAAGATAGGTTGACTCGGTATAGGAATAGATGTAAGAGGAAGATATTTAATATATTGAATGACTCCTCTCATCCGGGACATCAGTTCTTTGAACTATTACCATCGAGAAGGAGATTCAGGGTATTAAGAACAAGGACGACTAGATTTAAGAACAGTTTTTATCCAAGTGCAGTTTTGAGTTTGAATGCAAGGTCATAAGATTTTTGTGGAATTTAATGGCTGAGAGTAATGGGGTATTTACATTTTTAAATTGTATAGAGATTATTGTATGGTCTGTTGTGTTTAATTTTATTTTTCTTTCAATGGTGTTGTCCAGTTTTACTTGTGGAAGAGCACCTCATTTCGTTGCACCCGCTTGCGAGTGTAATGACAAATAAATAAATTCTTAATTCTTCTCTGTGACAGCCCCTCAAGTACTAAAAGACTGCCCTCATGATCAGCCTTAGGTCTTCTCTTTGTTAGACTAGACTAAATCAGTTTTCTCAATCATATGGTTTAGCCTCCAGACCCTTTATCATCTTGGTTGCTCTTCTTGCACCCTTTCTAGGATTTCAACATCTTTTTTCTTTTATTGTGGTGACCAGAATTGGATGTAGTATTCAAAATGTGGTCTCATAAAATAGTACTATCATTTCACATGACCTTGATACTTGATGCAACCTAGTAGTGCATTAGCTTTTTCGGGTGGTGGGGGAGTGGTGCTTTACTATGATACCTAGATCCAACTCAAAGTTGCTACTGTTGAGCTGAGTGCCACCTATTCTACATCGGTGCAGTTGGTTTTTCTTGCCTACGTGTAGGACTTTACTTTTTGCAACACTGAAATGTACCTTGTTGGATAGGGTTCAAATCTCTCAAGGTCCTTCTGGATCTTTCGCCTGTCTTCCGAAGTGTTGGCAATTCCCCGCAGCTTGATGTCATCTGCAAATCGGATGAGTTCCCCTTCTATCCTCTCATTTAGAGCACTTATGAAGATATGGAAGAGTCCTGGACCTAAGACAAAACCTTGGAGTAACTGACCTTATGCTTCCCTCCACGTAGATGCAGTTCTATTGAGAACCACTTGCTGAGTCCATTTGGTCAGCCAGTTGAGAATCCATCTGGTGGTTATATTGTCCTATCTTACCCAGAATATAGCCTGTGGTCTACTTTGTCAAATGTTTACTGAAGTCCAAATATACTGAAGTCCACAGCATTTCCCTTGTCTACTAATTTGGTCAGTTTGTCAAATAATGCAATAAGATTCGTTTTGCATGATCTGTTTTTAACAACCATGTTGGCTTCTAGCAATAACTTGTTCTAGTAATAACTTGCTTGTTTCTAGATGGTTTCAGGTCTTGTTGCTTGATTGTCTTTTCCTAGGATCTTCCTAGGTGTTGATGTCAGACTGACTGGTCTGTAGTTTCAAGGAACATTGGAGCCACATCTGCTCTTTTCAGTCCTCTGGCAGTCCTTTTATGCTCTGGGATCTTTGAAAGATTTCATTCAGTGGTTCTAAGATCACATCTGCCAGCTCCTTCAGAAATCTGGGATGTCATCCACCTGGTCCGGGTGATATGAACTCATCTAGGGTGGACAGGTGTTGCCTTATCCTTTTTCTTGCCTATTTCGACTTCGTATCTATGTCTTTTACAACACTGTTTTTGGACTGTTTTTTTCTCTTTTATGTAAAGAGAGATGTAAAGAATGATTTAATTAAAGAATGCAAAGAATGAATTAAGCTACTTTCTCCCTTCCACTCATCACCTCCTTGCCAACTTCTTCTGCTAGGTGATCAACCATTTCCTTGACTTTTGTCTCTTACATGTTGAAAGAAAGTTTATTTTGCAAATGACCAATGGGCACTACTCAATACTTGACTGAAGTGAAGGCTTCCATCTTCTTTATCAAAGGCTCTCCTGCCTCACCTTCAAATGGCATTTTTTCCTGACATTCAACCAGAACCAACTTTTCTGTAAGTTATATTTTCCTTCTGAAATCTTCTCTGTGTGAGAGATCCTTTCTGATCTTTGAAGGGCTTGGTCCTTCTCAAGATCAATACAGCTACTTCCTCCTATCTCTCTTTACCAGGGCTGAATTTCTAGCTCTCCTATCGTCTTTGATGTCCTTCTCTGTGAACCTGCTCCAGTTTGTCCGGAGCTTTTAAATTTGGGAGCAAGAACAGAACCGGTCTCTTCCAGAGTGAAACAACATGGAACGATTCGTGCCTGTGATCTCATGTCCTGGATTTGCCTCATCTTCAATATCCAATACTTTTTCAGGATTCCAAGTTGTTCCACTGGTTAATTGTTCTGACCATCAGGGCATTTCTCCTTAGTTCAAAGTTGCTTCTTTCCTTTATTAGTTTCCATCCATTGCTTCTTGTCCTGCCCTCAGGTACTTTGGAGAATAGCTTGACTCCCTCTTCTTTGGGGCAGCCCCTGAGATATTGGAACATTGCTATCACCCCTACTAGACATACTCAGTTCCGGCAACCGTTCTTCATATGTTTTAGCCTCCAGTCCCCTCATCCTCTTTGTTCTTGTTCTCTGCACCCTTTCTAGAGTCTCAACATCTTTTTACATCACGGTGAGCAAAACTGGATGCAGGATTCCAAGTGCGGCCTTACCAAGGCCTTATAAAGTGGTGTTAACACTTCAGATGATCTTGATTCTATCCAATTTGCTCCCAGGGAGTGCATTTTACGCAGCAGGTTATTACTATTCTCTCATATTGCGACACAGGATGATGGGGGTGATGTACCTCCCCCTCTCCCTGTTCATCTTGGGGGCAGAGAACATGTTCCACTCAGGGGTGTGGAGACCACAATCCTGACTATGAACTATGACATACTTTAAATTAAGTGAACAACATACCGAGATTCGAGGGTGCCGGGATTACTCTCAGCGAGCTTTTTTCACGCACTGAAGGCCTGTCCATGGCAAGCTCTGACAGGCACAAGGGACCCAGGGCTGCTCAGGAGCATGGAACCTCAATCCAGCAAGGAGAGTCTTGACATTCTACGGCTGCCTCTTCTTTCAGCTGGAGCCATCTTCTCTGTCATGGTGGAGATTTTCCGTCCTGATGCAAGACCATCCGCCCTGGCCGTGGCCGGCTTGTTCAGCTGGGCAGGCCTCTTCATCACCGGCATAGGCTTTCCCTTTGTGGTGGTAAGTTGGACTGAAGGTTAGGAGTCCACAGCAGGGGTGGGATTCAAAAAAATTTAACAACCGGTTCTTTGGGTGTGGCTAGTGGGCATGGCTATGTGACTGAGTGGGTGTGGCTTTTTTTGCAGCAACCCCCCGCCTCCATTTTGGGGCCTTCAAGGAAGCCTCCTGAAGGGGGCGCGATTTTTCTCCCAGAAGGCTTCCCTGGGGCCCAGAAAGGGGAAAAACAGCCTGGGGGGGCACACAGCACACTCCATTTTGGGGCCTTCAAGGAAGCCTCCTGAGGGGGGCGCATTTTTTCTCCCAGAAGGCTTAAGGGAAGGGGAAGACCGCAGTCAGCAATGTCAGGCATGCGCACGGTGTTTCGCATGCGCGATAAAGGCTGACTGGGCGGAGAGGGGAGGGGCAGGCGGAGAGGGGCAGGACCAACCAGGGGCACGATTCGCCGGTTCTCCCAACTGTGCAGAATCATAACAACCGGTTCTATAGAACCGGTGCGAACCAGCAGAATCCCACCCCGGTCCACAGGGGAAGGAGAATTTAATTAAAATAATAAGACGAATCGTGTACGTAGTGACAATCTTGGTGGTTGATTTCAGAGCTGATTTCCAATGAACCATTTCAAAACATTTTTATTAATTCTTAATTTCAGAGAAATTAATTTCTTTCACTTTAAAGAATAGCATATGGATTGGCTTCTGCTGTTCTTCAAGTGTCTTAAAAGATCGTGGTGTGCTGTCCTGTTGGCTTGGTGGCCTCTGGTCTGTTCCCAGTCCCAAATCCATTCCACTCTTGTCAGCTCACTCAGGGGCCTCACTCCCTTTTTAGGCTGGGGGAGCTCACCTTCCGAAGCTGCGGGGAGGCTCATTTCCGTTATTTGTTCAGGCCTCTCGGCTTGAGGAGCAACTAAATATAGCAATTTTTTTACTGTTTCTTTCCATCATTTTCAAAGAGGGCTCCCTACCCACCTCTCTTCTTCGCCCCAGTGAAGACTCTGGTCTTCCTTTCCTTCTTTCCCATTTCGACTTTCATGCTCCAAGGCACTTTAGAGACCGTCATTCAAAAAGGACCTGACTGACCAGCGCTTGAGCCAGTCCAAAGCCCTCGGCCTAACCTTCTTCACAGAGTCTGGCC
Organism: Pseudonaja textilis; assembly: GCF_049901715.1. Taxonomy (NCBI): domain Eukaryota; kingdom Metazoa; phylum Chordata; class Lepidosauria; order Squamata; family Elapidae; genus Pseudonaja; species Pseudonaja textilis. The sequence goes on from NC_142004.1 coordinate 10,969,270, forward strand.
CTAGAGATAAAGAGAAACTGCTTGGAGCTGCTGGAGAAAGAGCATGAAAGAAATCTTTTAAAATCAATCAATAATTAATAACGTAAGATTTTGAGACCCAAAGGGTACAAAAAGGCAGAGTAAAGACCTAATCATCATCATCACCGCCACCATCAGCAACAGCAGCAGGCACCCATGGAAAGATTTTTCCTCAGGGAGGCTGCGCCCCACTTCAATTACTTTAAGTGGTTCTTCAACTACTACTCTGTGGGGAGAAAGAAGCAAACGATGGTGCTCAAAGTATTGGCATGAGGAAGTGAAAGCCGGGGTGATACTGTCACCCCAGGAGTAATCATTCCCCTGGACTAAAGAATTGGCAGCCGAAGACCACCAGAAGAACTCGACCTCTCAGCCTCTCTCCTCTGCCTGCTTCCCTGTGCTGCTTTGTTGTTTGGAGGGAGGTTGAAAGTGTCTTCAGCGCTTCCTTCAGTCACCACAGTTTTCTACCAGCCATTTAGGCTCCAGAAAGGGCCTGTGCTGCTCCTGACTTTCAGCTACTCATCCCACCCCCGTGTTGCATCACCTGCAAAGTCAATTATTAACCAATCCATTACCCTCCACTTAGAGACAAATGACCGACTCTCTACGCCACCTTCGATCTGTCCTAAGCATAGTAAATAAAATTATCTATTGCAATGACTACTTCAGCTTCAACCACAACAATACACGAGCACACAATAGATACAAACTCAAGGTAAACCGCACCAAACTCAATCGCAGGAAATACGACTTCAGCAACAGAGTGGCTAATTCCTTGAATACTCTACCTGACTCGGTGCTTTCTTCCCCAAACCCCAAAAATTTTAACCTTAGACCGTCTACTGCTGACCTCACCCCATTCCTAAGCGGTCTGTAAGGGGTGTGCATAAGCGCACCAATGTGCCTACCATCCCTGTCCTAATGTACCCTTTTTATTCATATCCATTTCTTGTATTAATAATCATTTTTATTCTTGTATCTGTTATCAAATACATATTTTACTAAATAAACAAACAAAAAATTAAATAAATAAATAAAGTCTAGGCCTTTCTGAACTCTCTTAAATTTGTCCAACCTCTTCTTAGTTTGAGCCACTGACTTCTTTGTCCTTCTTGGAGACTATGTGATGGGGACTTTCTTATTGTCCAGCTCCACCTGTTGTCCGTCAGATTCACTCAGTGTCTTGGATTTCATTAGATTTTCAGTTCTCCAATATTTTCCCCCTTCCAAACAACTATGCAGAGGAGATTGTGGTTCTGGGAAGGGAGCCTTTCTGGAGAAAACCCAAAAGTGACTTGAGGTTAGACAGTCAATCTGTCACCTCTACATCTTTACACCTTTACTTTAATCTGTCACATTCTCACCATTCCGAGAGTCCGGCAAGGCCTCAGTTGGACCTCAGTTTCCTCTCTAAATCTCTGCCAAGAGACTCATCCTTAACCTTTGATTTTCTGTCCTTAGGAGGCCCTTGGTTACTACTGCTTCCTCATCTTCTTCGGTGTGCTCATCGGAATGGGACTTTTCACCTACCTCTTCATTCCAGAGACAAAGGGGAGGTCCATCCTAGACATCACAGAAGACCTCAACAGGATCCCTCTGTGGAAGAGGCGCACATTACCGGCTCTGGAAAACAGCTTTCCCCACAGGAGCCGCAGCCTCTGCACCAAGTTATGACCACAGCCCTGCGATCTCTGCAAAGGAAGTCTTTGACGCCCTAAGCCGAAGAGAATCACCTGAGTGAAGGAGGAGAGAAGCGGGGAAGGTGCTCCTGACGGGATCAGGGCAGCCAGGAAGAAGCTTCCGCCACGTGTTTCCCTCCTTCCATCGGAGCTGGAAAGCCAAGATTCTTCATCAGGCATGACAGGCACAACTCTGGGGACTATGAAGCTTCCAGGGTCTACCACAAAAGCCTTAACTTAAAAAACAAACAAACCCTAATATCACAACGTGTGTATCCTAACATTAAATATATTTAAAATATTATTACCATTTGATTATATTTATATTTGCTGCAATGGGCCAGAGTGGATGGGATCACTTTGACTCAATGGATGAATTCTGACCAAGCCTTGGCGGGATGGAGGCACGTAGTTCCCCTCCCACAGATGTTGATTCTGTCCTTATAGCCTACATCAGGGGTGTCCAACCTTGGCAACTTTAAGACTTGTGGACTTCAACTCCCAGAATTCCTCAGCCAGCTGGCTGAGGAATTCTGGGAGTTGAAGTCCACAAGTCTTAAAGTTGCCAAGGTTGGACACCCCTGACCTACATCAACCTGGGTGCAGGACTAAGCAAAGAAAATTTGATATATAATTTATATTAAAGAAATTTCTGGAAGAATAAAAACAATAGAAATTATGAAAGAAAAAAGTAAGGAAAATAAAGAAGTAATATGCAAATGTAAATAAAAATACAGAATAGAAAGAAAAGAAAAGAATAGAAAAGAATAGAAAAGAATAGAAAAGAGGACTGGAGGCTAAAACATACAACAAACGGTTGCAGGAACTGGGCCTGGCTAGTCTAGGGAAGAGAAGGACCAGGGGAGACAGGATAGCAGTCTTCCAATATTTGAGGGGCTGCCACAGAGAGGAGGAAGAAGTCAAGCTATTTTCTAAGGCACCCAAAGGCCAGACAAGGAACAATGGATGGAAACTGATCCAGGAGAGATTCAACCTGGAAATAAGGAGGAATTTTCTGACAGGGAGAACAATCAATCCATGGAACAGAAGTTGCCCTCGGAAGTTGTGGGAGCGCCATCACTTGAGACTTTCAAGAAGAGATTGGACTGCCATTTGTCAGAAATGGTGTAGAGTCTCCCGCTTGGGCAGGGGGTTGGACTAGATGACCTACAAGGTCCCTTACAACTCTGATTGTCTGTTATCTGAAAAAGTTTGAGAGATGTGGCTTCTGGTCTTCTTAACTGCAGAGAACAAGGGTATTTATAGTTTACCTTATCTCTCTGTAAGGTTACCTGACAAGTTCCTTCTTTCCGTAATTTGCCCTTTTTAATTATCAAATACATAAATCACAAGGTCACTTTTTCATGTTTCAACAAAAAGTCCACCAGAGGTTTCCAGCCACTAATAAATGTAATGATTATCCTTTCACTAATCAAGTAAGCCAATTCTGCCAACTCTGTTAATCCTGTCATTTTCACCAGCCATTCCTCCATTGTGGGCACTTCAGAGTCTTTCAACAACAACAACAACAAAAACCCGGAAAAACCCTCCCTGGAGATCATAATAGTCCCTCTCTAAATTGATTCAATAGCAGTAGCAATAGCAATGAAGTGGTATATAGACTTAATGTACCGCTTCACAGTGCTTTACAGCTCTCTCTGAGCAGTTTACAGAGTCAGCCTGTTTCCCCCAACAACCTGGGTCCTCATTTTACCCACCTCGGAAGGGTGGAAGGCTGAGTCCACCTTGAGCCGGTGAGAATCAAACTGTCAAACTGCTAGCAGCTGACAGTCAGCAGAATTAGTTGCAATACTGCCTTTTAACCACTAAGCTATCGTGGGTCAAAATGTCATTCCCTTAGAAGACGATCGATTTGCTTAAAAGGGTAGGTTATGGGAAGAGGAGATAATCTTCTGATCATAACCTTATAAAAAGTGAAGACTGGAAGAAATTTCTTTATTGTCAGCTGGGTGCTCCATTCAAAATCCAAGAAAGAAATACTTAGACCCCATTAATTAGAGAAAAGATATTTTTACTGGCAATCAAGTGGTAGCATCAAAGGAATTCTGAATCGGAGAAAATGAGCGTGTAAATCATATATACAAAGTGACGGCAACATTCCCACCCACAATAATCCAAACTGTCCATCCAATTAAAAGTTGTATGTAACATCATGTGGGCATCTTCAGGCGGTGATGTGGGCATCTGTCCGTTGACCTTGACGTATTTTGATAAAGTGGTGCGCTTGCGCATAGCATAAGAAAGAAGCGTAAACAAGAAACTTCCTCTCCTAACTTATACAGTTTATTCTCTGAAACCTCCAGCCTGCTTCCCATAACTATTTCACCCCTCCTTCACCCCATTACTTATGGCAGCCAAAAGATGCAAAGCAAAGGAAAGAAATCTTGAAGGCTAACATTTATATTGTTTGGAGAACAAATCTTTACTGGCACAGTTTGACTTCACACTGACATAGCGCTTTCATTTTCTCCTGCCTGATGGCAGCACCATCCACAACCAATGCACAAAATGAAGCGAAACCCAGCTTGGGTAACAACTAACCCAGGCAATGAAAACGACCCTTTCCCAAAGATGAGTGATTTGCAAATCACAAAGTGGACGTCACCCTGTGCGTGGATCTCACGTGGGTTGGGAGCAAACTCTATGTGCCCACAGGCCAAAGACCTCTGATTTTTACAAAGGATCCGTGAGTCTAAAAACTACAGGTCCTTTTGTTTTGTAAAAACCCTACATTTCATCAGATGTCAATTCTAGGGGCCGGGCACGAAGAAAGATGTAGAGGGATACATGGCTAGTTGTCCTGTGTGTTCATCAGCAAAAGGACTTGCTGGAAAGCAGCAGGGACAATTGCAACCAGTTGCTAGTCCTACAACACCCTGGAAGGAGATATTTGTGGACTTTACTATTTGAAAGCTCAGGGAACACTGTCATTTGAGTCACCACCAATCTATTCTCAAAACAGGTACGTTTTGTGGCATGCCCCAAGATCCCATCTGCATCTATTCTCACAGCATATCTATTGGCTACATGATTCCTAAAATTATTAGGGACTACTGAAGGACTTGGCTCTTCATATCCCCTTCAGACTAATAGTGCCTATGAACACATTAATGGCCTTTTGGAGCAATACCTCAGGCATTACATCAATTATCAACAGGACAATTGATCTGAAGAAATGGCATACAGAAATAGCAGAAATAGCATACAACAATTCAGCATGATGGCCGGAAAGGATTTTCTCTAGCCCTTTGCGAAGTTGCTTAAATTCAATTTAAATATAAGAGAAATAATCCTGATAGTAATATACAACAGTGAACCAGCCTTCTCTGGGAGGTTGTGAATTTTCCATCTCTGGAAACATTCAAAAAGTCCGGAAAGCCACTTCTCATGTATAGTTGTTAGGAATAACAAGGTTACCTAACGTAGTTTGGATAAAATAATATATATTAACTATGATAGTAAGTTTAAGTGTGTGTCACTTTAAATTGCAAAGCATGTAATTTTGGGTGTGGTGTGAAACCGCCATAAGAGGGAGCAAGAGAACCTGTTTGATTCCTGACGACGATTGCTGGTTTGATGGATTGATGGTTTGTTAACTGCGTGTTTCCCTACTGCTGAGTTGCTGAATGCTGAAGGAAGAAAGGGAGTTTTGACTTCTTCATATCTCTACTGTGAGGAGATATATTACTGGGCTGATATTTGTAAGTTTACTGACCTCTCTTTTTCGACACTGGAATTTGCAACTGAATAATCCCTGGATGGACTGAATTAGTGAATGATATATGGACTGTTTGACTATGCTATAACTCTTACTGGAATAAACTAACTAGCACTGTGTATCTGTTTTACTGAGTGTTATTTACAAAAACATTTATCTCGCATATTTTGCCTGCCTGCCTGCCTGCCGTGCAGATTCTGCTAGGGTGTATCCCTAACACTAGTTTAGAACAGCGGTCCCCAACTTTACTGGTTTGGTGACCTAGGGCGAGGCGGGGGGAGAGGGAATGGTTGTGTGTGAGTGGTAGGCATGCACATGAGTGCACACAGCTTCATTTGTGCAAGTGGAGGGCACATGTGTGAGCATGAGCACCCATCGCTGGCGCAAATGGAGCTATGCGCAAACATGAGCACACACCACTCGTACAAGTGGTGCTGCACATGTACGTGCATGCTCACCTGCCACCCCCACATGACCTGGGGGTTGGGGCCCTGGTTTAAAGGGTTTTCCTGCATACTGCAGAGGCTGGACTAGATGATCCTTATGGTATCTTCCAACTCAACAATTCTGTGATTCTGTTATTCAGGACAGCCCCGATGTTCTCTGCCTCCATGTTCTACGTTCAGGCAGGAGAGTATCTTGGAGCTGTGAGCCTTCCTGAACCAAAATGGCCGAGGATTGGTGAGCAGAGTTTATAACTAGAAAAGGAAGGAGATTTATTTACAGGAAATGGATGATAAGGTCTGGCCACCCCATTCTCCCAGGAGGAGAGCCCTGGAGCGTGTGTCCATGCGTGTGCCTGGGAAGAAAGGCGACACTGGGACACACAGAAGGGAAATCCCCTTTTCAGTTGCCGCCCACAGGTGAGCAGGACATGAGGGGCCAAGGAATCAAATGAGGTTTGGACTTCCAACAAATTAAAACCCAAAGGCAAAGCAGGAGCACTAGCCTTGCAAGCATGAGGGTTGGCTGGTAAGTTTAGATTTCATGCCTAAGTGAGTTTCAACTTTCTACCGTCAAACATTCCACTCTTTTATTCTGCCTGTATTAAATGGAATGAATTATCCAACAGTCTCATCTTACCCAATGAGCAAGAAGGACAGAAACAGGCAAGGTTAATGATCACCCTGCTTGTCGTGGTTTCGGTAGCTCAGAGGAACGAAAACCAGCTGAGCTTCCTCACTCAAAGCTCTTTGCTGAGGTGGAGTCACAGGATGATCCAGGGGCTCTTCTCCAACCTGGTGAGTAGGCAGGCAGCAAATGTGGCAGTCTGCAGCAGAGGCCCCTGGAGCACCAAGGCTTACTGGCCCATCCTGGGCGGCCCCTGCAGTCCACCTCGGGACCTCCTGCTGGCTCCAAGGTCAGGACGGCGTCTTCCTGTAAGGCTCGGTGGCTTTGTCCAGCATGCTGTGGATGGCCTGGTGGTTGTTTGGCTGGTTCTAAGAGAGTCTAGCTGCCATCAGCCACTTGGTTCTCTTGTCCTAGGGACCCACCCTTCTTCTCTTGTCCTAGGGACCCACCCTTCTTCTCTTGTCCTATGGACCCACCCTTCTTCTCTTGTCCTAGGGACCCACCCTTCTTCTCTTGTCCTAGGGACCCACCCTTCTTCTCTTGTCCTAGGGACCCACCCTTCTTCTCTTGTCCTAGGGACCCACCCTCCTTCTCTTGTCCTATGGACCCACCCTTCTTCTCTTGTCCTAGGGACCCACCCTTCTTCTCTTCTCCTAGGGACCCACCCTTCTTCTCTTCTCCTAGGGACCCACCCTTCTTCTCTTGTCCTAGGGACCCACCCTTCTTCTCTTGTCCTATGGACCCACCCTTCTTCTCTTGTCCTAGGGACCCACCCTTCTTCTCTTCTCCTATGGACCCACCCTTCTTGTTCTCTTGTCCTAGGGACCCACCCTTCTTCTCTTGTCCTAGGGACCCACCCTTCTTCTCTTGTCCTAGGGACCCACCCTTCTTCTCTTCTCCTAGGGACCCACCCTTCTTCTCTTCTCCTAGGGACCCACCCTTCTTCTCTTGTCCTAGGGACCCACCCTTCTTCTCTTGTCCTAGGGACCCACCCTTCTTCTCTTGTCCTAGGGACCCACCCTTCTTCTCTTCTCCTAGGGACCCACCCTTCTTCTCTTCTCCTAGGGACCCACCCTTCTTCTCTTGTCCTAGGGACCCACCCTTCTTCTCTTGTCCTAGGGACCCACCCTTCTTCTCTTGTCCTAGGGACCCACCCTTCTTCTTCTCTTCTCCTATGGACCCACCCTTCTTCTCTTGTCCTAGGGACCCACCCTTCTTTCTCTTCTCCTAGGGACCCACCCTTCTTCTCTTCTTGTCCTATGGACCCACCCTTCTTCTCTTGTCCTAGGGACCCACCCTTCTTCTCTTGTCCTAGGGACCCTTCTTCTCCCTTCTTCTCTTCTCCTAGGGACCCACCCTTCTTCTCTTGTCCTAGGGACCCACCCTTCTTCTCTTCTCCTAGGGACCCACCCTTCTTCTCTTGTCCTAGGGACCCACCCTTCTTCTCTTGTCCTAGGGACTCACCCTTCTTCTCTTCTCCTAGGGACCCACCCTTCTTCTCTTCTCCTATGGACCCACCCTTCTTCTCTTGTCCTAGGGACCCACCCTTCTTCTCTTGTCCTAGGGACCCACCCTTCTTCTCTTGTCCTAGGGACTCACCCTTCTTCTCTTCTCCTAGGGACCCACCCTTCTTCTCTTGTCCTAGGGACCCATTGTTCCCCTTCTTCTCTCTTGCAGGCCCTTCCTGCTGCTCAATGATTTAGCTCAAAAATAAGTGTAAGCCATAATCATAATCGTCAAATCCATATAGCACAGGACACAGGATAATGGGGTTGGGGGGGCCCTTGCAGGTCTTCCGGTCCAGTCCCTTACCCATAGATCCCATTTCGGGCAAATGGCTGCCCAGTCTTTTTTGAAAACCTCCCGTGTGGGGCACCCACAGCTTCTGGGGGCAGGCTGTTCTGCTGGTTAATTGTTCTCACTGTTTCTCCTTAGATCTCCTTGGATCTCTCTTTAACGATCCACTATCATTATGATATGAATGGTGATGATTATTAATTATCATATTATATTTAATGACCCCTCATGCTTCGTGCCATGGAAAGCAATTCTAATCAACTTCTGGGCATGTTTCCTTATTTTATTTTCTTTTTAAATTTTATTGGTTTTTAAAAACAAACATAAACAAACCAAACATAAAAACATCAAGCTGTCTTCCATAGGTGTACATACAGTGTGCCGGTTGGTTTACAAATTGTTTTGTGCTTCCATTTCGTAGTCTTCAAGTACAATTACATTACATATAATCTCATATTGTCAATCAAAAACTAAATACCTTCGTATCATTATTAATCAATCATTTTACTAAATTTTACTCATTCATGTTTTACAAGATAACCACAATTTACTTAATTTATTGTGTAACAGTTCATATTATCACCCCAAATCTATCCTAAAATCATTTTGTAGTTATGATAAGAAAGAAGTACACCTTTATATATTTATTATTTTCTAGAAATCTACACATTTCATTACTGTATTTTGTTATCTAACCATTGATAGAAAGGATCCCAAATTTTGTAAAATTGTTTATCCTCTTGTTCTCTCATTTCAAATGTCCATCTACTCATTTCAGCACATTCCAACATTTTCTTAATGATTTCCTCCTGTGATGGTATCCTCTGGACATGTTTTCTTCTAATCACAGGATGTGGGATTCTCTAACCCAGAGTACCCCCATGTTCTCTCCCCACTGCACATATTTTTAGAACTTCCCAAAGTCAGAGAACCTTCTGGAAGAATCTGACCGGGGGAAACGTTTTGCTTAAGAGAATCCATGCTTTGCTCTCTCTACAGGCTCCTTACCAGAAGTTTTTTCAGATGATCTTTGTCCTGGGGATTGGTGGGAACCTTATCATTGGCTACCAGATTTCTGTGATCAATTACCCATCTGTGGTAAGAGGTACCTTAAAGTTGGTAGATTGGGAGGCGGAGACCCCTCTGCCAGGTAGGGTTAGAGTTAGGGTTCATCCAAGCTTCCTCTCTTTCCTGGATCCAGAAATAGGTGTCTTCCCCCGCGCCTCCAACCCTTACCAGGTTGGAGACAATTCTCTTTCTGCATGTTGAACAACAGTGTCATTCTAAGTCAGACGAAGTTGGGCAGACAGAAAGCAAGTTCAAGTGGATTGCAGGACCCTCATCTCCATATTGATGGACGTATTTGGCTGATAGGAGGAAGTGAACCTTAAGGCCAGAATAGCTTTCAGTTAGCAGCTTGCCCTGATAGGTCACCGCCAAAGTGCTGAGCGACCCCCAGTCAGGAGAGAAATAAATAGTCAGGACGTGTTGGGGCAGGACTGGTCTGCTTCCCTTTGAACTTCTTTCTGCAGCCTGCCAACTCTAGGATGGAGCCAGTCCTGAGCCCCGTGGGCTCTTCCTCGTGGCTGGGTAGCCTGCGTTCTTCCAGGCGTCCGATCTGGCATGAAAAGCATGCAAGCCCAAGCTGTCCTGCCCCCAAAGCTCAGCTTCCTTGCACCCCATTATTGGCTATTTAAGTCAGCCAGAGGAGTTTTAATCTTTGTTTAAGCTCATCTGCCCTTCGGATGCAGATCAATGGCTCCCTCCTACTTCATCTGGCTCCTCCACAAAGTCCCACTGACTCCTCAGCCCGAAAACTTGCTTTCCCATGTTTATTTTGCAAACAGTATGTGTCAATCGGACCAGAACCCTCATGGATGTGGATGTTGCTTCATCCCAATCTTCTCCCATAGCACTAGTGCTTTGGCTAAATAAATACATAAGTACATTCTGGGCTGATAGGCCTGCTCTGTGCAAGCCGGATGCCCTGTCTCTCTTGCAGCTAAGCCCAAACGGACATCAAAAGGAAGCAGCCCAAAAGACCCAACTGCCCATAAGGCGGGGGCTCAGACAGGCTCCCACGTCACTCAGGGCACTTCCTAACCAACCACCCGACAGTTGAGAGATTCCTGGTTAAAAGCAACAACAACAACAGCAACAGCAACAGCAACAGCAACAACAATATAGGTTGCAAAAGGTAAGTCTACCTCTCTCACAAGCGAGCCAAAATGTCCAGCAGCAGACAGACTTCAGGAGCTGGACTTTGTCCTCTGCACCATGACTGGCCATATCACCAATGCGTTGTGTTGGTTCATGTGGCAAGACTTGGGATGGAGAGACTCTTTTAGTAGGATTAGACAGAAGATGTAGATGTAGTAGGATGTAGAACTACTACAGCACAAGACAAGTGAGCACTCCGCAAAGCCAGAGCTGCAAATGCTGCAACAATGGTGCCCATACCTGCCTGCCCGACATAAGGCAGAACATTCCGTGCCCATATAGGCCTTACTAGCCACCTGCGGACACACCATGGACAGCTCATAACCTGTTAGATGTCAAGGTCCTCTTCAAACACGATGGACGAACGTCATCAGTTGGTTCATATGATAAGATTTGGGGTGGGAGAAAACTGTTTTAGTAGGATGAGACAGAGGAAAGGACAGACACGCAAGGAAAGCAGCAGAAGTCTTTCTTTCTCTCCCATCAAACTCTGCCAGAAATGAGTCTTTGCCAGTGCAGCCTCTTGGAGCAGGAGGCCTTGCAGAGTCCCAAAGACTCATTTCTGGCGGAGTTTGGGGGAGAGAAAGGAAGACTTTGACTGCTTTCCTTGCGTGCAGCCAAAAGCAGAAGAAGAAAGAAGCAGAAAGAAGCAGCCCGGTGGTCAGGCAAGTTCCCCCCTCCGCCCTTCCCCGCTCCCCTCACTACCTCATGTTGTTCCTAATGCAAGTGACGCAAGCCTTGCCTTCCCGCGGGCCATGTGGGCGGCACAGCCTTGTGTTCCCCCGGGTTGGGGGGGGTGCTTTGGGGTGGCATTTCTCTGAGGACCACCAAAATTTTCTCGCAGACTACCTGTGGGCCACGGCCCACCAGTTGGTGACCCCTGGATTAAAAGACCTCCAAGACCTTCTCTTTCAACTCTGTTATTCTGTATTCTCTTCTGATGGAGCCCTCACAGATGCAGGAGGCAGGCTGGCCCACTGCTTCCTAGCCCCAAGAGCCCAATAGTCAAACCAACCCTGCAACCCCAAAGGTTGATAGTTTCTTGGGTCTGGAACCTCAGACTGAAATGCTACAAATTCCTTTTCAAAGGGATATTTATTATGGCAGATAGTACTCTGTGTGTGTGTGTGTGTGTGTGTGTGTATGTATGTGTGTATATATATGTTTTCTGAGGTTCTCGCGGGTATTTGTATGTGGATTTGTATTCGAATCTTACGCAGGAGAAAACCCGAACAACCAAAGATCCATCCATATATATACATATACATATACATATACATATACATATACATATACATATACATATACATATATATATATATATATATATATATATATATATATATATGGATCTTTGGTTGTTGGGTTTTCTCCCAGCTAAGATTCGAATATCTAGGCAGCGTTTGATGAAGTCTCATTCATCATCTTCAGGCTTCTGTCTCGGCTCTGTGCTTCTCAGGAGCCGAGACAAGCTGGTGATGAATGGACTTCATCAGCATGCCTAGATCTCAATCTTCTGTGCACCAAAGATCACATATAAATACGAGAACCTCAGAAAATATATATATATATATATATATATATATATATATATATATATATATATATATATATATATAAGTTTTAGGTACTTACATGTATGGTATTCAGCTTTGTTCAGGTATTTTCCACGTCATTATAGTTGTGCTTTTAAAGTTGTAGCAACGTTTTGGCAGAATCTCATCTGCCATCATCAGGCTTCCGTATTACATATTATATTCTGTATTACATATTACAGTACAGAAGCCTGATGATAGCAGATGAGATTCTGCCAAAACGTTGCTACAACTTTAAAAGCACAACTATAATGACGTGGGAAAATACCCGAACAAAGCTGAATACACACACACACACACACACACACACACACACACACACACACACATATAAATATTACCTGTACCTATGGATGAATGTTGCTTAAAAATACTACATGGACCATATAGGCCCACCCCCTCCCGCCATTGCTGAAATTATGGCTCACTTCATCTGTAAGCCTTGGTTTTACACCAGGTTTGCTCAGATACTTTCACATTGTAGGCTTGTGCAACGCAGCCAGCCACAGCTCAGGGGAGGGGCAAAAAAATTCCTGTACTGTGTGTACAGTAAATTAACAGTAATTTGGTCTGGAGAATCATCCTCATCCTCATCATCCTCATCAGGCTTTTGGCCAAGATCTCTTCTTCTCCTCTCTGTTCTCAGTACATCAAGAGGTTCATGAATGAAACCTGGCTGGAGCGCACCGGATCCGCCCTCAATGAAAAGACACTGCTCTTCCTGTGGTCCTTTGCCGTGTCTGTCTATGGCATAGGAGGAGTGCTGGGATGTCTTTGCAGCGGATTCCTGATCATGAAATACGGGAAGTAGGTGTGCTCAACAGATGCCAGAAAGCTGGCTACTTCCTTGGGGCTGAGCGGAGAAACAAATACATCCCTCAGTTGCAAAAGAAACCATTTTGGGCTGCTAGTCCAGAGAAAACAGCAGAGCCAAACTCCAGCAGGAGGGATCCACAAGAAGAAGTTTGCAGTTGTTTTATAAACTTTCTTTTGGCCTAATAAATATAGGGAATCAACGGGCTTATTCAAAATGCAAATGCCAACGGGATTTTAAAAGGGATGTTTCCTTCGTTGGCCCTGCTAGCAACTGGGATGCTGCCTCTGTCTCAGTCACCCTGAGTCACTCTTAAAACTTGTTCTCGCACACTTCTGGTTTGACTCCCTGTCCCTTTTAGGGGGGCAGGAATCTTTCCCAGTGGGTGGTACCTGGAGGTTGAGGGCTTTGAGGGAGCAGTGGATGGAGCCAGCCCCACGAAACAGGCTCGCAGGCCAGGCAGCCCAAGGCAGTGAGGGGGCTAACGTGGTTCCTCTCTCTCTCTCCTCCCTCTTCCCTTGGCCCACGGACACAGAAAGAAATGCCAGCTGAGCACGGACCTCCTGGTCATCCTGACGACCGTAGTCATGGTCTGCAGCAAGAGAGCCAAGTGCTTTGAAATGATTCTGCTTGGACGATTCTTTTACGGGATCGGTGCTGGTAAGAGGCCTTGGAAGACTCGGCCTTTAATGTGGCTTTTAATAACATTCTCCGGGGAAAGCTCAGGGGCCCAAAGTCAGCCGGCCTTCCATGAAATCCCAAGGACAGAAGGCGGCAGTTGCTGAGCCCACTTCCCCTGATTCTCATGGGGACAATTAACTGGTCAGCCTTTGGAAGAAGGAGGCCATGGGCTGCATCCATCAGAGCTCTTCCGCTCTTCCAACTTTCAGAAGAATAGAGCTGGAAGGGACCCTGGTGGTCTTTTAGTCCAACCCCTGCTCAAGTAGGAGACCCTATACCATTTCTGACAAGTGGCTGTCCAGTCTCTTCCTTAAAAACCTCCAATGATGAAGAACCCACAACACCTGAAGGCCAGCTGTTCCACCGGTTGATTGTTCTCATCAATAGGGAACTTCTCCTGAATTCCAGGTTGCTTCTCTCCTTGATCAGTTTCCATCCATTGTTTCTTGACTTGCCTTCTGGAGCTTTGGGTAATAGTTTGACCTTCTCCCCTCTTCTTTGAGGCAGCCCCTCAAATACTGGAAGGTGCTATCAAGTCCCGTTCCCCACCCCCCCAGTTCTTCTTTTCTCTAGACGAGACATACCCAATTTCTGCGACTGTTCTTCATATTTTAGTCTCCGACCCTTAATCACCTTAGTTGCTCTTCTTTGCATTCTTTCCAAAGGTGCAACATTTTTTTTAACAACACGATAACCAAAACTGGATGCAGAATTCCAGGTGTGGCCTTACTAAGGTTTTATAAAGTGATACTAATATTTCGTGTGATCTTGACTTTATCCCTCAGTTATGCAACCAAGGATTGCATTGGCTTTTTTGGCTGCTGCTGCACACTGCTATAAATGATTGTCCACTAGGTCTCCAAGATCCCTCTCTGATGACCTGGGCAATTGGCTATTGATGGCGGCAACCGAGGAGCCTGTCTCAGATTCTGGGGAGAAAAAAGTTAAAGTAACTTGTAGCATGACATGAGCACTATCGGGACCCTCCGCTGAAAAACCTCCAGGTGCCCCCTGTGATCTGAAGCAGTTCTTGTCATCTGCCTAAGCCAGCAAAAGTCTTCTCCTGGGACACTGTGGTGATTTCAAATTTCGTTGGTTTCTGTCTGTCCTCCCTTTCTCCTCCCTTTCCTTCTAGGCCTCTGCCAGACCATTCATTCTCAGTACGTTGGAGAAATTTCGCCCAAGAAATGGAGAGGACTTGCAAATGCGACCTCGGGATTCTTTTGGTCTCTGGGGAAATGCTGGGGCCAAATCTTGGGACTCAGGTACAGAAGGATGAGGAAAGTGGGAGGGGGGCTGCTCCTCCACCCCCAACCTCCATTCTCCTCCCCTCCAGGGAACTCCTGGGAACGGATTCATCCTGGCCTCTGCTGCTGGCCTTTCCCGGTGTGGCGGCCTTCCTCCAGCTGCTCCTCCTGCCCTTCTTCCCTGAGTCTCCTTCTTATCTCTTAATCCAGGAGGGAGATGAGGATGGCTGCCTGAAAGGTAAGTTGCCCTCAAAAAAAAATTGGTCCCGCCTCAGAATAACCGAAGTGGAGCTGGTCTTGGCAAATGTGTTGTCCAAACCTTTGACTGGCCAGAATTAAGGAACAGTTGGTTGATGGTAGGGACTTTAGCTTCCTTGCCAACCTGCGCGTCAACACTGTCTTCTTCATTATCATTATCTAGTGCTTCTTTGGAACGGTCCAGAATGTGTTGTGCCCTAAGGATGTTGTGTGAACGTTAAAGGGAAAGGCTAAATATGTATGGGAAGTCCCTGGTAGAATTCTGATCAATGTAATGACAATGGCAGTCATGAAACATAATCCTTAAAAAGCCTCCTGTTGGCCCTTCGCTCACCTGGAACGGAGTTGCTGGCCTGCAATCTGTGGCTGTCATAAGAGCAGCAAAATTGGGGCGATTGGGTTCTTACAGCCACAGGGTCATCTTTAAGAGAGGTTCTTATATGTGTTTTATCTATTTTATGCACCCCTTGTGGAGCCTTTTTGGATGCTTCATCACCTGGAACTTTTCTAAAAACTTGGGTGCAAAACGAGGAGAGGCCACCAAGGAATAACCGGGTACAAGGGTGCTGTTGTCCGCCATCATCCCAAGCAGTAACTAAGGCCTCATTCATAGTACAAGACCCTCAAGAACAACCCCAAGGTCCTTTTGAAATCCAGCATGGCCCATTGGGTACCCAAAGTGGACCAAATTGAATGTTTCCAAGGCCCCACATCAGAGAGCAGCTGTAGAGAACTACAGAGCCATCAAAGAGTGATCTAATATGTCGAGAGATAGATATTAAGATCTCCAGATCACATTGCCACTGGCCCAAGACAAAAAACAGATCGAACCTTTGTCTTCTGCTAAGGCAAGTCCATGGTTGCCACAGCCAGGGAAGGCAGGTAAAATCTCCCAGTGTCATAGGTTTGGGAAGCTCCACTGCCAATCAGGCAATTTAAACGTTTCTGTTTTTCTATCCAACTAGCCCAGTCCTTCTTAGCAAGCTGTGAGCTAGGGCAGGGGTCTCCACTTCCACAACGTAAAGATCTGTAGATTCCTCCACCCCAAAGCCTCAAGCTGCAGAGGGGGAGAAACACTGAGCTACAGGACCAAGCCAAAAGGCAGCTCCCCGCCACCCCAGTGGGCTCCTTTCCGGGGGTGGGATTCAATTTTTTTTACTACTGGTTCTGTGGGCATGGCTTGCTGGGCGTGGCAGGGGAAGGAGACTGTAAAATCTCCAGTCAGAGGTGGGATTGGCCGGTTCTCCAAACTACTCAAAATTTCCTGCTACCGGTTCTCCTGAACTGGTCAGAACCTACCGAATCCTCACCTCTTCTCCTTTCCCAGTGACCGCTTAGAGGTCGGGGCAGCTGCCGGCAAGGATGGGAACTGCTTCTCTGGGGCTCTCATGGCCTGCCAGGCCTTTCTGGCTGCGGGGCAAAGGGTGAATGACTTGGCTAAGCTTCGTGGCCGGTATCTTTTCTCTTCCCCAGCAATGCACCAGCTGTGGGGCCAAGGGAATCACCAGGAAGAACTTGGGGAGCTGAAGAAAGAAATGACCCCAGGAGGGCAAAGGAGCAGAGTGCTTTGGCCGGGAGAGCTGCTCCGTGATGCCTCGCTTCGCCAGCAGCTGAGCATCCTCGTGGCCATCATTGTCACTGTGCAGCTCTGTGGCATCAACACGGTTAAGTGTCCCTTCCTCACACAACCTCCATAGAATTGAGGGAGAACCAGCTGGGGTCTGCAGCCTAGAAACTGCCTGGGCTGAAGCAGAGGGTGGCTAGCCAGGTTAGGGAAAGGAAAGGCAGCATCTGGAGGGAGACAAACTGGGTTTATAAGATGGAAAAGCTAACACCCCCAAAAATGAATTAGCGAGGCAGCCCAATCTCTACAAGAACTACAGCAGGGCAATTCCCAAACTTGCACAACTCCTGTGGTGCAAGTATGCCTTCTCAATTAAGACTGGTGGAACTGGCACCACTGCATCTGGGGGAAGAGCAAGGGGCATCCTCCAGGCCCAGTTTCGGCAAGAGCCCAACTAGACAGTCCCTGGCACGTCTTTCACTCCGGGGTGCATGGTTTTGTCTCAGGCTGCACTGGGCTTTCTCCCGCCCATCTCCTGGGCTGCCCTCCAGGTCTCTAGGACAACTCACCAGTCAACTCGCGGTGGCCAACATGCCACAACCAACTTGCTGTGGCCAACTCACTGTAGGACAACTTGCTGTGGGACAAAATTGAAACTGCTTCTCGGCAATTATTAGTGTCTTCTTTTTCACCCACTTAGGTTTATTTCTATGCTTCCGAAGTGCTTCAGAACGCAGGTTTAGAAGAGAGACTTATCCCCTACATCTCCCTGGGCATCGGCTTCTCTGAGCTCTTCTCGTCTTTCCTCTGTGTAAGAGCTTTCTAAATCGTTTGTTTTATTCGGAAAACCTTCCTCCCCTCCCAATGTCCCGTTGCCGTTATGAATCTTCTTCTGCGTCGGTCACTATTCTCCTCACAGCCTCCTCCGTGATTTGGGTAGGAAGCCCAAAACTCTTGCCAGAACCGCTTGGGCGGCCTGCCAGTTTCCGCAAAGCCTTTGCCCAGCCTGGGTCCTCTGACGCTGGACATCCTGGCAGGGCTTGGCCCCCTCGGGCCCCTTGGAGGAAGAGCCAGACGCTCCTGGGCTCAACCCCAATCTAGATGGGGCTGTCTGACTGTGCCGTTCCATGGGATTGAGAGGCCGGAGGCGCTCGGGCCACAATTCTCCCAAAAGGAAAAAATGGACTGAGACGTCATTCACAGTAGCTTTTAATCTGAATATAAAGGTTCTGCTTGTCATCTATTCTTTCCATTTAGATGCCAGGAAATCCTCCCGTGTTCCCCTTATTTCCCCTCTCCAGATATTTACCATTGAACAGTACGGACGGAGGCCGCTGCTATGGAAAGGCTGTGGGTCGATGGCCTTGGTGCTCTTCTTCCTCACGGGGACTCTTTCCCTGCAGGTAAGAAGAAAGAACTTGTCTAGTTCAGGGGTCTCCAACCTTGGCAACTTCAAGCTGGCTGAGGAATTCTCGGAGTTGAAGTCCGCCAGGCTTAAAGTGGCCAAGGTTGGAGACCCCTGGCCTAGTTAGCCTCATTTCCTGTAGGAAATGAAAGCTTAGTGCCAACCATCATGGGGAAATGCAGTCTCTTCACTTTAAGGTGAATATTTGTCGACATTGTTTGGACAGTCCCACATAATTCTAACGATCAAATCCTAAAATCTTTTCTCAGTTTGTCACAAAAACTCCAGTAACGGCTTCCAGGCAGAAATAAAGTTCGTCAGAGTGGTTTTTTTTTCATCGAGGCTGTCCATTTTGCTATCTCTGTCAATTCCACCAGTTTCCCCATCCATTCTTCCATTCTTCCATTACAAGTGCTTTGGGCCTTTAAAAATCTCAGTGCCATCGTCACGTATAAAAGCAAAGGTCCATGAGATGACTCCATCTGTTTGTCCATTAAACAGAAAAAGAACACCCTCTAATTTCAACACCGCCTTCACTTTTAAAATCTCCTGCATCAAAATAACCCCAGCAGGCCAATTGGTCCACGGCTTCATAACTGATCACCCCACAGCAGATTTAGAGCCGGGCTTTGACTTGGCTATTAGAGACACACACAAACCCATCGCTCTCTTTTCTCAGTCATTCCTTGCTGCATTTATTGAAGTGTCTAGGGTCGTGGTTATGGGGGAAGGCCGGAAATCTGGCTGTTGTGAACCTCACAAGACAGGAAACGCAGCCACATTATCTAACTCCACTTTATTGTGTCACCTTGTAAAGCATTCCTGGCCTGCTGTCGAGTTGCCATGGGCACTGATGAAGCAGCCACAACCAGAAGCACATTCTACCCAATCTTGTTACATGAACAAGAGTTCTCCTACCTGCCAAAGAACTTAAGGAGTTCCTCCTGGGCCTCTTTCTCCACCCACTAGGCAGCTCTGGGTCATGCCCTCTCTTTTCTGACCTTTCTGGAGGCAGGATCCCTGCTCCCAAGGACTTTCCCACATACCACTTCATCACTCTGGGATGCTTGACTTGGGATCCCTCGCCCTGGGTAGGGTGTCAGATTTGATGGCCCTTCGGAGTCTGCAGGTCTGACTTTTGATCAACTCTCCCAAATGGTCGCTTGATGATGAGACCGAACACAGCGGCCTGGGCTGCTGATGGGAAGGAGGACTCCTGCAGCAGCGGTTGGAGTGCAGGCAGAGAGCGGTCAGCCATTTGAACCGTCTTCCAGGCAAGCTCCGCAGTCCTGGTGAAGCCTCCCGCTTTCCGAGAAGGATGCACTGACCAGAGAGCCCTGGGTTTGGGGGGGGCAGGGCTGCTACACACCCCGGTCTCCAAAGCTTCTAGACTCCTTGCTCTCTTGTTCCCACCTCCAGAAAAACCTCCCCTGGATGTCCCTCTGCAGTGTCATCCTGATTTTCTTGCTTGTCATCCTCTTTGGAGTTGGACCAAGTGAGTATACAAGTCCTTCCACAAGGAGCAATGTGGAAAGAAAAATAGGCCTGATGGAGGGGGCGGAAGGAGGCAGGGGGGAGGGGTCCTGCCAAGCCACAGCATTGGTGGAGATAAATAAAGGCAGGAGCGAAGGGATTTTAAGCAGCCAAGGGGGAGGGCTGGCCTGAGTAATAACAAAGTGCCACAGGTGGAACAGAAATGCTTTGTTGGAAGAAAAATCCAGGTCTTGTTCCAAGCTGGGAATAAAATGGGGGCTGCTTAAAAAAGTTTATGCTGTTGGTGGTTCTGGGACAGCTGACAAATTGGTTGAATGAGCAGATGGATCTTTACAGGGTTCTGTGATGCTGCTGGGGGTTGTGCAATATAGTGAGCTTTGTGTCTTTTGTTATTCTAATGGTGGTAGTAGTTTAATCCTATTACGTTCTAAAGTCCTGTTCTTAGAATTTGAGTGGAGAAGTAAATTTTAATCCCGTTGCTTTGTTTGTGAATAGGCTGGCCCAGTCTTAATGGGCACAAAATATCCATCTCTAAAGACGCTGCTGGAGGCTATTAAGGAAGGGCTGCTTTCTGCCTTTAAGAACATGTTTCTCCATTTCTCCTTTATAATATTCTGCCTCTTTAATATTCCCCCAAATATTTCATTCTCTAGGAATTGGGGGGCGGTGTTTCTCCACAGCTTGTATCTCATGTGACCAACCCAATTTGGCCACCTTTTCTGCAATGAGTATTAACTATGAGTTACTTATAAAAAATACAGAAAGGCGGAATGAAAGAGGGAGGGAGAGATTAAATAAGCTCCCAGTGACTCTGAGTGGTTAAGAAACTATTTAAAACCAAAAAATATTTAAACCAAAAGGGGGAGAGATAGCAGAACAACAAAGCGAGTGCAAGCAAAAGCAAACAGCCTAACAGAAAGAGGACTCCAGATCCTCCCTGCCAAAGGCCTGGAAAACAGCCGGGTCATCAGGCCCTCAAAACCCCAGCAAGGAGGGGCCCATTCAAATCTTGGGGCAGCCTCCCTCCACAGGGCAGTCCCAGTTTCTCAGGTGGTCCCTGGGGAAAACCAATTGCTCAGCCCTTCCCTAAACAGGCTGCTTGATGGCGATCAGTAAAAACTATAAGGATACAGAACTATAGATTTTCACGCACATCCCATTGCCATGTAGTACTGTTTTAGTTGTTACTATTCATTTATTAATGTTTATTAATTTATTAAACAAGTTTATATGGTCGCCCAACCCACACAGAGTGATTCCAGGCAGCTTATAGCGGTTAAAAATCTGCAACATAGACCCATAACCATCACCACCCCTGCCTCAGCAGTGGCAACAGATATGTTCACCTCAGCCCAGGGGTCTCTAGACCTGCTGACGGAAGATCTTCTGGGCCTTCCAGAAAAGTAGAAAGGTGGGGGCAACCTTATCTCTGGGGGAAGGATCAGGCCCTTTTTCTTGGTCCTGCCAGAGGCACTTCTTTCTGCACTTCATTGGGTAGACCTGCATCGCATAGATGTAACTGGGAAGGTGAGGTCCTTTGAATAACCTGTCCCCAAGCCACTTTAAAGTGAGAACTAGCATCTTGAACTGCATCCAGTGCAGCTCCTGCAAAAGAGGTGACATCAGCATAAATCTGGACTTGTGCAAAACTGGGCAGGCTGCTGCATTTTGAAGCAACTGAAGCATCAAGGGGAGCTCATTCCAATAGTCCAAGCAAGAATTGATCGGAGCGTGAGTGACTATGAGAAGGGCACGTTGACCAGGAATGGATGTAACTGGTGTGCCACTCACAATTGTGCAAAGGCCCTCCTGGCCAACGGCCACCTGCTCCTCCCTCAGGATTCATGAGTCCAGGAGGACCTCCAGACTGCTGGTCTGTGTGCAGCAGGGCAACCCCACCCAGGAGCAAAGATAGTAATCCTTCCTCTGTGCAACCCTCTGCCTACACGTCTCGCCAGTTTTATCTGATACTGAGAGGTGTTGGATCATCTGGGAAAAGGAGGCTTATGCTGTCCTATGAGCTCTTCTGACCTGGAGGCAGTTTCTGGAGGCTAATAAGATTCCATTCGTGGTGTGGACGGACCACAAGAACCTGGAGGCGTTGAAGGCCCAGAGGAAGCTGTCCCCTGAAGCTGTCCGGGGGGGAAGAACTTTCTAGCAGATGCCCCCTCTTGCATGCTCCAGTACAAAAATGCCAGAGAGGAAGCAGTTATCTTGATCATCCCACCCAGGCAGCTCTCAGTGCCAGGGCTTACGAGGCAACAGAGAACAGCCTCTCTGCAACCGGTTGGAGAGGCGTTGACAAAACCGCCTTGGGGACGGACGGATGGTTCCAGAGACATAAGATGACCTGATGTCAAAGGAGGCATGGAAAGAGGGTAAACTGTATGTCCCAGCCAGCCAGAGAACCTTGGTCCTGCTGAGGAGCCATGAGGCAAAACCCACAGGGCATTTTGGATTCCTGAAGACCCTTCATTTGGTAAAGAGCCCATTTTAGTGGCCCAAAATGAGAAAGAACATAAAGGCCTATGTGGCCAGTTGCCCTGTGTGCGCCTCCATGAAACATCTATAAGGGAAACCAATCCAGCTAAACCATGGGCGGAGTTGCCCAAGAGTGCTGGGAACACAGTAATTCTGGATTGTCATCGACTTGTTTTCAAAGCAAGCACATTTTATGGCATGTCCCAAGATTCCTTCTGCCCAGCCCTAGCCAAGAGGGTTGTGCAATAATCTACCAACTACATGGGGTCCTGAAGCATATGCGGTATGCTCAGACAAGGGGGTGCAATTCACTGCAAAGTTTTGGCAGGAATTCTTGAAAAGGATCGGTTCCTCCCAGAGACTTAGCTCCACCTATCATCTGAGTACCGATGGAGCTGCTGAACATGCCAACTCATTAGTAGGGCAATACCTGTGCTGTTTATGTACATTATCAGCAGACTAATTGGGCAGAATTTCTGCCTTTTGCAGAGGTGGCACAGGGAAATAACTATGCTTGCATTTGCATGGGAAATCCAGAGCTGGTTTTGCTTCTTCTGTGCCAGTGTAGTTTTTCAGTAAAGTAATTTTACACTCTTGGTAAAATTATGTCCTGGGAGTTTCCTTTTTTTTGGGAAATGCCAACTGGACAGTTGAACTGTCACCTGCACCCATTGCAGACAATGACATAAATGGATGCAAATAAGGTAAGAATATCAATTATGGAAATGACCTAAGTTGATACAAATGATGTAAAAGTTAATTTTGCAATTAAGATTTGACTGCCATTGAACACCCCTTGCCCTCAATACTCCGTTAAATTGAACTGAAATAAATGAAAATTAGCATCTGATAGAGTTATTGGTGACTAGGGTTGGGGTTGTTGTTTTTTCCATTTCTGGATGTTATTGTTGGTGTTTTTTGTTTATTGGCCCAAAGAAGGCTGTGGATTGCCATGCCATTGCTAATGGTTCTCCAGATAAACGAATTCTTGGGTTAAACAGGGTCTCCCTGGGTCTGAACCTATTTCTCTATGTTGTCCCTCTTAGATGGAGCCTCATTCTCTATTATGATGGAGATTTTCAGCCAGTCCGCCAGGCCAGCAGCCTTCACGATCGGTGGTTGTCTAAACTGGGCCGCCCTCTTTGTTATCGGAATCGCCTTCCCTTTTGCTGAGGTCAGTTTTCCCCAGCCCCCATTTCCCCAGCTCCTCCACAGGGCAACCATGATTGCTTCAGACACTGGGTTGGGCTCCAGGTAGGGAGAGGCACCACCTAGTGACCCATCTGGGCTGGGCTCACCCAGCCCGGGGCAGTCACTAAATGTGTCTGAAGCTGCTAGAAATAGCAATAATGCCAACAACACAGTTATTTAGCTGGAAGCTAAACCATATGGCGAACGACTGAAGGAACTGGGTATGACTAGACCAATGAAGAGAAGGACTAGGGATGATATGACAGCAATCTTCCAGGTCTTGGGGGGCTCTCACAGAGAGAAGCGGACCAATCTATTCTCCAAAGAATCTGAGGACAGAACCACAAGTAATGTGTGGGAGATCATTAGAGATTCAACATAGAACTAATGAAAATTCTTGACAGGGCGAACATTTAACCAGTGGAATGATTGCCTCCAGAAGCTGTGGGTGTGCCAACGCTGGAGGTTTTTAAGAAGAGATTGGACAATGATTTGTCCAGAATGCATATTTGATTTGTCCTGCTTGACCTCGGTGTTGGGTTAGAAGACCTCCAATGTCCCTTCCAACTATTTTATTCCATGTATTTTTAAATGTCAACTAGACAACCCATGCCCCGTTGGGTCATCGTTTCAGAGATATTTCCTATCTAAGTAAAGAAACAGCACAACTATGGATGGACAAAAAAGCAGGGGTCGCGGGAGCAACGTCTGGCTTCCTGCCAGCTTCCCCATTGACTTTCCTTGTGGGAAGCTGGCTGAGAGCATCCAAAATCATCCTTCCTCCTTTCCTCCCTCCCATTCATGTTGGTTTCCCCCTTGACTTTGCTATGGTAAGCTTGCAAGGAAAAAGCCATTGGGGAAGCCTGCAGGAAGTTGCAGGTCCAAGGTCAGCAGGCAGGTAAGTGGCCGCTGCAAAGCGGTGAAGGGATGAGGGGAGTCACATCTCCAGGTCAGGTGTGAGGATGCATGAGAGGGGCTGTGCAAGTTAGGAAGGGCGCATAGGGGTAGCATTGATGAAGCAGCATGTGTGCGGGTCACAGAGCGGTGTGTGTGATGTGCCACTTGGGTCAGGAATGTGGGGGGCGGGGAGAGAAGAGTGCCTGGAATTGGATGGCTATACGAGAGATGTCATGCCGTTCGCAGAAGGTGAACAGAATTTGGGGAGCGTGGGGGGTAACTGCATGGGCTAGGAAAGGTTCTTTCCTCCCTTCCTCCTTTCCTCCCTTCCTCCTTTCTTTCCTTCCTCCTTTCTTTCCTTCCTCCCACTCAATTTCGCTTTCCAGCAGACAAGTAAGGGGCTTCTCCCGGGTGGGGGATGAAGCAAGGGATTGTGAGAGTGGCTGGGAAACTGTCATAAAATATTAAAAATGGAGATCACATGACCGCAGCAGTAGCCCCAGAGCCAGTAGCACTGAAGCAGCGACAACTTCCCCAAATTTCATTTCCTTGGGAGTCATGGGTCCCAGATTTAGGACATATCGCGTATGTTAACCTATCTGATATACCTTGGCTCTAAAACTGTTGCCTTACGATGCACTGTTTTGCCCAGTTAAAAGCCAGGAAACAAATAATAATAGAGGCATCAGTTAAAGAGACCAAATAAAGTAACTGATGACACAATCCCAAATGAGCCTGAATGTCAAAGCTCTGCCTTTAAAAAGTTTCTGCATACTGCAGATGAAGTGGGCAAGAAGTTCCGTGGGCGTTTCTAGAGATGCTTCATTTGAATTTCTGCCAAATTAGCTTCTGTGGTTGGAGATACAAAACCATTCCTGGAAATTTACAGGGAAGAATGAAATCTTTCTGATAAGCTTTTCCCAGTTGTAGGGACTTCAGTTGTGCTCAGAAACGAAACGCACATGATAACCAAAGACAGCAGAGAAATTGAAGCAAAGACATGACATGTAGATAAGATGAACCAGGTGTCCAAGCTCCACCCAGAGCAACTTAGAAGTGATGGTATCTGTGCACCATCCTTAACCTGATTACTGGATTTACTCATTTTCAGCAGTCACATTAAGCCATAAAGTTGACAGCATCACACACTGAAGAAATCAAAGTTAGTCTCATCTGATGCACCCTTGTCTCCATCCTCTAATGACCCAGGGATGCTTTCTCTAGATGCAGTTTCTCTTTCCTCACTACTAGACCAGCCTGAACTTTTGGGGATGATGGAGATAAAAGAGGAAATTTGTTCAATGGCCTTCAGACACTAATGAGACCGTTACTGTTTATTGTTGTCCATTCCAGGAAAGTCTGGGGCCCTTTTGCTTCCTTCTCTTTGCCATCATGCTCTCTGGCTCCGGGATATACTTCTACTTATTCCTTCCTGAGACCAAAGGCAAATCTGCGGTAGAGATCACAGAGGAATTCAGCAAATCGTCTTTGGGAAAGAAACTTGCCGTTCTCAGGAAAAATTTCAACGAGGATCATTCGGTCTACTCCAGTTTTTGAGTTGGATCTGCCGAGGAAGATTGAAAAGGGGACGGGCATCACGAAGGGCTCTGCTGCCGAGATGAACGTTTCGCCTCCCTTGTGATACAGCAGTTTTGGCTCCTGGGAAGGCCCAGGTTCCCCCTCCCCGCCCCCGGTCCCCACCCCGGGAAGTGTCACTCTTCACTTGAGTCTGAGCACAATGGCTGCCTACAAGTACAGGCAGCCATCTTGCAACCCCTGTCCTTTGTGGCATTGAGGTGTCTTCCACTTCTTGCTGAGCACTTCTAGATCCCTCCCAAGATGTTGTCCCTGTTGCCGCTGCTTGCTGGCTTCATTTCTGCTCAAACTCAAATACTTTTCCTGCCCATCGTTTTCCTTATTGTTTTTTACTTGTTGGAAAAGCAACTCATGGCTCTGTTCAAATCTCAGGTCAGTCAATTAAACCAACCTGGTTAATGTGTAAAAATGGCTGCTTGGAATTATTTCCTTTCCTTTCCTTTCCTTTCCTTTCCTTCCTTCCTTCCTTCCTTCCTTCCTTCCTTCCTTCCTTCCTTCCTTCCTTCCTTCCTTCCTTCCTTCCTTCCTTTCCTTTCTTTCTCTCTCTCTCTCTCTCTCTCTCTCTCTCTCTCTCTCTTTCTTTCTTTCTTTCTTTCTGCTTTATGACTTGAAGTATTTACCCTTAAACAAATGACATACCCAAGGGTTTTACTAACATTTTATTTCTGAGCAATTTGAAACATGCTAACAGCAAAATGAAAATGAAAATGAAAAAAGAACAGTAGCTCAGTCCCAAGATGCTCCCAGTCCAAGTCCAATTCACTCAAAACATGGGCAAAGGGGCTGATACACTTGACTCTCAACTCAATTCCTATGTTATTTCTTCTTTCTAAACTACAGCTGTGCAGTATTGCCTAAGTGTCCATTAAGTAATTTTTATCAAATCTCCACCTTAGAGCAGGGAAAGGTAACTTTTACTTCAGAATTCAGGTTTGGGGCCTGACAGGGCCTCTTTCTGGAGCCCAGCTGAAGATAAAGCAACCATATTCAAAGATCCCGGAGCACCGGGGAACTACCAAAGGACTGGAAAAGAGCTGATGTGGTTCCCATCTTCCAAAAAGGAAAAAAAATGGATACATTTTTAATTCATAAATTAGAGAAGTTAAAATTTGATATAATTTGCTTACAAGAAAAACAACATGAACAATTACTGGCACGACCAAAATTAGGGAAAATATTCACTTCTCTGACCCATTGTAAGAAGAGAGGAGTGGTTTTATATATTAAAGAAACTATTACAGCAAAATTGATACATACTGACGAAGAGGGAAGAGTATTAATGGTTGAAATAGTGGATAATAATACAAAAACACTCCTGGTTGCAATTTATGCCCCGAATGATAAACAAGAAGATTTTTACAAAAAATTACACATGAAAATATTGGGACTGGACTATATTAATATAGTTATGATGGGAGATTTCAATGGGATTGTAGACAATAAACTGGACTATACAGCAACAGCTACTAGACAAAATAGAAAGACTCTCCCTAAATCCTTTTTCAAAATGATAGATGAATTAAACCTAAAAGATATATGGAGAGAAAGAAATGCTAAAATTCAACAAGAAACTACACCCTAATCAGCTTGACATCAATGCCTGGGAAGATTCTGGAAAAGATAATCAAGCAACAGATTTGCAAATACCAAGAAACAGGCAAAGCTATTACCAGAAGCCAATATGGGTTTGTCCAAAACAGACAAACCTTTATCCTTCTTTGATAAAATGATTACAATGATTAAATCAGAAGAACAACAGAATCAATCCATCAGAATAGAGCTGGAAGGGACCTTGGAGATCTTCTAGTCCAGCCCCCTGCTCAAGCAAGAAGCCCTATACCAGGGGTGTCAAACTCGTGGCCCGCGGGCCGGAGGCATCATGCACTAGCCACCCCGACCGCCCGGTTTAGCAAGGGGGAAAAAGTCACAATACCTCACATGATAACAGTGTGATGCCGTGAGTTTGACGGCCCCACTGCAACATAATGCCCACAACTCCCAACCTTGCAGGCAACCCAGAAGGGTTGTGATAGTGTGATCCACAATACTGGAGGCTTCTGGGAGATCCAGAGAAAGGCGAGTGTGCGCCTTTCATCTAATTCCCCATAAAGGTTTTCCGTGAGATCGATCAGTGCTGTTCCCATTCCACATCCCTTGGCTTGGATCCGGACTGCCGAGGTCCAGATAGCCTCCTCCTTCCATTGTCCCTGGCAGCTGCTACACGATCACTTTCCAGGAAGGAAAGGTTTGGAAGTGGAGCAGGTACTATTTAAATCTGCTGGGTTCAAGGCAGATTGTGGAGGAGACAAACTGAGCCCCTCCAAGGCTACGAGGACCTTCTCTCTTGCCCATTCCTTTTGACTGCAGAGCCAACTTCCCCTCCTCAGGACCCACAGACTCAAAAATACCTGGGTTACACAGCAAGGTACCTGCCTTCAACTTCTAACCCTCCAGGTTCTAAACTGGACTATTTACAAGTGATTTCATACAAAGGCACCAGGCAGACACTGACTGTGAACAATAGATTGACAGCTTCCCTTCCCTACTTCCCTTCTTTACAACATACAATCATTATACTCTGGGTTTATCTCTTCTCCACCACCAACCCCCATATTACTGGAATCCACCTCAGCCCAGTCCTCATCTAGCTATAGCAGTGGCCCCCAACCTTTTTTGTGCCACGGCCCGGTACCGGCATCACAAAATGATCCGCAGCCCGGTACCGGCATCAGCACGCATGACAAAGCAAGGTGAGCCAAGCAACCAGCCAGCCAGCCGTCCCCCGCTTCTCCCCGCCACCTTCAACTCCTCCTTTGTACCTTTGTTGATGGGCTTCAGGACAGTCGCTCGGCTCGCCTTGCCTTGGGTGCTGAAAGAATCCTCGTGCCTTAGTTTCATTCGAAGCCCGCCCCTTCGATGAAACTAAGGCGCAAGGATTCCTTCAGGACCCAAACGCCGCTTTCCAACCGGAAAAGCTCACCTGGAAGCACTTTCTCGTCAAACAAGATGGCGGCGCCCAGCAAACCGGTGGCCCGGTAGGAAATGTTCCACGGACCGGTACCGGTCCGCGGCCTGGTGGTTGGGGACCCCTGAGCTATAGTCCAAAGGAGTTTTCTCAGCACAGGTAGTCAGGAAACTCCTTTCGGGTTCCCACCTCCCACCCAGAACCCCGGCTCCCAAGCTTTGGTCCCAGAATCGATTTCCACACTTTACAACCCATCAGGCAATGGAAATCCTTCTTGTCTGGATGTCAGCATCCACCCTGACCATCTCCAGCCAGAGTCCCATTTCTAATCGTCTCCTCTCAACAATCCAGCTTCGTTGCTACAAAAATTCCACATCCTTCTTCCTCTGCTTCAATCACCATCAAGAAAGCTTCTCACTGGAAGAGTGCAGGCAACTGTCTATGAACTTATCACTCCTTGTTGATTTCTGCACTGGAAACCAGTCGCTGACCCCTGGTCACCACAGCTTGTCACCCGCTGTGGCAATGACTCTTGGCTCTCCGGTCCCCTCAGCACCATGAACGCAGAGCGGCGAGACTTGGGTTAGAAACCAACTCTTAGCCTCACTTCGCATTTCAAATTCTTGGAGGATGAGAATCAGCCCACACAAAGTCTACTGAAGCAGGCTTTGTAACTTTAATAGAATATGGATTCCTTTATAAGAAATATATGAGGTAAGCAGCAATCTAGCCCCTAGGGAGCTACATCCTACTAGGAGATGATTCAACAGTGTTGATGCAATTGCAAAAAGAAAAAGGCAGGCGAAAACCTAAGCTTGTTGCCTGAAGTCTAATGTCCAAATTAAAAAATAAAAATCATTGTTAAATCCTCTCCATTCCATTCCTAAAACGCTGCCCCAGTTTTGAACTTGCATCTCTGAAAGGCCAGTGACTAACTAGAGGTGTGCGGAGGAGAGCAACCCAGATAAAAACGGGCTGGGGGAAAAAACCTAGCTGGGGGAGGGAATATGGGTTGTTTTTAACTGAACAAGACTGCTGGGAGACACGGTAGTGGTCTTTAATATCTGAACACTGTCAAGTGGAAGATGCAGCAGAATCATTCACAATTACTCCAGGAACAACAAGAAACAATAAGTTTAAATTAGGAGGCTGCAGATTTGATTTGAAATCAAAAGAATTTCCTGTAGTAAGAGTTGCTCAACAGTGAAGTCAACGGCCTGGTCTTCCCTGAAGGTGTTGTAAAAGAAGACGGATGCTAGATCAATGCATTCCTGCAGGGAGAAGGGATTATGGTCCTGTAATTGAAGGGCAGAAAACAAATGCGCGTGAGAAGAAATCATATCAACGAAGAGTAGGCAGGCATCCCATCAACACATACAAAGCACAGGCATCCAAAGGAATTCCTAGTCATCTACAGCCCCTATGCTGAACAGGGATGACATGTTGAGACACGGGGGACTCGGATCTTCAGCCTTTGGACTCCCTCTGGTGAATCCAGAAGGAGCTGGAAATTGGAAAGTTTAAAAAGATAAGGGAAATGTGGTATTAGCTGTCAAACTCTGACTGTTGACTTCGGTGGCCCTCCGTCTGTCCCAGTGCAACTGAGATGGCGCCCTTTGAAGTGGGGAATTCCATCAAGGGGATGTTGGAGAGATCCAACAGCCGCTGCAGGCCGTGACTGCAGAAGAGATCTCTCTTCTTCCCATCATGCTTCGTCACGGAGTCTACGGACAGCCTAAACCCAGCAGGCAGATGCACCATTTCATCCGTTGTTCTTGAAATCCTTACAGTGAATGATTAACCGGGCAATTTGGGATTACACCAAGAAATGAAATCAAGAGCCCAAAGTCCAGGACTGCCTTCTGTTAGAGACAAGATCCAGAAGAGCTCCAAGCAGAGATGGCACTGATCTTCTGGGATGTGGTGAGTACAAGCCAGACAAGGCTTCCTGGCGTCCCATCCCAAGGGGATGCTAAAGGCACAGCAGCAGCTACTTCCGGGTCACCCAGAGCCCCCTGGAGCAAATGCTACATGGGCATCTTCCCTGACCTTCCACCCCTGCAAAACTCAGCATGCCGGTTTTGAGGGATTCCGCCCAGGCATGAAATTGGGCTAAATCCTCCAAGTGGTTAATATTGACCCCATGGGTTGATGGGACTTGTGACAGGGGTCATTGGTAGTAGTAATAGTAGTAGTAGTAATAGTAGTAGTAAAATTCAAAAACCAGACCCTATACTATTCCAAAAATGGCTGTCCAATCTTTTCTTTTTTTAAAAAAACAAAAGTTTTTATTTTTTACACAAAACATAAAAACATAAAACCATCGTTCTTATATATACATACAGTGTGTCAGTTGGTTACAATCTTTTGTGCTATCCTTTTTTTTACCATTACTCACAAGTTATATAAATTCTCACCTTATCGATCTAGCTTGTGCTTATATAATATCAATTATTCAACATTCATTTGACTATTTTTCCATCATTTTATATGAGATATTCTAATTTTCATTATGATTTAATCTTATACATTCATCCAAAGGTTATATATTTTATATTGTATTCTATATCAATCTATTAACTTTTATTGTAAGGCTTACTAGTCCATTTCTTTACCATGTCTTTTTATCTAACCATTGATAAAATAAATCCCATATCACATAAAATTGTTTATCCTCTTGTTCTCTAATTTCAAATGTCAATTTACTCATTTCAGCACAGTCCATGATTTTCTTAATAATTTCCTCCTGCATAGGTATTTTTTCATTTTTTCAGTTCTTAGCAAATACAATTCTAGCCGCTGTTAAAACATTTACAATCAAATATTTCAATTCTTTACAATATATTTCTGGTATAATCCCCAACAAAAATATCTCAGGTTTAAAGTCTATGTGTTGTTTTGTCATTTTTTCCAACTGTGTGTGGATTATAGTCCAATATCTTTTTGCAACCGAGCATGTCCACGACATGTGGTAATAGGAACCAGGTATCTGATGACGTTTCTAACATTTATCTGATTTATCCTTGAACATCCTGGCAATTCTCGTCGGGGGTAAGTGCCACCTGTAAAACATCTCGTACAAATTTTCTTTATATGCAATTGTCATTTTATAATTTTGAGACCACAATTTTTGCCATTTATCTAAGTCAATCCCATATCCAAAAATTTTCCCCCATGCAATCATTGTTTCTTTTACTTGTTCTTCCTCTAATTTAAACTCTAGCAAATGTCCATAAAATTTTTTGATTACTTTTTCATCAGTACCTGTCAAAATTTTATCTAAATCAGTCAACTTGTCATAGATACCTTTCTGTTTTAACATCTTTATCAAATCTAGATTGTATTTGCAAATATGAAAACCAATTCATTTTTACACCTTGTTCTTCCAACTCTTGCATAGATTTAAGTTCGCCTTTTTCATTCAATATCTCTCCATACCTAACTGTTTGTTCCTTTTTATATATTATTGGATAGGAAAAAGCTTCAATAGTAGATAACCATAGTGGAATTTTTAAATAATATTGCTTTTTTATCTTCTCCCAGTTTAGAAACAATGCTTCTTGAATATAATGTCTTCTAAAATACCCCTGCGTTTTAGTTCCCTTATACCAGAGGAAGGCATGCCACTCTAACAGCAAGTCATGTCCTTCTAAATTCAAAAGTCTAGTATTCCTTAATGTTATCCACTCCTTTACCCACATCAGACTTGTCGCCGGTAGTATAATTCCCAATTGGGCAAAGCAAATCCTCCTCCTATTCTTGCATCTTGTAACAATTTAAGTTTTATTCTCACTTTCTTCCCCTGCCAAATGTATTTTAGCACTATTTTGTTTAAATCTTCAAAAAATTCTTTCCCTAATCTTATTGGAATTGTCTGGAATAAGTATAAGATTCTGGGCAATACATTAATCTTAATTGTAGATATTCTCCCAATCAGTGATAATTGAAAATTTTCCCATTTTATCAAATCTGTTGCAATCTGTTAAGTTTGAGATAATTGTCCTCCTTAAGTGTGCTACATCTTGGTGTTATATGTATCCCTAAATACTTTACCTTGTTTGTGACCTGGATCCCCAAAATTTCCTCCAATTCTTTCTTTTGTCTTACTAACATGTTCTTTGCTAAAATCTTTATTTATTTTCAAACCTGCTACTTTCCCATACTCTTCTATCTTTTCTATCAGTTTAGGTGCAGACTCCAATTGATCCTCTAATATAAATACCAGGTCATCTGCAAAAGCTTGTAATTTATACTCTTCTTTTTTAATTTCCATTCCTTTTATTTCTTTTTCTTCTCTGATGTTCCTATTCAGCACTTCCAGTGTTAACACAAACAACAGAGGCGACAGTGGACAGCCTTGTCTGGTCCCTTTTCTTATATCTATAAAGTCTGTTAACTCTCCATTTGTCATAACCTTTGCAGTTTGTTTATGATATATCGTTTTGATGGTTTGAGTAAATTTTTTACCAAAACCCATTTGGTCCAATTGTAACAGCATAAAACGCCAATTCACATTATCAAAGGCTTTTTGTGCATCTATAAACATCAGAGCCATTTGTTTTTCAGGATGTGCCTCATAGTATTCCAGTGTATCTAAAATTATTAAAAAGAAAAAGCAAGAGAATAAAAAACTTTTCCAAAGAGTTATTTTGAAGGGAAAAAATAAAAATTAAAAAGGAAAGACCAGTCCAGTTTAAAAGTTAAAAAGTTTTAACAAAATCCAAAGTTCCAATAAAAAGAAAAAAAAATCCTTCAGGTTTAATTTGTGCTTAATCTCGCCGCTTGAGCACTTTTATCTTCGCTTTTAAATTTAATTTTTAGTCTTTTAGGGTGTTCTCTCCAGAAAAAAATAAGTAGAAAATTATCTCACCAAACTGACACACTCTCTTTCCAGCTTTCTTCCGTTCCGGAGCTGTCCCAGCTTCAGCAGCTTTAATGGCTGCCTCTCCACCGCGGGGGAAAAAAGGGCTTCTCCTGGATCTACTAGGGACTTTGCGATGTCCCTGGGATTGACAGGATGTGCCCTCCTCTGTCACCGTCTCTATGGGACGGTTTAGGTCCGTTGGGACCATCCTGCAATGGAGATATCAGCAGCGATCTTAGAGCTTAAAGATTGCATGTCGTACTGCTGCGACGCAAGCTCCCTCCAATCTTTTCTTAATAACCTCCAGTGATGAAGCACCCACAGCTTGAAGGCAAGCCATTCCACTAGTTAATTGTCCTCACTGTTAGAAAGTTTCTCCTTGGTTCCAGGTTGAATCCGTTGTTTCTTTGTTCCATTGTTTCTTTGTCTTGCCTTCTGGTGCTTTGGCCCTTCTTTGTGGCAGTCCTGCAGATACTGGAATACTGTTATCCTGTAACCCCTTACTTCTTCTTTTCTCTAGACTAGCCCTACCCAATTCCTGCAACCATTCTTCGTGTATTTTTGTTTCCAGGGTTTTAATCGTCTTAGTTGCTATTAGTTAAAGTAGTACTTATTAAATTGTTTTTAAAAATGAATACTTGGTTCGGAATGATGAACACTCTGAAACTTTATAAAGCAATTGATGAAGTTTGGGGAGCCCCGAGCTAGATGATCTTCAAAGTGCCTCCCAGCATCAAGATTCGGACTTTGTCCTTCAAAACTTCCATTTCCCCCAATTTGCTCTGGCTGGGTTTATACAACAAAATGGGTGCCTTGTACTACTGCAGGATGTAAAATAGCCCTTCACCTCTTCAAAGCGTCCACTCCCTTCTCAGAGGACCAAGTCTTCTTCTGGGAAGCCAGAATGATGGCAGTGGAGCTCTGATCTCAGGACCTTCCGTCATGGCCCCCTCCGCGGTTGGGAAAGCTCTTTTTGGAGGTTCCAGATCAGTAAGGTTCCAGATTAGGAGTGCTTACTGATGGGGAGTTACTCCTGAGAGGAGTTTCCTTCTCCTCTACCTTGGGAGGCCCCACAGGTTTGAATCTCAGCAGGAAGGGAGCAGTGAGTGCTGACAGAGTCATTGGCCTGAGGAGGGTCTTCCAGTCTTGTTCTCAATGTGTAACTATGAATCTTGTTCATGGTTGGTCTGGGTGCCTCCTCATGGTGACTGCCAGAGAAGGTGCAGGTGGGCTATATGCCCCCTGTGCCCGAGCTAAGACCCAGGCCACCCCCCTGTCGGGCCAACCACCTAGCAGGGGGTTTACTTCTGGTTACAGAACATTTAAGGAAAAAGGGTCCTCCGGACTTCAGGACCCCAGCAGTATAGATGGAAGCACTAGTGCCACATCTCCCCAAACCGATTCACCAAGTACCGTGTTCACATGCTCCTGTTGTGGCCGCCAGTTTCCCACCAAGCGGGGCCTGAGCACGTATCAACGACACTGTCAATCTGTCAAAGTCAACATCAAACATGTAGCCGCTCTTCCTACCAAGCGCCTGAAGTGGTACTGGGAGGAGGATGAAGCCTTGCATCAGCATTCTGACCATCTCTGGAAGACTCAGATGCTTAAGAAAGTACTTTATACATTTCTGCTCCCACACTTCCCTGGTCGTTCACAGGAAGCCATCAAGAAGCACCTCCAGACCATCAAGTGGGCCTCACCATCTGGCCCTATGCTTGTTTGCCATCTTCCGCCAGAGGATTCCAGACCAGGTTTCCAGACCAGACCTGTCAGCACTCTCACCTGCCTCTACATCAGCATCTGGCTCCAATCCAGCAGCTACCTGGATGACCACATTTTATCTTCCTGTTTTTGGCATGCAATAAAAAGGAGAGGAATACAAACC
This sequence comes from Pseudonaja textilis, assembly GCF_049901715.1. NCBI lineage: Eukaryota > Metazoa > Chordata > Lepidosauria > Squamata > Elapidae > Pseudonaja > Pseudonaja textilis. Next base: position 11,004,734 of record NC_142004.1, read on the forward strand.
AGGTTTTTCTTTTTTAAAGAATGTAATTTCTCTTCTTCCCAGATTCAATATCGGAGACTCCTCTTAATGGTGGTTATTCTGGGAATCGGAGGTTCACTGCAGATTGGCTTTCAAGGATCTATGATCACCTATGCATCTGTGGTAAGCAATTGTTCCCAAAATGGGTCCTAGCTGGCCCTAAGGTGAACAAAGACTACCAGACACAAGAAATGGCATTTCCAGCTTCTTTTATCGGAGTACTCCAGCAAAAGGATAGCAGCAGCTGAAGGAGCCAAGACCGCAAACAATCACAAGCCCAAATTTGATACAGTTATGATTAAGGAAGTTAACATCCTAAAGTCACACGTTGGTTCCTTGACACATGTTTCTTTTGATTGGATTCTTCTCCTTCTTCACACATTCCATGTTTATGTTAATAAGCGTTCTTATCAAAAGAACTGTGTCTTTTACCACTACAATAAGCCACAGGTTACCAAAGTTTAAATATCTACGTGCCTTAGCTAGCATCCTTCTAGTGTGTCCTTCTAACTTGCTAGATAAAAGTTTGTTAAACCAATTCATGACACAGAAAGTTGCAACTGCAATGAGTGTAACAAATGACGGGACACTTATTATCTAGCAAGTTAGAAGAACAGTGTCCTGTCATTTGTTACACTCATTGCAGTTGCAACTTTCTGTGTCATGAATTGGTTTTAACAAACTTTTCTCATTCCAACCACAGTCCTCCACAGCCCCCATTCCCAGGCAGGATCTGCATGGAGGATCTACTCAGTCTTGGTCACAGCTCTGCAGAACCTGCCTTGAACTCATCACTCCAAGGCACAAAAGAAAGACGCCCCTTATGGTTCAGCACCTTTGACAGAAAAGGAGAGGCCTGTCGGGGCATCCTCGCCTGCTCTGTAGGATGGAGTGGCAGAAACGGTGGCTGTGTAGAAGGACATCTGGGGACTCCAGACATTTTGGCTGCTGCTGGAGTCCCCCACAGGGTGAGCTGCAGGGCCAATGTACCAAGGGACATCTTTGTGGGCACCCAGGATCCAGCCCTACCTTCCTATTTACACGTTTTATATTAAAAAATTAAATTAAAAGAATTGGGAACCTGGCCTGCTGCAAGGCATCCTATCAATCCCTACGTTTGATTTTCAGTTTGGTGGTAGAGTAGCTTTGGTTTCTTCTGGTCCAAACAGCTGGGATTGGGAGGCAGCTACCTCCAGGTTCCAGCCTCAAGAACACCCCAAGATCCCCACCATGTTTCCCCCCAGGTCTTTAAGGGGTTCTTTGCAGCTCCCCCTTCCCATCTTTAAATATTTCCCAGCTCCCAAGAAAAGTGTGGTTCTTTCCCGCAGGCAATGCCACGTCCCTTCCGGCACTTGGAGCAGCCCTTCCCAACCTTTTGAGAAGCCTCTGTCTCACCTGCCATGCCAGGTGCACGGAAAGGCACCAGCAAAGGCTCTTTAGAGACCTTCTACAGCCAGATCACAGGTAGTCCTCGACTTACATCCATTCGTTTAGTGACAGTTTGACATTACAGCAGCGCTATTATGACCCAGGTTCACACTTACAACATGGTCACAGGATCAAAATTCATGCGTTCTTGAGATGGAATTTTTGGAATGATGAAATGAGAATATGCGATAAAATTGCAAACTTGATAGATAAAAGCGTAAAGTATAATGAATATAAAGAGATTAGAGATATTTAAAGTTTAAGAAGATAGGTTATGAAAGGAATTGAAAAAAATATATAGAATAAGCTGGAGGAAAGTATCTGACACAAATAGTAGAAAATATGTAAAGTAATGGTAGGATATGAAATTGAATGTGAAAGATGAGTATGAAATTAAGGTCGAGTTTATATGGAAATGTGTGGTTCTTTCCTGCAGGAAATGCCAGGTCCCTTCCTGGAACCATGCCGTTCACTAAAAAAGATCTTTTTAATATGTGGAAAACTGAAATAAAATTTTATTTAAAAAAAAAAACACCATGCATTCAGCAACTGGCAGGTATCTATGACCACTCACTGACCCTGGGTCACAAAACCATCATTTGTAACCTTCCGGCTGGCTTCCGAGAAGTAAAATCAAAACAGGGGAAGCCAGGTATTCTTAATGACCAAATGATTCATTCAACAACTGCAGTGATTCGCTTAACCACTGTGGCAAAAAAAAAAGTGATAAAATGGGCAAAACTTACTTAACTGCCTTGCTTAGCAACAGAAATATTGAGCTCAATTGCAGTTGTAGGTCGACGAGTGCCTGCATCAGCCTTCCGTTGAAATTTGCCTGCTTCCAAAATCTGGCAGGTTCTCATTTTACTGAGCCTGGTGGCCCAGCTGGCTGGTGCCATCTTGCTATCATTACAGGCACTGCCTGCCTGGGCTGTGTCTTCCTTAGGCGTCTCCTGCCCTTCCCTTCTTGCAAACTTGGTTTTTGCCGTCGGTGGTGAGAAAACTATCTCTGCCTAACCATATCCCTCTTTTCCAGCACATCAAAGAGTTCATCAATGAGACGTGGTTGGAGAGGTTTGACCATTCCGTCCGTCCTTCAACGCTCACTTTATTGTGGTCTTCGGTGGTATCTATCTTTGGCTTGGGAGGCCTCCTGGGATCCATGAGTAGTGGATGCCTGGCTGCCAAATATGGAAAGTAGGTCCCCGTTGAATATTGGCTGCCATGAAGGCGGTCTTGAAAGCATTAAAGAATAATGTGTCCTTGAGAGTCTTTCAGCCTCCGTTTGACTTTTGAGCCGGGCCTTTTCAGTTGCCCTGATGGTAATTCTAATTGGTTGCTTGGCTGGTTGTTTAATTGTTATATTAATTGTTTAATTATTGGAGGAGGAGGAGGAGAGGAGGACAAAAGAGAAGATATGTGGTTGTTTAATTGTTATATTAATTGTTTAATTGTTGTTGTTGGAGGAGGAGGAAGAGGAGGAGGAGGAGGAGGAGGAGGCACAGAAAAAAAAGAGAAGATATGTGGTTGTTTAATTGTTATATTAATTGTTTAATTGTTGGAGGAGGAGGAGGAGGAGGAGGAGGAGGAGGAGGAGGAGGAGGAGGCACAGAAAAAAAAGAGAAGATATGTGGTTGAGAGTCCCACGGGTGCTCTACTTAAAATCAGAGGGGGATCATAGCTTGGTGCCATAGAAGCAATAGGGATGAAGATCACTGGAAGTTTATCAGAGTTTATGTTATTAGCAAGAAGCTGAATATATTTTGGAAGTTGTGTACGGCCATTTTTGAAAGCCAGTAATGCCAAATCAGGCAAGTTACCTACAAATGTACCTTCCTGACAGGATTTTTTTCCTGTCTTCCTATGAAGACAGTTCCAAAAACTGGATGTATTTAGCTACGAGGAAACCGAGAAGATATGCTCGCTCTGTTCCTCTATCTCAAAGCCAGAGACGTAGAAGAAGGAGGTCAGGGCTGGCCTCCTCTTCTTCTCAAGTATAGGACCTGAATTTCAATGATGGGAAAGAGAAACCTTCCAGAAGCTTCCTCTGTGGAATGAAGGACCCAGAGAGGCATCTCTCAGGGAGGCCTTAATGGACATTCCTGCCATTCCAGGCCTTCCCATGCCACCCTCAGAGTCACTTCCGCCACCATGGAGGTCCAAGCAACATCCTGAACTGGGGGAGGCACATGTTGTGCTGGGGCAGGAGAGGGGCCATTTTGACCCCCAGAGTTACTTTTGTCTGAGAGATTGTACAACCTGCAGAGAGGACACATTTCCTGCTCCAGTAGCTCAAACCAGGGTCCCAGTCTGCCTTAGGAGGCCCATCTCAACCAGGGTGCTCCAGGCTGTTCCCTTGGCCAATTTTTCTAGTTCTCACCCACCCACCCACCCAAAAAAACCCCACCCTGCTTGATGACAATGGGATGAGAAGTGGCTGGCTCTTCTTTGTCTGAAGGAAGGGATGGTTGCTCCTGGGCCCCCCATGAACAGGCCGGTCTCACTTCGAGCCAGAAATCCCCATCCTCTTCCAAACATCGGAGCTTCCCTTTTTTTGTGGACAGGAAGAAATGCTTTTTGGGCAGCAACGTGCTGATGGTGGCCAGCGCATTCCTCCTGGGCTTCAGCAAGATGGCCAGGTCTGTCGAACTGATTCTGGTGGGACGTTTTCTGTGTGGCATCAGCACAGGTATGCACCCGCCTCTCCCAACGGCAGGCCAAGACCCAAACAGGTGCCAGGACATATTAGGACTGAGGGAGCACAGAATGTGAACATGCAACGGTTGAGTTGTAAGGAATTTGGAAGGGTAGAGGAAGAGCACCAAGGGCGTTGCATTATTGCACCGGCTGTGGGCTGCCCCTTGTCGTACAACTTGCTCTTTTGTCGCCACCAAGGTTTTGATCAAGCCAAGCCACATCAACCAATCCTTGGCCGAGTCAAGTGAAAAGCTGAGTCCCGCCGTGAAGTCAGGAGAGGGTTGGGCGCCAGACAGAACAAGGAGCCCCACCCAGCTTGCCCCCATCCTATGCAGCCTGCACAGGTCCAACCCCGCTAAGATCAAGCCAGTTTCCACTGTTCCCTTTTGTGCGTCTCTTTGTAGCGAAACTGTTCTTGCTTCGCTTTGATGGCACAGCAGATTATTTTTGTTTCATGTGACCCCAATAACTTGTTTTCTGCCTTCAATTCAAGGTGTTTGTATCCTTCTTCATCCCCAGTACCTTGGGGAGGTTTCCCCCAAAAAACTCCGCGGATTAACCACTTCAACCGCTGCCATGTTTTGGTGTTTGGGAAAAGTCCTCGGTCAAGTTATGGGACTAAGGTACAGTCACACTTTCCTCAATGCCCTCGTTTCATGACACTTTTTCAGCGTTAATGGTTTGTGGTCACGAGGGCACAAGAGGTGGATCTGATCCATCTTTGGAAAAAACTAGGTTTTCTATCTGCTTTCGCAGGGAGCTTTTGGGAAGTGAGGCCCTCTGGCCAGTGCTGCTGGCCTTCAGCGGGGGTACAGCCTTGGTCCCCTTGCTCACGCTACCATTCTTCCCCGAGTCGCCACCTCACTTGCTTTTGCACCGAGGAGACGAAGAAGGATGTGTGAAAGGTAACAGGTGACAATGCTTCCGTGAGAAACAATAACATTAAAAAGCCTCTGAAAAGGCAGCTAGAAAAACCATGAGAAATTGGGTCAAGTCAAAGGGAGGCTACCAAGAGGGGCCTGAGTTTGGAATGGTCAACCCCGATTACCATTGTTAAGTGAGGACCACCTGTATATGGTTTTTATATAGTTTTAGTTTTTATTGTTCTTAAATTGCTATCTTGTTTGGATCCTTCCATGTTTCTTTTCATGGTTGTGAGCTGCCCTGAGTCATCCAGTTGAGGTGGGCAGCAATATAATTAGGATCAATCCTGAGGGTTTTTCCTATGGAGCAGACTCTTCCCTGGTGCTCCAGGTGGGGAGGCCAGAACCAAATTCAAACCCCGTGCAAGAAGATACAGAGCAGGCACCGGGAACAACTTCCTGACTGTGTGCTAGCCAGTGGAACAGACTGCCACAGGAAGGGGGTCCTCCCCTCTCTCAAACCAGGGCTAAGTAAGATGACTATCCAAACTGCCTGAGCGGGTCCTGCCTGCACCAAAGTGATTCTAAGGTCCTTTTCCACCGTGGGTCTCTCAGAGACGGAAGTGGTGCATGCTCCATGACTGGAGTTTTTAAGAAAAGACTGGACAGCCAGGAGGGTGTGGGGGTCTCCTGCTTGTGCAGGGGGTTGGAATAGAAGAGCTCCAAGACCCTTTCCAACGTGTGATTCTCTTCTGTTCTGTTAGAGACAGACCGTCCTCTGCCCACTCTCCTTTTTCTACTTTTCCTTTTGTGCCTCTACTAGCATGGCCCCCCCTGCTAACTCCACGAGTTCCCTACCTTTACGTCCACAGAAGTATTAGCTGTGCCATTACTGGTTTGCCACCAACTGGATCTGGGGTCCCCAGTAAATGGGCCAGCTGGTTCTGCTGCTAGGCAGAGAGCCAGAGGAGATGGGCCCGCTGGACCCGAAGTTGTGTCCTGTGGCAGCGATGCCCAGTGTCCCTGCCATGCCCTCTTTCTCCTTCCCAGCAATGAAGACCTTTTGGGGGGAACAGCCTCATCGGGCAGAGCTGGATGACTTGCGGAAAGAGCAAGCAGCCCTGACCAGCGCCCAGAGCAAGGGCCTCCTGGAACTGGTCAAGGAACCTTCCCTGCGCTGGCAGCTCTACATGCTCTTTGTCCTGGCGGTGACCACACAGCTGAGCGGCATCCAGGCAGTTGAGTGAGGCCCCCAGTCCATTGGAGGCTTTTTCACTTGGAGTTACGGAAGCAGGAAAACGCTGCTCCCTGACCTATTTTCCCCTTGGGAGTGGAAGTAGAGATTGGAGGGGGGGGGCGGTGTTTCCAAGCCAGGACTGGCTCTTCCTTCTCTTGCTTCCTAAGGCTGGTTTGATTAATGCCCTGTTCTGAACTCGCTCCCTCCTTCCATTGAAAGCCTCCCCTTCCAGGACTGCTCCTCTGCAGTCGTAGCATCTTCCTCCTATACCTCAGATGGCTGCCCTGGTTTCTCCTCCTCCTCCTCCTCAGATTTACTCCTACACTTTTGAAGTGCTCCAGGCTGCTGGGTTCCACCTTGAGCAAATCCCCTACTTGGCCCTGGGAGTGAGCCTCTGCGAACTGCTTTCTGCTGTCCTCTGTGTGAGTGAGTAGCTCTGCAAGGGAGCGGGGTGAGTTACAGCAGGGTAGTGGCTGCCCCAGAGAAGGCAGCCCTTCCTCCAAAAAGGAAAGAAGCCAAGACAGGGCCCTGGCTAGAGACTGCCTGGCTGGCTTTGTGGCCACCACTTGAACCCTCTGCAAGCATCAGGCATTGAGCGCACAATCCTGCTGGTGCGTTTCGAGGTTAAGGGCCTGGACTAGAAACCAGGAGACTGTGAGTTCTAGCCCAGCCTTAGGCAACAAAGCCGGCTGGGTGACTTTGGGCCAGTCGCTCTCAGCCCAACCCACCTCACAATAGGATTGTTGTGGTGGGGCAAATAGAGGACGGAGAGAGCATTGGGTACGTTCATCCACTTGAGTTGTTTACAAAAATGATAAAAGTGGAATAAACGTTTAATTATTAAAATAAATAAGGTGTGGGATAGCCTTACTTCCTTCTGGCCCTTGGAAGAAAGGTAACATATGTCAAATGGGGTGGCTGGCAAGTCTCAGGAGATTCCCAAGAGCAGCACTGCCCTCCGTGCTGGCCCTGAGCAGGCTTCCATAGCCTTGTTCTCAGAGCATCCTCTTGGGATCTATCACTGAAATCAGGGCGGGGCAGAGAACAGAACAGAATTCTTCATTGGCCAAGTGTGATTGGACACACAAGGAACCGGTCTCTGGTTTATAAGCTCTTGGTGTCTATGGAGATTCTCAGTCCTCCGGGTCCTGCTCGTCCCAAAGATGCTTTTTCAAGAAGCAACTGGACTTTCTGGTTTTTCTTTGAAGATGTTTCGCTTCTCATCCAAGAAGCTCCTTCAGCTCTCATGTTAGCCATGGATCAAACTGCAAGGTCACCTTCCAAGTGCTCATTCCTCTCTCCAAATCCTTCAGAGCTTCATCATCGAACGATTTGGAAGAAAGGTGCTACTCTGGGCAGGCTACGCTTTGATGGGCACCATGCTGGCTGGTATCACCTTAGCCCTCTCCCTGCAGGTAAGCCTCATGAGCTGCTCATCCAAACAAGGGGTGCCAGCTGTTGAGTGATCTACTGGAGGAGGCCACTGAACTAGGTTACATTCCCCTGATCTAATAGGTTCCCCCCGCTCCCTTTCTCACACACAAACACACATACACACACACCTTTGTGGTCAAAAAAGATGGAAGCAACAAGCTTTTGGCTGAGGAAGATGATTTGATTCCCAAGGCAAAAGCCAAGCTGAGGGCTGAGCATAATCAGAAGAGAAAATTTATTCTGCTGACCAGACAAGGGCTCTGCAGATGGGGAGACCAAGAATGGGGGGCCAGGAACCAGGATGTTTTTAGGATTTTGATAAAAATTAAACCTCTGGCTCATGAATCAGAGGGAGTTAGTTGGCATCCATGTTTGACCGTAATAAGTTAATGACCTAAAACGCAGTTTTGTTTATTTCAGCCCTGGTTCTCCTGGATGCCTTATTGTTGCCTGTCTTTGATCTTCTGTTTTGTATTTACCTTTGGAATGGGCCCAGGTAATTTCTTCAACAGAGATTTATATGGATACCTAAAGTTACTTTTGGTTTAAATCTTTCAAAGTAGGGGGGCAGAATAAAGTGAGGGACGGGTGAGGGCTGCAGCCTTTCTGTCATCAGTCAGACGGGCAAATAACTGTGGGGATGCTGCAGTTGCCACAACTTTGAAACCTGGTCATAAGCAGCTTTGGGAAATATGCCATAGCTTCCAGTCACAAGTTGAAACTGCCTGTACCTTGTCCAACTGTTGCTAAAGATGGGAAACTGGGAAATTCACAGGATATGCAAATACTTAAAAGAAGGCAGCACGTACTACTGAGCACTTGCCATAAGGATTGTTGTATACAGAAGTGTACAACTCTGGCCACAGGTGAGAATGCCTACGGTCTGTTTCCGGTGTTATGATCTGGAATCCTGCCATGACTTTCACAGGAGCTGGAGTGGTTGCACCCTCTTTAGCCACCATTCCCAAATCCTTCCAACTTCTCTTCTCTTTTCATCTCCATAGCTGGTGCCACAGTCTCTCTCAGGATGGAAATCTTTGATCAGTCATCCAGAGCCCCTGCCTTTGCGATTAATGGGACCCTGAGCTGGGTTGGGGTCTTTGTGATCGGAATGGTGTTTCCATTAATGATGGTAGGTGATTCTGGTCCACGGGGATTTATTCCTCCCTCCAATCTGCAGGAAAGTTGGCGCAATTAACTGCCAACATCTTGTAAGTTGGTTGAAGCTGACTTGCTGAATGATGCAAAGTTGGCAATACCAGCTGAATCCCAGGACTTGGTATTTGGAAACCAGACGGGAATATTTATTGGGAATTTGCACAAGAATCAGCCTCTGTTCCACTAAGAAGCTATTGTAATCCTTTTTTTTTTCACCCACAGGAAAACTTCCGTCAGTTCTCCTTTCTCATCTTCATGGGGACCCTTTACACTTCAGGATTTATTATTTACTTCTTCCTGCCTGAGACAAAGAAAAAATCCATCCTAGAAATCCAAGAAGAATTTGATAAACTTAATTTTAAGAAGAAACAAATTCCTGTCTTAGAAGCCGAGCTGACCAAAGATCCTGAATTGTGTACCAAACTGTGACAAAGCTGGACTCTCAAATCTCAGAGAAGCCCCTGCATGGTCCAACCTGCAGCTTTTTGGAGGTCCCTTTAGATGACCCTCCAGAGCTGCTTCTCCATCCCTAAGATGTTAAAGCACAAACAAAGCTTGGTTGTTTTGAGATGACATGATCCAGTAAGAAATAAAGATGCTCGTATTTTTGTCAATATTGCAGATTTTAATAGTTCACACAAGGGCCTGGCTGGTTCCAGCAGGAGGGGGCAATCAGAGGACAGGAAAGGGGGAAAAAAAACTTCTTAACCTTGAGAAAACAAGGCAACGGAGGGAGGATGCTGATGTTACTGCAATTTCACTGTCTGATTATAGCGAGGCACCTAGAAATGTTGACAGGTGGCATACAAGTTAAATAAACACACAAGCAAGCCAGCAGCTCCCAATACTGAAAAGTTGGCCTTCTTCTCTCCCATCCCAGAATGCAGATATAATGTTATGCCACGGAAGGTGGGAAGGAGAGCCACGGTCTGGAGAAATGACGTATAAAAGATGTCCCAGTCCACGGACAGGGGGCGGCATGGGAAGCATCTCAGAAGGGACCCTCCCCAGTTTTCCAGAGTCAAAGGAAAGGAGGAGAGAAATACTTTCAGTGTGACAACATTCCCTTAAGGCCACCTGACAAGACAGAGCTCATGGTTCTGTTTGTACTTCTTCACAGGACTAACAGCGGGGCACAAAATAGTGGCTTTATCAAGCTGAAATCGGAAAACCACCCTTAAGTGCTAGAGATGAGAGTCTCTTCTCTAGCACTTTTAAGATTCCATGTCTCTCCCATGTCTATCCAACAAGATGCAGCTCAGTGGTGAGAAAAGTAAGATCCTACACATAGGCAGGAAGAAACAGGCGCATAGGGACAGAACGTCTCAACAATAAAGACTGTGACAGGGATCTAAGTGTTGTAGTGGCGCTGCCCCTAGTATGACCCGGCCGTGAGTGGCAGCTTCCGAAAGAGCCAATGCTGTCCTAGGCTGCATCAACAGAGGGATAACATCAGTATCACGAAAAAAGTGATAGTACCGCTTTATGCCATGCGGGTGAGACCACACTTGGAGTACTGAACCCAGTTCTGGTCACCGTGACACACAAAAAAAGGATGTTGAGACCTTAGGAAGAGCACAGAGAAGAGAAACCAAGATGATAAAGAGTATGGAGGATAAATTATATGATGAATGGTTGAGGGAGCTAGATAGGTCTACCCATCCAAGAGAAGGATTTGTGGGAGGGACATGATAACTCTCTTCCAGGAACCTGAGTGAATTGAATTATTCCCTAAGGCAGTGGTCCCCAACCTTTCCAGCTGTGCGTGTGAGTGGCAGGTACACAGGCGTGCGCACAACTCCATTTGTGCAAGCAGTGGGCATGGGCACCAGCCATTCGCGCGAATGGAGCTTTGCGCGCTAGCGGAGGGCACTTGCGCTTGTGCACCAAGCTCCCTTGATGCGAGCAGACAGTGCTTGTGCATGAAGCTCCATTCACACGAAGAAGGCTTCCCGCACAAGTGTACTCGCACGTGGAGCTTTGCGCACAAGTGCAAGCGCCCTTTGCTTGCTTGGGCAAAGCTTCACACGTGGACATGCTTGCCTGTCTCTCCTGTGGACTGATTTGAACAGGTTGTGGCCCGTTAGTAGGATGCGGCCCGGGGATTGGGGACGCCTGCCCTAAGGCACCAGAGGGCAGAAGAGGTAATAAATGGAAGCTTGTTAGAAAGAGATCCAACCTAGAAGTGAGACAGTGAGAACAATTAATTGACAGCACTAATGGAACAGAATGTCTCCCCGAGATGCGAGTTCTCCATCACTGGAGGTTTCCAAAAACAGACTGGACAGCCATTCGCCTTGGGTGGTATGAGGCTCCTGCCATGAGCGGGCAGTTGGACTAGAAGACCTCTGAGGTCCCTTCCAGCCCTACAGTTCTCTGTTCTATGTACCCTTAGCTAGGTTAGCTCCTCAGATATCCAAAGGCAAAGGGATCAAGGAGAGGAAGGAGGGGACAGAAAGACTTTCACTGAGAGCAAAACTGTACCAACATCCGTACTGTTTTCCACCTCGACAATGATCCTGCACCCCAGTAGGCTTCTGTTCTCTCTACTCTAATGAGTGGAATAACTTTCAAATTTAAGTTTCTCCCTTTACTGATCGATAGAACATGGAACAATAGGGTTGGAAAGGACCTTGGAGATCATCTAGTCCAACCCATTAAGCATGGCATGAGACCCTATACCATTCTGGGCAAATGGCTGTCCAGCCTCATCTTGAAAATCTCCAGGGGAGACAAGTCATTCCACCAGTTAATTATTCTGCCAGGAAATTTCTCCTTAGATCTGAACCTCTCTTTAATGACCTTCCACCCATTACTTCTTGTCCTTTCCTCAGTGCTTCGGAGAATAGGTTGACTCCCTCTTACTCTGTGAGGCTCTGGTTAACCAGGGTCCCTGGTCATTTGGAACCTGGCTGCAGAAGCCGTGGGTGAGCACGCGCACACCCCACTTGTGTAAGCAGCAGGTGTGTGTGTGGCGAACTTGCCAGCCACTTACACAAAACCATCCCCGCCAGTCTACAAAGCCAGAAAGGTTGCGGAACTCTGTGGTAAAACATAAACTGTTCTTTCTCAAATCACTGCAGGTTTATGCGAAATGATCATTGAGAAATTACTGGCTAGTAATTTGCTGAAAGGTGACAGAAAATTCAGGAGTCCAATAAAATTCCATCCTACATTCCGGGAAGCCTGAATTATTAACAGAATAACAGAGTTGTGGAGGGACACCCGGCTGTATCTTTCAGTCTTTTTTCTTTTGAGCTGACAAGAATGAAAACCTGACGTTGCACACAATGTATATATTCCCTCTCCCTCCACCCTTTTGGTTATCCTATTGATATTGTCCCATTGTTCCTTTTTTGTGGTTTATTTTATTCAATTATTATTTTACTTCTGTTATGTTTACACTTTCATTTTCTTCCTTTTTATTATTGTAAGCCATCTAGAGTATGGCGAGATAAGAGGCAAATATATTTAATAAATATATAAATATGTGTGTAGGTGCCGCGTTTTATCAATTCATCAAACCTCAGTGATTCACCAGTTCTCTTGAACCAGGTCTGGTTTTTCTGTTGGGAGTCGCATCCATGAGCACAGAAACCGGCGAACCTGCACTTGAGAGCAACCTTGGAGTACTCATCTCTAATGATCTACGTGCTAGAGCCTACTGTAACAACATTGCCAAAAGGGCATTAAGAGTTGTTAACCTAATCCTGCGTAGCTTTTTCTCCGGTAATATTGTACTACTAACTAGAGCATACAAAACATTTGCTAGACCAATTCTCGAATACAGCTCATCTGTCTGGAATCCACATTGCGTATCGGACGTTAATACAATCGAGAGTATCCAGAGATATTTCATGAGAAGAATCCTCCACTCCTCTACTCGTATCAGAATCCCTTATGCCACCAGACTTGAAATTTTAGGCTTACACAACTTAGAACTATGCTGCCTTCGGTCCGACCTAAGCGTAGTAAATAAAATTATCCATTGCAATGTCCTATCTGTCAATGACTACTTCAATCACAACAATACACAAGCACACAATAGATATAAACTCAAGGTAAACTGCACCAAACTCAATTGCAGGAAATACGACTTCAGCAACAGAGTGGTCAATGCCTGGAATACACTACCTGACTCTGTGGTTTTTTCCCCAAACCCCAAAAACTTTAACCTGTCTACTATTGACCTCACCCCATTCCTAACAGGTCTGTAAGGGGCGTGCATACGTGCACCAATGTGCCTACCATCCCTGTCCTAATGTTCCCTTTTAGTCATATCCATTTCATGTATTAATAATCATGTTTATACTTATATCTGTTATCTAATACATGCTCGACAAAAAAAAGAAAAGAAAAAGAAATGTGTATTCAGGTAAACTTTCATTAACATTACATTATTTTGGTCCAAAGAACTGAATTTGTCTTGTCAACTCTAACCAACTGCTAGCAGAAAGTTTCATTTCTATAACCATCTCACATGGTTTTCAGGACTCAGTGAGGCAAGGGGAAATTTATATAACCTGATGACAGCAAAGGCCAAATATTCCCTAAATCTGTGGGTGTTAGCAGAAGCGAGGCAGTTTCTGATTCTTTAATTGGTCATTGTATCTACTGCTGGATTATTTATTTAACCCAAAAGCTCCAACTTTGCAGAGAAAGCAAAATTAATAGATTAATTAGAAACTTGCGTGGCAAACTTTAACTTTAATTAAATGGGGCCAACTGCTTATTTCTGCAGTAAGAGACTTCTTTGAGAAGCAGCCCACGTGCCTCCCAGTTACAGGAAATTAGTTCCTGCTCACTCCTTAAGTAAGAGATGGCGAGCTTCCTCTCTGATCTGGTGAGTACTAGTCTACCTATCATTTACTATCCCTACACAGACACATCCAGAGAGGGAAAGCTCTGGGTGCTGAACCTCAGGGGGGTGGGGGTGTGAGGGGTGGGCTGGGGGTGTCCTCCTTGCTGGTTTGTCCATTTGATAGCTCACCTTTAGGACTTGTGAAGGAAGCTACCAGGGACACTCAGCTACCTGAGGGAGGCATTCTTACTTCCTTAACACCTACCACTTTTTGGAAGCTCTGCCCCAATTTCCCAGGAAAGGGGGGGGTGGTATTGTCAAAGAAACACGGGGAGAGGATGCTGAGCACCAGCTGGAGTTGGAGAGAAGGCTTGGGACAGGAGTCGTCTAAAAGACAAGAGGTGGGATTCAGTGATAGGTCTCTTCATTGCACTGGAACATGATGGCATTTTGTGTTCTGAGAATCGGATCCTACGCATGTCTATCAAGAAGTGAATCCCGGTTCAGTTCAACAGAACTAACTGCCATAGAGTTAGACTGCCCCATAAGCGGCAGGTGAGTGGACATATTCTGGGACTCAAGGTAACACAGTGCATCCGCTTCCCTCCCTTTTATCATGCATGATAGTTAAATCCTGGGTTTCCCCTCCTGGCTGGATTGCAGTCACAGAAATGGCGGGGGGGAGGGGGGGGCAAACCAGCTTTTCCTTGGAGAGTGTCCACTTCGGCCAGGCCTCTTGGGACAATGCCAGAGCTGAGCCTTCTTTTGGCTTCAGCTGCAAAAAAGAACGCGTTACCTAATGCCAGAAACTTCAAGGCAAGGAGATTGGACTGCCATTTGTCAGAAATGGTGTAGGGTCTCCCACTTGGGTGGGGGGGTTGGACTAGATGACTTACAAGGTCCTTTCCAACTCTGATTCTCTGTTATCTGCCACAAACTGTCTGAAAATCATGGATGAAGAAGAAGAAAGGGCAGCCTGCTTCGAGTCCCAGGCTCAGTAGACCATGTCTTTTGACCAACTCCAGGGAATCCCTTGTAGCTTCATGTTTGGATCCCGCTTGAAAATGAACGGTGGAAACGAAAACATTTTGTGGGAAGGACAGCTTAGAAGTAAAAATATTCAGCATCCCAAAATGGAAGCTTTCTTGGGTTTGGCTTGTTATACGATCAGTTCAGTGACAAATGTGGGTAGCGGTGAAGACATTGGTCAGTCTCTGAGAGCGAGCTTGGCCTGTGATATGGCACCAGAGTTCCTTTGAAATAGAATTAAGCTTTCATTTCCCCCACAAGAATACTCATCGTGGAAATATCACTTACATAAAACCAGAAACAGCAAAAACTGGTATGTTCTTTTTTTTTAAATCATTCAACAGTCGTTAGAAAGGAAGACTTGGCCATTAGATAATTCCTGACTTGATGGCTACGTAAAGACATCAAGAAATGGAGCAATGTGGGGTGGGGTCCCTGGGAGAAGCCATCAGCAGGGAGGGAAGAGGGTGTGGGGAAGAACTGTGCTGGTGGGTTCCAGAACAGAAGGATGCCCAAATCCAGCTTCAGAGTCCCATTTGAAGCCCAAGATACAAGCAAAATCCAAAGAGTGGGTCCAGACAGTCTCACCAACTCTGAAACCTTCTGATGGAACCCAAAAGCTTATCCAAGGAGACAGTAAATAATTAGCTTTGCTAAGAAATTCTGTGTGATTGTACCCTTGCTTTCGCGTACTATCTTTTCTCAATAAACTCCCTTTTCATATTTAAACTTTATTATGCAGAGTTTCCATCAAAGCATCCCTTATGTGCACAATTGCAGTTTCCTAGCTACCTATTAACCAGAGAATCTGATCTCATCCTCTCAGACTAACGTGTTTGATTAAAAGGCAATCAACACAATATCATTAATAGGAGAAGGGCAAGCACACCTCCTCATTTCAACCTTTTAAGAGATCTTGGAGTTGTCACGTATCCCACACGGGGGTGTCAAACAGGCGTCCCATGGGGCAGAGGCATCATGAGAGGCCACGCCCACCCCAGCTCTGCAAAGGGAAAACAACCTTGTGATACATGTGACGTGATGGCAATGTGACGCAGCGAGTTTGACACTCGTGCCTGGAGTAAATATAATCTGAATTTGATTATTTGTTTATAATGCCATGATTAAAATCAATTATTTTTTTTCAAATTCAGCCATCTGTTAATCTACAGTTCGTTTCTGTTGATAGGATCAAAAGCTGCATGAATTAGCCAGAAAGGAAATAGTTTTTTTTATTGCTATTTATGAAATGATCCACTATAACACCATGGTCAACTGGGGAGAAGCCCTGGCTGCGATTCTGCAAGCACATCGTTATCAATGAGCCAGAACTTTAATTTATTGGCTAGGTGTTTTGCATAAATATTGTCCCTGACATTAATCAGGCTAATTGGTTTATAATTTTTTCTATATGGAGAACACTTATGCCTGTGTGCCAGCCCCGGAGAAGTTAATTAATTGGAGAATTAGCAGAAGTGGGATAGGGAGCAAACTATAAAATGTAAAGATTCTCCCATTCTTCTTTAGTTTTGTTTTTGTTCGCTCCAACTGAGGTTTACCACTTTCCAGAATAAGGTTGCATCCTTACACTAGATGGCAGTAGGAACAAAGGACAAAGAGTTCTTTTCTTGTCGAAATGTTAGGAAATGTTTATTCTCCCCTTTCTTCCTAAGGACAACCCATGAGGAGTAACTTCTTTGGTTTTCTTTGCCAAATTCCTAGCCATACAATGGGCTCAGTTGTGGGATTCAAAATTTTTTTACTATTGGTTCTGTGGGCATGGCTTGATGGGCGTGGCCGGGGAAGGATAAACTGCAAAATCCCCCTTCCCTCCCCACCCCACTAACCTGCTTTCCAGCTCCATTCTCCTGTGCGGGGCAACCAAAGAAGACCATGTGACCACCAGTTTAAAAAAGGTTGAGTCAGACCTTCCAACTTCTGGAGGGGGGGCAGATCTCACAAAGTTGGAAGGTCTGATTGAACCTTTTTTAAACTGGTGGTCACATGGTCTTCTTTGGTTGCCCTGCACACACAAGAACAGAGCAGGAAATTAGATTAGTGAGGGGATGGTGATTGCTCTGGAAGGGGGTGGAAGTGAGGACTTTGCATTATAATTATAATTGCATTATAATGCAAAATCCTCACTTCCACCCCACTCCAAAACACCCACCATTCCCTCACTAACCTGATTTCCAGCTGTTCTCCTGTGTGTAGGGCAACAAAAGAAGACCATGTGACCACCAGTTTAAAAAAGGTTCAATCAGATCTTCCAACTTCTTGGGGGGAAAAAAGATCTCACAAAGTTGGAAAGTCTGACTGAACTGACTGGTTAGCCTCCCAGCTGATTAGGGCTGCTGGTCCATTGCTGCCTCCCGGCTGATTAGTGTGGCTCCCAGTCATGCAGCCTCCCCACCCTGGTGGGCAGGGGGGGGTGAGCCGGCAGGCAGAGGTAGGGCCAGCCAGAGGTGGTATTTGCCGGTTCTCCAAACTACTCAAACGTTCCGCTACAGGTACGCCAGAACCGGTCCCAATGAGCTGAACACCACCTCTGAATGTGCTGCTCTATATTCTACATCAGAAGAGCAACTACGTTGTTATCAGTGGTGGGATGCTGCCAGTTTGAACCGGTTCTAGCCAACTGGTAGCTCCCAAAATCAGCTGGCCCCGCCCACCCATCCCCACCCTATCCTGTCCTATATTTCCACGTTTTTCAGCTCAGCTCATTTGCGTGGCACAGTGGACTTCTGCACCTCCACTGTTTTACTTACCACAGGGCTGCCCTAGAAGGTAAGCTGTCGAGCTTCAAATTGGTGTATTTTGAACACTTTGTGCAGGTGCGAAGCACGTGCTAACAGAACCGGTTGTTCACTGGTTACAGCCCACCACTGGTTGTTAAAAAGGTCTCGACCATCTTGCCTTAAAAAGGCATGTTTTATGAGCTCCGTTGAAGTGAACTGTAGTTCCCAAAAGGCTATGCCTTTTCATCAAATAGCCTGAAAAGATACTTCCCATTTCCTTCGAATGTCTGTGTACACGTCTGTGTACCCTGACTCTCCTCCTCCTACCATACCTCCAGCTGCCTATTATATCTCAGGATTGGCACATGGAGGTTCAGTTCTGTATTTCTGAGTGAGAAGGACCCAAAAAACTTTTCTCTTTGTCCCAGAGGGGAGAGTTTGTTGGCGGAAGGGCTGCAAAATCTCCAGCTGGACAGAGGTTGTCAGGACGTTCAGCCTGAGTGGGAGGGGGAGGTGAATTTGGCATCTTGCCCTGGGGATCCCCTAAAGCAGCAGTTCTCAACCTGTGGGTCGTGACCCCTTTGGGGGTCGGTCAACCCTTTCACAGGGATCGCCTAAGACCATCGGAAAACACATATTTTCGATGGTCTTAGGAACCGAAACACTGCTCCTCTATCCGTCTCCAGGCGGGTCCGCCCACATGCAGATACGACCACATACCGGTACCCGGCGTGATGACATCATCGTGCCAACCTCATCACATCACACCCCGTACAAATACAGGTGCATGTGACAGGGTTGGCGTCATAATGTACTTATGCGGACCAGTCACACATGTGTAGAGAGTAGCTACTGTGTAGAAAGCAGCTGCTGTGTTGAAAGCGGCTACTCTGTTAAAAGCAGCTACTGTGTTGAAAGCAGCAGTATTGGAGGCAAAATGACACTTCATGAATTATAATTACTGGGTAAGTGTAAAATGATGTACTGTAAAATCATCAACTACTGCAAAAAAAAATCTGCACCATGGGAACTTAATCTGGATGCCCTATCGGTCTTTGTATATTCAGCTGTGGTTGATGTGAAAACTGCCCCCTTGTGATAGTAACAGGCATGTAAAAAAGCAACACAGGAATGGTAAATCATAGGAAACTATTGACTGAACTATGCCATGTATCATCTTTTGTATTACTAAAGCTATTGTGATATGTTATTTACATTACAATTCATAACAGTAGCAAAATTACAGTTATGAAGTAGCAATGAAAATAATTTTATGGTTGGGAGGAACTGTATTCTAGGGTCGCGGCATTAGGAAGGTTGAGAACCACTGTCCTTAAAGGAAGAGTCAGTCACGGAAGTTGCATGTTATTCTAGGCCTTGTGGATGCCCTTCCCTTTTCTCAAGTTGTGTGCATGGGTGTGAGGGAGGGAGGGGGTGACTTTGAGGATACAGCTTCGGTAGGAAACTGGTGTCCAACGCTAGAAGCCTTAACATCTTTTCTCTTTCCAGATTCAATACCGGGGACTATTCCAAATGATCCTCGTGCTGGGAATTGGGGGCAGCTTCCCTTATGGGTTTCACATTTCTGTAATCAACTATCCCTCCATGGTAAGTGTTGGTGCCCCTTCCTTTCTATGGGCTTTTCCTTCAGTCCAAACATTGCCGCTTTAGCCAGGGGCAGAGGTGGTTCTCCCTCCTGGAGTTGCGGGACCTGTGGTGCTCATCGGGGTGGGGTGGCTGGGGCATTGTGGTAGGGTGGCTAATAGGTAAACTCATGGGAAAAAGTGAAGAAACTCATTAACTGTAAAATGAATGCATTTTCTTTATTCACAGCATATTAAAAAATTCATTAATGAGACCTGGCTGGAACGACATGGCTCACCACTTCCTCAAGAGAATGTTATCTTGTTGTGGTCCTTCATAGTATCCAGTTACGGGATTGGAGGTCTCGTAGGGAGTGTCTGTTGTGGATACCTCACCACAAAATATAGAAAGTAAAACTTCTTCACTAGTTAGATCTGTTTATAGTATGGCCCTTGTTATCTCCAAATACCAAGTGTTCAAAATGTTTGAAACTCTACATTGATTGTAGCCCTCTGGCGCCCTATTCAGGGTGTTCACACGGTACGGTCAAACTAAAAGTCGAGATGGTGGCCACAGTGCTGCCCTCCAGTATTCCTTCCTTGGGGCTAAATATTAAATGTTCCAGTGCCTTCAATCTCTCTCAATTTTCCTTCCTGTCCTTCTATAAGCCTATAAACCTGAGATTATAGTCCCCGACCAATTTAGTGACCAGAGGTACTACCCTGAAAAAAGTGACACAAAATTGGTTTTCACGCTTACAACTGTTGCAATATTCTCATGATCACAGGATCAAATTTTTCGGCAATTGGCGTGTATTTGTGACAGCTGCACTGTCCCTGGGATCATGTGACCACCATATGTGACCCCTTCCCAGCCAGCTTCCAACAACCAAAGTCAATGGGGAAGCCAGATTTGCTTAATGACCGCATGATTCACTTAACAACTCTGGCAAAAAATGGTTGTAAAATGAGGCACAACCTCAATTAGTGAGCCCCTCACTTACTAAGGGAGATCTGAGGCTCAATTGTTGTTTTAATTTAACTCCCTGCCTCTGAATCCTCCTTATATGTCGTTCTTGATTAATAACCACTTGTTCAGCAACCAAAGTCACAATGCTGCTGCATGAGTGGTAGTTGCAAGTGGTCCCCAAGATTCCAGCTTCCTCAGCAGGGTGCTTGGCAACTGGCTTGTACATAAAACAGTTACAAGCTCCAGCAGTCACATGAGCACCATTTGCAAGCTTCTTCGTTGCTGTCTTGCCTCAAGCAAAGGCAATGAGGAAGCCAGCAGAAACGTTCACAAGTTCCCCCCTCCCCGCCTCGTCCTCCTGCAGCAGCCCCTGCAGCACTCGCGCAGCCCCTCACTGGCCCCTCATGCGTCCTCCTGTGGCCTGCGGCAGCTATCCCAAGCCTCAGCCTGCTCAGATTGCACCTTGCCAGCCTTCACCCTCCTTCTCACACTTGGCAGCAGCCTCTTAACTCTCCGCCCAATCTGCATCTTCCTGCCAGCTTCTCCACCAACCTTGCTTCTTGCAAGCCAGCAGGGAGTTGTGAGGAGATCCTTGCTTAATGACTCTTGATCCTCACTTAATGGTAGTAACAGGAGTGCTGGAATTGCATATTAGGATTACATCGCTTAGTGATGGAAAATCCAGTCCCAATTACTACTGTTAATCAAAGACTACCTGTCTATAGGGACATTGATTATGCTTTGATCTTGTCCTTCCATCCTGCTCTCCGCAATTTTCTAGGGAAAGACTTAACTTGGTTTTTATCATTCCTGAAGACTAAATCAAAACCAAATTCGAATAGCCCCGTTTTTCCTTTGCTGGTGGTTAGCATTCTCCTTTGAGAGTGCAGGAGTCAGCTTGGATACCATGTGCTGCCTGGTGCTTTGAAAATTATAAGTCTCCAATAGAAACCAAAAACAATTAAATGTGTGCTGCTTGTAGAGCTGTGCTTTGCTGGAAAAAAAAAACCCTTGAAATGCCTGTCCCTCACTGACACCCCTGCACCTTCTGTTGCAGAAAGAAGTGCCAGATGTTCACCAACCTGATCATGCTGACGGCTGCCCTGTTCATGGGCTTCAGCAAGATGGCCAAGTCTTTTGAGATGATCCTCCTTGGACGCCTCCTATATGGGATTGGCATTGGTAGCTATATGGGATTGGCATTGGTAGCTATATGGGGATTGGCATTGGTAGCTGTTGGCTATCTTTTAAGCGTGAGCAAGTCCATTGACTCAACACGGGCAAAGTTCTGCTGTGATCAAATATTCTGGTGGAGAGGCTGATTCAAGAGTGGTTAACTCTGAGCCCTCCTTGGCAGAGGCCTCTCCTTCTCTTTAGCCCTTTCTGTTTCGCCTGGTGTGTCATTGTAATCCTTCACTACCCATAACTCAGTAATGCATCTTGGCAACGTAAGATGGTTTTAGTGACATGACCTCTTAGATGACATGCTGGCCAATTCTTCAATACTCTTCTTTGCAACCCTTTTCCTTTCTGAAGGCTTTTCTTTCAACATTCATCCTCAATATGTGGGAGAGATTTCGCCAAAGAAGTTGCGGGGATTTACAAATGCCACGGTTGCTGTTTTTCTGAC
Organism: Pseudonaja textilis; assembly: GCF_049901715.1. NCBI lineage: Eukaryota > Metazoa > Chordata > Lepidosauria > Squamata > Elapidae > Pseudonaja > Pseudonaja textilis. The sequence goes on from NC_142004.1 coordinate 11,026,320, forward strand.
ATTAGGCAAAGTTGCAGGACAAATCATTGGTCTTGGGTAAGTCCCTTTCCAAAATACACTCTGTGAAAGCCATTTAAATCACCAAATTTAAATTGTGAACACTTAATTTAAGCTTTAATTTCACGATTTTTCATTTCAGTTGAAACTGGAGCATTTGGCTTTGAACCTAAAGATATGAAAATGTTACATATTATCTTGATAATTGCTGTGCAATAGAAATCTGATCAGCCATCTCTTTTGTCCTCTAAAATAAATAATCCAAATACAAATGAGGCAAAAATATTTTGAAAATGTTATAATAAACTCAGGAACGTGTTGTAGAATCTCAGGTTTTCCACCTTGGGTGCAATTTCATTCCACAGAATTTCAAATAGACCAAACAGTGTGGTCTTGTATTGCTTACAATAAGACTGACTTTCCAGTGAAAAGGAAAATCTCAGATCTGATTCCCATCTTTTAAAATAGCACAATAAATATATTACTTTCACACTGGCTGATAATTACACAGGTTATTTGCTATTTACACCAATCTGGATTGTCTATTTTGGTTTAAAATTAAATTTTAAATGCCATTCAATCCTTAGAGGAGGGATTTTCTTCCATCTTTGCTTGGTGAAGGAGGGAAGAAGATTGCGTCATTTCCCTCCATCTTATCCATGCTGGGTGGCACACTGGCTCAGTGGTAAAGACACTGGGCTTGAGTCAGCTGGAAAACCCACAGCCCAGGTTCGAGACCCAAGCTCCACGTGATATGATGAGTAGATAAATACAGTAGGTACCATTTTGGTGGGAAGCTAGCAGTGCTCCATGACATTACACCGGCCTTGGAAATGTCTTTGGACAGTGCTGGCTCAAAGGCCCTTGAAACAGAGATGAGATCCATTCCTTGTGGTCATCAATGTCTAGCAAAGTAAAAACTCCATCATTATCCCTGCTGAGTGTCCTTGACTCTGCAGAGACTCACAAAGTGTGGCGAATACTGTAGTGAGCAAATAAAGTCTGGTGGAGAAAAGCCAAAACCTTCTCTCGCATAGTGCAGGACAAACTATGTTCTTCCTTTTTCCGCAGGGAAATTTTGGGCTCAGAGTCCTTGTGGCCGCTCCTGTTGGCTTTTAGTGGGCTCACAGCCGCAATCCAATTGGTGACACTTCCATGCTTTCCTGACTCCCCATCATACCTTCTGATACAGAAAGGCAATGAAGAGGCCTTCCTGAAAGGTAGGAGGATCTTTCTTCTCAGACAAAAGGGGAAAAGGGGCTGGAATATGCAGTTACACTTGGAAGCGTCTCAGGTCCAGCTGTCCTCTGCCTTGGGGGCAAGCAGGACCATTAACACAGCTGAGGAGAGAGAGGAGGGGGCAGGATCTGATCTTACAAAGATAGGAAGTGGGAAGAGAATATCAAACTGCCCTGCTTGATACCTGGTAGAGCAGCCACCAAGGAAACCCTGAGAAAATTATGGGTTTCCATTGCTATGCCAATGCTCCTGAACTGAAAATTGGTTAAAACGTGATGGAATTAAAATGCCAGTTGAAAACAAATTAAGTTTCACCACAGAGAATGCTTATAAACATCTGGGTCTCTAACAATCAAATAGCATTAGGCACTTGGAGGTCAATACAGCATAACCTAGGACTATACAGAAAGCATAGGGAAAGTCCTGAAATTGATGCTTAATGGTGGAAATACTATTTAAACCATCAACACTTGAATTAGACCACTTCTTCAATCCTTTGCAGTAATTATATACCAGACACAAAACGAACTAGAAGCACTAGATCAAAAACTTGGCAAATCAACCATCAACCATGTAGTGACCTTAATAGAGTTGGAAGAGATATTGGAAATCTCCTAATCCAACCCTCTGCATAAACAGGGAACCCTATACTGTTCTGGACAAATGGCTGTCCAATCTCTATCCAGTGATAAGAGAAGTTGGTTAATTGCTAATTGTTCTCACTGTCAGGAAAGTTCTAGGCTGGATCTTTCCTCGATAAATTTCCATCCGTTACTTCATGTCCTGCCTCTCAGGTGCTTTGGAGAATAGGTTGACCTGCTCTTTATTGTACCCCATGGTGAAGGTACACTAAGGGTAGCCAAAATATATGCAATGACCTAACAAAGGAAGAAGTGTTGAAAAGCAATGAAACCATGGAAGTAGGTAAGAACAAATAGCTGATGACAAATCTAGCACTTGCACTTACTGGGCAATACCATGTCTGCAAAGGCTGCTTTGGTTACCAGTTTCTTCTTGAGCGCAATTAAACTGAGAGTCCAGGATGGAAGCAATTTGGGAGGCAGAAGAGGAATGAAAGATGAAAGGAACTTGCTCAAGCAAGAAGGAAAGTAGAAGGGAACAATATGAAACACACCTTGATAGAGGCAGGTAGCTTGACTTGGTGCACAAGATTAATTACAGCTTCCATAGGAAAGGGACTAATAAATTTGTGGTCTAATTTTTTGCAAGGAGGCAGCATGTCCAGTAGAAATCCAGACTTAATTGCCTGTTTGTAAACTGGGATCCGGTTCATGATGCTTGTTTGCAAATCCTTTGTAAGTCTCTTTAGCTATCTGAAGTTGATCTTGCAAGACTTGATAAATCACCAATTCTTAAAGTTCTTCACTGCTAAATTTGAAGAAGGGGCTTGTGAAAATGAGAACCAGGGACACCATACTTAGTAGGGAAGAGACATATGAATTGTTATATGATGTGCACTATTGTATGCATATTCTGCAATTGGCAACTGTTCCATCCAATTATCTTGCTGGAAATTTAGAAAACAAGGCAAATGGTTGTTCTAAAATACCATCCAGATGTTATGCAGTTTTAAGCCTAAGGATTCTTGTGCACTTGTTCTTGGAAATCCTTCAAATCATCAGATATGTTGATAGATGTGAACATTTCTAATAGAATGACACTTTGAAGGGAGCAACATAATCAGCTTAATTGTATTCAGGTTCCCAGGATAAAATGTCAGCTTGCTTACTATAGTTACTTGGAATGTAAAACTTGGAAATCAGATGGAGAGAAAAACAGGGATTATCTAAGCTTCCCTGGTTAGGTTTACGAGTGGATTCAGGTACTCTAAATTCTGATGGTCAGTTTTTATGCCAGGCTCCCTCGATATGATTACACCATGCTTTGAAAGCTATTCTGATGGCTAAAGCTCCTTATCCTAACTAATATACAGTAGTTACATTTAGCTGGACTTACTTTTCTTGAAATACAGGCACAAGAGAACAGCTCCAACAATAACATCCTGTCTCTACTAGGAACGTTCTCAACGGATCCCAGTGGCATAGGTTCGGTTCAAAGGCAAAATTGCCTCAAATGCTTTTTGCACCTTTGGGTCAGATTCAAGGTCAGATTAGGATCAGACCTAAGGACAAGAAAGGGTTCCCCCCATCTCAAAAAATACTTATGACTAGTATTTCTGGCAGGCCTTTGATAACTAATCAATGAAGAGTGTGTTTCATACTCTACTGTTTTTACAGTATTGTAAGAATTTTTTTACAGTATTATATTCAGATTTTGTATACACTTAAAAACAGCTGGCAATAATTCATCAATCTTAGACATAAATATTAACTCAGAACTTTGCCCCATCTCCATAATAGATGGATTGTCCATATCTCAATATCAAGTATATATTGACCTAGGGTCACCCAAGTGGGCAAAGGGACACAAGGGAGCCATCAAACGTGTCCTTCTTTCCACAGCCATCAAACAGCTCTGGGGCGAGGGAGACCATCAAGCCGAGATTGACGATATCAAGAGGGAAAAGGCAGCCATGTCTGGCACGAAAAGCCTCCGCGTCCTCGAAGTGCTGAAGGCCCAATCACTGCGCTGGCAGTTGTATGTGATGATGACCGTCATGAGCACCCTGCAGCTGTGTGGCATCAATGCAGTTGAGTCTTTGCTCAAAGGAATCCCACAACTGCTGCTGTCCCCTGTCACTGTTGGCAGAGAGTAACACAACCTGTGGCTCAGCCCATCACAAAACCCAGGTTGGCAAGATCATAGAACCATTTAAGAAAAAAAATGTTTTATTTGGTGCAGGCGGATTTGGACATTAATCTCCCCTACTTAAAATGAGGTGTTATCAACTGGACCCAAGGCCCCTTTTCTAAAAAAACAAAAAAATTAATAACCCTCTTTTTCTTCCTTTCTTAAAAACTCTGCCTATCTTCTCGTTTTTTGTTCTTTTCTAGATCTACTTCTACTCGTTTGAAGTTTTTCGCACAGCCCAGTTTGAAGAAACCCTCATTCCATACATTGCCCTGGGTGTTGGCATCTGCGAGTGCTTCTCATCCATTCTGTGTGTAAGTTCAAGAGGACGTGCAAGAAGGGAGGACCTTATTAAAGATGGGCAGAACCATGTCTTCTTTTTTCTCAAATCAGATTGAAGATGGTAGGTTATTCTTTGCTGATAGATGGTTTTCTGTGAGACAGATATGACATGATTTGCATCATCTGTATGGCTGCAATTATGTATGTTTTAAAGAGATTAGACAACTGTCCAATTTGTCTGAAATGGTCTAATGTCTCCTGCTTGAGCAGGGGGTTGATCTAGAAGACCTCCAAGGTCCCTTCCAACTCTTTATACTGTTAATTAAGATTTGGGAGAATACTTGTTAGCATTCCCACAATTGGCCCGTCAAAATGTATTTTCTCTTTATTTCCTTCTGCATTTCAGAGTTCCCTGATTGAGCGTTTTGGGCGGAAGCCTCTACTGTGGGGAGGATACGCTGCCATGGTGTTGGTGTTGGCTGCACTCACAGTAACTCTTTCATTCCAAGTAAGGGAGGTATTTTAGTGTCTGCTTCTGGCCATGGTAAGGTATAGCAAAATGAAAATGGGATGGATGGCTCCACCAGAAGGCATGGTGATTAAAAAAAAAAATAGATTGTATAGAGATGGACAGGCTAACGATGAAAATAAAAGACAGAGAAGATTCAATTTATTATAGGGCCTGGGATGCCTGGGATGAGTGGCTTAGAAATAAAAAGAAAATAAAATGGCAGTTAGGAAGAGAATGAGGGAATATGTAAATATACCACGGAGAAGATTGAGATGTAAGGATAAAAGATATTGATTTATAGTAAGAGTAAGATGTAATGGTAAAGGAATAAGTAAATACATATACTGAAAAATTTGAGTAAATGCAAAAGATGTCTTGAAGTTGATAACAATGTATAAAGTTTTGTTTTATGTTTTTTAAAATTTGGAAAATTTATAAAAAAAATATTTTAAAAAAGAAAGAAAATGGGATGGACGGCAAAATGAAGACCATTCAGATATGCTTTGTGGGCATATTTCAGGAGCCCCATTCTAGATCAAGAGGGCCAAATTTAATTAATCCAATTTGACACCTCAAATCTCCAACTGCCTTAGCAAAAGTCAGGAATCAGAGTGTGGTTGCTGTTACATTTAAAGGAGCCTTTTTTTCTTTCTAGCATCGCTTCTTTTGGATGCACTACTTGAGTGTCGTTTTCATCTTCCTCTTTGTCGTCTTCTATGGAATTGGACCTTGTGAGTATCTCCACCCTGGGCAGATTGCTGTACAGGCTTGGATGGGGAAGAACCATCTCCCACCCAAGATCGAACAGCCGTGGGGGGCCGGGGCCACCCAGACCTGCAGATATTCAGTCTTTCATCTTGAATGGAATTGCAGTCCCCTTTCAGGTGTGGTACACAATTTGGGGATCTTCCGGGACTCACAGCTCCAGCTCAAAAAGAGGTGGTAGCTATAGCCAGAAAGGTCTTTCCATAGTTTCCTCTGGCATGCTAGTTGTGCTCTTTCCTAGATCCAGGGGTGCTTCAGATAGTCACTGATGATCTGGTCACCTTTCAGCTTGACTACTGCAATGCAGTCTCTGTGGGGCTACACTTGAAGACTCCCCTGGAAATTCCAACTGGTCCAGAATACAGTGGCGCAGTGAACAAGCATGCTTCAAGACGCCCATATAACACCTCTGCTTCACGGGCTGTACTGATTGCCAGCTTGCTTCCTAGTGCAATTCACTACTTCTAAAGCCATACACTACTTAGGGCTTGGTTACTCGAGGGGCCGCCTGTCTCCCACAGTATCTGCGTAGCTATTTTGATCTGTTGGCACACTCCAGGTTCCGATGATTAAACATCATTTATCAGGACCACAGAATCTCACCTGCTCTGTACCAATCCTGGCCCTCTGGAATGAGGCTCTCCTTAAGATCCAGAAGGCCCACACTCCACTATTGTTTAGAGGAGCCATGAACCTGGCTCTTCACCCAGGTCTTTGGCAAGGAAGAGAGGGATCCTTTGCTTCATTTCCAGTCTATCATTCTTCCCATCTTGTATTTCTCCCCCCAAAATTGATTTTATTGTAATTTCCTTCTTTTGAATGTTGTAAGCAGCTTAATCACTGGGAGTCAGCTGGCATGCAAATTTGACAACTAAATAAATGAAGTTTGTGGTCAAGGACCTTATAACTCTGCTTTAAACAACCTGCTTTTCTGTTGTTAGTCACTGAATATCTGAGTTGTGTCCCTTAATCCTCCTCAGGGACAATGTTTTCTGGAATGATGAGTTCCTAGTAAGAGAATGCAATAAGGCTGCTCACTCAATTTCAGGAATGAAGAGCAGCGGGATCCCAAGATGACTTACTCTTGCTGCCCTCAGAAACACATCTATCCTCGCCTGGTCCATCCATAGCTACAAGAAAACCTTTCTCTTCGCTCTTCCCACAGCTGGAGGCCTCACATGAGCACTGACTCTGTCATATTAGGTATTCTTTCTCTCCCTCTTTGCTAGCTGGTGCCACAATATCAGTTATGGTGGAAATCTTCAATCAAACATACCGTCCATCTGCCTTTGTAATTGTGGGATTTATCAACTGGATGGGTCTCTTTCTGCTTGGGATGATCTTCCCATTCATTGTGGTAAGAGTAACTTGATTTGGCCATTGCACCTGAGTCACCAAAAGGACCAGATATACACACTAGCTTAGCTGCACCATAATATGAAATAGAAAAACACAGGGCTTGTTTAATAAACTAGATCCATCCTGTCTTTAAATTTAAACATTGAAGAATGCAACACTGTGTGCCTTTTTTAGATTTTAATTTTCCCTTTTCTCTGTTTTCAGGAATATCTTGGTCCGTTCTGCTTTCTGATTTTTATAGGAATCCTGGCCGTTTCAAGTGTAATCATCTACTTATATCTTCCAGAAACAAAAGGAAAATCTATTCTCGAAATTACAATGGAGTTTAATAAGCTAAATTATGGAAAGAAACAAGTTTTTCTCTCAGAAAATAGTTATCCAAAGGACACTGTACTTTGTACCAAACTTTAACTCTTGAACTGCAAAATCTCTGTATTTGGAGAACTGTACAGCACATAAAATTCACCAATCACAACACTACTGCATTTGTTCTGAAATTTTGCATAGCTTCAAAGAGCAAAATCCACCTCTTCACATTTGAAGGACATTTGGTGTGTCATATTGTACTCTGCACTGCAAACAAAGCCTGTCTTTTCAGTTCGTGTCCAGAGATCATAATATTAACTGGCTACCACCTATATATTTTTGACCATATCCAGAAGACGCCCGATATCAGTTTTTAAAACTATTTGACCCAATTATCCCTTTGTCTTGAAGAATATCTTTACTCCGTCTCTCTCACACACACACATTTTACACAAAAGGTATCAGCAGTGGTAGTCCTGAACTGGATCCTTGATTCACTAACAAGAAATCATAAATTACTCCTGGGTGCTTTTATATTGAAGCACCCAAGAAAGAGCATCAGTGATGAAATTCTTCCCCCTTGGCAAGTAATCAAGGGTAAAATTGAACTGATTGACGTACAAAGCCCATCACACTTGCTTAGTTTCCTTGGGGTTTTCAGGGCTTCTAAGTTCTTGTAGTCAGTCCACACTTCAAAAGGGATCTTATTGCCTGCCAGGTGTTTTTTTGGCCTGGCGATACTTCAGACGGGGGTGTGCTATGTGGCACGATGCCCCCTCAGGCCCAAGTAGACAGTCCCTGAATTCTCAGAATGAATCCCCCTTTTCTTCTCCCTCAAGAGGAGCTTGCGGTGGAAGTTCGTAAGAACTGACTGCCACGCGAGGACGGCATTCCAGCTCCCAATTCAAAGATTTCTAAAGGCTCTTGTGCCAGGCCCCCTTCAGGTGCTTCTTAGCCAGAAAGCTGAGATTGCGGTCAACATCTTTCTGGCATGGATCAGCGGTCCGCAGGGCTGTTTTGAGGGTTTTGGGAGTGAGGAGAAAGAGTAAAAAAAGCAGGTCAGTTTTCCCCGGGCCTAGTGTGGAAATGTTTTGAATCAGGAGCCCCAACAGATGCAAGTGAGGTGTGGAGGTGTTGGGGACTGGAGCCCCACCATGGGACACAGTGCCGGTCTGGCCAAATTTGGACAGAAGGAGTGGAAAAGTCTGCTTGTAGGAGCTGCAGAGAAGTTGGAAAGGGGAGATAATTTTGGGGCGCAGCCGTCTCTTCCTCTTCGGGGAGAGAATGGTTGCGGAGGCACCTCTGGGAGAAAGGGGAGGCCAGAGGGACGAGCTCCACCTCAGACCTCGGAGGGAGCTGCCGACAGGGAACCCCCTGGTTTTCACAGGTGGGGGGATTAGGCAGAAGTCCTGGGGGAGAAGCCCCAAGCCAGAGCTGCAAAAGGCGTCCAGGAGCATCCCCAGCTGTGGAGGGGCTTTAGAGTGCAGCACTATTTACAGCTGAGAGCCCCGCTGAAGCATCAACCAGGAGATGGCAAGTTCGAGTCCTGCCCAGCGCATAAAAGCCAGGTGGGAGACGTTGGGGCAGAGTCATCCGCTCCCAGCCCTGGGAAGCAGGAAACGGCCAGCCACTCCTGAAAACGCTTGGATAGAAGCGCATCTTCCGTCTTCCTTCCCCTCTTCCCTTCTGGAAGAAGTTTCCCCTCAGAAGAGACGGCTGTGGACATTCTCCATTTCCCCTCAGGGCCGCCTCCTCCTCCTCCTCTTCCCGCCTTTTCTTTGCTCCGCCTCCCGGCCCAGGGTTGGGGGAGGGGGGCGCAGCTCCGCCCATCGCGAGAGGGGATAAACGGGAGGGGGGGACGAGGAGGAGCCTCTGGAGGGGGGGGGCGTGCTCAGCGCCACAGCAGCAGCAGCAGCATCTCCCAGCATCCGCAGCCCCGCCGCCGCCGCTCCTTCCTGCAGCCATGCCGGTCTTCGTCATCTCCACCAACGTCTCGCGGGACGCGCTGCCCGAGGGGCTGCTGGCCGAGCTCACCGAGGAGCTGGCCAAGGCCACGGGCAAGCCGGCGCAGGTGAGGGCCGGGCCGGGGGGGGGGCCCGAGGGGGGCTCTGGGCGCGGGATGAGCGCTCCCTCCCTCTTTCTCTCCCTCCCCCCGCAGTACGTCTCCGTGCAAGTGAACCCGGACCAGGTGATGTCCTTCGGGGGCTCCAGCGCGCCCTGCGCCGTATGCAGCCTCCACAGCATCGGCAAAATCAGCGCGCCGCAGAACAAGGCCTACAGCGCCATGCTGAGCGCGCTCCTGACCAAGCGCCTGCGCGTGCCCGCCGACAGGTAAGGGGCAGGGGCGGTGGGCGGGGCGGTGGGCGGAGCTCCCTCCGTCTCTCCCTCTCACGCGTTCCTGCTTTTTTTCTCTTCCCCCCTTGCAGGGTCTACATCAACTTCCACGACATGGCCCCGGCCAACGTGGGATGGAACGGCTCCACCTTCGCGTAGCAGCGGCGCCGGCGCCGGGAAGGGGCGGGGCTTGGGGGCGGGGCAATAAAGGCTTCTGAACAGTCCTTCTGACTCCGGCTGTCTTATTGGCGCGGGCGAAGGGCGGTGGGAGGGGGGGTGGCCTGGGCGCCCTCCAGCGTCATCAGAGCGCGCCGCCGGCAGACATGGCGCTCTTCGTAGTTCCCAGGTGGGTCCGGCGTGCTATGGGATCCGCGTCGGGCTGGCTGGCTGGCTGGCTGACCGAACCGGCCCGTGGGGGGGGGAAAGGAGGAAGGGAGGCGGGCGGATTTCTTGGGCAAACGGTCGGGGCCTCTTGAGCCAACCTTGGCCGCTCGAAGCCCAGAATTCCCCGGCCAGCTTTGCTTCTGGGAGCTGAAAGTCCGCCGGGCTTGAAGTGGCCGAGGTTGGGGACCCGGTTCTTTGGAGGGTGGGGGCGTCTACCGACGGCGCTTCTTCGTTTGCTCGGGCGTCAAATGGAGCGCGGAAACAACAGGCCCCGTCAGAGGCCTCGCACGTGGGCCCTGAAGCGTCCCCGAGAGGCTTCAAGCGCCAAAGGTTGGAGACAATCCAAAAAAGGGGCACTGGGTGCGGCGGGCTCGAGAGGTCAAAGAGACAAAAAAGCAAGAAACGGGCAACGCTTTCAAAGTCTCCGGAATAACCGGGCCAAGGGGGGTTGGGGGTGCAAACGGTGTAAGCAAAAGCCCGAAGTCATGAAGCGAGTGAGCCTTAACGCAAAAGCCGTTCCTTAACGGAGGAGGCGATTGGCAGAGTAGGAATAATCGGATGTCCCGACTATTAATAATGTCTGGAACGGGGTTTTAAGAGGCTATTGCCCCTAGAGCGTCCTAAGCGCTGGTGAAATCTACGAGGGGCAAAATTTCCAGAGGTCGATTGCAAAAGGCCCCGCTGCCTGGATCCGTAGGTGTAATGTCCTCTTGCATTAGGATATTCAGGTGCAAATGAAGGCCATCCCCACCTGAAGAGCTGGCAGCTGCATGTCACGTATATAAGAGATCTTCCAAGCTATCTGATGAAGGATGGTTTGCACAAATGCTTCTCCCAGGGTTACAAAGCTTTAGGATAACCACCTGCCTCAGGGATAAAGGAATTGCAATCCTTATCCCCAAAACTGAGGATGATGGGAGCTGTGGTTCAACACCCACAAGGTTACTGATACTATTGCTTGTCTTTTTTCTCCCAAGTTTTAAAATATTACACTCTTTCAACATGTTTATGTGATGGTTGTGATGTCACAGCACCGCCACCTGGAGTCACATGAGCACATTTGGAGCACTCTCCTCTGCAACTGCCTGCATTTACTGCTGTTTGCAGCTTGCAGTCATCTGTGGTCACATGACTGCAGTTTATGACAGTTTTGCTGGAAACCAGTATATTCAGTTTTCCAGCAAAAACACTCCATAATGAACAATGGGTTTGGTTAACGACCACAGCATTTGCTTAATAACTGCTACAAAAGATGTGAAATTGGGTTCTGTCCCTTGGTAACCCACTTTACAACGGCATAATTTACAAACACAATTGCAGTCATGACTCAAGGACTACTTTATATATACAATACAGGTAGTCCTTGACTTACAGCCATTCATTTAGTGACTGTTCAAAATTACGAGGGATTTATAACACTTTTATTGTATCCATAACAATTTTTCAAACTACCACTGCAGCATAGCTAGGGTCCTGTGATCAAAATGTGGATACTTGGCAACTGGCATGTATTTATGACAGTTGCAATATCCCAGGTCATCTCTTGTGACCTGATCAAAGTCGACAGGAAAGCCAAATTTAACTTGTAACAACTGCACTATACATTTAACTGTTGGGAAAAAAGGTCATAAAATGAGGCGTGGCTCAACTGTCTTGTTTGGCAGCAGAATTATGGCTTAATTGCGGTTGTAAATTGAGGACTACCTGTATTAATCATTCTCATACCATGGCAGGACTTGAGCAGCTTTTGATCTTGGGGCGCCAAGATGCCAGGATTTACCATCCTTCATTCTGGATGGGGTGGCACTGCCCCAGATAAACCTGGTGTGCAATATAGGGGTCTTTCAGAATTCATGATTTGCTCAGCAGGAGGCAGTCATGGCTAGGAGGGTCTTTGCCTTCAGGTGCTATCATAGAACGTAAAATAATAGGGTTTGAAGGGACCTCTGCCCATGGCAGGGTACCATTGTGCTCTAGCTGTGCCCATTCCTGGACCAGGAAGCCTCATACTGCCCTGGTCACCCCCTGTTGGACAACTATAATACATTCTGCATTGGGTTGCATTTGAAAAACAACTGGAAGCTTCAGGGGTGCAAAATGTGCGGGTATTTATGTGCACACTTCAATCTACTCAGTGTCCTGCATTAGCTATCAGTTTCCTTCTGGGTTTAGTTCAAAATGCTGATGGTGATCTATAAAGCTCTACTTAAGGTATTTTACCAGCCTTTTGAAAAATTCTCAAAATGTTTAAACTATCAGTAGTCAAAAATTAAAGTGCCAGTTTGGAAAAACAAATATACTAATCAGTGTAATGCTGTTATCTGTTTTTTAATTATGCCTGAGTCTCTGATTTAACTCTCTCCACATTTTTGGATCTTGTACAGCTTCTTTCAGTTGTTTATACCCTGGCTGGCAGTAGCTTTTGGCAGCCTCGTTTTCTTTTACCACTGATCATTCTGAGCATAACTGCATAACTATCTAATAAGTAACTAATGGAACAAGGAAACTCTTCAGTTAAGATTCTGTCTCAGAAAATTCTTTTTGCTTGAAATCAGTAGCCTTAAAAGTAGCATACACTGCTTTAAAACAAAAGCAAACATGAAAACGGAGGGAAGGTAGCTAAAAAGTTGAATATTCAACTGAACATTAAAGATACTACTTGGTCCTTTCCTCCCATCAAACCACCAAGGATGAATAACTTGTGCATATGTTAAAATGACTTTCCTTGGAAAATCCCCAGGTATGTTAGTGATGAAGAGGATAATCCAGAATGTAAGTCCCAGTTGCTCTTACATCGGCTGCAGGAGCAAGCAAAGACTCGGCAGCTGCAAAAACAGGAACAGAACTGGCCCACTTCTGGGCAACGAAAGAGATTGGCGCCTGGAGCCCCTGAAGAAGAGACCAAAGGGGAATTAAAGAAAACAAGCAAAAAGAAGAAAGTAAGTCAGGAATCTCTTTCAGCCCAAAGTCACAGAGAAAAGGAGCCAAGACGACATACTTTTGGGGCAGAAAGTTTGCCCGAGAAAGATGGCTCAAGCAAACGTAAGAAGAATGGTGGGAATTCTAGAACACCTCAAGGAAAGACAGAAGCAGTTCAAGGTAAAACAAATTTTGGTTTTGATTGGGTCCTTCTGGGAGCTGTATTCGAGCAGGTTTCATTTGGATACCAGTCACAGTATTGAAGGACTGTTAATCTTTAGAGCTGTTTTTTCAGACTGTTGAGCAGAGCACTCATTCCGTAGTTGCAGTTTCCCTAAGACAAATGCAACAAACTTTGTGAGTCTGGGGTTTTACTTTTCTTAGCACAATCTACACTCACTCGTTTTGTTCAGTGAATTATTTTCTTCCCTTCTTGCTTGCATCATGTGGCTGTTAATGCAGGCATCTCATTGGAATCAATATTTCTGTTACCAACAGACTGAAAAACCCAAGTCAGCACAAAGTAGACTACCTGTGCAATTCTTTCTATAGCTTTTTGGTTTGGTACTTTTTGAAAAGGGTACTTGACAGTCCACCGTCAGGTCCAGCAGGAAGGGCACATTGCAGGACCTGTCCGTCATCTGATGGGGTCCAGGAGGAGAGCCTTTTGTGTTTTGGCACCCAACCACCCACCCAACATCATTCCCCCTGAGGTCAGACTGACCTTACCGGCCTTCTAGAAAACCTGAGCTTTGCCATCTGGCAGGGGGAGTTGCAGAACTGCAAAAGGGGAATACTACTAGTGAGTTTGGGTGTGCCTGCTCACGGATTATTATTATTTTTTAAATAGTTTGAATTGCCTTCCTTGTTATATTTTGGTTGTCCTTGTTTGTGCTTTTTTATTCTGCAAGCTGCCCAGAGTCACATATGTGAGATGGGTGCCTGTAGAAATTGCACAAACGAACTAATACTATTAGAAAATACCATTTCTTATATTATTACAAAACGTTGTCTACCTAGAGCCTCTTTCTGCCTGAAAACACACACCCTAAGATCAGCCACTTCCTTCCATAAAATGTTTCTTGAACACCAAGTTATTTGTGTTATGTCTGTCCCTTTTATCAGGAGATGAAGGTATGTTGGAGACTCATCCGGAAAGTCGAGCTACCCCAGAAGAAGAAGGTATGGGAGGTTTTGGAGACAAAGAGAGCCAAGCCAGTAAGGATCAGAGGATGCAGGCACCAAATCCAAGGACAGCTTCTTCACCTTCCAGCATGATTGTCCTTGGTCCTTCTGATCAAAGGAATCTGCACAAGGTAACATGATGGTTAACCAACATCAAATCAAACCTTTACTATGGCCACGGTCCAAAAGGAGTTTGGGGTGCAGTCAATTTAAAAGTCCAAAAACTACTTCAGTCTAAAACTGCAAGCAAGAGCCAGCCCAAAACACTTACCAGCTCCCTCAGAAGGAGAAGGAACCCACCACCCACTCCCAAACTACACCTAGCCATTTCATTGAGAAAGTCTTCTCCTCACCAAGGCTCCTGGCTGGCAGTTCCTGCCACACTTATTTAATGAAAACTCTGCCTTTTTAATTTGCAGGGCCGCTGCCTCCTTGGCCCCGGTTTAAGGCAGATTGTTTGAGCGTTGGAGAAGAACAGAAACCTTGACGGGAGCTATTGAGAGGGTGGGTGGGGCTTCCCTTCGTGGGTGGGTGGGTCCAGAGCAGAGGCTTCTAGGGATTCCTGCCTAGGTTGGGCTCTCAAGAAGGTGAGGGCTCTGCGTTTAACTTCCAGGTGCCGCCTTTTGTGCCACGGTGGTTCAGCCAGCCGCAGCAGTTCCAGAGGCAGATCCGAGAGAACCTCGTCCCTCTCCAGGATGTTCCAGTCATTCACCCTAAGCTGAGAAAGAAGCTGCTAGCCAATGGAATAGCCTCTCTCTTCCCAGGTATCACAAGCAGGAGGAGAGCCGGCCACATATTTCTGAAGTTCATTTGCCAAGTTTTCATATTGGAAATGATGTAGTAATAAAACGCTACTTTCACTTTTTGTACGTTAAACGTTAGCAGACAACCTTGGGGGGATAGTAGTTTTGATCAACTAATGTTTTTGCTTTAAGCCTATTGTTTTTGGTGAGTCCTGTTTGAGGCCACTGGAATGAGTGGTGTGGTGGCCTAAAGGATAAGTCGCTCACCTCCCATTCCAAAATTTGAGAGCTGAATCCAAGTTAGTGGCAGGTATTTCTGCCTCAGAAAAAAAAAATATCTGCAGTGAACACGGTGTGGCATCAGGAAGGGCAACCAGCCGGAAAATGCTCAGTTCCATTCAATCACCCCAACTCTGCTCCCAACTAAGGGACTACAGGGTCGTAAAGAGGCAGTTTATTTAAGGCCACTATAGCCTTCTTTTGATATTTAATTTGAAACCGTTATTATGCAGGGCACTTGCTACAGAACTCAAGAAATGTATTGTTATGTGGAGCAAATCTTTGAGCTAAATTAGAATTACCTAAAAAATAGACACAGACATGGACAGATGCCTCTCTGGTACCTCTTTGTTCTTCAACCTTCTGCCAACATTCATGAATCCGTTTTCCTGTGAATGAGGAAGGAGGCGCTCTCTTTGTGTCATAGAGGCTCTTGCCAAAGAAGCTCACAGTAAACACCCAAACGAACCTCCAAGACCATCCTCACCAGTACTGACAGGGCAATCCACTAGAACATCAACTAAGAGCAGACCCCACTCCTTACGGATGATGTTACCTATGGGTAATGAAACGTTTGCAAGAATGCAACCAAGCTCAGAGAGCACCAAGGACCTGCCAGGATTTCAAGTAACATGCGTATAGCAAACAGCACTCTGAGGCAAGCTGGTTCCTCAAATATCCGTTTTTATTGGACATACCTTAATGGCATAGGCTGATGAAAACTGACTCTGCAGTTTTCATCTAATTAAAAGTTTCCCTCCCCTTTCCAAACAGTCACATGGCCCAGTCAAGGTGTCATC
This sequence comes from Pseudonaja textilis, assembly GCF_049901715.1. NCBI lineage: Eukaryota > Metazoa > Chordata > Lepidosauria > Squamata > Elapidae > Pseudonaja > Pseudonaja textilis. The sequence goes on from NC_142004.1 coordinate 11,042,195, forward strand.
CGGTTGCCTGGTTGACTTCACTCATCCTTCTTCCAGCCATCGGTGGGAATGTCCTTGGTTCCCAGGAGAAAGTATTTTGTTTTGGCTACAAAACCCCAGCTATCTGTCTCTATTCCACACTCCCTATCCCTCAGCTCCAGTCTGGCAACATTAAAGCCTCAAAATGGCCTCAGTCGGGTCAGCTTCAAGGTTGACCGGACCCCTAGGTGCCTTCTGCCAATCCATCTGCCCCGCTTCTTCCTCCTCATTTCCTTATTCTGTCTAAAGAGTAGAATTTGCCCAAGAGCTCCATGGAGGTTGAGGAGAGGCCCAATTCCCTTGCCTCCTTCCCTTGAGAACAATAACGAGAGGATGGAGCTCAGCTTTCAAGGAAGCCTCATTCAGATGCAAAGCACGGACGTTTACTCTTGTCTCCACATCTCTTCTTCCGCCTTTTCATTGCTACATTAGTGGTAAACCGTTGTTTGCCTCATCTGGAAGCACAAGTAGGGGGTTGGCCCACAAGAGGAAGCGGGCAAAGATTCATGGCCTGCTGGAGTACCATTTTTTAATTAAAGGAGACTAAGTGCTGCTCAAAGCCATTGGATATCTGATAGAAGAGAACATTTTTAGCTCAGGATGGAACTGTGGGACCCACTGATGATGTTACCTAGTTTGGCAATGAAACGTCTGCAAAGAAACCATCAAGCTCAGAGAGCGCCAAGGACCCTCCACCAGGTGTTCTGTTGAGTGCTGTTATTACCTGTGGCAAACACCTAAAGGTTTTCTTCATATCAATGGACGTTTGAGACATGTTACCTTTCCCCCACACCCCCTGTTTTGTGTGAAGCTCTTCTCAAGCATTCTCTTGGGTGGCAACCCACTAACGCTTCCCACTCTCCTCTTCAGTTCAGGCTGAAGTGATTCCAGCCATCTTGGATTGTGGGCCCAATGGGGCTTTGGCTGGCAGGGGTGGCTACCCCCCAAGCGACATCTGCGTTTCAGCCCCCACCGGCAGCGGCAAGACTTTGGCCTTCATCATTCCGGTGGTGCAGGTGAGCTTCAGGTGGAATCGAGCACTGCTGGTTGTGTCTGGGGGTGTGCAGGGCATCATCCAGAACCAAAGCTCCCCCTGCCCCCCTGCAGCCAATGCTGCGAAGCGTACGATACGCCAGAGAGGATCAGTGGAAGCATCCAGGGAGACCTGGATTTCTGCATTTTTGAGTATTTACTCCAATTGCAAAGATTGGATTTTCTTGCCTTAAAACTGAAAGCTTTGTAGTGAGTTTTAAGTAGCTTCGAAAGATGAAATAGAAGAATTAGAGTGAAAGGAGTGTAGGTCATCTGAAGGGACAACAGCAACTGATAATGGCGGTCAGTGTTCTGGGAACTCTCAGCCCGTGTTCCGGTGGGTGGGTGTTTCTCTGTACAGGGAGGTGTATTGGGGACACTTATTTGGGAGGATGTAGCAAAACTCTTAACATTGTGTCTGATCTCCTGTTTTTGTTTTGGCAGGCCCTGTTGGACCGCGTTGTCTGCCATGTACGGGCTCTGGCAGTCTTGCCCACCAAAGAGCTGGCCCAGCAGGTATCATCTGAAGGGGGCGGGGTGGTCTTTGTGGCTCCTATTTTCCCCTCCACACACAGCTTGAGAACAGTCCTGAGTATCAATACAAGAAAATGAAGGAGTTGCTACAACCCTCTGCTCACACTCCTTTGTTGCATCTGCACAAGAGCCTCATAAAATTGGCAGACAGACTTGTGGCTCGTCATGTTTGCTATGAATTTTGTTAGAGCCCCGAGAGCCACTTGCCGGGTGACCCGAGCGTAGTGGGAGGTGCCACAGTTGTTACTGATGCTCCAGCAGAAGAGACGATGAGGAGCTCAGGCTGGAACACTGAAGGTTTTGGTGCTCTCTGAGCTTGTTGATCTCTTCCAGATGTTTCATTACCAGGCTAGGCAATGCCGTTAAGAAGTTTCTACGAGATCAGTAACTATTATTTGTTTTTAATAACGCTTTAAAAAATAAATGCAATAAATATTCATTTTTAGCCAAAAACAATTAAGATTACAATCAAGATGTTCCTAGAGCAGTGGTCTGCGAGAAAATTTTGGTGGTCCACAGAGAAATGTCACCCCCAGAGCACCCCCCCCCAAAGCAATTAATCCAGGCTGTGCAGAACACAAGGCTGCGCCACCCACATGGCCCATGGGAACCCTCCCCGCCTACTCCCTCCTTACCTGGCAAACTTGCCTGCTAAGTTGCTATTTTTCTTTTTTATTTCCCGACCATCAGCTGTTCTGCTGTGCCAGGAGATTTAGATTAGCTAGAAAGCAGGAAACCGTTGGATTTCTTGCTTTCTAGCTAATCTTTAGATCTTTGGCACTGCTTTTAAGCAGAGCGGAATTTTCCTTAGGACTGAAGCTTCTATTATTCAGGTTCAGGTAGCCGATGGCAGAAAGATAGATCTCTGAATGAATGTGTGAGCAACTCAATCTGTGAGCAACTCAATCTGCCTGCCTGCTTTGCCTGATTTTGGGTAAAAGTTGCTCTTTTTAAAATAGTAATTTAAATATTTACGTAAATATTTATAATATTTACATACAAGCCATGCCCAGCCAGTCACATGACCATCAAACCACACCCACAAATTAGGCCACACCCACAGAACCAGTTAAGAAATTTGAATTCCACCCCTGCCTCTGTGTGTTTGTGTGTGGGGGGGACGGAGGGAGAGAGAAAAAGAGATTAGATCGGATATCTCTCTCTCTCTCCCTCTCTCTCTCTCCCTCTCTCCCTCTCCCACCAACGTCAGCAAGCCACCGTCAGTCAAAATTTATATTAATGGTCCACAGGATTTAAAATTGTGAGTTTGGTGGTCCCTGAGGTCCAACAGGTTGGCAACCGCTGTCCTAGAGAGCTCGATCCATTCCTGGCAGGCCTTCCTTTATTTCTTACAAAAGGCTTTTTTGCAGGGTCAGGGGAGCCTCCCTTGGAGAGAATCCCACCACAGAATCTCCCGATAAGAAGTCCCTGCTTTAGCTGCCTCAGTGTCAACCCCCAGGGGAGGCGTTATAACCTGGGCTCCCGGGTGACTTTGAGGCACGCAGCCTCAAGCACAGTGTGCAGAATAACAGCAGCTCTTCTGGCGGCCAGGGAACCTAATGGGGGATGGGGCTAGATGACCTCTCTGCAGAACCTTTGGGTGTTCCTAATTTTGGGGATCCTTCTAACGAAGGATAGGTTGGAAAATAGAAGTTGAGGAGATGCCGCTCTGTTTACTGTTTTCCTTCCCTCCCAGACGTTCACACGCTCATGTTCTGTTCCTCTCTCTTTCAACATTGACTTCTTTTGATAGGTGGCTAAAATATTCAACATTTACACTGATGGGACTGGGCTGAAAGTTGTCCAGGTTACTGGACAGAAATCTTTTGTGAAAGAACAAGAGTCCCTTGTCGAGACAACGTAAGTCCTGACCTCCTGGGCCTTTGCATTCATTTAATCGTGCTGCCTCGACCTGTTAGCTTTGAAACAAGAGAGATGAAATTTGTCACCATCCTAACTAAGAAAGACTCAACTGCAGCAGCTTTTCTGACCCGGAAAAGAGGATTGGCTGGGAGGGGCAGCTAAAGTCCAAGTCTGCTGCATATCTGCATTTGTGAATCTTTCATCCCGACATGACCTTGAGTACGCTGTGGCTTGACCTTGGTTGTCCTGTTAGATGATGTGTGGTGCAGCCTCCGGGCTGGTTGTCCTGTCAGTTTCCCATTTGCTGGAGGCTTTCTGGTTCCCAGAAAAAGTTGGGAAAACAAGTCAAAAGCCTGGGATGAATCAACTTGTGGAAGGGACCCAAAGCGGCATTCCCACGGGTGCTGCTACTAATTGCTCCGCCTTGTTGTTGTTTTTGGGCAGGCTGACGGGACATCGTAGCCTGGCAGACATTGTGGTAGCCACCCCAGGACGCCTGGTAGACCACCTGCAGCAGAGCCCCCAGTTCAGCTTGCGAGAGCTTCGTTTCCTGGTGAGGAAAACCAAAACCGTGTCTTTGGGCAGCCATTGCGAGAACATCAGAATTCCTCCTGTGTCCCAAAAGGTTTTCAGGTTTACTTCTGCAAATTCTAGCATGGAATTCATGAGGTCAGCATATTTCTGCTGGCCTTTGCCTTTGATTGGGCCTGCAGATTGGGAGCAGGGGAGATGGCTGCCTAGCTGGGCTCTTGTTAGTTCAGTGAGCTTTCCGGCAGGAGCAGCTGTCGCTGGAATAACAAGCTTATGCATCACAAGCTTTTTGCCCAAAAGATCCTGCCCCTCCCTTTTCCTCCCCACAAGAACGAGCCACCAGCCCAGCCTAAGTTCTCGGCAAGACACGCTCACCGTGGTTTCCAGCCTGCCAGAGCAGAGTCCCATGTCCCAATGGGTTCCCCTTCCCCTCTTATTTCTGAGGGCAGATCATGGATGAAGCAGATCGCATGATTGACAACATGCAGCAGGATTGGCTCCAGCAAGTCGTAGAGGCTGTGCACCGGCCTGAAAGGGGCTCCGGTCCCGGCGGGCTGTTCAGAAGGGTGCAGCCAGGTCCCTGCACGGCAGCCAGGTAAGCGGTTTCTGCGGAGAGTCTGCATGCGCCACAGAGACCCCCTTGGGAGGAGAGGGGGACCGCGCCTCTCAAAAGAACCAACCGGGAGGATGGTGGACAAACCAAGAGGGCGGCTGGCTTTCCAGGAGGAAGGTTCTCCCTTCCCTGTTCTCCCTTTCCAGGGCTTGCTCCCCCCAGCTCCCTCTGCAGAGGCTCCTCTTCTCAGCCACTCTGACCCAGAACCCCGAGAAGCTGCAGCGGTTGGGCCTCTACCAGCCTCGCCTCTTCGCGCCGGTTCAGTCTGGGAAAGGGAGCGACGGGCTTGGCTCTCAGTCGTGCGTCAGCGAAAAGTACATTCTCCCCGAGGGGCTCTCCGTAAGTGTCCTCTTCCCCGGATCTTGTTTGTAAGTTTTGTGCCTTTGCCCAGGAAAATAGGTTTATTTGCTTAATCCTGTCACAGTGTAGCCATCCTCGAGGTAGTTACTCCAGGATGCCCCCAAAAGGCATCTAATAGGGCGGGAACTAGAAGCATCTCTTTCTCTGGTTTTGGATACCAGACGGCTCTGTTTTCCAGCTTGGAAGGTGGAATAGATGCCTCATCAGCTGCTGCAAGAGTGGTAAACAAACGGGTGATTCATAAAAGAATTCAGTCACTAAATAGGCATTGGAAGCCTATTGCTGTAAAAAAAACAGGAAGCGGAACTTTTATCCCCTGTGGCTGCTGGGCCGGCCTGGAAAAGCTCTTCAGAATATTCTGCCCCCGAGTGAGGTGGCCTCGAGCGAGCCAGACTCCCAGGGCAAATGCTGCCTTTCCTTCTCTCTCTAGCATTATTACGTCCCTTGCAGCCTGAGTTGGAAACCGCTGTTCCTCCTGCATTTCCTGGTGAGACTGAAGTTCACCCAAGTGCTCTGCTTCACCAACAGCAAGGAAACCTCGCACAGGTGAGGTTTCCTGGCAGAGCTGAACTCGGATCAGGCCCCAGGTTGTGGGTCCCCGGTTCCTATTGCCTGATCTGGGTGGCAAACAGCTCCGTGGGGTTCGCAGCAGGGATCTCGATCAGCTGTACTGATCCCCCTCGCGCAAAAGCAGCCCTATCTTCCACACAGCTGGTCCCCCTCGCCCCCAACTGTCACTTCGGTCTTTCCTCAGACTCTTCCTGCTAATTCAGGCCTTTGGTGGAGTGAAGGTCGCTGAGTTTTCTTCAAAGCTGAGCCCGAGCAAAAGGAAGGTGACCCTGAAGGAGTTTGAGCAAGGCAAGATCCAGCTGTGAGTGTCTCCAGGTATCCCCAAATGCTGTTCCTGTCTGCACCAGGGCCTCTTTGCATCAGGAGTTAGAGGCTGGGACACTAACCAGGGCGGGCGCCTCTCTTTGAAGGCCTCCAACAGTGAGGTCTTCTCCACCAGGTTTGCGAGCAACTCTTGTCAACTTCCCTTGGCAATATAGTCCACTCTTATGCTACGTATTTTTGATTATAATTTCTAACGCTCAGATTTACCCTTCAGTGCTTTGGCTAGCACAGCTGGATATATATATATATTTTTAGTGCCTTCAAGTCAGCCTGGACCAATGCCTGCAGTTTCCTTGGCAAGATTTGAGGGCTGGTTTGCCATTGCCTCCTCCCTAAGGGTGAGAGAGAGTGACTGGCCCAAGGTCTCCCAGCTGGCTTTGTGCCCAAAGTGAGACCAAAACTGACCGTCTCTTGGTTCTAGCCCTTGCCAATCTACCAAACTGGCCCTCACAGCTGGAGTCTGGACACGCTGGAATTATTCGTGTCCTGTTAATTGCCTTGTGTTTTCTTCTGGGACAGTTTAATCAGCACAGATGCCACGGCTCGAGGGATTGATTTTGGTGGCGTGAAGTGTGTCATTAGCTACGATGCCCCTCAGTTCATCAGGACCTACATTCACCGGTACTTTTCTCAGAGGAACGTGGGGGTGGGGGAGGAGGCCCTCTGGAAATGGTGTCGGGGAATCTGATCTCTTCCCTGGAAGCCCCAAGTTTCCCTTTGGGTTTTAGGGAAGGCCGATTGGGGGAAAAGCGTTGTTCATCTCCTCACCAGGCGCCTTTTGCATTTAGGGTGGGCAGAACAGCTCGTGCTGGGAAGGCGGGCCTGGCTTTTAGCCTGCTCCTCAAGCGGCAGGTAGGTGGCCTCGTCCCGCCCTGGGGAAACCTCCCTCAGAACGTGTTCGCAGCCCCTGGGGGCGGCAGGGCATGTACTCCGTGCCGCTTAAGAGTGGCATATTTCAGTGGCACATTCAAGGGTGGCTCAGCAGAAGGCCCTGAGGTCTGGGCACCCGCTGGTACCTCTTTAGGAGGCTAGGTGCGCTTCCGCTGGACCTGCGAGTTGCTGGAGGAGGCCACCGTGGCCGCAGGGTGGAGAAGTAGTGACGTTAGGCCCGCTTTCCTTCCCTAGGAGCATAGGTTCCTGAAGATGCTGAAGGACGCGGGTCTTCCAGAGTTGGAGCCGCAGCTGGTCAAGAGCAGCTCCCTCCAGCCTCTCCTCCAGCAGTACGAAGCAGCCCTGGCCGAACTTGCACAGACTGTCAAGGTACCCTGGCTTGTAGAGGGAGGGAGGAAGCCGCCGACTCGGAGGGGTCCCTGGTATAAACATTCATGCAGCTGGACAGCTAGCGGACGTCCCTCTGCCTTTAGAGGCAGATTCTGTGTGCCAGTGATGGAAAAGCTTCATTTTCGTTCTTCAGATCTGTCACTGAGGCAGTTCGCATGCAATGCAAAACAAGGGACCAATTAGCAGGGTGCTGAGCCCAGCCTTGTTGGTCGCAGCCGTGGACTTCTCTTATAAGCAAGCGTCGTTAGCAAGCCAAGAATGCCCCCTGCATGGGTTGATCAGCGTGTGGCCAGCACTAGGGGTTTGGGGTTGATAATTGACTGAACCAACGGGATGCACAATTTGCCTGGTTTGTTCGTGGGACGGGCCTTGGTAGCCGTGATCACTGTGGGAGCGTTGTAACGGCTGCTCCTACCAGAGACGTCTCCTAGTGTGGCGCTTGGCCTGCGCTTGTTCTGGCGCTGACCCGCTTTCTGAAGTTCCGTGTGGGAAAAAGACGAGAGGCAGCTGAGTTTTTCTCCACTGGGAGAAAAAGCGGTGCCTGGGCACAAGGGCTGGCTCTGATCCAGGCACAGCTTTGAACCCTTTGCTCCCGTTTCTCGGGGTGGTTTAGCCAGAGCAGAAGTGGAACTGGCTGCTCTTGTCTCTCCGGGAAGCCTGGAGAACTTCAGTTCTTCCACAGCGGAGGAGGGATAACGGTCCAAACTGCTGTTCCAAGTGCCGAATGAATTCAATAGGCGTAACCTCCTTTCTCTTTCAACAGGAGGAGCAGGTTGGAAAGCGATCTTAAGGCAAAACGCTTCATGGATACACACCAAGGTGCTGCAAACCAGCAGAACTGGAACTCTGCCCCACCCTCTTGAGGGACCAATGCCCGGAAGCAGATATTCGTGAAAAGCAACTTGAGGAACAAAGTAGGAGTGAAGGGACACAGCCTGCTCTCACTGCGAAGCAAGAAGAATAATTCTCAGCTCTCCAAAACAGTTTAAGAGAAGCCGCTCTGGGGCAGAAGACTTCAGCCTTTGCCAGCGCAGGGCCACTTTCACGAGCAACCCTGAACAAGGGCGCAGTGGCACCGATTAATCTTTGAAATGACTGAATTGCCTCCCCAAAATGTGGCAAACCAGTTGTGCCTAAGATGTCCTTGTTGGTGAAATAACACTGATGCTAATTGATTATATCCGGTCTGTTTATAGCTATGTCTCCGTTACCAAAATGACACAGTTTGAGCGCGTGCATTCTGCTCAGCTGTGCAGCGGCCCTTCGGGTTCAAGGGAGACATGTTGTGGTACAGATCTTGTGCGGACACGGAAGTTGCTCTGCGGTCCCAATGGAAGCAGCCTAGTGCAGCCAGGGACGCTGTTGTAACTGGAGGTGCGATTCCGCGATGTAGTTCGCTGCTTTTCTGTCAGGTTTCCATGTTGTCTGTCTTCAAAGTCAGTGGAGGCTTTGTGGCTCAGAGCTCCCTAGCAGCTTAGGTCAGAAGCGGCCGCCTCTCGTTCCCGTGGCTGGATGTCCCAGGGCTCAGGGTTTCTTGCACGGCCTTTTCGTAGCCCTCATGTGCTGGACCTTCCCGGATTCCAGTGCCCTGTAGAACAACAGGCAAGGCCGTCCATTCTGATGCCATGGCCCCCACCTCACCTGAAGGGACTCAATGCTGGTGGACTCTACATAATCCAAGACCTGCAGGCCTGGTCAACAAACGCCAAGATTGACCCAAGACGTGCATGTGGCGTTTCTATTTCTTCATTTATTAAGCCTCTGCTTAAAGTCAACGTGGTGACTCAGGGCATGGCACAGAGATAACACAGCCGGCAGTTCAAACTGCCGCTTTATTGCTCCAAATATCCCCCAATGCTCCCATGTCTCTGGCAAGTCCCAGAGCAAGCGATGACAAACACCCGTACAGACCTCAAGCAGCCTCTGGCTGCAAATAGTCCAGCCCAGCACTTGTACACCATGATGCACAGAGCAATAAATTCAGTAGGGCGAATCAAGGAATTCGGGAAGCAAAGGGAGTCAGGTAATTAGTCCAGGAAGCCGGAAAGAATTCAAGGAATCCAGGAAAGTTTCAAACTCAACGCTTCAGGAATTCAGTGTTTGTTCCCAACAAAATGCCTCTCCCCACAGAGTCTGGAGTCTCAGTTCCCAGGTGTGCCTTCTGAAGAGGGGCGGGGTGTTCTCCTCCCAAGTAGCCTGCTCCATCTGCACTCTTCTCACCTTCACTCCGTGCTTGGATCAGGAGGGGGGTGGTCCTTGCTGCCCATCTCCCCCATAAGGCAACTTTGAACGGCTTACAGATTATAAAAAAAATAAATAGAAACGTAATTAAAATATTCAAATTTTAAAACTATGCCAAAACCAGTATTTAGAGATGGCATGGGGATGAGGTCTTGCCTTGTCAACTATCTCCAGGCATCAGCCCGCTCCCTCTGGGCCACCTTATTACGGGAGTTAGCAGTGGACTGCTGCCAGTTCGGACTGGCTCGCCCATACCGGTTGTTCTGACCACCTGCCCCGGTGCTATCCTGTCCGATGTATCCGGCTCGCTTGCCCTGCCCATGCAGCCCAGATGATTCCTGCTACTCCCTGGCTGCCACACACAGGAAATCCCCGCGTTCTTGCAGCCCTGTGCATGCCCACATTTCCAGTTCTGCATTCAGCAAGCCAGTTGTCACAGTATGCGCGGCCCATCTCTGTACGGCAGGCTCAAAGCCTGTTCAGATCTTCACAACCTCCAGGCGATGTTACAAGGTGTTTTGGTTTTTTTAAAACTATAAATAATCTTATTGATCCAGAGTCAATAAAAATGCAAGAAACTGGAAACGTTTGCGTTTTAACGCTAAACTCACCAATGCCTCCCATCTTGTGATCTCCTCATGAGGAGCAGCCACCTGGAGCACTTGTGGGCAATCTCAGTTCCTCTCCTTGTCTGGCACCCCATCACTTTTAGCGGAGCCGCCTTTTTTATTCTTCTAATGTTTCTTTAATCTCTTATTTTTCTCCATCTTTTTTTTTTTAGTTCATATTCGTTTTTAGACTTGCAAATTGTAATCTTTAATAAAATTGTATCACTTCCATTTAACAATTTTTCACCATTTTTCCACTTCAAACGATTTGCCGAGATCTTACTAAGTCTTCCATTCGATGGAAGCCTATTAACCGAAATCCAGTATGGTGTGATGAGAAATACTCAATTCGTATTTTATTTTATCGTAACGTCCGTTGTGAACCGGAGCTTCAGGTGTGTGCATTTATAAGGCGAACTAAGCGCTGGCACTCCCAAACAGCCCATGATATTTGCTACAACCAAGAAATCTCGTAACACCCCCTAGAGTTGACACACACACACCCATTCTTAAGCTCACAGTGGGTCATTGTAGGCTGCTTTCCCCGGACTTCCTTCTCCTCACCCCTGTCGCTTCTCCCTTGTCCCCACGAGAGTTTTGCTTTTGCTTTTGCTTTTTCCAACAGAAGAAGTTGCTGCCTTGCCCCTAAGGGCGGAACCTGGCCTGGCCTGGCTCCCAGTTTTCAGCTCTTTGCCCTGTTCTCCCTCCTGGGAGAGCCTCTCGCGGAAGGCGGCATGGGAGCACCGGCCTCCCTTCTGTAGTCTTCAGCCGCTCCATCCATCCAGCTGGTGGAAGAATATGGGGCTGGAGCTTTACCTGGACCTTCTGTCCCAGCCCTGCCGGGCTGTCTACCTCTTTGCCAAGAAGAACCGCATCGCCTTTGAGCTGAAAAACGTGGAGCTGTTCAAAGGTGAGGAGAGCCCCACACAGGCGCCTATCTGGGGAGGGGCTGTCTCAGCTGGCGGGGTGGGAACAGAGACGGAGCTGCCTTCAGGGGGACCCCTCTGGCTCTCTCTGGCCAGTGGTTGGGTGGGCCCTGCCTTGTTCGTTGGGTTTCATGGGGCCCAACAGAAACGGGAGGGGACTCTGCCGCGGGGTGATAGGAGAGGGGGCGCGGGGGGGGGGGCAAACTGGAGGAAAGATCTTGCGCTGGAAAGCTTTTGTTACGCAGGTGCCTTCTTCCTCTTGCCAGATTCCATCCTGGGGACTAAGGTGCCTGGAGCAGAGGCGGAAGGGGGGGCAACGCACCCATCGGGTAAGCGGAGCGCAGGCTTTACATGAATGGAGAACCGAGGTATGGTCTGCAGGTGCAGAGACGGGAGGGGGGGCTGTCCTGTGGTTTGGCACCCTCCGATTAGTTTTCCCCAAATGGGTGGAACGAATTTCAGTTGGGTCCCCAGCAGGACTGTGAAGTGGGATGCCTCTTGACTTCTCAGCAGCGGAGAGGACGACCTGAGGGCTGCCGCTGAGCACCTGCTCACAAGGTGTAACATTGTTAGGGATCTTCCCCTGCTGAGTTGCCTTAACCATCAAGAATCCAGTGAGATCTTCCCACTGGCAGCCGTTGGAAATGCCTGCCGCTGTTTTCCTCCTTTGGGGCTTCAGGTGCGTGTGGCGTGTCCCAACAGAGCCAGGATGACGCATTGGGGACAGGATGGGGGCGTAAGTAAGCGCCAGGCCCCCAACCATTTCACTGAAAGCTCTCTCGCAGCAGTGCAGAGTTCCCTGTTTGCTATGTAAATACAACTTGGAAGGGTCCAAAGGGCCATTTGAAGTTGCAAAGAGAGCTCTCGTCTGCACCCAAACTGGTTGGGGTTCTTCTGCTGATAAGATAAGCAACCTGATTCTTGTACTTTGGCTCCGTGGCCGCTCGAAGCACCTTTGAGTGTCGTATTCAGTACAGTCTTTCTGTAACTAATCCCAGTCCAGGGCTATCTGGGTCTCTTGTGACCTGGCAGCTTACAAAAAGGTCTTCATCGTCTTTGCGTTGGAGAGTTTAGAGATGCACAGAAATAAATGTCAACATTCATTATTCATTTTCCAAAGTAAACCTTCAATGGTTTCCTCATTCCCATCTTGCTTACCTGCCCTCTCAAAGTCAGCTTGGATTCCCCCCCCCCAAAAAAAAACCCCTGAGGCAGGACAACCCCTCCATACCTGGACCTTGTTCTATGTGGTGGTTTCCACATCCCTCCCTGTCCCATAACTCCCAACAAGTTTGATGGGTCCCAGAGTGGGCCCCTGTTCTCATCCCAGTTCCCACGGAATTCCTCTTATGGAGCCTTCATTCTGGCATTTTCCCACATGCTGCCATCCCCAGAACAAACCTTCCCGTTTAGCCATGAGAAGTAGGAGTGTGAGGTAGCTACGGTATGAAGCCTGGAATACGATGCTGTGCTCCCTTCTGTAGCTTAAAAGTTGTGAGTTGACAGCTGTCTGTGCTGTCTGCTCAACCGCTTCCCTGGGTAGAAAAAAAAGTTGACCCATTTCTGATCCACATCAGATCTGCTGGAAGAATCTAATTCTGAGATTATCTGACACCGTCTCCAATTTCCCAGTCAATTTCAACTGCAGAAAGCCGCGTTCAGACAGTTCTCACTTGACCATTTCAGAGGGACACGTCAGCACAACTTTTACCCATCCGTCTTTCTAGCTGGAATTCAGAGAAAGACCTGGGTGGAAGGAGATTTCTGCTCTCCGCTCCAGACAGACGTAGCCAGGAACTAAGGGGAGGGGGGCTTCTCTGCTTTTAGCCTCATGGTGGAATATCTGGTTTGACTCCAAGGGTCACAGCAGCGCAAGGAGACCACAAGAGTGAAGAAAGTCCCTATCTTGAAGGATGACACTTTCATCTTGTCAGAAGGGTAAGGAAAATTTCCCCCGTCCCGTTTCTCCTTGTCTAAAGCCAGGCTTGGAGAGAAGGTCAGAGGAGGCCCAGCAGGGAACAAAGTCGCTGGGACCCCCTGCAGGTTTAGGGCCAGGGGTTACAATGGATTGACAGCTAAAGACTTTCCTTTGGGAAGTCTTATTTATCCCAGATGACACCAGGTAACAAGGCATTCATTCCTGAGTTTGATTGCACAGTGGGAGGGTGGGAAATTCATCAGAAATGGAGCAGAACCTACATGCCTCTCTGTGGTTATCTTCGTTTACATGAGACATCTTGGAAATGTTCTGGAGAACTTCAGTAGACCCGGTGGACAATTGAAAGCCCGGAATACTTTTGCTTGTCTTAGTTGTTTCGCCTTTGACAATCCACATTCTGAAGGGCCTTAATGAAGCCAGGTGCTCGGTTGTGTTTGCTCATCGGCTCTTCCTCTGCAGAAACTAACTCCCGCCTTCCTTTTGTGACCCTTTTGTGATCTTGTCCTCGATTTCCATGAATCTGGTCAGCACGGCCATCCTTTTGTATCTGAGTCGCAAGTACAACACCCCAGATCACTGGTACCCGTCTGATCTACAGAAACGAGCCAAGGTGGACGAATACCTATCGTGGCATCAGGCTACCATCCGATCCAATGCTCCCAAGACAATGTGGATTAAGGTGAGCCTTCGAAGAGTACCTGGAGATTTGGGAAGCCTCAGCTTGACCCAGAAGATTTAAGATCTGTCCACAACTGTTGAAACTTCCAATCTGTGTTCATTATATAATTTGCCCAATACTTCACTTTTTTCTCCGTTGCTCATTCACGCGCACCCAAGGCAACACTCCCCCTTCCTCCCCCTAAAAAAATTCTCACCTACAAGATTGCAATCTTCCCCAATCCCCTTATAGAGTGATAAATACTTCTACATCATGTTATAATGTATTTTACTTCTTTCTTTTATTTATTACCCTAACATTGGCAATCAAGTACAGTTAATACAGCCATCCATCCACTTACTTTTAGAGTAACATCACAGTTTGTGACCGCAGTTGCACGAGGTGGCCACTGCTAAGAACCTCCTCCTCCCTGAGACCGCTCCATCTCCACAGGAGCATCCCAAGAACAGAATGTGGCTGGCCTTCCACATGCTCCTGTAGCTCAGTGCTCTGGCCCCACCAAGGCCACGCGGACATCACAAGCAGCTCACCCTGCTCAGCCATCCACAGTTACTTCAGTTTCTTTGGAAAGGAGTGTTGGCTGGTGTCCTCGTGCCAAAGGGACAATGCAGGGGTGCCTCTTCTGGGCAGGCAACCACCCTCAAGCTCCAGCCTACAGCTTACTGAGCTGAGCCCAGAGTTACTGCAGGGGTTACTGGATTTTGTTGCTCAGGATCCAGGCAGCCGTGCAAATGGTCTTGGATGCAGCTGTAGAGAGCTCTCTAAATGCTTTCAAAGGCTGCTCGGCCCGGTTTCCAACAAGGTGCCTTGGGAGAACAAGTTCCACAGTTCACCCACTAACTGAAAAATTAGCTTCCTTCCTATTCTCCCCTTATTCAGCTTGTTTGCAATTCTTTTGCTGCTATTAAGGGGGAAAACGTTTAAAGCACCAAGTGTACCACTACACATGAAGGCGATTCATTTACGCACGAGGTAGAAAGGACAGTGTTTCTTTTGCTTGCTTAAAAGAGCAAAGGATCCAGAGGGAGGGAATAGACACCCCTTGGATAGACTTTGAGCGTAATTGGATTACAGAAGGAAGGAGCCGTGTTTATTTTCCTAAGGCAAAGCAAACACAGCCAGCAAGGTGTGCATTTCTGGCTCAGAAAATAGAACCACCTGAGAGGAAAGTAAGGCCTTTTCCTGGGTTGGGGGGAATCCTCAAATGCCCAGGTGTGTTCATATCAGGTGAAGGCCAGGAACTTCACTTTGCCCTAGCTGGATTAAAAAAAAAGGGGAAAAGGAAAAAGGGAGCAGGCATCTCCCACACATAGACTCTCTGCCGAATGACAGAAGGGCATTGCAATAGGGGAGTTTTAGTATGTCTGGACTCATTTCTGAATGTTTCTGACATGGCGTTTGCTACTGTTTACGTGGACTGTCCTGCTCGGTCAGTCTCCTCCACATCTAGGGGAAATTAAAGGGTTTCTAAACACGAGGAGGCGCATCTAATCCTTCCCTTGATGACCCTGAGCCCACCTTCCCATCCTGGGCCTGGGCTGCTTTCTCGTAGGGATGACCGGTCTCCTCCCACTGATGCAGGTGCTGATCCCGCTGTTAACGGGGCAGCCGCTCCCGCCAGAGAAACTGCAAGAGGTGATGGACGGCCTGGCCATGGCGCTGGATTATCTGGAGGGGCTGTTTCTCCAGGACAAGCCCTTCCTGGTGGGCAGTGAAGTCTCTCTTGCGGACCTGGTGGCCATCGTGGACCTCATGCAGGTGACCCTGAGGGTGCTGGGCCCTCCTCCGCCCCTGGGCCCGATTGCCCTTCAGCGGCAGAGGGCTGTGCGTTGGCCAAAGTGCCAGGAGGGGAAACACACTAAGGAAGCAACGGAAAGACCCGGAGAGCTCCAGGGGACGGGCAATGGGGGGGGGAAGAACAGCCAATGAGCTACAAGCTAACGAAGGGGGGGCTCTGGTGACGCCCAGAGGGGCTGCTGGGTCTTTCCTCTCAAAGGTGCAATGGGGGCTTTCCCAGGTGCACACATCACCTGCCCTTCCAGCTAGGCCAGACCTGAAAATCAAAGTCCCACCTGCTAAAAACACTTTTAGAAGAGCTGCGGTGGTGCAGTGGCTAGAATGCAGTATTGCAGGGCTACTGCTGCTGTCGGCTGCCTGCAATTTAGCAGTTCGAATCTAGCCAGGCTCCAGGTGGACTCAGCCTTCCCTCCTTCCGAGGTGGGTCAAATGAGGACCCAGATTGTTGGGGGCAAGAGGCGGACTCTGTAAACCGCTCGGAGAAGGCTGGAAAGCCCTGTGAAGTGATATCTTAAGTCTACATGCTGTTGCTATTTATTGTAAGGCCAGAGGAGCAGAATTTGGCGAGTCTGAAAGAGCTTTGCGCTCCCTCCTTTTATCTTCAAGACATTCAGGAAGGGTCTCGTCTGAGACTCTTACTCAGGTTATAATCCTAGTCTGGACTAGTCAGATGTCTTCTCTCTCTCTGGCCATTTTCTTAGTAGAGGTTTTTTCTCCTCTTCCTCTGCCCATTGCAGTCCTTGACTTATGAAAGGGCGTCACCAGCTGCCCCCCTTCCCCACCGCAAGAGCAGCCTCCAGGAAGGGAGACCTGCATCAGAGCAACCCTGACTCTGATGGGAGAAGAAGGGAGGGGCGCAGGCCCCTACGGGACCTGAGCAGGTTCAGTGGCACAGGCTGGCGAGCCCACAGATCTCGCTGGGCGGAGGGCCCTGATCTTCTGCCAGCTTATCTGATGTCGCTGTTTGCCTCCCTCCCCCGTTTCCTCCCCTGTTTTCTGCAGCCTGTGGGCGTTGGATGTGACATTTTCAAGGACAGGCCCAGACTGGTCGAATGGCGCAAAAGGACAGAAGATGCGATTGGGAAGGAGCTCTTCCTGCAAGCACATGAATTGATCCTGAACATTAGTAAGCTGAGCACCATACAGATCGATCCACAGCTGAAGGAGCAGCTGGCTCCTGTTTTGTTAAAGATGATGAGATGAGTAAAGGAATTTCACAGGAGAGGATAGCGTGGCTGGTCATCTTTCCATCTCCGGGGTTGTTAACTTTTCACTTAGAATTATGTCTACTGGAGGCCATCCTGGCTAAAGCCCCCTCAGGCGTCCAGCAGCCATCGCACGAGCTCCACTCTTATGCTGGAGTCGTCCTGATCCCTGGAGGCTGGCTCTCTGCCCACCAGGACAGACCCTCTGCCCTTTCAACCACCTTCAGGAAACGGGTGGAAGGGCAGAGAGAAGGGAGCTGGTGGAAGGGCAGAGAGGCTCAGTGACGCGTGTGCCCCACCCAAGTCAGAAAGGGACAGGGGCCACAGGGTCTCCTTCTGGGGAGCCTCCAGTGATCACCTGCCCTGCTCCCAAGGCGTCCTCCCTCTTTACTCCTGGCCTAGGGCGCTCAGTGCCGAGGATAATGGGTCCTGGAAAAGTGGTTGCCCCCAACCTTCTCCCTATGCCTGGGCCTCTCTAGGCTCTGCTCAGCTAGACAGGAAAGGTCACGTCATAGTGGAGGCCAATCCTTCTTTCGTCCAGATTCCTTGCCAATTCCAGCCTGGTAGCAGCTTTGTGGTCCATGGAGTCCCCTTTGGAGAGGAGCAAACAAATTTCCCCCAAAATACAACCAATCCTATCAAGTCCTAGCTTGATTTTTACACATGCGCCCAATATAAGCTCTTATATCCAATATACTCTTGCTTGGCTGGCAAAAAAAAAGTCATTAAGCGAGGCAAAATTCATTTAACAACTGTCTCACTTAGCAACAGTAATTTGGGGCACAGTTGTGGTCGTAAGTCGAAGACTACCTATACTTTTCACTCAGCTGTTGCCTCCTGCCCTGGGCTTCCACCCACTGAATGGCTGCAGGGGTCGAACGGGCACCTAGGAGGTGGGAAGTGGGGCCACATGGGAATGTTGGGTCTTTGCAGACCTTCCAACTGGCAAAACAAGAGGAATCGGTTTAACAGATTGGTTAAATTAAGTCGCTTTCCTAGCATGCCAAGCTCGGTTAGCGACAATCTGGGTTTTTAGTTTAGTGTATCATGTGAACAGGCGGGCACAGCAGCCAAATTAGCTGTGCTACTGATTGAAAGCATGATTTCAACTGACGGCTGGAAAAGAACTCCCTTTAAGGAGAGCAGAACCCCTCAAAACGCTTCAGTAAAGCCACAATTTCTCATTGTTGATTTCCCATTTCTTGTGGGAAGGGGATGAAAGTGACACGGGCCATCAATAGCAGAAGGGCCCATGTCGGTTACTGCTGCCGCATCCACTGGGCTCCGTCGAGGGGTGCCGAACCCCCAAACCCCTCACACCCCCAGGCCACGAGAGCAGCCGCGGGCGCGGCCTAAGGGCTGCCCACCAGGTGGCTCGGGCAAAGGCCTGGCCTGATTGGGCCCCGGGGCCGCTTGTTCCGTCAGCCAATCAGATGCCTGAGGTTTCCGTTGGTGCCGCCCACCTTCGGGCTGGTCCTGGCGATGGTGCTAGAGCTCTACCTGGACCTGCTTTCGCAGCCTTGCAGGGCGGTCTACATCTTCGCCAAAAAGAACAACATCCCTTTCATGATGAAACCTGTGGAGATGCTGAAAGGTAGCGGGGGCGGGGGACGGCGTTCCCTGTGGCCCCGCTTTTCTCCTGCCCCCCAATCTTCTCCAGGCTCCCCCCACCATCTCCAGAAAGCTTCAGAGGCGGCCAGCCGGGGCCCGAGGGACGCCTGTGGGCACCTCCTGGCCGTCTGCCATGGCCAGGTCCTGTCCTCCCCAGCTACCCCATCCAGAGGCCGCCCTGTCTGAGGCACCGGAGGGGCAGACACGCGGCCTGGAAAGGTTCTCCGAGCTCTTGGAGCCATCGACGGTCTTCCCACCCTGATGTTTTTGCAGAGTCCTCTTGGTTTTGCTGGCTGAGGGATTCTGGGAGTCGAGGTTGCCATGGTTGGAGACCCCTGCTCTAGGGCACAGCTCCCACGGTAGAGGCCAAAGAGAAAGGGCTTCCCCACAACAGTCCGTTCCTCGCAACACCTTTGGGGAGCCTGGAGGCTTTGGGGAGGGAAAGAGTGGGAAGAGGCCTATTTTTGGACCCTCAACCCACCTGGAGCCCCCCGGCACCTGGGCACCTGTGAGTTGTTAGTTTTCGGGACTGAGCTCAGCGAAGAAGCAGAGGGGAGGGTGGGTGGAAAGACGGTTGCTTTGGGTTGTGGACCAGTGGTGGGATTCAATTTTTTGGTTACTACCGGTTCTGTGGGTGTGGCATGGCTTGTGGGCGTGGCAGGGGAAGGAGATTGCAAAATCCCCCATTTCCTCCCCACCCCTCTAACCTGCTTTCCAGCTCCGTTCTCCTGGGCAGGGCAACCCAAGGAGACCCACCAGCCGATCAGCCGGGACTCCATGGGAGGCGGAGAAGAGACGGGGGTTGGCGGGGCCAGTCAGAGGCGGCATTGGCCGGTTCTCCAAACAACTCAAAATTTCCGCTTACCGGTTCTCCAGCACTGGTCAGAACCGTCTGAAGACCATCTCTGTTGTGGACTTTCCTTTTTGGTTGATGCGGTTTTATCCATGTTAGGGCAACACTTCACTGAGGAATTTAACAAGGTGAACATCCTAAGAAAAGTGCCTGTCCTGAAGGATGGCGACTTCATCCTAGAAGAGAGGTGAGGGCTCCAGATGAGCAGGATGGGAGGGGGGAGTAGCCACGCCCGCTTGGAGCAACTGAGGGTCCCCGGGAGAAAACAAAGCATTATAGGCCCGGTAAAAACGCAGCTGGATTTGTGCCCTGCGGCTGGAATAAAAGGTTCCTTCCAGGGGCAGCTGGGCTGGGGACAGCGGTACCCGCAGTTTGAGTGCCAGAAGAGTAAGAGGTCACCTCTCATTCGGGGCCTGCTGGACCCCACCAACCGAAACTCTCCTGGCTGCGGTATTAACTAGCCAAAGGCTTAGACCGAGGCCAAAGGGATGAAATCCTGGTCTGCTTCCGCTAATCCGTCTCCGATCTTCCCTTTTGGGGGGAAGGTGGTTGAGAAGATGGTCACACAGCAGCTCCAGAGGTTTCTGGATGAAACGGACACACTTTTGGATGATCTCTAGTGGGAGCGGGATGGGGGTAATGCATCCGTCCTTGTTTTACTCGACCTTCAGCCTCGGCGGCTTCTGATACTGTCAACCATGGGATTCTTCTGGGGTGGCTTCGGGGGTTGGGAGTGGGAGACCCCTCTCAGTCAGTGTTGATAGGAGGGGAGAGATCCAGCCCTCGCCCACTGCTTTACGGGGCTCCTCAAGGCTCGGTACTCTCTCCTCTCCTGTTCCACATTCATATGAAGCCGCTGGGTGAGATCATCCGGTCATCATGGACTGAGGTGTCACCAATATGCTGATGAGACTCAGCTGTATGTCTCGGACCGTGGTGAGTTAAGTGTTGCTGTGTCCTCCCTGCCTGGAGGCTGTTATGGGCTGGATGGGGAGCAACGGGTTGAAATTAAACCCATGCAAGACCGATTGGCTCTGGGTTTGGGGTTTGTTGGTTCAGGGAGAATTACCACTTTTAGTCTTGGATGGGGTGGCACTACCCCAGACCCTGTGCGTAATCTGGGGATTCTCCTGGATTCATGACTCCTGTTCGAAGAGCAGGTGGCAGTCGTGGCCAGGAGGGCCTTTGCGCAACTGCGGGTTGTGCACCAGTTACGCCCTTTCCTGGATCAGCGGTCCCTACTCACAGTCACTTATGCCCTGGTCACTTCCCGTCTTGATTAATGCAACACGCTCGACACGGGGCTGCCCTTGAAGAGCATCCGGAAGCTCCAGCTGGTGCAAAATGCAGCGGCCCTCATGGTTTTATGCAGACCCCGGTGTGCACATGTGTCACCTTCCTGCGGGAGCCTCCACTCTAATACTTCTTCGGATGGGCGGGGATTTTTTTAATTTTTCAATTTTTTTTTCAGATTTTGTTCTATTGCACTTTATTAATTTGATCCTTTTTGTTTTGATTGTTTTATTTTAAATATGGTTTTACAAGTCGCCACGGGCAAATAGTCATGGCAATATAAGTTCAATAAATAAATCAATAAATTCCGAGGAGGGGCTGCTCAGATGCCCGGCAGTGCGGGATACGCAGGGCGGCAGTGAAAGCCGTTGTGCACCTGGTCAGCTGTGGCAGCAGAACGCCTGGCCTTCCCTCCAGCGAATCCACAGCTCAGGGATCTGGGCTGAGCCCGGGAACCAGGCAGAAATGCTGGCTGCTCAGCCAGCACACTTGGGGTTTTCCTTAGCAAGGCTGGGGTTTGTGCATGAAAGGCACACACACACACCCCGAAGGAAGGAAGGAGAGGCGTGTGACTGCCTCCCACCAGGGCAACTCAACGCCCGGAACAGAACAGCCAAGGGGACGGAAGCAGCCAAATCCAGCAGAGGGCAGAGCGGATGGAGGCTGAGCTTGTAAGGGGCTGGTCCCAATGGAGGAAGAGAGAGTCCAGAGGTCTGGTGGAGTATGACGGGTGGGGTTTTTACACAGAGGAGTGGCAGGTTCTGCCTTAGCAGGGACAAGGGCCTGGCATCGGAGCAGCCCCCGCCCCATGCCCGTGGGCGGCCACAGGCAAGGGCCGGATTCCAGGAGGGAGCGGGCTGGCTCAGACCAGCTCTGGGAATACAGTGCCCACTTTGTCGGCACCCAGGAGGGTGCCAGGACAGGCAAGGCAGGTGCAGGCATTTGGGGCCGAGAGGTCAGAACGGTTGGCAGAAATCTGGAGGTCTATCCGAGAGGGGAGCGGTAGGCTTGGTCTCTGCCCCTCAGCATCCTGATGGCGGCAGCTGTTGACCTTAGAAGCAGAAGGTTCTGTATGGCCAAAGAGGCGATTGGATCCTGCCCCCAGCAGTAGGTTGGGCTTGATGATCTCTTAAGTGCCTCAAAGCAAGCCTTTTTCGTGCCTTGGCTCTTTGCCTTCTGCTCACCAGCACAGCCATCCTTCTCTACCTGACCCGGAAGTACAACACACCCAGCTACTGGTACCCGCCCGATATGAAAAAGCGAGCACGTGTGGACGAGTACCTGGCCTGGCAGATCAGCACCATTCGGGCGGGCACGTCCAAAATCCTCTGGCTCAAGGTGAGACCACCACCACCCCTGCTCACTGGCGGTGCAGCTCCCCCCACCCTCCCCAGCCCTGCACAGACTCCAATGTCCCAGGAGAAGGGAGGTCTGGCTCAGGGAGGGGCCACCTGCGGGGGCTGCTTTCCCCACCAAACCCGCTGCAGGGGCTTGAGAGACAGGGGGTGAGGGGCTCCCCACATAGGAGAAGACAGGTAGCCACAGGGTGGCAGCGTAGAAGCCACCTGAGCTCAGGGAGCTGCATGTGCCCCAGCAAGTCTGCCGATGGCTGGCATCTCGCGGATGTAATGAGGCCCATGCAAGGGACGCCCTCGGCAATCAGATCATTTTCACACACACACACCCCGCAACACACCTTCGTGCAGACATGCCAGGGAGGGGCCCATCCCCTGGCAGCAACTCCTCAGATCCCCTGGCCCCGGGGGAGACCCCAGCAAAGGAAGCCAAGAGCCCACCTGGAAAGAGCCTCCTCGGGACCAGCCTCGGGGAGCCGCAGTCCCGGCCTCCACAGCGTCCCTGGGCGAAGCTGGTGCCCGCTCCTCCCGCTCTCCTTTGCCTGTCTCGGTGGGGCAGGTGGTGATCCCGCTCTTCATAGGCCACCAAGTGTCCCCAGAGAAGCTCCACGAAGCCATGGAAGAACTGAACCACGCCATCCAGAAGCTAGAGGACAAGTTCCTGCAGGAGAAGCCATTCCTCATCGGCCCAGAGATCTCCCTGGCTGACCTGGTGGCCATCGTGGAGCTGATGCAAGTAAGCCCCACCCCACACAACAGCCAAACCCCACTCCCCCCCCCACCCAGAGGAGACTTGGGGTCTTGCAAAGCAGACCCCCGTCAACCGCTCTGCCTCCTCTAGCCCTTCGGAGCCAGCTGCGACATCCTGGAGGGTCACCCCAAACTCCAGGAGT
The DNA here is from genome assembly GCF_049901715.1 of Pseudonaja textilis. Taxonomy (NCBI): domain Eukaryota; kingdom Metazoa; phylum Chordata; class Lepidosauria; order Squamata; family Elapidae; genus Pseudonaja; species Pseudonaja textilis. The sequence goes on from NC_142004.1 coordinate 11,064,721, forward strand.
GGCGCAAAAGGGTGGAGCTGACGTTGGGCAAGGAACTCTTCATGGAAGCCCACAACCGGATCCTGAACCCTCAGGAACTCAAGAGCATCGTCATTGACCCCCCGCTGAAAGCCCAGATGAAGCCGCTGCTCTTGAAGATGCTGAAATAAACTTGGGGACCGGCCAGTGGGGCTCCCCCCGCCCGTTTGATCTCACCTTGCATCCTCCCCACCACCACCACCCCGACACACGCCTGGGTTTCACGCTTGGCTTCCAATGATCCTTGCTCCAAAATCCTTTCCTTATTGCCTGGCCCACCTCAAGCAGGGATAATTCCACTTGGCCTAATGCCATCTTCATCAGGGGCTTCTGAGGAACCCCCAACCCCCACCCCAACCAGCTACCTTGGGCAAGCCCAGATTCTGAATGAGGGCTGCAACCCAGGTTCAGAAGGAATCGAGTACTTTTGCCCACAATGGATGTTAAACCTGCAAATTATTCCCTCCTCAAATTGTCCACAATTCTTTAGGAAGTGTATATCGTAAAAGCATTAACAGAATAAAGTCCAGTGATGCATAAGATAAAATGATTAGTCAGTAATGTTAAATATACACCACGCACACCACAGGGGAACAAGGGGCTTCCAAATTCTAACTCCCAAAGATTTTTCCAGCACTTGGGAATGGAAGCCTCAACTGGTCCAGGAAGTCTCTCCTCCCCCAGCAGGCGAGAAGCTCGCATCTCACGAGGTGGGGGGGGCATCTGTGTGTGTGGGGGGGGAGTGTATGCAGAGGCCCTGAGCCAAGGCAGCTTTCCAGGCTTGGGGCCGGGCCGGGCCATGAACTGGTCTGACCTTGCGTGTGATCAGATTGGCAAGATCTCTGCTGACTTGCTTTAGACAGACATGTCCTATCATGCGCAGGGATCCAAAGGGGGTTAACGGGGCAGTGGCCCCTCAGCCCAGCGGGGCCCTTGAGGAGATACGGTCGAGTGGACGTGAAGCGATCTGGCCCGCTTCAAAGCCCGCCAAATGATGCACCTGAACCTTTAGGGCAGGAGAGGGCAATCTGTGTCCCGTTCCCCCGTCGGCCCAAGTTCGAGTCTGGCATTAACCTTGATTCCTGGCAAATATGAATGTTGTGGTTTCTGAAAAATGGTTGCCAGCTAGTCCACAGCAGGAAACAAACGCAAACTAAAAATGCAACTCCCAATTCTCACCTGTGGCCTCAGAAAACACTGCACGATCCCTGCCCACCGACTCCTCCCACACAGCAGCTTCTCCCACTTTCCATCATCCCTTTTGTCCCCCCATCCCACCCCCCAGTGTGCCTTCACCCCAAGCTATTAACCCTCCTGCAGGACAACAGGTAGGCAGGTGACGGGATAGAAGAAGCAGGGATCTTCACAGGCCGTAGGAGGTGCGGTGAAGCTGATGAGAAGAACACAAGACGTTTTTTTATCACAACTCTGCCCAGAGCTCAGACTTGCTCCAGGCTGGGATCCCTCTTGAATCTCGGCCTCGGTTGTTCCCTCTGGGAAGCAGGGCACTGAAGCAACCTGACCACCAAGGGAATCTGAACGGGAGAGACACACAGAGCTCGAACAAGTTACAGTTATTTGGTTTTATTTTTAATTTAGCGGGAAAAGCCTGCCTGGTGCTCTGCTTGGAGTTCTTATTGATCAGACATGAAGTTGCTGCTCCTCCGGAAAAGGTGTTTCTTGCCTTTAAACCAGTGGTCATCAACTGGTGGGCCGGGGACCACTGGTGGCCCGTGAGAAAATTTTGGTGGTCCACAGATAAATGTCCCCACCCCCAAAGCAATTAATCCAGGCTGCACGGGAATACAAGACTGTGCTGCTTTTTGCACGTTGCACCACCTGCAAATTTGCACATTACACGTGCCACCCCCTAGGGCTGAGATTTCCAACCCCACCATGAGCCAGTCCCATATTCCAGAGCTGCAGTGGTCACAGGACCGGCCCTTGGGTCATCCCGGAGCAGCTCCTCCAGATACATGGCAGGCTGGTGTACCTGGGTGGAGGAGCAGCTGCTCCGGGATTTGGCCAGTCCTGTGACTCCTGCAGCTCTGGAATATGGTACCGACTTTCCTACCAATGTCAGCAAGCCACCGTCAGTCAAAATTCATATTATTGATCTGTGGGATTTAAAATGATGAATTTGGTGGTCCCTGAGGTCCAAAAGATTGGCAACCCCTGCTTTAAACTACCTCTACGAAAGAGACACGGGAAGACATGCCACTGATTAAGGAGGAATCCAAGTATGATTGATGGAGAAAGTGTGATAAAAATCAAGCTCAAAAGATCAGTGGCTTCTGCAGTTAGATCTAACTCCCTAAACTTTTAGCATTATTTTTACAGCACCCAAGTGCGACCCGAGAAACATTGTTGACTTAATTTCAAAGTCCTTTTACCAAAGGATCTTGACAAAGAGGAGTCACGGGATAAGAGGGAAAACATTTTGGCAAATCAGTAACTATAAAAGCAGAGACTAGCGACAAAAAAAAAAGCCAATTCTTGCAATGGACCAAAATGGAGCCACAAAGCCAGGTTGTTCTGCTGTTGTTTTTAAATTGTACGGTGTTTTAAGTTGCTGCCAAAACAAAGTATGCAAACAATACCCTGAATTTCACACGCCATCACAATCCTGCTTGGGATTCTTCCAGACACATCAGATGTTTCCAAGCTGAGGAATGCGAGACATTATTTCTGAGGCCTGCTGGATAAGGGATAAAGCCAAAGAATACAAAAAAGAGGGCAGTACAGGAAGCCCTCCGCTTTGTAATTGTTCCAAGTTAGGACAGCTTCCCCCCAAAAAGCTACTTAGGGCCCCATTTCGAATGTATGGCCGCTGCAGACCCTCTGCAGTCATATGCCCTTATCAGGGCTCTCCAACCTTGGCAACTTTAAGCCTGGCGGACTTCAACTCCCAGAATTCCCCAGCCAGCAAGCTGGCTGGGGAATTCTGGGAGTTGAAGTCCGCCAGGCTTAAAGTTGCCACGGTTGGGGACCACTGCCCTTATGACCAATGGAAGAAGGGATGCTGCAGGACCCCCATCCCTGCCTATCTTCACCCACCCACCCACCCCGCTGCCATTTTGCCCCATGGGGTCCCTGCATGTTTTGCAGGGCTTTCCTCCCCACCGACAACCCCCTCCCCAGCCTCTGGCTCAGGGTGGCTCTGGGGGCAGGTAATCAGTCCCAGTTTATCTCTCCTACTGAAACTGGCCAATAAGCCACCGAAGAGACTGTCATCCTGTCAGGGAGAGGAAAGGAAGAGGCCTGGGGCTAACTGTAGACTTCAAGGTGCTGATTCAAGGGACTTGGGATGGCTAAAACCCCAAACAGGTAAAACTGATTTGTAGAAGAGGATTCACACAGACACCCCCCACCAGCCCCCCGAAATCTCTCCTCTTCCTCTGGAGCTGTCAGGGGCAAAGGGAAGAGCTAAGAAGCCGAGGAGGCTTGCTGCAGAGGGAACCCCCCTCACCGCAGGGACCCCACCCCACCGGCAACTGGTCCTCTGACCTGCCCTCCAAGTTACCTTGGCACACCTGGCCGTCTCCCACCGGGAGGGAGCCCCCTCGGTGGCTCTCTTTGGGGCTGCCCAAGGAATCCCCCTGCCTTCGGGTCGGCCGAGCGACTTGAAATGGGGGTCCCAGCCTGCCCAGAAGCCGAAAGGCCGCTTGTGCCCAGGTGTGTCCAGCCCACCCACCCCCAACCGGCCCCGCTTCCTTCTGCGAGGAAAGCCGGCTGGGCTCAGGACAGCAGCCACGGCCCGAGGGTCCCCGGGGAAAGGCGGGGAGGCCGGGGACCCCGCTCGCTTGCCCGGCGTCTCGGAGCTCCTGGGCCGGACCCGAGGCCTGCGCACTCCCGCCACCCCCCGAGGAAGAAGAGGCGGGGGCGGCCGGGGGCGCAGCGCTTTATTGCCGGTCTCCTCTTACAGGAAGGTCATCACCGTCCCCTTCTTGCCCACCTGCCAGGGTTCCAGCGGGTGGAAGCGGATCAGGATCCTGCGGGAGGAGCGCAGAGTCAGAGCCGGAGACCCTCGGCCGACCCGCCCCCGCCCGCCCACCTTCCCCGGCGGGGACTCACCTGTCGGCGCCCAGGCCCAGCTCGCGGCCCAGGAACTCGGCGAAGCGCGCGCTGTGCGTCCGGTTCTGCTCGGCCGAGCCCACCGCGCCCACCGCCCAGACCGAGAGCAGCGCGCCGGGCGCCGCCGAGCCGCCCATGGCCAGCGCCAGCTCGCCCTTCACCGTCGCCGCCACGCGCTGCGGGGAGAAGCGGGCGGGTCAGCCGGGGAGGAAGGAGGAGGCCCCCGTCCCCCCCTCCCTCCCTCCCTCCCGCGCCCCGCGCACCTCCTCCGGCTTGCCCAGGATGGCGGCGGCGGCGGCGCTGAGCCGGGCGGGCAGGTCGCGGGGCAGCTGCGCCGCCGGCACGTTAGTCTCCAGCTCCACGAAGGGCATCTTGTGTGGCGGCCCGGAGGGAGGGAGCCCGCAAACCCCGCCAGCCCCGCCTCCCGAGCCGCTCCGCCTTTTCCCCTGAGAAGAAACTATCCCGGCTATCGGGAATAGCTGCCCTTCCTTTTCCTCTTCCTCCTCCTCCTCCCTCCTCCACCACCTCCTCCTCCTCCCTCCTCCACCTCTTTTTCTTCTTCTTCTCCTTCTTCTTCCTCTTCCTCCTCCTCTTCTTCCTCTTCCTCCTCCTCCTCCCTCTCTTTCTTCTTTTTCTTCTTCTTCTTCCTCCTCTCCTCCTCCTCCCTCCTCCTCCTCCTCCTTTTCCTCTTCCTCCTCCCTCCACCTCCTCCTCCTTCTCCTCCTCCTCCTCTTCTCCTTCCTCCTCCTTTTCCTCTTCCTCCTCCTCCCTCCTCCACCACCTCCTCCTCCTCCCTCCTCCACCTCTTTTTCTTCTTCTCCTTCTTCTTCCTCTTCCTCCTCCTCTTCTTCCTCTTCCTCCTCCTCCTCCTCCCTCTCTTTCTTCTTTTTCTTCTTCTTCTTCCTCCTCTTCCTCCTCCTCTCCTCCTCCTCCTTTTCCTCTTCCTCCTCCCTCCACCTCCTCCTCCTTCTCCTCCTCCTCCTCTTCTCCTTCCTCCTCCTTTTCCTCTTCCTCCTCCTCCCTCCTCCACCTCTTTCCTCTTCTTCCTCTTCCTCCTCCTCTTCCTTCCTCTTCTTCCTCCTCTTCTCCTCCTCCTTTTCCTCTTCCTCCTCCTCCCTCCTCCACCTCCTCCTCCTCCACCACCTCTTTTTCTTCTTCTTCTCCTTCTTCTTCCTATTCCTCCTCCTCTTCTTCCTCTTCCTCCTCCTCCTCCCTCCTCCACCTCTTTCTTTTCTTCTTCTCCTTCTTCCTCTTCCTCCTCCCTCCACCTCCTCCTCCTCCTTTTCCCTCTTCCTCCTCCTCCACCTCTTTCCTCTTCTTCCTCTTCCTCCTCCTCTTCTTCCTCCTCTTCTTCTCCTCCTCCTTTTCCTCTTCCTCCTCCTCCCTCCTCCACCTCTTTCTTCTTCTTCTTCCTCCTCCTCCTCCTCTTCTTCCCTCCTCCTTCTCCTTTTTCTCCTCCTCCTCCTTCCCTTTAAAGTAAGCAGAGGTCTCCAACGTGGGCCCTTTCAGCCTGTAGGACTTCAACTCCCAGGAATCCCCAGCCAGCAAAGCTGGGAGCTGAAGTCCTCCAGGCTGAAAGGGCCCACGTTGGAGACCTCTGCTTTAAATAATAAAAGAACGACTATTTCTTTCTTTTCCCAAGTGAGTTGTTTTATTATTCTATTTATACCGTCTGTAGGTTTACTGTCCTTCTCTTTACTATTATTGATTTTTAGAAACAACATTTTTGTTTAATAGTAATTGTACAAGCAACCCTAATAAAGATGAACACTGAAGCAACTGCCACAGATACCAGAGCAAAACAGCAAACGCTATTGAAAAAATCCACAGTAGCCACTGAATAAGCAAAGCTCACAAGCAGAGAAAAAAAGCTTCCTTAATTGCTTACAGGAAAAAAAAATGATTTCTATTTGTACTGTAAAAGTTCAACTTTTCCCTCTTTCAACTGCAAATCACCATAATTTGCATCGGTATTTCTCAACCACGGCGGAAGAACGTCTATTTCGCGCTTTTATGAAAAACATCAAAACAAATTCAAATCAAATCGCGTTTCCGAAGCCCTCCGATCTCGCCCGAACAGCCGAATGCGGCGGGTGGGGGGGCAGCCGAGAGGCGCGGCGAGAGCGGCCGAGACGGGAAGGGGCGTTGCTCGCCCGTGCCCCCTCGCAGTGCGTTTGAGTACTCGGCAGCCAATAGGCGGCCGCCTTGCTGCCCGGTGGTTGCACCGGCGGCTGGGACCGCGGCTTGGCCAGCATGGTCCGTGTCTCCCGGGGGCGGCTGTGGGGGGGGCGGAGGGGCTCCGGCGGGGGGCCCTCCGCGGCTGAGCGTTGCTCTCTCTCCGCAGATCCGGATCGCCGCGCTCAACGCCAGCTCGGCCGTGGAGGACGACCCCGAGGGGACCCTCAAGAGCCACAAGTCGCAGACCAAGGAGGCGCAGGTGACTCGCCCGGCGGGCCTCCCCCCTCGCGGCCTGGCCCCGGCCGGGAGCCCCTGTGGCTCGCGCGGCTCCCCCGGTCTCCGTCCTGGTCGTGAGAGTCTCCGGCGGAGAACAGCCAGCCGGGTTCCGGGGTCAGAGGCGCCTTTATGGTCGCGCAGGGGCCTTCCAGCTGGACAGCTTTAAGACTTGTGGACTTCAACTCCCAGAATTCCTTCTCCAGTCATGTTAGCTCAGGAATCCTGGGAATTGAAGTCCACAGGTCTTAATGCTGCCATGTTTGGTTGGCTGTTGTCAGAAGTCTAAACAGGGGTCTTCAAACTTGACAGCTTTAAGACTTGTGGACTTCAGCTCCCAGAATTCCTCCTCCAGTCACGTTAGCTCAGGAATCCTGGGAATTGAAGTCCACAAGTCTTAAACTTGCCAAGTTTGAAGGCCCTTGGGGTGGTGGATTCTTAAGCAAGGTTTTTGAATGCAGCTCAGAACTGATAATCAACTTCTATTTCTGATCAGAAAGCAAAACAGGGCGACCTTTTAGTCTCCCACCTTAAACAGCAAGGCGAAAAGCAGGTGCGTGCACTAAAACTAAAACTTTTTTTCGTTTTAGGGTCTAGGCATATTGCTTGCATAGATCATCATAGTGTTAGAAACATAATTTCATATCCATTAGTGGAGAGGTCTCCAAACTTGGCAACTTTAAGATTTGTGGACTTCAACTCCCAGAATTCTCCAGCCAGCATAGCTCTCTCCCACTGCAACCAATCCCTGGTGCCCAGAAGGTTGGGGGCCGCTGCTGGATAAGATTGTTAATATGGTGATACTAAGCATAGCTGGCTGGAGAATTCTGGGAGTTGAAGTCCACAAGTTTTAAAGTTGCCAAGTTTGAGGACCCCTGCACTAGTCCATGCAAACCTCATGGTTTTCTCAGCACTCTGCAAACAAAGGACCTTAGTGGGAAAGAAATACATTTTCTGGCCTATAGCTCAGAGCTTTGTTAGGGGGTGCTATCTCACATTAGGTTGCATTTTAAGTTACAAGCGAGACCATCCGGCAATTATCCTGAGGCTTTATCTTTACAGTTGGCACTTTAGGTTACAATGGAGCTCAGCTCATCAGGAAATCAAAAGTTGAGTTAGGTACACTCTGTGTAAGCTCTAATCCTTTCACTTTCTAGCAGGCCCTGAAGCCCTTGCTGGGTGGCATGTGAGGGCTCAAGGGAGCAAGGCTGCTTAAATGCCCCAAACGTCTGCTGAGCTCTTCTTGCCCGTTAGCCTGATAAACAGCCGTTACCTTGTATTGAGGTGTCAAACTCATCCTCTGGAGTCTCTCCGCCCATGTAAGAGACCTCTACAAATTGCCTTGACCATTAGTAGTTTAGATTCTTGTGTATAGGTAGCGTAAAATAAATTAGTAGTACTTTTGAACTCTATCCCGGTTCCTCATTATACCTGAGAAGGACTAATCTGTACAATAGTGCTTGAAAGTTTGTGAAAGTTTTTGAATTTTTGCATTCAAAAACCAATCTGCATAAATATAACTTAAAATGTGATCCTAAATCTACATAAAGAGAACCAATTAAGCAAGTAGGCTAAAATATATTTTACTTAATAAATGAACAAGTGAAATACTTTTATCTCATTTATTTAATTGGATTCTCTTTATCAGGTTTAAGTATGGAGAACAGAACATGGTTAGGTCATATTTAAGCAGAAAAAAATGAAATTCAAAAGGATCTCTGCAAACTTTTAAGCATGCCTGTATTCTGGTTTACTGTCTAAGACGGGGGTCCCTAAGCCCCCAGGCTAAGGACTGGCACTGGCTTGCGGGATGCGCAAATGAGTGAAACCCATCTGTGCACACATGGGAGTGAAATCACTCCCCTCCGGTCCACAGAAAAACCTCCTTCTCTATAGAAGGATCTTTTTGGATCCTGAGTTTGTCTTCTGGAATGTTGGCTACTCCTGCCATCTTAGTGTCATCTACATATTTAATGAGTTCTCCTCCTACTCCCTCATCTAAGTCATTTATAAAGATATTGAAGACTACTGGGCCTAAGTCTGAGCCTCCAAGTAGATATAGTACCATTAAGGACTACTCGTTGAGTTTGGTTTGTCAGCCAGTTACAAATCCATCTGGTGGTGACGGATGCTACCTATCCCACATTTTTCTAGCTTACCTAGAAGTAGATTGTGGTATACTTTGTCAAGTGCCTTGCTGAAGTCTAAATATACTATGTCCACAGCATTTCACTGCTCTACTAATTTAGTCACTTTGTCAAAGAATGAAATAAGATTGGTTTGGCATGATCTGGTTTTAACAAACCCATGCTGGCTACTAGTTATAACTTTATTTGTTCATAGATCTGATTTTTTATTATTTTTTTCCAGTATCTTCCCAGGTTATGTTAAGGTAATTGCGTTGTAATTTCCTGGGTCTGATTCTTTTTCCTTTTTTTGAAGCTGGGAACCACATCAGCTCTTTTCCAGTCCTCTGGTAGTTCCTTAGTGCTGCAAGATTTTTTTAAAGATATGATACAATAAGTTTTGAGATAACTTCTGCCAGCTGCTTCAGAACCCTGGGATGTAATCCATCAGGTCTCGGTGATTTATATTCATCAAGGTCAGACCGGTTTTGGCATATCATTTTCAGAAAGACAATGGCAAAAGGGAATATACAGAGTACCATGCTCTGATGAACGTGCCAACCAATAAGAAAAACCTTGATACTTTCTCAGCTGCATTTGAAGGGAAGAAAAACTTAGAAGTTATCTTTATGGTGTGATTTGGGGGGTGGGGGGAGTTTTGTGTTGCTGTCTTGCTAAACATGGGGGAGGTCTGGAAGAAAATTCAGAAGAAGCAACCCAGCCCCCCCAGGCACCTTCTCTGAAGCAGAGCTGAAGCCTGCTGAAAGAATTCCACTCCAAAGAGCCCTATTGCCTTTCACTGCTGCAAAAAGCTTGTCTTTGTTCTGAGCTTGTGTGCATCTGGTAAAGCAGTGGCCCCCAAACTTTTTTGTGCCACGGCCTGGTACCGGCATCACAAAATGATCGCGTGACAAGACAAGGCGAGCCGAGTGACCGGCCAGCCAGCCGTCCCCTGCTTCTCCCCGCCACCTTCAACTCCTCCTTTGTACCTTTGTCGATGGGCTTCGCTCCGGGACGGCTTCGGGACGGTCGCTCGGCTCGCCTTGCCTTGGGTGCTGAAAGAATCCTCGCGCCTTAGTTTCGTTCGAAGCCCCCCCCTTCGATGAAACTAAGGCGCGAGGATTCTTTCAGCACCCAAACGCCGCTTTCCAACCGGAAAAGCTCACCCGGAAGCACTTTCTCGTCAAAGAAGATGGTGGCGCCCAGCAAACGGCCCGGTAGGAAATGTTCCACGGACTGGTACCGGTCCACGGACCGGTGGTTGGGGACCCCTGTGGTAAAGCATGTGGTAAAATTAACGTCTCCTTAAGATTTCAGAGTGGCAGGAGCCTTGCTCCTCTTTTGGAGTGGGCTGTTTAATCAAGCGCAACCCCCTCTGTGTCTCTGGCTCTCTAGGAAGCAGAAGCCTTTGCCCTCTATCATCAAGCACTGGACCTTCAGAAGCATGACCTCTTCGATGAATCGGCCAAAGCCTACCACGAACTGCTGGAGACCCGCCTGTTGCGCGAAGTCAGTGAAGAAGGGACGTCCCTCTTCTGCTTGATGTCAAGGGGGCGGGGCGGGGGGGAGCTTCTTGGTATAATTGGGAGGTGGCATCTTTGGCTCGGCTGCCATGGAAGCTCTCTCAGGGCAGAGGGTCTCCAAATCTTTCTGACTTAGCAACCTAGCCGGGGGGTGGGGGCGGTTCTGTGTAAGTGGCGGGCACGACCAGCTGGGCGCACGTGCTCGCCTGCTGCTCGTGGGCCTGGTTCTGAACAGGCTGTAGGTCCGCTAGTGGGCCTTAGCCTGAGAGTTGGGGACCCCTGTCTTAGTGGGTTGCAATCTGAAGAATCTCTTTATAGCCACAAGCTGATCAGCCTTATTAAAAGACGTTTACGGAAGGGATAGGTGGAAACCAATCTGTACATCAGAACCACTATTAAAGGCACGGGCTTCCCAGGGGACAGGGTGGCTGTGGATAGAAACAGGGGGAGGATGAGTTGAAGGGGCCTGGAGGTGTCCTTCCCCAGCACAGCCCATTCCTGCAAGGACCTGGGATCATCTCCCTCCGCTGCCAGCCTCACCTGCCCGGATGGTTCTAGAAGGGCCTCTGCAGAGTTCCTTTTTATCCCTGGATAACCCCCTTTCTGATTCTTCACTCCTATGAACACTTATGTGGCAGGAGTGGAGGGCTTAGTTCTGGATGCATCTTCAGGCTAAAACCAGGGGTTCCTACGTGGGAAGATCAGAGAGAGTTGTCTTTGAGAGTATTTTTCTTTCTAGGCCAATCTTGAATTTGCTATTGATTTTTTTTTTTAATGGACAGGGGGGGGGGGGGGGGGGGGGGGGGGGGGGGGGGGGGGGGGGGGGGGGGGGGGGGGGGGGGGGGGGGGGGGGGGGGGGGGGGGGGGGGGGGGGGGGGGGGGGGGGGGGGGCGGGGGGGGGGGGGGGGGGGGGGGGGGGGGGGGGGGGGGAGGAGGGAGGGATATATGTGTGTGTGTGTGTGTGTGTGTGTGTGTGAAGTTTTCACGGGTACTTACATGTATGGCATTCAGCTTTGTTCGGGTATTTTCCCATGTCATTATAGTTGTGCTTTTAAAGTTGTAGCAACGTTTCGGCAGAATCTCATCTGCCATCATCAGGCTTCTGTAGTACCCGTGAAAACTTAAGAAAACAAATGTGTGTGTGTGTGTGTGTGTGTATTCTTAAGTTTTCGCGGGTACTTACATATATGGCATTCAGCTTTGTTCGGGTATTTTCCCACGTCATTGTAGTTGTGCTTTTAAAGTTGTAGCAACGTTTCAGCAGAATGTCATCTGTTATCATCAGGCTTCTTTGTGTGTATATATATATATATACATATATACACACACACACACGTACATACATATGCGCGTACTTTCAGCTTCGTGCTTGTGTGAGCAAGGCATGATCGGAGCTGCCGTCTCCCTATAAATACTGGTGGGGAGGTTGGCTGTGTTGTCATTTCTTGATTGGTTGATGGAGTTGATGTTTGCAGATTGGCTGGCCTTTTTCGTAAGAACGTGTGTGGCTGAGGTATTGGCAAACCCAATACATGAGCCTGATGATGGCAGATGAGATTCTGCCGAAACGTCGCTACAACTTTAAAAGCACAATTTTAAAGACGCGGGAAAATACCTGAACAAAGCTGAGTACCATACACACACACACACACACACACACACACACGCACACACGCTTTGGGGCTTTGAAAGGCAAGTCCTCCTGGCTTTAGTCATGGCAGCTGTGGATAGCAGGGCTTGTTTTATACCTTAGATCCAAGGGAGCAGCCATGAAAGGTCATTTGGCGATCTTTAGAATCACCATTACAGCAAAGCATTTTCTTCCCCTTTCTTCCGATTTTCAGGCAGTTGCATCTGGAGATGAGAGGGAGGGGTTGAAGCATCCGGGCTTGATGCTGAAGTATTCAACTTACAAGAACTTGGCGCAGCTGGCTGCCCAGCGAGACGACATCGAGACAGCTATGGAGTTCTACCTGGAGGTAGGCCGTGGTCCCTCTCCCCTCTGTTCCACGTGGGCTGATCCTGAAGCAAAAAATGACGGGGGGGAGTGGGGGAGGTCTCACCTGTCTCAGCTGCTGTAGCGGCTTCATTGCCCCTTTCCTTTGTGTAAGACCTGTTGTAGTTGCCTCCCCCCGGTTTTTCCCCCCATTTTTGCCAACAGTGTTTGTCTCAAGCGTAGGTGTTCTGCTAACATTCCTTTTAAACATGGAAGTCTTTTCTGTCCTTGTACCAAGGTATTTCTTGTTCCATATGTCGTTTATTTTTGTTATTGTTGAGCAAGACAAGCGAGGTGGTTCAGTAGCTTAAAGAACCTAGAGATGGTCTTTGCTAGGAGAGGTTCAACTCCTAGCACTATGTGTTGGGGTGAGCTCCCGTCACTTCCTCAGCTTCTGCCCACCTAGCAGTTCGAAAGCATGCTACATGCAAATAGATGAGCAGGTACCACTTCCGTGGGAAAATAGTGGCATTTCATACGGTGTGTGGATCCAGCCAGATCTGGACCTTCCCCAATGCAAGGCTGAGCACAAGGCGACTGTGGTGGAGGGAGAAGCCCCGATGGAGCTCCAGAATGCCTTTGAACTTTTCTGAGCGTGGATCTAGTTTACCCCTTCTGGAGCGCTTTGGAAAGTGCATGAGCATAAACTGAATGGACAGCCATTGTTGGCAGCCAAACACCTAATTTGTACTCACAATGTAGCCCCCTGGCTAAGGTAGCTAAATGTGGATGCAAATGAATAATTGTTCAGTAAATACCTCAAAAAAAAATACCATCTGAAAGTAATCTTCTAAATGTTAGCATTTAGCAAACACTAAAATCATCTGAGAATTTTTCCTGAGATTCTGCACTTTGAAATGTGGCTTTGCGTCCTGGTGTCGGGGACGGGTGCCGAACCCCTGGAGAGGGCAGAGGGTCAGTTTTCAGATTTTTTCTGGGAAGGTTAGAGTAGGTAGCCTCCAGCTTCTGACGGTCCAGTTTACCTGCAAATCCTGCGGTCTGCTGTCTTTCCCAGGCTGTGCTGCTTGACTCCACAGACGTCAACCTCTGGTATAAAATTGGCCACGTGGCTCTCCGGCTCACCCGCCTGCCTCTGGCACGACATGCTTTTGAAGAAGGGCTTGCCTGTAATCCAGACCATTGGCCTTGTCTAGATAACCTCATCACCCTCCTCTACACCCTCAGCGACTACACGAGTAGGTCCTTCCCGCTTTTCTTAATTTAGAATTCCCTGCGGTGTCGGAGGCAAGCAGTCTTGGAAACTGCAGGTTGGAGGGTTGATGAGCACCAGTAACGTAGCAGTTATGCATGCCTCCAAATTATGAAACGTGCTCAATATACGCCTAGGGTGTTTTGTTTTTAAGTTTGTTTATACCTTAATTCCACAGTTAGAAAAGGACAAGCGGATGGCAAAGTTCCTCTCCCTGTCTGGTGACGCTCATACAGAAGATGATTCTGTTCTTTATTTATTCTGCTGTTGCCTCTTCAATCTCAAGGCAATCGAGACAATCACAGTAAACATCTTGTTTAAATTTGCAAGTGTTGAAAAACGCGACTTAAAACTGTGATCCATGATCAGAATGCAGGTGCTTGGCAACCGTCATGTATTTATGACAGCCGCCATGTCCCAGGATCATGTGATTCTATTTGTGACCTTCTCAAGGGGCTTCCGACAAGCCAAGTCAAGGGCCGGGGAGCCAGATTTACTTAATAATTACAGGGGGAAATCTTTTTAAGATTGGGCGTGACTCACTTAAAGAAAGCATTGCTTAGTAATGCAAGTTCCGATCTCAATTGTGGTTTTAAGTCAAGGATCAGGATGGTTACCATGCATGGGTCTCAACCATATAGATAAACTTATTTTGTAACTTCTGTAAAGCGCTAGCACAAAGGACCCAGGAAAGCATTAACACATATCTTCCTTCTTTGTTGATGCCCTCAGCGTGCTTGTATTTTATCTGCAAAGCCCTGGAAAGAGACAACTGTTACAGCAAAGGACTTGTTATTAAGGAGAAGATCTTTGAGGAACAGCCGTGCCTCAGAAGGGATTCCTTAAGGATGTTTCTGAAAGGGTAAATGACTTTCTTGTTTTCACATTTGGGGTTACTCTGGACGTCGTCACAACTTACCGTCGTGAGATTGGCAAACAGCGTGGCTCACCGGGTTGAGGGAGTATTTAGAACAGCTTTCTATAACCTTGCAGATCGGTGTCTGGTGTGTTATGTCCTATAGAGGGTTAAATTTGTGCCCAAGATTGTAATATTTACCCTCTCTGAATTCAGAAATAGATTGGGTGTGAATTTCCAAACAAATCGTGTACCTATAGGTTACTTCAGAAATTTGACATTAGGGAAAATATTTGGTAGGTAAATAAAGCAACTTTTATTGATTCGGAAACCATTTATATTTTTTATTTAATTCTACATCCCTAATTCATTCACATGTGCCTCATCTAATTCATTCATCTCTGTTTCGTGCTGTATTTTATTTCAAGATAATGATTCCATTAATATAATAAAATTAAAGTCAACCAGTCATCTAAGGCCCCACTTATACAAATTTCAACTGGAAAGGAATAAATTATCTTCTCCCTGAAGAACTTGTGAAGCGGAAGGTTGACTTCTTTCTTTCTTTCTGTTAGAGCAATAGACTGGGGTGTTAAGAGGTGTTTTCACAAGCCTAATTTATGGCTAAGTAGGCAGCAAACTAAATGCAAATCTCCAACCTTCAACTTGTGCTGTGACTTCCATTCTCACGCCAAAGACACGTAGTTACGAATGTGAACAGGGCATATTTAAATCCTTTTTCCTGGTTGCCTCCTTTCCCTGGACCGCAGGAGTGTTGGGCAGGATTTGTTTCAATCTGTAGAATAACAGAATGACAGAGTTGAAAGGAACCATGGAGACCTTCTAGTCCAGTGGTCGCCAACCGGTGGGCCACGGCCCACTGGTGGTCTATGAGAAAATTTGGGTGGGCTGCAGCCTCCTGAGCCCCAGGAAGCGGCTGCCAGCGATGCCCTCAGGTGATGACGTTGCAAGGGGGGGCTCGATCCCCCTCTCCCTCCTCACCAGAAGCGCTCACACGCCCAGCAGGAAGGAGGCGGCTTGGTGGTGCTAGAAGGGCGGTGAGCGCTTTGCGTGTGAGTGCTTCTGGCGAGGAGGAAGGAAGCTCCAGAGGGGAGGGAGTTGAGCCTCCCTCTCATAACATCTTCACCTGAGAGCATCGCTGGCAGCCGCTCGACCTCCTTGATACGCGGAGGCAGAAGGTATCACCGGTACCGAGGTTCCTTTCCCCCCACCCCCTCGCGGGCCAGTGTACACCCAGGAAGGTCTCCGATGCCGTGATCTCCTACGCTTTTGAGTCCATCCGCTGCCCGTATCGCCACTGTTGCCCCACCTCCCCACCAGCCATCTGGTCTTCAGCACGTGGCTCGTCGGCCTCCGGACATCAGATTCTCACCACCCAGCACCAGTTCAAGAGTTTATTTCCCCCTTACGTCTGTACCAAAAGTTATAACCCGGGGTTAAGCCGCTTTCTAAAAAGAAGTTTTATATTTTTTATGTTATGTGTTTGTTAGTCTACATTTGTTTATTGAGGAGTAATGTTGGATGCATAGATGCATATTAAGTTGTGTGTGGAAATGTGATAATTTAGAACTATATTGTACTTAAATGAGATGTCTTATTTGTTTTATTAAGTAGCTGTTAGAAAAGATGTTTTATGTTCTTATGTCTTATGTTTTGTTTGTGTATTCTCTTTGAAAGTTAATAAAACTTTATAAAAAAAAAAGTTTATTTCCCCCTATCCCCACCCCTGGGGACGGGGGTGGGGGAGAAAAGAGAAAGAGGGAAGGAAAGAGAAAGAGGGAGAAAGGGAGAAAGAGAAAGAAAGGGAGGAAGGCAGAAAGAGAAAGGGAGGGAAAGAGAGAAAGAGGGAGAAAGGGAAAGGAGGATGGGAGGGTAAGAGAGAGAGAAAGAGAAAGGGAGAAAGAGGGGGAAGAGAGAGAGAAAGAGAGAGAGAGAAAGAGATCCCAGTGTTTTGTTTTCTGTGGGAAACGAGTCCAAATGACTCATGAGTATTTAAGGTTGCAGAAACAGGCAGCCAAGCTAAGTGCCTGAAGGACCCCCTCCTGTCCTTGGGAGTCCAGGCGCTTCAGCGAGCGGCATGCTGGGTTCATATTAGTGGTCCACGGGATTTAAAATTATGATTTTGGTGGTCCCTGAGGTCCAAAAGGTTGGCGACCCCTGATCTAGTCCAAACCCTGCTCAGTCAGGACACCCTATAGTACCATCCCAGACAAGTGGCTGTCCAATCTCTTCTTAAAAGCCTCCAATGTCGGAGCACCCAACACCGAACCTTTTAAGTTTAGCTTTTGTGAAGTGTAGCAGCAGTGAAGGACGCTGCTCCTTCAGGACAAGGGCAAGAGATTGGTAAGGATACAAGCAACAGATTTTGGCCACTGCTCAGTACTGGTGTCAGATCGAGATTGTGACTACCATGATGGTTTGTAAATTGTTGCCTAAGACTGATCCTCCTATTCAGACACCTAAACTAACACCAATGGGATTGGTTGGTGCTCGGACAGCAGCAAAACTAAATTATTATTACCTTTATTGTCAGAGTACAACATGTGTACAATGAGATTGGCTGAGCCTCCCTTCGTGCACACACACACACACACACACCCAACACAACTCACAGCTAGGACAGAAGTCCCTAACCCAATCCTAATCTTATTACACTAGGTGACCTTATTGCACAAGGCGCCAGCCCCGCAAGTCTATCATACTATCTTGACATGAAGTTATTTTCCGTTCAGGAGTCTGACAGCCCACGGGTAGAAACTGTTCTTCAGCCTGTTGGTGTGGCTGGCTCTGTTTCTCTGTCTCCTGTCCGATGGAAGTGCTGACCGGGGTGGGAGTTGTCCCTGAGGACTCTTCTAAGGCAACGAGCCCTAGCGAGGTCATCTAGCGGTATCAGGGAACAGCCCATGATGTTCTGTGCTGGGCTCACCACCCTCTGTAGTGCCTTTCTATCGGCGGCCAGACCGGTAAAAGGAGGCCATCAGTCGTTCTTCCACTTTATTCTTTCGCAAGACCCTAAGAAATGGAGCCTCTCTTGGGCCCTTCTGGCCAATAATAAATAATTTACATGTCGAAATCTGATTCTTTTTCAGTGACCTGCCAGTGTGTGATGTGCCTGTGAGTGCGTCAGAAACACAAACGATTCTGGAGGAAGCCCTGGAGCTGCGCAGGAAAAGGCAGGCTTTGATGGCACGGAAGACTGAGCCAGATCTCAAGCTTGCCCAGCCGATCTCTCTGTTCACGTATGTTTCTGCTCATTATTATCAGCTTATTACAGAGGTGCACAGTTTTGATTAAAAAGCCAGGTTGAATGCCATTTCCTCCTCTCACTTTCCCCATCCGTTCTTGCAAATTAATGCTTTGCGAGTGAGCCATGCCCCCTTTTCCTCTGGAGTCTCCTAAAAGGTGGTTGTGAAGATCATGTCTCCCACCCTGGCACATAGCCAGGGATCTCCTCACTCTTGCCTGGCTCCTTCCCAATCTTTCTTGGGATATTGTCAGAACCTCCAAGGATTCAGGATCAAGACTTCTCCATCAGGATGGGAAAGTTCTGGAGTGGTTGATGGTATAGAAGTCATTAGTCTTCTCAACCTTCCTGGGTAGTCATCCTAGCACAGGGGTGTCAGACTCGGTTTCATCGAGGGCTGCGTCAAGGTTGTGTTCGATCTTGGGGGGGGGGGCAGAGTGGGTGTGGCCAAGGTGGGCATGGCCAGCTCAATGTCACTCGTGTTGGGGGTGCATGTGGTAGGCCAAGCGTTCTGCCAGTGAAAATGGGCTTCTGAGCTCCGTTTTTGGCTGCAGTGGCCTCCTGCAACCCTCGGCCAGCAAAAATGGAACTGTGGGCAGGTCCTTCACTGTTTCCAGGGTGGTCCATATCTAAGCATCCCGTGGGCCGGATCCGGTGCCCGGGCCTTGATTTTGACACCCCTGTCCTAGCAGATGGAGAGGGAGTTCGCTCATAAGAGATTTTGAAGGCCCAGCTGAACTTCAGCACCTCAGCAAATAGTAGTCCTTCTTTCCTCCACAGCACTTTTTCAATACAGAAAGTACAAACAACCCCTCCCCCACCCCCCACGGCCGTGTGCCCTTGCACGTACATATATTAATAGGTGTGCATGCATATCCTAAGATTACCAAAAGAATTTGCCCTTTTAGCCAGATGTGCTTGTCTACTGCAGGATTTTAGCTGCTACCATAAAATTAGCGATGGATTCTGCCAAACTATTGTTCCTGTTCCCCTGGCTGTTTTTGTGCCTGATCGTCTGACAATCTTAGTAGCTGCAAAATTGAATGTGTGTCCTTGTTCATTGCTGTGTGAGGCCATCCCTCACTTGTGTTCTTGAAATCCGGTGGTTAGCTTCCTCCCCATCTCTCCTGAATAGTCACAAGGCCAATCCACGCATGGGATTTGGTAATTTCGGTACATTGGAAGTATCTCCCACTTCCAAATAAACTTTACGGTGCATGATTTGTCCTCGTACGGTAGCCTCTGGGCGGTGTGCGATGTTGTTGAGGTATGGCAGAGTGTGCCATGTGGTTGGTCTTACAGTCTTACAGCTTGTTTCTTCCTTTCTCTTCCTGCCATGTTGCGCAGATGCCCTGTGACAAATGACTGTGGGTACCCATTCTGCTTGAATTGTTCAAGTAGGTACCTGCTCTCCAACTGTTTGGTTTGCTGGGTACTACAGTGGGTTCTCACCCTGCCATACATCGTTCTGGTGCAACTCCTTTTGTGTGACAGAGGGTGGTTGCTGTTGAAATTCAGAATCTGTGGCCTTACTGTGGTTTCTAGGCCTTCTGTCCTCTTGTCTGTTGACAAGTACAACTAAAATGGTAATTGCCTCGCTGTTTCTTGTGAACTGCATGTTGGGGAAGATGGAGTTCAGCTTAGTATGAAAGGCTTTAAGTGCATTTCTCTGGATGACGACAAACACGTCATCCACGTAGCATCACCAGAATTTAGGTGTGTAGTTCTGAAATGCACCGTTGCTCTAGTTCATGGAGGACTGTTTCTGCAATGACTCCTGATGTTGGGATGTCTCTTTTGTTCAAACATTTCACTTTTGAGTGTGGAGAAGGTGCACTGACAGTAATGGCGTAGCTTCATGATTGGTGGTGGTGACCGACTGTCAGCCTTCAAGATCTTCTACTGCTTGCTTTGCATCTTTTGGCTGCCATAAGTAACGGGGGGAGGAGGGGGATATTGTCTGGGAAGAGAGCTGGAGGTGTTACATTCTTGTGTAAATGAGGAGTTGGGGGAGTATAACTTCCTGCTCTTAGGTTTCTATTTCTCGCGTAGCTTTCCTTTTTCTGCGCAGCTGCAAATCTTTATCAAAATATGCCAAGGTCAACGGACAGAGGCCTCATCATCACCTGAAGATGCCCACGTGACCATATCCAGAACTTTTAATTTGAAGAATCTTTTGAACTTTGGGGGGGGTGGGAACAATTCCATCCCTTTGTATATGTGATCTGCGCGCCTAATTTCTCAGATTCAGAATCCTACTGGTGTTACCACTTCATTTTTCAGTAAAAGAATTCTTTCCTCTAGTTTATGGAGTCTAAGTATTTCTTTCTTGGATTTTGAACGGAGCACCGACTGACACCGACCCAGATCCGATGCTGCACATTAACCTGGGACACGTCCATTCACCTTCGTCCGTGTTTTTATTTCCCTGTTTTCCATGCAGGTGGAAATCTCTAGGAGAGAGTCTGATGGCCACTTACTTGCACCTCACAACTTGTGAGCCGCCTCGTCCAAGCTTGGGCAAGCGAATTGATCTCTTAGAATACCAAGATCTGGACCAGCACCTGGAGAGCCAGGCAAATTCAGCCCCTGTCAGTGTTCTTCACCCCAGCCCTGTCAGTTCCAACCCACTGATGCCTTTGACAGAACCACTGCTCGTGTATACCCCACTGACTCCCACCTTCCCCAGTTTGACTGTACTGGAATCAGTAAACTCTGCAGGTGAGCAAGATCTGTGCAAGAGACATGATATAAATGGGAAGTCCTTTCTCTCGCTGAATCGTCTGTCCTTCATTGAATAAACTTAGAAGGAAAATGTTGGCCATTTAGGCTTGACCAGGGGTGGACTTCACAACTTTTAGCGACAGGTTCTCTGCCTGGTTGCTGGATGGGCGTAGCCAGGGTGGCCTCCTTCACCACGGTGGAGCAGAGCGTGTTTTTGCCCTCCCCGCACTCCGGAGGCTTTCCTCGAGCCTCTAGGTGAGTGAAAGCAGCTTCCCCAGGCTCCGGAGGCTCTCGGGAAGCCGGAAACGGGCTAATTTCTGGCCTTCCCGACCTTCAGGACGGCCCGTTTCTTGCCCTCCCAGAGCCTCCGCGTGGGCCCTGCATCCAAAATGGGCAACGTGGGGACTCCTGGGAGGGGTGAGGTGAGGTGGGTGGGTGGGGCCAGCCAGGAGTGGGATTTGGGGGTTCTCCAAACTGCGCAGAATCTTAACTAGGGGCTCCCCTGAACCCCTGCAAACCCCCAGCAGCCCAGCCCTGGTCTTGACTACCATGTGGATGATATTTTACTTTTACTTTACGATTTTATTTTATGTTTATTTTTATTTAGAAAATTTATATGGCTGCCTAGCTCAATCATAGTGGCTCCAGGTGGCTTACGGAAGTAAAACCCCAAATACAAAATGCAACAAACCCCCAACAATTCATAACAAGTTTATGTAAGTTGTAGTAGCAGAAAGAGCTTGCAAATAAACCGGACCGTTAACAGACAAGCTGATCGATGGACAGGCTGTAAGATTCTATACTAGATTAAAATAAAAGTTCTCTAAGCTCTTGAAAATGTCTCTCTCTCTTTCTCTCTCTCTCTACACACACACGCACACACACACACAAAGTGTGTGCAAAATCCCAGCTGCCAGCTCTTTTCCACTTGGGGTTGGCTTCCATGTGCATTGAGTTTTTCTCAAGAACCCAGCAGAGTGATGGCGAAGCGCAGAGCCCAATCTGACGGAGGCTAGAAAGCCGTTTGCCAAGGAGGTTTTGTTTGCACTCCTGCCTTGGGCAGCGGGTGCAGCTTGTCCTCTGTGGCTCCAGCTGCTGCCTCCTCCTCCCTTGCTTGAGCTTATGGAGCTGGAGAGAAGGCCACAAGGTCTTTGCGGGGCCACCGCTCTGATCAGCCTTGAATTTGGGAACAAGAGACACACCTGACGACCCAGAAATGTTGATGTTTGTCAATTAAAAAGTCAGGGAGAATAACTTGATGGGGGCCGCTTGCTGATCCAAAGCTCTCTGGCTCTTCTCAGGTGATGCTTCTGGAGCTGACAAATCTAAGAAGGGGCTGAAACGGAAGAAAATAATGGAAGAGACTGGCGAAACAGCAAAGAGGAGATCGGCTCGAGTCAGGAATACCAAGTGCAAAAAAGAAGAAAAAGTCGATTTCCAGGAGCTGCTAGTAAAATTCCTTCCTTCTCGGTGCGCGTCCCCACTCCTAAACGTGTGCGGGTTCTAGGAAAAAGCCGGGGGGGTGGAAGGGCGCTTGAGGTTGAGAGGCATAGCCATGCAAGAGTGGATCTGATCACCTGGCTCCCTTTGCCCTGCGGCTCAGGTTCTCCGGCCTGCTTCTTCAGTGCTTTTCTGATGTGCTTTCAGCCTGAGGAAGCTGGATCCAGAAGAAGAAGGTCCGTTCAACCACTATGAGATGCAAAGCACAGCAAAGGAAGAGAACTCCCAGCCCCTGGGCTCCCATAGGATGTCCCTTGACCTGACAGTCTGCATGGAATCTGGTAGGAATTTATTTTTCCTGCAGATGGCACCCCTATAAAGATTTATCTCCACTTTTATTATGCTGTTTAGTTTTCTCAAACATTCACTTTAATCTGTTGATTCATTCATTTCCTGGAAAATCAGCTTGAGATGGACTCACACCCACAATGGCAATTTGTCTTCCAGAGAAGCAGGATGTTCATAAGTTCCTCTTGGCTAATTTGAGCAATGGAGGCATCCTTGAACTGATGATGAGATACCTGAAAGTCATCAGTCAGAAGTTCCTGGTCAAGTGGCCACCAGGACTGCCTGAGGTTGTCCTGAATATCTACAACAACTGGAGAAAGCACAGCAGCAGCCTACCCAACCCACTATTAAGGGACTGTCACAATCAACACATCAGGGTAAGGATCGACTTCGAATGACCTCCCCGCTGCTCTTTTGAGTGCAGGTAGTCCTCGAGTTACGAATGGAATGGAGCCTGCCAATTACATCTGGAACCCGAGGACTTGTAGGAGTGAATGCAGGAGCATTACTTGACCACAACCAGTCCCTGCTTTTGCCCAAGATTGTGTGGGTCATGAAGTGTGAGATCTTGTGCTACTGATCTCTTGTGATCTCACCCTACAGTACTTTAGGCCTCTATTCTCTGCGAACCGAGAGAGATCTCTCAGGGTGGGGAAAGCCATTGGGGGGGGGAGGTATCGCTGGAACAGGCCACCTGTCTCAGACCACCCAAGGCCTCCCCCAACCCACCAAAACACCTCATGCTCCCTCCACTGCCCCCCCCCCACAATTGCTCCCCCCTCCGCATCCTGCCACGTTGACTCACTTACCTTATGAAGATCTGTCTCCAGTCCCTCCCGCGGTTTCTTTGCCTGCTTGCAGTTGTAGTGTGAAGAGCGCTTGCAAGAGGCCGGGACTTTGGGGCAGCAAAATCGCATCGCTTGAAGCCTCCCATTGGTTTGCAAGCACTCTTCACACCGAGACTGGAATGGTGGGAAAGGCATTTGCGAGTTGATGGGAGGCTTCAAGCAGCGTTGTGCCCAAAGCGGCCTTGCAAAGCTCTGGGCCAGATCTGGTGCAGGTCTCGGTTCGCAGAGAATAAAGGCCTAAAGTACTGTAGGGTTAGATCACAAGAGATTAGTAGCGCGAGATCTCACACTGCTGATCTTGGATAATCTCGCACTACAGTATTTAGCTTCTGTTCACTATAAACCGAGGCCTGCACGATACTCATGGCAAAAGGCTTTGCAAATGGAGAGGCAGCAACATTTGTAATTTTGGGACTGGGTTGTTAGTACTTGGTGGGGGAGGTAGGTCGTAACTTGGAATGGTCCTTAAGTGAACTGTTGTAACTTGGGGATTACTGTATTTCTTCCTGCAAAGGGTAACCGAGGGTTTAGAAGGCTCTGCAGTGGCCTCCCTTTGGCCTGTCGGAGCCCCCATAGTAAAGGAGAAGGAACGGCTGCTCAGCAGGCACTGTGTAGCAAGTGCAGCCCAGCCTCTGCTTCACTTAAACGAGGCACGCAACTGATCTACACAGTGTTGTGTGTTTGCAGAAGAAGTGGGAGAGATTAGAAAAGTTATGAGTTTCCACAGCCAAGAAAGCTCTGTCTCTTCAGGCTTTCAGTCCCCAGAAGGAACCTGGACTCTGAGTTCCAACCATTCCCTTTGAGGAGGACAGTAGCATTTGATTGGAGAAGCCAGTCACAGTCATAGAATCGAAAGTCCAAGTCCAAAATGTTTTGTTCTAAACACAGTTCCATTGGAGGGTGTGGTCTCTGCCAGGGAGAACATGGGAATTGGTCTCACCAGCTCAAGAGAATCACACACCTTGGTTAACAAATCGGCTTCAGTAGCCTCTGCAGACGGCCAAACAGTCTAAACTCCTGAACTGAAAAATTGGCTCGGAAGCCCCCTCTGGATGCTGTGTTCCTTTTCGGAGCCCCTTCTACCTTCTGAGCGACTTTCTGTTCTGGAAAGGCCAGGTCTTGGCAGGTCTTGCAGGCAGCAGGATTAGTCCTGCTGATTAGAAGAGCTGGTTTTAACGACGGGATGCCTATCGAGAAAGAAATAGGGGAAAATCCACCCTGGCCACCCAGATTGTCCAGTGTCCCCTTCTTCCTGTCCTACCTTTGCCTGCATTTCAGGAGATGATGCTGATGAGCCTCTCCTGCATGGAATTGCAGCTGGATCAGTGGTTGCTGGCCAAAGGGAAGAGCTCCATGGGTGAGTGAGGGAGCACTGGAAGTCCCGCTGATGCTTTGAGAGGCGGGGGGGTCTTTGCTTACCAGGGGGCTGGGTCTCCAGGCTGGCTTTGGAGGGACACTTGGCTCGGCGACACTTGGCACGCTTCTCCCGAATGAGTCCCCAGGCTCACAAGGGTGGAAGCAGAGAAGGGGACTGCTGCCACGGGCCACCTAGACCAGTGGAAGGAGCTCCCCGGGAGTCTCTGCCTGCAGAAGGGGGCCTTCCTTTGCACCCCCTGCTTCAGGTTCCTGTGTCAAGAGGCTAAACGGGGGAAATGCTTCTTCCAGTATCTCCCAGGAATGGTCCCTCTGCCAGCTCGGCCAATGGCAAATTTGGCCCAGACTTTCCGGGCACCCACTTCTTGGGTGATCTGCTGCAGCTCTCGTTCGCTTCTTCCCAGCGGGACCTCTTTGAGGCGAGTTGGTTGCAGTTTGCTGTCCGGGTGTATTGGCTGAAAGCTCGGTTTATGGCTCTACAGGTTTGTATTTTTGCTGCAGCCCAATGCTTGATTTTATGTTCCTCGCAAGACAAGTTTAGAAAGGGGGAACTACCCAGCGTTTCTGCCTGATCAGGGCAAATGTGCGTCATGGGAACATCCCTTAAGATGGAAGCAGGAAGCGGCCCTTGAGTTATGGGCTTTGTGAACATCCCACTTGGCCTGAGGGGTTGATGACGGT
The DNA here is from genome assembly GCF_049901715.1 of Pseudonaja textilis. Taxonomy (NCBI): domain Eukaryota; kingdom Metazoa; phylum Chordata; class Lepidosauria; order Squamata; family Elapidae; genus Pseudonaja; species Pseudonaja textilis. The sequence continues at coordinate 11,089,655 of NC_142004.1, forward strand.
ACTGGAGGAGGAGGGAGCTGAAAGCTACGTTGCTCCCGCAGGGGGAAATGGAGCAGGCCCTGGAAAACTACGACGTCTGCACGGAGATGCTCCAGCATTCTGCTGCCCTTGAGGCCATCCCTGACAGCGACAAGAGAGTGGTGATCAGGCTGCCCAACCTCCATGTTGACTCTGTGGTTTCTTTGGAAGAGGTAACGTCACCGGGTTGCCTTTTTGAGTCGCCTTGTTGGCTCCAAGCCACGCTTAGCATCTCCCTTTTGTAGCTGGTTCCACACCAGGGTTTTCTGAGGTATTGAGGCTTATCTTGCCCTAAGGGTCTCACCTGAAACCTCCACTCATGCACCTGAGTCGGCCTTTTGCGGCTTGGTGGGTCCTGGCCTTATCTGATATTAGAAGCATCGTCTCTATGTTGGAGGAGATGCTTGATTCAGATACTCCGTTTATGCTTCTGGTTTTAAGAAATGATGACAGTAGTGATGACAAAAATGAAGTGAAACGCTGCTCTTACAATGCCTTTCGACCTCAGTGGTCTGCCATCATTCCACTGTGTATTCCCTGTGTATTCCCATCGAACGTAAGAAAAAGAGGCATTCTCCGTATGCTCTGGCTGGCTTTCCATAGTAGAATAAACACAGCTAAAAGTTCGATTGGGAGGCAGCCTGCTGTGGGACGCCAGCCACCGTCTTACGGTATCATGGCCAGATGGTTTGTTTGGTCATTGTGGCGAGGGTTTTTTTTTGTAACCCCAGGTAGACCTTGGACTGGAGCGTGGCCCATCCAGTGTTTCATTCTTGCAGATTGATAAGAATCTGAAGTCCCTGGAGAGATGCCAGTCTTTGGAGGAGCTTCAGCGCTTATATGAGGCTGGGGACTACAGGGCTGTGGTTCAGCTGCTGCGCCCAACGTTGTGCCTCAATGGAGACAGCAGGACAGAGCACCTGGAGTTGGCTATCTCCATTCCAGAGAGGCCAGCTCAACTTCTCTTGCTACAGGTGAGGGGTTTTTTTGGGGGGTGTGGGGTGGGGTGTTCCCTTTCAGGTGAACTGATGTAAATTAGCATAAAATGGATGCAACATTGTGAGATATGAGGAAGAATTGCCGAAGAAGGATGAAGTGGCCTCATAGCATTAATGCTATTTCACTCCTTTCATAGAGTGTAGTGAATTTAATGTCTGCCAGGATATCAGATTATAATTGGCAGAGAAGATACAGCTGGAGAGTAACATTTGAGTAATCCACCTGGCAAATGCCCATAATTTAAAATTGTATACTGATGGTACAGTACTTACAATCATTAATCCAAAGGATTCTTCAGAATTGATAAAGAATGTATACAATGCTCAATAGTCTGTACTTGGGATTAACCAAAATCAGTCCGTCTGGAGAAAAATGCAACGAATAGCAGAGTTTGATAATAGTATTAAGCCTTTTATATAAAAAATGAAGACTTATTCAAAATTAATTATGTATCTGGAAAAATTAATAAGGTGGAAAAATTAAATCTTTCTTGGTAAGGAAGAATATCTGTAGTAAAAATGAATATGTTATCAAGGATATTTTTTTTATTTCAAATGATCCCAGTAGGAATCTGAGAAAGGTCATTGAAGTTGATGAAATCTTCAAATTCTCTATGGAATGGTCAGAAATGGGTAGCTCGGATTCAGATCAGTATAGTTTAAACCAAAAATACAAAAATGAGGTGGCACGAAAGATTTGAACAAATTTGAAAGACTCATGACACAAAATTCAGGGCACCTTTGGGGATTGATATATAAGTTACTATTGAAATAAGATTCAGAAACCGAAGATGTGAAACCTTGCATGATTAAATGGATGACAAATTTTGTCCATTCAACAAATATTCTTGGAAGAAAAATAATCAAATTCACTGTGAATATTACACTTACAGCAAACTAGCATAATACTTTTTGTTACTATTGGTATATTGTTCCAGTTACAACTGTCAAATGGTTCATATTAAAAAAAATGGCTGGAAATGTAATAATCAGGTTGGATCATATCTTTATATTTGGTGACAGTCTCAAAAAGCTCAGCAGTTCTGGAAGACGGTTCACCATAAGATGAACTAAATTTTAAGCACTGACTTTCCAATCTTGTCAAGGGTTTTTCTGTGAAGAAGCACCGAGCCGTATATTCTTACAAAATACCACAATGACCACCGCTGGGACATTCTACACCTGCTTCTGGCAATTACATTCAGTTCCTTCATTAGAGGATTGGCAGATTAACTTTGGAGAGTGCAATACTTTCGTTACATTTAAAGTGTGATACTTTAATCTGAAATAATCTGTTTATGGAGTGCAATTTTATCCGGAAACTTCTGCCATATTTGAAATTCACATTTCTTTTAACATAAAGTTGTAAAGGACTAGATTTCATCTGATTTGGTACTACAGGTGAAACTCGAAAAATTAGAATATTGTGCAAAAGTTCATTTATTTCAGTAATGCAACTTAAAAGGTGAAACTAATATATGAGATAGATTCACTACATGCAAAGCAAGATAGTTCAAGCCGTGATTTGTCATAATTGTGATGATGATGATGGCTTACAGCTCATGAAAACCCCAAATCCATAATCTCAGAAAATTAGAATATTACATGCAATCAATAAAACAAGGATTGTACATAGAACAATATCGGACCTCTGAAAAGTATAAGCATGCATATGTACTCAGTACTTGGTTTGGGCCCCTTTTGCAGCAATTACTGCCTCAGTGCGGAGTGGCATGGAAGCTATCAGCCTGTGGCACTGCTGAGGTGTTATGGAAGACCAGGATGCTTCAATAGCAGCCTTCAGCTCTTCTGCATTGTTCGGTCTCATGTCTCTCATCTTTCTCTTGGTAATGCCCCATAGATTCTCTATGGGGTTCAGGTCAGGCGAGTTTGCTGGCCAATCAAGCACAGGAATCCCACAGTCATTGAACCAGGTTTTGGTGCTTTTGGTAGTCTGGGCAGGTGCCAAGTCCTGCTAGAAGATGAAGTCAGCATCCCCATAAAGCTCATCTGCGGAAGGAAGTATGAAGTGCTCCAAAATCTCCTGGTAGACGGCTGCGTTGACCCTGGACTTAATGAAGCACAGTGGACCAACACCAGCAGATGACATGGCTCCCCAAATCAACACAGACGGTGGAAACTTCACACTGGACTTCAAGCATCTTGCAGTGTGTGCCTCTCCATTCTTCCTCCAGACTCTGGGTCCTTGATTTCCAAATGAGATGTAAAAGTTGCTCTCATCAGAAAAGAGGACTTTGGACCACTGAGCAACAGACCACTGTTTTTCTTTAGCCCAGGTAAGACACTTCTGACGTTGGTTGTTCAGGAGTGGCTTGACAAGAGGAATACGACATTTGAAGCCCATGTCCAGGATCCGTCTGTGTGTGGTGGCTCTTGATGCACAGACTCCAGCCTCAGTCCACTCCTTGTGAAAGTCCCCAACACTTTTGAATGGCCTTTTCCTGACAATCCTCTCCAGGCTACGGTCATCCCTGCTGCTTGTGCACCTTTTTCTTCCACACTTTTCCTTTCCACATAACTTTCTATTAATGTGCTTTGATATAGCACTTTGGGAACATCCAACTTCATTTGCAATTACCTTTTGAGGCTTTCCCTCCTTTCCCATGATTGTGATTCCTACTGAACCTGACAGAGACACCAATTAAAGGCTCAGGAACCCTTTGCAGGTGTTATGGCTTAATTAGCTGATTAGAGTGGGACACTTTTGAGCCTAGAATATTGAACCTTTTCACAATATTCTAATTTTCCGAGATTGTGGATTTGGGGTTTTCATGAGCTGTAAGCCATCATCATCTCAATTATGACACATCACGGCTTGAACTATCTTGCTTTGCACGTAATGAGTCTATCTCATATATTAGGTTCACCTGTTAAGTTGCATTACTGAAATAAATGAACTTTTGCACGATATTCTAATTTTTCGAGTTTCACCTCTGTGTGACTTTCTTTAGTGTTTCCTGTGAGAATAAGGATGGAGTATTTTCTAACCTGACATTTGTATAATCTCTACCTGTATTTTTTTTTTTTACTAAAAGATTTTAGAAAGTCCAGGATTGTGTGCCAGACTATATGAATTGGTGTGCTGTAGGTTCTTGTGGGTGCACGTGAAAATAAGAAGGCGTAGGTTGGTGATAGTTGCATATTATGTTTAATGAGAGGTAATGGCAAATTGGGAGGTGAATTTGGAGGGAAATCGTGCAACGTTCTGAATTAATTGTCTGGCGGGGATTTCTCTTTTACATGACATGAATAGGCTGGTTGGCACTGAGACAAGAAAGCTTTTGGCCCACTTGAAAACGGAGAATGGCTGAAATGGGTGACTGCTGGGAAGGAGATTCCAGTCTGCCTGTCTGCCCCTGCTGATAGAAAAGAAATAAATGTCCATTGTGAACAGGATGATGGTGACGGTGGGAGGAGGCATGCCCCAGTGTTCAGACATTGTGTGGGTGGCATTGGTGTTGTCAGTTGCAAGGAAGAAGCATTTGGCTGCCCTCTTGTTTATCTGGAAGAGAAAGCGGAGACCTCTGGGCAGTGGGGTACTTAAGGAGCAGGATTGAGGTGTGCTGTATTTCATTTTCTACCTTTTAATGTTTCTTGTTCCTGAGTGTGTGTGTGTGTATGTTTTGCATAACACTGCAGACCCCCAAAAGGAACAGTGTGATAGGGATGAATAATGTACAACCTGCAGGAAGCAACGCAGATGCCTGTAGGATCCAGGGTTTATTATCTTTCTTTCTTTTATTATTTTTATTATCATAAATAGAGCAACATATTCAATATCCATATCGACAGTGTGTTGTCTGATTACAATTCCTTTGAACAGTACTCAGCATCATAATAGTGATAATATTCTCTAGCAATAACCTTAGAGCAGTGGTCCCCAACCTTTTTTGTGCCACGGCCCGGTACCGGCATCACAAAATCATCCGCGTCCCGGTACCAGCATCAGCACGCATGGCAAGGCGAGCCGAGCGACCGGACATCCAGCCATCCCCCGCTTCTCCCCTCCACCTTCAACTCCTCCCTTTGTACCTGTGTCGATGGGCTTCGCGACAGCTTCGGGGCGGTCGCTCGTCTCGCCTTGCCATGCGTGCTGAAAGAATCCTCACGCCTTAGTTTTGTTCGAAGCTGCCCCCCCTTCGATGAAACTAAGGCGCGAGGATTCTTTCAGCACCCAAACGCCACTTTCTACCCGGAAAAGCTCACCGGAAGCACTTTTTCCTCAAAACAAGATGGCGGCGCCCAGCAAACCGGCGGCCCGGTAGAAATTGTTCCACGGATCGATACCGGTCCGGGGACCGGTGGTTGGGGACCCCTGCCTTAGAGTACCAGTGCTTTTCCTTCATAATATTAATACCTTGGAATTAATAATACCTTACTGTAACCATCCATCATGATAAAATTAATCTTTCTCTTGTAATTTTAAAAGTTCTAACTTCTGTTTCTCTTTATTTAACCATCGATGGAAGAAATGCCGAATGTTTATGGTCTTTCTGGCCTTGCTCTCCTGGTGGGAAGGAAGCCGCTTTTCTGTCTGATGCAACTCTCCCTTCTCTTCCCTGTGGGTTTTTTTTTTAATCTTCTACCCGCTTCCCGATATTCCCCTAGGATTCCCTCCTTCGACTGAAGGACTATCAGCAGTGCTTGGAATGCTCTGAAGTGGCCTTGAACGAAGCCTTCCAGCAGATGATGAATACAACAGCCGCCTCAGCCAAGGAGGAGTGGGTGGCCACTGTCACCCAGCTGCTCCAGGGCATCGATCACTCCCTCTCAGCAGATAGCAGCAGCAGCAGCCTGAGCGAAGTTTCTGCCCTGCCGAATCTCATCCGATTGAGTCACAACCTCATCCAGGTAAGGGGGAGGGGCTCCCTTTGACCCCCCGCAGCTGCTGCTGCTGCAGCTTTCACCCCCAAGAGCTCCTTTCAGAGCAGCAGCCAGCCAAAGAGGGAACAGAAAAAAACATCCTTGTTTGGGTTCACAGGACCACGAGTCTTACAGAGATATAAGACATGTATTGTGATAAAAAAAAATTTGTAACATGTCATATTGGACCTCCAGATACTGATGGCAGGGAAAACCACAGCAAGAAGAGGCAGGTTTCTGGGTAAAGGGGCAAGTCTTCCACCAGAGCCCTGCAAAAGGTTCTTCAGGGCATGACTTGGTTGGCTGGCAGCCCAGCAATCATCTTCTTACAAGTAGTCTTCACTTAATGACCACCATTGGCCCGGCAATCTGTCACAATTCTTGAGCAATACATGTCATCGCACTGGACTAACGATGTCAGTTCTGCTGTAGCTGTTAGATGAACGATAGTTAAGGAGACATTGTTTCTCCATTGACTTGGTCAGCTGCGAAACTCACAAATGTCGACTAAACGGCCGACAATGCTGCAATGCTTGTGACTATGCGCTAGGTGTGACTAACAGAGTTGGAAGGGACCTTGGAGGTCTGGTCCCCACTCCTGCGCAGGCAAGAAACCCTGGACCATTTCAGAGAAATGGCTGTCCAGTCTCTTCTTAAGAGCTAGAGCATCCACAATTTCTGGAGTCAAGTCGTTCCACTTATTGTTCTAACTGTTAGGAAATTTCTTTTTTAGTTCTAGGTTGGTTCACTCCTTGATCGGTTTCCATCCATTGCTTCTTCTCCTGGTGCTTTGGAGAATAGCTTGACCGCCGCTTCTTTGTGGCAGCCCCTGAAATATTGGAACACTGCTATTCTGTCACCCCTAGTTTTTCTCTTCCCTAGACTAGACATAACCAATTCCTGTAACCGTTCTTCATATGTTTTTCGCCTACAACCCCCTAATCATCTTTGTTGCCCTTCTCTGCACTCTTTCCAGAGTCTCAACATCTTTTTTATATCGTTGTGACCAAAACTGGATGGCGAATTCCAAGTATGGTCTTCCCAAGTAAAAGTGGTACTAATACTTCATTTGATCTTGATTCTATCCCTCTATTAATTGGCTTTTTTGACGGTTGCAGCACATTGCTGGCTCACATTTAAGTGATTGTCAACTAGGACTCCCAAGATCCCTCTCGCAATTACTGTTGAGCCAGGTACCACCTATACTTGTGCCCAAATCATAATCATGTGACCATGGGGATACCGTCACAGTTGTAAGTTTGATGAGTGGTCCTAAAGTTACTTTTTCAGTGTCCTCTGTACCTTTAAATGGTCACTGAGCAGGGCAGTCATTAACTGAGGGCTACATGTACCAGACTCTGCAGTCCAGTTTGCAGCTTTTCTGACTAGCAGCTCCTGCAGGTTTTTTCTGTCCGGAGCTCCTACAGCTTCTGTCCCATGGCAGCACACGAGATCATATCTCTTTGGGGAGTGCTGGATGAGTGTTCTGACAAGTAACTCAGTGTTGCCCTGGTGCCTTTAGTAAGCTCCTCTTGTTGCGGCTGAATCTCAAACATCTGAACCAGAGGACTGACTGCTCGATGACCTTTGTGGCTTTAATTTGCTGTGTCTCTTTCTTTGGCGATTAGATTATCGATTCCAGCATGGTAGTCCAGGAGGAACCCAAAGAGCCGTTTGTATCCTCAGTGCTTCCCTGGATTATTCTTCATCGCATCATTCAGCATGAAGAAGAAAGCGTCCAGCCCCTTTGCTGCCAACAGGAGGAGCAGCTGCAGAATCCACAGGAAGGAGGTGAGTCCTGGTGTTTTTCTTTTCTTTTCTTCAGAGCCTGTTTTTCCTCCTTCCCGTCCTTCTGCAGTCCTCTGGCCCGATGCCTGTCCCCTTCAAAGGGTCCCAAAAGGGGAGGCAAGGTGTCAGTCTACAAGCGCCTTCGAGGCTCCCAGATGCATTCATCTGAGCGTGTCATCGGGCACTTCATCCGATGGCTTTCTAGCGACAAGGTGCATCAGGTCTGCAGCTGAGGTTCCCAAACAAACCTCAGCACTTTTAGCGTCTCAGTAATTTTGCATGTCGCCCCACAATTCCCAAAACGTACCTCAGTGCCGAAGATACTGCAGCAAAGATACTCGCGGGAGCCTGCAGCATTCAGTTTTTGGAAACCAGAATCATCTACTGTATTGCCACGATCCATTAAGGAAGTTGCCTGATCACAAATTAGGTAAACTTTTTTGTTTTTGACAAATCCACGCCGACCTCCTAATTCCTTATCGGATACCTGGAAGCCAGAAGGTATCATAGAACATAGCAAAATTGAGGCTGAGCCTTAGCACGATTGACAAGCTGTTTGACTGGTAACCACAGTGTAATTGCCTGAGTGCCCTTCTTGACCCTGAGGATCTGCCTTGAGGAGGAGATCCCCAACCTGGTTTCTCAGCGCCTTCAAAGTCAGCAGGTGCCATGGCTGCGGATGGGTTTATCCAGCTTCAGGATGGCCCTTCTTGGAACCAGGAGCTCTGCTGACCGTTACTGATGCCCTCATCACCTCCCAGTTGGTGCTGTTAGTGCAAAGTGCAGCAGCTGCGTGCTGAGGAGGCCGAGGTGATCGAGCAATTTGATCGACTGTTCTGAGTGATTCCTTTGGGCTGACTGTTTTGTTCCTTGCTTTGAAAGACTTTGTTGGAGCAAACAGATGGCTAAAATACTCTATTAAAATGAGAAACTGCTATCTCTGAAGTTTGCCAGCCATCCTTCTGAAGTTGATTTAAGAGTTCTGCTTGTTTCTCGTCTTATTTTCAGTGTCTCCAATTCAAGACACGCCTATGCTGCCCCCTTCCCTAATGCTGTTGAACACGGCCCATGAATACCTTGGAAGGAGATCCTGGTGCTGTAACTCAGATGGAGCCCTGCTTAAATTCTACGTGAGTAGAAATGTCCATTTCTTTTAGTATTGATTGCTTTTGATCTCCACCCTTGATATAAATAGGTAATTGTCCTGCATCTTGCATTGTTCAAAAAATGTAAGCTGATCTCTCTCTCTGCCACTATTTACAGGTGGCTTGACATCCAACCTTTTTGAATATCTTTAGAAAAGGCCGATATAAATAAAAGTTAATTCTTCTGTTGAACTAATCTCATATTGAGACCATAGGAAATGACATTCCTTAAGATTCTACGCTTTGGTTTATAGGGTATTCCAACTCTTTTTCCCAAGTTCTTGCAAATACCAGTATGTCCTTCAATGATATTGCTTGGTTTTCTATAAAAATAATTGTTTGCTTAGAAAAACCTGTAGCATTTAAGGAGAACATCTTCCTTCAACATTTTCTTTCGTATTTCTTGTGAACATTGGTCTGCCTAAAATCTGTTTTGTCCTGAAATCAGTAATTCTAACATTGCGTAGTCCCAAAGTTCTCAGCATTTTTTGTCTGCTTTATTTCTCAAATTTTATTTTCTTGTACCCTATGACTATTTTTAAGTGTTGTACCTTATGATTCTTGACTCTTGACGAATGTATATTTTATGTATACTGAGAGTATTTGCATCAAGACAAATTCCTTGTGTGTCCAATCACACTTGGCCAATCAAGAATTCTATTATAGGACTTCCGGTGGCAAGGCAAGGCCGAACAGAGGTGCAGAAGCACGTCTGTGGTTTCAGTTAATCTCTCTTTGCGGTTGGCGCGATCCTTTGAGGGTGCACGAGTCCCGGAGAGATTCGTGCCGGCACAGGGGAGACTCGGGTTGCAGTGTGGGGAAGGCAACCCCCGTGCAGCAAAGAGGAGCCCTCCAGAGCCCAATGAGCAAGAAACAGCCCCCTATCAATGGCGGTTCCGAAGTCCGGACTGGCACCGATGTAAAGAAGCGAGTGAGTGACAGTTTGTGAGATCATTGGAGAAGAGTGTGGCAGAGAAAATTAGCAGCGGAGAGGAGGATTGGAATGCCATAGACTTTTATAAGGCTGTTACAAGTGTCTGTCCGGAGCCCTAAAAGAAAGCGGCCAAAAAGTGGATGCGAAGCAAGTGAAAGTGAAAGGGTTTGGCAGACAGAAGAGAGAGAGAGGACAATAACGAGTAAAAAGGGAAGTTTACGAGGTTGGGAGACCAGCGGCTGGAAGGTGCCTGGAAGTTGTAGGGGATTTGGACTATCTCATTTGATTTTTATTCTGAAAGACTATTAAAGCAGAGACGGGAAGAAGATCAGAACTGACGGAACAGAGACAGTGTGGCGCCACAGGCGATACTTAGAAACCCTGAAGTTATCATAACAATATAACTGATATAAACCACTTAACAGCCCTTTAGGGAGCATACTGATCTAATTGAGGAGGTGGTTCCATCTGAAGAAAACCTTCTTTATTCTTTCTTTATAATGATTATAAATATGCATACTGGGGAAAGGAAAATTGATTGTTGTAACTGATTGTTAAATAATTGAATTAATTGATTTATTAATAATAGTGATAGTTATACTCTGATTAGATGTATAGGGAAAATAGTAAGAACATTAAGTATTATTTAATTAATAAGTATAGGATTTTATGTATTAATATTATAATTTATTGTGTGATCACAATTAATCCACTTGGGGACGAATGTAATACTGATTGTGTTTAAGAATATTTAAAATAAAGTTAGATAAATACACATATTTATAATATTTAAATATAGCTAGATTTGTGTGTGTGTGTGTGTGTGTGTGTGTGTGTGTGTATTACATGAAGCTATGTATAGAGGCTGAGCATAAACCTTACAAAATTATATATGTGATTTAGAATTTGGATTTAAAAAAATACAGTGATAATATTTTTATATATAAGTACTTATACTCCAGTAACCAATTAAGAGCACAGCTATCCAGCACATAGATAGATTAAGTAATTAGATACCGGTCAATCCTAATACAGAGATTCTATCACTGAATGTTAATTTGGGATAGTATAATTAATATAGTACAATAACAGAAACATATCTTAAAAGAAATGACTTCCACAACTACTACAGCTCAGAAAACTGGAAGAAAGGTCACCCCAACGTTAACAACTACGTCGGCAACAGCTTCGCCCATGGCACAAAAAACCATAGAAGAAACATTACCAGTGGAGAAACAAGCTAACATCTCAAATGCCAGCATCCAATCAATTTTGCTGACTTTACAGGAATCGATGACAAGCTGCAAGAAACAATGATGAAAAACCATAACGAGACGAGAGCAGATATTAATGAACTAAAAGAGGAGATGGGGAAATTAAAAGCAGAAATGAAAGTGGATATCTCCAAAGTAGAGGACAAAGTTGGATTATTACGGCAGGCCTTGGAGAAAAATGAAGCAACAATAAAAGAGGTAGAGATAAATACAGAACGACAGAACGAACTGAAAGGAAATTAGAAAGGGTAGATGAAGAATTAAAGAATGTGAGTAAAGAAATGGAGGACTCACTGGTCTACCTAGAGATGGACAAGGCTGCTACATACTTGAGATTCCAAAATGTAGTGGAATCCAAAGAAGAAGACCTGGAACAACTAATGGCGGGAATACTGGCTGGACTATTGGAAAAGGATAAAGATGATATCTTAAGGGAGTTTGATGAAGTATACAGGATTAGCACTAATTATGCGAGACGCCACAAATGCCCAAGAGAAGTCCATATATGATTTGCGAGAAGGAGTGTTCGGGATATCATATATAGGATGTCAAGAGATGAAATAATCATGTATAAAGGTAAAGAAGTCTTGATTCTCAAACAAATACCAAGAAGAGTAAGAGAACAAAGACGAGACTACAAGTTCTTAGCAGGTTACTCAAATCAGAAAAGAATCGTATTTAAATGGCTAATCCCAGAGGGGATGTTAGTTTTTTGGAACGAAAGGAAAATTAAAATAGACTCCATGGAAAAGGCCCTGGAATTTTATGAGCTATTGGTAGGTCCGGAAGATCAGAGCAGTAAGGAGGAAGTGGAAACAAACTCCCAGGAAGATCCAGGCTATCATAAGAACAGAGATGGAACTTTAGGAAATCAAGGAAATGCTCAATTACAACAGGAGAGAGAAGAAAGTAGGACACATCTTCAGGCACAAGGAGAGACCGGAGCCATTACAAGGCAAAGAGTGAAACAGAATTAAATGGAAGAAGAAAAAAAACTATTATCAATTAATATAAATGGTTTAAACTCGACGATAAAAAGGAAAAGGATAATAGCCAAACTAATCAAACAAAATGCTGATATAGTATGTCTACAAGAAACTCATATAAAGAAATCAGTTGCAAAATACCTAGAATGCCCACAAGTCTTAAAGTTGCCAAGTTTGGAGGCCTCTGCAGTAGAATGAAAGTCTGTTAATCTATTTACTGATGGTTCCACTCATGGTGAAAGAGGATAACATTTGTAATGCACCAGATTTATTCAGCTTAAGGCTATCCCCGAGGGATAATCTGCTGCTCTGCTGTACGTCTCAGGTTATCTTCGCCTGTCTGGTAAGATCCAACAGATTACCTCTTGTATAACAGGTTAAACAGTGATGGTTCCAGTGTTTAAGAATACTCCCCACTTGGCTGGACCCTGCAAGTCGAAAGGAATCCCAGACAACGTGGCTCGGCAGTCACAGCCTAGGATCATCCCCTCCTGAGCAGCTTAGATGCTGAGCAGAACAGCCAGGGCAACTGTGGGAGCTGTGCCTGGGAACCGGTCTGGCTTCAGCTCCCTAATTGCCATATTTAACCTGAGTTCATAACAGGGCTTGGTCAGAATCCGTTTCAGAATTTCTCCATGAAGGCTCTGCCTCCTGGAGTGTAGCTCTACAAGGTAGACCAGTGCCATAAGGTCAGGACTGATTTTATTGGAGCAGGTCTAGTAATAGAATCTTGCAAGTCTGAATTTGGTCCCCTGCCTCCCGTCCCGCTTTATCTTCTTGGGAAGGAACGGGGACGGGATTCTCAAGTTGTTTCTCTTGGCCTGGGCTCGAGTCCTGCTTGCCTTACTCCTCCCTTTCGAGGCCATTCCTGTGACCTCAGCACTGGGCTTCTCCTAAACCAAAGTAAAGTCTAGAAAAAGTGCAGAGAAGAGCAACCAGGATGATTAGAGGAGTGGAGGCTGAAACATACGAAGAACGGTTGCAGGAACCGGGCCTGGCTAGTCTAGAGAAGAGAAGGACCAGGGGAGACAGGAGAGCAGTCTTCCAGTATTTGAGGGGCTGCCCCAGAGAGGAGGAAGGGGGTCAGGCTATTTTCCAAGGTGCCTGAAGGGCAGACAAGGAACAATGGATGGAAACTGATCCAGGAGAGATTGATTCATCCTGGAACTAAGGAGAAATTTTCCGACAGTGAGAACAATCAACCCATGGAACAGAAGTTGCCTTCGGAAGTTGTGGGAGCTTCATCACTGGAGGCTTTCAAAAAGAGATTGGACATCTGTCAGAAATGATGTAATCTTCTAATGTGGCCCAGGGAAGGTGAAAGGTTGGACACCCCTGATGTAGGGTCTCTTGCTTGGGTGGGGGGTTGGACTAGATGACCTAGAAGGTCCCTTCCAACTCTGTTAATCTGTTAAGTCTGTTAAATACTTCAGGAAGTATAAAAACTGCTCCTGCTGACACCCGGTAACCAGACAGTTGGTGGGACAGGCTACCCACTCACTGCAATGCCCCAGCTTCTGGAGTCTCTCTGAAGCCTGGACAGACCTTTCTAATAGGCCTGACAGCCCTTGGGAGGTCTTGGGTCACAATCAGTGGCAATTGGATCAAGACGTGATTTAACTACAACCAATGTCTACATGCAATGCTTCTGTATTCGGATCACTGTAGCTCAGAGGCAACCATGAGGTGTAGTATGTGTTGTCCTGCATCTGTTGGGCCAGAGATTAATGAGGAGAAGCTCCAGGACCTGGCCATCAACTTCCTGTCTTTCCCTGATGAGTTCCCTCACCAGCTCTGAGATCAGATCAGCTCTGAGGGAACCAGCTGGTCAGCAGGACGGCTGCCCTTCCCCAGATGGACTCACAGAAAGACCACAGATTGTTTGTGATCACCGTCTCAAGTAACTCAGGATGCAGATACTTGTGGAAGCAACTTTTTTCCCATTCCACAAGATCCAAGAGGATTGGTACGGTTTGGATCCCACCTACCAAACCGTGTCATTTCTAGGACCCAGAAGATGGGCCTTCTCCGTCCCCCTGTCTGCCGATTGGAATAGGACTTCTCCAAGGTCCGTAGAGCCTGATCCTGCTGCCCTTTAAGAGGACCTGGCTTTTCCCACCGGTAGGGGTTAGGACGTTGTGTGCATCTGCCACTTGAGTTCCTATGCTGTGTGTGCTGCGTATTTGTTCAAGCTCGCCTTCCTGAACACCCAAATGAGATCTTTGCTTGCCCTCAACTGCACCTTCCGTAACCTAAACGTTTGTTTCTGTTCTAGGTGCGGGTTCTGCAAAAAGAGCTTTTGGCCTCCACCACAGAAGACACCCACCCTTATAAAGAGGAGCTGGAGACGGCCCTGGAGCAGTGTTTCTACTGCCTGTACGGCTTCCCAAGCAAAAAGAGCAAAGCTCGGTACTTGGAAGAGCATTCTACGCAGCAGGTGAGGCTGCCTGGTGCTCAGGAGCAGAGAGGCCTCTTGGCCAGAGATCCCTCCAGCATTTATGATGCCACCACGGGCAAAGCTTATGTCCTGTTTCTGACAGGGGTCAGCCACAGGTTTCTAAGACACCTGCCTGATGGCCATCTTTTTTCCTAAATTGTGTCTCAAAATGTAATCAAAAAGGTTTAATCCAAATAGTGAAAACAAGGCTAATGATATTGTCAATGCAATTAAGCTTAGAGCAGCTCTGTCTGTTCAGGACTCTGAAAAGTTATTGCACAGCAGTTCCTCAGAATCCTACAAGGTAAGAAATCCTGTAGGTCAGGGGTCCCCAACCACCGGTCCCTGGATCATTTTTTACCGGGCCGCAAAGCTTGGGCGCCGCCATCTTGTTTCGACGGCGCTTCCGGGTTTTCAGTTGCTTCCAGCTTTCGGTTGGAAAATGCTTCTGGGTTTTCAGTTGGAAAGTGGCATTTGGGTGCTTGCGCCTTAGTTTCGTCGAAGGGGGGTGGCGGCTTCAAATGAAGAGCCTTCCTGATGGCGATAGAGTCTCGCGTTACTCAGGTACCGGTCCGTGGAAGAATAAATAATCGTGAAACTGGTCCCTGGCTCAAAAAAGGTTGGGGACCACTGCTATAGGTTATGAAACCCAACCTCAACCTGGCGCTCAGTGCAAGAATCCAAAGTGGGCTCTTCTCAACAGATCCTAGTCCAGGCTTTGCTGAAACGGGGGTGGAAGGAAGAGGAGCCTCCTGGGTAATTCTCACTTCATGTCTTGGTTTGTTCAAGGCTTATTTAAAATCTCTTTCTTTCCAAGGTGGAGTTGATCTGGGAAGATGCCCTATTCATGTTTGAATATTTTAAGCCCAAGACCCTTCCTGAGTTTGACAGCTATAAAACCAGCACCGTCTCTGCTGACCTAGCCAACCTTCTGAAGAAGATGGCCACAATTGTCCCTCAAACAGATAAGCCTATGCTGAGATTAGAAGAAGTGTCGAGTTACATTGAAGGGACCTTAACCAAGGTACGGATTATTTGGCTTCTGGGAATTCTTCATAAGAGTCCCAAGTGCTTTATTTTCAGACTTCAGAAGAGAGCTGGCTGAGGCTATTGCATGAGGAAAATAGGAAAGCTTTGGGTGCACATAGAAACAGCTCTCCTTTTTGTGGATTTAAGCAGGTGCTACAAAGATTAAGATTAAACTGTGATCACTGCTGGTGCTTATGGGTTATTGAAATGTCTGCAAGTCAACAGAGAAGCTCAGAGAGCACCAATGAAACCCTGAGCCAGAGATTCTCTTCTGTTGGGTCCAACTCTGGTTAGCCATCCTTGTTAGAAACCTGCATAGTCCCTGTTTTAAGAAAGCCAACATTGTCCCATTATCCATCTGATTTTACAGCTTCTTCTGAGATTCAGTTGGAATCCACTTACCAAATTCTATTATCTGTTATCCCATATCCTGTGTTCTGACTTTCTCCTATCAGATGGAATTTACAGTGTTTGAAGTATGTTTATATCATCTCAGCTATCTTTTCTCAAGACTAAATATACCCAGCTCAACGAATTTCCTTTGGTTTTTTATCTTCAGATCATTGTTGTTACTGTTCTTTGTGCATATTTCAATTTCATTGAATTATAGGACCTAAAGATTGGAAGGGATCTTGATTCAATCCAACCCCGTGCCCAGAAAGGAATTACCCTGGCATTCAACTTCTGTTTAAGGGGTCCTCCATCAGCTGAGGAAGTCTATTCGATTGCTGAACGTGTCTTACCATTCAAAACCTGCCTCCTTATAATTTACCCCTCTTGTTTAATCATCTGTTTGTTTGTTCTGTGCAACCAGTTTCAACCAAGTGATTAAAAGTCGCTGAAGTCATGTTAATGCCTCACCTGATAGCCTCCCGGAAACTAGCTAAAATGGCTTTTCTAGAGACCGTTTTGGAAATGCCGTTCTTTTTTCTATAGTGGATTATTAATGCAACGTTGTCTTGGGTTTAAGTATGATTTTATTGGGGTAAACTGCCAAGACCTCATGAAGATTAGACAAGCACATAAAGACAGAAATGCCCACTGATACACTGGATGTGTCAGCCCACACTTAGACAACGGTTGCCTGTTCACGTTCTCTTTTGGCCTTTTGTGGACCTCCAGACACCTTTTGTGAATATCTTTGCCTTTGCTAGTCTCCTGAAGGCCAGCCTGGTAGTCCAGACAAGCCAGAAGTTGCCCTGATCCCTGGACAGAACACAAGAGTGCCTGATGTGGTGTATCTCTTTGTTGCCAGGTGCCAGCTCTCCCAGAGGGCGCAGACTTCTCTCCTCCAGTGGTGACCGAGCTATACTACCTCCTGGCTGACTACCACTTCAAGAATAAGGAACAGTCCAAGGCCATCAAGTTCTACATGCACGACATCTGCATCTGCCCAAAGAGGTCAGGCTGACTGGCTGCTCAGAGGGGAGCCTCTACCGGGTTGCAGGATGGTGTTTGTATTGGCTTCCTTTGGCCCTGCCCATGGTCTGCGTTCCATGGGCCTCCAGAAAATGGCTTCTGTGGCTGCTGCAGCTGTTGTGGATCCTGGCGGCGGCAGCTTCTCTCCTGGGCAAAGCCCTTCGGTGGGAAGCAGGTGATGCCGATTCTGTGTCAGGGAAGAAGGGCTGCCTCCCGCCCCCTCCATCGTGGAGAGAGGCCTCTCCTGTTTCCTCTTTGATCGGTTTTGCCCTTGAAATGAAAGGAGCATGAAAATGCCTGACGTGAGCACAGGTTGAAACACGGTCGGGGGTTTGCTCTGTTGTTTTTACATCTGTTACGCTATTTAATACAATAGACATCTTGTGTTGAATTACAGCCTTCCCAAGTCAACCCCATTGCTGTATTTTGTCATTGAAACCGTAGAAGGTTTTCATGGTTCAGAAGGTTCTTAGACCCAACAGAGGATATTAAGCTCATAAAAGAAATAGTAAGAAAGTGAGCCAGGAGGAACACCTGTGTAGGACTCTGTGGCTTGGGACTGATTTCCAAAACTGTAGCCTTGAGAAGTTGTTTCAGCCGCCCGAAAATGCTCTCAGAGCAGCTTTTAACTAGAAAGCTGCTGATACCAGATGCTTTATTTTGGATCCTGGACTGAGCAGAAGGTTGGGAGTTAAATTGCCACTTTCAGCCCTTTGATTCTACACAATATGCTTTTTGTTTATAAAATTAGTACTTCAGTTGGATCTCCTTTCATTTACAATAACCTTCTCAGGTTGACTGGACTCTGAAACCAAATAATATATATTCCCTTTGCTGATAGAGAGCTTAGAATAGGCTGTAGTTTAGATTCTCAAAGGACTTAGTTCTCATAGAAAAACGGATATTATTAGTGTGGCATTAGAGACACTGATTTAAGCACGTTCATATACAGGTACTCCCCGGGTTACGAGCATTCCCTTAGCGAATGTTTGAAGTTACGTGATAAAGTCCCCTAGTGTTTACAAACAAGTCCCGAAAACTACGAATCTTGCAGCACCATGAACAACCTCAGAGGCCCTGCAACATTCGTCCTGCACTTTGCTGGCCAAAACAGATTTGGAGGGGCAAGCCAGCCTCTCTGATGCTCCATTTTCGCCTGCTTGGGCTTCACCTGGCACTTTATGTTTTGGCTGGCAAAGTGCCGGACGAGACCCGCGCACAGCAAAATGAAGCTGCGGAGAGTTGCGCGCAGCTGAGAGGCTGGAGAGGAGACAGCTTGCTAGATCTTCGCACAGTAAGTGACCCGGCATGGCAGGTTGTGGGGAGGGGAAGCAATTGTGGGGAGCATGAGGTATTTCAGTGGGTCGGAGCAGCCTTAGGTGGTCTTAAGCAGGGGGCCTGTTCCCTCACCAGCCCCCCTGCCCCCCCGGGCCTTCCCCATCCTAAAATACCTCATGCGCACTTAATGAACAGACATTTGATTATTGAATGTGTTGGCGAAAGCAGGGAGTGATCTCATTCAAGATAGGAGATTCACTCCCACGAATTGGTTGGATTTGATGACCTGCAAGGTCCCTTCCAATTCTGTTAATCTGTAATCTACTGAATCCTCGGGTTACAAATGGAATGAGCAAACTTGAGGACTACCTGTACAAGTTCAGGAAGTCGAGGCTTAGGAATGGATGACATGACAGCTAAAAAGCATTTGGACAGCAAACCGCTAGTAAAGATGGGCTGCTGCCTTTAATGAAGGACAAGGAAGGTCTGGCAAAGCTGTGTTAAATCGGACCATGTTTGCACCACTGAGGAGAATTGTTTGGCTCTGAAGACCAGAAGAGAAGTAGCAACACTAGAGGACAATCGCAGACCAGCATGGAGGGCACAGAGAGTGTTCCAGGTGTGCTAAGAGTAAAAGTAGCAGAGTACAATTGCTAGCCAAACTGAAGAGAGAACTGCCATGAATCTGTGTGACACACACACACACACACACACACACACACACACACTTAACCTCTAAAATTTATACGGTTTTAAAAAATAGACTGGTGCACACACAAATTAAGTTTGTATCATAATCCGAACATCTGTATACATTCTTAGGATTGCTCTGGGGCCACCTGAAATTCAGGGAAAAAAACAGTTTAAAAGCTAGCAATAGCAGGTTGTCTTGTCAACAGAGAAGGAAGAGATGCTCTGCGATGGAAGGTCAGGCAATTAGCCAACTAATGGTTGCATTTACAAAGCTTAGCTGAAAAACCAGCTACTTCTGCTAGGTGTTATCAGAAGCTGGAATAAACCCCCAAATGCCCTTGGACTCCTCTCTTCTGGTCAAGGTCCCTGAGTCTGTATGCCCTCTGACAGTTCCCTTGAGCAGACTGGTGAAAAGCCAAGTGCCTTGCAGGATCTCAGTGGTCGGCCCTCCTGGGTTCTTGCAGAGGCAGAGTGGGACTGTGGGTGTATGTTCTCTTTCAGGTTTGACTCATGGGCAGGCATGGCTCTGGCCCGGGCCAGCCGCATTCAGGACAAGTTGAACTCCAACGAACTGAAGAGCGACGGCCTCATCTGGAAGCAATCCACCCCCGTGCTGAGCTGCTTCAAACGAGCCCTCGAGATCGACGGATCCAACCTCTCGCTCTGGATAGAGTATGGCACCATTTCCTACACTCTACACTCCTTCGCCTCCCGACAGCTGAAGCAGTGGAAAGCAGAGCTTCCCTTGGAGGTGGTGCAACAGGTGGGGACGGCTGTCCCCGCACAAAGGGGGGGCTGCCCACCCTGCCCACGATGCACTGCTGAGCTGGCTTCCTCTTTCAGATGGAAGAGCGGCGCAACGGCATGTTGGAAACCGCCAAGCATTGCTTCACGTCCGCTTCCCGCTGCGAGGGGGACGGAGACGAAGAGGAGTGGCTGATCCACTACATGCTGGGGAAGATTGCGGAGAAGCAGAAGCAGCCCCCAGGGGTCTACCTCTTTCACTACAAGCAGGCGGGTCACTTCCTGCATGAAGAGGCAGCACGGTACCCCAAGAAGATCCACTACCATAACCCCCCAGAGCTTGCCATGGAGGCCCTGGAGGTAAGGCAAGGCCCAGAGCCCCCCCAGTCCTGCCGCTGACCAGAGCTGCCTCCGCATAAAGGCAGCCTGTGGCTCAGATGAAAGTCTCCAGCCGTTCTTCCTCTTTGGCCTTGCAAGTTGCAAGTCAGCCGGATGGAGGAGGCTGGCCGAGCTTGAGCCTCTCTTCCCCCGGGGGGCTACAGACAAGGGGCTTGATATCTCTCCTGGACTGTGTCATCTTCAAAAAAACCACAAACATTTGGGATTTTGAGAAAGGCTGCGTTCCTGTGCATCTCCCCAATCTGGTTCCTTCTTCCACCCTTCTAGTCCTCGCTGGGGGCGAGGGATATGCACGAAAAGTCTGTGCACCATTCCTCTCATTTAACGCTGAGCCCCTTTGGCTGGATGGTTCCAATGTTTCAATCTGTAATTCCGTGCAGTAGACGTGCCCCGCTCCTCCCTTCTCCTACTTTGGTCATGACAGCCACCGCCCACTTGGGCTGGGTCAGAATGATTGGCCCAAAGTCACCCAACCGGTTTTCATGGCAGGTGCACCCCAACAAGTCCACCCCCACCCAAAGAGTGTGAACTGAGTGGGACACAGCCACTTTGGGAAGAAGTTACAGGTGCCATTCTCAAAATCCTCTGACTAATGTAATACAAGGAGTTCTCGCTTAACAACCATTCGTTCAGTGGTCGTTCAAAGTTATGGCAGTGCTGAATGGTACTTCACTCTTGGGCCTGAAGTTATAGCAGCCCCCCACGATTATGTGATCAAAACTTGGTTGCCCGGCAGGCCACCCCCACTACAACCCCCGGGGCAGTTCAATTCCCCCCACCCCCTACCTTCCCTGTCTCCCCCTCAGCCTTTTCAGCCATCCTCTGCAACAGAGCATGGGTGGCACCGTGGTTAGAATGCAGTACTGCAGGCTACTTCTACTGACTGCCGGCTGCCTGCAGTTCAGTAGTTCGATCCTGACCGGTTCAAGGTTGAGTCCGCCTTCCATCCTTCCCAGGTAGGTAAAATGAGAACCCAGATTCTTGGGGGCCACAGCTGTGGGGCTGAAGTGGAGGTCCACAGCTTCAGCCATCCCAGTACCTATACCGAGGAGTGCCACCTCAGGCCCTATGCCATAAGCAGCCATCCCAGCAAAAGGACACACACCCTGCCTGGCCTTTGCTGCACCCAGCTGACCTTCACCATCTTCCTCCTGTTGCCGATGAATTGTGCCCAGCCTTAGGCAAGAAGAGCTGCTGGTCAAGCTCACGCCATTTTCCAAATAGAATAGGATGGGATAGGAATGGGATACTTCGTTGGCCAAGTTTGATTAGACACACAAGGAATGTGTCTCCAGTGCAGAAGCTGTCAAATGTACAGCGCATCGCAAAACAACAGGGTAATAATACTCGTAATAATGACACCAATAAGAGGCTAGTAGAGAAGGTGAGAAGGACGATAATAATGCGACAACCATAAAACATGGATAAGACAGCGCTGTGGGAATTAGGTGTCCGGCAGAGTGATGGCACAAGGAAAAAACTCCCTGTGTCTGTTTTAGCATGCAGTGCCCTATAGTGGCGTCCCAAGGGGAGGAATTGAAGCAGTTTATGTCCAGGTTGTGAGGGTCTGTAGATATTTTCTCATCCCACCTACTGACCCTCGCGTTATACAGGTCCTCAATGGAAGGCAGGCTGGTTGCAGTTGCTCTTTCTGCAGTCCTAACGTTGGTCTGTACTTATCCTGTTCGATTGCTGTGCCAAACCAGACCAGTTACTGAGGCACAAATGACAGGCTCAATAATTCCTGCATAGAACTGTACCGAGCAGCTCCTTGGCAAGTCTGAGCTTTCTGAGTTAACCCAGGAAGAACATCCTTTATTGTGCCTTTTTAATGATAGTGTCCATTTCAAGTCCTAGGAGATCATAGAACCCAGAACCTTGAAGAATTTTACTCCATCTTGTGTTCCTACTGAATATTATAGTATTCATATTATGCTATATTCATACTGAATATAGTAAAAGGCGACAGAGGAGGTGGGCTCTTCCTAAAATCCACTCTCACCTCTACAGTTTGAAGAACAGCAGGCACAGCCTTGTCGCGTTGCTCGGGAAGGGTTCGGAAGGTCTCTGAAGGCTTTCTGAAGCATCGTGTGCGTCGTTTGGAGAGCAGTGCAAGGCCTAACACAGGCCAGGGTGGCACCTCTCATCTGCAAAAGGACCTCTTTTCTGTCTGTTGTGGTCTTGAGATACATTTCTTCCCTCATCGCTGCAGTGATGGGATTTTCTGTATCCCTCAATATCATCGTCCTTCCCCTCTACATGTGAAGATTCCTCCCGCTCTCCTCAGGCACTGAGATTAGCCCTTCCCCAACCCAGAGGAAGAGGAAGGAAGCTGTCTTGAGCTTCTGAATGAAATTGAAAGTCCACCTGAAGTCTGATGGCCTCCTCGGCCACCTTGCAGGCGGGTAGCTCTGCACAGTGGCAGGTTGGTTGATTGAGACTTTTATACGTTGGCGTTATTAGACTGCCTCTGCGAGAACGACAAGAGGAGTGAGAACACGAAAGGCCTCCTTGTCCATAGATTTGAAGGGCTTCCCTTGCCCTGAGAGGCCCAGCATGGTCCTGCCAGACGGACACTGCCAGAAAGGCTGGCTCCAGACCCCTTTTAGGGGCGGATCTGCCTTGCCTTGCTTTTCATTCTCCTCTCGTGCTTGGGTTTTGTAAGATGGCTGGGTTCAAAGGAGAAACTTTTGCCACAGTGAGTTTCTTTCCGGTAGGTCTACTTTCGGCTTCATGCGTCGATCCTCAAACTGGTGGGGAAACCTGACTCAGGAGCAGATGCTGAGCTGCTGGTGACTTTCATGAAGGAAGCTGCCGAGGGCCCCTTTGCCAGGGGAGAGGAAAAAAATACCCCCAAGCTCTCTGAAAAGTGAGTCCCTTTTGTTGACGGCTTCAGTCCAGAGGGAGGGAAATGGGCCGTTTTCTGGGGCGGGGTAGCAGCGGTGGTGCTAAAAGCAAACCTTTGAAAGGCGTATGATTACGGCCCTTGGACCTGCTGACATTTTGAATTGCCCAGTTTATACTTTATACCGGACGCTAAATGGAAAGCTTGGCTGAAATCTTCACAGGCCTCTGGACAGCCAGCTCGACATAAGAAGAGCCATCCTCTGTGTCAGTAAAAGCTTCTCGGGATTTCGCTTTGCAGAGATGCCCCATTGGCAGCTCTGCAAGAGACACGGTCATCCCCACACACCAAGTGTCCCAGGACGAGAATCCCGGCAGCGTGCCTGAGTCAGGGAAGCGTGGGAGGGAAACGTGGAGGGCCCAGCCAATTCCCTACCCCCAGCTCTGGGCCCAGTCTTGAGGCTGGAGGGAGCAGGGCAGTGCTGGGAGAGCGGACCGGTCTTCTCCAGCTATAAAAATCGGGGTGTGGGTGGGGGGGTCTAGGGTGTGGCTCATCACTGTTGAAGTCAGGCTGGGTCAGAGAGAGAATTGGGACCTCGTGAAAATTCCTCACTGACAACAAGACGTGCTTGCTCTGAATGCTGGGGACTCTCACTAAGAGGCTAAGCAAACAGCAAATAATGTTGTTCCCACGAAGACCCCCCAAAAATTCAAATGCAACATTCCTTTTTTTATGTTTTAAGATGTATTTTGAGCAGAAAGTCGGTTTGGCTCTCTCACCCAGTTGTCACCCAGTAACACCCGGGGCTGTTCAGGAGTCTTAGAGAAATGCCTTGTGCTCTGCGCTCTGTCCAGCTGGGCGAACAGGTGCTAAGCAGCAGCTGCCATCCTTGCGCCCCTTTTCCAGGCTGGGTAAGTCAGGGTTTAGGTGAGGCAGAAGCTGGCAGAGTTTTGTGCTTTTAGCACGAATCAGCTTCCCGGGACAATCATCTCGGGGATGGTTCCTGTTTGGGTGCCCAATCTCAACCACATAGGAAGACAGAAACGTCCCTTTACATTCTTTTCAGGCCACTTATTCGAATGGGTGGTGGCATTCCTTGAGAATTTAGAGTTGGAAAATATCAAAATAACTTTTGCATAAAAACAAAAGCAGAATAACGCATCTCTGCAGAGGAAAGGCTCCAAAAGGAACTTAGCAGAACATAAATGACATATCACCAAAATAAACCAGACTGATTGTAATAAGTCAGTATAAAAATAACTGATGTAATTTTCAACATGATTTATTAGGGCTGCAGTGTTTCAATACGGGTAGTCCTTGACTTACAATTCTTTATAGATCATTTTGAAGTTATAACAGCACTGAAATAAGTGACCTATTGCAGCATCCCCACAGTCATACGATCAAAATTTGGATGCCTGGCAACTGGGTGCACGTATATATGATGGTTTCAGTGTTTCAGGTTCACATGATCACCTTGGCAACATTCTGACAAGCAAAGTCATTGGGGAAGCAAGATTCACTTAACCACCATGTCATAGAATTGCGTAGCCGGTGTCCAAATGAAGTAATAGACCAGTGATGTCAAGCCTTTTCGGCCGGGTGCCCAAATTGGAACGTATGTGCATGCGAACGCTGGAAACCGAAAGCCAGCTGGCCTGTGTGCATATGTGTGCCGGCCAGCTGGTCTTCACGCTGGCCGGAATGCTGGAAACCTGAAGACCAGCTGGCTGGCATGCGCACAGAGAGGGCTCTGCGTGCCACCTCTGGTACGCGTGCCATAAGTTCGCCATAGATGCTGACATGAACTTACAGTGTTATATAAATATATTTACACCAAACAAGATAATCGTCAAGTAAATCAACATAGCAGGAACAACTTGAGGTAAATTAAGAGCACACGCGGGGAGGGAACAAGGCAGGAAAAAACTCCCTCTCCACGCCCATGGCAACCAATCACAGCACAGATTACTTCAGGCAGCAGGCAGCAATCTACAACTAGTTAACCCCCACAACTGTGTGCTACCGCACAACCTTTTACTGCTCCAGCCGCTCAATGTAAAAGACCTTAAAATCATGTTATTCACTTAACAGCTGCAGTGATTCACTTAACAACTATGGCAAGAAAGGCTGTAAACTGGAGCGAAGTTCACTTAACTGTCTTTCTTAGCAACCGGTATTTTGGGCTCAGTGGTGGTCCTAAGTTGAGGATTACCTGCATTTTGGTTTCTGAAAAGTGGGTTGAGTTCCAAGTAACGTAGCGTTTTCCCCCAGTCGCCTCCTATGTAGACCTCCTGCATCAGGGAGCTTCTGCAGCGGCATCGGCAACGTCACAAGCACCTATCACTACGCAATGTAGGATGTGCAGCTCCAACACCACCACGACCATTACGTTCAATTAATTCTTAGGTGACTGGAATCTGGGCCTAAATACGAGAGCTTTTCCTCCCTCAAAAAAATGCCAAAACTATGTGTTAATTAGAAGGGCACCAATCCTTGGAAAACCTGCTGTTCCTGGTCTTTGTTGGAGGGAAATGAAGAAGGAGGACGCAACTGACGAGTGGATTAACCGTCCCGGGGTGGGGGCTTGGGGGGAACGAGGGCTTATAAACACTTGGGCGCATTTCCTTGGCAGCAGCCAGAAAGTGGGTGCAGGGCGGTCAGAGGGACTTGTGGGCAGCAGGAGGGAAGGGGAGCAGCCTTGTGGGATATGGAATCGGGAGAAGGCGCATTAAGGCCAGGCCTCTGCCCTTGGGCCCTGGAGAATCCGGGTGTTCGCATCGAGTTCTGTCACGTTGTCCAGGTGTGACGGCTGTCCTGCGCCAGGCCCCCCGCCTCTGCAGAGTGCTTGCCCCCATTCCCTGCCCGCCCCCAGGAGCCACGGTGGGCCTTTCCGCTCTTCACGGTCTCATCCTCTTCTTCCCCCAGGGAAAAGCTTTGCATGGCAGACGAGGACTCGCGTTCTTCTGCAGGAACTCTGCCAGGCCCCGGGACTTCCCTGCTCTCTTCCTCCGGTCCAGGTCTGACTTCCCCACCCTACACAGCCACTCCAGTTGACCACGATTACGTCAAATGTAAAAAAAGCCATCAGCAGGCAACACCGGATGGTACAGTCCCTGTTCTCAATACTGTCGGCACTCGGAGGTGCTGGACTCCTGGCGGGCGGGCGGGCTCAATTGGCGGCTTCCAGGAGGGCGAGGGGTCTAGGGTAACACGGGCAATATTGTCACTCATTCACCCCTTTGCCACCACCTCCCCTCTGACCTCAACAATAGGCGGGTCTAGTTAACGCGCTTTCCTGCGGTCTCAGGCTCAGGGCGTTTCCCAGAGTCCCTCCCAAAATCCAAACTTCTGCCCCACACCCTGAGCGCCCCCACTTGGGATGACGTCAACTCCCAGGATCCCCGGCTGTCACAGCACGGGCGCTGCGCACCGTCCCTTTCTTCTCACGGGTCAGCTTAGCGCTGCAGCCGGTGGGCGGCTTGTCCCGCTGCAGCCGGATGGGAAGTGGCTGCCTGTTGGGATGGGCCCTGATCCACCAGGTCGCCTTGCGAGGGTCTGCCTCCGTCACGGAAAGCTCCGCCACCTCTTCCAGGGAACGCAGAGGAGTCCGCCACGGAGTTAGTTGGCTCTCCAGTCCTCCCAAATGCTTCAAAAGAGTAGACGGGGAGGGGCTTCCTCTTAACAGCCGCCTGCTCGCTTTGCGGGGCTTCAGTTGGATCTGGGGCGTTCAAGGTGGAGACCGCGGCTTTCCTTGTCTGGGAAGGGTAGAAGCAGCCTCACCACCAGGCTGTTTCCTGGCCTCTGTAGGCCAAGCAGGGCTTAAGGCCGAGCATGCGGAGGACGCCTTTCCTGTCAGCCAAGAGGCAGACCAATAATTCAGCTTCCCTTCGCTGTCTTCCATCGCAGCCGTTGGGTCGCTCATTCATTCTGGGCATTCAGTCATAGCCAGAGACGATGCCCTCCACCCACTAAGGATAGCTGCCTATTTAGCAACCTTCTTGCAAACATTCTGCACGAGGATCTGGGCGACAGATCTCGTCTCATCCTTTTGGGGATAATTTGGCCCAGAGAGCTAGACCTTTGATCTTCGGTGGACCTGGGCCCATTCACCAGGATGCATCCCCTGCTCCGCTTCCCAGTGAGAGAAGCTTCACCATTGTTTCGTTGGCCTTTTTGCCACCATCTGCCTATCTTCTCATTTCTCTGTCCATGGTCGCCCCATAAAACTGCTTTTTCTGAGAAGCCTTCTCTTCTGGAACATCCTGGTCTCTCTTGCACCATAACTCCTTAAATCCAAGTGGCCCATGCTAGAAGCAACGACAAATGAGTGACCGCTTTTACTCAGAAAACAGGGAGGGGGTGCTTTCGGGGGACCCTCCCCGAGCAGGGCCGGAGGAGAAGTGAATTGTGGCAAGTCTCCGGGGTGAAGCTGCCGCAGTTGGGAGAGGGAGCGGAGCCAGATAAATCCCGATAACCAGCCATGGAGGGGAGTTGGCCATAAATACTTAGGAGTATTTGTGGGTCCAAGATGAAATGCACTTATAGAAGATCATTAGGAGCCCTCGAACCTGGGGGGAGGGCTGTCCCTGGGGCTGCTCTTCTCAGTTTGTCCTGTATATGAGCAGAGAGGGCCTGGGATGGTGAGGGTCTGGTTCTGGTCCCTAAAAAAATGACCATTAGATTTATCTACCGCATTTTGTTATGGGGTTCACCAAGACGCACAGAGCACTCTTCCTCTTATTTTCCCCCATGAAAGTTTTATGATGTGCATTGCGCTAAGAGAGGGATTAACCCCAAGTCAGCCAGGGCCTCCATAGAAATGGAGGACAGACACACGTTCCTGTAAATAAGAGAAACCCCTTTCAAGGACTGATCCCACGTTGTCTGCAATCCACCTGGGATTTGGGTGCAGCTCAGAAGACAGAATGAGAGCCGGTTTCTTGTCTTACCCAATCCATGACTGGCTGCAGACATAATTCAACACCTGCCCAGTTTCACCTGGGCTGGGTGAGTCAGAAGTGCTGAGCTCCAGCTAGTCCCCCTCAGGAAGGGACTTTGTGCCTTAAATGAAACGGCCCTTAACTCCCGTGGCCACCAGTCAGCTGGAAAAGTGGATTTGCCCTGTAAGCCAGTTCACTCAGTGCGTCCTAGCCGGCTTAACGGCTTACTAATAAATATCAGCGTCTGTGGCATCAGAATTTCAGTCAGGGCTTTCAGCTAAACTGATCAGATGGGACACATCAGCTTAGAGGTGCAGAAAATGCGGCTGAGCTGCTCTTTCAGAAGGACGGGCAGAACCATCCGGTCATGGCAGGAATTGAATCCTTCATCAGGGAGAATAGGGAGGCCTCCTTGGGGATTGGAGGCGGGGGGAGAACTCCTCTGTCCTTGCCTCTGCAATGCTCCCCCCTGGTTTGAACAAGGAGAAGTTCTGACTCTTAGAGCAGCCTCTCCCTTATGGCGATGTCCATGAGATGTCCCTCCTTTTGACTGTGACTCAGCCCAGCCCCACAATTAAGACCAGGGCACCAGAAATGGACTCCTATGGACAGAAGCAGCTTGACCTGACCAACGTTTGCACTGGAGGTTCAGTGACTCAGCCAGAGAGCATGAAAGGACGCCTGCCTTTTTATTACGGCAGAATGAGAGAAGGCAACTAGAGAAGGCCCATCCGGCTGAACATGTCAAATGCTAAAGAGAGGCCCCTCTTGGGCCCGTTTTTGGATCAGCACGGTCCGTTCTGTAGAAAGGAATGGGAAGAGTCTAAATTGAGACTGGTTACCCCCGCCCCCCCCGGCCAGACCTGACTTATCTGCCTCCTTTCCCTTGACATTCCGGGGGAGCCAGTGTCATCCTTGTCACTCTGTGCCATTGTTCACTCAATTGTGGCTGTTTTGGTTCGTTTCTGCTGTGTTTTTGTTGTTTTTTTGTACATTCATGCTTTTGTAACCAATATTGCCTGTGTTGCCCTAACCCTGTTAAAAACGATTCATAGACTTTCCTTGCCTGCTTGTTGCCCATCCCGGCTTGCTTGAACATCAGCGCTGCGACTGATAAGTCTGTTGGCTGTGCAAATGTTGGAGAAGCCCGTAACGGCAACAGCTGCTGCAACCTGCATTGGCTTGACGATGGCTGGGGAGACTTGGGCCCCTCTCGCTTTTCTGCTGAATCCATTTCTGCTTATTCTTTACCCTGAGCAGTTAGTTACATTTCTGGGGGGAAAGGACTGTTTGTGGGCAACAGACAAATCCATTTGCAGAACTAATTCCATCCCCCTCACCGCAGAGTATCCCCCAAGGCAGCGTTTCTCAGCCTTGGCAGCTTGAAAATGGCCTTTGCTGGCTTGGGAATTCTGGGAGTTGAAGTCCACCCGTCTTCAAATTGTCAAGGGTGAGAAACACTGCCCGAAAGTGACCAGGTCTGACTTATTCCCGAACCGGGCCTGCCATTGTATTGAAATAGGTCCGGCAATCTGCTTCAAGAAACCTCGGAGCTGAGTCAAAATTGGACATTCAGTCTCGTGCCCGCAACTGAAGAACTGGGACCGATGGATCCAGATCGGGATAGTCTGAAGCAGCGGTCTCCAACCTTGGCCCCTTTAAGACACATTGTGGACTTTAGCTCTCAGAATTCTGGGAGTTGAAGTCTACAAGTCTTAAAGTGGCCAAGGTTGGAGACCCCTGGTCTAAAACCTGACCGTTTTAACTTTACCATTTGTTGGGCAGTCATGCTTCTGTCCTGTTTTTCACCCAGAAAAGCCCATCATGGCTGAAACAGAGGGCCGGGCAGGGCAGGAACAACTGTTAGTCTTCACTCTATTGGAGGAGGCTTTGATTTCCCCGATGAATGCTTTTCTAATATTTCCTAAGGTGTATACAAAGCTTTCTGTTTGGATGCAAAGTTCAGAATGTTGAAGCGTTTCCCCTAAGTTTTATTTACTGCCACGGCACTCTGAGCAGCTTTAGAGTTTAGAGGATTCCTTCTTATAGGAGCTTTCACAACGAAGCTCTACCAGAAGCAGCTTACCACTTGCTAAATTTCCCAGTTTCTTAATGACCCTTTCCTCCTCTGGCTGTTTGGTCAGTAAGAAATGGCAGAGACAAAGCAGACAATTAGCTCCACTGCTTCCACTTTCCTGACAGGAAATAAAAGGTATTCATCATAACTGGATCAGCAGTTGTCAAAAAATGACAGAATAAGCTGAGATCTGCCGAACTCTGCCATTTAATTCTTAGCGGAAGTGGTCTTTTGTTTGAGTTACAACAGGCTGCCAAATCCATTTCCCCTAGTTTTTCATTCTAATTTTCAATTTCATTTTAATTAAATTAAATTAATTTTAATTCTAGTTTTAATTGTTGTGTGAATGTGATTGTGACAAAAAAAGTAAGATTTCATCCCTTAATGTGGGCTCTATCCTGTGTTGGACAGGATTGGGTTTCTCCTCTGGGGCTGGATTGACTTTTCACCCCTCCCTCCAAGCTTTCTGGACAGGGGGCGTGGAGAATAGAGCCACCAGCTCCTTTCCTCAATGTCCAAAGGATATTCTTCTCAAAGACCACCCATTTTTAATAAAACCACCCACTGAAATGGCAAGAATGGCCCCCTCCCCCAGAATGGGGTGTCAGAGTACATGGGTACTTTCAGCGGCCTCTCTTTCTAATTCCCCCTCCATTCCTACTAAGTTTGGACAAGTCTAAACTCAGCCAGATATTTATATATCTGTTTCAATACTACAGTACTTTCCAAAATACCATCCTCCAGTCTTGCAGAAAAAGCAGGCCACGTTGGCAATGGAAGTCATGGGCCCTTCGCTGGAGGGCAGGTTCTGCGTGAGAATACTTTCTATGCCACCCTTGAGGCCACCCTCAAATAGTTTAGGTTGGGTATTGGTACCTTATTCTGCCCCCCAATTACTAAAAGATTGATAGGAGCTGGATCAAGGAGCCAGAATTCAGAACAAACAGAAAGTTGCCTTCCCTAAAGATGAAAAATGACTGCTTAGGATGTTTCCGGCCTATGTTCATGGCTGGACTACAGGTGTGTGTGTGAGAGAGAGATTCCTAGAGAACTGCTACCTCCTGCCCTTGCAAGGAAACATCTGGGCAACCAGAGCCAATCTTTTATCTCCTAGTGTCAGAACAGACTAAATGGATTTTCACCAGGAAAAATAATTTATGGGGAATACTTTTGTTCATATCTGCATGTGTGTTTAGTGCAACCACAACTAAAAATGATCATTTCCCCAAAGTACCTTGCCAAAAAAAAAAGAATAAGAAGTTGGCTTACAGTCAGTTGTTCCTGCAAAATTTCCCTTTATGCCAAGCGTCAGTGTTGCTTGCTTCCTAGCTGTCCTGCATTTAAGATTAGTTTGGGGAGATTTTTGTCAGTCAACGTGGAGGAGATTAGCCAAACCAGGGGGGGGAAGAGTCAAATAGGGAATTAGTCTGGAGTCCCTACATAGGCACAAGAATCCCCTGAACCTTATCTAGTCTTACCCACAAGCAAACTGTCAGTCTTCTCCTACCTATAGGCTTGAGCAGGAAACCAGCTAATTGAGCTCTTCAGGTGTGGATCTGCTTGTTTGTACCTGACTGCCAATAACTGAGCAGCCTTGCTTGGTGGGAGTGGAACTTAATCCTAGACCTCCCTTTGAAAACGAAGGATTATTCATTATAAAATGCTAGGAAGATTTATTTGGGTGCAGCAGCATGTATGCTTGTTGAGGGTGGTGTGGTAGAGAGAAGGTACATTGCCAGATCCAGCTTTTACTTCTGAACGTTAGCCATTTGTGATTTCTCCAGTCTGTCCGGACAACTGCCCATTCTGTAACTTCTCAGCCATCCTCAGATGAGTTCTCAATTTACCCTTTCATATGATCATTTCCTTGCAAGTTTTAAGTGTCACTCTCATTGCTTGCTATACTGTGCACATCTGTATTTATAGCTTACTAATTGAAGATAAGATACCCGATAAAAAGGAGCATTTCCCCCCCAAAAGCTTGTAATGCAGGGGTGTCCAACCTTGGCAACTTTAAGACTTGTGGATTTCAACTCCCAGAATTCAAAGCTGGCTGAGGAATTCTGGGAGTTGAAGTCCACAAGTCTTAAAGTTGCCAAGGTTGGACACCCTGTTGTGATGCAATAGCTGCTTCCCTGTTTAAGGAGCCACGGCTCCTTCGCTGCAATGCCATAATCACCTGAAGGCGAAGACCTTTCAAATATCCTTGCAGTTACAATTATTTCTAGCCGAAAGTTTTAAATTGAAGAAGTGTTAGTTGGGCTGCAAGAGGAGAGGCCGCGTGCTGAAACAAATGAGTGGGTGTGTTGCTCTTTGCGCTTACTAGAAACTGGGTGCCGAAATGGAGGGGGTGGGGAGAAGAGGGGGAACAGCAGCCGCTGCCTGGAAAAAAAAGGGGGGTGGGGTGTTGCCGCCAAAACACCATCTCACTTGGTTCCATTTCTCCTGTGCAGACAGGAGTCAGGACAGCACAGCGGTGGGGCTCTCGGACTCCAATTCCACCCAGGACACCTTTACGGAGCTTGCCAGCCTCCCGGACAGCAACAACAAGAAGACTTTTCCGGAAGGGAGGCCCTTGGCTCCTTGCTCGGACACCGCGGCACCCGGGAAAGAGAGCCTGGCACCCACAGAGGACAGGGGTAAGTTGGGCAAGGCTGGAGCTTTCGGGCCTTGTGCCAGGGAAAGAAAGCCCCCTTCCTGGGCTTCTACTGCTGGAAGCGGAAGGCAAAGCTGAGGCCGGGGGCGCCTCTCCGCTCTCCTCCTGTCTTACCTACCGGGCAGTTTGGGGGGATTGGGGTGACCTTGCCTGTTTCTGGCCCCTCCAGGAAAGCTGGAAGACCCCCTGGGCAGCCCTGACGCCTGCCGTGCTGCGGAGCCGAAGCCCCCTCCCCAGGGACCTTCCAAAGCCTCTGTTCCCCCGCTCCCCTCCCAGGGGGACCCCAAGAGACCAGCCGAGCCCCTCTGCACCAGCCAGTTCGCCCAGGGCCTCCCCGCAGACCTGGAGGAGCAGCGCACTTTCCTGACCGAGCGCTGCACCGCCGCCTTCCACCTCTGCCTCAGCCGCTTCCCCCAGCATTACAAGAGCCTCTACCGCCTGGCCTGCCTCTATGCCTGCAGCCCCACCCATAAGGTAGTGTGTGGGGGCTGGGAAGGGCCAAGGGTCTGCAAGCGTAAGGGAGAGGGGAACAAGGCAAGAACGATTCACCTTTCACCGAAGTAGAAAACAGGCCAGGACCCTTGGAGGGCTCTACCTGCAGAATAAACCTTGGTAACAGGAATGGATTCAGGCCCAAAACAAGGCGGGGAGTCCACGAGGGCAGCACTAGGCAGGGCAGCTGTGCCAGCAAAGCCCCTCTGCCAACTTCCTGCTCCCTGGGACTCTGCTGGCCCCTGATTATAACTCGAAGGGGGACTCTTAAGGACTAGAAACCTAGCCTCAACGGGAAAGAAAGATAAAAGATGCCCCAGAAGCCTGGCTTCTTTCCTTCTGACATACATACCGTACTGGGTTTGACAAAACATCATCCTTTTCTTTGAGGTGTCTTCCCAGCCCGTGCAGAGTGGCTTTTTTCTGGAAAGGGTCCCGCATACCGGACTCCCCCTCACCCCTATTGCTGGCCACCTTCATTAAAACCAGCATTGGGCCAAAAAAAGGGAGAACTGCGGACACCCGGCCTCCCTTTCTCCCGGCCACAAAAGAAGGCAGTGGCCAGCCTAGCCACACGGGCAGCACCTTAAGAGAGGCCGGGACTCTGAATGTTACCCCTGCGCCCCCCTTGGCTCCCCTTCCAGGCAGGGACATTCTGCACCAAATAACAGGGAGAGGTGAAAACCCACCTTCCTCGTAGTAGCCAGAAGAGCAGGAGTGAGAGTGCTGAGCGTCTCTGGGACACCTCGTCAGCAGGAGAAAGGCCTGGAGGGGATGGAGAGTCTGCTGTACCCTCCCAACGAGGAAGGGGACGTGTGGTTCTGAAGAGCCCCGGTTACCCCCCTCTTCCCCCCCCTCCCAGCCTTTCGGCTTTGCCTGAAAGTGGTACCTTGGGGAGCTTGGAAGGAGTGAGGGGCGGGAAGAAGGGACGCAGCAGCTGTCACCCACCGCTCTGGCTTCTCCTTCCTGCCAACCAATTTGTTCTTTTCTTGCACTCTGTCCTATATAGAATCTGCCGTGGGCGCGTGATGTGCTGCTAGGCAGCAGTCTCCCCTGGCAGCAGCTGAGGCACATGCCAGCGCAGGGTCTCTTCTGTGAGAGGAACAAGACCAACTTCTTCAACGTAAGTGGGCCGCCTGCCCGGGCTGCAAGCAGGGCGCTTTCTCTGGCTTTTCCCCGTGGCTTGTTTCCTTTGCCTCGGGCGAGGCTCCAGGCAGGCAGGCCGGCTGGCCAGGCCAGGCCTTCTCTGCCCTGGGAGTTGCGGCTCCCGAGCCACCTGCAGGGCCTCGGGCAGCTCTGTCTGGCCTCTGACTTGGCTGAGCGGAACAACATTGCTACAGGGACGAGGTTGCTTTGGTCAGAGCAGTACCTGTTCACCCCCTCATCATCACCCCACACCCCCCCAGAACGAGGCATTCCATATCCCTCTACTACCAAGGAACTAATGGCAGGAATTTGGAAGCATTTCAGCCCATGGAGAGCGAAGAAACATTTAAAGTTGATGAGGATGCTGTCCCCAAAGTCATGGCCTTGAGAGCAGTTGATGTGAATGTGAAGTCCAGTTCCTGGAAATGCCGTTGTGGGCGGAGAGTCAGGCTCGTTTGTGGCACAGGAGCTGCGTTGCCACTTTTATACCCTTCGGGGTTTTACCCTTTAGATCAGGGGCCCCCAACCTTTTTCGAACCAGGGACCGGTTTCACGATTATTTATTCTTCCACGGACCGGTACCTGAGTAACGTGAGACTCCACCGCCATTGGGACGGCTCTTCGTTCGAAGCCGCCCCCCCCTTCAACGAAACTAAGGCGCAAGCACCCAAATGCCGCTTTCCAACCTAAAACCCGGAAGCAACCGAAAACCCGCAAGCGCCGCCGAAACAAGATGGCGGTGGCCAAGCTTTGCGGCCCGGTAAAAAATGATCCACGGACTGGTACCGATCCGGGGACCGGTGGTTGGGGACCCCTGCTTTAGATGAACTATAGACAGGATGTTAGCCCCAGCAGCTCTCCAGGCCCTGGTGCGGAGAGGTTACAGGGAGGGAACCGAGAGTCCATCTTCCACTCAGCTCCCATGTGATATAAAGGGGTCTCCCATGTGAGGAAGGGAGCCGCCACTCCCAGAGGCTTATGCCTTTCAGTCGCACGGAAGGGCAGCTGCAGATGCGCCTAAAAACGTCAAAAACGTGGAGGCTTTCTTGCTTTACTGTTTCAATTGGCCCTGGTTCCGAAAAAGTGAGAATGGAACATATGGATGATAAGTTTCCAGGAAAAAAAATATATATATGGAAATCCGTAGTTGTGTTTCTACGAACCCCATGATAGAACGCCAGAAAGCCCCACAGGAGCCCCCAATCTCTTCCCTTTGGATAGGATCCATTAATTTTTTTTCTCTCCCCTCTCTTCTTTGGCATGGAAAGGGATGGAATCAGAGCTGGAAGGGACTTGGAGGTCTTCTAGTCCAACCCCTGATGAGGCAGGAAACCCTATACTGTTTCAGACCAACGGTTGCCCAGTCTCTTCCTAAAACTTCTGGAGGCAAATTGTTCCACTGATTCATTGTTCTTACCGCCCGGAAATTTCTCCTTAGTTCTAGGTTGGTTGATTGATTAGTCTTCAGGTGCTTTGGAGAATAGCTTGACTCCGTCTTCTTCTTCGTGCTAGATATTTAGATATTGGAAAACCGTTGTCATGTCAGCCCAGTCCTTCTTTTCATTAAACTAGACATACCCAATTCCAGCAATTCCATTCTTTATATGTTTTAGCCTCCAATCCCCAAATCATCTTTGTTGCTGTTCTCTACATTCTTTTCCAGAGCCTCCATTTGTTTTTTTACATTATGGCAACCAAAACGATGCAGTATTCCAAGGGTGGCCTTGCCAAGGCTCTATAAACCAGTGTTAGTACACTTCACTTGATCTTGATTCTATCCCTCTGTTAATGCAACTTAGGATTGCATTGGCTTTTTGGGCAGCTGCAGCACGCTGACGGCTCATATTTAAGCGATTGTCCACTAGGACTCCAAGATTCCTCTCCCAGTTAATACTATTGAGTGAGGTACCACATACCCTGTACCTGGGCATTTGGTTTTTCTTGCCTAAAAGTAGAGCCTTCCTTTTTTCACCATTGAATTTCGTTTTGTTAGATAGCGCCCAATCTTCAAATCTGTCAAGATCCTTTTGTATCTTAAGCCTGTCTTCCGGGGTGTTGGCTATTCCTGCTATCTTGGTGTTGTTTGCAAATCTGACGAGTTCCCCATCTAGCCCTCGTTGAGTTTGGTTGGTCAGCCAGTTACGAATCTATCTGGTGGTGATGCTAATCTAACCCACATTTTTTCTATCTCATCAAGAAGTAGGTTGTGGTTTTCTCTATCAAAGGCCTTACTGAAGCCCAAGTAAATTATATGCACAGCATTCCTCTGGTCCACTAATTGTGTCACTGTCAAATAATTCGGTAAGATTTGTCTGGCCTGATCCATTTTGTCAAAACCCGTATGTTGGCTTTTAGTGATGATGGTTGTGTTTGCCTCTAAGTGTTCACACTTGCTTGCTTATCTTATCTTTTCCGGAATCTTCTTAGGTATTGAGGTAGTCAGGCACTGCCTTCTTCTGCCTCCTACTCAGAGGTGGCCTCAGGGCACAAGTGCGAACTTGAGAAGGAAGGGCCTTTGATAGCTTTAGTCCAACAGCTGGACTTCTTTCTAAAGGCTGAGCCGGAGCCCCCGGTCAGTCCAGAACTAGCAGAACTAGCAGGCCAAAGTAGCGTGGGGTCTTTGTCTGCCTGTCTAATGCCACCTGGGGGTCTTTATGGGCTGCCCAAGGTCCCCTCCTAGGAGGAACAGAGGCAAAGTCAGCAAAGATGGGAAGGGGAAACCGTGGGGTCCAAGAGCCCAGAGTCTTGCTTGGGTTGAAGTGGAGCCTCTTGCACCCACCCACAGCTCCCGCAGCTTCAGGGCACTCAGGCGTTGAGACGGTGAGTTGGATGAGTTCACCCAGCCGCTTCGCCTGCGTGTGAAACGGGAGCGGAAAGAGGCCTGAGGCCTGCACCCCTGGCAAAGGAGGCTGCAGCGTTCTGGCCCATCAGCAGGGGGGTGGGGAACCAGCCCAAGGGTTCACCTCCCAGAGCCGGTCCAGAAGGATACCGTGATTGATGGTACTGAAAGCTGCTAAGGGGGAGGAGGCACCACTCCCTCCGCAGGTCAGCCCAGGGTCTCGACTCAGGCCACCCTCTCTACCGCCTTCCCCCCAGAAAGGGAAGGCTAGGGAAACGGGATGAAAATTGTCCAGAAGGATGGGGCCTAGGGATGGCCCTGCAGGTCTCCCTAAATAGCCAGTGGGACCAGCCCTCCCTTAAACTCAAGCGCAGGCCTTGACCAGCCCCAAAGGGCCCAGGCCGCTTCCTCGGGATAGGGTAGCTGCTTCCCAAAGTCTGGGAAAGGGAGCTGGCTTTGCTTGGGAGCAGCAACTGAAGCCCCGCACTTAAGCCCGGTGAGAAGGGGGTGAATCGTGATCGCCTGGCTTCCCCCCCCCCCGTCCAAATGAAGGGAGGGCAGAACCAGCGCTTGGGCCCCAAGATAGGCAATGTTCCCCCCCCCCCCTCAATCTGCTGCTCGGACAGGAGCATCCAGACCAGTTGGACCCCCCCCTCCCCCGGCAGAGGGGAAGCACGAAGCGCTGCTGCTGCTGCCAGGGGCCAAAGCGCTTCTGGGCGAAGAGCGAGTGAGGTTGCTGCTGTGGGGGTGTCATGGCGTCCCCCGTCCCCCCCACTTGCCCCCTCAGCAATGCAAAAGTGGTTATTTTGCTCATTTGGCAGGATATTTTTTTTATCTGAAAGAGAATTTCAGTTTTAAAACGGGATATAGGTGTAAAAACAGACCCAAACCCTGTGCTTCCCCATCTGGTCAAAGTGGGGGTGTGTGTGTTAAATTCAGTGGGAATTCCCCCTCCGGAAAAGAAAACCCGGCGCCCCATCATCCCCTCAAGGTCAGGGATTGGGGGGTCCTCCTTCAGGAGCTCCCCGCTTTCTGCCCAAGGCCTGTGCTGGGTGGGTGGGGGGGGGGGACGCGTGTGGTGCCTGCAGAGGAGCCCCCGCTCAGCCCCGCTTTCCCCCGCTCCGGGCCCTCCTGCTCGAAGGGGAGCGGGGAAAGCGGGCGCGGGCGCGGAGCCGGAGGCGCCGTTTTCGCAGCCTCGTAGCGGCCGCGCCGAGCAGGTGCCGCCGCGGGGTGGAAGGCGCCGTCTCCCCGAGGCGATCCAGGCGTTGCAGCGGCGGGCACAAGAGCGCAGCGCCGCCGCCCTCCTTGGGCTCCCGCGGGGGCAGCGGGCCGGGCGGCGCGGCCGGTCGCGGCTTCTCTGCCGGGGAGGTAGGCGGCGCGCGGGACGGGCTTCGCGGGACGGGCCGAGGCGGGCAGCGGCGGGGCGAGCCGTTCGGGTGAGGCCGCGGCCACTCCGTCCTCCTCCTCCTCCTCCTCCGGCGGCCGCGGAGCCACGCACGGGCGCCGCCCGGAAACGGCCGCGAGAGCCCCGGCGGCGGAGGAGGCAGAGGCGGCGCCACAACATCCACCCACCTCCCGCCCGCGCGCGCGCCCGGCCCGGCCCGGCCGTTGCCGCTGCCGCTCTTCGGGGACTGGCGAGGCGGGGGCCGCTGATTGCGGCCGGCCGACATGGTGAGCGGGCGGGCGGGCGTCGGCGGGGCGAGGGCGGTGCGACCGCTCCCGGCAAGGAAGGCGGGCGCGGGCGGCGGCGGCGGCTGAAGGGCCGGTAGGCCGGTGTCGCCGCCGCCGCGCTCGCTCGCTCGCTCCCTTCCTTCCTTCCTGGGCGGCTCCGTTTTGAATTGCGACCGGGCGCACAGAGAGCGGCGGCCCTCCCGGCCGCTCTTCGCGGACGCTTCTCGGTGCCAGGAGATGCTGGCGCAGCCGCCGAGCCCGACTCGGGCATCCGGAGTCACCGGCCGTGGAGCGGCCCTGCCTCGCCTCCAAGCCGGATTCCAACGCCCGGAGGACCAAGAGCTGCGGGGAGGCGGCGGGGGGCGGGGGGAGCTTTCAATGATGGGAACCTCAGGATCGCCGGGCCCAGCCGGGTGAATAGTCTCCCGAGTCCCCGTGGAGCAGCCAGCAGGTGTCCCGGCCCTTAAGACACCCTCCAAGGCAACCTCCGCCGACCGACGGGCCTCCTTTGCATCCTCAGCTGCCCGTTTCCACCTCTGGGTGCAGGACAGGCCCCTCCATTACCTCCCCTGAATTAGCTTTTATTAATTAGCTGGATTGTTTTATGAATTAGCAAGACCTGGTCCTGGTCTTGCCCCATTATTGGCGGCAGCTTAACCAACATTTGCTGTGGTCTCTCTCTCTCTGTTTCTTCCACGACTGACCACACTTGGCTAGGACCCAAATCATCAATCAGACAAGTCCTCTCCCTTTCTCTCTTTAAGCTTGAATAGCTGAGTTCAAATCACAAGAGTAGATTTTCTGCAGGCCCACATGCCTTGCGCTGGGTAAGGCGGCTGGCGGCGGTGAGCAAGATCTCTCCAGTGGCCCAGCTGCAGACTAGATGGGGGAAGCCAGCCTGTCCAAGAGCCTGTCCAGTCCTCTGCCTGCCAGCGTCCAAGAGGGACGAGCATGGCCCGTTAGTGAAGGTCTCCTCTTCCTCCTCCTCCTCTTGCTTCCTGCACAGGGAATTTGGCGCATCCCCGTGGATGAAATCGACCGTCCCGGTAGCTTCGCCTCTCATATGAACCGCTCCATTGTCCTGCTGTTGAACGTGCTGTCCCAGCTCAAAGATTACCACACTTTGCTGAAAATCTCCTCTATGCTGCAGAGGACCCCCGACCAGGGAAAGTGAGTGCCCTGTTCCCTCCGCCGCGAGGGGGCTTTGTTGGTGGGGGAGGAGGTCCCAGAGATAACCCCACGGGAAGGGAAGGGAAGGCCTTCTTGGTAGCATTCCCAAAACCAGAGGTGGCTTTCCTTGGGTCACCTGGGCCTTCCTGAGCTGGGACTTGAGCTTTGGGGTTGGGAACCGCAAAGAAGCAAAAAGAAACCAACAAACCCGCCCTGGAGATCAGAGCTTAGGAAAAGCCACGGGCTTCTGTGCTGCACCCATTGTCTTGTTTCTGCCTCTGATTAACGCTACTGGCGCTTTCTCCAAGTTGTCCAAAGTATTTTGAATAGATGACACTGGACCGAAGCTTTCTTTGGGGAGAAAAGGCGGCAGTTGGGCCGAGCAGGGGGAAGTGTTTGTTAGCAGCCTTTGCAAGTTGGTAGCACAAAGATTTTTTTATTTTATTTTGATAGAAGTGGAGCCCTGTCAAGGGATCATGTCTGGTCGTCAGGGCAAAGTTTCATCCTAAGGTTCTAACAGGCCAGGCCAGTTCCAGGAAGAGGAACACGAACCCTCCTCCGTTTGTCATCCGCTTCTTGGGGATGACAGGAGGCCAGAAATTGTCCCTTCGAGGCTTTTAGTCTCGGAGGCTCTGTTGCCATTTGGAGTCGTGTGGTTTTAACTTCAGCCAGGCGACTCTGTAAGCGAGTCTGTGGCTGAGGGTAGAAAGCCTCGCTGAATATAAAACCATGGAAGGTTTTAGTCCACCCGCGACTGAATCCGAGTGGCCGCTGCCCTGTAAGGTGGGCCTGGGAGAACACGATGGTGCCCCGGGGAGTGTGGCAGGCAGCTCGGATCCCCTTGAAAGGATGGGCAGCCCCTGCATCTAACCTGCTCGGCGCCTCCTTTCCACACTTTGCAGGAAATACTTGCGGGATGCGGATCGCCAGGTTCTCGCCCAGCGCGCCTTTGTTCTCACCGTGATGGTGCTAGAGGACATGTTGCATGAGCTCACCGAGGTAAGTCTTCCCGTGCCGCCCACGATGATGCAGACTCTTGTGGCGATCCAGCCAGCTAACTCTGTTTGCCTCGAAGGTCTCCGAAGATCAAAGCGGCCAGTGCTGCGACGTTTTGGAGACAAGGATGACTACCGATGTCTTTCACAAGGCGAGCGCGGAGGATGGTCAGGAACCCCTGCCCCCAAAGGCAGCCTTGTCCGGACGGGAAGGGGCATCTTACAGCACTGAGGATGTGGCCCAAGGAGAGGGACAGGACCAGCCTCTCACGGCCATGGAGCCAGATGAGGGCAAGCCGGAAAAACCCCGAAAGAAGCGTCTCCGTCAGGCCCTGCTGAACCCATGGAGTGCGACCCCTTTGCTGCTGAGCCTGAAAAAATGGAGGCCTTCTCTCTCTATCCTGAGGCGGCCCAGTTGCCCCCTGGCAAGGTCTGCAAGGACAAGGCCCCCGAGAGCCAGACCACGGCAGAGCTGTCCCTGGAGGACTTAAGCATCAGCTCCAAGCACCAGCAGCTGGAGGCAGGGAAGGGCCAGGCCGGCCCCACAGAGGAGACTAGCCAGAAGGCCAACCGGAAGAGGAAGCTGGCCGGGGACACGGAGTCGGGGAAGACCCTCCTTCTGGACGCCTACCGCGTGTGGCAGCAAGGGCAGAAGGTCATGACCTACGACCTGGGCAAAATTGAGAAGATCATGTCTGAGACCTACATGCTCATTAAGCAAGTGAGTCAAGGGCTCATGAGGTCTTGGCTTGCAATGGCGCCCTTAGCTGTCCTCTTGGCAGACTCTTACTAGTTTCACCCCAGGGTGCGCCACAAAGACCTACGTTTTAGAAATAAGTGATCCACCCGGATCGTCCTTAAGTAAAAATAAGCAAGCACTGTCCCAACTGAAACCAAAAACCATTACAAAAAAGAAGCAACGTAGACAGCCGTGAAAAAGGCAGGCTGTCCCCAGAGGGGTTGTCTCGGAGGCAGATCCAGTCTTTGTATCAAGAGAAACCAGCTGAGCCCCTCCTAGGAGAGAGCTTCGCCAAGCGGGGAGCCTGAGATGACGGTTCTGGGGATCCCAGGCGGGGCTGGTGGAATATCTTTTAGGAAGCCCCTTCGGTCTCCTTTAACTCCCCCTTGTGATTTCTGCCC
Source organism: Pseudonaja textilis (assembly GCF_049901715.1). Classification (NCBI taxonomy): domain Eukaryota; kingdom Metazoa; phylum Chordata; class Lepidosauria; order Squamata; family Elapidae; genus Pseudonaja; species Pseudonaja textilis. The sequence continues at coordinate 11,131,655 of NC_142004.1, forward strand.
ACAGGTTGACGAAGCGGCCGCTCTAGAACAAGCCGTCAAATTTTGCCAAGTCCACATTGGCGCTTCTGCCCAAAAGCAGGTAAGTCTCCGGCCGGCGTCTCCTCAGCCCGTGGGAGAGCTGCTCTGTGGCTGCTGCTGGGAGCCCAGTGAAGGAGGGGGAGAGCCCTGCCTGGTCCTGCCAGCCCCTGGAGTGGCTCTGCTGGGCTTCAGATCGGCCCTTCCCTTCCCTCCACACCAGAGTTGGCTTGCTCTGCGCCTCTTCGCCTCCCCAGCGGAGCCCCGGACGCTCCCCGAGGGGGTCCAGTGAGAGATGCAGAGCATCCAGTCTGCAAATAGCCCCCATGCGCTGGACAGCTGCTTGTTCTCAGGGTCCGTGACTCTGTTGTCCTGCGTTCGGGGTGTTTTATTGGAGGACAAAAAGAGGGTGTGTTGGACCGCCTGCCTGCCCCTGCTTCAGCCTGGGGTGTGCGTGTGTCAGAAATGTAGAGATTCCGATTGGGTCCCGGCTCGTCCTTGGGCTCAGTCTGAGGCCAGGTTACATTTGTGCCCGGTTCGTTTCCCTCTCGTTCCTTTCTTGACGTGTGTTCCTTATTTCTAAAGCACCCTGGGAGCAGCTGGCTCTTGAGGGCAGCCGCCTTTCCTCCCCACTCCCACAAGGCTTTCCTGAGAAAAGCCACGGGATCCTTTTACTGGGGCTCCAAAGGTGCCAGGGAGAGAGGTGGCATGGGGCTGCTGGCTCTGAGCAACGGTGGGACGTGGCCTGGCCACCTTTCACAGAAGGTGGCCCTTTGGGACCGATTCCGTGGCTCACGGTGCCTCCGTCACATCGCCTCCCAAGAGAAAGTTGCTCTCTCTTTTGGGGGGGTTGCATTTCTTTCTGGAGAGATTTGGGTTCGTAGCCACATCTCCCCAAATGCATCATTTAGGAGAAGGCAAGCTCGGTGCCTGGATTTTAGACGGTTCTTTAAGCCTGACCCATAGAGGCCTTTACGGGGTGGGGTGCAGAGTTAAGAAACGCACTCAGTAGAATTTGCCAGCGAAGTGGAGTTGGGCCCTTCGTGCCGTTACGAAACACACACACACACACACACACACACACGTCGCCCTGCCTTTCCTTTTTCTCTCTTCTAGTTGGCTGGAGATGCCCCAGCCACCCCGAAGCACCCCAGAGATAGCCGGGACCACTTCTTTGCAGCTGCCCCTAAGTCTCTGACACCCCCCATGGGGACCGCTGCGGACGCGACTTCCTCGGTTGCAGAAGCTCTGCCCAGACTGGCAGACCAGCAGAGCAAGCCCAAGGCAGCCTCGCCCTCCTCCTCCTCCTCCTCTTCTTCCACCACCGGCGGTCTTCTCCTGCCGCCGCAGGAGCCGGCAGGGGTGGAGAACGTCAAGGAGATACCTCCTACCTCCAGCCTCAAGCCTGGTGAGTTTTTCTCCTGTGAAGACGCTGCTTTTTGACTGCTTGGCCTGCTGCCTCCTCAGAGTCTCTTCCTGTGGTTGGTGGCAGTTGCTGTAAGCAGCCATGGGACTTCCTTCTCAGAATCGACTTGTTTGAAGTAGTCAAAGCTTCCCATTGCGTTGGATATTAAAACCCAGCTAAATTTCCAAGCACAGCAATAAATCTATGTGGGAGGAAGGCTTGAGAGCATCAATTGCTCCCCCGGGGCTTCCTTAAAAGCTGGCCTGGAAGGGCTGATGGGCCCCGGGGGTGGAGGGTCTCCCTTGCGGATCTTCACTGAGGAAAGTAGCCTTTAGACAAGATGGCGCCAAACCAGCTGAGGCTCTCAAGAAAACGGAGAAACGGATTCAGAAATGCCGTAGTAGCTGGAGGAGACGGCAGCTCTCGCTCTCCCTCTGTGTGTTGGAAAGGGGTTTCAATTCTGCACCACCTGCTGCTTCCAGACCGTTCCAAGGCAGCCTCACAGAGTCCAGCCTGAGGGCAGTTGGGGCAGGTAGTGGATTAGCAGCCCCGGCCATTCTGACCACCCAACAGTCTCCAGGAAGGCTCTGTCTTTCACGGAGGTGATACGCTGAGCAACTGCCAGTTTCCTATCCTCACAACATTCCTTTCATCCTGGGCAGGACCTATTGCCATTGATCAGGAATAGTTACAGTCTGTTGGCCTTGGGCCGCTAGTCAGTTTTTAAAAATGAACCTAATATAATCACCACTATCACGGTACCACTTATGCTCAGCCCTTGGGTGACTTTCTCTAGTGGCATCTAATAGAATAGGATGGGATGGGATGGAATAGAAACAGAAACTATGGAATGGAATGGAATTAGAATAGGAATAAGAATAGAATAGAATTGAATTCTTTATTGACCAAGTGTGATTGGACACACAAGGAATTTGTCTTGGTGCAAATGCTCTCAGTGTACATAAAAGGAAAGATACATTCGTCAAGAATCATCAGGTACAATACTTAATAATAGTTGGAGGGTACAATAAGCAATTGAATCATACTAGGAAACAGTCAATATAAATCATAAGGATACAAGCGACAAAGTTACAGTCATACAGTCACAAGTGGGAGGAGATGGGTGATAAGGAGTGAGGAGAAAATTAACAGTAATAGTAGTGCAGACTTTGTAAATAGTTAAACAGTGTTGAGGGAATTATTTGTTTAGCAGAGTGATGGCATTCAGGGAAAAACTCCCCTTGTGTGTAGTTGTTCTGATGTGCAGAGCCCTATAGTGACGTTTTGAGGGTAGGAGTTGAAACAGTTTATGTCCGGGGTGTGAGGGGTCTGTAGATATTTTCACAGCCCTCTTTTTGACTCGTGAAGCATACAGGTCCTCAACTGAATTATCTCTTCAACATCTCCTGAAATAAGCAGGGAATGAGACACACAATGTCCTACACAAACTATTTTGTGTGTGCGTATTTAAAAAAAATCAGGATTAACAGAGAGCAGTTTAGGGGCTGCACAAGCAAAATCCTCTTCTGAAATGTTTGGCCCAAGAAGGAGCAGCAGCACCAGGACATGATGCTCATCAAATGCCATGTCAGGATTCCAGGTAAGAGACCCACGTCAAGCAAAACTCGGAGGGAGATGAATTCTCAGAAGAATAGCTTTATTGGATGTATCATATTGGCACAGGTCTGGCGAAAACCAACTCTGGAGGTTCCTGTGGTTTTCACCTAAGTAAAGTAAAAGTTGTCACTGTCTCAAAACAGTCAGTCACATGGTCGGTCCAATCACAATGCTGTTTGGTTGCCTGGTGATATCACTCCACCTTCTTCTGGCCAGGTGTGAGAATCTCCTTGGTTCGCAAGAGAAAGTATTTTGTTTTGGCTACCAAATCCCAGCTGCAAGCCTGGAACTTCAAGTCCTTCAGCAGAGTCACGGCGGGGCAAGTCACATGAGGTCCTGGAATAGCTGCAGCTCTGACCATAGTGGGCCTCACCTGACTAGATTCAGTCTGGCATGCTGTGTGCATGAATCTGTCCACTTGGTCTCCTGCAAAGCCTCCTGGGGGTGCTTTGAGATCCCGCTGAAATTAGGACGATTCCTTAATAACAGGCTCTGCACATCGCACATAAAGGCTGCATTTCAAATAATCCCAGCGTGAGAATTGAGCCCAAGTTCCGCTCCAAAGCTTGAGCTAATTTTAGGTTTAGTTGATGCAGTCAAGTTAGCTGCCATTTTGGATTTTTACATGTCAGTTTTTCACGAAAGGCCGAGCATGGCTTAGTGCTCTGTAGCTGAAAATCCTCAGTTTTCCAATCTATGTCGGTCTCAGTTGGCAGTGTTCGCATACAGGCACATAACACGCTTTAACTGGTTAAAGTGTGGAGTCAAGACGGGATGGGATTGGCCCTTCTGGCTTCCCAGTTTGCTGCCATGCAAATGGTAAAGGAGGTATTTTTCAACATAGGCAAATTCAACGAGCTGGTAAAAAAAATAAGAAACGCTGCAGCAAATTAAATTCCAAACAACTGTGATTTCTGGATTCTCTTCTGTCCTTCACATGCATTCTTCTCGGCTGCTGCCTCTTAACCAGGATCGCTTGTCCCCTGTTCTCTGTGCCAATCCTGAAGAGACAGCAGGCTCTTGGACACCTAGGCAGCTCAGGGGCAAATAAGTCACCCTGGGGACTCTGCAGGGGCTCCTCTGCTGACCCTGGAGCTGACCAGTGGCGAGGGCCCCTCTCCCATTACCTGACCGTTGTGCCTGTTTGGTGCTTTGGCCTCGTGTGTGGACTTCCCTGGGGTTTCCGGATGGGCCGTTCCCGTAGCTGGCGCCGTTCATTTAGCAGCAAAGAAAACCGGAGCGGCCGTTGCCCGTGACTGCTCCCTTCACCCCTCCTCCTGGGTAGCCCCTGATGGCAAACGGGGATGCTGTTGAGCCATGCAGTTCCTGGTACTTGTGCATAGACAGGGTGAATATCTTGATCAGCACATAGGGGACAATATCCTGTACGGAGGGGTGTCTCTTTGTCTTAGCATGGCCCTCGTGGGATTGGCCTTCAGTCCAGGAAGCCCCTCCCCAGATGCTCCCTTGGGCAAAAAGGTGCAGGAAACAGCTTTCCAAAGCAGGGAAACCTGAACAGGGAGCCTGAGAAACGAAGGTGTTCAGAGCCTACAGCCTGTTTTAAAAAAATCAGGCTATTTCAAAGGGGTCTCCGCTTGATCCGGAAGACCCAGAAAGGTGCGTCTTCAACGCCCCTCCCCTTGAATGCTGGCCAGGCTTGGTGGCTCCTGAAGCAGGACCCAGGACTTCTGACACAGGGTCCCTCCACTTCTTGCTTCCTTTAACGGAATAATAAAGTTGGAAGGGGCCTTGGAGGTCCTCTAGCCCAACCCCTGGCTCAAGCAGGAGACCTTACACCGTTTTAGGCAAACGGTTGTCCCATCTCTTCTTAGAAACCTCCAGTGTGGGAGGTTTAAAACCCTCCTTTAAAACACCGGCAGTGAAGCATACGAAGTATGTTGAGACTTGGGGAAAAGGGCAGAGAAGAGCAACTAAAATGATTAAAGGTCTGGAGGTGAAAATACAGTTGCAGGATTTGGATACAGCTAGTCTAGTGAAAAGAAGGGCGAGGTGGGACATGATAGCCGCATTCCAGGATTTGAGGGGCTGCCCCAGAGAAGAAGAAGAGGGAGCCAACTTATTTTGCAAAGCACCAGAAAGCAAGACAAGAAGCCATGGAAACTAATCAAGGGGAGAACTAAGAAGCTTCCTAACAGTGAGAATAATTAATCAGTGGAACAGTCTTTTACAGTTGTGTTTTGGGGTAGGTTGGGGTATAGCTTCTCTTTGCGTGAAGACCGATGCAAAGAACGAGTTAGCTCTGCTTTCTCTCTGCTGCCTGTTACTTCCTTGCCATCTTCTCTCTTTACTGTGTCCTTGATTTTTTTTTTCTTGTTATTTATACGTTGGAAGAACCTTTTTTTATTATTATTATCTTTGACTTTTATTGCAGGTCTTTTTTCCATGTCTGAGCCTTTGCTTTCCTGAACTTCGTCTTGGCAGATTCTGGCTCTCTGCTGATATTCTGCCACAGTTGTGTTGTCCCTCTTTCCATTTTTTCTGCTTGTCCTCTTCTAGGGGTTTCCAGGCCTGTGGCGGAGAGTGGGGGGGTGGGGGAGCAGTTTACACCTGCAAGAGTCACCTTCACCCTGGTGGATCTCTTTCTTTGCGCAGACAAAGAAGAGGAGAGCAGATCGGAGCCCCTCCTGGCGGGAGTGCCGCAAGAATCCTCCGGCTGCCAGCCGATGAAAATGGCTGCCATCCTCCCCTCTTCTGGTCTGCCCCCCTGGCAGGTGGAGCTGGAGTCAGCAGGACAGGTGGGGGGTCCAGGTGAGGAAAGCCTCGCCCCTCGCTTGGTTCCATTTGGGGTGAGTGGGAAGGATCTACTGGCCACCCCCATTTTTGCACTCTGCCCTCCGGCCTTCAAAAGGAGGCTGAAGGAGCCGTCCGGAAGACCCAAGAGCAGCCAGCCTCTCCAAGGGGCACACAGACCCCCTTCAAAGAGACCCCTGGGGCTCACTTATGTTTTTTGGGGGGGCAGGCGGGGGTCTCTTAGCATCCAGTTCCAAGGCTGAACTCGCAGCAGATGGGCACCCCCTTGGGAGGCAAGTCAGCAAAGCCGGCAGCAGCCGAGTGAAGTCCCGCCCCTTGCCCGGTGTGCCAAAGCTCTTCATCCCTTCGTCCGTCTCCAAATTCCCCCCCGAGATCACCGTCACCCCACCAACGCCCACCCTCCTGTCCCCGAAGGGCAGCATCTCGGAAGAGACCAAGCAGAAGCTGAAGGTGCAGTCTGTCGTTGGGGGAGGGGGGGGAGGAGGTGGTGTTCTGGGCTGACAGGGCGGTGAGGAGGGGAAGCGGCAGAGAACGGCCCCCTCCCTCCAAACCGTGGGGTAACCGCTGGCTTTCTCCCGACGCATACAGAAGAGCTGCCATTTCTGCTCCGTGCTTGGGGCTAATCCTCCCCAGGAGAGGGTGGGTTTTTTTCCTCTGGGCCGAAGGGGCTTTTTCTGACGAGGGGCTCAGACTAGCAACTGACCACCACCCCCCTCCGCTTCCCAATTTCTTCTTCCGGAACAGTCTGCGATCCTTTCGGCCCAGTCCGCGGCCAACGTGAAGAAGGAGAGCCTCTGCCAGCCTGCCCTGGAGGTGGTGGAGACCTCCAGCCAAGAATCTTCCCTGGAGAGCGACTCCGAAGAGGAGGAGGGCGAGGAAGAGGAGGAGGAAGAGGAAGAGGAGGAGGAGGACAACGACTGCATGGACATCTGAAGCACCTGGGCTTCTCCCAGGGAGGCTGAGGGGGGTTGGACGGAAAGAGGGCCTGCCTGCCTGCCTGCCTGCCTTTCCCACTGGCTTGCTTGCCTCTGCCACTGCTGCTTCCACCCCCCCACCCCAGGATGGCATTGTGCCCCCCACCCTCCCTTCCCCGGGCCAGTAAACGCTGCTCTGGCAACCCTTGCCTGGCTCCGCTGGGGGGGGGAAGGAACCTCCCGCCACGGCTGCGCAGGGCCTAGAAGCAGCTGTGGCCCCCAACCCTTCGCCCTTCGCCCTCGCCTGCATCTCTCGCTGCTGCCTGAAAAGAAAACCCCAGACGAGCTGGCCGTCGGTTTGCATGAAGAGGCGTTGGTCGGTTGGGGCATCACTGGCCGAGAAATGGAGTGGTTTTCGGTACCGTTTTGATAATGTCTGTTTTTTTTTACAGAATGACACAAAAAGTGTATGTACATGCTTTGTTTTTTAAGTCGCTGTGGGGAGATTGGTCGCATATACACGGGAGACAGTGAAGAAGACCAAGAATTTTTCTACCGAATGTTGTAATTTGTAGCATAATTAATGCGAATCCTGCACAGGGACCAGGATGTGTGTCACTTAAGCCTATGTGGAGTTTTATCAGGCTGGGTTTCAGTCTGTTGGGGGAACCATTGTATAAAGGGTGCAATGTAGGGCTTTGTATAAATACACATTTTTCTAATAAAGTCAAAACACGTCTCCTCTTTGCCTCCCAATTCTTTCTGTCTGCAACAGGGGTGTCAAACTCCAGTCCACGGGGTGCTTAGATCAGGAAACGCCCCGGAAACAGCGAAGGTCTGGCCCGCAGCGCCTCTGCCAGGGAAAACCGAGCTCAGGAGTCTCCGAATCTTTTTTTGTATTGTGACCAGAACTAGATGCGCTCTTCCAAATGTGGTTCTACCAGCGCAAAGTGACACTATCACTTCCACGTAATTTTGATACTGTCACTCTGTTGATGTAACCTAAGAATGTGTTGTCTTTCGGGCAGCTCCAGGACACTGCTGGCTCACACTGAAGTGACTGTCCACTAGGACCCCTACGTCCCTTTCACAATTACTACCGTTTGACCAGGTACACCACCCCTTCTATCCTTATACATTTGCCTTCCCTTTCCTGAGTTTAAAACCTTGCGTTTCCCAGGACTGAGTTGCATTTCGTTGCATAGGGACCAGGGTTCAAATCTGTGGAGAGCCTTCTGAAGCTCAAGCCCGTCTTCCAAAGAGTTGGCTATTTCCCACAGCTTGGTGCCATCCACAAAACAGATGAGTCCCGCTTCTGTCTCCTCATCTAGGCCATCCAACAATCTCTGGGCCCCTGCAGAGCTTTTCTGCAGCGCTAGCAAGCAGTGGGCGTAGGCTTCCTCCTCTGGGCCTCGGGCTTTGTTCCTCATCCAGGGGCCAGTTCTGTCTGGCTTCTCTGACTCTTCCCCTGAATGAAACGGAGGGCACTCCGGGATTTTGAAGACAGCGCAAGGGAATCATAGAATCATTGGGTGTGTGTGTGTGTGTTGGGGTTCACTGCATTCACCACTTTGGTTGGGCTTCTTCTCCGTGAGGAAAGCTTGATGTTATGCAGAGGTGTCAAACTCAAGGCCCGTGGGGTGCTCTGACCTGGCCCGCAGAGCCACCCTGGAAACGGAGGGACCCCAACACGAGTGACATCTGGCCACGCGCATTCAGCGCCCCCCCCCCCCAAGTCAAATACAACCGTAATGGGTCCCTCCATAGAATCGAGTTTGACACCCCTGTTGCAGAAGGTCTCGTGGGAGAATAGATGGAATGCTAAGAATGTTTTTCCATCTTTAAAATGGAATGTTTAAGTCTGTTTTTTTTCCAAGTAGAAAAACCTCTGACAAGTCAGAATTGATTCACGCCTGGCATTTGGGCCGTTGGCAGACAAGAGATTTTCTGGGAGGTTTATCTTGGATAAACAAGCAAGCCAGCATGGATTGAGGCTACGTTTTATAGGTCTCATTGTGGGATCTAGATTCCTAATTCTCTTATTTTAGGAGCTCTTTCGCCTGAAAAAGCAATAGTAAAATAACCACATACAATTTCAGGTTAAAGGTGGCACGATAAGTGAGCTAGGAACCTTTCTCATAGGACCTGTGTTGGAATATGTGCGTGGTTGTTAAGCAAAGGAATGACCTCTTGTTTCACTTTGGCGCCCTGTAAATACCCCCGTTCTCCAAAGGGCCATATGGGCAATTAAAGAGACCTGAGCATGAAAGGGCTCCGTTAAATAGTCAGGGAATGATCTCCTGGGCCAAGTACCTCTTAAGAAAACTCACATTAAAGGGAGACAAGCTATCAATGTGCACCACATCAATAGGTATTGAGCAAATTAAAAGCTGTTTTCTTCCACACATTAGTTCACTTTGCTGTCTAAAAAAAAAAAAACATTGAAAAGCTAAGCACTCAAGTGGGGGAGCAACCACAGAGAAAGAGTGACTTTTTTCCCCACAGCAATTGTTTTCATCTTTCTCCTCCCAGACCCCGTTTGATCTCCACGCAGCCGTTTCTACTTGGTGGCGCACTTCCTCACAACGGAATCGCCTGCCCTTCCAGCTCATCGGCCCCAATTGCTGCAAGCAAGATGAAGAAACAAGCCTCCAAATTCTTGGAAGATTCACCAGATCCTCATTTACTCATTCCAACTTCGATCAGAAGGGAGAATGGAAATTCTTCCTGAAAAGATAAATATTTGGCCCGAGATCTTCCCATTTTCCTGTCTGTGTAAACTACTGTTGGGAGAAACGCCCCTCTGGGTTCAGTTCCAAGTGGGGAAGAAAGACACTGGAAACATGGAGGCTGTTTGGAAAGATGGTTTAATGGTGGACAGGACCACATGGTTTGAGGTCCTGGGCAATTGAGCCCATGGGTAAGAGAGAGAGAGAGAGATTTATACCGTCTCTTGGGCTTTGAACTTGCTTCCTGTTCCTGTGGGAAGGGCATGTGTTCTGATTGGTTGTGTCAGAGCGTTTGGCAGTGTGACTACCTTTATGAGATAACCCAGGAGCAAAGTACAGCACACAGAGACTTAGACATTAACAGTGGTTTAATATACAACAGATATATACAGACAATATACATGTGGTAGGCAAAATACCTTTACAAGCAAGCTTTTCTTCTTCCTAACACACAGAGAACTTCTGCACTGAGCACTGGCCACAAGGAAAGAGAGGTATGCCCTCTAATGGCTTCCTTTTATATACACACCTCTTAGGGGCACTTTACTCTCCAGCCTTAAAGGGAAAATACTCATACTCTGCTGAATCGCTCTTGTTACATCAGCCAGACTTACATCAGCTTCACAGCATACAGCAGCTATTCTCTGCTGGTCAGTTCTTAAACCCTAATTTAAGGTTAACAGGTTGTTAGACTCCCATGGGGCCATGCAGGGGTAACTTTGTAGGCTGTCTTGAATCCCAAGGTCCGTTGAATCTTGCTGGGTGGTGCAATCTTCCCAGGGGCCGTGAGGTGAGATGGGTAGAAGGCTAATCCTATGATGTCCTGAGGGTGAAGGTCTTTGTTTTGTAGATAAGCTGGCCCAACATTTTGTCTTGTAGATAGGTTGGCACCAAAATATCGGCTTGGGAGAGAGCTGAGGCTCTGAGTTTATGTCTTTAGAAACATGCTTCTTCTTTAGGGAAAATATAACATTCTGCCTTTTTAATATTTCCTAGAATATTTCATTTTTTCCAGGAGAAGGATGGCTGCTAACTTTCTACACTACTGAAAAAGTATCTTTGGTGTTTGGCCTTGGTGATATGGCACGCTCAATTTTAAACACCCCCATAATTTTAGCCAAAGTAGGGAGGGGAGAAACCCACAGGATTAATGGCCTCGGTAAGCTAAGCCGAGGGCTTAAATTCAACCCACCCACAGACCCACCTCACATCTCTGTTTTTGGAGGAGGATCCCCTGTAGCCTTGGCCTCATTCAAGTCCACCCTGCAGTCGGCCTAAATTCATCCCTTGGTTGCAAGATTGGAACTGGGTTTTCTGGCTTCTTCAACAAAATATTTAGCACATGAGTGATCACATATCACTTACGATCTTGGAAATAATGTGGTGAATCTGGCATTTGCCAAGGTCCCGCTGGCCTGTGGAGGCTGCTGTGAAATGCTGCTTCTCCATTTCCGCCACCGGTCACTGTCTGCCAAGGGAAGCCAATCCCCTGATCTCCATGGAGACATCGGCTGGGGTTTTCTTTGGTTAGCCTCCTGAGAAGGCAGGCTCAGGATTCAGAGAGAGACAGACCTGAACACCAGGCCCTTTTCTCAACTGTGCGTTCAGCAGAGAGGCAAGTAGGAACACCGATCAGGCAGAATGGTGGGCAGAAGAATCACCAACAGCTGCAACAGCTGCCAGAATAGCTAATGCAATGCTGGGCTTGAACAATGCTGGGATAGACAGCGTGGAAGGGGACAGTTCCGTTCTACTCTCCTGGAGCTGGTTCTGGTGGCCACAGATAAGGAAAAACACTGAAGACCAGATGAAAGAACCGGGTATGTTTAGCCTAAAAGAAGAGAAGGTTGGGGAAAGATTGGTGTTATCTTTCAATCTTTATTCTCTGCAGCTCTTGAGGGCGGCTGAAGAACCTTGATGGGCGGAAGCTTCCCGCGGGAGATCCAGATCCGAGAGGGTTTCAAACGAAGGCTGGAAGGTCATTTGTCAGGGATGGTTTCAGGGTTCTTGCCCTGGGCAGAAGGCTGGACTAGAGTAGAGGATCTTTAAGCCATTTCCAGTCCTAGGAGGCTCAAGTCCACGAGTCTGTCTGGGGAGTTAAACATTAAATCCATTAATATCAGTCAATTAGAAGAAAATGGAGGACCGGCAATATTTTCCAACAGAAGGAAACAGAGATACTCACTCAGACATACACTCTTCTGAGACTGAGACTAAGACAACCCAGGTTTCTGGCTCCATCTTACGGCCATTTTGAGTAACCACACCCAATTGCAGTTTTTAGCATTTTCTTAAAGATACATTTTTAAAATGTCTATCCTGGTTTATATATTTCTAACCCAAATAGCTGTTAGGTGACCCATATTCCTAACACTCTGGTGGCACAAACCAAAACAGCCATGAAAGGAAGTTGGCAGCATGAGCCAGTCTGCAACTGATGGAGGCCCAGAGCTGATCTGATCTGCCCTGCCCTGGACAGGGACATGCCCTACTCACACCAATGCACCGGGGTGGGGCGTGGAAGAAGGTGGAGCCATCACTTCCCCTTTGGATCAGGCCAGCTTGCCTGCTCTAGGCGGGGGCCACGTGGGGGGAACCGGGAGGGGGGGAAGACGCCTCTCTCCTGCACATAGCCAAGCTTGCCCCCACCCCAAGAACCCCACACCTTAGGGAGGAGTCCAATTAAGGGCGGCTGTGCAGGTGCCCTTAGGTGGCAATAGCAATTTCCATTGAGTGGAGCAATAAAGCAAAGCTAAAGTGATCACTGGGTGCAATTCATGAGGGGGTCCACTTGCATTTGAATGGCAGGTGCGGGGAGGCGGGGAGCGATTTATGCTCCGTCCGGCCTGCAGTTCCCATTCAGGACAATGGAGAACAAGTTGTGCAGAAGTACCCAGTAAGGAACAGACATCCTGTTGAACAGACCGGCTGTTCCCGTGTCTTAGAATCGCTGGGCAGCCTCTGGCCCTTTGTGTCCCCCACCGCCACAGTCAGGTGAGATTCTCCAGCCTGAGGAGGGGGGCGGGGGGAGTGTGCAGAAAACTGGCAGTGCTTCCCCCTCAGAGGGGACCATTTACTCAGAAGTCCAGCTCTGGGATTTTTCTGAGATGGGGGAGAGAACAGTGATCAAGCCCCAGAGCACAAACACAAGCAACAGAACACAATGACACCAGAGTCTTGGATTTTAAAAGAGCTGATTTCAATTAACTCGGAGATAACTTGGGAAAGATTCCACGGATGAAAATCCTAAAGAGAAAAACAACTCAAGAATCTTGGGGAAACTCTGAAAAGTGTGATCATAGAAGCCCAGACCAGCACAATACCCCTGAGAAAGAAAAACAAGAAATCCAAGAAGAAACCAGCATGGCTGCCCAAAGATCTCTTTGGCAAATTGAAAGAAAAAAGGGACAAGTACAAAAAACGGAAAGAAGGACACACAACTAAGGCAGAATATCAGCAGATAGCCAGAATCTGCAAAGATGAAGTCAGGATAGCAAAGGCTCAGAACGAACAAAGACTTGCAATAAAAGTCAAAGAAAATAAAAAAGTTTCTTCCAACATATAAATAACGAGAAAAAAATCAAGGAAACAGTCGGTCCACTAAAAGAGAGAAGACGGCGAGGAAGTAACAGGCAACAGAGAGAAAGCAGAACTGCTTAACTCATTCTTTGCATCGGTCTTCATGCAAAAAGAAACTATAGCTCAACCCACCTTTTTCCTCCTCCTCCACTTCTTCCCTTCCTCTCATTCCCATTTCCTTCCTTTTTTCTCTCCCTCCTTCCCTCCCTCCAACTTCAGACCTTCTTCCCCCCCTCATTTCTTTCTTCCCTTCCTCTTAAATGTCAGACCTTTTCCCGCCCTTTTCCTTCCTTCAAGTGATTTCTTCACGCACGAGACTCCCGGAACGGAAAAGCAACGCGTGGCCGGGGAAGCGGGGAGCAGCGAGCCCTCGGCGGCAGTCGCCCAAAATAAGAGGGCAGCCCCTCCGCCCGGGTGAGAAGCATCGCTGGGCTGAGCCTCCGAGGGGAAGCGCCTGGCCAGAGTCGGCTGAGAGCCACGAGGCCAGTCATCCCGCCGGCCCCTTTTCCCGACCCGGGGACGCCGCTTCCCCGAGGCAAGGCTTTCGCGCCTCTCCGCTCCCCGGTGGAAGCTTCGGGCGCTCCCCCGACGGCAGCCGGAGCGGGGACATCGAGCAGGACAAGTGTCTGTGGAAGCCCGCCGGAGAAGCTGCAGAGCCCGGCTGGGAAGAAACGCTACGGCAGCCCAGCCGAACGAGGCGGGAGATCCCGGGAGACGGATTAAGAGGTGGAAGGGACCTTGTAGGTCATCTAGTCCAACCCCCCACCATTCCTGACCAATCTCTCTTCTTGAAAGCCTCAAGTGATGGTGCTCCCACCACTTCCGAAGGCAACTTCTGTTCCATGGGTTGATTGTTCTCACTGTCAGAAAATTCCTCCTTATTTTCAGGTTGAATCTCTCCTGGATCAGTTTCCATCCATTGTTCCTTGTCTGGCCTTCAGGCGCTTTGGAGAATAGCTTGACCCCCTTCCTCCTCTCTGGGGCAGCCCCCCAAATATTGGAAGATGCTCTCCTGTCTCCCCTGGTCCTTCTCTTCCCTAGACTAGCCAGGCCCAGTTCCCGCAACCCGGTTCCCCGTTTCTTCATATGTTTCATCCTCCAGTCCCCTCATCATCCTGGTTGCTCTTCTCTGCACTTTGTCCAGAGTCTCAACAGGGTTTTTTATAGTGTGGTGACCAAAACTGGATGCCGGACTCCAGGCCTTCTAACTGTAGAGCAGGGATCGCCAACCTTGGCAACTTTAAGACTAGCGGACTTCAACTCCCAGAGTTCCTCAGCCAGCTTTGCTGGCTGAGGAACTCTGGGAGTTGAAGTCCGCTGGTCTTAAAGTTGCCAAGGGTGGAGATGCTTTAGAACGTGGGGTTAGTACCTCACTCGCGGCGGGAAGAGCTGGCTTGAGGGGCCCGGACGGCAGGCCGGCCCTTGGCCTCCCAAGTCGGAGGTAGCGTCGCAGCCGCGTCTCCCGCCGGCTCCAGAGCTTTCTCCGCCGGCGCCGCTTTTGCCCCGCCGAGACCCACCCAGCCGCGCTCAAGTCCCGGCTGGCCGCGTCCGGCCTGAGGCCCCCCCGCGCTTCTCCAGTGCGCGCCCGGGACGCTCGCCGGCGGCGGCGGCCGCCTCTCTCTCTCCCGGGAAAGGGCCTCGAAGCGCCGGGAGCCGCGGAATCCGCTGCGCTCCCTGCGCGGCCGCCGGCTTTGCGCCGAGCCGTCCGCGAGCCCCGAGGGCTAAAGCCGCCAAAACGGCGCCGAGCGAAGAAGACTCGGCCGGCGGCGGAGCGGCGCCTTCCTCGGCCGGGAGAGCCACGAGGGGCCGGGACAGCGGAGACTTTTTCCCTCCGCGGGCCCCGGCGGGGCGAGCCGCCGGTTCCTCCTTTCCCGTGGGCTTTCGGGGAGGCCGAGCCCGCCCGCAAAGCAAGAAGCCCCCGACGCTGCGCCCGGCCGGAGTCGGCAGCCCCGAGACGGGCAGCTCCTCCGGCCGCGCGGCTCTGCCGCCCTCGAATCCGGCGCTTCGTCCGACGGGGCGGCTCGCCGGGAGGCGCCCTTTGGCTCTGCTTGCGCGGCCCGGGACTCTGCCCGGGCGCCTCAATCGGCCGGCGGCCTCCCTGCTTTTGCGCGCTCCCCCCGCCCCGCGGCCCTCCGCCCTTTGGGGGGCCCGACCGGGAACTCCCGCGGGGTCCGCCCCGCCCCCGCCCCCGCCTACATAAGGCCGGGGGCTTCGGCGTCCGGCGGAGCTGCGGGAGGAGAGGGGCCGCCTCCGCGTCTCCGTGGGGGCCTTTCCGGCCGCCGGACCGTCCCCGCTCGGGCAAAGATGCAGCCGGGATCGGGTAGGGCCGCTTCTTTCTCCGCTCGGACTGCCCCAAGGCGCGTGGGGTGGGGGGCTCTGACCCTGCGGCCTCACCCCCCTCCCCGCCTTCCCGGGCGCAGCGGGTCCTGGCTGGCGGCTAGCCGGGCGGGGTGAGGAGGAATCCTGGGCAGCTGCGGGGGACCTTCGGAGTCGCCTCTGGGAATCCGACGGGCCAAGGACGCTGCTTGTCTGCGCTATCATATGGCGGGGGGCTTGGTTTGGCACCGGGACGGGGGGGGGGCAGTCGGTTTGTTTACTACCGGCTCGGTGAACGTGGCGTAAAGTCTCCAGTGGGGGGGGTTTGTTCTTGGCCTGTTCTCCGAACTACCCAAAACTTCGGCTGGCGGCTCTGCAGCAATGGTCCGAACCGGCCACCTCTGACCGGCGGCATGGTCTAATCACCCGGGGAGGAGAGAGGTAACTGGCCCTGGGGCAGAAGCGGAGGGGGGGGGGCTTCCTCTTGGGGGGGGGTCTCCAGGGTTCCAGGGGTGCCTTGCATTGGGGGGAGACCTCTCTCTCCTCTGGGCTACTGTGATCTGGGTGTGAGCCCCTTGATACAGCCCCCTCCCCTTAGTTCTAAGGCCAATGAGCCTCCAGCCATTTGTTCCACCTCCTGCCCTTTCGCACCCCAAATACCAGCCCCGCTGAGGCTCTTGCCGCCCCCCTGCTCGGCCTTCGGTGCCCCTTGAAAGCCCACTCGGGCTCCCCTTGAAAGACCAGGCGTCTCCTTCCGCTGCCTTCCATCTTGTGGCCTCTCGGAGTCGCCTTTGATTGGGTGCCATTCCCAGAACTGGCTCCTTATGGCTTCTCTTATTCAATCTCTGTGCCAGGCACCCCCCTTGCCTGTCTCTACACAGTTAAGGCACTTAAGGCAGGCGGGATGGCTCTGCAGTGGCTGGACATGCTGGAGTTGGAGCAGCCCCCTCCCCCCCTTGTGGAAGAAGACCAGGCAAGCTTTGCGGGGGAGGGGGCCCGAGTGCGGGCATGGTCCAGGGCTCTAGCCGCCTGGAGCTGCCCCGAACCTGGCGGCATCTCTGGGCAGGGATAGAAACGTCCAGAGAGGAAGCGGGAAGCTGCCCTGATCTGGTCCAGCAAGTGCTGCCTGCTCACCTTCCCAGCCCCCTCCCAGATCCCATCCAGACACGGGGTCCGTGCCAGCTGCTCCGTGCGGCTTCACAGGCGGCTTCGGGAGCGGATCTGGCACGGGGGACGGGAGGGGGGCAATGCTCTCCAGCCTCTCCACCAATTGCCCTGCCAGGGAGAGCCAGTGGAGAACGTGGTCTCCTTAGCTGGAAGCAGGGAGGGGTAGGCAGTCCACCCCCCACCCCCGTCTTTTCTCAGAGGAAGTGGAGCTGGGAAGAGAAAATCCATCCGTTTCAAATCTAGGCTACTTAGAAATCGTTTGCTTGATTTTGTTTGGTTTTGCAAAGCAATCATATTTGGGGAAATTCTGAAATTCCTGCTACATTCTTCTGCTAATTCTGTCAAATTCTTCTTCTTATTTTTAACCCTTTCTAACCTCAGGTTCATACATCTTTTAATTTCATACATCTTTAATTTTCAGAAATAGGGTTCTTTTTAAAAAAACCAACGTTTGGAGTATATATTAAAACAGAAATGTTGGGGAAACACCGTTCCTATCCCAACGACATTCCCCAGTTGGGGATGCGGGTTATTCCATCGCAGCGTTTCTCAGCCTTGGCAAAGTCGAAGATGTTATGGACTTCAATTCCCATGCTGACTGGGGATTCTGGGAGTTGAAGCCCACACGCCTTCAAGTGGCCAGGGTCCAGAGACAGACCCGTTAGGGAGTGAAGATGGCAGGGAGGCTGGGGGCTGGAGGCCGTTTTGCGGAGGGAGGGAGGAAAGGAGGGACGGGCTGCCTCACCATCCCTGGGATTTTTCTCCTCCTGTTTTTCAAGGCTTCTGGGCTCAACCGGCCCCACTGGAGGCCTCCTCCACCCCTCCTCACAGCTCCGTGGCCGTCACTCTTGAAGAGCCAGATCTTTGGGCCAAGTTTCACCATGCAGGGACGGAGATGATTATTACCAAAACTGGGCGGTGAGCAAAGCCTTTTAAAATCTTGTGTTCTTCGGGGAGAGAGTCGAGCGCGGCAGCTCCAGCTTCTCCGCTCAGCTTTTCCCGCAAACCCTTCGTTATCTGAACGTGGCTGGCCAACATTCCCGGAAATTTCTTTGCCTGGCATTTGCCATCCCCCCAGCCCTGACTCCCGAGTGATTCTTTATTCTTCTGTAGGCATGCGCAGCTGTTCATGTAGGTATCTTGGCTGACCAACCTCCCCAAACTTGGCACTGTGTAAAAAACGAGAGGAAATTTCTATCCCATAAAAAAAAAGATTCTAAATGTGAAACGTATTTAATATCAGTCATACACGTTTTTACCCTGTGAAAGTTTCTCCCGAGCGCATCAAGTGGACAATTCAGAAAAGACTCACCTGCCTGCCTTCTTTTCCTCCTCCTGGAGTTAGGATTCACGCCATCTCTCCTGAGGTGCCACAAGTGAACTCTCAGGGATCCAACCTGGTGTCACCACAATGCTCACTGGGGCTTCTTGGCACCCTCTGAGACCATGGGAAGCGGGCCTTGAGAGGGTCCTGCTGGCAACCTTATTTAGGAATAAATGCCAAGCCTCCCCCCCCATTAGGATGTCCGAGCAAATAGGAGCCTCTGCAGGCGGCCAAAGCTGCCCGGGCTACCCCTGGTCTAGTCAGCCAAGAGCCATCGTGGCTTTTTCTGGGACGGGGAAGGATGGCATAGGAAAAAAAAAAAACCTGGAAACCCATAAAAGACAACGAATGCCGTCAAAGGCAGGACAGCAGCCGCTGCTCCAATCCTCCCCGAGGGACCATTTTAGGATCTTTGAAGCAATCCTTTCCTTTTCCACAGACGAATGTTTCCACAATTCAAGATCAAAGTCACTGGCTTTGTACCTACGCCAAGTACCTCATGCTGGTAGATTTCGTGCCAACGGACAACTTCAGGTACAAGGTAAACTAGCTGTGAGTCCCACCAGGTGAGACGCTGAGCATGAAGTAGCTCTGGGCGTTGAATCTGCCTTCGCAGTTGGCCGCCGGCTGGAACTGGAGACTGGCTGAAAGGCAGGCCGGGATGGGGGCAGGGGGAGGGGGAAGCTTATATACAGAAATGATACCTCTCAAGGCAGGTTAGCAAAAATGAGCGCAGGAGAGGAAAGGGCAGAATAAAACTGAAGCCAGCCGTGAAAAGAATGGAGAGTGAACAGGTGGCGTGTTCGCCATCTTCCCATTCGCTGTGAGGCGGGAACCAAGCTATAGAAAGCCTCCTCAGGCTGGTTGTGAAGGCCTGCTGTGCCCCCGTCCCTCCCCCGTCCCCCAAAAAACACCCCTCAGCTGTGAGTCACAACGCATTTCCTCCTCTTGTGGAGCAAAATCCTCCCAAAACAGGCTCTGCCTCGGTCCCTGAGCCCACATTTCTCCTCCTTCTTGTCCAGCTTTCACTTCATCTTCTCCTCGGTCCTTCAGCCGACCGAAATTAGGGATGTTCTGGCAGGACCGATTACTTCCTGGATGTTAGAAGGTTGGGAGCAGCGTAGAAAATCCATTGACTGCCCTTGGAAGACCCTCCACTCCAAAAGCCCACCCAGCAGATTAGTCAAGACACAAGACGGGGCCCTAGGTTGGTGACCAATGCTGGCACTTCAGCCTTCTGGACATGCCTGGGACCCTATAAAACAGTCTCTCTAGAGTTTAATCCTGCAGATTATAGTCTGGAAAATCTGAGTGTTCCTGCATTCAGCCAAAAAAAAAAGAAAAAAGGAAAAAAACCATGGACGTAATATGCTGGTGTACACGGTTCTTACAGGAGCGCTTATTTTCACATATATTTATCCACTTTATATAGGCATCCATCTCACCAAATGAGATTCAGCAAATGAGCTGGCAGCTTTTGAAAACGACTCCTGGCCTCGTGGCTGTATTGCCAGGGCTGTGGCTCCTTTGCAGCAAGGAGGGCTATTTTGCCTTGGGGTCCCAGGAGAGCTGGGTACAATCCTGGTCTCTCTTGCACCCGGAGCCCCCTTGCAAGGCATTAGTAGCTGGTGGCTCTTTTCTGCTGACTGGGCCCTTCCCTCTTATTTATGATATCCCATGTCTCTCAAGGCAGGGCCAGCCGAGCAGGGGATGATGGGGAGTAGCCGGTTTGAAGGAGGAGGCGACTCCTGGGGGGTGGGGGAAGAGGGACAGGCCACGGGGAGGCAGGCCACGTGATGACGTGTTGTTCCTTCTCCCACTCCCCAGTGGAACAAGGACCAGTGGGAGATTGCAGGGAAAGCCGAGCCACGGCCCCCATGCCGGACGTACATCCACCCGGACTCTCCTGCCCTGGGCAGCCACTGGATGAAGGAGCCGCTCTCCTTCCAGAAGCTCAAGCTGACGAACAACACCTTGGACCAGCAGGGCCACGTACGTCTCCTTCGGGGGCCCGGCTGCTGGCATCCTATGCCAGGGCTTCTGCTTGCTTAATTATGTTGAATTATGTCCATTTTAAGTTTAATATCTTTTTTCCTGTGGCATTTTCTGTAATTCTTTTTCCAGTTTTTTTGTGATCATCTTCTAAAGCTTTGATAGTTTGCCTCTTCCTAATGTTCTTTTTCTTTGTATAGTCTATTATTACTCCTCTCGCATATGCCTTCGTTGTAGCCCAAACATTCTGTATTGAAGTATCTTCTTTTTTATTTTCACTAAAGAAGAAGGCCAATTCTTTCTCCATCCATTGTGTGAAGTCTTTTTCCTTTAAAATAGTATTATTTAATGTCCATCTAGATCTTCTTTTTTGTCCTTTCCATTTAATTGTCATTGGATTATGATCTGCCCATGTACTTGTTTCAATATTTATTTCTTGAATATTAGATATTCATTCTGTTGAGGTCCATATCATATCTATTCTGGACCATGATAAATGTCTATTTGAGTAAAAAGTATATTGTTGAATTTTAGCATTTCTTTCTCTCCATATATCTTTTAAGTTTAATTCATCTATCATTTTGAAAAAGGATTTAGGGAGAGTCTTTCTATTTTGTCTTGTTGCTGTTGCTGTATAGTCCAGTTTATTGTCTACAATTCCATTGAAATCTCCCATCATAACTCTATTAATATAGTCCAGTCCCATTATTTTCATATGTAATTTTTTATAAAATTCTTCTTGGCACCCCAGATGGGACTCGAACCCACAATCCCTGACTTAGGATGCCTTCTTTTCTGTCATGGGCTAAGTCTTCCTTTTCTGTGGTTACTTCTAAGGTCGTCTAACGGGTGGTTACTGGCTACACCAAGATTTTCCAAGCATCACTGGAGCTCGTAATAAATATATAACAGAATAAAGACTTGGAAGGGGCCCTGGAGGTCTTCCAGTCCAGCCCCCCTGCTCAGGCACGAGACCCTATTCCAATTCAGTCCAGGCTCTTCTTAAAAACCTCCAGGGATAGAACACCAACAACGCCTGAAGGCAACTTCTCTTCCACTGGTTATGCCAGATGTACCTGAGATCAGGTCTGCGGAAGTCTGTTCCTCTCCACTTTTGTTTTTTAGTCACAACCATTTGAAGGTTTTTACTTCTTGTTTCCATGGTGAACAATCAGCTCAGCCAAAGGAAAATATGTCAGGGATTGCCCTCAACTCCTGGGACAAACTCCTGCTTCCTCCCTCCATTTTCTCACTCCATAGAAACTGGCTACCTTAAATTCCTCCTGCAAGCTTTCGCTGACTCATTAGGTAGCAGCACTTCATTTATTTTTATTTATTTATTTGATTTGTCAGTTGTTTACAAGATAATAAATATAAGTGTATACATAGTTATGAATACATGAAATGGGTACGTATAAGAAAAATAAAAGAAAAATAAAAGAAACAAGAGGACAGGGACGGTAGGCGCCTTGGTGCGCTTATGCACACCCCCTACCGACCTCTTAGGAAAGGGGTGAGGTCAATAGTAGACAGTCTAAGGTTGAAGTTTTGGGGGTTTGGGGAAGAAACTACAGAGTCGGGTAGAGGATTCCAGACACTGATAGGTCCTCCCACTCTCTGGATATATTAGCTTTCCCTTCCTTTGACATTAGGCCTCTTGAGTGCACAGCTTCTTTGGCGATTCCTCTCTTTCTCCTTCTGATGCTTCCAGTATTTCTGCCACCCTTCCACCTTCTTCCTCCACCCCCCACCCTCTTCTGAGGCGTCATCTCTGCCTGTCTTGAGTGTCATCCCCAGCCTGTTCCCTTATCCCTCTTCCTCTCAGCCAGATGGAAAGTCAACCCAGACGCATCCTTGAAGGGCTTGAACCACCTTTGCGCTGTCCTGAGGGAGGAATGCGGAAAAGAACTTGGTGGATCTCGGGAGGTCGTGACGTCCTTTCCCTGCATTGCTGCTTTCTTTGCCCAGCGCACGGACTCTTTGGCCCCCAGCCTCACCTCGGAATCCTTGCCACTCAGCAAGGGTGGGGGGGGTGTCTCTTGGGTCCCAGAGAAAGTGCCCCCGTCCCACACCAAGGTCTCAGGCAGAGGTCTTCCTGAATCCCCTTCCTTGGGTTGAGCGTCGGGGGGTCTTCCCAAGAGGGCAGAGGCCTTTGGTTACAAGGTCGGTTGGGGATCCGCATTTGTGATTCTAGCAAGTGGCAGTTGGGCCTTGGTGGACACTGGTGAGAAGACTCTGGCCTCCGAAGAAGTCAAGTTGGGCAGGCCTGCCAGGAGACCCTTTCTGAGTCATCTCTCCTCTCCCAGGTCATCCTTCACTCCATGCATCGCTATAAGCCGCGTTTCCACGTCATGCCGGCCGACGGCCTCTTCAGCACCCGCTGCGGCGTCTTCCACTCCTTCAGCTTCCCAGAGACGGTCTTCACCTCCGTGACCGCCTATCAGAATGAAAAGGTGGGGCAACGTCGGTGTCTACAGGAGGCTGCCCAGGACAACCAGTCCGGGCCTTGGGAGGGACAGAAGGCCAGGCCCCCCAGGACAGAAGGCCTTGCTTTGCAGCTTGTAGCCAAGGATTGTAGCCACTGGGAGCAGAGCAGTGGCCGGCGGGGATGGGCTGCCACGCAAAGAACAGGAAGCCTTTTGCAGGCACCTGGTTTTTGTAACATTTACCGGCCAATCACAAGACAGGATGATTACGTAGGTGCAAAATACAGCATCTGGTGCAGGTGCTGAGCGCCTCTCTTTCTCCCAAGATCACAAAGCTGAAAATCTACAACAATCCGTTTGCTAAAGGCTTCCGAGAACACGAGAAGAATGTCCGTCACTGGTAAGTCGACATGCTCTTCGGCAGCCATCCTAGTCAGTCGACTGCAGTGGTGCTTTGCCCAGAAACGCTGGACGTGGGGCCCTGCTTAACAGAGGCAGCACTGGTGGGCCTTCCTCTTAGGACGAGCGGCTGCTGTGGGGGGCCTGACCAAGTGTGTCTAGGCCGGCCCCCATCTTCCTCTTGAGGTGCTCCAAAGGTCGCCAACCTTTTGGACCTCAGGGACCACCAAACTCATACTTTTAAATCCCGGGGACCACTAATATGAATTTTGATTGACAGTGGCTTGCTGACGTTGGTGGGAGGGAGAGAGAGAGAGAGAGAGAGATCTCGTCTAACCTCTCTCCCTCCCTCCCTCCTTCCCTCCTCTCTGTCTCTTTCTCTCTCTCTCTCTCTCTCTCTCTCTCTCTCTCTCTCTCTCTCACACACACACACACACACACACACACACACACACAGAGGCAGGGGTGGGATTCAAATTTCTTAACCAGTTCTGTGGGCGTGGTCTAATTTTGGGGTGTGGTTTGGTGGTCATGTGACTGGCTGGACATGGCTTGTATGTAAATATTATAAATATTTATATAAATATTGATTTTTTTATTAAAAAAGAGCAACTTTTACCCAAAATCAGGCAAAGCAGGCAGGCAGATTGAGTTGCTCACAGAATCACAGATTCATTCAGAGATCTGTGAGATCGGCTACCTGAACCTGTCACATAAAATTTGCTTGCAAACAAACCCATACAATTTGTTAGCAAGTAAACTCACAAAATTAACTCACAAGACACCATGTATGTAAATATTGAATTTTTTATTTAAAAAAGAGCAACTTTTACCCCAAATCAGGCAAAGCAGGCAGGCAGATTGAGTTGCTCACAGAATCATTCAGAGATCTATCTATCTGCCATCAGCTACCCGAGTCTGTCACATAAAATTTACTTGCAGTGAGTCTACACTGAATAAAAGCTTCGGTCCTAAGGAAGATCTAATGATTAGTTAGAAAGCAAGAAATCCAATAGTTTCTTGCTTTCTAGCTAATCTAAATCTCCCGGCACAGCAGAACAGCTGTTGGTCAGAGGGGGAAAAAAAAGGAAAAATAGCAACTTAGCAGGCAAGTTTGCCAGGTAAGGAGTGAGTGAGCGGGGAGGGTTCCTGCGGGCCATGTGGGTGGCGCAGCCTCGTGTTTCTGCAGAACCTGGATTAATTGCTTTGGGGGGGGTGCTCTGGGGCTGAGATTTCTCTGCAGCCCACCAAAATTTTCTCGCACCCCACCAGTTGGCAACCGCTGCTCCAGGGAGTCTGCCAACTGCTCCTCTTCCTCTCTTCCCAGGGAAAGGACAGGTCGGGGAAGAAATCCAGCCAAAGTAGCCAAGATGGCAGCACCACAGCTTCCTGC
The DNA here is from genome assembly GCF_049901715.1 of Pseudonaja textilis. Taxonomy (NCBI): domain Eukaryota; kingdom Metazoa; phylum Chordata; class Lepidosauria; order Squamata; family Elapidae; genus Pseudonaja; species Pseudonaja textilis. The sequence continues at coordinate 11,155,703 of NC_142004.1, forward strand.
AGGGGAAGGTAATTTGGGTGCACAGGGAAGGCAAAGCGGGATCAATCCAGGAACTTAAAACATGAATGCTGAAGCTATATCCAGTTTGGAAAACACACTTACAAATTATTTCTCATTCGTTAGAAATAGCTGTTCAAATATTTAAGTAGCCCCCCGTTCTGACCCAGCTCCCCAAACACGACAAAACCCTCTGATGTGAACTCAAAAGATTCCTTTATTAGGAAGACCAACAGCCCCGGCAAAAAAGTTTCTCTTGCAGGCTAAAAAGTCCGGCCGGCCAGAAGACGGATAGTTGTTTGCCACATCTATTCATTTCCACCAGATTAATATTATCCCCAGAGCTAGGGTGGGGCTTCACTAGCTGCATTGGCTCTGCCATCCCAAGGACCAGCCCATAGATTTCCACTGCTCTCCTCTCCTCTCCTTTCTGTGCCTCCATGCATCAGGCACTGGACACGGCTGTTCCTCCTCTTCTTCATCAGCCACCTCCAGGCCTGGGCGCTGTTGACGCTCCATCTGAGGGCTGGAGGAGCTCTGGCCTAGGCTCTGCCTTTCTCTCTCTCTCTCTCTCTCTCTCCCCTCTCCTCTCTCTCTCTCCTCCCTCTCTCTCCTCTCTCTCTCTCTCTCCCTTTCCCCTTTCTCTCTCTCTCTCTCTCTCTCTCCCTCTCTCTCTTTCCTCCTCTCTCTCTCTCTCTCTCTCTCTGCCAGTTCCACTTCCCCCTTGGAGCTCTCAGGTTGCCCTGATGCTGACCCTGACTCCCACACCTCCTCCTCCTCCTCTGATTCAGCTGCTGGAGGAGCTGGAGGCCAACAGGCCACAAGACACTCCCCCCTTTAAGAAGTTTGTTGCTTATTCCCTTACAAAGTGGGCCAGAATTGGGCTTACCTCTGACGGGAAAACGGGTCAGGGGTGGCATTTCCATGCCAGGGAGAAGCTGGGCAGCCAGGAGTGGCCTTGGAGCCAAAAAAGCTCAGCTCTGCCAGGAAGCCAAAAAAATTTTTTTTTGGTGGGGGGCAGGGTGGTTGCTAACCCTAACCTGCCTTTTGGCTGCAGCAGTCCAGCGGGAGCTTTCAGGAATGCCCAAGAGAGGGGGTATCCGAAAGCCCCCCAAGTCCCCCCTGCAGGCCCTTTCTGGGCGCTCCTCACTCTTTCTGTGCCTTGGCAGGTGTTGCCGTGGGGAGCCTCGCAAAGGGGAAAGCCGAGGGATGCCCGACTGCCCGTGGGCCCCCTTGGCTTTCTGGTCCCAGCACCCCCCCGCCGAAGATCCCTGCCCGGGGGGTGTCAGAAGAGCAGCAAGAAGGGCTGTCCGCCACCACCTCCTTTTCCCCACAAGCCCACAGGTAACAGTTGTCCTGCCTGGAATCGCCTCCAAGGTAACCACGGGGGGTGGGGGTTGGGTGCTGGCGTTGTGGTTGCGGCTCTGGCGTGGGGAGGGGGGCCCCTGCTGGTTGGGGACGAACCCCTCTCACAGCCCCCCAAGGTGCCGTTTCTCTGTGGCAACGTGACTCGGGGGCTCGGATGGGAAAGGTTGACCCTCTGCTCCCCCAGGCAGAGGCCGGCCAAGCAGAGACCCAAAGGGCCTCTTCCCTGGGCCAGTGAAGCAAAAACAAAAACCAAAACAGAGGAAAAACAACCCAAGTAATCGGGGGGAAAAGGTTCGTTTACATAGAAGAAGATAAGCAGGTAATTACTCATAGATCTCAGGAACTGACATTATGTCATGTTTCTCTAATTTCAGTCAATGCCTAAGTTTTATACCATGTATTGAATCTAGACCGCTGGGAATACTGTGTTCCAGGCTGCCTTTCCATAAGTGCAAAGCTACCGTATTTCAGGGCTGAGACATTTCCTGAAGGGAAATGTCTAGAATGCATATATAAATAGGGTCTAGAACGGAAATATTCTTCTGTGAGTGCATAATCACCTGTTTGCTCCTATCCAATCCTGTGTGTATTCATGTGTATCCATGATGTACAATTAAAATTTTTGGAATATTATTTTTTTAAAAATTAACATCTTCCTTCAAAAACCTGCTTTATTTATAGCCAATAAGGAATTTGACACCCCCATAACATATGGACTCGCATTCCTTCCAAGTCTTCAAAGTGATTTTAACTCCAGTGTAAAAACAAGACAGAACCTTTTTTCTTTCTCTTTTTTAAATGTTATTTGTTTTATTAATATATATATATAAAAATTCCATTTCAGTCAAACTGTGTGTTGTCTGGGTACAATTGTTTTTAGGTGATCACAATCAAGATGCTTACAATGGCATTTATCACAGTAACATTAACACTGTAGTAACAATAATATTTTGTTTGTCCATTTTAACAAATTTCCATTTTGACATTTATTCTTTTTATGTCCCTTTCTTTCTAACTTCTGTTTTTATTGTCTAGCCATCGATAAAACGAGTCTCATATAAAAAAGCATTTAGTTTCTTCTTTGGCCTTAATAGTAAGCGTTACTCTATCCATTTCTGCACTTTCTAGTATTTTCTTAATCGCATTCTCATCTGTCAGGATCTCATCACACTTCCATTGTTGAGCATATACGATTAGCTGCAGTTAATACATGTAAAATCAAGTATATAGTCCCTTTATTATGTTTTTCTGGTAGAATAACCAGTAAGAATATTTCTGGTTTCATGTCTATATGCTACTTTATCATTTTTTCCAACCAAGTACGTATTTTCATCCAATATTTTTTAGCTTGAAGACACAGACTTTTTCAATCATTCTCCAAGGCATCCAATAGTTTCTGGAGATAATTTTTTGCCAAACTATTTGGGTTTTAAGTTGTAACAGGCATTTGATTAAATAAATAAGCACAAATCTAATAACCTTGAAATCTGAAATTACTAATATAGGATACTCCAATTCTCGACTTGAAATTTGTCATGGGTTGTGCACATTTATTTTGTGAGGTTGGGTTTTTGTTTAGTAATTGTTGGCTTATTTTCAATGAAGATTTTTTTTCAAAGAAAAGTAACAGCCCTGATGTTTTTTTGAGCTGGAAGGGCATCCGAGCCTGTACGGATAACAAGTGTTTTAACTATATTTATGGATATTCAACCTTTCTAATTAAATTATGTTACTTTTGTAAAATGTCAGAATTGCTAATTGAAAGTGCATGGACATGTTTTTTTTTTTTAAAACCCACCCTATTTGAAAATGGAGAAGTGATTAAACTGCTCTTAAATGTTTAAATTACTTTAAAACAAAAGTCTCCATTTCTCATTTCAAAATGTCAAATTTAAATTTTCTATCCAATAAGGCCCCACTCCTGCCATCATTGGTACCTGCAAGGAAATAACGTCCCAGCTAGGACCACAGTGGTACATGTTTAATATTATTTCACTTTCATGATGTCTGAGATTATCAAATAAGCCCAAATGATTTTAATTGAAAACCAGGACACTCCACTGATGTCATTACATCCTCTAGCAAGCGCCCCCCCACCTCCAAAGCCATGATAGGCTAACTGTAATCCGAACCCCGTGCTCCTTTCTGAGCTTCTGTCTCTAGCCGGGGAGTGCCGGAGGAGCAGGATGAAGTTTGCAGTAGGCTAGGCAGGGCTTGGAAGGAGAGGAGCGGAAGAGGGACCCACTTGGATTCTTCCCTTCCAGAGACAGATGGTACCTTGTGATTCTGAGAACTTGGTAGGGCACGATCTCTTTTGATTCTAGATCTACCTCAATCTTGTGAGAAAGCAGACTAAGCTCCGAACTCCGAGGCCAAGGATTCCATCCTCAGATCAATGAAGCTCTTCCTCTTTTCAAACCAAAAAAAGACGTCTTCATGGCTTTTGACTTTGTTCCCATTTTTGTTCTATTTTTTTTTTCCATGTTCCTGTTTTCCAATTCATGTTTCTGTATCAGAAAAAAAATGCTGAACTGCGAGAAGTCATTGAGCTTCTCTCTTTCTCTTTCTCTTGCGGGGATCCAGCCATTTAGTGATTCTTGTCACTGCGGTTGGAGGGTCTCTAAAAGGAGGCTGGTGGGGCAATTAGCTCCCCAATGGCTTCCCCCGTCCCCAGGGGAATTTTATGGCACGTCCTGTATAGGCCTCCAACCTATACAGGCCTCCAACCGTGGCAACTTTGAAGACTTGTGGACTTCAACTCCCAGAATTCCTCAGCCAGCGAAGTTCAGCAAAGCAAAGCTGGCTGGGGAATTCTGGGAGTTGAAGTCCACAAGTGTTAAAGTTGCCAAGGTTGGAGGCCCCTGCTGTATAGCGTGAGTGGGTAAAGAAGCCTCCCTCTCCCCGGGACAATTCTTGAGCAGAAATAAGGCTTTGGAGATTCCGCCCTGTATCCCACCGTGCTTCTGGTGAGCGAAGGGGATGGAAGGATGTCCTACGGTAGCCATAGCTTCTTTGACTTCTTGAACGCTTATGTTAACAGTGATTGGGACTGGCATCTTTGTCGTTTGTTTCGTCGTCTTTGCCAAATGCCGTTTGCCATTTTTTCCATGTGGTATTTTCCAGTGTTTCTTGCCTTCTCGTTATATATCCAATATATTTTAAGCTTTAGTTACCGAATACTCCAGTGTCATCGTTTCTGCCTTCACTGAACGCTCACCCTTTACTTCACTTAGTCCTGTATGATCTGCTTTTCTTGTGGGCCGAGGTATTCCCAATACTTCCTTCCAGCGCTACAACTCGAGGCTCCCCATTTTCCTTTGTCCGGCCTTTTCCCCAGGTGCTGGGATAGGACAAAACTGGCACTGAGGATTGTATGGAAGTGGTGGGCCTGGTTATCTTGGATTTTTTTTTTTGTCTGGTTTTGCTTTTATTCTTCTTTGGAGTCAATCAGAGTCGTCTTACCAGGTAGATGGCCATATCAGTCCTATCTATATATTTCTGTGACCTAATTTCATATGCATCAACAACAAGTCACCAGATTCATGCTTTCTCATATGCCGTTCAGCCCTTTCACTCATAATTATACCCACCTCTTCACTTCCCCACATATATCATCAGATCTACTCCATAAGACTAAACAGTCTGTTATATTATTTTTGCTTTATGCTCTTTGTAAGTGCCAAGTGACAATCTTCCTTCCTTGGTGGCCATTTTTTTTTGACCTCATGGCTTCAGTTGATGGTGGCTTTTGTCGAATGTCTGTCGGAAGCAGAGGAGGGTGAATTGAGCTCCCGCCCTCTCCTCCACCTATCCCACATGCTGCGTCCTTGCTAATGGAAGGACACAGCAGATTGTTTGTTAAGGGAAGACCTGGTTTCCGTTAAAGTGCACTCAGTTACGTTCAGCTTGCTTTTTTAACCTGATCAGATGGATGATCTCAGGGAGACCATCAGATTAGACAGCTTTCAGAGAAAAAGACACGGAAATTGAGCTGTTCCTAGAATGCCCCAGCCTCCTCCTTTGCTGGATCTGTTGGAGAACATTGGAGGGGGGGATCGGTGGAGTGGGGGGGCTGATATGCACAGCCAGGGTCCAAGGATTTGTGCTTTTGAGCCAAGGATAAACAGGACTCCTTTTAAACAGTCACTTCCATCTTCACTTTGGGAAGCTTCCTTTGACCTCCCTTTCACTCCTGGTTCTTCTTGACTTTGGGGAGGCAGATATTGGTCATTCTACCCCAGGAAAGGGCTGTCCTTGTTTCCTATTGATCTGTCTTGTAAGGCTGGCAGTTGTGGAACATTGGACCTAAACAACATGTAATGCACATGTAACAACATGTAATGCTGGTAAAGACTTCAACCAGCCCCCTCAGGAGAGCATGACTCTCGGAATAAGTAGTTTTCGAAAGGTACAGGTCCTAAGAGAAAGTGATTGCAGAGAAATCAGGCGGATTCTGAAGTTCCCACACAAAGTGTTAAGCTATTCTTCCCCGTTCAAAATCTCACCCGCTGCACCCACCCACCTGTAGCCAATACAGTGCCACAAAGGTTTTTGGGGGAACTCTTGAGGCGTTCACTTGATAGCGGTTCATCCCCAGGACGCAGCGCCTTTGGTGTCAGGCTAGAACCGGCTGGGAGGAAGTCCATCTTGTCTACGAGATAGTCCCCCCCTCCCGAAACCCCCACGCGGTTCCAGCAAAGTCGGAATGGCAGCGCTCCAGACGGGATCTGACGCTGCTTGTTTTGCGTTGGGGCCAGATAGGTTGGTATGTTTAACCGCGAATTTTATCTAGGCTTGGAACACTCAATAATGACTATTCTGAGTATGAAATGTTGTGTTCAGAATAGTTCAATGTTTCTTCTGTCTAATGTATTTTTATAAAATCTATTTGGACAAACAAAAATTGTCCCAGGAAGGTGTCTTCTTCTCAGTTGCCCTGAGAGCAAAGAATCTACACCATTAACCCACTTTCCCTTCCTGTCCAAAGTTTTGATCCAGAATTTCAGAAATTCAGTGTTGTCATTAAACTATTAGGGTCTCCAGGTTTTCAATAATTAGGTTTCTTGCCAAGCCGTCTTTATGTGCACGGACAGCTAATATTAAAGCAAGAAATTAAAAGGACACATATCTGTTGCGGAACTGAAGGAAGCCAAGAAACTTCAGTGGAACAACCGAAGGGATGAATTTAATTTTGGCCAAAACTCAGCTGCAGCAGCTATCGGTCATTTCTTTCCGTTGTCACCTGCCCTGACAACCAATTGGCGGCTTCTTCAAAGGAACGCAACTCTTTCTCTCCATCCCTCAGGTTTCCTGCAGCTGGTGAGGCGTCTCTGCCAGCCCCTTCCAAGGACTCGAGCACCTTCAGTGAATTCTGGGCCAGGCCCCATCGGCTGGACTTCCCCACGGCGCCTGAGCGAGACCCTAAACACCACCAAAGTCTGGCTGCCACTCCGCTCCTTCCATTCTGGCAGGATGCCGGGGTGACTGGACATGTCGAAGAGCCCGCTGGCAAACCCAAACCCCAGGGGTTCTCGCCTTCCGCTCCAGATCAAAGCCTCAGCCAGTGGGTGGTCCCGCCACCCGGTGACTGCAGGGCCAGAAGTTATGCTGCCTTCTCTGCCGGGAGCTCAGGATCGGCTGCCGGGGGCCGGTCAGACTGGAGCCCATGTGCTCTGTTCCCTTATGCATGTTGGTGAGAGGGCCCCTTTCCTGAGGGGTGCTGAATATGGGCAGGAGGCACCCCAAAGATGCGTTCTGCAAAGGTGACGAGGCCCACGAAGCTCAACAGGTGTCACCGGAGGACTATTGGACAGTTGAACAGTGGAGCACCAACCCCGCCTCCCCTTACACGAGACTCCCATGTTTTGGGGGTGCCTTGCTACTCGCTTCAGGGCTGGAGGCAAAGTCCTGTTGGGAATTGGGTGCCATTGGGGTCTCTCTCTGCTCTGCTCTTGGCCTCTGGAAAGCTTCAAGTCTTTTACCTGGCCACCTTTTTGGAACACGAGGTCCGAGGTCCCGACAAAGGGCTGCTCTCCTTCAAGCACACCACTTACTGCCCGCAGGAAGCAACAAGGCCTCTCGGAATGCCCTACGCACTCACCGCATTCTGCATGGGGTAACTGGTTTGTCAATTTATGAAGCGGCTGCTCCATCGTTCTGGTCTGACAAACCTTGCTGTGTAACCGAGTGTAACAAAACAGCTCCTCTGTTCTGTTTGTTTGTTTGTTTGTTCTGTTTCTCCTCTGTTTGTTCTGCCTGCTCTTTAAGGCACCAAACCCCCACAACTCAGAGCTGGATGACAAGCTTGTCGAAGAAAGAAACGGGACAAGACCTCTGCAAACATGATGCATGTTTTATTGAAAGTAACACAAACAGGGGCACTGAATTCCTTTGCTCGATGTGGGACCAGTAGTGAATTATAATTATCAAGAAAACAAAAAGGCACTAACTTTAAACACAGTTCACATGTTCTAAAAATATACTTAATACTGTTAATTTGTAGCATAAAAAAAAAAAAAAACCCTTGACAAACTCTCAAACAGCGAGGCATAGTCCACAGATCCCAGGAGCCGGTCCCTGGTGAGCGTGAGCCTCCGTCCACTCTGTTCGGCCTGGAGAAGGGGATGGGCAGCCTGCAGGGGTGTGTGAGAAAGACCTGGGCAGAGCAAGAGCCTCGGGAGGGCATCTCCCCGATTTCTTGGGCTGGAAAGAGATGGAAGATTGCAAGCTGGACAGGGTCACCAGACCAGACGGGAAACCTGGTGAAAGAAGCCAATCCTATCCCTCGTGATGGGAGCGGGCGCCCGGAGGAGCAGAGAGTAGGGAAAGGGGCTCAGGGTATCCACACCTAGAATCTCTTAGGATTGACGGCAGTTGGAAGGGACCTTGGAGGTCCTTCTAGTCCACCCACCCTAATATCATCTATTAAGGTCGAAGGTAATAGCTTTAGTTTGGCAAGATTCCGCCATTAGAAGTAGACTAAGGAAGGATTTAATCTGATTTCATCTTTAGGTTTGGACCTAATAGCTTTCTTGTACAGTTACGTTAACCGAATCTCGCAAGTCTGAAAGTACAACTATCCCACCGTCTCCTTTAGAGACTGATAAATTAGGGAGCGAGGGGGGCTTCTGACCCTTTTGCTCCACCCACTATGCAGCTGTGGGCTATCCTGTATCTCACGCTCACCCGGAGGCCTTTCCCACAGGCGGCCTATTTCGGCCAGGCACGCCCCCCAGCTCTTCCTGGAGGGGCTGTCAGAGAGTCCCCCTCCCAACTGCCCAGAATTCAAATGATGCTTCACTGACTTTAAAAGATGCGTGAATTTCAGGCTACTTTTTCCCCAACTCGCATTCACTGGAGACACCAGAAAACGTTATATGACTGGTGGGGCAGCCAAACTGGAGTTCAGACAGTCTCATTCTACAATATTTCACCTCCAATCCCCTCCCCTCGGCAAAGTAAAATAAAAACACGTATGAAATAATCAGAACAAATGCTTTTCGCTCCTTAATTAGACAACCTGCAAGACCTTCCCTGATCTGAGGTGAGGGACAGCTCTTAAGAGGCCTTCCCTGCTAACCTGAGGCATCAATTGTTGCAAGGAAGAAACAGAAGGCCTTCCGCGGCCGATGGACCCCGCTTGCACCCTTCTCCTGCTCAATGAGCGAACTCATTTCTGAGTCACCTTCGAGGCTTTCAATACCTACATGACAAAGCACAGACCGAAAAAAATAATAATCCTCAAAATAATGCAGAGCGTAGCTGGATTCCACAGGAGGCTCTCTGAATGCAATAGTCGTAAGCAAACGGCAAGGACCTCCACAATCAAAAGCACTTCCGACTTCTCTAGGTAGGAAAGACCAAAACAGAGGGGAAAAAAGCAGTAAAGTAGCCAACATCTGGATGCCTTTAAAATGTACCATCAAATTAATTTAGTCTGCTGCACCTGAACTGCCTTGACCAGCTCTGATCAAAGCCATTCCGAGTCCACTCTCCGACTGCCCGCTTCCCTTCCTGGGGCCTTTGACATGGTTGGCGTGGTTGTCTATGACACTTCATTCTCCATTGACCAAGAAAGCAACCAAGAGTGGAGCTAACCAAAGGAAAGGGAAAAAGCCTTGGCTGCTCTAGAGTAGCCCGGCAGAATCACAACTCGCCGAATTCCAGGCGTCCTTGCTCCCTCTGCAGCCCAGCGAGGCAAAACACAGCTCAGCTACTGCCCTTGTCTGGATTGTTCATAGGATTAGGCCAGCTGTGCGGCAGAACTATGGTATGGCAGACGGACATTTAGTGCAGCATAAATATCCCTAACACAAAGCTCAGTAGTACGACAGTCATTCAATCGTGCCCAGGCACTTAATAGAATGGCCACATTGTAGTCCATTACAAAGCACCCGGGCAGCCCTCTCCCCAGAATGTCAGCCCCCTGCCCAGCGCTGCTGGTGATCCGGAAGGTTTCTCTCTAGACCAAACGGCTCCAACTGTCCCTTTCAGCACCTGTCGTCCTCGGGTTAAGGCACTTGAGGTTCAACGGCGCAAGAGATCAGCACCAGGGAACTTTCAAAACCGTCCCTCAGGGAGTCAAGGGCTTCACATGCTATAACCAACATTCAAGTTTCTTCGTTATCATATTTCACTGGGTTTAAACTTAGCACAGAGAACTGATTTCACCATGACTTTGTACTCCTGCGCCTCCACGCAGAAAACAAAGGCCCAAGAGTATCTTTTGAGTTGTTGCTGTTGCGTTCTTGGTAACTGATTATCAATGCTTCGTTTTTGCTTTTTTTAAAAAAAAACACCAAGATTTTAAAGGGGTAAATGTAGTTTCATCAAAGCTCGTATAAGGTTCTTCTAAAAGGTTGTATTTAGTGCCTGGAGTATCATTTCAAATCTAAATAAATCTGAATCAAGCAGAGGTTTAGGCAGGTATATGGCAAATGAATCAATTATACATGGTTATAAAGATGACAATGTGGAAATGTGGTTTTCAAGAGTTTGCTACAATTTATTCTAAATCAATGGCAAACTCAAAAAAAAAAAAACACCCTCTCTTTGTAACACAGAAGCATCAATAATTCTCTAAAGACGTAATTGTTTAACATGATTATGTCCTCTCATCTTCCATGCCTCATGAAAATGCATTTTTATTATTGTTTGGAGTTAGACAAAATTATCTAGAATTCTCTTTCTGAGCAAAGTATTCAGCAAAGAAACCGGATGTCTCAAACCCTCCCCCTCTGCCTAGACAGCACCACAATCAGCCCACGGTCCAAAAACCTTCTAGGAGAAACTGCAAATGCCGGACTACCAGGTGCGTTCTCAAAAGAGACATGGCTGGGCTGGTGAAATCACTGCAAGATGGAAACATGAGCAACTGGCAATCCTTAGGATGCGCCATCAACAACCACCGCACTTCAAATGATGCTCAAAATAGCCAGGAGAAGGAAGCAGCAATGCAGAGATGGACCAGCAGATCATTCATTTTCATCGGGATTCTGAGGGTCAATTATTTTGACGTGCGTGAAAGGGAAGAGCCCTTTTCTTCCATGGACTTCTCCTTCCCACTGACCATTGATATTCATCCGTGTGACCTTCACAATGTCACCAACCTGCAAAAAAGAAAAATAAATAAAACTGCATTACACGCGCGGGATAAAGTGGCAAAGGATCAAGTCATTTCTTCCTACAAGAACTGCATCTCAAGAATATTCTCCCATTCCTTCAAGGGATCTGCACACTCCCACCCCCAAAAGACAAGGCACCTCAAATCAGGACCTCAGCCAGTCTTCAGTGGTCATTGGTGGCTGCCTTTGGGAAGCAGAGCGGCCTGTTGTCCTGGGGCCCTAGGCTTGAAGCAGGCTGACTTCCAGGCAGAAGGTCAGTGGCCTCAGCAGCTTTCTCCACAAACTTTCTCTTCTGAAATTGCCCAAACTGGCCGGCAGCCAATTCCATGTTCTGATTATGTGCAAACTGCTTCCAGGGACCCTAAACCTCTCTGGGTTTCAATGGACGATCTCAAATTCTAACATCACAGACGGGGAAGAAAATATTTTCGTTTTTGGGGTGTTGTTTATAAGGTTGCCATTCTTACCAAGCTTCCGCTCTTCTCTAGTCAACTCAGGGGCCTGGTAGCACCTTTTGGGATGCTCCTTCCTTTTCTCCTCCTGACTTTTGGCTGCCATAGACTAACCTGGCTCTACCCCAACAATGCCTCCCCCCGGTCGGTCTCTGTAGGCCTCCATTAATGTACAAGTAACATTTGGATTTTTGTAAGATAGTGTAAACAATGAAAACTTTAAATATATAAAATGTTTTAATATAAATACATACGCAGAGTAAAAAAAAAAATGAAAAGGCCAGGAAAATTGTTATTTGGGAAACTTAAAAGATGTAACTCATGTTCTTCCATGTGCCTTTACTATTAAAAAGAGAGCAGAAAGAAAGAACAGAAACGTGCTGCATTAATAATTGCTATAATCTCGGTATTCTCCTTCCCGCTCTGCGTACGGCTGGCCTTTGACTTTCTATCGTTTGCTTCCCAAGCATTCAAAAGCACCGGAAAGGTGGCTCACAGCTGGTCCTTGCGCTGCAACGGCCGCAGCATCCCCGGTCACAGGACCAAAATTCAGGCGCTTGGCCACCGGCAGGTGCTTATAATGACTGTAGCATCCCAGGTTTGTGTGATTGGCATTTGTGACTTTCCCGGTTGGCTTCCAATAAACCGAGTCAATGAAGACAGATCCGCTTAAGGAAACGACCGCAGCGATTTCCATAACAATCGAACAAGCAAAAAGGGGTCATAAAATTGGGGTGCCACTTCCTTGACTGCCTAGCTTGGCAACAGAAATTCTGGGCCCAATTCTGGTTATAAGTCAAGGACCATCAGTAATTCTTTTCATTCATAAAACCTTGATGTCTTCATCATGTCCAAACACTAACAACAATCCAGTGGTTTTGGCCCTGACGGGGTAAGGAGAACCCCAGGAGTTAATGCTCTGGTTGGGCTTCCACAGCGAGATCTCAAATATACACCAAGGAGTATTTTTGCTCAACTCGATTGTAGGACATTTAATTTCATGTTATTTAATACAATTCTCCACTAGTTTAGCCGGACAGGACATTCAAGCTTGCTCTTTCTTAAAGAGAAGCCACATTTGGTTACCTCCAACTATCTGCAAATGTGGAAACGTGAGCAGCAGTAATGCCATCAGGATTATGCAGATTAATCAGTTAGAATGAAACAAGATTGGAAAGCAAGTACATCGGTCTTATTTTTTGATTATGTGAAAAATTTACAAGCCAATTCCTTAGAACGGAGTTAGTTCAAAGTATATTTTATTATACTACGAGGCAGCTAGTTTAATGCTATTCCCCTAAAGAATTTCCCTTTTTAAAAAAAAATCTGAACTGTCCCACAACCTGAATATCTCCTTCCTGAGCAAAAGAATGAACATTGTTCTAAAACAGGCTTTCCATATGCGTCCGGTGGGCATTAAGTGCAGGTAACAAGGATCTCCTTCCTCAATAAAACATCAGTGAGAGTTTTTATTTATAATTGATTTCTAAGCCCCTTCCTGGGCCCTCCACTGGTTAATGAATTAACAGCGATCAAGGTGTCTGTGCTAGCAAGGAAAAACGCAAGTATAGAACAGCCAGTGACAGAGGAGTTAGGAGGGTCACCTCAGCTCTGCCTGTTGAAAGAGCCAGATCTGGAGGATCTCCATCCACCTGTCAGGTCTCCACCCCAACTTTCACTCAGCAGACACAACCCGTCTGGTCCATTCAAGCTAAGATCAAAGAGAAGCTAACCAGAGAGACTCTCTCGATGGATGACGGTGACGGATGGATGGGCTCACTCCTTGGTAGCAGCTCTCCTTCCTCCAAGCCAACAAAACATAGTCTGCCTCCCTTTCCATGAATCAATTCAAGTGATATATATGCAAAAAATAACAACTTGAAAATGGGTTCACTTTCGGAAAAGCAAAGTCCTCCAGGGACCCTCAGAAAAGGTTGCTTCTGAGTCAGTCCGGGGACTCCCTGGGCACGGCCCTGGCCTTTTCTTGGCAAGGTTTTGGAAGTGGTTTGCCACTGACAAGGTCTGCCCAAAGTCTCTCGGCTGGCTTTGTGTGTAGAAAGTGGGACTTGTGCCTTGACCACTATACCAAAATGCCCTTCCGCTAAAAGATTTGCATTTACGTAAAGTATTTAGAGGGGCTTTTCTTCTTCTTTCACCAATATTCACTTGCCCTTCCATTAAGTTTACGTGAGAAAACTACCACCACATAAAAGGGGGGGGGGGAAATCCACAGACCATGTTTGGCATAGTCAAAAGAAATGTAAGTTGGGCAGAAGAGGTCATCTCAGACTGACAATCTGATAATGCTTGCCCCTCATGTTGAGTAAAAATCTGCAAGCATGCAGGAGGAGAGGATAGATCTATTTTATCAGTCTTTGAATTGAATTCTTAAAATTGATTTTTGCTGTAATTAGATAAAATTCTAATGTAGCGTGAGGCAAAAATGCAGTATAGCAAAAGTGTTACAATATGGCAGAAAATGGAACCTTTTTTTTGATGCTAAAAGGTTGAAAGTTGAGAGATTTTCTTTAATCACAGAAAATGGGAGAAATCTTCTTTGAAATTGATACAATCAAGCAACCCATTTGGAAATGCATCTCCATTTATGCCAGCAAACAGAGCAAAACAGAAAACTAGACAGAAGATTTCCAAAGGCTGGATAGATACAAAGGTTTTTTTTTTTTTTCCAAAGCATCTTGTGAAAGTAAGCTGCCTAAATAATATATTTACTAACCTGTTTCCGGGATGGGGAACAGAAGTCTAGAATGGAAAAAGGGCAGATCCTCCCATCATTCTCTTGATGGTGCGCTTTGATTTTTTTAGGATTCAGCTTGGTTAGTGTGGATTCAAGTTAAATCTCCAATATGAAGAGTGCGCCTGAGTGTCTGCAACCCTGCGCGAAGGTTATTACGTAACAGCCCTGTCTCGTTTAGCAACCGCCTTGGACAGCAACCAATGTGACAGTAATGAGCAGTGATAAAAACTCCTTTTGGCTCCCTCTTGGTGGGAGATTTTGACGGCAGTCCGTGGAGGTTTCGGCTGCGGGAGAGTACCGTGGGGTTCGGCCTCCACGCAGCGGCTCTTCCGGATGTGGGAGGAACTGTGCCCAAGCCAAGGGGCTGCTCGCGGCCACCTCTTCCAGTGACGCCCAAGGCTGGCAGGGGGGCGCCTCCAGGATGCCTCTGTTGGCTGGGGCACAGAGGCAAACCCGCCTTTCGGAGGGGGCAGGAAGAAGGGGCAGAGCACTTTATAGGCCGGGGGCACCTTGTTAACGGATGGCCCGCTTTTTAGGCCGGGCTGAGGGTGGGGGGCTTACAGTGCCACCCTGCCTCTCTCTGCCAAGCCAGCTCAGGTAGGAGGAATATGCTGGGGGAGACCAAGGGGCCAGCCCCCTCCCTTGCCTGCCTGAAATGCTGCCTGCAGGTGCTCGGGGGGGCAGGAACCAGGCTGAATGGACAAAGGCTCTTCAGTCCTTTGTCTGCACCCCAGGATTTGGGGGTAGGGGGAGTCCCAGCCCTCATTAAGGCATTGCTGTCAATAAGGAAAGAGATTTATTCAAGGAACTGAAGGCAGAATTCGTAGGCTTCCTTCTGTTTTCTCCCAAGAGTTCGCCAAGCCTTATAAATATCAGAAATCCATCCAAGTAGGCAACCCTGTGAGGCCGAACCGAATCAGCCTACCATCCCTCGCAGTTCACTCGAATCTCACAGGAAAAAAATAGGGAACTGGCCTTTAATAAGCCTGATGATGCTCCAATTAGCAGCCTCAAAGCTATTTGGACACTCAGCAACAGTTAAGGTGCAAGCAAACCAGGCCCGGCCTCCATGGACAATAGCACCCCTCCCCCACCAATAAATAAATAAAAATAAAATAAAAACCTGACATCACCTAAGCAAAGGAATGCAAACTATCCTTGAAGCTGAGTGCTGTTCTGGGCAGGAAGCAGGAAGTGGTTGGCCACCGCTGTCATCCGAGATTTTTCGTCAATCTCCCGCTCAGCAGTTTACGGCCTTAAGGTTTCTTTGTGGGGGAGGGGCTCCCATCTCATTAAATTAGCACCAAGACAGGCCACGCTTAGCTTCTCACGACAAACCAAACAGCCGAAATCGCTCCCCGCAAGCCACCGACAGGGACTAAATTCCTCCCCAGACAAACCCAAGATTGGAGTGAACGCACGAGGGGGAGAGAGCTGAAGGGCCCCGTCCTCAGGCATCGCTTCGTGGGGCAGGAGCGCACACCCCCCCCAAGGAGGCCTGGCTTGTGCTCCCCCCCTTTCTCTTCCTCCATTGACTGCGTTGCAACTTCCTTTCATACACAGCCCTTCGCCTATTAAATGCCAGCTCATCAGTCCTTTCTGATCTCTCAGGCTTCCAGGTGCTACCCAGACCCAGGAAGGGGAGCCTGGTGGGATCAGGCCCTGTCCTAGCCCAGCACTCCACCTCCCCGCAATTGGCAAAGGTGCATCTTTGGGGAGGTGCTCAGCCTGACTTGGGGGTGAAAGAAAAACCCCTTCCCTGCTGCTTCCCGGCAGCCAGATATCAGGAGCAGCACCGAAGGAGGAGGAGCACGAAAGGAGCAGTGGGCAGCCTGGGCAGAACTCAAGCGCCACCTGGAGAGGCCAGGAAAGGCTCCCCTGCACCGCAGCTGGCGCATCGTGAAGATGCGGAGTTCCAACTGTTGGCGATGTGACGACTTAGAAGCAGACGGGAGCCTCCCTTGAAAAGATATAGCTGGGTGCTAGAAGAGCGATTCAAGTATGAGTAGCACCATCTACCTTGTCAATTAGAAAGGAGGAACACCACGTTTTGACCTTTCAATTTTTTAAAACTGAATTTAAATACCAACGCACCCATAACCCAGGCACCCTCTCCTGCAGGTTCCAAAATATCGTTTGGGAAATAACGTTTTCATTATCCAACTCCTTCCTCCGTAAAACGCTTCTAAGTTCAATTGCCCACATTCTAAGGTAGTTGAATATGGGGACACAGTAAATTGTTTGGAGGGTTTCAACATGCCGTAGGGCAGAGGATTAAGTCCCACCGCAAGGGACTTGGGTGACAGTTGGGGTGCCTTTTCCTGAGCATTAGAGAAGAAATGGGAACAGGGAGCCTCTTGGGATCTCAATTACCTGCCTATCTGAAATGTAGTCCTTGAAACTTGGGCAGATATATATATATCTTAAATATATATATATATTAAATAAATGTTTTTTCCTGCTGAATGTTGGCAATACAATCTCAAGATACTGGGATTGTACTGCATACTGCTTGCAATTCTTTACTCCCTCATTAAAAGTATCTAAGGAAACTCTGAAGAAATCTTTAAATCTCTTGAAACGTTAAGAGTGTAAAAGGCTGGCTAAGGTGCAGACAGTAACGGCCAAATTCTAGCTATATCGATCAACTGAAAGCAACATGGTTTTAATAATACTTTGGATAAGGAAGAAGAAAAGGAAACAAAAGCGAAAGTACCTTGACATTTTTGAAGTGGACCACAAAGAAAAGCATTTTCTATAATTGCCCAATCAGGAAGAAATGTTTAAAGCTCTTTTGGCAGGATTCAAAATATTGGCAATGAGAAATTAAAGAGGCTGCGGCAACAGTAACCAAGTGTAAGAAAAAGGGAGAAAAACCTTATGAGAAAAACAACTGGGTAACGTGGCCAAAGAGTTACAGAAAGAGGATAAGCGCCTGGGGCCTTTACTGTATTTTTCAAGAAGAAATGGAAAAGATTAAGAAATGCAACTGTGAAAGAAAGCTTAGGCTATAAGCCTATTTTAGAGTGAGCCCTGCCACCGTGGGAGATCACTTCAGACCTAAGTTGCTCAAAACAAAATTGTTAAAGATATAATGAGAAAATAAGGCTGAACAGTACATACAATAATTGGATATTTAGTCTGAGAAAATTAACCAATAAATAAATGTGGAGAATGAGTGTGTTCTGCAGCTGTAGAATGGGGAAAGAGGAAGACCTAGAAACAGAACTGTAAGACGCCTTCAAAATTTCTAAGCGAAATACTTTTTTTTGTTCTGAATACATGACTTTAATGCCTTCACTGAACCTCATTTGTGATTCACCTAATCTGGAGAAATGTTAAATCTGTCCCATCCTGAGTCAATCTGGGCCTAGGACCTTGCATCCCAGGTTCAGCAGAAGGAAGGAACATGGAATACTTATGCAAGGCTACTTTGCTTAAATATTTAGAACGTGAACAGTCGTCCTTTCATAACATTCAAGGATTTTTTAATGTTCTGCAGTAGAGAAGCAGATTCACTAATGGCTGAAAGGCCCTCTGCAGATTGCAAAACCTAAATACAGTAGAATAGGTTCCGACCAAAAAATTCACATTTTTTTTACATCTGGTCATGAACACATCCTTGGGTGGCAATCAAACATGATCCTTGACCCAGAAATTCATGAAGACAAAACATTAGAAGACGAAGAAATTGCCAAAGTTAATGGAATGAATTATGGTCACGACCAGAGGTACTACTGTACGTCAGCTGCATCCCCCACGCCAAGCCTGATCACAAAGAGGCACCGAGTTTTACCAGGGGCTCCACATTTAAAAGTGACTGTGGGAGGTGAGATTGGAACATTTAATGACTGATCAGTCCGTGAAACGAGAGCGCGGAGAGAACAAAACTACTGGGGACCAATAGTTTGAGACAAGCCCTTCCAATTGGATGAGGGAACTGATCTAAGCTGCTGCTCCAGCTGAACGGCTTACCTCTAATGCCAAGGCAGTCTTGTCATAAGCACAGGGAACCCTCTTCTGAATGGCTTTGGCATAGACTGGTCCATTCTGGGTTGAAGGCAAGGGGTTGATGACCGCTCCGGGAGTGTGGGTGGCACTGGGAAGAGGGCTGGAGGTCTGAGGCTGAGCGTAGGCATGGGCGGGCTCCGGGATCCCATAGCTATTGGAATTCCTGCCACCCTGCTTCCCATGAGGAGACGATCTCACCAGCTTCTCAACATAGGGGACAGGGATCATCCCAATGCGCCCGTCTTTGTTTCTGGCACTCCACCACTGGTCTTCGGGCTTTTCTACGATGACGAGTATCTCCCCCTTTTTAAATGGTAGATCCTCCGCATCGTTACCAGGAAAGTCATAAAGAGTCCGAACATATTCCACATTCTCCTCTGCAGCCGATGCACCAGAGCCGGTACCAGAACCCATCAGCGGGTACCTGAAGACAACACGGGAATTACTCAATCGCTTATGAAACAATGACATCCTCACAACATTGTTTTTTCGTTGTTTGGTCACCTCATTGCTCAACTATTCTAAAGGGCTTACAGGGGGCTGCCCTTAAAGACGCACACAGAAGCTTCAATTAGTCCAGCATGTGGTGATGAGAGCAATAATAGACATGCCTTCATACGATGCGACACCATTACGCTGGTTTCCTTCCAAGTGCCATTCAAGGTGCTGGTTGTTGCCAGTAAAGCCCTACAAGACTCAGTGCTGGTTTCTATCCAGCTAATGTGAGCCAACCTAAGGTTGATGCCATTAAACAACAGTACCGTTTTGGGGGGCTCAGGGCATGCCCACCCCCTGGAAGGAAATTCCACCTCACCCTGATGGCATTCTGGAGGCCTGGATCTTCTCCCTGGCTGCCATGGGGTGCAACCAGACAACTGAAACGGGGGACGGCACTGGAATGCAAGGGAGGCTTGGGAGGGACAGAGCCAAGGTCGCCAGCTGGGGATGTCCGAGGCAGACAAGCCCTTCCCAAAACAAAGGGAGTTCCAGCCATTGGTGGACACACGACAAGGGGACTTCCAGGGGGAGAGTTTTCCTAATGGTCAGAATTGGCTTTTCTACTCCTGCACCCAGAGAGTTTTGTGGTTAAAAAAAAAAATGTCCGGGGGGGGGTTCTTTTCTTTTCTGGCCCCTGGGGGGAAGGAGGGGGACGCTGGCCTTGGCCGGAGGAGCTTTGGTGGCCTGGGGGTGGTGGTTGTGTCTTTGTCTGAGTGGCGTTTCTCACTTCTTCGTCTTGTTGAACTGGACGGGCGTTTATTCTCCTCCTCGACCGCATGCACACGCACACGCACCCAGGGGGACGGGACCCTCCCGGGAGGCTCAATTGGGGGTGGGGTGGGGGGCTCGGACGCCCATCTGCCCCACAAGCTGCTCGCGTGACGAGGGGCCCCTTCGGAATGAGCCGAAGCGACGCGGGCGCCGCCGGGCTGCCCCTCCCCGTCCTCCCCCGCCCCCCGCGCCACCCCGCAGGCGGAGGGCCGGGCTGACCTGGGCGCGGGCTCCAGCAGGGTGGTGGTGTCCAGGTAGTGGACCTTGTAGAAGTCCAGCAGGGCCGGCAGGTGGTCGAACTCCTGGTCGCCGATCTTGAAGCGCCGCCCGGGCAGGGAGTTGATGATGTAGTGGGAGACGCGCGCGTTCTCCGACACCGAGAGCACGTAGTCGCCGGGGCAGGTGGACGAGTCGCGCACCAGGAAGGTCCCGTGCCGCTGGCCCTGCAGCCGGCCCTGCGCCTCCGCGCGCGACAGAGGGCCCGCGTACCACGCCGACCGGTCCGACGCGTCGAAGCGGCGCCCCGAGGGCCCCGACGAGGACGAGGGCGGCGGCGGCGGCGGCGATGACATCATGGCGGGCGGGGCTCTCGCGCCGCTGCTCCGGCCTTGCCGCCGCGCCCGCCGGAGCCCGCGCCAAAATGGCGCCGCGGAGGAACGGGAGGGGGGGAGGAGCAAGAGGCGGCGCGCGCGCGACACGCTCTCCGCGCAGGCGCGCTCAGCCTCCGCCTCGAGGGCGGGCGGGGCTTCCGCCCGGAGACGAGGGGAGGCGGGGCTTTCCCGCGAGGCTCCGCCTTGTGCCCGGAGGAGGGCGGGGCTTTCCCCGTCCGGTCGTCGGCCCGTTTCCCCCGCGCCGCCCCCCGGCAAGGCTCTTCCGGGCCCGGTTTCCGCTCGACCTCGCCGGGGTTCCGACCTCGCCGCCGGCCAGTCCCGGGAGCGGTTGCCCGGGCTTGGGGAGCCTGCCAGGCCGAGGCGGCTCAGGCCAGGAAAGGGAAGGCGAGTGCGGCGCTCGGGGGCCCCAGTCGGGCCGCCGTTCGTTTTTCCCTTCGTTGTCCGGCGCCGGAGGAAAACTCCAGCACCAGCCGAGGGAGTTGACGAAAGAGGCGTCGGCGCTGCCCTCGGCCTCGTCAGCCGGCAACGGCGAAGAGAGCGGCCGCTTTAAGCCTGGCGGAGAGAAGGGAGCCGAGCTGCCCGGGGGGATTCTGGGAGTTGAAGTCCGCCAGGCTCAAAGCGGCCCCGCATGAAGAGGAGGAACAGCCGCCGCAACCGAGGCTGACGGTTCCCCCAGAAAGCGGATTCCGAGGGGGAAGCGATGGAAACCACCACGCGGCTTTCCCTGCGAGGCCGAGGAAACGTCCGAGAAGGGCGGACCGAAAGGCTCACCTTAAGCGGCCTTTCTCTTCCAAGAATCCGCTTTCCAGGGTCCTTTCTTCTCTTATCCTGCCCGAGCTTCCTCCCCTGGTTTAACCCGACCGTTTAGCCCAGAGGAAAGGCTGCCTGGGTGGCCTGGAAACCTGTGATTTCGCCCTATGTATATCGTGGCATTTTTAAACTAACTTGCTATATGTTTTCGATAGGTTTTAGACTAGGTTTTTAATTACTATTTTAATTTTCAAATACTCTAGTGTGATTGTGATGTGGTGCTTGGGACACTGTGCTGGAGTAGCTTTCAAATTTCATTGTTTTAAAAATCAAAATAAAATAAATAGGAGGAGCAAAAACAGAGGCTGGTGGTTTTTCTTTTCCATCTGTATGAAAATGCAGAGATGATCAGGAATGGTTTTCAGAGGTAATGAAGACATGGAGCCACGGTTGTGTGCAACAAAGCCAAAAAATACTATGCCAAACAATCTTTAATGCAGCTTCTGTGACGAATTAAGCAACACGGGTAAGCTTTTAGTAGCTGGTTAATTCGATGCATCTGTTTTACTGTTAAAACTTCTGAGGTTTGTTCCAATCAGCAAATAATTTGAAGATCAAGACTTACACTGTCTTTTTTTTTCTGGAAGTTTTCCACTGGCCAAGCAACGAGCTGTACATCTATGGAGATATTCTCAGTCATTCAGCTCATGGTGTCTCAAAAGTGCTTTTGCAAAAGGCAACCGGACTGATGTTTTCCTTAAGGAAGAGGATGCTCCGCTTCTCATCAAAGAACTTTTCCTCAGTTTAATGAACTGTACCCAAAAAGGCTTCTTGCGAAGGGCTTTCGCTTTCTAAATGGCACCAGGCTTCCTCCGGGTTGGAGCTCTGATGGCAGCCCAAATAAGAAAAGCCAACCCCAAAATAATGTCTAATTATCATTCATACTCTCAAATTCCTCCCAATCTAATATTCTCAGGACCTCAGCAGACACACCCGAGTAATCCTGGACTCTCTTGCGTTGTCCGTCAGACACACCCATTTCGCCTTCTGTAAGAACCGCCCTTGGTAAAGTAAGGATGCAGGCCGCCATCCCAGAAATGTCATCTTCCAACTGGGGACCCTCTTCCCAGCAGTCTCTCTCGGCATCGTAGATGTGAACGTAGTCCATACAGATCCCACGGTTATGAGATCTCCCTCCCAAGACGTAAATCCTGTGGCCCAGGACAGCGATGCCAGGCTCACCGTGCCCGGCATGAAGAGGACGGACAGTTGTCCACTGAGAAGTGCTTGGGGTATAGCAAGCAACCTATAGAAAACAACATTAAAAGAGCGGTCATTTTAGGAAGAGCATTTGGGAACAGCTGTTCTGACCCAAGCCTTGTTCAAGCTTGGTGTTTCTATTTGGCCGTTAAGCTACACAAGTCTTCTAAATACCTTGTTTCCCTGAAAATAAGACCCTGTCTTATAATTTTTTTTTGCTACCAAAAAAGGCACCAGGTCTTATTTTCGAGAAATTTCATCCACTGACAAACCACGCTTGCATGCATCGCCCCTAGCCTCCTTTTCGCTGTCAGAGGCGTTGCCAGCCCATTTCTTCTGTGGCCAGCAAGCTTTTCTGAAGGCTTCTGCAGCCGATAACAGAGCTCCAGATCTATCTGGGGCTCTGTTATCAGCGACAGGGGCCTTTAGGAAAGCCTTGCTGGCTGCAGAAGAAACGGGCTGGCAAGGCAGGTGTCAGGGTGTGCGAGGCCTGGCTACTAGTGTGCGAGGGTAGCTCCAACCCCCCCCATCCCCACCCTAGCTTAGTTTTTACCCGTGCACTCTGTAGTGGGCGGGATCTTAATTAGGGCTTATTTTGGGGGTGGTGGTTATGGCTTATATTGGGTGCACATGGAAAAATCAAGGTAGGGCTTACTTTCAGGGTAGGTCATATTTTCAGGGAAACGGGGTATCAGCAGCATGCAATAAAAGCGCCATTAGCCAAAGCCAAAGGCTGCCTCACCTCGTGAACGTCTCTTCTGTAGCCGGAGTCGTTGGTACTGCCTCCAATCACATACAGCCTCCCCAGCAGTGCAGCCATCCCGTGCCAAGCTCTTCTGACGGGACTGTCGCTTAAGGCGTCCCAGCGGTTGGTGGCCGGATCGTAGCACTGCAACTCTTTGAGGTACTCTTCTCCTCGCCTCCCGCAAGTGATGTAGATCTTGCCTTCCAGTTCTGCTCCTGCATGGGCATAGACCTGTATCAATGGGACAGAAAGCGACAAGTAGCAGAGAGGGAGACTAGCACTCTTGGTCTTCTCTCCCCCCCACCAGGCCCCTCGCCAAGTTTCTTAATTTTCACGATTTTCGGCAGCAACGCCTTCAATGGACCTTTGGGTACTCTGGGAAAACACAGGAGGAGGGCAGCCACGTTAGCCCTGATAGTAAAAAATAAAATAAAATCAGGAGTCCTGTAGCTCCTTTTCTGACTAGCGTGTTTTATTAAAAGGCATTCACTCAGATGATCTCAATCAAACTGGGGTTTTAACACATCACAACTGTTAATTGATAACATCTGTAAACTATCTCAAGTGCAACCTGCATCTGCATAGCCAACCCCCTTCTGCACCCCAAGTTACATCCTACAGCAGTCTAGCCACTCTACGCATTGAAGTAAGATGCAGATCGCTTCTGCCAGGACTCTCTGCAGCTACAGGGACCACCTTCTCAACAATCTTCACAGAGGGCAACGCCACAGCCTCAGGTCCCATATTCTAGGGCATCTGTCAGCCTTCAAGACCTTTTCTACTGCTTTGCATCTTTCGGCTGCCATAAGTAACGGGGGGAGCGGTTGTGTCTGGGAAGAGAGCTGGAGGTGTTACATTCTTGTGTTGTGTAAATGAGGAGTGGGGGGGGGGCAGTATAAATTCCTGCTCTTAAGTTTCTATCCCTTGCTTAGCCTTTCTCTTCTCTGCAGCAACTGCAAATCTTTATCAAAATATGTCAAGGTCAACGGACAGAGGCCTCATCACCACCTGAGATGCCCACATGACCATATCCAGAAATTTTAATTGGAAGAGTCTTTTGGACTTTGGGGGGTTGGGAACAATTCCATCTTGGTAGTTCATAAACTATTTCTTCAAGAATCACCAGCTCATCCCAGGTTGTGCCACAGGACGAAGCCCCAGGAACCAGGGTTGCCCAGCTAAAGTCCAACTCCAAAATACTTGGAATATTCCTCAAAGCAATGGGGTGATACGTTATGTTATGTTATGTTATGTTATGTTATGTTATGTTATGTTATGTTATTTATTTATTTATGTCAATTGCTTACAAGATAATAGGTATAAGTAAAAAACAGGGTTATGAATACATGGATACGTGTAAGAAAAATAAAAAAATAAAAGAAACAATAGGACGGGGCAGTAAGTGCACGTTGGTGCACTTATGCACGCCCCCTACAGACCTCTTAGGAAAGGGGTGAGGTCAATAGTAGACAGTCTAGGCCCCAAGACCCCAACCATTCACCCGTTCCAGGCGGTGCCTAAGGCCTCAGTCAAGCCACCCACCAAGCTTCCTCTGGAAATCCATGGGGTCCGTTATTCGTGTGGAATGGGTTGATCAAATAGCCTTAACTCCCTGCAGGGGAGAGAGGGATACCAGTGAATTTGAAAGCAATCAAAGACAGATCTCTCATGGCATGACCGGGGTTTATATCTCCCGTAACCTGCCTCAGACATACACCAGATCTACTGTGTCGCTTTTGACGCAGGTGCTGGGCTACTGATGACTTGTGATAGATCCGTGGTTGCCATGGAGACCACGAACATCTGAGCTATCCTGAAATCAACAAGGCTGGGGGGTCAAAACACGAATGAGGGCAACTTTATTACAAATATTTGCTTTGTGAGTCCTTTTGATTTTGATGTTGTACGTCGGGGGGTATCAAACTGGCAGCCCATGTGTCATTTGCAGGCCACACCCACCCCAGCTCTGCGAAGGGGAAAAAACATTGCGATGCATCACTGATGGCAATGTGACACCGCAACTCACGTTGCCGTCCCCTGTGTTGTAGATTGCCGGGAGTCTTTCTTAAGTGTAGCAGCACACACACACACACATACACACGCAAACCCGTGCATGAATGAAGATGAATGGTGCTAAGTAATCAGTAATTGTGGGTGGGGGTAGCGCATCCACCTTTGCTCTCAACCTCTCAGAGCAGCTTTCAATACTATTGAGCACAGTATATCCCATGGGGCTGGGCAGTGAAGCCTTGCATTGGTTTGGCTCCTTTCCCCAAGACGGGCTCCAGTCGGGGTTGTTAGAGAATGAGGGGTTCAGCCTACAGCTGCTTGCAAGCCTTGGTACTCTCGCTGCTCCTTTTTAACACTTGCATGAAGCCTGGGAGCGAGACTGTTCTCCGCCATGGGAGGAGGTTCCTTTAGAGCCCCGATGAAACTCAATATTGACAATACTATCCTGGGTGACCCAAATGATTGTTGCCCTCTTGCGGTGCCTGGAGGCCGCGAGGGTCTGGATGGGGTGGGGGGGAAACACAACAGATTTCATCTGAACCCTTTAAGTGAGTCGCTTTGGGCACGTGGTGCTTCCAGGGTTCCAGGACTTTAATATCTTTAGCTCTGGATGGGGTTGTACTACCCTGGGCAGACGCCGTGTGTGCAATTTGGGGGTTCTCCGGGACTCCATGAGCAGGTGGCAGTCGTGGCAAGGGGAGCCTTTGCACAACTTCACATTGTGCGCTAGTTGTGCCCTTTCCTGGATACGGAGTCCCTGTGCTCAGTCATTCAAGCCTGGTTCTCTCACACTTAGACTACCGCAATGTGCTCTACATGGGGCTACTCTTGAAGAGAATCTGAAAGTTTCAGCTGGTGCAGAATGCAGCTGGTTCAGGCCTTGGTGCCTCTAGGGTGGCCCATATTATACCTCTGTTCTGCGGGTGCCCGTTTGCTTCCAGGTCCAATTCCAAGTGCTGGTTGTTGCTCTTAAAGACTTTCCTAGCAAGGGTCCAGGCAATTGGAGGAACCAGCTCAGCCTGATGGGAATAGCCTGCCCCACCTGTGCCAGCAGAAGGGCCAGGCTGCCGATTCCGTCAGCCGAGGATTTTCACTGGTGGGAATATAGAAAGAAGAGCTGATTCTGGAACCTCAGGCCCCCTGAGGTGAGATCCTCATTCACCTGTTTGGTCTTCCAAAAGGCCCTGGAGACATGGCTGTGCCAGTGGAGTGTACGGCACTTTTGGAGTAGAGAACAATCCAACTGCCCACGTGCACTTTGCTCCCTCCCCCTCCTGGTTAGTTTTCTTTTAACTGGATTTTTAAATTTTTCGATAGTAATAGCACTTAGGCTTATAAATACCGCTTCACAGTGCTTTCCAGCCCACTCTAAGCAGTTTACAGAGTCAGCGTATTGCCCCCGGCAATCTGGCTCCTCATTATACCAATCTTGGTAGGATGGAAGGCTGAGTCAACCTTGATCTGGTCAGGATTGAATTCCTGGCAGCGGGCAGAATAATGGATGGATGGATGGATGGATGGATAGAAGGAAGGAGAGGGAAAAGGAAGAGCAATAGCGCCAGTACTTGGACTTATATACTGCTTCACACTCCTCTCTAAACGGTTTACAGAGTCAGCCTATTGCTTGTATGCTGTACAACTTGTATACTGTACAATCAGGCATGGAAACGACAACTATCTTTTCCCGAAGCACAATGGGTTGTGATGTAAAGAGTCCCCTTCTGGATGGAAGCACGAGGTTCTAAGCCGCAAAACAGCTCCTGACTTTGGAATGAAAATCCCAGGATGGCCCAAAACGGCAACGATGGGGAAGGCCACCACCAAGCCTGGTCCTTCCATAGTATTTCTGCTCTCGCTTCCTGCAGTTTTTTTCTTTCAAAAGGGGGAGGAAAGGCCAAAAGCCTCAGCTGCCCTTGGGTTAATAGGAGAGGCCTCCCTGAAAAGTGGAAGTAGCAGCAGCCCTGGGAAGGCTCAGCACAGAAGGCTGGAGCTGTTAAACGGAAGGAAAACGGAAACTGAACGCAGAGTTTTAGAAGCAAGTTTTTGATAAAAGTCAGAGCGGGAAAAGGCAGCGAGGAGAGGAGGCCAAGATGAATTTTTATAGAAGGAGATATTAAAAATGCAACTTCCGCCCAGTGGAAACAACTGAACAAAAAAGTCTGATGAAATCCTGGGAAAAACTTTAGAAAAAAGGACTCGTATAACAGATCTATTAGGCAGGTGGTTCTTAAACTGTCACTATGGATTAGGTGACACTGACCTGGAAAAATGGAAGAACAAAACTCACTTGAAACCTGGAGCACAGACCTGTATAAAGGCTTTGGCTTCACTGTGCATCTATGGTTTCTTTTCCTGTTTACATTAGAGGCTAATCTAGCCTCATCAGGTCTGAGAACAAAGAGTTGATTCTTGAATAAATCAGCCTTTCTCAAATTGAACAAGAGAGAGGGCTGCCAGAATGCCAGGCACACGTGTTTTCCACACAGGTATTGATGCAAATGTATGCTGAGTGCAAAGCAGTGGAGAGTTTAAGAGAAGTTTAAGAGAAGCTGCCTTTGGTAAACGACAATGGCTATCTTCAAAATAAAACCCAGATTTCAGTAATTATATAAAAATAAGCAACTCATTCATTTGATGGGGAAAAAAATCATTTTATCGGCAGGAAGAAGAGTTGATTAAATGGTCTCCAATTAAAAAGTTTGTGTTTATAAAGTGGCGAAGTTTAAGAATCCTTCTGTTAAGAACCCCTCTCAGAGCGCTGAGATTTACAAACAAGTCTGGTAGGAAGTCTAAGCAGTCCTGTCACTATAAAAGGACAACTTCTATCTGGAGACCAAGAATTCAACAACGGCTACTGAGCCCCTTGCAAACTCAGTAACTGTTGACTAGGATGCGTACTGCTTTGTTTCATTCTCAGAACCAAGTGACCACTGAAATGGACCTGCTAGCCCATTCCAATGGCTACACCCTGCCTGTACTGAACTATCGACTTCTTGCTTGACATATTATAGACTGGGGTGCTGCCTGACTCCCTCATTGGATGTGACCGATGTATCTCCTGGAGATGTCATGATGGGAGTTACCTAATTCAAATCTTTGAAAGGATGTATAGGACAAGCTCATGGCCAGGGTTAAGTGAGGCCTGCCTGTAACCCGGCCCCATGCCATACTGTGCTGTTTACCTGGTAGGCAAGACCCTGATTTTTCCTAACTAAGTAAGTTTATCTTTTTAAAATTGACAGGGAGATTTAACGCCGTTTTTGGTCTATGGTAACTTGTTTCATATTCAGGGTTTCATTGCGCCTTGACTCTAAGCCCCCTGGGAGCTGGCAAAGGGCAGAGAATAAAAACCCTCCATGAAGACCACAGAAGCAATTTTGCATTTGGCCAGGCAAATTATCCCAGGACTGAGCATTACGCTTAACCGCTAAGAGGCAAGCAGCCCCGGATTGCTTTTGCATTCAGAACTGGTCGTCCGCTAACAGGGCGAGGCCTGAGGTTCCACTAAGTTCCACCAGGTGGGCAGGGCTGGGGCATCCAAAGCTTATTCCTCCTCACCCCCCACCCCGGATACCCCTAGCGCGGGCCTTGTTCAGATCAGGGACACAGCCACATTCAGAGGGGCCATTCCATCCAAGGAGAGATTTTTGGGCAAGGCTCCTACCCAACTGCCAGATGGGTCAGCCTGCCAGCCCAACTAGGCACGGCACTCATCGTCTCCGGGGAAGGGAGGGGGGCCTTCAGGCCAAAGAGCTGCCTGCCCCTCCCTCCTTACCTCCTTCTGGAGAGGAGCCACGTATTCCCAGCTGTTGGTTTGGGGGTTGTATTTTTCCACCTCTCGAAGGTCCTGCCGGTAGTTGCGCCCAGCCACCGCATAGATCGCCCCGCCCACTGCGCAGACAGAGAGATCCGCATGCTCCTGCTGCAAGGGCTGGATCTGGAGCCACTTATTGAATCTTGGGTCATACCTTGCAAAGAAACAGGACAGACAGATTCCCCAAGAGGGTTAGAGGGGTGGGGTCTCAAGCACAACTCTAATCTCCGCCCACCCACCCATTTCCCACTATAGGGACCAATGGAGGCCACCAGCATTTCTTGGACTCGGCCTGTGCAAATCACAACTGTCTCCCCCTAAGCAACTGAGCAGTGGCCCCTTGTCTTGTATGTTCTCTTCTGCTGCCACCCCAGTCCGGTTAGTCACCATCCCTGGCGGCTTCCAAACCATTTCTGTTCCACAACAGCCGTCCTCTTTCTTGTTCTGTTCAAACAGCGCACTACTAGAACAGTTGGGCTTGCAATCTTTTCATTACCAAAATGGATCTGCTCCTGTTTCCCACCTGAGAAGAGGTGTTGAAGAACCTAGCTAGAGTAACTGAGCCATTAGGCCTTTTAAGGCAGCTCTGGGATAGTTGGGAGGGCCCTGGGCCTATTTCCCCAGGAACTGAAGACACCGCAGGCACTGGGAATAGGGGCAATTTATACATTCCTGAAAGGGATTCTCTTACCTCCAACATCTGGATTCTGCTCGAAAACCTCGAACGTTGTTATCTCCGCCAATCAGATATACAAAATTGTTGAGGACAGCTATTCCCTGATTGGACATTCTTGGAGACAAGGCTGTTGTGAAATGCCCCCATTCGTCCAAAAGTGGGTTCAAGTACTGGGCTTGGTTGCTGAGGGCCGTAGATGAGGTGGAGTGCATCCCCCCAAAGCCTACCACACAGTGGAACTCCGACCTCAGTTGTGTGTGCATATTCTGAAGCACCGGCTGGAAGCACTCGTTCTTATGGTACATTAGGGCATTAGCCACTGTCTCCTTTAACGGACAGGAACTTAACTTGTTGTGGAGTCTCTGCAGAATTTGGAACTCCATCAGAGGAAAACGGACCGTCTCCAGCAGCTTAGGAGGCTCCATCAGGGAAACCTGATCTGTCTCCAGTTCTTCTGGCGTGTAATGGTAAAGGAGGGCCCCTTCGTAGACCTCGTTCTCAGAGTTCACCTCCAAGAGGTTACTGTTGAGGAGGGCGTAGACCTTCTCCAGGGGAAGTTGGCGGTAGGTCTCTGTCTTTGAGAGGGTAACAAAGTTTTTCAGAAAGTAGGCATCCAGCTTCTCTGTCAGGTAACACAAATCAAAGAGATCAGCCAGTCTATACATGTCCACAATGTTCTCATCATCCACCCAAAGCATGAGGAAGTCACAGCAGAACTGGATGATCTCGGAGATCTACAAAAGAGGAGAAAGGCACAAAGGGACAGGAAAGAGATATGAGAAGGAGCAATTCTGGGCCTTCAAAATAACGCACCTAATCTTTGTAATTGCACATTTCTGGTAAATTCATAGATGGGATCAAAATAAATTTAATCTGTAAGTCTCACCATTGCAAAAAAAATCATCTGTTTGATGGATTTGAGATCAGCCTACCGACAAAACTTTATTAGCCATGGAACATTCACGCAAGAAAAGGGCAGTTAATCCTTTTTCCCAAGTAGCGGCCATTTCAGTCATCAGGGCCATGCAAGAACAGAATAGGAGCGGAACCGAGCAGGTTTCCATGGGGCCAATTCTCTGACATCTATATTAACACGATCATTGCGAGATTATTACCAAAAGCTTGGATAATAAACATGCCAAATACCCAACACTAAATTTATATGAGAAAAACAAATGCAAATGTAACCCAGATTCTGAATACTTCTAGGAAGTCAACCAGACTGAAATATGGTGAAGAAATTACCTTGTTGGATGGCATCTCTTGCCTTTTGAAATGAATGGTTTTGTGTTACAGGTGCCAAGCAACTCTGGGCCGGTAACAAGGATTAAAATCATCCCATGTGAAGAAAATGTCAATACCGTGTAACAAAGGAGAGGAAGCAAGCATACAAGCCATAATTGTACAGCAGGATCATCTCACTTCCTGGCTCCGCTCTTGGGAAAAGGACCACCTTCCTCGATGTTTTTTTGGCAAGGGGGTCGCCATAGGTTGCTTCCTCAGGCTGAGGGATAGAAGCAGCCCTAAGTCCCCAAGCTGGCTTTGTGCCTGAGGCAGGGTTAGAAACCTGGTTCCTATAAAGTGGTGTATGTTAGGTATAGCATTGGTCACCTAACTAGTTTGGGTAAGATAATATATATATAAGCTATGATTCTTAGTTTGAGTGTGTTACTTTAAATGCAAAGCATGTAATTTGGGTGTGGTGTGAAAACACCATAAGAGGGAGCAAGAGATGCTGATGAGACGCTGATGAGACGCTGACGATTCCCTGACGCTTTGCTGGCAATTACTGGAGTTGCAGAAAGGAAGAGAGGAGTTTCTGAGTTTGTGCATATCTCTCTCTACTGCGAGGAGATATATCACCGGACTGTTATTTTGTAAGTGTACTGACCTCTCATTTTCGACACTGGAATTTGCAAATGAATAATCCCTGGACGGACTGAAATAAGTGAATGATATATGGACTGTTTTGACTATGCTTTAACTCTTGCTGGAATAAAACTACTTTAATTGGCACTGTGTATGGTTTACTGAGTGTAAGCTACACAACACGATATCTCACATATTTTGCCTGCCTGCCTGACTGCCCTGCAGATCTTGCTAGGGGTATATTCCTAACAGTGTTATTTGATTGGCAGGATCAGAAGCATCCCCATCCTGTCAGAACATACAGGATGGGAGAAGAGAAACCATCAATGATGGTTGTCCCCTTGCCACGAAGGGCTGAACACCAGCACCTTGGCTTGCCCTTAGCGTCCGATGTAGCTCATACATTAGCTACTCTGTGTACCAAAGTGCACCCGTGACCATGTGCGCCACCACATTCTGGGCTTCTGAATGCTCTTTCTAGCCAGATTCACTGTACGCTGGATTACAACAGTCTGAATGTGGGTAGCCTTTTCTCTCCACAGCAGGCACAACTGTTGCACATATACCAATGTTCCCCACTCCCAGTACCCCGAGTTGGCCCACATAAAAGAAATCTGTAGAAGGGACTCATTATTCCTTTCATGACATACCTAGGTAGGATCAATGCCACGCCCGGGTACTGGCTAGGGGATCCAGATAATCTGGTTCCTCGAAGACCCTCTGCGATTATCTAGCACTGTTGGTCCAGTGATGCCTCTTTGAGGGAGAGATGGACCACTGCTTCTTGAACATCCCTCACCCAAGCATGAAATTATCACTGCTTGGGTCCTGGCGTTCATTATCTCCCAGGAGGCCTCTGACCAACCTTGGGGGAAATGGCTCTCATTCACCGACCGCCACCCCGTCCTGAGGACCCCGTTCCCCTCGAGCTTCACGGCATTCATGCTCTTCTCAGATAACTAAACCAGTTTGTGTCTGAGTCACCTCAAGAGAACATGCATAGTTGGGCCTACGCTTAGACAGGGCCCAAGCGATTATTCATCAAGGACTCGGTCTAATCCTCTCAGCAGCTCTGCAGATGTTCCTCTTGCCCCTTCCTTCCTAGTTCAGATCAGGTCACCTTAACGGCAGCTGTTGGTTAGCACCCAGCAGATGAAATAAGAGGGGAACAATAATTATATTCTGTTACCTTTATTACTACAACGCAGTCCTTAATGTAGGCTCTTATACATGTTAGGCCAGATTCCCTCATCTCTCTCCAGTGGTGCTCCGGGTGTCTCTTCTGTTGTTTCATTTCCTAAAACTCTTTTGAAAAACCAATGAACTCTATGAGATCCCTAAACAGGGAGAGGCCCAGAGGTGTCACGTCACCTTCTCATTCTAGGTAGCGACTAAGGCCTCCACTGGAATTCTGCCGCAGAGCCGCGGGGAACTCTCCCTGAATCCCAGTGGAGTCTTTCAGGGAAGGCCGACTGAATAGGATCACCTCCCTAATGGGCCAAGCCACCCCAAAGGGATCCAGAGCAGTCAGGGAACGGTCAGACCATGACAAGGGGTCAATATTAACCTTATTTATTTCATCTATTTCTATCGCTGCTCAGTTCAACAAGGACGCTCATTCTTTATATTCAGATGTCACCTCAAGATAAAAGCCCAGATCAAAAGTGGCCCGCAGTGCACATCAGGCCCCCAATGGCATGAATTGCGTCCGGGGTGGCCATGAATGCCCGAGCTGCCGAGGGACACAAAATCTCTCAGCGCGCAAAGACTTGGAAATTCTGCCACCAATGGGGGAAGGGGAGCCATTGTGCTGTGGAGAGGCTGCTGGCCACAATCTCATCGGGGTCCTGGAGCCCAAACTCACCAACAGGATCTCAGACCCAGTAAGCTGTGGGGCCTCTGAGTGCCTAAGACAATAATAATTCACTGCTGCAGCCGTTGCCATACCTGAAACCCAGGCAGAGGCCTCTTCCAAGAGGGGAGTGTCCATCCTAGCTCATGTAGGCACATCAAGTTGACTCTCTCCTCCATGATAAAATCCTGGATGAGGAAGGCCCTTTTACTGCAAAATGACCTGGTATTTAGAAGCAGCCCCTGGAGCCGAGGATCTGTTGACCTGCATCAGGGCTGAATCCAGGGAGCCAGAATAGGCCCTCCGTGCACCTTTCCCTGAGAACGGTCCCGCCGTATCTCCTTCTGCCCGTCAACCTGAGATCACGGGACTCCCTTCCCTCCGTGAGCCGCTCTCCCTCTTCCTAGCAGCCCTTCCAAGTTCAAGGCATCCTCCTGCCAATCCTGACGGAGCCTCTGGGCTGCTTCTCTTTCAGCATCCGGGCCCCTTGGACCCACCGCAGGCCCCAAGAGGGCTAGACCGGCCCAGCTTTCCAAGCTGGACAATTCTAAAGCCTCTGATCTACGGACCCAGCTTGGGCTTCTTCACCACTGGGCCTCTCTGGAGAAGGGCCAGGGATCCCCGGACATGGCACTGCATTTTGACCAGCGGCCAGCCCTCCCTAATTCTGCCCACAGGCCGAGATCCACTGGGGAGGCCTTCCTGAAGGGCAGAAAAGGGAGATATAGGGGAGCTGGGACACTTTTCTTCACCACACAGCGAGGCGGCAAGATCCAAAATGTGTGTGTGTGTGTGGGTGGGTAGGGTACCCTCATGAGGACCATAGAGGCAGATTTCACTATGGTCCCAGTGGATTTGGGGATCTTTATTTATTACTTTATCACGTAAAAGAATTTCAAAGATCCAAAACTTTTAAAGCCATTTTTCATCACACCAGTAGCTCACACGTTAGACAGATCCCTAACTGCCTGGACTATGGATGGGCTCATGGTGCCGTTCTTGAGGAGTGTGTGGTGTGGCAGAGCCCAGGCCAACAAAACTATCTGATCTCCCTTAATAAAGGAGCCGCCTTCCTTCCCTAACACATCTCACATCTCGTTTAGAGCTGCCAAACCTCACCTGTAGCTGACAAGATGCAGCGAGAATTTCTTGCACATTGTTGAAGCCAAGTTCCAGGTCCGAAGTGTAGATGAAATTCAGGATTTTACACATGGCATTGTAAGAGATGCCCTGAATATGAATTTCTTCCTGTTCCATTTCTCTGAGTCCGCCAGCAAACATTCCCCTGCAAAAGGAAAGATCTTCTTTCAGTTACTTCTCCCAATGAAAAGTATAATGGACAATAATTCCATAATGCGGTGTTTTTAAACTCGTCCTTGCACTGCCCTATTTCCTATGGAGATGGCAAGGCGAGATGTGCTGACAGGAGGACCCTGATGGTCCACTCAGGCATGATACAGATGATATGCCAGGCTGGGATCCACAACGTCGCCTCCTCCGCACACAACCCACTTGCCACTTCTGGGACTTCTCCCTGAGTCGTCATCTTCGCTAAGCCATAGCCGAGAGCCCGAGTGAGACCAGGATGACCGAGACACAGGACAAAGGCCCAGAATCCACGGCCTTAGTACATGGGAAAGAGAACCTGAACTCCATTCAAAGCCAGGTTGCATGAACAGGTGCCCAATGCTCCCGGTTACAGGAAGTGAAAGCTTGGCTCTATTCTGTGCAGGTGAGGTTCTCAAGAATCTGGAATCCCACCCCTCGCATTTTAAGGGGGGCAGACTGTGGCGCATAAGGGAAGAACTGCCAGGATTGCGGTGGGGAGGGAAGACCAGGAGACTAAGTCATGGGAGGAAGGGAGCATATTTAGTCCACAGATTAAAAGGTCAGATAAAGGTTTCTCCAATCCAGTCATATCCAACCCTGGGGGGTGGTAGTCATCTCCATCTCTTGGCCGAGGGAGCCAGCATTATCTGAAGATATTTTCGTGGTCGTGTGACCAGCGTGACTACACAGTGAGGCACATGGGATGCTGTTACCTTCCCACCAAAGTGGTACCTATTTATCTACTTGCACTTGCATGCTTTTGAACTGCTAGATGGGCAGGAACTGGGGCGGGTAATGGGAGCTCACCCCATAGTGTAGCATTCAGGTCTCAAACCCGGGCTGTCGGCTTTCCAACTGACAAGCTCAGCATTGATAATCACTGAGCCCCCATACTCCCAAGCTACAGATTAAAGGGAGGCACAACTACAGCCCGCACAACTGGAGACGGAAGAGGGCAAATGCTGTTTCCTCCAGGGAATTGTGCCACAATTAACTTCAGGAAAGCACACTGCAATTTTAGGTGCCCGTTGTGAGAGCTGTTTGTGTAAGAGGATACACTGATTTAGTTACTTGAAGTTCTTTCTAGGTACGGCTGTCTAATTATGGGATGACAGGCCACGTCAGCATCCTGCACTGAAAAGAGCTTCTTCGTTCTTCCTTTGACTGATTCCACCGCAGAATTTTGTAAAGGAAGACACAGACCTAACCTTGCCAAAGCAAAGGACCAAGCAACACTCATGTTTTGCAAATGCTTCTTAAATAGGCAGAAACAGGATTACAGGTAAGAAGCGGGAAGACAAATGCTAAATTTGGTTTGATAAATTTGATTAAATCTAATGATCCAATGAGATGCAGCTTTGCTTAATCATCAAGTCAGAGTTTGCCGGTTTCAAACAGCCGTGTTTTACTTTTCCACTGCTCCTAGCTCCTATCCAGCAATTTCAGAATTAGTTTCGTCATAGGCACAGACCTGAAGTAATCACAGGATGCGGCTAGGAGGATGCGATGAGCCTCGATGGTCTTCCCCTCTACGTGCAGAACAACATCAAAGAGAATGCCACGGTCCCGGAGAGCCCCCAGGCCACTCAGCAGGGTCTGGGAGTGCCCAGCGCTGTGGTAGGTCTTGCTGGAGCACTTCTTGGCGAAAGGCTCCAGGGGGATCTTGAGCGGCTCCGTCTCCTCCTGCTGACCCGCCATCCTGGGCAGAACCTCCTTGAGAATCCGAGGGCACAGCAACTGGGGTTCCCCGAGGAACAACTGGTTTCAGTTAGGCTGATTTCCTCGTTCCAAAACTTTCATTTGTGCCCATTGCCAGGAACACAAATTGCAGGCTCTTATCTACAAAAAAAAGAGATGATGGATGGAACCCAACCCTTTTGGCACAAAAAGGCAGCCCAATGCTATCCTCCCCCAAAAAAACCCTGGGCCATCAATGGGCTTAGTGCAGTGGTCCCCAACCTTTTTGTGCAGCGGCCCAGTACCGGCATCACAAAATCATCCGCGGCCGGTACCGGCATCAGCACGCATGGCAAGGCGAGCCGAGTGACCGTCCAGCCAGCCGTCCCCCGCTTCTCCCGCCACCTTCAACTCCTCCTTTGTACCTGTGTCGATGGGCTTGCGACGGCTTTGGGACGGTCGCTCGCTCGCCTTGCCATGCGTGCTGAAAGAATCCTCACGCCTTAGTTTTGTTCAACGCCGCCCCCGCTTTGATGAAACTAAGGCGCGAGGATTCTTTCAGCACCCAAACGCCGCTTCAACTGGAAAAGCTCACTGGAAGCACTTTTTCATCAAAACAAGATGGCAGCGCCCAGCAAACCGGTGGCCCGGTAGAAATTGTTCCACGGACTGGTACCGGTCTCCGGACCGGTGGTTGGGGACCCCTGGCTTAGTGGCTCTAAAAAGGCATGGAAGGCTGGTGGTCCTTCACACAGAAGACGGTTTCTCGACCACTTGTATAGTCTTTGGCTCACCCCATCTTGCCTCAGAGGCAGCCTAAACTTATCTGTAGCTGTTCTGGTGTCATTTGCCCCCCTTCCATTGACACAACCCTTGTTGCACAACCTAGGACCCCTCATGGAGGATGGGAGTCCGGGGACGACATTAGGCTGCTTTCATCTTCAGTCAATGGACCCTGTCCCCAGCCCTTTTGGCCTGGCCAAGGGAGAAGGCAGAGACCTGACCAGCATTCTGTAACAGCCATTTAGGTGTTGTTCACGTCTGGAAGAGCGCCAAACTATTTTAAATAGTTTTTAGATGGATTATCTGCACACTTTTTAGTCAGGTTTCAGGTTTGGATATGGTTCAAAATGGCATTGGTGACACTCGTGGATGTTCTCTGGCTGGAGCTGGATCGACGTGTTGCATCCATCCTTTTTCGTCTTCTCAATGGCTTTCAATACCATCAACTACGGTAGCCTGGTGGGCCAACCTAGGGAGTTCGGGTTGGGATGCATAGTTCTGCACTGGTTCACCTCTTTCCTCCAAGGTCAATCCCAACCAGTGTTGATAGGGAGCAGGAGGCCCAGCTCTCAGCCCCTCCTTTGTGAGATGCCACAGGGCTCCCCCTACTCCTGTTTAACATCTACATGAAACCATCGTGTGAGATCATCCATCAACACAGGATGAGGTACCAATAGTATGCTGATGATCCCCAGCTATATACCCAAGATGGAGTGAGTGGACACCCTTTTGTAGTGCCTGGAGGCTGTGGGGGCCTGGATGGATAACCATAGCCTTCAGCCAAGCCCTGGTAAGATGTAGTGGCTATAGGCCCTTTGCATCCAGGAGTTTATTAACTTTGGTCTTAGATGAGATTCCACTAGCCCATATAGACATGATGTGTAATCCGTGGGTGCTGCTGGACTGATAGTTCCTCCTCCAAAGCTGGTGGCAGCTATGGCCAAGAGGGACTCTTCTCAGCTCCATGTGGTGGGCTAATTATGCCCTTTCCTGGATAGGGAGGACCTTCCCTCGATCACTCATGTCCTGGTCATCTCCCGCTTGGACTATTGCAATATGCTCTATATGCAGCTACCCCATGCTGGTACAAAAGATGGCCACACAGCCAATTTTAGGGATCCAAAGAAGTGTACATAACAACTGTGCTCCATGAGCTGTATTGGGTGCCGGTTTGCTTCCGGGTCAAATTCAAGGTGTTGGTTGTGACCCACAAAGCCCTATGTGGCATAGGCCTAGGCTAACTATGAAACTGTCTTTGTCCCATTACATCAGCCCATCCCATCTGGTCAGGCAGGGAAGGTATGTCGCAGGTCCTGACAGTTAAAGAACTCCCACTGGCACAGTCTAGGAAGAGGGCCGTTCTCTGCCATTGCTCCCACCTGTGGAATATTCTTACCCTGGCAGTGAGGCAGCCCCCAACTCTCTCCTTCCAAAAAGGAGTGAACCTGTGGCTCTGTGGCCTTGCAGGGGTAGCCCTGGGGAGTACTCACCCGTGGGCTGGTTAATCCTCCCTTCACCTTTCAACTAATTTAAATTCCTTGCCTCCCTTTAATTTTTTTCAACTTTTATATACATTGTTTTACATTTTAACGTTTTTCTGTACACTGTCCAAAGTCCCTCTTAATGGAGGTGGGCAATTCAGAAATGTAACAAACAAATATATGACCTTCTGAAACAGAACTACTCCTTTCTTGCCAAAAAGCTTTTGGTGGCTGTTTCTCCCTGGTTCTGTCCCAAACATTTCCTGCTGGGGAATGGCTGAGAATAATATTTTAGGAGGTGTAATGCTGTTGATGTCAAGAGGTAGATAACGATATGATTGGCTTTAAAGAGGATGAAAATGAAGTGTAAAAATGAAGCTGTTGAAGGTTGCAATTTAGATGGTATATATTGAGAGAGGTTAAAGCAGCAGTGTCAAATTCATGATGTCACATCACGTATTGCAATTTTGTTCCCTTCACTAAAACGCGGGTGGGCATGGCCAGTGTGTCACGAGTTTGACACCTGTGTGTTAAAGCAGGGGTCTCCAACCTTGGCCACTTTAAGCCTGGAGGACTTCAACTCCCAGAATTCCCCAGCCAGCTGGCTGGGGAATTCTGGGAGTTGAAGTCCTCCAGGCTTAAAGTGGCCAAGGTTGGAGACCCCTGTGTTAAAGCATGATGCAGTGAATAGATATGGATTCAGAAAGTTTTGCAAGAATGTGGAGTTTAAGATGTTCTGCTGAATGCAAAGAGCGGCATTTGATGAAAATAAAGTTTGTTGTAAATGCAGATGAGATGCCTGGCAACGTTTAGCGCTGAGAGACGATGTCCCGTTGCTGGGAAGAATATAGTGTGGATTAAAAGCACATGAAACGCTTGCGGGGAGACAAGAGACGCGCAGCTTCTTCGGAGACAGAGCTGCTCCTGGCTCAGTGGCCAAGCGGACTGGCCTGCCTTTCGAGCCGGCTTTGGGGGCCGTGGGTCTTCCTGGCTCCGTCCCACCTGCAGACTGTGTGTACGGCTGGCCTTTGATCCCCCCCGCCCGACCCCAGCACCATTGGGGGCTTTCCTTGGGCTGTTCCCGGGCGCCTCCTCTCCCTCGGGAGCACCGGGGAAGCCCTCCCGACCCCCACCCCCCGACCCCGCTTCAGCCCAGCAGAGCCAAAGAGCCCCAGGCGGTGTCTGCACCCAGCTGCACAAAGAGGGCCCGCTGGAATGGGGGGGCAGGGACCCCCATGAATGGGGGGTTTTCCTTCCAACGGAGATTTCCCCGACCCCCGACTCCCTCCTCCGGCTCCCGACCTCTCGGCGGGGCTTCCGGGCCTGGGACCCGCCTGGGAGCCCTGCTCGGCAGCTCCCTGTGAAGGGGCTTCCCCGCAGGAGGCTCTCCCGGCTCCCTCCAGCCTCCCGGGCGAAGTCCGCCGCCCCCACCCCCGCGGCCTCTCTCCCGCCACAGCCCAACGGCCTCGCCGCCCCTACCTGGCCGGAGAAGGGGAAGGAATCCCCTGCGGTCCCGCCCAGCGCCGCCAAAGCCCTTCAACCCACCCCGGAATAGGCCGGGCAGGAAGCGCCCCTGCGGAACTCCGCTTCCCGGCATGCCGCGCGCCGCCCCCCACCCCCCCCACCACTTCCGGCGGCCCTGCGGAAGAGGAGGAGGAGGAGGAGGAGGCGCTCTAGCTCGGGCGCCCGTGGCGGCGGCGGCGGCGGCGGCAGCAGCAGCGGGATGGAGGATAGCGATTGGCGCAGCGCCAACTTCCGGCAGAAGCTGGTCAGCCAGATGTGAGTGCGGGGCCGGCGGGGGGGGGGTGGGGCCTGCGGAGCGGCTCGGGGAGCCCCCAGTGGCCCCACCTCTGGGCCGGGGAAAGGCGGCCGGCCCGCCCTGAGGACCCCCCGCCACCACGCAGCTGCCTGCCGGGCCCCGGTGGGAGGCAACGCAGAGCCCCCCCCACCGCCCGCCCTCGGATGGGGGGTCCGACAGGGAAAGCCGCCCCCTGTTTCCCCCCGCGCCTTCCCTGCAGGGAGAGCCAGGTGGGAAGTGGGGGCCGGAGCGGCCTGGCCCGCCTCGGAGACAGGCCTGCCCGGATAACCTCCAATGCAGGCGGACGGAAGGCGGCCCGTTGCGAACTCTTGCCCGGAAATCGTGTGGTGGGCCGGGGGTCTCCAACCTGGGCCCTGTAAGCCTGGCGGCCTTCCCCTCCCAGGATCCCCCAGCCAGCCACGTTTTAGGCCGGGTCTCCTGGGGACCCAAAGGCGCCTTCCTGCTTCTGTGCAAACCCCCCAAATCTGACTTCATTGTAAAACAGTCCTGGGGGGTGTCTGTGTCGTCCCCCCCCCCAGGACTGTTTTACAATGAAGTCAAATTAAACTTCCCCGGGCCTTTGGGTCCCTAGATGTGCCCAAAGCTTTGGGGTTCCTTTTGCAAAACTCACCTCGCCTTTCATTTTCTGAAGGCGATGGAGGATATTTATAGGCCGAATGCCGCTCTGGTTCAAGGAGCCGTGATTCGTGTCCCCTTCAAGCGGCGCCAA
Source organism: Pseudonaja textilis (assembly GCF_049901715.1). Lineage (NCBI taxonomy): Eukaryota > Metazoa > Chordata > Lepidosauria > Squamata > Elapidae > Pseudonaja > Pseudonaja textilis. The sequence continues at coordinate 11,196,563 of NC_142004.1, forward strand.
GCAGATGCCTCTTGTGTCGCCTTTATCGTTCAGTCCAGCCACAGAAGCATTGCAATAGTAGAACTCCGATGCCATAATCAGATTTGTGGGGTGAAAGTGGGAGATAAGACCTATGTTTCATTTAAATTTATTTGCAGATGAGATGAGTTTGACCCTCAAGTGCTTCTTATTCAGCTGGCTATACTAAGAAGGAGTTAGACCTGTCAGGACTCCGTTTTTTTTTTTTTATAAATAACATCTGGTATTTTTCACATTCCCCTCAAAACACAAAAAAAGGCTAGTTTGGGTGGCTTACCACAATAAAAAATGATTTTTGTTTTTTACTTTCCCCTGGGAAGCTGATGCAGCGCATAAAAGAAAAGCACATTCCTGCTACATCTTTGGTTGCTTCAGTTGCTGGGACCCCATTCAAACTGAGCAGTCCCTGAAATTTGTCATAATCAACACAGAATATTTTCTCCTGTAGCAGCAAACAACAGTGGCAGTAATCAAGGGGATCCCAGCCTTTGATGTTTATGGGGTTTTTCCTCCTTCTGTTGCACCATGTCTGAGTCTCTGAGACTGCTTGGGTTCATCCTTGCAGTTTCCTTGGAAAGAGTTTCCCCTTGCCTCCTTGGTAGGGCTGAGAGAAAGTGACTGGCCCAGGCAGAACTAGAACTCACCGCCTCTCCGTTTCTAGCCTGATGCGTCCACCATGACACGAAGTCTGAATGGTTTGCGCTTAGTTGTGCAGGCCTTTCTGATCCTGTGTTAATTTGCCTATATTTGTGTCTCTCGCCCTTGGAAGCTGGCCCTAGTAATATATGGAAACCACAACCTGAAACGGTAAATGAAGACACTTGCGGTAAAGCCCTCTATCTAACTGGAGGAGTCCAGGATCCTCAGCTTTGATGGGGGGAGGGGGGGTCCTTTGATCCCCCTCTCCGATCCGACCCATTGAGATGCCCTGACCCAGAATTGCTCCTGCCACAGAAGACTTTTATCCCCGTGAAGAAAAGTGGATGCAGGGGCTTTGTAGCCCAAGGGAGCCGGTGCAACTGCAATGCCCGGCGCTGTCCCAGCTGCTTGCTGCTGCTTTTAGGCAAGGAAGCATCCTTCTGCAAGGCAACTGGCTGGGTCTGGATCCTGGGCTGTGCTACCGGGGAAGCGAATGGGGCTGGTGCAGGAGAAGCCCAGCATCCACTCAGGAAAGAGCCGCCTCGGTTCACATCCAAGCCCTGACCGGCAGCGAAGGGCTTTGGCCACCAGTCTTCCCAGGAGTTTCCTGGGGGAAAAAAAACGACTGAACAAAATCCAAAGCTGTTTTCAGAGTGTTTTCTGGCATGAAGAGAAGCCAGGGAAGCGCCAGGCCCATTCCTAAATATTGGGGAGTTGTCCCAGGAGCCCCTGCAAAGCTGAGCTTGCCTCTTTGTTTCTTGCAGCGAAGAGGCCATGAGGAAGGCTGGCGTGGCTCATACTAAGACCAGCAAAGAAATGGAAAACCATGTTTTCATGAAGGCCAAAACGCGGGTAAGAAGTTCCTTTTCTTGCTGGGTGGAGGGGGGAAACAGGTGGGAGGGTGGCCCTTGCAAGGAGAAGCTGGCTGGCTGGTGGCCCTAAAGACGAGGCAGCCTCCACACAGGAGTTCCCTCTGGGGGCACCCTGCTCTTGGCCTGGGGCCACGGAGGAAGGGGAGGTCTGTGTAGGCTGGGATGGATGTTTCTGGAGAGGAGGCTCCGCTTGGATGTTGGAAATGCTTCTTAAGGGGAGGAGGTTCTCCTCCCCACCCCCAGGCCAACAGGAAGCCCGGCCTAGTGGTGAAGGTGCCCGAGTAGGAGCAGGGAGACTGCAAGCGGCTGGGAAGCCGAAGGGTCAGAGCAGGGACGCTGCGCCCTCCCCCCCTTCCTCCAGCTGAGCCGGCTCCCCCTCCGTCACTGCACCCTGAAGTGAATGGGGGATCTGCCCCTCCCAGCTCTTGGGCCAGAGAGGTCCTGGACCGCAAGGCAGCGCAGGAGGGTTTGTGACGGTTTCTGAGCCCCATGGATCGAGGAGATAGGAGAGCAACAGCCGGGTTCCACTGGATCCAGGGAGAGATCCCCGGAACCCACCCACCCAAGCCCTTCGGCTCCGGTGGTGGCTGCTTCTGCCTGGGCCACCCTCCCACTCCTGGGGCCTTTCTCCCCTGCCCCACAAAGGCCTGCAGGCCCAGCCGGATGGGACAAGAAGTCCCATCAGCCCTCGCCTGCCCCCCCCCGCCCCCCGCTGCCTTGCACAGTGCATTTCCCCTTTCTAATTCTAGGACGAATATCTCTCTCTCGTGGCAAGGCTCATCATCCATTTCCGGGACATTCGTAAGTAGCCCTTGGTGTTTCTGTGGACCGGCTTAAGGACGTTTCTCCTGGCTGCCTTGGCCCTGCGTGGGAAGGAGCCAGAGTAGGGAGAGCTCACCTCAAGTCTTCACCCCCACCCAGCATTTCTGCAGTTCGAATTTGGAGCCAGGTTCCCAACAGCTGAGAAAGCAGTCGCTGGGCCTGATCTCGGTTCCCGGAAACCCAAAGGAGAATTGTGTTATGCTGAGCTCGAGGGAGGGAAAGAAGGAAGGAAGAAAGGGAGCTCAAAATGAGGGATGAGAAAGCCAGGCCCACTGTGCCAAGTCCTCTCTTTGAAGGACTACCGCAACTCTGAGGGGGTGGGATACTCTCTTCTTTACCTTTGAGGCTCCTATGGAATAATAGCGGTAATATAATTATTCAGCTCATTTCGGTTGGTCTAATTTTCTTTTCCAGGAATTGAGGGATATTGCCATTAACTCTGAGCCCCCAAACATCGTCGCAAAGGGGACTTTGGGGCCTAGAAGCCCGTTGGAGGAAGAGCCCAAGACTTTAGGGGCTCCAGCCCCCCCCCCCCTTTCTGCATTTCCAGCTATAGATGTAAAAGGATTCCTGCCTTAAAGGAAAAAGACCCATAATCCCCAGCAGAAGCCCTGTTGGCCCAGTCGGGTCGCTCCCTAAATCTGTTGTGTATAACTGTTACCGTTTTTCTTTCCTAGACAACAAGAAGTCTCTGGCCTCGGTCAGCGGTAAGGAGCCGCTCTTCTTTGTCCCCTTCCTTTGCAGGGACGCTTCCCCCCAGGGCCTTTTCTCGCTGAGGAGGCAGGTCCCCTGGGCTGCCCAGAGGGAATGGCCTCTGGAAAGGGCATTCTGACAGCCCTTCAGGCTCCGCCGGGGTGCCCAGAATCAGACCTCTGCTTCACGGAAGACGGGGGGAGGTCTGAGACGGGGGCGGGGCAGGGGCTGACTCTTCCGCTGAGTTGGCGGAGCAGATTCACCTGCCTGTTTTTCTCCCCAGACCCAATGAATGCGCTGCAGAACCTGACGGGGGGCCCTCCCGCAGGACCAGGGGCCATGGGGATGGCTTCCCGTCCTCAGGGAGCCTCCCTGGCCGGTATGAGTGGGCTCGGGGCCCCCATGGGACAGCCGATGAATCTCCCAGGGCAGCAGCCTCCCGGACCTGCCGGGATAGCCCCTCACGGCATCCCCAACCTCCCTGCCGCCAGCCAGCCAAGTAAGTGTTTGGGGCAGGCCCCTGGCTTTGGGGGAGGCTCCCTCTGACGGGGTTGGGATTGGCAGTGGGGGCGTGGCCTCCCCCAGAACTCGCCCACTTCACTTCCATGGAGGAATGCAGGAGTCTCTTTTAAGCCCAAAGGCAAGTCCCCTCTCTTCATTATAGGACTCCAAAAGCATTGATGTGATACCCTGTTGTGGCTTACATGTCACCTGAAAAAGAACTGAGTTCAGATACACTTTCAGAGGAGAAACTTAATTAGGACAGCTGTATTACAATTTCTATCTCTTTCCAGATCAGTAGAGGTGTTTGGTCTCTGCTAAATACAATCTATTCAAATATTAGCAAGATAGCATTTTGATTATTATTGCATGAAGATGTTAGGAATTATGGAGAAGGGGAAAAACTCTGGGAAATTATTGGCTTAGATAGATTAAGCAAACTAGTATGGTGCCATTTATTTAAGGTGGACATGCACGTATATACAGTTGTGCTCATAAGTGTACATACCCTGGCAGAATTTATGATTTCGTGGCCATTTTTCAGAGAATATGAATAACACAAAAACTTTTCTTTCACTCATGGTTAGTGGTTGGCTGAAGCCATTTATGATCGATCAACTGTGTTTACTCTTTTAAAATCATAATGACAACCGATACCCAAATGAGCCCGATCAAAAGTTTACACAGCCTGGTGGTTTTGGCCTGATAATATGCACACAGGTTGGCACGAAGGGGTTTGAATGGCTATTAAAGGTAACCATCCTCACCTGTGATTCTGTTTGCTTGTAATTAGTGTGTGTATGTAAAAGGTCAATGAGTTCCTGGACTCCTGACAGACTCTTGCATTTTTCATCCAGTGCTGCACTGACGTTTCTGGCTTCTGAGTCATGGGGAAAGCAAAAGAATTGTAAAAAGATCTGCGGAAAAAGGTAGTTGAACTGTATAAAACAGGAAAGGGATATAAAAAAGATATCCAAGGAACTGAGAATGCCAATCAGCAGTAGACAAACACTAATCAAGAAATGGAAAACAAGGGGTTCTGTTGAAACTAAACCATGATTAGATAGATCCACAAAAATTCTGCCACCACCGCTGGGAAAATTGTTCAGGATGCAAAGAAAACCCCACCAATAACTTCAGGGGAAATACAGGACTCTCTGAAAACGTGGTGTGGCTGTTTCAAGATGCACAATAAGGAGACATTGGCAGAAGGATGGGCTGCGTGGTCGAGTCGCTGGAAGAAGAAAGCCATTACTAGGCAAATGCCACAAAGCATCGTGCTTACAATACGCCAAACAGCACAGAGATAAGCCTCAAACCTTCTGGCACAAAGCCATTTGGAGTAGCTTTTTGGCCACAACCATAAACGCTACATTTGGAGAGGGGTCAACAGGCCTATGATGAAAAGTACACCATTCCTACTGTGAAACACGGAGGTGGATCGTTTTGGTCCGAATTGATGGCAAGATGAATGCAGTCTGTTATCAACATATACTGGAGGAAAAATTGCATTTATCGGCCCGGAAGCTGTGCGTTGGACATATTTGGACATTCCAACATGACAATGATCCTAAACGTAAGGCCAAGTCGACCTGTCATTGGCAACCGCGGAATAAAGTGAAGTTTCTGGAGTGGGCATCTCAGCCTCCTGACTTCAGTATCATTGAGCCGTTTTGGGGAGATCTCAAACGTGCAGTTCATGCAAGACAGCCCAAGAATTTACAGGAAGGTTTGCCAGGAAGTCTGGGCAGAAGATAAAAAGCTTCATCCACACATACCACAAAAGACTTCCAGCTGTCATCGATGTTAAAGGGGGAAATACACCGTATTAAAAACTGGGGTATGTAAACTTTTGATCAGGGTCATTTGGATAGTTTCTGTTATCATGATTTAAAAAGAGTAAGCACACTTGATCGATAATAAATGGCTTCAGCCAACAACTAACCATGAACGAAAGAAAAGTGTTTGTGTTATCATTCATGTTCTCTGAAAAATGGCCAAGAAATCATAAATTCTGCCAGGATATGTAAACTTATGAACACAACTGTACATACATATACTCTGTGTATATATAAGCACAGACACACACGCACACAGGTAGTTTTGGTATGCAATGCCCTATAGCGTCGAGGGAAGAAGTTGAAACAGTTTATGTCAAGGATGTGAGGGGTCTGTAGTTATTTTCTCGCTTGTGCAGCATACAGGTCCTCAATGGAAAGCAGCCTGGTTGCAGCTGTTCTTTCTGCAGTCCTAACTCTCAGTTGAAGTCTGTGTCTGTCTGGTTGGGTTGCTGTGCCAAACTAGACCTAGAGGTGCAGGTGACAGACTCCATAATTCCTCTATCAGCAGCTCCTTGGGCAGTCTGAGCTTCCTGAGTTGGTGCAGGAAGAACGTTATTTGTTGTGCTTTGTTGATGACATATTTGATGTCAGGTGTCCATTTTAAGTCTTGAGATATTATAGAACCTAAAAACTTGAAGGGGTCTACTGTTGATACCGTCTGTAGAATTGTAAGAGGTGGTAGAACAGGAGGACTTCTCCCAAAAACTAACTTTCTAGTGTTTTGAGTGTCTTCAGTTCAAGATTGTTCCAGACACACCATAAGGCTAGTTCTTCCATTTCCTGTCTATATGCAGATTCATTGTTGTTTTGAATGAGACCATTGACTGTTGTATCATCTACAAACTTGAGTACTTTAACAGAGGGATCATTTGAGACACAGTCGTTGGTATAGAGAGAGAAGTGGGGGAGAGCACACAATCCTGCCCCACCCCCGTGCTAATTCTCTGTGATGTGATTTTTGCCTAACTTCACTTGCTGCTTCCTATCGGTTACAAAATTTATGACCCACTTGTAAGTGTGGTCCGGCATGGCTAGCTAATCGGTTTAGTTTACAAGAATATCTGGAATGATGGCATTGAATGCCGAGCCGAAGTCAACCAAAAGGACCCTTGTATAGATCCTTGGAGACCGAAGATGTTGTAGGATGCAGTGCAGAGCCATAGTAACATCATCCATTCGCTCAGTAGGCAAATTGCAAGGGGTCTTAACAGTAGATCCACGATGGTTTTCTGGTGGGCCAGCACTAGCCTTTCAAAGGTTTTCATAACTATGGTCTGTGGTTGTTCAGCTCCTTGATGGAGGGTTTCTTTGGCACCTGGATGGTAGCAGAGCATTTGAAGCAAGAAGAAACATAGCATATCTCTAGTGATTTATTAAAGATACCAGTGAAGATGGGGGCCAGTTGGTCAGCACAAGCTTTCAAGTAAGGATGACTTACCTTGACTGGACCTGGTGCTTTTCCAGGGCTTTGTCTGTGCAATAGATCTCACACATCTTTTTTTCTGTGATCACCAGAGGTGTGGGGAGGGGGGCATCAAAGGGTTAGGGTCAGTTGTAAGCTTGGCTATTGTTCATGTATCTGAGATGGAGATAGGTGACAAGTGGTTTCCTCTCAAACCTACAGTAAAACACATTCAGGTCATCTGCCAGTTGTTGATTCCCTTCAGCATGGGAAGGAGGTTTGCTGTAACTAGTAATATCCCCCCTGCCCCCCAACACACACACACATTTTGCTGGTTCCTTTGTTGAGAGCTGATTCCTCAGCCTTTCAGAGTAGCTTCTTTCTTCTGATCTCCCTTGTGAATACATCCTGGCCTGATCGTGGAGCATTCTCTCTCCTTTCCTATAGGCTTCCTCTTTAGCACGATCTTGCTGCTTGAGTTTAGCTGTGAACCGATGCTTGTTGTTACTGTGTATTTGCAGGTTTCTGGCCAGCACACGTAGGTCTTCACAAAAACTGACATAAGATGTTGCAGTATCTGTGAGTTCATCCAAGTCTGCAGAGGTATCTTGGAAAAAGGTTCCAATCTGTGCAGTCTAGGCAAGCCTGCAGCTTTAACTATGCCTCCTCAGTCCAAAACTTGACTGATTTAATTGATGGTTTTATGGTTTCGTCTATAAACAGGTACAGGGTGATTTGTATAATGACCAGGGTGTCCACAGCTGCTCGTGGTGAAGACCCATAAGCCTCTTTTAACGTTGCATAGCAGTGATCTAAAATATACTTGCCTCTAGTAAGACAGTTGACATGCTGAAAGTATCTTGGCTTAAGTTAGTACTGCTGAAATCTAATGCAATGAGGAGCGAGTCTGGGTATCTCTCAAGCCCAGATAATCTGGTCAGCTAGAGTTTGTTAATGCATTGTTTATGCAAGCTTGTTGAGGAACGTACCTTGCAAATAGAATAAATGTGGAAAACTCTCATGGAGAATTAAAAAGGGTTGCAATTGATGATTAATGCCCATATCACACATCGCAGAATTTCTTTAGTTACATTTTTACCCCACCGGTGGTTGATATAAAAGCAGAGACACCCCCCCCTCCCTTCTTTTTACCAGATGCTTCTGCAATTCTGTCTGCCCTCTGCATCTGCAACCCTGGGATGGGCAAGCCGCTATCATCAGTTGACTCATTTAGACAGGTTTCTGTGAAACAGAGAGCTGCTGAGTTGTAAAAATCCGAGTTGCATCTGTTTACATTCATTTCATCCGCCCTAGTAGCGAGTACATGTAAGTTAGTCAAATAGAGTGAGGGAAGAGGGGCTTTTATTCCATTGGTTCAGACTCCCTGCCCGCTTGCGCCTTCTTCTTCATAGCTGTTGTCTCCTCCTTTTGATTTTGTTTTTCCATTGTCCAGAGAGCTGCCACTTCCAGGATGAGAATCTCCTTTGCATTTGTAAAGACAGGGAGGCTAATGTCCCAGAAAGCTGCCCATTAAAAAAATAATAGCTTGACTTACAACGGTTGGTCACTTGAATATGAAATACGAAGTGAATCCCAGAGAGCAATAAAAAGCTGAAACATCTGTATGGAATATAGGCTAGTCTTTCCCGAGTCTGGATGGAGATCCCACAGGAGCTTGTGTAAAACAAGAAGGCCGGGATCCTGTGGGACTACCAGATCCAGGCAGGCAGACAAGTACGAGCCTGCTAGTAGACCAGAAGGCAGCGGAGGTGACAGATGCAGCAGTGCCAAGTAGTAGCAACCTCAGAAAGATGGACCAAGGCCTGAAGGAGGAACTGGAGAGGGTGTGGAAAGTCAGGGCGTAAGTGGCCACAGGAGCACTTTGGGGCAGTGACTCCTAAGATCCTGCAGAGAGCCTTGAAAGCCCCAAACCCCTGAGACTGAGGAAGACAAGACCACCCATAAGGCCGAGAAGGGTATTTTTTTATACGTACGTTCTCTCGTTTTACATTCCTGAATGCAGTTGCAGGGTTAAAAAAACCCAGTTCAAATATGCGTCTAGCTTAAAAGAACTGTTCGTAGCAGAAGCTAAGCATATGTAGGTTATTTCAAATCCCTTGGTGTCTAACTGCAGTTTCTACTGCAACATGTTGAGCTGCTTTCTGGAGAAGCTCTGCTTATTTAGTAGTGAGGACCTAATTGGGATTAGTGAGAGTAATTCATTATTAGGTGAGAGATTAGCTTCACCTTCCAGGGATGCTGGGCCATTTCAGGAGTGCCAAGGGATCTTTTTTCAACCTCTCCCTCTCTGAACATAGGCACAGGTTCTGTCGATAAAGAATAGTTATTGAAGCCCTTTTGTGAGCACCGCTGAAAGCAAAGCTGCTAAGCCTGCCAGTATAACTGTCCTCGTTGTGAAGCACAAGGACCTGACAACCATCCGGGGGGGAAGTAAAGGTGTCCCTGTGGCAGCAGAGGAGTGAGGCTGCCCCTTTGCCCATCACCCTCAGAGCTCTGCTTCTCTCGCCAAGCGTTCTCCCTACCTCTGGGAAGCCCCAAAACTGCGAGGTCCAGGGAGGAGACGGCAGCCCAGGCGGAGGGTCCCAGGTGTGCAGAGTCCGAGGTTTTCCGCTCCAAAGTGGGTCTTGGGGTGCTTTCAGCATGGGGACCCTTGTGATTGTCTCCTCAGCCCAGCTCCAGCTGCAGCAGATGGCTGCACAGCAGCAGCAACAGCAGCAGCAGTTCCAGCAGCAGCAGCAACAGGCTGCCCTGCAGCAGCAGCAGCAGCAGTTCCAGGCCCAGCAGTCAGCAATGCAGCAACAGCAGTTCCAGGCCCAGGTGCAGCAGCAGCAGCAGCAGCAAGCGGCAGCGGTTGCACAGCAGCAAATGCAGGTGGTGCAGCAGCAGCAGCAGCAAATGCTCAAGTTGCAGCTGCATCAACAAAGCCAGCAACAGGTGAGACTAAAAGCGTCCACGTCACCCTCTCTCTCTCTTTCTCTCTCTCTTGCCTAGCAACAGCAGACAAGAAGGATCTGGCCAGGCCAGCTCCTGTGGTCATCCTGGGAAGGGGCTGGGCTGGCTCCCCTGAGACCCTCAGTCTGACTGGGTCTTCTCTGCTCCACTCGGGTCCCAAGGGAAAGAGGGGCCCCATTTCATGCCCCTGTCGGAATCTGATTTGGAGGGGGAGGCTGAGCAGCTGACAGGGAGTGTGGGGAAGGGCAAAGTCCAGCTGAGCAGAGCAAGGGAGTGGGAATTCGGAGGAAGATCCAGGCCCACCCCCTTCATCCTAGGGCACGCAGGGAGGAATGGAGAAGGGAGCAACGTGAGTTGCATGGCTTACGGGGGAGGAAAAGGCCCTGATTCCCTTCATTAGCTGCAGTTGGGAACACAGTGTTTAAAAAGAGAAGTTGCACACAGCAAACTGTTGGGAGCAAATCATAAATTATCTGGTATTATCAAGGCTTACCTGGGCTCCTGGCGTCTTCCCAAGTGTGTGTATTTGGCTGTGCTTTCAAGGCTGCAATTCCTTCTCCTGTCTTGTCAAGTTAATGACTGCAGCGTGGTTTGTGTGGATTTTTATTTACAGTTCATATGTACTTTGTTTTTGGACTGAATTTCCTCCGCTTAAAGACTGTTCTTGGGAGAGTTTTTTTCTTCAACTGAAGGTAACCTGGACATTGGGGGCAAAGTTGCAGACACCAAAGGGACTTTTCTTACTTATGTGACTGTGCTGCCTTCGTATCATGCCCCGTTGGGTCATCACAGCCTGTTCATAGGTGGCTGTTTGAATCTGCTCCTGCAGACAGAAAAAGGAATCCAGGTTGACTTTGGGGTTGACTCCAATATTTGATTGTTTGGAAACGTTTTCCTCCTTCCCAGTCTGAAAGGGTGAACGGGAAGGACGTTAGAGCTCCTAAGCTTATCGAGGCGTTTCGTGCTAAATATCCCGATAAACCCTAAAAAATAGTATTATGGTGTTACCTGTATATTTTCTGTTACCTTCTATTTTTTATCTTTTCTAGGATTAACGTCTCTTTTGCAGGAGGGCCGAATGTCAGATTTTCAAGATTTTCTCCCTTTGCTTTGCATCTTTCGGCTGTCATAAGTAACGGGGGGAGGAGCGGGGATTTGGTTATGGGAAGTGAGCTGGAGGTGTTACAAACCAGAACTGTATAAGCTGGGGGTGTGTGTGGGTAGATTCTTGCTTATGCTTCTATCCAATGCTATGCGCAGCTGCAATTCTTTATCAAAATATGTCAAGGTCAACGGACAGAGGCCTCATCACCACCTGGAGATGCCCACATGATGACACACACAACTTTTAATTGGATGAGCCAATTGAACTATTGGGGGTGGGAACATTGCCATTACTTTGCAGGTGTGATTTACGCGCCCATTTTCTCAGATTCAGAATTCTTTTGTTGCTAACCACTTGATTTCCAGCAAAAGATATCTTTTCTCTGATTAATGGAGTCTTGAGTATTCCCTTTCTTGGATTTTGAATGGCGCACCAGCTGACAAATCTCCCAACACACGACAGCAGAGCTTCCCGGGGGCCTCTGTGCTGCTCTTGCCGCCTTCCTGGTAATGCTTCCTTCTCTTTGCACTTCTGACTTTAGATGCAGCAGCAGCAGCAACTGCAGCGAATTGCTCAGATGCAGCAACAGCTGCAGCAGCAGGCTGCTCAGGCGCAGCAACAGCAGCAGCAGCAGCAGCAGCAGCCACCGCCACCTCAGCCGCCACCCCCGCAACCGATGCAGCAGCAGGTGGCCCAAGCCCCGTCCCAGTCGCTTCCTCCCCAGCCCATGGTCTCCCAGGCCCAGACTGTTCCGGGACAGATTCCTGCCCAGGTCATGTCTATGGCCATCCTGCCCCAGCAGATAAAAGCCATGCAGGTAAGGGGTCAGGCTGGCGGCTTCTGATTGCCTGCGTCCGTTTTCCCGGGTGCCTCGAAAGACAGTAATGTAGAATGGTCGAAGAAAACAGGGAAATGGTTCACGGAGGTAGAGAAAATGCAGAGGGTTTTAATGGAAATAAAAGTTCATTGTAAAACTAAGAATAAAAGGCTAAGCAAGAAGTCTCCGACACAGGATGAAACTGAAACTTATGAAATTATTTGCAATGCAGCTCAGGTCAGAGATACCGTAGCTGGGAATAATATTTTAGAAGTTCTAGGGAAATGCTGTTGATGTCAAGAGCTGGATAATGATAGGTTTGGCTTTAAAAACGATGAAAAGGATGGGTAAAAATGAACAATTGGAAGGCTGCAAATTTTGATGGTTATAGAATAGAATAGAATTCTCTATTGGCCAAATGTGATTGGACACATAAGGAATTTGTCTTTGATGCATATGCTCTCAATGTACTTAAAGAAAAAATAAAATATATTCGTCAAGAATCGTAAGATACAACACTTGGTGATAGTCATAGGATACTAATAAGCAATCAAATCATACTAGCAAACAATAAAAAGAGTATAAGTTGTAAAGATACAAGCAACATGGATATAGCCATAGGTGGGAAGAAATAGGTACTAGTAAAGATGAGAAGAATAGTAATACAGTCTTAGTAGTTAATTTGACAGTGTTGTGGGAATTAGTTGTTTAGCAGAGTGATGGTATTCGAAAAAAACCTGTCCTTGTGTCTGGTTGTTCTGATGTGCAAAGCCCTATAGCGTCGTTTTGAGGGTAGGAGTTGAAACAGTTTATGTCCAGGATGTGAGGGGTCTGTAGATATTTTCCCAGCCCTCTTTTTGACTCGTGCAGCATACAGGTCCTCCATGGAAGGCAGGTTGTTGGTAGGAATTGTTTTTTCTGCAGTTCTAACTATCAGTTGAGGTTTGTGTCTGTCTTGTTGGGTTGAAGAACCAAATATAGGGGTACAGATAGAGTCAATCATTCCTCTGTAGAACTGGATCAGCAGCTGCTTGGGCAGTTTGAGCTTCCTGCATTGGCGCAGAAAGAACATTCTTTGTGCTTTTTTGATGACGTTTCTGATGTTAGGTGTCCATTTTAGGACTTGTGATATAGTAGAACCTAGAAATTTGAAGGTCTCTACTGTTGATACTGTGTTGTCTAATATTGTAAGAGGTGGTAGTATGGGAGGGTTTCTCCTAAAATCTACCACCATTTCTACGGTTTTGAGTGTGTTCAGTTCCAGATTGTTCTGCACAAGGCTAGTTCTTCAACCTCCCATCTGTATGCGGATTCGTCGTTGTCTAGAATGAGACCAATCACTGTTGTATCATCTGCAAACTTCAGTAATTTAACAGTAGTATATTGAGAGATGTTAAAGTACGATAAAATAAACAGATGTGAATTCAGAAAGTTTTGCAAGAATGTGAAACTACATTGTTATGGAGTTTCGCTGAATGTAGTTAAGAGTGGCATTTGATGAAAATAAAATTTATGTAAAGGCAGATGATATGTCTGGTAACATTTAGCACGGAGATGATGTCTCCTTGCTTGAAAGAATACAATATGGATTAAAAGTATATGAAATGCTTGTGATAGAAGTGTAGAGAGACAAAAATGTATAGCTTGCTGGCTAAAACCTGGTTTTAAGCAAATCTTTAATAGATAATTTGATATATCAAGGAATAAAAGATCTGAAAATTAATGTATCAAAGAATGGAATAAATGTGTTCGTCAGATGGAGCGAACAGTTGCATGGTGTGTGTGTGTATGTGTGTGTGTGTGTGTAAAACAAAAAATAGACGAGAAAATGTTTTTTGAGAATGAAGAAATACAAATACTGGTAAAAAAACAGATAGCATGTAGTCTGTTTTTTAATTTAAAAAATCTATTAAAAAGCTAGGTATAAGACTGTACTTCTGTCCGTTTTATTAAATGGAAAATGACCATTGCATATATCAGTAGAACCATAAAGCTGAGAGTAGAGGAATGTGAATGGTAAGAGAATAAGAGCGAGTGGCGAGTGGCGTATGAAGTAAGCGTGTTGTGATAGTTTGATCATGTAGAGAGAAATGATGAACAAAATGAAGACCAAGAAAAGGGGTTTTGCTGGAGAAATGAAACATTTGAACAATAAAATTACGAGGTAACACATAGCAAAATAAAGATTGCTTTGCAAGATAGAGAGGTATTGAGGAATTTAGTAACTAGTGCTGATGTAGCTGAATTTTCTTTCTTTCCCCCCCCCCCCCCATCTCCTCTCTTAATTTTTCTCTTTATACTCTTTGTATAATGCTTCTTACCCTGAAAGGTAAGGGGTGTAAAATGATACACCTGCGCTTTAATACCAGATTCGTGTTTGTGGGCAACGGTTTCTGGGTGCGCAGCTCACCAACTCGGGCAATTCTCAGCGTTTTGAAGCCTAGCTGACCAGAGGAGGCCCTGCTCGGCCTTCTCCTGGCAGCCGTGGCATTTCTGCGCACGGAGACAGCATGCTCTCCATCCTAGGAATGGAAGGGAAATCTGTGGGGTCCCCACATTTGAAAGAAATCCTTCAGCTGGGCCTTGGAAGGGGCTGCCAGGCTCCCCAGGAACTGGGCCACGTCTTGCGGGGGGGGGTGTCTGGGCACAGGTGGGGAAGATGGGAGTCCCTCACTTTGGCGAGAGAGCCGTGAGATTGAGCGCTGTAGAATCCACTCTTGGTTCTGTTCCTTAAGGTCAGAGCTTTGCAGCAGCACCAACAACAACAACAGCAGCAGCAGCAGCAACAACAGCAACAACAGCAGCAGCAGCAGCAGCAGCAGCAGCAGCAACAGGTGGCTTCCCAGGTCCAGGCTGCCCAGATGGGAGCATCCAGCCAGGTAAGTTGCTCCCCGCCAGAAGCTGCAGGCTGGGTAGGGCCTCTTTCTTAGTCCTGGGGCGAGGAGGAGGAGGAGGCGGCCATTTCAGTTCCCGTCTGCCCTTCTTTGGAGTGCAGTTCCTGTCTGCTGCAGTGGGGGAAGCTGGCCCTGTTGCCCTGTGCTTGGCAAGGCCCCCAGGCTGCTTTAGGGGGGGGGGTTTCCTGGTTTTTTTCTGAAAGAGGTTTGGTGGCAGTCGGTCCCTCGCTCCCTGTTGCTGAGTGAGTGCGCCATTTTTCTCCTGCCCTGGAAGCTTTGGTTGGATGCTCCTCCCACTTCTTCTCTGTTCCGGGTAACCTGAATTTGAGGTGCCGCCTCGATCCAAAGAGCCTGTTTGCACATGGCACTGATCGTGGCCCCGCCGTGCTGGGCCGGCGAGACTCTTTTTTTTTTGGCACGCTGCCTGATGGCCTGCGGTTCTTCCAGGGAAAAAGAACTGAGGATCTGGCTGGACGTAGGAAGAGGTTCCTGGAACGGATCCCCTGTATAGCCGTTCCCTTCCTGGCTCAGCTCGGGGCTGTTCCTGGAGGAGCTCTTGTGGCCCCTGGCAGACGTGGCTCCACGGCTGGCAAGAGAGCCAGTTCCAGAAGTCATTTTGTCAGGCAGAGTTTGGCCCGAGAGGCTCATCCTCCGAGGAGGCTCCCTTTCCTTCCCAGCATCACAGCCACGCGGGTTCAGTCTTGCTGGCATCGGGCAAAGTCCGTCTCTTCCACCTGGCCCTGGGATGCCTCTTCAGGGGGAGGGGTGTTTGTCAGGAATCCCCTGGACGTGTGAAGGCAAGCCCTTTGAGGAGGGGGAGAGTGGATGTGTTGGGAAGAGAACCCCTGTGGCTTCCATGGGAAATTTAGCACAAAACCCATAATTCAGTGTTTCCTCAGCCTTGGCAACTTGAAGCCATGCTGGCTAGGGAATTCTGGGAGTTGAAGTCAACACATCTTCAAGTTGCTGAGGTGGAGAAATACCGCCCCACTTCAGTAAATACGTCGGAGGAAGAATAGGAGGCCAGTTGCTCTTTGTCTGAGCAAAGATTTTTGAGCAGAGTTGAATGGGGTGGGGTGGGGGGGCTATTTCAGAGGGACGCAAGGTCCCCCGTCTGGGTTGCGGGCTGCCGATAGTCCTTGACTTACGACCGCAATTGAGCCCAAAGCTTCCATTGCTGAGCAAGGCAGTCGCGAAATAAATTTGCCCCTCATTTTACCCTCCTCTTTGCCACAGTTGTTAAGCAAATCACCTCAGTTGTTAAGTGAACCATTCCTTCATGAAGCCAGTCTGGCTCCCTTTCGTGGACTTTGCTTGCCTGGAAGCCGGCTGGGGAAGCTGCACAGGGTGATCCAGGGACAGAGCAGCAGTCGTAAATACAGGCCGGTTGCCAAGCCCCCCAATTTTGATCACGTGATGCGGGGACGCGGCTAAGGTGGGGAGGGTGGGAACTGGTTGCTTCTAAGTGCCATTGTAACTTTGAGATGACTGGCTGTCAGTTAAGCCCCCCCCCCCGCCATTTCTCCCTCTCCTTGGCTCTGTCTTGGATGGGCCCCTGTTGCTCCAAGGAAGACCCTTCGTGGGACTCTTTGTCCCGCTCGCTCTGAGGTCGGGGTGCCTTGCGCCAGAGATACCCAGACTCCCCAGCTCTGCCAGCCGTTCTGCATCGGCCTCAGCCCCCCAACGCTCTCGAGGGAGGCCCAAAGGCCGGCCTTTTCTGCCTTTGGCCTGGATCGCTCGTCCCACACTCATGCCTCCTCCACCCTCTCCCTCCGTTGCCCTGCGCTCTCCCACTCCGCAGACCTGCTCTCCTCCCCGTCTCTCCCCCAGAGGGATCAGCTCAGTTCAGCTTTCCCCAGTCGCACAACAGTCCCAGCTGGGGATCCCTCATCTCGGTCTTCAGGCTGCCAGAGTCCCAGCGGCCCTTCCAGGCCGCCTGTGCCAGGAAGACCGAGGACCCCAGAAATGGCTGTTGCGCCACACAGCCGGTTAACTTTGA
Source organism: Pseudonaja textilis (assembly GCF_049901715.1). Lineage (NCBI taxonomy): Eukaryota > Metazoa > Chordata > Lepidosauria > Squamata > Elapidae > Pseudonaja > Pseudonaja textilis. The sequence continues at coordinate 11,213,139 of NC_142004.1, forward strand.
ACTTACGAACTTGATTTAAAAAACCGAGAGAGAATTGATAACTTTGATCAAATATCATGGTGAAATTGAATTCTTTTTGGATTTTGGCTCTATATTTCTTTTTGAACTGTTCTGAACTTTTTTGGAAAAAGAAACTTGGAACTAATTAAAATGGAGGGTACAAAGAAATGAGCCTGCAATTTTGAAGTTGACAAAGAGACATCGTAGCGCTTCGTGAGAGACACCTGCTGGTTTCTGAACTGAAGTGAAACTAACAAGAAAAAGGATACTTGGTTATTTGTCCCTTTATAGTAAAGCTCTTGTTCTTCTTTTCTTTTTGGTACATTTTGTTGATTCTTAACTTATTAAGAAATTTATTAATTTATTGCATATATAGGCAAGTATATAGGTAAATGTAATACACTCTGATCTCTGCATATATTGGGTAATATAGATTGATACAATTATACAAATATACAAATACAAATATAAATCATATAATATATACCTGATAGCTAGGTTGATTACTTAAAGTATAAGAGAAAATTTTTATTATTATATATTTTGATAGATTGGTATATTATGCTATAGATTAATTAGATATATATTTGTTATCTTCAAGGTTTGACTAAGTGGGATTATTCTAAGCAATATATTTGTTAAAATTAATTATCATATATTGATTGGTATTATTGTGGATATATTTTAACATACTACTGATTATTGGGTATTAGATTGGATTTATTTTTAGATTGGCTTCAATATTAATATAAATATTTGGACAAGTGATATAGTTATAGAACTGATATAAGGGGGAAAATTATTAATTAAATATTGCAGAGTGACATGTTAGTGTTAGAAATTAAAAAACGAGGGATTTGAAAGAGAAGAAAAAAACTGGAAGAGGTGGTGGAAAAAATATTATAGCAAAGATATTTAGTATGACAAGTAATACAAATAAACCTAAGCCGGGAGCTGGAAAAAAAAATACCCAAACATTGACAACGACCTCAATGGCCAGTCCCTCCACACAGAGAGCTATAGACAAAATGTTACCAAGGGAGAGATCGAACTCGATAAAAGATCTACAAGGACTAATGCCGAATTTGCAAGAAATGCTATCTAAAAACCATGAAGACCTGAAAACAGAGATAGGATCAGTAAGATCTGAATCAAAAGAAAAAAATCCAAATTATAGATGAAAAATTGTGTGGTACCAACAAGACATGAGGAAAAACCAAGATAGCAGAAATAGAATCTAAAATGGATAAAGAGGAGAAAAAAAGTGGAAGACCTGATAGATAAGCTGATACAAACAAATGAAGAGCTGGAATCTACGGTAATTCTACTGGAAGCAGAAAAAGCAGCTCACTATCTGAGATTCCAAAATATTAAGGAGGAAAAAGAAGATGATTTGCCGGATGTAATGGGTGAGATAATTGCGAAAATATTGAAATTGGAAAAAGAAGAAATTGTGATGGAAATAGACGAGATGTATAGAGTACAGACAAACTGTGGAAGAAGGCACAATCTTCCTACAGAAGTTCATGTTCGACTGATTAAGAAGTCGGTGTGCGATGAAACATTACACAGAATGAGAGATGATCCTGTAGAACATAACGGAAAACAACTGTTCTTAAACAGGTGCCGAGAAGAGTTAGGGAATTTGAGGAGACCTTACCACTTTCTGACAATGAAGCTAATAAAATATAACATAAGTTTTAGATGGTTAATGCGCTAGGGAATTATGTTCAACTGGCAGGAGAAGAGACATCAACTAGACACAATTGACAAAGTGGAAGATTTCTATGATCAACAATTTGCTATTGAAGAAGAGACAGCAGTGGAAGAAGAGGAAGAAAGGAAAGACTTGGCTGAGGAAAGAGGAGCTGAGGTAGAAAATAAGGAAGAAAATTCACGGACAAGAAGGAGAGGAGATATGGAAGAAGAAAGGCAGAAACATATGAAAGACAATATGCAGAATCCAGGAAAACGAGAGCAACAAGAAATATGAGACAAAGAAATAGAAAAGAAAAAAGAAATATGAGGTAATTTCGATGAACATTAATGGCCTAAATTCCCCAGTGAAAAACAAGAATGGACTTAATAAAACATGAAATAAATTTGCTGGAAAAAGAAGATTTAGCCCAAAATCTGAAAAGAATAAAACAAAATGTATTTGAGAATGCCAATAAACCAGGAAGATGGCTAGCCTGGAAATTGAAAAAACAGTGGAAAAAAGATGGATCACTAAGCTACAAAACAAACGGGGAAATACATTATCAAGAAGAAATGAAAAGGAATATAGCCCAAAAATTTTATGAGGACTTATATAAAGAACACATAATGGAAGAAAAAGTGATAAAATGTTTCAAGAAAGCGAATCTTCCGAGAATATCGGAAGAAGAAAAAATCCTATTGAATAGAAGTATAAATCTTGAAGAAGTGACCTGGGCAATAAATAAACAAAAAAATAACAAGGCGGCTGGCCCGGATGCACTCCCTGCTGAATTATACAAAACTCAACAAGAAATATTAGGCGACAGATTACTTAAATTATTTAACGAAGTCCTGGATAAGGCAAAGATTTTGGAATCGTGGAAGGAAGCAACGATTACGATTATTCCAAAAGAAAAAAATGATCAAAGATAGGAAATTATAGGTCAATATCTCTATTAAATGTGGACTATAAAATTTTCATAATAGCCGAAAGATTCAAGAAAATACTAAATAAATTTATACACACAGACCAAAATGGCTTCCTTCCACATAGACATCTTAGCAATAATATTAGGACAATTTTAGACATCATAGAGTATTATGAAGAGCGTAGTGGAGAATAGGTAGCATTATGATTCCTGGACACTAAAAAGGCCTTTGACAATGTAAAATGGAGTTTCATTCTGCAACAAATTAAGTATGTGGATTTGGGGCAAAAATTCCTAAATGTAGTATCAGCAATATATAATAAACAACAAACTAGGATATTGTCAAATGACCATACAACAAATAAATTTGAGATACATAAAGGAACGAGGCAGGAATGTCTATTATCACCTTTATTATTTATTTTCATTTTGACTAACAAGAATAATTAGGAAAGAACCGGAAATAAAAGGACTAAAAATAAAGGAAGAAGAATATAAATTACAAGCCTTCGCTGTCGATTTGGTTTTTATTTTAGAAGATCCGCAAAATTCGGGACCAAAATTGATAGAGCAATTAGAGGAATTTGGCGAAGTAGTGCGGCTAAAAAAGGAGGATTCGGCCTACTGGACTGGGGAATATATTACAGAGCGGCCATTCTGACCTGGGTTAAAGATTGGATAAGTGTTAAAATAAAAGAATATCAGATGGTCCTGGCCCCATCCCTGCATCGGATGCAGGACCCTCCTCCAAATCCTCCCCAGACTCCCTGACTGGTCCCCTTTCTTCCTCACTGTCTGATACCTCTGCCGTCTGCACCGGCTGTTGGCGAACCACAACAATCCCTTAGACGCATCTTGGGGGGCAGAAAAGGGCAGGATCTGGAGGGACATAAAGCTACATCAAGCGACCCACTTTTGGGAGAGAGCCCCAAATCTGCTGAAAACACCAGTGTGCCCACTTGGCTCCAGAATGGCCTCCACCCTCTGGGGCAGCTCGTTGGATGCGTCTTTGAAGGTGGCAAAGAGAGGGGAGGCTTCTTCACCTTTGCCCCGGGTGAAAACTTGGGGGGCTTCTCACTTTAGCAACCGCCTGGCCAGACCGGGGGAACCAGAGCACCTACAGGCCGGTTTCTGCTTTCTTCTTCCAAAGCAACTGGGTGGGGGCTGCTGAGCGCCAGTGTCTTTTCTAGGGGAGGCGCACCTGGGCTGAGCATGTCTTTGCAACTTTGCCCCTTTCAACAATTCCACATCTCCCCAGAGGGTGTTCTGGCTGTGCAGTGGGATCTTGGGGTGGGGGGGCGGGGGTGGAGGTGGGGGTGCAGAGAAGAGTCGCCTGAGGCTATGCCTGTGATGGGCTACGGGCCCTGCAGTTCAGTTGAGCACACCTGGGGGCTGAAGCCAGGGAAGGGCACCTTGGCAGCACCAGCCCTGAAAGGCCTCTGTCCGCCTTGGAGAACAGCTGGAGTGGCCCTTCACAAAACGCTCCCCCGGCCTTTCAGTCAGCTTGGCCGGTCATCCGTCCCTTTGGGGTGGGGGGGCAGAATTAGGCCGTTTCTCCTGGGGCCTCCGTCCCTCAGCTCCCCTGTTGGGAGGCAGCCTCGCAGGTTCTGCTGGGCCTCTGCAAGAGAGGCGAGCAGGCCGTCCCTTCCCCGGGCCCAGCTGGGGCTGCTGTTCCTGGCCCTGAGCAGCTGCTCTCCTGGCTCATGCGCCCCTGATATGCTGCAGGGCAGGTTTGACAGGTTGGCCTCCCTGGAAGCTGAGGGTTGCTGCCTTGCTGGAGCCTCCGGCTGCTGTCCGCGGGGGTCCCTGGTGGTGCTGACGGTGGTGGTGGTGCTCCTGCTCCGGGTCAGGGCTGCCTCTGGCTCCCACCGGCTCCCCTTTGGCAGTGTGGCAGGAGGCTGGGCCTCCCGCGTGGCTCAGAATGCGGAGGAATGCCTGGAGGGAGTCCATCTGCCGCTGCCCCCACCTGTCTTGCTGCCCCCCCCTCCCATCGTCCCGCCTGCCTTCGCTTGGAAGCTGGTGTTGTGCAGCGCTGCCTGCTGGTTGTGGCTGCCCTTTCCCTGCATGCGGTGGATGTTGCCAGCCCGTGTGCATGTGGTCCGTGTCTCCTCCCCGGGGCTGCTTCTGAGCGGCTCCCCCCAGCCCAGGCTGGGAACGGAGCTTCCTTGTTGCCCATCAGCTAAGCATGATGCTCTCATTGGATGCTCCCGAGCTGTGGCTTCTTTCCCCTTTGGCTGTGGCGCCTGCATGCTTTTCTTCTGCAGTGGCCGTGGCCAGCGCTGACCTTCTGACACGTGTGCTATGGCCGCTGCAGTCTTTGACTTAGTGGTGGTTCCCCAAAGAGGCCGGCCAATTGGTGCCGACACCCCCAGCTGGCTTACTTGAATGCTCGCCAGGTGCTGATCCGGCCACAGGTCCACCTGTGTCTCCACCCAGGCCTGTGCCCCTTGCTAGAAGGAGACAAACGCAGTGCCAGTGACCCCTGGGCTTCCCCTAGAGGTGACCCTCCCCGTCCCACCTCTCCTGTGACGGGACTGCAGTGGCCCCCCCTCCCGCTGCATTAGCCAGGAGCCTTCCTGGGACGAGTGCGCTTGGCTTCCGGCTCCCCAGAGGGCTGCATGCGCTTCTTATCCTGCCAATGTGCTGCATTTCTCGTGTTGCGATTACTTTTGTCTGTCCCTCTGTCCTCCCAAGATGATCACCGCAAGTATGGCCCGAGGTGGGATGCCAATAAGACCACGGTTCCCGCCCACCACCGCTGTCTCTGCCACGCCTCCAAGCACCATGCCTTTGGGTGGACCACAAATGCCTCAGGTACTTCGTGGGGCGGAGTGGGTTGTGTGGCTGGGGGTTTGTGCAAGGGCTGATGGGCCGCGGTCGGTCATCTCCCACCCTTGGCCCGCGCTCAGAGCAGCTGCTGGGGGGGTGGGGGTGGCGGTGCTGTCCGGGAGCTGAGACGGGAATGCAGGTGAGGAGAGAGACTTGATGCCGCTGACATCCTCCAGAGCAGGCAGGGTCAGTTTGGGGGTGGCGGTCCTGGGGGCGGGGTCATGACCGAAGGGAGTCTTTTCCGTTGCCCCTCGGCTCCGGAGCTCCTCCTCCGCCTTCTCTTAAACCCTGGAACGGAGCCCTTCTGCCGAGATCTGGGCTCCGTTTTACAGTTCCTTCAATAGGTTGGAAGGAAAACGCAAGAGAACTTCACACGTCAAACTTACTTCAAGCTCCTAGAGCCCAAAGAGTCGTTTTTCTCAGTTTTTATCATTCTGGCAGACGGCAGTCGAAGGCCTTGATCCCTGGGGGTGTCGGGGTAGGGGGAAATCATCCGGGTTGGTGGGCTTTGCTTCCTCTCCTCTATCTTCACGCTCGGTATCCTGTGAATTGGGTCAGGATCAAAGGGGGAGAGGGCCAGGTTAATTGGGCTGTTTCTGGGCCCGTTTTTCCTCAGCGCCCTTGGTGTGGCTTCTCCGGGTTGCTAGCCAGTGGCTACCTCGGTTGACCCCGCTTTGGGTCAGAATAGCCGCACCCTCCCCCTTTCCCGGGGTGTCTCAACCCCCCCTTTCTGTTTTTCCTGCCTTTTTATCGTGCCAGTGGCCTTCTTGGAAGGATTGAGCCCGGTGGTGCAGTAGTTAGAGTGCAGTGCTGCAGGCTCCTTCTGCTGCCTGCCGGCTGCCTGCAATTTGGCAGCTTGATCCTTACCAGGCTGAAGGTTGACTCAGCCTTCCCTCCTTCCCAGGTGGGTAAAATGAAGACCCAGGTTGTTGGGGGCCAGAGGCTGGCTCTGTAAACCGCTTAGAGAGCGCTGTGAAGACACCGTGAAGCGGTGTATAAGTCTAAGGACTCTTCTATTCCCGCCAGCTGGTTGGGTAGCCATCCAGTTGCAACCAGTTACCTCCTTCTGCCCCCCCCCCAAGCAGCAGCTCTTCTCTCTTCCCGTGGCTGTTCCCATTCTGAACCTGGAGGTTACGCGATGATTTTGGTAGCTTCAGAGCCCCCGATACAAGTCCAGGGAGAAGGCAGGTCACGTTCAGCTTCCGTCCTCTTTTGGGGGCAGGCCTTGAAAGCCGTTTTTGGTCTGCAGCGAAGCTTGCGTTTGACTTACCTGGCAGTGCATCAACCTGAAACGGGGGTTTAGTCCACATCCTCCCTGTGGCCCGGGGCTCTGGGTGGCAAGAGGAGACTAGCGGCGGCACCTCCGTGGCATTTCCATCCCTCTGGCTTTCTTGGCCTGCGCTGGGGCCTCCTTGCCGATTGTTCTGCCTGGCCAGCCCTCCATGCCTCCTCTGTGCGGTGGCGTCTCCGCCAAGGGCGATTTCTGAAAAGCCCCTTTTGTTATCTTGGTCTGAGAAGAAGCTGCAGCCCCCTCCCCGTGACTTCCTTTTTCTCCTCCTCGGGAGTTTTCCTTCCCAGCGCAGCTCCTGACTAATGGCGCTGTTGCGTGGTGAGGTTGGAGGACGGACGTGCTCAGGTGTCTCCTTGGCTTTCGGTCACGAAAGTGGCTTTCTGTAAAGGCAGCTGAGAGGCCTAAATGAGGAAGCTTTGAATCTGAACACACTTTGCACTCAGAACCATCTGCCTTCAAGTCGGGGGTCACGTTCCTGAGAGAATTGGTACGTTTTGTAAGTCCAGGCTTAGATAAAGTTTGTGGGAAGCTGAGCTCTGGCCATCTTCTTGCCCAGCCATTGTGCATTCTGGTCGAAATAGGGGCTGGCGGGCATTGGGCTCTCTCTGGCTGACTGAACTTGTCCCCGAGGGTCCTTAGAGGCCTCCTTAGTAGTCGGTGCACCCCGGTGGTGCTAGAGTGGCATCTTCTTCAATTGTGGGTTATGCCGGGAACCAAGGAAGCGGCCTTTCAAAATGTGGATAGGATTTGGGAACCTCCGGCTAAGGTGAGCTAATTCTGCACTCGGATGAATTGCAGTTTGTGACGGGCAGCCATATCAGTCAGCTAACCGAAGGCCACCTGTTTCCAGATGCCATTTTGTCCCGGTCTCTCTGGGATTAGTTTCTCTCGAGAGCCGCTCAGAGCCAGGCGGGGTGCAGTGGGGTCACGGGAGACATATATTGGCCACCTTCCTCACGCTTACAAGGGCCTCCAGTCTTCGTTTTATGGGCTTGCTTTGTGCAACTGAGGAAATAGTTCACGGTCCCCTCGTAATGTTGGGGTTCAGCTGAGAGGCGGCCACAGAGACCCAAAGGAGAGGGGCTCCTTGGGCCTGAGTGCGGGACCCCAAGTCTGCCTGCTCTGCCGAGGCGCCTCTTGCCATAGACGGACTTTCTCTTCCAGGTCAGCCAGAGCAGCATCACCATGATGTCTTCCCCGTCTCCGGTCCAGCAAGCCCCGACACCCCAGCCGATGCCCCCCCCGCCTCAGCCACAGCCTTCTCCTCAGCCCGGGCAGCCCAACTCCCAACCCAACTCCAATGTCAGGTGAGGGCTGATCTCTCGGTGGAGTGAAAGCAGCAGCCGCTGGCCCGTCCCTGCTCCGGGCGTTGAATCTTCCTCTTCCTCCTCTTCCAGTTCTGGGCCAGCCCCGTCTCCCAGCAGCTTCCTTCCCAGTCCGTCTCCGCAGCCTTCACAGAGCCCGGCAGCTGCCCGCACACCGCAGAACTTCAGCGTCCCGTCTCCGGGGCCGCTCAACACACCAGGTGCCCTGCACCGCTTGCGGCCTCTTCTAAAACGAATGGTGGATTCCTTCAGGAGGAGGTTTCTTGGCAGTGGGTTTTTGGGGGACCTGGCCAGGTCAGAGAAGGAGGCCCAGTGACTGTGGGAGCTGAATAACAGAATGGCAGAGTTGGAGGGGACTTGGAGGTCTTCTAGTCCAACCCTCACCCCCTCCACTCAAACAGGAGGCCCTACATCATTCCGGAGATTAATTCCATGATTAATGGTTCTCGTTGTTAGGAAATTTCTCCCGAGTTCTAGGTTCCTTCTCTCCTTGTTTAGTTTCCAGCTCCTGTAAGCTGCCTGAAGTTACAGCTAAGCTGTATTTTAACACGATAGGGAGAGGAAAGAATCGCCTAGAGCAGTGGTCCCCGACCTTGGCCACTTTAAGCCTGGCGGACTTCTGGGAGTTGAAGTCCGCCAGGCTTAAAGTGGCCAAGGTTGGGGAGCCCTGACCTAGAGGCAGGAGCCTTCTTTTGTTTAATACCTCAGTTTCATCTTCTACCTCCGTGATGGCCAACCTGGCACGCAGAGCCCTTTGTGCAGGCAGGTGAGCCCCAGCCAAACTTACCCGCACTGTGCATGCGCGTGCCTCCCAGCTGGTTTTCAGCCCGTTTGAGGCCATTTTCGCCCTCCCAGTGGCTCGAGAGAAGCCTCTGCAGCCTCGGGAGGCTGAAAAACGGGCTTCCCTCAAGCCTCTGAGAGGGTGATAACTGCCTCCCTCGGCCTCCAGAGGCTGAAAATGGGCACTTCCGGTATTTCCAGAAGGCCCATTTTTCGGCCTCCCGAGGCTGCAGAGGTTCAAACCTCCGGGAGGGTGAAAATGGCCTCAAACAGGCCGAAAATCAGCTGGGAGGTGTGCGAATGCACAGTGTAGGCGAGGGAACAGAGCGGGGGCACACCACAACCAAAAGGTTCACCATCACTGTTCTACCTGATACCTCTTCTTGTGGCACCTGGCTTTGTGAGGTGGGAAGCTCTGCCCTGCCCTCAGTGGACTGGGCCGGTCAGCCTCCTGCTCCTGAATCCTCAAGACCTGAGGCTAAGCGGGCGGGGGAGGGGAGCTCTGCTAAGCCACCCCCCCCTCCCCTTTAACACGCTGTTTTTTTGTCCTGCAAGGCAACCCCAGCTCTGTCATGAGCCCGGCCAGCTCCAGCCAGTCCGAGGAGCAGCAGTACTTGGAGAAGCTCAAGCAGCTGTCCAAATACATCGAGCCTCTGCGCAGGATGATCAACAAGATTGACAAAAACGAAGGTCTGGGTCCCCCTCTTTTTGGGGGGTTTTGTTTTGGGGGTGGGGGGGGGTTCTGTGCTTTCAATCACAGGAGTGGGAGAAGAACTTACTTTCTCCCCCTCCCCATATACACAATTTATTGAATTTCTACAAGAGAACAAAATTAAAAGATAATGGGGGGAACGTGCAAGGAATAAAGAAAACAAAATAGAATAACTTCTGGTTTTCTTCAGTACAGTTAAAATGCCAAAAATCAGTAACCTTTTGCTTTAAAATTCAATAGTACACAGTTTTTCTATAATCACGAAAGTTTTAATAATCAAATCCCAAAATTAAAGTCTCATTTATTTCAGTTTAAAGCGAAAAGCGCAAAAGCGGTTTTACTGTTTTCTAAAAAGTTGACCCTGTCATTCACTTGGCTTAGCGTGATCAATAATTTTATTCACTTGGTCGTTTTGCTTTGCCAAAGCTTTAAATTTAGACTTTATAAATGTCACTTTAAATGTCACTTCACCAAACCTGACTCTAAAAAATGCAATTTTATCCAATCATTGATGCTGCGATATTTTTTTTCACAGCCATGGTCAATAGCGCACTCTTTGCTTATAAATCCATGGCAGACGACACACGTTAGTCAAAGGACTCCTTCATTGTCCAAAACATACATATATCATTTGGCAATGATTCCACTGGAAGCAGAGGGGGGGGGGGGGGAAGAGAAGGTGATGGGAAACGTCCCTAGTTACCTTTATGTTATTAATCCAGGCCAATCAGCTCAGGGGAAATGGGGGGAAATATTCCTACGAGGCCACAATCAGGAATTCCAGTTTGTTCGTTTGTTCGTTTATGGAATTTATATTGCCGCCATGGCGACTCAAGGAGGCTTGCAGAATATAAAACCACATTTAAAACAACAAAAACTTAACAAAAAAGGATCAAATAAATTAATATAGTGCAGTGTTGTGGCTCCGGGCTTGGATTCAGCTCCTGTGACTGATATGAGTTCAAGTGAGGAGGACATGGCAGAAAAATATGAGCCGGCATGGCTCAGTGATTGGACTGGTAACCAGGATGAGGAGATGGACGTGACAAAGGAAGACAGACCTGATGTATTAGAATTGTCAGGACCTTTGACCTCCTCTGGTTCCTTATCTGATCAACAGCTGGGAATGGCTGACAGGGAAGTTTTGAGAGAGTCTTCTAGTGGAGATGAGAACTTGGAAAATTTGTGGTTAAATGTAAGGAACGGAAGACGGTTGAGAAGGCAAAATCAGCGGGAGCGAAAGAGGAGAGCGAGTCAGTAATTTAGCACGTTGCCTCAATGAGTATAAAAGGACACAGCTGGGCTGGTACAATTTGCCAGGAACAAAGTGACTTATTTGAATGAGGACGTTACAGCAAGAAGCTCTGAGACTGGAGATTTATTGCCAGGACTGGTTTGCCGGACAGAGTAAAAGATTTTTGCTGTGGGTTGAGATTCCTGCCAGCCGTTATCTTGTAAGACTTCTTTCCGTTTGATTTAATTGTGAAACGGCTGTTTTCTGTTTTGTTCGTTGGAATTTTGAAGGGGAGTCATAACAGTGCAATATAACAGAATCACCTCCCAGGCCTTCCGTGGTGGGATTATGTTTTGGCTGCTGGTTTTTTCTTTTTCTTTTTCTGACTCTGTTCAATTTGGGCCAATTCTACATTTTGCTTTCGAGTTCCCCAGTGAAGGGAATGGACTGCAAGGCTACCCTATAGACCACGCATGCCCCCCCCGTGTCCCTCCCCCCCCCCCGTTTTCTTCTGACGGTTTGGGCATCCCTGCCTTTTTCCCATCCAGACAGGAAGAAGGACCTGAGCAAGATGAAGAGTCTGCTGGACATTCTGACGGATCCTAAGAAGCGGTAAATTCTTGGTTGTGGCACATTTTCCCCCGCGAGCCTCTGCCGCTGCTTCCCCCCCCCCTCCCCCGTGGGGATCCTCCCTTGCAGGGAAGCTCAGGGGTGGGGGGCGGGGGGCCTGCTCCACCGGCTCCTCATCGCTACAGGCCTCCATCGTACGATCAGTCCCAGCATTGCACGGGTGCTCTCGGCCGCTAGCAGCCCCTCCGTACCTTTCGCTCTTCTCAGCCCCAGGGGGATGCTGACAAACGGGGGGGTCGCATTCACTTCCTGGTCGCGGCTTTGGCCGTAGATCCAAGGCATGTCCTGCTTTTCCCCAGGGGGGGGCATCTGAGAGCCCTTTTTCTTTCCTCCTCAGCTGCCCTCTGAAAACGTTGCAGAAATGCGAAATTGCTCTGGAGAAGCTCAAGAACGACATGGCCGTGGTAAGCGGAGTGGGGGGGGCGAATTCTCCCGCCTTTCTGTTATCCCCAAATACAGCAGCCTGTCCATCCCTCAGGGACTCGGGCTCTGCCCTTCGGGGAGGCCCTGGAGTTGCAGGTGGAAAGAGAGCCTGAATTGAGTGTGCAGGAGGCGGCAGGCAGGGATGGGCCAGGCCAGAGCCAAGGAGGGGCTGAGCCAACCACCAGATCAGAAAGACTCCCTTTCTGATCCTAGCTGCGCTCCTCCGCATTGACCAGGTGGGGGAAAATGGGCCTCTGGAGAGTCCAGACACTCACTAGGATCAGGGGTCTCCAACCTTGGGATCCTAGGAGTTGAAATCCACACGTCTTAAAAGTTGCTAAGGTTGGAGCCCCCCTGCACTAGACCGCTAGAACGAGGGTAAGGAAACAGCCTCGGCGTTTCAGTTGGCCTTTTTGTGTTCGCTACGTTTTCAGGCCTACTAAGCAGGTCGAGGTAGCCACAAAGGGGCTCGCTTGACGTGCAGGTAACGGGTGTCTCTCTTGTGTGCCAGCCCACCCCTCCTCCCCCTGCAGTGCCTCCCACAAAGCAGCAGTACTTGTGCCAACCGTTGCTGGATGCTGTCATTGCCAATATCCGCTCACCAGTCTTCAATCATTCCCTCTATCGGACTTTCATGCCGGCCGTGACCGCCATCCATGGCCCCCCAATCATGTAAGCGTCCCTCTTCCACTCTCTTGGGACAGAGCGAGCCAACTCCAGAGGCGGGAAGGTTTTGGGGAACACAAGCCGGGCCGAAGCGTTGGGGAAGCCTTTGGAATTGGCCACATTCACACTCCCGGGGGCTTGGTTTGGCGGGCCTCGTCTTCGTTAAATGTACGAAAAATAAAAAGGTACGGTTACAGGTGGTCCTTGACTTACAACCACAGTGGAGCCCAAAATTTCTGTTGCTAAGGGAGACAGCTGGGAAGTGAGTTTGCCCCGTTTTACGACCTTTGTTGAGTGAACCACTGTAGTAGCTAAGTTACTAACACGGTCGTTAAGTGAATCCGGCTTCCCCACTGACTTTGCTTGTCAGGAGGTCACAAAAGGGGATCAGGGGACACCGAAGCAGCCGGATTTTGACCAGAGAGAGGGTCCCCACAAGGGTCCCAGGTGTGAAAAGCTGCCCCAAGTCAGGCGTCTCTTCCGAACTCTTGTCCCTGGGGAAAGGTTGGTAAGGAGCTGTTGTAAGTCGAGGACTAGCTGTGTGCCTGGATGCAGCCGTGAACAGTTGCCTGGCCGGGTGGGCCCCTCTCTCTGCCCAGGACCCCGGTGCCTTCCCCCCGGAAGCGGAAGTACGAGGACGACGAGCGGCAGACCATCCCCAATGTGCTGCAAGGGGAGGTGGCCAGGTTGAACCCCAAGTTCCTTGTCAACCTCGACCCCGCCCACTGCAGCAACAACGGCACTGTCCACCTCATCTGCAAGATAGGTGAGTGGCCAAGGCTGTTTGGGGGCTGGGGCCCCTGCAGGGTCTGCCCCCCGCCCCCCCCGAGGGAGGCAGGGGGACGGAGGAAGAGAGAAGGGCTGGTTGGGGCTTTGGATGGAGGTGCAAAAAATGCTTCCAGGTGGGTTTTGCAAGATTACACACACACACACGCACACACACACAAATGGCACCTCTGGTTCTAGATGACAAGAACCTTCCGAGCGTCCCTCCACTGCAGCTCAGCGTGCCGGCCGACTACCCGGAGCAGAGCCCCCTCTGGATCGACAACCCCCAGCAATACGGTAGGGCGCTGGCGGCTGGGGCGTGGCTCCTTGTTCCTGTCCTGCGCTCAGTCGTTTTGGGCAGCCCCGTTCTGGCCACGCCCTCAGCTGGTGGGGAGGGGGAATCCCGGGACCCCATCGCTGAGCCAAAGGACTTTCGGAACCCGTACGATGGCGGGGGGGGGGGGGGCAGAGAGCAAGCTGGGTAGAGAAATGGCTCCCACAGGTCAAGGCTCTGTTTATAAAGAAGGAACCGCCTTCCTGAGTTTCTACTCCTGGTTCTGCAGGGCAGGGGTCATGGTGCCTCTTTCTTAATAGGAATTGGGGCGGAAGGGACACTGGAGGTCATCTAGTCCGGCCGCCTGCTCAAGCAGGAGAGCCCATTCGGTTTCTCCTGCTGACCTCGAGTCTCCCTTTGCAGAGGCAAACCCTTTCCTGCAGTCGGTGTATCGCTACATGATGTCCAAATTGTTGCAGCTGCCGGACAAGCACTCGGTCACCGCCCTGCTCAACACCTGGGCCCAGAGCATCCGGCAGGCCTGCTTGTCTGCCGCTTGACCCGCCAGCCTCGCCAGCCAGGCACCAGGGGGAGCAAGGGGAGCTTTTCCTGGGCTCGGAGCTGGCCTTTCTGCTTGCGCTGCTTCTGTCTCTGGCGGCTGGCCAGGCTCCTAACGACACTCACGGGAAGGTCCGGTTTCCAGAGGAGGGCTCAAGGTGCCTTTGCAGAGACGAGCTTGTGGAACGCGGACTCGGTCCCTCGGGGCAAGAAGGGCAGCCGGTCCGGCATCAGCCCTGCCCTCGCTCAGCAGCAGGACCCACCGCGCTCCACGACTCCCGAGGCATCCAGTGGGGGCTGGCCGGGATCGGGACCACCGTGGGTTCAGGCAGAACCTCCTGCTTTCGGCACTCCAGCTGATGCTTCTGGCACTTCAGTTCCAGGAATGGGGCTGTTTGGACACCGTTTTTCCGCCTTCCCGAAGGTTGGCGTTCTTAAGACGCCACCCCGGGTGCTGCCGCTGCCCCTCCTGTCAACCTCTGAGCACTCTGCCCCTTCTGAAGATTTTCAAGTGATTACTTTGCAAGATGCTGATTATTTACAAGTGGCACGATCTTTCCAACACCAATCAATGCGTTAGTTTTATTGTAATAAATCTATTGGTACAGTATTTTAACACCCAGGCTCTTTTTACCAGCCCACGTTTGCTATGTTTTCACACATCCCTTTGATCTAAGCAGGCTCGCCTGCGTTGGGCCTCCTCCTGCGCTATGGCAGACGGAGGAGAGCGCTGCTTTGGACGGCAAGACGGTCTTCGCAACTAAGCACTAGAACTCTGGCTCTCTGTAGTGCAGCGAGCACGAAAGTCAGCATACATACAAAGTCTAACAAGAATCGGGGGAGAGGCCTCACAAGCAGCCCCAGGGCTCTGGGGGGTCCCAAAGGCAGCCGGCTGCCGAGGTGGCTGGTGGGGTGGTGGTCTCCTGGCTACAGGGCGGTCCTGTGCAGCCGGTTCCTCTGAACGGCCTGTGCTCGTTTCTGCCTCTCGGCAAAGGCATTCCCCAGCGTCTGCTTCAGGGCGGGCAGCACGGCTCTTTCGGCAGCGGGCAGCGGGGTCAGGATCCGGCTGGAAAACAAAGCGGGCCTGTTGGTGGGTGGGGAGGAGGCTTGAAGGGGGCGGCCATTCTTCAAGGCCTTGTAAAGGACTCCTCCTCAAGCAAAAGCAACTATTCTCTTGTCCTCTCTCAGCCAACAAAGGGGAAAATGCTCAAAAATACATTGTTATTGGGGTTACATCAAGACTACTGGGTTGATGTCAGCGTTAACATGTTTTGGAACACGCCAATTGGACCAGGAAAGAAACAGTCTTGGTCAAAAGCTGTTTTCAGCTGTGCAGACCAAGCACATGCCTGCATACAGGTACACACTTCCAAATAAGCAACCCAGCTCCGTTTCAAATTTTCTCCATTTCTTTTAAGGTCTGAAGTTTTTTTTTTAAAGTTCCAAATTAATATTTGCAAGAGGCAGAAAGCGAAGCAGCAGATGTAGTCAAAACAGAGTTGGGTGTTTTTTTTCTATGATCTTAACTGCCCACATTTGATATTTTTCTACAAGGCCACGATTGGAAGTATTTTCCATTGCTGAATTGTGATACTTTAGGCATGCAGGGGAAAAATGTGGATCTCATCACCCTAATCAAGGGGGAATATTAAAAGGGGGCTGCTTACCATTTCTTTGGGGCGTTCCTCACTCTGGGCAACTTCGTGCTGTCCTGGCTCCTAAATGAAACGGCTTGGATTGGTTCCCAAAAGGAGAAAGCTCGCCTGGCCCTTTTTGGCAGACAGTTCCACCCAGCTAGCTGAACGGGGCATGGAGTGGAGACCTTGGCTCTTGTTCAAAGAGCCAGCAAAGAGAATGCCACAGACCGGAGGGGCTGGAGGCTCAGGTGAGCCGGGGGAGTCTGGGGGAACGTTCTTCCCTCAACAATCGAGCAATCAAGCTAACCATGATTGTACTTCGCAAAGAAGCCCATGCATTGGGTGTGTGCCCTGCCTTGAACTTGGCATCAAAGTGGGCAGAACCCAATCTTTTGTCTTTTCATTCGGATATCACCAAACAAGTCCCAGGAAGAGAATCTATTTTTCCCTATTTTTCCAAGGTCCAATGAAAATCACCATGGGAGAGCCGGCACGATCCAGGGGGATCCCTAATCCTAACCATTGGCGCTCAGAGTGTGTCTAGGCTGCTTGGCTCCCAACACAAGAAACCAGGCAGGATGGATAAGAGGTGACGAGGCTGGACTGGGAGGGCGGATCCCATTCCAGCCTATTCTTGGCCATGGATTTCCTGGAGGGGAGGAGGAGAGGCCCAGCCTCCCCCTCCCCAGTCCAAGAGTCCTCAACTAGGACCAGGGAGGGTTGGATTGTCCAGAACCTCAGCAAACGCTTTACTCAAACCAGGTCGGTTCTGCGGGGCTATGTGAAGCAGATGTGGCACCTGCCTTCCCTTGTTTGAGAAGAAGACATCCCGTTTCCTTCAGGGCCACATTCAGGACCCTGGGGGGGGGGGGGAAACCTCTTGAGATTCAGAGACCACCACAGGCATCTTCTTCTTAGGACCTGAGTCTTCGTGTGAGAAGAATTGAGTTTGTTCTAAAATTTGAGGAGGCGAATCGGCCCCCTCAGGGGAGGGGAAAGTCATTTGCTCCAGGCTGATTTTGGACTCTCCCTTGGCGCCAGAAAAAGGTGTGTGCCGGACCCTTCCGCCTTCCTCTCCAAACAAAGCTTACCCAAGTTGACCAGCCAACATGTAATCTTCCGGAATTCTTTTGGTCTTGTGTATATCGTCCAGGCATGATCTCAGGTACATCAGCTGCAGGCAGGAAGAGAGGAGAAAATGGCTCTCGCGGGGCCCTCCCTGCTCGACGCATCTCTGGCCCCACCAGAGAGCCGAGGCCTCACCTCTTGCATCTGCATGTGGTTAATGTTCCACAGCTGGCGAATCACCACCTCACATTCCTCCAGGCTGGGGGGCTTCCGCATGTAGGAAGGCAGCACGTTCACTAAGAAGGGGTTGGAAGATGCAGACGGGATTTTCACGTCTCCAGCCCTGCTCTGGCTTGTTGCGGGAGGAAGCAGAGGCATCGGAGACGTCCTCCGGTTGCAGACGGACGAGTCTCTGCAATGACACACGCAAGGCAGGATTAGTGCTGGCAAGTCTCAATCACACGGCCTCCAGGAGGCTCTCAAAGTCAGGACTGCGAAAAGTAGACTGAATCAAAGGAGAGCCAGTCACCATCACGCCCCTTCCTTTCTCACAAAAAGCTCCAGTCATTATAAACGTGGACAACAAAACGACAAAATGTACTAAGCTATGGAAACCAAATGTTAATAACATTCCCACAGTACCAAAAAAACCAACCGGAGCTTAATTATTTCTTCAGTTTTCTTGTATCACCAAAAAAGAGGGCTCAAATTAAAAATTAAGTCTAATCAAATTTAGATGAGTACTGAGGAAAGGAAAAAAGAAACCTTGCCCTTTAAGGAATAGGCAAAGTTCTTTCCTTTTGTGGATTCAAATTTCCCAGCTTGGAGAAATGCAAAATGATTTGGTCAGCTGATTGGAAGTCAGAATCAGTTTAAGCAGATAAAAAGAAATCTCACAGCGTTCCCAGGATAAATCTAATAAGTGGGTAAGAAAACCCCTTTCTTATACTTTTTCAGGTCCTTTGATTTGGAAGTGAAGTCTTTGATTTGTCTGTGTTGAATTCCTGTCTCTTCCAACAGCACCATTAAGAATGATCTAGGTAGAATGGAACTCTAATCGCCCAACAGACAAAAACCATTTCATACTTTAAAATAAGATCAGAGAGATGTCAGTCTTTAAACCTTGAGGCAAGTTCAGTAGAACAAATGTACTCCCTAGAAGAAAAATCTGGCATGCAATCTCTCTCTCTCTCCCTCTCTGAAAAATGAAGCTATTAGATGTTTCCAGATCTTGTCAGTTAGATTTTTTCCAATCTTGCTGTATATCATTTTATATACACTGCTCAAAAAAATAAAGGGAACACTTAAACAACACAATGGAACTCCAAGTCAATCCCACTTCTGTGAAATCAAACTGTCCACTTAGGTAGCAACACTGATTGACAATCAATTTCACATGCTGTTGTGCAAATGGAAGAGACAACAGGTGGAAGGCAGAGGCAGTTAGCAAGACATCCCCAAGAAAGGAGTGGTTCTGCAGGTGGTGACCACAGACCACTTCTCAGTTCCTATGCTTTCTGGCGGATGGTTTGATCACTTTTGAATGCCGGCGGTGCTTTCACTCTCGTGGTAGCATGAGACGGAGTCTACAACCCACACAAGTGGCTCAGGTAGTGCAGCTCATCCAGGATGGCACATCAATACGAGCTGTGGCAAGAAGGTTGCTGTGTGTGTCAGTGTAGTGTCCAGAGCATGGAGGCGCTACCAGGAGACAGGCCAGTACATCAGGAGACGTGGAGGAGGCCGTAGGAGGGCAACAATCCAGCATCAGGACTGCTACCTCAGCCTTTGTGCAAGAAGGTACAGGAGGAGCAGTGCCAGAGCCCTGCAAAATGACCTCCAGCGGGCATCAAATGTGCATGTGGCTGCTCAAACGTTCAGAAACAGACTCCATGAGGGTGGTATGAGGGCCCGACATCCACAGGTGGGGGTTGTGCTTACAGCCCAACACCATGCAGGACGTTTGGCATTTACCAGAGAACACCAAGATTGGCAAATTCACCACTGGCACCCGGTGCTCTTCACAGATGAAAGCAGGTTCACACTGAGCACATGTGACAGACGTGACAGGGTCTGGAGACGCCGTGGAGAACGTTCTGCTGCCTGCAGCATCCTCTAGCATGACCAGTTTGGCAGTGGGTCAGTAGGTGTGGGGTGACATTTCTTTAGGGGGCCGCACAGCCCTCCATGTGCTCGCCAGAGGTAGCCTGACTGCCATTAGGTACCGAGATGAGATCCTCAGACCCCTTGTAAGACTATATGCTGGTGCGGTTGGCCCTGGGTTCCTCCTAATGCAAGACAATGCTTGACCTCATGTGGCTGGAGTGTGTCAGCAGTTCCTGCAAGATGAAGGCATTGATGCTATGGATTGGCCTGCCTGTTCCCAAGACCTGAATCCAATTGAGCAAATCTGGGACATCATGTTTCGCTCCATCCACCAAGGCCACGTTGCACCACAGACTGTCCAGGAGTTGGGGGATGCTTTAGTCCAGGTGTGGGAGGAGATCCCTCAGGAGACCATCTGCCACCTCATCAGGAGCATGCCCAGGCGTTGTAGAGAGGTCATACAGGCATGTGGAGGCCATACACACTAGTGAGCCTCATTTTGACTTGTTTTAAGGACATGACATCAAAGTTGGATGAGCCTGTAGTGTTTTTTCCACTTTAATTTTGAATGTAACTCCAAATCCAGACCTCCGTGGGTTGCTCAATTTATTTCCATTGATAATTTTTGTGTGATTTTGTTGTCAGCACATTCAACTATGTAATGAACAAAGTATTTAATAAGAATATTTCATTCATTCAGATCTAGGATGTCTTATTTTTGTGTTCCCTTTATTTTTTTTTTGAGCAGTGTATTTGTTAGCCAGATCTGTTGTCCCAGATCTCAATCTGGGACAAACTGCCGAGTGGCAATTTTCCTTCTGGGCTGCTTCAAAACCTTCCCACGTTGCATATCAAGGAGACTCTTGGCATGCAAAGAATAACGGGTTTCAAAAGTCCTCTTATCATTACGATAATTTCATGAGTTCCAGAAAAGCACTTTTGATCATTTTTTCTCAACCTCGCTTGATGCCACAGACTGACTAACCCCCATTTACAGAAATAATTTTTAAAAAATGAATACATGGAGGAGTGGTTTTAAGGGAATAAGTGGAATAAAAAATGAGAAATACCTCTTTTGTCTGGACAGTGGGAAGAAGTGCGAACATCAAAGAAAACATGGATGGTAGCAAACACTTTAGTCGAATGGATTATGTCCACTTGCACAAAAGGTACCTTGAGTTGTTTAGCCTCCCGCGTGTTCAGATAGAAAAGCAATTTGAAACCCGCTTTTCTCTTTGTTTCTCCTTTATAACTTTTTGTGTTATAAACTCTTTGCTTTTCATCATCAAAAAAGGCATAAACAGCCGCCACCGGCCGGGCTCTCCCACCTGGCCGGGGGGGCTGCTGCCGCCGCCGCCGCCGCCGCCGCCGCCTCCTGGGGCTCCGGGCTGAGGCCTTCGGCGTCCTCCGCCCAATCGGGGCTCCCCTCCGGGGCCGCCTCCTCTTCGGCCGGGGTCTCGTCCTCGCCGGCCCTCGGCTCCGCCTCTGCAAAAGGAGGGAGAGGCCGGGGCGGCGCTCGCAAAGGCCGCCCCCAGCCCCCGAGACACCGGCGGGCCCCCGAGCTCAGGGCGGCCCGAGAAAGGCCGAGGGGGAGCCCGAAGGGGCCGCTTCGCCCTGCCCGGCTTTCCGCCGGCGACGCTCTTCCGCGGCGGCTCCTCCTCTCTCGGCGTCCGGCGGGCCGGAGCCCCGGCGGGAGACGCGCCAGCCGGGCCGCCCCCCTGAGCCGCGGCCGCCCGTCCGGCCTCCCGCGACTGGGCCCGGACTTCCCGGCTCGCCTCCCTTCCGCCCGGGGAGAGGAGCCCGGGAGAGGCGAGGGGACGCCCCGCCCGGCCTACCTGCCTGCTGGAGCAGCGGCTGCATGATGAGCCGGTACTGCAGATCTGCGGGGAGAGAGGCGGGGTCAGCGGGGGGTCGGGTCAGGGCGGCCCCCCCCCTCCTTCCCCTCCCCCCCCCGCCCGCCCGCACCCTGGTTGCGCCGCTTCAGCCGGTCGATCTCCTGGTGCAGCTGCCGGAGCGTCTCGCCGTGTTGCTGCTGCAGGAACTGCAGGCTGCGCTCCAGCTCGGGGCCCGCCCGCCTCGAGGGGGGCGTGGGCGGCGGGGCGGCCTCGGACGGGCCGGGCCCGCCGGGCGCGAGGGGCCGGCCGGGCCGCTCCGCCTGCCCCGCCCGCTGCCAGTGCGGCAGGTGGCCGAGCGGCGGGAAGCCCGAGCCCTGCATGCGCTACCACCGGCCGGGTCGCATCGCGGGCGCCGTGGCTCGAGCCTCGCTCGCTCGCTCCACCGCCGCCGCCGCCGCGTCCCCGTCGCCAAGGAGACCGGGCGCGCGCGGGGGGCTGCGCGGAGGGGAGGGGCCGCTGGCGGGGGCTGGAAGCCGCCCTGGGCCCCCGGGAGCCGCTGCCGCTCGCCCCGGCCAAGCAGAGGGAGCCGAGCGCCTCGCCGACCCCGAGCAGCTCCGCCTGGAGGAGGAGGAGGAGGAGGAGCCGCAGCCCCCGGGCGCCTGTCCGCTGCTCTGGGCGGAGGTGAGGAGAGAGGCGGATCCCCCGCAAAGAGCCGCCGCACCTGAGCCGCTTCTCCCCTCCTGCCAACTGGGCCCAACGCCCCGGCCTTCCCTTTGCCCGCCCACCGTTCCCTGGGCTGGAAACTTCAGGCAGGACTGCCGGATGGGCCGAGGGCCCCAGGTGCCTCCCTGGTCTCCACTGAGCCCCACGAAGCCAAAGAGGGCTGCTCCGAAGCCACCTGGCTCCGGTTGTCCTCCCACCTCCCGAGTCTCCTGCTGGGCTCCTCCAGCCAAGATGCTCAACCTGCCGCCACACCCTCATTTCATGGCTGGACCAGCGCGCAATAGACGGAGTAGCTCCTTTAGAGACCCACAGGTGTGAGGCCAGGTGCCAAAGACAGGGGAAGGCCAACTCAGCAGTCGCACCTCCTCGAGGCTTGCAGTTTGGCATTGGTTGCTTCTGTGGAGCCTCCACGGCCCCTCCTGCTTAGCCCTCTGAGGCAACCTGCTCCAGGTAGAAGTATTTGCACCCTCACTTTGCAAAGGGCACCTTGTGTAACTTCCATGGAACTAACAGGGTGGGGGACTTTCTCCCTCATAGCCTTTGGACAAGAGAACAAAACTTTCCCACCAGGGAGTCAGAACTTAAATTTCTCTGTGAAGGGAGGGAATGCTGTTGCCACACCTTGCCTGCTGGCCGTAGCCTTTTTAAAAAAGTCGTGTTTCTATGCTTGTTCTACAAACAGAAGCCTTTGGGGTCACTATTTGGTATCCCCCTGGTCCTCAGAACCATGGTTTGCCACTTCCGGAGTCACTTTTCTGTTCATTCAGCCCCCTCCCCTTATGATGAGGGCAGCTACACTCCATGGTTTGCAGCCTGCCATTGAAAGGGGGAGGGAGGGCACTAGGTGGATGAGAGTGAGGGTTGCCAGGGGATACCATGAGGAAACGAAACCAAGCCTCAGACTGTTCCAAGAGAAACCCTGGCTGCTTCAAGGATGAGAGGAATGCCAGCTGCAGAGGCCAAGACTGTTTCCCAAAACAATTTGTTAGCCCCTAATTGGGGTGTCAAACTCAAGGTCCAGGGGCCAGATGCCCCCCACAGAATGTTTAGATCTAGCCCACAGGGCCACTCTGGAAACAGCAAAGGATTGGTCCCTGGTGCCTCTGCCAGTGGAAACGGAGCTTGGCAGAGGGCTGCAGGAGGCCGTCACAGCACAAAATGGAACTTGCATGGACCGCGGCCGGCCCTCCTGAGTTGTTTTCACTGGTAGAGGGCTGCAGGAAGCCATCGCAGCCAAAAACTGAGCTTGGGAGCCCATTTTCACTGGCAGAGCACTTGGGCCATTACAGGTGCACCCCAAACTCGAGTGGCATTGAGCTGGCTATGCCCACTGGCCACACACCCCTGGTCAAACACAACCCTGATGCATCCCTCAATGAAATCAAGTTTGCACCCTTGTCCTAACTGAACGCTTCTGTCATGCCCGTCGAGTCTGAATCAGAGGAAGACAGCTACTGACAGTTGACAGGGAGTGGGAGTGTGGCTCCTCCACTGCCTGTGGAGGAAACTGGGGAAGAGCAATCTGGCTGGGCAGAGCAGGGAAGAGATAGAACAAGGGAGAGGGAGTTCAGAGGAAGACCCAGGCCCACCCCCTCTTCATCCTAGGGCACGCAGGGAGGAACAGAGGAGAGAGCAACATGGGTTGCATGGCTTACAGGGAAGGAAAGGGCCCTGATTCCCTTCATTAACCACACCTAGGAAGGGAGTTTAAAAGAGGCATGCTGAGTGCAGCGACTGCTGGGAACAAACATGAGTTTATCTTATTTGACTTTGGTTATCTGCGTTCCTGGCATCCTCCCAACCATGTTGAATTACTATAGTTCCTTCATGTCTGGAATTCCTTCTTCTGCCCTGCCGGACTAATTACCTCACCTTCCCTTGATTGGACTTACAGTTTTTGTTGACCACGTTTTGGACTTGATTCTCTGCAGTCAACGGCTGTTCCTGGGAGTTTTTCTCCAGCCAGAAGGTAACCAGGACATTGGGGGCAAAGTTGGGACTCCTACTGATTGTCTGTGTGGCCTTTGCGCCACGCCCCTTTGGGTCATCACAGCTTGATGGGTGGGGCTGGAGGATACGGAAAGGTTAACCATATACGTTGGGCAGGAAAACCTCAAATCCAGCTCCGCTTCTTCCGTCACCGCTTGGCTTTAGTAAAGTGCAGCTGTAGCTAACGATGGGCCTAAGGGTTTTTCTTTTCAAACTGACCAAATTGGGGCAGCTGACAGCTGGACCCCCACCACTCAGCAAAGGATCCCCTCACTTCTATTGCAAGGGACAGCACCACTTGCGCCCGTGAACGGGTCCTCAAAGGGCCAACTGAAGCCCGATGAGCTGGAAGGCTGCCAGGAGACGGGCACAACAGCTGGCTGCCGTGGGCACTGGAGCGGAGCCCGGCTGCAGAAGCTGGCACAGCCCAAGCTGCCCCGTCACACTGGACACGGGACACCGAAGCGGCTCAGGACTCCGGCTACTTTTGGCTTCTCCCGCCACCAGGAGTCTCCCAGGAGCATGGGGTGTGTGTGTGTGTGTGTTTTTAAAAAAAGCTTTATCAAAATAGAATGTATACACAGCAACAGTTGACCGGCACAGAATTATACCCTCTGCGAAGCGCAGTTAAAAATCTTCTTCAGCACCCAGGAGAGTCTGCACCCCCAGCTGAAGGCAGGGCTCACTTGGGCCACGTCTGCCCTCAATGCGGCTGCCTTTTCTCAGTCCAGACGGTCATCCCACAGGCAAAGAGAAGGTATCCCACGAGGAGGAGGAAGGTGCAGGCCACTGGCCCAAGGCAGAACCAGGAGCCCATGAAGTAAACTATCAGCACGGAGAAGAGAGTCCTGTAGCTGGCCAGAAACCTCAGCCTGACTCTCGGCTGCTGAATCCGGCCCGAATGCCACTTGGTGTGTGGGCTGCGCTGGGAACTGGCCACCAGAGGCTGGTTGGTAAGGTGATAGCGGCAGAAACTGCCCAGGAAATCTTCTCTGGCACAGAGCCTCTCCATCTGATTTCCAAACTAAAAGAGACCAAGATGGAATCAAGTCGAGGTGGGGAAAATGAGGCTGAGCCCCTTAATCTCAAGGGCGGAAGCTAAACGGACGGACAAACGCTCCTTTGGGGATGGCTAATTGCAGAATATGCTGCCACGAACAGCACTGTCCTAGTCACACACACCCCCTGTGGCCTTGTCCAATGGGCCAGGGGCTTCTAGTCCTCACAATGAGATGCCAGCCTCATGTAGCTCTGCTCTGGCACGGAGGCTGGGAAGAGGCCGGTCTGGGGGCGCCTGGAATGCGAAGGCCAAGGGAAGGAGCCGGGCCGCTCCATGGCCCGGGGAGGCCAGAGGTTCACTTACGCGTTCGTTAATGGCCAAAGACAGCCGGAAAAGCAGACGGACCAGGGTGGCGCTTTCGTAGCTTCGGATCGGCTGAAGCTCTGGATCTCCCTGGTACTCCACCTGGAACTTCCGCAGGCCGTTGATGATCTAGTGCAAGAAGGAAGAGCCAGCTGTCCAGGACCTGTCTGTCACCCATCCCAGAGAGAACCTGCAGGAGTGTGTCTGCAACCCAGCCTTCCAGCTGAGCTTGACAACCGTGTGAATTAATCCCGTCCTCCTCACACAAGTTTCCCTGTGGATTTTCCAGTGAAATTATTTTTAAAAAATGACTTTCAGACAAAACTTCCTATCAAAAAACAACATCAAGCCTCTAAAAATAGCCCTACATCAGATGGCATCACAGGTTACTGACCTCTGCCTCCTGACTGTGGGAAAGACAGCCAGTCAATGTCCTGGATAATGACCCTTCCTTTGAGCTCAGCTAGATCTCCTGCAGGGCTGATCTGCTCTTCTCTTCAGCCCAGGTCTAACTCGCAGCCATTCCCAGTGTTTTTTTTTTACTATTCCCTGTTTACTTCACCTTCAACAGTGTTTTTTGTGTGCACAGATATCTACTACCAGCAGAAGTGTGAAAATATTCAGTCCCAAAATGATTATTGTAAACCACAGACACTTATAGTTTGTGGACTATGGACTGATTTGAGACCAATCTTTTATTTATTTATGTTTCGACCAGAATGTTTAACTCATGTATATTCAAGCGTTCTCTCATCTGACTTTGGGCCGCTGGTAGTTCTGGCGGTAGCCACATTTCTGGCTGACATGCTGCAATTCAAAATGTATATCATTTTCTTCTTTCTTATGTTTGTTCTTTTTTTTTCCCCAATATTTTTTTATTTTTTTGTTACAACAAAAATCAATGTGTGAACAGTGTGGTTCCATAGTGTCTTACATTTTGATGCAAATATATGACAATATTCCTCCTACTTAATATGGTTGGACAATTTTTCAAGTTTGATATTAACACACAGAATTATTAAGTTATCAATCTTAATCATTCAATATTACAGTGTGTTATTTTTAGGCTGGTGGTCTTTCCTGCCTGGTAAAGGATGTCGATCCCTGGGCAGGGGATGGGCCACTGGGATGCTCTCAATGGGCCAGGGTCCACGTAGCAGGGCTGTGCTTACGTTCTCCTGGGCACGACGTCCTGAGCGGGTCACTGGCCTACCTGGTATCTCCCAAGAGGGGTGAGTGTTAGCCCGTCCTCGTCCTCAATGCAGTCTGGCAGCAGCTTCTTCCCGTTCTCCTCTGCAGCCCCACCCCTGGTCAGGATCAGCTGGCTCAGCTGGGCTTCGTTCACCTGGCAAGGATCAAAAACGGACACACACACACCCCAGTAATTACACTGTTACACGAGCAAATGTGGGCAAGGTTTAAAGCAGGGGTGTCCAACCTTGGCAACTTTAAGACTTGTGGACTTCAACTCCCAGAATTCCTCAGCCAGCTTTGCTGGGAGTTGAAGTCCACAAGTCTTAAAGTTGCCAAGGTTGGACACCCCTGCTTTAAAGGGTCTCCTACCAGCCCTCCTCGAACTGTAAAACCAACGACTGTCTCAGAATTTGGGGGAATTTGGATCCTGGCTCGGTTGAAAGGTTACCACAAACCATTCTCTCTCTCTCTAGAAAATATAGGCTGGCAACTTTTAATGGTGTTCTTCCTCAAAACCTTCTGTTAATTAAACTGAAAAAGCCGCAGGAAAAGCAAAGTGCAGCCAAAGGGAGGCTTTAGCAGCCACTCACCCGCAGAGAAGGGGCTGCCTTCCCCTCCCAGGACAGGACAGGAAAGTCCCCTGAGCTCCGTGAGTCGGAGGCCTCCCCAGGGATGCCCCCAAACCGAGCAGGCTAACCTTGGTTTAACCAGGGCCAGGAGCTGAGCTGCATTCGCAGCGCTGACTGGGGCTCTAGAGGACTCTTGATTCCTACCCGAAATATCTGACACAAATATTCCAGGGCTTTCTCCAAGTATTCGTCTGTTTTCCGTATACTCTCTTGCCCCATTTCGTCCACGTCGTTCCCCAGGTAGGAGCCGTTCAGGTCGCTCGAGCCAAACCCGAACCAGGAGAGGAAGGAGTGGCCAGGGCCGGCCTCTGCCGAGCGGTCCGAGAGGGACCTGGCCGACTGCTGGGCCTGGCCGATCAGCTGGGCCAATCGCAGCACCTGGACAAGAGAACGCCGGAGTCAGGGCAGCCCAGAAGACGAACGGCCTCGGGGCAAGGCGGCAGCCCCGTCGGCTAGGAAACCAGGGCGCAGCTCCGCTTCCCAGCTAGCCAGCTGAGGCAAGGGCTGGTTTCTGTAGGTCGTTGTTGTTATTATTATTATTATTATTATTATTATTATTATTATTCATGGTGACATTGATTTGCCGCCCATCTCACCAGTGGCCTATTCTGGGCCGCTTACAACAATAAAAGGAGGGAAAACGTAAAAACAGCAACAGCAACGGAAGAGAACAAGGAACCCTGGAAGCGCCCTAATATTAAGGCATTAAAGGCGGAGGGAGAGCGGGAGGCGGGGCCAGCAGCCTCCTCCAGTCCGGGACTCCCCAGGCCAAGAGGGGAGGGTCAGGCCTTGGGGCTCCTGTGGAAGGACAGCAGGGTGGGGGAGGGCAGGATCTCCCAGGAAAGGCTCTTCTCCTGGGTCCCGCCGGTCCAAGTGACTGGGCTGACGGGGTCCTTGGCCGGCTTCTTCTGCCGACAGGAGCGGGGCGGGCTTGTCTCAGCGGACGAGGGGCTCATCCAGTTAATCTGGCCCTCTGCCATGGGGGCGGGGGGGCTTTGGTGGAACAGGCCCAGCTTTTAGCCCAGGGGTGGGCAAACTACGGCCCGGGGGCCACATCCGGCCCGTTGGTCTTTTTAATCCGGCCCGCCGAAGATTGGTACAGAATTAAGGTTTGATGTGAATGATTGAATGATTGCATTCATTTGATTTTGACTTGTAATGACAGGCATTTCGACACCAGGTGGCGGCCCGTCTGTCAAATTTTAAAAGTCAATGAGGCCCCCGAGCCAAAAAGTTTGCCCACCCCTGTTTTAGCCAAAGGGAGGGTCCTCCCCGTCCACTCAGCAGCGCCAACCAACCTACCAGGTTTCTGACTTCCGTCCCAAACATCTGCCTGTACTGGACGTCCTGCCCTTCCAGGCTGTAGACATGGCTCTTCACTTTGAAGGAGGCGTCCGTGATGGTGGGGGCCCGGCCGGACAGGAAGCTGCCTCCCAGCGAGGGAGTCAGGAAGAGGCGATGCTGGCGGTGGGGAAGGCTCAGGTCGGCCTCCAGGAAGAGCTGCTCTGCTGCACAGAGAGACAGGAATGGCCGGCCGGCCTCAGGCTTGGGCCAGCTCCTGGCCACCGCGGAAAAGGGGGCTGCTTCCAAGGCCAAGAAGTTGGCAGGGGCTCAAGCCTCGTATGGCCGACCAGGCGCCTCTGGGGGATCGGGAAGGGCTCCCCAAAGCACCCTCCCCCCTCCCCCGATGCTGCACTGGCTGCGGGCGGAGAGAAGGTGGGGTGGGGGCCTCTCCCTACCTCTCTGGATCATCTCAGCCAGGCGGGGCTGAGCCAACACCTTGGCCACCCTGAAGACCATCAGGGCGTTCTTGGGGCTGACCAGGTCAGTGCGGAGAGCTCGGTTCAGAAAGCTGACGAAGAGCTTCGTGTAGAGCAGCAGGTTCTCCTGGACAAAAGGCTCCCTTGAGGGACCACGGCCAGCGGAGAGCATGGTCAGTCGGAGAGCTGCTTCCCTGCCCAGCTCACAGGCACCCAGGACAACCAGCGCCAGCAAACCCAGCCACACGTGCGGCCCTTCCTGGCACTGGAGAGAAGGCTGGGCCCCGGAGAGGCTGATCAGGGCCACTGACAAGAGGGACCTTCCCAGGGACCCCAATAGCCCCATGTAAGCAGCAACGGCCAGGGCTGGAGAGAAGGGTGGCCAGAAAAGCACCCCAACCCCCCCCCCCACCCTGCCTTATGCTGGGAGCAAAGGCAGCTGGCCAGATCTGCAGGGGCCCCAAGGGGCCCAGCCCAGGACGCACCATTTCTCCGACACACTCCGGGGTGGAGCCTCCGCGCTTGACAGCTGTTTCTCTGGTGCGTATCTCCAAGGCTGTAAGTAGCTCAGCCACATCTCCAGAACCTGCAGGAACAAATGGGGTGTTAAAATTTATGTCTGCCCTGAAAGCTTCCTTCACGAAGCACACTGCGAAGTTCTGGTGAAGGATGCGGGTGGGGCTACCAGGCAGAGCAGACGTGGACCCCAAAAGGGACGAATACTGAAACTACTTTTATTACATGTAGGGTTATAGTAATATGGAACGGGACAACTCACTGTGGCCACCTCACCACGGGACAATTCAACAATGCAATTTAATTTAAAATACTTTAAAAAATATTTTAATTTTTGTCATTCATGTTTCATTTTGCCCCTCCTTTCTTTAATGATTCTATCCCATCGTTTCTTTGATATTAGTGTAACTCTTGTCCCGCGGTGAGTTGCCCCAGGCCCATCTAGTAACAGAATCTTGGCCTTTGCTCCCTTCCTCCGCTGCCTTTGCCCCGAAGAGAACAAAGCGGGATGCAGTGAGATGCTTCCTCAAACTCCTTGCTTCGGCCGGAGATTCCTCTTATCTGCCTGTTGCCTTTCTTCTCTTCCTCATTCCTCACAGCCCATCACAACTGCCTTGTGTCAAATGATGATCTCATCGTGGTAAGCCAGGCTCTTGAAAATTATTTCAATACGCCAATGCCTTGTTCAATTATATTCCCAACGTTGGCATTTATCTATCTGTTAATGGATTTGGACTTACCATGCCGCCTACAAAATTGCTAAAACAGTTGTCAGGTGTCTCTGGAAACACTGGGGCACCGCATGAAAATGAACACCGTCGACTCTCTTTTAAGGGACACTCTACTAATGTGAAGGCCAAGATTTAATTAACGGTTCCAATCTGGGTTGTAAATTTTATGTGCCATTTTATTGCATTTATTCGGGTCTCTTTGTTTTGTTCACAACTGCATTTTTAATAATAATTTCTCTCATTCCCTCATCTTAACTCCGAAAAACGAAACTCGCTCCTTTCCCCTCTTTTGGCTCTTTCGATTATATTTATGGCATATAGATGAGCCAAGTGGCGCAGTGGTGAGAGCGCAGTACTGCAGGCTGCTTCTACTGCCTACCGGCTGCCTGCAATTTGGCAGTTCAAATCCCACCAGGCTCAAGGTTGGCTCATCCTTCCATCCTTTTTGAGGTGGGTAAAATGAGGATCCAGAGGGTTGGGGGCAAGAGGCTGACTCTGTAAAACCGCTTAGCGAGGGCTGTGAAGCAGTGTGAAGCGGTATATAAATCTAAGGGCCATTGTTATATATTATTTCTTTGTAATTCAGCAATTTTTCCTTATGTGATAAATATCAGTAACTATACTACTCATTATTGTTAGTATTATATGGGATAATTTAGCTGTAGAAGCGAAGAGTGATATTTTTTAATAATCTTGGGGTTTTTTTTAAAGCACCACTATTATTTTACTGACTGAGGCTGTGCAACCTCATCCTGCTTCACAAGGCATGGCAGAACTTCCAAGACCTCCTAGAAATCAGCAGTACTAATTCCATCAATGCTCTGAAACTCAAATCCTCACCCTGAAAGGACAAATATGAGCACAACCAACATCCAAACGGTACCTACAGCTCTGAAAGATGCATCCAGGGGCCAGTGACCAAAGCAGTGCTGGAGAAATATGTAGAGTTTCTGCTGAACAAACCGAGGGATCACAATCCTGCAAAGACAGCCCACAAAATTAGCCAACCGGCCCCTTTAAGGAAAAAAACAACAACAACCCCTTTGCCCCAATGAAATGTGATCCAGAGGGAAACGCTACCCTTCAACTGACAGGACAGCTTTCTACAAGTGCCCTAACTCAGGGGTCTCCAACCGGGGCAACTTGTGGACTTCAACTCCCAGAATTCCTCAGGCTGAGGAATTCTGGGAGTTGAAGTCCACGTCCTAAAGTTGCCACAGTTGGAGATCCCGGCCCTAACCGACACCGTACAAAAAAAGGGCAAGGCCTGCTGTAATAGCAGAGTACCACGCACCTGACACTCATCCCAGTTAGGAGGAGGAAGATTCTGATTAAATGTTACGATACGATTTCCTTAAGTGTTAAGGCGGTTTGGCAAGACACCAACTACCCCAAAAGGCGGAGAGCCCTCTTTTGCCCGAGGAATTCCAGCTGGACAGTCAACTGCCTGGAGGGGCTTTAATCTGGATTACTCCAGTGACTCGAGGCCTCGGTGCCCCCTTCCAACTCTGGCTTCCTGCCAAGGCAGGGGTGTCTAACAGATTCAGCTCACGGGGCGTTTAGATCTGGCCCGCAGGGCTACCGTAGAAACAGCGAAGGACCGGCCCGCGGTGCCTCTGCTGGCAAAGATGAAGCTTGGCCCTCCAGAACTCCATTTTCACTGGCAGAGGATTGCGGGAGGCCCTCGCAGCTGAAAACGGAGCTCGGGAGCTTGCTTTTGCTGGCAGAGCGCTCGGGCCACTACAGGCGCTGCGATACAAGTGACCTTGAGCTGGCCACACCCACCCTGGCCAGGTCCACCCCAGCCGACAAGATCCAACACAACCCTTACGCAGCCCTCAGTGAAATCGAGTCTGACACCCCTCTGCCAAGGCATCCAAGAAAGTAACTTAAGAGGCTTGTTGAAAGCTTCAGTTCCAGAGTTCCTGGAAAAATTACAAACCAAAAAGTACTGAATCTTTTAGTTTATGCTGAAAATGTCAGAGGGTAGAGAGAGTTTTTATACGTTTGGGGTGTGTGTGTGTGACCTGTTTCTTCTCTTCAAAGAGCAGAGTTGAGTTTTGATGAATACTGAATCAGGGAGCTGCTACTTTGGACTATCGGCTCAGGATGACACCAGGACGAGGGTTCCTCCAGAGCTTCACAAGAGACCATTCTAACTTTACTGTTCTTAGACTGAAAAAAACAACAAACCCTCAACCAAGCTGGTTGCCAAGGCAGTTTGGTTTAGACCAGAGATCTTCTCTCTTGTAAAGTAGCCCCATGTACCCTTCTCCTCATCTTAAATGCTTCAGATAAAATACACCCAATAACTTCCAATTTTGGGTTAGCTTTCATAATCCCTGAAAATATTTCCTCCAATCTGTCTGTGGCACCCAAAACTGGACACCACATCCTAGACGTTTGACCACAGGAAAGTCAAATAGAAGGAATACATCCAGCCTCTTATTTTTAGTGATATCACTTCCCATATTATTATCTCTTTTATTCATTAAACATGAAACTCAGTCAACTGAACATTTAAAAACGTATCACAAATACCAGTGACTGGTGCTAATGGTTGATATGGGTTGCTGCCATTACCATAGGTATCAACCAAGTATCTTCTTAAGATGTACCATGTTCTGGGTAGTGCATTTTTTTGCAGTTCCACTGGTGTTATTGCAGGAAGCTGCAATTTCTTGCCCTGATGACAATGGGTATCACTGTCACATGTTTCATCCATAATCATGTCGTTTTGATGGCCAGGGCACAATATTTTGTGATTTAATATTCTTATAGTAATAATCAATTATTATTATATTATTATTCACAAAGTCAGCCAGGTGTTCAGAGTGTGTTTGGCATTTGTGTCTACCTATCAAGTCCTTACCAAGAACCTGGAATAGGCAAATTTGGATGTTTGATGGTGTTAAGAGATCTTGTCACAGGATGGAACCTGTTCCAAGCAAAGCCGCCTTCTGCAATTTACTGATGACATCATTATTATTATTATTATTATTATTATTATTATTATTATTATTATTATTAATCTTTATTCATTAAATATGAAAGTCAGTCAACTACCATTGACTGGTGCTAATGGTTGATACAGGTTGCTGCCAACACCCTAGGTATCAACCAAGTACTTACTTAAGATGTACGATGTTCCAAGTAGCACAGTTTTTTGCAGTTCTGCTGATATTATTGCAGGAAGCTGCAATTTCTTGATGTATTTTATAAAATTCTTCAGCATGGTACCAAGTACCCCAACAATGGGTATCACTATTACATGTTGTTGTTGTTGTTGTTGTTGATTTAATCTTCAATTTGATTCGAAGTCTAGGACTGGCGAAAACTTAACTGTTCAAGTTCTAATCAAGGTCCTAAGAGCTATTGTTGTTGTTGTTATTAATTTGCAGGTTCAGCTTGCAGTAAATTTATATTGTTCAATTTCCTAAAATTAAGGCAAAACATTTTCCAAATCTGCTAAACTAATAATGCATACAAAATCGGTCAAGTAGTCTGGCTGCATAGGAGTAAACTACGCTTGCTGAAGTACAAAAAGCTGAATATTCTAGCTTCCATGTCATTAAGCCCTTCATGGCTTGGGCCCAGGTGATCTGAGAGAACGTCTCCTGCCGGTCACATCTACCTGACCCATCAGAGCGGGGAGTCAAGGAACATTTGCGGGTCCCACCCCTGAGGGAGATACACCTGGTGGGACCCAGAAGAAGGGCCTTCTCCGTGGTGGCTCCCTCTCTCTGGAACATCATTGGCCCAGGGATTAGAGTGGCCCCCACTCTCTCTCTCTTCCGAAAGGCGCTGAAGACCTGGTTCTGCCAGCGGGCCTAGGGAACCCAGAGTGGGAGGGAGCCCATCAAATGGCTTGTGTGATCTGCTGTCGCCGGGGCGGGGTTGGTGGGAGTTGGGGTGTGTGTGATTTTGTTATATTGTACTATATTAATTTATGTGATCCTTTTTTGTTAGTTTTTATTGTTTTAAATGTGGTTTTATATTCTGTAAGCCGCCTTGAGTGGCCATGGGCGAATAGGCGGCAATAAAAATTCCATAAATAAACAAACATTAAGCACATTTGCCATCACATCCCTGAAGTAGAGGCACCTACAGGAGAACAAGAAGAGGGTGCTGGCAGTGCAAAAAACACTGCTGTTGTTTTGTTGAATTCACACATCTTTTATTCCAAGCTCAGGAAAATCCACTCTGTTTCTGGCCCTGCCTTTCTCAGCCTTGGCAGCCTGAAGACTTCAACCGCCAGAATTCCCCTGCCAGCCGAGCGAGAAACACGGTTCTAGCCAACCCACCCCGCAGCAAGCCCAGGTTTTATTTTCTCTGTTAAGTACAGACCTTTTGAATTCCTCTAGTGGGCTGGCGGTGTGGGAGTGCCCTGAAGGAGAAATCGGCTCTGACTTCACGCTGTTGCTGAAGGCGTGGAGGTGCTTCAGAAGCAACCGGATGACCAAGACGTGCTCCTCGGTGGGTTTGAAAGACTCCTAGGTTGAAAGCAACAGCAGAAGACAAAGACAAAGAAGATGAAGGAGGAGAAGGAGAGGAATAAAGTTAGGTCCCCACCACCAAGGAAGTCCAGAAGAGGCACCGAAAATGCATCCGAACCAAGAACATGCGCGTGTACACACACACACACAACACACACACACACACACAAACCTAACTGATTCCATGGCCCGGAAGTGAAATACACCCAAAAACTTGAGCTCAGAAAGAAAAACTGGTTGCTACTGAAGAGAGAGCAATTTCTGTCCAAAGGAGAATGGATTTGGCCTCTTCCTGGGCCCTTGGAATTCTGCCAATTAGCAAAAGCCAACCGGCCGAATTCATTTGGACACCACCTCCTGGATCAAAATATTGGACCTATAAACTATTTTTAGGAGGGGAAATTTACCCTGTGAGGAATTCACAGGACTCTGAAAGGGCTGAGGTTCTAAACGATAGTTCAAGCAGAACAACAACAGACCTCTGGGTCAGGTAAACTTAAATTACTGCTACCACATAGCCACTCCCTAATACATGGTAGTTTGGGATACACCTTTTCTTTTAAATATACCACCAAGATGTAAAATGTTATTAAACCCTGCAATAGGGCTCTTTTGAGTTGAGCTAGCTAACCATCTCCGTTGGCTCAAATCACACAGAACAGACCCTACTAAACCGTTTGGATCGTCCTTCCGTCCTTCCCATGTCGATAAAATGAGGGCCCAGATCGTTGGGGGCCATAGGCTGACTCTGTAAACGCTTAGGGAGGGCTGCCAAGCACTGTGAAGCGGCATATAAGTCTAAGGGTTATTGCCATCACTGCCGGTTGCTACCTCTCAATTGGGACACATCGCAAGGAGGGCCGCTGTCCCTACCTCTGAGCTGCCGGGACTCCGGCATAAAGAATGAAAGGCCCCCAGTCCTCAAAACGGCTGGCCTGAGCTACCAGGCTGGGCCCAAATGAATTTGGTTTGGTTTTGGATTAGAGTGAAACGGCTGTGTGGCTTGAAAACCATGGCAGGGGAGGGGGACGGAGCCCGTTCTAGTACAAGCCATACATATCAGAGCTCATGTACAGAGTGGCAGGTCAAATGCTCTTTCTCAAGAGCACCGTCAACCTCTTGGCCAGAGATGTTACAAAGGAAGAGCTAAAGGATGCAGAGAATCGGATCCCAGCAGGACCGGCTGTGCAGAACTCATTCGCGGGGCTTCCTCCTCCTCAAGGAATCCACACCGATTGATTGGTAGGATTTTTAGTTGTGAGCAGCTGGCTTTGGCTAGAAGGGAACCGGTATCCCTCCCGCGGATGCATCCCTCCAGCCCAGAGGTGCTCGCCTTCCTCTTTCCTGGCGCATCAAGGGATGCGGGCACGGGGAGCCTTCCGCCAAGGCCAGCAGGGCCCACTGCTTGGCCTGAGCTTCTGCTAAGCTGCAGGGATTCCAGAAACTTCTTGCTGTGGCTGGGCTGCTACCTCCATACCACACCCTAATTCTCCTGGCCTTTAATCTTGCTGGGTGGCCCCCTAACACCACAGCAGCAACTATTAGCCCAGTGGGGGCTGAAGACCCTGGCCCCTATCTCATGTTCCTGGGAGTTATTGCTGCTGCCGCGGGGAAAGGGGAGAGCTATGGGCCGCCTCCTTCCTTTGGGCCTCGCAGGCGTTAGCTGCCTCTGACTCAACAGGGGTTTTGTTTAAAATACAAAGGAAAGGAAAGGAAATGAAAAGGTGGAAATACTTGGTATGTATGGAGGGCCTGGTGGCTGGATTGGACAGGATGGAGGCTGGATAAAGAGAGCCGGTACTGGAGAACCTCCAGCTGAGAGACAACAGAAGAAGGGATGGGGGGGAGGGAGAGAGAGAGATGAAAAAAGGAAAGAAACAAAAAGAAAAAGAAAAACAATGAGAACAGACCCAGGCAAACGGGGATGGAAGACAAGGGACGAGTCTCAGGAAGTCAACCATCACCACGTCACGGCCCTGCGGCAGCGGTGTCTGCCAAACGGCACCCTCTAGCACACCCCCAGGTTTCTACCATAACCGGCCCTAACCAAGTTCTGGCCACCTGTTCGATTTGCACCACCCTGGCCTAGAAGTTAATCCTAGCTTGCTTGCTTGCTTGCCTCTGAATGTTCAAAACAGATAGGAGGCAGAACTGTTACAGAGAAGGAAGGAAGATTTCTAGAGAATGGGTTTCTTGGTGGGGTTGGAAAAATTACTGGATCCCCCCCCCGAGGACTTCTCGCAAGAGAAAATGCAATCTACAATAATGTGAAGCCTCACTTCAGTTAACTGTGTGACCACATCCGAACGCCTTTCGAGGCTGCTTGGCTTCCGGCCCCAACAAGCCCTTTCCTCGACTTAATGACCTTAATGACTTAATCCTCTTAGCATGACAATACGCAGAACAGGAAGTGTGCGCTTCCGAGGGCTGCTGCTGGCTGGGAAACCCTGGGAGCGAGGAGGAACGAGGCGAGACGCCAAAGAATTCCGTTCTGAGATCTAAAATTTTTAGAACCGCCGCTCTTTGATGCTGTTCTATGGATCGAGAGAGAGACACTCATTCTCCCAGCCTCCATTGCAGGTTATGGCTAATGGAGCTGTTTGGGTTATTACAAGAGCTGATATCCTTCCCAAAGAGCGAGGGAAATCCTCTTTCCTACCAGCAAGAAAGAGGCCAATGTTCCTGTGTTCCAGGCGATTCCATTCGCCAGGCTTTCGCTGAGCAACCCTATTTGAACTCAAAACTAAACCGAAAGATTACAGGAGCCCCACAGGGTCCAACTCCTGCAGCTTGCGATGTCCAAGTCTCTTTGCAGTTTCCCCAATCCTGGATTGGCACTAGTGGGCCTTTTCACCGGCCTTTGTCTAGCCCAGGGATTGCATGAACAGGCTGAGCGGGAACCGCAGTGGCCCTGCTGCGCTTTCCGCGGCTAATGGCTGTGCAAAGTCCAAGGAGATGAAAGGAGGCCCGTATCTCAACCGGGCGGCCTGGAGCCCTGCCGGACCCACGGCTGGCCCCCTTCCCCAGCATCAAGCAGCTGGAAAGCAGGATGGCCAGAGCCGACCCGTCTGGCTTCCCAGCCACAGGCTGAGAGGCCTCCTGTCCCTCTGATGGCTGCGGCCAGCCAGCAGGGCCTCCTCCCGACTCTGTAGGGCCCCCTTTGAAGCCCTTCCAGTGGTTCCAGGGGTTAGAGCAGCCAAAGCCCTTCCTTTGAGCAATCCACGCCCCTCAGCCTCACCAAACCATGTCCCAATTCCAGGAAAATCTCAGCCTCATGAAGGTGTTTCTCCCTCCACTGCAGAGAGGAGCTCCCTCCACCCGCTGCCACTGCCCAGGTCTGGCAGCCCCTTCCCTCCCGGTCCCCAAAAGAAGCCCCGGCCCACCGCTTACCTTGATGTGGGGAGACTGCATCTTCTGATACGTGTCCAGGGAATAGTGGTGGAGCCACATCTCCACAAAGACCTGAGGAGGGAGGGACTCAGTCAGGGGCCGAAGGGAACCCCCAAACAAGCCCCCTTGGGGAGGGACAAGGAGGGAACCCTCGGCCAGATCATTCCCCAACCTTTCCAAGGCTGTGATTCTTTATTCCATTCCTTATTCATCATCCCATTTAAGGTACACTTCAGCTCTTATGCGAGTAGGCAACACCTGCCGCTATTCGTTGTTTAGCCTTTTTTTAAAAAACCAATGTTAAGTATTATTCGCCCTAATTATCAGCCCTAATAAGCCGAACCAAATTCCCCCAAAAATACATAGACTGAAGAATAGCCGTGTCTCAGTTGGTGGGTCCTGTACGACTACGGTCAGCTCCCCACAAAGGCGCAGCCCCTGCAAGAGGGCGGCTCTCCACGCTCTCCTGGGCCGAGGAAAGAGCGCAGCCGCTGCCGAGGCCACCCACCTGAAGCAACGTCTCCGATCTCCAGATCTCCTGGGAAGCGGGGTCTGCTGCGTTCACCGACGTCTGGTGAGCCACGTGCCTTTTCAGGAGACTGGTGGGGTGCATCCCGTAGGAGGTGAAAGGCATTGTGGGAGAGCTTGGCAAAGGAGAAGAGCCCGTCAAAAAGAGAGCATCCAGACGCTCCAGCAGAAGGACACG
Source organism: Pseudonaja textilis (assembly GCF_049901715.1). Classification (NCBI taxonomy): domain Eukaryota; kingdom Metazoa; phylum Chordata; class Lepidosauria; order Squamata; family Elapidae; genus Pseudonaja; species Pseudonaja textilis. Next base: position 11,251,399 of record NC_142004.1, read on the forward strand.
CAAGGCCGGGGCAGGCAAGCAGTTCCTCAGGGTGGAGACTCAAACCCACAGCCCGACCTCCCTCCCTCCTCCTCCACTTTTGCCCACTGTAGAACGGTCAGACTTTTGCTCCCGTTTTTGGAAATGATTCGCCAAATATTCTAGTCAGCACTACTGAAAAAAGGGCCAAAGAGGAGAACGGGTTCCGCGCGGCAAAACCTCCGCTGTTCCACGAATACGTTTCAGTCAATTTAGTGAATGCCATTTCTGAAACGGTTCCTGTTTTCATTTTCTTCAAATAGGAATAATTTGCAAAAAAATGAAAACAGGGACCGTTTCAGAAATGCCATTCAGTAGCACCATGTCCTGTTGCTGCCACTTAATTAGATTTTTCTCTCACCTTTATTACTTTATGGGTAACTTAAGGCAGCGGACATACCCAACACACTTGGCACACCTGTGGTCATTTGCCAAAGCCAGCATCTCCGCTTGCAAATTCCTAGCAGCCTGAAAGCCACCGGAGGCCTTTTTTTTTTTAGCAGAGTCCTAATTTGCAAGTTCCTTCCACATATTGCCCCCCACCCACACCCCACCCCCACAACGGGCTTTCCTACAGCAGAGCAGGAGAGCAAACACCCACCGGGGAGCAGGTGAAGGGACCACCCCTCCGGGCTCCGAGGAAGGGATGGGTGGGACGCTGCCTTCGGTGGGCAAGAACCACTTCAAGTACCGGTCCACCAGGACGAAGTAAGCGCTGTTGGACATGCTGATGGGGCAGGTGGTGGAGAGGCCCTGAAGCACAAACACAAAGAGTCGCCTTGGGCTGAAGACCCTTCACAGTCCCATCTGCAGGAGGCCAAGACCTCAACTCAAGGCGCTTTGGAGCTTTCTTGCCACCTAGAACAGGGCAGGTAACTTTCCACCTGGAGCAACACGCCACGATTTTGTCTCCAGGTAACCTAAAACGGCACGCGCCACCGAATGGCGACTTTGGCAAACAACAGGCGAGGGCTAAAAGCGGTCAACTCCTGCAGGTTGACAGAAACGCAAACTTTCCTTTGATGAGCAGAAGAATTTGTTCAAACTGGAGGCACCCCCAAGGGCGAGCCATGAAAGAGTAACCGACCTGAGGGGCGCAGAAGATGGGTGCAGTATTTCCAGCACTTTAGAACAGTACTACCCCAATCTTTCCAGCTCCGTAGACTGGCGGGGAGGGGAAGGATGGTTTTGGGTGCACGCACGCCACATGCGCAACCCAGTTCCTGGCCGCAGACTGGGCGTGGGGGAGGCCTGCTTCAGAAAAGACGCCCTGGCTTTCGCACAAGGAAGTGAATATTGAAGTGGCTTAAAAGCCCCCCCAGGTAAATCAACGATGCCTCGGCTTCTTCTCCGCTCCTTTACTACATCAACAAGAAGAGGGGCCTGACCAGGGAAGGCCGATCTGTACTCACCCTCTGGGTAAGGAGGCTGATGGCAAAGCAGAACATGTAATATTCGTACGGATCTGGCAGGAGAGGGTCAAGGGAGCAACGTCCTGCAAGCAAGAAGGACAAGCAGGCCGGCTGCTATTTTATTTGACGGACTCCCAGTTTTACGCGGTCCTTCGGACTACGGCGGCTTCAGTCGTAGCGCGAAAGATTCCCACGCAACTTAAGCAGCAGGAGGAACCTCCAAGAGAGCCGATCTCGCTTGCCACACCTTGACCCACGGGGGAAGCTCACGGCTTGCGAGCTGTACCCATCCAAAGAGCTCCCTCCCCGTGAAAGCAGGGAAGGCTCTCCACCTATTTACTGGGGAGCGAGAGCTAGTGGCCTCCCAGCAGGGCAACTCAACTGCAACGGCCTTCTCTAAAGCGAGGACCGCAGAGGGGTCTGCCGGTTGTTGCAACCACAGGACAGCCTTCCTTTTTCGGGAAAGCGGGCCACCATCTCCCCAATGCATTAGCAGGAGATCAAGGAAGCGCCCCATGATAAACTCGTAAGCATTATAAGCTTAGGATAAATTAAGTGCTAAAGAGTTGCCAAGTTTTCTGTAGGATAATCCCTTTTCCCTTAAGGAACCTGTGGGAACTTGCTTTGCGGTTAAAAGCGGCTGCCAATTGTCTTCCCCAGCAAGTTACATCCTTGCCAGAGCCAAGTGGCTGCTAAGCTCCCTGGTCAAAACAGCAGCAGCAGCGGGAGCCACATGGTGCGCAACCTGATGGCGCCAGCAAAGTTTAGGTGTCGGGGGACCAAGGGGGTGGCCTCTCTTCCATGATGGCAGCAGCCACGGCCCCCTCCAGCCCCTCCCCTCACTCACTGCTGTGCCCCACACTCACACGGCCAAAGGATACTGAGAATCAGGTTCAAATTCAGGCCCCCGGTGGGAGGGAACTGGACTTTGTTGTGATATAAAGAACATTCTGGTAAAATCCGCTCTTGAATCGAGGTCTTCACTGGGCCCTGTGAAAGGGGAGGTAAACAACCACATGCCTCCTAAGATGCAACGTAATGAAAACACATCAAACTCAGGCTAAGGATCGCCCTTACTTGCACTGGTAGCCCCCAGTTACCGGTGGCCGTTGGGAGCAGCCTGCCTACCGCCAAGCAAAGCCGTCGCTATGCACAATGTCATGTGACCCCCCATCACTTCAGGACGGCAATCCCAGCACCTCCCATGCCATTGTTAACCATATCCCGCTGGCTGTTAGGTGAGGACCCGCCCTGATCCTGCCGTTCCTGGGGTGGTCCCTCCGAGCCTTTGCGGAGGGAAGGGACCGGCCCCTCTCGAATCCCACTACCTGCCTTCTCTCTGCCCTTTTGGCTGCCCTGCCCAGCGTCTCTCGGCGGCGGCAGCAGCTGGACTAGCGCCCCAAGAGGCAGCAGCTGGCAGAGGCGGCTGAGAGCCCAGCTGGTGCTTCAGCCCCCAGCGCTGCTGGCATCACCACTGCTGCCAAGCGGCCCTGGGCAGGGTGGCCAAAGGGGCAGGGGGTGGGGAGGAGTTGAAGGGCAGCTCACAAAGTTCACAGACAGATAGAATTTCCATGCAAGGAATTAGGAGTCCAAGACGGACAAGGTCAAACTTCTGCACAGCTAGTCCTCAACTTACAACAGTTCATTTAGCGAGCGTTCAAAGTTACATCGCTGAAAAAAAGAGGCCCGTGACCACGTTTTTCACACTTACAACCACGGCAGCTTCCCGTGGTCACGGGATCCAGATTGAGATAGTTGGCAACTGACTCGCATTTACGACGGCTGCGGGGCCCCGGGGTCACGTGATTTCCCCCTTTTGCAACCTTCTGACAAGCAGAGTCCACAGGGAAGCCTGATTCACTTAACAACCACAGAGACTCACTTAACATCCGTGGCAGGAAAAGTCGTAACATGGGGCAAAACCCACTTAGCAACAGAGACTTTGGGCTCAATTGTGGCCGTAAGTTGAGGACTACCTGTACTGAGCTTGACGTCCCTCTAACATCGCCCTCCTTCCCAGGCACTGACCGGAAGGTGGGAGACGGGGAACTCGTATCTGTACTCCTCAGCTTGGAGCTTGTAAACCAACTTCATAATCGGGCCTCTGCCAAAGGAAAGGAAAGAAAAAAGCCACCCGAGCTTCGTCTTTATGCTGCGACGCTTCCACACGGACTCAAAACCGCGGGAGGATTGCGGTCACAGATTAGCAATACATCAGCACCCAATTCTCCACAAGGGGCTCCAAGGGGCCTGGATTCGGGGCTGAGCCAACTCACCCGGGGGACAGGAAGTCCAGCGCGACATTGTACTCGGTGTAGTTTGTCCTGCCTTGTAGGCAGCGGAGGTTCCACCCGGAAATGATGCCATCGAAACTGCCAAAAATGTTCTCTACCAGCCAAGGAAAGATGGCGTGCAGTTCCTTTGCGGGAGAGAAAAGCCGTCAGAAAAGCCAGGAGAAGACTTGATGGCTTCCCCCAGACCCGCCTCCCCTCCTCCTGGGAGAGCCAGGCCCTCCTTGCTAGTTGTTGTGGTTCGCCGGCAGCAGGTGCAGGCGGCTGAGGTCTCGGAGAGCGAGGACTCGGACGAGGGGCCTGCGTGTGAGGCAGGGATGGGGCCAGGACCATCAGGGAGTGGGGTGCTGCCTTTGGAGATTGTGGAGGCTGGCAGCAGTGATGAAGAGGTCCCCGAGGAGCCTGTGCCCAGTGGGTGCACGCGCAGGGCTGCTTGAAGGGAAGAGCAGCTGAAGCAGCACAGGCAACCCAGGAGTAAGGCTGCAAGGTGATGGCCCCTCCCATAAGGGATAAAAGCCAGCCCTCGGGGATGTGCTCTTTGCAGGAAGCAAAGAAGTTCTTTATGCTCAGGAGTTTGTTTTTGGAAACTTCTGGCTTGGGATATTTATCTGCAATTAAGTCTTTTGTTCTTGGAAGCCTTTTGCAACCTTGAAAGGGCTGGCTCTTATCTGGGACAATTCGTTGGAAATAACTCTTGGCTATGAATGCGTAGAATTCAGTGCCGCAGTAAAAGAGGTTTGTTTTTATGAACAATTTGTGTTTGTTTGATTTGAAACAAGGCTTGGGTCAGAACACTAGTGGACAGAAGAGCACCAGCTGCAGAAGACAGACAAACTTTGACCATCCCTTCAAACTCTGGCTTTATTTTTATTTATAATCATAATCACACACATGCGCGAGGGTCCTCACTTCATGATACGCAAGAATTCGGTTAACAGCTACAGCGACTGCTGGGATTGCTGTTGCTAAGCGATATGGTCACAAGATGCCATGCTTTACGTTGCTCAGTGACGGAAATCCTGGTCCCAATTAGCATCATAACTTGAGGACTCCCTGGATGTGTCCCTGTTGGTCTTCAGAGCTTCACTAAGCTGCTTCTGCTGCCTCCCTCTTCTTTCCTGAACCAACTTGCAGGGGTGCTCCCTGGCCTCCCCTTCTCTGAGAACCCCACCTACCCTGAGATCCTTTTCCCCGGGGATCCTAAGGCTCCGAGTTTGCTAAAATCCACTCTTTTGAAGCCCAATTTATTTATTTAAATTTATTTAAATTTAATTAATTTAAATTAATTTATTTAGCTTCTATTATTCCCATTAGTCTCACAAGCAGGATCTCAAACACCACGGTGGACCTTTTCTTCAAAGTTCCTGCTATTTTTACTTCCACAAACTTTCCCCTCATTAATTAGTATCAGTTGAAGGATTGTTGATCCTTGTGATTTCCTCCACAGCTATTCAAGTGGACGTGATTTTCAGAATTATACTTGTAACAGTTTTGTTTTTGTTTTTTGTTTTAAATCCCTTTCTGGTTCTTTTTCATGGCTTGGAAGGATGGATGAAAATACGACTTAGGTTCTTGAGCTTATTTCTGATTCTTTGCAGTATCATTTGTCTCTGCATGCATCCGTGGGAAGCTCTAGAAATTGTCGGTCAAATCCCAGATCCTGCTTCCCTGCGGGCAACGACACCCGTCAGAAGCCAGTGGGTACAATCCACCTAACTTATGGAAAACTGTTTCCAGGATCAGTTTCTGTTCTTGTCCGCCATGTGAGGTCGCCCAGACAAGAAGCACCCCCGGAACAACTAGTGTTGACTTTACTCTCCTCTTGTCTTTATAGTCCAAGAACCTGGGAAGGGCCCTTGTGAGATGCTTGTCTTGTCATTTCCACACACAATTATAGTTTTACACCTAATGAACAATTGTCCTTTCCTATTGGCTGAAGCACGGCCGCTCACTGCTCCTTCCAGGGCTGCTGAAAGTTTGTGCTTGTTACAAAAAGACGCCGGGTTGTTTCCAGGTAGGAAAACAAACATGGCACAAGCACTGCGGGTCACCACGAGAGCCTCCTGTCTCTTCATCATCACTTTTTCTATGTAGGGCCCCATTTTGGTTCTCCTTCCACTCCTTTTTCGGTCTAATTAGCCTGGTTAAAAAAAATCTTGATTTCAAGGTAAAATATGAAAGGTGATCCTCTTGAATCACCTCTCTGGACTTTCCAGCAGTGGTGGGCTGCAACCGGTTTAACAACTGGTTCAGTGAGTGTGCACTTTGCGTGTGCATCTTATGTGTGGTTTGCACGCACGCGCAGCGTTCAAAAACCACCCCTTTTAAGCTTAAAAACGTGCCTTGTATGTCAGCACTGGTGAGTAAAACAGCTGAGGTTGCGGTCATCCGCTGTGCTGCGCGAATCAGCTGAGCTAAAAAATAGGGAAATACAGGACAGGAAAGAGTAGGCGCGAGTGGACGGGGCTAGCTGCTCACCGGAACTACCGGTTCGCTAGAACCGGTCACAGCCCACCACTGCTTTCCAGGCAGTGTCCTTTTAATTCTCCCTATTCAGACCTTGCCTTAGTCCCAAAGCAGTAGGGCCTGTTCCCCTGAAAGAAGGAAAAATGTATTATCAGAGGCCCCGGCTAGGGGCAAGCTTCCTACCTTGGCAGGAAAATCTTCAATGATTGTCGTGAGGTCATGGCACCGCTGAGCAAAAGGCTTGTTCAGACAGTCAGCCTTTAAATTAGCCTGTTTCAAACAGAAAAGAATATATATCAATCAATCAGAATAGAGCTGGAAGGGGCCTTGGAGGTCTTCTAGTCCAAGCAGGAGACCCTATCAATTCACTTTTCTGAGATAAAGCAATGAAACTATTTAAATCTCTGGCAAATGTTTCCTTTATAGCAATACAACTACCATATTAATTGATTTCAACATTTAAGCAACCTAGAACCACAATAAATATGAATTGGATGAGAACTGTAGCAGCAATTCTGTTTCTCTTAATCGAAACAGGATTTTATACAAAATTATGTTTTAATTTCATTTTCCTATAAGAAACCACTTAAGCTGCTGGTAAATAAACCCTAAATATGCTGCTGGGATACAACCTAAGTCTTAATTGAGGTTTCCAATGCCGTTTTCTTTACAATAACTCTCTCTAGCTCCTTACAGCTGAACCAGGGCTGGTTTAAGGCAGTCATACCTACAGTTATATTGGCCTTGACAACAGTGTACCAGAAACCTCAACATTTCCTGCCAATAATCCTCTGCCCGAGACCCATGTCTACTCTCCTTGTGAGCCCAGCAAATGCATAGACTTTCTGCCTCCCCTTTTTACACAGTAGAAAAGAAACACTTTACATCAGAGAAAAGCATGCTGCTTTCTTGCCTGAAAGTAGTTTTGCCAGAAGACAGATGACTTACCCTCTGAAAACAAATACTGTGGGAATAGGACACCCCTAACACCCCTGGGGGGGGTGCGTGCCTTAAAATGGCTTCTACCATGGTAATGGCTTCACGGGGCGCTCTCTTATGGAGGAATAGAAGAATTGCGTGGCAGACAGTACAACAGTGTGAGCCGCGACTACAGGATTTTCCTGTGTAATACAGGATTGGGATAAATCAATACCTGGGCAATGCCGGGTTATCGGCTAGTTTATAATAAAACATAAGACATGACAACTACCCTGCATTCAATGTCTAATGTCACTGCAATGTGGACATTAGCAGAAAGGGAAAGAGAAAGGACAGGCAGCAGTGGGCAATTCCCCGCTGGGAAGAACTGAAGCCACAGCCCGTAGGCCTGACAGGACATTACAGGAGAAATCCTATCTTTCAAGACTGCATCCAGGATGTGACCGGCTGCGCCAACTCTTCAAACGTTCCCGATGACTCACACAGATCTTCAGACACAACAAGGCCCTGGACAAGAAGGAGGGGGAAACGGAGAGGGCAAGGACGGTTTTTGTGAATCCTTTCAAGTTGTGGATACAAGAGCTTAAGGAAGGACCAGATCCTGAAAGTGAACACCTGGCTGCACAGATGCCTTACTTCCCAGTGCAGCCAAGAACAGTTGCATCCTCGCCATGGAGGGTGTTACTTACACGAAGGGATCCTGGAAGCACACAGGCCTCACTTCAGGAAGATCAGAAAGGTCTTCTGGATTAGCAAGCGCTTCCCCAATTTCATTAGATAGGTAGTAAACCAGAGCAAAAGAATAAGGAGGGTCAGACCCCAGAACCAACTCTGGTGGTGCCAAGGCTAACTTATTTGCCAAACATGTTGTGTTCTGAGATTAACAACGCAGGAGACAAAGGGAGAAGTCTGAGGGTGTGAGGAGCCTTAAGAAACTGGCACTGAAACCCACACGGCCCCCTACTCACAATTTCAAAGGTTTCTTCGGCAATACAGACAATATGAAGAACAGAGAGAACTGGAAATCCTGACAGAGGAAACAAATATGTTGCAGGCTTTAACCGAATCTTGTTGATATCACACCTGACTGGAACACAGTCGTCAAAGGTTACAATTCTTTTTTTTAAACAAGATTCAACAGAAAGAGGGAAGAGGCAGGGTTGCAATGCCCATAAAAAGCACTTGTCCTCACAGACAACTAACAACCTGGACTACGGAGAGTGTTTAAGTAAGACTTCAAAGGGAGAGCAAAAAGGTGACATTGCTCCAGGTGTATATTATGCCCCCTTTGGGCTGGCAGAAGATACACACCAGGCCTTTCTAAGAGCCTTTCAAAAGAGACACGGGGGGATTCCAGTACAAGGGGTCCTTGGTGCTTTCTGAGCTTGGCTGTTTTCTTGCAGTCGTTTCATTACCCAAATTAGGTTAATGTCATCAGTGGTAAAAGGGAGTAAGTTTTGCTCTCTGGAATTAGCACTGATGGTGTTATCTAGCTTAGGTAATTAAACATCTACAAGAAAACAACCAAGCTCAGAGGATATCACGGACCTCTAATTTCAACCATGAGCTACAAATATTCTCCAAATATTATTAGATTGCAGTATTCCTAACATCTGCTGGGAATCCAACTCCGCCAAATGGTACTCTACGGCAGGGGTCCCCAACCACTGGTCCACGGACCGGTCCCGGTCCGTGGAACATTTCCTACCGGGCCACCGGTTTGCTGGGTGCCGCCATCTTGTTTGACGAGAAAGTGCTTCCAGGTGAGCTTTTCCGGTTGGAAAGAGGTGTTTGGGTCCTGAAGGAATCCTCGCGCTTTAGTTTCATTGAAGAGGGGGGCGGCTTCGAACAAAACTAAGGTGCAAGGATTCTTTCAGCACCCAAGGCAAGGCGAGCCGAGCGACCGTCCCAAAGCCAAGTCCATCGACAAAGGTACAAAGGAGGAGTTGAAGATGGCAGGGAGAAGCGGGGGACGGCTGGCTGGCCAGTCACTCGGCTCACCTTGCGTTGTCATGCGTGCTGATGCCGGTACCGGGCCGCGGATCATTTTGTGATGCCGGTACCGGGCCACGGCACAAAAAAGGTTGGGGGCCACTGCTCTACGGTCTCCTGCTTGAGCAGCGGGTTGGACTAGAAAGCCCAAAGGTTCCTCTCAGTTCTGATTCCAAGAGAATTTGTTTTGAGAAATTTTTCTACCCTCCCACTAGCAACTTCATTTATAAGATCCGAGAACTAAATGTCAACAAAAGGCAGCCTGAATAACCAAAGAAAAATACAAGGCAGTTACCAGAAGCTGTAGGGATGGTACTAATCCCGCCTTTCCCACAAAAAGTATTTTATGGTGGTGCATCAGAAACAAAAGGAAAGAGGCTGTAAATCTCTAGAGAGAAGAAATGGACGAACTGGTAACTTTTATTTCGAATAGCATGTCTGTTTTATTCTTTCACGTGTTTTCATCCTATTAAGTGTACATTTTTAAGGCGGAGAAAGCAAGTCATTTCTACTTCCTTTTTACTCTTTCTGAATTTTTTAAAGTATATTTCTGGGGGGTCCCGGGCTGCGCGAGGGTCTCCCGGGGTGCAGGAGAGCCAGGCAGTGCTGGGGAAAGAGCAAAAACCGAGCCGTGGCAAGAGCAGCGGAGGGACGCGGCTCCCTTCTCGCAGAGGAGACGCCAGAGAGGATGCCCCTCTTGGCCAGGAGGGCAGGGCCGAAGCCAGCGGTTGGCGGACACGCCACTCGGGGCGGCAAGAGCGGCCGGCCAGCCCAACAGCCTCCTTCCCCGGGGAGCTCTCCGGGCTCCCAGCCGGCATTCCATAAGCGCCCACCCGACCCACCCGGCCCTCCCAGGCGGGCTCTGCTCAGGGCCTCCCGAGGGAGGGAGGGAGGGACCAGCCGGGCGGGAGCGACCCAAGAGGGCCCGGGGTCCCCGCGAGGAACAGGCCCGAGAGCCTCCCCGGGGCCTCCTGTGGCTCTTGGAGCGCGGCTTACCAGCAGGTAGCTGGACAGAGGAAAAGGCGGCGCGGCCGGCTCCGGGTTCTTGGCGCGGCCCGGCGCGACCCTCATGGCGCCTCCGCCAGCGGCGCCCGGCCCTCTTGCTGCGGCGCGCGGGAGAAACGTCACTGCCCGCACGCGCCGGTGGCGTCACTCGAGCGCGCCGCTTCCGATGCTGGGGGCGTTCCCACCCCCCCTCCTCCTCCTCCTCCCGCGGTGGCTGCAAGGCCGCCCGACTAGAGCGGCGGCTTCGGCGAGGCGGAGGTCGCGTGCCCGGGGCTCGTTCGGCAGCCCTCGCGGGGAGGAGGAAGGAGGCTGGGCGAGGGGCCGAAGGCGGCCTGGAGGAGGGGAGGGGGATTCCGAGGGTGCCCGGCTGCCCGGGTCCTTTTCTCTCGTGCGGCCAGTGTCCTATTCTTTAATGAGTTGTTTTTTGCACCTACCGTGGAGACCAGGTGTCTCTATCGCTTGCTTCTGTAGCCTGTAAAATAACTTGATCCCCGTTAATAAATGCTTTTTGGCTTTGCTCGAGTTACCTTGCTTTTTAATTTTGGGTTGGTGGGGGAAAAAAAAACATCTTTGCAGGAGTAGAAGCCTTTTTCTCTCCCAAATTCAGGGAATCGATCCTACCTTACACAACCTTGGGCCGCCCAAGCCTCAGTGCCACCATGCCTTTGAGAGAGGCCGGGGTTGGAGTGACTAAAAGAGGGCATCTTGTAGCAAAGATATAGAAGCATAAAACGTACAGGCAATTTTGGGCAAGCTCCTTGTTAAAAGGTTGTGTCAGGCCATCACCACACAAATTACTGGAAATTTATTGTTCTCTCTTGGGGGTTTCTCTCTGCTCCGGCTTCCCCGATATACAGGAAGTCAGTGGTACCAGTAGTGGTGGAAACACTTCTCTTGAAAGGAAGGGGAACATAAAGATAGCCAGGTGAAGGAACTGACCTTGAAGCACCAATAAACATTTCCCACTTCGCAAACCTCTGCCTTTATTTGCACTTTATATGTATCTGGCTAAGAAACAATAGCAAGAGGAGATCCATTGTAACGGACATATTTGTGATAGTTCCATGGAAATACCATTCAAAATCTCTGAGCGGAGCAGGGGAATGACAGAAAAGCCATGGGCACACACAAGACACTGAACAGGAACTGAGAGCTTTGTGAGTACCATGTTAGGGAGATGATACCAGTCTGTGAAATCCCTTACTCTTCTTCTCTCTTGTTCCTATATTCCTCCTTTGCTACTGAAATATTGCCAGAAAATGGCTGTCCTGGTGCTGAAAGGGGAGAGAAGCTGAACCTAAATGGAAAATGCTGTTTTGCTACTGAAGGAAGGACATCTAAAAGTACAGTAGTTTCAAAATGGCCAGCCCAGCCTCACTCAAGCAGCAGCTTGCGCTGGGTTTATTCCAAGGAGCCAGCTGCCCATGTTTTCCCCCTGAGAGGAAACTGGCTCTTTGGCTGGGTGCAGACAAAGGAAAGAAGGCTGGGGTAAATATAGAAAGCGCCAGATGAGATGCAGCAGGACCCCAATAGAACGGTGCGCCCTGGTTGTCCTTGAAATCCTGGCACGATGCCAGCACTACCTGAATGCCACTCTGGTCCAACAATCAGGCAAGAACATCCCCCCCAAAAAAGGTGCCAAACGTGCTCTGTGAACATGAGCTGGCAGAGCTCCCAGCGATTGCAATCAATCAAGACTTACACGAAGAACAGCTGGAATGAGTTGGAGAAATAGCTTTCTCTCTTTGGCATCTGTAATCTGTACATTTTATTCTCTAATAAAAATAAGTTGCAATTGTGAAATTGCTTAACGTTGTTCGGAAATGAATTGAACAACGTGATTCTCTCTTTGGGCAAAGTGTACAAAGGAAGCCATTGACGGCTGTATGAGATGAAGCATATTCTGGTTCCTTTCCCCCCCCCCCAAAAAAAAAAATTCTCACAAGTCTAATGTTTATCTCTTCTAAAACAGCCGGCACCATCAAGGAGACAATGGCCTGCGGTTCAGTCCAAAGCCTGACGTTTTGTTCGCCACGTCGGCCATCCGGGTGCTTTTGGGAATGCTGATAAGCAGGAGCCAAGACCTATAACTCCCCTGGAATTCTTGCCTGCCATCATTATGGGATTTGGAGACTTGCCAACCAGGAAATATCTGATTCTTGGGTTTGAAATGTTTGCTCTTCTCCATAGCGAAATGTTTCAAACCCAAAAAGAAAAGAGATCTAGTTGCCGTGACTGAACTTTCAGGCAATTCTACCTGGATGCCAGAGAACCTTCGACCTCCACTTGGAACTAATTTTGAGCCTGTAGCACCAAGCGTTCTTCAGCCTCTTTTCTACGCCTCTATGCAATCCACTTTGGAGGCCATCCAAGCTGTGGGAAAATGACTTCCACAGACTAATGATGTCCTTTGTTTTCTTCCGTTTTAAATCTCCCACGTGGCTTTGTTGATTGATCTCTAGCAGCGGATTGCAGATCCCCTTCTTCCATAAAAGACAGTCCACCGCAGCGTGAAAATAGATTTCCATGTGTAAAGTCCTGTGAAATTCCACAGCTGCTCCCTACAACTCAACAGATTCATCATGGAAACAGAAAACAGTGTGGTACTGAAAAAAATTCACACCCGCTCAGTCCCTCAGCACCTGCTGGGGGTCCAGAGGGAGGGCTTTTCCCTCCCTAGATTCCCCCCCCCCCTGCCCCCACTTCCTCTGCTTCCAGACTCTTGCTCTCACCCACCACTTTCTCCCAGTACAGACCAGGGCATCTCTGCCTTCTGCTTCTCATAGTTTCAATTCTGGGGAACAATCTCCTGCTTGCCGCTTGCAATGATGGGCATTTTGGCAAAACACCCCCCTCTACTGATGTGGTCTCAGGATGTGTAGCATCCCTCCCAAATGACCTCTCTCCAGGGCCCACCTGAACTTCTTCTTATCTTAAATCCCTTTCCCTTCCTTCCTTCCTTCCTTCCTTCCTTCCTTCCTTCCTTCCTTCCTTCCTTCCTTCCTTCCTTCCTTCCTTCCTTCCTTCCTACTGAGACGCTTTGGGTCATTATCCCAGGACCATTTCTTAATGCTGCTTTTAAGACTTTACTTGGCTGCACCTGACGGGGTGAACTTGCAGGTCCAACACTAGTCTTGCAAAGATGGTTGTTCATTCTGTCCAATCCTCCAATTTCTGGAGAAATAATTTTGCAATTTTCTTCTGAGGCATCAGTTGAATTAATTAGCCTGTACTTAACGTCCAGAATTGAGCCCAACATTTCTGTTGCTAAGTGAGACTAAGTGTTAAGTGAGTTTTGCGCCATTTTATGACCTTTCTTGCCACAGTTGTTAAGTGAATCACTGCACTTCTTAACTTAGTAACACGGCTGTTAAGTGAATGTGGCTTCCCCGTGGACTTTGCTTGTCAGAAGGACGCAAAAGGGAATCACGTCACTCTGGGACACTAACCGTCATAAATACGAGTCAGTTGCCAAGCGTATGAACTTTGATTACATGACCATGGGGATTCTGGAATGGTCATAGGTGTGAAAACTGATCGTAAGTCACTTTCTCAGTGGTGTAACTTTGAACGGTCACTAAGCAAACAGTTGTAAAGCGAGGACTAACAGTAGTTTCTAAGATCCTCCCAATTCCCTTTCTTAAACAATGCAACTATTAAGCTTCCATTCCTTGGGATTACATTTATGGTGTTGGAAGAATTATCCTTCTCGGTTCAGTTCCAAGTGGGGAAGAAAGACACTGGAAACATGGAGGCTGTTTGGAAAGATGGTTTAATGGTGGACAGCAGGACCACGTGGCCTGGAGCTCCAAAGTGAAAAGGACAATCACCTGCTTCAAGATGTTGGTAAAGGAAGAGAGGGCTGAGATGCTGAGAGTCCCTTATATACCCTCTTGTTGGGATTTGAATTTGAGCTTGTATTCTGATCGGTTGTCAGACTCCCATGGGGCCATGCAAGGGCAATTTGTAGGCTGTCCTGAGTCCCAGGCTTGGTTGAGCCTTGCTGGATGATGAGGATGTAATGAAAGGGCTTTGGGCAATTGCTATAGCTTTACCAGGAGATCTTTGTTATGTAAAATATTCTGGCCCAGGCCTTAATGGCCCACCCATTAACAAAGGTGGGGGTGAGTTTCTGCTTCTGAGTTTCTACTCTTTTTAGGGGAAATATTCTGCCTTTTTAATATTTCCTAGGATATTTCAATTTTCTAGGAGAGGGGTGGGTGCTAACTTCCTACAATGGAATGGCCAATTTGGTCACTTATCAATCCACATAGTTTTTAAAAAGCTCTGGGGGGCATAAACTCTTCTCTGGACTATTATTTTAATGATTCAGTTAAGTATGTTATTTCCTGTGCAATAATAAGTGGACATTTGGCAGATCAACAAAAAACTTTTCCTGACAAAAAGAATGGCTGTATTGTGTCCTCTCCCAGAACAGCATAAAACCTCCCCAAGCAGCAGCCAACACAAACAATTCAAGATCATTTCATGGAGATTTTAGTCCAGCTTCAATTAACCCCCCGCAAAGGTGTTCGTTTTTTATCTTTTGAATCCTGCTCTGTCCAGCTTTCTGCATATAGGCAGGGTTTTTTTATTAGAACTCTTATTTTATTTTATTTATTTATTTATTTATTTTATTTTGATTTGTTTACAAGATAATTATCGCTTACAAGATAATAGGTATAAGTATATACATAGGTATGAATACATTAAATGGGTACATATAAGAAAAATAAAAGAAACAATAGGACAGGCACGGTAGGCACATTGGTGCACTTATGCAGGCCCCCTACAGACCTCTTAGGAAAGGGGTGAGGTCAATAGTAGATAGTCTAAGGTTAAAGTTTTTGGGGTTTGGGGAAGAAACCACAGAGCCAGGTAGAGTATTCCAGGCACTGACCACTCTGTTGCTGAAGTCGTATTTCCTGCAATCAAGTTTGGTGCGGTTAACCTTGAGTTTGTATCTATTGTGTGCTCTTGTGTTGTTATGGTTGAAGCTGAAGTATTCATTGACAGGTAAGTCATTGCAATGTATGATTTTATATACCATACTTAGATTGGACCAAAGGCGGCGTAATTCAAGGTTTTCTAGGTCTAGAATTTTGAGTCTACTCTAGTTAGTAGTGTGATATTACCAGAGAAAAAGCTATGTAGGATTAGGTTAACAACTCTTAATGCCTTTTTGTCTATGTAGTTACAGTGGGCTCTAGCACCTAGATCATTAGAGATGAGTATTCCAAGGTCCTTTACAGAGCTTGGATCATCAACAAGGGCTTGACTATTCAGCTTGTATTTTATTTTCTGAATTTTTTTTGCCAGTATGTAAGACAGAGCATTTATTTGTTGAGATCTGAAGTTGCCATTTGTTTGACCATTCTGATACATAGTCGAGGTCTTTTTGAAGGGTAGCAGTATTGTCTGTAGTATTGAACAGCTTTACATCATCTGCGAAGAGGACGCAGTTGCTCTTACTATGATCACAGAGATCATTTATGTAGATTATGAAGAGAGTTGGTCCTAGAACACTGCCTTGGGGGACACCACTGTTGACAGGTACAGAATTTGACAGGACGATCCCAATTTTGACCATTTGTTGTCTGTTTTGACAGGAATGCTTCTATCCAGTTATGCAGGTGTCCAGAGATACCATAAGATTTTAGTTTTAGGAGTAGTTTGCTGTGTACCACTGAATCAAAGGCTTTACAGAAGTCTATGTAGATTGCGTCTATTGCTTTGCACTGATCGAGTTCTGTAGTCCATATGTTTTTGCAGTGTAAGAGTTACAGATTACAGGATAGTTTTTTCCTGAAACCAAATTGTTTATTAGAGAGTAGGTTGTTTGTCTCTAAGTGGAGTATAGTGGATTGCTTAATAATTGATTCCATAACTTTACAGGTTACGCAGCATAAGGAGATTGGTCTGTAATTTTCAACTAGGCTGGGGTCTCCCTTTTTGAAGATGGGGATGACCGTGGCTTGTGATCATAGGTTAGGCAAGGAGCTAGTCCTGAAAGATTTTTCAAAGATTATGCTTAGAGATTCTGCTATGGCAGTGGATAGCTTTTTTAAGAAGTAGGCACATATTCCGTCCGGTCCAATAGATAGAGATGATTTTAGCTTGTGTAGTGCTTTTTCAACATTGTCTTCTGTAAAATCGATATGTATTAGATCATTGTAGTTTTTGGTGGTTCGGCTAGGAAATACTGGGCATGATCCATTGCTGTTTACAAATACTGAGCCAAAGAATGTGTTAAAGATGTTGGTTTTAATGATGCCGTCGTTGCAGTCTTTATAAGTTTAAAGGCTTTGTAGTTGAAAGAATTAAAGAATTTGTTATCTCCCATGCCTTCTCAAATCTCTGTATTTGGTATCAAATCACGTGGGTTTTGAATTGCTTCTACAATGAACTTTGACCCATTTGCTAGTAAAGGTCTAATTCAGGAACAGACTGGGAAGCTTGTAGTATAGAATCAATATTTGAGTCTGTAGAAGATACAGGCTTGTCCAGAACTTTTTCTACCTTTATGGTTAGGAAAGATTTAACACTGAACAATTTGCTGCCATCTACTTTATATTAAACTGAGATGCCAGAAAACCGATCTATGTTTTGCTTAGACCTGTATCTGTAATCAATTATGCTTCCCACTTTTAGAAAGAAAATATGTATAAGGCTATATGAATTTGATAAATCAGTAAATAGGCTCACTGAGGCCAGCTGCAAACATGACTTTATACAGGAATTGAAATGGAGCCAAAAATCCTTTCCTTTCCTTTCCTTCCTTCCTTCCTTCCTTCCTTCCTTCCTTCCTTCCTTCCTTCCTTCCTTCCTTCCTTCCTTCCTTCCTTCCTTCCTTCCTTCCCAATTGTTTCAAATACAGAAAAGAAAGGCCAGTTATAAAAGAGACCATTGTTAAATATCTCTAAATCCGTTCACTTTTTCCCAGTCTAACATATTAGGATTACAATCTAAATCTCCGGAAAATTGCAAGACCTGGAAACACAGAGTCCTAGAGAACTGGAGATGTGCCAAAGGATGAGGAAGAATAAAAGCGGCAAATTTCTTGCTTTGAAAAAACAGGATCCTGGTAATTCTTGACCTTTGAGGCAAACTTCAATCCCAGGAAAGATGTTCCAGCAGATAATGAAACAGGACATTTGTAAGGATACTGAAAACAATGTCCTGACTTGAGATAGTCAATCTCACTCGGCCAAAAACAAATCACGGCGATAATTTTTGCTCCTTTGATTCTAGTGGACAAGGATGTATTTGATTTCATCAAAGGTTTTGACAAAGTTCCAAATGACATTTTCCTTAACAAACTATTAAAGAATATTTTGGATCACATTACAGTAAGCTGGGTTCCCAACACTTACAGAATCAACGCAAATCATTTTACATCAAGTTGGAGTCCAGTAAGCTATTCTAAGGGTTGTATGGGAATTAATCTTGCAGCCAAAACCTGGGAGGGTTGGCCAACACATAAGACAGAATGAGATTGCAGCCCAAACTAGGATTGAGAGAAGCAAGGAAGACTTGGATGTGCTCTTTGACAATAAGTTGGGTTTATAAGAGAAAAGTGAAGTCATCATTCCTCACTACTGGTTTGCCTAGGTACAGTAGAAACGGAGGGGCTCTGGGTCATCCCCCTCTCTTACAGAGTCCCAGCTGTTCATAAACAAGAAAGTCCAGTTGTCTCTTATGATATGGAATAGAATATAAAAATGAGCATGAACCTGAATTTGCTTCTGTACGAAGAAATGTAACCCAGGATTTTGCAGCTTTCAAAAAAGATGTTTTACTTGTATTTCTTTTCTTTTTGTGAAAACCCAAATAAAATTTACAAAATAATAATAATAATAATCATTTCCTCAAATGCAACAAATCCTCAGGAGGTTCAGGATGGACTTTAGCAATATGTCTGCTGTATAATGTGCAGCACAAAGTAGATAATATTGTGACTGGGGGAACTGCAGAAGGGACTTCATGTCCCCTTTGAGTACCTATAGGCTTTGTGGCTGCCTATTTGATACAGCTTTTGTCAACGTTCCAATGAAACTCCCCATTTCATTCAGCACTCAGAAACAAAGTTCTTCCAAGTAAAAAATTATTTTTCCCCTTCCCAATAGAAATTCAAAGGTCCATCCCCTGCACCCACCAGTCCATCACATGGCCCAATCCACCATTGTCCCAACTGGAGACATCCCTCCAATCCCTCCCCTCCAGGTGCAGGGCGACATGTCCTTGACTCTCTGAGAAAAGAATGTTGTTGAGTAACCTTCCACCTTTCTGGGAAATCCCCCCTCCCAAATTCCCAGGCACTAAATGTGGCAGCCTCGAAGCTTCTAAACAAAATGTGGCTTCCGAGGCTGACAGCTTTTTAAAAAAAGAACTAGGCCCTTCCTGACCACTCAATGTTTGCAGGTCCCTCCTGCCTCTTCTCCTTTGGACAATTGTCTGCCAACCTCTTTGATGTCGTGAGCTGAGCTTCTGGGCACCTTCAGGCTCTCCAGGTGAGCAGTCCTCACTGTTCAGGACTGCCACAGTAAGAGCTGCCCAATTCAGGGATTACCAGAGCAGTGAAGGAACGGAGAGGTGTTGAGATAATTCCCCGTTAGCGCATACAGGGAGACGTATCTGAGAGTGGTGTTTGAATAGTACACATACAGCCCACAGATACACTGTACAGTAAATGTAGGTTTTTACTTCCAGAAACGTTAAGCAAAGTCCAAATAAGCAATCCAAAATCATTCACAGGTTAAATCAGTCAGATTTCAATCCAGGGATAATCGAAATATCGAATTCCAGTGTCAAAAAAAGTTCAGTATCAGACTTACATCAAATTCAGTAATATCAGTCAATTAGGAAAAATGGAGGAACGGCAATACTTTCCAACAGAAGGAAACAGAGATACTCACTCAGACACACTCTCTTCTGAGACTAAGACTAAACAACCCAGGTTTCTGGCTTCACCTTATGGCTGTTTGAGAAACCACACCCAATTGCATACTCTTGCATTCCCTTAAAGATACAGTACTAAAACGTTTATCCTGGTTTATATATTTCTAACCCAAATACCTGTTAGGTGACTTATATTCCTAACAAGAGGCCAACGGTGGCTTTGCAGTTGGTCAGCTGCTGAAACCAGAAGGATGTAAGCTTCCTGCTGTGCTCAAAAGCCTTCGTGAGACCTTAAGCTCCTTTGGAGTCACTTCTTATGTCAACAAGAGGGGAAAATCATTAAAGGCATGAGAACCCTTTGCTTTAACTAATGTGTGTTTTTAAATTAAATTTCAAACCAATTTTTAGGGTTTTAGAGTCTCCACTGCTGATTCTGGGAACTTTTGGAAGTTAAACCTCTTGGGGCCAACTTTTTAGCACAACATGTTGTTTTGCACATTATGGATCTAAGCTCATTAAAAACAAGAAAAATCTAATACTGTCCCAATGGGAATAGCAAAGTCAACCCCAAATCTAGCCTCCAGCATTCCCTTTGAACAAGAAATCCTGGTTGGTTAAAAATAAAAATGGGGGGTGGCTGCAGGCCAAAGATCTGCTGAGGAAGGAGACTGCCTGGGCCCAAGGAAGAGAACGGGGTCGCGGGGCAGTCCAGAGCATCCTAGCAATGCGGTGGGAGAGGATGGCCAGCAACAGCATCGCCTCCTGGGCCCTTCAGCAGCCAAGGGCCGGGCACATCCTGTGGCCTCCTGTGGAGACCAAGACAGTTGGCTCTGCTCCTTCTTTCCAATCTCTTTGGATCCTGCCCTCCACCACCCCCAGAGCTTCTCTTCCGGCTCTTGACTGGCTTCCCACTGCAAGGGCCTGCCGACCCCAACCTTAGAATCCACCCCAGATCTCAACTTCGTGCCCCACTATGATGTCAGCAGCTCCTTCAGGGGCAGAGCGAAGGCTGGCCGGACGGCCGGTTTGTTCCTCCCCTTTGCGCCCTTCTAAAGGGCCATATCTTGTCCCGTCTTTAGAGCCGGAGCAAAGTATCTGCTAGGCTTCCTGGCATTGATGTCCGAATAGGATGCTGATGATGTTCAAGGTTTTTGCTTGGCAAAGATCCTAGAAATTCTTGGACAGCTTGACACAACTGTTTTCTTTAATCAAGAGTCGGGGAATGGGATGAAGGGCCGGGAGGGGGAATGAAAACATTGGCTCATCTGGCTGATATCTTTGATGTCCTGTTGGAAGAATTACCCTTCTGGGTTCAGTTCCAAGTGGGGGGAAAAGACACTGGGAACATGGAGGCTTGTTTGGAAAGATGGTTTAATGGTGAACAGGGCCACATGCCTTGGGTGAAGAAAGAAAAGGCTGAGATGCTGAGAGTGCCTGGGTTTTATAACCTCTGTTGGGATCTGAATTTGAGATTGTATTCTGATTGGTTGTCAGACTCCCATGGGGCCACGCAGGGGCAACTCTGTAGGCTGTCCTGAGTGCCAGGCTTGGTTGAGCCTTGCTGGATGATGATGTAATGAAAGGGCTTTGGGGAATTCCTATTATAGCTTTACCTGGAGTAGATCTTTGTTATGTAAAATAGGCTGACCCGGGTCAGAGTAATGGCCCATTAGCAAAGGGGTGGGGCTGAGATTCTGCTTCTGAGGTGAACTTCTGAGTTTCTACTCTTTTTAGGGGAAATATTCTGCCTTTTTAATATTTCCTAGGATATTTCATGCCTTGGGTGAAGAAAGAAAAGGCTGAGATGCTGAGAGTGCCTGGGTTTTATAACCTCTGTTGGGATCTGAATTTGAGATTGTATTCTGATTGGTTGTCAGACTCCCATGGGGCCACGCAGGGGCAACTCTGTAGGCTGTCCTGAGTGCCAGGCTTGGTTGAGCCTTGCTGGATGATGATGTAATGAAAGGGCTTTGGGCAATTCCTATTATAACTGTACCTGGAGTAGATCTTTGTTATGTAAAATAGGCTGACCCGGGTCAGAGTAATGGCCCATTAGCAAAGGGGTGGGGCTGAGATTCTGCTTCTGAGGTGAGTTTCTGTTTCTGAGTTTCTACTCTTTTTAGGGGAAATATTCTGCCTGATATTTAATACTTAATACATTTAATAATATTTAATATTTCCTAGGATATTTCATTTTTCTAGGAGAGGGGTGGGTTTTCACTTCCAACACTACTAAGAAAGGGGCTCAGGGTAAAGTGGGCTTCTCAGCTCCAAGGTGAACTCAAGCAATGTCTTTCCCTCATTGCACAATGTTGGTGTAGCCGTGTAATTGTTAACCCAGGGTAGAACTCAGTTCTCCCTGTAGAAACATCAGTTTGCCTTCTGATAGCTCTTTTCATAAGTCTTTCTTCATGGGTGTGTGTGTGTGTGTGTGTGTGTGTGTGTGTCACAATACAAGGGTGCAGCGGCACAAGATTAATGGCTTCTGTAAGAGCTTTGCCCCAGGAGTACAACAGCTCCTGCCTAATCTGGACTATGGAGCTCCACAAATCTCAGGAGGACCTGGGATTCATCATTCCAGCTTCATCATCACAGTCTTATTCCCCCTCCTGGACTCTCTTCTCATGGAGTCTGTTATGTCTCAGGAATGAGACTCAGGACACCAGCATGATTCCAATTTGTTTTTAATTCCGTCTAGGACTCAGCACGAAGAAACCACGGCAGCCCTTCTTATACTCAGGCTGCTCGCGGCTGTGACCAGTGACGGCTCTTTGAATTTCCACTGCCATGGACCGACCAATTACAGGTAAGTATGCTAATACATAACACCTTTCCCCACCTTGTCCAGTCCAACCAATTGGAGCCTCGCCTACCGTACATAATCACGTAGGTAGGCAGGGCTTTTTTGTGTTCTACCGGACCTGTGCAACTCAGTCTCCGTTTGGTTCCTGAGCTGTGGATCTGTTGTTCCTCCCGTCCGCCTTCTTGGAACGTCCTGGAAGTTTGAGTTGGCCATACTGCTCCCGCCAGGAATTTCCTGGCTGGTTGAGTTGGTTCGGCCACTCCCACCCAGGGACTGCTTCCCCGTTATCCTTCAGGCCCTGTTCCTGTCTTCCCGACCTGCCTTCTTCCCTGGTCTCAGGTATGTGTTTGCGTTTCTCGACCAGGCTAGTGTTAGTATTGGTTGTTGTGTAGTTGTCAGGGTTTGTTTTGCTATTTCTGTTGTTCGTGGAGGGTCTCCCCCTCCCTTCCTACTTGTGTTTTGTCTGTTTGAGGGGTCTCCCCCCTCTTCTGTGGTTCTGCTTGGGTTGCCGTTCGTGGATCTCGATCTGAGCTGGTCAATGTGCCTCCTCCAGCTTCTCCCATCCGCAGTGTCTACCCTGTACAAATGGGATCCCATTATCTGGGTTACTTTTGCTGGTATCCACAGTGGTTCTCCTGTGAGATTTTTTGCATAAACTGGGTCCCCTGTTTGAAATGTGAGGCAATTACTCGAGGACTCTGCTGCTTTTTCTGGGCTATATGTTGGGTGTAGTCTGTCTAGGTGTGATCTTAGTTTCCTCCCCATTAGTAACTCTGCTGGGCTTTTATTTGTTGTGGCGCTGGGTGTCATGTGTTGAATGATTAGTAGCTTATCTATCTTTTCTTGTGTGTCCCCAGGCCCCAGCTTTTGTAATGTTTCCTTCGTGTAACGTACCATGCGTTCCACCCGTCCGTTCGTTGCTGGGTATCCCGGCACTATTAGTGCATGCCTTAGCCCCTGTTGTGCTAGAAATCCCTCAAATGTTGTTGCCGTGAATTGTGGCCCATTGTCGGATACAATCAAATCTGGCAATCCATGTGTGGCAAAAAGTTTTCTGAGCTGTCTAATGATGGCTTCCGTTGTAGTGGAGTGCATGATGCTTACCTCTAGCCATTTGGAGTAAGCGTCTACGAGTATTAAAAATGTGTGTCCTTTGGTCGGGCCTGCAAAATCAACGTGTAATCTGGACCATGGTCCCCTTGGTGTTTCCCATTTGTGTTTTGGTGCTGTGGGGGTGTTGGCCTCGATTCCTGGCAGCTTTTTCACATTGACACCTAATCCCCTATTTCCTTATCCATCCCTGGCCACCATACATAACTCCTTGCCAGGGCTTTCATTTTTACAATACCCAGATGATGCTTATGTAATAATTCTAGTATGTGTTTCCTTAATCTGTCTGGTATGATCCCCCAATCCCCCCATAGTACGCACCCCTTAAGCACTGAAAGTTCTGTTTGTTGATTCCGGAACGGTCTGATGGTCTCGTCGCCTTGATGCGTTGCCAGTGTTTGTCGGTCACCACATGCTCACTGGTCCCCTTTGTCTCAGTATCCCATCCTTGTCGCAAGTGTTATGTCACGGGAATGAGACTCAGGACACCAGCATGCTGTCTGGCCCCATAGATTCCTATTGGGACACTGTCATTCTGGTGGGAGGGGGGGGGGCTTAGGGCATGGGTGGGGCCTTGGCTCTTTTATGACTTCCAGAATTCCTGAGCCAGCATGGAAGAAGAATTCTGGGAGTTGAAGTCCACAAGTCATTAAAGGGCCAAGGTTCCCCCAACCCCTGACTTAGCGGGATCTCTGCCTGGGGTTTCTGTTTCTATTTCTTGCTTTGCTATCACTTTTGGGATCTTGGGAGGGGGAAAGGAATGTGCCTTGAGCAGCTGCCCTATCTCCTCTCTGGAGGAGAGCAGCAGCATCTATCACCTTACTGGACTGAGTTTCTCTTAACATCTTCACTCACTGGGCTTGGCTCCATGATGTATTGATGTATTGGACATTGGGACCCGCTCTGTCTGCAATGGTTTAATCCAGGGGTCTTCAAATTTGGCAAGTTTAAGACTTGTGGACTTCAACTCCCAGAATTCCTCCTCCAGTCATATTAGGTCAGGAATTCTGGGAGTTGAAGTCCACAAGTCTTAAACTTGCCAAGTTTGAAGACCCTTGTTTTAATCTAATGTGCCAAGCGGGAAAAGTTACTTCCTGCCTAGATCCCTTGATGTCACAATCTTCCAATAAAAGTTTCCTTTTCAAGTGGATTTCATTTCAAGAGTTCTGCTTTCTGGAGAAGACTGGCCAGGCAGGACCTTACAAGTGCCAAGGGCTGGGTTCTCCCTCAGTGTGAAGGAGAGGTTGTCTCTTTGGTGAAAGAAGGCACCTTGTGATCATCCTGGGGAATGGCTGCTGCACTTCATGCCCATGCAACGCCCAGCAGCTGCCATGGTGTGCCCGTTGCCTGCGTTGGGTGGATCTCTCAGGACTTGCAACTGGCTCAGGTGGTTCTTGAGCATCCAGGAACAGATGGGGTTTGGCGAAGGAGCACCTGTCTGAGCCTAGCTGTTTTGTGGAAATAGATTGGGAAAGGGGCACCTGGCTAGGGATTAGTGGGGATTTCACCATAGATTTGATGGTGAAATAATCTGGGTGTTTCATGCCAGCAAATCCATCATACTAGGATGGATTTTAGTTGCAATTAAGTCTGACTAGCATTGATTTTGTCCAGGAAAAAGTCCCCACAGGGGTAGATGAATGACGTGATTGTGAGATCTCCATTCTTGTCCTTGAAACAACAGTTCTTGACCATCAAGATGACCAGAGGGTGAAGGTCCACCCCTTTCTGGAGAGCACTCATGTCCTTGCTGACCAAGCTGACCAAAGACAATTGTCCTTGATGCCAACTGGCAGGTTTTGTGAGGCATAGATGATTGGCATCTTTGGAAGACTGCTATCCCGTCACCCCTAGTCCCTCTTTTCACTAGACTGGACATAGCTAATCCCCTCAACTGTTCTTCATATGTGTTAGCCTCCAGGCCGTTAATCATCTTTGTTGCTCATCTCTGCACTCTTTCCAGAGTCTCAACATCTTTTTTGTATCATGGTGAACTGAGTAGTTCAAACTTGCAATACCGCATCCAGTTCTGGTCACCAAAGTACAAAACAGACACTGAAACTCTACAAAGAAGAAAAGAGCAACAAAGTCAGTTAAGAGGCTGGAGGCTAAAATATGATTGAACAGTTGCAGTAACTGTGTACCGTATGTCTAATCTAAATAAGACAAGGATTAGGGGTGACATGATCGTAGCGTTCCAGTATTTGAAGGGCTGCTACAAGGAAGAAGGGGTCAACCTATTCCCCAAAATACCTCAGGGCAGGATAAGAAGTAATGGATGGAAATCGATCAAGGAGAGATCCAACCTAAAACTAAGGAGAAACTTCCTGATAGTGAGAACAATTCGTCAGTGGAACAACTTGCCCTGAAGTTGTGGGCGCTCCAACACTGGAGGCTTTTAAGAAAAGACTGGACAGCCATTCATCCAGAATGATAGAGGCCTTTTGCTACTTGTGCAACTGGGAAGACACCGGAGGGCCTTTCCAACTCTGTGATTCTGTATTCTGGCAAGAATGGGACAAAAACCCAAGAGAAGGAATTGACTCGTCATCTCCTGATGGTTTGTGGTTTGCCCACCACCCCACCCCACCCCAAACCCCAAACCATCTCTTCCCCTACTTTCCTCATTCTAGGAAGAATGAAATATTTGTTTACATTGTAAAACCAGCTTGCAATAATCCGAATGCAGCCTGGTCTTTTTCAGCTGCTGTCTGCAAGGATGGGGGGAGGTGAAAAGGGGTCTGCAAAGGATTACTATAGATCTCACTGAGCCCATCCAGACAGCTGCCTTCTGCAATGTGGCCCCAGTCATACCCAGAGTTTATTTGCTCTGTGCCAGCAGCAAAGCTCGAATCCATCGCAGTAACGAGGCCAGCAAGACGGAGCTTTGGCGAGGGTCCTGCTGAGGAAAGCAATTGCTGGTTTTGCAGAGGGTTACAGGAATCCCTCATCCTCTCCCTAACATGGGCTGGGGAGAGAAATGGTGCAGAGGGCAGGAGGGGCTGCCCAGTGAAGCAGGACCATCATAGATCACCACCTGTGGGGGACGGAGGCAATTGGAAACACCCCAGCTGGCCACCTCTGTTAGCCCCCTCCCTTCCCTGTCAGACCCACCTAATTGCAATCAACTCAAAAAACATAACACACCCCATTTCTTCCCTCCCTCACACACAGACCAGGAAAATGCCCAAAAGACCTGAAATATCACCTCATCGGTGCAGGTTCACGCGTCACCCTGGCCCAAGTTTAAAGCTCTCCTAAAACAGCAGCCAGGCAGGGCCACTCAAGGTCGGCGAGAGGGCAAATCGCACAGGACAACCCGTTTTGCTGATGGGACCTGAACCATGCCAGGCCCTGCCAGGTGGCCAGAAGCAGCCGAGAGAGGCGGTTGCCAGCCCCGAGTCCCAAAGGGTTCCTGAAAGACACACACACCCAGCACCTGGAATCACACTGGGAAGCCAGCTGGCACACAGGATGGGTGCCCAACTGCCCCCAATGCATTGCGGTCATCCAAACAAGAGCCGAATGGCCGCGAGAAGGTCATACATAAGTAAGTAAGTAGGTAAATATTCAGCTTCTCTTTCATCAAGATTTGTTTTGTAAATGATCAGACAAATGTGTGAAGATATGAAACAAAGGCATGGATGGGGGGAGTTTGTTAGAAACATTTTATATCCCTTTTGGAGGTTACAGGTGTGTTTCTGCAGTCCACCCCCCACCGGCAGCTCTCTTGGCTCCTTGTTCTCAGCCTAATTTTGCTGGCTGGAAGATCGACCATCCACCTTCAGGTCAGCTTAGGAGGAAAGGCCTGTTGTGTGGACATAGTGTATTTATAACTATTTACTTCTGAATGATTTGTCAGACCTCGGACCAGCACAGCAATTACTAAGAACGTATTGATACGTAGACTGCTGGATCAGACCCCTGGCCCTCCCAGTCCGGCCATTTGTTCCTCTATAGCCCAACCCTAGGAAACTTTCGGCCTCCAAGAATTCCCTTCACCCTTCTCTGAAGGCAGCCAAGCTGGTTTTCAGCACTGCATCTCGTGGTAGCGAATTCCAAATTGAATGACACGTTGTGTAAAAAAAGTCTTCTTTAAATAAATGTTTTGACTATATAAAGAGCAACAGTTTCCATGTCTATATAAACAGTGTTGTCTGGTTACAATTAGTTTGAGCAATAGTCGTCATCATGTTCATTAGTAGTGATCATATAAGAACAGTATTTTCTCCACATAATATTAATACTTTGTTAAAAATGTTCTTGTCCGTCCTGCTCCTTCCAGGATTCCATGTCATTGGGTGACCTCTGGGAGGGGAACAGGTCTTCTCCCCTTTATCCATACCACGTACCCCTCCGTCATGTCTCCTCTTGTTCGCCTTCTGGGACTCAAAAGCCCAAATCCCGCAGGCTTTCCTCCCAGAGAAACTTGCTCCAGCCCTTGGCCTCCTTACTTCTTGTTAGATATTCAATGGGAAAAGTCAGTGATGTCATACTTCCCCCATTGGTTCATTTTCCAGGTGGGGAAATGGCTGAAATTATGGGCAGCACCCTGTAAAAAGAACAGCAGGCACACCGGGCGGGAGTCTTTTGTTCAGAGCTAAATAAAGAAATCCTTTCCTTCTACCGTTGTCCTGCCTCTTCAGTCTAGCCCAGGGGTGTCCAACCTTTCACCTTCCCTGGGCCACATTAGAAGATGAAAATTTGGTTTGGGCCGCACATAAAATAAAATAACAGTAACGATACCTGATCATCCAAGAAAAACATAGAAAACATAGTTAACATATTAAATTTATTTGGAAATGAAGTTAGTGAGATGTTTTTATTATTTATTATTTATTAAAAAGTATTTGTTTTTTTATCACAGTTTATTTTCCGGCCAAATTTTGCGGGGCGGGGGGGAGAAAGCTCGCCCACCTCGCGCCTACCTCTCCTCCTGCAAATGGCCCGGCTGGATGAGGCAGGACTGGAAGGCAGAAGCAGCAGCAGGAGGTGGCGCTCTGATGGCGCCCGCCTTTTCTGTTGCTGCTTGGCCTGGCGCTCACCTTGCCCCGCCTCGCGCCTGCCTCTCCTCCTCCTCCTCACTGGCTCTGGCACGAAGGTTGGGGTGGGCACTGGGCCGCATTACGAGGCAACCTGGGCCGCATGCGGCCCCTGGGCCGCGGGTTGGACAAGCCTGGTCTAGCCCATACCTAACAGTTCTGCTCCTCTTGGCCTTCTCTAGCTCTGCCGGACCCCTTCGGAGATGCGGCAACCCCAACGGCACACAGTGTTCCAGAGGTGTCGCACCAGAGATCCCTGCCAGGGCATTGTGATGCCGGCCTTTCTGTTTGCAGCCCCGTTTCTTATCTATCCCATAAACGGGGGGGGGGACTTTTCTGACAGCAGACACCCCCTGCATCAGCACCTTCGTTGTTTTCTGTTCCTGCAAGAGGGTTTACTTTGTTCTTAGCTGAGAGACCAGCAAGAAATAAATGAGGGTGGATTAACTCAGTGGGGAAATCAGAAGGCATGTGCTAAAACTGCTTTGGTGTGTTTCTATCTGTGTTGGAATCCCTGCTCCTTTGATCTTGCTCTGTCCTTCAAGAAAGAGAAGGCTTGAATTCTACCCACTCCAGGCACGGAGCTGCCACGATGCCAGATTCTAATCGGACTTCTTTGGCGGCCACTGGCAGGCAGCTCTAAGTCGGATGTTTTAGGAGAAAGAGTCGAGGATTTCTGACACCATTTGGAGGAATGCATTTGGGAGGTGGGTTTTTTTCCAGGAACACAAAACTGACATGGTTGCAGGAACTGGGCTTGGCTAGTCTAGGGAAGAGAAGGACCAGGGGAGACATGATAGCGGTCTTCCAATATTTGAAGGGCTGCCACAGAGAGGAGGAAGGGGGTCAAGCTATCTTCTAAAACACCTTTGAAGGCCAGACAATGAATAATGGATGGAAACTGAACAAGGAGAGATTTAACCTGGAAACAAGGAGAAACTTTCTGACAGTAAGAACAATCAACCAATGGAACAGAAGTTTCCCTCGGAAGTTGTGGGAGCGCCATCAGTTGAGACTTTCAAGAAAAGAAAGTCAGAAACGGTGTATGGTCTCCCGCTTGGCGGGGGGTTGGACTAGATGACCTACAAGGTCCCTTCCAACTCTGATTATCTGTATGGCTCTCACTATTTATCCACACATATGCTCACCAGATCGTTGGTCCTGGCAGTGTGTCCAGTGCGAAAATAACTTCAGAAGAGAAAGTCATGCGGAAGCTGGATGGTTTCCTGCCTTCTTGGCACATCTGATTCACGTCTTGGATCATCTCTTCTCTCCAGAAGCAGCCATGCCAAGAGGGCAGGAAACCAGTCAGGGTCCAGCAGCAGTCATCCAAGGGAACATGGCGAAGGAAACAGCCTGGACGCTCCTGCTGGCAACAAAGCTCCCGCCAACGCCACTGCCCAGGATCGGGCTGGGCAAGAGTAGGCAACCACTAGGGGTGAGGCGAGGAGGAGCCCACCAGCTTTGAGTCCCAGCCAGCCAGGGGCAAAAATTGGGAGAGCTGACCGGTGCAAGTTGCAGCCTCTCTGGGCCTTCCGCAAGGGCAGTTAAGCACCAAGTGCAAAAGGGCTGGAAGGAAGCCAGCTCTTCAGTTTGGTGTCAAAGTAGCTATGGGTGCATCTCATTCTGGCTAAAAATGTCCTCGGGTTGAACAAACAAGGGCATGTTTGTGAATAAGGAAATGGTTTTGTCCTGAGACATCAACACACTTAGAATGTTTTTATTTTCCCAATGACAATGTTATGAGCAGAGTAAAGAAATTGAGAGGGTAGGATGGGCTGTGTGAGAGTTTATTTGCTAAGCTGTTAAATTAGGAAGGAAGGAAGGAAGGAAGGAAGGAAGGAAGGAAGGGAGGGAGGGAGGGAGGGAGGGAGGGTAGGAAGTTATCACCCACCCCATCCTAGAAAAATGAAATATCCTAGGAAATATTAAAAAGGCAGAATATTTCCCCTAAAAAGAGTAGAAACTCAGAAGTTCACCTCAGAAGCAGAATCTCAGCCCCACCCCTTTGCTAATGGGCCATTACTCTGACCCGGGTCAGCCTATTTTACATAACAAAGATCTACTCCAGGTACAGTTATAATAGGAATTGCCCAAAGCCCTTTCATTACATCATCATCCAGCAAGGCTCAACCAAGCCTGGCACTCAGGACAGCCTACAGAGTTGCCCCTGCATGGCCCCATGGGAGTCTTGACAACCAATCAGAATACAAGCTCAAATTCAAATCCCGACAGAGCGTATAAAACCCCGGCACTCTCAGCATCTCAGCCCTTCCTTCTTTTCCTTCACCCAACATCTTGAAGCAGGTGATCATCCTTCCTTTTTTGGATCTCCAACATTAAACCATCTTTCCAAGCAGTTACCATGTTTCCTGTGTGTCTTTCTTCCCTCCCTTAGAACCGAATCCAGAAGGATATTTCTTCCAACGGAAGGAAGGAAGGAAGGAAGGAAGGAAGGAAGGAAGGAAGGAAGGAAGGAAGGAAGGAAGGAAGTTGGTTCTTATGTGCAATCAATACATTATCTTCTAGCCAGGTCATCAGTATGAAGCTCCAGCTGCTTTGGGAGAAATAGCCAAGCCATAGGGTACTTTCTCAAAGCACCTGGGGGATGCCAAGACTCCTCCCCCCTTGCCACACCTTAAGGTGACCAATTGGTGCTGCTTTTCCACCGGATGCCAATACTGAGTGCGAAGTGAATCTTCCTACCGTTGCCTTGAAAAGGTCCATATCAAAGCTGCCCCTCACTGATCTCCAGAGGCAAGGAGGTGACCATGGAGAAGGCATCCACAGGTGGGTGTAGGAGCAGCTTGAAAAGTTGGGGGGGGGCAGGAAGTGTTGGGAAAAGGGTGAAATGGGCACCTCCATGACTCACTGAGAGAGGGGAAGGGAGGAAAAACAGGCAGACTTACTTGCAAGATTTTCTTACTAGAACCTTTCTCAATAAAGTTGAGTTCAAGCCTACCTTTTAGGGATGACAGCAACTGATGTCAACATGCTTTTATGCTGCCTCAAGGACCAAGGAATACTCACCTACTAGGCCTAGAAGAAGAGCCCAGAAGAGTAAGTGAAGCTACTGTTCTGTATTCTGTATTCTGTGGTGGATTTGTCTTCTGTACAGATGCAGATAGATAAACTCAACAAGACATCCATAACAAAGTACATTTATTGGGTCATCAGGTATCCTCATAACTCACATTTGTGATGAAGTTCTTCTTTAATGACCAATCCTTTGCATATCTGTCTTATAGGTAAAAAGATGATTATTTTCTATCCTTTTTCTCTCATCTCGTGGCAAGAGAAGTAGAACAGTTACGAGTCCGTGAGTTCAGCCAAGAGTGAGGAAAAACTCCTCTTACCCATCGAGGGTCAATTTAGTGACCAATCAGAATTCCAGATGTGGTCACGTGATATGGACTACATTTCCCAGGATACCTTAACTACATTTACCATGATGCATTCCCTTAAGGGGACAGCTCACAACTGCTGCCTAACTATCCAAATCCCATTAACTCTAAACTGTCTGGACAGCACAGCTACAACTACCTTCTCCACAGGTTGCCAATTGCATTATCAGTGAGATACAACGATCTGCACTGGTCTGAAGTTAAAATCCAAATAAATTTGCTTCCCTGGAATTAGAATACAAAGGTGAACTGGACCTTGGCAGCCTTCCAGTCCAGCCCCCTGCTTAAGCGTTACCAAAATGTCAGAATACCATCACACAAATGGCTGTGGAACCTCTTTGTAAAAAGCCCGCACCCACAACTTCCAGCGGGAAGCTGACACACTGATTAATTGTTCTGACTGTCAGGAAATTTCTCCTTAGTTCTATGTTGGATCTTTCCTGGATAAATTCCCATCCGTTACTTCTTGTCGTGCCTTCAGGTGCTTTGGAGAATAGCTTGACTCCCTCTTTGCTTTGACAGCCCCTCAAACACTGGAAGATGCTATCATGTCTCAATCTCCCTCAACCCCCCGAACTACTGTAGTACAGAGATGGGGGGCCTTCCACATCAAACATGTGCCTATCGAAATAGATGCGGAACCTTCATGTTCTCCTTCCATCCGTCAGACAACCATGACCCGGATGACAGAATCCCCATTGTCAAACAAAAAGGAACCAGATCCTTTTTGGAAGGATCTATGAGAAACAGATCTATAAGAAAAAAAACTGGATGGATTAAAAAGAATGTGAAGATGAATTTAGTAAAACCAAATAGAATAATATTTAATAATACCCGTGTTTCTCATTTAATAAGGCCGGGTCTTATTTTTTTTTTTGAGCCCCGAAAAAATGGCTAGGACGTCTTTTCGGGGGTGACTTAATTCCCCCCCCCCATTGTATCTTCAGGCAGGCAGGCGGCGATGGCTTGGATGTTGACCTCGGCGTTGGTGGGGCACTTTGTATCGGGGTCGACGCAGGCAGCACCATATCCAGGTGTGCAACAAAAGTACTTCCTAACGGCAAGCCCCCCCCCCCATTTCCCATGTTTTAATATAGGCCTTAATTTGGGGGGGAGGGGCTTCATTTCATTTCATGCCTGTAAAACATGCTGGGGCTTCCTATTGGGGGAGGCCGTATTGTTGGAGAAACAGGGTATTAATAAAATAACAGCAGAAATGATTAAAAATTGAGTGAAAAGAATTAAAAATTGGAATTTCCTGGAAATGATCAACAGCATGGCTTTTGGCTCAAATATCTGACTGGCTTACATCCAATTAATAGCTAAACCTCTTAATGAAGTATTCATAAAAGAGATAGCAACTGGTTAATAACTGGCAAATCTTATCTGTTTCAAAAAGACCCAACAAGAAGGACAATACCAGGAAACGATAGGCCGATAGCATTATTGTCTAGAAGGTTTAATCACAGGCGTAATAGCAGACAACATCCAAGATTATTTAGAAGGAAAAAAAGGGGGGAGATTTTAAGCAACTCACTCTTGAGAGGCATAAAAGCTTTGTTTACCAGACCTTTGGCCTCTCTAAGAGCCTATCTCCCAGGTGAGAACAAAAACTAACAAATCTCCTTGTCTCTACTGATCACAGGCCATTCTCACGTAGTTCTGAAATCAACACTCATGCCACACAAAGGGAGGGTAGATTAAGTTGGAGGTGGGTTTTTCTGCCAGATTCAAAGCCTTCTTGAAAGCCAAATTGTAACACTGGCAGAAGGTTTTCAGAATCATCCTTCATGCTGATGTCCAGCATGTGACTTACAGCTGATACCGAAGACTGATAGGTATATGGTTTAGGGGTTCAGCTTTCTCTCACCTTTGTTGAGGTGAGACAATTGAAGTAAGAAATAAAGTGAAATATTATTATCCTTCTCCCCAACTTTAGGAACACGCGTGGTGCAGCCAATCAACAACAACAACAACAAACGAAGCCAGAATTGCAGGTTGCCTTTCCTGACTGATGTGATGTCCTCATTCCGGGGTCCCACATCCAAATCTAATGTGACAATGGCTTGTTCATCCCTGACAACGCCCGGTCACGTTCTTCCTAAACTGCTGCAGGAATTGAACTGAGGTGCTTCTGCCATGAATGAGATGCAACCATGCACCAGAAAAGTGCTGGACTTTTTGGAGTGGGTTGCAGGGATCAATTGCTTGCATGCCATCCTCCTAGCCTCCCTCTTCCTACTTTGAAATAGTATTTCCACCGGGGGTTTGGATGCAGGATGGATCTTCTCCTCCTGCTTGGGAGACATTGATAAGGGCTCTTTTGTCACTGGCAGCCACAGAACGCTCCTCAATGGGAAGCTCTGAGGCCATTGGCAAGCTTGAATCGGTGGGGCGACCTTCCAAAACTGATGGCTCCCCAGGGAATCTGGAAGGGAGGAAAGAGCAGTGACTCATGTTCTGATCAGGAAGAGATGATCATGAGGATCTGCTGATCCATCAGTCCTTCTGCTGCCTGCCAGAATGGTCTTGCCTGATATAATTATTTTTTTTCTGACATGGCACAGGAGGTTGGACTGGACGATCTCCAGGATTCCTTCCAACTCTTTGTTCTGTTGTTATTTTCTCTCATCTATGTCTCGTCTACGTCTAACACAAGGAAGGATCTTCCTTGCTTGGTAAACCTGGGAGTTCCTGGGGTTTAAAAAGCCTTTGCTATGGTGACATCTTCTTGGTTATTCTGAGCTCATCGAAGTCGCTGGATATTTCACAAGGTTTTTGATGCAGCCGGTTGATGTACCTCTGCAGCCCCACATGCTAATGTGAGGAAACCTTCCCCTGCTCTCTGGGTTGATGAGCCAGCAGGGTTCCCGCTGAGTCAGCCAGGTGGCCCTCTCAAGGCTGAGCAGCTTATCTTTCCCAGCAGGGCTTCTTATAGCTTCTTATCTCCCACAGTGTCTCTGAGGAGTTTCCTCAGCTGCAGGTTGAGAAACCCTTTTCAGTGCCGAATTTGCTGCCTTCTTGGAACAGGAGCAAGCAAAGGCATCCCTGTAAGGGAAAGGTTGAATAGAGAAATTCTCAAAGCCCCTTTTGTGGAAATATTGAAAAAGAAGGTGCACCGGGATGGTAAATTGGTGGAAGGTCATCAGAAAAACTGGGTTGGAAGAGACCTGTGAGGTCTTCTAGTCAACCCCCGTACACAAGCAGGAGAGCCGATACCAGTCTGGACAAAGGGTCGCCCAAACTCTGCTCAGAAACCTCCAGGGATGAAGCCCCTTCAGCTTCAGGAGGGAAGCCATTCATTCCACTGGCCAATTATTCTCACTGTCAGGAAATTTCTTCTTAGTTCTTGGTTGCGTCTCTCCTTGATCGGTTTCCACTTATTGCTTCCTGTCCTCCCTTCAGGTGCATTGGAGAATAGCTTGACTCCCTCTTCTTTGGGGCAGCCCCTCAGATAGTAGAAGACTGCTATCCTGTCTCCCCTAGTCCTTCTTTTCATTAAACTAGACATACCCGCAACGGTTCTTCGTATGTTTTAGCCTCCAGTCCCCTGATCCAAAGTCTTTTGCTGGTGATCTGCTGCGAAGAGCTTCATCGTGACAGAAATGAATATTCTGCAGAGGACAACGCAAAACCTGAGAGAGGGCGGGAAGATGGGTTGCTAGTTTCTCCAGTGACCCCACCACGACGTGGCCTGCTAGCCAAATTGGCTTAGGTAGCAAAGCATCCTTGGTCAAGAAATTGTCCAGTGCTGTGCAGAAGGTGGTCATCCTGAGATCACCTGGGCAGCTGGTTCTCTGCTCTGCCTGGTCGCCTATGTCGGAGTGGAGTTGGAGGGGCTACCACAATATTGTTAACAATAATCTTGCTAACATCCTGTAACAATATTCGTCTGTTCCTCAGAAATTGCCATTAATCTCTAGAAGGCTGTTATGACTGAGCGGCAAATAAACAGGAATTGGCGGCAGCAGCTCCTGTTTGTTGAGCAGAACAGACAAGCCAACTTTTTAAGGATTCTGTAAGTCCAGGGTGCGCTCAGAGGCTCCGGGAGGGCGAAAAACGGGCCTCCCGGAAGTTTGGAAAGGCCGGAAACGGCCCATTTTTGGCTTCTAGAGAGCCTCTGGAGCCTAGAGAGGCCATTTTTGTCCTCCCAGAGGCTGAAAGGAAAGCCTCCGGAGCCCAGGCAGGGCAAAAAAAAAAAAGCCGCCCCCAGGTGCAGGAGGCCAACTAGGCCACGCCCACTCAGCAACCTGGCAGAGAACCCATTGCTGGAAGCCCAGCCCTGCTTAAGCAGGCCCTGAAGAAGAGGCATGGGAGGGACGGGAGATTTTTAGCCCTTCTGCCCTACAGCTCCAGGCGTTTTTCAGCTCCTCCTTAGCGCTTAAGGAAGGAGAAGGCCGAGACTCAACGAAGGCCGGCCAGTTTTGGAGTTCGCCGGCCGGCCCTGCGTGGGGCTGGGAAACGGCCGCCCGCCAGCCCCGAACAGGCAGCCCAAGCATCGCAATCCCCACGCCTTGCGCGGAGGTGCCCGGAAAGAAGCTCTTCGCGCCTCAGCGGGGCTGACCGGCTGCCTGGCCTCCGTTGGGGGCTTTTAAAAGCCACGGATGTGTCCCGCTGAGCCACCCGGGGACTTGTGGCAACCGCGGAGGGAGGTTTCCTCCCAGAGGCTCCGTCCCCCCGCCTGGGAAGAGGGTCGCCGGCAGAGACGGGCCAGGGGGCGGCTGAGGCCGCTTCTCCGGCCAAGCAGGGCATTCCCCCCCCCTCCCCGTCTACTCTCTACTTTCTCTCTACTTTCGAGAAACTCCAACGTCTTTTGCTTTTGGTTCCCGGGAAGGGAGGCGGCTCCGTCAAGCGTCCGCGGAGCCCTCGAAGTCCGGCCTCGGAAGCAACCCGGAGGGCTGCAGCCCCGCGCCCGCTCGCCCAACGGCCGCCGGCAGGGGAAGGGCCGGGGCGCGGTTCGAGGGGGCGGGGCGAGGCGGCTGCGCCTGCCTGCCCGGCCCTCCTCCCCGCCCAACCCCCCCCGAAGGGCAGCCCGGTCCGGGAGCTGCTTCCCCAGGGCCCGTCCGTCGGGGGGACGAGAGCGGAGCGCGCGGGGCCAGAGCGGCGGGATGGGGCTGTCGAGGCGGGCGGCCTCTTGCGCGGCGCTGCTGCTGCTGACGGCCCTCCTGGCGGTGGGCGCGGGGCTGCTGCTGCTGCTCTACTTCGGCCGGCCCAGGTGCGACCCTCCCCGCTATTGGCACGCGGCTGTGGCCGCGGACACCCGCAGGTGCTCGGAGGTCGGCAGGTAAGGCGGAGAGGCAGCCAAAACAGAGACGGGCGGGACGCGCCGTCGGGGACCGCGAGCGGGGGCGGCTTGGGGGGGGCGCTGCTGCGGACGGGGCGGCCCAATCGACGGGCTCTTTTCGGCGCTGCTCGGGCGCTTCGCAGAGCCGAGAACCGAGCAGGGAAGGAGGCGGGTTGCTCCATCGTCCGCCCGCACGGCCGGCCGTTTCCCCCGCCTCGCCTAAACTCCGCTCCCGGGCAGGCGGAGGGGCGCCCGGGGAGCTCGACGCCGCTTCAGAGCTGCTCGCTTTGGATCCAGGGAAAGCCCCCGGGGGGCCTCCCGCACTCCCGCCGGCCCCGTTGTGAGGCCGGTCCCGTTTCATCGTCGGTTTTCATTGGACCTGCGGAGGCTCAGGGCTTGAAATAGCAACCGTATAAAACTTGTAGATAAATCTCAACTGCTTGTTGAAACGTTTCCGCGAGCATGTCGCGCACTGTACAGCGAGGTTATTTGCTGTCATCTCGTCAATCAGTTCGTAACTTTTAAAACTTAGCTGCGCTCATTCATCCCGCTTACTCCTGGCAACCGCTTTCCTCGGTTTTTGTCTCAACATAGCCTTCAAATGCAGGCAATTATGATTTCCACCACAAACTGATTGGGAGTGGTTTATGTAAGATGTGGAACCAGATCCTGGGTTGTTTGCTTCCCAGAAAAGAATTCAAGAGAGGTGGCCTCTTTAAAAAAAAAAAAAAGCCTCTCTAACTAAACTCTTAGGCTTCACTTTGGATATGGGTTTCGGTTTTGTTGCAACCCTTTTCTTGCAAGACCAGGAGGATCCTCAGAGACCTCAGTTGTCCTAATCTTTCTACTCTGGTGGCCTTGTCAAATATAACCATAATTAGGATGGCCCCGTGGTTATCGGGATGCCATGTATTGTGGTCAATGGGTCATAGCTCAGTTGGGCAGATTAATTGACTTCAGCGATATTGTGTTACCTTTCAGGCACACCAACCTTCATGAACACAAATGAGCAAACAAGCTTCAAAGTGGCCCTTGAAGAGAAGGGAGATTAGGGGGTCCTTCAAAATGGATCCCATAAAGCTACTGTAATAATCTTCAAAGGGTCTCCAACAACAATCTCTCTGGGTTTGCATATTGGTTCACTCATCACACAGAAAAGCAGAATAACAGGGTTGGAAGGGACATTGGAGATCATCCAGTCCAACCCCCTGCTCAAGCAGGAAAACCTATCCCATTTCAGACAAATGGCTGTCCAGCCTCTTCGTAAAAGCCTCCAGTTGATGGAGCCCCATTCACAATTCCTGAAGGCAAGCGGTTCCACCAGCTATTTGTTCTCACTGTCAGGAATGGTTCCCTTAATCCTGTTTCTTTTCTCCTTGATTAGTTTCCATCCGTTGCTTCTTCTCCTGCCTTCCGGTGTTTCGGAGAATAATTTAACCCCCTCTTCTTTGGGGCAGCCCCACTGATATTGGAATACTTCTATCATGTCACTCCTAGTCCTTTTTTTCACTAGACTAGACATACCCAATTCCTGAAACTGTTCTTCGTATGTTTTCCAGCCCCCTAATAATCTTTGTTGCTCTTCTCTGCACTCTTTCCAGAATCTCGACTTCTTTTTTATAACACGATGACCAAACTGGATACAGTATTCCAAATGTGGTCTTACCAAAGTATTATAAAGTGGTACTGACGCTTCACGTGATCTTGATTCTATCCCTTTGTTAACGCAGCCTAAGATTTCACTAGCTTTTTTAGGTGCTGTCACACACTGCTGGTTCATATTTAAGTGACTATCCACTAAGACTCCAAGATCCCACTTACTGCTATTAAGCCAAGTTTCACCTAATCTGTACCTGTGCATTTGGTTTTTCTTTCCTAAGTGTAAAACGTTACTTTTTCTCCATTGAATTTCATTTTGTTAGATAGGGCCTGATACTCTGTTTTGATCCATCTGGATCTTGAGTCTATCTTCTGGGGGGTGTTGGCTATTCCTGCCAGGTTGTTCTTATCTGCAAATTTGATGAGCTCCCCTGCTATTCCCTCATCTAAGTCATTTATGAAGATATTGAAATGTATTGAGTCTAAAACAGAACCTTGCGATACTCAATTCTTACTTCCCTCCATGTAGATGTAGTTTCATTAGAACTACTTGTTGAGTACAGTTTGTCAGCCAGTTACAAATTCATCCAGTGGTGATGCTGTCTATCCCACAATTTTCTAGCTTATGAAGATGTAGGTTTGGTCTACTTTGATAAATGCCTTACAGAAGTCTAAGTATACTATGTTCACAGCATTTCTCTGGTCTACTAAGTTAATCACTTTGTCAAAGAATGGAATAAGATTTGTTTGGTATGATGTTTTTAATAAATCCATGTTGGTTTCTGGTTATAACATGGCTTGCTTAAAGGTATTCAAGCAAAGTTATAAATTACACCTGCTTTAATATAATAGTTATTAAAGACATGAATTGCAGTAAAAAAAACTAATACAGATTAAACTCAAAAAAGAAAAACAAAAAGGGAATAAAAAGTGCAAACAAAAGAAAAACCTTGAAATAAAGCAAAAGAGAAATATATAAAGAAGTGATTTCCAATCTCCATCATAAGTGTAAACAAGTTTGGTAACTCTTCATCCCATAAAGTTATTTTAACCTTGACCAAATAAACCAAATTTATAATTTCTTCATTTCATCTCTGAAAATCTTAATTTTTAATTAGCTCAAATATTGTCAGGAGATTTGATCTCTCTTCAATTCTTTATCCCATCAGATAAATCCTATCCCATTCTTCAAGGCTTTAGAAATCCTTTTTTACAAATCTAATGAAAAGATACTATCTAAGTCATTCTTGTGGTTTGTCATTTGTATTTCCCTTTAAGTTTGAAACTTCAGTAAGTTGGCTTCTTTTGTATATCCAAACCCCATCTGGGTCATTCCCTTGGCCAGGTGCTTGTTCCACTTTAAATGCCTTCTCTGTCTTGTAATCTACATTGTTTATGATGCTACTATTTCTGTAGAATTATTTTCACATCTGTCATTCCTTCATTAACATCTTTTACACTTAGTCCATCCACAGAAGCAGATATTTACCAATATTGTTGATATTATGGCTACCTGGCCTCTGTTCATCTTGGTCCAGAAAAAAAGCCATGGCTGAGATTTAGCAAAACTCAATCGAGACCTCAGTTGTGACAAACTACTCTGAAGACCTGGGCAGCATCTTCTGTAACAGCTCTAAAGACCTTTTAGAAGACCTTGTTTGCTGCTCCTCATAGAAGGGCCTTTCCATTCGCAGGATTTGAGGGTGTGCGGATAATATATTTTCTCTCTCTCTCTCTCTCTCTCTTTCTCTCCCTCCCTCCCTCCCTCTCTCTGGTGTTTTTGGAGCTCAGTTCCTCAGGTGCCAATGCAAATTCTTTTCCTAGGACTGGCACCCTCAAAGCTTGCCAGATGGCTCTGTTTGGCATCTCTGGTTCCTTTTAGTGTCCATTCTCCCCAAGTTCCCATAGCATTATTTCACACACCCAGGAGCTTCCCTTCCCTTCCCTGGTTATGGCAGTTGTAAGCGAGTTTCAAAGAAAGCAAAGATGAGCAGCTGACACTGTCTTTCTGTCTGAATAGAATAGAATAGAATAGAATAGAATAGAATAGAATAGAATAGAATAGAATAGAATAGAATAGAATAGAATTCTTTATTGGCCATGTGTGATTGGACACACAAAGAATTTGTCTTTGGTGCAACTGCTCTCAGTGTACATAAAAGGAAAGATACATTCGTCAAGAGTCAAGAATCATCAGGTACAACATTTAATGATAGTCATAGGGTACAATAAGCAATCAAATCATACTAGGAAACAGTATAAATTGTAAGGATACAAGCCACAAAGTTACAGTCATACAGTCACAAGTGGGAGGGGATGGGTGATAAGGAATGATGAGAAGATTAATAGTAATAGTTGTGCAGACTTTGTAAATAGTTGCATAGTGTTGAGGGAATTATTTGTTTAGCAGAGTGGGGGCATTCGGGGAAAACTGTCCTTGTGTCTAGTTGTTCTGGTGTGCAGTGCTCTATAGCGTTGTTTTGAGGGTTGGAGTTAAAACAGTTTATGTCCAGAACATGAGGGGTCTGTAGATATTTTCAGAGCCCCTTTTTTGACTCGTGCAGTATACAGGTCCTTGATTGAAGGCAGGTTGTTAGCCATTGTTTTTTCTGCAATCCTAATTACTCTCTGAAGTCTGTGCCTGTCTTGTCGGGTTGCAGAGACAAACCAGACAGTTATAGAGGTGCAGATGACAGACTCAGTGATTCCTCTGTAGAACTGGATCAGCAGCTCCTTGGGCGGTTTGAGCTTCCTGAGTTGGCGCAGAAAGAACATTCTTTGTTGTGCTTTTTGATGATGTTTTTGATGTTAGGTGTCCATTTTAGGTCTTGCGATATGACAGAACCTAGAAATTTGAAGGTCTCTATCGTTGATACTGTAATCCTCATTTCCAGAGGGCAGGACCTGTATGCTTGGTTCTGTTTAACAAATAACTCATTCAAACATTCTCTTATTTTCAGGCCATTTTGTTAACTTAAAAGGATCAAATTTGATTGAATGTTATTTGATTGAATGTGATTTCTGTCTTGTATTTCTTCCGCCTTCAGGACCCGCCTGCAGATATGCAGGATATCCTTTTCTTCCTCTTTGGTGTATCCCTAAAAGTTACTTCTGATTTCTAGAGGTGCAAAAAGCCTCTATGCCTTTGGCTTCCAGTTGTCATTCTCATTTCACTAAACTTCCTCCTCTGTTTCTTCCCTGTGGAGAGTTGCTTTTCTCAGCTTTGGGCTTTTTTGGTCCAGTGAATCTTTCATTTTCCTTCTGAGCTGAAATGAAGCCATTCATTGTTCTAATCTTTGGACTTTTTTCCCTCTAGCTAACACTAATTTGTACTTGCTGCAAATATTTGCACCAAGACAAATCCCGTGTGTGTCCAGTCACACTTGGTCAATAAAGAATTCTATATAAGTCGAATTGTTTTCAGAAAGGAGAACAAACACGCCGTAGACATTGCAGTTCAGGACTTCTGAATTATGTCTGTTCCTCTTCTGTTTTTTAGACAGCACTAGTGGAAAGACACACAGGGAAAATTTATTACAATCATTGAACTCACTGTCTTCACAAAGTTTGTTCCAACTTTGGGCCAGTGCACCTTACAAGGTTGTTGCTGTGGAGAAAATAGAAGGAGGGAGGTGAATTAGGCATGTTTGCCACCTTTAGTCATTTTAAAAAATAATAAAGGTGAAATACAAATGAATAAACAAAGAAAGAAATGTTGTATTAGCTGCCTCTGTACCGTATGTTTGCCCAGTGAATTCCCTCTCCAAAAGCTGGTTGCCTTATATTCCTAGGCTGCAAGTGTTCTTACTCAAGAACAAGCAGGCCTTCAATCACTCACTCACAATCAGCAATTATCAAGAACTCTCATGACACATTTCTTGCAACAGCAACCGTGAGCTCTCTCTTTTCCCACAATAGCTGAGCATGCAATTCCTCAAGATCCATGGCAGTCTAGACATTCTCTCCCTGTGCCTCCTTCCTGCTGATGAGTTGTGTTGCAATTGTCCTCTGAGCTGCTCTGTTTGCTTAATCTGAAGACAAGAACACAGGAGTTGGAAGAGAGAACTGCACGTACTTTGTGAGGTCGTCCTGGAGAGGGTCTGCTGTCTTCAGGTGAAGTCCTGCTCTCCACCACAGTTCAATCGGCAGCTATTGGTTACTGGCCTCTGCCTGGTGAAGGGCATCGTTGTGCCTTTCAGGCAGCCAGGTATCTCGCTGCTACTGCTGCTGCTGTCCATCTGCCTCTGTAGAAGCCCACGGTGCCCGATTTCTCGGGAGAAGCTCTTCTGCTGCCAGCTTTTGATGTTTCATGCTCTGTCCTCTTTATGCCCCACAGGGACATCTTAAAACGTGGCGGCTCAGCCGTAGACGCTGCTATTGCAGCCTTGGTCTGCACGTCCGTCCTGAATCCACAGAGCATGGGCCTGGGTGGAGGCATTATTTTCACCATCTATGATGCACCGACAGGTAAGTTCACCCAACCTTGAGGAGAAGCAGCCTCAGGTGGAACCATTAATGTAGCAGCATGTACCGCTCCTCAAAAAAGGATGGCCGGTCCCTTCCAGCCTTATGATTCTGTTCTGTCTTCTAAACTGTTGACTACTTTGAATCATGGTTTTCAAGACCCTAAGAAAATTAAGGAAGTGTAAGCTACCAAGGAACACGGTGGCTCAGTGGCTAAGACGCTGTGCTCGTCGATCAGAAAGGTCGGCAGTTCGGCGGTTTGAATCCCTAGCGCCGCATAACAGAGTGAGCTCCCGTTCCTTGTCCCAGCTCCTGCCAACCTAGTAGTTCGAAAGCATGTAAAAAATGCAAGTAGAAAAATAGGGACCCCTTGGGTGGGAAGGTCACAGCGTTCCGTGTGTCTTCAGTGTTCCGTGCACCTTCGGTGTTTCGTCATGCCGGCCATATGACCACGCAGACGTCTTCGGACAGCGCTGGCTCTTCTTCAGCTTTGGAATGGAGTTGAGCATCGCCCCCCCTAGAGCTGGGAATGACTAGCACGTATGTGCAAGGGGAACCTTTCCCTTTACTTTAAGCTACCAACAAACTAGGTGGATTGAACATGGGGTTTGTGAATGAAATAAGAGATTTGAGATGTGAACCTAGGTAAACTTTGTCAGGACAATGCTATAGGTGTTATTCATCACCTCCATGGAAGCTGTGGGGGATTTTTCAATGTGTTCTTCTTTGGATTGCAGGAAAAATTGAGGTGCTCAATGCTCGTGAAAGGGCTCCCCAAAACATCACTGAAGGTTTGCTGAAACAGTGTAGAAACACGTTGCTTCCAGGTAACGTTATGATTCAATAATACAGTGGTTTGTATCGGTGGGGCTGGGGAGAAACTGCGTGTGAGGGAGCTGTTCAAAGACCCTGTTCTTGGATCTCTTTGGGAGAATCAGCCTGGGAGACGTTATGTACACCTAGAGATTATCTCATTTCCATTGGAAGAAACCTGAAGCTACCTTGGGAAAAGAGCCTCCCAGAGATGGTTTCACCATAGAGGCAGCTTGTGTAAGATGGCATCAGCACACTGCTTGGCCTCACTCCCCTCCCCAAGCCATTATAAGTGCCTTTAGTCCAGTGTGTGAATCCAGCTGAGTTTTGCAACCCATGATTAATGGCTTAGCTTTTGTGTGAATTAGACCACTGTGGCTTATTCAGCCATTTTTAATTAAAACAATGCATGGCTTATAGTGTTGCATTGTGCCACTTAGATGCCAT
This sequence comes from Pseudonaja textilis, assembly GCF_049901715.1. NCBI lineage: Eukaryota > Metazoa > Chordata > Lepidosauria > Squamata > Elapidae > Pseudonaja > Pseudonaja textilis. Next base: position 11,295,386 of record NC_142004.1, read on the forward strand.
AATACTGATAGAATTTCAGGTGTCAATCCATCAGAATAGACCTGAAGGGAACCTTGGAGGTCTTTTAGTCCAACCCAAAACAGGAGGCCCTATACCATTTCAGACAAGTGACTGTCCAGTCTCTTTTTAAATAGCTCGAAGACTTAAAATGTGGGGGAACTTAGCCTCTTCGATCCCAAAGAGGATTCCTTAAGCAGATACGAACATACAGTATTCATATCATCAGCCATTCTCTTCTGACTTATGGCCCTTAAAAACATCAGCCATACTTGCATCTGAAAGGGTTTTGCTAGGATGAGTGATTGAGTAGTCGGGTTTCTCTCAACCTTACTGATTTTAAGGCTGGCTGGCTGGCTTGTTGGGGAATTCTGGATAACAAGAATCCACCCATCTTATCAGGATTGTTAAAGTTGAGAAACACTCGGATTTTTCTACTAATAATTTTGATACGTTTTTGCAAGTCACAAGGGAACGAACCCAAGCAATCTAATAGCGAAATTAGGGTGATAATTTGAGAAGGGTCTGCCTTACCCATAATTCTGCCTTTCTTCGGTAGGGTCTCAATGGATTGCTGTTCCTGGAGAACTTCGTGGTTATGAAGAAGCTCACCGGCGCTACGGTAGATTGCCGTGGAAGGATCTTTTTGAACCCACCATCGAGATGCTTGGCCTTGGGATCAGGGTATCAGACGTTTTGAGCCAGTTTCTGAAAATCTTAGCGCCGCATTTGAATAATTCATCCTCATGGTGAGAGCAAACTTTTAAACAAGGGATTGGCCAATAAGAGGCCAGTATCCTGCTTGGATCCTTTACAGCAATTTTGAACATAGCCTGGCTAAAGACGTTTCCTACAATCCTTTTGCCACTGTTCTTCACCACAAAATAATGGTGCAAAATGCTTGTTACTTGGGAGAAGGTTCTTTGAAATGTGAATATCTGTAAAGTTCTGTAGTGTGAATCTTCATATTCAGCTTTCAGTGAGCCTCAGTTTCAAGTCCTTTTCATACCTTTTGTTACCAATCCATCTTATGCGCGTGCATTGATTTCTGTTTTCTGAGTGAAGAGCGGAGTCTCTTATTTTCAGCCAACTTCTTTAATCCTTGACCGTTTTTAAATGCTGTTCCTGTCTTCTAAGCATTCTCAATCTCACCTAATACTGTATGATCTGCAAATTTGATACCCGTTCCCTCCCTTTTTGTATTTTAAATCTTGCAGTACCCCTTAGTAGTCCCAAAGGTGCTTTTTCAACTGGACTTTCCTTTTTTTTTTTTTCTTTGAAGACGTTTCACTTCTCATCCAAGAAGCTTCTTCAGCTCTATGCTACCCCTTAGTACAACCCTCCAGTTTGATTAGGAACTATGGATATCAGAGTGTAATAATCAAGTCAACAGTTGACCACGTTGAACTGTGTTGCTAATTAAAATGTGGGGTACACTGCCAACCGCTTTGCCCAAATAAGGTATATTGTGATGACATTCCTGTTATTCCCCTTATTTGATTTATATAGCTGTCCACCTCACACAAGTGACTCTGGGGGGGCTTTAAAACACAGCATTAAAACCCACAAACCCACCGCAAGTAGCCCCTCCCCTGCCTCCCAAGGATAAGCCAGGACCCCCCTCAGCATCAATAAGAGCCAGCCCACCTGACCTAAATAGTTGGGGGGAGGGGGTGAAATGGGGCAGCCAGATCCTGCAAACACACGGTCCATAAAGTTACTCAGGAAGGCAACTGGATAAAGCTTCACAAATCTCTGCTGACATTGAGGTAGCATCACTTTGTTTCGAGGTTGTGCTCCTTCTGATCACCTCTAGTGACTCCCAGACCTCCGTTGTTTGACTGGGAGGTCCTCTCCCTCCCCTTTGAAAAGGGGCCTCGGCCTCCCCAGGAAGGATAAGGATAAGCCAAGAAAGGGGAATAGTTTGCCTTGCCTTTCTTATCTCTCTCTCTCTCTCCCCACTGCTGTCCCCCAGCTATCAACGTTTACCTGTCGGTCCGGCCTAGCGGCACCTCTCCTTGCCTAGTTGTAGCGGGTGGGTGGGGACGAAGAGATGTAGCCCTTCAGTGGTGCGTGTGAGCCGTGTGTGCTTCTACTTGGCGTGTGAGGGGGTGGGAGTGGGGGCAAGCGGCCACCCCAGCCCCACTTTTAGGGAAGGGTCAGTGTGGGGAAGCTGCCCTCCCACCCTTTGGCCATGGGGAGTTTCGGCCACTCACATCTGCATGACCTTTAACCCCACGCAAATGAAGAAGAGCCACACCTCAAGGCCCGCAGTTGTGAAGTTAGTAACAAGGTTGTTGAGTGAACCTGGCTTGCCCGTTGCCTTGGCTTGCCGGAAGGGGCACCATGTGTCCCAGGGACCCCGCGACCATCATAACTAGGAGCCCATTGCCAAGTGCCTCCATTTTGATCGGGTGACCCTGAGGATGCTGTAAGTGTGAAAACTGCTCAGAGGTCCCTTTTCTCACTGCTGCTGTAGCTTGGAACGGCCACTAAATGAACCGTTGTAAGTCGAGGACTGCCTGTATTGAAAGGGAAGCCCCACCCGCCCACAGAGCAGAGACTCACCTCTGTTCTTGGGAGCCAACCAGAGCCGGCTGTGTGCGGAGGCTGAATCGGGGCTTCCGAAGAGAGGCGTAGAGAGCAGTAACCGCTGACCGGCGTCCTCCTTGGCTTCTCTTTCAGCCGGCTGCTTTGTAATGACCGAGGAGCTGTCCTGAGCAGCGGGGAGGCCTTACATTGGGCAGCCCTAGAGAAGACCCTGAAAGCCGTGGCAGAAAACGGGGCCGCAGAATTCTACTCTGGGAGGACGGCGGAAAAGTTAGTGCAAGACGTCAGAGCGGAAGGTAGGGCTACGTGGCACGGCTCCCCCAAGCCGGTTCCTCCTCAGGGCCCTGCCAGGCCCCCGGGGAATAATCTGCAGAATCTGTTGAATCAGAATCAGATGAGTGTGACGTTGCAGCACCTGTTCAAGGTGCAAATCAGGGCTGCCTGGAAGCTTCCGCAAGAGGAATAGTGCAGGGGTGTCAAACTGGATTTCTTCGAGATCAACTGGATCAGCATTGTAGTTGTCCTCTGTGGGCCGATGGGAGGTGGGGGAGACGGAACGGACATCTCCTGCAGTACCCCGCCGCCTGAGATTTGAGAGATGTAGCCGCTGTTCTGACCCAGGCTTCATCAAACGTAATAAAACACAAACTGCTTTTAAAAGTAAAACCTATTTTAATGGGACGCTGGGAATTACTTGCATTCCCAGCCAAAACTCATTAGACACAATTCCTCCAGAGAAGAGCATGCTTCTCAGTGCTGTAGAATGCTTGCCAACAAACAGAAGTCCAATTAAGGCTTAACATAAAACAACCCAAAAACCTAGAAAAAAAAAAAAACGACCAGAGTACAGAGCTTCACGAAGGACTCGGAGATTACTGAACTGCTTTGCTTCCTGCAAAGCTCTTCGTCATCGAGGACTGACTTTTATCCCTTATGGGAGGGGCAATCACCTCCCAGCCTTCCTCCCGAGTTGCCCCTGCTGCTTCAGCTGCTCTCGCCTTCTAGCAGCCCTGTGCACACGCGCACTGGGAACAGGCTCCCCTGGGTCCTCTGCCTCGCTGCTGCCAGACTCCGAAAGCTTTGGAGTCAGCACCCCATTCCCAGATGGCCCTGGCCCCATCTCTGCACTGGATGCAGGACCCTCGTCCGAGTCCTCTCCAGACTCTCTGACTGGTCCCCGTTCTTCCCCACTGTCCAATACCTCTGATGTCCACACCGGCTGCTGGCAAACCACCACAGCCTCTCCGTTCCCACGAAATGGGGCAGTGCCAGACCATTGGCCAAGAAAGGGTGAGGCTGTGGTGAGACGGGACTGCAGCTCGGCCTGTCTGACCTCAGTTATGCCCTTCGTGTCCCCTTTAAAGGGGCGGTGGGGAAGAGAGAGAGAGAGAGAAAGTCAAGTTCATTTCACGTGGGGGTTTTGTGCTACCTCCAAAGCAGGCTAAGCCCACGTTCAAAACCAGCCAACAGCAGCCAAAAGGCACCAGGAGGTTTGTTCTTCTTTTCACTCCACCCCCGCCTCCCTTTGGGACCCCCTGGACTATCCGCCTTGGCTAGCAGCTGATCCGACTGTTCCAAGACCTGGTCTACAGAGGAGAAAGTCTCTGTGAAAAGACCCCAAGATTCCCAATGTCAAAGCAGAGTCAAACTAGAGCTGAAGAGATGCTGACCCAGCCTGGAACAGGTCTAAGACATCATGGCCAACTCACTGCGGGACAATTCAACCCTGTCTCAATTGTTTCATTCAGTTGTTTTTATTATTGGTGACCACATTTTGTAACTTGTGTTTCTGAATTGACTTTATTATTATTGGCCATGGTTCTGTTGAAATTAATTCAACTTTTATATTTGTTGAATTGTCCACTAGTGAGTTGTCCCATTCTGGCCTGGAACAGCCCAGAGGATCCAGGCTCAGTCCAACCTGTGGGGATCTCTGCACCCCCCGCCCCTCAGGTGGTCAGTGAAGCCAATGAGGTCATAGCCAAAATGGAGGTTGGGGGAAGGGAAAAGGCAGTACTTTCTCACCGGCACAGCGAAGGATGGTGTAAAGTTGACTGAGACTTGGGGCTACAGGGAAGAAAAAGACAAAATCATGATACATTTGTGTTTGTACCATACTTTGGTTCAAGTGGGGAAGGGCCCTGTAATGGCTAAGTTAGCCACTGGTCTTCCCAACAGCCTCCCTTTTCCAAAATGGTTCTCGCATGCAGTTGCCCAGGAGTCCACTTCAATTACGGATGCGTAATCCAAGTTCTTCTCTCCTGAAATAGGGGCAGAGAAGCGTGAGCTTTTGACAGTTTCGTAGGGGGCGTGCATAAGTGCACCAATCGTGCCTACCGTCCCTGTCCTATTGTTTTTTCGTTATTTTTCTTATAAGTATCCATCTCATGTATTCAAAACTATATTTATTCTTATACCTGTATCTTGTAAGCGATTGACAAATCAAATCAATACTCAAAATACTAAAGGCCACCTGTTGGTCACTGTGGCAACTCTTGGGCTGAAATCTGCTCCTGGTCCGCAGCCTCTCCTGGGGCTTCAAGCTGAGAGCGAGACCACCATGCGCTTCCTGTCTGGAAAGTGTCACCTCCTAGGAGGATGAAAAGATTCACTCTTTTTTCTTTCCATTGTTTAGGTGGCACCTTGACCTTGGAGGACCTCAAGAATTATCACATTGAACTGATGAAACCTGTGAATATGTCACTGGACAAGTACACGATATTCTCAGCCCCAAGGCCAGCAGCCGGATCAGTCCTCTTCTTCATTCTCAATGTCCTAAAAGGTACATGAGCAAAGGGTGGCTCTTGACCCCCGGGGGCCTCTTGGTTAACCTTGGGGAAGATTCTTGGGGAAGAATCACAGCCGGCTTCTGGAGGGTGAGGGGTTTCCAGATTAGGAAAAGTGAACCTGGAGAACTAGCTTGGAAAGCCTTGGTAAGGCCACACCTAGAGTACTGCATCCAGTTTTGGTCACCCACTGTAAAAAAAAAGAGGTTGAGACTCTAGAAAGAGTGCAGAGAAGAGCAACCAGGATGATGAGGGGACTGGAGGCTAAAATATATGAAGAACTGTTTCAGGAACTGGGCCTGGCTAATCTCGGGAAGAGAAGGACCAGGGGAGACATATTTGAGAGGCTGACACAGAGAGGAGGGGGTGAACTTGTTTTTAACCTAGATTCAACCTAGAAATAAGGAGAACTTTTCTGACAATGAGAGCAATCAACCCATGGAACAGAAGTTGCCCTCGGAGCTTGTGGAAGCTTCATCACTGGAAGCTTTTAAGAAGAGACTGTCAGGAATGGTCTCCTGCTTGGCTGTGGGGGCAGGATTAGATGACCTACAAGGTCGCTTCCAACTCTGTTATTTTATTCTATTCTAAATTCACCATCAATGACCCCAGTCCTTAGCTGTTTGGAGCGGGGAGGGGGCTAGCAGTAAAATAACATGGTCCATTGCACAAGTCAAACAACCCCCTGCAAGAGGGTTTGGACCTTCCCAGAGCGGGCTGCCCTTCCCCCTAGAACAGGGTTTCTCCATCTTTAAGACATGTGGACCCAACTCCCTGGCCAGGGAATTCTGGGAGTTTTGAAGTCCACGCCCCTTAAAGATGCCAGGGTGGAGAAACCCTGTCCTTGGGACCTTGGTCAAGGCTTGGCTTCCTCACCTAGGAACCCAGAATTCTACCCGCCCAGAGCTGAGCAGGATGGGATCCGCATCTGGGTCGTTACTAGCATTAATAGGAACTCAGGGGAATTGCCGTGCGAGCGTGGGGCATTTACTCAAGACCAAAGAATTTCACAGAAGCTTTTTTCCCAAAGTAGAATGGCCACTCGTGGCATAAAGCAGACGGTTCTAGAGGAAGCCCAGTATGATGCTGCCTGCCAGATTCAAATTAAAGTGACATTGCAGCCTCTATTCCAAGATCCGAATGAGGGCTGCGTAGAGGCTTTAGCAAGAGAAGAGGGAATAGGGTAGGGGTGTCAGACTGGATTTCTTCAAGGGCTGCATCAGCATAGTAGTTGTCCTCTGTGGGCCGATGGGGAGGGGGAAAGGGGACGGACGCCTCCTGCAGCACTTTGCCCGCCAAAACAGGGCGTGGGGCACTTGCGACCCCCCCTTGCCCCGTTTTCAGCCTAGATGGCACTCTCCTGGCCAAGAACGGGCTGTGCAGAGGGCCTGTGAGGCTTCCGCATAGCCCATATTTGGCCGGCAGAGTCCGACTACTCCAGAGAGGCCAAAAATGAGCCTCCCTGGGCCACCACACAGCCTGTTTTTGGCCGGCAGAGTGCTGCTGGAAGCTGGGGAGGCTGAAAACAGGGCACGGAGAGGCCCTGCAAGGCTTCGGGAGATGGATCACGGGCAGGTCCCTTGATAGTTGCAGGCCGGGTGGGCCAGATTTAAGCACCCCCATGGGCCTTGAGTTTGACACCCCTGAAATAGTGGGTTTGAGGTTTTGCTCTGTTTACAGGATCTGGCTACGTGCTCTTCCTCTCCAGTGACTGTCATTACAACTATTCTGTGATGTTGAAAAATACTCTTTGCCCTGATGGCTTCCAGAATATTAATGTAAAGAGTATAATTGACCTTTTCCTGCTTTCTGTTTTTCTTAGATAGAATAAGCTTTTATCGAAACTCTCCCACATTACTTTAGTTTTAACTGGGCAAGTTATTCTTGAGCTGAGCACGAGTTCCACTATAATTATTACAGAGCTATTTGCTTGATAAATATGAAAACTATTTCAGCAGCTGCTTTGGTTGGTTGATTACATTGCAGTATATTATTTTATGTAATAATGATCCATTATTGTTTCTGATACTGTATTTTAATGGTGTTCTTGTTTCGTCAAATTAGAAAACATATGTTATAATTTCTTGGCATGCTTGGATAGAGTTCCTTGATATTTTAAAATGGGTTTTGACTCAAACATTCCCAAAATTTTCATATTGTGGTTTGATATGATTTATCAAATCTTTAAGTAATGAGTTAGTGTCATACAAGGATAGCTGGTTTGTTTGTTTTTTATATAATTTGGCTTTAAATCTTTGACCAGTATCAACAGAAATTCTGAAATGATACAGCTGGTCTACATGATTTTAACTTGAGTTTGTTTGTCTGGGCTAAGAATTTCTTTCCAGGAATTCTTCTCAAACAGGACAGGGAAGGGAAGATAAATGTAACCAGGAGGGATTTAATTCCAGAGTTAATTGATTTCATGCAAGGCCTTCCTATAAAGAGTGTGACATTATTTTAAACTAATTTCCAAGAAACCAGATTCATTTCCTTGGTAGGAACATCTCACAAGATTTTACCTTTTTAAGAAAGGGAATTTACCCATCTCCTGTCCTCAGGGGTGGGATTCTAATATTTTTGCCATCGGTTCAGTGGGTGTGGCTTGGTGGGCGCGCTTTGTGCGCATGCACACATTTTGCATGTGCACGTGTCCAACGTGCACTTTGCGCAGGCGCAGAGGCATTCCAACTCACCTCCTGCAAGCCTGCCCTCTCCCGGTCGCTTCAGCAGCTGCCATGCGACACTCGGTTGTGCCACGTGAAGCAGCTGCGCTTCAAAAACAGGGAATGAAGGGGAGTCGGGGAGCCAGGTGAGCGGGCGGGTGGGCCCAACAGCAGAGCAGTGGAGAGAACTGGTTCAGTCTCTGGTGCTCATCAGCACTACCGGCTTGGCAGAACCGGGCTGAACCAGTAGAATACTACCCCTGCCTGTTCTTCAGCTGGGCTTCATCCGAGTTGGTCAGTTGAACAGGGAGGTCTTTAGGCTAATTTTGGCTATTATCTGGCAATCCTGGCCAAAATCGGAATCCCTCCTGCGAAGGGGATTTGCAAGAGTCCAGGCTTCTTGCAGGCAGATGCCTGGGGACCTTCCCCATTAAAACTTTGTGGGATAATAATTCAACTTAAAAACAAGATCTAAATATTTGTATTTAATGAAGTGAGACTTTAGTAACATTATTTTGTAACCATTTGGTTCAAAGGCAGCTGTTTGTAAAACTTTGGTAGAGATAAAAGATAAGCTTGACCTAACTCAATGTTTTATTCAGTGTAAACATATATTTTTTTTGGCCAACGGCATGCTGGAACGAGGAATGGCATTTTCCAGCTGTTTGTTTCTGCAGAAATAGAAAAACTGGCTCTTGGGACAGAGGCCCAAATGAATTGCCCTGAGGAAAAGCTGGCTCAGATATTTATACAAAAGTCTTATTATTTATATAACCTGTCAATCTATGAGATTTTTTTTCCCCACAAGGGTTGTGCTCACATTTGGTTGATTGCATTTGTCATTTCTGCTCCAAGATTAGTACAATTTAGTACGGTCATGTTTAGTACAAGATTACTCACAATGGGTCCCTGTGAAACCTTCCTAATCCTATCTCTTTATCAGGGCTTTCCTGCTGCCTGTCTCTGGATTGTGTGTCAGTTTCTCAGCCAGCAAAGTGAAGCTTAGATAGCCCAATATTTAATTTCATCAGGTTTTAACTGCTGGAGGCTCATTTCTACAGAGTTTAATTCATTCTTGCCTGTTTAAAAGCAGAGGTGGGCTGCTGCCGGTTCACACCGGTTGTAGCGAACCGGTAGTTAAGATTAAGTGCAGTTTGGTGAACTGGCAAATTCCACCACTGGCTGACCCCGCCACCACCTGTTTTTCAGGCCTGTTTGGGGGCCATTTTCCAGCCATTTTCCCGGATGTTTTTGGCATGAAAAATGGCCCAGAAAACACCCCCCAAACTCCCTAGTTGTCTGGGGTCATTTTCAGACTATTTTTCTGGCTATTTTCAGGCTGTTCTGGGGGCTGTTTCTCCCCACCCCACCCCCCACCCCCCCCCCGTTTCAAGGCATTAGTTGAAACCTTTTCTTGTGAAAGGGATTCCTTTCCTAGGGAAGTTATGCTAATTGAGAAGATAACCCGCAGGCAGCTGGAATTTGTTTTCCAGATCCTAGCTTATTCGGACAATTCCTGCATTCTTTAGAGCAGGGGTCTCCAACCTTGGCAACTTTGATAGCTTTGGACAACTTAATTTGCCTCCATTACCTTTCTTCAAGGAAAGTGGAGCTGATGGAATTTATATTAGTTATTACGTGGTTCCTCAAAGAACAAGCCTGAAACACAGTTTAACGATGTGAAATCGATTGGCTGTGAACTGCAGGGAATATGATAGCAACCACACAAGGATCTAAGGGATATTTAATAATTGGTTGCGATTATCTTGCTTTTGCAGATTGGAATATTTACTCTTTCGGTTTATTCTTGTCATATTACCTCATCTGGGCCTCTCATCAGTGGGGCTATTAATGTGACGGGCTCAATTGTTGTGTCTTAAGAATGCAAATGTTCTCCCTGTTGCATCCATGGTGTTTGGAGTAAGGATATCAACAGCTGACGTGTAGAAAAAACATTGTTCTGTCTACGGAATTTTGTTATTTAGCTGAGCATAGCAAAAGTACGGGCAGTGCTCAACTTAGAACCATTTGTTTAATGATTGTTTGAAGTTATGTCAGTGCTGTAAAATGTGACTTATCACTGGTACATGTGTTCACGACCATTGTCCCATGGTCACATGATCAGAATTTGGCTCCGTGGCAACCGGCATATATTTACAATAGTTGCAGTGTCCCAGGTTACCACTTATGACCTTCCCAGGAGCTTTTCAACAAGAAAAGTCAATGGTGGAAGCAAGATTCACTTATCAAATATGTCATTCACTTAACAACCATAGCAAAAATATCATAAAATCAGTCACAACTCACTTAATGACCATATCAGTTAGTGATTTGTGGGAGCGCCATCACTTGAGACTTTCAAGAAGAGATTGGACTGTCATAAATGGTGTTGGGTTTCCCGCTTGGGCGGGGGTTGGACTAGATGACCTACAAGGTCCCTTCCAACTCTGATTATCTGTTATCTGATAGAAGTTCTGGTCCCAATTCTGGTCGTATCAATAGCCACAACCCTTAGACTTATACACCGCTTCACAGTGCTTTCCAGCCCTCTCTAAGCGGTTTACAGAGTCAGCCTTTTGCCCCCAGCAATCAGGGTCATCACCCACCTCAGAAGGAGAAAAGGCTGAGTCCACCTTGAGCCAGTCAGGATCGAACTCCCGGCAGTGGAATGCAAAATTAGCCTGCAAAACGGCATTCTGAGCACTGCGCCACCACCGGCTTGTAAGTCAAGGACAACCTGTAAAGATTTTTAAAAGCCTGTTGATGAGTGGGGACATCCTGAACTCTCCTTGTCTTTCAGGGTTCAATTTCACCAAAGTGGATCTGGAAGAACCAAACAGAAGAGCAAGGGCCTATCACTACATCGCGGAGACCTTGAAGTTTGCCAATGGCCAAAGAGCAAAATTAGATGACCCGAAATTTTCTGAAATAAAAGAGGTGGGCTTTTCCTGTGACTGCCTTCAGATTTTGGAATTACATTGGGGTCAGCACTTCAGTGCTTGGACTGATCATCTTGCCCGCTTGCATAGGCCTAGTAGATGCGTGTCAGAACCCGGTACTTTGCTCCCAGGACCTTAAATCTTAGATGACAACGTCCTTATTGGTTTTTTTAAACTTCCAGATGAGTGGAAGTTAATATCCATTTTATTCTTCACATACTTACCATTATAGCCTGTATTTCAAACCCTTCTTTGCAAGGTAGGTCTTAATTGTCCCCTCAGCATTATAAAAATGAGCTGGGTATTTTTCTGCAACTTCGCTCCCCCGATTATTTTGAAGGGAGCAAATGACCCAGAGAACCCTCCGATGCCGTTCGCAGCACAGAAAAAGACGTGCCAACGGTTAGATAGCATCATGAAAACCAGCACTTTAAAGGCTGATTTTCGGTCCTCACCACTGTTTGCATGTGATGTGAAAAGAGAGTCTTGAATTTCTAATCGATATGCAAAAAACCTGATTTTTGCAACAGCTCAGAGAAGTCAAATAAAGATAAAAAGTTCAAAGGTACAATCCGAATAAGGAAAATAGGAAAGTTTTTCTTGATTTCATATCGGATGAAGATGCTGGCAGGATAAGAGGCCAGCTATTTAATTTGCGGTGGCTGTGGCCTGAGGCATTGGCACACAGTGTGCGCACTGAGGCAGGAAAGGGAGTCTTCCTTTTCCTGCGTGCCCCCACTCCTCCTTCCCCTGGGCACACAGCACCATAAAAGGGCCCGTCTTTCTCTGCGGTGGGCTGGGGGCTCCGTGGCTGGGAAAGAAAACTCTTGAGTCCTGCCCATCCGTGTTCTGTTCACGGCCCTCCTGGCTTGCGGCCATTTTGGAAGGTAGTCTCAGGGCCACCCATGGCAGGTCTCCTTCCTGACTGGACCGCCCACCCTTTCAGGAAGTTCTCCAGGAGATGATGTCGGATGCCTTTGCTGACCACATCAGGCAGTTGATCGACGGCCGGGGAGACCACCCAACCAGCCACTATGACCCGGCCCAGCTGAAAACGGCCCCTTTCGGCACCTCCCACGTGGCTGTTTTGGCAGAAGACGGGAGTGCTGTGTCAGCCACCAGCACCATCAACCACCCGTAAGTGCGGACAGCGGTGGACCTGTGATGCTGAAGGCAGCCTTGACCATTTGACCCTCCGTATCCAGGAGGTCTCACCCTCAGTTTTGTTGCTACCCGCCCCCACCTCCTCCCAGCTAGGGTCTCTGCAAAAGCATCTGTGGTCACTCCATGAAAGCCACTCCCAGTTGCAGTGTCCACCCACAATTCCCCTGTGTGAAGCTGACCCAGTTGGGCTTGTGCTTCTCACATCAGTTGCAGGCACAATCCTGCTCCTCCTTGGTTAACTGAAGGTCCCACAAGCAAAGCTCGTAAAACGTTGGGGAGGTTGCTTGCCCCCTTCCCTGGATTGAGTCAGTGTCCCTCCAGAGCCCACCCCACCAAGAGCTTCTGAGCTGGCCCCTGTAAGGAGGGCCTGCCTTCCTAGCAGACGTGCCAAGAATACCCAGTCTGAGGGTCGGGGGCTGTGGCTGGGGCTGGGTTCTCTCAGGACAGGTGATATGGAGTTTCCAAGACAGAATAAATAGCACCAGCCGTGGTCCTTAGGCTGGCCTACCCTTCACAGTCCTTTACGGCCCTCTCTAGGCGCTTTACAGCATCGGTGTCAGGATTCCAGAAAAACCCAACTCCAACTCCCAGACAGGTATTTTCTCAAAGTTTCCTTTTATTAGAGTAGATATACTGGCACTTCTGGGAAAACCCGAATCTTGAGAGTTCTGGGTTTTCCCTTAGTAATTCAAAAGTCAAAACCCAACCCCTGCACCCATCAGTCCATTACCTGGACCAATCACCAACCGTCCCAACTTGAGACAGCGCTCCTCCAGGTGCAGCAATAACATGACCTTGACCGAAGAGAAGAATGCTGTTACGTCTAACTACCAACCCTCTAAAAATCGCCCCGTGGCAGCATGGAAGCTTCTGGTACTACTAATATGGCTTCCAAAGCTGATAGCCGGCCTCTTGCCCCCAACCATCTGTGTCCTCATTTTACTGACCTCGGAAGGGTGGAAGTCAACCTTGAGCTGATCAGGATCAAACTGCTGGCAGTCGGCAGAATGAGCCTGCAATACTGCATTCTAACCACTGTGCCACCGTGGCTCTTAAATAGTTTTAATGGAAATAGTTTGGGGCAGGAGAAATCTATCGGAAAGGGTTGTCTTCCCCTGTTCTGTTCAGCAGAGAGGGGCCGGGAGAATCTCTTCCTACTAGTCTCCTGCGGCTGCTTTCCTCGTCATGAGGTCTAGGGCCATAAGAGGCGGCTCTTTTATAGGCTAGCCAAAGCAGCATCCCCATCAGACGTCCAGAGGAGGCCTCTGGGGCTTATGATCCTGGCAGGGCCTGCGCATCTCTCTTCCAGGAGGTAGATAAGATACTAGCAGGGGCCCCTGGAGCCCCCTTCAGAGAGGCTGCCTGAGGCCACTTAGCCATATTCACAGCAGCCTCTGGGTCAATGCAATGTTCCTGACCCTGTTCTCTGCGCTTAGGTTTGGCTCAATGGTCTATTCGCAGCAAACTGGAATCATCTTAAACAACGAGCTGGCTGATTTTTGCATGAAGCGCTCTAGCAAAAGCATTTCTCCAGGTAAGGGCCACCCCCTACCCCCACCCCCAAAGAGTCCCCCTGAGCTCACTGGGTCTTCCTCAGAAGCTGGAATGGCTGAGCATGGTGCTCCCTAACGCATGGGTTTGGGGGTTTCCTAAGAGATGGATCCTGTAGGCAACTATTACTTTGGAGTCCTTGGTGGTCTCTGAGCTTGTTTGATTTATTGCAGACATTTCATTACCTGATGGCGATGTGACTCTCCGTTTGGTAATAAAACGTTTGCAAGAAAACAGCCAAGTTCAACCTGGCGCTATAAAGCTTCTCTTCTCTCAGCTAACACTTTCTCCTGTTGTCCCCGTCCCCCCCAGGAGAGATGCCTCCCTCTTCCATGGCACCGTCCATTCTTCTTTCCAAAGATGGGAAGTCCAAGCTGATAATAGGGGGCTCAGGTGGGCCTCTCATTATCGCTGCTGTAGCCCAGGTAAGCCATGAAAGCCCACGGTCTAGTACAAGACCCCCACCCCTTTGAGGATGGCCCAGGACTTCCATTAACCCTGCAGAGTCCAGCTCAAAGTCTTGTTCTGCAGCCTCTTTTCCCGTTCCTCTGATTTTCCTGGAAGAGGCTCTTCATCTCCTGTGGCCAGGGGGAAACCCTTTCGCACGAAGAGTCAAGTTGCAGTCAAGTTTCTACGCCATCAAATCCCTTCCAGCCGCAGGGAAATGCAAACGGCTGGGGGAGAAAGGGGCAAGAAGCATTTGACCTTCCGTGGCTGGATAGACATGACCTTTCAAGCAAAGAGAGAGCTTGGGGCCAATAAGACTTATCTTGATATAATGTAAATTATATCTCCTGAATTGCTCCCCACGACTGTTCCTCAGCTTCCGTGAGGATGCTCTGGCCAGGCGTCTCTTTCGTGGGTTTATCAAAGGACTCTGTGTTTGCAGGCCCTCGTCAATAAATTATGGTTTGGATACAATCTGGATCGAGCCATTGAAGCGCCCATCCTCGCCGCCTCTGGAGATGGCTCCATTCAAGTGGAGAAGCAATTTCCGCAGGTGAGACGCTGGCCGGGTTCTTCTCTCTCTCCGTCTTCCCCCTCCCTCCCTTAAGCTGGTGGTGGGGAACTTGTGTCCCACACAGATGTTCACAGTAGCGAGGCTGGGTGAAAACAATCTTCTTTTCACAGTAGAACCCTTCTCTAGTCCTTGGATGGAAAAGTCCCCAATAACCTCACAAATGTTGAGGTACTTTGGACAACTCTGCACAGTCTCTTCCTGCCCAGCTGATCTTCCCAAACTCAGACTTTAGACTAGGGGTGTCCAACCTTGGCAACTTTAAGACTTGTGGACTTCAGCTTTGCTGGCTGAGGAATTGTGGGAGTTGAAGTCCACAAGTCTTAAAGTTGCCAAGGTTGGACACCCCTGCTTTAGACGGTCCAAGTCCTGATTCCGGGATTCACCACGGTGGGTTTGTCAGTCACCTAGTCCCTGAAGACCCCTGAATTCACCCCTTTGTGGTGGTCAGCCTGTTCCTCTGGCTTACAGCTTGTGCCGTCAGGAAGCTCCTCCTATGCCTGACCTGAGCCTGCTAGTTTTAGTCCCTCGCTCTGGTCCTGTCCTGTGGGAAGGAGAGAGAAGGAGGCCCGTCTAGCGTGAATTAGAGCAGCCCGATCTGCATCTGCCTGGGACCCAGCCTTCTCCTGCAGGGCCTTTATTTTTATTTATTTTATTTATTTTTGTCAATTGCTTACAAGATAATAGGTATAAGTAAAAACATAGTTATGAAGACATGGATACATATAAGAAAAATAAAGAAACAATAGGACAGGGACGGTAGGCACGATTGGTGCGCTTATGCACGCCCCTACAGACCTCTTAGGAAAGGGGTGAGGTCAATAGTAGACAGTCTAAGGTTAAAGTTTTGGGGGTTTGGGGAAGAAACCACAGAGTCAGGTAGAGTATTCCAGACATTGACCACTCTGTTGCTAAAGTAGTATTTCCTGCAATCAAGTTTGGTGCGGTTAACCTTGAGTTTGTATCTATAGTGTGCTCTTGTGTTGTTATGGTTGAAGCTGAAGTATTCATTGACAGGTAGGACATTGCAATGTATGATTTTATATACTATACTTAGATCAGACCGAAGACAGCGTAGTTCTAGGTTTTCTAGGTCTAGAATTTCGAGTCTGGTGGCATAAGGTATTCTGCAACGAGTAGAGGAGTGGAGAAGCCATCCGGGCTGCCTCTTCCCAGGCCACCTTCCTAACAGGATGGCCCACCGAACTGTGTGGGAGGCCTTTGAAGGGGGCATGTGGGGTTTACCAGCACTTTTATTTTCCTCTGCAGAACCTCACGGCGGCTTTGATCACCATGGGGCACTCAGTCAACACCCCATCGTACGTCATGAATGTGGTGCAGGGCATCTCCCAGGAGGACTCCTGTATCTTCCCTTATTCTGATTGGAGGAAGCAAGGAGAAGCCTCAGGCTACTAGAAGCCGGAAGAAGCTCTGCTAAACTCTGCGGCAACCTGGTCTTCTTCTCTGGCGCTTCCGCCATCGGCCTCTGCAGAGGCTGCTGCAAGGAACTTTGGACGCATTCCTAGGCAAACCACACACACACACACACACACACACACACACACACACACACAGAGCCCAAACTGAGTTCTCCATTGCTCCTCCGTCAGGTGTAACTTCTTGCTGCAACTACAACTGCAGTGGTGGGATTCCAACAGCCATTTTCAGCTAAAACTAAAAGCCCCGGTGAGTGAAACAGCTGAGGCACGGCCATCTGCCCTGCCGTGCGGATCAGCTGGGCTTTCAAAACAAGGAAATAAAGGATAGACTAGGGCAGGAGCGGGTGGGCAGGGTGAACGAATTGCCGTCCTGTACCAGCTGAATAATCCCACCCTGACTTTATGTCCACACACACACCCGAGACCTTCGTCCTGTGGAAAATGAGGACTTGAGCCACACACCTCTGTCTCTCGTCAGTCCCGAACCGGAGGAAAAGGTGTGTTGGGCTGAGCCTTGCTGGAGCGGCCTCTCCTCTGGGCTGAGATAATGCCCTCAGAGTGTCCGTGGCGGATGGAAGCCGAGGAAAAACGCGGCCTTTGGCATTTGTTAGGGAGCCGCGGTTCTCCTGGAAATCCCCTTCTACACCACAGAGCGAGTTACCCAGAGAAAGCAGACACGCTGCAGCCGGTGTGACGGAAACCCTTCAAGCTCAGGGCAAGCCAACCAGCCTAAGGAAGCGGGAGGGCCTGCGGCCAAGCTGGAAAGCCCTGCGGAACCCAGGAGCCGTTCACCTTTCATGCTGTTCCCTTTCGTTTCAAGCTGGGGCGGCTGATGGATGCCCTGAGCTTTGCCCTCCGACCCACCCGGGACGCCTCAGAGCCAAAGCCACCGGCAGGAGCTTTCCTCCTCCTCCTCCTCCTCCTCCTCCTCCTCCTCCTTCTTCTGGCTGAAAGTGAAAGTTACGGACTGTTGTGTGTCCCCCCCCCACCTGCTGATGGTTACCATGGGGGGAGGGGGAGGGGGGGGCAAGGAATTGGGGGAATTCCACTAGGAATGGGATCATGCTGGATGATGGGCTTTTTAAAAGTTTTATTTCTTCACGCGCGCATTTGTTTCTATAAAACGTTTACATTTTATATTTTCACAAAATGGTTTGCAGGTC
The DNA here is from genome assembly GCF_049901715.1 of Pseudonaja textilis. Taxonomy (NCBI): domain Eukaryota; kingdom Metazoa; phylum Chordata; class Lepidosauria; order Squamata; family Elapidae; genus Pseudonaja; species Pseudonaja textilis. The sequence continues at coordinate 11,312,659 of NC_142004.1, forward strand.
TGTTTCTTTTCAAATCTCATGGCTTTGCCTTTTTCTTTTCAAAGCCTCCCAACCCAGAGACGTGTTGTTTTAGGTAGAGATTTGTTTCCGGAGGGTTTTCATTTTTCTCCCCACTTTCTTTGGTCGCAGCGCCTTGACAGGCCCATCCCAGCCACCCTCCCTTTCCAAAGGAGCCTCGGGGACAGCAGTGCAACATGGGCTATTTTTCCTTCGGCCCCTTTGGGCAAGCGATCTGGTGCGTCTCAGTGGGACACCAAGCTGGCAGGGGGGGAGCAATGGGCAGCGAACTCTCTGGGGCTCCAACTCATTGTCTTGGTTCCACATACATCTCAACCCATTCAGGTGCTGGGAGGCGCCTGGATTGCGCTCATTTTCTTTATTGGTTTTCTGGATTCTAAAATGGGTGCTGAGGATCTAGAAAGCCCAGATTCTAGAAGACTGCCCATCCTGATGCCGAAGGATAAAATTGAGACCACGAGAAACCCTGTAATCGAAAGAAACGGATGGCCCGTCTCCTGCACAGCCACACAATTTATGGCCTCTTCCACGTAACTGAAGAAACTTCCCTTGTTTTATTGACCAAGCCAAATTCCACGGATTTGGATTATCTTCCGCAAGCTTTCTTCTGAAGAAAATTCTGAATTAACCTCACCTCATTTTTGAGGAGGAGGAGGAGAATTAAATATGAGCTACGCGATGTGAAAAACAAATCACAGGGTCAACTCTGCCATCCTTAGTAAAAGAGCTTAGTAAAAGAACCTATCACTTCGACCAAATGGAGTCGATAGTCTTTCTTTCCCTGAGACCTAGCTGGGGCAAGACTGACATTCATCACACGGGAGAGAGGCATCAAGTGACAGGTCAAGTGATTTTCCCAACTGGACCTCCCAGTTTATCTGACTAATGGCGAAGCAGTGGCAGGAAGAGTGATAAGGATGCACAAAAACTTTTTGAAAGAAACGAAGCTCCTTACTTAAAAAATGATCCATCAAATACCTAGCATAGGATGGGGAAATGCCTAGTTGGCCACAGACTTGCCAAAAAGATGTTGAAGCTTGACTAGAACCTGAACAAGCCTGACTGGACTGCAAATAAAAGACATGCAGTTTTAGGCTGAATGAACAGTACAGTTTTCTCAATGACGGGAAGTAATCATTTGGTTATGATATCTGGGCACGAGACTTGAGAAAGGAATGAAAATATTACAAACAGCCTCGCTGTATTTAGCTATTTTGAAGTCATTTTCTTTTTGACCCTGGCTCCATCTTGGTTGGTATCCCACCAACCCTTCGGCTTCTCCTGGGAGTGGGCGATGCCTTGCACTGGGAATAGCCTGGCTCTTTAGAGTGCAGCCCCCCCTGCCCCCCCAGCTCCGTGGGAGCTGCCTTCCAGGCCACTCTGGCTTGTGGGAGGGTGGATCAGCCCGAACAGTAGCTGGGGTGGGGGAATGGCTGGTAAAAGGGGGAGAGATCTCTCTCTGGCTCCCAAGGCCCAAGTCTTCTCACATTCCTCCGCTTGTCTTCTGAAGCTGGGTCAGAAAGTGACCAGGTTTCCTTGCACCCGGACAAAACACCCGTGTGTTTGCTGACAGCCCACGAGGAGGCCATCCGCTTCTGTAGAGCACCACCTGCCGACCCATCTGGGAGAGGCCAGTGGAAGCCACCAGGATGCCTTTTCTGCTGGCAGAGACACAGAAGCCACCCACTTTGAGTTGTCTGGCTTTCTCCAGGAGGCCTTGATAGCAATTCCTGCATTCAGCAGGGGATCCACCAAGGAAAGAACGAACGGCAGCATTCTGTGAATCCTTAAGGAATGCCCAGGCCAAGCTGGTGCCAAGAGCTGGATCCCACCCACCACCCACCCCCATATCTCTACATCAATAGTGTTTGTCAGTGAAGCAGTGCCCAATTGTCCCATGGTCATCTCCTTATCTATGTACATTATAAATCTACCCCACACCCCACATTGGTGACACACAGAATCACTGGCACCAGAGATCTGTCGAAAGAGGTGAGTCAATCAAGCTCAGACCTTCTGAGCAACGGGTAGCTGGCCAGCTCAGTATCCCGCTGGAAAGCCCCCCTTCCGGGAATCGGAGGCTGCAGCCCAACCATTTTCAGTCCAGAGAATGGCCTGCACCACAGCACCCTCGTTGGTCCTCTTGACCTCGTGTTTCCTTTTCACCAGGTCTTCTTCGATTTCCTAGACGCGGGAAGGGAAAACCAGGTTACGCAGTTACCGTCAAGGGATCCCAAAGCATTTTCTTATATCAGATTCTTTTGCCTTGTGGGCCAGAGTTCATCGTGCTCAGCCAAGAGCCAGCCGCCTCCCAGCTATGGTGTCCGGGATGTTCTGTCACAAGATACGTGTCAGCTTTAGCTGACGACGCTATTGGACAACACTACCACTCGGAAGGCACCTTGAGCTAAAGGGAGCCACTTCACCCAACCTGAGACTCCGCATGTGTTTCACAGAGTCATAGCCGTCTGGTTCCCCAGCAGCCTAAGTGCACAACAGTGCGACAGAGGTGAGGAAGACACTCCAACCTTCCACTCTTGACCCCCTTTGCGCCCCAACCCGGCTCCTTCGGTTATTAAAACAGACCTTTTTTATATCCTTCTCCAGAAGTGTAACCGGGGGGAGCAACTGGTTATGAACTCGTGGCTCTTCCACAGCAGCCTTCACATCATAGCCAAGCCACAAGGCATTGATGATGGTCTGCACAAAAGAAGAGGTGTAGGATTAGGTCTCCAAGCATCTCCTGGCAGGATTGAAGCTGATGTTCTTTGCAGAGCTCCATGAATCCAGGATGAGTTGGAAGAGACAGAGGGGCTTTAGCTGCTCCGTAAAATGTCTGCCTTGCCAAGGAGCTTTGAGATGTACTTGATCGCTGCTTTAACCAACAACTGTTTCCCCTAAGAGATCGAGGGTGAGACAGATAAGAATGGAAAGCTCAATGCCCCCTAGGAGTTTCAACTTTGGGTGAATTGAAAGTTTGTTTTTCAAGGTCTACAATTCAAATGGTAAATTTTGGGGGGCTTTCAAATCCAAATGTAACTTTAGATGATCAACACCTGTCAATCTTTCCTCTCCATCTTCCTTTCAACTACCCCAATCCACAGCTGCAGCTAAACCCGAACACAGATATTCATTCTATGGCAAAGAGAACAAAATTGATGTAACTATGGGGTTCAATGTCTTTTTTCCCCCCCAGAAAGGCAAAATCTAGGAGGGCTTCGAAGATAGTCCATTCAGGAGCCTGAATAGAAAACCTGGTGAGATTTCCTTTGGAAGCCTCTTGTCTCTCTTTCTCTCAAGCATCGCGTGGATCCCCTTCACTGGATCTATTCGACCCCATTTGAGACCTCAGCTAACCTTCTCTCCTATTGCCAGGCCCACCTTAGGGGTCCTCCATAGCTGACCTATGAAAATCTCTGGTCCTGGCGGGCACGTTGCTAGCCCCAGAGCAGAAACGGAGTCATAGAGGGAGATGCCCACAAATTGCCCTGGGGTCCTGCTTGTCCCCACTCAAGAGAGAATCTACGGGGTTTGAGGGTTTCTTGAAAGAGCAAGACGAGATGGTCTCCAGAAGCATCCCTCAGCCTACCCAGCATGACCCACCAAGGCTGTTGCTGTTGTGATTTTTGTCCCTCCAGAAGCACCGACCACCATCCTGACTTTGTTCTTCTCATCCACCAGGATAGTCGGACACATGGATGAGAAAGGTTGTTTACCTGTTGGGGATGGAGCCAGGTGAGATGCATTGCTGGACACGATCCTCGAACATGCCACTTAAACCACTAGCCAGTATAGTTGCAGTAGTAAATATCCTGTGAACTATGGGCTGGTTCCCATTAGCCCTTCCTTTGCTCCTGTACAGGTGAGAGTACATGGGAGGGGTTGGCCAACCGGCGTCTTACAAATTAGCTTCTCCTTGCAGGAACGGCCACATTTCACCATCCTTGACCGAGTCCTTGCGGTGTTTTTACAGACCTCTCTTTCTCTCAGACCTGCAACAGAGATCCTCTTGGGCAAGCCCCCAAAGAAGGCTTCTTGGATGGCAGGGACCATGGCTGAATTAAGCGGACGGGGCTCCACCTCCTCTGCCCGCTGTCCCCCCCCAGATTCTGATGCAATGGGGGTTGGGGGATTGGGTAAGAGCTGATCGCACAGGCTCGAGGGGGAAATATTCTGAGCACTGACTCCTGGGAGAAACAGGGAGGGGCCCTTCCCACAACCTTCCCCTTGGCAAACTGCTTTCTAGGCAAATTCACGGTGAGCCTCAGATACAAGTGGGGTCCCTTTGTTTTGTAAGCCACACAACTTGGGGCATCACAACACAAGGAAGCCGTTGCTCTCCACTGCCGTAAAGGAAGAAGACACGGTTCCCCTGCTAGAGGGAGAAAGGGGGCATGGAAAGGGGGTCGGTCTGTGTGTCCAGGGGTCCTGATGCAGCGCTTGGAGAGCTCAGTTGGGAGTCTGTGCTCTAGGTGGGGTTGAGGCCTTCTGAAATGCCAAGCAAAGACCAAAGCAAAGGCGTTTGTATGGCCTGTGAAAAGCAACCATTGCCAGAATACTGGGAAGAGAAAAAATATCTGGAAAGGAATTAATTGGGTGTGGGGGGGAGATAAGGAAAAAAAAAATAAAGCTTGGAACGTGGCTCAATTCGGCAGTGAATGCCTGAAAGAAAATGTCCGGGCTGAGAACATCCATATGTTTTTTTTTCTATCAGTATTACTCTAATCAGTATAAAAGGTTAGAGAAAATAGATGAATGTCTCAGGAAGCGAAAGGTGAACAAAGGAAATTTATGTATGAGCTGTGGTGGCACAGTGGTTAGAAAGCAGTACTGCAGGCTACTTCTGCCGACTGCTGGCTGCAGTTTGGCAGTTCGATCCTGACTCCAGGTCGACTCGGCCTTCCCTCCTTCCGAGGCGGGTCAAAGGAGGACCCAGATTGTTAGGGGCAAATATGCCGACTCTGCGAACTGCTTAGAGAGGGCTGGGAAGCACTGGGAAGCACATATGAGTCTAAGGGCTATTGCTATAATGAATAATATATAATATAATGAATAATAAATAATATAATGAAGTCTCAGAGTCAATCTCAAAGGGCAAACCAGGGAAAAAGGAGCCCCCAGGCTATTATCATTGTCAGGCTCCAGAAACCAACCAGAAGCCGCTGAGGTTCTTCTAAGCAGCTCTGTTTATTGTTCCTCAACTCTAGACAGGTAAGATGGGCAGCCTATAAATTCAATGACTCAATAAATAAATCTTGCCGGCAGCCCATTGCACCATTCAAGAGACCTTCCCGGGAACTTCCAGGGAAAAAGGCGCTGCTCCCTTCAATCTCTCTTCTTCCCGCTCAACCTCTCTCTGCTCGGCCTGGAACGTGGCCCCTCCCAGCTGGGAAACCAGACTGCATTCCTCCCCAGGGATGGGTGGTTCAAGGAAGAACTTCGATAACCTTTGCAGAGCCCAAGGAACTCTGCTCTGCAGGGGGGAAGGATTCCAGGAACTTGGAAAGAGGCCGGGATAACATTAACAGCTCAATAAGGACAAAAATGGACTTCGATAAGAAATTACAGACCAAAATCATTAATGAATGACCTTGCGTTATCTCAAAGCAAGATGGGTGAACAATCGATTGATTAAATAAATAAATAAACAAATAAATGCATAAATAAACAAACAAGCAAATGAATAGATTATAAGTTGTTCACAATTATTTTAGCGGAAAGACTGAAAATAATTGTGCAAGAATTCATTCATGGGGGTAAATGTGGGTTTCTACTAAAAGATGATTGAAAGATAACATTACAACTGGGTTGGATATTTTAGAATATATGAACAACCCAATAAAAGCCAGATACTTTTTTTTTTTTTGAGACTATTGGGCAACACGCCTTGGTCTTTTTTGATGCAGAGAAGACTTTTGGTCACTTGAACTAAACTATTTTTATTGAAGGTTTTGGAAGATAATGAATTTTGGAAAGAATTTATATTTCGCAGACAGACCAAATTATCACTAATGAAGATTTAGCTAAACCATATGAGGTTTTTTTGGCCTTGAAATACAAAATAGACATAAGCCAAGATGAGAGGCTCATGGGTTTGAAGATGAAGAAGGAGTCAAAAAGTTAAGAGTTGTTGCAGATGGCTTGGTTTTGATTTGGACAGATTCTTCACGGGGACCTGAACTTTGAATAAAGAAATGAAAAGAATTTGGATGATTAATTTTAAAAACCCCACACAAATATATTAATAAAAATAGATAGTTACAAGACTATGATAGATGACCTATTTGTATGGAATAAATATCAATTTAGGTTTTCTTCCAAAATGCCCTTGTGGCTTTCAGCACATGAAGTATTTAATAGACCTGATATTATAAGTAAACATAAATGGATCACCTACCAAGATGTACTAGAATAAGTACAATTGAAGCCAGATACTTTTCTTTTGAGACTTACGGGCAAGCAACTAGAAAGTCATGGAATTTATGTTTTATATGTAACTGCAGTGAGATTATTACATGGTCCAAAGAGGGAAGGCTCAATTTTACCCACAGTAGAGGAAGGTTGATGGAGGGAGATGAAAATTAGAAGTTGCATAGAAAAGGCAACATCGACACTTATGGTTGACTGGAAACACCCCGTAGAATTTTGCATGAAACAGAAAAAAGACACTTATGATTTGTGGTTATAAGAATTAGAATTATTGGGTTTTTTTTGTAATCGTAGGGTAAGAGAGATTTGTTTTAATTGTATGTATAATTGCTGCAAAAGAAATTGGAAATTTTCCTTCCTTCTTTCCTTTTTCCATCCACTGCCCTTTATTAGTTTGTGCTAGTTTTTAATGTGTTTTGTAAAACTTTAATAAAAGTTTATTTAGAAAATGAGCTAGGGCTAAGACCCCAGAGAAGGGTCTCTGCAGGGGACGGACGAAAAAGGCAACCTAAGCCAAGCTTCACACAAAAGGATGTGGCTGCCATCTTGATTTTTTTGACCACCCACGACCCCCTTGGGAGAAGGGAAACGGTGGCCCCCTCGGCCTGGCCCACCCCCCGGAGGCAGCAGAGGCCTTTCCATGCTCCTTCCACGGCCGCAGAGACACAAGAGCCGAACAGGGAGGGGGAAGGCAGGGGCTGCCTGGAGGAGACCCTCCCCAGAGAGGGGCCTGGACGGGGGGCGGAGGGTTTGGAGAAGATCAAAGCCTTACCTGGGGCAATGAAGTTGGCCACCGAGGGGGGCACCCCAAACCCATTCAATATGTGGGGGGAGCTGAAGTCGTCCATCTCGTCGTTGAAGATGATGCCAGTCACAGGGGAACGGAGGTCGGAGCCGAAGCTGCAGAGGCGGGCGAGAGAAACGGGGTCCGTTCGGCAACCCAGTGGCTCCTCTTTGCACCCAGATTTCCTGCCCCCCGTTCCTGGAATGGCTGGAGCTCCAAGGTCCCAGACCCCGGGCATCGCCAGCCCTCCTCCCAGAAGCAGTTTGGAGGAGAGCTTCTCCCCCACAAGCGAGGCTGGGGGGTGCAGGTGCTCCCCTACTTCAGGGTTTGTCCAGAAGGGGAAGGGAGGCAGCAGAGGGCTGGGGCGGTGCCAGAACATAACCGGGGAAGGAGACTGTCATGCAGCCCCAGCCAGTGCAAAAGGGGGGGGCAGGGGAAAGACAGTAGGGAGGAATGGCAGGTGGCTGGCACCATAAAGCGCGACTGTGAGGAGGTGGGCAGTGTTAGCTGCTTAGCCAGTAAGGCGGGTGGCAAGCAAAGATGGACGCCCTCCAGCTCTGGTTGGGGACTCTTTGGAAAAAACAAAGACAACTAGCTCTGCCAACAAAGCAACACAACAGAACGACACTCCGTGCATACGCACACGCACACACGCACACAAACACACACACACACAGAGACTCCAATGCCATCCAGAAAGATCAGTGCTGGGATCAAGATTTGGGTGGGCAATCATCCAGGTGCTATGGGGCCAGTTCCCTTGGCTTCTCTCCAGCCTCCAGGGGCCGCTCCCCTTCCTCGGCTTCGGGAGCCTGGAGCTTGTGGAGGAAAAGCCACGATTTGGAGGAGGATCCTCCCAGAACCCCTCAGCCCTGACCCTGCTGGGAAGGGCAGCCTGACTGAGCCCGTCTCCAGCCGCCGCTCCGTCCTAGAGCCTCACTAGTGGTTGATGGTGCTAGTGGCCGACACCGCACTGCCATCCTCAGCCACGACGGAGACGTGGGATGTCCCAGCGTCTTCCGGAGTGTAGTAATCTGGTTCATAATAGCTGATGTTATGGGTCGTGTCGGTGATTTTGCCCCGCAAGCTGTCGGCCAAGGATTCTGAGGTCAGGTTTCTGATCACCTAGATGGAAGAACGGAAGAGAAATCCTACAGGAAAAGGCAAGCGATAATTCAAGAGGCCGATGGCCTTCCTTGGGTCTTTCCCAAGCAACTGATCTGATGGCCAGCTTGTCTCTCGGCTCAGGAGCCCCACTTGGCTCTGTTTGGCCGGGAGGAGGGTAGGAAGGAGGCAAAGGAGCAGAGGAAGGCATGGCGCTACCTCCGTCAGGTTGACAAACGCAGGGTCCCCGAGCAAGCTCCTCTTGGCGTAGGCGAAACGGAAAGCCTCCAAGATGCAGTGGTACATCCAGCCCTTCTCTTCCGGAGTCCCGGTGCTACTCTTAGAGAACCGGAAGCCTGCCGGGAGGTCAAGCACAAACATCAGGCATGTCAGGGTCCATTGGTCGCCAAAGCCAGAGGTCAGACCAACCAAGGGCTGCCATTGGTAGCTCAAACTTGGATGAAGACAGTAAGTTGATGCAAGTTTTCCATGAGATGGTAGGAAATGATGGTTGTGGCAAGGATGGTCTGAAACAAACCCGGATGAGGAAGAGGGGTGGGGAGGGAAAGGTTGAAGAGGAGCGTCCCAGTAGTCATTGGGGAAACCTGGGGAAATGCTGGAAACCCGTGTATTAGTGACTTGGGGTTTTCCTGGACTCACAATTCCTGCTGCAACACCAGATTGGAGCCGTAGCTGGGAGTTGTTTTCATTCATCCCTGACAGGAAGTGTAAAGTAGCAACAGTGGGTACAAAGGTGGATTTGTGAGGCCTCTGGCCTGAAAAAGCACAGGTAGAAAGGAACAACATTTGGGAAGTGCAGTGTGGTTGCTGCCTTACATTCACTAAAGAAGACAAACATGTTTGTTACACCTTCTTTGATTTAGAAAACGATACACAACACAGGTGAATTATGGAATGTTTTGGGTGAATGTGGAGGTTGGTTGCCGTAGGGGGTAAGTGGAACGTGGCAAGGGGGAAGGACGCCTGCGACACGGAAGGAAATGCCAGAGGCTCAGCACAGAACAGAAACCGAGCGGCGCACAGCCCATCTTGAGGTGGGGATAAAAGCACAAGGGGGTAAAAGAGCTTTGGGGTGGGGCAAGACGCGGGAAGGAGGTGAAGACAGATGGATGTGAGGGGCTTGAACCTCCAAGGCCAGCAGGGGAGCCCACTGAGGAATGCCAGGCTCTGCTGTATATGCACCACACCTTGCAAAAGATTTCTGAAGAAATCCAGGGGAAGAGCCGGGGGGGGGGCGCAAGATAGACGGAATCGAGCAATATCCCCCTGGAATTGGAACATTTCTCAAATGGGGGGTCTGGGAGGTTTCAAGAGGTCGAGGGGTAGAAACCTCTTGAAGCATCACTTTCACTTGTACCATTTCTCCCCGATCGGCATGATTTAAGCAGCCAAAACGATGCAATGCCTTTAGGTAAAGCTCCCAAACAGACGTGCCAAAAAATGCCAAATAATTTGGTTCGTGCGATTTGCTTCTTTTCTCTGTTTCTGCCTTGCGGGGTGGGGGAGGAGTAGCTTTGAAAAACCATCAAGGCCATCTAAAGTTATAATAAAAATGATAAAAAGTAACTTAAACATAATGGAAAAGAGGAGTAGATTGGATATGACGAAGAGAAATGATCCTTACAGACTGTCACAAAAAGATATCATTTGTTTTTAATTGTATTTTCTACCCTATTCTCCCTCCCCTTCCCTTCCCCTCTCTCCCTCTATATCCTTTCTCTTCCCCCCAACCGGCCTTTATCCGGTGTGTTAGGCCGGGTGTTTTCCTTCTTTCCCCCTAGCCGTTTTTCTTTCTATTTTGTAAATGTATTGTCGATGTGTTTTTAAATTGTAAATTCAATAAAATCTATTTTAAAAAAAATAAAATAAAAAATAAAAATGCAATTAAAACTTAACACAAACCAACGTTCCACACAAAGATCAAAGGTAAAGATCAAAGGTAAAACCCATAAAGGGAACAAGGAAAAGTGACGAGGCTGGCAGTGAAAATGCCCTCAAGGCAGGTGAGGAAGGACACCTTGCCTGGCAGCTGCCAAATGCATCAAGTGCCCCCCTACCCACCCCATCTTTCACTGGCACACACAGTTTCCACCATGAGCTCTTTGGGGAGGGGGAGATTTCTGGTGGCAGCCCCCAGAAACCTGTTAGGCTCAGTCCCCTCCTAACCATCCCCCCAACTTTGTCCTGCATTTCAAATCTTGAGGTCCTTGTCCTCAGCCCCCCCACCCACTGCCCCAGGAGGGGCTGGGAGAGCCGAGCCCCTTAGCAGAGACCAAAGGCCTGCTTGGCTCCCCGTGGATGATGCCCTTGAGCGGCCCAGGTGGAAGAGGAAAGAGCACCTGCCGGGGAGAGAAGGTTGACAGGGAGGCCATTTTAAAATACCTGGAAGTCCATCCAGTTAAGGGACACCCTCAAAACTGTCCAAAGCAGTTCAGCCAAAGAGAACTGCCGGCCCCCGGATCAGAGGAGTGGAATCGAGGGACCCCTGGGCTGAAACCATGGGGGTGCCCCTGTTTGGAGAGATCCCGCGGCAGCATTTTTCATAGCTCATAGTCCCATCTCTCTGCCCACCCACCTCCCCCCATTAAGCTGCTGAAGCAGAGTTGACATTCCGGTCCTGGGGGGCGATTTTGCGACCCTCCTGAAAAGCGAATGTCCCAATGAAACCTTGTAAGTAGTAAAGAGATATGGAAGAATCCTGACCTTTCAGGATGTTGAGGATCAGGGCCAGCACAGGACCGCTTAAAGGTGCGTTGGGCACATACATGCTGAACTGGCCAAGTTGCACTTTTAAAGGATGTTCTTCCAGGGTTGGTCGGTAATCCCTCAGGTCCTCCAGGGTAAGGATCCCTCCTGGAACAGAAAGGAAGGTAACCCTGGCAACTGGGCCATTTAGAGACGACGGACAAATCCCCAGCTTGCTCACGGGGGGGCGGGGGGGCGGGGGGAAGTCACCCACATGGCACCCAGATAAAGGGAGAAGGGCATCCTCTGCCCATATTTAACCATAAAAGCACATCTTCTAAGCTTTACCCGCTCTTAACTTGGGTTAGTTTTAATTCTGGCTTGATTTGTATTGCTGAACTGATATTGTGTGTATTTTTAATGCTCTATTTGGCGGATGAGTCCGAAAGCGGGTGGAGCCCTTTCTGAGGGCTGCAGAGGGGCTCATGCCAGCCCTCACCTCCCCCAGAGAGGGAAAGAGTTGGCCAAGTTGGCACCCGCTCTGGGAGACACATATTTTCTAAAACTCTCCTGAATGCTTCTGACTCTCAGCCAATAGGTTCTCGTTTCCAAGCTGCCGAGGCCAAATATCAGCTTTCTAAGTTACTAAGATGTGCTTTGAGGTTTGGAGGGCTCCACAAACCAGTCTGGCTTCTCCAAGGAGGATCGATGATCTGGGATTATCTGAGTTAGAGGGACAGCGAGCACTGCCCCCTCCCTGCCCCGTATCAGAAAGCTACAGCTACAGTTCAGATGCCCCATGGACCCTGACTTCTATTTTATTATTTTATTGCTTTGATTTATTTGATTTGTCAATCTCTTACAAGATAATAGGTATAAGTATAAACACGAGTAAGAATACAGGAAATAGGTACGAATAAATGGGGACAATAGGACAGGGACGGTAGGCACAATGGTACGCTTATGCACGCCCCTTACAGACCTCTTAGGAATGGGGTGAGGTCAATAGTGGATAGTTTGAGGTTAAAGGAGTGAGCTGACCTGCTCTCTCCAAAGTGATTTGATGCTCCAAGCCAGGAGCCTTCCTTTCCAATTCACAGCCAGTTTCTGAACAACGTTTCTTAAGTTCATCTATAGGTATCTGAAGTGGGTCTCTGAATGCCATCTCAAGACCCTCTTTCCACCTCCAATTCTTGGAAGCAAGAGCTAAAGTGCACAGAACCTCCTCCCCAAAGGGGCTGCCCAGAAGAGTTGATGGCAGGACCACCAATCGGCACCAAAGATGTTAACTGCCTGCATCCCTCCCTGCAAAACCAGGCATTTTCCTCTTTCAGCTATGGCATTTAGGACGATTTCCACAGGGAATTACAATCTTAAATGGCGTAAATGTGATCACTCCTGGATTCTTATGTCTGCCACAACGTCCCTCACCTACAAGGCCTGGCTCTTCTGTGGCTGCCAGCCATCTTCCCCACCATTGGTTCACCCAAGAATTCTGCAAGTCAGCAACATCCTTTGGCCCCACAACACTGGGCGCTTGTCAGCCAGAAAACCAGACAAGAAACCCAACCAGGTGAGCTAAAGCTCCTTTACCGTAAGGCTGCATGAACAAAATCTCGCAAGTCTGAAGATACAAACTTCCCTCTGGCACAAAAGTACTTGATCCGTTGGTGCAGATCAGAGGTGTGGTCTTTAGCCGGTTCTGACCGGTTCTCTAGCGGAAATTTTGAGTAGCTCTGAGAACCGGCCAATCCCACCTCTGACTGGCCCCGCCAACCCCATCCCTTCTCTGCCTCCCATTGAGTCCCAGCGGATCGGCTGGGTCTCCTGTTGCCCTGCCCAGGAGAACAGAGCTGGAAAGCAGGCCAGTGGGGTGGGGAGGGAATGGGGATTTTGCAGTCTCCTTCCCCTGCCATGCCAACCAAGGCACACCCACCAAGCCACACCCACAGAACCAGTAGTAAAAAAAAAATGAATCCCGCCATTGGTGCAGACCCGTTTCTAAGGTTCTTTTTCTGTCAGTTTGGCCCCGGGGACTCCCATCTCTCTTGTCTGGTTGCTTCCTTGGCAGCTTCTCTTCCCCCTTGTCCCCCAAGGTCACCCACACAGTCCATTACAATTCTGTGGCGAGGCCATCTTTGCAGAATCTCCCCACACCACACACACACAGACAGGCTACTTGATAGGGTCTTCGGTGGGCTTTGAGACACCACCAGCTCTTTTGAAGCAAATATCCCTACTGATTATATGCCATGGAACAAGTTTTGCTAAGTGGGTAGCAGAAAATGCGCTCCCCCCCCCCGAAGGAGGGAGCTTGTTGTGTGTATGCAGACCTTTCCGCGGGGTAGACCTGACCCTGAGTGCAAGGATGCAATCCCCGCTCAGAACCAACAGTCCCAGGATGAGGCATGTTCTATATTAACATTCTCCAAATCCTGAGTTCTGATTGGTCCACGCGGACCGCAACCCGATTGGTTAACTAAAACAACTGTGATTGGTGCGCTAAGAATCTACCGCGATTGGCTGAGCCGATCGCGGGAAATTCAAAGCGCTGCCATTGGCCGCCGAGCCACTGGCTGGCTGAATAAAGCCAAGCGGTTCACAGGTCCTGCACCGAACTGTATATTCAATAAAGAGCTGAATGTGCACTTTGAGTCTCGCGTCTCTATGCGACCCGATCTACCCGGGACCGATCTCCCGGACTTAACACGGCACAGCAGGGCAGGACCAGCTGTTTTGTTCAAGCAGAATAGGCAGAGGGTGAAAGAGGAAACCAGCCTCTACCGGCTGCCCAGACTGCTTGGACTGATCCAAAGGAGAAAACCATAACCGCCTCACTCCTTGCTTTGCAGGCAGTTGGCTGCTCACCTGAATTTTGGACCTCAGCCACCATCTGCTGGGCCAGGCTGCCAGTGTAGAAGGCGTCTGCACCTTGGTTGGCGATGGTCTCGTAGGTGCTGGCCAGTTTGGGCAGGCGGAGGAGTTGCTTCTCCTGCAGCACCTTCCCGCTTTTGCAGAAGACCTCGCTGAAAACAAAGGCATTATTGGAGAGGAAGCCACGAGCCCGGCCAGAGTTTCTTCCACCTCAGGCAACTTCCAGAGGTGTCGACTTCATCTCCTGGGACTCCCCAGCCAGAACTGTGGAAGCTGAAGTCTCCACTCCTTAAAGGTTGAGAAACTTCCTGCGTCAACTCAGAAAGCTTAGATTGACCGAGGAACTGTTGATACAGTTCTACAGAGCCTGTCATTTGAATCTCTTCTGTAACTGTCTGGTTTGGCACAGCAACCAATCCAGACAAACTCAGATCGTTTGTCTCAAACTTCAATGGAGAATTAGAACGGCAGAAAAAAACAATTGCAACCAGCCTGCCTTCCACTGAGGGCCTGGATGCTGCAGGGGGCAGAAAGATCCTGGATATAAACTGTTTGAATTTCTCCCCTCTGGACATTGCGCTAGAGCAGTGGTCCCCAACCTTTTTTGTGCCGCGGCCCGGTACTGGCATCACGAAATCATCCGCGGCCCGGTACTGGCATCAGCATGCATGGCAAGGCGAGCCAAGTGACTGGCCAGCCAGCCGTCCCCCGCTTCTCCCTGCCACCTTCAATTCCTCCTTTGTACCTGTGTCGATGGGCTTCGCAACGGCTTCGGGATGGTCACTCGGCTCGCCTTGCCTTGGGTGCTGAAAGAATCCTCGCGCCTTAGTTTTGTTCGAAGCCACCACCACCCCCGATGAAACTAAGGCACAAGGATTCTTTCAGCACCCAAACGCCGCTTTCTACCCAGAAAAGCTCACTGGAAGCACTTTTTCATCAAAACAAGATGGCGGCGCCCAGCAAACCAGCGGCCCGGTTGAAATTGTTCCACGGATCGATACCGGTCCCTGGACCAGTGGTTGGGGACCCCTGCGCTAGAGCATTGCATGCCAAAACAATCAGATACAAAGATAGTTCCTTTCTCCTCACCCCCGTGCCATCACTGCTAATGACATAATCCCCACAGCACGGGCCTAAAGATATTTACCCATTATTATTCATCTTCTCGTCTTTCCTATTACCTTCTCCTATTGCTATCTATGGTTTATTACTTCTTGTTGTATATTATGATTAATGATTGTATGAGCTATGACCTATCACTTGTTGTTTGTATGTATTTTGAGAGCTTATGCACCGGAGACAAATTCCTTGTGCCCAATCACATTTGGCCAATAAATAATTCTGTTCTGTTCCATATCATTCTATTCACTACACACTATATCAGGCCCGGCCCTGGTGCATGAAAGTTGGTTCCTGCTGGGCTGCATAAATTGCACCGTGTGCTCTCCTGTCCTGATCCAAGAGCAATCAGGGTTTGCAACCTGGTGTGCCCCAGATGGAGAGATCTTTTAAAGCTTTTTTTCTATACAGAAAAAAGACACTTGTGGGTAAACTACAAAGTGAGTGCAACCTCCGCCCGCTCCCCTTTTAAAGTGAGTTCGTGTTATACTTTTCCCAAAGCCTGTCCCTCCTTAGGGTGGGTTTTTATGTGGAAGGAAAATTCAAAGAAAATAAACTTAGGTCATGCCAGGTGTCACGCAGCCTCTCGTTCTCACCTTAAAAGTTAGCAGGAGCCTGCTTACCAAACACACGTAATTGGCTTGGTCTCAGCCTCTCACCTTCCTGCACCTGTTCTCTGCTGGCTTCCAATTACCTTGCTCCATAAGAGTCAGAATTAATCAGTGAGCAAACATGGGTGACTCCATGGCCTCGAATTCCAGCCACACATGGAACCGGGGCCGCCTCTCACTGCCACCTATCCTACTCTCTGCCCCCCCAGGTTCCCAGGGCCTCTCGATAGCCTCTCTTCACCCCAATGAGCTGAGCTGCTGGCTGGGAAAACTTCCCCGCTGGAGTAGAGATAAGGAGGCCACCTCAGCCTTCGGCAGTCAAGGAGCCTTACGAAAGGGATGCTGTGGAGGAGAGCCCGGACATGTCCCTCCTCTGGGAAACGGCCAATGCACTGCGGCACTTCTTAATGCTGCTTCCGTCGTTAGACACCAATCCTAAGAGACCCTCATGAAGCAGCCGAAGCAACCAGATGTACCAGAACAGACTGGTCACCTTAACCTGCCTAGACAAAGAAGAAGGTTTGACCTGCTGATAAAAGGCTTGTGGGGCCAACACTGGGGATGGTTCTACAGGGAACAACAATTGCACTCAGACTTATATACCGCTTTATGCTGCTTTTCTGCCCTCTCTAAGCAGTTTACAGAGTCAGCATATTGTCCCCAACAATTTGGGTCCTCATTTTACCCACCTCGGAAGGATGGAAGGGTAGGATGCAAAGATTTTTACTACTGGTTCTGTGGGCGTGGCGAGGTGGGAGTGGCCATGTGACTGGGTGGGCATGGCTTTTTTTTTTTTGCATACACACACACACACACACACACACCCTGCGCTCTGTTTTTTTGCCTCTTGGGCCTCAGGGAAGCCTCCTGAGCGAAGCAGTAAGACAGTGAGGGGGATCCTGGCACAGCTGATCATTGGAACAGCTGGTCGTCAGGAGGGAGGGGAAAAAAAGAAATACCAGTTCGGCCAAACCGGTAGCTGTTTTTTTTACTACCGGTTCGCCGAACATGGCCGAACTGGTAGAATACTACCACTGTGCAGGAGATCTTCCCCAAATTGCACAATGGTCTTGAAAGGGCCTTCCCTTCAGATTTTGGGCTCCAGCCTAAAAAGAGGTATTCCTTTAACAAGATCTTGACCATCAGTGGCCATGGTTGAGATGCCCTCTTTCTCTTCCTTCCTTCCATCCCTTCCTTCCTTCTGTCCCTTCCTTCCTCCATCCCTCCCTCCCTTCCCTCCTCCCACTCTTTCCTTCCTTCCTTCCTTCCTTCCTTCCTTCCTTCCTTCCTTCCTTCCTTCCTTCCTTCCTTCCTTCCTTCCTTCCTTCCCTCCATCCCTCCCTCCCTTCCCTCCTCCCACTCTTTCCTTCCTTCCTTCCTTCCTTCCTTCCTTCCTTCCTTCCTTCCTTCCTTCCTTCCTTCCTTCCTTCCATCCTTCCATCCTTACTTCCCTCCCTCCGTCCCTCCCTCCCTCCCTCCCTTTCCAGCAGATCCCTGGGATGACCCAGGCAGTCCCCACCCCCTGCAACCTCCCTTGGGACCTTCATCTTGAGAAGAGGTTGTGTCTCCCCTCACCCACCCAGCAGGGCATGCGCTGCCTTGGGCTTAGGAGCTCCCCTGCTGCCTACCACAAGGATGGGATGCTTTCAATTTCACTGCTCCTGGACTCCAGGGCTTTGGCCAGGCCTTTGCCAACAGAGAATCCTTCTCTGGCTAGCTGGATGCTGGGCTGAAACAGCTCCTTCCAAGGCAGTTTGCCATGCCGTCGGTGGGCCATTTCATAGCCACGGATTTCTCCTGGAACTGCAATGGACAATCCACCTGGAGCAGGCAGAGGACAAAGAGATCAAGATTCCAGCCAGTCCACTCCCCTATCATCTAGGACCATCAACATAATTTTTTAAAAAGTCCCTACATCTAAAAAACATCCAAGTTACCCAGGAGCTTGCTATTCCTGAGACCATCATCTGTGAACTGTCCTTAAATATCACATTTCGGTTCTTACTAGGTTACAGAGCTCCTGATTATGACATCGAACATGCAAACCAGCTAAATACACGACTAACATGGGCAGCATCCTGCCCACACACTTTTATCTTTCTTGGTGACTTCAATCTACCTCATGTTAACTGGACCCTTAATGAATGTACAACTGAACCCATACATGCAACCTTCTACAACGCTATAACAAATCTGGGACTGGAACAACTAGTAACCAACAATACTAGACTTAACAACTGCCTCGATCTCATCTTCTGCAATAGTTTGAATTCAATATACAGAATACAAATTAAAGAACCCTTTTCCAACAGTGACCACAACGTGATTGACTTTTGTCTCAACATATGTCCACACAAAAATCATCACAACGACAAAATCCCCAATTATAACTTCAAAAAAGGCAACTATGATCTTATAAACAACAATCTCTCATCCCTTGATTGGCAATTTCTATTCACTGGATGCAATACTGTTGAAGACCATTACAACATATTTTTACTTGAAGTCAAAAGAGTCATCAAACTATATGTACCAATAACAACTCCAAAAACCAGAAAAAACAGATTACTCATAACAACAAGGAAGTTTCAATCCAAAAAGAGATCACTTTGGCGGAAAAACAAATCTTTTCATACTCTACATAAATGACCTCTGTGATCATATCAAGAGCAACTGTGTTCTCTTTGCTGATGATGTAAAGCTATTCAACACCACAGACAATATTGCTACCCTTCAAAAAGACCTCGACTATGTATCAGAATGGTCAAACGAATGGCAACTTCAAATCTCAACAAATAAATGCTCTGACTTACATATTGACAAAAAAAAAGGAAAATAAAATACAGGCTGAATAGTCAAGACCTTGTTGACGACCCAAACTCTGTCAAGGATCTTGGAGTACTCATCTCTAATGATCTAAGTGCTAGAGCCCACTGTAACTACATAGCCAAAAAGGCGTTAAGAGTTGTTAACCTAATCCTGCGTAGCTTTTTCTCTGGTAATATCACACTACTAACTAGAGCATACAAAATATTTGCTAGACCAATACTCGAATACATCTCATCAGTCTGGAACACACATTACGTATCTGATATTAGCACAGTTGAGAAAGTACAGAAATATTTCACAAGGGGAGTTCTCCATTCCTCTACGCGTTGTAGAATACCTTATGCCACCAGACTTGAACTTCGAGACCTAGAAAACCTAGAACTACGCCGCCTTCAGTCCGATCTAAGTATAGTATATAAAATCATACATTGCAATGTCCTACCTGTCAATGAATACTTCAGCTTCAACCATAACAACACAAGAGCAAACAATAGATACAAACTCAAGGTTAATCACACCAAACTTGATTGTAGGAAATACGACTTCAGCAACAGAGTGGTCAATGCCTGGAATACTCTACCTGACTCTGTGGTTTCTTCCCCAAACCCCAAAAACTTTAACCTTAGATTGTCTACTATTGACCTCAACCCTTTCCTAAGAGGTCTGTAGGGGGTGTGCATAAGTGCACCAATGTGCCTACCATCCCTGTCCTATTGTTTCTTTTATTTTTTTATTTTTCTTATATGTATCCATGTATTCATAACTACGTTTTTACTTATACCTATTATCTTGTAAGCAACTGACTAAATAAATAAATACATACATACATAAATAAATAAACAAACTGAGAGCCCAGAGCTAATTTGCAAGAGTTATTGACTTAAGCAATGCCTTCTTCCTGTTAACCCCTGTTCTCCACTGAGTTTTGTAAGTGTCCAAGAAAGAAGCACTCATTTTGAGTAGAGTTTATAGGTGGTTTGCAGGGAGACATCTTTACGACTTGTACAATCAGTAATTACTCTTAGTTTCAACCACAAAGTCTATCGTTCTAGTTCTTGTTATGCATTTTCAAGGCCAAGAATCATAGGACTAGGAGGGACCTTAAGAAGCCCAACTCTCCTGCTTAGTGCAGGATTAGAGCCTCTCTGATGACCACCCAGCTTAGATAACAGACAGGAAGCTAAAGGTGACTGAGTAGATGCACAGAACCACAGAAGACCCCGAGAACCACAGGAGACCCTTCAGTGAACCTTCTTGCACACAGCGTGTGGTTCTTGCCAGCCAAGCCACCCCACCCATTCCTGAGCCTGGTCCCCTTCAGACTCTCTTGAGGTCCATGGACCCTTGAACCCAAGCTCATGAGGAGGTAGCTCACATGTGCAGCCAGCCAGCGCTGGCGGTGGTGCCTCTTGCTTTACCTTTCTGGGACAGAGCGGTGTTGTTGCCAAACATGTCTCGGGATGCATTCTTGGGCGCTGTCTCCCTGGCGTTAATGATTTCCACTTTCCCTTGGGAAGGTAAGGAACAAGGTAAGGTTCTGCGGCCTCCCTGTTGGCAAGTTAATGCATAAACCCATCCAGCCTTTCTGAGTGACATCTTCAAGGCATAATAATTCCAAGAAAGGTTAACCTCAAGAACAAAAGTCATTGTGGATGCCAAGCCTCTGTGCTGGTTCAGCAGTCAGTCACCACCTATTTCTCTGTCCATCGTTCGACATTGACCTCACTCCTATTTTTTGAAATAGAAGCATTACTTTTCGATAGCTAAGTAGTCAACAGTTGGCCCAGCAGACACGTCTGAGATATGACAGCATCTTATGGGCAATGTCACCAAACAGGAGTAGGGGACGTCTGTCACCAAAAACTCGTTTACCAGAAAAGAAGGCCAGGTTGCTCTACTCCTCATGACCCCAGGCACACCACTACCTCCACCTTGTTCCCAGAAGACTATTTCGTGTTCCAGATAACCTTTTGTGTGCGTCTCTCTGCGAAAAGTCTAACCTTCTACGATGAGTAGGGGTTGAAGCACCCAGATTTTCTCCCCTGACTGGTGGAAGCCATGTGTATCCCTGGAGCATCCTTGAAAATAAACCTACGTAGAGTCTGGCACTTTGCTGGCAGCATGCCAGCTTTCCCTTATATTGGTGAACATTAACCCAAATGAAAAAAGTCATTCAAGGCAACTGAGGTTGCTTCTCACATGCTGTACTACAAATGCACAAATCCCTTCGGGTGGCTGCACACAACCTATTTCAAAACGCCAAACAAGCCAACCCTCCACGCACGTCTTCTGGAATCCCCACATGAGGCTAGCGTTCCTCCTGCCCTGCTTACCCTCTGCTGAGAGGATGGTGAAGAAAAGGCCTCCTCCAATGCCCATGCTGTGGGGGTTCATCAGGCCCATACACAGGAGACTGGCAATGGCAGCATCCACAGCGGATCCCCCTTTCTGAAGGATGTCCCTGCATGAGGTGGAAGAGAAACATCGGTGAACCTTCCCAGGACAGAGGTGTAAAGAGACAGAAGGAGATTACAGCTGGCCAAAGAAGATCCCCAAAACGAGAAGATTCTGCCACTGGTCTCTTGAAAACCAAGACCAGCAACCATGCAGAAATTTGGAGAGGCTTGGAGTCATAGTGGACAATCACTTAAATATGAGCCAGCAGTTTCCTGCAGCTGCAAAAAAAACAAGCGAATGCACTCCTTGGTTATATAAAAAGAGGGACAGAGTCAAGATGACGTGAAGTATGAGTACTGCTTGATAAATCCTTAATAAAAACACACCTGGAATAGTGTATCCTGTTTTGGTCACTACACTACAGATAAAATGGGGAGATTTTGGAAAAAGGTGCAGAGAAGAGCAACAAACATGACTAAGGGCAGAGGTGGGAGTCATCTGGTTCGCATCAGTTCAAGTGAACCAGCTGTTAGCTTGTTGCCCAGTTTGGAGAACTGGCTAATCCCACCTCTGGCTGGGATTTTCCTGCCCAGACCAAATCAGGAGGTTCTGGGAATATGCAGCTGTTGTCCACCTACCTCCCAATGACCGAACAGGGGCCTGCATCCGTAGCCACTGCTGCCTTTGCATAGAGGTGATTTTGTGGCTGTGGGCGCAGCCCAAAGAACAGCCCAACGCCAATTGCGACAGCCGAGAGCAGCGCCGCCAGGATCCCGATCTTCAAGAGCTTCGTGTTCATATTTCTTGAGAAATAAAAGGAGAGGCAGATTAGCAGAAGCGCCAGAGCAGTCAAGGCACAAACGAGGACACTTCAGCCGACAGAGGAACATGCAACCGTCCCCAGATGGCCAAGCATTGGCAGAGGGGTCAGGGCGATGGGCGATGGTGAAGCTTCTTGGGATCAATGGCTTCAGTTGGTGCATTGGCCTCCAATGTCTTGAGGTTTCCTTGTGTTTTTATTCCATTTCTAGAAACGTGACATTGCTCTGGAGCCCCAGAAGACAGAAATACAACCGGTTATTTCAAATACTTAAGCACAGAATGGCTGCAAAGCTCAGGTTGTCATGAAGGCTGTCTAAGGTAACGGTAAAGGTTCCCCTGCATACGTGTACTAGTTGTTTCCAGCTCTAGGGGGCGCTGCTCATCTCCGTTTCAAAGCCAAAGAGCCAGCGCTGTCCGTCGTCATGTGGCTGGCATGGCTAAATGCCAAAGGCGCACGGAGCGCTGTTACCTCCCCACCAAAGTGGTCCCTATTTTTCTACTTGCAATTTTACATGCTTTCAAATCGCTAGGTTGGCAGAAGCTGGAATAAGGAATGGGAGCTCACTCTGTAACACGGTGCTAGGGATTCGAACCGCCAAAATGCCGGCATTTCCAATAGACAAGCTCAGCAGTCTTAGCCACTGAGGCACCGCCTCCCGCTGAAGGCTGTCTAGAAGGTAACAAACATGGGCCCTATGAACAGATAGGAATGCTGACCCTATTTCAAATCACGTTCCCCCTGACCAAATCATCAGCAGATCCCCCTCCTGTAGCCCTCCTGCCCCCCACAGCCCACCCTCTTTTGTGTCTCACTAGGAAGGAAGACCCCCAAAAGAACCAGGGTAGCCTCAAGTCATGACAAGAAGAGATTGTGCCGTCCACTGTGTGGTGCCTCCCGAATGAGGCGCAAGCAGCACGACCCGATATCAGTACAGACCCCACCCCCACCTGCAACCTGAAGTCCAGAGCCTCAGTGCTTCCCCCCTCCCCCCCGCAGAGTGCTGAAGGTGGGGTGAGATGAGGGACTGCAAATGTGCTCTTGTCCCCCTTACCTGATGGTTATATGGAGCAATGTCGGGAAGCAAGCAATCCCAAAGCGATCTACGGGGCTTCCGTCCTTTCCTCCCTCGTGGAATCTCTCTAGAAAGACAAGCGCTGGAAGAAGAAGAGCTGGGGGAACATCAAAGGCTCTCAGGTGTTGGATGGTCTTTCTGCAGAAGGGAGGACAATAGGACAAGCTCAGGGGGGGCAGCAGCCCGAGGCCTGGAGAAGCTCCCTGTCAAAGATTCCCTTCCGTTGGCTCCTGAAGCCCTCGAGCCCCCTCCCCCGCCACACAACTGCCCTGGGTGCAGCTTTCCCTGGAAAGCCTTCACAGGCCAACTTGGGGGTCACTGGGCGAAGTCTCCAGCAGCCGTGGGGAAGAGTCCATCTTGGACCACCAGGGCTCTGAAGTCCAGTTTTCCTGATCAAGGCGAGAGCAGCAGGTCCCCACCAGGCTCACCGTTCCCTGACATGGGTGCCTATGGGCAGTGGTGGGATTCCATTTTTTTTTTTACTACCAGCTCTGTGGGGGTGGCTAGGGGGTGTGGCTAGGGGCGTGGCTTTTTTGCATTTTGCAGCACCCCCTCCCCCCATTGTTTGGGCCTTCTGGGCCTCAGGCAAGCCTCCTGGGGGGGCTTTTTGCTTCCAGAAGGTTTCCCTAGGGCTCAGGAAGGCAACAAATGAAGAGGGGGAGGGGTTTCTCTTGCCTTCCTGGGCTCCAGGGAAGCCTCCTGGGTGAAACGGTAAGACAGCGAGAGGAATCCCGGCACAGCTGATTTGTAGGAACAGCTGATTGTCGGGAGGGGAAAAAAAAAGAAGTACCTTAAGAAGTGACTGGGCGGGCTAGCGTCAGGTGGGCGGGGCGAGTGACTGGGTCAGGAATCAGGAGACCGGGTCGGGGGTGTGTGGCCAGCCAGAAGTTACTACTGGTTCAGTGACCCACACCAAATCTTTGCTACCGGTTCGCCCGAACCAGTGTGAACCAGCTGAATAGCACCACTGCCTATGGGGCTTGGCAGGCCTGCTTTCTCCCAGCGGGGCCTGTTTCAGACAGGCCTTGGCTTCCTGCAGCTTCTCCCTTGCTGAGGCTCAGGGTGAGTCAGCACCAGAGGGTCATTGTCTTGTTGACCCATCGGCCAACTCTTCCCTCCCTGCCAAGTTGGGCTCCTGTTGCTCCTGGTTGGCCTCGCAGAGGACAAGTGACCGAGTGACCAGGCCAGGCGCAGCCTCTGCCTCTCATCTCTCACCTGAATGGAGTTGGGAAAAGGGCAGCACAACCAGCCCACTCTTTTGTGGAAAGGGCCGTTTTATTTCACTCCCCAATGCTCTCTTTGGGACCTGGGCATCCCCCTCTTGGGATCCTGGTGCCTGGGCCTTAGCAAAAACATCTCAAGTTATGCTCTTCATTGATTTCATGTTTGGAAAAATGGATGATGGGACACTTTCCTAAACTGGAGATCAGCTTTTGAACAAAACAGCTTTAGGCATTTGGTTTGTCGCAATGTACTTTGGCAAACATTCAGTTTCAACATTAAAGCAAAAAGCTAAAAAGTCTTGACTTGCGACAGAGAAGTAAAGCTAAACTTACGCATTTATCAAATTTCTAGACCACCAAACACCCTTGCCTGACTCTGGTCTCAATTTGAGGAGCACTAAGACTAAAAATATTTTCCTATGATA
The DNA here is from genome assembly GCF_049901715.1 of Pseudonaja textilis. Classification (NCBI taxonomy): domain Eukaryota; kingdom Metazoa; phylum Chordata; class Lepidosauria; order Squamata; family Elapidae; genus Pseudonaja; species Pseudonaja textilis. Next base: position 11,337,073 of record NC_142004.1, read on the forward strand.
GTGTTCGCTATGAATGTTCTTGTTGTTACTTCAGTCACTTAGTACTGGTTTAATATTAGCTACTTCAACCACTAATTTGAAGAACCTTTCTTCAAATGGAGATTCTGTATAATCATGGAAGGGACCTTGACCTAATCCAGCCTTCTACCCAGGGCAGCACCGCCAAATGGCCATCCAGCCTTTGCCTTCCCTCCACGACCCCTCCAGCAACCAAGCTGTCTCCCCACCGCAAGGCTCTCCTGCCAGGCAGCTGCTCTGAGCTGAAGTCATCGGGTGAGTTTTCCCTCCCTTCCCTGCCCCGGTTCTTCTGCTGCCCTCGAGAGCTGTGGGGAAAAAAATCCACACCCTCTTCCTTGGAACGGCCCTTCCAGTACTGCAAGGTTGCCAGAGTTTCACAGGGCAACTCGGGAATAAAATGAGTCACTGAATGAATAAGTTGTGTTCTGGGATCATTTTAAATCCCAGGGACCACTAACCAGTTCTGTGGGTGTGGCCTAATTTGTGGGTGTGGCTTGGTGGTCATGTAACTGGTTGGGCATGGCTTGTATGTAAATATTATAAATATTTATATATCGATTTCTTTTTTATAAAAAAGAGCAACTTTTACCCAAAATCAGACAAAGCGAGCAGGCAGATTGAGTTGCTCACAGATTTATTCGGTAATCTATTTATCTGCCATCGGTGAGTTTATTCTGTCGCATAAAATTTGCTGGCAAGCAAACTCACCAAATTAACTCACAACACACCATGTATGTAAATATTGCATTAAAAAAGAGCAATTTTTACCCCAAATCAGCCAAAAAAGGCAGGCAGATTGAGTTGTTCACAGAATCATTCAGTGATCTATCTATCTGCCATCGGCGACCTGAGTCAGTCACATAAAATTTGCTTGCCGTGAGTCTGCACTGAATAATAGAACCTTCAGTCCTAAGGGAGGTTCGGCTGTGCTTAAAAGCAGAACTGAAGTTCCAAAGACTAGCTAGAAAGCAAGAAATGCAACCATTTCCTGTTTCCTAGCTAATCTAAATCTCATAGCTGATGGTTGGAAAAATAGCAATTTAGCAGGCAAATTTGCCAGGTAAGGAGGGAGTAGGCGGGGAGGGTTCCCGCGGGCCATGTGGGCGCGCAAGCCTTGTGTTTCTGCACAGCCTGGATTAATTTCTCTGGGGGTGAGATTTCTCTGTGGCCCACCAAAATTTTCTCATGGCCCACCAGTGGGCCACAGCCCACCGGTTGGTGACCGCTGCTCTAGCATGCCTGGGCGTGAGAAGCGCTCATCCTCCCACCAAATGTTCCTCCAGAACGTCTGATTGCATCAGGACCAGAATCCCTGCTAGTCATTTCCACAAGCCCTCAGCTGATCACCGCCCTTGGCCTGAGCAGGCCTTCCTTGCTAGAGACGTCATTGGGCCCCGGGTGGAAACGGAGCTCCTGGCCCTTCCCGGCCTTCGTGGCTCAGGAAAATCCCTCCATGCAAAATGGACGATGGAAAACTTGAAGCACTTTTGATGCTGTGATTTCTTTCAAACTCAGGAGGGAAATTCCTTGTTATAGTTCAAATTCTTCTTTTAATAGAAGCCACAGCTTTGAGCACCAAGCAACTCTAGTATTCCCTGGCTGATATAATTTAACCTTTCCTTTCCTTTTAACTTGAAATGTTTTGAAAAAGGATATTCCCCTATCAGTATGGCTTTATACTGAATCTATAGTGACATTCTTACCTTGTACGTTTTCCTTAACAGAGATATATATTATGGTTGGGCTAGAGTCGTTAAAAGTTGGCCTTTCAGCCAGAGACTCTTTGATATGGGATCTCCTATAAACATCTGGCTCACAATTCCTGTCCCTCCCACCCCTGGCTTTAGTCTGGGTTGAGAACCTCCTTGTTGTAAGCATTTCATAACATCTGTGGTTTTTCAGTCCCCACAACTGTTTGCTTAGACATCTTCCTACCACATTTCCCAGAAAACCTACGATGAAGGCTCTCCCATCTGCCCTGCCAGTCCTTAATCTCTCAGGTTGGCCAACCCGAAGTTGGCATGACATCCACCGGCAGAGAAAAGGGGATGAGCAAATTGGGTGAAGAACTGTTTGTGCCCACCGGGATCTGTTTCCCACAAGATTTATTGGCAATCTTTCTCTGTGTTAAGGGGGTTGGTCGATGTGAAATTAATTTTGGTTGAGCACAAACTTACCAAATCTGCAGATGATACTAAGCTGGCAGGAATAGCCAACACCCAAGAAGATAGGCTCAAGATCCAGGTGGATCTTGACAGACTGGAACTCTGGGCCATAGCTAACAAAATGAAATTCAGTGTAGAGAAAAGTAAAGTCCTACACTTAGGCAAGAAAAACCAAAAGGACACATATAGACTGGGTGAAACCAGGCTCAATAGCGGTAACTGTGAGAGGGATCTTGGAGTCTTAGTGGACAACCAGCTAAATATGAGCCAGCTGTGTGCAGCGGCAGCCAAAAAAGCCAATGCAATCCTAAATTACATTAACACAGGGATACAATCAAGGTCAAGGGAGGTACTAATCCCACTCTATAAAGCCTTAGAAAGGCCACACCTAGAATACTGCATCCAATTTTGGTCACCACACTATAAAAAAGATGATGAAACTCTAGAAAGAGGAAGAACAACCAGGATAATGAGGGGATTGGAGGATGAAACATATGAAGAGCGGTTGCAGGAACTGGGCCTGGCTAGTCTAGGGAAGAGAAGGACCAGGAGAGACAGGAGAGCATCTTCCAATATTTGAGGGGCTGCCACAGGGAGGAGGAAGGGGTGAAGCTATTTTCCCTGGTACCTGAATAATGCCAGACAAGGAATAATGGATGAAAACTGAACAAGGAGAGATTCAACCTGGACATAAGGAGGAGTTTTCTGACATTGAGAACGATCAACCAATGGGACAGAAATTGCCCTCGGAAGTTGTGGGAGCTTCATCCCTGGAGGCTTTCAAGAAGAGATTGGACTGCCATTTGTCAGAAAGGGTGTAGGGTCTCCTGCTTGGGTGTGGGTTGGACTAGATGACCTACAAGGTCCTTTCCAACTCTGTTAATCTATTACTTTTTGACCATAGCAACAGAAAATATTCTTGATATATAGAGCTGGTTGGACAGTTGTACCCATGCCTAGGTTGAGAAAGACCTCGAGACAATTGGATAAGCTGAGTGGGCTTAACTTGGGTCTACAGAAGCTTCTGAAGGACCAAATTTTCCATTTCCCAGCACAGCTGATCTGACCTCCATTCCTCATCTGACCTTCCCTGCAAATCTCTTTGTCTTGTGTTACTTGAGAAAAATAAGGGCAAAAGATTGTCACTCCACATTGAACGTTGGGCCCTGTAATTTTGTTTGTGGCTAAATCCTTCCCATTCCTTTGTGCTCCTGTTTTTAAAAATGAAAATTGCAAAAAGTTGGCTCCCCCCTTCAAATATAAGAGTCTTTTTCATATGATAAAATTGTACCTTGCTTGTATACCTTGCTTGTATCCACTTCCTATTCCATGGTGTTTCCTTCTATTATCATTCGTTCTTTCTTTCTTTCTTTCTTTCTTTCTTTCTTTCTTTCTTTCTTTCTTTCTTTCTTTCTTTTTCTTTATTTCTTTCTTTCTTTCTTTCTTTCTTTTTCTTCTTTCTTTCTTTCTCTCTCTCTCTCTTTCTATCTATCTATCTATCTATCTATCTATCTATCTATCTATCTATCTATCTATCTATCTATCATCTATCTATCATCTATCAGCTGTGCTGACGGAGTGGTTAGAATGCAGCACTGCAGGCTACTTCTGTGACTGCCGGCTGCCAGCAGTTTGGCAGTTCAGTTCTCACTGGCTTAAAGTTGACTCAGCTTTCCATCCTTCCAAGGTTGTTAAATGAGGACCCAGATTGTTGGAAGCAAGATGCTGACTCTGTAAACTGCTTAATGAGGGCCGTAAAGCACTAAAGCACTTAGACTAAAGTTTGTAAGCCTAAGTGCTATTGCTATCATCTATCATTTATTATCTAACATTCTACCCTCTATCATCAGGAACACCAGTTTATCATCTATCATCTATCCATTAATCATTATCTATCACTCTATCATCTCTGTCTATCTGTCTGTCTGTCATCAATCATCTATCAGATACCATCTAGCTATCATCTATCACATCCCCCTCTATTCCTCTCTCTCTCTTTCATCTACTCACTTGGCAAAGCCATCTGACTTCCAGTTGCAAAATTGTTTTGTTGCCATTTCAATTGCCGAATGTGCACGGAAGGCCAAACTCCACCCCCCCACCAAAAAAAGCAGTAAAGCAGTAGTGTGATTTGAAGCACCTTCCCTAAATTCTGCAGAGTTTTGCAGTGTAAATTCAGTGCCAGAAAAGTAAACACAGATGGCTGAGGCTTCATTTAACTTCTTTATAAACATATAAAGTAAATTTCACAATACCAGTTGTAGATTTCTCCAACATGGAGCAGACATGTTACAAGCAACTCAACTTCAGCAGACAAGCAAGCAAGTTAATTTCTCTTTTCACTTTAGAGCTGAGCACAGAACAGAGATAAACCACGGCCAGATTCTCTCTTTAAGTTTCAGCCCCCAACTCAGCTCTCAATGGCTGACCTTATTCCAGTTCATGAATATACTCTGACACGGGGGCCACCACCCCGCCTTGCTTTAAGGCTCTGGAGAGAAGGCCAGCTAGGCAAAGGCTTTTCCAAACTGAAACTAGAAGTAGTTTAGGCATGGCTTTATGTTGAGCTCTGCAACTCTGCAGCTATGTTGAGCGCCGAGTCTGTCTATGGAAGATGAAACGGCTTCTCTCCTCTGCTGGGTGTCTTGCTTGCCTGCTGAACTAAAGTGAAACTGAGGCCTGTTTCTGATGAAGTTGAGTTGCTGTTCCGCTCTGAACCTGTAACAAGTCTGCTTCTGTTCGAGGTTGCTCCATGCTGGAGAAATCTACGACTGGTATTGTACAATTTACTTTATACGTTTATAAAGAAGTTAAATGAAGCCTCAGTCATCTGTGCTTACTTTTCTGGCACCGAATTTACGCTGCAAAACTCTGAACGCCCTCCTCTCACGGGAACCCGCACAAAGCCACTTTGACATCAAAGACGCCTGGTGACACCAAGCCAAGATCACGTGAAGTATTAGGACCGCTTTATAAAGCCTCAGCTAGACTACCCTTGGATCACAATGGTATGAAAAAGATGTTGAGATTCTGCAAAGCAACCAAGATGATTAGGAAGCTGGAAACCAAAACATTTAAAGAATGGTTGCGGGAATTGAGTAGGGCCAGTCTAGAGAAAAGAAGAAGAACACGACAGCAATGATCCAGTATTTGAGGGGCAGCCACAAAGAGCGGGGGTGGGGGTGTCAACCCCTTTTCCAAAACAACAGAGGACAAGAAGCAACGGATGGAAACAAACCCAGGAGAGACGCGACCGGGAATTGTGGAGGAACGTCCTAACCGTGAGGACTATTATAACCAGGGGAAGAGCTCACTTCCAGATGCTTCCGTGGGGGCTCCATCCCTGGAGGCTTTTAAGAAAAGCTATTTGCCTGAAGTGGTGCAGGGTCTCCTGCTTGAGCAAGGGGCCAGACTAGAAGACCTCCAAGGTCCCACTATGCTACTCTGTCCTGTTCTTTCTGAGGTCTGGTGTCCATCGGGTTGTGAGAGAATCTGCCCAGAACAATGGGCTCCAAGGCTCAGCCTGCAGCTACGCAGCCTTGAAGTCAATGGCTGAGGAAGGGCCCCCACCCCACACGTGTGGCTCTGACCGCTGAAGCCCCAGCACTCTTTGGGCGAATGAAATGACTCTCGATGCTTCCTTCCCAGAGGGAAGAGCTGCTGCGCCCGGTGATAAGCAAGAGGGACGAGAGAGAGATTAAAAGAGACACAGAGAGAGAGAGAGGAGAGAGAGAGAAAGAGAAACAGACAGAGAGACAGAGAGAGAAAGAGAGGAGGGGGAAAAAGAGGGAGAGAGTGAAAGAGAGAGAGACAGAGAGAGAAAGAGAGGAGGGGGAAAAAGAGGGAGGGATAGAAAGAGGGAGGGAAAGAGGGAGAGAATGAAAGAGAGAGAGACAAGAGACAGAGAGAGAAGGGGGAGAAAAAGAGGGAGAGAGTGAAAGAGAGGGAAAGAGAGGGAGAGAGTGAAAGAGAGAGAGACAGAGAGAGAAAGAGAGGGGGAGAAAAAGAGGGAGGGATAGAAAGAGGAAGCGAAAGAGAGGGAGAGAGTGAAAGAGAGGAGGGGGAAAAAGAGGGAGAGAGTGAAAGAGAGAGAGACAGAGAGAGAAAGAGAGGGGAGAGAAAAAGAGGGAGGGATAGAAAGAGGGAGGAAAAGAGAGGGAGAGAGTGAAAGAGAGAGACAGAGAGAGAAAGAGAGAGGGGAGAAAAAGAGGGAGTGAAAGAGAGAGGGGAGAAAAAGAGGGAGAGAGTGAGAGACAGACAGAGAAAGAGAGGGGAGAAAAAGAGGGAGGGATAGAAAGAGGGAGGAAAAGAGAGGGAGAGAGTGAAAGAGAGAGACAGAGAGAGAAAGAGAGAGGGGAGAAAAAGAGGGAGTGAAAGAGAGAGGGAGAAAAAGAGGGAGAGAGTGAGAGACAGACAGAGAAAGAGAGGGGGAGAAAAAGAGGGAGGGATAGAAAGAGGGAGAGAAAGAGAGGGAGAGAGTGAAAGAGAGACGGAGAGAGAGGGGAGGGAAAGAGGGAGGGTGAGAGAGAGACCACCTCGCTTTGCCTAGCTTACGGCACAAGGTTGTTCTCTGTCCAGAGGGTGGCAAAACTGCCCCCAGCAACCTGGACCCTTTGCCCAGCAAGGCAGCCCCCTCCCCTCCGCATTCCTACCTCTCTCCCTGGGCTCAGAGGGCCAAGACGCTCCCTGGAGCCTCTCCGGTGCCTCTCCCGGTGGCCTTTGGTTTGCTGGGGAAGAGCCAGGTGGTGACAGCAGTGGTGGAGGTGGCGGCAGCAGCAGCCGCGGCAGTCACAGGTGAACTTTACGAAGGGGAGGGGCAAGGAGGGAGGGAGGGAGGGAACGGCCTGGGCAGGAGACGGGCTCAAAGATCTTGGACTTCATGCCCTGCCTCTGGGCTGCACCTCACCGGGAAAGGCCAGGAGGGCAGCGCCACGTTTTGGGATGGACTGAAAGCGCCAGAAGCAGCCCGCCATTTCCTGCTTCCCGCTGAGGAAGGGGCCGCTCCCCCACCGCCCCCGGCCTGGCTGCAGATGGGCAGCAAAGCCCCCCAGCAGAGAAGGACGGCTCTCCTTGGCCGGAGGGGCTGATCCCTGGGGGCCTCCAGCCCTAGGATTTTTCCCCTGCAAAAGGAGGCTTGGGGGCCCAGAGAAAAGGGAAGGCCCCAAGCCACGCACTGCGGGCTGGCAGGAGACCCCGTTTCCCAACTCGCTGGACTGGAATCCAGGAGAGATTCTCTCCCGTCACGCGAAGGATGCTCTCCCTACCCCGACCCCAGGCCCATTAAGGCCCCTTATGGTTATAGGTGTGAGGTACTTGGACCACAGTGAAGCTCTGTGTGTGTGTGTGTGTGTGTGTGTGTGTGTGTGTGTGTGTGCACGCAAACCAACTTGTGTTGGCCAACAGAATCAGGACTGACCCTGACCCCTAGCAGGGTCACTGGCCAGAGCAGAGGCCAAGCGGTTGCTGGTGTGCAGATTGTCTGCCCAGCCCAAACCAGGACAGCGATGATGGGTGACCCGGGGCTGCTCCTAGCCTGGGCTGTGGGCCAGAGGAAGGGCACCCAGGTGGCTGCCAGAGGAGGAAGAGGCACGTCTGCACACAACCACTGTGGCCCCGGGAGAACAGGTAGCCTCTTCTCCCCTCCTCCGACACGGACTTAGCCAGCCTCAAAGGGGGGAGAGCTTCGTGGAGGGAGGTCAGCAACGGTGGCGACTGGAAAGGGGGTCAGCAATGGGGCAGTCCGAGGGGGTTTCTTCCGGTCAGATTCTGCACCTCCCAGAACTGCTCCACGCGCCAGACAAAAGCTCCCTCCAAGGAAGCGCCAAAGAGCGGCTGGTGCCGGGCTTCACCGCCTCAAAGACGGGGAGGGGGAGCCCATCAGAGACCTCGGGCGAATGGCTTCCCATGCACGTCTGCCTGGTTGACGGTCCAGGCAGAGCGGGTTTTATACCTGGCTCGGAATAAAGTCTGAAGCCAGGCTCCATCCCGCCACTCACCCTTCCAAGGGCTGCCATGGGAGGTCTTCCAATGTTCTGCCACCCAAAGGAGGGAGGGAGGGAGCAGCTCTGGGCTTAGGCTGGCTGGGATGGAGGAGGGAGGCGGTGAGAGAGGAAACCAGCAATTAGGCGTTGACAGAAATGAGAAGATGGCAGCTCACCATCTGTCAGGGAACTTCTAGCCGCCCAGTTTCCAAAACAAGAGCTTTGCTATGAGGAAGTTTGCTCCGAGTGGGAGGGAGGATGGGCGATGTGGAGTGTTGTGATGCTCCAGCAACCAGGTGAAACCCAATCTGGAGACAAAATACCAGTTGGACTCTGGCCAATGGAAGCAAAACACTGGGTTTGTTTTGGCTGCTATTACCATAACCCTGAGGAACACCTTGTACCACTAAGCTGAGGTTTCCCATAATAACCAGTAAGACGAGATCCCTACTGAAATACGTCCTGCCAACGGGGTGGATGAGCTGGGAGGAAGCTGACATCTGGCATTGAGAGTGGCTGGATGAAGATCTGCCTGGCCAGAACAGTCCCTGTTGGATATCTGAGCGGTGGGCACAGCTGGCATCGTCCATAGGGCCGAAAGTGAAGGGGAGAAGGGCAAAAGTCACCAGCCAGTTAATGGAAAGCTTGATAGGAGTTGATAGGTGACTAATTTCTCTCTCCATTTGCTACGAGGGCACGGCCTTCCTTTTATGCAGTAAAGGTCCATCCTGGCCCAATGGCTTCTTCCTTTGATCGCTCCAGGGTGCCACCCGGGCACTCGGCCCAGGGCTTGCAGGTGAAACCTCCAATGGGACCAGGCTCTGCTCCAGCCCACCACCTTCACGCCAGGGCAATGGCTGGAGTTCGCCACCAGTTCACAGATTGGCTCAGAAGGACATCTCAACAACTTCTTGAGGCCATTAAAACGCCAGCCTGCTCACCGGGGGAGAGCACGCCTGACTAAGCTGCCCAACAGCCCTGGATGCCATCTCCTAAACCAGGGGTCTCCAACCATGGCAACTTTAAGCCTGGCGGACTTCCAGTTGCCAAGGTTGGAGACTCCTGTTCTAAGCGGAATCTCTGGCTTCGCATCTCCACTTGAGCGAGGCCATCCTCCTCCTCCTCGTCTGGGGATGTCCTTCTTCCCGGGCTGAAGCAGCCCAGCCAGCAGGGAGACCGGCCCCAGGTTCCAGGCCAGGAAGCGGCCCTCGCTCTCCTTCTGCTGGGCTTTGAACCGACCTGCACTGGGACCTTCGGGTATCCGTAGAACAACCCTCAGGTAGGATGGAAGAAGCAGCAGTGCTTTATAGGGTCAAGGGTAGCCTAGAACCAGCCAAAGTCCCTTCCGACGTAAAGAAAACCAATCCAGTCCAACCCAACATTTCTCAACCGAAGGAGGAGGCCCATGGAATGAAATGGGCCCTTGCATGGCATCTCTGCTCCCTGGCTATGCCCTGAGCGGCTGGCACTCAGAGAAGACAGTTGCAACATGAAACCACATTTTGCCAGTGGCCACGAAAGATGAAGAGCTGCTGAGCTCACTTAACAAGCCCTCTTGCAAGAATCCAGCCCGGTTTGCCTCTGCCTCCCGCTTCCCCGGCCTTGGTGAAGGATCTGCTCCAAAGCCCCCTGGCTGATTCCACCGCTCTCTGGACAGGGGGCTTGAGACAGCCTCCCATGATGCTGGTCCCAAAGCCCCCACCTCTAAGGAGGCCCCTGTGGCATCTCAGCCCTGACTTGGCTCTTTGCTGACATCCAGTTAGGTGATTGTCCTCCATGGGGGTGGGGAGGGGGGTCCTCAGGTGGGTCACAGATTTCTGCTATGGGGTGAGCAACCTGCAGGCCAGATGTGGTCTTGGAGCCCCTGGCGTTTTTCAAGCTGCTCTTTGGGTTGCTAACTTCCACCTGCCTCCTGTTCTTGGGGGCTGCCGTAGCGTACCTGATGCCCCTCAGCCCAGGTGGAACTGGGGCTGCAGCACGGAGACAGGCGAGCTCTCTCCTTTGGCCAACTCCAATTCCCAAGGTGTTTTTCCTAGAGTGTGGAGAGGATTTCGTGCTGGTCTTCCACTGCATTGTCTTAAGGTCTAGAGAGGCTGAATGGAAATTTTGTGACATTTGTACACACCATTCAAGCTTGGCTCCCTTAAGCACACAACCGATGTGCTCCAGATGCTCTGAGCGGCCACCCCTTAACTTACAGGCTGAGAACATCTTTATCCCAGGAGCTGGGGGGGAGACGCCCCTCCCTGGCGCTGAAGAAAAGTGGGAAAGGACGCCAGAGTCCCAAAGGGTGGGGCCCCTCTGCCAGGACAAGTTACAGCAGCCTGGACATTTAGGCCAAGCCAACTGACCAAAGAAGTCAAAGAGAGGGGAGGGACCTTCGAGATCATTTAGTCCAACCCTGCCAGAAGCAGGAATCCGGCATCTCCAAGGGTGCACTACACAGCCTGTTATTAAAGTGCCTCCACCAGGACATTTTGCCTGATATCAAACCAAAATCGATTCCTTTTTCTTTTTCACACTGGGGACTCTTCCGATCCCCCCCCCTCCCGCAAGCCTTCCACTACAGCGACCAAGCGCAGGGGGGGCGCATGGGAAGCTCTTCCTGCACTACAGCCTGGCTCTGCGCCCCCAACGCCAACGCCCCCACCTGAAAGCAGGTGGGGGTCCCAACCCCCCCCCGTTGCTAGCCAGCAGTGCGGCGGGAGGGAAGGGGGCTCGGACTCAGGTCCGCCTTGTTGGCCTCTGAGGGGCCCCCGGAGGACCAAGGAACGCCCCCTTCGGCCTCGAGGGGGGTTCTACCGACACCGGGGCATCCTCCACGACGTTTCCGGGGTCGCGGAGCCCTCCGGCGCCCTTCCTGGCGGCGCCCACCCACCCGCGCCGGAGGAGCGGGCCGCGTCCCCCCGGGACCAGAGACGCGGCCGAGGACCGGCTCCTCCCGGCTGCGCGCCGCGAGCCCGTGCCCGGGAAAAGAGAGCCGCGTCCCGCGAGCGGCAGGCGGGCTCCGCTCGCTGCATTGCGCCGCCCGAGCCCCGCCGCCTTCCCGGCGCGACGGACGGGCGGACGGGCGGGCGGGCAGCGATGGGCTCCCGGCTGAGCCGGCCGAGTGGCGCGGAGGCGACGGCCGTTCGCGGCCGCTCCAAGAGGTCCCTCCGCAGCAGGAGCCGCCCGGAGGAGCCGCCGCAGCCGCCGCCGCGCCGCCTCGGGCCGGACTGCCGGCTGGCTTCGCTGCTGCTCGGCTCGGAGAAGCTGCCGGCGGGGCTGCGCAAGAACCGGCCGGCGGCGCCCTACGTGCGGCGGGTGGGCTGGATCCGGCAGATCCAGGCCACCCTCCGCGAGCGCCAGCCCGAGCGGGCCATGCAGCTCCTGCGGCTGCTGCGGAAGGTAAGCGAGCCCCGGCGCCGGAGGGAGGGAGGGAGGCGGCGGCGGCGGGGCGGACGCGGCTCTGGCCGGTGTGGCGAGACGCTCCGCTCCGAGCGCGGCTGACTGCCCGGCTGGCGGGATGTAAACGGCGGCGCGGAAGGCCGAAGTCGCCCGCCTGCTCGGCCGCGGGGATCGGGGGACAAAAACGCGGCTGTGGCGCTTGGCTTCTTCCTCCGACGGCGGGCGGCGGGCGGTGTCTCCAGCGAGGTGGGTGCGGGCTGCCCCCAAAGGAGAGTCAAGGGATTGGAAGGGCATCAAATCGAATAAGGAAGGGAATAAGAATAAAAATAAGAATGAATCAGAAGAGAATAGAACATGGAATGGAATTGGATTGTCATTTTCAATGTACGCTAATCAGCATACATTAAAATGAAATGTTGTTGCATTCAGCTTTCCCAAGATAACCGTTATTGCATATAGCCCAGGGGTGTCCAACCTTGGCAACTTTAAGACTTGTGGACTTCAACTCCCAGAATTCCTCAGCCAGCTTGGCTTGGCTTGGCAACTTTAAGACTTGTGGACTTCAACTCCCAGAATTCCTCAGCCAGCTTTGCTTGGCTTGGCAACTTTAAGACTTGTGGACTTCAACTCCCAGAATTCCTCAGCCAGCTTTGCTTGGCTTGGCAACTTTAAGACTTGTGGACTTCAGCTCCCAGAATTCCTCAGCCAGCTTTGCTTGGCCTGGCAACTTTAAGACTTGTGGACTTCAACTCCCAGAATTCCTCAGCCAGCTTTGCTTGGCTTGGCAACTTTAAGACTTGTGGACTTCAACTCCCAGAATTCCTCAGCCAGCTTTGCTTGGCAACTTTAAGACTTGTGACTTCAACTCCAGAATTCCTCAGCCAGCTTGGCTTGGCTTGGCAACTTTAAGACTTGTGGACTTCAACTCCCAGAATTCCTCAGCCAGCTTTGCTTGGCAACTTTAAGACTTGTGGACTTCAACTCCCAGAATTCTCAGCCAGCAAAGCTGGCTGAGGAATTCTGGGAGTTGAAGTCCACAAGTCTTAAAGTTGCCAAGGTTGGACACCCCTGCTTTAGACGGTCCAAGTCCTTATTCCGGGATTCACCACGGTGGATTTGACAGCCACCCAGCCCCTGAAGACCCCTGAATTCACCCCTTTGTGGTGGGCAGCCTGTTCCTCTGGCTTACAGCTTGTGCCGTCAGGAAGCTCCTCCTATGCCTGACCTGAGCCTGCTAGTTTTAGTCCCTCGCTCTCTGGTCCTGTCCTGTGGGAAGGAGAGAGAAGGAGGCCCGTCTAGCGTGAATTAGAGCAGGTTGGAGACCCCTGATATAGCCCATCACACACACACACACACACACACACACACACACACACACACACACACACAGAAACCTCACAGCCTACGGCATGGACTACGGCAAAGAGGGAGAACCTAAGGATGAAAGCTGTCGGAGAATCTGGGAGTCCTGCCGTAAATACTTCAAAAACCTCCTCCCAGAAGGGAGCAACACAAACAGCCCGTGAAGTGGGTGTGTGTGTGTGGGGTCCAATCACACCAGCCACAAGATTTTGTACTGACACTTCGGGATCTCCTCCCCCGCAACTAACATCAAAAGAGTCCTCTAACTTGGAGGCAGAAATGTGGCAGGCGGGGGAGGGGGCAGTTTCAAGAGGGTCTCCTAAGGCCCCCCCTGCATGGGCATTGGGATGCCCCGGGCAGTGCCAAGCAAAAGACACCCACCCACCCCTACAGCCCTGCCAGGATGGTGGGTTTCCCCCCAGGTGTGGATTCTCCCAGTCTTTCCAGGCCCGCTTCCATGGGGGCAGGGCAGGTTTTGTGTGACTGCTGGAGACTGACTGTGTTGCCCGGTCAGTTGCTTCGACTCTCGCTGGCTGTGGGTGCGGTGGGCTTCTGGGGCCTTGCTGCTTCTTACTCGAGAGTGTTGCCCTGATCCAGAGAGACGCTGCGCCTGACACGAGAGCAGGAAGGGAGAGCCGTGGCATCGGGTGCCGCTCGCACTGCCGGGTTGGAAGAAATGCCGGAGGAAGCAGCTTGGCCAAGCAAGCTCGGATGCGGGTGGGAGGCAGCTGCTCCCGGGCCTCTTTCCCATGAAAAAGGTCCGTTGGTTCAGCTGCCTCCAGAACCACGGCCAGGATCTGGGGTGGGGGTGGAGGATCCAGGAGCTGAGGATCCCGTTGAAAAGAGTTTTAGGGGCTGCGGCTGCAAGGATGTTGTCTTTCCAGCCTCTGGAGCGGGGGTGTCAAATCAAGGCTGGATCCAGAGGTGCTTAGATTGTGCCCAGGGGGCTGCCCTGGAAGCAGCGAAGGACCCGCCCGCAGTGCCTCTGCCAGCGGAAACGGAGCTTGGGAGGGTGGCTGTTCCCTGGCAGAGGGTTGCAGGAGGCTGTTGCAGCCAGAAACAGAGCTCGGGAGCTCGTTGGCAGAGTGCAGTGTGCGGGGGACGACACAAGTGACACTAATCTGGCCACGCCCCCTGTCCCCCTCTCCTCCAAGCTCAAAGACAACCCTGATGCGGCCCTCAATGAAATTGAGTTTGACCCCCCTGCTCGGGAGCTCCTTCACATCTGGGTGATGAGATCCCCACCCTCGCCCTCCAGGGGCCTGCCTTCCTTGCTCGCCATGGGGGAGGGGGGTTCCCTGTCCAATGGCCCCCCCGGTTCTTAGCCGCTTTCGCTCTTTGCTCGTAGGACCTTGGCCTGGAGGGGACGTTCCTCAATGAAGTGCTCTACAAGAAGGCCACCTTCCTCAACTTGGTGGACCCCATCTCCCACGATCTCCTGATGAGCCTGGCCAGAGACCTGCAGTGCCCCAAAAAGGTGAGGGCCACCAGGCCTCTGTGGGGGGGAGCACACGCCCTAAGGCAGGGGTCACCAACCTTTTGGATCTCAGGGATTACCAAACTCATACTTTTAAATCCCGAGGACCACTAATACAATTTTTTTTAAAAAAGCTAATATATTTAATATAATTCTTATGTATATATATATATATATATATATATGTTTTCTGAGGTTCTCAAGGGTATTTGTATGTGGATCTTTGGTTATTCGGGTTTTCTCCCGCACAAAATTGGAAGTATCTAGGCGACGTTTCTATGAAGTCTCATTCATCATCTTCAGGCTTGTGTCTTCGGCTTTGTGCTTCTCGGAGTAATGTGAGCTTGCAGCTGCTTCTTCCTTTTAACTGCTAGTGGGGGTGTGACTTGATTGGGTGGGAGCTTGGTTGTGCTCAGGTTAGTCTTAGTTGCCGGGGGATTTGAGCTGGTGAGCTGTGATCCTGTTGTTTGGCTTCGCATTCGGATAAGTTGCTAACCATATACATATATGTATATTTCGGGACCCTAACCATATATATATATATGGCATTCAGCTTTGTTGGTATTTTCACGTCATTGTAGTTGTGCTTTTAAAGCTACAACTTTAAAAGCACAACTACAATGACGTGGGAAAATACCAACAAAGCTGAATGCCATACATATGTAATACCACAAAAACTTAAGAAAAAAACACACACACACACACACACACACACACACATACATATATATATATATATATATATATATATATATTTGTTTTCTGAGGTTCTCATGGTATTTATATGTGGATCTTTGGTTGTTGGGTTTTCTCCGCGTAAGATTCGAAGTATCTAGGCAACGTTCGATGAAGTCTCATTCATCATCTTCAGGCTTCTGTCTCCGGCTCTGTGCTTTTCAGAGTAATGTGAGGAGGAAGCAGCTGCAATCTCACATTACTCTGAAAAGCACAGAGCCGGAGACAGAAGCCTGAAGATGATGAATGAGTTCATCAACGTTGCCTAGATACGAATCTTGCTGGAGAAAACCCGAACAACCAAAGATCCACTATATATATATATATATATATATATATATATATATATATATATATATATATATATATATATATATATATATTTGTAGATTTTCACGGGTACAGGTATGTAGGTCTAGGTGTGTTCGGGTCTTTTCCCGTGTAAGATTAAGAGTATCTCAATCTTAAGAGTATCTTGGCGACGTTTCGGCAAGGTCCCACTCGCCATCCTCAGGCTGGTGCTTTCGGCTTTGTGCCAGTGCAAGCAGTGTGTGATCGGAGCTGCCGTCTCTCTATAAATACTGGTGGGAGGGGGGCTGGTGTGCTGGGCTGGAAAATGCTGGCGGAGAACTAGGACGTTGGGCCATGGCTTTCCTATCCCTGCTCGTGGGTGTTCCTGCGTTGGCTGAAAGAGGGACGGACAGAGGCAGGACAGGTTGGCAGATGGAAAGGAGAGGTTGTTAGGCTGGCCTCCAGTAGAGACACTTGCTGCATGTTTTAGATACTCAGATTATTCTGCTGTTCTTTGAAGAGGTACAAAAGTTCTATTCTGGTTAGCGACTCCTGAATTTGGCTTGAGACCGCTGGATTTCTGAGCAGAGCCCAGGTGGGAGAACAAAAATCATCCAGTGGAATCAAGGCCTCCCGAAAGCCGGAATTCTTGGATAGCTAGAGAGATCCCACATTGAAAAAGGAGCGCTGTGGCGTCTTCTACAGGAATTTATTTCTTACGCACAACCACAAGTGCAGGACTCATTGCTGACCAAGAGCAGAGCTGATGTGGCTGGCCTGTCTGCATTTTCAGCCAGTTGCTTTTCAGCAAAGACCCTCATTCTCTCCTCCCCTCCCTCCCCCCCCTCCTCTGGGCACAAAGAGAAAAAAGGAAGGGAGAGGGAGGCAGCCCAGAGGACCCCCTCTCCCCCCCCCGCCTTATCCCAGAGTTTGGCTTTTGGAGTCTACGCTTCAAAACATCAGGGAGACATGAAATCATCCCAGGTTGCATTGGGGGTGGGTGGGGGGAGGAGTGGGAACCCGTAGAAAGTCTTTGGAGATCTGCTTTGTCCTTCCCAGCTGCTATTTAGGAATGGAGGGGGGTGGGCTCCATCCTCCATGGGTGGCCCCCTTTGCTCATGGCTCTCCTGAGCCAGTTTGTCCAGTGGGATCTGCTTCTGCTAGCTGTGCCAGGGGCTGGGCGGATCCCCCTCTGGACTAGCAGGAGACCCAGCTGATTTCTGTCCCTTGCTCCACCCTTCCCTTCCCTGACACACACACACACACACTGTGTTGATGGCCCCCTTCCTGTGCCAAAGGGCCAGGCAGGCTGCAGAGACATGTCCTGATGCTGCCTGGGGGGTGGGCTGAGCTGCCGATCGCGGGGAAGCAGCTCCGCATCTTGGCCCTTCCAGGTCCCCTCCTGGCAAAGGTCTCTGATCTCACAGGGGCCCAGCAAGGGATGATCGAACACAGACACACACACACACACACCGTTGCAAGAGTCCTTTGATTCTTGGCCTTTGGAAAGGCAGACCAGCTGGCTGGGGGCTGACCTTGCAGGCTAAGAGGCCTTTCGGGAGGCCTTGATTCTACTGGATGATCTCCCGGGGCCCAGAGAGCCCTCAATGGCAGAGCTCAGGCATGAGGACTTTGAAAGGACACAGATGTGGGGCTGTCAGCTCTGGCAACTGAGGGGGCTGCCTCTTCTCTGCTTTCAGGAATATGATCCGTGGAAATCCTCCGACCGGATCTGCCGGCAGCTGATCTACCACTTGACGCCCCACTCCAAATGGCATCGGTCTGGGCTGCCCCGTCACAAATCCCGCAGCAGGTGAGCAGGCACGGTGGGCCCTGGAAATCCTTGGTTGGGGGTTGCAGGAGCCAGGAGGACTCCGGTTTTAGAGGGCGGAAGGACAGGCGCCCAGTTCCCACAACAGAGGAAATCCAAAGGAACGAAACAAAACATCCCAAACCTATCATAAATAGGACCTCGTGCGATAGACTAGGTCGCTCAATGGCCCGGATTTCCACCTGCAACACACTGAACCACAAATTGTGCGGAGCCGGCCGGCTTCTCTAGTATCCTTGCTCCTTGCAAGCAAGCATTCATGCAGGCACTGGCTTTGAACTCTTCCCATTTCAAGAATCGCGGTTACTGAAAAACCCAGAATTGACTTAAACCATCGCTTGCAAGGACCACAGCTCAGCCAAAGCCACCCTTCCCCCTTGTTCTGCCCCTCTTCCGGCCAAGGCAAGCCCCTTCCCCAGGGCCAATCCCACCCAGAACACAGCAAGTGCAGCACGAGCTCCCCCTGCCCCCACCCCAAGGAAGGAGGACGGGAAACGGGATCCAGTGGGTGGAAGAGTTCAAACGCGTATGTTGGGTCTAACGCCGCAATCCCCTCTCCTGCCCCAATCTCCGCACAAAAGTTACTCAAACTCCTTGACCGATGAGCATCTACTGATGGAGGAGATGGTTTGGCCAAAATAGCCAGCTCAAGCCATAGCCCCGCGGCAAACCACGGCGCTGCCAGACTAGACCGGCTGATGGCAAGGCCACCATGCAAACGCTGCCTTGGGTCACTTGCACCCCAAAGCCAACCAAGCGGGCCAGGTGCAGCCTTTGTGCGACGGGGCCCATTTTGTACTCTCCAGACCGCTCGCTTCTCCTTTCCTTCTTCTCCTTTAGCCTGAAGAGCAGCCTGCAGAAGCAGCTCAGCCAAGAGGCCGTCCATCTCTCTGGGGTCCCCCTCTCCCCACGCGACATCCAGCACCTGGCCAGCTACCTGCAGGGCAGCGGGGACCACCTTCTCACCATCGACCTGAGCTTCACCGGCCTGAGGGATGAGGAGATGCGCTTCCTGATGCCCTTCCTGCAGTCGCTGCCCAGCCTCACCCACCTGTCCCTTAACGGGAACCACTTGACCCGAGCCGCTGTGAAGGACCTCACCGACACCATGAAGGACATGGCCAAGTTCCCCTCCTTGGCCTGGATCGATCTGGGCAACAACGTGGACGTCTCCTCCATGCCGCAGCCTCTGCTCGTTGGCCTGCGGAAGCGGCTCAGCCGGCAAACCACGCTGCCCACCATTTACGAGTCCTTGGACTGCACTTCTGAGGCATCCAGCGGGCCTGAGGCCAGCCTGCTGGACGAGGAGGAGGAGGAGGAGGATTTGCAAGGGGAAGAGGGGACCCCGCCGCTAGCCACGCACCGCTTCCACCAGCAGTCGTGCGAAAGGTGACTGGGCGTGGAGATGTCCTCTGGGAGACTGAAGCCACCACAGTGGAAGCTCTGATGGAAGAGATGCCTCTCCAGGCCTCCTCACCTGCCCACTTCCTTGAGCCTTGCCTGACCTTTCTGGCTTGCTCCCCTCGCCCCGTCCCCTTCCTCCTAGTCGGGCTTTCTCACGGGCACCAAATCCGGCCAGGCACTTACCACGATGCTGCAAAAGGAGGCCATCCGGAGATGCGGGGAGGCGCATGGAGCAAGCAAATCCTGGGCCCGACCTTTCCCGGCCGTGCTGGGTCCGCAAGCCCAGAGAGCCGCGTGAGAACAGCATGGAAGGACTGAACGGGGGCCGAGACGGCACCGGGATGGCACAGCTCGCCTCCTCCCCCTCCTCCCCCTCTGAACAAAGGGTGGCGGAATGCGAGGCATGCCAGTGTCTGCAGCCGACATGTGACCGGTGGCACTGCAGGAACTCGAGGGGAGACGGATGTGGGTTGCGCAGGTGTGTCGGGGGGGGGCCTGCTTGAGCCTCCTCCCTCCCCCCACCAGGTCTTTATGCTCTTCGGGATGCTTCGTGGCCGTCTGCATTCAAACGCTTCTGTGCTTTCTGCTCTCAGTCTGGCTGGGAGGGTAGCCCTGCCTTATGCCCTGGAGGGGACCGTGACCTGGGCAAGCCCAGTTCAGCGGGAAAGCCTCGTGGTGTGTGGTCCGAGATAGCAAAGGGCTCCCCTGGAGAGCGGACGATGACACGGCTCAGCGCTTGGCTCAGCAATCGTGGGGCGGAGTTGCAGAAGCCTCTCGACAAACTCCTCTTCAGAGGCTCCCAGCCTGTTTCTTTGTAATGGGCGTTTCCCTCCCTTTGCTACCATTTCTCTCAAAAGGGAGATTGTGGACCTTTTCCATCGTGCCTTGGCGCTTTTCTCATCCATCCAGGACAAGGAGGCTTGGGTTTAACCTCCCTCGCAAGGAAGACCAGGCCTGACGTGAGGGTCCTTCATGGAGGAAGGAAAAATCGGCTCTCTCCTCCATTTAATAATAATAGAAAAAAGCCTCCCCCCACCTCCAATCAATTTGCGGGATACAAACTACAGTGATGACATCTAAGCCACAGCAGAATGGCCGGTGAAGACACGAGCGGGTTGGCAGAATGCATCGCTCGATTAGGGTTTAACATCTGTGGCTCAGACTACGGGAGAATCTTTCAAGGCAACAAAGAAACTCCCTAAGAGAACTTGGGCCATGCGATGATTTGAAGCACCCAGCCTGCTCCTGGGTGGTTTAGTTTCAAAGTGTGGCCCATTTATACACGTCTTTGGCTTTCTTTCCACAAAAGCCCCTTTTGGGAACTCAGATTCTGTAGATTTAAAAAAAAAACCGTTTGAAGATGCAAATGAATTCTGCACCCTTCTCCCTAAAAATACAGTCCTCTAAGCCTTGGGCAGCCATTTTTGACCACCTGAAAGTCGGCTCGTTTATTAGAAGTCTCTGATAGTAATTTAAGAAGAGACTGGATAACCATTTGTCTGAAATGGCATAGCGCTTCCTGCCTGAATAGGGAGCTGGACTAGAAGACCTCCAAGGTCCCTTCCAAAATTCTCTGTTATAACCAAAGCCAAGACGTTCTGCTTGTAAGACTTGCAGCTTCCCAGTTAAGGCAGGCAGCAGAGGAAATAGGGCCAAATGGTTTGAGCAGGCAAGTTTGAGGGAGACAAACTTTCTGTTCTCAATATACAATAGGACACTCTCTTGCAATGAAATTCCCAGTTCTGGACTAAAGGTTTTTATAACCTCTGAGACCAAACCGAGCACTTCATCCTCTACTAATCTCTCCAATCTACCATTGCATGCTCAGAGATGATTAAAATTTTAGAAGCATACGAGTGAACACAAAGTACTTGCTAGATAAACTTTTTGAAGCTTTATTCTGCATTTTGCAAAGATTGGGAGAAAAAAAAATCAAAACTTAAAACATCTAAGTACGCACTAATGCTTTACCATGATTTAGATTCTATGGACCTGTTTTTATTTTATGCATTACCCAGAGATGTGGGTTTACTGATTAATTGAAAATATAATAAATTATTTTAAAAATCAAACCGGACATTTTAAAGCTCATGGCCATTCTTTTAATGCTAACAAATGGTTTATTAAAAACCATTGCTAACAAATGGTTTATTAAACTTCATATAGGAAAGCTACCCTCAAAGATCGTCCTCTTAATATCACCTAAAAGGCAGGTGACTGGTTTTAGTTTAATTAATTTCAGTTTTTATTTTTAAAAAACAGCTCCTGAGTCGTGTACCATAGCTACTACAAGCAGTATGGGAACTGGCATTTAAGGTGATCATTATACACAGTTAAGTCAACAACGCACAGCAGATGCTCTCTTCCTATTTTGTAAGAAACATATTTATTAAAGTACACACAAATACAAACAGCACACTTTTGTCTTCAGCAAAGCAGGGTTTGTTCCCAAGTTACCGCCGCTTCTGGAAAATGTTGCCACGTCCCATTCCTCGTCCCCTTCCTCTTGCAGCCACTAAAGAAAACAGAATACAAAACTCAAAGGACAAACACAAAGACCTGCAGCCATGCTGGACTTGGTAAGGAGCCTGTCTGAGTGCACAGATTGTTCCCGAGAAGACAACAGGTAGCAACTAGTTGCTGGTGACATTTTAAAGCCAATAAAAACAAAAGCCATTTGTGGACTCGACAATAGGCAACACAAATCTCCTTCTGTGGGTCCTACCACACTCCACACTTGCTGGAACCTCTCCACTTCTGGAGTTCCGTTTGCAGCCCTTAACCTTAAGGAAGGGGGAGGGGAAGGGAGGCAGAGGATGCAAAAACTGGTCCAAGAGGCCAAAGGTGGGAACCCTCCGCCCCCACCTGTGTCCTCTGGGCGGGGCGGGGCAGGGCTCAAAATCTGCCCCCTTGCCTCAAAGCAGGGCTCCTTCTCCTCAGGCGTCCCAGCCCCTCCTAGAGCAACAGAGGGGCGGCAGGGAGGTCATGACTTTGAACCACCTGAGATGTGATTTGGGGGCAGTTTATCAACTGATGCCAGGCGGCGTTTCACTCCCAGCCCAAACCCCCTGAGGGCCAGGCGCAGAATTCGCCGCTGAGGTTCTAGGGGTTCGGTGTCGTTTGTGGGAAACGGAGAAAACTCCCCCGCCCCCCCCCCCAAAAAAACAGAGAGGCTCCTTGGGAAGAGCTGCAGCAGGGCACCGGAGAGAGCATCCGGCCGGTCCGCTTGCGCCCCGCAAGGCTCGCGCCAGCCGCCCCTGGACCTCGAGCGGCTCCGAACCACGGGGCTAGCCGGGCACCCCCCGCCCTTCCGCCCGGTTCCGAGGCTCACCCTGCGCCTTGAGGATGGCGGCCTTGCCGCGCCCGGCGCCCGAGCCCTGGTTCTTGTTCTTCATGCTCTTCAGCATCGGCGCGTTCTTCAGCATGTCGGGCAGGATCAGGAAGCGGATCTTGCTGCCGCGGATGTAGACCTGCTCCAGCTGCGCCACGCGCCCGTCGCGGTAGGTCACGGTGATGTTGGACATCTGAGGGAGGAGGCGGCGGTTAGCCCCGGCCCCGAGACGCCCCGGTCCCCCGGCCCGCCCGCCCGCCCGCGACCTCGGCCCGCCGCCCTACCTGGCAGTTCATGTTGTCCTCGGCCTCGATGAGCTTCCCGCGGTAGACCTCGCCCGTGTTGGTCTCGCAGGTGACGATGTGCCCCTCGGCCTCGTGCAGCACCTTGATCGGCACCCCGATGGACATGGCGGCCCGAGGAAGGAGGAGGAGGAGGAAGAAGAGGAGCTCCCGGCCTGCCCCGCGCGCGCGCGACGCTCTGCCCCGCCGCCTCTATGGCACGCCGCTCTCCGCGGGGAGAAACGGCGCTCCCGGCCTGCCCCGCGCGCGCGCGCGCGCGACGCTCTGCCCCGCCGCCTCTATGGCGCGCCGCTCTCCGCGGGAGAGAAACGGCGCTCCCGGCCTGCCCGCGCGCGCGCGACGCTCTGCCCCTCCGCCTCTATGGCGCGCCGCTCTCCGCGGGAGAGGAGCGGCGCTCCTCGGCCTGCCCCGCGCGCGCGCGCGACGACCCCCGCCCGGGCTCGGCCCCGCCAGCGCCATGAAGAGCCCGGCCGAGGAGGCCGCCGCGCCTCCCTCAGGTGGGTGTTCCGGGCTGGGGGCGTCCTCTTGCGCGGCCGGGAGAGAAGCGGCCGAGCTCCGTGGCCCCCTGCCCTTGCCCGCCCTTGCCGACGCGGCGGCCGAGGGCGCCGGGGACGCGGTGCAGCTGAAGGTGCCGGCGCTGCAGCAGCTCTACCACTGGGACTGCGGGCTGGCCTGCTCCAGGATGGCGCTGCGGTGAGTCTTCCCACGGGACTGCAACTCCCGGCATGCCCCTCCCGCCAGGCCCTGCGCCCCCCCCCTCCCGCCCGCTGCCCGGGGCATGCTGGGACTCGCAGTCCTCGCCCCTTAAGCCGGGGCTGGGTGGGTGGGGGGGTGCCCGGTCTTCCCCTCCTCTCCTCCGCGGAGCCCCGACCCGCAGAGACGACGCCTGGCAGAGGCGGAAGAGGCTGCTGAGACGAGAGCTGGCGAGGCGAGTGGGCAGCCTCTGGAAGGCCGAGCTGCTGGGTCTCCCTTGCGGCTGGGACTCCGAGCGAGAGCGAAGCCCGGTGGGCCCTGTGCCCGAGAGGGAGGCCGGGGGCTTCATTACGTGTGGACCCCGCTCTGCCCAGGCCCAGCTTGTCTGTTGAGCTTCTGCCTGAGCTGAAGATGAGGGAGGGGGAAAGTGGGGGGCTCTGCTTTGGCTGGCCAGTCCTGGTCCCCAGAAGGAAACGGCTATTTTGACTGCAAACTGCCTTTTTCCCCCTTTCTATCTCCTCCTTTTGCCTCTGATGCCCACCCTGGTTCCCACCCAACCCTCCACCCCCCACAAAAATCTGACCTGGCCTCAGGTACCTGGACCTGCTGAACGACGACGACTTCCAGAGAGCAGTCCGGGACCTCCAGCTGACCAAAAGTATCTGGACAATTGACTTGGCGTACCTGATGCGTCACTTTGGGGTGAAGCATCTGTTCTGCACCCAGACGCTGGGCGTGGACAAGGGCTACAAAAACCAGGTAGCTTGTTTGGGCGCTGCTGCTCCAGACACAAAGGCGGCTCTAGAAGGACACACACTCTTAAGGGGCGTAGCGGTACTCGCACACTTGCGGCCGTTTGTTGCGCAACTGATGGGTTGCCTCAACGCTGGGTTTGCCCTTTGCTCACAGGATGCCTCAAAGCCTTCCAAGATGACCTTCATTGGCAGGCTTGATTCAAGGCGGCTGCCCCCACATGTGTTCTCTTGGGGGAGGCAGAGGGGGGAGGCTCCCCTTACACATCCTAGCAACCCCTCCCTGGGCCTTCCGCCAGGAGAAGAGTTTGTCACCTGACATGGCTCCTTGTCTTTAGTCTTTTTATAGAAAACACTTTGACACAGAGGAGAACCGTGTAAACCAACTATTTGCCCAAGCAAAAGCCTGCAAGGTGCTGGTGGAAAAACGGTGAGCTCTTTGCGGATGATTTTCCTTCCTTCTTTCTAGCACACAGCGGTTTAAGCACAGCCCCCGAGCTGTTTATCCACGGGGGTCTGTTATAACCCAAACAAGCCTGCATCACTTTCCTGTGATTTCTTAGTGTGTGGTCATGAGAACTGACGGTCCTTTGGGATGCAGGGATTGAAATCTTCCGCTGGGAAATAACTCTGCCTGAGATGAATGGGGTGCGCTGAGCCGAAGGGTGCAGTGTGATTGAGGCTGGTTTTTTTCCTCCCATTAAAAGCGCCGGGCGTCATAAAGGATGGCATTCCTAACCTGCTTCTGCCTGGACCAGGGGTTCCCATTAGCGAAAGATGACCAGCTTCGGCTGGACTGCTTTCCCTGCCACTTGCGATTCTTCCCGCACCTTCATTTCTCACAAGTTGTGGATCCCCTGGGTTGGAATGGGCATCCCTAAGGGACACCCCAAGGCCTAGGGTGGTTGTTCACTTGGAAAGGAAGAGTTGGAGAAGGAGGGACGGTCCCCAGCCCTTCTTCTTGAGAACAGGAAGGGAAGGATGGAGAGCCCACTTAATACTTGTAGGAAAAGGCAAAAGGTTCCACGCACCAATCCACCTATAGACAGAGCAGGTGGTTTCAAGTAACTTGAGCTCAAATAGAGACGTGAAGATGTTTTGGTGCAGGCCCAGGCTGGAAGGAGGCTCTTTGGTTTTGAGAGGCGGGGGAGGCGGTAAGAGCAGCAGGGAGGCTGTCGGGGGCAGGGACTAGAGGAAGGGTCATGCAGACCACGGATGAGCTGCTGTTGGGACCTGGCGGTAGCTCAAGGGAAGAGAGGAAAGTGCTGAGGGGATTGGAGGACAGAAAGAAAGCAGGTGGTTATTCCACCCTGGGAACTACTCGGAGTTGAACCACACCTGCCTGTTTTTTCCCTATAAAAACCCTCCGGTTTCTGCTTTTATTTTTATTTAATTCTATCCTGCCTCCATTACTTTTACAAAGAAGGTGGCAGTGTTTATAGAATAACAGAGTCGGAAGAGACCTTATAGGTCATCTAGTCCAACACACACACACCCCTTGCTCAAGCAAGAGACTATGGCATTTCTGCCACTTCCTCCTCTTACTTTCCCCACGACAACCCTGTGAGGTGGGTTGGGCCAAAAGAGGGACTGACCCAAACCCACTTTTCCTGGCTGACGCAGGACTTGCACTCCTGGCCTCCTGCTTTCTTGCCCGGTGCCTTCACCACTAGGCCAGACTGACTTTCTTCTAAACGTGGAAACTCAACAAAACATTTCAGGTTTTGTTTTCTTCCCAAATCTTGCATTTAGCGTAACAGTTTGGCAGAATTTCTGGAGCACGGTATGCAGTAGTTTGAAATAAAACATCCAAGGGTGTGCACCCCTAGGCACCTGCCAGGCATTTGGGGATCGGCTTATTTTGAGGGTGGTGGTAGGTCCGTTTTTCTGACTAGAAGCAGGAAGGAGTTTGTGGGTTGGCTTCCTTTCAGAGGGGAATATCTACTCAAGAGAGGCAGGGTTGTCTCCGGTTGCTGTTGGGATTCTACCCCAAATATGGGAACTGAATGACGGTTGCCTGACTGAGCGGTTATTCTGTTTCACTGGCGACTGTCCCTCCATCTTGAGGACCGCAGGCATGGCCAGGATGGGGTGCACACGTTTCACGCAGGGAAGATCCTGATGGTTCTTTAAGTGGTCATCTGCAGATTCCCCTGGAGGGGCTTCCAGCCTGCGTGGCTGACGTTGGAAAGCTCCGTCGGGGCCTAACTCGGCCTTTGGGCAGGGAGCTGCAGTGGAACAGCTGCCTCTGTCGGAGGAAGTTCCCTCCCTCTTATCTCGGGCTTGTGCACTAACACAGTGGTCTTTTACTCGCAGAACTTTCTTGGCAAGGGGATGGCAGATGGCCACTCAAAGAACCACAGTTACAGGTAAGCCCCCTGTTCTTACGCCTTATGGGTCTCCGCGTTCACACACAGGAGAGAGTAGCAGGCTGTGCACCCTGAAGCGGGGCAGGATTCTAGCTAAGTAGAACAGGACCAGAAACGGCTTCTGGTGCAAATGAAAAATCCACCTTGTGCTTAATGGAACCTGGGGATTGGGAGGTGTGCTCTGCTTCCGTTCACAATGGTAGACGTATTGCGTTAAATTATTGTATACTTTCATCTTGCTTTTTTTTTTTAAACGTAAACAGTTGCTAGCAAAAGAGGGAGCGTGTGTAAGTAACCGTTCAAACTGCAGACACCTCTGACGTATTGTGGAGCGCAGGACGTGCCGTGAGGGATGTGCACATCTGACACTTGTCAAGTCACGGCTGAGCTGCCATCTCTCTTGCAGGCCTCAGTGGGGGATGTGAGTAGCCTCCCTCAGGACCTCCACCCCTGCGAGAAACAACGATGGAAGACCCCTGAGCCCGTAACTTTGAGGGCCAGGAAATGCTCCTCGTTCCCTTCTTTTAACTTTCAGGAGAAAAAGCGGCAGAAAAACATTACGTCTGTCTGTAGATACAAGAAACTTACGTATGTAGGCCCCAGTTTGTGCGAGTTGGAAGCAGAGTTTCCAGTCTCTTTCCCCACAGGGCTGTGTCTTGAGCCCGCTACTGTTCACCTTGAGGACCCACAACTGCTGTGCCAAATCTGCTACAAATCATATTGTGAAATATGCAGACGACACGGCAGTGGTGAAGATGCTTATAGGGAAGAGGTGAAGGCTCTGGTGGATTGGTGCAATAAAAGTAACCTGGTTCTAAGGGCTAATAAAACAAAGGAGATCACTGTAGATTTTAGAAATAGCCGGCAGGGTCATACTCCACTCAGCAGCAAGGATGCAGCCGTAGAGGTGGACAACGGTATTAAGTATCTGGGGGTGCAGATAAGTAACAGTCTGAACTGTTCTCTCCGCACGTCATCCTTAGTGAAGCCTGCATTTCCTGCGTTGAATGAGGAGAGCACCTCTTTCTCCTTCTGTCCTGGCCACTTTTTACAGAGGCACACTTGAGAGCGTTTTAACAAACTGCACCCCTGTTTGGTTTCGTGGCAGCAGTGCCTCAGATAGAAAGTCCCTACGGAGAGTGGTGAGGATAGCAGAGAAGGTTATAGAACGCTTATTTCCCACTAGTCAGGATACTGACCGCTTATAAGTGTTATGTGCTTAGAGTTTGAAGCATTGTTAGAGACCCCACAAACCCATTCCAGGGTCTCCGTTTCTGTTGCTCCCCTCTGGGGGGTGGGAGGAGGTTTTGAAGTGTTTCTAGCAGGACTTCCAGGATCTGGAACAGCTTTGCTCCCTAGGCCATCCGCCTGGTCAACTCGCACGGTTCGTTTCTCTCGCCATGCGCGTGGATACATCCGAACTGGACTGTGTTGTTTCTCTGCGTCATATAATATACGTGGCTATAAACATTTATTTATTTAGACGGGTTTCTGTAGGGTACGTTGGAGGGGGAGGCCCTTGGAAGGGGTCTATGCAGCAACATCCCATTTTAATGTACGCCGATTAGCGCACATTCAGAGTGCCAGTAAAGTTACTCCGGATCCCTTCTCCGGCAGCACCGTGACCATCGGGGACATCCAGGAACATCTCGCGCAGGGCCACATCGCCATCGTGCTGGTCAACGCTGTCTTGCTGCTGTGCGACCTCTGCTCCAGCTCGGTCAAGTACTGCTGCTTTCTGCCCATCGGCCAGAAGTGCTTCTGCCGCAGCCCCGACTACCAGGGCCACTTCATCGTCTTGTGTGGCTACAACAGAGCTTTGGAGTGCGTTTATTACAACAACCCTGCCTATGCAGACCGTGAGTAACTGCGCCCTTGCCCAGGTGTTGGCCTCCAGCCGCGCTTGGTCCCCCCCCCCCCGCAGCCCTCTGGGCCCCTGATTCCTCGGGCGGTGTGGTGCGGTTAGGCGATTCCCTCCACCAGGGGGCTGAGCCACGGTGGTGGCAGGAGGGAGGCTGGGCTGTGGAGTCCTGGACAGCCGCCCGTGTCTTGACTCTGGGTCCACCCCACAGGAACATGCAGCACCAGCATCCATAACTTTGAGGAAGCCAGGACCAGTTACGGCACAGACCAGGACATCCTGTTCATCTACCAAAACAGCTGACCCTCCGGCTGGGGCTCCCAATCACCGCCATGGCGGCAGCCATCTCAGGACTCGGAGGCCTCCCCTCCTGGACTACACCGGGTTGGAAGCAGCGGAGGCGTTGGGCTCGAGGGGGGAGAATGTATTTTATGCCACCTTGAAGCAGAATGTCCATTGCAGTCACCATGCATAACAAAGTGCGTTTTCCAGCTGGGGTCTGTCTGAGGACCCCAGGTGATTTTGCTGGGGGGGGCAGGGGTGTCCCAATTCTGACCCCAGGCTAAAACCTGGCCAGTCCCCCTCCCTAAAGAAGACTGAACTCTGAAACACGACGACTGCGCTCTGTCCTGATGCTGTCACCAGATCCAGCCCATAGCCTGCACCCCTCCCTCCGCCCTCCCTCCCTCTGAGCCGTCAGTCCGGCTCTCTTGATCTGCTCTGGCCGGGCTTTCACCCGCTTCACAGCCAGGCTGCTGCTGCGGCTGCCCTAGGAAGAAGCGAATCCGTACTTTACTTTTGCACCCCCGGAGCTTTGAGGTGCAGGAATGAAACTCAGCGGGCCCCGAAGAGCGGCTGCTCCTTCCTAGCTATCCTTCACCCAGTTTTTTTTTAATCTGCTGATAAAAATCAAGCCAATCAATTGAGCCACAGGAGGAGGAGGAGGCAGAAAGGAAAGAGAGGCATCAACAAAGTCTAACCAAGCAGAGTTCAAAGCGGGACATGCCCAGAAGCAACGCCAACACCCCCCCCCCAGTCACCGCAGCCAGTGACTCCCACCTTCGGGGGGCTTTTTCAGGGGAGACAGAGGTTTGGCCGTGTTGGCAGAAGACGGGCGTCTTTTTGGAAAAGGTTTTCTCAGAGGACTGAAATCCTTCCTTTCGGGTTTTTGGATTGGGTGAATCAGCACTTTTTGTCAATCGATCGTTTTGAATAACGTCCGTTGAATTGGTGATTCGATTGCTCGTGGGAGGCTGCTACCACGGATTCTGCTTAATCCCGCCTTTAAAAAAGGGCATTTCAGAGACCGCAGCTGCGTCCCCGTCCTGGTTCATCAGCGTTTCCCTCCTGAGGCTCACCCGAGGCTCACCTTTGCGGGGTGCAGCCAGCTCTTCCTCCCAACGCAGCCAGGAGAAGACTGCCCTCGGAGCACCATCGACCCGAAGGGGCCGCACTTGGAGCCGGCCTTAACGCCTGCCCCCCTGAGCGAAGCTGTGCGCCTGCGTCCCGCCCTTTGCCCCAAATTAGCTGCCCAGGGAACGGCCACTCCGGACCCCGAGCTTGCTCTGCCAGTGTTAAAGCGGCCGTCCCAGTGTGATCCGTTTCGGCCCCACGAAGGGCCAAAATGCGTTCAGGAGAAAGGGGGGTGGGGAGAGCTCCTACTGCCGGGCAGGGAACTTGCCTTGGGCTGGAAATCCGGCTCCTTGGCATCACCTGCTGGGCGGGGAAGAGCTGTGTGCCCCTCTGGGAGGCCCAGGTTTCTACCTCAACACACCACATCGGTCTCTGCTCTCAGCTGGGTGTGGCTTGAAATAACTCTGTGCTGTATATGTCTCTTCTGTGGTCAGATCCTTGTAAGTGCCTATTAATGGCAGAGAATAGGAATGGGAAGCGTCTTCAGTTATCCGAGCGACGCTTCTAGCCCAAAGAAAGAGAGTCGGGGGAGGAGCCGATGGAAGCGGGCAAGACAAGGGACACGTTATCAGATGGGGTGGGGGGGGCATTGTTGCTTCCATCCAGACAGGGGGTCTCCAACCTTGGCCGCTTTCAAGACTCCTGCACGGGGAGGGAGGAGTCCGGCTGTCAAAACCTTTAGTATTGCTTCAGTGCTGTTATTTCCGTCTTGCCTGCTCGTCGCATTGGTCTCGTTCCTAAGTAGTAAAGGCTGAACATGGCCGCCTGCTCTCCTGGTCTCCAGCTTAAGGGAGCCGCTTTTTGGGGGGGGGCTCCCTCTGAACGAAGCCGAGCCGAAGCACAGCAGCCGCTTTCCTAAGCCAATTCCTTCTTAACACGGGTGAGGATGCAGCTCCACCCGCTGGAAGGATCGCTTGGTTGCAAGGGACCGTCTTCACAGGGCTGAGCATCCTCCAGGCACGGGATGATGCGCCAGCCACCCTAGAGGCCGCTGGGGGAGGCTCCCCAGTCTTGGTGCCGAACCTGCGGGAGGCTCTTTGAGTTCTGCCTTGCCGGCTGAGAGGGCAGAGCTGCTCCTGGCTGAGCTGCTGGTGGAAGAGAAGGGGCTGGGGGTGCGGGGGGGTTGCCCCTCTTGGGAAGGGGGCAGAGGCATTGGGGAAGTCAGCGCAAGGCCTGCCTGGGCCCTGCACGCTTTCTCTTCATTCGGGTGCTCTGAACAAGTAAATGTTATGCAAACTTCATGACCACGTGACAGTTAAAGGGAAAAAAAAAACAACTGCAAAATAAGTTTTATAGACAAAAGTATGTTTGTAAATCACTCGATATAAAGCCTGCTTTCTTGAACCTGCTTAGATTTCTTTCTTTTTAAGAGGGGGTGGGCGAGGCGGCTA
This sequence comes from Pseudonaja textilis, assembly GCF_049901715.1. Classification (NCBI taxonomy): domain Eukaryota; kingdom Metazoa; phylum Chordata; class Lepidosauria; order Squamata; family Elapidae; genus Pseudonaja; species Pseudonaja textilis. The sequence continues at coordinate 11,367,836 of NC_142004.1, forward strand.
AATAAGGAAACGTTTGCTGACTTTTCTTTCAGGTCTTTGTGGTGGGTCTTTTCTGGGCTAATGCTTGGCTGCTTCCTGGAGCGTAGAAGGAAAACCCGTCTTTCAAGGAGATGCAGTTTGGTTCTTTAGGGAAAACCAGGGGAGATTCATCGCCCCCAAATAAGGGCGAATGGCTGGCTGCTATGAAGCAGCTGCCACCGAGCGCTCAGCCCGTCCGCAGTGCAGCAAAAGGCGCTTTGGGGGCTCGTAGATGGTGGCGGAGCACAATCAGCACCTAGAGGGAGTCCTGAGGAGCAGCGAGTGCTCAAGGGGGACAAACTCAACCTGGAAAAAGGAGGCACCCAAAGCCACCAGGTAACACCTGGCCAATAGGTATCCCCCGTGCCTGATTACCTGCCCACCGTGGGAATGCAAGGGAGGATCTTTGCCTCTTGCTTATCCCTCCTTCCAAGGCAGGTGAGGGGTCCCCAGAGGGCAGCTGCCAGGCTGGTTCTTGAGGTGGGAGTAAGGGAACAGCAGAGCCCAGCAGCTAGGAACCATTGCAGAAGGCTGGGCTTGGAAGAGGGCAGGGAGACATGGGCCAGGCCGGGGTGGCATGGGGGTCAACCTGCTTCTCCATGCAGGAAGCCAAATGGAAGCCCACCCACCCCCAACCATCCTGCCTTTCCACGAACACAGCCCACTGACCGTCTCGTGGTTGGGAAGGTCCTATCTCTGCATTCTGGACCAAGAGCCTCACCTTGGCCTGTGCAATTCCCTGGGGGAGTTGTGCTGAGCTGTGGGCCACCAGCCCAGTTTGGTTCACCCATATTTTTCTCTCCTCCTTGGACCAAGCGAGGCCTTTGGCCCGGGGTGGGATTCAAAACTTTTAACAACTGGTTCTGTGGATGTGGCTTAGATGGTGGGCATGGCTTGGTGGCCATGTTATTGGCTGGGTGTGGCCAACTCAATACCACATCGAGGCACGCATCTCCTCGCCTGGCCTTATGACTGTGGGGATGTTGTAACAGTTGTAAGTGTGAAAAATGGTCATAAGTCACTTTTTTCAGTGCCATTGTAACTTTGAATGGTCACTCCACACAAGCAAAGTACCAGCAAAGGAGGGGGAAAAAACTCCAGAGAAGTTCCTGAGACAAGAAGTCTAGTCCTGCCAAGAATGTAATAAGGGTTAACGGAGAGGCAGTTTCTGTAAGCAACACCAGAATGTTTCCTTCCTGCCTTCCTTACAGGATTAGGCCAGCAATTTCTTCTAACAACCGGTTCTCCGAACTGCTTAAATGTTAACAACCGGTTCTAGCGGCTAGGTGCGAACTGGTAGAATCCCACCCCTGCTTTGGCCTGGAGCTCCCTTTGGGCTGTGTGCGTGTGTGCGTGCTGATTCCCTTCGCTCTGATCTGTTTTTGGCATGTTGCCATCTTCATTCAACCTCTTTTTTGTTTTCAATGTTTTAAGCAATTTGCAAAACACCCAGTGTTGCTGCGAATTGGGATACAGATGCATTTCATAAATGTTCCAAAGGCACGTTTGTTTGTTTTTCAAAAGACAATTGGACTTTGTTTTTCCCTGGAAGTCGTTTCACTTCCCATCCAAGAAGCCTCCTCACTTCTGACCAAATGGTGGAGGATGGAAGGATTTATATTCCTTGCAGTCATCCGGTCGTTTAGTACTCTCTCTGAGAATTGCCGAGACCACCTGGAGGTTCATTCGTGCCCCCACAGTCACCTGAATAACGCACATATTCAGATGAGGATCAATGAAATATTATTTCATTAGTAATCATCTCCATCCTGTTCTAGGTGTTTTGTGCTTGTTGCCTCAATGAAGCATTAATTTCTGCCCTTTCTCGCTGGAGATCCTGCGTGGAAACAGATTCCTGCCTTCTGGGTTCCATCCCTCCCCACTTCAGGGTCTCTCTCTCCTTGGCATCATCTACCAGATCTTTATCGTAGCTGCCTTTCTGACTTGGGTGTATCTCACCTTCATCAAAGGCATTTTATCATTGTTTTTAGGACAGGATGGGACCAAATATTTCCACGGAATGGGAGAGAGAGTCCATGCCCCATTTACAACACGCCTTTTGCAACTGAGAAGGGAGCTTTTAATATAAGAGAGGAGACAGTTTGGAAAGAAGAGGCCATTCCTGTAAAGATGGGAACATCTGGAGAAGAGCCTCCTCCACCTTGGGCAGAGACGTCACTCTCGGATGATGTTGGGCACGAAGTTGGGTTGGGCAAAGGCAGCAAGTGCCTCAGCGTACATCTTGTACCTTCCAGTCATCTGGAAAAGGGAGAAAAATAAACCGCTATTTTCAGCTGTTGCTGCAAAGCCCCTAGGCCTGGAGGCACTTTGGGGGCTGCGTTGTTTTTTTTTTTTAGGAAACAATGTATCATTCAAGCAATTAAAATTCCAGGGTGTTTAAAAGTTCCTTATTGTCCCGGTTCAGCCAAAAAGCTTTCACTTTCTCCAACTTCCTCCTGCACAATCTTACCCGGCTGCAGGCTTCTTTGTGGCGGCCATTGCTGACCGCCACTCCACCGCCTTGGGAAAAAGGAGTTTAGCCGGCTGAGGAGGGGGTTTGCGATAACCCCAAACCCCTATCCTCTATCTTCAGTTGCCTCTATGGGGCAACCATATCCTCCAGATCCAGCTGGATCAGAGGAACTTCGGCGGCGAGCGCAGCAGGAACCGCGCATGATCGCGGAGTCCTGCCGCCGCCAAAGCCTTGCAAACCGGAAATCCGGGGCTGCGTTGTTTTTTTAAGCAATCCCTGCTAGCACCCCATAACAAATATTCACATTAGTGGCGGAAAAGGGGGTCCAATTTTCCAGGATTAATTTTATCAAATGCTTCATAAAACGAATGGTTCCATGTGATCGTAGTAACCCACGTGATCTTGATTGATTGAATCCCTCTTGCTAATGCAATTTAGGATTGCATTGATCATCCACCGAAGACCCCAAGGTCCCTCTCACAGTTACTGTTTTTGCCTAATCTGTACTTGTACCTTTGGTTTTTCCTGCCCAGGTGTAAAACCTTGCTTTTCGCCACACTGAGTTTCATTTTGTCAGATAGGGTCCCTTGTTCAAATCTGTCAAGATCCTTTAGGATCCTGAGCTTGTCTTCTGGGGTGTTGGCTATTCCTGACAGCGTATTCTCATCCACAAATCTGGTGAATTCCCCTTCTATTCCCTCATCTAAATCATCTATAAAGATACTGAAGAGCCCTGTGCCTATGACAGAACCTTGTGGTATCCCACTGCGTCCTTCCCTCCATGTAGACACGGTACCGTTAACGACTACTCGTTGAGTATGATTCGTCAGCCAGTTAAAAATCCATCTTGAGATGCTTCCTGGGGGTCTCGTGATTAGCTCTCACTGGTCCCCAAAACTACTCCGCAATAGCTCTCGATGGGGCCACATTGTCCACAGCAACAGCATCGTCATGGGAACATTGAATGTGTGAAAACCTTTATATCAACCCTCCCGAAGGGTCAGTCTCCCGTTTTATGGCCTGGAGAATCACTCAAAGGGTAGAGGGGACATAACCCAGATCAGAACAGGAGACCTTTTGCTCTAAAGAAGGAAGTCCAGGAAGGTGTTTGCTTTCCCACCAGCAACCTTCTGGGAGAGGCTCCATTGGCCCCAGGGATCTCAATTGCTACCGTGTGTGTGTGTGTGTGAGGGTGTAATCCACAGCAGCTAAATCCTGGGGGGGAAGGGGGCTCAGAGGTCATCCTAACAATGTGTTTGGCCTGTAAAATCTTCCATAAATAGCTGTGACGATGAAGCAGATCTGAAAAAGGACCAAGTGCTGCAAAATCGATCCTCCCGAGATCCTTGCAATATAGGATGCTGATAGGGGAAGAGTTGTATCCTGCCAACTTTCCCCGCCACAACTCAGGCCTCCAAATTCTTTCCAATCACAATAAAAAGGCTAGCATAAGATACAGATCAGCAAGACCTGGTTGTAATTCTTTGAGCCATGATGGCACAGTGGTGAGAATGCACTACTGCAGGCCAACTCTCCATTTCAGTGCCAGGAGTTTGATTCTGATCAGCTGAAGGTTGACTCGGCCTTCCATCCTGCCGAGATTGGTAAAGTGAGGACCCTGTAAACTGCTTAGAGAGGGCTGTAAAGCACTATGAAGCGGTATATAAGTCTAAGGGCTATGGCTTTGGAGCCTCCCAGACATTTAGATTACATTAAATTAGATTAACAGAGTTGGAAGGGACCTTGTAGGTCATCTAGTCCAACCCCTCACCCAAGCAGGAGACCTTACACCATTTCTGACAGAGGGAAGCCCAGTCTCTTGAAAGCCTCCAGTGATGAAGCTCCCACAACTTAACAAAGGCAACTTCTGTTCCATCAGTTGATTGCTCTCACTGTCAGAAAATTCGTCTTTATTTTCAGGTTGAATATCTCCTTTTTCGGTTTCCATCAGTTGTTTCTTGTCCTACCCTCAGGTGCTTTGGAGCATAGCTTAGCCCCTTCCTCCTCTCTATGGTAGCCTCTCAGATACTGGAAGACTGCTATCGTGTCAGCCCTGGTCCTTCTCTTCCCTAGACTAGCCAGGCCCAGTTCCTGCAACTGTTCATTGTATGTTTTAGTCTCCAGTCCCCTCATCATCCTGATTGCTCTTCTCTGCACTCTTTCTAGAGTCTCTACATCTTTTTTATAGTGTGGTGACCAAAACTGGATGCAGTATTCCAGGTGTGGCCTTACTAAAGCTTTATAAAGTGGAATTAGTACCTCCCTTAATCTTCAGTCCCTCGATGCAATTTAGGATTGCATCGGCTTTTTTGGCTGCCACCGCACACTGTTAACTCATATTTAGCTGGTGTCCACTAAGACTCCAAACATGTTTTGCACTATGTGAAGGTTCTGGGTTTCTTCTGCAAGATGGCTGCAGCTAAGCAACTCACCACTGAAGCTGAGACTGGCCAGAGAGAGTACTCAAAGCCATAATGACCGCTCAGTCCAAGTGCAGCCTCGGCTACATCTCTGGTGCTTCACAGGGAGCATTTCCCTCCTCGGGTCCCACACAGCAAAGGCCCTTCTGGGTTGGAGGTCCCGTTAATGGGGTGGTGGTGGGGGTAGAGGAGTTCCAATTTCCCTGGCCAGACATTCATACTGAACAGCTTAGAGAGATGGGAAAAGTCTTACCTTGAAATTCCACTCGTCGTTAACTTGTCTGCAAAGATTCAGGTCCATCTCTGCCACCAACAGGCCGTCTCGGGTTCGTGACAGCCCTGGGGTCCGACTTCCATTTGGAGAGGCTACGTAACTCGAGCCATAAAAATAGCCCAAGTCATGATGGGCTTCACCAATATAGAACAAAATGGTTTTATTAATAATAAACAAAGAGATCCACCCCAGCAGAGAGCGATGATTGCATGTGGCCATATGGTTCTCCTGTTGGAGATCATTCAAACTCCCTCGGTCCGTCCCTCAAGGCTGAGTGCCAAAGAATGGAGGCCTTTGAACGCGGATGCTGGAGAAGAGGCTCCTGTGAGTCCCTGGGACTGCAAGGCGATTGAACCGGACGGTCCCAGAGGAGATCAACCCTGTCTGCTCTTTAGAAGGCCAGATCCTGAAGGTGAAACTCAAAAGACTTTGGCCACCTCATGAGAAGGAAGAAGGACCGTAATGCTGGGAACGACTGAGGGCAAAAGAAGAAGAAGGGGACAGCAGAGAAGGAGCGGGGTGGATGGAGTCGCTGGACCGGTCGATATGATCTAAAATGGACTCCAGGGGATGGTAGAGGACAGGGAGTCCTGGGGGAACGCGGTCCAGAGGGTCGCGATGGGTCGGACACGATTTCGCAAGAACAAGTCCATCCCTTGCCCCCCAGGTTCCAAATTCCAGCACCCCAGAGGAAAGATGAAGAGAGCCTCCAGCTTTCCAAGTGCTCCTTTTTAAAGGCTTTTTATATCGCAATCTACTTTCCGGTCTCTTAAGTCCGTTAATCCTGCCCTCTGGGACCGTCCAGGGACTTTTGCTGGCTGGTGTGACTTCGTTCCAGCAGCTATCTGCTCTCCAGGAATCTTCCCTTGGTGGGGTCTTTCTGCCCTTTACCCATCAGACTGACACGGGGCCTTTGCTTCAGGCTTGAGGGATATAAGTAGCCCGGCACTCCAAATGCTCCTACAATGTCCTTACAAGATAGGTTGGGTTGCAGAGAGGGAAGGAGGGAGGGAGGAAAGAGAAATGGAAAGAGAGAGGAGAGAGAGAGGAGAGAAAGAAAGAGAAAGAGAGAGAGGGAAGGAGGGGGAGAGGGAACGTAGCCATCAAGTGAGTTTTCACAGTTGAGGATGGGCTTCCACTGGCTGTTCCCACCCTGAGTCCTTCACCCCCAATTTTACCCCGATTCTCCCAATCTGTCCTCTTGACATGTTTCTTGGTTGTCTGCTCATCATGGCCGTCCTTCACAGAAGCCTTTCTAATTTGCCTGAGTTCTTTTCAGAAGCCCACTATTCATCACTGGCCAAAGTTAGTTCACGGAAAGCAGAGTGAAAATTGGTTCTACTTCTGGGTCATGATCAGGTTGCGATCAATGGCAACTCTAGACTTTTTTTTTCATGCTCACTTTCCCAAGCAATAATGTGTTCGACTCTTTCTTCTCCCGTGCCGTATTTTGTAACCTAATTGTCTGTTGAGATTCTCAGTTCATGGTCCTGGTTGTCCCAAAGCTGCTTTTTCAAGAGGCAACTGGACTTTTTTTTCTTTGAAAACATTTCACTTCTCATCCAAGAAGCTTCCTCAGCTCTTTGCACCCTGGTGACAGACAAACCTCCAGGTGGCCTTAACGACTGGCTAAAACGATGCAAATGACCAGCTCTCCTCAAGGACTATAAATCCTTCCATTCCCCACCTTCCACTCAGAGCTGAAGAAGCTTTTTGAGTTGAGAAGTGAAATGTCTTCAAAGAAAAACCAGAAAGTCCAGTTGCCTCTTCATAACCTCATGTACTTCCATTGCTGTTTCCCAGCTACCGTCAATATACTTTCTTAGGAAGGAAAAGGGCAGGTGGGTGAAGGAAATAGCTGACTCGGCCTCCTCCTCCTCCTCCTCCTCCTGCCAGATTTTAGCCCTCAAAGGACTTGGAGACGGAGGTGGGGAGGAGCCCCCGCAGTTGCCAGCCAGCACACCTGCCCTCCCCAGGGAAAAGCCATACGCACCTGGTTTTCCATCTCCAGATGTAAACGGATGTGGGAAAAGTTCCTGTGAGAAGCCAAGAGGTACAAACTGAGATACACACACACACACACACCTGTAAAGAGCGGGGGGCGCTAAGGCCCCTTTATGACTTGTGGATTTCAACTCCCATAATTTCTGAGGAATTCTAGGAGTTGAAATCTGCAAGTTACAAAGGGTCACAGTTCCCCACCTCTCTTCAAAAGAAACAGGAGGCACATTAGCCAGCAATCCTTGTGCATCCAATGGCTTCTGTCTGCTTTGGAAGCATTTATTCCTCTTCTCCAGCTGCTATTGGCTTTGAGAAGGGAACATGGAAAGCAGAGATGCCTGTACCTGCTCCTCCCCACCCCCACGGGGTCCAGATCCCTGGGGACACTGGAGGCGCTTGGAGCTCCCAGGAAGAGGACTGACCTCCCCCCTCTGGGCAATGATTGGAATTGTGATTGACATTCAGCCTGTCTGAATGGCAGGGAAGGAAGGAAAGGGCAAGATTTGTTCAGAAACAGTTTCTCAGAAAAAAAAAACCTTTCCTGCTATCTGCAACTCTTACTGCAAAAACATATGGACTGCACAACCCGATCAGGGCAGAGCAATAGATGCAATCTACATAGACTTCTGTAAAGCCTTTGATTCAGTGGTACATGACAAGCTACTCCTAAAACTAAAATCTTATGGTATCTCTGGACACCTGCATAACTGGATAGAAGCATTCCTGTCAAACAGACAACAAATGGTCAAAATGGGGAGCATCCTATCAAATTCTGTACCTGTCAACAGTGGTGTCCCCCAAGGCAGCATTCTAGGACCAACTCTTTTCATACTCTACATAAATGACCATATCAAGAGCAACTGCGTCCTCTTCGCTGATGATGTAAAGTTAATCAACACCACAGACAATACTGTTACCCTTCAAAAAGACCTCGACTATGTATCAGAATGATCAAACAAATGGCAACTTCAAATCTCAGCAAATAAATGCCCTGTCTTACATATTGGCAAAAAAAATCAGAAAATAAAATACAGGCTGAATCATCAAGACCTTGTTGATGATCCAAACTCTGTCAAGGATCTTGGAGCACTCTAATGATCTAAGTGCTAGAGCCCACTATAACTACTTAGCCAAAAAGGCATTAAGAGTTGTTAACCTAATCTTACATAGCTTTTTCTCTGGTAATATTACACTACTAACTAGAGCATACAAAACATTTGCTAGAACAATACTCGAATACAGCTCATCAGTCTGGAACCCGCATTACGTATCTGATATTAATACAGTTGAGAAAGTCCAGAAATATTTCACAAGAAGATTTCTCCACTCCTCTACTCGTTGCAGAATACCTTATGCCACCAGACTTAAAATTCTAGACCTAGAAAACCTAGAACTACGCTGCCTTCGGTCCGATCTAAATATAGTACATAAAATTATATATTGCAATGTCCTACTTCAGCTTCAGCCATAACAACACAAGAGCACACAATAGATACAAACTCAAGGTAAACCGCACCAAACTCGATTGCAGGAAATACGACTTCAGCAACAGAGTGGTCAATGCCTGGAATACTCTACCTGGCTCTGGGGTTTCTTCCCCAAACCCCAAAAACTTTGACCTTAGACTGTCTACTATTGACCTCACCCCTTTCCTAAGAGGCCTGTAGGAGACGTGCATAAGCGCACCAATGTGCCTACCGTCCCTGTCCTATTTTTCTTACATGTATCCATGTATTCATACCTATGTTTTTACTTATACCTGTTATATTATAATCTCTTGACAAATAAATAAATAAATAAAATAGATTGCTCAGCAGGAGGGGGCACTTCCCTCCCCAGAAATGGTGGGAAGGAGACAGCTGAGGAGACAGCGGGAGTGTGAATGCTCACAAACACGCACTTCCCCTGTGGACTTCAGCATACACATGTGTCTATACCAAGGGTTTTATTAAATATTTGTTTTACATATAGAATTCTGTTGTCCCTTAAATCAACGATGTTTTGTGTTAACTGCTCCACATTTAGTGTGGTTCTGTTTAGCAGAAAGAGGCTTTTAGCCACTATATAGCTAACAAAGCACTTAAGAGTGGCTGGCATGAGCCCCCCAACACACACACCCCAGCATAGGGATTTGACACCCGAGATAACTTTGCAAAGACCATTTTTTCTAAAGCCACAGTTTCTAGACCCAAATCTTTGGCCGAGGAGAACTGAAAGGCCTTACCGTCCCCACGCGGTTGATGGCACAGGTGAAGCAGTGGTTGGCAATGGCGGCATTTCTTGCCTCGATGGGCCACATGGATTCACTGTAAAAGAAAATTATGTTCTCTTCCACCCAGGCGGCCATGAAATGGGCGCAGGGCACCCTGACAGGCCTACAGTAAAATGCGGCAAACCTCTCGTAAGGCCCTGAGTAATAACCAGGAGCAAAAAAATCAACCCGAAAGCCATAGAAACCAGGAGCTACAGAAAAGGGTGAGACTCCGCGAAGGAGACCCTCTGAGAAGGCCACAACCGCTTCCCCTGGGCAACGGGGCACTCAGCATAGCAGAGCCCTGTGGGAAGACGCCTCGTGTGGCGTTCCTCTTTGTGCCTCGGGGCAAAGCCAAAGCCGCCAAAACTCTCTCTGATGGGACCCCAGGGCCACGTTTTGCACCAGCTGAACATTTTTCAGGAGGAAAGTCCAATTCACAAAGTGTCACTTTTGGGGTGACAGCCCAGCTGCGAGCAGGTGCCAAGATTTCCCCTTGACTCTCCCAAAGCAGTGGTGGCCTGAGGGCCACCTGAACCACAGCTGGGTCAGCATTATCCATCCAACCAACACAGGGGCCTCCTGAATTCTACGGATCCCCCAGGACCTCTGCCAGGTGTGTTTGGGTTGATGCAGGGTCTGCTTATTTTAATTCTGTCCTTTGTTTGCATCCAAACCATGATTTAGGCTTTTATTTCCCCTCCCAGAAGTTGAAGAAGAGATAGGGGAAAATTATGAGGGAAACCCAACTTCCAAACTCAACTTGGGGGAGGTGGGGGGGGCTCCTCTGGGTCTTCTTGAAAGAAACATGATGGTCTAAGAAATCTGTCATCTGAAACAGCATCCAGTATATAAAGTGAATAAAACACGATCAGGAGGAACTGCCTGCAACTAGTTACCTGCAGGGTTATGGGTGAACTCGAGAAAGGCTTATGAAGCTTTCCTTTACCTTTCCTGCATAACCTTGGATGGGAAGATGGTGCTTACCCAAACAGTAACAGGTGAAATAATAATAAAAGGTTGCATCTTGGCTCTATCACGGTTTAATCTTTTCCATTCCTGTAACGTAGCCTCCTTACATGAAAAAGCATTCCACGTAATGCTTGTTAATAAACAAATGAAATAAAGTGAATGAGAGAATTAAATTTGGAAAGGATGGGAACATTTTAGTTATTATTAATGATTTATAAAATATAAGTGAAGAGAAATATGGAAAAAAATTAATTATGGAAAGTTTATAAGTGTTCCCAAGGAAGTATGATATTTAATTGAAAAGAAATGTTAAAGATGTTAATGAATATTAATGACAGAATTGAATTCAAATGGAATGAGTGATTTACACACACACACACATACACACACACATATATGGCATTCAGCTTTGTTCGGGTATTTTCTCACGACATTGTAGTTGTGCTTTTAAAGTTGTAGCAACGTTTCGGCAGAATCTCATCTGCCATCATCAGGCTTCTGTATTGTGTCTGTCTGTGACAGATGAGATTCTGCCGAAACGTTGCTACAATTTTAAAAGCACAACTACAATGACTTGGGAAAATACCTGAACAAAGCTGAATACCATACATACATACATACGTACATACATACATACATATATAATCTTTTTAAAAGAATATAGTGTGTATTTTAAGAATGCACCAAGCAGAATTCGATTGGAAGTTATGTATTATATTGAATGTTATAATCTTAAAGGTACACATTGAAGCTTAAATAAGATTTGAATGGATAAAATTAAAAGATATAAAGGCGTCATACTCCAATTAGCAACTACAGGAGAAAATTTGTTTAATGAGAAAAAAATAATATGAAATTGAAACAGGACAGACAAAACTATAAATATAATAATTTGAATTGAGATGAGATAATCAAAATAAAGTTGAGAAAATTAAAAGAGGGGAACAGCTATATAGAAAATGTAAAACAGTAATAAGATATAGAACAGAACAAAGAATGAGCATGAAATTGAATTTGTGTCTGTATGAAGAAGTGTAACCCGGGACTGTGCTATTGTCAAAAAAAGATGTTTTATTTGTATTATATTTTTTTTGTGAAAACCCAAATAAAATTTTCAAAAAAAAAAAAAAAGATTCCACACGTGTAAAACTTGAAACCAGCCTACTGTAGCTGTGCTGCTTTAGGCAACTGATGTTGATGCTAGCACAGAAGCTGGGCAGCCTTGGAGGGGCCCATTTCTCTGAGAAATGGGCCTCTCTTAACACGAGAAATCCCATCATGAGACAAGGAATGTCCCATTAAGAGTCACAAAACGGGGCACATCCCCTTGTCTTGTGGCATTGCAATATTTGGAGAACCTCACCAGATGGCTGTAAAAGCCCAAAGGAGGTCAGGAGAACTACCAGCTGCCCTGACATTTTTGAAGCTGAGATGCTGTCTGGGGTCCTACAAAGGCGTCAGTTAAACCCAGAAGAGAGAGAGAGAGAGAGAGGGAGATGATAGAGGGATAGAGAGAGAGAGAGAGATGATAGAGGGATTGTGGGATAGAGGGAGGGAGATGATAGAGGGATAGAGAGAGGAAGAGTGAGATAACAGGGAGATTAAACTGATTGTTTTGGAGAAGGCTTCCAGACTTCTCCTCAGGTCAAGAAGCTGATCCAAGAGAAGCTGGCTCAGATTCCTTCTGGCTGCAAAATCCTGCCATTCGTGGCATCTAATCCAACTGTTTTATTCCATTTTTCTGCAACAACAACAACAAAAAGATGGTAACTATACCTGAGTTTGCCAATAGTGGCCGAAGGGTTGAAGATGATCTCTGCTCCATTCAAACTGTACATGAGCCAGTTGAGGGGATGATGGCGACCAAAGCAAATATTCACCGCGATCCTCCCAAACTGCGTCTCAAACACTGGGTGTCCTCGGTCCCCTTCCAGATAATATCTCGACTGCAAAAGAGTTGACCTGACACTTCAGGACCAAGTCACGGTTAGAACCCCGGAGCCTCTCGCACTCCCACCCTCCGCAGGAAAAGCATTATTAAGCCACGCCTAAACGGTCCAGGACCAGCTTCTTCTTCTCACCAACGTCAAGATGGAGAACCCACAAGCCTCTGCAGGGGGGCCTCTCCCCTCCAGAGCAGCACTTCCTGCCAAAACCTTTCTACTTACATTTCAGTGAAGTCTAGGTGGCTGCAACTGACCCTAGATTTCCCAGTGGCCTGGGGAATAGCCCCTCTGGGACCCCCTTTTATGTAACTGGGCCCTGGCATTTCTCCTGTAGACAGTCCTCGAGGCCTGGGTCATCTTTGAGGGTCTTCTGACCGCCAATAAGTCTCTGGGACTGTGGTGGCCAGAATCGTCCACGATGCTTCGGGTATGGCCTCACCAGGGCTGAGCGAGGGGTGGGTAAAACCTTCCCCTTCCTTTAATGCGGTGCTTTTTCCACCGTGGCTCTGCTGTTGGGTGTGAGGGCTTTCCAGCAGCCCTCTTGCACCCAAGACATCGTGTTTCCAAGCCTTGTGTGCATCCTACAGTAGATTTGACCTCCCTAAATAGGATACCTGGCATTTCTCCCAGTGCCCCACTGATCCCAGTAGCCTCCATGACCCAGGTGAGTTTGCAATTCTCCGTCAGTCTTCCTGGGGGTGGGCCAGACCTCCCAGCTTTGTGAATTAGCCTTCCAACAGATGTCTGGGTGATTGAAATCTCCCATTGCAGCCACTTCTTGGTGTTGTGGCTCCGGGCTTGGATTCAGCTCCTGTGACTGATATGAGTTCAAGTGAGGAGGACATGGCAGAAAAATATGAGCCGGCATGGCTCAGTGATTGGACTGGTAATCAGGATGAGGAGATGGACGTGACAAAGGAAGACAGACCTGATGTATTAGAATTGTCAGGACCTTTGACCTCCTCTGGTTCCTTATCTGATCAACAGCCGGGAATGGCTGACAGGGAAGTTTTGAGAGAGTCTTCTAGTGGAGGTGAGAACTTGGAAAATTTGTGGTTAAATGTAAGGAACAGAAGACGGTTGAGAAGGCAAAATCAGCGGGAGCGAAAGAGGAGAGCGAGTCAGTAAATTAGCACGTTGCCTCAATGAGTATAAAAGGACACAGCTGGGCTGGTACAATTTGCCAGGAACAAAGTGACGTATTTGAGTGAGGACGTTACAGCAAGAAGCTCTGAGACTGGAGATTTATTGCCAGGACTGGTTTGCTGGACAGAGTAAAGATTTAAGCTGTGGATTGAGATTCCTGCCAGCCGTTATCTTGTAAGACTTCTTTCCGTTTGATTTAATTGTGAAACGGCTGCTTTCTGTTTTGTTCGTTGGAATTTTGAAGGGGAGTCATAACATCTTGGTGTTTTGAAGCTTCAGCTATTGCTTGAATAACGATTCCGAGTCTGGTTGGTGGTGTGTAGTAGAGTCCCAGCTAGACCTCTTTCCTATGAGGTTGCCCGTTTGCCTTAACCCAGATGCCTTCCACGCTCCCATGACCCTAAAGGAGGGGCCCTACCCAGGACTTCGACACTTCCCCCCCACCACTTTTCTGCGGCATCTTCCTCTGGTTCAAGGTGTCCACACCAATTCTCTGGTGGGATCTTGGGGCCCTTGATCGGTCTCTGTGCCTCATGATATTCAGCTCGTGTTGTTACCCGTATTTCAAACGTTGGTGCAAAAACGGTGACTTCGGTCTGCCCTTTGCTTTCTTTCCTTAGTTTCTTTATTAAATTTGTAGCCTCCCAAACGTTTTCTTTGCTCGCTGTGTTTAATCCATTACGTACAAGTTCATTATTTGCAAATACTTCTCTAAAATCTCTCTAGATACACTCCGTTCCTTCCTCGAAAAAAATGTTAATGAGCAGGAAAACAAGCCAAGTTCGTACACAGAGCAGGTGGAGGGACTCACTTCAGCCCCGTCTCTCTCGTCCATTTAACCCTTTGTTGCTACTACATAGCTCGAAGCTGACGCTAAGAGCTCTGTGGCTGCCTCTGAAAATATTCAGAATAGCTAAAGAAAACTTCGCCCATTTCTTCCAAGAGCAATTTCAGTTGTTTTGCTGGACTTTGCACAAATAAATCCCTACCCAGTCTATGTCCGGCCCCGTCTACAGGACCCTCCCCCACCAGGGTTGAGCTGTTCATAGGGCTGACCTCGATGCGTGTCCTCTTCCTGCAGACCCCACCCCAGCCCTGTTTCTCACTTCCACATGAAATCTGGAGAGCTGCTGAGCGCCAATCTGGTTCCAAAATGCATGGCTTCATGCCAGGCCCGATGCTTGAGAAGGCATTTGGAGCGCTCCCACGTTCCCAGGAAGTCCCTGCGGTTAAAGGGAGAGTGACCGGCGATGCTTGGCAGCGTGTCTGGAGGGGGTTGGGGTGGGGACTCTGGATGTTTGGCTAAGCTAAACGTCTGCTTGCACCCAGAGCCGCTTGGTGGGTTGGCTCCCCAATAGCTTACAGGTTGGCCTCAGTGCTCAGGCGATCGGAGGCTTTGCCCTTTGCCCGGGATGATTCCACTGTCGCAGTCTGAGCCTGGATAAAAATAACCCCGCGACAGAAAGTGAACTTTCTGTACAGCTGGTAAAAAAACCGTGGAAAATATTCCGGGGGAACTATTCTAATTGAGTCCCCGGTTGCCGGAGGGGGCGGAGGAGAGGGATACACCTCTCCTCACTAGAGATCCGCTGGCCATTGGTTCCTTCCTTGTTGTTTGTCCACTTGGTTAGGAGGGAGAGGCCTAATGGCATCTGTTCCAGAGAACCTTTGCCCTGCAGGAGATCCGGGCCTTTCACGCCACTGCTGGCACGGGAACACCTTCCTGGCTTCGCTGGACCTTGACGAGGCAATTGCAGGTCCCGGCATGTGTTGCAAAACCCCAGCCTTCCCCCCCCATCCCTCAAGAGCCCCTCCTGATGCGGCTCCTCTGACCGGATCCTCAAAACAGCCCACCTCACCCTTAAGCCTGCAGTTTTGCCATCCCAGTGGGATCCAGAGAATCGTCCTGGAGCCCTTTCAAAGCCAAACCCTGTACGCCCTCTATCCTTCACCAAATGCCCAGGTCCGGAGAGGCTCCCGTGCCCCGCCAGATGATTGCAGCTTCAGCTTGCTGGATGCCAGTTTTTTTTCCCACTTTGGGCTGCTTAGTTGCATCATCCAACTTTGCCTGCTCCGAGATCTCTGCCTTCCCCTCGGCTACTTTCCCTTGTGGGGATTAAACCAGGACACGGATCCCTCTCTACCACCGTTCCCAGTCCTGGGAATGCTTTCCTGCCACCCCAGATCCCGAAGCGCCAGCCCCGCAGAGGCAGCTGGGGTCCCCCTGCCCGCCCCCCCAGCCAGCCCA
This sequence comes from Pseudonaja textilis, assembly GCF_049901715.1. Lineage (NCBI taxonomy): Eukaryota > Metazoa > Chordata > Lepidosauria > Squamata > Elapidae > Pseudonaja > Pseudonaja textilis. The sequence continues at coordinate 11,383,585 of NC_142004.1, forward strand.
CAACTCACCTCATTGAAGTCGCCCACCCGGGGTATGTGATTCTTCCTGCTCTTCCCCAGCACACAGCCAGAGTTGGAAATGACCACAGCTGAATTCCACAGGGTTCCTCCGTGGGCAGCGTCCCTTTCCAGGATAGGAGAGACCACAACCAGGTTGTGTTTCTTAGCCAGCTGCAAACAAGATTATGCCAGGTTGTAGGCAGCCCTTTTGGGGCGGGTTTTGCTCACTCAGAAAGCTGGCTGTACCCGTGGAGCAGAGCCGCCCCTTCGCACAGCCCCTTCCGAGATCAGCACCGGGAGCAGCGCGTTCAGCATTCGTTTTTTTTCTAGCAACAGAGCAATTACCCTTCACTTAGAGTGAATGGATTATAATATTGTCCTTTCTGGAAAGTGCATGTTGTATCCTATTGCATTGATCCAATTACATCCTCCCTTCCTTCCTTCCCCTTGGCTCGTCTTGTGATCCTATGCGTCACACAACATCCCCCAGGATGCAATGGATCTCATCACCCATTCCTGAACTTAAGACTTCAGTGGAACCAGGGGAGATGCTCACCCGAGCAGCTTTGTCCCTCTGGAGTCAGCAAATCACTTCACAGGACAAGACGTTTCCCCCTCAAGAAGGAAGGGAGGGTGAATTTTCGGGGACGTTCACTTGGGTGCACAAAGCTGCAAAGGTGCAGCCTCTCCTCCTCCTCCTCCTCCTTCTCAAGATCATTCTTATCTTATCCACCCATTTTTGATTGAAACAATACGTAAAGCCAAATAGGACACCCCCCCACCCCCCAGGCTATTCATTTCTCACTGTTAGTTTCTTCCCAGTCTCAAAATAAACAAATGTCCCATTGAGTTCAATGGGCCTGACTCTCAAATAGCTCCTGCAGTAAAGGACATTCACAGCCCTCCCAATTTGCAGAAGGACGAGAACCTATAGAGAAAATGAAGGGTACGGATGCACCATAATGTTATGCAGAGCCCAACAGTGTGCTGCAGACAATGTTAAAAGCAAGAGCACTTGCAGGGGGGAGGGAGCAAATAAGGACCCCTCTACCGTCTGGCAGAATCTCGTGGTGGGTCCGTCTTCTGCCGATTCTGCAAATTCAGTCCACGGCAGTTTCTCCTGGGTGCAGAAAGCGAAGGGCATGGCTGGGGAAAGGGCATAAAAAGACATGAGCGCCAGCTTTGCTCTGGTTAGAACAAAACAAGTTTTTAAACTGGCCAGGAAGCCTGTAAATATTGACTGAGTGCCTCTCTGGCACCCACGCAATCCCCCCCCCCGCCAAGATGGGAACCTAAAGCAGGGGAGGTGGGCATGGACTTTGCAGGGTTACATTCCTTAAAATCAAGGCCAGGTATTTGCGAAACAGCCTTCCGTTTTATTTCAAAACTCACAGAAAATATTACAACGAATTTCAGAGGAATGCTGCGGTGTGGGCCTTAGGTCAGGTCGTTTCCCCCCTCCCCCCATGAAGGCTTGTTGCATTCCCTCTGCTGCGCCAATCAGTATCTGCCTCTCTCTACCTCTGTCTGTCTGTCTGTCTGTCTGTCTGTCTTTCTTATTATCATCTATCTCTATCAATCCATCCATTCATTCATTCGACTCAGATGCTGCCCGTCTTGCCTACATGACTCTAGGCAGTTTTACAAACGGAGTGAAAACAGCAACGTAAAACAACGAAGTATTTTTTCCCGTCTTTGGTGGCTTGACGGTCTTTCGAAGAGAAATTGCTGAAGACCCACACCTGTCGTTCTCCCAGAGTGATGCTGTCACTTGGATGCAGGGCGGAGTGACGGGAAGCCAAGCCCTTCCCATCCGCAAATGCTGCCCAAATCCAGCCCCACCCAGCCCACCGCCCCTCCCAATCACTGCCCCGACTCTGTCCCTGAGAATGGAGGAGGGGGAACTTCAAGAAGACATACTGGGGGTCTCTCTCTCATCCTGGTCAGTCACCCCTCTTCTCCAGAAGGAGTCGCGTCCGTCTCCCACCGGGCTCTCGGGGGTCCAGGCAGGACCTGAGAGGAGTTTTCAAGAGGGGCCTTTCGATCTAGCCAGCCTGAGCCTTTTCCCCCTCTGGCTTCTTCCTAGCTCTTCTGGTCCTGCCTCCTGCCTGGTCTTCTAGCTTTGCCTTCTGGGCGCCTCCTCCCTCGTCTTCCTCAACCAGGATGGCTTATGCCATCAATGAACAAATTTCCCCTCACAGGATTGTTCTGCAGCCCAATCAAACCTGCCCAACAAGGTTATTTCATGCCCACCCCCGCCCGCTTCCTCACGGACGCTAGCTCGGGGCAGTCCTCCCGTTCCAGATCTCTCCATGGGACCCACGTCTGTCTGGTTACTGAATTACTCTATAAATCCGATTCTTTGAGAGGGCAGAGGGTGAACAGGGACTTACTCCAAGCCTCTTGGAAACAGATCACATTTACTCCGCATACTTCAGCCACTTCCACAATCTCTTGTATGCGTCTGTGCAGCGCGGTTACCTAGGCAGAAGCAGCACCCCAGGTTAAAGCAACACAAGAGCGTTAATCAATCACTGTCACTCCCCTTCCCCCGTCTGGCTCAAAATCATAGGAAAATGGCAAGTGAGGAAAGGGGGGGTGGATTGTGAAGGAGGCTTTTTAGAGAGTTCCACACTTCAAAGCCTCTTAAAAGATGTCAAGGAGTATCTCTCCTCCTCCCGCCTTTTGGGAGAATAACAGCCAGCAGTTATTTGGAGAATAAGAATCCAAACCCAGCAAAAGGGTAGTGTGTCCCCCCCGTCCCCCCCCACCCTGATGCCAAAGGGTCCAACTGCTGCCAGGGACATCCTGGAATCACGAGTAAGGGCTTCCTTCGCCACTGGTTGGACAAGGGGGGCCCCCTGCATTTTGCTCCCTTCAAGCTGGTGCTCAGGGCCAGGATGGCATCCCAGGGGCCGTAGGACCCGGGACATCCCAAAATCACAAGCCCAGAGCGAAAATCTTGAGTAACGGCAAGGTGACCAAAAGGGAAGAGAAAAGAGGAGAGGTCTGTACTTCATCAACATGACTTTGGGATGATTTATTGTAAGGAAGGCGGTTGCATGATTTACAACAGTGTGATGGGCGGCCAAACTTGCTTTGTGGCCTTTTGAAGGAGGAGGCATCTTTTGTGGACGGTATCTGAGGACCTGTATCTGTCGTCTCGGTGCCCTAGAGCCAGAGGTGGGATTCAGCAGGTTCCCACCAGTTCTGGAGAACCGGTAGCGGGAAATTTGGAGTAGTTTGGAGAAGCGGCTCAATCCCACCTCTGACTGGAGATTTTACAGTCTCCTTCCCCTGCCACGCCCAGCAAGCCACGCGCACAGAACCTGTAGTAAAAAAAAAATGGAATCCCACCCCTGGAAAGGAGCCCACCCAAAACTCAGGCTGCCCCACCATCTCAACCCCCTCTTTCTCTGAACTTGTAAGGTGAGGAGGAGCAGGTGGCAGCTGCCTCCCTTGATAAAACATGCGGAGGGTGCAGCAAGGAGGAGCATTTCCACCCTCCTGGCTGCCACCACGCATGACTGTCCCCACCGAGCCCTCCGGGGTTTCCAGCTGTCCACGTGGGCTGGTTCCACCTCCTCCTTCCAGGGGCCGAGGGCCTCTGCGGATGAGCGATTCATGCGGAGGCGGCTGCGTTGGTCTCCTTGGCCCCACAACTCCGATACCTGCTCGGCGACCGGCGCGTCGGTGGCCAGAGGAATCTTGTTCTGGATCAGCCCCACTCGGACCAGGCGCGGCTGCCGCAGCTGCTCTGGTGCAGCTTCAAACTTGTGGCCCTGCAGCTCAAAGTCCCTCTCCGCAGCTGCCAAGAGAGCCTCCCTGGGCAGATCCAGCGGCCTGCAATAAGTTGGAAGGAAAGGAGGAAAGCCCCTCTGTTTTTTTTTTCTGCAATTACCTACCAAATAACAAAGGCATCTTGAGACTTTTTTTTTTAGATCCAAATGAAATGTGGAAAACGTATCATTGGGCGGAAGAGTAAAATACAATCCTCCTGTCTAAAATGCCAGGAAGATTTCCAATGGGACACACGAAAGGAACTTCTAAAAGTCTCCTCCCTTAAGCTTTGGGTGAGCCCTTTTTATTCACTTTGAAAACCACCACTGACTTTTGAGGCACAATTTCCAGGGGGGACCCAGCCAGAACCAACACATTGGCTTCCTTGTCTTTATTTTGAACGGATCTTACACCCAAAGTGAACTTGGCTATTCATGTGGGACCCCACCCCCACCTCGTTTCTTCCCAACCGCACCCTGGGACAAGCACTGGGGAGGGGCTGCAGGTGCGAGGAGCTGCGCCTTGAGCCAGCTGTGCGGGAAAGGGGAGGGGGCCAAGGAAGGGGGGGGAAACTCCACAGAGACCCCCCTTCCATCTCGGGGGGGAGATCAGGGCCGGCTGAGTCCAGCACCAGAAGCCCAGGAAGGAAAGGGGGGCTCGGGAGGGGCCTTTCCAGGGCTGCTGAAGCGGAGTGAGGAACCCCGGCGAGGGCTCCTGCAGGTGGGAGACCCTCCCCCGTTGGGGGCCCCCCAAACCCAGGCTGGGGCTGGAGCTGCCAGGGCCGGGGGGACCGGGGGGGACACCGGGGGCCGCTCCGCTCCTTCGCCCTTCGCGCCTGGCCCTCCTCCGAGCGCGCAACGCCCCTTCTCGCAGGGAGCCGCATTCCGGCCAGCCGCGCTCCGGGTCGGGCTGGCGAAGCAGCGGACGGAGCGAGCCGGGGCCAAGCGGTCTCTGGGCGGAAGGTCCTTCCAAGCCCCCCCACCTTCCCCGGGCGCACCTGACAGGCTCCCCGAAGAGGAGCCGCTTCGCCTCGGCCAGCTCAGCGGCGGGCAGGTGCCGCTCCAGGCAGCCCTCCAGCGAGTCCAGCCGCCCCGCCATCGCCCTCGCCCTCGCCGCCGCCGCTCTGCTCCTCTGCCTGGGCGGCGCGGCGGCTGTGCGCGGGGGGCGGCCGCCAGTTAACCATTAAGCCGGCCTGGCCGGCCGTTTAACCCGCGGAGCGTCTCCCGTCCCCGTCCCCCCCAACCCCACTGCCGCGGGCGCCGCGGGTCACGGAGGCTGCGGGACACGCGTGGGCAGCCCCCGCCCAGCCGCCGCTGCTCTCTTGGGGCTGCTCTCCAGGCGGGGAGACCGGATCCCACCGGGGCGGGCTGGCGCGGGACCCCGGGCCGAGCTCAGCGTCCAGCCTGGGGCAGGGTGGGTGGGTGGGACAGCCTGGGGCCGGGGAGGGTGTGTGTGGGGGGTTTCGTCCTCCCTGCCCTCCGAGACAGACACGTTTCCCGCCCCGCCAAGCCAAGCCTGCCCTTCCCCAAGGAGAAGGGGGGGTCCTCGGCCGGCTTCACTCCGCGCACACGGAGCCCCGGGGAGCGCTGGGTGGGAATCAGCCCTGGGGAGAGCGACTCCCCCCCCCTTGCAGGACAGAGCTTCCCACGCTCACCAGACACACGCACGCACGCACACACACACACACACACACACACACACACACACGTGTGTAGCCCGCCCGTGTGTGTATGTGCGTGGCGAAATTAGGCCGGGAGGGGCTGAAGCGGAGGCCGCTGATTTTGTTGTGCCCCCCAAAACCCAACTTTTAATTCGGAGGCCGGCCTGAAGTCGCATGGGGCCACCAAGAGACGCCCGAGGGCTGGGCAGGGCCAGGACTTTCAGGGCATTCCTCCTCAGCCATGGCAAACGGGGGTGGGTGGGATGACATCTGGGGACCAAGCAGCTGCCTCCCCGCCCCCTTGCTAAATGTCCAAGGCAGGGGTCTCCAACCTCGGCAACTTTAAGACTTGTGGACTTCAACTCCCAGAGTGGGTCCAACCCAGCCCCTCAGCCCCAGGACTCACCCGGCTTCCCTTTCGGCCCATTTCCCCAGGACTGGATGGGATCCTAAGCCTCAATTTGACTGAGGGTTGCACCGACTTTGTATTGTGGCAGCCCCTCAAATCCTGGAAGACCGCCATCATGTTCCCCCCACCCTCCTTTTCTCCAGACGGGCCCAAATCCTGCAACATCCTTCCGCTTGGATCCACCACGGACGTGTTTTTGTCTCCCGGCTTTTAATCGCCTTAGCTGCTCCTCCTTTGTGTGAGCGCAGCCAGTTGGGTCCAGGGGACCCCGCTTTGGAGGGTCTTGGCCTGTGTGGGTCGTGGCCCCAAGATGGCTTCCAGATCTGGCTGATTCTGCTGTGGGATTTGTGCTGGGGGGGCGGGGGGGGGGGCCTCCAGGAAAAGACTTGTTTTGGCTGTCCATCTCCTCAAGGACGTTGCCTGGCTGAACATTTGCTTTCTATTCTTAGTCTGAACTTCCACCCTCACCCCCGCCATGGCTTGTTTGCAAAGCTGTCTTGCCCAAACTCTGTACGTGCACAAGGAGCTGACTCCGGGGTGGCTTGGGTGAAGATTGGAAAGTTGATCCCAGGAAAGGAAAGAAGACTTGGGAAAAAAAAGGACTTTTGACAGCAGCTCAGCTCAATGGAGAAGGAAGCCCTTTTGCCTGCGGGGCGTTTCTTGGCATAACACAAAATTTCTCGAGTCCAAAATGCAATCCCTGCTCAGAAAGGCGCACAGCTAAACAGGCAGGATGCTCATAGGAAGAGCCACAGAAGGGTCAGCCCCCAAACTCTGCCCCGTGCACCTCAGAAACAGGTGGGAGGGGTGTCGATTGTACCATTGTAGAGCCACCATCTTCACAACCTGCAGATGCCCCTGGAAAGCGGATTCTCTTGCGGAACTTGGTGACAGCAAGAACAATTAGCCAGTGAAGGTCTTTAAGGAGAGATTGGTCAGTCCTTGGCCCAAAGAGATACAGGGTTTCCTACCTGAGACACAGGATCCAAGATCTTTCTCCAATCTGTTCTCCTGTATTCAGACAAGCTGGAAAGCATCATCCAGCTGATGGGTTGCAGCACATGGTGTCATGCTGAGTTTTGCTCTCAAATGGGATGGAAACGTTCAATCGTAGGTTTGTATTTTTGTGATAATTTGGGGAAAGGAAGTTAAGGGCATGGCAATTCCTTTGGTCCCTGTGCAATGCTGCTGTCTTCCGATTCCCTTTTAAAAAAATAAAATCCGGTATCCAAGTTGAATCTCCCTTCACCAGCCCAGTTCACCCTTCTTTGCGCTGTTTTCTTGACCGTAGAAAAGGAGAACAAATAACCTAAGGATCGGTTTGCCAGATGGGATGTTGTTAAGTGAATTATTGCAGTGGTTAAAATAGTAACATGGTTGTTAAGTGAATCTGGATTCCCCATTGATTTGGGTTGTCAGAAGGTTGCAAAAAGGGGATCGTAAATATGAACCGTTTGCCAAGCCTCTGAATTTTGAACCGGATTTCGATCACGTGACCAGTGGTCGTAAGTGTGAAAAACAGTCACAAGTCACTTTTTCAGTGCTGTTGCAACTTTGAACGAACTGTTGTAAGTTGAGGACTACCTGTATGCCTCCTGCCCTTCTATCACAAAGTAATCATTTAAAACTTTCCTAACCTCTTCATCCCTATTTAATCCCCCAGACCATCTTCTTTCAGAAAAAAGTCCATATATGGTTCCCAATCTTTTCAGAAAAATCTTATCTTTTTTTTTTTCTGATTAAATTGCTCAGCTTTCTACATTTCTGCAAGTTCAGTTAGTTTTGTCTCTAACTGTGTTTCATTGCATTTCAATGTATTTCACTGCTTTTCCAATTTTTGGGGCATACAATCATCTTACCACAGTTACCGTATAGAGTATTAACTTTCCACATTTCTTTTCTAATTCTATGCCCATGAAACTCAGGAGGGAGAATTCTGTTAAAAGTTACCAATTGTTGTGGATTGAAGGTTTTAAAAAAAGGCAACCGCTCCCAGAATCAGTCCGTGTCATTTTCTCAGGACAAGGTCAAAAAGGGCGCCTGTCTCTGACCTCTTCCAGAAGGCTTATTAATTATGCCCCGAAGAGGAAATACTTTCCTTTAGCCCAGGGAGCTTGTCAAATTCATGTGTTTTCAGAACTCTGTATGGCAACTAGTCAACAACAAAGGAGGCTAAAAACAGCTCAAAATAAATAGAAGCCAAATAAGCAACATTCCTGGAAGGAGCAGCCGGGGTTTGAGTGAATTAATGAGGGAGGAGAACTTCTCTGGCACAAGAGGGCCTCCTTGCCCGCATTTCCTGGGTCGGCGAAAGCCCTGGAGACAGCCGCTGTCCAGCCAACAAAGGCCGGTCAGGGAAGGCGGTTGGAGCTGATTCTCTGGCCAGGCTCAGCGGGCAGTGCAGGAAGACCAAGAAAAACCCGCCTCCTTTTTGCATTTTATGCTGGTCCCTTTCTGAAACGTGCTCTTAAGAGCTCGAAGCATTGTTAAGACCATTCCAGGGTCTCCGTTTCTGTGCCCCCCCCCCTCTGGGGGGAGGAGGTTTCGAAGTGTTTCTAGCAAGACTTCCAGGTTCTGGAACAGCTTTGCTCCGTAGGCTATCCGCCTGGTCAACTCGCACGGTTCGTTTCTCTCGCCGTGCGCGTGGATACATCTGAACTGGACCGTGTCGTTTCTCTGTGTCATATAATATAGTATTGATTGTGTATTTATTTATTTAGTCATGTTTCTGCATATTGGAGGTGGTGGAGGCCCTTGGAGAGCTGCATGCTGTGAAATTTCATTTTAATGTATGCCGATTAGCGTCCATTCCAAGTGGCCGTAAGGTTCTTTGAAGTCTCTAAATGGAGCAAAAGTCCGAGGGTGAGAAAGGATGTAGCCAAAGGGCACCAAACACGTTTCAAAGGCCAGAAAGCCATTCCCGAAGCCTTACGCAGCTCACTGAAGAATAGAACCCAGCACGTGAAAACGTTTAGCCCCGAGATGGACCTGGGAGCTGACCTGGCCCAGGGCAGCCAGTCCTCTTGGATGGCCTTGAGGACAGGTGCAGAAGGCCACCTGTCCACTCCTTAAGGTCAGTGACAGTTCTTGTACTGAGTTTCTTTCTTTCTTTCTCGTTTTTTGTAGAGCAGAACTGCCTCTCGGTAGGACAAAGGCTCTCCTCACTCTTCTTTCTTCTGGACTGCCTGGAGAGTTGACGGGACACACAGCTGTGGAGCATGGACGGAGGACGTCACCCAGGAGGGCGGCCAGCGAAGCCAACTTGTGCGAGGCATCCTGCCCAGAGTGGCGAGCATGAGATGGGTGAACTTCATGAAATGATAAAACAAAGGCATACGTAGTTACTTACTGGCCTATTTAAAGTATTTTATTTGGAGTCAGAGATGCAACGTTCTTAGGTGGAAAGAGCTTTTGCTTGTCATGTCACCGGAACAAGCAGGGAGCCATTTCTGGGAACCAGAAATCAATGGCGTTGCCAGCTATTAATCACCCATTCACCACCCATCCATCCATTGTGCCCTCTTTTCGGTGCTGTGTGTCGTCTCCGCCCCCACCGCACTCCCGTCTGCTTGGCAAGAGTGTGCTTGACTGACGGCCAAGCCTTCGATCCTCGGCTACTTCGCAGGGAAGAAAAGCCCCTTCAGCGCTGAGTCAGTGCTTAGCAGGCACTTTAATAGTTTTTAAAACTCTCACGAGTGCCAAAATAGAACAAGGGACGGATATCTCTCTAGCATATACAAAGTGGCTGATTCAAAGTCCAGTAAAAACATGATTTCATTACTAGTTTTCTTTTCATAAACTGGCTAGTTTTCCTCTGGGACTTGAGCGTGGGAAAACTAGCCAGCTCTGGAAAACAACAGTAAAAAAATTCTGAGCCTCCGATATGCTGGGTTGGTGATTGCTTTCTTGGTGGTGACAATCATCTTCCACTTCTTGTACATTGCCAGAGTTTGCAGCAATCCAACCAGCACACAAGTAAATAATTCAGCAGGATTCATTTACAGAAGAAACTTGTTTATATGCAATAATATAAAACATGATGCATGTATACAATACCCATGCAGCTCTTGCAACATAATAGCAAGCACAAGGAGCAGAAGCCAGAACCACCAGAACTCAGAAATCACAGAAGCTCTATATTTATATATACCAGTTACCCTAAGCCAGGCCCAGGCTCTGAGCTGTCTGACATGGCTCACAACAAGGTGCTGTTTCTTAGTCACCAAACAGTTCCCATTGGCTGACTTGTTGTTATGGCTATCCCAGCTCATAATCTCTTATATACTGACCTACATGTCCCTGTTAAATCTTAGATTTGGTCTAGTGTTGAAGGCACCAGACTGGAGAGCAGGAGGCGGAGTTTCCACTTTAGCCACGAAAGCTGGCTGGATGGCCTTGGGACAGTCCCTCTCTCTCGGCCCAGCCCACCTTACAAGGTGGTTTTTGTGGAGAAAATACCATTTTTCTCACAAAATAAGGCCGGGCCTTTTTTTTTTTTTTTTTTTTTGAGCCCTGAAAAAACAGCTAGGATGTCTTTTTGGGGTGAATTAATTCCCCCCGCCCCCGCGCACCAGCGCTGTCTCCAACAAAAGCGTCTGAGTCGCTCCCGCTTTTCCCTGTCCCGTAACAACAGGAAAAAACATTTTGGGGTACCTGGGAGCGCCGTGCGCTCCAATAACACCGGCAGCAGTGGCGGGAACCGTGAAAGTTACGGAGGCAGCTCCCCCACCTGAGAAGCGGCTAAAACGCTTCACGGTTCCCACCGCTGCTGCCACTGTTATTGGAGATGGCGCTGGTGAGAGGGACAGCTGCAGCTCGGCCTGGGCGCTTGGAATGCAGGAACGGGCTGCGCACCTGGACTTTTGCAAACTTGCAGAGCCTGAGGCTGGAGCAGCAGCAGAGACACTGGCTTGGCTCTTCTCACGCCCACCCAGCCGCTCGGGATTAAACCAAAATGCAGTGCACAGCGCTCCCAGGTACCTCAAAATGTTTTTTTCCCCTGTTGTTATGGGGACAGGGAAAAAGCGGGAGCGACTCAGACGCTGATGTTGGTACTGGTGAGAGAGGTGCCAGCACCGGTGGGAACCGTGGAAGCTACGGAGGCCTGAGAAGCGGCTGAAATGCTGCCGGACATCCACGCCAACACTGCCCACCTGCTGACCTGGGTAAGGGAGGCTGTTATGAGCGGCTGATGGTGAGGCGTAGCTTCCCACGGAGGACTCCTAATGGCAAGTTCCCCCCGACCGCCTCCCCCCCCCCCAATTTTGCATGTTTTAAACTAGGCCTAAATTTGGGGGGAGGGGCTTAATTTCATTTTATGCCTAGAAAACATGCTGGGTCTTCGTATTGGGGGGCCCGTATTGTTGGAGAAACACGGTAGGAGGAAAGGGGGTTGGATATGTATACCATCTTGAGCCATTTGTAAAAAAAAAAATAATAAAGGTAGAATACCAATGAATAAATTAAACATTCCTCTTGCACCCACAACAGAGTACAGTACAGGAATAGAATACAGGACACCTGGCTCAACAGCAGTAACTGTGAGAAGGATCTTGGAGTCCGAGTGGGCAAATCATTTATCTATGAGCCACTGCCGGCCATGTGTGGCAGCAGCCAAAAATGTTGCCAGCAGAGTCCTGTATCAACAGAGGGATAGAATCAAGATCACGTGTAAAGTTTTAGTTAGTACCCCTTTATAATGCCCTGGTAACGCCCTGGAATATGGTATCAAGTTTTGGTCGCCACAATATAAAAAAATACGTTGAGGCTAGAAAAAGTGCAGAGAAGAGCAACAAAGATGATTAGGGGACTGGGAGCTAAAACATATGAAGAAGGGTTGCAGGAATTGGACATGGCTAGTCGAGTGAAGAGAAGGACGAAGGACCAGGGGAGACGTAACACCACAGAGATTGTCCAGTACCTGAGGAGCTTCACAGAGAAGAGGAGGACAACCTAATCTCTGAAGCACCTGAGGGCAGGACAAGAAGCAACAAATGGAAATGATTCAAGAAGAGACACAACTTAGAATTTAGGAGAAATTTCCTGACAGTGAGAACAATTAAGCAGAGGAGGAATGTCTTGTCTCCAGAAATCGTGGGGGCTCCAACACTGGAGGTCTTTAAGAAGCGATTGAGGGTTGGAGCAGGCAGCCTCTGAGATCCCTTTCAACTCTGGTATTCTGTGGGAGGGCTTTGCTTCCCTTTCCATCACAGTCGATTTAGAACGACGTTTCTCAGCCTGGGCAGCTTTTAAGACGTGTGGGCTTTAATTCCCAGAACTCCCCAGCCAGCCCTGCTGGTTGCATGGCTGCACGCATTGCTGCAACACTTTTGCATTGCTGGCTGGAGAATTCTGGGAATTAAAGTCCACACGTCTTACAAGCTGCCAAGGTTGAGGGAGACGGTTGTATTTTATTTCTGTAAAAATATGTCAATGCATTCTTTGCTGAGGGATTTGATTACAGGGAGTATGCAAAGAATTGAGACCGTGGAGTCTGTTCACTCCTTCGAGAGCTTTGGCAGTCTGGACTCGAGGAATTCACACACACACACACCCCGAAGCCTCTTCCTCTGTTGCCCTTGCGGGGTCACCTGAGTCACCCACCAGGGTTGAGGCAAAGGCCGCCTGCCCTCATCACAGCTGTGCTGGCACAACGGTGGGCAGACTTAAAGATACTTGGCGCTTCCCTAAGTGCTTTCCATCCATCCTGGAGCTGGCAGAAAGTCACATTGGCATGAAATGTGGTGCCTCCCTTGCCAGCCCCTGCCCTTCCCTGGGCCTCGCGGTCACCATTGCCCCCTCCCCCCACCGATCCCCTTGCAGGCCAAGCTAAGCAAGGGGTTTGGGTTGAAGCCTCCAGGTTTATTCCCCTGCCCTGCCCTGAAGGGCACCAACTGGTAGGAAGCCACCCCCCAGTCCAAACCAGATGCTGGAGGGAGAGGAGGCTGGTGGCCGGGAGCTTCTGCAGCCCATTTTTTTCCCTGATAAATAAAACCTGAGGAAGCAGAAGGGTCCTTGGGCATCAGGTGGCATGTAAATTCAGGATCATAAAGGGAGCATAAACGCAGGAAGCTTGAGGGTGCCATTTAAGTGCTGTTTTTGCACCCCTACGCCCACAGAAACAAATGGAGCTTCTGAAGGATTCCACGGATAACCTCAAGTGCCCCGTGGGGGGAGGGGGCCACAGAGCAGCCCAATCAGGCCATTTAGGGCATCATCTTCTGCCCATCTCTGCTCCCCCCTCTCGGCTTGGCACTTCCTGCTTTGGGCACCCTCCAAGATGGCAGAACTCAGAAGAGTTCTGAACTCAGAAGAGAGGCTGCGGTCACCAGCTCCTCCTCCTCCTCCTCCTCCTCCTCCTCCTGGAGAGCCAGGAGCCAGGCCTAACCTTTGAGGACCCCACCAGCCAACTCAGGAGATGGTGCAGCCCTTGGCCTGTGAGCACTTCCACCAGAAGGCATCGCTTGGCAGGACCTGGCTGGCAGTCCACAGCCCAGCCCAGGGGCCTCTCTCTGGCAGTCCTGCCTCTCTGGGCCGGCCGAGGCCCATTGTTCCCTGGGACACACACCTGCTCATTGTTTTCCCAGCTTGGGACAAAACAGCCAGTTCTGTGGGGCCAAAGGCTTCCTGCTGCCTCTCGTTTCTTGTACGTACCGCTCACCTCACCAGCTCCAGCTCCTCTCTCAGCATCTCAGTCCTGGACTGCTTGCTTCCTCCAGCCTGTGTCCCAAAGCTGTCGTGTCCGAGCAGAGCCATATATACCCCTCCAAAGGTCTGCTAAAGCCCAGTGCCACATGTAGGCCGTTGAAGGAGGCACTTCTCATGCGCAGACCCAGCTTTGTCCGGTTCCAGGTCCCTGGAACCTGTGCACAGAAGCAGCCAACTTCTCAAAGACCCTGGCATCCCCAAGGTCTGTTATGGCCTGCCCTTTCCACATGCCCCCTCATAGGAGGGGCTGCTCTCTGCTTCTTGAAGGCAGGGACAGTTGAGGTGCCCTCCTCCCACCCTCAACCCATTGCATGTGCTCTCCGTGTTTTGAAGCTCTGGCCAAAGAGCTTTCCACCTTAAGCCCCCTCAACCTCTCCTCAAGCATCCCTGGAGGCTTTCAAGAAGAGACTGGACTGCCCTCTGTCAGAAATGGTGTAGGGTCTCCTGCTTGGGTGCTGGTGGGAGGGGGGGGGTTGGACTAGATGACCTCCAAGGTCCCTTCCAACTCTGTCAATCTGTAATCTGCAGTGCTTCCTTTGGGTGTAGTGACAGGCCCAGCTCAGGTTCACAAGGGTTAGGGGGGCAGTGCCGCCTTCTTCCCTTCCAGGGGCTGGTCACACCCATTGCATCCTGGAAGCACCAGTTGGCCCATGACTAGAGTTTAGCGCTGGTCCTCCCTGAGCCCCTGCAGTCTCCCAAGGACCAGCGGATCAACTCTCAGGCCTGAAACGGGCATCTTCAGGGGCCAGTGGAGGTGTCACAATGGAGGGAGGGATGGACAGACAGACAGACAGAGGGAGGGAGGGAAAGTTTGCAGGGAGTCCCACAGGCCAACCTCTGGGGAAATCTTTTGGCACCCTTAATTTCACACATGGGCGCACTTTCCCGTCCGGTTCTGCGTGATGCAATTTGTGTGTGTTCCCACTGTCTAAAACTGAACAAGGGAAAAAATGAAAAAGCAAGCGAGGGGTTGTTGCTTCGCAGCCAGATCCTCCCAATCCTCTTTTGGTCCCTTCTTTCTGATTTCGGAGCTCTTGTGGTCAGAAATGTAGGAATCCAAATTTAGCAAGACTTCGAAAAGCTTTTCACCAACACAACTGGCCAAACTTCCCCTTGAAATCCTGTTTGCAGGTCCGCCATTTCCTCGCCACAGAGACCCGCTCAAGTCTGGATTGCTGGCAGCAAATTTGGGGTAAAAAAAAACATGGACAAATAGAGAAAAAAGGAATAAGGTGAACCTGCAGGAGGATTATGGCTACTCCTTCTTAGCACAAGGGGGAAAGGGGCTTGTTAAAACCAAGGTGGAAATGGATACATCAGCACACACACACACACACACACACACACACACACACACCGAAATTCCCTCCCCTGCCTGATCTCCAGTGAGGTCCTGACAAGCCGAGAGTGTGACAAGAGGGAGTTTTGGCGCCCATCAAATATTCTCCTTCCACTAAAGCAGGGGTGTCCAACCTTGGCAACTTTAAGACTTGTGGACTTCAACTCCCAGAATTCCTCAGCCAGCTTTGCTGGCTGAGGAATTCTGGGAATTGAAGTCCACAAGTCTTAAAGTTGCCAAGGTTGGACACCCCTGCACTAAAGGAAACTCCCACTGTAGCAGGAGAGTTTAACTGAGAAGGAACGCGGCCTCTTCTTGGAGGCCAGAGTGCGGCGTTTAGGCAGACCTTCGCAGCCTGGCCCTGAGGGTAGTTGCACCTCCAGGTGGGCAGCCCTTCCAGCCAGGGAGGGGGTGCTTCAGGACCCTTCAGGGCCCAGCAAGCGCCGGGATAGGAGAAAGGCTGAAACGGTCTTGTGGGGGCTGGCAAATGGCAAGCAGCAGGGATAAACGGCCCCCACCACTGCAGAGACGTCCCTGGGAGGCACAGTGACCGGCAGAGGCTGTGGGGAAAAAGGATGGAAGGTTGATCAAAGCCCCAGTTCCCCCTTTCCCAGAGTTAAAACTTGGGACAGCTGCATTCTTTGGAGTCAGCCATTAATCTACCAAGACAAAGTCTCTATTTCGTGTGACGATTCCATGCAGGAATTTCCCAGGCAAATCGGGGGGAATCAGAGCTGCAGCTACTTAAGCAGAGATTCGGAGTAGGTGCAGGTTGGAATCCGTGAGTTCAGCTCCAGAACGTATTTGCCTCGATGGATCTGAGATATCCAAAGAGTGATAGCTGCTGTTTCTGCATATTCGTTTTAAATCTGATTGTTTTATGTTCAGGGGGTGTGAAGCAGCCGTTACAGAAGCATCAGGAATAGAGATGAGGATCAGATGATTGTCTAACATTATGTGACGTGTTTTGTTTGGTATGTCAATTCAAACAGGCTCCGGGATGAACTCCCAGGGGAATGGCAGGATAGAAGCAGGACGATCCGCAATTAAACAAAACCCACAGCCTAATTGGAAGCTTATTGAGTAATAATGTCAGTGTCAACTTTGAATGGAACCTGGCAGAAGACATTGTTGTATTCCTCAATTGCCACACAGAGGGGGGAGGGGAATGGAGGATGAAATACATTGCTAGATAAAACACAGAATTTTCTCGTGGGAACCAAGGTCATCTCTACAGATGGTAGATAAGATGGGGAGGAGTGCCTGGATTAACCAATTAACCTAATTGGCCAACCAAACCTGTGACTTTGGGGAAGGGAGTCCTCTTTTAATTATACTGAAACCATGGGAAACATGTAGAGTTGATTTTCCACTTGATCGTGCCAATATGATGCACCCAATAAAGAGGTTCTTAGGGGAAGACCTCTGCCTCAGATTCTGATTTGCTTGGGTTCATTAGTTGCGATCGTGATAGTCAGCTTGCATCTTCATTTTCTTTCTAGCTTGCTGCCAGCTGCCATGGAAACGGTGGGAGGGGGAAGCATCGGGTATTTGGAAGGGGAGGCATGAAGGTGAAAGTGGAATCTCTGAGATACAGTGGGGAGGCCCGGACTCAGAGAGGCCAGCTTGGGTTGTTTAACATCTTCAAGGCCAACTGTCCTGGGATTGGCATGCAAAAGGAGGACAGGTGCACCGGGCCAGAGTCTTTCCCAAAACATCTTCCTGGTTGATGATTGGCTGGTTGGCTACTAGGAGGTGGGCTCTGGATTAGTTTCCATGTGTTGCTTTGCACATGTTCTGCTTCAGACCTTGCCTGACTTTTTGCTGCAGTTAGCTGTTTCCTATGGAGTCAAGGCTTTTCTTTCCCGGGGATTGATCGGAGGCAGCCCTGACATTAGGCAAGATCTCCTTCAATGGTCAACCCAAAGACTGCAGTCTATCCTGAGGACTGAGCATCTATATGTCCAGCCATGAGAGCGAACTGGAGGAGACCAGGCTTCCATGCAGGTCCCCTCCCAGACTGCGCCATGTCGGAGATGAAGCGGAATGGCTGGAGGAGCTGGACATTGACCTGACCTCTCAGGCCCGGATGGTTGTTGGGTATGGAGCAATAAGAGTAATGACCCTTGGGGGTAACTTCTATATGAGGAAGTCAAGGTTCCCATAGGAGGGAATGGAGTGAGAGGGACAGAGACCCCCTCTTGAGGTGGACCTGCAGGGTGCCATGCTGAGCCCTGCCCTGTACCTGTAGGAAGAGGCTACCGAGAATTTGCGCTCAGGCTCCTCAAACTGCCCCAAGTCAAGCCAGGGATGGAGCTGCCACAGGAGCGGTCACAGCGGCCGTCGCACCTGCTCTGCCCGGACCAGTGCCAGCCCCAGCGGTGCCACCAGCAGCAGCTCCTGCTGCACAAGCCCCTCCACCTCAGAGGTGCCAGGCCTCGAAGGTCCTGGCCTTGGGAGTGAAGTACAGGAGACCCCAAGCAACTCAGGTTCCTTCTAGTGCAAGTCTGCAAGACTGTGCGGCTGAATTGGGGCTGGAGGCAGCCTGCGTGAGATGTGTAACCGGGTGCAACAACCGAATGGACGGTCTCCCTCCATAGTAATGCCCCCCCCCGGCTGCGGAACTACGACCACTTTATGGCAGCGATTCACCAACATTTCAAGGACCCACTGGCAGACCTGAGTGAAGACCCTCACCCAAGGTCGGTGGTTGTTGGCTGCATACACCCAGAAGTTCTGAGAGTTGGCATGCCGGCTAGCCACATGGCCTGATTGATCGCTTCAAAGATGGCCTCAACAATGACATCCACCACACCTGCATCTCGCGTGGGGTTGCACGTACCCCCACAATGTTGGAAAGTGCTGGTGGACAAAGTAAAGGTCAGCCTAGCCCAAGACAGACACCGTGGTGGCTGCAGGTGCCGTAAATCCTCCCCTCCTGGGCATAAGGAACCCCTAAACGCAGTGAAGGATGAATCCAGGCCCAGACTGGGACCCACAGCATGGGGTCAAGTGCGGAAAGGAGGGGCGCTGAGCTGCAGGATGCCGATCCACCAAGTCCACCTCAAAGCAGTGGTGACCCAGGCAGAGAAGACAGCTTTGAGAACCTGTCAGACATCTCTACAAGGGGTGGAGGCCGTTGAGTTCGCCCCTCCTGATTATGAGGGGCTGGGAGCTCCGACCAGCCCAGGTGAGAGTGAAGCTGATGAGCCCCTGGTAAGTCGACCCTTCCTACCCACAACCATTCTGGTGGAACTGGTGGTATCAGTTCCTACCAAGGGGAGGAAGTTGCCTCTACCGAACTCAGGTTGCACCAGGTGCGCGGTTAGCCCTGAAGGGTAGAAAAGTTGGGGTTTTAAAGGCAAGCAGCTGGAGGTGCCCACAGCTTTTTGCCAACCGGATGGGGCAGTAGCAGGTGTGTGTGTGTGTGTGTGTGTGTTGCTGGCTCATTTTATAACTGAGCCAGTGGAAATGGGAATGGGAAAGCCCGAAGAGACCCTGAGTTTTATAGCCGCAGGGGGGATGGAGAGACCCCTCCTGCTTGGATGGCCTTGAGGATCCGGCATAAGGCGGCCAAAGAAAGGGAAGAAAAGAAGGAAATTGGCTTTAAATCAAAGAGGGTGTAAATTCCCAGAGCGAAATGCAGCATTTTCTCCCACGAAGTGCAGCTCACGCCAAAGAGCCCGTCCTTTGCAAGCCAAGTCACTGACGGGAGGTATAGAAGAAGGGCCGCCCAGCCTTGTCGTCAGCGAAATCATCTTTAGCTGCCCAAGATGGCTCTCAAGGATAAATACAGCCGCCACGGATGCATCGGGTGTCATTGTGGAGAATGTGCAGGCCTCTCACTTTGGAAAACCAGCTGCCTCTGAAGAAGGACTGAGCAGGTTGGCCTTCTCGGCGGCCACCTCTCAGGAGCCTGGACTCCATTGGGCCCTTCCGCCAACCGAGTTCCCTTCATGGCTTCAGCAGAAGGCGAAGGCCGAGCTTCCATCTGGGGTAGCTGGCTGGCTGATTTAAGCAGCTGGCCCCCCCACTCTTTTGAATGTAGAGTGAAGCGCCCGGAGGTTCTGCTTTATCCGCTTTATCTCCTCTTTGCACTCGCAGCCGCCTCTCTTATCAGGACTCCGCAGCCGGGCAGTTGGTGGGGAAGCACCCTCTGGGTGCCACTTATTCCTCCTGAAAGAGCTTCGTGGGCCCAGCCCCTCCTCAACCCAGGGCAGGCGTCCCTCTGGGGGCCCCAGGCTGGAGAGAAGGGGCCCCTTTGCCAAGTCCTTAGTCACCCTTACTCGGGCACTGCAATTCCTTTCATCAGCCGTTTTATGGTGCCTTCCATCAAGGCGTCTCTTCCTTTATGGCTGCTGCTTTTGTGGATTATTGCTATTGCATCTGCGATCCTTTGGGGGGGGGGGTATGAAATGCGTGTCCGGAGAATGCATTCTTCCTCTGTCACCCAACCTCGCTCCCGTTTCCTGCCAGACCAGCCAACCATCCCCAAGACGCGCGTTTTTCATGGGTGTCACCGAGGTTCCCCTTTGCTTTAGCTTGGAAAAGCGACCCTGGTGGTGAGGAGGGGGGTGGGTGTCGCCATTTGGTGAGACAGTCAGGGGCTGGGAGGGAGGGAGGGAGGAGTGAGGGAAGTGGGGCAGGCTCATCGCTTCTTCCACCGGCCTCCTAGCCTGATGCTTCAGCCTGGAGCACTTCCTGAGGTCAGCCCCCCTTCCACGCCTGGTATTTTCCCACACTGGGGGATGCCTGTGGATCCCAAGTTCATTGGCCCAGAGCTGGCCTTGACCTGCGCATTCTTCTTCTTCTTCTTCTTCTTCTTCTTCTTCTTCTTCTTCTTCTTCTTCTTCTTCTTCTTCTTCTTCTTCTTCTTCTTCTTCTTCTTCTCCTTCTCCTTCTCCTTCTCCTCCTTCTCCTTCTCCTCCTTCTTCTTCTTCTTCTTCTTCTTCTTCCTCCTCTTCCTCTCCCTCTCCCTCCTCTTCTTCTCCTCCTCCTCCTCCTTCTCCTTCTTCTTCTTTGGGATGAGGAAGGAATTCTCCCTTCCAGCTGGGAAAGCAGCTCTGTAGCGAGCTGGGAGAGAAATTGCTGGGAAGGACAGTGGGACAGAATCGGTCTCCTCTTCTCGGCAGCCCCCGTGGCTCTGGCTCCTCTGCTGGGCGGGGGCTGCTCTGCCAGGCTGGCTTGGCTTTAAGCACAGAAGCCTGAAGGGTCACCTGAGGGATCGTGATGGGGGTGGGTGGGCTGCAGTCCTTCTTGCCTTTGATCCTTCAAGCTCCCCACCCTCCGCCATCCAGGCATGTTACCTTGCCAGAGCTGGGCAGCCAGAAAGGAGGGAGGGGAGAGGAGCTTTCGTATCACTTGATTTTTTTTGAATTTCAGATTTGTGTAGGGGAAGGCCATACCCTTCCAGAAGGTGCCAAGGAGCAGCACAAGGCTACTGTTAATGGTGGGCTTCTGCTTGCACGGGACACAAGGCCATTGTGGGCTGGGCACCTCTTCCTCTCCATGCGGACTACTGCCCACTGAAAGATTTTCATGCCCTTGTCAGAATCTGATTTGGGGGAGGGGGGAGGACGAGCAGCTGACAGGAAGTGGGAGTGTGGTTCCATTGGCTGCGGAGGAAACTGGGGAAGGGCAAAGGCCAGCTAGACTGAGCAGGAGAGAGGTAAAACAGGGGAGAGGGAATTCGGAGGAAGACCCAGCCCCACCCCCCCTCTTCATCCTAGGGCACGCAGGGAGGAACGGAAAAGGGAGCAACATGAGTTGTGTGGCTTATGGGGGGAGGAAAGGGCCTCGATCCCCTTCACTAGCTGCAGCTGGGAACATAATTTACAAAGGGAAGCTGCACACAGCAAAGTAGTTGAGAGCAAATCGTGAATTATCTGGTATCGTAGAGGCTGGGTTCCTGGCTTCTTCCCAACTGTGTGTGTTTTGCTGAGCTTTCAAGTCTGCAATTCCTTCTCCTTCCCTTCAAGTTAATGACTGCAGCGTGTTTTGTGTGGATTTTTATTTACAGTTTGCATGTACTTTGTTTTCGGACTGAATTTCCTCCACTTAAAGACTGTTCTTGGGAGAGTTTTTTCTTCAGCTGAAGGTAACTTGGATATCGGGGGGCAAAGTTGGAGGTATTAAATGGACACCTCTTGCTTATTTGACTGTGTTGCCTTTGTGCCACGCCCCTTTGGGTCATCACACAGATGTTGAGCAACAGTTGCCTTTGGCTTCTTGGGATCCCTGCCAAGCTATGGCTTTGAAGAGGCCCAACGGGCTCTCTCACCCTCTCCTCGCCCCAAGCAATCTCCGCGTGAGTGGTCTCCAGAGAGAGCAGGTTTCAACCCCCATCATCCCTAGTTAACATGGCTGGTGATTATGGGAACTGTAGTGCAATATATCTGGAGATTAACTATTTGGGGACAGATGCTCAGGAAAGCAACCGGTGTCCCAAGTTTCAACTTCATGTGGGATAGGATTTTCCCTTTGCACCCCTCCAAGCTACAGTTTCGGGGAGGCCTGCACAATGTACGGCCCCCAAACTAGGTGCAGTCTGTCAAGCCCCCATGCTCACTGGGGTTCTTGGAAATCCCATCAACCCGCCGCTGCCACTGTTGCCACCACTGCCTTGAAAGGCCTCGTGCCAAGGGCCTCCATGTCCTGCAGCCTTCACTGGCCCTTGGCTCCATCACAGCTACCCTGCCACTGCCCACAATAGTAGCCATGCCCGCTACTCCTTGGCAGCTCACAATTCTTTCTAATTGTTCAGCCTGGCCTTTCCTCTCTGGGCAGCGAGGAAGCAGGGGCCTATGGGGACATTTTCAATTAAAATGGCAGGACTGACAGGTCACCTTTTCATGGCTGAAGGTCTGTTTTATGCTTCTGCAGAAAAGTGTAATATTTAGTTAGAAAAAAATTCGAGAGAAAGCAGAAAAGACTCAGGAGAAGAAGCATCCTGTCAGGTGGCAGGTTTAGCAAACCCAGCAGCAAGAAAAAACCTGGGAAGATGGATTTGGGTCCTCAGGGATCCTGAGAGACAACAACCCCCCCACCCCACCATCACATCCTGGTTGCAGAAGACCCTTCTTCCGTCTCCCAACAGCCACGGCCTTCAAGCGGCTCCTGCTGCCTGGCGGGGGTTCCCTCCTCTCTTCTCCGTATCAGCCCCTTCCCACTCCGCCCCTGGACTGGACCTGAGCAAGAGTCCCAACAGGGAGGAAGCTTTGCTCTCCCCCCACCACCACTTGAGCGGCCTCTGGGCCCCCAAATCCCCAGTAGAAGGAAAGGAGCCGGACAGCAAGGAGTTTGCACTGAAGAAGGCTCTACTTTTGTGTTCTTACACAAACAGCGGCATTTACACAATGATGTTTGGGGCTTTCGGCCAGGCAGCCAGATGGACTCAGTGGGCACTAGTCAGCCTTCCCTCCCTCCTGCAGCAAAACGTGCCGTTTCCTTGCCCTTTTGATTCTCCAAGTGCATCTGGACTGTGGCAAAATTGGGCCACCGACTGGTATGATCACTGTGGGCTGTTGCCCCTCCCTCATCCTCCAAGACCCCTTTAAGCATCCATGAAGTATGTAGGGAACTCCTTGCTTGCTGGGCCTCCACCTGCAAAGGTTCTTGCCTGGTTCTGGTGCCTTCTCCCTCTTCTCCCCTAACCCTTCAGAAGGATTCCCGCCGTTAGTTGCAGCCCAGGAAGATTCAGCCCTACCATCTTCAGGATGCCTTTGAGGCTCCCAACGAAGCCTCCACATTGCCGTAAAACCCATGAACCCCAAGAGGCTCTTGGCTAAGGGGCTCCATTTTTCTGGAGCTCCCCATTTTTGCAGGAAACTACAAGGTGTCCATTCACTTCTCCGGCTAGTCCATTTTGGCTTGGGGTCCATTCCATGCAGATGCTTTGCCCCCCAGAACCGCCCCCGTGGATGCTGCTGAAGTCTCTGCTGGAGGAGAAGTTGAGCGAATAGTTGCTGATCTGTATGGTGATGTTTTCGGTCTCCCCGTCATGAGCAGAAGTCCTCCGGCTGGCAGTGGCGGATCTGAAGCCCTGCTTCCTGCACAGGATGTACCGCTGGATGATCTTCCTGAAGGTGCAGCGGAACTCCCGGATCTGGTAGGCGTAGATCAGGGGGTTCACCATGGAGTTGGCGTGGGATAAGATAATGGCCAGGTACATGACCCCGGGGGGAGGGTCTTTGCAAGTGGGGCAGAAGAGGGTGAAGCAATTGATCAGGTGTAATGGGAGCCAGCAGATGGCAAACATCCCAACAATGAAGGCCAGAGACTTCGCTGCGTGGACCTCTTTCTGCAGGATGTATCGGGATCGTTCTCCATGCATCATCTTGTTTTCCATCTGCTTGAGCTGCTGCCGGGCCGTCATGAAGATCTTCAAGTAGATCCCAAACATCAGGAGGAGAGGAACCAGCACACATGCAAAGAAGTTGTAGTAGACCATGTAATCCATGGTGACCACAGTCGCAAAGAAGCAATGCACCATATTGCTGCTGCAGTTGGTTCTATTCTCACCTGGCCCATTGTCTTCCAGAGGCTTCTTGTGCCAGCCCAGCATTGGCGTCAGGCCAATAATGAAGGATAAGAACCAACAGATGGCTATGACTCCCTTGGCACGTGAGCTGGTCACGAGAGCATTGTACCTGGAAGAAGAGCAGAGAAAGGCAAGGCGTGAAACCCCATCTACACGGGATCAATGGGTAGAATCTGTCCAGATTCCAGCTTCTTCTTGCTGCAGAATCACTCCATCGCAACAGGAGAGAGCTGGGATCTGGAGCTGTGGGGTGTGGCCAGCGCTGTGTGGACTGACTGACAGTGGGATTCAATCCGGATCTCCAGCCATGCCTGGTCTTTCCCTCAGTTCCAATTAGATCCTTCATGAGAGATAGATAGAGCCTTGGTGGCGCAGTGGTTAGAGTGCAGTACTGCAGGCTACTTCTGCTGCCTGCCAGCTGCCTGCAATTGGGCAGTTCAATTCTCACTGGCTCAAGGTTGACTCAGCCCTCCATCCTTCCGAGGTGGGTAAAATGGGGACCCAGATTGTTGGGGCAATATGCTGACTCTGTAAACTGCTTTGAGGGGGCTGTAAAGAGGTATATAAGTGTTATTGCTATTGCTAGGTGAGAACTGAATCCTACACTTGAGAACCTTAAAAAAAAAAAAACAAGCTTTGAGGGACTTCTGGTTTGAAGGGCTTTGGCGACAGACAGGAATCCGCGGTCATGCGCGGTTTCTGCCTGGGCTCGCCGCTGGAGCGTCCCGAGCTGGCTGGTTTTGGAGCTAAGCCACCCCGTAGAGGTGGTAAAGAGGGGGGAGACCGCCAACAGGGTCGAGGAGAGCCGCATCTCTCCTCCTCAGCTGGCCATTACTCCCTTTCCCGAAGGCGGTAGGAGCGGTGGTCAGAAATGGCCACCTCAAAGAAGAACTCAACCGGAAAAGAACGTGCAGGAGGAAGATAAGAAGTGAAAGTTTTGGCTGACCGGGTTAAGTTGAAAAAGCAACAACTAAGGTACCCTGGAATTTAAATTTTACCAAAAATAACTTCGCTCCCAAAGAAGAGTCGGAAGCAGCGAAGGAAAGTGAAAAGGGAAAGGTTTGGCTTTTTTTTCCCTTCTCTCTCCTTCCTTACAATGACAACTAAGAGACCTAAATAAGAAATCGGAAAAATCCGCTTTGGCATCAATAGGCAAAGCTGAAAATATAACTAAATGCCAAAGGGACAATAAAGATTTCTGGACATTAAATTCTTTTCTTCTATAAGCAGGAAGGGGGAGAAAAAGAACAAGGGCAGGATCTGGAAGAGGGTGGAGACTGCCTGGACTTCAAAAGAATCTAAAGTAAAATTTCAATAAGACTTCTAAAAGATACATTTTAACTGAAACTTTGCAACTAAATAGTAACCCCAGGAAGAGAAAGTGAAAAAAAAAGAAAGTGTAAAAAGAAACAGCTTGCGTATATTTGGATTGCTTGGTGACTTTTGGGTTTTTGGTTATTATATTTGAATGACTAAAACCAATTGGGTGGTTGTTTAAAATTTTTACAATGGCATCACTTCTGGATGAATTGAAAATGGAACTTTAAAAGTACAAAGAAGATGCACAAGAAGGGAAGGATTCTTTTGGCTTCGTTTTTCAATTCTTAGAAATGGAGATCTGGAACTATTAGAAACAACAAGAAAAGACTGCAAAACAAGAAGACTGGGACAAAGAAGAAGCCATCTTTAATGAACAAGTAACTCTATGTGGGGAAGAAAAAGGAAAGGGGGGAAAGAGGATGGAGAATTTAAGATTTAAAAAAACAACCAAAGAAAAGAAAAATAGTTCGAAAAATAAGTGTAATATTGGAAAGCAACAGAAGAGGGGAATACAGAAGATAGAAATAGAAGTAGAGAGACAAAGGGGTAAAAAGGGGAGAGAGAAGAAGAGAGGGAAAAAGGAAAGGAAAAGAAGTTACAAAGGTCCGGAGCAAGATATAAAGAAACAGGACCTATTTAGAGATAATGGGTGAAAATCTAACTGAAAAAGGGATTCTGTAAAGGTACATAAGATTGTATTGTTATATTTGTAATAGAAATAACTTTAGAAAATTGGAAACAACATATGATTAGAACGAGGGATAAAATAGTTAGTGTAATTTAGTGAAATGTTTGTGAATAAAATAAATAAAATAGAATAAATGAGAGAATTGAATTGGGAGGGAACGGGTACATTTATATTAGTCAATGTTTTATAAAATATAAGTGAAGGTGGGGGAATTAACTATGGAAAGTTTGTGATTGTTCCCATAGAAGTATGATATTTAATTGAAAAGTAACATGAAGAATGTTAAGATTTTAATGAATATTAATATTAATGATAGAGTTGAATTGGAATGGAATGTTGTTTTAATTATATTATACATTTATAATTTTTTCTTTTTTTAAGAATACAGTGTATAATTTAAGAATGTACCAAGCAGAATCCAAATGGAAGTTATGTATTATATTGAGTGTTATAATTTTAGGGGAAAGATATAAAGGCGTCATACTCCAATCAGTAACTACAGGAGAAATTTTGTTTAATGAGAAATGATAATAGACAATAGAAACAGGACAGACAAAAAATATAAATATAATGATTTGAACTGAGATGAAATAAATAAAATTAAATTGAGAAAATTAAAAGAGGGGAGAAGCTATGTAGAAAATGTAAAATAGTAATAAGATATGGAATAGAATATAAAAATGAGCATGAACCTGACTTTGTGTCTGTACGAAGAAATGTAACCCGGGATTATGCTGCTTTCAAAAAAGATGTTTTACTTGTATTTCTTTTCTTTTTGTGAAAACTCAAATAAAATTTACAAAAAAACCCCAAAAATACAAGCTTTGTTAAGTTCATCCTAAAAGGATCCTCTATCAACAGGAAGCCAGGGATTTGTGATTCTATCCACACTGTAAATAAACTGGGGATTTGTTCACTGCAGAGTTCCCCAAAAAATTCTGGAAACTTAACCTCAGAATGGTGAGGGTGCCTGTTGCAGACTTCATTCACACGGCTGCGGTTCCCAGCCCTGAAGGTGAGGCCATTTTAAGGCGGAGGGAATCTCCTTCTGGGACTTGGTAGACAGACTTGGCACAGCCAGAATCCCTTCCCAGCTGTAAGGGGTGCAGGGCCTGGGGGCAGGATCAATGCCCCCCGCCCGTCGACACTATCAGTGGAGTGGAGGGGAAACCCAACATTGCCCCAGTGCACATGCAGACGCAAATACAACCAAGTCCCCTAAAATCAAGTTTCAGGTGGCATTTGTTGTAATGAAGATGAGGATCGTGTGAATTGATGCTTGACATAAAACAGGAACCAACGACACGAGGAGCTTGATTCTGCCCGTGCTGATTATATATTCTTTTCCCTTTAAAAAGAGAATTCTAATCAACCCTGGATTCTAATCAACTCCCTGTTCCAGCTGGAACTACCTGGCGCTCCGCAAAAGGGCCGAGGGACCTCGGAGGTTGCCTGCTCCAGAGGTCAGCGGGGAGGCTCAACAAGGGAAGGGTGTCCTTGTCCCAAAAGACAGCTTACAACTATTATAAATTGATTAAAAAAAAGAAGAACACATTCAGGGTCACTGGGGTCCTCGTTTTATTTGGACAAGCCCAGAGCGGCCTTTGCCAGGCGGGGTCATCTTTGCCCTGATCCGTTGGTTGGTGGCCCTGCCAGCTGCCTTCTGAGGTCCATCCTCCTTTGCTGCCCATGGCAGGCCAAAGGCAGAAGCCTCCACAAGGGCTGAGAAGAGACAAGGAGCCCCTTCTGGGGAATATACAATCGGTGACCGGATGTAGGCTTATTTTCCCAGACAAACCATGGCTGACTCCTCTAATCGAGGCCCTGGGAAGGGAAGGGAAGCTATCTTGCTGTCTGTCTTTGTGCACGTCCTACCTTGGGGCCTGGATGATTCTTGATCACACGGCCTCTGACCTATGCAAGAGACGAAGCCAATGGGTTCGTTCTGCTTCCTGAGGTTGGGGGCTGCTGGTCCGCCCCATCTTCTCAAATTGAGGGGGGCAAACTGAGCACCTCCACATTTGGAGGTGCTGTGGAAGAACCGGCAATTGTTTGCTAAAGACACTGCTTTAAAAAAACAAAACAAAACAGAGTTTCCGGAAAAGTGACTTTTAGAGGATCAATCTTGATGTTGGATATAACATGAATAATGTTCACAAGCTTATGTGCCCGATGAACACCTGGTGCCTCCTGGGTGTGAAGCATTCAGTGCCACGTTCTCTGTTTGAAAACCCTTTATAAGGAGGACTCCGCTTTCCATTTTCCTGGAGTTGGAGAAGAAGAAGAAGAAGGGGAACCCAGATGGCTTCTCTGCCCCCCACCCCAACTGGTGAACCGTTCCTGAGCCAAGAATCCTTGGCATGAAGGAGCCTCACTGGGAAGCCAGGGGACCCGCCAGTTCCCCCACCCCGTTGCTGGCCGAGATGCAGTCTACACAGGCTGTGCCGCCAGCCCATCTTCCTGCCTTTGAAAGGTCCCAAGAGGCTCTCGGAGAATTCTCTCCTGCAATCCCTGGGAGCAGATCTGCTGGGAGGCAGGCCATTTGAGAGGCCCTCGAGCAGCCTGGGTGTGTGTGTGTGTGTGTGTGTGTGGTAATGGAAGACAATCCCTCCCGGGCTCATAAAGAGAAGTCAAAGGGGGATTTCTAAGAGCCACGTTCATGAAAGATTGAACGTGACAATAATCTGCTCGAGTGGATTCAGGAAACTGTGATAAGCCAAGGAGGAAATCAACCGGAGAGGGAAGATAAGATAAATCTCCCAAATGAAATAAATAAATGAAAATAAAAGTGGTCCCTGTCGAATTACGTTTGGTGGGCAGTTTTGCAAAAAGGAGCCCGAGGAGAGCCCATTGCTGGGAGTTCGGAGGCAACTGCACAGTTTTGTGGGGTGAAGCCCCCCAAAAGACAATAAAAGGAGAGTTTGAAAAAGGGAAGGATCAAAGGCTGCAGAGGTGGGGTCTGCCATTCAGGTCAGCTCTTAAAGAAAGAGCACCCCATATGGAGTAACCTTTATTACAACCAAAAGCAGTGCTATTGCTATTCCTTTACAAAAACAACAAGAAATTCTTAATGTCCATTTCCATTGAAGAACTTGGCACCCCTCTCTGCTAAATTTAGTTCTGCTATTTTCAACCTATTTACCTGTGCTAATAATGTGGGTTTTTTAAAAAAAATTCTTTTGTCTTCTTAGGATACTAGTAATCCCACTGTACTTGCGCCATCTGCAAATTTATTAAGCATTCCTGTTTTTGTTCACCTGAATCATTATTATAGAATCGTGAAAAACAAAAGTTTTAGGTCTGATATTTGCACCTCA
This sequence comes from Pseudonaja textilis, assembly GCF_049901715.1. Taxonomy (NCBI): domain Eukaryota; kingdom Metazoa; phylum Chordata; class Lepidosauria; order Squamata; family Elapidae; genus Pseudonaja; species Pseudonaja textilis. The sequence continues at coordinate 11,412,343 of NC_142004.1, forward strand.
CTCAAATCTGATTCTCTGGTAAATTTTTATCCAATGATATATCAGCTTAATTTTCATCCCATCCAACTTCGTTGTTTTTAATGTTTTAATTGGTTGAGTTTTATAGTTTCTAAAATTATTGTATGATTTTTAATTTTTGATTAGGAGTAGCCCAGAGTTGGTTGAAACTATCTAATGGTGGCTATCTAAATGCTTTAAATAAATAAACTCACCATTAACTAATCTGCGACCAGAATGTCATGGCACTTGTCAGACACTCCACCTCAGGAGCATCAAACTTAACTTCATTGAGGGCCACATTACGGTTGTGTTTGGCAGCCAGGGTGTGGGGTGTGGGTGGCCGTGGGCCTGACCATGGTGGGCATTTGACACACAAGCTCAAGATGCATTTTTTTCCCTTTCTAGACAAAATGAGGTTTACTTTCTGGCACAAATAGTCTCAATTCCACAATGTAGAGATTAAAAACATGTAGATTCCCCAACAGCTATGGGTCTTGCCTCTTTTGCATAGGAGCAGAGCCATAAATGAACTGACAATCTCTCCAGATGTCTCTAAAAACTGTCTGTCCAACAGTCAATCAATCTTTGTTACTACCTCTGACATAGCCCTAGAGGAGGAGTTAATATTAGTAATAATTTACAAATTTGATATACCACCCAATTCCCAATGACCCTGGGTGGCTCACAACCATTAAAAAAATTGCAGATAAATCGATCACAGGTAAAAGATGAAGAGAAAAGATGACAAATTCAGCGATACGAAGGGATTCACCCTCTCTCATCGAAGACCTGGGTGAAGAGCCAGATGTTTTTGGCTCTTCTGAACAACAGCCAACCAGATCTTGGAGGGTACGTAGTTCTAGTTGGCAGATGCTGCTAAAGACTAGGTGAAGAAGCGGCTGCCTCCTTCGGCACTCTGCCAGCCAGAAGGGGCCGTGGAAATTGATTCTAGTGACTTTCTATTTAGAAAAGGTTTTGAAAGATGATATAAACACCTTTCTGTATTGTGCCCTGGTCAGTTTGGACACAACTGTATTTATGTCATTATGCTGCCGCCAAATGATTTAGACACTATCTTGGAGCAGAGAAAAAAAGAACAAACGTTAAATGAATCAAATGTGAAAAATTAGATCAAATTTCAGCAGGCAGAGTCTCAAGGTTTGGATACAATACTTATCTCAGAAGTTCAAAGCTTAGCATCTGGCTCTCCTTATCTGGATTTAGAAGCTGTGCAGAGTTGAGCTCGGTTAATATTTGGGTGGAAATATGGGGCGGGGGGGGGGAAATAACCCAGTCTTGGGGGGTACCTAGTTCTGGTTGGCAGATGCTGCTAAAAAGAAGGCGAAGAAGGAAGGGGCTGCCTCCTGCAGCACCCTGGCAGCCAGATGGGGCTGTGGTGGAAGGCCCCGCGAGCCCCCTCCCTCCAGCAGCCCCTTTTAGCCGGCAGAGGCCCTTTGATATTTCCAGGCCAGCCCTGTGGGACAGATCTAAGCATCCTGCAGGCCTTGACTTCGATTGCCCTGCTCTACCTCAGTCAAATTAGATTAAATCTGCAGCGTTTCATTGAGGCTGTTATAGGCTGGTCTCCTAATCTGCTTCCCGATTTCAGATCTTTCTAATCTGTTGATGTCAGATTGGTAGCTCCCCATAGATTCCTTTCTCTCTCTTTAGCTCTCTCTCACCTCATAATTTGTCCAGGTTTTCAGAAAAAAGAAAATTTTTCAACAGCTAGTTTATTCTTTGCAGACTGAAACTCAGATATTCCCTGCCTCAAGCTTCAATTCCGCCCCTTGGTTCTTTTTCCACCCCTTTCCCCAATTGCCCTAGCTCAGGGGTTCCCAACCTGGGGTGCCCACACCCCCTGAGGGTGCGAGACAATATTCCAGGGAGTGCAAGAAAAGTCCAGGTAAATAATAGGGTATTGGCTATACGTTGGCATTTTTATTTATTATGCAATGGATTAACTTTGTTTTCATTTTAGAGTTAAGTATCGTTATTTAGTGGCCGTCACATACATAGCTGAAAAGATTCAATCCTACCATATATTTTAACGCATTCAGTAGTTCCTAAAGTCTAAATTTCAGGGGGTGTGAGGTTCGAGTGAAATTTCTTTAGGGGTGCGAGGCGAAAAAAAGGTTGGGAACCACTGGCCTAGTGGAAAGCACTTATCTCTGTGTTAGTGAAAACTGGAGCAAAAAAAGGATTTGGGTGCCTATTTTGTTGTTGTGGTTGTGGTTAAATGCTCACAGCATTTAATTGCCCCCATTAAGGAACAAATATTTTGATTCTTTTCATTTGCATATATCTAAAGAGCCACAGTGGCACAGTGGTCAGAAGGTAGTACTGCAGGCTACTTCTGCTGACTGCCGGCTGCCAGACATTTGGCAGTTCGAATCTCACCAAGCTCAAGGTTGACTCAGCCTTCCGTCCTTCCAAGGTCTCATAATGAGGACTCAGATTGTCGGGGCAAGATGCTGACTTGGTAAACTGCTTAGAGAGGGCTGTATAAGTCTAAATGCTATTGCTTATTGCTGTTCTAAATGTCTTTCTCCAACTGTCGCTCATTCCTACCCAGAGAGTTCCAGAAACTCTTGAACAAACAGCTTTCTAGATTCACCTTTGTGCAATTCTAACCCAGGTTTTGAGCTGAAATCGCTTGGGGCCCCTTTTAAGGCCTGTGCAAGAGGGAAGGCGTTGACGGTTGTCTGTGCGGTCACTCAACCTTGGCACCCTGTTGGGAGTCTTCCTGGCTAGGAAGCTGGGGCTCTTTATTTTAGGATGGTGCTATTACTTGCATAACAGACCCCCAGAAGGAAGCGCTGGGAGATGGTTGCTTTCTCCTGGGCAGTTTTGCTGTGGGGTGGACTCCTGGAACTGGGGCCCCTGTCCTTTAGCCTCTGGGGCAGCTGATTCAGGGACAAGGGTGGAGATGTCACAAGATGCAGCGAACACCTGCGTGGTTTCTCAATGTCCAGGAAAGAAGTGCTCTGCGTGTTTCGAAGGAGGCTCCCTGACGACAATGACAGGCACCTGGGCACAGGCCCTGCTAGACCACAATCTTGGGATTCTGCAGAGAAGCCCCTCCTGAGGGTGCAGCATTCAATAACTGAGGGGCAGCCACAGAGAAGAGGGGGTGGGGGGGGGGTCAACTTATTTTCCAAAGCACCAGAAGGTACACAAGGAGAGAAGCAACCTGGGATTACGGAGGAATTTCCTAACAGTGAGGACAATTAACCAGCGGAACTGCTGGCCACCAGAAGTTGTGGGGGCTCCATTGCTGGAGGCTTTGAAATGAAATGATTCAGGGTCTCCTGCTTCAGAAGGGGGGGGCTGGACTAGAAGACCTCCAAGGTCCCTTCCAACTCTGTTATTCAGTTCTGCGCCTTTGGCATATTTACCTGAGAGGGATACGGATAGCAATAATCCGATCGATGGCAATGGCCAGGAGGCTGAAGATGGAGCTCTGGGTCAGCACCAGGACAAAGCAGGCGATGAAGAGGCAGCCGTAAAAGTAGGCGCAGAAGCCGGTGCTGATGGTGATGGCGAAGGGGATGGCCAGGACCCCCACGGCGATGTCAGCTACCGCCAGGGAAGCCACAAAGTAGTTGGTGACGTTCTGCAGGTTGCTGTTGAGATGCACGGCCCAACAGACCAGGATGTTCCCAAAGACGGCCAGAAGGGCAATGACCAGCTCAAAGGCTATGTAGATGACGTCGGTAAGGAAATTCTTGTCCCCAGGCGCTAGCATGGTGAGGGCGGCTCAAAGCAGGGGCTGGCCACCCCTGTGTCCATAGCTGCAGGCCTCTTTGGGCTGCGATGGCAGAGAGGAGGGGGCAGCCTTCGGGAGGCCAAGGCTGGGCCAGACTCCGGGCGGTGCAGAAAACGCATGCAGCCGATTCATTCTCCAGGGTAGCTGCTCAACTCCTGTTCCCGCCCAAGTCTCCCCGGGCCATTTCTGGCCTCCCTGCAGGGACAGCAGCTCTTCCTGTTTCCTCTGAGACGGAGAAGGTGCGGAGGATATTCCGTGGGACACTCTGCGTGGGGGAGGAGGAGGAGGAGGAGGAGGAGGAGGGAGAGAAAAAGACGGTGAGATGCAAGCCAAGCGGCCTCCTTCAATGGAGCAGCAGCCTCCACTCAGGGCCCCCCTGAGCTTCCAGACTGGTAGAAGAGCTCATGGTTTATTCTTTAGTATTTTCCTTTACCTTTCATTCGGGAGTTCAGGTGGTTCCCACACCCCTCTTCCCCATGACACCCCCGTGAGGAAAGTGGGGACGGGAGAAGAGGGCTTGGGCAGGGGTCTCCCATTCCTAGACCAGCGCCTATTGGGCTGTATTTTTCTAAGCCTTACAGGGCCTCCAAGGGGAGGGTCTTGACCTCCACAGCCCCTTCCTCTGTCTGACTCCAACTCCTCCTCCCCCACCCCCCATTACCCCCACAAAAGCCCAGATGCTGTTAAGTGGCGGCGGCGGCAGAAGTTTGAGTCGGGATCCTCTCAGGCCACAGACAAGTGTGGGCAAACGGCTCCCGTTGCCTCAGGAGGTGCCCAAAAGGCCTTTAAGAAGCACTGCTCTGTGTGGTGATGAATGGTGAGACCTGCCACGAAGCCATCGGATGGCCTCCAAATCATTTATGCTTTGCAGAAAACCTCTGGAATCCACGCCAAATTAAAACCCGGTGAAGCTACACCTCAAAACCTTGCTGGAAGCATCTCCATTGGTTTAGGAGGGTCTCCTCCATCGCCTGGGGCGGCTGTGATGCCCTTCGGAAGGGACTGGTGGGCCGAGATATGGCCAGACCTCCCTATAGCCAAATTTGTGAGCAAATTTGTGTGTACAGCACACTTCCAAAGTTGGCTTGGGGAGACTTCTGGAGCTGCCCTTCCAGCAGAAGATCTGTACTTTAAAAAGAAAATGGTGCATGCTCTGAAGATGTGTTTTTATATACATAATTTATGCCTACTTACTCTATCAAGCTTCTATTTTTTCCTGGTTTATTTTGTCAGGAAATGGCTAGAAACTCAAGTCTAAGACTGAGAATCTTATCCAGGCATTGATGAGACCTTTTGAAACACACACACACACACACACACACAGAGTTGCTCAGAAACCTGGCTCTTGCACCCAGGACCAATTTCTTCCTGGCTGGGGAAGAATCCCACCCGCTTCAAGTCCCTGCTCCAGAGACACGCAAATCTCCCTCTTCGCCTCCTATTTCTTCCGGGAGTTATTTATAAAAAGGAAGACAGGAGAGAAGGACCTAAAACTGAAAAGCAATTTTCAAGCCCCCCCCTGCTCCCCCCAGCCCTTTCTTGAAGCACATTCCTGATCTAGAGTCCGCATTGGGCTGGAGTCAAAAGGCTGCTGTCCTGGGAAGACGGTGGTCTCATTCCTCGTGGTCAGCTCAGCCTTCCTCGTCCGGGACAGTGCTGGGAAACGCCAGAGGAGGCATGAGATGCCCCAATAAAGTAAGCTACTCAGTCTGATGCAATGGAAGTATTGTTGTTGAGACTCCTTTATTATCTGTGGATCAAAAGAGGCCTCGGAAGTAAATTTGCATCATTTTTGGCTGCAGGATGTAATGAAATAATAAAAGATGGATATTCTCCATGAAAACATTGGGGGACACCCACTACAGCAGCTGCGTTCTTCACTTATTACAAGGAGTCCAACTGTGGTTTTGTGGTGGCACAGTATGGAGTAGCAACCACGGTCCCAAGGCCGAAGATGGCTGGATTTCCCATGCTCCTTATTCTTACGGGATTTCAACAGGAGGAGGAGGAGGAGGAGGAGGAGGAGGAGGAGGAGGAGGAGGAGGAGGAGGAGGAGGAGGAGGAGGAGGAGGAGGAGGAGGGCTTAGACCAAACGACAACGTGATGGACCGGCCCTTGGAAGAAGGATGCTCTTTTCACAGGCTTACACCTCACCGGCTCCGAGCAAAGATGTGTTACGTGGGAAGGGTTGCACCTCAATCCACAGAAGAGCTGCTTTTGACTGGAAGGAGACTAAATATGTCCCTAAGGAGCCCAAGGGCTCTTCTCAAGCGTTTACCCCCATCTGAAGAAGCTCTTGCTGAGTAGCTCTCACCATTCACAACCCTTCCTTGGTGGGCAACCCAAACCTGCTTCCAGATGGCTTCACAGTGTGGAGGAGGAGGAGATCTTACAAAATTATCTAATGTGTTTTTTTTTTCTCATTGATCCCTTTTGGGAAGAGAAAGAGATGGATTTCCTGTCAATCATTTTAGCCAATGTAAGCAAATGTAGCAGTCATTTGGAAGACAAGCTGGAGAAATCAATCTATCTGCATTGATAGAGGGACAATTTCAGGCCACACCCACACTGGGGACGTGGGAGTCACCTTGTTTGTCTGTGGTGGCTGTTGGATCTCATCAATATGTCACCTGTCTCCCTGGCAGGAAACAGAGAGAGCGCTCTCCTCGGTGGTCCTGTTTTCCCTCACCAATGGGCTTTGGCCAACACAGGTGAAGATGGTGCCGATAGGTGCCGGAAAGAGCAGTCCTTGGGCGCCTGCAGCCTGACAATTTGAAGGGTTGGGAAGAATCCTCTGGACAGTATGGCTGGCCTTGAGATTAGTGCTTCTCAACGTTGGCAATATTAAGATACCTGGACTTCAACTTCCAGAATTCCCCAGTCGCCATGTTGCCTGGGGAATTCTGGGAGTTGAAGTCCACACATCTTAACGTGGCCCAGATTGAAAAACACAAATGTAAAAGGCCAGTCATACTGTCCCAAGGACTCTTTTTGGTCCCCATGGGATGCAGTGAACGCAAAAATGTTCCTTGTTAATGGCCACGAGGAAGCCGTCGGGAAGTCAGCATGGTTACATGAGCTCCTCCAACCAGCAATGCCATCATTGCCATCATTGAGTAGCCTGGTGAAATTCTGACAATCACTTGAGAACTGCATCGCTTGGCAGTTCCAGCCCTCATTGCCATCGTGAACTGGAGACGACCTGTAGGGCAACATGGACTCAGCCGAGCCTCCCCTAACTGCCTCAGACTGCAAAGGAGCTTTTCAAAGCTAAGCCCTCTTTTCTCTTCTTGGATTAGAAGGTCATTGGTAAGTAGACAGAACAATTTTGGGGAAATAGAAGTTTACATCTTTAGCATCTGTATAAATGATGACAGAAATGTTCTCGTAAAATCTGCATTCCTGCACAGCTGCTCAGCTCTCCTACAGCTTCCATCTTAAATCTTCTAGGGGAGCCCAACCTCATTCGGAGAGTCACATCTGGGTAATGGCTGAAGGAATCTGAACTACAAACTAGGAGTCCAAGTTCTCCTCAGGGAATTCACGTCGCTGGAGGACTTTGGGCCGGTCCCTCTCGGCTCTCAAACAGGGAAACCACTTCAAAAACCTTGCCAAGAACACAGCAAGGGTTCATCCAGGCAGGTCCCAGGGGTCAACGCTGACTCGCAGGTGCACAGGCTGTACACACGAGCACCCCTTCCTCCCACCCAGGAATCTAAATGCTCTCCCAAAGGCTACCAGGTCCATTGTGGAAGGAGGGAGGTGAACATTCACAGTCCTCTGATAGGGCAGCCAAAAACAGCCCTTCTGGAGCAAAGCGTGGACCGAGAGTCACTCACGGTTTGCAAGGGCATGAAAGGTGGCAAGGCGAGCCAGGGTAGTAGTGAAGCCACAATTTTATCATAATATCGGTGTGCTGATAAAAATAATAGTGGTCATGGAAACAGAACATAAACATTCTCATTTCCTTTGCTACTAATTGAATTTCTAATCTATCTTGCCTATTTGGTCTGTTTTCAATAATAAGAGGAAATTAAGTATTAATATCCAACGATTTCCCTGATGGTTGCTTGAAGGAGGCCCTGCACCCCTTCCCCCATGCTCCGTGGGTGCTTGGCAGGGTCTCCTGGGGAGGGTCTCCCCCTCCCCCTGGCCCCAAAACAGACCCTTGGGGGCCAGAGATCTCTTTCTGCTGCCCTCTCTTCCCTCCAGGAAGGCCGACCAAAGAGTCTTTCCCAACTCTGGCAGCTTCAACTCCCGTGGCTGCGGCTGGTGGAACCAGTTGAAGGCCACATCTTACCAAGACTGAGAAGCATCCTCAGCTCTGCAAGTGGTCCTCGACTGATGGCCACCATTGGAACCAGAATTTCCATTGTTAAGCAAAGTGGTTGTTAAGTGAATCATGCAGCTGTTAAGTAAATCTGGCTCCTCCCCTTGACTTGCCCCCCCCAGAAGCCAGCTGAGGAGGTCATAAATGGTGGATCGCATGATCCTGAGATACGGCAACCGTCATAAATACAGGCCGGTTGCCAAGCGCCTGAATTCTGATCCTGTGTCTGTTGGGATGCTGCAAAGAGTTGCCAGTGCAGAAAGCGGATGCCACTTTTTTCATTGCTGCTGCGGCTTTGAACAGCTGCTAAACAAATGGTCGCAAAACCCCCGACTTCCTTTCTTTCTTGGGGTTCTTTTCCTTCTCCTCAAGATCCTGCCCAAGGGCAGCCATGAGGGGGCTCAGACCCCGCGGCAGGCTGGGCCTCAGCACTCGGAACAGCTGCCCTTTCTTCTCATGAAGGCCTTTGGAGGACCAACTCAGCCACCAGGGAGGGAAGGGCAGTTCTGCTGCGCAGGGAAAGGCTCCCATGCAGGAGGCACCTGTCCCTCTGGGTGGCCTGAGCAGGCCGGGGAATATCCCTGCCCTGCTAACAGAAAACAGAGGAGAGCCACCTGTGTGCGGACCTGAACTGTGTTGGGCAGGAAATGCACAGGTTGCCTTCCAAAAGTAGGTCGAACCCCTATTTGACCAACCTTTCAGCTGCCTAACTAGAGGCTTAGGTGGCCCTTCCCAAAGGCTCCAGGATTTCTGAAGGGCCCCACCCCACCCCCAGAGCTTATCCAACAGAGCCTCCTTGGGCTTCCCATCCCTGCGGTGTGGCTGGAGGCCTGGAAGGTTCTCCCTCGGCCGCTTTTCTTCAGGACATGGGACAGCTCCAAAGAGCCTCTCGCCTGATGGGAGCCACATCTCCACCTGAGCTAACTTTAGGTTCTTCCTGTGTAGGGAGGAGACGGTGCTCCTCTCCACGCCCCACAGTCCAGGCTGTGGAAGTGGCCCCCTGACTACATGGGAAGCGGGGAGACACAACCTGTCCATCTTCCTCTGCGACCTCGACGGAGATCAGAAGATGCTCAGAGAAGCCAGAGATACGGGACACCTGCTCAATTTTGGTGCAGCATCCCTCACTATCCCTACTGGGGCAAGGAGGGGGTCTGCAAGGCCACCACTAAGACCCTGGCAAGGCAAACTTGCACCTCACCCGGGACATCACACACCCCTCCCCTTTCCCATGAACCGCCCAAAGAAGCCAGCTGCTGCCTAGATGCCAGATTCCTGGTTGGCTCGTTCCTCTTAGCACTTTCAATGCGGTTTCCCAGCTAGCTTTACACTCTGAGTTGGGCGTTCATACCCCGCCCCCAACACAGAGCAGCCCTGGCAGTTCAGGGGAAGGGGCACCGCAAGTGGACCAGGCTTGGCACCAACCCACCTCCTCACCCAGCGGATTCTTTAGGTTTCCCTGTTTGTGCGGGGAAACCCGTGGAGGGGGAAGTGCGCGCACGGCCCTCCTTGGTGAAGAGGCGCAGAGGCTGGGTGACAGGTGGGCTGAGCATGGAGCCCGTGCAGAAGTTGGGAGCGCCCAGTGAGTGGCATTGGAAGCAGTTCTTCCCTTGGGGCTGCGACTTTTGTACAGGTAGCCCTCGAGGGATGGGCGGTTGCTTCACACCTGGGGCTCTGGGCAACTGAACAGGATCGTGGCGGTTTACAGGCTCCGCAGTCACAGCCCTGCGATTGTGCATTATTTTGGGTTTTTTTTTGCAGAAAACTACCATTTGGTCCCTCCCATTGCAATCAGTGGACTTCCTTAACGACCACAGCAGTGTTTGCTTAGCAAACATGGCATTGGCTTTATGACCAACAGGTACATTTAATGACCACTACAAGAACATTATCATATCAGGACCGACCCATTTAACAACTGGCGTGACTTATAACCGTAATGCTAGGCTCAGTTACAGTTGTAAGTCGAGGACTACTTATAGAAGAACATGAGCTAGCGTTCCTGAAGAGTGTCTTTGTTCAAGGGGAGTGAATACAGAGGGTACTCAGACGATGCCCCGTGGTGTATCTTCACCAGGGCCAGCTGAGTGATGCCGTGGAGGTCCTGTCTTGGGGCCGGGAGGGGTCTGGATGGGGAACAATGCTTCAGTTGGCCTTTAGGATCGCTTGTCCTGGGTGGGGCTGCACTGTGTGCAATTGGGGCGTCTTCCTGGACTCTCCTGCTCAAGGAGCAGATGGCAGCCGCGTCCAGGGGGTCCTTTTCACTACTGCTGGGTCTTTTGAGCCGGTTCCTGGAGCCTTCACACCTTAGCCCCCACCCCAACCCCAACTGGATTCCACTGAATGCAGTGCACTACATGGGGCTGCCCATGAAGACTATTCAGAAACTTCAAAGGGGTGCAAAAGATCAGACCTGCCTCTATCCTGCTGGACTTCTGCAGGGACGGGGGTGGTGGTGGCGAACCTTGGCTTTGTCATCAAACCTGCAGCCCTGAGAGCACGGCTGGGCGAGCGTTTGAGCTGGTTGTGTTTTGAATTATCAGTTGAGTCTTTACTCTGCTTTTGCCTTGTTAGCCCACCCAGAGCCAAGAAAGCAAATCCATGAATAAATACCGCCTAGATCAACAGCCTGGGTGGATCCTCCTCCAAATGCCCGGAGCGCACAAGCAGCGCATTTCTTTGCAGGATGTGCGAGCAACGCAGCTGTTGCTGTCCCGGAGCTTTAAAGGGCTCGGGAGCAACTCCCAACATCTCACAGCGGCCGAGTCTTGTCAAGCCACAACAAGCCGCAAGCACATTTTTGTAGCTGGAGAAGCAGCCGGAAAGTCCCCCTTTCGGAACTGACCCTTTCAGGGCCCAAAGGGAGCCCAGCCTCATTTCCATACATGACCACCTTGGCTGGGACCAGGAAGAGTAGCTGAGGGAAGGCTCGGAAACCTCCGACCCCACCGGCCGCCCTGAATCTGCCAATCCCAGCCCTGCACAACGCACCAAACGCACCCCGCCTGCAAGCTGCTTTGCCTGCGGCTCTTCTTCAGCTCTTTAGCCAGGAGCCCCATGCGAGCGGGTGCCGAGGAAAGAAAAGGGCGGGGCTGTTGCCTCACCAGCCAATAGCAGCACTCCGAGAATCTTCCCCTAAACGCATAAAAGAGGGACCTACTGCTAGACTCCAAAAGCCCAGGAGCAGCCCAGGGAGGCTGGCCTGTCGCCCGCTGCTTGCAAGGCCACCCGGGGCTCCTCCTGGAAGTCCCCTTGCTCTCCAGCATGTGCCACAAACTGAAGCAGGTTACCGGGAGGTTAGCCAGGTTAAGGAGCCTCTGTGGCGCAGTGGTTAAAGTGCAGTACTGCAAGTTCCTTCTGCAGCCAGCTGCCTGCAATTTGGCAGATCGAATCCCACCAGGCTCAAGGTGGACTCGGCCTTCCATGCTTCTGAGGTGGGTAAAATGAGGACCCAGATTGTTGGGGGAAAGAGGCTGACTCTGTAAATCGCTTAGAGAGGGCTGTAAAAGCACCGTGGAGCTGTATATAAGTCTAAGTGCTATTGCTATTGTCCTTCCTTCCTTCCTTCCTTCCTTCCTTCCTTCCCCCCTCCCTCCTTCTTTAACTCTGCCCACTGCCAGCAGTTCTATCCTGACAGACTCCAGGTTGACTCAGCCTTCCATCCTTCTGAGGTGGGTAAAATGAGGACTCAGATTGTTGGGGGCAACAGGCTTAGAGAGGGCTGTAAAACACCATGAAACGGTGTATATATAAGTCTAAGTGCTATTGCTATTGCTATTTGTGTCTCTACCTTAGTTGAGCCTTTTAAGTACTACAGAAGCCATGACAACAAAGACACGACCTTGGCAAGAATACCACCCCCCTTCCATAAAAACCATGGCTTCAGTGGGGCAACCAACCTTCTATAACTGTGGGGTGGGGGCAATAGTGCCCCAAGGCTGAAAGAGAGCAAGGAGGCTGGAGGCAGGGAGGACAACCTTGTGGGCAGGACAAGGGTCCCCTAGCTCATGATGGTCCCTAGCCTCTCCCGGTATTTGCCAGTCCTATACCAGGGAGCAGTAAAAGGAGGACTTGGGTGCCCTGGTCTTGCAGGGCAGTTCGATCCAAGAGGTTGTCCCAGATCCCCAGTCCTGAATCTGTTGCTACAGATGGCCTGGCCCCCTCCCACAAAAATAGTGACGAGCTTCCCGCCCCTCCCACTGCTGCTGAATGTGAGGCTGGACTTCAACTGGACAATTTGTCTGCAATGCTGAGATGCCGAAGAGCCCAGGGTGCCAGCCTCCAAAGCTGCAAACTTGGAGGTTCAGCTTATGAGCAGCTCCCCAGGACGGGAGCTACCCTGTGGGTAAGATGGGTGGCCAATAAATTTAAATAAGAAAGGAAGGAAGGAAGGAAGGAAGGAAGGAAGGAAGGGAAGGAAGGAAGGAAGGAAGGAAGGAAGGAAGGAAGGAAAAAAAAAGAAAGAAAGAAAGAAGGAAGGAAGGAAGGAAGGAAGGAAGGAAGGAAGGAAAGAAAGAGAAAGGAAAGGAAGGAAGGAAGGAAGGAAGGAAGGAAGGAAGGAAGGAAGGAAGGAAGGAAGGAAAGAAAGAAAAAAAGAAAGAAAGAAAGAAAGAAAGAAAGGAAAGGAAAGGAAAGGAAGGAAGGAAGGAAAGAAAGAAAGAAAGAAAGAAAGAAGGAAGGAAGGAAGGAAGGAAGGAAGGAAGGAAGGAAGGAAGGAAGGAAAGAAAGAAAGAAAAAGAAAGAAAGAAAGAAAGAAAGAAAGAAAGAAAGAAAGAAAGAAAGAAAGAAAGAAAGAAAGAAAGAAAGACCCCTTTCAGGTCCTCAGGGCTGGGCTGCCCTTCTGCCACGCTCAGGTTGGAAACAACCCCCCCCCCTCTTTTTGAAACTATCTTCCAGGTGGTCTCCCCAAAAACCCCTGGATGGGAGAAAGAGGCTTTTTTAAGGGGAGGGGAGAAGGGATCTTGGTTGCTGACCTGGAACTTTTTGGCAATCATTTTCTGCTTTGGCAAAGAATCCGGCTGTTAAACTGGGCCAAATATGTTTCCAGCTGCTGCTGCTGCTGCTGGTTATTTATTGGGTTCAGTTCTTGTTCTAATCCTGGACATATTTTACAGGAAAGCAATAATTGCACAAAAACTGGAGCCTTGTTTAACGTTGTTGGGTGGCACGTTTTTCTTGGGAGGGTGTTTTGTCTAACGGACAAAAAGGCCGAATCACTGGAATGCCGGTTCAACCGCGTTTCGGGAGCTGGGCTATTTGAGGGCTTGTTTCGGTTTTTGTAGGTTTCCTTTTCGCGGTGGGGGCCGTGGGGCTCCGCAGCAAAAAGGAACTTTGGCGGGGGGGCAGAAGCTGAGATAGGTGCCCTGGCTGCCCTGGGGCTCAACTCTATCAGCAAGGTAAATTAGCCACAGTTAAAGCACCCAGGTGAGAGCCGGAAGAGGGCCCACCTGGGGCACCAACACCAAAGGAAGCGTCCCGGGTGGGGGCGCCTGCCCTCGGCTTCATGCAGGGAAGGGAGCCTCCATCTCTCTGGGCGACTGGGACCCCTCAAGCCCTCCATGTCCACACGGCCATCTCCCCCCCCACCCGCCCTGCAGCCACACTTCGCAGGGGTCTCCTTGGAAGCTCCCCTCTCCTCTGACCTGTAAAGGGGGGGGCCCTTCCACTCCACCCCCAACTCATTCAATGAGTATTGAGAAGGAGGGGACCCGAAACTGATGCCTCCCCCCCCCCATTGATGGGGGCCTTTAATTGGAGGACGGACTTTCAAAAGACAATTAGAGATTACCCCCCTTTATCCTCCGTTACGGCAAAGCCTGAGAAGGCCGCAGGTATGTTGGGGGGGGGGGAGCTGCACCTGCTTGAGAGACCAGACTTGAAAGGGGGGGGGCTTGTCTTTCACACCAATCTCAAAGTTGGAGGGGGGGGGGCACAGACATTTCCTGGGTCCTCAAAGTGGAGGGGGGGGGCGGAGGTTTAAGGGAAAACGTCCAGGAACAGAAGCAGCCTCTCCCTGAAGGGCCCAGCTGACACCCACGGGAGCCCCCCCCCCAAGAGAAACGAGCCATTCCAGGTTGCTCAGACCTTTCTCTAGCTCTAAACTCCCCCGCCCCCCCAAAAAAGACGGGACCAAACTGATCGGTACGTCCAGCCACTGGCAGGAGAGTTCAGCGGAATTCTTAGCTGGGAGGGTCCCTTGCAGCCCTTCGCCCCTTTGGGCGGTGCCGGGAGGGCTCCGCCTGGGGCCGAGAGCTCCGGCAGCAGATGCTGAAGGGCCTGCCCCCCACCCTCCTCCTCCTCCTCCTCCGAAGGACCGGCGGCCCCCAACCTCGTGGGCCAAGCGAGCGCCCCCCGCCTCCCTCGGAAGCCCTCTTCCCAGAAGGCGCCCCGACGGACGGGCCCCGACTGGCTCCAGCAGCGGCCCCCGGACCCCTGGAGATGCGGGCGGTGCCGGGCAGAGCGAGCCGCCGCTCCCGAGAAGCCACGCCGAAGATAATTCCCTTCCCGCCGCAGAGGCTTTGCCCCCCAGCCCGCCCGCCCCGGCATCTCAGCGGCGGTCCTCCCAGCAGAGCCCGGCGGGCAGCGCCCCTCCCAGGCGAAGGAAGCCGCGGCCGCTTCTCCCCCATCGACGCCTCTCGCCCCGACCAGCCTCGACCGCCCCGAGGGCTCCGCTGCCCGGCCCGGGGAAGAAAAGCCCGCCGCCGCCGCCGCCGCCGCCGCCGCCGCTCCCGGGGCAGAAGGAGGGCGGGGGGGCGAGGAGGGGCAGGCCGGGGCGCCTTTCTGAGGCGACGGAAACTTCCCCGGCGGGCCGAAGGGGCGCCCAGAGCCGCCTCTCCGTTGTAGCCCCCGCAGCAGCCCCGCGAGGCTCGCCCCGGACGGGACGCCGCCCGACTGTCCGCCCCGCCCGCGCTCACCTGCTCGCGCCGGCCGGCCGGCCGCTCCTCCCGGCTCGCTGCTTGCCCTCGAGTCCCGCTGGCCGCCCGCCGGCCGCCCCTCCCCGCCCCGCCCGTCGGCCCCGCCCGGCCGGCCGGCCAGGGCTCAGTCCCGGGGCCCGGGGAGGCGCGACCTCTGCTGGCCAGGCGCGGCGCCGGGGGCTCCTTTCTGCTCCGCGGCCTTTCCCGGCCCTCGGGGGCTCCGGAGCGCCAGGCCTCCCCGTGGTTTCCCCCTCCCAGGCGGGAAAGGGCGCGAAAGAGGCCGGCCGCTGCGGAAGGGGGCGGCCGGGCCGGTAACGGCTTCCCGGGAGAGCTCGGCCGCCGCTGCTTGGCGAGGGAGACGTCGAGGCGGAGGGCTCTGGCGGGCGTGGCGGCCCCGAGGGCTGAGATCAGCCGGGCGAGGCTCTCCGGCTCCCCGACCCTCTGTGGGGAAACTCCCCTCCCCACTGGAGGGAGGCCGGGAGGTCTTCGCCTGGGTCACTTGAGGGGATTTTATCGAGTGCCCCCCCCTCCCCCGTCGGTAATGCTACCCCAGGCAGGCTGGGCTCTCCAGGGAGGGAAGGGGAGGCAGGCAGGGGCCATGCCAGCAAATGGCCCCTCGCCCCTCGGTAAAGCCCCGGGAGTGTCTCTTGGAAGAGCCCTTCAAAGCCACCGGAAACCGCAGGAATTCCTCTGCCTGCCCCCCAGTCATGATTAGATCGTGGGCCTCATTGCAGGTGGCTTTATATTGGAGAAGGTGGGGGCCCGTCCATGTTCTGTTGTGACCCAGGACTGGTGGCCTGCAGGAGGGTTGGGGGTCCTGTCTGCCCAGCCCTCCTGTTCATCCATTTAGCCCCATCTTGATGGGACTGCAGGGCAACTTTCCCCAAAATTTGGGGCACCTCCTGCCCTCTGGCAGCCTCTCAGCTCAGGAGGGAAACAGGCTGGCCAGTGGTCATCTGAATGCTTCCTGTTGAGCCTCCAGGGATCTGGCCACCTGCAGACCTTTCTAGAGCTTATTGTGGAGGTGGCCCATTCAACAAGTACAAACGTCAAATTAATTCTGATCTAACTGTGGCCAGAGATAATATAATAAAGTCAATCCAGATATACAAGAGTTACATTGGTTTCAACGCAAACATGGTCACAGATTATAAAAAGATCAGAATGAAGCGATTAAGGCAGCACTGAATTGTCCCACAGCGATTTGGCTGTGGTGAACTGCCCAGCATCGGTCCACCCGTCATTGTTTCCACTCCTGTGCTGGCAGAGTTGGGCCCTGTCTGTCTGGTCAGACTTTGTGGGACGAGTTTCGGTTTCCACAGAACGGAGGAAGACCAGGGGTGCTGCCCTGGGTGAGCCAGCCGCAGGTTCCTTTCTTTCGTGGGTTGGCACATCCAGAGGGAGAGAAGTGGGGTGTGGGGGTTATTAGTGCCTCCCCACAAGAAGTGGACTTGGCCTGATTAAAGGAGGCCCAGAGTCACAGATGCCCCTGTCGGAATCTGATTCGGAGGGGGAGGCCGAGCAGTTGACAGGAAACAATGGGAGTGTGGCTTCATTGGCTGTGGAAGAAACTGGGGAAGGGCAAAGTCCAGCTGAGCAGAGCAAGGGAGAGGGAATTCAGAGGAAGACCCAGGCCCACCCCCTCTTCATCCTAGGGGATTCAGGAATAGAGAAGGGAGCAACGTGAGTTGTGTGGCTTACGGGGGAGGAAAGGGCCCTGATTCCCTTCATTAGCTGCAGCTGGGAACAGCATTTAAAAAGGGAAGCTGCGCACAGCAAAGTTGTTGAGAGCAAATCGTGAATTATCTGGCATCCTCAAGGCTTATCTGGGTTCCTGGCATCTTCCCAACTGTGTGTGTTTGGCTGAGCTTTCAAGGCTGCAATTCCTGCCCTGTCAAGTTAATGACTGCAGTGTGGTTTGTTTGGATTTTTAGTTACAGTTTGTATGTACTTTGTTTTCAGACTGAATTTTCTCCATTTAAAGGCTGTTCCTGAAGTGTTTTTTTCCAGTTGAAGGTAACCTGGACATTAGGGGCAAAGTTGGAGATAATTAAAGGGACTCTTCTTGCTTATTGAACTGTGTTGCCTTTGTGCCATGCCCCTTTGGGTCATCACAGATGCCTCTCCTGAAGGAAACAAGTTTTGTCCTGGAAGATCTAAACCATCATTGGTTGTTGCCCTGGATCGCCTTCCTGTGGCCGGGTGTGTGGTGGCTGATCAGACCCAGGCATTTTATCTGTCTCTTCCAATCTGGCTTCTGCCAGCTACTGGCACGGAAGCTGCTTTATTTGTCTAGATGGAGGATGGCAGGAGAGAGGAAGGGAGGAGCCATCATTATGGATCATCATACAATCAGCTAATGGTTTAGACCTAGAATTTATTTATATAGTTCAGACACTACAGAATGTTGCAGCAAGAATGCTGGGTGATGTGACTTCATTTCAACTGGCAAAACATTTCATTGCCTGAATATGCTCAGGACACGGCAATGAGGACCCGCGTGCAACTTCCAGCCTTCTGCCCAATTTCAGCCTTCCCAGCGTTCATCTCATGACAGCATCGTCCTGATGAAGAGGGTAAACATCTACTCTGTGTTATTCTGCAAGGACCCGAAGTAGAAAGCCTGCTGCATTCTTATTTGGTGGCTTAAAGAGAGCCCATTTTTCTGACTGCTTACTTATTGATTCAGTCTGGGGCCAGAGCCATAAAGGATTAGCTACCTTCCACTGCACCTCAAGATCCTGTCCAGTGGGAAAAAAATGTCTGGCCCATGGTCTGAACCCTTATCTTCTACGATTTACTTGTCCTGCACTTCACAAAGAAATGCAGAAATTGTAGTAACTAGCAGTCAGCATGGAGTTGTTAAAAACAGGTTATGTTTTTAAAACCAATCTTACTTCATTCTTCAACATAGCGACTGAATTAGTAGACCAGCAAAATACTTGTGGACATAATAGACTTAGACTTCAGCAAGACATTCAACAAAGTAGACCACAACCTACTTCTTGGTAAGCTAGAAAAAAATGGAGTAGATAGCATCACCACCAGATGGATTCGTAACTGGCTGACAAACCGTACTCAATGAATAGCCCTTAATGGGTCTAAGTCTACATGGAGGGAAGTAAGCAGTGGGGTGCCACAAGGTCCTGTCTTAGGCCCAGGACTCTTATAAATGACTTAGACGAGGGAATAGAAGGGGAACTTACCAAATTTGCAGATGATACTAAGCTGGCAGGAATAGCCAACACCCAAGAACAGTAATAGTGAACCTTTTAGAGATCGAGTGCTCAAACTGCAACCCCAAACCCACTTATTTACCACAAAGTGCCAACGTGCCAATTTAACCTGAATACTGAGGATTTACTACCTAAAATAATTTCAGCTAATTGTTCTAAGAAAAACATGATAAATGCACTTTTATGCCTTCATTTTTCCCCACTTTTGAAATATGACGTTTAGCAAGAAAAAAGAAACTTTTGTCATCCCTTTTCCTCCCTTTCCCTCCCTCCCTCCCTTCCCCTTTCCCTTCCCCCCCTTTCTTTCCCTCCCCCGCTTTTTCTCTCTTCCCGACTCTCTTTCCTTCCCTCTTTCCCTCCTCTCTTTCTTTCTTACCCCTCTGTCTCTCTCATCCAAAGACCAGCTGGCCAGCGGGGAGGCAGGGCATTCGAACACCAGCAGCTCTGCAGGAAGCGCGCAAGTGAAAAAGTTCACTCAATACCAACTTCGCGAGATCTTTCTCTTTGGCGAGAAGTTGGAATTGATTGAGTGAACTTTTTTTAAACTTTTGTTTCCCTGCAAATGATGGCAAGAAGCACGACGGAGAAACACAATGGAGCTGAGCCGGGGCAACGGTGCGTGTACCCAGAGTGGGCTCTGTGTGCCACCTCTGGCATGCGTGCCATGGGCTCGCCACCACTGCCCTAGAAGATAGGCTCAAGATCCAGAGGGATCTTGACAGACTAGAACACTGGGCCGTATCTAACAAAATGAAATTCAGTGTAGAGAAAGTAAAGCTCTACACTTAGGCAAGAAAAACCCAAAGGACACCTATAATAGACTGGGTGAAACCAGGCTTCATAGCAGTAACTGGGAGAGGGATCTTGGAGTCTTAGTAGACAACCAGCTAAATAGGAGCCAGCAGTGTGCAGTGGCAGTCAAAGAAGCTAATGCAATCCTAAATTGTATTAACAGAGGGAGACAGTCAAGATCAAGAGAGGTACTAATACTTCACTTGATATTAGGGTACTAACTATAAAGCCTTAGTAAGACCACACCTAAAATCCTGCATCCAGTTATGGTCACCACACTATGGGAAAGATGTTGAGACTCTAGAAAGAACGCAGAGAAGAGGGAGTCAGCCTATTTTCCAGAGCACCTGAGGGCAGGACAAGAAGCAATGGATGGAAACTAATCAAGGAGAAAAGCAACCTAAAAATTAGGAGAAATTTCCTGACAAACAGTTGTGACCTCCATGACTAGAGGTTTTTAAGAAGAGATTGGATTGCATTAAAGGAAATGAAATTCCTGGAAGGAGAAAGTTCCCCAGGAGGAGCAGAAAAATAAATGCCGGAGAACCCAAAGATGTAGAAGCGTCTCATCTGGAAAAGTCAGACGACCAGGAGGCCTTCAACCTGATGCAGCTCAGCAACTGGCACCAGGCTCTAGCAAACAATCTATAGCCACCTCGGGAATCTTGTCTTCTTTAAAAAAGTTGAACAGCAGAAGAGTCAACCCTCCTTGGGTTGAAGAAATCCAAGAGTCTGAAGAAGAGCTACCCTGCAACGGATGACTCACCAAGGCTGGTGTGAAGACCCGACACAACACAGTGAGATGGGCTGTCTTCTAAGTGTCCATTGCATGATGTTTGAACTCACAATTACCTATCCCTTCCCAAGGCTTCTTGGAGGAGAATATAGAGAAAATGACATTGTAATTAGACCCTGAGCAGACCTCCCGAGTGAACGAAGCCTTGCGAAGGAAGGAGAAGGGACAGGGAGTGAAAGTAAGGGTTTTGTCAGTCTTTCCAGTGGAGCATTACAGCAGAGAGAGAGAGAGAGAGAGAGATCAGAGCCCTGGAAGTGAACAATTGGCAGCATCGACAACCAGACATCCCCAAGGCTTTAATCTAGCCAAGACATAAAATACTGAGAGAACCTCAGCTTTTCTTAGTAGCATCTTGAGGACGCTCCAGCCCAAGGGACCCATCAACTGACATTATTATAATCTATAATTTTACATGTTTTGTATCCATGAAACTCTTACATACACTAATTTTAATTTGAAACAGAACAGTAACAAATGAAACGGACAACAAAGGCTAAGACCTTTGGGCATAATATACTGATACAATAATGGGGAAATGTATGGCTGAAAGGACTGAAATTTGTATCATTTAAAAGATAGCTTTTATAAACGGATGTAGCTGATGTGGGACTCCAGAATTATTATCCAGAATGTACAAAGGTACTTAAAATTTATGTTGGAAATGTGGAGAACATGAAAGGACATTGTGTCTAGTAGACTTGCTAAAAGCCAGAACATTTTGGGTTCAAATATGTAAGCAATACAAGAATTCA
The DNA here is from genome assembly GCF_049901715.1 of Pseudonaja textilis. Taxonomy (NCBI): domain Eukaryota; kingdom Metazoa; phylum Chordata; class Lepidosauria; order Squamata; family Elapidae; genus Pseudonaja; species Pseudonaja textilis. The sequence goes on from NC_142004.1 coordinate 11,432,932, forward strand.
AAAAAATATTCACTTGAAAGCAGAAATCTTGTTGGAACTAACGGACCAATAATTAGAAAAGTTATGTGAGACTGTTGTTATATATGGCCTCTGCCGCAAGATTATGTGCACAAAAACGGAAATACTCTGAGATGCCTACACTGGAAGAATGGCTGGTGAAGACGGCAGGATTAGCAGAGATGACAAAATGACCTTGTTTGGTTAGAGGAAGGACAATAACTACATTTATTAATGGCTGAAAGCTCCTGGTGGACTTTTTGTTGAAAAAAAAAAAAAAAACTGTACCTCTCCCACCAAGACCTCTGGCAGGCTTTGTTCTCTTCCATCCCTACCTTAAGGGCAGGTGCCAACATTTCATTCGGGGAGAGCCCACCTCCTTGGGCTATGGAAGACTCCAGGGCCCTCCTCTGCGCGTCCCCCGCCCCCTTTATGAAGGTCCCAGGTGGGACCACCTGGAATTCTGGAGCTGGATGTTACTTTTATGGGATAACCCTGTGGTCTGTTTATGCCTCTCGTCGTCACAGGTTTTGATCTCTATGGGAGACTCCGGCTTTGGATAAGATGAAGACACTGAAGTTAAATCCAGGGAAGACCTGAGGGGCTTCCTGGCTGGTGATGATTTCTATCCAGTCGTAGACTTACCTGCTCCCCCTGGAAAAAGCAGACTTGGGGGGGAGGGGGATATTGGGCCTAGGCTTTCCCCAAGTGCTTAGGTGACCACAAGGTGGCTAAACTCCCGTTCCTTTTGGAAGACAGTCCTAAGGATGAGCCACCTGAACTCCCACTGGGCAAAGGAGAAACACAGCCCCCCCCCCCAGTCTCCCCACTCCTCAAGGCACCTCAGCAAAACTTCCCCAAATAACGAGGAAAATCAAAATACTGGCATCTAACTGGAACACAGAAACATTGAAGAGACTAGCTTTTTTATCGCATATTCAAAATATTTAATAAGACAAACGTAACAAGAATATATTTTTACATAAGTTAATTGGTTTTTAGAAGATGGCTAAAGAATTCAAGAATATTTAATGTAACAAAGAACTCTGTTAAGCGATCTTCTATGGTAGAATGAGAAGCTCCTTTAGATTTCTTTCACCCTTTTGAGTGTTTTCCTTGGTAAAATATTTTTTGTGGGGGGTGAGATCTTAATATACAATTCCATCTTTAACAAAAGTTACAGATCGTCACTGCCAGAAAGCCAGCCTTCCCTGTTCTGTAGGCCTTTCCTCCTTTGCACATCTCCCTTCCACCGACGCCTCCTTCCCTCCCTTGAAGGGCAGAGAAAGAATTAATTCCTGGAGCAACTCCTGCATAAAACTCACTCGCCTCGCTCTTCCTGGGCTACAATGAGTTGCCATCTGCTTACGAGAAAAATATACGTCGTCTTCTAGGATGCAAAACAGGGGGGGTGGGGAGAAACGGGACACAAGACACAAGGCCTCATCATTTTAGACTCCGGAAGGAAGAAGAGACCGGAAGGCCACCTTCCTTCCAGCACCGTGTCCAGAGACTCCAGGGGCGGCAGTGCCCCGTTTGGCGCAAAGACTCCCTTTAAGACCAACAGAAGACTGCTGGGAGGCGTAGAGCCAGCTCCCCATGGATTTCCTCTCATGCTCTCATCTCCACAGAAGGAATCCCAAGGCAAATTTGTCGGGTATTTGCGGGCTCCTTTGAGGGAAACCAGAAAGCGAGCGTTGGGAGTGGGGAACCCACGAGGCAGCTGACAGAGGTGAGCTTAAAAGAGTTTGTAAAATGTTTTTTTGCACTGTGAATGATGTACAAGAGGCACAAGAAAAATTCCTGGCTACATTCTTCAGAGTTCATTCTGACTAGCTTCAGGACCGAGTCTGGTTTCAGTGCCCGTCCAAGAGCGTTTTCGAGGCTAAACTGTGGGACTGGATTATATTCTTGACAGCTCAACACACCAAAAACATTCAAAGTCCTCTGCCAGGCACATCGAAGAATGCAGAATGCACGTTGAGTGGGAAAAAGCAAAGTACATTTGCAAACGCGTGTTCAAAAAGGCAAAAGGGGTTTGGGGAGATGACCGCTTGGCCCCTCCAGGGAAAAGGGGGAGGGGGGAACCCCTTCTTTCATTGCCCAGCAGTGAACCCTGGCGCTGCTTCTTTGCCAAGGCCTCTCGGGGGAGGGGGGGGGCCTAGACACTCCCTGGTCTGCTGGAGGCTGCTGCTGCTCCCCCCCCCCCAAGCGTTGGGCCAGGCTGGTTCAAAGCCACAGGCGGAGCTCCCAAGTTGTTCTTCCGTCTCCCGATGAGGATTAATTCCACCTATTCAACCAGTTTTAACCCAAAGAGCTCAGCCTGCAGAGAGGGGCACCCATTCCTCCTTTAAAGATGCTGCACCGGGAGGGTCCCGGAAGCCCCCTTTCCTTCAGCCCCACATGCAGGAGCAGCAGCAGCTACATGGGGTGGGAGGTGGAGAAACTGCGAAGCCACTTGCAAGACCCCACAGGGGTTAAGATCTTCGTGGTGAAACGTTGAGCAGTTTTTGAAAAGCTTATCCTGTCCTGTGACCCAAACATTCTCTTCATCTGAAACAAACTTTATCCGAAGCACCGTTAAAAAGAAAAGCCAAGAAGGAAAAGTTAGTTCTTCTCAAGGAAAAGTCAACAGATCTCCATGTGGTCGTCTCCTGGAATCTGGGGGGGGGGATATGCCTGCTCCCCCAGACACCCCCCCCCCCATTTAATTGAGGCAGGACCTTTATTACAATCGAACCTTGAAAGAGGTCGCCTGAAGACACAGACTCCTTGGCTGCGCGCAGCCCTGGTCAGGTGGCAGCACCTGCAGACAGGTGAACGCGGCAAGGAAAAGGCACCTGTGCGCTTCTTTTAGCTGAAGAGACGGAGATGATCTCCAACGGCTTTGACGAGGTTGCAACAAGCCGCTTCTCTTGCTCTGGGGAGCACTGGGGGTGTCACAAAAATAATATTTACCCAACATTTAGGGACACTTTCTAAAGAAAGTCTTTGTGATACAATCAGGTGACCTTCTTTAGCCTTGTGCTTTTTGCAGCTTATATTCGGTTTAGTCTCTGGCAAGAAAAGGACGAAATCTTCGTTAACACTTAATGCTGAGTTTGCCCAATCGTTCTGGTAACTAAACCTGGCTCGCTCAACTGACCGGAGGGGTCCACCAAAAGAGGTCAGTTGGTTTTAGGGCACAGTCTTTGAGTTTCTGCTTCTCTCCGCTTGTCCTGCTCTCAGGTTTCAAAGTATTTGTAAATTGCCGTGACGTAGAGCATAACGTTCTGCCAGTCTGGACGCTCCGTTCGTACCATTTCATTAATATCCTACCAAGAAAACAAGAAGGGAAAAAAAGGAGAGACATAAAAAAGACGCCAGTCACGTAGAATTAACTTCTTCCCCTCTGGATACCAGCTTGTCTATAAAAGTAATTACATTAATAAATAAAACTCCGCAGGCTTTCGGAACAGAGGCGGCTGCCTCTGGAAGCAGGTCAGGGCCTGGCTGGTCCTCCTTACACTGAAGGCCCCAGCTGGCATTCAGACAGTCTGGGCCGCCCATCTGCATGAACCAGTTTCAGCGCCCATCTGCAAGGAGAGCAGGCCCTTGTGATGTCACCAGGCCTTCCTGTTGGGCTGGGAGCGGGAGGCAGAGAGAGGGGGGAGGGAGGGAGGGAGAGAGGGAGGGGGAGGGAGAGAGAAGAGAGAAGAAGGGAGATAGGGAGGGAAGGAGAGGGAGCACTTTGCACCAAGATTTGTTGCTTATTCTCGGCTGTGCCTGTGAGTGACAGGCACAGAAATGGCAACTGATGACCGGCAGCTGAAGATGCCTGCCACCTCTGCCCTCTTCCCGCTCCTCCCTTTCGCTGCCCTGCACAGGATGCCCTTCTCCATGCCCCAACCGTGCACTCTTTTCAGTGCCCAAGACTGCTGTCTTTGCAAGGACTTACCAAAGTGGATTTGATGCCAACGCTCTCAGCGGCCTGGAAAGCCAGCGTGAAGTTTCTTCTCTGAAACAGAGTGAGACGGGAGGCATATAAATTTAATAAAGAAGCATACCTGCAGAGCCTCCCTCAGACACAATCATTCCATGCGGGACGCCTGCTAGGATGCAGGCCAAGGAGAAAGGACCGGGGTGCAGCCTTGTCCGGTTCCTGTTGGGCCTTTGCTAGGAACGGCAGGGTGTACAAAGGGAGCAGTGAGGGCGGCTTCTGGCACGGGCTGGTTCGGGCAGCTCCCGGGCGAGTAGCATACCTTGTCCTGACTGTTCAGCTCCTGGTAGGGAATGTGCGCTGGGAGGTAAGTGTGGAGGACAGCGCAGAACGCCAAGCCATCGTTCCAGCTGCTGCTGAAGTTGGTGATATCGATATTCTGAAATGGGGGAACCAAAAACAGGTGAGGGACAGCACATCTTCCAGGAACGAGGGGCTTACTTCCTTAGACCCAAAACACAAGTCAAGATAAAACAGAACCGTAAGCGAGTAAAGGCAATGGAGGCGGTGAGAGGGGGAGGACCCTGGGCTGCCAGCCTCCAAGAATCACAAGGGTCACTTAAGCAATCAAAGCCCATCTGCACCCGACTCAGAACAGGAAGCCAAGCTGGAGCCTCCCTGATGGATGGATGTCTGTCTGCTTCAGAATTCCCGCTGTGTCTCTGGATCAAGGGATGCCCTGCCTGACTGCTCTTCCCTCCAGGCCTTGCCCTCTGCGGTGACGAGAAGGGATGCTGGAAGGAATACCTGGCGGGCCCCTTCGGGGTGCTCAGCTTTTCTGGTCATGCAAGCATCCTCCTGCCCACCCCAGACCTCGTCTCAGGTTCTCTCTGCATCGGTTCACACCCTGCAGCTTCAGGGTTTCCATCAAGCAAATTGTGAGTCTTTTGTAGAAGTAGCGTTTAAATGTTGGGCTTATGGAAGGAGAGCCTCTTTCAGCCACTGACACGAACCGCTCAAGAGAAAAAGTTTTGCACTGCTTGTTTTGCTCTGTCACAGAAAACGCCTCCGCTTGGGTTCCTCTCTTGCACACAGCTCATCCCCGGGTCAGATTAAAGCCCCAGAAGAGCAGCGGATAAGAGATCCCTTCCATCCCTCTGATCGCTGTAAGCTGACCTACAGCTTGTACCTGAGAAGTCTGAAACTGATGCAGCCTCAGGAATTTTAAACAAGCTTGAAAGTGGCTTCTTCTTCTTCTTTTTTTTAAAAAGGATACAAGATTCTTACAAATGCAGCGGCTGGAAAGCAAGATGTGCGCGGTGTTCTCGCTCGATTTCGTTTGTCGCGTGGACGATGAGAAAATGCTTAGCACTCGCACTCACTTGGCTGGGATCTCTGCCACAGGCAGTCATCTCTGGCAGCCCTGCAGTTTGCTTAGGTTCTTGAAACACTTGGGGCTTCCCCTGATTCGGGGGTTTATCTGAGATCATTTCAACTGTTTAAGGTCACCGGCAAATGCCCAACTAGGTTTAGCATTAATTCTAAGCAAAGGAAAGGTAGAGGAAGATTTCTCCAAAGGAGCCTGTAGGAGTAACGTTACAGGAACTGCTGACTGACGGCAACCTTGCCACCGTCCATGGCACTGTTTGCTCAATTTGCTAAACCAACAACAACTAAATGCCGAGGGCTTATCTCTCTCTGGGGGATGCTCAAACACAAAGGCATGAGGTATCTAACATTTTGCCGAGAGACCACTTAGTTTACACAAGTTGCTAAGTTTCTTTCTCAATTAAATACATTTGTCAGCACAGAAATGTTGGTATAGGTAACTATTGCCAACCAATACTCGTTAAGCAATTGTATTTCTCTAGAGGCAGGATTAATTCCACGATTACAAATGGGCACCAGGTTGGTTTATGTATTTGTTAACCAGACAATCCTTCTCTGACAACAATATTCTGTTTATTCCTTTCTATTGTAAATGGAAATGTGTATCAGAATATCAGAAAACTACAGTGATATTTGATAGCTGTAGAAACAAACCGGTGGATCAACTGCCCTTTAATGGAAGCTGCAGCCTGTTTCAGGGCCGAGAAAATGTAGTCACAAGGTAAATGGGGAAAAAGGAATCCTCCAGAAATAACTGAACTATTTGCTGAATTTGGAAGTGTAAAAAGAAATAGAACAAAAAAAATACCCCACCCATGAACAAACCTATCTTTTTATAGACATACCTTGATTAAAAAGATGTATCTAAATATAAAATATACAAGGCAGAGAAACTCAATTCCCCTCCCATAAAATGATCCCAGGTGATGTCGGAATTCTTTGGAATTCTCTCTCCTGCCACCCTCTTTTCCTAGTCACAGAATTTACTACTTCCTGATATTTCAACTTTACTTCACTAGAATCCTCTTTAAGGTGCCTGTTTGGGATTCATAATACTGTAAACCACTTGACTTCGTTAAGGAAAACAAAAGTATAAAAACCAAAGAATTACAACTTGTCCTTCATTCCTTAGGTGCTTTCTTTATCTAACTGGTGTCAGATCCACCAGAAACACCCTTTTGGATACGTGGCGCTGAGATTATGAAATGAAGCAGACAATCCCATGATGAAGGCTTGCTTCTCCGAACAAACACAACAGTGTCCAAGGAATCCTGCAGGCTCCCTACTCCTGCCAGACCTGATTCAGTGCAGAAAATCCACACCTGGAGCACTGGGTGGTCTATGCTATTAATCATGGGAGTAGCAGACAAATTGGAGCTCATATGCCTCAACCTTCTTTGGATACATTTACTTTTCTTGTTTACAGTCCTAGATCCATAAAATAGAGGCATATTTAAGACATGGGGGAACCCCGCCCACCGCCGCCCCAGACCTGAAACAATTAATGTTGAGAAGAGGATATCAATTGATGTCTACGAGCCCCAGATAGATCTTGTCGAAAGAAGACTAATCTCCTGATCAGAAAATAAACTGCAATATCTAATTGAGCTATGATGGCACAGTGGTCAGAGTGCAGTACTGCAGGCTCCTTCTGCTGACTGCCGGCTGCCAGACGTTTGGCAGTTCGAATCTCACCAGGCTCCAGGCTGGCTCAGATCTTCCATCCTTCTGAGGTGGGTAAAATGAGGACCCAGATTGTTGGGGGCAAGAGGCAGACTCTGTAAACCACTTAGAGAGGGCTGTAAAAGCACTGTGAAGTGGTATGTAAGTCTATAATTGTTATTGCTAACCACCGAGTTAGGAACATTAGGGGCCAAGGGTAGCACAATGGGCACAGTAGTTACTTGGCCTCCGTATCTGAGCAGACACACATAGAACTCCACAGGAAGTCGGTGTATTTGCCTAGAATGAATGTCCAACTGGCAGCCCGTGGGCTGGATGCGTCATGTGCAGGCCACACCCACCCCAGCTCCGCAAAGGGAAAAATCGTCATGGTAGGTCATGTGACGGCAACATGACACAGCAAGTTTGACACCTGTGGCCTAGAGACTCCAGAATAAACCAACATAAAGGACAATGGAGAACCTACTAGAGGACAATAATGCGGGTGGATGTTTTTGACTATAATTGACTATAAGGGAAACATTTGGTGTTAATTCAAAACAAAATCTCTGTAAAGATTTTTCTGTCTGATGCAGGACCCAGAGTTTGCGTGTCTTTAGAAGCATTGCTTTGTAAAGCTGGATTGCCAGCCTGGTTTGTCTTACAGCTTGAAAGGATTCTCATGAAAAACGGCCTTTTGTTAAAGTGTTGGTTAATATCTAAAAACCTTTTTCTTCCTTCTTATCCAGGACCACACCTATCTCTTGAATGATAAAGGAGATTCATTTTTCTGTTTAAATTCCATTAAAACTTTATCTGGGTTGAGGGATGATACTGTCTTGAATGAGAGGGAAGAAAATGCCAACCGACTGGAGTCCGTTTGCCTTCCCAGGGATGGTAAAAAAAGAGCTCCTTCAGGAGGCCAAGATGAACCCAGGACTCAGCCTTAGAAAGGTGCTTCAGCCAAACACGGACAGGGCTCCATGTGAGGTGCAGCCAAGCTCTGATCGAGCCAGGCCTTGGTGCTGAGCAAGGGTCGCTTTCAGAAACTTAGACTGAAGAGCTCTTTAAGGCACTTTACTTGGCTGTAGTTATTGCTTTAATTCCTGTATGCTACTGCAGTGACTTCCAATTTGCCCAGAAGTATTTGATGTAACAAAAATCTCTCTGGGCAGGTGATCAACAGGTGTTGCAGCTAATTTCCTCCAGAGGCTTCGGCATCTCCGGGTTTTTGATAGCACTGATTAAAATGAGTAGCCTTAATGGTTGGCAGGCTCTCTTTCTGGATCGCCCAAAGGAGAACAAAGAATGAGAGGACTGCCGTGTGGTTCTTTTGAGCAGGGAAATAAACTTCCACCGTCTAAGAGACCAGCAGAGATTAGTCTCCGCTGCTTTTTGGCTTTTTCCTACTGAGAGGCTCCGTTCTGCGCTCTTTCTCTTCACATGCGCGTGAGGAAAAACCAGCCATTTCAACCTCTGGGAACAGGAGTGTCAGCTACTCTGCCAGGAACGATATTTACCTTGTGCAAAGTAACCAGCGTAGCTATTAATAACTGTTCAGCTGGGACGCACAGGATCTGTTCCTGCAGGCACAGGACATACCGGCTCCCCCGCGGCGGAGGTGGCGGAGGGTGGCACAGCCTGGCTCCCCCCTTTCCCTCACCCGCCTGTGCTCCAAACAGCCACGCTTACCTCATAGCCCTCGGTCTTCTTCTGGCACCACTTCAGCAGAGCGTTTCTCTTGGAGCCCCCGTACTCCCTCGCCAGGGCAGACAGAGGGTCTTTCCTCTCCTCCCTAGAAAGGAAGGAAGAGTGTTTGCTCAATGGAAGCCCCCCACACATCCAGAGGGCCCACCTGCCTGCTGTGCCATGCCTGGGCAGGAGGCCCTGCGCCAAGAGCCCCTTCCGCCACCAGGAGCGCCCTCGCCTAAGAGGCTGCAGCCAGGCTGGGTGGGTTGCTCAGCACGCCGGGGGCAGATTTGGAAAAATGTGGGCAAAACGGGCCTTATATATGTATGTATGTATGTATGTGTGTGTGTGTGTGTGTGTGTGTGTGTATGTATGTGTGTGTGTGTATGTATGTATACACACACACACACACACGTTTTTGCGGATATTTATATGTATGGTATTTAGGTTTCTTCGGGTATTTTCCCATGTCTTAATATTTGTGCTTTTATTATAGCAACATTTCAGCATGATCTCATCTGCCATCCTCAGGCTTGTGTATTGGGTTCTTTTTAATCTTGTGTGTCAGGCTTGGCAGCCATAAAAAAACATTCAAATAAAGCAGAAAGCCAGCACCAAATTCAAACAAAAAACGGCTATCTATCTATCTATCTATCTACCTATCTATCATCTATCTATCTATCTATCTATCTATCTATCTATCTATCATCTATCTTCTACCTATCTACCTATCATCTCTCTCTCTACACTTATCATATTTATCTATCTATCATCTATCTATCTATCTATCTATCTATCTACCTATCTATCATCTATCTATCAATAATGGAATCAGTCAGAAGCGTTTGATACATATACATGAGATGTAAGCGTTCCTAAACTTTAATCCAAATTTAGAGAATCAACCGATAACATCTCCCTGCAACTCCTGGCTGGCTCAGAATGTCACCTTGACCGGTTGGGGCGTTAACTACTGAGGCACCCCCTCCCCGCCCCCCGAGGCAACGCAAGTGGGTGGCCACCTGGGAAGAGAACAGCCTGACATCTCCTGCAGTCATCTTAAAACCCAGAGAGGTCCCCTTGCACACGGAGGGGCCTCCCTGTTCTCTGGCCAAGAAGCAGAGGCCAGGCAGGAGCCAGGCACAGGTCGATGGGTTGCAATTCTTCTGGGAGGGGCAGCAGCCCTGGAGCATTCATGCCCCCTATTCATGCCTTTCCCAGGTGCATGGAAGTCCCAGGAGGCCTTGCTTGTGCTGACACGGTGGGGGAGGGGATGAAGCTTGAGGCAGAAACCCCGCATTTCACAGGGAGGCCTTTTCCTTGAGAAAAAAGGAAGGGGCGCATAACAGCTGCCTCCGGGTCCGGAAATGTACAGACATCTGGCAGTGCCATGGCCAAATCCAGGAGGACCTTTTCCTGTGCCAATTGCCTTGAAAGCAACAGGTGGTTGTTTATTGCCCAAATCCATTCATTTCAAACTTGGAAAGGTAAACTCCTCCGATCGAGTCTTCATGATTCATGCTGTTTTCTTTTAAAGTTAATTTTAATTTACAGGCTGCACAATGTGAACGTTGGGGCTCTGGGTAGTTTACAATAAACCGGAAGACAAGAAAGCAAAATAAACAATGAAATGGCAAAACCCACAACAGGCCATATTGTCCCTCGGCCTTGGCTGCTTGAAGATGTGTGGGCTTCAGTTCCCAGAATTCCCCCCCTAGGAGTTGAAGTCCACACAACTTCAAGCAGCCAAGGCTGAGAAACCCTGCAACAGGCGATGATGGCGGCTCCCCTCCAGGTGGGGATCCAGGCTTGGAATGCCTTCCTAAGGTGACCTGGGTTGGGGGCCAACCATGTGTCAGGAGGGGAGGGGGCTGTTCCAGAGGGCGGGGACTCTAACCAAAAGGCACCCATCTCAGGTCCCATCAGAGGGTCCAGTTTCAAGGAAGGGGCCCAAAGTGTGCCCGCCTGTTAGCAGTGCGTGGAATGGGCCAATGCCACACCATGCAACGTGGCAGCTGTTTTGCTGCCTTCTTCCAGGGTACTTTTCCAATTCTTAATCCAGCCTGACATTTCCCACCTAGGACCAACCATATTAGGATCTGCTTATGCTCCCTGGGATCAATCAAGGATGCTGCACCTCCAGATGGAGAAAGGCTAGTCTTCAGGGAACTGCTTTCTATCACCCAAGTTTGGAAGCGGCAGAGAACAGCAAGAAGCTTGTTTCAGCCTCTTTCCAAAACTGGATTATGATTATTTTTGTATTTCACTAGGGATGAGCAAAATTTTGTGTGTGGCCCTTTTCAGGAAGCCTGTTCCAGACACAAAACTGTGGGTTTGGTCCTGGGCATGGATGTGGAAGAGAAGCGTTCAGGCCGAAGGACAATGAGGCAGGTGGCGCGCAGTGGCTGTGGGGAGATAGGAAAAGGTGGCACAGGGGAGATTGAGGAGAAAGAAGGAAAATGTCAACATCCTTGAATGGGGTCTATGACAATTGCCCACGGCCAACTTGCCATGAGATAATTCGGCACAGCCAACCCACTGCGGGACAGGAGTTATACTAATATCAAAGAAATGGTGGAAAAGAATCACGAAAGGAAGGATGCAAAAGGAAGGACAGAATGAAATGCGAATGACAAAAATTAGTTTTCATAGTAGCTGGCACGGAGAACCTCACCTGACAAACCAGAAGTCTAAATAATGATTTCTGTAGATCCTCTAAAGTTTCAAAATGTGCTGGCTAATCTGACTTCCAGGGCCCACTAGTTTCTTGCCATTTTCAGAAAGGAAATGCATGGAAAATATAGCGTAAGTCTTCAAGTGGTGGTAAAATTAGTTCAACGTAATGTTTCGAAATAAAGAAAAGCATTATATTCAACCCACCAAAAAGGGGAAAACCTGCAAACATCTCTCTTTTGTTTTTTTTTTAACTTTCATAATTCTGCAATTCTCTCAGTAGCAAAACACACACCCCCTCCCCCTTCTCTTGTTTGATCACTTCTCCCCTACTTTGAAGCCGATACGATCTATTTAGCAGTCACCAGCATGCTAAAATGTGATTTAAGAAATGGCACGTGTTATGTTTTGTGGGGCTTCCTCACTTCCACCTACCCAGCCCAGCTCAAACCCATTTTTCATTCTCATTCTGCACCCATTTTGAGTCAGTCTGTAATCCTAAAAATCTTCAATGTCTTTGCAATGATTCCCTAAAATTACCCCTGCTTTGCCAACCCTGCTTCGTCGTCGATGGGTCTGGTGATTGATAGAGTTTTAACTAGATACCTATGGATGTAAGAACATAAACTACACGTTTAAGAATATTTTAAAAGTCTAAACCAAATCTTTCTTTAAAAAGAAAACAAAAATCTAACCACCCGTAACACTGCAAAAGAACAGTACAGCTTGTTTCTAAATTCCAGAGAGGAACACATTTTATGTCAAGTTCTTTGTTTTGAAAATAATGTTTCAGGAAACAAATAAAATGAGCTGGGTGGACACAATGAGAAGTGGTTTACAACAAATATTAATCTTACCAATGAGTCTGTCTGTTAGGTCAACTGCATTCCAAGCCCAAACCAGTTTAACTGTTTTTTATGCTGGCATTATAGACCTTGACTAGCCTATTGTTTAGCCATACTTTTTTTCATTTCTAAAGATAACCTTATTTTAATACTTATGTATCTAATAAATTGTTTAACATCCATACTAATATATTAAATAAACATACAGAAATGGTTTAATAACCTATCCTTTCATCAGGATGGCACTACGAATTTACACCTGCTTAGCTCAAAGTAAAATATCTATTCTTTATAATGTAATTGTCAACCTGGGGTGCTTTATTGCAAGCTGGACAAAGCTGGCTTGAATCAAAGTAACATCAGTACGAGTTGAAGGTTATGATTTTATGGGGTTATATTTTATATTTTGATATTGTTAGCTACTACAGTCTTGGGAAATGGGCAGCTTAAAAGCAAAACAAACAAATAGTTAAGTATTTTAGCAGACAAACCACCATGTGGTAGCAGCTACTAAAAAACAGATGCTAGTTTTAGCTACATTAAAAGAAGCATTCTTGTATTCAAATCAAGCTACCTCATCCTATGTTAGCATTGTATTCTAGAAAGCTCTTTTTTCACTAATCAAGATATTCAGAATAACCCATCCAACATATATAATTCAATTTGAAAAAGAAAAGGAATTTTGTTGAGAACCTGTGGAGAATGCCAAGCGGTGGTGGTACTTGATCGGTTCTTCCCGGTTCTGGAGAGCCGGTAGGAGCAATGAACAGCGGAGACCCAACCGGTTCTCTCCACTGCTCTGCTGTTGGGCCCACCCACCGACCCAGGCTCCCATACTCCCCTTTATCCTCCGAATTTGAAGCGCAGCTGCTTTGCGTGGCACAGAATGGTGCTGTGGGTCAGCTGCTTAAGTGACCGGGAGATCGTGCAGGCTTGCAGGAGGCGAGTTAGAAATGCCTCTGCGCCTGCGCAAATGGCGCATTTGGCACGCGCGTGCACACAAAGCGTGTGCACACACGCAAAGCGCACCCACCAAGCCCCACCCACCGAACTGGTGGCAACACCATTTCAATCCCACCACTGATGCCAAGGCACACCAATCTGATAAACCACTTGGAAGGACAACCAGTAGGAGAAGCACCCAGGGTGGGGTGGGGGAAGGGACACGTCTAATCTGGAGAGCAGAAAGATTGGATGGTAAATGGCCTCAGAAACAAGAAGTGCTGACAGGATTTCGGGTGCCCCAGGAAACCAACCTAGAACCAGAGAGATGTAGGGGAAGGAGTGGCAGAACCTGGGGGCAGAGGTAAAAGAGGTTATCAGCCTAGAATCTCTACGTAGCCACAAGCAGACCAGATTCCATGGATCCAAGCAGGTACTGACCCATTAATTGAGAATATTCTTGTGTAGTGACATGCTTAGCAATAAATCAGTTTTATTGGACCTTCACTGATCTTTCCTGCCGGACATGGGAGGATAATGTAGAAGCTCAACAGATGATAGAGATGGCTGGCAGCTGTAAGCACAAGTGTGGAGACTTGCTTAAAAGCGAATGTCTTCCTCAAGGGCTCGTGCAGCCGCCGCCTTCTCTTTCAAGGGCCCTTAATTGGAAGGCTGCTCTAACTGCACCCAGCAAAGCCTGGGAGGTTTGGACTACGCAAGGTGCAAAATTCCTCCCAAAAAGTGTAACAAGAGAGTGATGTGGGAAAGATTTCTTTTTTCTCAGAGTATCAAAGTGGTTGAGCAGAAACTCGTGTTTTAAGTTCCCTTCCATGCTGTCTTCTCAGACTGCTGTGTGTTACGGTATCTAAATATGCCTCATCCACCCTTAAAGGAGCTCACAGGGGGCACCTTAGATACGACTCAGCTCATCCACTCCTGATGCAGCGGTGGATTTCAAAGGGTGCAGGAACGAGAGAGAGAGAGAGAGGAGCATTTTTGCACCATGTTGGAGATGAACAGCAACTAGCCAGAAGCAAGAGAGGGGAGGGCCTGGCATCCGGCCAAGGAGATGCTTCAAAAGCACACAAGCGAAGGCCAGCGAATGCTCCAACAGTGCTCCAGACATGCTCCCAAGTGGCGAGGGAGGTGCCAGTCAGCCCTCGCTAGCATGCTCGGGGTTAGGAAGCCCAGTGATGAACCTCACTAGCTCTGCTGGTCAGGGCCCAAGTGGAAAGGAGCAGTGAGCTGTACCTTATTCGACTCCGTGTTGTAGGAGTGACCGACGCTGTGGGTGAAGATGAGAGCGACAGTTGTGGCGAAGCGGTCCCAATTGCTACGAGGGAGGCTGGAGATGTTCCATCAGGAGCGGTCATCTCCCGCTTGATTTCTTCACTGCTTCGGCGAGACACTTGGATGGAAAATCGGAAAGCCCAGTGTTCAATTTCATAATGGACCCGACATTTGCAATCTAAGCATTTTAGTCCTGTGAGCAACCCCACCCTGGTGCTAGTAGATACTGCGGCCACTGAGTTTGGTCAAAGGAGCACGATCCAGGCTTGTTCCTGAACTTCCAAGAACATATTTTAAGGACTTAAGATGTTATTCAGAAAGAAACCATTCTATTCTACTAATCTAGATCTTAAGTTGTAGTAGTTCTACTCCAGACACATCTCAAAATGTGTTTGGCAAGGAACAAATCTCCTGTGTCAGCTTTAATCTATCTACATTTCTTCTGTCTGATTGCAAACGGAAGAATATCACATAGCAATAACGATTTCCCTTACATATCACCTGTTAACTGTGTTTACTGGGATTAGACTAAAGTTAAGGTTGAGAGTCACCCATTTCTATGTGTTATTTCACAAACCGCTGATGTTATAATGAAGTGGCCCTTCATACCAACATATCCAGAAGTCTTATTTGTATACTCTTACACATGTACATTTTCTAAGGGCGTTCACAGCACAGTATCCGAAGAATTGCTTGCTTCCATAGTACCCATTATTACCAGAGAGAGATTTAGCGCTTTCCATAGCAGGAACTCTTGGCAGAGAAGCGGGTCTGCTGGTAGAAGAAGTTCTCAGCAAATGATCTGCATGGAAAGGGAAGGAGGAAACGTCACCTCAACCTCAGCACAAGCCCGAGTGATCCTGCCTACAGGGAGAGGAGGCAGCGTGGATGACGACCCAATACAATAAAAGACCAAGTATTTGTTACTGCTTCATATGTGGCAGGTCCCAAACATGAGACTTAAACAAAAGGTTCATCTAACCTTTAAAGTGCAGAGCAGAATCGTGCTGCCTTCAGCTATAAAGAAGTGGTCACTTGGGCTGCAAGACAGAATTTTCTGGTGCCGCAACTTGGCTAGCAAATTACTCTGCAAACAAAAAATGGCTTTTCTCTTCTCTCAAATACATTCTTCCATGGGCTGAATATCCTTTTCTTCTACTGAGAACCTGATTATGTCTTAAATTGTTACCATGTGCACTATAGCTTCTTTTCTCTAGCTTATCACCCTGTTTTTACTATGCTGTATTTGTTTAATTTTGGAATGCTTTTATTCCAAACCACACTGAAAATTATTTTTCAGTTAAAAGAATGGGATAAAAGTGGTTAGGTAAAATAAACCAAACGATGTTGCACAAAAACCCAGTTATGTAGTATTTTCTGGTCTAGGGCAGAAGGAAATGGCGCTCATGAAAGGGCTGGGCAGGCAGCGGGCCCTTTCCCAGTTCTGTATACAGTACACTAATTTGAATTCCAATTTACTTCCCCGTGTATATTAAATAATGCCAAAGGCATTCCAAAAACAACTAGAAAAGACCAGAGCACCAGTATTATTTTAAGCCGTGGAAGAATTTCTATTGTTGATGCTTTGCTGTTATTTGTCCAAGTTCAAAAGGAAGCCTATTCCTTGTTCGCATGAAAACTATTCTTGTGAAAGTCTATTTTAAAAAGCCCAGCCGTAAATCAAAGAGCTACACCCAGATCTGAGAACCAACCATTCATTCTTACCGGAAGGGGCCTTTGAAAGGAAAAGTTGATAAGTAAACCTACCAAGCACCAGAAAAATATTTGGAAATGGAGAAATAAACATTCTTGTTCACTATTGTCTCATTTTTTTTTTTTTTTTGTTCAAGAAATACTGTGCTAATAGTAGCAAAAGTGAATAAGGAACATAGGTTGTATCTGAGATCTGTGCAGGTGTGATAGGGAGAACTCTCTATACGGAGGAAAATTTGGATTTGTTTTTTTTTTCTCATTAAACAAAGGAGTCTGGGCCCTTCTTTAAAAAGCACCTTGTTCATATGTGCAGAGAGAAGATGGCTTGTAAAACGCAAAACATGCTTCTCACAGTTTTTGGGATCTCATCCCATCCACTTACAAGTACAATATCTTCATCAATAGGGCTGGTCCTAAAATGAAAGCCTCAGCATAGGGCAGGAGAGATCTGTCCCAATGTGATTACTTTTCAACAGAAGTGATAGAAAAGCCACACAAAGTTTCTCTAAACACACGTGCAACTTTAGTAACACTCCAGGAATTCCCATGTTCTTAAAACAATCCTTGGGGTGGGGGGGTGGGGGGTGTTGGCCGAGAGAACCGTTTGCCCACTGGAGCAGTGAAGTGTCTCGCCTTTGGGCTCAGCCACCATCGGAAGGCGCTTCCAAGGCAGACCACTCTCATGTTCTGGAACGGTCCAGCAGAGACAGGCAACAAACCACAATTCAGCCCAGCCAGGTCTTGGAAAGATATTGCAGGCTGCCACTAACTCCACCTTGGGGTGAAGATGTGGAGCTGATCTGCTTCGGCAAAGGTCCTCCCAGCTCAACCCCCTATGGAAGATCCTGGAGGATTCTAAAAATGTGCCTGGTGAGGTTCGTAGCAAAAGACATTTCGTACCTTGAACTGGAAGTTCCGCATAGCTGGACCTTTTGTCTGATAACGTAGCAAGCGGCTTAGGAGCAGATATTGGTCCACTGATGGAGTGTCTCTGCAGAGGGGGGAAATTATTTTTGAGAAAAGGAAGCAGTTTGCTAAATCTCAACTGCTGTCGTTCACCACTTAGATATTATGCTCCTATCTGAATTTTAAACACATCGCCAAGAGAGGCGCCACTAACCCCGGAAGCTCACTGTGATTTAGCTGAGCAAGTCACGGCAGAAGATCAGGTTTAAAACTAGCCGAGCCATCAGCTTACGCTGGGTTCTCAGTTGCAGATCCACTGTCACTAGGGAAAATAAACAGCTAGTTCCAAAGACTGTAGTTGTCACACTCGGCTGGAGACCTTGTTTCAAGATTCCCCAGAGGGCAATTGAGTATTTTAATTACACTGTAATTAATCATCACATTCACAGTGGTGAAGACAGAATTGGTACCTTAAGGACCCTTTGTAGGAATCTGTTAGGCTAACCAGATGTAGGCTACCCTGGGAGTCACGAAGCCTGGTTTAGCCATTATTTAGTTAAATTTATTGTCTGACCAATCCCAGTAGACTCTGGGAGATGTACAAAACTAGACAAGATATAAAAGCAGCTAAAAATATTAAATAAAGCCAACAGCCCAGACTAACCTAGTCTAATAAACAACAAAATCTAGAAAACCAAACGGGCCATTAAGCAAATGGCCCAAATGACAAGCATCAAGCCCAAGCCTGGGACCCAAAGGAAGGTTTCCAAAGGAGAGAAAGTCGTGGTCTCTGGGGGGATCCTGCCCCACAGAGTGTGGCCCTAATGGGGAAGGTACCCTGCCCACGTCCCGCAAGGCGCCAGCTTTTAATGGAGGGCACCCCCTAAGCTCAGCAACTGGGGACAAGCCAATCTCTCAAGTATTTTGCAGATGGTCCTGGCTTAACTACAGTCCTGTTCAGCGACGGCTCAAAGTTACGATAGTGCTGGAAAAGTAACTTTATGACCAATCTTCACATTTACAACTGTTGCCATATCTCACAATCACGAGATCTGCACAGTTGGCTATGTAGAGGCAATGGAGCAGCCGGCAGTAAAATCATGCTCCTGTGATGTCTTGCTTAATGGTCATGTTGCTAATTGATCAAGCTAATTGATCATCCCAATTTTTGTTCTTAAAATAAGGACTTCCTGTGTTGCTGGTATTCCTGATGAGGGGCACTTGCGAAAACAGGAACAAGTAACAAGCCAGAGCCACACGAGAGTTCGCCCCCGTTTCTATTTCTCACACAATCCACTGCTGAACGGGCCCCCCGATTTCTGGATCTCAGGCACTGCAGTTCTGATTGTTCCAGTTAATCATGGCTTGTAAGGAGTTTTAAACTAGCATTTCTAACTGTGGCTCAGTAAAGAAAGCTGCCCTTTTTGCAGCCTAAGAAATATGTGGATCGTTCCCGCTAAGAGGTACACGCGAAGCCACGTGGACGGTCCTGGCGTCTCCAGAGAAACAGCAGGAGGTCCACAACTGACGTGATTTGGATATTATTTTGGGAAGCCAATGATAAATAATATGGACCCTCTTCCCTTGAAAAACCTTCCCGGTTTGTTTTCTTTGTGTAAGGCCAACCTGCGCCAGGCTTGATCAAACCCATAAATGCACTGACCTGCATTGGGGAGACGGCAGCTGCCGGGGGGGTTTTCAAAGGACTTGGGCTCAGTGGAGTTCGGGGGATTGTAGCTCCAGCAGGACTAGGAACTATGGAAGAAGAAAGTGGCTCCAGTTTTATATCTCATGGCATAAGCATCTCAGAAGAAACCCTCTCCACCTTTTTCTCATATCAAGTAAACAGAAACAAGCATGGTGGGCAAGGAAGTTCAGGTCTCCCTGGATAGGTGTCTCCTGTTGTGGGCCTCCATGCGGCCTGGGCCCTTTCACGTCTTTCTTAGGGTAAGATCTAGACTGAAGGGGGCAAAGAAAATTTCCCGGAATTGGCATTTCAAGGGGGATGTTCCAGAAGGCACAATCTGCAGAGTCCCAGGTGCTGCCCCGTAAGCTCCCCCCCGCCTCGCCCCCCAAAAGCATGGACACCTCTTACAGCAGGGGAGTTTTTAAATTTCCTTCTGTCTGCCTATGTCTAATACATATCAGCCAGTTCCTTCACACTGAGGACTTTAAACAGTGAGCAGAATGTAGAACAATTTACTTTAAGGGTGGATTGTTTAAGTTTTAATGCTGCTTTTACTCCTAGGATACAAACTGAAATTAAAAATAATAGATAAACTAAGAATGTAATTGGTGCACACAATGGGAAAATTAAATGATACTAACGTGAATGAAAGAGACCCCGATGGGTCTGTGATACTTAGATCTAAAGAGACTAAACTGGTATTTTTCTAAAATGCTTTTGACAGTTGAACAAGGACCAGATGCTTTAGCAGTCTCAAAAAATGTCCAGAGATGGCCTCATGTTTCAGCTGTTTTCTTTATTCTTAACCCTTTCTGCCATCTTCATTTGTTTTTGTTGTTGCTTCCTTGCTTTTTAAATGTTTCCAGCAATGTGTATACTGCCCGGGAGTCATTGGGATTTGGGCAGCATATACATTTAATAAATTATTACTCTATACACAACAATGTGAAATCACAACTGCCACTTCTTTAGCTGGTGTTGGCATAATGGAACGAGCGTATTACATGCGCGGATCCAAGCCGTGTGGCCTTTTGCAATTGACCTATGGAAATATTGTCAATGTGCTGATTTTCTAAGCGCCATTCAGAGCTTTTTGATATGAGAGTTTCTGTATTTATATCAGAAAATTAAAATATCTTTAAAGTGGAAACTATCAACATTTATGAAGAATGGAATACTGTAGAGCTGGAATATCTGATAATACAACATCAATAGAACATCAAATCTTTAAAAGTATCAAGTCTGTTTCTTTGAATTTGAGGCTGCAAATCAATTCATTGGGAAGCTTTTATTCCATGCTCACCCCAAAGGACGGAGTGTAGATTTTCTTTGTAGGCAACAGAAAAGTCTGATGATGCATTGTCCCATATGATTTGGCCCGAGGTGCGGCTGGTTCCTTTCTGGTTCCTTTCTGTAGCATATATAACTAGATAGGTGGATAAATGTTCTAATCACATTCCAAAATCTTTTGTGGAACTTTGGTTGTATTGGTTGTGGGAAATAGCTAAGTAAATTACACCGAGAGACTGGAGAGATGTTATTCCTCCATGCTTCACGGACTGGATTCAGGAAGTGTGCAATTCCTTTAATTTTTGAAAATTATTGTTTGTTTATTCTTTTTTGCTTGTTTCGTTAAAAGAACTTAAAGCAGATTACTCACTGGATGGCTGTATATAGCCTCTCTTAGCAAAGTTTCTGTGTTTGTTCTTAGTGTTTTTGCTGTGCTGTAAGTCAAAGGTCCCCAACCAGTGGACCACATAAGTGGTTGGCCAGTGCACGCACGTGTATGCATGCTTATACCCCCAACTCATGTTATATTGTTGCAAGTGTCACGCGGATGCTGTTGGCCCCATTTGTGTCATGGGGGCGCTCATGCCCCCGTTTGCATTGTGTGTGTGTGTTCACAGCCCCATTCACATGTGTGCAGGTGTAAAGGTACCTACCCCTCCTCCCTTCCCTGCCACCAATCCAGAAAGGTTGGAGACTTCTGTTATAATTTGTTTTCTCTGTATTTTTAAAAACTGCAACGGAATACAGATCTATTTTAAAATGGATGCCAACTAGTGATGACCTTATTTGGGAAGGCATTTGTCCCACTGGAAAGTACCTCTGAGCTGCCCTTTCCTTTCAGCCACTTTACTGGCCCACTTTTCTTCTGCAACTCCTACACACAGACCGACTCATCCCAGTAAACCCTTTTGTAGGGCTATGCAGAGTGCAGGCAATCAATAGGGAACAGTAAGACATGCAAATTAAAGGCAGGACATAAGAAAAGAAAATACACCTCGTAAAATAAAGCTACGTTTATCATCAAATCACCCTGTGGGAATGAGAGTCTGATATGGAGTCCCCGTATAATATTTCACTAATTTTATGCAACTCTTTAAAGAAAAAAATACCTTGTGAGGCGCTATCAAAGGACTTGATGAGTGTTTTGACCGTGGGGGTCGGTTCCGAAGAGGTGGAGGACCTCCTGCTCAGCCCCATGCCTTGCCGCAAGGCTGCCAAATCTCTTTCCACAGCATTCATGTAGTTGTAAACTCGGCCACGCTCCTCTTCTTGCCTGCGGGGCAGCAGAAACCCAACTTTTAACGGGTCTGACTAGCGCATCACACAGAGTGCCTGAAGGATGCAGGGACCACTTCATCTTTTGAACGGCTAAAACTCTGAAGGGACATAACAAGCTCGATCTCTTTTACTACATGAAATACAGGGAGCTAAGTCAAAACGGGGCCATTTTGGAACGAAGAAGCATTTTTTCACGCTTTGAAGTACCGCCAGGGCATCTTCTATATGCAGTGATCTACAGATGTGCTCAAGGAAGAGAGCGCTGTAGCTAAAGCAAAAAGAATGTATTTTATACTTAATAAATTGGGCACTGCTCATTCAGATGCTCCTTTTTTTGCACGATATTCTAATTTGTCGAGTTTCACCAGTATAAAGTAAACAAATCAATTCTAAAATACTTCTAATACTGAACTTTACACAATGTTCATGCATAGGTCCTAAACATCCGTCATTTTTAAAGAAATTAGAAGATTAGAAAAACCTAGCCATTAACATTCTAGAGACGTTTTGTGACAAATACTTAGCAACTGCCTGACAATTTTCCATAGCAAATGGGGAGTTTCTGTTCCACATCTCAGGAGGTGGTCCTGACTTTGATAGCCTCCATGTATGGGCGGCTAAGGAGCCTCCCGGTCCAGAAGGACCCTGGTTCAAGGCCTCTTCCACCAGCACTCTAACAGAGGCAGCAAGCAGAAGTTTGGCTAAAGGAGAGTTTTCCTTCAGACAGTTTTTCAAAACAGACAGGAGGCTCTTACAGAAGAATCAAAAGGAAAAATTCCTAGCGAAATTAAGGAGAGAAAATCTTATTGCGATTGGCTTTTAATGCCTTAGAGCAGGAGTGTCAAACTCGTGTCTTTTTCGTGACTTTTCTCTCCTTTGCTGAACCGGGCGTGGACGTGGCTAGCGTGTGACATGCCTGGTCCCTGGGCTGTGAGTTTGACACAGAGGAAGACTGGGACGGGGGGCCCCATCTCTTTTTCTGTTGGTAATGTTGGTTACAACGGCACTACAATGGTGATGTGTGACTGTTCCTCCCGTTTATGACTGTTGCAGCCCCCCCCTAGTCACATGATGACATTCAGGTGCTTGGCACATATATATTGACGATGGCTGCAGCATCCCAGGATCCACATGGCCACCATTTCTGATCTTCCCATTCGACTTCCGACAAACAAAATCAATGGGAGAAGCCAGATTCACATAATGACATCTGGTTCGCTTAACAACTGCCGCCATTCGCTTAACATGGCAAAAAAAAAAAAAAGGTAAAATCAGGTGCAAGTCATTTCACAAGCACTTTGCTTAGCAGTGGAAATTCTGGTCCTGATTGTGATTGCAAATGTATAACAGTAATTGAGCCTGGAATTATGGCTGTAGGTCGTGTTGGTCATTAACAGCAATAGCCCTTAAGATTTATATACCGCTTTACAGCCCTCTCTAAGCAGTTTACATATTTCCCAAAGCAATTTTGAGTCCTCCTTTTACCCACCTCGGAAGGGCAGAAAGCTGAGTCAACCTTGAGCCTGGTGAGATTAGAACTGTTAAACTGTAGGCAGCCGGCAGGCAGCAAAAGCAACCTGCAGTACTACATTCTAACCACTGGGCCACCGTGGCTCTTAAGCAGGTTACTACGTGACTTAGCCTGATTTTACAACCTTTTCTGTGGTACTCGCTAAGCAAATTCATCGTCTAGAAATGGGAGTCTGTTGGAAATCAGAAGCAAAAAATGTCATAAATTGTGGTGACTTAAGGCTGGCTGCTGAGTACCCAAAGCAGGATGGTGTGACCACTGAGGGTGTGTGGCTACGGGAACTTCAAATCCAGTCGTAAGTAGCCCTGGGGAGGGCTGTTGTAACTTCAAAGGTCACCGAGCAACCAGTTACAAGTTGAGGACTATCCGTAGTTAAAAAAAATAAAAGGATAAATTTATCGTTTTATAAATCTCTTCTAACAGATGAGCAAAAAAAAACCCTCCCCCTGTAAATTATCAGCTATTCTCTCGTGCTCAGCAACTGTGCGCTGTGCAGCTTTCAGAAATGTTAAGGAATTACCCATAAATGAATTATAAATGATGATTACGTTTGATTAACATACTTGCGTGACTTTATTTCCTCGAGCTCTTTGGTGAGCTTTTCATTCTTTTCTTGAGCTTCATGCAGCCTGCGCTTCAAGTCCCCAATTTCCTCCTGGGCTTCAGATTTGATGTCATTAGCAATGACCACAGCAGTCTGCAAGTCTGCTTGAAATTGGCGCCACTCTGCAGACTCTTCCTGAAAATAAGCAGGGATCAGGCCGTGGATTCCCAGGCAGGGAACCGACAGGGGTGCAATTCAACCGGAAGGGGCATCTTTTGAGATTGTGTGCTCAGCTGCGGGGGTGGGGGATAAAATCCCAAAGAGCTGCTGATTGCAAGCCTGACAGCTGGCAGCCTGCTTGGGAAGACCTGACAGGGTGGCGCTCTCTCTCACGACAACCCCCTGCCCTCTCCAACAACCCTTTGGCCATCTTCTTGGAGTTTGCAATCCACACTCGGAGAAACAATGGAGCGAAGGAATACACGATGATTGTGAATGAATTTAAAATCCTATACTTCAAATCCGGTCATAAGGAGCCCCAGGGAAGGATGTCGTAACTTCAAAAAGTCAGAAAGCCAGATACCTTGAAGGACTCTAGGATGAGACTCGGATCGGTAAACACTTTGTAAACAAGATGGTGAATAAAAATAATTAGCAAAAAAAAAGAAAAAGTTCAAAAATAAGTCATTCCAGATTAATCTTATTTTTTGATCTGGAAATTTCTTAGTAGCATAAATGCAATAGATAAAATGCACTTGATTATAGCGAACTATTTGGCAAAATATCTCAGTCAGCAAGTGTGGGCTGAAGGACAATCAAGTAGCTCTGGAGCTGGCTCCAAAACCAGACAAGCCCTTCTCAGTGTTCTTATCAAACTGGAGGGAATGGGTGGTACAAAATTCAGCCTGAGGCCCTTGTATTAGCAATGTGAATGAGGATGTGGAAAGACTGCTTAGCAAGTCTGCAACGGAGTAAAATGCAATGCATGGACTGCATAGTGATCCCAGAACACAGAAACAACATTCAAAAAGACAGCTTCAATATCCCTAACAGAAACAATGGGAAGTTGAAACGAAAGATAAGAGATCCAGGGTGAGGGATCTTTCATTGAACAGTAATATTGTGGCAAGATCTTGTGATAGTAGCTGATCGGTTCCTGAATAGGATCCAGCACAGGCTGAAGCCGCGAAAAGCCCAAGGCAGGGCAGGTTCCCATTCCAGGGTGTGGATTCTGTGTGCATCTGATCTCCCTTTCAGTAGGAGCGGTTTGAGAGCAGAATGGGGAAGCAAGAGAGGCGGCACCTTCCCTCCACTGAAGGCGCTCAGGTGGGGTTGTGGCAGGCGTCCAGCGCCCCTCAGCTCTGGATTCTCACCCGAAGGAGGGATCTAATGACCTACGTGGGTCCTTATGAACTATGGATAGAGAACAGCAAAAGAGACATGCGTTCTTTTCAAACCCTTACGGAGAAGAATTAGAAGGTAGCCGGAGCTGTTCTGGTCTAACCTGGTGGTTAAGGTACCGGGCTAGAAAACGGGAGACGGTGAGAGTTCACCTTATGTATGAAAGGCCACTGGGTGACTCTGGGCCAGTCTCTCCCTCCCTCCCTCAGCCCAACCAACAAGGTGACTCACCCTCAGCCGCCTGTGCAGGGTCTTGATCTCTCTTTCCATGTCATGCTTTTGATCTTGAAGCTTCTTAACTGTGTCTAGCAAATAAAAAGCGCCAAAGTGTTTGTTTAACAATGCGCCTGAACACACATCTCAATGCATTTATTATATTTTGAATGTGACTAAGGCCCAAAGTTCTCTGGATAGACTGCAAAACTGTTATATATAAAAGTATCCCTCGTGTATCAAAATAATAAAGATGTCTTGGGAGA
This sequence comes from Pseudonaja textilis, assembly GCF_049901715.1. Taxonomy (NCBI): domain Eukaryota; kingdom Metazoa; phylum Chordata; class Lepidosauria; order Squamata; family Elapidae; genus Pseudonaja; species Pseudonaja textilis. The sequence goes on from NC_142004.1 coordinate 11,458,167, forward strand.
GGTAAGTAGACTAGAGCGGTATCCTAAACACCACAGAGTGTATAACCTACAGCAAAATTGGTAGCCTACCCCTAAGGCCGCCTTCTCTCGCTTGGGACTCAACTCGTACCCCTAATTTTACACAAACACGTAAGCCCCCTGCTGAATTTTAATGTAAGTTCCTTAGCTTGTCTCAAGGACAAAATACGTGTGTTTCAGATTAACTTCTCATGTACTGCAGTTTTGCTCAAAAGCCGCTATATTAAGACAGGTTAGCCACTGTCTTTCAGAGTCTGTCTTTCCAGCTTATGATACCAGCTTTCAAAATCTAAGACTGCCATCTAGTGAGAAGTTGAAGGAGAAAGCAAAGGCCCAATCTGGGAAACACCTTTTTATAGCTACCTTCCTTTTTAATTAGTGGTTGTAAAATTATTCCCTTTACACCTTAATCTCTGAGGTATGCAAGGCCGTGTAGATCAGGGGTCTTCAAACTTTAAGACTTGTGGACTTCAACTCCCAGAATTCCTCCTCCAGTCGTGTTAGCTGGGGAATTCTGGGAGTTGAAGTCCACAAGTCTTAAACTTGCCAAGTTTGAAGAGCCTTGGTGTAGATACAGTAACCAGCTTAGTTGTAAAATGTTAGATTGTTAAACATCCATCTTTTAGATATTATTCCACCTGGTTTAAAACGAATGGTTACAAATTTATTGCTTTAATTGTCTACAATACTTCTAAATTAGTGAGGCAAATTTGGTAGAAAACAGCACCAGATAAACGGAAACAGACAAGGAAATAATGATCCACTCAAGATTGGCTGGGTTGCATCTGAACAATTTTTTTTTTCAACCACTTACTCTACTGAAAGTAAAACACTCCACCTTTTTAAAAAAAACATTCTCTTCGTCCCATTTAAGGATATCTCTTATTTAGAAAAGGGAGCTGAATTTTATATTTGGGGTTCTTTAATCTCTACCTACTTTCAAATTTTATTATTCAATATAATGGAAATATTACATTTCACTTGAAAAGCTGTAAGAGTATGAACCTGCATTCTCCGTCCAAAGTTTAAGATATGCTTTTCTACTTATATGCAGCTTTTTCTTTCTGAATGCATATTTTAAGCTGCAATTTTCCCTAACACAAATAATTTTAATGACTGGTTTAGGTAAAGTTGATCTTTAATTTTACGCATTAAGAATGCATGCTGAGTTTGGAAGTATTGGGGGTGGGGTGGGGTGGGAATAAATAAGATTTATGTAATGCCATTTTTTAAAGATCCCTCAAAACAGAAAGTAATGGGTAGAATATAACAAACATGATCAAAAAGCAAAAATAACCGCATCAAGTTGTAAGAATAAAAGGACTAACGAATCAAATAACGTGTCTGTCCTGCCCAAGATGGGTACCACTAAATCTAAAAACTGAAGGCCCACTGGAACGAAACCGTCTTTCAAGCCTGCTAAAAATGGGGCGTGGATGTGGGCGGGAGGCAATTCTAAACCTGGGGGGACATGAGGGAGGAGGTCTGTCACCTCATCCACGTCCCGTCCCCCCACTTCAGGCAGGGCTCTTCACAAGCCTCCCCAAGATCTTCTCAATGCATGGGCAGGTGCAGCTCTGGCAGGGGGCTGCCTGATACCGGATGCTGCTTGGACCACTCCTGCCCTCGCTACCTTCCCCAGGGACTTGAGAAACAAGCAACCTTCAGCCCAGCCTCAAGTGGCCTGGAGGGTGAATGTCGAGGAAACAGAAGATGCTGGGTACTGTGGGCAGTGTCCTGGGAACCAAGGACCGTTGAATAGTAGCTCTCTAAACGGAAGCTACTGTTCTCCGTTAATTACTTGTTCTGCCTTAAGTATCTCAGTAAACACCTCGCCTGCTGCTCCGTGCAATCCCATGCATATTCTAACCTGCACGGCTCTGTAGAGCAGGGGTCCCCAAACCTGGCAACTTTAAGACTTGTGAATTTCAACTATGCTGGCTGAGGAATTCTGGGAGTTGAAGTCCACGAGCCTTAAGGTTGCCAAGTTTGGGGACCTCTGCTGCAGAGGCAGGCTGCATCCTGCCCTTCTTAGGTTAGCTTGGCTGACTCCCGTTTGGAAAACAAGCCAGCTGGGTGTCAGTGAAACATTGGTCAGGTTTAAACAACCCTGTGGGAGAGGACCTAGCGCTCTGCTGTACAAGGCTGTCCGGATCACGAGGGGATTTGGAATGGGGCCCTGAAGCTTCCTGGCAATCGGGGCAATGACCTCTGGAGAGAGGTCACCCTGTGGCGGAGAGACCTTCCCACCCGGAGCATCGCCCCGTGTTCAGATCTCTCAGCTTCTAGAGGAGGCCAGGCCAAGAGACAACAACTGGCAGGAAGGTCCTTCGTTCTGTGGGGGTTTGGGTGGTCCAGGACAGCCGGCTTAGGAAGTGCGAATGGCCCACCCCGCACCTGCCGCCATATCTTCCCCAGCCCATCATGGTTTCAGTTCAGCCCCCCTCCCTGTAATAGTCTGTGGGTCAGCTTCGGGAGACAAGAGGAAGCCCTGCAGCCCTGATAAGAGGTAGCTCAATCCACAGATGGGGAAGCGTTTTAGGAGGGACCCTCCCTACTTTCCCAGAGACTAAAAAGAGAGGAATGGGAACTTGTGGGGTTCTGTTAATGTAAGCTTACCATCAAGTAGGATTAGTTCATCTGGGTGTGTTCGTTGTTTGGACACCCACACAAGGCTGACACAACCCCGAGAGAACCGGACCCGCCCTCTTAAGTTTCAGGCGCTGCATTCATTGCACCAGCGTTAGCCACCTTGGGTGGTCACTTCCCCAGGATAGGCTGGTTAATTACATACACAATAAGCATTCCTTCCAACCACCCTTCTTGCCTTGCCTGCCTATCAAACTAAAGTTTCTCTCCGATCTCCCTCAAATATCTCAGGCTGGGAAGTGCCCACCAACCCTACCAGATCTCCCCTCCTGGCCCCTTCCTTCATCTCAGGGGGTGCCCTCATCAACCCTCTCCAGCACCCCCTGGAGAGCACAACCCAGGGAGCGTCGGTCATATTCTTCCCAGCCAAGCCAAGACTACCCACCTCTCTCCAGACCACTGATCAGCACTCCGTAGTCTTCTTATCCAGCCTCTGGGCCATCCATCCCTGCCTCTCAGTTTCATTTCAGGCTGGACCCTGCAAGCTCAAAGCCACACTCTCTCTCCCTTCCACTTTTCTAGCACTCAGGACAACAATGCCCAACGCTCCCTGGCAGATTCTAAGGAGGCTTGCTGGCCGTGCTGTCTCCGCAGCTCACATGCCGTAGGTCGTCCTTCAACTAATCGCCTGAAGCCCAGCTCTCGTGATGCCTCGTTGAGGACCGAGTGCCCAGGGTTCCTGAGCTCCTTTAGTGTCCAAATGGCTTCTCTGAAATGCCTGGCATCCCTTCTACACCATCTTCCTTCACCCTCACCCTCTTCTACATCCCTAACCCCAATTATCATTTTGACCCACATCAAATGTCCCGATTTTACCCTTCGCTTCCCACATCCCCTCCCACTGAAAAGCTTATAATCCATTTTGTCCCAAATTACCTGCATTCCATATCCTGCTGCCCCAAGTAAATTCTAAACCTCTAATCTTAACTCTAAAGCTCTCCCAAGACAATATTTTCTACAGTGCCATACTAAAATAATTGAGGCCCGTGTCAATAAAACTTTAGGCTGCTTAAAATTTGTTTTCAAATCCGTTCCCTTACTCTATTTTAATATTTCAAAAAGAAGCAGAGTATTACATCTATTCGAAGCGCAGGTTAATAATCCCCACATTTATAACATTTTGATTTCATAAACATCCGTGCTATCTCTATTTTATTTGCGTCTATGATACATTCCTTTCACAAATGAAATCTAATGTATCTGCAGATTTGATCTCTCTCTCTCTCTCCCATTCTGATGACACCGATATTTAAAGCAGGATGGGTTAGAAGATATGACATTCAGAAGATCTGCATTTATTTGAAGTCTCCTAGATAATTTAAGTAGGTTATATACATCTTGCTTTTATATTCTCACTGTATTGTAAAAAACAGGGTTTTTTTTTAAGAAAAAGGGAAAAAAGCAAAGTTGTTTGTAAATAGTTCTGTATCAAGTTGCAGCAAACTATTGAGAGAGATCCTCTTCCAAAGCCCCCTTCTTGGCCTTATGCTACCCCCCCTCCGCCCGAAGTTTTCAAATGGCAGCCATTTTGCTCTCTTTGAAAGGGTGATTTAAAGGATTCCTACCCTGGTAGTTGGATTGGATAATCTATAACCTCCAATTTTCCTTCCAGTTCACAACACTGTGAGTTAATTATTTTATGCATTCTTTTTTTTTTTTGTTAAATTACAATTTTACAGTACAGTGTTGATAATATAATTTTTACAGGACAAATGTAATGATTAAAGCATGGATAAAGTCACATGAAATCAACCAAAAAGGCAATAAAAATTAATTACAATTTGTACAACTACAATTCCCACAATCCATCTCATCTGGACCAAGGAGAGATCCGGCCAAAGAATAGGGCAGATGGATCTGCCCTCCCAATCCAGACCAGCAACCATCTCTCTAGTAACCCTTTTTCTTTAGAGAAAGCTGTTGGTGAAAATGTCGCCTTGTCACAATCGAACTAATTCAAATTCAGGCATCCTAGTCAAACCGGGGACATCTATTTTCCCACTAGAAAATAACAATGCTAACATTTAAAGCGCTGCAAGGACATTAAGGAAAGGAAGAATTCGTTTTCTTAAATGTTCTTGCAGTGATTTAATTGTTGTAAGAACCTGACCCTTCTCCCCGCCCCCCCCCCCAAGGGAAAAGCAACTGCAAAAGTCCCAGGGAAAGCCGAGAAGAGGCTACTTACTCTCCAAGTCAGTGATGATGAGGTTGTCGTGGAGTTTCACCGCTCGATGCTGCTCCACTTCGTCCTCCAGTTCAAATATGGTTTCTTTCATGTCACTCCTTTCTGTTTCCTTTTCCTCCAAATCTGCGCGTATTTTCTCTAAGGTCACGTTCAGATCCTCAATTTGCTTTTTGGCTTCTTCTCGGAAAGCTCGATACTCATCTTCTATCTAGTTTAAGACAAATGACCAGACTGTAATTGCTTCTTCCAAACAGATTTTCAACCCTGGCATCCAGGATTAGATTTGTATCGAATGCTGGAGAATGCCATCTCGGCTGAAGTCTCCCTTTATGCTGCCATGCTAGATATTGCAAATAACTGAATCTGTGAAGAGTTACTAGCTTCCTATCAATGTCGAAGACTGCTGCCTAAGACATACCAATCATGTACGCTCCCTGATGTGGAAAACTCAACTAGGGTTAGTTCCAATTTTTATCCGGGATACTGAAAACCCTCTCATCACCACTGGACACATCTATGTGTGTATACCTGCTCACAGCTGAAATGTAAGGACGGCACTACTACCTTTATTCTTCTGAGGGAAAGGGAGGCCCTAACCTTGAAGGACAGAGTGGGTCTGGAGTAGGGTCTGTCCGGGGGCTGAGCAGCTCAGGCTCTAGGCACTTAAGGGAGAACCAAAGGACAGGTCCCGGAAGCCGTGCGTGTGGCTCCCAGAAGCTTCCAAGTGATTTGTCTGCCTCCCACTTTCAACACACCCGGGAAAGCCTTCCTATTCAGTTACACTTTCAGACCTTTACCTTTGCGATGGCATCCTGGAGACGATTGGCATCGTTACGTGTCCGAGCAAGCTCTTCCTGTAAGTTGCCGGCTAATGTCTCTGCTTTCTCTTTGTCAAGCCGGACGCTCTCTAGCAAGTCCTGGATGTCTGACTTATCCCCCGATTTGTGTATGGAATAGAGCTCAGCGACTTTCTGCCTCTCGTGTTCCAGCTGCGCTTTTAACCGGTTCATCTCAATTTGGTCACTGGAGACGGTAGCCTTGTACTCGTCCAAGGTGGCCGCCAGAGCGGCCTTGCTCTTCTGCTCCGAGTCAAGAATTCGCTCCATGTGGTGATTCCGTTCCTTCAACGCCCCTATCATCTCTTGGGCTTCCTTATTGTCTTGTTCGGCCATCTTCAAAGTGTTGCTCAGGTGCTGCTGGACACCCAGAAGCTGCTCCCTTTCGAAGCGGGCATTCTCCGCCAGGTCCATAAAACGTTGCTCGAGCTCCATGTAGCGTCCACTTTTCATGTCTTCATCAATAACGTAGGATATATGATGCTCGTCTAAAAGAGAGCGGAAGTACTCGATTTGTCGGCTGAAGTGTTCCAACTTGTCGCTTTGCTGACACAAAGATTCCATGAGGATCACCTTTTCCTCTCCAAGCCTTTCGTTCTCGCTGTTCAACTCCTGCGTGATTTGCTGCAAATCTGCAAGTTCCTGGAGCGTTGCTTGGAGTTCTTCCGCTGTGCTGTGCTGATTCTCTTCCATCTGGTGAATCCGTTCCGTCAAGCAAGCCACGGACACTTCGCTGGCGTTGCCGCTGCTCCCTTTTCTTGAGGTCTCCATGCTCGGCAATCCTTCCGACTCTGAGGACGAGGGAGCATCCAGAGCATCGTCACTGGACGTGAGCGGCTGATACACTTCGCTGCACTCACTGTCTAGGTTGTCCATGGAGTTACTGTGCTGATTGTCCATCAAGGTATTCTCGTCCTGGCTCAGGAGGTCTTCCATGGAACCAGGAGCGGAACCTTCTACCGAAGAAGTAACGGTTCCTCCACCATCGCTGTGGCTGCCGGTTGTCATTTCCGGGCTCAGAGATTGGTAGCCAAACAGCTTTTCGGAATTATCCAACCTTTGCTCTAGAGAGAAACCCAAGGCGTTTAATCTATCTTTTAGCATCCGGTTTTCATTCTTCAGCTGATTCAACTCCTCCCGTATGGCAGAGTTCTGCTCTTGCAAATGCAGCAGCGTGGATTCCACATCCGTCGGCTGGTGGATCACAATTGCTTCTTTATCCTCGGACTTGTCATCACCCTCAAATGGGTCTTCGTGAAGGCCCAGCTGAGCACGCATCTCCCTTAGTTCGTTCCTTAGGTGGAGGATCTCCACGTCTTTCGTTTTGGCTAGCATCAAGAGATCCTTCACTTTCGCCTCTAGAACAGATTTATCACTGATCTGGTTGTCTGACTTCGACTTGCTCATGCGAACATCGGAATCCTGGCTGGCACGGCTGCGGGAACGTTTCGCAAGGAGGACATCGCTGCTCGTCTGACCAGTCAGGGGCAGTTTTTTGCTTTGAGTTGGTCGCGAACGGTCACGAATTCTTTCCCGAGAAGAGCTGGATTCCTTATTTCCAGATGAAGTGCTACGCTTCGCTGAAGAATTCATACCTGTGTGGTTTAAAAAAAAGTAGAAAATTGGTAAGTAAAGACACAATTCTGAAAAAGGTAAAGTATTTTTTTCAGGAATATGTGCCTATAAACTCTAATGCACATACTTAAAAGTTAATGATTGGAAACAATTGTGCGTAGCAACGTACAAAATAAAAATAATCATACCACATTAAGGCATAAAAGTTAATGCTGAGTAGCTATATATACTACAAATAGGGGGAACAACAACATAGTAGGTCCCTGATAAGTCTCTGAGTTTCATATCCAGATGATCAAATGGGGCTCTTCATTTTTCCAGTTGCACTGATGATCTGTACCAAGATCTTCCTTTCACAAGCACTATTGTTTACTTCTCCTCCTCCAAACCAAAACCAGAATTCAAAATAATTTTGTAGCTCTGGCATGGAAAGTAAGTAGTAATCTGTTTGCTAATTTACATATCATGTTCAGTTGTAGCCAACAATAAACTTAATTTTAAAATAAAACAAATGCACAAGCAGGTAATCCGTTCACGAGGCTGGGTAACTGAATACGAATTCATGTCATATACACTAGTAGGGCTGTGACGTATGAACAAGCCCCCTTCAAGCCGAGCTGAACTCCCTTCATTGAGACCCAGCCGTGTAGATTTCTCAGGAATAATGGCATGATTGGCGACTGACTTTTCACATTTAAAAAAAAAACGTGTCAATCTAGTCAAACTGAAATGACATGGTGGTCTCCCCTGCCTGCTTTGGTTCTGAGGCCAGAGAAGGTCAACTGGGCACCGCTAGCTGTTAATGAGAATTAGCACCGTGCCGTGTCTATGGAGATTCTTAGTTGTGGTTTATCCCAAAGGTTCTTTTTCCAAGAGGCAACTGGACTTTCTAGTTTGTCTTTGAAGAGGTTTGGCTTCTCATCAAGAAGCTTCTTCAGCTCTGACTGGATGGTGGGGAATGGAAGGATTTATACTCCTTGTAGACAGCTGGTCATTTGCATCCTTTGAGAGGGTCGCTGAGGCCACCTGGAGATTTATCTGTGTCATCAGAGTCACTTTTATCTGTGTCATCGGGGGTCAAACATAGAAGAGGTAGAAACCAAAGCCTTAGACTCCTTCACGGGAATCCACCCCCTCACTGGTATAGGTATCTGGGCGACACTTGGGCCAAGGTCAAAACACAGGAATTGGAAGCCCTCACCAAACCTATCAACTCTGTGGACAGATACATCAAATTCACACGGGAAGATGTTAAAGAAAATAGTCTAGACTTCCTGGACTGTGCAGTACACATTAAGAAAGACGGGAGCCTTAACACTGACGTTTACAGAAAACCCACCCACCCGGATCAATGTTTACATTTTGATTCTCACCACCCACCGGAGCACAAAATGGGAGTCATCAGAAGCCTACACCATCGAGCTGAAGGCCTGCCTACTAAGCAAAGATGGGGAAGAGAAAGAACGAAAACACGTCAAGGAAGCCCTCAGAATGTGTGGCTATCTCAAGTGGGCCTTCATCAAATCTCAAAAAAGACTCTTCAGGAGCCCCCCCATAACAGGTAACGAAGAGAACAATAAACGAAGCAACGTTGTCGTCCTGTACGTTGCAGGCACATTGGGAAAGCTCAGGAGGATCTTCAGCCAACGTAACAGACACGCACACTTCAAACCCGAGAATTACACTGAGGCTTGTCCACCCCAAAGATAAAGCACCCACGCATAAACTGAGCAACGTGGTACCTGCAGTACAATGCAGTGAGCCATGTGCAGATCTGTACACTGGGGAAACAAAACAACCACTTTATAAGCGCATGGCACAACACAGGAGAACAAACACATTGGGACTAGATTCAGCAGTCCAGCTTCATTTAAAAGACAGGCCGCTCTTTTGAAGACAGCAAAGTCCAGATTTGGGACAGAGAGGACCGCTGGTGTGAAAGAGGGGTCAAAGAGGCCATCTCTGTCCAAATTGAACAGCCCCTCCCTCAACAGAGGGGGAGGGATAGGACGTCATCTATCTTCAGTCCACAACTCAGTCCTTTCAGCAGTTCCAAGAAGGCGCCACACCCATTTGCACCATTCAGGAGACCCTGATGACACTGATAAATCTCCAGGTGGCCCTAACAACTGGCTAAAAGGGTACAAATGTCCAGCTGTCTGCAAGGAGTATAAACCCTTCCATTCCCCACCATCCAGTCAGAGCTGAAGAAGCTTCTTGGACGAGAAGCGAAACATCTTCGAAGAAAAACCAGAAAGTCCAGCTGCCTCTTGAAAAAAAAAAAAAAAAGCGCCTTTGGGATAGCACCGGGCAGCCAACGTCCCTTGCTAGATAAGCCCCAGTGGCCTTAAGAAAAAGACCTTTGCACCTGTACCTGCGGTGGGCTTTGATTTGCTCTCCACGGGATTCACGACGGTGCTCCCCGCAGCAGACGGGGCTGTCGAGGTAGAAACGTTCTTCTTGCCCCCCTTGACACCGTTGCTGACGTTCACCCCTCCGGCCATTCCAGCTAGAAGATCGTCGCTGCTCTTTGTCTGCAGGACAGGGATAAAGCGTTAAGTGCTAAGCGTGCCTGGTCCGAGGCTCAGCTACAGGCAGGCATGCCAAGAGTCACATGTCTAATGGGTGGCATATGATACATGAAAATAAATGTAGAAGATTTGGAATTAAAATACAATGATCATTTTAAACCAGCATTTTAAACCAGCATTCCTGCATATAAAACACAGTGGAATCCTCTTCCCTGAAGGGAAAGAATGGCACACTTTTCAATGCCTCAGAGGTTCAACTGAGCAGAATTTCACCCCTCTACAGGTAGTCCTCGACTTAAAGATTCGTTTAGTGACTGTTACAGCAGCACTGGAAAAAGTGACATATGACCAGTTTTCACACGATCCTGGCCACCTGGGTGGCGCAGTGGTGAGAGTGCAGTATTGCAGGCTACTTCTGCTGACTGCCGGCTGCTTGCAATTTGGCAGTTCAAATCTCACCAGGCTTAAGGTTGACTCAACCTTCCCTCCTTCTGAGGTGGGTAAAATGAGGACTCAGATCGTTGGGGGCAAAATGCTGGCTCTGTAAACCCCGTAGAGAAGGCCGTGAAGCAGTATACAAGTCTAAGGGCTATGGCTATTGCTATCTCCCATGGTCACATGATCAAAATTTGGATGCTTGGCAACTAGCATGTATTGATGACAGCTGCCCTATCCTGGGGTCACATGACTATTTGTAGCCTTCCCAGCCTGCTTCTGAAAACAAAGTCAATGGGGGAAGCCAGATTCGCTTCATGACTGCATGATTCACTTAACAATTATAGCAAAAATGGTTGTAAAATGGGGCAAGGCTCACTTAACACCTCTCTCGCTTAGCAACGGAAATTTGGGGGTTATTGTGGTCATAAATGAAGGACTATTTGTACAGGAAGTCTTGGAGGCATCCTCAGCTACCAAGGTGCCATCACGTATGGCCAAAAATGCCTTCATAACTGGCCTTCCCAATGCCAGGCCGTTCTTATTTCTGTGGAGTGTTTGTGCCTTTGAATAAGGGCATTTCTCTCTCAGAGTGACTAGTAAGACAAAGTATAAAAAAAAAAGAATATTTTGGCATCTGCATTTGAATTTAGGACAAAAATTGTCAGAATGAAAAGAGGTTTCACAGAAGATTTAACATTGTTTCCAGCCCACATATTTAAAAAAATGCATCTATAGCTGCTAGCAATTTTTTAGATTTTGTCTTTTTATGTGCATAAAGTGGTTATGAAAATCTTTTGTCTGTTTTTTTGCTATGATCAGGTGAGAACATTTCCATTTATCTATTGCAGAAAGGCACAGGGATGGCTGATGACTTGAAAAAAATAAAATAAAAATATCCCCGCAACACAACGGAAGAAATTTCCCCTCCTTTTTACGGAGGGTCCACTCTCATCTATAACAGACCTTCCCAGATTAAACATTCCTTCTCACCCTCTGCATCCCTACATCTGTTTTTTTAAAGTTTTTTTTTTTAAAGTTAAGTAGGTTAATTGCATGCATGCTGCGTAGGTAAGAACAGTCTCTTAAGGAACTAAATAGGTCAAGTCGTAGAAAGAGCTTCATGATTCAGACTGCAAAAATCCACCCCGAAAATGGTGACCAGCACAGGTCATCCTCTTGGCATCCAAATGCAGCCGGGGAGAAGTTCCTCCCACCTTCAGAGGGTGAGGTCACGATAGAGCGGCTGGAGGACTTCAAGGGAGCCCACAGCAGAAATGCAGATTGTTTTTAAAAAAGTCAGAGACAACTCCAGGGATGTCAGAGACAACTATTTGGGAGACGTGTCGTAAAGCTTATAGGGATCCTAGCTGGGCATGCTGCAAATCAGAAAAAAGGCCATAATAGATGATAGATAGATAAATTTATTGTCATTGTACTCAGAAACGTGAGAACAACGAAATAAGGTGGTCTTCCACAACATACAACTGAACAACACCTAAAGACATATACAAATAACAATGTAAAACAAATTAAAACAAATAACAGTTAAAAACTGTACAACCAGGATATATATATGTTAAGACCACCAGATTCATAACTCTGCATTTAACCTGATCACAGCACTTGGGTAAAAGCTATGTTTAAATCATCACTAAGAGATTCATAAAAACAGCACTGAAAGAACTAAATACAGTTAAACCATTAATTTATTGGAAACGACAAAACTTCAAAAAAGGATAAAAACAGGCCGAACAAAATCATTTTGAAATTGAGAACAAACCAAACTCTGGCATATCCAGAGAAGAAGGGAAGAGGGCGGAGGAGGGGAAGGGGAAAGGACTATGATATACAATACTGGAAATTTTTTAAAAAAAGATACCTTTTTTAAAAACGTAATTACATACCGGGCATAATACTGAAAAAACTAATTTGAAAACATATATAGGCAGTCCTCGACTTGCGACAGAATTCAATCGCTAAGCAATTGAAATTAAGCCCAACTGCATCACTTAGTGACGGCAATCCCACTAGGCCGCTTCCTGCTTGCTTCCCACAACCAACGCAGCGGCTCTCAAGCAGGTGGGCAGGGAGGCCGACGCCAGGAGGGGGAGGGAGGAGGACTGGGGCTGGGGGAGTGGCTGGGGGGGCGGAGGCGTCCCCCAGGGACTCCCTGCCGGCTTCCCCATTGGCCTTCTGTGGAAGTCAGCCCTGGAAGTCACAAATGCCCATCACATGATCGTGGGCCGCTGCAACCGGTCATAAGTGCGAGCCCAGATTGTGATCAGGCGGCCGCAGGGATGCTGGGACAGCTGGAACGCCAAGGACGGGTTCTACCCACCATTTCTTTAGCGCCTCTGGAACTTCGAATGTTTGCTAAACATATGGTCATAATTCAAGGACTACCTGCACTCAAAACTCGGAAAGCTTGCACTGATTTTATTGCTGAGCTGCTCTAAACATAGAAGAAATATTAAGCTCCTTCCTTAGATGGATGTAATGATTTCCTTTTGCAGTGCCCACAAACTGCCATGCATCAGAAAATGAACAGTCCCATAACTAGCTGAACAGGTTCCGCCAGTGTAAAGCAAAGAGAGTTTTTGTTGAGAAAAAACTGAATGGGCGAAAACAAAGTTATTTTCTACCCAGTGAAGCAGCTTATTCAAATCACCTCTGCTTCTACGGTATTCTTTTACTTCCCTTATTTTCCCAAGTCAGGGTAGCCTCCTTAAAACTTGTCAGTTTGGCAGGGAACAATGTAAGCAAATAACTATGACAGGCATGTGAATTGTAATGCCATCCTTTTAATTAACCCACATCATTCTTAATAGACCGAGTGGCATGTAAATAAACCGTAAGCCTTCAAACCCTAGTTATTATTTGCTAACACAGACTTATAATTACTATGCATGAATTTTTAATGATCACTCAAACAGAGGCAGGCCTGAATTCCTGAGTGCTGGCAGCCCCATTCAACAAATAAGGCACACCAAATCCTGGGTGGCGTGACATCTATGCCTGTCATGCAAAGGTGAAGCAGTGGCCAGAGCAGCTCGGTCCCTCCTGGGCGAGGAGAGGCCCCAGGGATGCATACCTGCAGGGCTGTGCTGAGAACTCTTCTCGCCACCAGCTGGGTAAGTTGCTCAGAGTTGGAATCTGACTGGACCGGTCTTCTGCAACTGCCTGAGGCACAGCCTGGCCCAGTTATCGGGAAGGGTTCAAGCCTACCAGGCCAGATGTTGGTCTGAGCACTGAACGGGGCTCTTGGGGCTGTGAGTTCAACCACCCGTATTTCAGTTCCCTGCTCCTCCTGGTTGGTCAAGGTCTCCTGGGAGGGGATGCTCCCATCTGCCTTGAAGCCCATTGCTGGACCTTTCTGTACCCTCTTCAACCTTCCCCTTTTAGAGAAGGTGGTTGGTTGACAGGTCCAAAGGTCCCTGAAAGCGAGAGATTATATGCCTTCTTTTCAGTCAGGAACCAGCCCAGTGACAATACTGGAACGGCACTGGTTGCAGTGGGTAACCTCGGGCAGGCTCAGGATAGAGACAGGGCGTCCACCCTGGTCCTCCTTGATCTCATTCAGTATCACTGATCGTGGCATCTGTCCAGCCTTCCTTAGGAGCCCTGTACCCACCTCATCAACTTTTTTCAGGGTTGGTTCCAGTCAGTGCTGGTGGCAAGGAGGGGTCACGCTTGAAGCCCACGTGCGGGGGGTGTTTTGGGGCACTACTTCACCACATTTACTTTGAAATGAGATACGTTTTCCTCCTTGAACAGGGGGTTGGACTGGAAGACCTCTAAGGTCCCTTCCAATTCTGCTATTACCATTCCTATGTCAACCCAGAAGCTGGCCTGACTGAGGCCATTTTGAGACTTCAGCGCTGACACCCTGGAGAAAAGGGACAGGGAGGGGAAATAAGAGATAGTTGGGGTGTTGTGGTCAAAACGAAATACTTCCTCTTGGGAACCAAGGACATTCCTGCAGGTGCTTGGAAGGAGGGGACTGGAGTCACCTAGCAACGGGACAGTATCCTGATTGGACCATGTGACTGCTTGAGAAAGTGAAAAACTTTTACTTTTAATTAGGAATAGTCAGAGCCGGATTTCACCAGCCTGTGCCAATGTGACATATCTAATAAAATCATTCTTTGAGGAATCCACCAGAGTTCTGTTTGCTATGGGAATGTTATTTGGAACCCTGACATCCTATTTGATACCCGGTTGTACCTTTCCTGGCTGACCAAGCAACATTGCCAAGGCCCAGGCTGTGAGGGGCGGGATATGAAATTAGCTTTGGCTCCACTCTGGCCAGCAGCAGCGGTGGTTTGAAGTCCCGTCCCCGCCCCCCGTGGGAGATTTCCCACCTCTGGCTCTGCCTGGGGGTACATTTCCCCAGTCAGAAGGTCCTCCCGGTTCCTGCGAGGGGCAGCCGTGGCTGGAGGTGCCTTTGCACAGCTTGGCCGATGCACCGAATGTGCCATTTTCTGGCCCATGAAGCTCATGCCACAGTCACCTCCCAATTGGATTACTGCAATGACCTCAACATGGGGCTGCCCTTGAAGATCATTTGGAAGCTGCTACTGGTCCGGAACGCAGCAGCGCAGGTAGTTTTCTGTACCTCTTGCTAGACCCATCTAACACCCCTATTCTGCAAGCTGCACTGGCTCCCAGAAGCTTCCAGGTGTCATCCAAGTGGCCTAGAGTCAGACTATTTGCAGATGTATCGGCCCTACAATGTAGACTGGATCAGGAAACAGACAAGCCCAACCCTAACCACTTTTATTCAAAAATTTGCAGTCACAAAATCTTGCAAGTCTGAATATACTTCCCCTCCTCCCTTCTACCGTCATATGAATCGGGAATAGAAGGCTGCTTTCATAAATCTCTACCTTGTGTTTATGTTTATCTGTTTATTGCCTTGGTAATAGAACGTCACTCTCTGCCAAGACCATTATTTCCTTTCTAGAGTCGGACTGTCTTTCTCCCATGATTTCTGCTTGTCCCACCAGTTGTGGCGCTGAATGGGGCAAGCAGTGGGGGCGTAGTTCAGGTCCCCTCCACTTGAAATACACCATCTTGTTGGACAGAGAAATCAAGTTTTCTCTGTGGCAGCACCTGCCTTAGGGAACAGCATCCCCTACAGATACAGGTAGCCCCGACTCAGCCTTTTGCAAGGCACTGAGAATCTGGCTTGCTTCCCAGGCATTTGGGTCAGGAGTTTAGAGTTACCTTGTGGATGTGATTTTATGGTAGCATTGCACTATTGGCCATCATGGGCTATTAGTTTTAACTGCTATGTTTTTAATCTTTTTATAACCCTCAGATCAGGAGCGCAGTGGGGTGCACGATTGCTGTACGGGGGGGTGCTGCAAATGGGGCCTAGGGAATGTGGGTGAGGGTCCCGAGTGGCTCCAGGCACTACTTGCGATGCACTGGGGCTCCTCGGAAGACAAAGCAGAGGAAGTGACTTGCGATCCTCCCTGCTGGTTCCTCACTGGCATTGCTTGCAAGAAGCATCAGGAAAAGCTGCAATTTGTGATGACTGCATGTGACCCTGGGATGCTGCAACCATTGCAGGCGCAAGCTGGTTGCTAAGTACCCAAATGGCCCTTCCCCCGCCCCAGGACTGCTGCCACAGCCAGAACCTAAAGGACCAATTGTAAAAGCCACTTATTGAATGCCATCATAACTTTGAACAGTTGCTGAATGACTGGTTGGAACTTCAGGACTAGCTGCTATACCTAAGAAAAGTGCCAGACTCAAATAAGTGTGTTATGTGAACAGGGTGAAAATCTAGAAATATTAATTGGATCCAACACAACTTTGCAATAGCATCACCGAAGAGGGCAAAATTATTTCTATCTGCAAGACTTCATAAACAGTGCAGGTTCTGCTTCCTCTGTGTCTGTATTTCTCTGCAGTTAGGAAACCTGTTATCTGTAGAGAACATATAACGCCACGTACAGGAGGCAACAATAAAAAGGCTGTCGATATGCACAGATATTTGCAGCATTTTCTCTGCTGCTCGTGCCAGGGCCCTCTGTTGATATCCCCGACTCCCCTTGTATTTCAAAAGATCTACTGTGCCGATACCTTCAGGAAGGAGGCTGCTGTTCCTGCTTTTGGAAGTTTCGTTACTGCAGACGTGGTGGAACTGGTCTCTGTTTTAGCTTTCTCTACTGTTTGCATCTTAGTTATGCCAGGCACTTTGGGCACCGAACTAATATTCCGGCTTGCTTTCTTCATTCTTGGCTGCCTGCTTGATATACATTTACTAACAATCTGCAGAGAGAAAACAGATTTTCAAAAAGTGAGGGTACTGTTGTTTATATATAATAACTATTCACATACCTGAAAATAGCCCCTCCATGCCTTGTACTTTTTGCCCAGACGATAAATCCTACAGTAATACCTTTGGTCTCCCTGGACCCTGCTCAGCTCAGCCCAAACCCAGCAGAAGCCTTTCAAACACTGACATCATTTTACTTCATAAGTATCTTTACTACATGCAGACTGAAATTGCACTAAAAATGGTTTGCACTCTGTAAGTGTGATGGAAGTGTTTCCTCTTATACCCATAGCAGTATAAACCCACTGTTTCTTCTTTCTGCTTTTCCCAAATTCAGCAGAGCTTTTGCCCTACAATTTGTTACTTGGATGCTAAGCAACTGTTGGCCAACAGATCTGAAATCTTTATTCATACTTCACTCTGATTCTCATCACTCCAAAAATGTTTATACATTTGGAGCAGTAGCATTGAGGCCCTTAATTGAAAATATAAATGAGAAGATTTAGTAATCAGAAAATCAGTACAAGTTACATTGGCTTTAACACTTCCTTTCTGAAATCTGTAGAACTTTTTTTGAGCCTACAGTTTATGGACTAGGCCAAGGCACCAAAGTTTCTCTCATTTCCCTGTATTTGCAATTTCATATTCATTTTTCAAGGAAAAATGAGAAGCAAGTTTTTCATGTAGAAATGAAATAGAACAAAGATAATTAGTTTTCAAACAAGCTTGTTGGGGCAAAAGCTGCATCAGTATAATTGACATAATTAAAATACCCTACATACTTTTCTGTATACCGTTATTAATCCCACAAGATTTTTGCTGTAATAAACTATTTAGTCTTGTAATTTGTGGCACTGTGTGACAGAATGTTAACTTTAAAGTTGTTTTGACAGTTGCTAATTTGGCTGCAGTGACTCAAACTGTAGCTGTCCTCCTGCCAGATTATTACAATTCCTTCCACTAACCGCTGAGCAGCTTCAGTTTATATGGAAGGCTGCCTTCCTGTTACAGATTGTGAGCAAGGTTGGAGCTCCCTAACATCTATTCTGCAGAATCTGCCCTGGGGGGTCTTTGCTGCATTTCCAACCTACTGGAAAAGTTTCCTTCCTGAGTTAGAACCTCAAGGGTTTGTTGGAACATTGTTTCTCCCTAGACCAGACAACTACTTCTCTAAGTAACCCTACTGAGAAGTCTCAGAGAAATATTAAGGTGCTATGAGCACCTGTTCATGTTCAGGCTAATTTTGTTATTATTTTGGGGGTGGGGGGGGGAGAAGACCACAGACCTGCTGTTTCTATAGAGCCACTTTTGCAATAGAGGGTGAAGAAAGTCCTGACTCTTCAAATTACCTCCAAGCTTTGACCTGCAATCATGGTTTGGTCAGGACTTAAGCTCTAGGACGGCCATTTTTACAATGTGGAAGGAACAGAACCCATACATGGTAGAAAAAGAAGGAACATAAACTTCACGGGCCTGATGCCAACCCTCACTCCACCTACGAAGGCTCAATCTTCCTTGGAGATGAACTTGCCCAGGATCCACCCTGTTCTTTCCTAATAAAATGGCCCCAACCAGAACCTTGGCTGACCATGCTCTTCTCTGCACTCACAAGGATATAAAAATGGCTTGGAGATAGCTTTCAGGCCAAGAAAAAACGCTTCCGTACACTTACTACGCTTACACATAAACATTCATTTAAATACACAAACTCTGATTATTCAGAGCCACGCCCTTATCATGCTCTTTTGAGAGATAAGATGTTGTGATAATGCAAAGCTCAATCTGCTTCTTGTTAATCATCTCTTTCCTGGCAACGGCCGTTCTACGAGATTAATTCTAGTAAACCCTGTAAAATGTAAACCAATGGGTACTCTGGGGACCATCAAGCTGCAACTCGGTTTTGGTTACCCTCACAACGATCTTTTAATCACATGAATCATGTATCATCCTGTACATCGTTTGCTCTTCGACTGGATGGCACGCATAGTAACTGAGGGGTTTCTCAGTTAACGTCTATTTGTTCAGCGACTGTTCGTACTTATGAGGGTGCTGAATGAGCAGTAGATACAACAGGTCCTCAGCATTCCAGCCATCACAGCATCCCCATGGTCACGTGACCACAATTGGTGGCCTCCTTTGGCAGCTTCCTACAAGCAAAGTCAGTGGGGAGGTCAAGAGGAAGTCGGAAGTCCTAGTCATGCGAGGTTCTTGCTTAATGACCTGTGTGGTCCCCTCTTAACAATGGCAACTGGGACTACTGGAATTGGTCTCACTAAGTGGCATGGTCACATGATGTCCCACTCTGACTTTATTAACCAAGTGTTCCGCTTGTCCATCTTGGTGGAGCAAAGGTGGGGGTGATGCACCCATCCGTCCTTCTGCTCCTTGACTTCTCAGCAGCATCAGCGACCATGCGTATTTCTTCTGCATAAGCTAGAGGCACCATGCTACGCTGGTTCTTCAGTGATCACCCCCAACTATGCTAAGGGAGGGAAGAAGGGATCATGCCTGTGACCATCCCACTTGTGGGATGACTCAGAGCTTGACACTCTCCCTTCTCCTGCTTAACCTTTACACGAAACCACCGGTCAAGCCATCCATCGGTTTGGTATCATCAGTACAAGGTTGCTTATATCTAACCCAAAGGCATATGCAGCAAAGGATGCTTGCTACTGCGGGTATGACTGCATTTTGAATCAACTGGTGGGTCTTCAAGGGCAGCCCCATGTAGAGTGAAGCTGTCAAAGTATCAGTCCAGTGTCTGGAAACTGTTCAGGTTTGATGGAATGGAACAGACTTTGGGTCAATCCTGAATGCATGCAGCTTTTGGCCCCCTGGGTCAATGAGGTTTCATTGTTAATCTTGGATGGGGACAATTCACGATTTGGGGGTTCATCCAGTGTGTTCCTTCCTTGACTGGGAGACCCTTCAGAATTGTCACTCGTGCCCTGATCACCTCGTAATTGGACGACCACTGCATAATGCCCTCTACCCTTGGAGGCTGCCTTTGAAGACCAAACAGTTGATTCAAAATGCAGTAGCACCAGCAGTGGCAAGAATTTTAGGCTAGGTAAGCCTATGTGTCACTGATGCTACACAAGGTGTACTGATTGACAGTTGGTTTCTGGGCGATGCTGACTGTCACCTACAAAGCTCTTCATGGTATATAAAGCTCTTCAATGCATAGAACGTACTTATACAAGGGACCACGTATCTACAATTTGTTGATATGCTCCAGTTCCCCTCTTTTGTAAACTATCCAGAATTTTCCGGAATAGCC
The DNA here is from genome assembly GCF_049901715.1 of Pseudonaja textilis. Classification (NCBI taxonomy): domain Eukaryota; kingdom Metazoa; phylum Chordata; class Lepidosauria; order Squamata; family Elapidae; genus Pseudonaja; species Pseudonaja textilis. Next base: position 11,477,965 of record NC_142004.1, read on the forward strand.
GGGCTATAACACATTTAAATAAGTGATAATAAATAATATTCAAATTACTCCATTCCTTCTCAAATAGCTCCAACCAATTGCCATGCCCATGCCTACTATTCTAATGATAAATGTATCCACAAATTCTGCATGGCTTACTGGAATTTTAATTTCAGGATATCAGAATACTTGAAACAACATGGAAGGAGCACACTGAATTTTGTCCAGAGCTTGGAACAAAGCTCTGGAGTGAAAGGTGCTTCATTCCAAGCTCAGAACAGTGTTAACTTTTCCACTACAAGATTATTTTAAATCTAAGAATACACTCAAAACCAGTTACACTTACTCCCTAACAGTAAACTGTGCACTATGTCAATCTTTATATACTCCAAAGAGCACCACTCACAAACAGGGGACTTGCAAAAAATAAAATTTATTTTATTTTACAAAAAAAGGGGTGGGGAAGAAGAGAAGTGGGCTGTTGCCAGACAACTCAATGAAGACCAGGCATGCACGACTACTACAGAAAGTAGGGAAGGAGAAAGAGGTTGCAATACTAGCTAGTTGTAGTTTGGGAAGGAATAAGCTGCAACATTTTGTTGTGGTCCTGCTTGCAATAAGACCTATTTAGCTGGACAGACACAAGCACGCCATATTCTGAATAAACCCAGTTCTTGCTAAGAATTATGTTAATTTGCCCAATCACATTTAAATCAAAGGTTTGAGCAACAGCTTTAGCATATCTTTTTTTTTAAGAGGCCAGCAAACAAACAACTTGAAGTCATTGGCTTCCACCTGAATACTGGTTTCATCCTGTATTTTACAGGGATTTCAGATTTCGTTCTGACCTTTACTTAAGAGGCAGATCTGCCACAGACTGCATCTGTTCTAACCCAATTAGTCCTGCTGCTTTAATCTCATTACAGTACCCAAATCTCATACACCAGACTCCAGATGCCCAGCACAATTCAGACTCCCTGTTTGAATTACGGGTACAAAGATCTCTAGTGACTTAAACTATGTCAAGTCCCAATTCTCTTCCTTAAATGATTAATGAGTTTGTCATGGAGCAGCATCCCCATCACACTCCAGGAATCTGGGACTTTTACTGATTAATTGCCCACGAGAGGATTTAAACCAAAGAGGAACAGGCCAAGCCAAAGGGACACAGTCATGAGAGTAAAGGACAGTCAATAACACAATAACGCAAGAGGGAAAGACATAAAGCACAAATATACTATTCTAAAACATTCAGGTCAAAGTCACTGTTCCCTCTACCAGGCATTTTCTCTATTAAAGCATCTAGCCCAAAAGTGCATCAACCTATGCCCCCCCCTCCCCAACCTTAAAAGGCTAGACTTAGACTAACTTTATTGTCTCTTTGAATGTACACTAACCGGGTATCCATTAAAATGAAATTCTGTTGCTTAGGGTTGGCATTGAGCAGAGCTGAGCACAGGCAGGGGGGACAAATTCCCCCCGCCCCCAAGAGCTCCAGGCTGTTTATCAGACTCAGTTCATCACCCGAGATTGATGGCCAACCTGCCTGCCTCTCCTGCTCAGAGCTCAGGTGGGCTGCCCAACCTGGGCCACTTCCGAGACGGGCGGACTGCAACTCCCAGGATCCCAAGCGACGCAGGCTGGGGAATTCTGGGAGTTGCGGGACACACACACACACCTTAGGGCAGGAGTCCCCAACCGTGGCCCCTTTTTAAGCCTGGCGGACTTCAACTCCCAGAATCCCCCAGCAAAGCTCCGGCATAGCCCAGCTGGCTGGGGAATTCTGGGAGTTGAAGTCCGCCAGGTTGAAAGTGGCCATGGTGGAGACCCCTGTCTCAGAGACCCAGGTGGGGAAGCCCCCCGCCCCCAACTGCCCTTCCCTCGGCGGGAGCCTTCAAGGCCTCCCCTCCCTCCGGGCCCCACAGGCGCGCCTCCCCCGCCCGGGAAGCAGCCCCTCTGCGGGCAAACGGCCAACGCCGCCAGGGCCGCGTCCGCCCGCCGCGCGGCCCTCCCGGAGCAGCTCCGTCGCCGGCCGACCGGCCGGGCCCACCTGCCCCGCGCGCCGAGCTCTGCGGGCCCCAAAGGCCGAGCGTGCCAGAGGACGAGCGGCGCGGCGGGCAGGATCTCCTGGGGATGGGCCGCCGCCCCGGCCTTACCTGAAGCGCAGCTGCCTCCTTCCTCGGAGGGAGACCGGGCGGGCGCGGTGCTCCTCCTCCGGTCCCTCAGCGCGTTGGGCGCTACTGCGCAGGCGCCGACGCGGTCGCGACAGCGCGCCTCGCCCCCAAGCCTGGCGAGGAGAGGGCGCACGCGCAAAGGGAGGGGCGGCGTCAGTCAGCTGCTGCTGCTGCTGCTCTTCGCCGGCTGTGCAGTGCTATTCCCTCCCTTTTTCCTTTCTTTTCCTCCCTCTCGTTTCGTTTCTTCCTCTCCATCCCTCTTTTCCTTTCTCCTTTTCTCTTTTCCTCCCTCCCTCCCTCCCTCCTTTTCCTTCTTCCCTTTTTCTTCCACTCCTCTTCTTTTCTCCTTTTTCCTTCCTTCCTTCCTTTCCATCATTCCCACTTCCTCCCTTTTCCTATTTCTCTCCCTCTCTCCTCCCTCTCTCCACTGGCCGCCCTGCAGGGCTCCGGCGAGCGCAGGCGCTCCCAGGGATCGCGCGGAATCTGAGAAAAAGCGTGAAGTTGCCTTTGATCTCCCTGTTGACGTGGGTCCAAGGGAAGCCCAGGCAGCGACTCCCCGCTGGAAGCCAGCGGGATTTTCAGGGTCAACGAGATGAAAGCGGGAAATGCCACTTTGAGTAACAACCCGATTCAAAGGAGGAAAGGTGAAACTGCCCCCAGGTGGTGACCCAGGTATGAACGGTTTTGCTATCTTATTACCAGGTTGAGATAGGAAAGCCGCACATCCTGGTGTTGCAACCCCTCCGTGGGTTTTGTGAGGGAGCTTCCTGAGAGGCTGTTATGCTTCCAGGTGCCTTGGATGGAATATGAACATGCACACCTGTCAGCACCTCACCTTCTTTTCCTACAGGAGCTGTCCAAGCCAAGGAAAACACACATTTGAGGCCAGGAGGTGCTTCAGGGCAGGTATCAACACACATGGCTGGTGTCTCACCTCAGACCCCATTTTGCTAGAATCAGGCGCCTGCCTTTAAGGACCACCTTGGCAGCCGGCTTCCTGGCCTCCCTGGCAGGAGGGTCTCAGGTAGGGATCCTCAGAAGCATCCTTGGCAGACAAATGCCAGCTGTTTGCGAACGCTGGGGAACAACTCCCCATCCTCACCTCCAAGAGATTACGAATGGCACCTACGATTCACAGCATCCTCCTATCTGGGACACTGTTAGGGCCATAGTTTTTCCTCTTGTTCCCTCCCCAACCTTTGTCATCCAAAAAGTTGAGGAGGGAACTAGAGAAAAAGCTATACCGGACCTTAATCTTACTAATAGAGAAGTAGTGATAGAGGGAGTTGAAGTTGCCGGAATGTTGCGCAAGAATGACCATGTCATATTGAAATTCAATATAATGCAAACCCAAGCAATAGAATATAATCCAACCGGTGTCTTAAATCAGGACAATTGGAAGCTGCCTCTTGTTCTCTTCTCAACAATCCCACCAGGAGTGCAAAGCTGCTTTGAGCATCAAACAGGCTAGTGAGAGACTCAACGGAAACCTTTCCTGGAGAGGAGGAGGGGGTCTTGTTACTCCCTGGGAGACCTTCGTAGGGTGCCTACATGCCACGCTTTGTAGTACACCATCAGCTTCTGTCTTAGGCCTCGGACAAAGCCACTTGAGAGGAAGACTTCCCAACAGGAGTAGGGTGTCTTCTAGTGTAAAACACACACACACACACACACACACACACAGTGTTTTGGAATGTCCACTCCAGAGTGCCCTGCTTCACCCTGGGCCAGTGTTTCTCAACTGTGTCAACTTCATTTTCAGAGTTTATGAGTTTCAGAGTTGATGCAAGACACCGTCAATTTTTCCAGGTTGTTCAAAAAACGTTCAAGCTGAATTGGGTTAAAAGTTTTAGACCAGTGAAATGCAAGAATTAATCAACCAGGCTGGATTAGTAAACTATGAACTTTTCATTGTATAGTTTCCTAGATCCCTTTTGAGGAAGCTACCTGGGGGTCAAAGAGGAATTGCTGGCAAGCCCCTTTTCTCTCCTTTGAGGCTAAAAAGGCAGGGCTGGTCACTTAGGGGAGGGCCCTTTTCGCTGGCCCCCAACATGAATGACGTTGAGCTGGCCACGCCCACCTTGGCTATGCCCCCCCCCAGGTCAAACAAAACCCTAATGCGGCCCTCAATGAAATTGAGTTTGACACCTTTGATTTAGTGCCTTTCAGGATCCCGTTAATGCTGCCTTAGGGATCAAATTCCTCTAGAAAATTCAGTCGGAAGGCATCCAACTTCCTCTAAAAGCTGTGCTTACAAGACACATTGGTATTGGGACTTACACCATTGAGAGTCTTCCAGGTTTACCTTAGCTAACTAGATGGGCTGGATTCAGGGGTAAGATCGTGCACCAGCCATAGATGGTTACAGTCCGTGTAACCGTTTCAACCCCCCACCACTACCACCAAATTCTGTCTCATTTTGGTTATGTCATGCGGGGGAACCAATTACTTTTGGAAGAGTTAGCGGTAAAAGGAAACCAGGCCAGCAAAGAACACGATGGCTGGACACCATCGAAATTGACACCAGCCAGAGCAGCAAACAATTCAAATGAGTCGTGTAAGATCAGAAGACGTGGAAAGAGCTGGCCCATAGAATCAACAAGAGTTGGACGTGACCAAAAGGGTCACATTAGCCATCAACTGGCCTCATGAAGTCCCTCCCTACTGGATTATTTTCCAGACACAAACACGTAACATTATGTGCAAAACCCATCTGCCAATCAAAATAAACCTTAACATGTTGTCTGTGCCAGAGAATGAATCTTATGAGTGGACTAGTGGAATCTCGGTGACTCGAGGCGGCTCTGATGTACCCAAAGCAACACCGTACCTGTTGTCTCCTTTTATGCATGAACAATAATCATACATCTATATTGAAACTATAAATGACCCCACAAAAAGGGCACCAGGCTTTGAACTACGTCAGCAATGGACAATCCTGAATAGGATTCACGCCTTGCCTGCTGTGACTCGTAGCATCCTCCCTCAGGCTCCCAAATCAAACATAGTTGGCCAGCTCTAAGATGAGGGCCTATACTGGTCCAGTAGCTGGCTTTTTAAAAATAGAAATGATGCTGTACTTCAAGTGGTTAGGTGGCCTAGACATCTAGGTATTTGAACAAACAGATCTTTTTAACATTCATATTTTATTGAGTTCTACTGATCTAGGTGAAGTGTTGTGTGTGTTTGCGTATGTATATGTGTGTGTGTGTGTATGCACACACATATTTACACACACACATATTGCTAGTCCATGTATGATATGCCATAAATGAATAAATGAACAATACACTGAAACTAGTGAATAGGGCTTATTTGATAGACATTGAATGGTGGCTAAGCTTTCATGTGATGACTTTTGAGCTGGCTTTGGGGCAGTGGGGCAGGTTTTCTTCTCCCAGTTTGTCTGGCCAATTGTGAAGCTCCTGGTGTGGAAAAAAAGCTTCTGCCTGACAACTGTGACCTTCAAAAATACAGGTAGACCCTTGATCAGTGGATCGGAATCCAAATACCCAAAGATTTGCACGAACCGAATGAGGGGAGAATTGCTGAGGGACAAAACTTATGGGAAAGGACGATCAAAGTGGTGTAAAATTGGCTCTTGACTTCCTTATCATTTCATTGTTAAAAGACGTGGGAGGGGAAGGGTTTTGTAATTGGCCGTCTTTGGATAACACATTTACCCATTAATTTAATCACGGTTTATTCAAACCAGTTTCCTAGGTTTACATAACACACTGAACCACAAACTAATCCCATGGGCTGGATTGGCACAAAATTGCATCCCCTGCAAGATCTTCCAGATGTTGGGGTCTGTATCTCCAGCAGGAAGTCATTCAGAAACAGCCAGAGGTTGTGTGTGGTTCATTCATGTAAGATTAAAACACAGTCGGCTACTTTGCAATTCAGTGTTTTGTACAAATACAGCCACTGGCTGTTTTAAAGTAAAGCAGAGTCAAGGAAAATAATTCTTGGAGCCACTTCACAAAACTAAGGACCTAGAAAAATAGAAGGGATTGGAAGAACTTGAGGGATTTGATGTTGCTACTTCTTGGACAGAAATTGAGCCCCGGGGCTCAGTTCCATTTGAGGCATTCGTTTCTGAAGCACACAAGTATGACTTTTCAGAAAAGCATAGGTTTATAATTAAAACTGAAATGAATGCTTAAATTATACAACCTCTTCCATACCTACATGCCTGCATGTAAAATTTGCCTGGATATCAAAGCAGTCCTTTTGCAGATCTCCAAAACACACACTGTCTTTTCTTTTATCTAGGTTCATTAACTCAATACGGACAGAATAACTATACATAAATCAAAAATGCCAGGAAGAGCAGTCAAGCAGAACAGATTGGCCCATTTCCCTCGGTGGGATGGCTTTGCCAATTCCTGCAGCTCTGGATATTATGGAATAACAATTCAAGGAGGAAACTGCAGCCATTCAGCAATCGTGCTGCTTAAAGGAATCAATAAAATAAATAAATAAAAGCCCTTTAAACTTTAATTTTCAAGACATGCCTCAAGTTCACAAAACAACACTGTGGCTTTCCTTAAACCTGTAATGACTTTTAGTGACTCAAATTAGCTTTATTAACACTCCCAATCTCTACCATCCCATTGGGCCAGCTGTTCATACGAGGCTACTGGACCTATAAGGACGACTTGGAGAGCCTACAATACTTGTCTGAGGACTCGGAAAAGAGGGAAAGGTCTAAGTTCCTTCCACTGTAGTCCAAATACTTCGCTGGCATGCTAGGGCATTTGGGGAGGACCCCTCCTTATTCTGTGGGTGAATCTCTTGATGCCTCACCTTGAGCAAGGCCTAAGAAGGAGACTCCTGGGCCAACACGAATCATTTCAACACGATAACAAGCCATCCTCCTTTTCTCTCCAAGATGATAACCGGGAGTCGTTCAGTTCTGATGAACAAACCTGCTATCTAAATACTTTCTGTCGTCACAACCTGGCTGCCTTTCCTCCGGTCTCTTCATAATGGAGTAACCTACAACAGTTACCTTAGAAGAATAAACATAGGACTGGCTGATGGAATGAGAAAGCTTCTGTCTAGACCAGGGGTGTCAAATTTGCGGCCTGTGGGCTGGATGCGTCATGCACTGGCCACGCCCACCCCCGTTTTAGCGAAAGGGGAAAAGTTGCAATAGGTCACAGAACGACAACATAGTGCCACGAGTTTGACACCCCTGGTCTAGACTTTCATTTATAGGGTTATTGAATATTTGTTGCCTCAAATAACAATAAAATATACGATCACATTCAGCTTTGATTTTTTAAAAATCTTACATGATTCCCCTATTCAGGACCCTTAATTCGCTGAGGTGCACTTCAGAAGGGACCTTCCGTGGATGGACCTTCTCCTTCAACCGACACAAAGGCAGGTTCACTGCCATGGAAAGCTTGATCCTCTTATCCGTTTGTCTGAAAGCCCCTTTCCAGGATAGAAAGTTGCGGGGGGGGAAATCCAGTTTTAACAAAAGGAGGAACAAATATATGGGCACATCAGCAAAAGGGTTTCGTATCTCATCTTCATCAACTGAGGTACATTGCCATCCAAACTAGGACAGCAGAACAGAGTTCTAACTTCTTAGACTTCTGGGAGGAAAAAGCAATACGGGATTCCTATTTAAATATTCCCTGGTATGAGAGATGCTGAGATAGTCAGACACCACAATCCAGCCACTCCCGGGATGGGTTCTTTCCCAGTGTTAAAAGGGCCGAATTGTACAACTCCAAAGATCAGAGCAGAGCCTTAGGCTTCAGTAGTGACTTTAGTCCCCTTTTACAAGCAGAATTCCGTTACTTGCCCAAAGTATGGGAAATTGTGCGGGGACACGCCTCATATTCCCTCTTCATAACCTCTCTGAGCAAAACCAGAATGTCAGTTTAGCTTCCTGGTCTCTCACCCATTGGCCACTCCTGAACATCTCGGTAAAAGTAGCTTTGAATTAACAAGACGAAACTTATGCTTATGACTGCATGGGACTGATAAGGATGTGGTTTCTGTCCATGTGAAACTCCCAAGAGAGACCCCTTCCTGTGTGAGGATTCTGGGCTGCTTCTGCCAGTGTTGATTCCCCACCCCCCAGCATTACAATTCATGAATGATGCCTGTTCAATCTTAAAACAAACGGTTGGAATTTCTGAAAAATATAAAATGCTCCCTCAATCATCATTGTACAAGTTATTAAAACATCTTATCAAAACATCTCTCTTTCCCAGCAAAAACAGGGTGGCAGTGAAAAAAATATTTTCCATTTAAGCAAAAGTCTTTCCAAAGTCCCAACCAAGAAAGAGCAGAGAGGCCCAATCCTGCCCCCCCAATTCCCGCCAGCGGATCTGAGGACTGTTTAGCTGCTGGGAGGGGAGAGGCCGGCTTTGGCCCAACCGCTGAGAAACCCACCATCGCCTGAAGTCCTTACGCTGCTGCTGCTGCTGCGGTCGGGTTAAAACTGGGCACGAGGCCTTCATTGGCGAAAGGGGAGGTTTTGCAGATTATCTTTACGATGCCCGAAGACCTCAGCAGCTTCTCCACACACCTCCCATCCTTTTGTGGCCCACGGAAAAAGGAGAAGGCCTTCAGAGCTGACCATCACCGCCTCTTCCTCTAGTCCCTGGTCTTTATTCTCTTCTGAGTGATTAGAGGATGACTCTTCGGTGAAACCTTCCGCCCAAAGAGAGTCAAAAGATAAAAGGCAAGGAAAAGATTTCTTCTTCTTCTTCAAAAAAAATCCTGATTGTGCATGAAGCTCCTAATTTATTTACTTATTAAAAAGAAACATTTAAATCAAGGTCTAAATTTGCAAGTAGCGGCCATGATGGGATGAACATCCTTGTGGCACTCCCTTAGACTCCACAACGGTGGCCATCGAAGGAGAATCCTTCAGCTCTTCAAAAGCCCCCCGAGAAGGAAAAACTCTCCCCAACGCAACATGAATTCCACTGCAAAGATCCTCCCGGGAATACCTTCGGGTACTTTCCTTCCTCAGACTGTTTGCTCTTCCCGGTTCTTTTCCTGATCGGGTGAAAGGAATCATCTTCCCCTGAAGACAACCGTCTGTCTTCCTCCTCTGACTTCTTGGTCCACAGAGGGAGGGAGGAGGGAGGGCTCTCTCTCCTCCCGAAGGATACGGGAAGGGTGGAAGGTCGGAAGGTCGGAGGGAGGGAGGGAGGGAGGGACGGAGCCTTTGGCTTCTACACCTCAGTGGAGAAAAGGATGCTCTGCCTCTTGCTGTCTGGGGTGGGAATTGTCTCCAGTTGCAGGAAATAAAGGAGAACCTGAACCTGGAACGCAGACAAGAGAGGGGAGGGGAACAGATCAATTGGGGAGGGGGAGCAATGGCGGGCGTGGTTAGGAGAGCCCGGGCGGTTCTCCAACTCTGCAGGCATTCAAAAGGCTGGACAACAACTTGCAAGGATGATTTAACTGACTTTCCTGTACATGCGTTGTCCTCAATTTGCAACCACAATTGGGACCAGGATTTCTGTGGCTCAGCAAGGCAGGTAAGTGACTCACACCTGATTTTGCAACTCTTTTTTTTTTTTTTTGCTGCAGTCAGGTAAGCCATCATCCCGCTTGTTAAAAACGAATCATCACTTCACCATAAGTGAACCCAGCACCGACTTTCTCAAGGAGAGAAACAACCTCGAACTAAGGAAGAATTAATTGACTGGGGTAGGGAAAGCGATCGATCAATGGGACAACCCGACTGACTCTGGAGGCGGTGGATATTCCCTCACTGGAGGTTTTCAAGGAGAGACTGGACAGGCCTTTGTCCAGAATGGTATAGCATCTCCTGCTTGGGCAGGGGGTTGGACTAGATGACCTCCAAGGTCTCTTCCAATTGTTCTTCTGCTATTCTTCGCTTCTCTGATTGACGCTGGTTGGGCAAGTTGCAGAAGAAGATCGCACCACCCTGGGAAGCTACAATCATTGTAAATACACGCTGGATGCCAAGCACCCACATAGCCATAACCCTTTAGACTTATACACCGCTTCACAGGGCTTTCCAGCCCTCTCTGAGCAGTTTACAGAGCCAGCCTCTTTTCCCCAACAATCTGGGTCCTCATTTGACTGACCTTGGAAGGATGGAATGGGTGGGTCAACCTTGAACATTTCTTTGCTCCCAGAACTTACTTTCTCTGGTTTCAATATTCTTCTCCCCCCCCCAGCCGAAAATCAGCTGTGAGGCGCACGCATGCGCAGTGTGGTAAGTTTGCCTGCAGCTCGCGTGCCAGCACAAATGGCTCTGCGTGCCACCTGTGGCAGGTGTGCCATAGGCTCGCCATCCCTGGGTTATGGGCTATTCCCTCATTTTCCCTTTGATCTAAGTGGGTCCTCAGAGAAGTCTGGGCCCCTGTGAAATCCTGAGTTTTGTTGATCAGAAGACCCCAGCAGAAATGAAAGGTCGACGCTTCCTCAGGCCGGTGTTTCTCCATCACGGCAACTTGAAGGTGTGTGGACTTCAATTCCACCTGCTGCCAGGGGGGAATTCTGGGAGCTGCAGTCCACGCATCTTCCAGCGGTCAAGGTTGAGAAACACTGACATTTGCTTTTACCTGGGACATGACTTCGAGTGACCAGCTGTCAGTCATGGCCATCGGATGCATTGGATTTGCAGGAATTTTGCTGTCTTTTTCTGACGGTCTGAGTAATGTTGGTCCAAAAACGGTGGCCAGGTTGTGGAGTGACATTTTGTTGATGTTTTCCTTTTCAGCAACTCTGAAACAATATATAGGGGTAGAAAAGAAAGTTATGATCCAACACAGAGGTATTCAAAGTAGACCCCTCAAGGGGGCACATCCTGGGGGCAATGGAGCAATTTGTAATGACTTGTTGGTGAATCTTGGTCCAGTTTTGGACACCGATATAAAATTAGCAAGTCTGGTTGTTTGTGAGGGTGAAAATATGATTCACAATTGGGAAGAGGGGTAATTAGGCGAGGCAGTTTAAAAGAAACATTATCCTAACTTATAGGACAGGACCAAATGGAAAACAGTGGTCTTGAAAGGACAGATTTGACCTCGCATGTTCTGTTACTGATCCAAATATGTCCAAAATATCAGGACAATTTATGTAAATCCCCAGTTTGAAAAGAAACAACCAAGAGTGGATTTTTTAAAAAAATCCCGTGGCAAAGGAAGAAATAACCCTTTCTGTACAACCATTTTATTTCCTCTTCTTGTAAACTACCAGAAATAGGCTGTTGGTTTGGGCTCCGACTTGGCAATTTGGTTACAAATGTTTTCATCGCCTTTCGAGGAGACATCGTCAGTGCGTTCTGAGTTGTGCTCGTCTGTCCGAACACAGATCTTTAAATACCTTTTTGTGAGATGCAAAATAGCCTGAATGTTTGTTTGTTTGGATATTTCTATATTTTTAAACCAACAGCCTAACTACCAACCCGAGCTTCTAATATTCAAACACATTTCAACTACCAGGAATCACAGAAATTCATTGGCATTCAAACGTCCAATGCATAAAAGCTACTTTGCATCCAGGATGGTGATACATCACCTAAACCTTCCTCAGTCTGTGTTGTCCAGCCTCTGGACCCACCTGCCGAGGTAGGCATAGAACTGAAGAATCCTGCTGCCCCCCCAGTTGCCAACCTTGGCAGCAGTTCAGGGGGAGACTATGGTCCCACGTGTCACCAAAAGATCCAAGGTGCAGAGGGCTGTACCAGCTCCATCCAAAGCCTGCCACAGGACAGTCCCCAGGGTGGCCTCTGCCCAGGTCTGAACTCCCAGGAGCCCAGAGAAGCCATCACTTTCCCCAAAAGGGAAGGTTGGAGCTCTCCTTGTCCCCCTCAGCAAGATTGGGGGAAGGAAGGCTTCTTTGCCAAGGAGGCCCTGCCTCCCCAACCTGCATGGTCTTCGATGCCCCATGGCTACCCAGGGAAAGCCGAGGCGTCTCTCTGGGAGGAAAGGCCAGAGACTGGGGGAGGTGGGTCCGATTTGGCAGCCTGACACGAAAGACCAAAAATCACAGAGATGATCAAACTAGGATTTTTTTAAAAAGGTGTGGGGGGGAGTTGGGTGAGCAGCCCTGAAGCGCCTCCAGCGCTCCTGGCCAGGATGCTTGCGTGAAAGTCTTCATCGGCGGCGGCTGCTCTGCAGGGCCAGGCAGGGCTCGGGAGGGTGTGGGGTGAAGCGGCTCCAGCCCAGAGACCCTGCACGCCGCCACGCCAGGACCCCCCGGGCGTTTTCTTTTTACAACCGGGTCACGTTGGCCGGTGTTCTGGAACGTCCTTGACAACGCTGGGCGGGGAGGAAAGGAGCTTCGGCCTCACCTTTTCAAATGATCCAGGAGGAAGAGGAAGGTGACCAGGTTGGGCTCCGGAAGCGAGAGCAGCAAATTCAACATACAGCTTTCTTTTGCAACTGGGTCAGAGAGCACTAGCGGCAAAGGAGGAGAAAAGGTTTTACAAGGGCAGGTACAGGTGCTAATGCTCACCCTGCCTCACCTGGGAAGTGGGCTGAGGTAAAATAAATGAGAGTTCAGGAGGTATCGCTCTCTCCCTAATTATTTTAGCTTAATTTTAGAAATTCAAGAAAAGGGAGCCTCTGCCAGTGTGAGACTACACAGAAGCCACGAGGCCTCTAAGTGGTGAAGGCATGTAAGCAAGATGAGGAAAAGCCAGTAAATCACAGAGATTATCAAACTAGTATTTTTTAAAAAGGTGGGGGGAGTTGGGTGAGCAGCCCCTCAGGGAGAGGAACTGTTAAGGGAACAGAAGGAGGGAAGTTGGGTCTGAGCACATGGCAAGACCCTTCCCACCCAAAAAGAAAAAAGGCAAGGACATTCGGGGATAACAGAGGTCCCTGAAGCCTCCCCAGCCCTTTTGAGATCCCAGATACAAGATCCCCGGCCAGTGCCTGGCAGCCTAGTGGTGGACATTGGCTACGTCTGGAAAAGAGAAAGAGAGCAAACAGATATACTCTATAATCAATAAAAGTTTGCTGTTATTTTAAATGGGTTTACGTGTGTTCTAAAGAAGGGATCGCCAACCTTTTGGACCTCAGGGACCACCAAACTTATGATGACGGGGACCACTAATATGAATTCAGATTTCTTAAAAACCAGTTTTATGGGCGTGGCCTAATTTGTGGGTGTGGCTTGGTGGGCATGTGATTGGCTGGGCATGGCTTATATGTAAATATTATAAATATTTATGTAAATGTTGATTTTTTTTAATAAAAAAGAGCAACTTTTACCCAAAATCAGGCAAAGCAGGCAGGCATATTGAGTTGCTCACAGAATCACAGATTCATTCAGAGATCTGCATTTCTGCCATTGGCTACCCGAGTCTGTCACATAAAATTTGCTTGCAAGCAAACTCATAAAATTAACTCACAACACTCCATGTATGTAAATATTGAATTTTTTATAAAAAAAAGAGCAACTTTTACCCAAAATCAGGCAAAGCAGGCAGGCACATTGAGTTGCTCACAGAATCACAGATTCATTCAGAGATCTGCGTTTCTGCCATTGGCTACCTGTCTGTCACATAAAATTTACTTGCAAGCAAATGCATAAAATTAACTTACAACACACCATGTATATAAATATCGAATTTTTTATTTAAAAAGAGCAACTTTTACCCAAAATCAGGCAAAGCAGGCAGGCAAATTGAGTTGCTCCCAAAATCACAGATTCACTCAGAGATCTATCTTTCTGCCATCAGCTACCTAAGTCTGCACTGAATAATAGAAGCTTCAGTCCTAAGGAACGTTCTAAGATCTAAAGCTTAGTTAGAAAGCAAGAAATCCAACCATTTCCTGCTTTCTAGGGTGGCGCAGCCTTGTGTTCTGCACAGCCTGGATTAATTGCTTTGGCGGGTGCTCTGGGGGTGACATTTCTCTGCGGATCACCAAAATTTTCTTGCAGGCCACCGGTTGGCAACCACTATTCTAAAGAACACATTGCCTCAGTGTTCAGTTGTATGTGATTTCAGTGTGGCAATTTTTCATGGCTGTGAATGTGTAACCCATAAGCTGAACCTGAGAGCAGTAATACCAGCTCTTCCCACTGCTAGCTGACCACAAAGTAGCAGCTGCCCAGTTCTTCCTCCTTGGACCTGCACAATGCCACTACATACCAATGCCTTCAGCAAAGTTAGGGTAGAGTTCATCTGTGAAGAGAGGCTCTGGCAGCTCCCTAAAGTAGAGTTTGAGTGTTCCCGCAATCGCGTTCACGTCCATCTCGCTCATCATGATGGAGACGTCTTTGTTATCTGCAAGAAGAAACGGAAGTCCTTTGCTTAGGCAGGATAATTGCATGCTCCAGCTGGCAAAAATGTTCTCTCACATCAGTCATAACTGCAGGAAGTTTCCAAATGTGAGAAACATATTCTGTGGATTTACACCCCCTCCTCTCTTTTGTGCAGCTGTTAAGAACTAATCAACTTCTCCATATTTAAGAAAACGGTGATTGCCAGAGATAATGATCGCTTCAAAATTATAATTTGTTTCATCCTGTGGCCTCCACATCTGGTTTAATGGCAACGCCTGATGTGACAAATGGTGACAAGGAATAAACTGAGCAGCAGCACCATTGGATGGATTGAGCAGCCTAGCAGAAGCAACAATATGCAAAATATCTCAGATTATGACATCTCCCAGAAACCAGCAAAGAACAATGTGTGATGGACAGATGGTCCATCTCCTCTTCTGGCCAGATTTCGGTGACTGACCGTAGCAATGGGCTGCGTTGAAAAAACATTGAGCTTATTTCGTCTTAGTAGAATAGGAAACGTCCCAAGTAAATACTCACTAATATCAAAAGCAGCTTTCAAAGCCTGGATATCTGTGGCAACTCCAGAGACCCGGTAAATGCCCACCTCTTCCATGCCCCGACGTTCAATCTCCTCCACACACTGGCGCACAATATAAGGCACCTTGGATCGCTCTCTCCTGAAGACGGAGGAAGTGGTTAGAGAAAACAGGGGCTGCTTGGGGTAACAGCCTTTTGTCCCACAGGGCAGGAGCCATCAGCTCGACCAAATGGCCACCCTACAGACCAGCAGCAGAAAGGCTTCTCAATACGGCGCTATGGAGAATCAGGGGGAAGAATTTTGCCCAAAAGATAAAACATTTTCTTCCTCCCATTAGCAAGTCTGGGGCAAGGAGAATCCTGCTCTTTTCTGGCCCAGCATAACCAATAACAGCAAAATAATTCACTGCATTTGCTCCAGAAGGTCAGGAATCTTATTTATTCAGCAACTTTAATGCTGTGACTGTTTGAACAATGAAGAAAAATACAGATAAACCATCATTTGGTTTATTCGAAATACTGAATATAAATTTTCTGGAAAGCTTACACCAGGACACAGGAAATCCCTTTATGGATCAAAGACCGTTTTCCCATCTTCCCTTCCTGGTAGAAATTTGTGCCGCTAAAGACTTGGAAGATAGTAAACAAAACTTCTTGACGTCAGAAGTCCAAATTACTTAGACATGTTATTCAGCTCTTTGGCATGCTTTTATTAAAATTGGGCGGGGCCCCCCTAAATATCCATCGATTTAGTAACAGTTTCTCAACATTGCTAGCACAATGTTTAAGGAGAGAATGAGCATCCTCAGTTAGCTTGAGGGGTTCAGCAAGGACACCGAGGATCCCAGTCCAGGAGTGATGGGGGCAGGAATCTCTTCTAGGGAGGTTGGAAGACTTCTGAGGGGGGCAAATGAGGCCCCAAGGCCTGTAAGGCCTAAGGTGCCCATTTCCCCCTATAAGCTCCACAAAGCATGCAAGAATATTGTGGGCCCCACTCCCTCCAGAGTAGTGGTGGTGGATCAAACTGGGAGTAAAAATAAACCTCTGGCGATCAGCTGAGAGGAGGAAAAATAAGTCTCCAATGATCAGCTGAGAGGAGGAAAAAAAGCCTCCAACGATCAGCTGAGAGGAAGAAAAATAAGCCTCCGATGATCAGCTGAGAGGAGGAAAAATAAGCCTCAGCGATCAGCTGAGAGGAGGAAAAAGGAAAAAGCCTCTGAGCTAGGGGAAAACCTCGATCAGCTGAGAGGAGGAAAAAGCCTCTGATGATCAGCTGAGAGGAGGAAAAAGCCTCCGACGGTCAGCTGAGAGGAGAAAGAAAAGCACAGGATTGGGAGGGCCAATCCTGCCCAGTGGTGGATTTCTACCGGTTCGGCCCAGTTCTCCTGAGCCGGTAGCGCCCGATGAGCAGCGGAGACCGAATCAGTTCTCTCCACTGCTCTGCTCTTGGGCTCCCATACTCCCCTTTACCCCCTGAATTTGAAGCGCAGCTGCTCTGCGTGGCAGCTGCTGAAGCGACCGGCATCGTGCAGACTTGCAGGAGGTGAGTTGGAACGCCTCTGGCGCCTGCACAAACGCCTCTGCGCCTGTGCAAAGTGTGTGTTTGGCGCATGCGCGCACACCCACCGAACTGGTGGTAAACATTTTTGAATCCCACCACTGCTCTCAGCTGATTGGCCCTGCAGGTCTCAGCTGGCGTGTGGAAAGCACTGCTGCTCCAGAGGCCGTGAAATGGAAGCTGGTGGGCCCCATGTCCCCTCAGACCACCCTCTTTGCCCCTCTGCTTTACGAGTAGCAGCACCAGCAGCACGTCCTCCTCCTGGCTAAGGAGAGCAGGACTTCAAGGCAGAGGATCTCATGGGCTGAGGGACCGAAGTCGACGGACGTGCCAAAGCTGAGGAAACGGACAACCCTTCCTCACCAAAAGCTGGTGTGTTGGTGCAAAAGGGCCTAGGAGACAAAACTGTGAGGTGACAGGAACTGAGATCTGACCATGCTCCTGTAAGGGGGTCAAAGTCCTTCAGATATTTGGTGGGAAATGGTGAACCATGATTGTTGGGCCCCCCAAAACAACCTATTGTGCTCTCTCTAGTCTGTGGGCCTTAATTCTCAGGACCAGGAAGAGGAAAGCATAAAAGGGATTTCTCTCTCTCTCTCAGCCCAACTTATTGATTGTAAGTTTAAAATATCCCCACAGCAAATGAAGGAAGGAAGGAAGGAAAGAAGGGAGGGAGGAAGGAAGGAAGGAAGGAAGGAAGGAAGGAAGGAACTTACTTGGTGACAACTCCAATCTTTACTCCAAATACTCCTGTTTGTTTTCGAGATGGCATCCTCTTTAGACTGAACTCTCTGCTTGTGAACTTCACGGAGAGCTTCACTTCGACCTTGGAAAGAAAGAAACTCTCAGTTCCTTGTTCCAGGTTATGCTGGACCCTCCCCCCGGGGGCTGCTGAGGACAGGCAGCAAAAGGGGGCCTTGGGGAGAAGCCCCCATGCTCAGGCCAAGGAGGGCCACTCTGGCATTCTTCACCCACTAAGCCCAGAAGGAACAAAAACAGCAAAGCTACAAAAGAGGGAAGCATCTAAGCAAGAAAACCTAACCCATCATCAATTAAAAGGGCTTCTTTTAATTAAAATATGCAATAGGTCAGCAAATATTTTTCTGTGTTTTCACAGTACAGAGTAATATTTCATAAAAGGTCAGTTTCCCGTATTCCCTATATAAATAACCTTTATGCTGATGGCTTTAGCTCTGATCGGTCCTTGCTTTGCTCATTTTATTTTAGTATGATTTTCCAGGTATTGTTTCTTTGGGCATAAGCTGCTCTCCAAATAAGAGACTAAAGAGTTATAACGGGATAATTGAGCAAAGGTGATTCTATTATTCATCATTAATGTCCGTATAAGGAGTTAGATGGCTGACTGCTTCTTTTCAGCAAAGGTAACAGACTTAATTCTGACAAGCGGCATCGTAACGTGTGTGCAAACCTGAAGAACTGAAGATGCTTCTTGGATGAGAAGTGAAATGTTTTCAAAGGGGAAAAAAAACCCAAGGAAGTCCCGTTGCCTTTTAGAAGAAAGCACCTTTGGGACAACCGTGACTTGCGTGGTTGAGGATCTCCACCAACCTGCCTCCTTACCCCATTCATGAAGATGACCGTGCGTTGCCAGTCCTTGTCTTGCAAGGTTTGGGGGTCCAGCTGAAAAACACAGTGAGCCAGTATTAAACCCCTCCCTCCACTCAAGGGGCCAAATCCAGAGACTTTGCTACTTACAGAAAATTACAAGGCAGACCACAAAAATCATTCACAAAGAAAACCTGAAGTAAGATTAAACTTTGTCCCGTACAAAGTTCCAGCTGAAAACACACCCCCTTTTATCCCCTGTGGGGTGTGGCTCAATGACTCAGCTCACTCTCTGACCCTCCCACGCCTCCTACGTTGCTGCTCACGTTTCTTCCTACGACGCTGCTTAGGATCAAGCCAACATTCTTCCTCTTGACTCCCTGTCAGGGGCTGCTCCGATATGCCTTCCTCCTGATTAATCTCAGGCTGTTCCTCTTGGTTGTCTGATGAAACCTGAGGCATTATCAGGGAGGAAGGCATTGCCAGAGAGGAAGGTCCTGGGGAGGAAGGCATTCCCAGTTCCTCCTCCTCATCTTCCAAGTCCTCTTCCTCATTCTCATTCCCGAGCACAGGCTCGGGAATCGGAGCCACAACACGGTCATAAGTCAAAACATCCTCAAAGGTCCATCTCATTCTGGGCACCCTTTCTTTGAACTATTACCGTCTGGCAGATGGTACAGGATAATAAAAATAAGGACAAATAGGCTGAAAAACAGCTTCTATCCCAGGGCAGTAGCTCTTTTGAATTCTGGCAATATTAATGCAATATTAATTGTATAGAATGCAATTGCCCTTTCCCCTCTTTGGAAGAGCTTTAAGAAAGTTTGAAACATTCTCCTTCTGCCTTAAGAAAGTTCAAAACATCTTCAAAGGTCCATCTCATCCTGGGCACCCTTTTTTTGAACGATTACCATCTGGCAGACGGTACAGG
This sequence comes from Pseudonaja textilis, assembly GCF_049901715.1. Classification (NCBI taxonomy): domain Eukaryota; kingdom Metazoa; phylum Chordata; class Lepidosauria; order Squamata; family Elapidae; genus Pseudonaja; species Pseudonaja textilis. The sequence goes on from NC_142004.1 coordinate 11,496,965, forward strand.
ATAATACAAACAAGCACAAATAGGCTGAAAAACAGCTTCTATCCGAGAACAGCAGGGGCGGGATTCAGCCGGTTCGGGCGAACTGATGTTAAATTTACATCTGGTTTGCCAAACTGGTAGTTGAACTGACTGGCTGGCCCCGCCCACCCCTCCCTTCCACACAGCTGGTTTTGGATGCAGGCCAGTCTGCACGGAGGCTCGGGAGGACGAAAAACGCCCCCCTCGGAAGTTCCAGTAGGCCACGCCCACCAGGAAAAATCTTGGGATTTGTGAATCTCACCCCTGCAGAACAGGAACCATACTGAATTCCACTGTATAGTGTAATACTAAGGCAGTCTGAGGGGTTTTCAATTCAGTTGTATAGAATGTGAAGGATGTGTGTTTTTGTTTTATTTTATAGTTTTTTTAATGTAGGATGTACACTGAAAATGGCATTTAATTTCCTTGTACGAGGGGCAATGACAATGAAGTAAACTAAAGCCAAGGACTACCTCAATGTGCAATTTCACTTCAGGTTAAGTGGAAATTAAACGCGCCTCCTCCTCCTCCTCCTCACTGGCATGCAATTCCAAGGTCAACCGCTCCCCCCACCAAGCCACGGCATTTCCCCCCCCCACCTGGATTTGGCCTTTGCCCATAATGCGGTCCGTGGTCTCGCCGTCTTCTTTGGTGAGCTTGCTCTTGTGGTAGCATTTCTCGTAGCAGAGGATCCGCAGCGTCTGGGAGCCCTCCAGTTCTATCTCAAACTCCTGCGGGGAAGAAGGCAAGAGCTATGGGGCAATGGGGCTCAGGCTGGTCTTTCCATTGCAGCCCCCACAAACTCTCCATTTCCAGAAGGTCCTGCAATGACCCTCAGGAACACAAACTCTACAGCTTTGGACAGGAGACAACAGCCAAGGCGTCTCCTCCAAAGCATTGTGAGGTCTTCTCACTGCGCCAGCCTCAAATTGGGATATTTTGCTAATTCTTCGCGGCTTTCTTTCCAAGATTCACGGCTGAATCCAAAGTCCTTCAAACCCCCTCGGCTCAGCTCCTTCTTCACTAGGAGCCCTGGAGAACCTGAGACCAAGTGTGCTACGTCTCCCAGCCAGCCAACACAGCTTGCAAGCAGCCCCTTTTCTGGGCAAGGGGCAGAAGTCAGTTACTCACTTTTACGGCTGGCTAGGAAATGCCTTTTGTTAAATCACGATAAAAACAGTTTGAGAAAAATAAAACCGTCATGCAAACTCAGCAAAGAAGAACCATTTTGACAGGGGCACCATATACAAATTAAGACAGACATGGATAAGATAAAGATTTTTTAAAAAGATATATCACCCAATCATTTTATTCATTTAATTCATACTTACTACCAGTTTATTTATTGTCCTGAAATTGCTTGTACCCCCCCCCTCCCAATGCTCAATACTGGATTGGATCTAATGCAATACTAGATCCATTTATTCTAAAGAGTAATTGATCTGTCAATCAGCCTTACTGGTTTTCTTACGAAACCAAAATTTTGTGCCTTAGCACAGTGGCCCCCAACCTTTTTTGTGCCACGGTCCAGTACCGGCATCACAAAATGATCCGTGGCCCGGTACCGGCATCAACACGCATGACAAGGCAAGGCGAGCCGAGCGACCGGCCAGGCAGCCGTCCCCCGCTTCTCCCCGCCACCTTCAACTCCTCCTTTGTACCTTTGTCGATGGGCTTCGGGATGGCTTCGGGACGGTCGCTCGGCTCGCCTTGCCTTGGGTGCTGAAAGAATCCTCGCGCCTTAGTTTCGTTTGAAGCACCACCACCCCGGTCGATGAAACTAAGGCGCGAGGATTCCTTCAGGACGCCCTTTCAACCGGAAAAGCTCACCCGGAAGCACTTTCTCGTCAAACAAGATGGCGGCACCCAGCAAACCGGCGGCCCGGTAGGAAATGTTCCACGGACGGTACCGGTCCACGGCCCGGTGGTTGGGGACCCCTGCCTTAGCATACAAATGGCTTTTATTCCGCAATGCTCCCTATTTGGAGGAAGGCTGCTGCCCCCTCCTTCCCTCCATCCAAGGGAGGATTTCTTAGGTCCACTGAACCCTGAAAGGACCCCCTCACCTCCCACCTCCAGCCAGGGCACAAGGCAAGAAGGAAGTGCCTGAAAGCTCAGCCACTTAGGTGCACAGATCCTCTTGCTGCCAGCACTGCTCCCACCTACCTCATTCCAGTTGGGCTCTGCGGTGTCTCTGTAAACTCTGGTTTTGGCCTTGTTCACAAAGTACCCGAAGGAATCCACTTCGAGGGTGCAGTACAAGCCTGTTGAAGAGGCAGAGGCCACAACTGTGGTAAGGGTCCCCTGGGGCTGCAGGGGGTCTCGGCCTACCCAACAGGCTGCACTGGGCAGCCTTCGGATCAGGAGGGCACGTCGCTCCTCCGCCATGCTCCGTGGGCTTTCTCCCACTGAGCCCCCACCCATCCCCGGCCGCTTGGACTGTAAACCAGACCTGAAGTTCAGGCCTGATTTTAAGCATTGAGGAGGGCACCCTGCCCGTCCCATTGGCCCACCTGCCGGGCATCTACACTCACTGGAGCTCTGCTTGAAGCCAGTGGCAGAATGGACAATCACGTTCAGGAAGCCGTAGAGGCCGGAGGGTTCGTCATCTGTGTCAGAGAGAAACAAGGGGGCGATGGGGGCAGCTCCATGGGGCTCGCCAGAGCAAGGTGGAAATTCCACATTAGGGAGGGAGGGGCGAGATTTACACCTTCAAAGTCCCCAGGTTTGGTAACCGTTACGTTGTTGCTTGAGAAACCCAAAAGCGTCAATTTCGTTCTATAATTATAATTTTAGTGTTCCAATTGTTCTAAACAAACCTTTCAAAATCCCTTCCCAAATCCACTGATCAGGTTAAAGGTAATCCTCAACTTCCATCCACAATTGGGATCGGAACCACCGCCACTAAGTGAGGTGCCCACTCAGTGGATCAAATCCAATTTTATGAGTTTTTTTTTTTTTTTTTGCTGGCCATTAAGTGAATCACCCTGCATGCTAAGTGAATCATGTGGTTGCTAAGTGAATCCAACTCTCCCCATTGACTTTGCTTGTTGGAAGTCAGTTGGGAAGACCACCAACGGCAACCATGTCGTCACAAATGCATGCCTGAATTTGGATCGTGTGACCACAGAGGTCTTAAAGGTAAGGGACTGGTTGGAAAGTCACTTTTTCAGTGCTGTCGTAACTTCGAACAGTCACTAAAGAAATGACTGTAAGTGGAGGACTACCTGTAGCTGTTTATCATCAGGCGCCGGCAAACTCTTTCCAGGGACTGCAGGGAGGGGCCTTCCCCACAGAATGGGAGGAAGGAGGGCCCGTCCCATGGGCGCCTCCCCAGGCCCAACCCGCCCCTCCTTCCTCCCAGCCCCCCTTCCTTGGGGAGGAGGGCAGCCCACTTAGTCCAGGAGCCCCCTTGACTTCATGCCCCAAAGGTCACCGCAGGGGCTGGGCGGAGGGGGCCTGGCTCCCTTCAGCGGTGGGTGAAGCTCGCAGGAGATCGGTGCATGGCAGGGTCGGAGGGGTCGGTCCCGTCTCGCACACTCACCTTCTTTGTTAATGGTGAGGGGAATGTGATGCACCGTCTGAAGCTTCACACAAGAATTTGTCAGCATCTGGAGTTCCACTGATGTCAGCGAAAAGCTTTTGAAGCCTGCAGGCCAGAGGAGATTCACACACTTGGGGGCCCGGAGACTCCTTTGCTCCCCCAGGCTTGGAAGCGGGAAAGGGCCGTCTGGGGCTCTGGGAGTTCCTGCTGGGAAGACCTGGGACCCCCCCTCCACTCCCTTCCAACTGGGGGGACAATGCAAAGCCTTCGGCCCAGGGGACAAGGAGCCTTCGCTTGCAACAAGAAGCCTGGCCCACCCCAGAGGCCAGTGTGGTGGGGGGATACGGAGCCAGACGCCCACCCGTGAGGCTTGGTGGAAGGAGAAGCGCTAGGAGAGACTTCTGTGGCCAGCAGGGACCAGTCAAGCCCACCTCCACCTTCGCCCTTCCCCCAGCCCATGCAAGGAACTGGCCTGCGCTGCTCCTCCCTGGGCAGAAGGACCGGCCTTGGCACACCCCAAATGCCACTTGGCCAACCCACAAGGAGAGGATCTGGCCGGGGCACGTACATTTCTTCTGCTGCTCTCGGACGATCTCTCGCCACTCGGCCCGTTCGTAGTCCGAGGAGATGAGGAAGGTGTAGCTCTAAGGGAGAAGAAGAAGAAGCAGGTTGCAACGCAGAGAAACCACAATCCCCAAATTGTGTGGTTTTATCCAGCAATGCTGCATGTCCAAAATCTACGCTAGAAGTTTCCTGTCTCAGCCTCTGGTGCTTTGACTTTACCGAAATAATTAAAGTATGATGTGTGGATCCCAAGATGCATAAGCTTTTATATTCTAGAATCTACTACGCAGAAACTACACCATAAACAATAATGAAGAGTATGAAATAATAGCCACAACGTATATAAACATGAGAAGCAAGACTCTGAGGACTCTGTTTCATATAATTTTGGGTAAATTCTCTACCCAGAAGTTTTGCAATGGACTCATCAGTGTATTTAATATCCTTCTGGGGAATACAGACAGTCTTTGCCTTACATGAGGCACAGTGGCGCAGTGGTTATAGTGCAGTACTGCAGGCTGCTTCTGCTGACTGCCACCTGCCTGCAATTTGGTAGTTCGAATCTCACCAGGCTCCAGGTTGACTCAGCCTTCTGTCCTTCTGAGGTGGGTAAAATGAGGACCCAGATTGCTGGGGGCAACAGGCTGTAAACAGCTTAGAAAGGGCTGTAAAAATACTATATAAGTCTAAGGGCTATTGCTACTGCTACAGCCACAGTCGGACCCAGAGATTCTGCTGCTAATCAGAACCTTTTTATTAGATCGATCACTGCAGTTGCTCACTGGATCACGTGATTAAGAAAATCCAGCTTCTGCCATTGACTTTGTTGAGAGGCAGTTGGGAAGGTCACACAGGCCTATCGCGTGACTTGGGGTGCCACAACTGTCACAACTCTGGCCAAAAGCCTGGATTCTGGGAACATGACCGCAGGAATACTATGGTAGTTATAAGGGTGAGGACCAGTCATAAGCCACTGTTTTCAGTGTCATGGTCATTTCTGAATGGTTGTTAAATGCATTATTGTAAGTCAAGGACTACCTCTGTATAAAAGTGTGGGGAGAAAAGGAGTGCTCTGTAAAGCAGGCGGATCTCTTGATGCGACTGTCAGAGCTCTGAGGACGCCCAGGGCGAGAAGCTTGGTGGGGTGGCACAGGAGCCATGACCCTGCTACAGAGTGGCATCTCCTCTTGGTCTGCCTGGCCAAGAGTGGCTGAAGATCTCCAGCCTAGAAGTCCTGTAGCCCCTCAAGGCTGGAGATCTCCAGCTGCTCTGGCCAGGCAGACTGGACACGGGCTGGAGTAGAGGCTGAACAGGAGGCTAAAATCACCTGGGAGTAACGTAGGTGCCCATCTTTCCTGACACGATTCCCAGAGCCCAGGACCAGGCTTGACTGCGGCAAGCCCCTCTCCTTTCAAAGCCCTGAGGGGGGGCTGGCTGGAAGTTAAGAGTGCCAATCTGCTTGCCCCCCCAGCCAGACACACCCCCCGCCCCCTGCCAAAGGCGACTGACTGGTGGGCTGATGCATTACAGCCCAGCTGAAGCAAGCCAAGTGTCTCGGGATTCCATGCCAGGGACGGTTGAAATGTAAAACCCTCCAGAGGTGCCCAATTCCGGGACGACTGGTCAGAAGAGGAGCTTCCGTGTCACGTCCAAGGCAGCCTTTCCTGTGCCCGGATCTTAAGCAGGCCAAGGCAGAGGAAGTCACCAATGCCAAGCTGTAGAATCAGGAAGCGGTGACAGCGTTTCATGAGGAGAGCTCAAGAGACAGGCCACATCCTTTGCTCCTGATCTCGGGATGGGCGCCACACGCTTCCGTAAATAACTCTTTGCACCTGGGAAATGGGCATGTGGGATGGGCCACCCAGGCCCAACCGGAGGGTTCTGAGAGAAACCCGGAAAGACAGCCTTAGAAATCTGGGAGACCAACTCACTTTGCCATGGCGATTGTGCACTCGGAAGGCCATGTTAGGAGACATCAGGAGAAGCAAGGATTCCTGCTCGGACAGCTTCTTCTTCAACCGCTCCAAGTTCTTGCTTCCCTTGTTCGCTTTCTGAGGGGGAGAGAAGGCCAGACAGAGATTGAGTTCACAACTCAAGGGTGGCGGGGGACCCAGCCTCTCGCTTCCTCAGACGACACGGGGTCTGAGCAGGGTCTGGTTCCATACAACCCATCGGGCCTTCTTAGGCCGAGTCCTCCTTCCTCTGGAAGCAGCACCAATCAGGGCTCTGATTTCCTACTGTCTGGAGGGGGGCGCAGAGTATTCAGGTATTCAGCCGGTTTGGGCCGGTTCTGACGTACCGGTAGGGGAAATTTTGAGTCGTCAGAGAACCGGCAAATACCTCCTCTGGCTGGCCCAGCTCAACCCCGCCCACCCTCCCCTGCCCTCTCCTGCCCTATATTCCCTTGCGTTTTAGCTCAGCTGACTCGTGCCGCAGAGCAAATTGCTGCGCCACAGCTGAGCTAAAAAACGGCTCACCTCACGAGGGCTGAAAGAGAGAGCGGTTTTTGAGTGCTCTGTGCGCGCATGAAGCGTGTAGGAAAAAATGTGGACTCCCACCTCTGAGGGGGCGGAGGAGGAGGAAGGTCATTTCCTGCCTCTGTGGTCATACGGATAAGCACAAAGAAAACGACGGGACTCTGTTGCACTCCTGGCCACTAAAAAGTTGAGGTTTCCACAGCACCAAATGCGCTCCGCATTCCCGGTTGAACCATAGCTGAAACTATTGTAAGCCGGCCGGCCTTTGTGTGCAGGGCTCCCATTAGGCTAACCTGCCTTGGAGGAAAGCAGTGGTGCAGCTGCCCTGCTTGCTTTAAGGGTGGTTAGCTAACCCGGCCCCTCTAGGCATTCCCAGGAGCCAGAGTCCCCAAGCAAATACGCATTACTTAATCTAGGTTTGTCTGTCTGTCCAGTAGTAAAGAGTTGGTAGCCTGCTACCCCTTACCCCGCCCCACCCCACTCCTTCTACCTTTTCACGTTGGATGTCGCTCTTGAGTTGGGAGATCTTGATCTTCATGGCATCCAGCTCCTCGTCTGGCACAAGAGAGACGTTTGGCACCGTCTCCGAGTCATCCACCATCTGGAAGCTGAGATCCGAGAGCGGGATGTACCACTTACAGTCATACTGCTGGCTCTTCCTGCAAAGGTGAGAAGGACGAAGGTGAATGGCTCAACCCTGACCTCATCCGTCCCCAGCCCCCAGCGAGAGGAGGGGAAGCCAACCGCAGGCATTGGCTCTGGGGGGCTGTGCCTGCAGCTGGGCAAGGGGGGCCCCCCTCTCTCTTGCACACGGTTCAAACTGCTCCCCTTTCTCCATCCATACCTCGATAGCCCTGAGCCTGGCCTTGGGAGCCCATCAGTTAAACTCAACGCCCCCCCCACCCCGCTCCCTGGAAAACCGATAAAAACGTGTTAGATTTGGTTGCAAAGAAGCTTCTCGTGGGCAGCTGCAGGGATTTTTGGGGATGCCTCATAAAAACATCACTTTCCAATGATGCAAACTTTCTTTGCAATTTCTGCCTCAAAAACATCACATAAACTCCAACGCTGCAGGTCTACCTGGGGGTTGGTCAGGACCTGGGCTCTAAAGTGGAGCTCCCTTTCCTCCCTTAGAAAGAGAGAGACCCCCAACAGAGTTCTGAAATGCTACTTTTGCCCCCGGGCGTCCGTCCCCAAGGACCTTCTCCCAGGGCTTCCTTCTGCTGCCCCACCCCAGTCACAGCTCCTCCCCCCCGCAATAACTGCTCCCACGGGGGGCTCACCCTCCAATCTGCTTCTTAAGCTTGGCGCAGAGGAACAAATCCGTGAAGAGAAAGACGTGACGCAGCTTCCGAGATCCCTCCACCAGCTCCACCATGAAACTGTCCTTCAGGAGTTGACGGTGCTGCCAGGAAAAGGAGTCGGGCCAGTTAGCTAGAAAAGAAGGGACGGCGAACTGGCCACACCCCGCCGTGTTTTTATTAGAGGGGGCACCCAGAGGTAGCCTATGCCGGTCTAGGGAAGGAAAAAGTGGCCAGCAGAAAGCCATAATCAGACTATGGAGGAACTCGGCCAAGATGAAAAGGAAGCCCTTCCGTTTTGAGCTTTTTGATCAGAGCAGATATGAAACCAAGGAAAAGCCAGAGAAGGGCAGCCAAGAAGGGCAACCCAGTAGGCAGAAGGAGTGGTGCAACTCCGGTCTAGGAGAGTAAGAAGCCGCTACTCTGGAGATGCTGGGTTAAGAGCAACCACTTGACTACCCGACTTGTCCCAAAGCAGCCCAGGGGGACTCAGAAGTGGCTCGTGACAGATGAGGGTCACAGCCTGCTTTTCTAACTCTTTATTTCCAACCTGGAAAAACTCTGACTTCTTTCTCTGAAGTGAGGGAGAAAACTCAGAATGTTGAAACCTGGCTGTGTAATGATGGGACCAAGTTTGAAGGACCTCAAGAACTGAAGGAAGCTCAAACCAAACCTGGCTACTTGTTGTCCACCGGTGGGCCCCTCTCCATGCTCAGTGCTGCTGCATCACATCCAATCCATAACAAATGAAACCAGAAGAGTCGTTTTATTCTTGGTTTGGCTGACGTCAACTGGCCGAAGTTCAACACAAATAAAGAGTTCCCAAGTCGGTGATACTTAAAAACAATTATAGTACTCAAGGGTCCCAGCACCCTTGAAACTGCCCAGTTTATGCCTCAAGTTCTGCACAAAACTCTAGACATGCAGATATTTTATTCAACGCTGAGAAGACCTGGAACAGTCATTTCGAACTTGCAATACTCTGGATAGCCAGGAATATTATGCCCAACACCACAACCTATCTTTCTCGGTCAGCCTTTTGAACTTGAGAAAGGTTCGCCTGCTCAGAATCCATCACTCAGCCCCCAAAGGATCTTTGCTCGCTGCCAAGCTAGAGCGTTCCTCCCGCTCACCAAACCAGCATGGAGTCTTCTGCCCCGGTGCAATTCTTTTCCTGCCTTTCTCTCTCTCTCTCTCTCTCTCTCTCTCTCTCTCTCCGTTTCAGTTACTGCAGTCACTGACTCCCTTCCAAGATGGCAAAGTCTAAGAGATCTTACCCACCTGTGGATCTTACCCACCATTCAGAATTTTGTCAGGAGGGAATACAGGGGCAGCTGGGGAGAACTTCAGCCTCTCTCACTCACCAGGGGCAGAAAAGAGGAAGGCAGCATCGCAGAGCTGGGGCGGAAAGAAGGAGCTGCCAGGCCAGGTTTCTTCCATGATTCGGCACAAGTGAGGAAAAACACCACGGATTCCACCTTGGCATTCTCTGATTGCGCAGTGAGTGAACTAAAGTCACCTTTAGGCAGGGTGTGTCCAAATCCTTGCTTGTGGCAGAAAGTCTAAAGTAGCAGGACTGTCCTTAAGCTATTTATTGCTCACCTGGGGACTTTTATTACTTTGAGATCCCTCAGTGAGAGGACGCGTCTGCTGAAGAAATCCGGGGAGATAGGGTTCCTTATTAAAATTGGAAAGTTGAAAGAAAAGTCCTTTTTACCCCAATTACTGGCTGCATGCTACGGCCAGTTAAGCCACGTTCAACGCGGTTCACTTTTTCAGTTGCTCCAAACAAATTCAGAGAAGCCAGAAAACCAGCACCAGCACCTAACCTCTCCAAGCAGGTGACAAGTCAGGGAATGTAACCAGGCAGCTCATGATTTCGGGACATTTGCACTCCAATCGCTTGATGAAAATCTCAAGGCAAAGTTAAGCCTAATATTAAATCATATAAGGTCAAAAGTAGGCATGACTGATCCTGGTTGGCATCTGAATGGGGGACCTTTTAAAATGTCCACGGCTTTTTGGCTAAACCAGGACATGAAAAACATCCTGGAAGAAAGGAGTGGCAAACCCCACTTCCATATCACCCCAAGAAAACATCAAGGGAGCATCCAGGTATGTTATAGGGAGTCAAGATGAAGATGAAGACTTTACTTCATCTTTTATTTTCAAGATATTTGAAGCAGAACTAATCCAAGGCCCCGTATTTCCAGGAGGAGGAGGAATGGGGTAATTTCCTATTATCTCTTCACTTCCACAAGAGACGAATGTACAAAGACGCTGGTAGCCTTTCTATCCAAGATGGTTCGTCATCCATCCACCATCACCCAAGACTAGGCACGCACGCCCCCAACTACCTCTATTCCAACCACAACTGGCCTTAAATGCAAGCTACTCAAATGCAAGAAGCCTTGTGAATAAAATACCTGAATTTCTCCTGTTACTAAATATGGCTAAATTCGACATTATATTTGTCTGTGAAACATGGCTCAACGCATCTCTCCCTGACTCCATTACCTCAGTAAGAGACTATCATGTTTACCGATCAGATCATGAAATCCGTAGAGGAGGTGGTATTGCTATCTTCTGTAAAAAGTCCCTACATCTAAAAAAACATCCAAGTTACCCAAGAGCATGCTCTTCCTGAAACCATTATCTGTGAACTGATCTTAAATATCACATTTCAGTTCTTACTAGGTTACAGAGCCTCCGATTATGACATCGAACACATAAACAAGCTAAATACACTACTAACATGGGCAGCATCCTGCCCACACACTTTTATCTTTCTTGGTGACTTCAATCTACCTCATATTAACTGAACCCTAAACGAATGTACAACTGAACCCATACATGCAACCTTCTACAATGCTGTAACAAATCTGGGACTGGAACAACTAGTAACCAACAACACTAGACTTAACAACTGCCTCGATCTCATCTTCTGCAATAGTTTGAATTCAATATACAGAATACAAAGAACCCTTTTCCAACAGTGACCACAACGTGATTGACTTTTGTCTCAACATATGTCCACACAAAAATCATCACAACGACAAAATCCCCAATTATAACTTCAAAAAAGGCAACTACGATCTTATAATCAACAATCTCTCTTCCCTTGATTGGCAATTTCTATTCACTGGATGCAATACTGTTGAAGACCATTACAACATATTCTTACTAGAAATCAAGAGAGTCATCAAACTATATGTAGCAAAAACAACTCCCAAAACCAGGAAAAACAGATTACCCATAACAATAAGGAAGCTTCAATCCAAAAAGAGATCACTTTGGCAAAAAAACAAATCTGGTCACATTGCCAACTTCAAAAGCCAATACAAAAATTTATGTCACCGGATAAAGACTGAATGCACCAATTATCACATTAAACAAGAGGAAAACCTTCTATGCACCAATTCCACCAGCGCTTTCTACAATTTTGTGAACAACAAACTAAAAGACTCAAGGTCCATCCCACCCCTGAAAGGACCTAATGCTAAAGACTGCAATGACGACACCATTACAGCCCCCACCTATTTAATACGTTCTTTGGCTCAGTATTTGTAAACAGCAATGGATCATGCCCAGTATTTCCTAGTCGAGCCACTACAACTACAATGATCTAATACATATCGATTTTACAAAAGACAATGATGAAAAAGCACTACACAAGCTAAAACCATCTCTGTCTATTGGACCGGACGGAGTATGTGCCTACTTCTTAAAAAAGCTATCCACAGCCATAGCCGAACCTCTAAGCATAATCTTTGAAAAATCTTTCAGGACCAGCTCCTCGCGTAACCTATGGTCACAAGCCACAGCCATCCCCATCTTCAAAAAGGGAGACCCCAGCCTAGTTGAAAATTATAGACCAATCTCTTTATGCTGCATCAGCTGTAAAGTTATGGAATCAATTATCAACCAATCCATTATCTTCCACTTAGAGATAAACAACCTACTCTCTAATAAACAATTTGGTTTCAGAAAAAACCTATCCTGTAATCTGCAACTCTTACACTGCAAAAACATATGGACTACACAACTCGATCAGGGCAAAGCAATAGACGCAATCTAGACAGACTTCTATAAAGCCTTTGATTCAGTGGTACACGACAAACTACTACTAAAACTAAAATCTTATGGTATCTCTGGACACCTGCATAACTGGATAGAAGCATTCCTGTCAAACAGACAACAACTGGTCAAACTTGGGAACATCCTACAAATTCTGTACCTGTCAACAGTGGTGTCCCCCAAGGCAGTGTTTTAGGACCAACTCTCTTCATACTCTACATAAATAACCTCTGTGATCATATTAAGAACAACTGCATTCTCTTCGCTGATGATATAAACCACAGACAATAAAAAGACCTTGACTATGTATCAGAATGGTCAATCAAATGGCAACTTCAAATTTCAACAAATAAATGCTCTGTCTTACATATTGGCAAAAAAAATCAGAAAATAAAATACAAACTAAATAGTCAAGACCTTGTTGAGGATCCAAACTCTGTCAAGGACCTTGGAGTACTCATTTCTAATGATCTAAGTGCTAGAGCCCACTGTAACCACATAGCCAAAAAGGCATTAAGAGTTGTTAATCTAATCCTACGTAGCTTCTTCTCTGGTAATATCACACTACTAACTAGAGCATACAAAACATTTGCTAGATCTATACTTGACTACAGCTCATCAGTCTGGAACCCATATCATGTATCTGATATTAACACAATTGAGAAAGTCCAGAAATATTTCACAAGGGGATTTCTCCACTCCTCTACTCATTGCAGAATACCTTGTGCCACCAGACTTGAAACTCTAGACCTAGAAAACCTAGAACTACGCCCCCTTCGGTCCGATCTAAATATAGTATATAAAATCATACTTTGCAATGTCCAACCTGCAAATGAATACTTCAGCTTCAATCAAAACAATACAAGAGCACACAATAGATACAAACTCAAGGTTAACCACACCAAACTCAATTGCAGAAAATATGACTTCAGCAACAGAGTGGTCAATGCCTGGAATACTCTACCTCAGTGGCCCCCAACCTTTTTTGAACCAGGGACCGGTTTCACGACTATTTATTCTTCCACGGACCGGTACCTGAGTAACGCGAGACTCCATCGCCATCGGGACAGCTCTTCATTCGAAGCCGCCACCCCCTTCGACGAAACTAAGGCACGAGCACCCAAACGCTGCTTTCCAACCGAAAACCCAGAAGCAACCGAAAACCCGGAAGCGCCATCGAAACATGATGGTGGCGCCCAAGCTTTGCGGCCCGGTAAAAAATGATCCACGGACCGGTACCGGTCCAGGGACCGGTGGTTGGGGACCCCTGCTCTACCTGACTCTGTGGTTTCTTCCCCAAACCCCAAAAACTTTAACCTTAGACTGTCTTACTATTGACCTCACCCCTTTCCTAAGAGGCCTGTAGGGGGCGTGCATAAGTGCACCAATCCTGCCTAACGTCCCTGTCCTATTGTTTCATTTTATTTTTCTTTTAAGTATCCATCTCATGTATTAAAAGCTATGTTTGTTCTTATACCTGTATCTTGTAAATGATTGACAAATCAAATAAATAAATAAATAGTTGGAGGGGTGTGGATCTGGCCTATCTTATCTTTAGGGAAGGGTGGTAGAAACTATGAGGGTTTTTTTTAAAGAACAACAACAACAAAACAGCAGATGGAATCGGTTTCCCTATGGCGTAAACCCATTATTCCCACACTCTGAGGAATCATGTTCTCTGAGCCGAAGAGTCTCTTTTTGGGGCTCTCCGCTCACGCTTCCTTGGTCAACCGGCCAAGTGGAAGTAATGGCTGAAGTGGAGGGAACTGTGCATCCCATTTCCCTCTAAGCGGCAAAGGCAGGCCAGAGAAGATCAACCCAGGAACAAACACAGCGAGTGAAGGCACACTGGGTGTCAAAGAGATACACAACTGGGACTCGGCTAGGTGCAAGGGAAAGAAAGAGTGACGTTCTCGAAATCAGTTGCCCCAGGTGAATCTGGGGCATTTGATAGAAATGAGATACCTGGGCTTGGAATAACCTTAGATTTGGGTTGGTGGGAGGAAATGTTTGTTCAATTTCTATAGCCACCCCCCCTCAAACAAATGACTCTGGGAAGTGAGCAATCATCACATTAATCACAAACACAATAGAAAAACGAACAAACAAGCATAGCATCTGAGTAAAATTATAATCCACAGAGGCTAAGGTAAACAGGAAATGGAGCCCCTAACCCACTTGGGGCCCTAGGCTGAAGCACAAAAGCCAGCTCTTCAAAGCTTTGTGAAAGGTTGGCGGAGTTGGGGCAGGTCTCTAGGGCAGAAAAGCAGGCCTCCTGGGCCCCAAAGCAGCCACTCCTTGGCTAATGGGACTTGGAGCAAGCCCACCAGAGTGGATGGGTCAAAATCGGTCGGACCATTGGACGCTGGTTGGTGGCTTATGCAGTGGTTATTAAGTTTCCTCTTTCAGCAGGTCAAAATTATGGCCAGCAAGAAGCTTTTAGGGTTAGAAGCAGAAGTGCTCTTGGAGACCCTCCAGGCAAGCTTCAGGGAAGTATCTCTGGTTAAATACTTGTTAATCTTCAAACTCCCCTTCAGGAAACACCCTTGAGGTTGCCATCCAGCATGCTCAATTCATTTCCGAGGCCACCAACATAGCAAACTCCCCAAGCGCCGTCCATGCGCGACATTCCAAGCATTCATTGGTAACCGAACTCTGGCAAGCAGAGCTTCCTCCTGTGCCCTCCCTCAAAAGCTCCAGGGCTGCACAAATGAGAACAGCCTGCAGAGCCGACTTTCTCAGCTAAATGGAGTTCAAGGATGCAAAACTCCCTATTTTCCTGCCTGCGGCAAATGGACCATAGACAGAGCTTTAGAAAGTACCAGTCCTGCAGCTTTATTATTGGTTCATGCTTGTCCAAACGAAGCAAAGCCAAAACGGGTTGCAAGGGAGGGGCAGAGAGTACGCAGAAGTTTCATCCGTGCTGCATCTGCTCTGCTCGCCAGCCCACCCCCCCGCAAGCACCCCCAACTCTCCAGCAGTTTCAGGTCTACAGGGATACTTGGAAAGACTAGAGGGCTGCTCCCTAGAATGCCAAGAAGCCCTGTTCTCGCTCTTGAGGCGAAAATGCTTCAAATGCAGCAGTTGATCAGAAGATTTCCAAGACCTCCCCACGACTCAGAAATTACCCTTTGGGGACAATGACTTGGCACCCAGAGCCTGGAACAAACCGAAGGCCATCAGTTGCAATCTCAAGACAGATACAGATAAACGTCGGCACCCGTACGCAAGAACTCTCTGAACCATGGCTTCTCCGCTATGGCAGCTCGAAGAGGTGTGGATTTCAATTCCCACAATTCTCCAGCCAGCTCTAGGAGCTGAAGTCCACATCTCTTCAGGTTGCCAAGGGGGATAAACTCTGCCCTGAATGGAGCTGAAGTCTGGGTGGAGGAGTAACTGAGGGTTGGCCAGACTCCCAGGCTGCTTCTGCCAGTGCTGACACAAACGCTCTTTTAAAACATGTCCGAGTGAAGGGGAGTTTTAGAGACCGGCTTCTGGCTTTAAAAACAGAATTCCTGGCTAGGTTGTGTCCAAAAACCCCTTCATGGGTCTCAGTTTAAGCACCATATTATAGAAGAAAAATAGCAAATAAATGTTGGATATACTGGGACCTATTGGAAAATTATCAAGGGGAATTTAAACTTCAGATCAAGAGAACAATTAATAGCGGAAGGATATACTGCGATTACCAACGGCTGTCCCATTTACAATTATCTGAAAGTCTTAAAATGGATAAAAAGATTTGTGGCACAGAGCAAAGTAAGCCAAAATTTCAAATGCAATTGTGTATGAACATGTATTTGCAGAGGAAAGCAGGTTAAAGAAGGTATGATAAGGTTGCAATTTACAGCTGGAAATTATGTGGTTAAGAGTTGAAACTGACATTGTATTATGATCCCAAAGAGATTTTTTAAAAATAAAATGATATAAGTTGCTAAATGAGGACAGATAAATTATCTAGAACAGGAGTCTCCAACCTTTTGGACCTCAAGGACCACCAAACTCATAATTTTAAATCCCGCGGACCACTAACTGGTCCTGTGGGCATGGCATAATTTGTGGGTGTGGCTTGGTGGTCATGTGACTGGCTGGGCATGGCTTGTATGTAAATATTATAAATATTTATATAAATATTGAATTTTTTATTAAAAAAGAACAACTTTTACCCAAAATCAGGCAAAGCAGGCAGGTAGATTGAGTTGCTCATAGAATCACAGACCCATTCAGTGATCTATTTATCTGCCATCGGCTAGCTCAGCCTGTCACATAAAATTTGCTTGCCGTGAGTCTGCACTGAATAATAGAAGCTTTAGTCCTAAGAGAGGTTCGGCTGTGCTTAAAAGCAGAGCCGAAGATCTAAAGACTAGCTAGAAAGCAAGAAATCCAACCATTTCCTGCTTTCTAGCCAATCTAAATCTCCAGACACAGCAGAACAGATGATGGTCGGAAAAAGGAAAAATAGCAATTTAGCAGGCAAGTTTGCCAGGTAAGGAGTGAGTGGGCCGGGAGGGTTCCCGCGGGCCATGTGGGCGGTGCAGCTTTGTGTTTCTGCGCAGCCTGGATTAATTGCTTTGGGGGAGTCGGGTGCTCTGGGGGTGAGATTTCTCTGTGGCCCACCAAAATTTTCTCGTGGCCCGCCAGTGGGCCATGGCCCGCTGGTTGGCGACTGCAGATCTAGAATGTATAAAGGCACTTCAAATGTATGTCGGAAAGATGTAAGACATGAAGGAATATTTTATCATGCCTGGTAAACTTGCAAAAAGTTTTAAAAATGGAATATTTAAAAAAGGAATATTTTATCACGCCTGGTAAACTTGCAAAAAGTTTTAAAAATGGATCCAAATACCGATTTTGAAACAGGGAATTTTAAAGATGAATATTAAATTGAAGCCAAAACGTTTAGGATTAATGGACGGTTAGAAAAAAAATCCTTGGAAGACTATTTCGGTATATGACCTCAGCAGTGAGACTGCCATGTGCACAGAGGTAGAGAGAGATGGAGGCCCTAGGGAGGAGAGACTGGTGAAGAGTCACAGAGATTTACTAAATAAAAAATAAATAAAATTGTGATTTTGCTGAAAAGGATAAAAACTTATTTGGATCAGAAAAAAGTCATGACCGACATTCACTGCTGGTTGGAAGCCCTTCATAGACTTTTTACATAAAGACAAAAAGAAAAAAAAAGGGGAATTTGTGAACGATGGTTTTGACAATTAGAGGGGACAGACTGTAGAAAGACGGTCCAGGTGATGATACTCTTCACAGACAAAGAGAGTAAAACATATTCATACTTATAATTGCTGTGAAGAATGTTGGGAACCACTACAAATAGTCCTCGACTTACAACAGTTCATTTAGTGGCCGTTCAAAGTTACCGTGGCAATGAACAGAGGGCCGTTTCCCACACGATCACTGCCGCTTCCTGATCAAAATCCAGGTGCTTCTCGGCAATGGGTGGTTCATACTTAGGACGGTCGCAGTGCCCTGGGGTCACGTGATCCCCTTTGGCAAGCAAAGCCAATGGGGAAGCCGGATTCACTTAACGACTGTGTCTCTAACTTTTAAAAACTGCAGTGATTCACTTAACAACCGTGGCAAGGAAGGTCGTAAAATGGAGCAAAATCCACTGAACAAATGTCTTGCTTAGAAATTTTGGGCTCCATTTGTGATCTTAAGTTGATCTGTACTTTATGTTTCTTTCCTTTTTTCCTTTTTTTCTTTCTTTCTACTGGTTTGTGTTGGGTGCTTTTATCTTCTTGTTCATAATCCAATATAATTTTAATAAAAGTCATATATGCCAAAATCCTTGGGATTTGTCCTGGTTTAGCTCTGTTCTGATGACTCTCCAGGCTCCCTTCACCCTTTTCAGTCCCTGCGGGAAGTTGGCCCCCTCCCACCCTGGACGTGTGGACCCTGGGCAGGCAAGAGCTTCTCCGGGGCTTCTGGGCTGGGGCGCCTGGCCCATTGCAGGCCACGCAGAGAGCCCAAAGCCTGGCTCGGCTCTCAGCTTTTCCCCAAGCCCCAACAGGCTGGGGTCCCTTGTGCCCAAGAGCCCATCCCTGGCTGCCCTTTAGAGGGTCTCCCCTCCGCCCCTCTTTCTCCCCTGCGCCCTATAATCCCCTCTGCAAAGGGGAAACAGCCGCTGAGCCGAGCTGGGTGGCTGCGTTCATACCAGGGAGTCCAGCGTTTGAGTCAGGCCGGCTCATACGCCCCCCCCCACCCCGAGGAGGCCACCCCCCAGCAAGGACTGCCAGGTGCTGCTGGGCCGAGGGCCTCGCTGCCCTCCAGGGGTTCAACATGCAGCCATATCGTTGGCAAGAAAGGAGGCGGCTGCCAACCGAGTGCACCTCAAGAGCCAAAGCCGGGGAGCAGAAACGGCGGCTGGCCTGCGAGAGCGACGGGTCTGTCTCCGGCCCCAGCACGGCCTCCTGCCCGACCAGAGCTCTTGCAGGCCGCAAGCGGTCACCCCTTCTGGGAAGTCCTGCTAACCTGGCCAAAGGCAGCCTGCCTCGCTGGGCAAAGCGGGTGCCAGGCGCCAGCTGGGCACTCACCTCCCCCTTCTGGACAGTCATGGATTGCCTCCTGGGCGTGATCTCCTCGTTGATGCTGGAGAGGAAGTTCTGGGAGATGCGCAGGGCGTCCTGCAGGAGCAGGTAGTCGGGGTGGCTGGATGGGGTGTGCTTCAGCAGATCCTGCCCGTCAGGAGAAGAAAGACCCTCAGAGCGCAGCCCTGGCAGTCTGGGGGCTTCACTCCTGAAGGCTTTCCTGCCTAACCCAAAGCTTAGATCCAGACTCCTCCTCCTCCTCCTCCTCCTCCATGGAGGAACCGAGCCTCCCAGACAGATGGCTGCCCAGGCCTGCTTGAGCCCCCCACCCCATGACCTCCCTCTCACGGGTCCCAGTCCGTTCGGATGTGTTTCTCCTCCTACGCTGCTCCTCCTAACCGTTGCACCTGAAGCGCCAGGAAGCCAGAGCTGGAGTTATCTTGACATCTTGCTTCATCTCAGCTCAGAGCCGAGAAGAAAACCTGCACAAGTGACCAAGCCCAGGGATTCTCCATGGGGTGGGATTTGTGGCTCTGCGTGGAGCAGTAGCTGCACAGGCGCCCTGATGCTCCAAGCCCTTCAAGGCAGCCTCTTTTCCTGTCAGCAGTGTTGCTTTTACAGATCCTCCACCCCAACTTCTTCTCCTGGGGTGTCTTGCCTGCCCCTCACTCTCCTACCCCAACCAGGAGTCATTTGAATGCGACCCAGTGTGCTGTGGGAACCCAACCTCTACTTGCGCTGTACGAAGCAGCCATCACGTTCGGCCAAAAGGATGCGGCGTGGAGCATGTCAGGTGATGGGAACACCTGTGCTTTGCTCCCCTGCGTTCCTGCACGTCTGGTCGCTCTTGCCACCCCCTTTGTGTTATTTCTTGCTGGTGTGCTCTGACTTCTCTGAAAACGAAGCAGCCCCCCCCGATTTCCAGCAGAAAAGCCAACGGCAAGGAATATTCACGGCAACTTACGTGGAGCACAAGCGTGCTGCGTGTGACTCGATCCACCGGCTTGTAGAGGAGAGCTATGGGGAAGTAAAGGAGAAATAGAAGCTGTAGGGCAACCCAATTCTCTGGGGAGGAAAACCATCCAAAGGGAGGAGGAAAGGGGTCCTAAGCAGAAGATGGCTCGTGAGAAAAACCCCTTCTTTGACGAATAGGCCTTCTGCAATATCCTTTGCGATTCACCTCTGCTACTCCACGGCTAGCCAAGCCCTTCTCATTCCCTGCACCCTGGATTGCTATGGGAGGCAGTCCCCCCTTTTGCAAGGTCATTCTAACAGTTAGCAATTTGGCTGATCCAAAAAGACAAAAAAACCCAACCAAAGCAGTCGGCCCTTCTTATACACGTCCTTGCAGAACAAAACACGAAGCAAAACAGTGCAACCCCTGGCCCCACGTGGAGCTCCTTCCAGGGTGGGGTGGGATTGTTGTTGTCCGCACAGCCCAAATCTCAAATCCACCGGGGTACCACAGGACTTACTTTCCAAGGAGTTTTTTGTTGTCTGGTCTCTTGCATCCTTGGAGCTTCTAGCTCGGAGGTTCTGCAAAAGATGAGCGAGACTCATGAAGCTCAGGTTAACTTTCTTCAGCCTGCATCGCGGACTTGCCAGCTGTTCCTCGTCTGGCAACAGATGCTGCCTGATTCGCGTCAGATGAGCCACACGATCTTCCAGCACAGAAAGCAACAGCTCAGAGGTTACACTTCCTGTCCTAATGGTGGCCACCACCTCCATGCAGGTTTTCCCCTGCAATTTAGCGGGGGGCACTCAAGGAGTAGCTCAGAGAAACCAGCTGGGATTTCAGGAAGCCAGGGAGGCCTCGGTGCCTTAGAAGCAGCCCCTGGAGGCCAACGAAAGAGCAGGCGCTGCTGGACCTCAATCTGCTCTCAAGTGTCCTTCAAGCCCAATTGAGGGATTTCTGGAAGGTTTTGGGCCCTCTGCTATCTCACCTTGCAGGTAATTGGTGGGGGGGGGAGGCAGGATTTTGCTTGGAGGGAAAGTATTTATCTGATAAAAGCCACCCTGGGAGGAATTCTTGAAATCCTTTATTGGCTAAGAGAAAAAGGGAGTCCATTCTCCTCCCACAGCCAAAACTTGAGTTGGGATGGGTCAAAATCCAGGCCAGGTTTCCCAGGTTCCAATAACAGCCCACAAATTATTTGGCTTCTGTAGAGGGTCCCTGGGGGGGCGGGGTGTATGCCAGGAAAAAGCCCCCCCCCTGCACCAGGGCTTCTGGCCATCCTCACCGCTGAGAGACTCGTAGAACCTGCAACCACCAGCTCCATTGTGGGTTTAACCCAGGCGAGGTGGAGGCAGAGGAGTCGCATCAGATCCCTACGAGGACACATACACCCCATGCGGGCGGCCATTGTGCAGGAAGAGGCGAGGGCTCTGCACACACCCCGCGCACGTCGCCCGGCTTCGCTCACCTCCGAGATCTCTGCAAACTGCGCGTTGGCCTGGCAACACTTCTCGGCCGTCTCTATGGCAACCTCGTAATTATCCACAAAGGCCCGGTACACTCCCAGCTGGCTGGCCTGTGGGGGGCAAAGGCGGAATGAGACCCAGAGACGGACGCCAGCAGCCATCACCCGCTCAGGGATCGGGGGCAGCGGAGTACCCCTCCAGGCGAGATGCCTTTGCCCGCCCTGGCAGGTGCCCCCAAACCGATGGTTGGGCCAGAAGGGGGAGACACCGGCCCCAGACTGGCCCCATTGCCTTTGGCACCCCCAGGAGGAGGAGGCCCCTCTTTGATGGGAAGGTCCTGCAGGTCGAAAGCTGGCCAGTTGCCTGCTCTTCCTTCGGGAAAGAACGAATGACAGTCCGGCAAGGCCGACCCACTCGCAGCGACTGAGGAATGCTTTACACCTGGGGGTGGGAGTGCTGGCCCACACGGCACCACCGGGGCAGCCTCTGCAACCGGATGGCCTCCTCGGAGTAGGAGATTCATGGCCCATAAAGCACTTCTGACATTGTAAAATGCCTCCCCCCCCCTTCACAATCCCATGGCAACCAGCCTGCATTTATGACCGGTAGTTGATTGGCACCCCTTTTGCCAGTTTCAGCACAAAATTGAAGCGCCCACCATTTGGAAGAATGAGTTCGCTTTATGACTGCACTGTTCACTTCATAACTCTTCATTTAATGACCACTGTGAAAAGTATCAGAAAAACCAGTTGGGTCATGGGGGAGTCTCCGTTTCCAATCATGACTTCCATCCGGATTTCCAGTTCTAATGGTGGTTTGAAGTTAAGGACTCTCGGTCCTGCCAACCAAGCGGTTCAAAAACACGGAGAGGCAGGTTGGGTGAAGGCAGCGGGTGCCGCTCTGGTGGGCAGGTAACAGCAGCCTTGGAATGGGTGGGGGTGTGTGAGCAGCGCCCCCTAGAGTTGGCAATGAGCCAAGCAAAAGCCCCCTCTCCCCAACACCCCCGGTCCTGCTCACCAGTTTCTGGAAGAGGTCGCCCACCCGCTGCTGGTGGCTCCACTGGTGAACGCGAGGGGAGAGCCCGTCGTAGAAGTCCTTGTGGATCTCGTAGAGCTCAGGCACTTTGAAGAAGATGGTCTCGATCTGCTGGCTGGACAGGACCGGCTGGGAGGTGGTGGCCGCCGCTTTCAGAGGCTTCATGGGCTGAAAAGAGCCGAGAGGCAGAGCCGGACAGGCCCTCAGTGGCCCAGGGGCATCTTCCTGGGCATCGGCCTGCCTCTTCCAGCACCCACCCATCCACCCCTGAGGAAAGGCCGCAGGTCTTGGGGGGCAGCGCTCAACCCACCCAGCCCTTCCCCCCTGGGTGGCACAACAGCTGCCCCCACCCCACCCAGAACCATCGCCAGAATGGCCCCAGCCCTGAGGACGTGGCACAGAAGCTGGAAAAAAAACCCAGCCACTTTCTGGCTCGGCTCCCAAGCGGCTGAATGGAGCCCACGCAGGAGAGCTTCTCGGGGCCTGCCCCGTGTCGTTCCCCCTGGGGAGGGAGCCCCGTGGTTGTCCCTGCCCAGGTCCCCCTTCCGCTTGGCTGGAAAATAAGCCCTCCCTCTCCCTTGGTGCCCTTACCAGCAGGAGAGCCTCAAGGTGACCCAAGTAGGTTTCCTCACTGGCCAGGATGCCCGATAGGACCCACTTCCTCATCTCCAGACCCTTTTCCAGGTCTGGCTCGCTCTGGAGGAAGTGTAAGAAATGAGGACATTCAAATATAAGATAGTATCAAAGAGGCCTAAAGGTTTCACAAATTGGGGTTGGACTAGATGATCTGCAGGGTCCCTTCCAACGCTTGTCAAATCTGTTATCAAATGAAATATATCTCCCTGTATATACATGCTTTGCTTTTATACTTTTGACATGCTCCATTAAGCCTTTTTATATTTTTATCTTATGTATATGCCTTTTATATTATTATTATTATTATTATGTTTGGGGGGTGTTGTTTGGAAAAATGGTAGTATATGATGAACTTTTTAAAACGGTATCTTCAGAAGTTAAAAAGAGGCCCCGATGAGGGGATGCTACATTCCTTGACGCTAAGGAAAGTTGCCACCTGGGCAGCCAAAGTAAGAGGTACGGAGGAGAACATAACGGAAGGAGGCCAATCTCTCTCTGGAGACATCCTAGGATGAGCTGCAACACCTGAGGGCAAATCCAGTGAGTCTCAAAGAAGGAGGGAACTTGGGTGAGGAAACTGTATGTAAACTGTATATAAAGTATGTTTTGAGGTTCTAAAGGTGTCGCTTTTGATTTGAACCTGTCTGTTGAGCTTCTAAAGACCGCCAGCGTTTGCAAACCGTCTAATATTTCTTTTTAATAAATCCTCTTTGTTTTCAACGATCCAAGTTTTTTGGGAGGGGTTGGCCTTGAGTTATTTCCAACAGAAGGGAGAGGGGGGGCCATCAGGAGGCCAGGCCTTCGAGTACAGGGAAGGTTTGGGAAGGGGGTGGCGGAAAGGAGAATGGAGCCAAAGAGAGTGAAGCTAGGAGGGGGGAGGGGCTGCTCTCCCCGGGGGGGGGGGAAAGGGGCGAGGACTGAGGCACGGGGTCACAGCCAGCATCCAAGGGCTGCAGGCTAGTAGCCTGACCCGCTTGGACCTTGCGGGAGTCAGCAAAATCCAGACTGACCCGTGAGAGAGGGACCGGTTCCTCCCTCTGGGACCCTTCCCCACACAGCCCCCCTCCCTGCTGTCTCTGGGGGGGGGCCATGCCCGCCTGCCCGGCCATCCACCGTAATGGCTGCCATGCCAAGATGAGGGCAGGGTCCAGGAGAGACCAGGGCAGTTCTCTCCTCCCCTACCCCCAGCCTTATTGTTTGGGCCCTCCTGGAAAGCAGCCCCAGGGACCCCCCCCCCCAGCAAACAAGACACTTTGGATCCCACTAGATCTTTGGAGACCAAGGGGGCAAGGAGGGCTCCCTCCCCAGCCCCCCCTGTCCCGGGCTCTCGAGTGCCATTCGCTCTGGAGCTCCAGGGATGCTGCCAGCACATGTGCCCGGCCAGCCCCAAAGGGTGGGGGGGGGGAGAGAAATGCACTTTCCTCCTTCAGAAGGTGCTGCCAAGGAGCTTTTTGGATGGGGGGGGGGTGAAGGAGGAGAGAAGCAGACCAGCCTATTTATAACCCACCAATGGCATCCTTGCCAGCTCAGCTCAGGAAGGGCCTGCCTATTCCAGCAAAGCCATTGAACAGCAGAGAATAAGGAGAATTCAATTTTCTTTTCTTTTTTTTTGCAGGGGTGGGGTGGGGGAAGGTTAGTCAGTTAGGTAGGAAGGGAGCCAGCTGCCGGGGGGGGGGGAGGGGATGCCTTGGCACAAAAGGAAAAGGCTGGCAAAAGCTCCCACGGAGGGTCACTCCCTCAGTCTGCAAGATTTCGACTTCAAGGCCACCCACACAAGGTCCCATTGTAAGCCCTCCCCACACCCCCATTTGGGGGGCAAGATCGCCCCCTCCCCCAGTCTCTGCAAAGCAAAACCTCCCCATCCCTCCCCCCCTTATTCCTCTAATCCCCCCACCCCCCAGGGCACACAGCCTGGCAGATTAAAAGGAGCCAGGAGCCAGGGGAAGTCCAAGGGGCAGGACTGCTCGCAGTCCCCAGAGTGCCCCTTCTCTCGGGGCAGGTGGCATGGCACGGCTCGCAAAGGGCTGCCTCGGGTGCCCCTCAGTCTAGGGGGGGTCTCTTCCCTTGGGCTTTTGCTCAACCCTGCAGAGAATGCGGGGAGGGCATCTGCCAAAGAAGCCCCTGCCCCCTCTTGGGGCTCTGCCTTCCACCTACAAAGCTGTGCCCGGGGGAAGAAGCCCTGAGGCCCGGCTCCAGGTTGGCAGAGGCACCACAGGGGAGCGGGGCAGAAGCCTGTGAACCCCGTGGCCTCTCTAATTCTTCCTCTCTATAGTTGACATCTGGATTTATTCAGAGTCCCAAATGACACCGAAAGTCCCTTCTCCACCTGGACGGAATTCCACAGGGAGCGGAACCGGAGAGAGCGAATTCACGGGAAGGAAAGGAGGACGCAGCTCCTTCGCTTGGGGACAAGTCTGAAAGGCGGGTGCAGGTGCCGTAGGGAGGCCCTCAGGGAGACCCGGGGACTTTGGGGCGGGGGGAGTCGCTTCCTGCCTGGAAGGAAGAGCTTTGAACCCAGCACAGGGAAGTAAGAAAACAGAGAAAACATATAGAAAAGTTGTGGCAATGCAGGAAATGAATCCAGATTCATTCGGCAAATGGAATTCTATCTCCTGCCCAACGGAACCAGCTCTTTCTTTTCCTCCTGGGTCTTTTGCTCCTTGGGCCAGTTTTTATTTTATGTGAAGCCACCAGGACAGTTTGAGTGGTCAAAATATCCTGACTAAGCCAACACCTCAGTAGATTTCCAAGGACCTGTGTTGCTCCTGGACCTCTGGCTGAGGTTGCCCTCGCTCCAGATTAGAGGGCCCTGCGCGAGGATGCCCAGACTTACAGGCCGGAGGTGCTGCGCATCATCATTAGGGTGGCCAGTCTGAATGCAGACCTGGGTCCTGCTATCCACCCAGGCATGGCAAACGCCTCCGTTGGCACAAAGGGGCAGATGCTACAGGCAGGGCGGCCTTCAAAAACTTGAGCGACGGGTTCCCCGACCGGTTGCTGAATGGGTGTGGCCATGGTGGGCGTGGCCTAGCTGGCCTCCTGCACCACAGCAGGGGGTGCAGTGTTGCCCTCTCCAGACTCCCGAGGCTTTCCTTGAGCTTCCGGGAGGGTGAAAATGGCCTTCCAAGGCTCCGGAGGCTCTCTGGGAGCCAGAAACGGGCCTGTTTCCAGCCTTCCTGAACTTCCGGGAAGCCGTTTTTGTCCCTCTCTGAGACTTCGCACCCGCCCTGCACTTCCCTGCATCCAAAATGGCCCACATGGGGACTCCTGGGAGGGGAGGGGTGCCAGCCAGGAGAGGGATTTGGGGGTTCTCTGAACAGAATCTTAGCTAGGGGCTCCCCTGAAACCCTGCAAACCCCCAGCAGCCCACCCCCAGCTACAGGCCCCACAGAGCTGCAACTGTACCCCCAAAGCCGAACGTCCAGCTCCCTGGCTTGCCCCAGGGCGACATAGCAGCAACTCACAGATTTTGAAGACTCCAGGGACCCCGACGAGAAGCCATCTCGACTGCCTCGGCTCTTGGAGCTGAGATGGGGTGAAGAGGAGGGGGAGTCATCGATGAAGGGCATCATGTCATGGTGGTGCCTCTGCTCTTCCGTTCTCTCCACATCGTAGGCGTAGCCTGGTGGGAGGCCACCAAAGGAAAGATCTGCAAAAGGAAGGGAAGGCAGAATGAGAAGCGGGACCAGCTGGACTGGGGGGACCAACAGCATCCTTGGGCTCTTCTGCTTGATCTAGGCCTTCAAGAGCTGCTCCGTGGATTCCTGATGGTTCCAATTTCCCTCCAGGAGACCTTGCTAATCTGGCATCCTCGACAAATGCCTTGACCTTTCCAATGAAAGCATAATTGAGATCAATTCCATTTCAGAATGCATGCAGAAAAACAGTCTCGTCACCAGGACATGACTGGAACGCAAAGCCATACTTGTTAGTTTTGTCATAATCCAAAGTCTACTAGAATAACACACACTGGACTCCTCCCAGCACAAATCTGTGGGGAAAATGGAAATCTGCATTTTGTGGATTAATCTGCAACCACAGTTGTGATTTGTGACTTGTGACTCCTTTCCAAACAGAGAACTGAAAACTCTGAAGGAGTCCAGGTCCATCAGGCCAGCTGATTCTGCTACAAGTGGGGTCCACACGGGAGATGGCTGGCTTGTCTCCTGCCTGGAGTGTCCACCAAACTGCTATCTACAACATTTCCATGTAGACATTCATGATGGAAAGACAGATCTGGGGATCAGAACAGAGAGACTGCCACAAAACTGAAAAGGAGGCAAAAGCCCTGAGGAGAATGTCCACAATGACAAGTGAGGCCATCACAACACAACGGCAAGCTGATAATTTATTTGCTGAACCCCCTTCAACTCCAGGGCAAGATGAAGGCTGGTTTGTCTCTTCCCAGAGAGGCTTCCATGCTACTCCTCTCCACAGCATTACTCATCTGAACAAGACGAGGTGGGGAAAAAACAGGCTGGGCATGTGACTGTGGGAAGACCATGGCCTCATCCCATGGTTTTGGTGTAAATCAGGATGTCATCAAGATATACGAGTACTCCTTATATAAATGCTCATGTAAGACCTTGTTAATTAATTGCATAAACATTGCCCGAGCTCCTTGCAGAGCAAACGGCATTACTGTGAATTCTTCCTTGATCTGGACTCGGTAATATGCCTCCTCAAGTGAAGCTTGGTGAAAATACATCTCTCGGCCAAACGGGCCAGCATGTCCTTTATGAGAAGGAGGGGGTATGTATTTTCAATGCACACTCCATTGCATCCCTACATTACCTCTGTTAACCAACTCCTTCCAAATATTCTATCAAACCAGCAAATACAAAACAGAAATAATACTAAAGCTCTATTTATCTGTAACCTTCAAAGGAGCAAAATGGTGCATCATAGGACAACAATTTTGAATCGAAGTACCTCAAATGAGCTAACTTAAAGAATGCATCCAAAATCTGGGACCCAGGAGGCCCGTGGAATTGAAATTTCAAGAGTCTTCAGACCAAGTTTATTGGCAGACTGGCAGCCAGAGCGCCGCCATGGCCTAACATCCCTTGCCAGCTGTCCACAAGGAAAGTCAATGGAGAAGCCAGCAGGAAGTTAGAACATCCTCCTGTTCCCACTGCTTTTGTGCCTGCCTTGGTCACTGTTTATTAGTTTAGGTAAGGATACATCTCTAAAACAAGGACAGTAGCGCACCGATTGTCTAATATATATTAGTAACTCATACACAGTTTGTGTGGAGTGCACAAATGTATCCTAAACACAAGGAATAACTGCATATACCAAAATCCAACGGCATCAACATCTCACATTGCTTGTGGTTAGTCCCAAATGGCCTTTTGAAACAATCCAGGGACTCTGGAGGTGAGGGGAGGCACTCACAGCGAACGCTCATTTCTGAACCCTACCTGCCAAGCGTCCTAGCAAGGGGAACCTTCAGGAGATATCTTCCATGTGCCCTGGCCACGCAGATGCTACCTGCAGCAGGCGTTCAGGGTCTCATCCTAGGTAGGACTTTAACTGCCTTGAATGGCACTTATAAACCAACTCAAAGCCAACACAGCTCCGACAGCAGTTCTGTTGTGTTGACTGGTCCACTGAGACATGAGCACCAGCTGAAGTTTCCATGGGATCTTTGCAGGCCGAAGTGAATTGAACTAAATCGAGAGAGAATAATACAGAGACAGAATATAGAACGATAGAGTTTGAAGGGACCTTGGGGGTTTTCTAGTCCAACCCTCTGCCGGAACATGGACCAGAACATGACTATCTTCAACAGACACCATTCCTGAATGACCACAACCAAGACATTGACCAAAGCTTTCCTCACTTGTGTTCTAGAACAAGGAGAACCCCTTGAAACGCAGTTAAGCCCGCAGCCCTCCTCACAGCGCTCAAGGCTCCTGAGTAATGTCACCAAGGCTCCTGAGTAATGTCACCACCTCTGTTGGCTATTCCCAAATCCTGCTGCTCCTCCCTAGAGCTGAGTCTCTCTCTTCCCTACAGACCGGGAGGCTCTGCCTGCCCCTTTGGGGATTCAGGACACTTGCAATCCTGGGTGATTCTGGTTGTGGCTGACAGGACGAAACGCCAAACATCGCCAGCTACCAACTCTGCCGCTGGTGCGGGAGCACAGAGAAACCCGAGATCCATGCTCTCATTTCATTAAGATCAAACTTTAGTCAACATGAAGCGATATGGTTTGTGAATTATTTGGCCAAATGACGCCCTTTTCGTCTCAAACAGCATCTGAACAGTGGCAGCCCAGCCTGGACCAGGGGCTCCGAAACAGCAATGACCAATTGATCCAACAGCCACAGAGTGTGTCCAAATTACCCCCTGGGGGAGAATCACTCCCAATTTAAGAAGTACTGAAAGAGAGAGAGGGGGGAGGGAGGGAGAGAGGGAGGGAGGGAGGGAGGGAAAGGGAGAGATATGCCAAAGCAACAAACCCTGTGTAGAAACAGCAGCATTTTCTACCCCCGACTTCCAGCCCCACAGCTAAGGGGGGGGGAGGTATAAGTGAGTTTACCACTAATAATGAGAAAGATATTCTACTCAACCTCAGATTCCAAGCATTCAAAAAGTTGGCCCGCATTTCAAACTGCCGCATTTCGACACCTTGTGGCTGACTTCCTATGCACCGTCTTTTTACGATGATGACGATGATGATTTCCAAAGAGTCGGGCTATCTGGAGAAGGCGATCCTGCACACAGCGAGATCCCTCCGCTTGGGTATTTAACACAGCCCACCGGACCCCCTTGGTAGCCGGCCAGGCCAGGCTCCTGGGCATCATCCCTCTCTGCCAGCTGCTCCATCCAGCCAAAATGAGGGTTTCTGACCAGCTGAAGGGCCCCTTTAAGGGGTTGCTTTGGGCTTCTTGGACGAGAAGCTTCGGCTTCGAGTTGTGCAGTTCTCTGGAAGGAAGCCCAGCCTGTCACCCCCTGCCAAAGCCACTTTCACATGAGCAGCTGTTCTGCAAGCTTTTTCCTGTCCCTGCTGCGTTCTCACCAGCAGGTTCAGTTCAGACTGCCAGAGCTAAGATATTGTCAGAGCAGCAGGCAGCAGATTCTGGGGCTGTTCAGCAAATCTGCTTCCCAGCGCAGAGTCCAGCAAGAGCGACTCTGACACAAGACCCTGCGCAACCAACAGGGGCCTTTAGCACCCAACTCCCATCAGCTGGAACCCGGGAGGAGCATTTTCACCAGAGCTGGCAGCAGGTGGGAGGGGGGGCAATCCAATATGGCAATCTCTTATTGATTTTAAGCTCAAGAAAATCCCATCTAGGATGAGTGGGAGGTAAATAGTATGTGGGGGGAGGGGAATGCCCTGATAACTGGTGACTGATTAGAGCAGGGGTCTCCAACCTTGGCAACTTTAAGCCTGGAGGACTTCAACTCCCAGAATTCTGGGCATTGAAGTCCTCCGGTCTTAAAGTTGCCAAGGTTGGAGACCCTGACTAGATGGTGGCTGTGGGATCTCCGGCCTCTCAACTCCAGTGGCTCTTGCAATACCAGCATTCATCCCTGTGGGTGGATGCAGCACCGGAGAATGTCCATTCCTGCTGAAAATCTTTTCTTGTCTAAACATCTGCCAGAGGGGTGGCCTCTGCTGCTTCCTGAGATCGGTGGCTGGGCAGCCCTCCCGGTCCAAAATGTGTTCCAACTTCTTTGCTCTTCCTTGCCCCACGATGAAAAGCCGGGGTGGAAATGGTGGCAATAGACATTCGTAGTAGCTACCAGCAAAATTCCAACCTATGGAATTGATTAATTTAGCATCCGGCTTCTTTTCTTTTTTTGAAAAAAAACACTCTATTAAACATTTCAAAACATCAAATCTAAAAAATACAATATTAAGACATATATTTGATGTTTTGAAATGTTAATAGATGTGTGTGTATGTATGTATTTATATATATATATATAATACAGCATATGCTATAATTAATCATATATCCATATATGGAATATATATATATACATATACATATATATATATACCACACACACACCGCTTACATACATATATATATATATATATATATATATATATATATATATATATAACTCATATATATATGAGTTATTGTTCCCATACCTATTTCATATTCCTGGTTATTCTCGTACATTATCCTTCTTGTACTATTCATTCCTTATTTATTTACTCACTTATTTCTGTCATTTATCCTTGTACCAGTTTTCCAAAACTGTATAGTACTTTGAGTCTTCCTGTTTTTAAAATTTTAGAGTAAGCTTATCCATTTCAGTGCAATTGTAGGTTTTTGGGGATTATTAAACCCTCTTCTGGCATGAGGTCTCCATTCCAGCATTGAGCGAGCGCTAGTCTTGCTGCAGTGACTATGTGCAAAATTAAATATTTTCTCTCTTTTGTGTAATTTCCTTTTATTATCCCCTTTAAATTCTATCTGAAAGGTCGTAATTTCTTTTATCCATGTTCTTTTTTTTTATCCAATATTTCTTGGTTTTGGGGCAAAGCCACCGGATGTGGAAGAAGGTGCCATGTGACTGCTTACAATGCCAGCAGTCTGGGTTTAAGTTGGCTAATCTCAAAGGGGCCGGATGCCCCCGGCTTCTTAAGCGGTTGTGTGGAATGGAGGAATCTGAAAGAAAGCTACATGGGATTTCCCCAAAATTGCAGGGTGGGGCGGGGCAGGGAATGTGGGTCCTTTCATGATGATGGCAGCCAGCAGGCTGTTCTTTGGAAGCCTTCGAAAGAACAGCTTGTTTCTTGAGAAATTGCACAACACAACAGGTGTGACCAGATGCCACTTAAATTTCCTGGAGAAAGTGAGTCATCAGGCAGCGAAGCCAATGGGAAGGCATCAGGCACAAGGATTATGCTAGAAGACAGCCAACTATCAAAAGTCCATGCCGGCTCTTTTGCCTATAGTTGACGTAGCAATGGAGAGACTCTTTCTGGGTAGACCCAGCCTTTAGGTTTCACCATCAAACTTAAAGAGTTGTAGAGGACAATCTGAAAGAAATGGAGATCTAAAGAAGATCTAAAATAGAGATCTTAAAAATGGACCACTAATTGGACAACTTTATCGGGAAGCTGAGATGGCTGGGCATGCTTGTTGTCTCTGGAGCGAAGGGAAGGCTGTGATGAAATGAGAAAGAAAGAGTTGGACTGCAACCAAGCTAACACTGAGGCTGTGAACAGGTGGCAAGTCAGAAATAAAACCTAGGTAAGGTGTCCCAAGGCCTTTCTGAGGAAGCTGGAAAGGTTTGCTACACAACAGGTAAAGCAGAGAAAGGAAAAGCCTTTACATCTGCTCAGGCAGCAAAGCCTTGGGACACAAATCATAGTTTTATACCCTCGAGAATATCCGGCTTGTTGGTTTTTGTGGCACAGCTACCAAGTCCCGCCTCAGGGAAGGGAGAAGACTACCTTCTCCTGTGGAATTGCTCATTGTCGTCACCCTGAAGATTAGCTGTTGGAGTCTGCCTAGTTGAAGGCTATCAGTGCTACTGGCAGGAGCTGCTTCATGTTAACTGTTTCCAAGACAGCTTTGTAAGATTCGTCCGGGGCTGAGAAGCCAACCATCAATCAACAGCATCTACCCTACCCTGAGGTGGGTAACTCGCTATAAGCAGCAAGGGCTTAGATAAAATCCTGTGGCACGCTTCAGACGGAGGGGTAGGCTCAGCAGAATAACCTAAACTCCCACAATATAAGCACAGACCAACTCTGTGTGCGTGTGTGTGTGTGAGAGAGACAGAGACAGAGACAGAGAGAGACAGAGAAGAGAAGAGAAGAGAAGAGAAGAGAAGAGAAGAGAAGAGAAGAGAAGAGAAGAGAAGAGAAGCAGACAGCGATTGCCGGCAGCGATTCAAAGAGGCACCTCTGGGACTGTTTACTATTAAAGCAGAAATCCAGCAACTGGACTTATTTATAGTCAAAGCAAAGTTCGATTCTTGTGCCTCTTTCTCCTCCTCCATGAACAATGGACCAAATCCTCAGCTTTTGAGAGAAGGGAGTGGTAAACTTCCTTTTTGCCTGGTTATTGTAACAAACCGCTGGCCTTGGGCCATTTGTCCTGACCTAGTAGGTATCTCCCCCCAGCCTTGCTCAGCCCGGCCCATGCAGCATCCTCAAAACCATCGGACGATAAGCAGACCCTCCCGTATTCTTGTTGTCCCAGCTGTTCGCCTGCCCGATGCACGAAGCTGCATCGCACCCCCAGTGCTCCTATGAAATCTCCCCACTTTTTTTTTCAAATAATACCATTATTAGTCGGAAAGTTTTCTTTCTGCAAAGCCTCCAACTCCGTGCATGCAGGGCCAAACTTGCACTTCAGTGCTGGGCCGTTTTGTCTCAGCTGTTCATGGGAAAACAAACCTTGGTCAAAGGCTGTGCCTTAACCCAGAGGCCCCCACTTAGGCAGGGCAGTCGGCCTGGCCTTGAAAGAGCTGAGGTCTCCTTGGGAGTCAGGAAAAACCTCCTCCTCCTTCGGGGAAGGCGGCTCCATGGGCTGGCTCAGCTGAGCAGGCAGTCTGAACGTGTCATGTTTCCAGCCAGACACCTGTAATCTAATGCAATCCCATCTGTCCACCACCCCATTTGCATTTCAAGCTTTCCCTGAAGCTGTTCCTCCCCCTCTCTCCCCCCTTCGGCACTGAAGGGCAGAGGGGGCCCATCCCCAAAGGACCCCTCGGCACCAGGACTTGGACAGTGTTCACAAGCTACCAGCAGGGCACAAAGCGAGGGCAGCCGAGGCTCTGCGGGAAGCAGGGGAGGGGAGGGTGAGCTGCCCAGTGGAGAGGATTAAAAGCAGGAGAGAGAATTTTTATCCGGCAGGTCAGGGGTCTCCAAATTTGGCAACTTTAAGATTTGTAGACCAACTCCCAGAATTCCTCAGCCAGCAAAGCCGCGTCCACCAGACCAGGCCTGGAGGCCCTGCCGTAGATGCCACCTGCCCTATCCGCTCCTGCTGCTGTTGGGACGGCTTTTTCTGCCCTGCCCAGCCGCCCCGGGAGCGGGGTGTGTGTGTGTGTGCAGTGAGCGCTGGAAAGACTCTCCAGGCCAAAGCCTGCCGAGCAACGGAGGCGGCTCCTCCCAGAGGCAGGCTGGCCCAGGGCGAGGGGGGCTGGGGGGGGTGCCTGTGCACAGCAATGAAATGAAATGAAATCTCAGGCAGGAAATTGCAAAAGACTTTCAAGTGCTCACACCTACTTTTCCAGGCAGGAAGACTGCACAAAAAGAGCACACTAAAAGGGCAAAAACCTCAGCTTCGGTTTGTTTACAAAGAAATTAAGGTTGAACTAGCAGACTCCAGCAGAAACCCCCCTTTCCTTTTTCTAAACCGCCTTCCGAAAAAGACAACCCTGAAACCAAGGAGGTGGCCTGGGCACATTCATTACACACACACACACATACACACAAACACACATACAGAGCCCCCCCAAAGATAGATCCTGGGGGGTCAGCCCCTCCTCTCAACCCACAGAACAAAGCGGAAGGAGGTTTATCTCAGTGCAGCAGCCTGTAAACTCCCCTTCAAAGGGAAGAGCAGGCAATTTTATTCTGCTGGCTTTCTGATGGAAGCCTATGTCATTCAGATATACAGAACAAATATACAAATTGAGTTGCAGGATTTGGTTTCCAAATTTTAGCCCACAAGTTCTCTACTATTTTTTTTAAAGGATTAAAAAATAAATAAAAAGCATTTTAGGGAAAAATCCACAAAAAGGCCTTAGGGTAATTGCCTGCAAACACAGATTATATTACTTAAAAAAAACGTAATAGGAAAAGTATAGATTAATTGCCATGTAGATTTGTTGCAGAGTCATTGAAATGCAAAACCAAGAAGAAACTAGTTTGATTGGAAAAATACAGCTGACACGTTCATCCACCCATCCGTTTCCCAACCCTGCATGATTCAGGACCAGATTAACACTTTTAATCAAGCTCAGAAACTAACCGATGCAGCTGATATAAATTGCTTTAATACGCCCGTGTATTAACACTCCAGTTGCTCTTGGAAAAACATCATTAAAACAGCACAAAGCAGAATTCATGACAGGAAACCTGAAGCAAACACAGCGGGAACCAAATCTGTTTTTCCTGGCCAGGGGTGCAAAGGACAAACCAGCTGCTGTCTCCCACCCCCACCCCATGAACTGACACGTCTAGGCAGCCTCTCTCAGCCCCCGGGAGTCTCTCCCGGCCTTCTTTCGTGGCCAGCCCAGGGACAAGCAGCCAGCCGGTGTTCCTGACCAAGACAGGCAGGACTCGGGGATGTCAAGGCGAGGAACTTAGTGCGTGAGTGCCCGAGTCAAAGGGAGGACAGGACGCAAGCCAGAGCTTCCTGCTTGGACCAACTGTAAGGCAGCAGAGTGACCAAGCCTGGCCTCTCCACCCCGCGTGGTGGCTATCAGAGGCTACCTGGAATTGCAAGGTATTTCTTTAGAGCGAACCACCGGCATGCATTGCAAGACACAATCACTTGCTCCTGTGCAAAAGTAGAGCAACCCTTCCATTTAACTCCCCCCTCCAAGGTGGGCGTGACCAGCTCAATGATCCATTTTTGGCTTCTGTTTTTGCTGGAGGCTGCAGGGGGCTGTTGCAGCTGAAAACGGAGCCTGGGCGCATGGCCCTCCCGAGCTCCGTTTTTGCTGGCAGGGGCAGCACAGGCCAGCTCTTTGCTGTTTCCAGGGCAGGCCCATGGGACAGATCTCAATACCTCGTGGGCCAGATCCACCCCCCCAACCCCGGGCCTTGAGTTTGACACCCCTGGACTAGAGCCTCTGATGTACCTTACAGCCTAGACCCCCCCCTCCTCCTCCCTCTCCAGCCAGATGATCCAGATGTCCACAGAGGGAGTTGCTGAAGGGATCGATCCAATGGACACTCTACGAGCCCAGCAGCAGCCCTCTTGCACCTGACAGGGAGAACCTAAAAGGGCTTTTCACCAATATCATCAACTCAAACTGTCGGAGAGGAGGGAAAATGGGGGGGGGGGAGATCACTGCTACAAACGTCTGCCCTCCGGGCTCCCTTGCAAGTGGTGCCCGAAGGCCCCTGTGGCTCGTTCTCCATAACCTCGCAAGGCCTGGCCTTGATGCACTCAGCACACCATGGCCCGATTCTGGAGAAGGCTACATATCGGTCTCCTCAGAGGGGACAAAAGCCCATTGCCCACAACCTAATGCGGCAGACCCATTCTGCAGATCATGGGGCTGTTTCTTGTGCTACAACAGCAAAAGTGCCCTTTGTTCATCCTCATCCTTCTTGCTGTTTCCTGTGACAGTCCTTACCCTCCAAGGTTGGAGAATGGTTGCCACCACTACAGAAGAAACAGGGCAGGGGTGGTTTGGTGGGAACCGTGGTTGATGCCACTAGCAGCTGGGTCCTGGGCTGGGCCCAGAAAGGCGGAAGTAGCCCTCTCTCAAGTTACAAAGACTGCTCGCTCACGGAGAGCCAGCAGGAGCAAAGAAACCAGCCTGTACCAAGGTAGAAGAGGCCAAATTGGGTGGGAGGACTTCGCTTCCCCTGGGAGAGGCCGGGAGGGAAAGCACATTGCGGAGACACCAAGTCATGGGCCGTGGTCCCTTCCAGTAAAGAACTTCATTGATAATTTCTGGCCCAATGGACGGTTGAACATCTCACTTCCAAATTGCCTGCATCTCCTCTTCAGGTAAGCTGGCGTAATATGCCGAGAGCAAACTCAGTGCCCAGCACTTCAGGGCGGCCTCTATGGATGTCCACCACTTCCCTTGACCAGTACTTTTTTGAAAAGAAATCACCTTTCTTTCCCATGACTAATGCTTCCTGCAAATTTACTGAATTAAAGTATATTTCGTGCTACGTTTTAGAGCGCGAAGCATCTCAAACGACTGATACAACAATAAATATCAACGAGAGCAGTTGAAGAGCTTTTCCCCCTCAGCAGCCACACCCCAAATACTAAAACCATCCCTGCCAACTATGCAAAATGTGGTCTGCCTCAAGTTGGGCAATAGGCAATGCCTGCAAGAAGAAGCAGCTGGTTCCAGCTGGCAGGCCCAGGAGCACAGAACGTCTTCCCGATCCAGAGAATTACAGGGCAGCACAGAAGCCAATTTTTTCCATTTTTAGCTAATGGTGGTCAAGCAGGCTGCAGGGATGGATTCTCGATTCCTGCATGAATTATTTAGACGCCTCTCAAGCCCCCTCGGCCCAGAGTCCCTGCTGAAACGGCCAGGGAGGCTCCAGGTGGGCCCCCAGGTCCCCTTGTCCTTCG
The DNA here is from genome assembly GCF_049901715.1 of Pseudonaja textilis. NCBI lineage: Eukaryota > Metazoa > Chordata > Lepidosauria > Squamata > Elapidae > Pseudonaja > Pseudonaja textilis. The sequence continues at coordinate 11,533,844 of NC_142004.1, forward strand.
TTATCTGGGGTTTTCTTTGGGGCGGCCCAACCCCACCCGTTGTGCTCGTCCTCGGATCCAGCCTGCTTTTTTCTCAACGTCACAGCAGTGAGATCGTTTGTTGTAGGAGAAAGAGGCTCTGAGAAGCAACACCCCCCTCCGAAAGGAATAGGGGATCAACCCCTGGAGTGATTCTGCAATCTGTGGCTGCCCCAGAAAATGACAATCCAGGTGTTGCCAGCAGCTGCACGGGGCACCCAAAGGCGGATGGGACGCAGCCCGTTGGCACCACTTTCTCCCTCCAAGCCTTAAGGGGTCCCGCAGGCCCTTTGCGATGCCTGCTGGGCACCAGGGCCACCTCCACCGCCATCCCCACAGGTGACAACTGGGACGGTGGTGGGATGGGTAGAGGAAAGTCTCACGCCCATCCGTCCCCATCCATGGGATCCGCCCACCGGCTTTGGCCGCGTCAGGTTTCAGGACCTCTGCCCATTAGCACAGGATCGCCTGCTGCTGCCGCTGCCGTTGCTCTTGGCAGGAAACAAGATGTACATTTTCATGGCATTTTCCCCTGACCTTGTAGCTCCCCATTTGCCTGTTTGCTCTGTTCAACCAGCAACGTAAGAGCAGGACCGGCCTTTGCAAGGAAGGAGGCGCTTCGCCCTCTGCCTCCGGCAAAGGCCACGTGAGCCTCCCACCGTCCTGCTCTGAGGGCCCTTTGTTGAAGCCGCCGCCAGGGACAAGGGAGCAGCCCGGAGGAGGCTGAGAGGCCTGGAAACAGGCAAGGAGCCCCTCCCCCCCAGGTCTCCCATCAGCTGCAACCCAGGAGCAAGTACCGCAAGGCACCACTTGAGCCTCAGTGGCCTCCTCGCTTTGCGTAATGGGTGGAGGCAGGATCCACCAGGCTTTTGCGCCCAACAGGATGGATTAGAGCACAACGCAGGAGGTGCAAGGATAGTTGCCGAAGGGGAGGCACGGAATAAAACTTCTTCCCAAACTCCAAGACAGCTGCGGCCTCCGTGAGCATGAAACCCCCGACGCTTTGCAACCCCTTCCCTAGGAAAAACAAGGAGAAGCAGAGAAACCAGGAAGGCGGCTGCTGGGGGAGGGGGGGCACTCCAGAAGCTCCCAGAGAAGGCACAGAAGCTGGAAAGAGGAGGAAGACCTCCAGGGAACAAGCTGTGCTTGATCCCCGCCCCCCCCCCACCACGCACACCCACACAAGGCACAACTCACACGCTGCCGCTTCCTGAGCCGGCTTCTTTCCATCGTGCTGGCATCGGCCGGAAAGCCATCCCGGCGTTTCCTGGGCTCCCAAGGGCAGGCGGGCATCTGCTCCAGAAAGGGGGGGGAAGGGGGGTCCGCTCAGGAAGGGAGGGAGGGTCTGGGCTTACGGGGCAGGCACTGGGTTTCTAACCTGGCAGATCCTAGATCTGGGACCAGTTTAAAAGATACTCGGTTGCCTCCTCTGTTCACCTCGGAGCCCCAGCGCCAGGAAGGATACTGCCAGGAACCGGCCGGGCACCGACGGGGGTGCCAAAAGTCTAATTTTAGAGGAGGGTTTAGACATTCCCTAAAAGCCGCCTGGAGGCTTTGCCAGCGCAACATTTCAGAGCAGAGGGTGATTTTTTTTAAATGTAAGGCATGCCTGAATCAGAGATGGTGATCTACCGCACTGCAAAACAAGGCTGAATATGGATTCCTCTGTCTGTCCTGGGTGTTAAGAGTTGTGCCTCTGAAGCCATCCTGGCCAGCCGTCACCAGAGCCCTCCCACTGGAGCCCCCTCCCCTGCTCACTTGCCTTCCGCAGACCGGATTGTAAGGCCTATGGCGGGGGGGTCTTTAAAGGCGCTTGCTTTGACGTCTGACTTGGAGACAGAGGGCAGCCCCTTCCCCTCCTCGCTCCCCCTCTGACCAGGGAGGGGGGCAACTGCAAGCACTTTATGGCCTGTGGACTTCAACTCCCCCAATTCCTGAGCCAGCACAGGAGAAATTCCCATGCAACATTCTCAAGTATTGTCCGTCTTTATAATGTATGAAGTCTAATTCACAATGCTGGAATAACAACACACCCAGGTGGGGCGGGAGGCTGGGCTGAGGCTACTGCGGTATGCGGGGGGGGGGCACTTCACACACCCCGCTCCACTCTGTGCTTCTCACTGGCTGCTCTGCTCTTCCTCAACGGTGACTTGACAGAATTGGCGCTTGGCAGCCCAGAGATAAAACAGAGCCGAGCTTCTCTGTGAGCAGAAAATATTTCCTGCCCTGCAAACCTGGCAGATTTTGGCTGTGCAACTTTAGTATTCCTCACGTTTATCTTTCTCTGAGAGTCTGGGGGTTCCAGGTAAACATGTAAATTTGTACTTAATTTCATATGAAGTTCAGCTTTTGCACTTTGGCTAGGAACCCTTCCCGAACAGGTGGGAAAGGCAGAAAATCCAGGAAACCCAGGCCTCTTCTCTCTGCCTCTGGCCAGGATCCGAAGACAGGCCCAACCTGTTTGCTGGGTACAGGGTAACTTTGGCCCTAGGTGCTCAGAGCGTGGCCAGGCCCTGGGCATGCGGTAGGCTCCACAAACAAGCCTTCTTCCCACACACTTCCCTCCAGGGCATCACATTCCTTGTGCAATCCAGAGACTGCTGGAACAACCATCCTGCTCCAGAGCAGAAAATACAGCAATTCTGGGCTTACAACAGATACTATCTTGACCTCCTTGACTCTATTCCGAGGCTCCTCCGTGCTTAAGTTTATACTGCAGCCTCTTTTGATCACGGTCTTTCGAAAGGGTGAGCCACGATACCAAATTAGGTTGTCTCAAAATGTAATTAATTTTTTCCTCAGGTGGTTGCTACTGAACAAGCTACATATTCATTAACACCAAAACTAAATTAGCAGTAACACACAGCTGCAACTGGCCTGTCAACTGCACACCTTAGCACATGCTCATACAACTTCACACCAGTCAGGAACATGTTAGCAGAAAAGCAAAACCTGTGAGCCCCAAGGGGGAATCCAGCCCCACTGCAACAGGCCAGCCAGTGCCACCAGCATGCTTCCAATCAAAACCAGCACATACACTCCCCGCATCAACAATTAAGATGAATATATTACCTAAAATTTTATATTTATTCCAGACAATTCCAATCAGGTTAGGAAAAGAGTATTTTGAAGATTTAAATAAAATAGTGTTGAAATATATTTGGCAGGGAAAGAAAGCAAGAATAAAACTGTTGCAAGATGCAAGAATATGAGGAGAATTTGGCCTGCCTAATTGGGAATTATATTATCAGGCGACAAACTTGATGTGGGTAAAGGAATGGATAACGCGAAGGAAGAGTAGATTATTGACTTTAGAAGGACATGATTTACTGTTGGGATGGCATGCTTTCCCTTGGTACAAGGGAACCAAAACACAGGGGTATTTTAGAAGACATTTTACCTAAGACACGTTGCTATTAAACTGGGAGAAGCTTAAAAACCAACATTACTTAAAAATTCCACTTTGGTTATCTACCATTGAAGCTTTTTCATATCCAATAACATATAAAAAGGAACCAACAGTTAGATATGGGGAGATACTGAATGGAAAGGGTGAACTTAAATCCATGCAAGAATTGGAAGAGCAAGGTATAAGGATGAATTGGTTTTCATAGCGCAAATACATTCTAGATTTGATAAAGATCTAAAAACAGGAAAAAAAAACCTGGAAAAAAAAAACCAACCAGCACCCTGAACAGTCCACTTTCCTTACTGGCAGAAGCCCCAGGCCCCAAATGACCCCGAGTGGGTGGCTGGACTTCCCTTTGGCTGAAGCAACCTGATCTGAGCAACCCACTGATCCGACCTCATCCATTTGTATGGTGACTGCCCTTTCTCACACAATGCAACCTAAAACCAAAGAAAGGTGCCAAGCATGACCCCACCCCAAAGCACCCCCGAGGCCAGTCTCGTTCACCCCAACATCCCCATCAAGGCGGCTCATTAGCCATCCGGGCTGAGGGCCCAAGGGACGGACACGGTGCCCTGCGAAGGCCAGCAGGGTTCGGAGGTATTGCCACCTTTGACCCTGGGGTATGCCTGGGTGGTCCATGTCCAGAGAAAAGGTAAGCAGAGGTAACCAGGAGAAATCCACGTTTGCATCACAAAAGCTGGTGTGTTACTGTGTTGGGTAGGAGCAGCTGACAATATGCTGGGCTAGCAAACCACAAATATCCCATCGAGTACCTTGGTTATGACTTCCTCCTCCTCCTCCTGGTCATATCAGGGCGGGGGAGGGGGAGCGCTAACCAGGCGGGATCTCCTCAAGAGCAGCTCCCACCCTGGCCGGGCCGGGCCCTTCCCAAAGAAACTCGCTTGGCATCCGCTTGGCATCTCCTGTAGGCACCAGGAGATTTTCCTTCTTATTCCTACGGTTTTTCAGGGGATCGATGAACATCGAGGCTACCTTTTAAAAACTGGTACTTCTTTCCTGGCATTGCTAAATATAATTTGCATTGTTTTATTGTACTTGGGTGTGTGTACGTGCCGCCACTACGGATCTTCAATTAAGACTTTCAAATGGAGGCAGTCGGCGCAATGGGACTTGCAGATGGATTCTTTCCAACGTCAGCACACAAACCCACCCCCAGCAATGTCAGAAACCTGCCCCTCCCCTGCCCAGCTCTGCTCTGCTCCTCCCCCAGGAGGCTCACTGAAGGAGGAGGACATTTCTAGCTGGATTATCTTGGGATCCAAAGGTTTATTGATTCCTTCCGAAGGCCCAGCCGGGATTGGAGGCGGCATTTGGGGGAAGGCAGGGCAAGATTGCCTCTGAAAGCTTTTATTTGGGGGGGCGGGGGGGCTGGGCCAGCCTCCTCGGAAATCTCGTTTATTCCCTCTGCCAGCCAGTTTCCCCCAGGGGACCCTGGAGCAAGAGATAAGGCTCCCTTGCAGCAGTGCAGCGCAGAGAGATAACAGCCATGGCCGCTCCCCCTTATGAATTCAAGGCTCCTCTGCCAGCCCCGCAAGGCTGGGCCTCTGCAAGAGAAAAAGGGCCTCGCCAGCCTCCCCACCCCCCCACCAAGACAGCCCAGCCCTGGTGGACCCCCAAAGCTGCACTGCCGGTGCTGCCTTTCCTTCACCCGGCTCCTTCCTGAAACAATCCCAAGGGAGAGCTCGGGGGGGAGCAACTGTCTCAGCCCCCTTTGTGGCATTTTTCCTAGGCCAGGAAGTGGTCAGCAGCACCAGCCCTGCCCCCGTTCGGAGGCCGGAGGGGGTCATGGTCCTCTTCCAGGCACAACTGATTGAGAAGAAATCCTCTGGGCCTCGCACAAGCAGGACGCCTCCCTGCCGCTCATTAAAGCAGCCCCCTCCGTTCTCAGCCTTCTGTGCAAAGCCTGGGAAAAGGCGCGGCGGCTTTAAAGAAACGCATTCAGTTGAGGGTGGTTTTTAAAGCAGATGCTTCAGGCTCATGCAAAAACCCTGAAAAAACACCAGGGGATTTGTGGTGCTCCTGCGAAGCTTTCGCAGATTTGCACATTGATATTCTGGCCACATCCCTGGCCGTGGCTTTAGCCCGGGAATCGGGATGTGCAGGGGCTGCCAGAGAACGGAAGGTGCCTTTCAAAGCTTCGGACAAAGCACGTCTCCCAATGGTGCCGGAGGAGAGGAAGGAACGACGCCAGGCCTCATTCTGGCCCAGGAGTTGGAAGAGAAAGCTCTCTGGATACCACCCAGACATCCCTCCGGGGATGGGAAAAGCTCCGGGCTAAGTTCTCGCCTATTTCTGCACTCGGATTGGAAATCCAGTCTACGCCTTTAGAGACCCACACGGTTTAGAAAAGGGAGCTGGGAATCCCCCCAAAATCTCAGTCAACCCCCTTTCCCTCCCAGCCCTGCTGCTCCGGGGAGAATTCCCAGGTTGCTCCAGGGTCCCAGCAAGCACCACCGATTGGGCCGAGATCATGGGAACAAAAACAAGGCCGGCCTCAGGAAGGAGTTTCTACGGCGAGTCCAGGATCAATACTGCATCCGGACGCTGCAAGAGGAACTGCCGGCTGTAAGTTAACAGCGGAGGGATCGGAAAGGTTTCTCCACATCTGGGCTGGGCTGCCGCTGCCGCCACTTTTGGGTCCGGCTGCCGAAGGATTCGCTTTGCATCCGCAACCCCTTCCTTTCTCAGCCCACCGTCCTCCCCCCGGCCCCCGGCAATCTCTCGCACCTTCCACCCAGAAGGTTCCAAAGCGTCTTGGGAAGAAGGGTCCAGCCCTGAAACAAGGCACCCGAATCAGAATATTTCCACTTTGCAAGAATTGACTTCCAGGGGATGCCAACTCAGGGAGGGATCGGGCCAGAAGCGAAGGTCCCAGGGAGACACATCTTCACCCAAGATGGCAAGAGTTGACCAACCTCTGGGATCTGGGGGAAAACTGGGGAAAGACCCCGGAGAGGCTCTTCCTCCCGAGAAGAAGGGCACTGGGCTGAATCAAGCCCACCTATCTCTCTGTCAGCCTTCAAGATTTTCTTCCTTTGCTTTGCGTCTTTCGGCTGTCATAAGTAACGGGGGAAAGTATGGGAAGTGAGCTGGAGGTGTTTGCCAACTACTACTGTATAAACTGAGAGGGGGAGAGCACATTCTTGCTTAGGTTTCTATTTCTTGCTTAGCTTTCTCTTCTCTGCGCAGCTGCAAACCTTTATCAAAGTATGCCAAGGTCAACGGACATCACCACCTGAAGATGTCCGCATGATGACATCCGCAACTTTTAATTGGAAGAACCATTTGAACTATCGGAGGTGGGAACGTTGCCATCACTTTGTACATGTGATTTGCGCGCCTATTTTCTCAGATTCAGAATTCTTTTGTTGCTACCACTTGACTTCCAGTAAAAGATATCTTTTCTCTAAGTAAAAGAGTCTAAGTATTTCTTTCTTAGCACCAGCTGACCGTCTCGCTGAATTAGGAGTAACCTGGCACAAGACCTACGTTCTACCAATGCACAAAACTGGCCCAAAGCAATGGGAAAGAGCTGGGAGGGTGGCCCATGAGAAAGGCCACCCTGTCTAGGGGAAGCCCCAGGGCTCCCGAGGGCACCAGGATGGCAAGGGCTGCCGAGCCAATGCGGGGAGGCCGCCATGCCTGGAAGGGCAGACTGGAGCCTGGTCCAACCACCTTGCGAGTGGCTGCACACACCCCAGCCCTCCGCCCTCCCCACGCGGCCGCCAGCCTCCCTGTGCATGGGGAGAGAGGGAGTGAGTGAAGACCAGCCTGCCCACTCCCGGGGCTTCGTGGCTGAAGGGAGAACTACGGAACTAGTTTGTTAAAAGGGGAAAGAAACCAGAAGGAAAAACAGAATTCCTCAATTATTGTGATCTGCTAAATCAGGAACTTTCACTCTTGAGACAAAACTGGATCTTATTAGTTCCAGTTTTTAAAGTCACATGATAGTCCGGGCTGTAAAATTAGCTACCAAAATATTGAAATACCTTCAATTTATATCTACAAAAGGAATGGAAGAAGGGGATTTGAACCTATCTCTACAGGCGCCCAGAGGAAACTTCAACGCCAGACCGGCCTCTCCTGGAAAGCGGTTTTCTACCTAAGTCCTGAATAGGCCCAGCCAGGCCAGCCCTGCTCACCCCCAAATTAAATATATATATTTTATTGGCACTTCCAACAAATAAACGTGTAATAAATACGTTGCTGTGTTTATATGATACAAGGTGCATTGAAACGTTAACATACACAGATGGGCAAGGGCCCATTAGGCCCACCGTGCGTTACGACAGCCCTGCTACATCTACATGGAAGGAAACAAGAAGTGGGATGCCACAAGGTACCGTCTTAGGCCCAGGACTCTTCCATATCTTCACAGACGACTTAGATGAGGGAATAGAAGGGGAATTTTCACCCATGTTGTGCATTGACAATAAAGGTTTGGTTTGAATCTGAATTTGAATTCATCAAATTTGCAGACGAGAACAAGCTGGCAGGAACAGCCAACAGCCCAGGGAAAAAGGCTCAAAATCCAGATGGACCTCAACAGACCGGTACACTGTGCCCTATCTAACAAAATGAAATTCAATGGTGAGAAAAGTAAGGTTCCACATTTAGGCAGGAAAAACCAACTGCCCAGGTATAGAAGTTGGAGTCCCAGTGGACAATCAGTTAAACATGAGCCACCAGTTTGTCGCAGCTGCCAAAAAAGCCAATCCCAGTCCTAGGCTGCATTAACAGAGGGATAGAACACACTTGGAATCCTGCATCCAGTTTTGATCGCCACACTATAAAAAATGATATTGAGACTCTGGAAAGTGTGCAGAGAAGAGCAACAAGGACGATTAGGGGACTGGAGGATAAAACGTATGATGAATGGTTGCAGGAACTGGGCCTGGCTAGTCGAGGGAAGAGGAAGAAGTAGGGGAGGCAGGAGAGCAGTCTTCCAACATTTGAGGGGCTGCCCCAAAGAAGAGGGAGGGAGTCAAGCTATTCTCCAAAGCACCTGAAGGCAGGACAAGAAACGAGGGATGGAAACTGATCAAGGAGAGAAGCAACCTGGAAATAAGGAAGAATTTCCTAACAGTGAGGCCAATGAACCAGTGGAACCGCTGGCCTCTAGACCAGGGGTCTCAAACCTTAGCAACCTCAAGACTTGTGAACTTCAACTCCCAGAATTGTGAAGAAGTCTTCAAAGTTGCCAAGGTTGGAGACCCCTGCTGTGGAAGTTGTCCATGTTCCATCACTGAAGCGTTTAAAGAAGAGAGTGGGCAGCCATTAGCCTGAAATGGTCATAGGGTTTCCTGCCGGAGCAGGGGGCTGGACTAGAAGGCCTCCAAAGGTCCCTTCCAACACTGTTATTGTGCATGTGTGCAGGCCCAAAAAAGCTTTCTTGAACGCTTTCCCGTCTCAGCAGCCATCTACAGGCGGGGGAGGAAGCTTCCTATCCAGACCATTCTGTTCAGCAACGAAACCCTTTTACGGTTGGGATTATCCACTGATTTAAACAAGAGCAACAAAGCTGAAATGTGGCTTCATCTTAGCAGGCTTCCAATTAAATATCTGGTTTGTGGCACAAAGTGTGCTCTGGATGCGGAATAGGCCTCCCCCTCAGCCAAAGAGCCTTCGAGAGGCTGAAGGAAAGAGGCCGGCGGTTCACAGGCCCACCCATGCGGACATGGGCGAGGGTAGGGGGAGGGTGTCGAAGAAGAAATAGGTAGGATGCCCACCTCCTACTTCAGCCAGGGGAGGGAGATGTGGGGGGCAAATCTGGCATCCGGGGGCGGATCCGGCTTCGGCAGGCCGCTTTACGCCACTGCCCCCTCGCCAGGGCCCTCGTCTCCAGCCCAGAGGCTTCCCACGGCTACCTAAGCCACAGCTGTGGGTGCCCGGGTTGAAAGCCTGTTTCACGGAAGGGCGACGTGCTAAATGTCTCTGGCGTCCCCCGAAGGGCAAAGGAAAAGGCCAAAGTGCCAAGGCCCAAAGGCCGAGCAGGCAGCTTAGCCGGTTTACAAGCACACCCATGTGCGAGAAAGGAATGCAAAGCGAAAGGAAGCCGGCTTGGCTGGAAATGGCTGGGGGGGGGGGGCGGAGAGATCTGCATTTCATCAGAAGCTGAAAACTGGTTTGGTCTCTTGGGAAGCGGGAGAGTCGGAGGAGCCGGGGTCCAACGATTCACAATGGGGGCCAGATGACCAATGGCGCCCTTGGTGCTTCACCTCCACTTCGGGCTCTCCGAGGCCGGGTCTCCCTTTGAGAAGGCCTGAAAGCAACGCGGAGCGAAGGGGTGGAGCCGAGAGAGACGCTCTGCCACTGGCTGCCCTCTCACCCAGGCCAAGAAGGCACCGCAAACATAATCACAATGCCTCGGACGAGTGGTTTGTTTTGTTTTTAGCATTTCAAATGACCACACCTCCCTCCCTCCCGCCCGCCCGCCTTCAAGTCAATGTTGACTCGGCAAGACTGCAGAGCCCGCTTGCCTTCCTCCTAGGCTGAGGGGGAGGGCGGGGGCTCGGCCCAGGCTGGTTCTCTGCCTACAGCAGGACTAGAATTCACCATCTCCTGGCGCCTTAACCACTAGAGCAGACATCAACGTCTAGGAGAGTTAAGCAGCCCAGACTGGGGTCCTGCTTCCTCTCTGCCCCCCGACCCCGCGTTAGTCCCACCGTCAGAAGGAGCTGGGGCTCAAAGCCCTTGATGGCTCCTCCCCTGCCTAAGCCCCCAAGCATGGGCTTTGGTGCTCTGGAGACATCGCACACACGCACCCCATCTTCTCATTTTGCCTGAATCCAGCCCTGATTGGAGCTGCTAGCCCAGGTTGTCCAGAGGTGGTCAGCTGGATTTCAAAAGAAGCCCCTGCCACCTCAAGACAAGCATCCCCCTCCCCAGTTTGAGGTAGCCAGAATGGCCCTTTCAAGTGATGCAATATATTCAATTATTCACACTCAACTAATGGTATGTTGGAAAATTCCCCAACATGATTAAATATCTCAAGTCTTTGATTTTTATTTTATTCTTTCTTCTTGTTCCCTTTTACCCTTATGTGCGGGTTTTCTTTAAAAACATTCCCCATTTGGTCTAGGGGTTAAGTTACCAGGTCAGAGATCAGGATATGGTGAGTTCTAGTCCTACCTTAGGCATGAAAGCAGCTGGGTAACTGTGGGGCCAATCATCAGGAGGCTGTGAGTTCTAGTCCTGCCTTAGGCACAAAAGCAGGCTGGGTGTTTTGGGGCCAATTGCTCTCTTTCAGCCAACCCTACCTCGCAGGGATGTCGTTGTGGGGAAAGCAGGAGGAGGAGGGAGATATCTTTGCTGCCCTGAGTTAGTTATAAAAATACTAAAGGCAGGGTAGAAATAAACAAAATAACGATCAATCAATCAATGACAAAAAGAAATCAAGAAAACAGGTCGCAGCACCCCAGATCAGTTTTCCGTGCCTCCCATGCAAAGCTGATGAATCCACCCAGACAGATAATTATGACCAGAACCTGCCAAAGTCTTGGGGGCCACAAGGAGAAACATGAAGAGATGCATCAAAACAGGCTGGTGACACCTCCCAGCCCTGCCAAACACGCACCCAGCAAGCCCCTCCCGGCCTTTTGATCAGCCAACCCAGCCGAAAAACTTCCACCTGCTGCCAGGTGTTGTGAAAGAGGGAGAATGACTCACTGGGAAAGGACTGCAGAGACTGAATCACTGCAGCCAGGAAGTTGCTTTGCGTTTCCTATTTTTTAATTCGATTATTAACATTCCCTGAAAACAATAGAGGTAGCCCTCAACTTACAACCCATTCATTAAGTGACTGTTCCAAGTTTCAGTGGCACAGAAAAAAGTGACTTCTAGGTTCTACTATATCACAAGACCTAAAATGGACACCTAACATCAAAAACGTCATCAAAAAAGCACAACAAAGAATGTTCTTTCTGCGCCAACTCAGAAAGCTCAAACTGCCCAAGGAGCTGCTGATCCAGTTCTACAGAGGAAGGATTCAGTCTGTCATCTGCCCCTCTATAACTGTCTGGTTTGGCTCTGCAACCCAACAGGACAGACACAGACTTCAGAGGATAATTAGGACTGCAGAAAAAACAATTACTACCAACCGGCCTTCAATCAAGGACTTGTATACTGCACGAGTCAAAAAGAGAGCTGTGATAATATCTACAGACCCCTCACATCCCGGACATAAACGGTTTCAACTCCTTCCCTCAAAACGATGCTATAGAGCCCTGCACATCAGAACACCTGGACACAAGGGGAGTTTTTCCCTGAATGCCATCACTCTGCTAAACAAATAATTCCCTCAACACTGTCCAACTATTGACAAAGTCTGCACTACTATCACTATCAATCTTCTCATCACTCCTTATCGCCGACCCCCTCCCACTTGTGACTGTAACTTTGCTGCTTGTATCCTTACGATTTATACTGTTTCCTAGTACGATTTGATTGCTTATTGTACCCTATGACTATCATCAAGTGCTGGACCTGATGATTCTTGACTCTGGATGAACGTATCTTTCCTTGTATGTATACTGAGAACATTTGCACGAAGACAAATTCCTGGTGTGTCCAACCACACTTGGCTAATAAAGAATTCTATCTATCATCAAAAAAATGACTTATGACCCTTTTTCACCCTGACGATCATTGCAACATCTGCACCACGGTCACTTGGGCAAAATGTGGACGCTTTGGGAACGGACTTGTATTTATGATGATCGCAGTGTCCTGGGGTCACGTGATCCCCTTGTGTGACCATCTGACAAGCAAAGTGCTTGGGGGGAAGCCAGATTCATTTAGCAATCGTGTTACTAACGTATCAGCTGCAGGGATTCACTTAACACCTCTGGGAAGAAAGGTCATAGAAAGGAGCAAAACTCACTTAACAAATGTCTCACTCAGGAACAGAAACTTTGGGCCCCAAGGTGAGAATTACCTGCTCACAAAAGGTTAACTAAAAACAGTGTTTCTAAACCAAGGGCCTCCAACCTTGGCAACTTTACAGACTTGTGGACTTCAACTCCCAGAATTCCTCAGCCAGACTTTGCCTTTCCTGGCTTTGCTGGCTGAGGAATTCTGGGAGTTGAAGTCCACAAGTCTGTAAAGTTTCCAAGGTTGGAGGCCCCCGTTCTAAACCTTGGTCACTTGAAGATGTGTGGACTCCGACTCCCAGAATTCCCCAGCCAGGGAAGTTGAAGTCCACACACATCCGGAAGTAGCCAAGGTTGAAAAACACAGATCTAAACCCGGCATCCAAAATATTCCTTGCCTGGCTGGCCATTGATCAATGTAAATCCGTCGCAAAGGCTGTCCTGCAAGGCCAAAGTCTCCCAGAACCTGCTGACCCCCAGCCTGTCAAAACTGAGGTCTCAGAAGGATGGAAAGCAAGGTCAGGGCACATGAAAGCCACACTTTAAAGCCACCTCCACAGCCATGCCTGCTTCCTCCCAAGCACAGGAAGTGCTTATAACGTCAACAACAGGATTCCAGGTAAATTCCTTGTATAGTCAATTCATGCAGGCTGTTGTCCTCCCCAGCAAATGGCCCAGTTGCAACCTATTTTCTTCCTGCCTGCAGAGAAGGTGAAGTTAAGCAGCTGTCTAAGAGGCAGGCCACACCTGAGGCCCCAGTACTGGGTGGAACAGGGAGGCCCCCGTCTTTGGGGAACGTAAGGGAGGAAACAGAGGTTCCCTCTCCATAGGGAGGCCTAGACAGGCATGTTCTTCAGCCCCACTCCTGGGATTTCACTGGGGTACACTGCCCCCTCCACCCATAAGTCTCACAGGGACCAAGGAAGCTGCTGGCAGGAGAGATAGTCCTGAAGCCTTGCAGGTAGGGCTTCAGTGGCGCAAGCTGGATTTCAGGTTATGCCCCAAACCCCGTCGGTCACCAGCGCAGCGATGGTAGCCGAAGGGTTCAAGCAGCACCCAGGCCTCCGAGGGGCAGCTCAAATAAGGCGACGGAGCCAAGGTAGCCCGCGTTTCTCCAAGATGGTTTCTGGCCTTATCCGTTCAGCTGAAACTCTTTTGATCTGTCATCTGTGCTGAATGGTGTCCAAACTGGCAGCGCTTTCTAGTCACGAACATGGAGACCGACCGCGGCTCCGCAGAACAGAGACAAAGCCCCTCGGTCCCAAATGGAGGGGGAGGGGAGGGGGGCTCTGTCACTTGAGGCCTATCAGACTCCAGGTGAGTCCCTGAGCAAATGGCTCACCTGAACACCCCCCCTGGGATTGCGCCATGATGAATCTGCTGGGAGGGCACCGGACATCTGTTGGCAGAACACCTGGAAAGCGGCACCTGCACAAAAGCTGCAGCCCACTTCCTGGGCTCCTCCTTGGACGGAAAGGACCTCCTCCTGCAATAAGGAGGGATGCCCAAGTCCTCTGCAGGTGGCGGGGCGTTCCCCCCCAAGTCCCCCGTCCCCCCGAGTTACTCCAGGCCGGTTCTTCCTTGCAAGGACAGCAGGAGCCCGATGTGCCCAGAGCTCCTCTCTCTCTGCCCTCCAGACAGCCCCTTTGCTGGGCCCCAGGGAGGATGGCCATCCCGCCAGCCTGGATCAGCTCCCCCCTGCACACACCCCCGCCACAGAACCAAGGTAAGGAACGTCTAAGGAAGAGATCCACAGATCTCCAGCCAGAAAAGAGGCAGATCATCCAGGGGTGTGTGTGGGGGGGAGAACTTCTCAGGGTAGCCCACAAGGAGCCACTGCCAAGCCAAACAAAGCAAACCCACCTAACAGAGCAACTACACACACACACACAGAGGGAGAGGTTTGCTGGGGGGAGGGAGACAACGGCCCACCCTCCAAGAGCTTCTGGTTTCACACAGACAAAAGCCTCACTGGGCACCTCGTCCAACCCCGAAGGTGCCAACCTCAGCGGGCGCTGTGGTTTCCCAAGGCGGCTCCTTCTTAAGGATCAAGGAGGACCATGCTGCTGCGGCAGAGATTAAGGGGGCTCCGGTTTCTCCTGTTTGCCCCCACCCCCGTTCCTCCCCCCGCTTCCCATCCAGAAGCTCCACTTTCAGGGGCCAATATTCCCCTTGCTATGGTCTCCCCTCTCCCAGCCCCCCCCAGCCAAGGCCTGAAAGCCAGGATCTAATGGCTGCTATTGGATGTACAGAACCTGCAGCGCTGAAGACGCTGGCCAGGCACTCGCTCCTTCCTGGCAGATAAACAAGGGCAAGTTATGCCATTATAATCAACCATTCCCAGGGCGACCACAATAACAGGCCTTCTGCTTTATTAATCCCTTCCTGGAGTCCTGCCTGTTGCCCCCCCCCCCCCCACTCTCCAGGGCATCAGTGCTGGGGGCCACCATCTGCCAAGCTCAGCCTGCCAGAGACAGAGGTGAGGCTCTTCCTTCGTTGGCTCCTCTCACTCCCCCACAACAGGAGGCCTCCATGGACCCTTCAACCACCGAGTTTCCCCACAGGGGCCTCCAGCTGGGCTCCGTCCAGCCCAGCCGCTTCGCTTCCACCTGGCTGTGGGCTCTGCCTCTTTCTTCCAAGCCATTTTGAGGGGTCATTGGCAGGCAAAGGCGGCCCACCTTCCTTAAGGGGAGGAAGGACCTCCAGGCAGGCCCCTCTGCCTGGCCAATGTCCCAAAGGGAAGAAGACCCACCAGGGCCTCTGCTGCAGGTGGAGGGCAAGTGCCAAGGCCCGCCTTGTCTCAGGGGTGGTGAGAGAAGCCCCCACCCCCCACACACACACAGATGGGAGCAGTCAGATCATTGGCTCCAATGAGGCTGATCTGCCAGCTGAGCTCCAGGCGCTGTTGCTAGAAAGGAGCCCCCTGAAATCCAGGTTGTGCCGTGGAAGCCCTACCTGAACCCAACCACACCTGACTGGGGGTGGGGGGGGGCAGGAGAAGGCTCGGCTGCCCCCTCCTCTGAAGCTCAGCCTTTCCTTCAGGGACGGAGCGAATGCCAGGATGGGTCCAGGCTCTTGGAGGCTCCCTGCTGCCTGTTGAAGCTAATGGGGGGTGGGGGGAGGCCCTGTCCTTTCTGGCTCAATCACAGCAGCCCCCAGGCCAAGCAGGCGCCTCCCAGGGTCCCACTGGACCCCTTAGTGGGAGAGCCTGGCCTGCCCCCTTTGGCCTCTGCTCCCCAGGGACGCCCGCTACTGTTTGGGGAGGGGCCTTGGAGAGAGAGAGAACCTGGTGGGATCTGGTGGGCCTGACAGCCTGAGGGGAAGGGTGGGGAGGGGGAGCTGGGATCGCAGCAGGCGATCCCCTCCACCCCCACCACCCCAAGGGATCCAGAAGAAGCCGCTGCCCCTCCCCCTCCAGACCAGGAGTGTGGAAGGGGGGTGGGAGAGACCCCTCCAAGACTTTGGGAATACCACACAATTCCTGACTTGGGTTTCTGTTGCCTTGTGGGGGTCTCTGCGTGTACAAAGTAGCTCCCCTCCGGCGGAAAATGTCGGAGTTTGGTTGAAACCGACGGGACCCACTCTCGCCCTCCCCCATTTCCGGGGAGCCCCCCCGGGGCTCACCTGCGTCGCCATGGAAACAGCCCTCGGTGGCGCCCCTCCCGGCGGGCGGGTCTCCGTCGCAGGGCCAGGGCGGCGCGCTCTTCCGGGGCGCCCCGAGGGCGGGCTCGGAGCCGGCGGCCTGCGGGTGGTGCCGGTGCCGCTTGGGGGCCTGCGGGGTCGGGGGGCTGCCGCTGCTGTCGAAGGACTGCTGCGAGTGCTGCGAGGGCGAGCGGCTCTTCTCGCGCGAGAGGCGGCAGGCGGTGGGGCTGGGCGACACGTGGCTCGACTGGCCGGAGGAGAAGTCCTCCTCGCTGGACGTCAGGTTCTCGTTCGAGCTGCAGTCCGGCGTGTAGCCGCCGCCGCCGCCGCCGCCCCCGCCCAGGTCCTCGAAGCTGCGCGGCGAGTAGGAGCGGCGCGGCCAGGTGAGCGGCGGCTCCGACGCCCCAGCCGAGCCGCCCACGAAGACGCTCTGGTAGGGCTGGAAGGCGGCGGCGGGGGAGGCGGCCGTCCAGACGGGCCGGCCGGCGCCGTCCAGCAGCAGGTTGTCCTTCAGGAAGCGCGCGTTCAGCTCCGCGTCCTCGTACTCGGCCCCGTCGTCGTAGGCGGCGTCGGCCGAGCGGCCCCGCGGCGGCCCCGGCAGCTTCTTGCGCGCCTCCAGCTGCATGGCCTGGCTGCCCAGCGCGCTGATGCGCTCCGAGACGTCGCGGTCGTTGACGCGCACCAGGCCGCGCTCGCGGTGGTACTCCAGGTTCACGTAGAAGGGCTTCTCGGCCGCCTCCCGGCCGTCCGGCGGCCGCGAAGGCGGCGGCGGCGACGAGGGCGCCTTCCTCCCGCGCTCCTGGCCGGAGCGCAGCAGCCCCGCGCCGCCGCCCCCGCCGCCCTGCCCGCGCTCCCTGCCGCCCGCCTCCAAGGCGGCCCCGTCCCGCTCCCCCGAGGTGGCGGAGGCAGCGGCGGCGGGGAGGCGGCGGCGACTGCCGCTGGGGGCCGGCCGCGCCCTGCCCGGCGAGCCCGCCGCGGCGCCCTCCTCCCGGGGCTTCTCGTCCGCGGCTGCGGCGGGCTTGGCGCGCTCCTCCTCGCCGGGCTGCGCGGCGTCCGCCTCCGAGCTGCCGTCGCTGTGCGCGGAGAGCTTGCGCAGGGCGGGGGGCGCGGGCGGGCGGGCCTGTCGTCGTCGGCCTCGGGGCCGCGCTGGAAGCCCCACCGCTGCCGGTCGTAGCTCTTGCGCTCCTTGGCCAGCAGCGTCTGCAGGTAGATCATGCGGAAGCGCTCCTTGTTCACCTCCAGCTCCAGGCGGCGGATCGACGCCTTGCAGCGCTCCAGCTCCGCCTCGATGTCGCCCACCGAGCGCAGCGCCATCGCGGGCGGCTCCGCGTCGTTGAACTGGGCGCGCCACGCCTCGGCGAAGCCCACCGGGTCTACCATGGCAACGGGCCGGCCGCCGCCGCCGCCGCCGCGGACGAAGGAGGGATCAGGGCGGCGCGCAGGGCCAGCAGCGCCCGGCGCTCATCTCCGGGGGGCGGCGGCGGCGGGCGGGCTGCTCCGAGGCGGCGGCGGCGGCGGCGGTCCTGACCCGCCTCCAGCTCTCTGGGCCGGCCCGCCGCCCATGGCCGGGTCCGCGCCCCTCCGAGCCGCGGCGGCGGCGGCGGCAGGCAAGCAGGCAGGCAAGAACAAAGAGGCAGCGGGCGAGGCGAGGGGACGCGCCGGCCGGCCGGGCGGGGGCGAGGCGGGGGTCTGGCGGCTCCTCCCCGCGCGTCTGCCTGCGCGCCGATCCCGCGGGGCTCCGGATGCGCTTAGCCGGCGCGGGGCGGGACGCGCTGAACCGGCCCCAGGTGACGCGGCGGCCCGGCTCGGCTCGCCATCGCGGCTGGCCCGTCCTGCCTCCTCTGGGGAGCGGCCGCGCGGACGGGGCGGGGCGAGGGCGGGGCGGCCCCTTAAAGGAACTGCGGCGGGCTCCGCGGGGAGGAGCGGCCGCCTCCTCCGCGCCCGTGCAGAGCGCCGGCTGCCGACCTCCGCGCGGGATGCGGTGCCGGCTACGGAGGCGCTGGGGCCGGGCTCGGCTTCCCCGATGCAGCAGCCGGCGCCGGAGAGGCGTTGGGGACCGAGCAGCAGCCGACAGTCCCGGATTTTGCACTCGCTCTCCCGGGTGTGTGTGGGGGGGGGGGGGGGGCGGCCTGCCTGCCTTGCGATCGTTCCGCAACAGCCCGGAGGAAGAAGCGCTGCCTCGAACCGGCTGCGCTCGGGGAAGGGCTGGGCGAGGCCGGGCGCGCCAATGCAAAAGTGCAGGCCGAAGCCCACGGAGAAGCGCGTCCTGCGAGGGGAGGCGGCTGTGCTTGCGGGAGCCCTGAGCTGCCCTGCCGGAGCGCCTCCCACGGAGAACGGGGCCAGGCGAGGGGCCCGACGCGGGCTTCTTCCTCCCGCGACCCGGCGGCTCTCCGCGGCGCCAAAGGAAGCGGCTCCCTTGCGCTCCGGGATCCCGGGAGAAGAAGGCCGCCCCCCGCCCCCGCCAGGCCTGGATCTCAGCAGCCAGCAAAGGCAGCGAGGCTTCTTGGGGGCCTCCGGTCTTCTCTTGGCTATGGGAACCAAGTCCGGAGAAGTCCATTCAGCACCAGCGGAACTCGAACTCTGTGCTTGGCGTTGCTGTACAACGCTCCTTCGGCAGATCAGACTCACAACCGGAGGGGGCGGGGGGGGGGCGAGGATCTCCCTTGTGCTTCCTGGTTAATGCAACTTTTAACCACAAACTCAAATTGCAAAGTGACTGACTGCCCTGCAGGATTGAGAGAGTCAAGGAGGCAGCCTTGCAGGACATATGCCAGAACCAACACTGAGCAAAGGGGGTGTGTGAGAAACTGGTTTTAAACTTGGAAAAAACAAGATGATGTTTGCAAGTGGAACAGGCAGCGGCTATTTGGTCACTAGAGCCCCTCTCGGCGAGGGCTGTGCTGGACCCCACAGGAAAGGCCGGCTTGGTTGCAGCCTCCCTAGGGGTGGGAGCACGGAGGGCGGGGGTGGTGGTCTTGGAGGGATTTCTTTCCCGAGTTCAAATTGCAAAAAGCCTCCAAAATTAATCAATGGGGAAGCCAGATTCACTTAACAACGGTGTTACCCACTCAACTGCAGTGGTTCACTTGGCAACTGTGGCCGGGGACAAAAGTGACTTAATTGTCTCACTTAGCAACAGAAATTTGGGGCTCAACTGTGGTCGTAAACCAAGGGCTACCTGTACTACTCAAAGTTAATGTGTGGTGAAACAATTACAACCCATAGAGGAAAATCTCCGCAAACACAGCCACGCCTAACCTTATGCATCATTTGGCAGCAGGAAATGTTCATTGGTCTGGGATGGGCACATTTTCCGCTCAACCAGGAAGGGCAGGCCTGGCACAACTGTGAGCATTCCATTCTCCTTCTCTTTCTTTCTCCCCTGTGCAGCTAGACCGACGTCTCCACTGCTAGCCGAGATGTCTCCCTCCTTGAACCCAGCTCTCTCGCGGCACAGTGGTTTACAGCTTAGGGCTGTGAAGGACTGTGAAGCGGCATACGAGTCTAAGGGCCGTTGCTATCGCTGGGGAGGCTCACCAATGGCTGCTAAGGTCTTGGCTGAGTTACGGAGAGATGGCACAGCACAGAGTCCTGGGGTCTCCGGCACAGCCTTTAATTCTGCATGAAAATAAAAGGCCTGTTTTTACAGGAGTTGCTCTGGCAGTAATTCTAAGCCAAGCTAGCGAGTAATTCAAACAATTCGGTGCAAGATGCTCTGGGGTCGAGTCCACTAGACAGGCCCTAAATCGGAGACAGTCGGGGGTTTTCTCACTCCAGATCTCTCCCTCTTGGTTCAAACTCCTCCTGCCGGTTTTAACAGCTATTTCACGGTTAAGCTTTAACTAGACGTCCAGTTCAATTTGCGGCTGCCAAGAAGGCTCAGCTGGTTTGTGGGGGGTGTTGCCCTGAATTAGTCCAGTCAGCAGACCTGGTCCGTTTGTACCATCTCCAATAGGTAACGAGAAGGCAGAATGCTCCGCATTTGGAGCACAGAGTTTCCAGGGAGAGAAAGGCGGCTCCTCTCCTCCATGGCTCGGAGGGCTTTGGGAGGAGCGAAGGTGGGGACTGGCTCTGCTGCCCTCCTTGTGGTTCTTGGGAGACCCAGTTGGTTTCCTGCTCCTCTAAGAGCAATGGGGGTGGCCTACGGTGTCTCCCCTGGAAGCCGTTAGCAGCAGTTCAGGTTGGACGGACGAGATCCAGGTGAAGACGCCGCATTTTCTTCGATCCCTGCAAGAAGAGACCAAGAAGAGAGCTACGGTGCCTACCTGTGACCTGCGGGAGGGAGGGGGGCCTTCAGAGGATTCCTGTCCTCCCACCCCCAAATGCCAGTTGTTGTACCCGTTTCCCAGGGTGGGCTTGGATGTCCCCTCAGCTGCCAATGCAGCCGTTACCTGGGCTCAACCGGAAGAAGCCCCCACAGGAGCTGCTTCTGGACAGGAGCACCTGAGCCGCCCCCTGCGCGATTCTCAGCCGTGGCCACTTGAAGGTGGGTGGATGTCAACTCCCGGAATTCCACAGTCGGCATGTTGGGGGAATTCAGAGGACTGAAGCCGCCCCCCCCACCCGTCTTCAGGGTGCCAAGGCTGAGAAACGCTGATCTGGAAGAAAAGACCCCCTTTGACTGCTTTCCCGAGAATCGGGGGGTGGGGTGTTAGGCCCACATACTGATGAAGTCCCCTGTGCCGATTGGCAGCAGCCGGTTGCAGCTCTTCTCCAGCTCCATTAGCACAGACCTCTCGAAGGCCAAGGCAGCGACCCGGAAAAAAAAGTCCTTGACGTTTTCCCCTGCAGAAAGAGAAAAAGGACGGGGAAGGCGCCCCAAATCCTTAAAACCCGGCAAGCGGATGTATTGCTAGCGGCGGCGGCCGCTGTATCCCAAGAACAGACAAAGCATGGCCGCTTGCTGGGAGAACAAATGCACAGGCACATGGGCGTGGTGGTCCAAGGCCTCCCTTGCACACGAGGAAGCCTCTCCTTGGGGTGCCAAGGCTGGGTGGGTGACACTTGGGGCCCAGCAGCTCCTCCCAGACAGCGCAAGTGGGGGGCAAGGGGAGCCATTCCCTCCCCGATCCGCTGTGCTGCCTTCCTGGGGCTCAACTGACCTGTTTTGGCCGAAACGGACCAATACTCTGCCTGCATCTCGTTGGCCAGTCGGACGGCGTCCCGCTCTGTCCGCTCGCTCTCGGCATTGGACTGAAATGGAAAGAGCCACAGAGGGGGGAATAGGTGCTGCCCCCCCCCCAAACACAAGCGCCTGCCTTGCCACTGCCCTCTCCCCGGGCCAGGAGGGGGCTGTGGGGGGGTTTCCAGCTATAGGAGAAGGAGTGGGGGGCAGTGAGCTCACAAGGCCTCCAAAGTAGAGGAGGGGCCGAGTTGACTGCAGCCAAATTTCCACAGCCTGGCCTATCAGGACTCTGCAGGCCAGCCCCCTCCCCTCCTGCCCCTCTTGGGGGCCAAGTGGCTGCCCTTGTCCAGTATCTCCTCACTGGGACAACGGACTCTCTCGCCTTGGCCGGAGGCGGCTGACCCAATCCGTGGCAGGCAGCCTGGATGCCCCAGGTGGAGGGTGTGGCATCGGGAGCCGCACAGACAATCCCAACAAGCCGCGGACCCTTCAAGCCAAGAGAACTCAGAAAAGGGAGGGGGCCGCAACACAAAGGGGGGGTGGGGGCGGGGGGGGCAGACAGCCTGGGGTCCCCTGCGTATTCCCTGCCCTGCTGGCCACTGGGAAGCCCCCAGGCCTCACCTCCAGCCCCTCTTCCTTTCCAAGAAGAGCCCAGAGAAGCTTTCTGAGCCCATCAATAATGGGCAGAGGGAGAGAAAAGGAAAGCCCAGGGCGTAGGGAGGGGACAGGGTTTTGGGGGGGGGGGCAGCAAAGGAGCCACCCTCCCCTCAGTTGCTTCACAAGAGTGCCCAGTGCGTGTTCTCGGTCGTTCAAACGGCCCCCACCCCAAAAGAATGGGTCTAGGCTGGGATAACTCCACCAGGGTCTCTAACAGGTTATGGTCAGAAATACCAAGAAGGGAGACAGAACCGTGTGATGGAAGTTCTGCCTGTCCCTTAGGTGTGTTTCGGCTGCTGTCTTGACCACCTTGGTCCCTTCTGGTGGAGGAGCAGGCCCTGGGGGCCTCCCAGCTCTTCTTCGCTCAGCCAGCATCAGCCCCACCCCCGGCTGTCAGGGGCTCTCAAAGAGAGACATGCTCCATTCGCTGGGCTGCAGATGGGATGCCCAACCGGCCACCTTGGTTCTGGAGATAAGAGTTCTTCAGGCTCACCAGCAGATCCTTCTTGGTTCCCACCAAAAACACAAAGCTGGATCCGGGGTGGTTCTCCCGCAGGGCGTCCTCCAGCCACCGTCTGGACAGGGAGAAGAGAACAGGTGAGCGAGGGAGGGGATCCTCCGACACGCTGAGAAGACACCCCCGTCCCAGTCCTGTCCTGGGCCAGAAAGTCACCCGGGGGAGGCTGCCTTCTGCCAGCCCCAGGGGTGCCTCCCCTGTCCTGCTGCAGCGGGCTGGCTCCCCCTGGGCTCTCTGGTCTGGAAGGGCAGCGAACAAAGAGCGTCTTGGCAAGAGAGACCTGCTGAATGGTCACCGGTGCCTTTTGTCGCCTCCCGCATGGATCACTGTGGTGTGAGTTGCGTGGGGCTGCTGCCTTTGAAAACCTCTCGGAAATTTCGGCTAGTCCAGAAACACAGCCGCGTGCAGCGATGGGGCCGCCACGCGTTGCCTGCGTAGCATCTCTGTGGCGCGACCTGCACAGCTTCCTGTCTTTCCATTCCAGATGTTGGTCATCCCTTCCCAAACTCAGGTGGCCTGTTGGGCTGCCTTCCTCGAGGGCACCTACCCATCGTGCCAGATCAAAGAGGGTGGGCACGGCCCTGTTCCCCTAATCCAAATAGAGCCACTTTATGGGTGCTAGGCAACCTGCCTTCTCCGTGGTAGTCGCTGCCCCTTCCCCTTGAGCCTGGCGGGCTTCGGCCCACCTCTCTTTCCCCCAAACGACAGGATGGGGTGGCTGCACGTTGGAAGCTTGACACGGTGCCTGGTTTCTAGTTTCCATGTTTATGGCTTTTATTAATACGATTTTATGTTGTTTTAATTCTTGATTGGGAGCCACCCAGAGCCTGTTCCATGGTGAGGATGGGGGAGCTAGAACAACGTTTCCAGTGAACGAATAGATCTCTGCCTCTCTGCATTCAGCCTGTTTTCCCCTCTGCAAACCTAATCAGGTGGCAGCCAGCCATCTGCCCGTGTTTGCACCGTTGCTCCTTTGAACTGGCAAACGGGTCTAGTGGTGCCCCGAGTGATGAGGGGACGGGAAGGAGAGGCGGAGGGCAGAGGAGAGGAAGGCGCACCATCTGTTCTCCTGCTCAGCAAGCAAGGCTGTCCCTACGCCAGTCCCCTCCGACACCGGCCTCCTGCCCACCAAGTCCAGCTGGAGAGGGCCAAGGGATCCTCCCCCTTGGAAAGACTAAAGCCACAGGAGCCAAGCCGAAGGCAACGCTCGAGGGAGGCAGTCTGGCAGAACCGGGCATGGCTGTGCCCTCCTCTCCCCCACAGCCTGCAGAGGCGGCTCTGAGTCAACTGGCTCAGTACGGGCACCAGGACCAGCCAAGCCTTCCCCCTCCCCCCTCCCAGGGCCCTTCGGGAAGACCTGCCCAGCTGGATTCCACACCGCAGCAGGAAGAGAACAGTGCCTCCCTCATTAGCAGGGTGTGTGGAGCCCTGCTCCTCACCTAGTTCATGCCCGCGTGCCTCTCCTCCTCCGCGTGCAAATCAATATTTAATCTGCACGGGGCTTTTCTGAGGCTACGTGTCTCCCTTAAATGTGGAGGAGCCATGATTTCAAATTCCAATTGGTGATGAGCACTCTGAGATTGGCTCTTTGCTACAGAAACTTGCCCCAGGCCAGCTTAAAGGCCTTTCCAGCGTGTGTGTGTGTATGTGTGTGTGTGTGAAGTCAGAGCGGGTGTGTAGGATCAGATCCCTCTCATCATCCTGGTAAGCTTATTGTTTCACGATGGGACACTAACAGGCCACTTCACCACCCACCGTGGACTCCATATCACCGTCGTTTCCCACCATGGTATTATTTTGGCCAAACAATGGCTGGAAAAAAAATCTTAACAGATGGCAGAATTTGCCGAGCAGGAATCATCTGAACGGTTAACGGGGTTTGCTTGACTTTGGCTTTGTGTAAAAGCTGGCAGCTCTTCTTCAGCCAATAAACGTGGTTCCATCCTTCGTGGCTCAGTGGGATAGGCAGCGTCAGCCACAAAGGGGAAACTGGGGCGACTTACTTGGTGTGGTCCAAAGTCTGGATGTCAGCCAAGTCGAAGACGGTGATAATTACTGCCAAGAAAGTAAAATAAGGTTGTGCAAGGTGGGCGGGAGCAGCCCCTGAGCCACCAGTTGGCCCCGCCAAAGAGGAAGGGGAGGGTTTCCAACCAGGAAGGCGCCTCCGCCCTCCGCTCACCTTCCGCTCCTCTGTAGTAGGCAGATGCGATGCACTTGAACTTCTCCTGGCCGGCCGTGTCCCATCTGGGCAGGAGGGGAGGAGAAAGTCACCGGGGGCTCCGGGGGGACCTACAGTCTCCCACTGGCGGAGCTAAAGCATAGACTGGGCAGGAAGCCCGAGGAACAGCGTCCTCCCGTTCTTCAAAATTAAAACGCACACACAATATACACGCGGAATAAAAATCAGTCTGGCTGTTGTTCATCAGCACCTATGCATCCCCCACTTGAACACAGGGAGTCCTCAACTTACGACCACAATGGAGCCCAGAATTTATGTTGCTGTGAGAAATTTTGACACTCGAGTCTCGCCCCATTTTACTGCTTTTCTTGACACGTTTGTTAAGTGAATCAATGAAGCTGTTAAAACTAGCTAACAAGGTCATTAAGTGAATCTGACTTTGGTTGTCAGAAGGTCGTAAAAGGGAATCCCATCACCCCTGGGACACTGTAAGTGTCGTAAGTATGAGTCAGTGAATGTAAATTATGCGACCCTGAGGATGCTTCAAGAACCCCCAACAAGTTTGCTAGGCATTTGGACGTTGTTCAACTGCTGTTCTGACTCAAACCCTTTTCCAATAAGACAAACAATAACCAAAGGGAACAGAAACCTTTTAAAGAGTCTTATGAATCCCTGGTTAAAAGGCTGCTGCAAACTCATTAACTTTGATAAACACAAACCTTGCCAAAACTGTACGAGACTGCCAAGAATCACAGATAAGAAATATTTCACAACATAAGAGTCTAGCTTAAGATACTATAATGTCCACAAGGCTGAGTTTCAAAACGTCTTTGCTTCCTGCAAAGAATGTTTGCTGCACATCTGGCTTTTATCTTCTTGAAGGAGGGGCCATTACCTCCCAGCCTTACTCCCGAGTCGCCCGTGCTGTTGCAACTGCTCTTTCCTGTGAGCAGCCCTGCGCGCATGCACACTTGGCACAGGCTCCTCGGCAACCTCCTCATCGTTGCTGCCAGCCCCCACCATCTCTGAAGGCAGCAGTCCACTCCTTAATGGTCCTGGCCCCTCATCTGAGTCCTCGCTCTCGTCAGCCGTCCACACCCGCAGCCAGCTAACCACAAAAACCACCTTCCCAGGAAACTCCCTCAAGTGCTACAACCATCTAGGTTTGGGTTCCTCGTTTGTGCTATAAAGGCTCAAATGAAGCTCCCTCTGAGACTTACCTGCCAGCCAGCTTCCATTCTGGGTCACTGGTTATGTCCCCATTAGCACATTAAGCTGAAGGCCCCAAGAGACCAGGCTAAGTGAACAAGCGCATATCCTCACTCTTCCTTAGCTTCTAAAAACGCTTTCCGCTCCTCTGCCTCCAGGGCTTAGGAGAGAGGCAGGTTTTCAGGCTCAGCTAAGAAAACCTGCCTGGGCACCAAACCAGACCGTAACTCTCCAGCCTCCCTTCCAATGCATTGGGATTGCAGATCTAACATTAGAGGGCTGGCTGGGGAGGAGGGGGGGTCTCTAACAGGCAGAAGGAACAACCTTGAGGGACAGGAGGAAAAGCTGCAATGATCAGATAAGAGAAATCTGAACTGGGGCAGAAACTAATTTGAGAAAGCTTCTCAGACATGACGTGCCCGACTTCTCAAGAGCGAGGAGACAGGCACATTTCTGGCTGGCAAGAACCGGTCACAGACCCCTCCCCCCGGAGGTATTTACGACCCAATTTCAGAGTTTGAATGGCTCCCTCTTCAGCAGTCACCTGGCCACATTTCGGCCAGGTGGGAAACGGCCTGCATTTGCACCCCAGGACCATGTGGTCACAATTTATGATGTTTTTGCCAGTAACTGGCATTTATTTCTAGCAAAAATGCCCCATAGCAAACAATGTTTAATTCTGAGTCAAAAGAAAAGTTATAAAATCGGGTGACCCTCTTTACAACATATGACCTAATTATGGTCGTAAGTCAAGGACTACCTACACCTCTGTTGGCGAACCTATGCCACATGGGCCGGAAATGGCACGCGGAGAGGTCGCCCGGAAGAGCCTCACTGCGCATGCGTGTACGTGCTACTGCCCGACAGCTGATTGTCAGGTATCTGGTGCACATGCGGAGTGGGGGGGTGCGTGGAAGATTCACGTGCATGCGCAGGGATGCGGCACGCGAGGGGGGAATCGCATGCGCAGGGGCGTGGGGGGGGGCAGCACATATTGCTTTCTGGGTGCTGGCTTGCGTGCGTGCGTGCGTGCAATTATCGGCCCAGGAGCCAAAAAAGGCTAGCCACCCACTGACCTACACTGCAACTATGTAATAGAAGCAGTCTGAGCACTCTGGTGTTCCAGTCGGGTCTACCTCGGAGGGCTGGCAGAATCTGGGAGTAGAAGCACAAGGCCCAACGAGTACGCACTTCGCTTGGCAAAAGTTCTCCGTGCATTGGGGTAAGTGCACGCGCATAACATTTGCGCGCTCCCTCAAGCGAAGGCATTCCGCAAGGCAAGGCTGCCTTTTCCATCAGAAATGCTGCTTCGAGGTTATTCCAGTGAAACCTTCCACACCCCTGGAAACGGGGAGCGGGAAGCGGGGACAGGAGCTGCTTTCCAACTTACATCTGAAGATTGTGGGGCACCCCAGCAATCTCAAAACGCTCAATTTCAAAATCCACGCCAATCGTTGCCTTGTAATCCCGGTCAAAAACCTCTTTACAAAACCTGCAATTGAAAAATGGTTAAGGAAAAAAAACACAACAGCAGCATGTCATTTAAATCTTGGAAGTCTAAGGAGATTCTCAGTCATGGTTGTCCCCAAAGGTGCTTTTTCAAGAGGCAAAGAGCTGATGAAGCTTCTTGGATGAGAAGCGAAACATCTTCCCCCAAAACCCAGAAAGTCCAATTGCCTCTTGAAAAAGCACCTTTGGATTAAATCCAGGAAGTTCTTTCCAAAGCATATAAACATTTGCTAGACCAATATTTGAATACAGCTCATCAGTCTGGAACCCACATTACGTATCTGATATTAATATAGTTGAGAAAGTCCAGAAATATTTCAGAAGAAGAGTTCTCCACTCCTCTACTCGTTGCAGAATACCTTATGCCACCAGACTTGAAATTCTAGACCTAGACAACCTAGAACTAAGCTGCCTTTGTTCCGATCTAAGTATACTACATAAAATTATGCATTGCAATGTCCTACCTGCAAATGAATACTTCAGCTTCAACCATAATAACACAAGAGCACACAATAGATACAAACTCAAAATAAACCACACCAAACTCGATTGCAGGAAATACAAATTCAGCAACAGAGTGGCTAATTCCTGGAATGCACCACCTGACTTGGTGGTTTCTTCCCCAAACCCCCAAAACTTTAACCTTAGACTGCCTACTATTGACCTCACCCCTTTCCTAAGAGGTCTGCACCAACTTGCCTAACATCCCTGTCCTATTATTTCTTTTTATTTTTCTTATACGTATCCAATTCATGTATTCATGACTATGTTGTTATAATATATAAGTCATGTATTCATGACTATACCTGTTATCTTATAATCGTTTGACAAATAAATAAAATAAAATAAAATGTCGTAACTTCCTTCCTAAGATGTTTATTTAGAAGCTGGGTACGTATTCCTGGTTCTCTGGCATAACCCATACCTGCCATTAGACCTTTTTTGCTAGAAGTCCAATTTTCAAGCTCCAGGTCCATCCACAGCCTTCTCCTCCTCCTCCTCCTCCCACGCATCCTGCCCAGGGCCTGGCTCTGAGGCCCAGCGGTTCCACCAGCCTCCAGTGCTCCCAAGCAACGGGGGCTTCACCCACCCTAGAAAGGGCCCAAAGCAGCCTGCATGGCAGTCAAAGATCCCTGCGCCCAGTGAATTTAGAATAACCAGTGGGGGGGGGAAGCCCACATGGGGCTGCCGTTAACTGTTGCTGGGAAAGGGAACGTCGTAATACCTGTTGATAAGGCTTGTTTTTCCAACGCAGAGGTCTCCCACCACGACCACTTTGGAGATCTTTAGCCTGGAACACACATTTTCACACTGAACACGTTGATGCAGTTGAGGGGGGTGGGGAAAAAACAGACTGTTTCACGAGCGAATGAACTTTCAAGGAGGGGAGTGCAAAATCCAGAGCTCTCCGTGGCTTGATCCAACTTGGCACTGTCCTCCCCATCATGAGGCATCGCCTCCTCCTTTTGAGCTTGAAGCAGCTCAGGCTCCAGTGGGGTTTTGCACCCCTCTGCTTCCACCCCCTCCCCATTCTTTTCCAATCTGAGCATAAAGCAAACTGGGGGGGTGGGCTTCAGAAATGTAGAAACCGATAGGAGGACCCTCTTCCTGATCTGCAGTGAAGAAAACATCAGGACATCAAGGTGAACCAAATGGATTTGTCTCCACGAAACAGACAGATTGTCAGCCTTCAAGATATCTTCTAGATCAGGGGTGTCCAACCTTGGCAACTTTAAGACTTGTGGACTTCAACTCTTTGCTGGCTGAGGAATTCTGGGAGTTGAAGTCCACAAGTCTTAAAGTTGCCAAGGTTGGACACCCCTGTTCTAGATCTTTTCTATGGCTACGCTTCTTCCTCACTGCTCTCCGTCTTTTGGCTGTCATTAGTAATTGGGGTGGGGGGATTGGAGGGGAAGAAAGCTGGAGGTGTTACATTCCTGTGCTGTAAAGGAGAAGGAGGAGGGGGAGTATAAATTCCTGTTCTTGAGTTTCTATTTCCTTGCCTAGTTTTTCTTTCCTTTGCGCAGCTGCGAAGTTTTATCAAAATATGCCAAGGTCAACGGACAGAGGCCTCATCACCACCTGAAGATGCCCACGTGACCATATCCAGAACTTTTCATTGGAAGAGTCTTTTGGACTTTGGGGGGGTGGGAACAATTCCATCCCTTTGTATATGTGATCTGCGCGCCAAATTCTTTAGGTTCAGAATTTTACCTGTAGCTTCCACTTTGAATTTCAGTAAAAGGAAAAAACTTTGCTCGAATCATTGGAGTCTGAGTGTTTCTTTCTTGGATTTCGAATGGAGCACAGACTGACACAGATCTTGCATTTATTTAGATGTCTCTCCGGCCAAATGGGCATCAGAATATGCTTTTGCATATTAATTACATTTCCTGCCTTTCCTTCCTGCCACCTCCTCCTACTTCTCCCTTCACAAATGCGCCAGGAAGGCTGGGCTGAGCGAGAAGAGCAGGTAGCCCCACCCCAGGACATTTCAGGACTAAGGCGGCGGGGTGTGTGTGTTGACTGTCCAACATTTTAATCAGCATATTGCTGGGACTTTCTAGATTAGAGATGCCTTGACTAGAATATACCTACAGACCCCTCACATCCTGGACATAAACTGTTTCAACTCCTCCTACCCTCAAAACGACTCTATAGAGCCCTGCACACCCCCATGCCATCCTTCTGCTAAACAAATAATTCCCTCAACGCTGTCGCTGTCCAGCTGTTTACAAAGTCTGCACTACTATAACTATTAATCTTCTCCTCACTCCTTATCATCCATCCCCTCCCATTTGTGACTGCATGACTGTAACTTTGTGGCTTGTGTCCTTACGATTTATATTGACTGTTTCCTAGTATGATTGGATGGCTTATTGTACCCTATGACTATCATTCAGTGTTGCACCTGATGATTCTTGACTGTTGATGAATGTATCTTTTCTTTAATGGACACAGAGAGCTTTTGCACCAAGACAAATTCCTTGTGTGTCCAGTCACACTTGGCCAATAAAGAATTCTATTGTATTCTATATTCACAGAGGGAGACCATTTTATAATAATTGATCTTCTAGAATAGGGGTGTCAAACTCCAGCCCATGGGGTGCTTAGATCATGTGGGGCTGGTCTGGAAACAGTGAGAGACTGTGGTGCCTCTGCCAGTGAAAACAGAGCTCGGGAGGGCAAGGGGCAGCCTTCCTCGGCTCCATTTTCACTGGCAGAGAGTGGAAGGAGGCCGTCGCAGCTGAAAACAGAGCTCTGGAGCCTGTTTTCTTTGGCAGAGTGCTCAGGCCACCACAGGTGGCCCCCGACACAAGTGATGTCGAGCTGGCCACGCCCACCCTGACCACTCCCACTCCACCCCCCACAAGGTCAAATACAACCTTGATGCGGCCCTGAATGAAATTGAGTTTGACAGCCCCGTCCTAGAAGATGCAGTCAATGTTTCCGCTTGGATCCCAGTGTTACCTGCACAATCACTTCTTTCTCCTCTTCTTTTCCCAGAGGTCAATTTCTCATGTTCCCTGAGAAGCCGCACTCTCCCCCCCCCGCCCACCTCACCATTACAGTTCTGGCATAGAGCACCAGACCCCCACCGAGGAGCTTGGAAATGCCCCGGCCAGAGGATCCTCCCAGGGCCGGCCATGGTGAAGCACGGGGTGTCGAGCAACCTCCCAGCCTTGGCATGCAGGGGGCACCAAGTGTTCCTCCCCAGGCAGCCTTAAGTGGGTTTGTCTCCCAGGTGAAGGGGGTCAGGATGAAGGTGGCTTCAGCAACGGCCTCCAGGCTGCAGCCCAGCTTTGGACACAATGCTGGGCCCGCATTTTACCCACCAACCTGTGCCTGGTGAATTCCGCTCCCGTCCGTGACAGGAAGAGCAACACCCATGGCTGAACTTTCATGCGGCGCTTCTCAATCCCGGTAACCCGAAGATGGGCTTCACCCTAAGCCTTCCTTCGACCAGGGTTCCCCCGTCGGCCGTCCCCTTGCCCAGCTTCACCTCGTGTGCCAGGTGCGCCGTTTCTTCGATCGGGAGGCCCTTCCCAAAGTCGCTCATCCCACATTTACCCCTGCCATGTGCTCCACCAGGGGATGCCCACGAAGGCCACCCAGAAGCTCCAGGGGATTCAAAAGGCAGCGGTGCCAGCAGAAACAGGGGCCTCTTGGAGTGTCCACCACTGCTCCGTGGGCTGCGTTGGCTGCCCGTTGGCTTCCAGGGGCAAGTCAAGGTGCCGATTATGGCCTATAAAGCCCAGTGTGAGCCAAGGTGTGGATGCCACCTGAGAGGCTGCTTGTCCCCAATTGCTTTTGAGTACAGTCCAGCAGAGACAGAGCACTCCAGGTGTCCCTCATTAAACACTGGCATCTCGTGGGACCAAGGCAGGGAACCTTCTCTGTTTGGCCCCACTCTCAGGAAGAGCCCCTCACACCCACCCCCTAAATATCAGGATCTTCTCTCCGGGGGTTCCAGAAAGCTTTGGGTCCCAGGTGTGGGGCCGACGCTTGTTATTCATTTAATGGCCTCTGTTTGGTTTTCGGACTTTGTTATTTACTAGAGCTCTGGTGCCTCACCTTTTTCAGCTCCTGTGCTGATAACTGCGCATGCGCTCGTGCTCGCGTGCCACCACCCAGAAGGCAATGCATGCTGCCCCCCCCCACATCACCTGTGCATGCACGCACAATCCCCTTGCTGTGTGTCTGTGCTGCATGCACGATCACTGTGCATGCTCTGTGATCCCCTGCACGCCACGTGTCTCTGCGCATGCACCCTCCCCCCCATGCATGCGTGCTAGATATCCGACAGCTGTCGGGCGGTGGCGATGCACGTGCATGCAGTGTGGAGCTCTTCCAGGTGAGCTCTCGCGTGCCGGAAGAAGTGGCTCAGCATGCCATAGGTTTGCCAACATGGTTCTAGAGTATGCAAGTCTTGGCTGTTGGCTTGATTCAATATTTTTAGCCATTTTCATGTCTTTTCCAGAGTCTCCTGAAGTTGGGTGGACAATTTAAATAAATACTTTTTAAAAAAACCCAGAATGAGATGCTTTCCAAAGGTTCCTCCTGTCCTTCAAATCCAAGCAGTTTCTATTTTGGGCTTGCAGGAATTGGAAAACAGGATGAACCCGGGTGGTTTGCTTGGCTAAGTCTGCAACGAAAAGAGGGTGTGGTGGCCCTAACAAGCTCTTGGGACTCTATGCCTGCTATGCCTGGCTTCCAGAGCAGAGCATCTCCTCGGCTGATGATGTTGTGGGCAGCCCTTTTATTAGCTCGCATCCTTTCAAGCTATGAAACGGACTGGCAGAATGTGCAAACACTTCAGCACCTCTGGCAAGGAAAGGTTTAAACATCCTGGTAGCATGTAAAGTGTTGCACCCATCTGGCGTGTCCCATCTAGTGTGGCTTGCAAGAACAGCAAAGAGAAGAGCGGATGGACCCTATGAAGGCCAGGGAATAAAAGGAGGGGGATTTCCTGTTATTTTAGACACGTTTTCCTTACAGACATGCGAGGGGGCCAGAGAGTCAGTCCCCGCAAGGGCTGTTGCTTCTCTATTTCGGGCTTCCTGCCCAGAGCAGGCCGAGGACCTCCAGGAACAAAGGACTCACCCAACGGTCCCAGGGTTCCTCCGCTGACAGGCTGCCCTCACCTGGGCGTGGAAGTCCTCCCTGAGCTGCAGACAGGCCTCGGGGGTGTAGCACTGCAGGCAGAGGGGAGCAGCAGCTGGCGGGCCAGTCCTTCCTCCGCCCCCTGGGCAAGGACCGTCCCCCCGCCCACCCGGGAGGAGAGGCTTGCTTACCGGTCCTTGCTTACCTTGGGGAAGTCCGAGATCCTCCGGTCTCTGCTGACGGGCAGGAGGGGGCCCTTCATCGCCCAGCTTGCGGGGCTGTCAGGCACAAAAAGGAAGAGGACGGGGAGGCCTTACAAGCCGCGACCTCACCCGGAAGGAGGCCGCCTCTCTGCTGCCCACAAAGCCGAGGGACGGAGCCTCCCCAATCCCCCCCACCCCCCGCCACAGGTGGGCAGCCTCTGCCGGCCTTTGCAGCCGCCCTGGCCCGGCCCCTCCGTCCAAGCGGGGCTGCCCCGTCACCACGCGGGGGACCCTCCCTGGACAAGAGGCGGAAGACCCCGAGCGCTCTGGCCGAGGCCGCCCTGCTGCAGGGACCCTCCGCGCCCGGCCTTCCCTCGGCGCAAGAGAGGCCGCCCGGCCGCCCTTCCAAGCGGGGCCTCCTGGCCAGCAGCGCCTCGCCCTGCGAAGGGCCCGCCCCGCCCCTCGCCTGGAGCCTCCTCGGCCGGAGGAGCCCAAACGGCCGCAGCCTCCGGGAGCGCCGCTCGCTGAAGGCGCTTCGCGGAACCGCAGCCGGGCAGGTGCCTCTCGCCGGCTCCTCCGCCACCGCCCGGCCTGTGGCCGCCTCCCTCCCTGCGGGCTCTCCCCCAGCCGTCGGCAGCAGCAGCAGCAGCGCCCGGCCCGGCCCTCCCAGCAGCCGCCCGGCCGACGCGCTCCAGCCTTCGGCGCCCGACCAGCTCCGGGGAGCGGAACGGCCGCGGCGGGTTCTTGCCCCGCTCGGCCACCCGAAGGAGCCCGGCGGCGGGCGCGAATGCTCTGGACCGGGGAGTCCGCCTTCTTCCCGCCGAGTCCTCGCACCCGACAAGCGGCGAAGGGCAGCGCGCGGCCCCCGGGGTTCCTCTCGCAGGGGCTCCCGAGCAGGGCGGCGGCGGCGTCCCCGCGAGCGGCAGGCGGGAGGAGGGCCTCGGCGGGCGACTCCGGCGCTAGTGCCGCGTGGCCATGGCAACCGCCGCGAGGGCGGGAGAGGACGGGCTCCTCCCCGCGCTGGCCGGGCAGGGGGCGCGGCAGCGTTTGCAACAGCCCAGCCGCCCCTTTCCCGCTTCCCCGCCGACCAGCGCTTCGGAGAGAGTCTCCGTGCCGCCCTCCCGGTCCGCCCCAAGCGGACGCGTTTCCGCTGCAAGATCGCGAAGCCCGCCGCCGGTTTCAATCCCAGGTCGAGGATTCGTGGCCGGAGTAGCGGGGCTGGACCAGGCGACGTCCAAGCGAAACGCAGCATTAAGATTGGAAGTGACCGTGGAGGCTCCACCGGTGGGTTTGGCCTAGAAGCCCCCCAGGGTCCGTTCCGCCTCTCTTATTCTGCTTGGAGACCCCTGGAGAAGAGGAGAAACTTCACCCTTCAAGAAGAGGCTGCGGTTCAGCCGGTGGGCAGCTCTCTCTTCCTGGGCCGTAACCCGACTCTGCTTCCTGCTCATTGCAGGCTGTTGGGCAGGCTTTGGATTTAGCAGATTAACAAGAGTTGGAAGGGGCCTTGTAGGTCATCTATTCCAACCTCCCTGCCCCCCCCCCACCAAGCAGGAGACCCTACACCATTTCTGACAGGCGGCAGTCCAGTCTCTTCTTGAAAGCTTCCAGGGATGACTTCCCAAGAGCGTCCTCACACCTCTCCCAGCCTTCTCTTCTGCGTCCAGGTTGGTTCCCAGAGCCTTCATTGCATCGACAGGTGCCACCTGAGCACACTAGGATTTCTCATCATCCTGCTTAGATGGCGGTGCCAGAACTGGATGCAGAATTCCCCGGGGGGAAGAGGGCAGGGCAAGTCAGAGGAGAAGGGGACAGTTGGACAAAGGCCTTTTCTCACCCATTACCTGCCTGAGGACCTTGTCAGTTGTACAGTTATACACCCAGCTGACTGGCCTGTATTCTCCTGGCACCATTTTCTTCCCTTTTGTAAAGAGAGGAGCAACATTCACTCTTCCCCAGCCATCTGGCACCTGCCAGGCCCCCAGGAACCCTTCAGCTGCCCTGGCATCAATCTCCTGGCCATGGAGGCCTGCGTTCCTTAAACGGGCCAGCCCTCGTTTATATCTGCCTCTCTCAGGGTAGACTCCCCTTCTAGCTAACTTGGAATCCCTGCACAGGAGAAAGTGACCCAAACCCAACCCTCTCCCTAAAGTCCCTGTAGTCCTTGTCTGCCTATCCCCAAGAGGGTGCAGTCAGTCTAGCTGAGCTTCTTGTAAATAGGCAAGAAACTTCTCTGATCAGCTCAGGGCGTCGGGTCTGGTTCTTTGCGCCTGGCACAAAGGCTCCATTTCCCTTTGGGGACAGTCATGCTTACCCCCTGCTCCTCAAACAGCCCTTCTGCCTCTTTCCACGCAGCCCTCCAAATTTGTGGCTTTCTGGGCATTTCTTGCAGTTTCTAAGCTCCAGAATTTCTGCCACAATCCTTCCATTTCTTCTGTTCCCCCGTCCTTTTTTTCTCTCTCGTCTTCAGGATGTAACGGTCAGAACCCAAGAGCCACAATGCCACCTGCCAGAAACAGGGAAACAGCCACCAGCTGATCAGCAAGGAAACAGCTGCATTTCCGCGGGTATCTGGCCAAGTCTTACAAGGGAAAACCTCTCCCGTTAAGGAGCAGAGGAGGTCTGGTCCTGCTCCGCTGCTGCTCCAGGAGGCTCCTCTGGGTGACTCATCTCCCGGCAACCCCTCCCTGCCCCCCTGCCGCAAACGCACGAGGCTCTGAGCTGCCAGTGTTTGTACAGGAGGGGATCTGCTCTTGGAACCAAGTGATCCAGAAAATAAACACGCTTCCTGGCAACCGATTTGCTGTGCTTGGCTGGGAAGGAAAGCGCATCCGTCCTTGCTCGGATCGGCCCTTCTTTGCTCTTTAAAGCAGGGGTCTCCAACCTTCAGCCTGAGGGACTTCAACTGCCAGAATTCCCCAGCCAGCTTTGCTGGGGAATGCCGGAGGTTTGCTGGCTGGGGGATTCTGGGAGTTGAAGTCCCTCAGGCCTAAAGCGGCCAAGGTTGGAGGCCCTTGCTTTAAAGAACTTTTCAACCGCGGAGGATTATTATGCCGAAGGGGGAGATTGGGAGCCTCGCTGGCCGACCACCCCCTTGCCACAGGCACGCCGTCCTCGGCAGCCCCGGCACAGGGGGGAGTACCTGGGGGCGGCTGGGTCGGAAAAGGCGGGCAAGCGTCGCAAAGCGGCGGCGGGCAAAGGCGCAGGACGCGGGTGCGAGTCGGAAGTGGGGAGAAGAGGAGGTGGAGCGACGAGGGAAGCCGAACGTTTCCGAAGCTGCTCGGGCGGACGCACGAAGACCCGCGAGAAGGCCCCGGCCCGCCTCGATCCCGAAGCGTGCGCGTGCGCAGACTTTCCTGCCCGGCGTCCCCGTCGCCTAGCAACCCGCGGCGCGCGGCTCGGCGGGCTCCTCTCCGGCATGGCGCACCCGCGGATCTCGGCCCAGCTGCCCCCCGACATCGACCCCACCAAGGCGCCCGTGGCCTTCGGCCGCCGAGGCCTCCCCAAGCTCAACGAGGAGCTGCAGCACCCCGAGTTGCTGACGCGGCAGCGGGCCCTGATGGCGCTCTGCGACCTGGTGCACGACCCGGAGAACGTTTACCAAGCCATCCGCCTGGGTGAGCGGCGGCGGCGGCGGCGTCCTGGCCAAAGCGGGCGGGAGAGGGCGCGGTGTCCAGCGGCCGTCCACCCCGCGTGCCTCTCGCCTGAGCCGCTTCAAGAAGGCGTGGACTGCAACTCCCAGAGCTCCGCAGCCTCGCGTGCCGCCCCGGGAATTCTGGGAGTTGAAGTCCGCCGCTCTTAAAGGGACCCCCCGGGAGATAATAGATAGATAGATAGATAGATAGATAGATAGATAGATAGATAGATAGATAGATAGATAGATAGATAGATAGATAGATAGATAGATAGATAGGCAGGCAGGCAGGCAGGCAGGCAGGCAGGCAGGCAGGCAGGGAGAGATGATAGATAGATAGATAGATAGATAGATAGATAGATAGATAGATAGATAGATAGATAGATAGATAGATAGATAGATATCTGATAGATAGATAGGCAGGCAGGCAGCCAGGCAGGCAGCCAGGCAGGGAGAGATGATAGATAGATAGATAGATAGATAGATAGATAGATAGATAGATAGATAGATAGATAGATAGATAGATAGATAGATAGATAGATAGATAGCGCAGCCTCGAACACACCTTGACTGACACAGTGGATGCCCCCCCTGCCATCCCCCGCCTCCAGGAGGCTGCTGGGTCTGCCCAGCCCCTCCGGCTCTGCCCCCTTTCAAACTGCTCCCCCTGGACCTCCATTTTGTCCGGGTCCTTCCTAAAATGCATTCTCCTCCAGTCCCCCTTCCTTCATTCCCTCCCTTCCCTCTATCCCCTCTCCCTCCCCCTCTCTTTCTCTCCCCTCCCCTCTCCACAGCCACAGCCTTGTCCAGCCCCCTGACTGGTAGCCTAGAGCAGGGTCTCCAACCCTGGGCCACTTTAAGACTTGTGGGAGTTCAACTCCCAGCTTTGCTGGCTGAGGAACTCTGGGAGTTGAAGTCCACAAGTCTTAAAGTGGCCCAGGTTGGAGACCCCTGGCCTAGAGTGCTCCTTCAGTCCTTTTGTGGGGGAGTCTCTTCTTCCTGCCGAGGCAAGGACCAAACTCCCCGTAGCCTCTGCAGAACTTCCTGGCCTCGGTTGAGGAATGCCATCCGGAGGGGCAAGCAGGAGGGGCTCCTCCCCAGAGGGCAAAGAGAGAGCAGCGCTTGGACTCTCTGCTTGCTGGGCAGGAAGAGAGCGAGGTCGGGCTTCTCCCCAGCGATTCATCGAGTATATATATATCTACGTGATTGCAGTTAATGCTTCGGTCTGCGCAGATTCTGTTGCTAGGCAAACAACAATAAAGGAATTATTCAAAAGTCACTCCACGTGTCTTCCTTGGTTCTTAGGGCCAGGCAGTCTCTGAGGCTGGTGGCACCTGGTCATTGTCCAGAGGCCAATGGTTCCGTTACCTCCTGTCATCGCTACCGAGCGCCTCCGTCCCATTCTTCATCTCCCCATCCACCAATGTGCCCACCGTCCCTGTCCTATTGTTCTTTTATTTATTTATTTTCTTCTATGCATCCATGTATTCATAACTGTGTTTTTATTTATACCTATTATCTTGTAAGCAATTGATAATACCAAATAAATAAATAAACAAATCCCCTCCACTTGGCTCTCTGCTGTATACTGGCAGGCCTGGTGGTGTTTTAAGAAGCTGGACCAGGGCTATGGGGTAGGCAGTATTGCCTCCAGTCTCTCCAGTTTACCCTTCAAGAGAGCAACTGGCCTGTACCTAATGATCTTCAGCAAAGAAAACATGCTGGGCACGGTCCCTATGGTCACAAGAGCGTTTCCCTCATATGCAAACAAATTAAGCCAGTAAAAAATATCCTTCTCTTTGACCTCTCTGCCCAAACTCTGCTGAGCTCCCTCCCTTACATATCTCCAGAAAGTGCCTCAACTAGATGAACAGGAAGCAACACTTGGGTCTCAACCCGCTGGGCAATCAACCGTGATCAGTCAGCAGCCTTCTGCCCCTCGTAGCCCTTCCACCCTCTTTTTTGTGTGTAAAGTGATTGTAGGAAGGTCTAAGAGAACCTCCAGTTGTTTTCCAGAACAAACACAGGGGTCCACAGGGAGGAAGGCAGGAGGCATACCAGTGAGGATATGCGGTGATGCAAGCCCCACAACTTACTTCCACAGGAAAAGGCCTTGCTTTTCACATGAATTTTTGTTATACATTTTTCATCTTTGTGCTTGAAAATATTACTATTATCTTATCTTGAAGATATCTTCTCATCTATTCCACAACCTTCTCTTATTGGTATCATTATTATGATTATTATTTTGTTATTTTGCCTGTACATTGAGAGCTTCTGCACCAGAGGCAGATTCCTTGTGGGTCCAATCACACTTGGCGAAATAAAGCCTATTCTATTCTATTCTATTCTATTCTATTCTATTCTATTCTATTCTATTCTATTTCTATTTCTATTTCTATTTCTATTTCTATTTCTATTTCTGTTCTATTCTATTCTATTCTATTTCTATTCATGGGTTTGTTTTTGCCACAGCTGCGTTTAAATGTGTGTTGTCATTGCTTGTTTTTCTATGTTTTAATCTGTTTGTAAAATATTGTTAACTGACCAGAGTTATGAATTTAAGATGGGCAGCCTTATAAATCAAATAAATAAATCTTATTAGTCTAGATGGATTTGTGGTTTATAGCTTTTATATCTCCATACAAAGCCTCTGTGTTGAATTTGGAGTAAGAATTATAGAAATTCTAATTCCAACTTTTCCCCCCAGCTAATTATACAGGATGAATCATTGTAGAGATGGGAGAAACTGAAATACATTATTGTTCCTATATTTTCTAAGCTCACATTTTATTCTTTTATGTAGGAACATTTTTTTAAAAACCCAAAAACATGTGCCTGTAACGTAAGAAGACAAAAATATTTAAACTGAAAAATGAATTTAAAAGTTTTAAGTTAAATTGTAAATAATCATTATTATGAGTTCCTACATAAATTGAAGCTGGAAAAAGCTAATTTTATAATACAATTTGATATGAAAAGTCATATAGAATGTGGCTTTGCTCAATCCTATTCTTTATTTCCTACACTGGAAATAAAAGTAAGGCATATAAACCAATCGTTATAATTTATATCAGTGATTTATTTGGCCTTGGAAAGTTCTTTTGTCTTTATCATGAAAAGGACATAAGGAGAACTTGGGAGAGGGAAATGTGGCAGCATGGTTGAAGTTTTGACCCTTTTTCATATCAATTCTAATTTCATTTGACTTTTCTTGTTTTAGCAATTTGCATTTAGAATTTGCAGCTGGAGTTTATGGCCCCTGCATGTTGCTAACTGTCTTGGCGTTCCTTCTTCCTTGGGACTTGGTTCCCTTTTCAACATCTTATGTCCTTAAAGTTCAGGAATGATGTACTGGCAGTATTCCTGACCCCCCCACAGGTAGTCTTTGGCCTAGGACCTCCGCTGGAAACAGCATCCCTACTGCTAAGCAAGCTGGTGCTTAAGTGAGTTTTGTCACCTTGAGTTAAGCAGATCACTGCAGTTGTAAAGTAAATGACATGGTTGTTCATCAGATCTGACTTTGCTTGTCAGAAGCTCGCTGGGAAGGCTCTAAACTGCGATCAACGTGACCCTGGGATACTGCAACCATAGCAAATATATGCCTGTTGCTGGTGTCTGGATTTTGATCACATAACTGTGGGGATGCTGCGACAGTCATATGTGTGAGGACCAGTCATAAATCACTTTTTTCACTGCCATTGTTAACTTTGGACACATGCTAAACAAATGGCTGTAACTCGAGGATTACCTCTATATGCCTGCTCATAAGGTGTATTTTTGCCACTATTAGGTGCTCTGATATGTAACCCTTTAATAAATCCTCTCATACTTTTATAATGCTTAGTATTTGTTTTTCATTCTGCCTTTACATTGCCTTTTTATATTTTTCATTTCCTTATTTTTACTTTTGTTGGAAGTCAGGTATAAATGGAATAAATAAATAAATGCCATTCTCCCTTCCAGGTTTTCTAGATAACTTGAAAAACCTACTTCTCGATGAAGATAAAACTGTGCGACAAAAAACTACAGAGGTCCTATACATAATGGCAACGCACAGCATTGGCAGGTAGGTATTTTGTAAAAATGCAGTTTGAAGAGAAGGGGGGAAAATGTAGTTATTGCTCATTATGTTTTCCAGATTCTGGAAAGATGAATTTATGGTGCTCTAAATTTTAGGACGAATTTTGTAGAACATGGAGTCATCCCAGCACTGGCACAGCTTTTGGATGATCCTGTTGATATCTGTCGGTGGAACATGCATTATGCGCTGAAACTACTATCAGAAACACCTACAGGTCAGGTTAATTATTATACAAAAATTTTACAATCTTTGATCTCTTGCAAGCTTTGGGTCTTTCAAATTCTATTTTATATGGTTGCAAATGTGTGGGATGGCCCCAAATATTTGCACTGATGCCCTGTTTGCACTGCTGCACAAAAACACTCAGAAGAATAATTTGAGGTTCCCACTTGAGCCAGGATTGCACAAGGATAAGTAAAATGAAATTCAGACAGCAGTGAGGAAAGGAAAATTATTTATTTCCAAAAGCAAAAAGGTTCGCCTATGGATAAATAGATTAACTGAGTTGGAAGGGATCTTGTAGGTCATCTAGTCCAACCCCCTGCCCAAGCAGGAGACCTTAAACCATTTCTGACAGAGGGCAACCCAGTCTCTTCTTGAAAGCCCCCAGTGATGAAGCTCCCACAACTTCCAAAGGCAACTGTTGTTCCACTGTCAGAAAGTTTCTCCTTATTTCCAGTTCTTCAGTTTCCGTCTATTATTCTTCATCTGGCATTCTTCGAATGCTTTAGAAAATAGCTATGGGGGCAGCTGCAGAGAAAATGGGGTGCAGAGGGGTGCTTCATAGGGCAGCTTGTCCTAAGTATGGAAGGGTGGCGCTTGAGGAGTGCGTGTAGGTACATGTCAAATGTGTGTAGGTACGTGTCAAGTGCGAGGCTTATTCTTGTGAAAGTGCTCTTCCCCTGGGAGACTGCCTTAATTAACTGTGTTTACAGACCTTCTCTGATATATAGAATAGGTCTGGGAAGCTTATTTGGGGTTAGGGTTACTCGATTAACTGAGCTTAGCAGAGACACTGATTCTCTGTCCGTCGTGGATTCTGTTAATGTTTCAGGGAAGATGGAGATGGAGGAATAAAATATATTTTGATGTGAAACTTCCCACAAAACCTTGATGGATCTGCCTCCTCTGAAGCTTTCAGCCTGGCTTCTCTGCTTGAGGTGTTTGGAGCTAATGAAATGCCGGTCGTGCTTCCAGTGCTTACGAGGCTGGATGAGCAAAAGATTCAGGCACAGAAGAAAGGCTGCGGAGTGGAAAGCAAGTCGGGAGGAATAATAACAATTCTGTCCCTGCTGCAAATGCAGCCTTGTCAGGCAGCTCTGTAGGTCTGTGTTCTGTCTGGGGACACAAATCACCGTAGTGTTTGGTGTGGTTCCTTCAGTCTTGCTAGTGCGTGGTGTGAATCAGCTCTTTTGGATGTATCCTGCGGTTAAACAAAACTGGTGGTTAGCTAGAGGCATGAAGGTAATCGCTATGTATGGAATCCGTTTAGAAGCCAATGGAGGCTTTAGGATATTTGCATGTCTGGCCAGGCTAGGAGAGGAAAGGGTCGGATGGAGATTTTCCCCAGGCCTTGGACAATAGATCAGGCAAGCGGATCAGATTGGAATGCACACTTTTCAACTAACTCTCCTTGAGCGTCAGAGCTAAACCATTTTCAGGCTGAACACTGGAATTGGTGAATGATTCAGAGCTTCCTCTAGTGGTTCTTATAGCAGCCTTTTTCAGCCCAGCATCTCCTGATGTGTTGAAATTGCAACTCTTAGCCAGGTTGACCAGGTTGACTAAGACCTCTTGAGAATTGCCACTTTGGCGCACCTCAAGAGCAGCCAAGTTGTGTCCTGTGACTTCTTACTGACTGCGGTCATCAAGTAGTACCTTATTCTTCATTTCAGCTATTTTTCTGGTGCACAGCAGCTTTCCTCTGGCTTAAACACCCCTGTTTGTTCATTTTTAGAGCAAGATACTCAGCAGTGACCTTAAGTTTTGTTTGTTTGCAATTTAACGGGACTAGGAAAGGAGCCATTATCTATGGTTGAATTCAAACAACGTGGCTGAATAAGTTAAAACATGATTGGGGATTCAATAGCTCACTCAGTTGTTGGGAACCCTGTCTCAGGCAAGCTCTTTGAATCAGGCCATCCTACTATGCTACCATATGGCTTGTTTTGATACAGCATGTTATGTACCCACTCCTTGTTTAAAATTAGTGACTGCCTCAGTTAGTTCACAACATTCACAAATATACA
Organism: Pseudonaja textilis; assembly: GCF_049901715.1. Classification (NCBI taxonomy): domain Eukaryota; kingdom Metazoa; phylum Chordata; class Lepidosauria; order Squamata; family Elapidae; genus Pseudonaja; species Pseudonaja textilis. The sequence continues at coordinate 11,576,774 of NC_142004.1, forward strand.
GTAGATAGTCCTCGGCTTAGAATGGCAATTGGGATTGAATCACCACTGCTAAACAACACAGTCATAAGGTGTGACATCACGTGACCATGCCAGATAGCGGCAGCAATTCCAACGGTCCCAGCTATCATCCTTAGGCAAGGACCTCATGTGGCCACAACTTCCTACTTCTTTCTTCTGACAAACTGGCAGGTAACGTCAGGCATCACAATCACATGAGTATGGGATGCTGCGACATTATCACGAGCTGGGTCCGGAGTACTTGGATCGCAGACCCAGCAATGCTGCAGTGACCAGAACTCCAAGGACCGGTCTTAAATCCTACCTGTTCAGTGCTGTCATTTGAACAAATGGTCCTAAGTTGAGGAGTTCTTTTATGATAATAATAATAAAAAAATCATTTTCTAATCAACGCACTCATTTATAACCAAATTTCATGTGCCTATCAATATGTGCCAGGGTGAGTATAATGCTGGTGTAGTTGCATGATAGAACTGATGATAGAAGATGAATGAGATGGTAACAACTAATGACCTTTGTAGCGTCTTTCTCTCGCTCTTCCCTCCCTGCCTCTCTCTCAAACTGGTTCTTGGAATAGAGCTTGGTCACAAAACAAGGAATTGAGTTGGTATTTTGGGGAACCCAGCCGTTAAATGCAATTTTCAATCACTTGAGACTAAGGCAAGGAATATAGATTTCTAGGGAGAAATGTTGGGCTTACGGATATGTTGCTGATTACTTGTTTGTGTACTTGTTTGCCCATACTTTGAAAATGTGTACTTGTGAGAGAGAAAGGCTGTTTCATTGCCATCAGTTGGTTACCAGTTTGGAGATTCAACAGACGAGGGGCTATAACCGCTAAATGTTTATCCTGGCCTGGTGCTGACCCCGATGTCACCAGGATGAGGGCCCCTGGGTTCAGGTGGGCAAGACAGGGCCACCGCTGTGAGCAGTGCGCAGTTGAGGCTGCCTCGCCCGGCTCCCAAAAAGCTCAAGAAAGCGGCTTCCGTGTCCCAGACTTTCCTTTCCTGATGCTCAAGGCAAAGGGATCTGGTTCTCAGTACTCTCAGGTAAAAGTGTTGATCATCCATCACATGTTTTTGTGGGGTACATTTTGGATAAAAGCTATTCTTTACCATACTGCAAGTGAAAATTCAGCTTTACAGTGTTGTCTGTACAAAAGGTTCATTGTATGGGCTTACATACAAAGTGTTTCATTTGTCTAAGGCTATCTATCTCTTGGGATCAAGAGCTTCCCCAGAAACGAGACTCCGTCATCTGTGCGCCATTGTGTTTACTTACTTACCTTTCCCATTTCAGTTAACTGAACTGTTGGTCTTCTTGTCTCTTTCATTTTCCTCCATTTTTTAAAATTCAGATTTATATACATTTTGCATCTATATCCTACGAATACCATATACATATCCACTCTGGCTATTTAAGAAATGCATTTCATTTATCAGTAAGGATAATTGTCTCTTGACTGTGTCGGAGTATCACAGGCATCGCTAAATGAGCCCCTTCCAGGCCGCAGGGACAGGTGAGCTCCCATGAAAACTAACCCAACCCTCTTACCTGTTCTGGGAACCCCCTTCCCAGGTCACCCAACCAGCAATTATCTACAAGACAGGAGAAAAAAGCATTTAAGTTCCTTTGACTTTCCCTAAGATTTAGCATTGATCTAAGGATTGGCTCATCCCCTGCTTAATTTTTTTGAGTAGCGTCGGGGAAAAGTCGCCTGCCTGTTGGCTCCTGGATCCCCTCTGAAGGGGAATGTCGTGGCCAGGTGCCTTCCAGCATCTTGTTCCGACGTGGAACCTCTTTGGTGGATGCACAATATCTCTCCCCTTCTGAATCCCCCTGCGTGGAAGCCCCTCAGGCTCCTCCATTAGCTTCAATGGCTGTCCGTGCTGAGTTCCAATCCAGCCGGCTGCTGGAGGCCTCACTGGCCTGTTTTGGTCGCTGTTGGTTTTACCGTCCCTGAAAAATCTCTCCTCACAGCTCCTGCAAACCAGCATCCTCTCCCCAGTTCCTCCCACAAGTCAGCCAGCATCCCCATCGCCCCTAAGCACCTTTCAGCCTTCAAAGGGGGTTTCCCCCTTGCTGGGCTTATTTAGTCCACACTTGTGATATCTCCCCTCAAACCTGAGGCCTCCCCTGGCACTTTGGACCGGCAGAGCTTTGACTACACCATCGTGCCAAAGGGATTTTTTTCTTGGTCTTTTTCCCTCTGGAAACACTTTGCTTCTCATCCAGGAAGCTGCTTCAGTTACGAACCGGATGATTGAGAATCTCCACAGACGACATACACGCCTGCATTGATTCTCCCCTAGACAGTGCAGAGAAGGTGTGGGGCTCTCTGGCCTCCTCCTCTGTCCATAAGAGATCCTTGGCACCCTTCACTGGTCAACTTCCCATCCACTGATCCACTTGCCAGGGGACTAGTGGCCTGTTGCTCTCTCTCTCTCCCTCTCTCTCTCCCAGCAAGACCCACAGAATAAGGGAAAGTCTCATCTGCCCCATACATTGGACAGAAGTCAGTTTCAGGGGACTGAAAGTCAACAACTGCCATCATAAAAACTCAAGAGTGGCTTTGCCGGATCTGGCTAAAAGTTTCATGTACAGGTAGCCCATGACTCAGAACTGTAATTGAGCCAGGCGATTAGAGTTGTTAAATCATGATGGTCATAAAGCAGATCAGATCTGATCTGATGAAAAAGCAGATAGCACATGTCATGGTCATTCAGTGAACCCATTGTTCCAGTAAAGGAGAATATTTGCAGCTCAGGACTGAAATGAGAGGTCCCTGGTGTTTTCTGAGCTTGGGGTTTTTCCTGCAGACACTTCATTACCCAAATTAGGTAACATCATCAAGGCTAGTAAAGTGTGTCTGAAGGCAATCTTCCCGCCATTTGTGTGCTTTCTGAAGTGTTTTGACACCCATATGTGGGGCTAATAAAGGGGAATATTTGCAGTTCAGGGTTGAGATGGGCCGTCCGTGGGGCTCTCTGACCTTGGTGGTTTTCTTGTAGACATTTCACTACTCAAGATGGTACTGATGTTACCTAGTTTGGATAATGAAAAGTCTGCAAGAAAACAATCCAGCTCAGAGAATCCATTGTTCGCTGTGGGGAGTAAATGCAGGTTTCTGAGGAAAAAGTCATAAATCACAGTCCTGTCGGTTGCTGCAAATGGCTGCAAATATTGGCTTGTATAACTTTGAATGGTCATTAAGCAGCCAGTTGTAAGTCAAGGACTCCCTATACAAACTTCCGCTCTGCCTGGGAGCCTAAAGGGCAGCCTGCTTTATTCCTGACTACCTTAAAGCATCCAATACGTTGTAGATGCTCTTCAAACAACCAGCTGCTATATAGGAAAGAGGCCCAGTTTCCAAAATGGCTATCAGGGTGGGCTCGGCTACCCAGCCAAACATCTTTTTAAAGACCACGTAGTGGGATTTTCCCCACCGCCTCAGCTAAGTCTGGCCTTTACTAATAAGGCGTGCTTGCAAAGAAAACCCCCCAAATCACTTTAATTGTTCCAGTGGTTATGGAGGCCGTGTGGGACTATTCATTCAAAAACGTCCTTGTAAAGAGGGTGCTCGAGGTTGGTGCTTTGTTTCTTTCTTCTAAAACAACACCGATTGTGTGTGTGTGTGTGTGTTTTAAAGGACTCAGATGGAGTCTGAACAAGATGGAGTACAAACAGAAGGGTGTCAGTGTGCACCATGTTGCTTGGGCTGCTTTGCAGCCAAGAGATGAATCTATTCTAAAACCCCACCTCTAATTTTCACTCGTTCAGGCTGATGGATCGCAAAAAGCTCTTGAACATTTTAGCATTTGTTTTCCCCATAACACCTTTTGTAACTAGAGAGTAAAATCACAGATCCGTCCCAGCTGCTAGAACAGGTGCTATCTCCTGGCTCAGCTTCATTCTGTGCAACAACACAGTTGCTGTTAGGTTGCATTTTGCATGCTGTTGTTTCAGGTGCCAAATCCTATTTTCTTGCTGGTTTAGTGCATTGAGAGTAGAATAGCCTAATCTGCTCAAGAAAACTTAATTAATTAAGGACTTTTAATCTAGAGAACTTTTAAATAAAATCTAAACTCTAGAGAATTTTAAAAAAGCAATTATCACTGTCACCTGTCTGGGTTGTGAATTGTCATACCATAATGTATGCAACAATAACTGAAGAAAAAGGGGTAATTCATTTGGCAAATGCTCCTATATTCATCAAATACAAAGGGTAAACTTGCCATTCTGCTATATTTAGAATTCTTGTATTTTTTTCACAGCCCAAGACTCTTGTGTTAATTCTGCAGCCATTGTAAAAAGCAAATTTCTTATGGATTTTTTAGGTAGAAATGAAAAAAAATGGCTTTGATGATTAGACAGGATAGATTATAGAAAGAATGTAACTTTAAAGAGAGAAATTAAAATACAATTGTACTTATAATTGCTGTGAATATCAGAATATCAGAAGCCACAGTATTTTCTTTCTTTCCCATTTTTTCTTTTTTTGTTCTTGCATTGTTTTCCCTTTCCTCGCTTGCTTTTCTTTCTTTCTGTACATTAGTTTGTATGTATATAGCAACTTGTAGAATAGACAGATATAGATATATGTCTCCTACAATTTGCTGCAACTTGTAGAACAGGCTTAAACATTCTATATAAAAAGGAACCTCTGTCTCAGAAACTTCCCCCAAATTTACCCCTGTGGCAAATCCCACCCCTTCCAGGCCGGCCACGTTTTCAAGCGAAGGAGCTTCCTGCTCTTAGTTTTGTTCTTCCCTCCTCCCCAGCCAGAAGTCACCGTCCTGGGGAACAGCATTAAAGTCTCTTCCCTCTAAATCTGTGCTGGGACCTGCAGTTCAGCTATCAGCCCCGCTAATGTTATACACCATAGAATCTGAATGGGAAAACGTTTTTTTTTAATTTGATCCACACCATATTTATTTATTTAAAGCATCTATTTGGGTGCGCCAAGGAAGCCATGAGACTTTGGACCACGTACAACAAAAGCAAACAAGAAAAAAAAAATTGAAGCTATAACATCACTAAAGGTAAACGTGCAAAGTGGCAAATGGACAGGATGAGATTGAAGCAGCCACTGGGGGACTTTACCCACCTCGTCCGAAGCTCCAGGGAGCGTTCTGAGGTTTCTGAAGTTTTTGTTTCTCAGGCTTCCAGAGACACGCAGCTCTTTCTTTGAAGAGCCATTCTGCCAAGCAGGACTGGCCCTAGAGCCCCCCACCCGTCTGCATGGGCCCCATCCTGAGCCCCAGGCTGCCTGAAAGTGGGACTGGATCTCTCAACCGCCCCATCAGAGCAGGACCAGCCGCTCTCCGACTGGATTGGTCCAAAGTGGAATACCTAAGAAACTCACCAGCGTAAAACCATGAAACTTCAAAGCAACAGTGAGCACACCACAAACCAGTTAGGACCATTCAGAGTATTTATTTTCTTAAAGTGGACAGCCTGTAACATTATTTCTGCTATTTTTTTCTTAAAGCCCTTGGCTGTGAATTCCCACTAATGTTCATACAACTGGGAAACAGAGGGAGAAGAAGGGAGGCGAGTGAGTGTGTGTGTGTGTGTGTGTATGTGTGAGAGAGAGAGAGGGAGAGAGAGAGGGAGAGAGAGAGAGAGAGAGAGAGAGAAGAGAGAAACGATGAGTGCATGGATGTGATTTACAATTCTTGAATACATATTTACACATTTAGCTTGCACTGGAATTGCAAAGAACACTTATGCGGGGGTGGGTGGGGGGGGGATGAGTTGCGTGACCACCGGCCACATGCCCCAGGTGAGGTTTTTCCAGTGAAGACACAACGGCTTCTCTGGCCCACTTAAATATGCATTTGCCAGAGGAAGAGGCCATTCAGCATTATTTCAACACAATGACAGAGAACTGAAAAATGCATCACTTCCATTTCTTTAATTCCACTAAAGTTTTAAAAATTTAAATATCAAGACATTTAAATATTGTTCATATCACTCATCTGTTCACCTAATAATTACAACACATTTTAAAAATAAACACCAAAAAAGACTCAAACGGCTCTATTATACAGTTTCGTTGGCTCCTCTGTTTGGAAAGGCCGCTGCAAATGCTGCCATACTTCTCAGAATCTTTGTGGAGCAAAGGACTAAGTCTATCCATTGGCACACACAGAACCCAGACACAAAACAATAACTTAAAAGGAATCCATATACCTCTTATGCCTGTGTTCAAAAAGAAAAATTCAACCACTCGTTATTACAGAGATTGTGTGAAAGGACACAATTATCTGGCAAAAACAAAAAAAAGATTGAAAAGAAAAACTTTCAATGTATAAAATTCCTCACTGGTAGAATAGTGACCACAACTTAGCCTGGTCTTCAATTTAGTAATTCTACTTATTTCTTACTTCGTGCTGCACAATCTGAAAACCTGAAATGATTCAGATGAGCAGCCCCCAAACCATTCCCACACATCGGGTCCTTCCACAGGCGGAATATTTTGTGATACACCGTTACATATAAAGACAATGCGTGTACCTAGGATCTGCTTAGCATGTTCTGCAAGGGACGTGACCGGGGCGTGCTTGGGGTTGAGATCATCAGGCTGGGTCCCAGAATGGAGGCAAGAAAGGCCTCTGTTCTGGAAAGGGTGTCTTGGCACATCCTGCTTCCCACTTGCCGGCTCTGCCTTCTTCCCAACAGGAAGCTGGTTTCTAGGACAGGAAAGACAATAATCTGCTCATCACAGATATAACAGGGTGGTTCTGCCCCTGCAGGAAAGGAAATGACACAGAATGAGCCCAGGAGGATGGGACGACGAAAACTTTTCCGTTCAGTTCAGAACCTCACCATTTGCAGGGAGGTGGGCAGGCGGTAAGCCATTTCTTTTCATGAAAAGGTGTAGGCAGCTGAAGGGATCTGTGAACGTGCACCAGGCAACCTCCCCTCCATAACTGGATCTTCCACAGGTGCCCTGTTTTTTGCGCCCTCTTATGAGTGGAGGGATTTGCCTATTTTGCATCACCACGCAAAGCCAGACTCATTTCCTCAGAGGACCCCTTAGCAAAGGCCAATGTATTTGAGGTTGTTCTGAATGATGACGTCTGTCACCGCATCAAACACAAATTGGATGTTACTGGTGTCAGTAGCACAAGTGAAGTGTGAATAAATCTCCTTGGTCTCCTTGTTGCGATTCAAGTCCTCAAACTGGCGCTGGATATAGACGGCCGCCTCTTCGTACGTATTTTGGCCCTTGTACTCAGGAAAACAGACGGTTAGCGGGATCCGGCGAATTTTCTCTGCCAGAAGATCCTTCTTATTCAGGAAAAGGATGAGGGAGGTGTTGATAAACCAGTTGTTGTTGCAAATGGAGTCAAAAAGGCGAAGGCTCTCTGCCATCCGACTCTGTGGAAAAAGGACACGAGAACATCAGGCACCCAGAACGCAACATGCTTTTATCCACGGCATTCTTGAACAAAAAATTAGTGTCGGAAGAAAATTAAAAGGATGAATTAAGAATAACAGGGGGAAAATGCAATCCAGTATCACTATCCCCCTGTGCTTCTCTCTAATCATTTTTGCTTTCAGCATTTCCACACATGGCTTATTTTTAAGCTCTCCTCTTTTTCGTTTCCAAGTTTCTCACAAACTCCATCCAATCCAACCTTCTCAGTTTCTGTTCCTTTCAATCCGGGTATTCTCCCATTCATACGCTTGTTTTACAAGTCAACCCTAATTTTGTTCTCTTTGCACCCATGCCCATTTCAAAATGCTTCTTTCACACAGGTCATTCAGATTAAAATTCAGTCCATCTTCATATCCCCCCCACCCCCCGCTTCAACTTTCCTCTTGTTTAAACAACACACACTTAAGTCCAATTAACATCCAATTATTTTAACATCCAGTGCATTTTTATAATTATTAATAATTAATATCCAATTACATAATTGTATATAATTATATATAATTATATAATTATAATAATTAACATCCAATGCATTTTTGTTTCTCCTGACATACCCAACTGTTGCTTTCATTCACCAAGTGGCAGAAGCATGTCTTATAAACAGACATTTTGCTTCTTTTGCAATCACTTGTTCCTCACAATAAACCATATATTGTCCACTACTTTTCCACCAGCATTTATATATTAAAAATGTAGCTCAGTTTATAGGGCTGCCTCGCTAATCCAGAAGGACACCATGATTGATGGCATCAAAAGCCACTGAGGGATTAATGTGGGCCAGAACTAGTAAAGGAAGGAAGGAAGGAGGGAGGGAGGGAAGGAAGGAAGGAAGGAAGGAAGGAAGGAAGGAAGGAAGGAAGGAAGGAAGGAAACGAGCTGACTTCGATGCACCACTGTCGGCCATTTTTCTCCTTGGCATTCCCAACCTTTTTGGACCTCTTTTCCAAATACAATATTTCCCTTACTCTCCCAAAAGGATAATTCAAAATAGAATAGAATAAAGAAACGCCTAAAATATATTAAACATTCTACTGAAGCTTTGCCCACAACCTTAAAAAAAGAAGAACAGATGGGGAGAGAATGGAGATACTACCCATTGGAGCTATTAGTTCTTCTTCCTTGAAATATCTGATTAATATTCCTTCTTCCACTTCCCCCCCGCCCCAATAAAATATTTTAGTGTTCCAGACAATATCTCTTCCTGTTGATGAGAAATCATTTAATTGTCATACCCTCCAACTCACATTTAACTAATGGGGCACTTTGATGAAGACGAGATACGTTATGTCTACAGCAGGTCCACAGTCCATTCATTACCTGATCAAAACCTGAGATGGAGTGACAAAATTTGATCTCGATAAATCCATGCTGAATTTGGGTAGTTACCGTAGTGGGCTCTTAAGCTGCCTAACGACCGATCTGTTTAATGATCATAACCACCCCTTGTTTGTTTTTTTCCGGTATACACTTTGCATTTTCTCTTTCTGCAAAATCAAGAATGCTCTTCCCAGGACGAGACCTGCCCATTTTTTTTAATTCAAAGTAATTCTTGGGAGGCTTCCAAGGAAGAAGGAGGCAGCCCTGTGCAGGGAGGGAAGGTGTGTGATTTTGCCACACAACCCTTTGTCTCCCACGTAAGCATCTCTCCCTCCCTTAGCAGGCTTGTCAGCTTCTCGGAGTATTAACACCCCCAGAAAAGTAACTGTTTCTGATTCAACCTGATGTTACTGTGAATTTTAATTTTCTCTCACATGTTCAAGAAAGAAACAATTGTGAAAACTTGTCTATATTTAGCCTTCCTGATCTGAAATTCTTTCTACAGCAGTTACTGAAACCTGAACGTTCATCGGGTGAGGCGGAGGGTTATTTAATATCCCAAACTCACAGGAAATTCTGTCGTTGCTTTTCTTCTAATTTTAACATATTTCCTCAGCAAGCTTGTTCGTAGCTGGACCTGGAAAACGGTTGTTCGAATTTGGATCCAAATTTGGATCGAATTTGGATCTGTCCTGAGCAGCAGACTTGATGGCCGTGGCTAATTCTGGACTCTGTGGTTCAATAGAGGCAGCAGCACAATTATCTTACGGTGCTTTATCTAGGCCGGTGTTTCCCAACCTTGGCAACTTGGCTCAGCGGGCTGGGGAATTCTGGAAACTGAAGTCCAGACATCTTCAGGTTGAGAAACACCGGCCTAGGCAAAAGTTAAGAACGGGAGACCTACACTAAGTCTGGTACAAGAGCCAGCAGAGATTCAATTCCAGGCACTACTTGACTTACAACTGTTTGTTCTGTGACTGCTCGAAGTTGCAGCGGCGCTGAAAAAAGTGACTTATGGTCCGGGGGTGGGATTCTCATGGTTTGGACAGGTTCGGACGAACCAGATGTTAAATTTGCATCTGGTTCACTGATCCAGTATTTGAACCAACCAGCTGGCCCTGCCCACCCTGACCCTACGCCCTAGGAGTCTCCACACGGTCCATTTTTGATGCAGGTAAGTGCAGGGTCCACACGGAGGCTCTGGGAAAAACGGGCCTTCCGGAAGTTCAGAAATGGGCCTGTTTCTGGCTTCTGGAGGACCTCCAGCGTCTGGGGAGGCCGTTTTAGTCCTCCCAGAGGCCCAAGGGAAGGCCCTCCGGACCCTTGGGAAAATGAAAAACGGCCAAACCGGAAGTACCAGTAGGCCACACCCATCACGGCCATGTTCACCCAGCAACTGGGCAGTGAACTCTGTTTTTGCTGGGAGAACGCTCGGACAACCACAGGCACCCACAACATGTGTAACATTGAGCTGGCCACACCCACCCCCCTCCGAGGTCAAACACAACCAGGGGTGGGATGCAAAAATTTTAACTGCCAGTTCTATTGGCATGGCTAGGTGGGCATGGCCAGGTGGGTCAAGTGACTGGGGTGGGCATGGCTTTTTTTTTCTCCCAATGGGCTCTGGGAAGCTTCCTGGGAGCAAAAATGGGGCACAGTGGGGCCTACACCCCCTTTTTTTTGCCTCCTGGGCCTCAGGGAAGTCTGCTGGGTGAAGCAGTACAACAGCGAATGGGGGTGGGGGGAATCAGCTCTGCCGCGCGATTTAGATTAGCTAGAAAGCAAGAAATCCAACATTTCTTGCTTTCTAGCTAATCTAAATCGGGCAGCACAGCTGATCTTTGGAAAACAGCTGATCAGTGGGAAAAAGAAAAAAAAAAAGGAAATACCTAGATCTCCAGGGCGAACTGGTTCACTCCCAGCTGATCTTTGGAGCTACCAGTTCGCCAGAACTGGGCCGAACCGGTAGAATCCCACCCCTGAACACAACCCTGATGCAGCCCTCAATGAAATCGAGTTCGACACCCCTGTTCCACAGTGTCCTGATCCATTTCCCCACCTTTAATGAAGTACCCTTATTTCTTTATTATTAAGAGTTTATGCCGCCCGTCTCCCCTGTAAGAGACTTACATAATAAGCCTCGGTCAAAAGCCACTCCCCAGGTCTGCCTCACTCTTGATGCAGAATTCCAGCAACCTTTACGTTTTATTTGCGGTATCTCAAAAGTCACAATAGGGGATGCCTGTATCATTTCACTTTCCTCGGTATTTTGCTTGCTTGCTTAACAAGCCGCTCTGTGGTTTATCAGCAGCCTAACGCTGATTTCAGTTATGAAAAGAATTCTAGGATGTGTGCAAGGGTTCAAGGGAGGACTCCTAAAATTTGCTTTTGGGGGAATCTCCAGATCCCCCCACACTTACAAACAGCATCCCAGCAGGATTTAATATTTGCCCTTTCAAATTAAAGGACCCTTACACATTGCAAAAAAGCAGCAAATCGATGGTGCTTCCAGGAGAATTCATATAAAATCATATAAAATCTCCCAAAATTATTGGCTCATGTCCCAAATACCATTTTTTGGAAGGAAAGAAAAAAGACGTTGAAGTCATTAACCAACAACTGTTCCTCTTCGCCATACCGACCCAACCTTGCTTGCATTCCCTGAAGGGCAAGTCGGTTCAAAGAGAAGCTGCTGGGATTCAGCAGAAGGGAACAGACAGGTGAAGCGGAGCAATTGAATGGAAAGGAAACAGGCCGGGGCAGCCCTGCGTGACCCCTCTCTTCATTACCGATCACTATCACCAGACTGCCTTCATGGCCACATCCAATTATATTTTCTTCTACTTCAAAAACTTTCAGTAAAAAAGGAACATTCAGATTTATTCAATATTATTAAATACTAATCTATATCCTTGATGCGCCCAAATCTGCCAAAGCAATCCTCATTTATCACATCCCAACCTTGTCATTTTTTCCGCTAAGCTCCCAAAGTTGCTAATTTTAGAAAGATACTTTCTTGGCTCGCTTTTGTAGGCCATCTCTATCTAAATCCAGAAGAGAGTCAGTTCTTAGCACATCTTGTGGGTGAGATTTTCAGCCCATGGTTTATTCAGCACACGCTGTGCTCCTTCCCATTCCTTCCCCAACAAGGGGTTGGGCTGTGACTAGCCAAGAGTCCAGGTGGAATCTCCTCAGTGACCCATCCAGCCCAGAGATGTCCATTTTATGAGCTGTGGACTTTAATCCCAAGAATTCCTGAGCCAGCCTGGCGCTTTCTTCTTTTTCCAGTTCCTTCCAATTAATTGTGGGCAACAAACACCTCTGTGGTACAGATCACGGGGCCCAAAGGCATCTCAGCAAGGCCATTTCTGAGAATTCCCTCCAATGACCAGTTCTTGCCTCTGCCTCAGCCGGAGGAAAGGGATTCCATGAACGAAACATTTCACAATGATGGTTTGCTAGAACCTGCTTAATATCGTAGAAACTCATCATTTGGATCAAATTCTGGGAAAAGACCAACGGCAGCGTTAAGGGTCTTCTTAACGATCGTTACTAGTAAACTTTAACCAAAAGTTGACAATGACATCAAGTTACCGAAAAGAGCATAGCTTCACAAGAGGATTTGATAAAAAGGCACACTCGCATAAGTGAACCTTGTAGATCGCTGAGCAATCGCACCTTTGGAAGGTAGATCACAAACCTCCATTTCTTCTATGAAGGAGAAGTCATGCGCTCTAGTTCTCATGCAGGCCCCATTCAGACTGCTACACTTATGGACTGCTATGCCCCAGGTACTCATCAACCTCATCAACAAGACTTAACAAAGATGTCTTTGCATGAGAGAAACTGCAAGGGGTTGCACAGGCTCAGACGATCTGCCAGAACCTACTGGAAAAAGGAAGGACAAACTCTTTCTTCAACATGCACTGCACTCCAAAAAAACCTGATTTTTCAAATAGCTGAATATAATGTGGAAGCTAAAAGGGAGATTCTGTTTCTGTTGGCTACTAGCCAGTTGAAGCTGGTCCCTAACAGAACAAAAATAATCAGTTACAGGTTGTCCTAAATCAACACGAATATCATCTTATAATGCAATAAGGCAGTGACAAAAATGGGTGCTGGGAAGAAAATGAAAGCAGACACCTCTTAACTGTCCTTCAGCTTGGCTTCCTCGGGAAAGAGGTTTGCTGTGATGTCAATCAATCAATCAATTTTCATTATGGTCACAGACCAGCATTACAAATAAAAGCATTGAAAACAACAATAATAGTAAAAAATAAAAATAAGACAGACAGAATAATATATTGCGATTGGTAGTGGATTAACAGTGGGCAGTTCTAATTTTACATACAGCATAGCAGAACTTGACCACATTCAGAGAAATCTTCAGCCAACACAACGTATGAGCACACTTCAAACCCAAGAATACACTAAGGCACAAATTTATCCACCTGAAGGATAAAACACCCAGATACAAACTGAGCAACGTGGTACCTGCAGTACAATGCAGTGAGCCATGTGCAGATCTGTACACTGGGGAAACAAAACAACCACTTCATAAGCGCATGGCACAATATAGGAGAACAAACACATCTGGACTAGATTCAGCAGTCCAGCTGCATTTAAAAGACAAAGGCCGCTCTTTTGCAGACAGCAAAGTCCAGATTTTGGACAGAGAGTACCGCTGGTGTGAAAGAGGGGTCAAAGAGGCCATCTCTGTCCAAATTGAACAGCCTGTCCCTCAACAGAGGGGGAGGGGTAGGACGTCATCTATCTTCAGTCCACAACTCAGCCCTTCCAGCAGTTCCAAGAAGGCGCCACACCCATTTGCACCATTCAGGAGACCCTGATGACACTGATAAATCTCCAGGTGGCCTCAGCCACTCTCTCAAAGGATGCAAATGACCAGCTGTCTGCAAGGAGTATAAATCCTTCCATTCCCCACTATCCAGTCAGAGTTGAAGAAGCTTCCTGGATGAGAAGCGAAACGTCTTCAAAGAAAAACCAGAAAGCCCAGTTGCTTCTTGAGTGCCTCTTTGGGACAACCAGGACCTGGAGGACAGAGAAACTCCACAGACATTCAGAGAAACTACTTCATACTGATCTGGTAAAAGTAGTTGCCCGCAAAAAGATCAGTACTTCCCGGATATGTTATTAGGTAAGGTGCTACAAATTGAGTCTGAAAGAACTAATAAAAGGTGCAGTAGAGCAGGACGTGAAGTCTCATTTCAGTGGCCCCGTCATGCCTCAGTTGGAGTCTGAATCCGAGGAGGAAGATAAACAGCCATCAGGGAGCGGGAGGGTGGCTCTGTTGGCGGTGGAGGAAACAGAGGAAGGGCAAAGTCCGGCTGGGCAGAGCAGGGAAGAGGTCAAACAAGGGAGAGGGAGTTCAGAGGAAGACCCAGGCCCACCCCCTCTTCATCCTAGGGCACGCAGGGAAGAACGGAGAAGAGAGCAACGTGGGTTACATGGCTTATGAGGGAGGAAAGGGCCCTGATTCCTTTCACAAGGCACAACTGAGAAGGGAGCTTAAAGGAGAACCAATTGAGAGGGCATTTGTCAGGAACAAAAGTTGAGTTTATCTTGTGTTTGGTTGCGGTTATCGGAGTTCCTGGCATCCTCCCAACTGATTTACTGCCCTGTCGCTTCCTTTCTGGAACCCTGTATCTTACTCTGCCAGATTTAATTAACTTATTTTGCCTTGTTGGATTTATAGTTTAAAGTTTTCTGTTTACAACGTTTGGACTACAGTACCTGTAGCCAAAGGCTGATGCAGGTTCGTGGGAGAGTTTTTCTCCAGACCGGAAGATAACCAGGTCACTGGGGGCAAAATTGGAGCTAATAAAGGAACTCGTTCTTATTCTCTGACTGTATTGCCTTTGTGCCACGCCCTGGGTCATCACAGGCCCCTTGTCCAGAATCTCAACTCATATGGGTTTTTTTTTTTTTTTTTTTGGATTGGCCCTTCAAAACAGCTGTGGGAAGTAGATTGCAGTGATGTGCAATCTCTCCTGCATCAGAAGATTGAGTTAGATTTTAGCGACGAGTTAAAACAAGCCAAGACCAATTAGCTCTGTAATGGAAGCAAGCAGTACCTGACCTGTGTTAAAGCTACACTAGACAAAGCAGGTGGGTAAAGTAACCCCAGATAAAAACCCCTGCAGGTCCTCCACTGGTCCTGATCAGGGGCAGGAAAGCCAGGGGTTGCCTTAGCACCCCTGGGCCCTTCAGAAAGGGACCCCCCCTTCTGCTTCTCTCTCGGTCTCTAGGAAGCAGCAGATGTTGGTTCAGGAACCAGAGATGAGTGATTCCGTCAAAGGAAGGCCACCCTTGCCTTGCGTTAGGATTTCCCATATTGCTGCGCATAATTCGAGAGTGCTTATGTAATACTTACCGTTGCTCTTTGGCTACCTTCTATCAACAGCCTGTAGGGTTTACATCCTGTAGGAAAGATGCTCTTAACTTCCACAGGCTCTTTGAGAAGAGCTTCACTGCCAACTGTTGTGTTTTAGAAATGAAACCCAGGAGGTTAAACACCTGTGGGGATTGCATAGGGACCTGGATCATCACTCTTGATTGCCTCAGGGATTTGTCTCTGGAGCATAAAAAATAATTTGAGGGTGGGGTGGAACCAGCTATTGTGGCATGTGATGCAAACCAGTACACCATCTTAGCTTATCAAGTGTTTTTATCACAACCTTTTTTGTTAACCAACATCAGCATATTCCAAAAACCACCCTTTGCCTCTGGATGGTCCTTAGCAATTGTACTCAAAGCTTCTAACCTTTGGGCTCTGTCTCTGTCTCTTGACTGGAAGCATCCAAGCAGCTGGCAAGAGAAGGTTCCAGGCTCTTGGGTATCTTAAACACCCTCACAGATTTGTGTGTGTGTGTGTGTGTGTGTGTGTGTGTGTGTCTTTTGATCTTGTTTACACACAGTTTCCTGCTCTGACCTGTTCTACTAAGGAGAGCTTTACCTGGCTGTCTGAAAGTGGTTTAGCCTAGACGAGGAAACGAGGGAAGGCTCCTGGCCTGATGCAGTCCTTCCGAGTTTCCATGGAAATAGCAAATAACGGATTCTCTTCTGAAGCACAGCAAAAGATTTATATGGCAGATGCTGTTAACACCGAGGGAGGCAGAAAAACAGGAGTGTAATCTTCTTGGCCCAGTCTCCACGCACACACATTTCCCAGACAGCAGAAAGTGCGTGCAGGGTGAGGAAAGTGACGTCTCCTACTATCAGTTGTGACTTTTCTAATCCTCAAACGGGGAAAACTGCCTTAGCCACAAATGCGTTTGGAGCCAGGGCTCATTTAAAAAAAAAAAGCAACGATACGTGCGGTTTTTATTCTCCTTCAGACTGAAAGGGACTTCTGCCTGTCTTCCTGCACTTGCCCATTCCCAGAGGAAAAAGGGGCTCCTGGTCTAATCCAAGTCAGGCTGCAGGCCCAGGTGCGGCTGGGGGCGTCAGCCTGGCTAAAAGATGCACGATCCGTTTAGGCTTCCTTCCGTTTCTTGCCAGTCGGGCTCCAGGTAGGAACTGAAGTAGCTCCACCACCCTATTTCACTCTCCCCCAAAGGTCTGGAGGGACCCTTTGGGGATAGGATGTTTCCTTGCAAGCGGCCCCCCAGGTCCTGATTGTCCCAAAGGTGCTTTTTCCAGAGGCACCTGGACATTTCATTTCTCATCCAAGCTTCCTCAACTTTGAACTGAAAAAGCTTCTTGGATGAGAAGCGAAACGTCTTCAAGGTGCCTCTGGAAAAAGCACCTTTGGATCAGTTTGTAAAATATAAAATAGTAAGAATATACTAAAAGCAGTCATACATCCAGTGTTCGTGTAGACGGTCCCTGAACGGGGAAAAGCAGCAAAACTCCAAAGGTTGAGTTCCATCACTATTTGATATCTCACTGCACCTGGTCTTGTTGCTTTTAGAGTCGCCGTGCGGTGAAAAGGGCAGCAAAGAGTTTAAACAAACAGATATCCTGTCCATTCATTCCTCAGTGGCTCTGGGAGGGTTACTAGATAAATTCAGACAAGTCCACCCACACCAATGGCTGCTTCATGTCAACAGCAGAATAAAAAGACTAATAAAAGTATAAAGTTCATTTAAGTTTGGAACCCTCCTTCCTCATTTGCCTTTGCTTCCCTGCTTCCACTTGTCAGTGATGACAATGATGTCACGTTCCAGATCCGGGGGCACATGATGTACAGGAGCCTCAGCTAGCCTAAACCTAAACCATGTCCTAGTCCAACCTGGCATGGACCCGTGATGCCAAGTCTTCCCGCCCTAGGTTAGAGGCCCATGGTGATGTGGCTGTCCAGCATCCCTCATGCTTCCAGCAGGCCCAGGGCCACCTCCCTTTGGAGAGAATGAGGGCCTATCGACAGCAGTCATGCCATCGGAGTCCAGAACAACCCAAACGGGCCTGGAATCAGCACCAGTTTCTCCTCCTACTTCCAGGCTCATGCAGCGTACAGACACACAAGTTTTCAAGATGTTTAATGCTGAATATACAGGAACACGGCCAGATTCCCCCAAAGCCAAACCAGAGTCACCCCAGAGGGAAAAGTGAATTGCTGCAAAGGAAGGCCTCCAACCCAGTGGTGGGATTCAATTTTTTTTTTACTACTGCTTCTGTGGGCGTGGCTTGGTGGGCGTGGCGGGGGAAGGATATACTGCAAAATCCCCATTCCCTCCCCACCCCACCAACCTGCTTTCCAGCTCCGTTCTCCTGGGCAGGGCAACCGAAGGAGACCCAGCCGATCAGCCAGGACTCAATGGGAGGCAGGGAAGAGACGGGGTTGGCGGGGCCAGTCAGAGGTGGCATTGGCCGGTTCTCTGAAGTACTCAACATTTCTGCTACCGGATCTCCAGAACCTGTCAGAACCGGCTGAATCCTCCCTCTGCTCCAACCCCTGCAGCTTCAAAGGTTGGATCTCTGGTCAACCTTAGCAAAAGCCACCAAGAGATCGCTAACCCCAGGGATCGCTCTCTCTTGTGCTTTGGGGGAGGGGAGGAGGACCGGAGGTGCCTCCTCTAGCCTTCCGAGAGAGAGAGAGAGAGAGAGAGAGAGAGAGAGAGAGAGAGAGAGAGGAGGGGGAGCAGCTTTCTGTACACCTGCCCTTTCCCAACTCCCTTGGAAGCAGACTGGTGTGAAGTACAGCGACTTCACCCTCGCGGCAAAAGCAGCGTCAGTGTGAGGTTGCCCCAGTGACCTGCCGTGAGGAGGAGGGAGCCTCCCAGGAGCAGCCCTTCCTTCCCGTTGCAAAGGCCTGCTGCACGTGATTCCTCCCTGTGCCTGCGTTCTCGCATGCGGCACAAGGCGCAGCGTGAACGGGAGCCATTTGCAAGGACTGCTGGCAGCTCCCGGCTGTTCGCCTCCTTTTTCTGCTGAGCACGCAGGATGCAGTTACACGGAAGGTTCAGGCCCAGCTACCCTGCAGCACCATCAGGGCTCCTTAATCAGTGGAGCAGCCCCGGGGTGAAAGTGTAGCCTTGGCTCCAATAGATCCTTTTTCATGTCATTGAAGGTGAATGGAACCACTGCCGTCCCCCTTCTCTTATCTTTTGCCCACCCGCAGCACGAGGGCTGCAGAGCATGCGTGAGGGCTCTGCTCTGCCTCGGTGAAAGACCTCCACCCTGGATCCTTCCGGCTTTCTTGACACCAGTGGCACTTAGACAAGCTGCTAGCAGAGATGCATTTCTGGCAAGAGGGCAGCCCTTTCCCTGCACACCACGAGAGCTGGGTTCAGGTCTGGCCACGGCGTAAACCGACACCTCTCCCCCTTCACTTGACCCCTGCCAGCAGGGCCTCTCCTTGGTTGCCAGTCGCAGCTGCCTCCTGCCAGGAGACCAGTGGGAACCGAAAGCAGCCGGGCTCCCAAAGGGGAGGGGTTCTCTCCCCCGGCAGCCACTCCTGAAGTCAACCAGCTTATCCCCAAAGGTCCAGACACACATCCACAAGCCACCCGGGGGGCAGGTGAACTCAAAGCCACGTCCTGCCATTTACAGCTTTGGTGATGAAGAGGGAGTTCTTTTTCAGTGTGAATCAGATGAGCGAGCAAGCACTCCCTTCCTGACCAACAACCTTACATGCCAGCAGGTAAAACCCAACAGAGGAAAATATTTGTACTTTCTGGGTTCCATACTAGGTAACACCATCTGTTAAAACAGGGGTCTCAAACTCGCGGCCCGTGGGCCAATTGCGGCCCGCAGGATGGTATCCTGTGGCCCCCACCGTGATATGAAAGTATAATATTAGTGCGGCCTGCAGGGGGAATGGACCTCTGAAGGAAGTCCCGCCCGCCGTTCCTCGTCGTGGCTTCTTCTCCACCCTGAACTTTAACAAGTCCAAGTACAGGTCCAGACTTACCGATGATCATCTTCAAGCCATAACTGAGGGTCGTCTCAAGGGCCTCCTCTCTCAAGCCAAACGTGGCTCAGATATGTGAGAGGAAGCGTTGTCAAGTCTCTGGCAGCAAGGAGTAAGCTGGAGAAGCCACGTTCTGAGGAACCGTTCATGATCTTCATTCAATGTTCCAGATAAATTGAGTTTGAGACCCCTGTGTTAAAGCCTCTCCACCTGTTGGTTGAGAATTGATGGCTGGCTTTCTGTGAACGCTACAGACTCACAACAATGTAATCAATAGCCTCCTGATAACACAGTGCCACAGAATGGGGACTTATGGGAAGACTCCACCGGCCCTCTGCATCCCTTCGGTCTAGGATTTTACTTTTTAAAACTATACTAAAATTTTCCTCCAGTTTCTCATCCACAATCATCTAAAGTTATATTTCTGTTGATTTGTTGGCTAGTGTGAATGGGTGGAGTTCCTTTTAGATAGAAACTATGGATAAAAGAAACATTAGATAGTGGTCTAATGTGGAATGTCTCTTACTAAAGCCAGTTTGTTCCTCCACTGTAATATTATTTGGCAACAGTTAGTTGTCTACCTACAGCTCCCTTTCGCATCTTTTCAGAACAGCAGAACCGTGGTAGACTTGCTTTTTGGTCTTTTGGAATCTGAGCTGTGTGATTTGAATGTACTACTGATAGAACAGAGTGTTTGTAGCTCAGGCTTCGTGAACGGTGGGTTTCTTGGTGTTCTCTGAGCTTGGTTGTTTTTTTCAGACATTTCATTACCAAACTAGACAACAACAATAGTGTTGAGGTTGATGATGATGTTACCTGTTTGTCTGCAACAAAACCACCGAGCTCAGAGAGCACCAAGGACCCCACGGTATATGTATGTGGGCCTCCAGTAATTCAGCAAAGGCCTGAACTGAACTCCAACACAGAGACTTTTGGAGAAGAGAGGGGGAAGTCTGGAGATTGAATTTCACTTAAATTGAGCTCTGAAATCGTTGCCCCTGACCTCTGGGGGAAATTGATTCAGGATAACAGGGAATATGCTTTTTGAAAGGAGACGGCAGAGGATTGCTGAGTTGTAATAACTGGATCAAGTTTCTAACTGACTGACCTCCTGCAGAAAGCAGATGAAAAGAGGGGTTTATTTTCCTATAAAACACAATGTTGACGGGAACAATTATTTTCATCTGACTTGAGATACGGATTCGTTTTGTCCCGGGGTTTACATATTCATGATCAAACTGAGCATTTCATTTGCCTTTGGGGTTCTTGAGCAAAGCTTTTGCCAGGACAGCCTGCCTACGCAATGTCGATTTTTGGAAGTTGCTGTGCAGGGTGGTGGGCTGAGGGCCCGTCGCAAATGAACTGATGGGCTTGCAAGGGTTGGTCTGAATTTAAAAAGGAGAAAACTTCCCCCTCCGCCCTCTTAGACAACTTTATTCGATCTTTTTTCCAGAGAGTCGGCTGGGGCGAAGGTCTTCGGTGATGGGTTCAATCACACATTGTACTAGTTTCCTTACCAAGGAGCCATTTAGGATAAAGGAGATCAGACTTAATAGTTGTTGGAACAATTCCCAGCCTCC
Source organism: Pseudonaja textilis (assembly GCF_049901715.1). Taxonomy (NCBI): domain Eukaryota; kingdom Metazoa; phylum Chordata; class Lepidosauria; order Squamata; family Elapidae; genus Pseudonaja; species Pseudonaja textilis. The sequence continues at coordinate 11,597,511 of NC_142004.1, forward strand.
CAGAGGTGCCTTCTTTGGAACATCAGCCAGAAATGTTCCACACAGATTTCCTGGTGGTCTTGCAGCAGCCAGATGTTGATGAGCCCAAGAGCGGGAGGGGGGAACAGGGGGTGATTAAAGGAGGCTGCTCAACCCAAACTCCCGAAAGCTCACAGTGATTTATTAAGGCAGACTTAGCGGCACCAAAAACTCATGTTGCCGTTGCCAAAGGAGTCTATTTAGTCTCCACCCGCCTGGAGGCAGATGCTGCCGATAGTACGCAGTGATTCCCTGCTAGGGTATTTTAGAGATAACCACTCCTGGAAAATTGACAATTTTAATATATTAAAAAAAACCAAATCTTCTAAATATCTGGGAATTCTATTTCAAGCCTTGCATTCCTGGTCCAAACCAATGAGATTGCTATCACTGCAAACTCAACACAACAAGCACCAATTTGCCCCCTGCAGCAGACCATTGTCACGCCCTTGTTGGAGTCTAATTCTGAGGGGGAGACTGAGCAGCTGACAGAGAGTGGGAGTGTGGCCCCAGTGGCTGTGGAAGAAATGGGGGAAGGGCACAGACCAGCTGGGCCTTCAGAGGAAGACCCAGGCCCACCCTCTCTTCATCCTGGAGCACACAGGGAGGAACGGAGAAGGGAGCAACATGGCTTACGGGAGAGGAAAGGGCCCTGAACCCTTTTATTAGTTGCAGTTGGGAGACCAGGATATAAGAAGGGCATTTGCACACAGCTCCTTGCTGGAAGCAAAGCGTGCACTACCTTTGTCGGGGCTTATCTGGGTTTCGGCGTCCTCCCAACTGTGGGTGCTGCGTTATCCTTTGAAAGTCTGCAATTTATCATCCTGGCCTGCGGTGTTAATTACTTCAGTGTAGTTGTGTTGGTTTTTTTTATTTCTAATTATCTTTACTTTGGGTTTGGATTGCATTTCTGCCCTTCGTAGACTGTTTTTTGAAGAATTATCCAGCCGAGGATCATTGGACATTGGGACCAAGTTGGAGGCATTAAAGGGAATTTATCTTACTTTTGTGACTTTGTTATTTTTGTGTCACAGCTCTGGTCATCAGAGCCATGGTGATGATTACGTTTCTCAGAGCTAAAGTTCACTCCAGTTACGTGGGCACACGGAAACACGCGGTTCTTACAACATGGCCCCTTTAGCAGCAGTTCAGTGAAAAAAATCTCTAAGGACTCACCTGACGGGCCCAACATCTCCTGGTTAAGAGAGAGAAAGAGGGCTGACTTGGTTAGAGGCCCTCATTCAGCTCTGCCATCTGAGATGCTGCCTCAAAGTAAAGTTCTCAACTTCGCAGGATACTCCCTCAAGTCTAACCCAAATAAAGTTAAGTTTAACAGATTTTCTACTCTAATCTGATCTCAAATGCTTATGACAAATGGCATAACTGGAAATAAAACAACAGATTTTCATCTGGATTTACAAAAGGATCTAAGCTTGATCCAAAGATCTTTGTAGACCAGCTGCTAGGAAGGCCGTTTTCAGGGGCCAAATTCCACCCAGGAGTGTCAGCTGGGTCAACCCGTTACTTATGACAGCCGAAAGATGCAAAGCAAAGGGAGAAAATCTTGAAGGCTGACACGGAGGCTCCTTCCACACCTGACCAGCATCCGAGCCTTTGGGGGCCCTGGAAGGAAATAGAGGCTGCCTCCTTCTTTCCCGCCCTTTTGTTTAAATGGGTGCAGACGCAGAGACTGAAGCGCTCCTCTTTTAACAACCAGACACAGCCCAAGAGTTGTGACTCCACCTCAGAGATGCTCTCTGAACAGCCGTAGCTCTTTAGGGTGAGAAAATTTAATATTCCCTGTTTAGAATCTGAGGGCCTTTCAGGGCAGAATTTTAAAACTGTCATTTTGTGATTTTAAAATACTAAATTTATATTCATTTATTTCGATCTTCCTAGAGCTATTTTAGTCATAAAATGAATAAAATTCATATTTTGTCCGTTTGTTTTTAGTGACTAACCAATTGATCTGGAAACAAAGCTACTAAATTGCTATTAGGTCAACCACCTGATGTGAGCACTACAAAACACCAGAGACCTGCTATACAGCAGCAAACATTTGGGAATCCGTATTTATTTTTTGGCAGCCATCCCCTGGTTGTCCAAACTTTAGCAGTCAAGATTTGGCACCCCGATAGATCTGTACAAATCCTGATCTCATTAGGCCCAAGAAATCACAGGGCCATGCGGGTTCTAGAGCAGCTGCTCTTGAACAGGGTGAACACAAATGAATACGCAAGGGATTGGACTGCCAATGTCACGGAGATTATAATGTTCCAGTACAACAGGTAGTCCTCGACTTAGAACCATTCATTTAGTTCAAAGTTACGATGGCACTGGGGGGAAAAAGGCCACCTGATCAAAATTCAGACACTTGGCAACCGGCATGTATTTATGACAGCCTCCTGCGGTCCTGGGATCACCTTTTGTAACCTTCCCAGCCGACTTCTGACAAGCAAAGTCAATGGAGATTCACTTAATGACACACGATTCACTTAACAACTGTGGCAAAAAGGTTGTAAAGTGGAACAAAACTCATTTAGCAATTGCCCCACACAGCAGCAGAAATTTTGGGTTCACTTGTGGGTTGTAAGTCACTGTATATTTCATTAGCTGACTGTGAATAACTAAATCTACCTATATAAAAGCGAAAGACCACTCAGGCATCATCACAAAATCTCCAGAACTGTAAAGCCTACAAACTTGAAATTCGGCACAAATCTCCCTCTTGGCTTCTAGGTGCTCACTAAGAAAGGTTTTTTTCAAAATGACCATTTAGAGTATTTCCTGTTATTTTATTATTATTAACACGCTCTGATGCTAAGGAGTTCTACTCCCCCTCCCCACCTGAAAAGAAATCTCTTCCAAATGCAAAACACAAGTAGAGGAGTTTCAGTTTTAGTTTCCCAGCACCAAGCAGTTTTAGTACAGAACAGTTGAGCTAAGCCACTCCCGGGCTCCTTGCTGTCTCCTTGCTCACACAGCAAACACTGTTTCAGTTTCCAAACAGCCCTTAACTCTCTCACACACTGACAGGAAGCTAGCCAGATGAATACCGATGGATGCTGGTAAGCAGAGGCAGAATTCCACACACCCCTTATTTTCCTCCCCCAAAACTAATCCCAATCACATAGTTTTGTAGCGAAGCATGGGTATAGAGCTAGTATATTATATTGTTTAAAAACCTGGAAATCATTCTATGCAAAACACCAATATTAGGTTCTATGTTCAAATGTTCAGTTCCTATGAAACTCTGTAGATGTTTAAATCACAGAATCTAATTCTGAATGACAGGGCGTTCTATCTACGTTACTAAAAGCCTCCACTAGTTTATAAATCCTATAAAAGTGAACTATAAATTGTATGTACAGAGAAACCTAAATTTGGAGGCTTGACAACTGGTTCATATTTATGACGGTTGCAGTGTTCCGCGGTCGTGAGATGAAAGTCAATGGGAAAGCCAGATCCACTTAACAACCATGATACTAATTTAACAACTGCAGTGATTCAGTTAACAGATGTGGTAAGTAAGAAAAGTCTTACGTAAAATGGGACAAAACTCAACAAATTTCTCACTTAGCAACATAAACTTTGGGCTCAATTGTGATCGTAAGTCGAGGACTACCTGTATGTACTTAATGAAGCTTAATAAAAATACCACAAAGAGGAGATGGGAGGAGCTTGCGCCGTGGCGATACGGTCTGCAATCGAGCTCCTCGATTGCAAGCCGATATCTCCGCCACTGGCCGGTCCACGGACCTCACGCTGTCCCGTAGGGACAGCCATCGTGAAGAGCATATCCTGAGGATTCCGGGATACCGCAAAAATCCCTGGAGAGCCCGGGTGAAGCTCTTCTTGCCAGCGGCGGAGAGGCAGCCCCATGCTGCTGAGGCCGGGCGACTCCAGACGGAAAGAGTTTGAGAAAGAGTTTGTCGGTTGGGTGAGAACTTTTTTTTTTATTTAATTTTTTTGAATTTGGAAAGTTTACTCTAATTATCTGAAGAAACCTGTGTGATTTTTTGTTTTGTTTTTTGACAAAATTGATTTAGCGTTTTTTTAGGGAAACGTCAAAGAGAGAATCCATTTTTTTTTCTTTTCTTTGCTTTCGGACTCTATTGTTACTTATTGGATAACTGGACTGTTTTCTTTTTCTATATATTCATATGTTTTATTCTTTTTCTGGACTTTTTATTTTTATTTTTTCTGGGCTAGAGGCTTCTCTTGATTTTGTTTGATTTTTCGGTGTTTGTTTTGTGTATTGCAAGACGGCTTTCCCTTAAGAGAGGAGGGGGGAAAGTGAGAACTATGATACTTTGTAACACTGCCACCTAGAGGCTCGGAAATATTTAAAAAAAAGAAAAATAGACTTTTCTTCTCAAGGACATCCCCTGATAAGATAGAGGAAAGCACTTTGTGGAATATTATTACAGGTGTCTTTCTGGATATACATGGCTCAGCTTTGAAGCTTGTGGGAAAGAGAAGGGAGTTATAATTAGAGCCTTGGATAATTAAATAGAGTGCAGTGTTGTTGTTTTTTTTTGAGTTCTGCCAACCCCTTCACTAACATCAAGGTCCTGACTTTTAAGCTTGATTTATTTGCAAAGGGAAGCCTCTGAATTTCTTTTTTCTACTTATATTTTATTTTGATTTAACTGATTTTATTTTTTCTTTTGTCTATTTGGATCCTGTTTTCTTTTTTCCCTTTTTTTTTTTTTTAATGTACATTGGCGACTATTTCTTTTCCTTTTTTTTTAATTGGAGGTTTTTTTCTTTTTCTTTTTTTTTTCTGGCTGGACTAAGGTGTGGAATCTGAAGAAACTTATTTTTCTTGGTTTTTGTTTTGTTTTTGTTTTTTCTCTTTTTCTTTTTCCCTTCTTCCTTTTTGGCTTTGTCTTGTTTATTATTATTATTGGGTTTTTATTTTTACTGTTACTTTTTTTTTTTTTTTTTTATGGTTTTTTTTTTTCTCATTCTTTTTTTTATTGAACTAAGGTCAGGAAGAATTTGAAGAATTTTCTTTTTCTTTTTTTCTTTTTCTCTCTCACTTTTGGCTTTTTTATTGTTGGCCTTCTTACCTTGGATTAAAATTTCATATTTCTTTCTCTTTTTTTGTGGACTAAAATTTGAAAAAACTTGAAGAGTTGGAACCACTTAAAATGAGTAAGAAATTTATATCTTCGGGTGCCTCTATGTCTGCTTCTGCCTCCCCACCATCTGGACAGCGCTCAATTCAGACATTGTTAAAGCAAGATAAGGAGAAAGAAAAAGAACAAGAAAGAGTATCCTTCCAGATGATTATGCAAGGAATTCAAGATCTTAAGGTAAAAATGGATACTATTGAACAAAGAACAGGTAGGATGGAACAGATGATGGAAAAATATGAAGAGAGACTCAAAATGTTGAAGAGGGAGGCAAACAAAGAGAGGAGAAAATTGGAAATATCGATAATAGATTAATAGCGATTGAACAAGAAAAAGTGAGATGTTGAAGTGGGAGTTGGATAGATCAGAATTTTATCTTAGATTCCAAAATATAGAAGAAGAAAAAGGACAAGATTTGGTTGCGATAATGGTAGGAATCTTGCGGAGGCACTCGAGATAACAGAAGAGAAGATGATGGATGGAATTGATGAGATATATCGAGTTTTTACAAGATATGCTATGAGAAATAACCTACCCAGAGAAGTTCATATTAGATTTATTAAAAAATCTTTGAAGACACAAATATTGCAAGTAGCAAGAGAGAAGCCACTGAAATACAAAAGTAAAGAAATTTTGGTTTTAAAACAAATACCTAGAAGAGTGAGAGAGATGAGAAGAGAATACCGATTCCTGACTAAAAGGTTATTGGAAAAAGAGGTGTCTTACAGGTGGTTGATTCCAGAAGGATTGATGTTTACGTGGCAGGAACAGAGACATAGAATTGATTCAATTGAGAAAGCAGAACTGTTTTGCGCAGAGGTTTTTGGAGGCAGAGAAGGAGGAGCAGGAAAGGAGGTCCCATCAATTGAATCTCAAGAGGAACAAATGGAGGTTGGAAAAGAAGAAGGTGCAGTAGGTGGACAAGTTGATATTAAAGATCAACGTGAGGCAAGACCCACGAGAGTGGTTAAATCTAAATATAAAACATAATTATGGAAGAAAAAAAATTGATTACAATGAATATAAATGGACTGAACTTAGCTGCTAAGAGAAGGAAGATTTTCCATAAATTAATGAAATTAAGGTTCGACATAATTTGTTTACAAGAAGTTCATATTAAAAAGCAACATGAACAATTGTTATTACAACCAAAATTAGGAAATTGTATACCTCTTTGACACAATCCAAGAAAAAGAGGGGTGGTTTTATATATTAAAGAGGCCATTCCAGCAAAAATGATTTATACAGATGATGATGGGAGAATATTAATGGTAGAAATAATGGACAATAATAGAAAGATACTTTTGATTGCAATTTATGCAATCGAATGATAAACAGGAAGAATTTTATAGAAAATTACATACTAAGACTGCACGAACTTGACTATGCTAATGTAATTATGATGGGAGACTTTAATGGAATTGTGGATAATAGACTTGACTATATTGCAACAACAGTAAAGCATAACAGGAAAACTCTTCCTAAATCCTTTTTAAAATGATAGATGAATTAACTTTAAAAGACATATGGAGAGAAAGAAATGATAAATCTAAGCAATTTACGTTCTATTCAAATAGGCATTTATCATGGTCCAGACTGGATATGATTTGGATCTCAACAGATTTAATGTCTAGTATTCAAGAAGTAAATATTGAAACAAGTACTTGGGCTGACCATAACCCATTGACAATTGAATGGAAGGGACAAAGGAAAAGATCGAGATGGACATTAAATAATTCTATTTTAAAGGATAAGGAATTTATACAATGGATGGAGAAAGAATTGGCCTTCTTCTTTAAAGAGAACAGAAAAGAAGACACCTCAATACAGAATGTTTGGGACACAATGAAGGCCTATGTTAGAGGCTTGATAATAGACTATACAAGAAAAAGAACAACAGGAAAAGGCGAACTCTTAAAGCCTTGGATGATGAATATAAGGGACTTGAAAAAGAATTACAGAAAATGCCACACAGAAAAGATGTTAAAATGAAACTGGATATAACTAAACATAAAATGGATTTAATAGAGAAAGAAGAACTGGCACAGAAAATTAGGAATGCTAAACAGAATTATTTTGAGGATGCAAATAAGCCAGGTAGATGGCTAGCATACAAATTGAGAAAGGAGAAAGAGTCGAGGAAAATACCGCAGTTAATAGATCACCAAGGTAAAATTTGTTATGGCAGCAAAGAAAAAAAAAGAGATTATTTATGATTTTTATAAGCATTTGTATAAGAAAGAAGACATTGACGAGGAGAAAGTTAAACAATACCTACAGAATGCAAATCTACCTAAGATACCCAAAGAGATTGAAGAAATGCTAGAAAGTAATATAACAATGATGGAGTTAAGTCAAGCACTTAAGAAACAAAATAATGGAAAGGCACCAGGTCCAGACGGGTTTCCTGTAGAATTTTATAAAATCTTTCAAGAATCACTGTGTATTCCACTGTTAGAAGTTATGAATGAAGTTATGTTAAAAAGATGATACCTAAAACATGGTCAGAGGCTTACATTACACTTATTCCAAAAGAGGAGGCGGACCTACTGCAAATCAAGAATTATAGACCGATTTCTTTACTAAATGCAGATTATAAAATTTTTGCTTCAATATTAGCAGAAAGACTTAAAAAGTACTTGAATAACTTTATCCACTCAGACCAAAATGGGTTTTTGCCAAAGCGACAAATCAGAGACAATATGAGAGTAATTCTGGACACCCTGGAATACTATGAGGCACATCCTGAAAAGCAAATGGCCTTGATATTTTTAGATGCTCAAAAGGCATTTGATAACGTGAATTGGAGATTTATGTTACTTTTAATGGAACAGATGGGCTTTGCTAGAAGATTTATTCAGGCAATAGAAGCAATTTATAATGAACAAACAGCTAAGGTAATGATGGAGGGAGAACTTACAGATCCTATTAATATAAGAAAAGGCACAAGACAAGGTTGTCCTCTTTCTCCCTTGATATTTGTATTGACTTTGGAAGTGTTGAATAGAAATATCAGAGAAGATAAAACTATAAAAGGAATGAAAATTAAAAAGGAAGAATTTAAACTACAAGCCTTTGCAGATGACCTAGTCTTTATCTTGAAGACCCTATAGAAACAGCCTTGAAACTGTTGGAAAAGATAGAGGTCTATGGGGAGGTGGCTGGTTTGAAAATAAATAGAGATAAAACAAAGATTTTGTCAAAGAATATGTTGCTGAAACAAAGGGAAGAGTTGTCAGAACTGTTAAAAATTCAAGTTACAAACAAGGTTAAGTATCTGGGGATATATTTGACATCAAGATGTAGTACATTGAAGGAGAATAATTATATTAAACTTAAACAACAGATAGCTCAAGACTTGAAAAAATGGGAGAACTTACAATTGTCATTAATAGGAAGGATTTCAACAATTAAGATGAACATTTTACCCAGAGTCTTATTTTTGTTTCAAACAATACCAATTAGGCTTGGAAAAGAATATTTTGAGGATTTAAATAAAATTGTTTTGAAGTATATATGGCAAGGTAAGAAAGCAAGAATAAAGTTAAAGCTTTTACAGGATGCTAGATTTAGAGGAGGGTTTGGACTGCCTAATTGGGAGTTGTACTACCAAGCTGCAAACTTGACGTGGGTTAAAGAATGGATAAACATTAAGGAAAACCAGATTGTTGACATTAGAAGGTCATGATTTGTTGTTGGGCTGGCATGCTTTTTTATGGTACAAGGGAACTAAAACACAGGGTATTTTAGAAGGCATTATATACGGAGTCTCTGTGGTTGAATTGGGAGAAGATAAAAACAGTGTTATTTGAAAATTCCAGTTTGGTTATCGACGATAGAAGCGTTTTCTTATCCTATAATCTATAAAAAGGAACAAACAGTTAACTATGGGGAATTATTAGATGAAAAGGGTGAACTTAAATCGATGCAAAAATTGGAAGAACAAGGTATACGGATGAATTGGTTTTCATATTTGCAAATATATTCAAAGTACCATGAGGATTCCAAAGCAGAGGGATTTTAATGATAAGCAAACTGACTTGGATAAGATTTTGATGGGTACTGATGAAAAGGTGATTAAAAAATTGTATGGTTATTTATTGCAAATTGCTTGAGGAAGAACAAGTTAAAGAAACTATGATTGCGTGGGGGAGGAATTTTGGATATGGGATTGATTTAGAGAAATGGCAGAAATTATGGTCGCAAAATTATAAAATGACAATGTCTACAGCCTATAAAGAAAACCTGTATAAGATGTTTTACAGGTGGCATTTTCCCGACAAGGATAGCAAGAATGTTTAAGAACAAATCCGAAAAATGCTGGAAATGTCATCAGAAACCTGGTTCATACTATCACATGTGGTGGACTTGTGAGGATGCTAGAAAATATTGGACTAAAATCCACATGTGGCTGGAAAAATGACAAAGAAGCATATAGACTTGAAACCGGAGTTTTTTCTATTGGGAATACTACCAGATACTTATAGTAAAGAGTTGAAATATTTGATTGTAAATGTATTGACTGCTGCTAGGATTGTATTTGCAAAAAAATTGGAAAAATGAGAAAATTCCATTGCAAGAAGAAGTTGTAAAGAAAATTTTGGAATGTGCTGAGATGAGTAGATTGACTTTTGAAATTAGAGAGCAAGAAGATAAACAATTTTATTTAGTTTGGGATCTTTTCTATCAATGGTTGAATGATGAAATATTAAAATATAAAAGTTAGATAATAAGGAATAATAATGACTTTATTTTCCCTTTCCTTTTATTGGTTTTTGATACTATATTTATATAATAGCTTTCTTTGTTTCTTTCTTTTTCATATTTGGGATAGAATTGGTATGATTATAAGATTTGTTTTAGAATAAAATATTTAAAATATAGTTATCTCATAAAGGCATGACCGAATAAAAGTTTAGTCAAATTTTTTCTTTTTTTTCTTTAATAGAGATACTAGGATTTATAAATTTGTATTGATAAGAGTATTATATAAAGTAACTGTAATTGTGACTATGAGGTGAATGCACAAAACCGATGGACCAACCGACTTACGGTGTGTACAAAAATATGGGGGAGCTGATACTTTTATGCTTTGTTGTTGTGTTTTTTATGTTAAAAAAATAATAAAAATTTATATATAAAAAAAAAAAAAAAATACCACAAACTGAAATGGAAATTCAAATTTCGTTTCATTCCAGGATCCTTTTTTCAAAACTGCTGAGTTTTATAACACTGCCATCAAATTTGAAAGATTGATCCAATCTGCTCATTACATTCTCAGCAATTTTGACTTCTCTATTTTGAACGTAGCTAGAGGAGTAAACCAACCAGAAAACATTCCTATTTTTTTTTCACTACCGCATCCAGGATAAACTTACGTTATTTTTCCATTGAAATCATCACTGATACACAACTGTTACTGCATTTACATTCTGCATTCATTTAATCACACAAACTTCAAATCAGTTTCTGAGTCAAAACTTCACTGGTCATTTATAAATAATGCCCAGCAGATGTTCCAAGTTACGTGTTCTAAGATTTCTCAAATCCAGCCAAATCTGTTTCTCTCGGTTGCTGCAGTTGTTTTTAATACAATGCAGCTTATCTGAAAATACTGAAGCCAGATGGTGAACGAGACCAGTGTGAAGTAAGAGCCTCAAAAGATTTTACATTTGTCTGATGAATAACCAAATCCTGCAATCTACACAAATCGTTATTTCTCCACTGAGTGGAGTTCTTATCCTCTCTCCTCTTCGTAAAAAAGTAAATAAATAAAAAATAGCAAAGCAAGAGGAGATAAATCTGGACTTATTTTTCTCCTCTATTTATTCCAGACATTTCTTAGTATTGAATTATATCTTATAAATTGTCTAGCTCTGTTGATATCAGTCAGGGATATTTATCAGCATAAAGGAAGTCTTCATTCCATAGAGATCACCAAGTCCCAAGGATGAACAGTCCATTCGGTCATCCAAGTTAAGCAACTAGTATAGTGATACTGTTTAAATTTTGGGGCTGCCAGCTGGCCCCCCTTTTTCAAACTTATAAAATCTTGAATTTAATCCTTGGTCTTTTACTGGGCCGTATGTAGCTCATTACCTATTTACCCAGAAATATCTTGTTTTCACTTCGTTTGAGAATCATTTGGAAAAGAAACTTGTCTTGGTAAAATATTCATTTTAACAGCTGAAGAATTAAAATATTTTAATAAAAATATTTAAAACATTTTTAAAGTAAATTCCTATTTTTGCAACAATGTTAAACCCTGTTATTAGATTCAGGCATTGCTTTTCTCCCTCTCTTAAATTCTAAAGGCCTTGGCCCAGTTAATTAATAAAGAGGAAAATGAAATCGAAATTCTCTACTTGTAGATGATCTTCCAGACATTGGAATGATTGATACCCGATTGCTGGGTGATCTTTTAAAATCTTTTTCCAGACTCACAGGCACCTACAACCTTCTTTCTGAAGGCTGGCATCGCTTGACCTCATCCCCCAGAGTCATTCGCACTCCATTGCAATTGGCAAGATTGAGGTTGGTTAAATGAATGTGGGACAGCAACCTCTGAAGAATTGTCAGCCAAAAAGGGGATGGAGCGATATAGGGCAGTAATTAGCATACCTTAAGGATCCAGTGCAGTTTTTTTCAAGGGTGGATGAAGAAAGGTTTGGATAAATGTTCCCGGAGAACTGCCAGGCGTTAAGCAACAGTCCATGAAGTGGGTCGGATAAGGCAGGTAAAGAGGAAGAAGGGAAAAATAAAGGGCCCAGAAGAGCAGGCAGGGGAAGGAAAGGCTAAGATCACCATGGCAACGGAGTCCTAGGAGGATCTGGGAAAAAGCAAAAGGTGAAGGTGGCTGTCAAGAATGTTCCTGATTTTGGCATGGAAACGGGATCCTCCTGGGCTGCAGGTGAGGAAGTTTCCCTGGGAAACCAGCCTGAGAAGAGAGAGCAGCGACTCTCCAATCCTGGGGAGCTGAAGTCCATTAGCTCCACGGAAGGTGACCGGAGGACTGAAAAACCAAAGCCCACCGCTCAGGCCCCTTGCTTCCTCACTGCAAAAATGTTGGGTTTCAAGGCGTCCCTTTTCAGCAGTCACTTGCCTACACGATACAGTCATAACTGGTTATCGTCAAGGCTCAGAAAGAGAGAGGCAATGTATTATTCATTCCCCTAAAGATTATTACAGGAAATTGCAGAAAACAATGTGAAGTGTGTTGCTCTGTGAGGCAACGCAAGAGTTCATTTCCAGAACTGGGTAATATTGTTCATGGGACTGCACAAAGCATACAAAAGACTTCTCCAGGAGTTCTCCCGTAATTCTTCCTAGGGGAAGATACCACAAAATGCAAGAGAGGAGGAGGAGGAGGAGGAAAGGCAGGCAGGTGTGTCAGCCAGAAGGATGGCAATTCGGGAGCAGATTTAAGATGCAGATTGGCAGTTGAATGAGTAGCTGCAGGTAAATTAGCAATTTCCTAATCTTGTCCGGCTAGGAGGCAAAGCCCAGGGGATAGAGAAACACAAAAGGCCCAGGGGTCCCTCAAGTCTGCCCTTTGAGCTCGTTTTTCTTCTTTCTAATTCGTTTATTTCTTTTTAACTATTTTTTTTATTATTTTTTAGATTTTTGTCATTTTATACAAGTAACAATAATAGCACTGCTGAAAGAGGGGAAAAAATTAGAAGTGTAACTGGAGGACAATTTAAAAAATGAAATCATAGACGGAACAGCAATGCAATTTCCAAATGAACTGTCCCTGCTAAGTTCAATTAGGAATCAAATAATAAGGGAAAAGACCACATGGGAACAAACATTAGTACCGATGAAAAGGAAGGACCCAGTGTGTGTTCTACCAATTTTGTTTATGATTATGTCTGCTGTTACAGCAAAACAGTTCCATTCTTTATTAAATATAATGGTAAAAGGATTAAGGTACGTATCATGTAAATATTTAAGGAAGGCTAAGTTGGGTATATTAAATAACATAAGTGGATATAAATTTAATTTAAAGGGCTTAGAGATCTATATAAAGATAATAGCAGTATCTATCACATTAATTAGAAATAAAGCAAGGAGAAGAAAACATGAGCTCTGAGGCAGAAAAGAGAAAGGAGCGGTATAAGGTTGACATACCGTGACTTCTTCACTGATAGTTTTGCGTTGTAAATGGTTTCCCTTGCTTCTGACTGGGACTTTTTGGCTAACTATTATAGCTTTTCTGGAGGATTCACATCAAGTATTAACCAGGTACAACCCTTCTTAGCCTTCCAGGTGCCATCAAATTGGGTACAAGACTATGAACTTAGTATGGTACGCAAGACATATCACAGATCCTGTTAATTCACTTTACAACTCTGGCCTTAAAAGGAAGGTTTTACAATTATATCCTTATCAGAAGATATAGAGCTTGTCAGAGTTCCAGTCAACTAAGGTGTGACTCTTATGAATTGCTGGTTTAAGAGGCAAGGTAGACTCAGCTGGCTTCTTTTTATTGTTCAGACATTCGGAGTGGTGGTGGGGAGATTGGTTGTTACTTATCTTTTTCCAGTTGTTTTGAACTTTTCTACAAGGCTTCAAGAAGCATCTTTCTCACTACTCTGTTCTTACTCTTGACAGGTATGTTAATATTCCTGCTCCCTCACTTTGGATACTTAATAAAAATTATTAAAAACTCACAAAGCTTTAAAAACTAAAACATCAAACACTAACAACTGCAACATGAGATTGACAGGAATGGATCAAAGGACAAGTCCCTTGACCTGAATCCTAACTATAACACAATAACAGAGTTGGAAGGGCCTTCGTGGTCTTCTAGTCCAATCCCCTGCTAAAACAGGGTTGCCTATTCCATTCTGGACAAATGGCCGTCCAATCTCCTCTTGAAAGCCCCCAGTGATGGAGCAACCACAACTTCTGGTGGCAAGCAGTTCCACTGGTTTATTGTTCTGTCAGAAGATTTCTCCTTCGTTCTAGGTTGGTTCTCTCCTTAGTTAGTTTCCACCCATTGCGCCTTCTTGTCCTGCCTTCTGGTGCCTTGGAGAACAGCTTGACCGCTTCCACGCTGTGGCAGCCCCTCAAATATTGGAACAGTGCTCTTATGTCTCCTCTGGTCCTTTTCACTAGGCTACGGGAAAGGGAGCGGTTCTCCTCACACATGTGTGCTAGGCGTTTCCGGCTTTACGGGGTGGTGCTCATCTCTGTTACAAAGCCGAAGAGCCAGCACTGTCCAAAGACGTCTCCAAGGTCATGTTGCCGACATGACTAAACGCCGAAGGCGCACGGAACGCTGTTACCTTCCCGCCAAAGGGGTCCCTATTTTTCTACTTGCATTTATGCATGCTTTCAAACCGCTAGGTTGGCAGAAGATGGGACAAGGAATGGGAGCTCACTCTGTCACGCAGTGCTAGGAATTCGAACCACCAAACTGCCACCCTTTCTGGTTGACGAGCTCAGTGTCTGCCACCACTTATCTGTTTTCACTAGACTAGACTTACCCAATTCCAGCAACTGTTCTTTTAGTTCTTTTAGCCTCAAGCCTCTTTGTTGCTCTTCTCTGCACTCTTTCCAGAATCTTAACATCTTTTTTTATATTGTGGCAACCAAAGATTATGATCCTAATAGTCTAGAAAAGCATACAGAGCTTAGATAAGGACCTGCCTCTCCTATGTCACCTTCTTTCTTTCTCTGCCTTCAGCCTTTTGAATCGTTAAGTTGCCATTCTAAATCCACAGACGTGTGATATGTCAGAACCCAAGTGTAGGCTCAGACGGATAATTATATTCATATATTGGATTTTACCATTTTTTATGCCATGGCTCTTTATACTTTTCATTATCTAATTTGGCAAAGTCCAGCAACCATTGCTAATAATTGCTAGGTGCTTATTATTTTTCAAATTTCTGATTAAATCTTCTAATTTTGAAGAGAGTTCTTTAATAGTTATGATTGTCAGCCTATAACCAGATGTCAGAAGGTGTTTTAATGAAGCCTATGGCTACCATATATGTTTCGGCAAATAATACTTGTATAGCAATTCAAAATACATCTTCCAATCATAATAATTGATCTAAATATTTACAGACCCCTCACATCCCGGACACAAACTGTTTCAACTCAAAATGACGCTACAGAGCACTGCACACCAGAACAACTAGACACAAGGAGAGATTTTCCCCCCATGCCATCACTCTGCTAAACAAATAATTCCCTCAACACTGTCCCACTATTGACAAAGCCTGCACTACTATTACTATTAATCTTCTCATCACTCCTTATCACCCCTTCCCTCCCACTTGTGACTGCATGACTGTAACTTTGTTGCTTGTATCCTTACGATTTATATTGACCGTTTCCTAGTATGATTCGATTGCGTCTTGTACCCTATAACTATCATTAAGTATTGCACCTGATGATTCTTGACTCTTGACGAATGTATCTTTTCTTTTATGTACACCGAGAACATCTGCACCAAGACAAATTCCTTGTGTGTCCAATCACGCTTGGCCAATAATAAAAGAATTCTAATTCTAAGTATGCTAGGACAATTCTTGAATGGAAGCCAGGAAACACTTGTGGAGAACTACGGTAGCAAGAAGCTTTTTAGAAGACAAAAGGAAGTCAAAATGAAGTAATAGGAAGAGTAGGAATAAAAAAGAAGGAATAACACGAAGGCAGAGGATGTCAAGTAGAACTCTCCAACTCTGGAGCTTCAGGACAGATTCCATCCCTCCTTAGATGGTATTTCTGGATCTTGAAGAAAGCGCAGAGGGAGAAGGCTCTAGAAGCTTGGACCTGAAGAGCAGCAGGCAGATGGTGGACATCTGAGACTCCCTACTAACTGAGTCCTCAGCAACCATCAGTTCGACAGAGAGCATACGAAGAGAGACAGGCTCCCTTCCTGGGCACACAACTGGGATTCTAAAAGCCCACCAACAAACGTCCCCTTCTGCTGATCCCCATGGGAATGGATGGCACAGTTCCAGGGACTAGGAAGCCCTGTGTAGGATCGTGAAGGAGTTGCAGGCAGAGGAGATGTTTTCTTCCCTCCTTTATCTCGACGCACATGTGGCCCAGAACAGACGGAAATGAGTGCTGGAAGTTAACAACTGGCCCTGCAGATGGGACTCCTAGTCCGTGGGAACCGTTTGGTTTCTTCGGGAGCAGGAGGCCTTTCTGAGATAAAGGACTCCCGACAAGAGATGGGTTGCACGATCTCCCAAGAACGAGGAAGGATGTGCTTGGAAATGCCTTGCAGACCTGATCCAGGGAGTGGAGTAAAGGAAGGGGAAAGCAGCGCAATGCCGAATATTGGGAATAGGGTTGGCTAAGAAGTGGAAGGCTGCAGAGACATGCAAAGGAAAGGCAGGTCAATTGTGGCAAGCCAAGGACTGCAGGGTCTTTATGCAGATTATGGGGAACAGTTCTCCGTGTTGTCTTAATGCAAAGAGATAATTACAATTCAGGAGGGGCTCCGGAACATGCTGAATGGGTTGCAAGCATATACAGGTAGTCCTCGGCTTACATATTCAAAGTGGTCATATTC
The DNA here is from genome assembly GCF_049901715.1 of Pseudonaja textilis. Classification (NCBI taxonomy): domain Eukaryota; kingdom Metazoa; phylum Chordata; class Lepidosauria; order Squamata; family Elapidae; genus Pseudonaja; species Pseudonaja textilis. The sequence goes on from NC_142004.1 coordinate 11,614,209, forward strand.
AAAGTTACAACAGCACTGAAAAAAGTGACTTATGACCATTGCAGCAATCCCACGATCATGTGAGTCACATTTGGATGCTTGAAAACTGACTCACATGTATGACGGTTGCAGCATCCTGGAGTCACATGACACACACACACACACTCACACACACACACACAACCTTCTGACAAGCAAAGTCAGTGGGGAAACCGGATTTGTTTAACAACTAGGTTACTGATTTAAGAACTGCAGTAATGCACTTAACAAACGTGGCAAGAAAAGTCATGAAAGGGGCAAAACTCACTTAACAAATTTCCTACTTAGCAACATAAATGTTGGGCTCAATTGTGGTCGTAAGTTGAGGACAACCTGTAATTTATTCCCAAGGAAGAAACCAAAGGCGTGAGGCAAAGTGGATGCCCCAAAGGTGCTTTTTCACGAGGCAACTGGACGGCCTTGTTTTTTATTTTGAAGACGTTTCGCTTCTCATCCAAGAAGCTTCTTCATCTCCAACAGGATAGTGGGGAATGGAAGGATTTATACTCCCTGCAGACAGGTGGTAATACATCCACACCTTGCAGCCTCCAGGAACCAGGAACACCACTCAGGTGACCCTCATGACAGATAAACCTCCAGGTGGCCTTAACTTGCTAAAAGGATGCAAATAACCAGCTGTCTGCAAGGAATATAAATCCTTCCATTGCCCACCACCCAGTCAGAGCTAAAGAAGCTTCTTGGATGCGAAGCAAAACTTCTTCAAAAGAAAAAAAAAAACAGAAAGTCCAGTTCCCTCCTGAAAAAGCACCTTCGGGGCAACCATGACCCGGAGGACGGAGAACCTCTACAGATCTTGAGGCAAAGTGGACTTAGCCCTGAAACACAGGCATGTCTGAGTCCTGGAGTTTCCACGGTCAAGAGTACTCTATCTCAGGAGGAACATAAAAGCGAGCCAGAAGCCCAGCCCAGTGGAGAGGAACCCTGGTGGCTCAGGATTGAGTGGGCTTAATTGGGTTTTATTGGTGTACTAAGGCTGGACCATTAAATGACCTGCCCAAGAGGTCCATGTGGATTATCTTCCTTGTAACTGACACCCGTTTGCTTCTTGTAGTAGAACAACCCACAACCATCCTGCTCCGTTTTTTTACATGGCAATCCTTCAGTTCCTTGTAGATATAAAAGGTTTATGATTCTCCCAGCCTGACATACCCAAGTTTTAGTCCAAGTCCCTTGTCATCTTGCTGTTTAAGAGACCGTCCAGTCTGTCAACATCCTTCCTAAAATGCAGGGCCCAGAATTCACACCATACTCTACGTGTGGTCTAGCTGTGCAGAATTAAAAAGGAGCAGCCATTTATCTTGAGCCTGACACCATCCTCCTTTAGAGCCAGCTTAGAACCTGCTATTCTGCCCGCTGTCCCAGCTTCTCAAGTTTCTCCAAAATCCCGATTCTATCGCTTTCAGTTTTTCCATCTTTCTGCAAATACAACTTTTTGGGGGGGACCCGTGATGTTTACACTCATTTTCTACTTCCTGTATATGTGCCTGTATGTAATCCTTTGAAAGGTCTACATATTCCTCAGACATCTGATTAGACATTCGCTCATTGGATCAAGGTTAAAAAGAAACACTGTACAGAAATCCCAATCTGGCTATCTACTATGGAAGCGATGATCCACCCAAATAATTTAGACCTGAATGAAATGTTAAAATATAAAGACTTATTGGATACACATGGAAATTTAAAAACAATACAGGAACTCCAAGAACAAGGGCTATGAGTAGACTTGTGGGCTTATCTCCAAATACAAAGTCGATATAAAAAGGAGCATGGAATATACTCGAAACCTCAACAACTAGACAAAATTTTATTAGGCCCAGATAAAAAAAATATTACCAAAATTTACAAGTATCTCCTAGAAGTAGATTTAGAAGTAGTGAAAGGATGCATGACTGCATGGGGCCAAAATACTGGTCATAACATAAAGTTATCAGACTGGGAGACTGTATGGAATAGAAATCACAAATTAACAAAATCAGGAACATACAAAGAAAATGCATATAAAATGTTCTATAGGTTGCACTTACCCCCTTCGAGATTAGCTAAAATGTACCCTAAAATGAGTCCTATATATTGGAAATGTAAAAAAAAAAAGAGGGAACATGTTATCATATGTGGTGGTCCTGCCTAGAGGCTCAAAAATACTGGCTCAAAATCCAAAATTGGCTATAGGAAATCACTAATGAACAATTAGACCTAGAACCAGAACTCTTCCTATTGGGATCTTCAAAAAAAACACGTAAAAAGCACAAAATACTTATTATTACACATGCTGAGTGCTGCCAGGATTGCCTTTGCTCAATGTTGGAAACAGCCATATATACCTGTAGAGGAACTGGTTATACAAAAAGTTATGAATTGTGCTGAAATGGATAAACTAACACTGAATTTAAAAGATAAGGAAGCTTCAATATTTTATAAGGTATGGGAACAATGGTATAGCTGGATAGATCGGAGACAGATTAAGGATAGGTAATTGTTAAATCTAGAATATAGATAAAATAAGAATATAATTATGCACAAATTAATATCTGTAAATATTGCACAAATGATTGTTATATGATAAGCACCACAAATAGCTGTTATTGAGTGATATATTTTTTTTGTTTTTAATGTAATAAAAATTCAATAAAGTTTATTAAAAAAAATAAAGGTCTACATATTGGTACATATTGGTAGGCACGATGAGAGGCAAGATAGGTGAGACCATACAAAGTGACACTAATTTCTATTTATGTGTGTGAAAAAGATCTCTGTGGGTTGGTGGATAACAAGCTGAACATGTACTAAAAGTGTGATGTAACTGCAGAAGAAGAAAAAGCAAATTTATTTAACAGGCTGCAGAGACTGAAGTGCAGCTTTACCATCAAGTCAAGTAACGTTCTGCACACCGAATGTTGCTTTCAGTAACATTGCATTGTAGGAAGGACACTGACAAACTGCAGCAGGTCCAGGTAGGATCTGAGGCTGGGAAAGAAAACCACTACAAATTACACTAAAGGTGATATCACCTTGGCAAGATTTGTTTTGTTTGTTTGTATCATTTCTACTCTGTTTTTCCACATCCCACGGGCATATAACTGAACGGAACCCCACTCTCCACCCATCTACCCATCAAGGAAATTGTGCCCAGCCAGGGCATTTTAAAAATTAGCAGTCCATTGGCTCTTTTCTAATTTTCTAAAACAGAAGCTGGCAAGGAGAATAGAAGATAAATTATTTCAGCATTCTGGCATGTTTGCTTTTGATCTTTTAATATTTAATTTATCGAGATGCCCTATAATATGCAGAGTTGCGTTGCTCCCTTCCATGTCTTTTCTTCTAGCTGGGAATATAGAATATCACAGAATATCATCAGAGTTGGAAGGGACCCTGGAGGTCTTCTAGTCCAACCCCCTGTTCCAGCAGGAGAGCTTATACCATTCCAGTCTCTTCTTAAAAGCCTCCAGTGATGGAGCGCCCATCTGGATCTTAAGCCTCTCTTCCGGGGTGTTGGCTATTTCTGCCAGCTTGGTGTTGTTTGCAAATTTGATGAGTTCCCCTTCTATCCCCTCATCTAAATAGTTTATGAAGATATTGACGAGTACTGGGCCTATGAGAGGTACCATAGTTCCATTAAGGAGTAGACATTGAATGCGGTTTGTTAACCAGTTACAAATCCATCTAATGGCGATACTGTCTATCCCACATTTTTCAAGCTTACCAAGAAGTAGGTTGTGGTTTACGTTGTCAAATGGCTTAATATAATAGTGGGGGGGAATCAAACTATTTTCTAGCTAGCTGCGGCTGAAAATATATTTTTAATTTGTGAGGAGCGGCAAAGGGCATGTGAACGCTTAAGGGAGTGGTACAAAGCCAAGCAGCATCTCAAGGGAAGAACTGCACACTAATTTGTTTGTACCTCAGTATAAATTATAATGATCATGTCCTACACTGTGTTTGCAGCTGTAATGAGTGACACAAATATTTCCCCCAGGTGCACAGCTATGCCTTCACCTTCTTAGTGGATGTACAACTGGGAGTGCAGCCCTCCAGATGTGCCTTAGCAGCTGGTGAACCCGGAGGACTCTGTTTCCTAACCGTTGACCAAAACCTCAATGCAGTCTGGCCAATTTCTCTTTCGCTCGCGGAATGTGAAAAGCATTAGTGGGAGCGCTGTCTGATTCACAAAACATTTCTGCTAGATTGTCTATAAAAGCTCTTAGATCCCAAATATTCAAGTTTGGGCACTTAGCCTAAAGAAGGTGCAGCTGTAATTTCCTCTGGCTCTAAAAAAGAGCAGAGATGCTTTGCCGAACTGAAGATCAAGTGACATGAGCCGATTACTTTAGATGAGAATCTGGGGCTCCTCTAGTCAACCCTGGCTGCCCTCTTGTGACTGGGACTAAGGACTAAACTTTGGAAAGAAGGGCAAAAACTTCCAGTAAAGTGTCTGTGTGTGTGTGTGTGTGTGTGTGTGTGTGTCCCTGTCCCCAAAGGTGCTTTTTCAAGAGGCTTTGTTTTCCCGTGAAGACGTTTACGTCTCATCCAAGAAGCTTTTTGGGGTCCCGACTGAATGGTGGAGAATGGAAGGATTTATATTCCTTGCAGTAAGCTGGTCCTTAGCGCTCTGAGTCCTTGAGGCCACTTGGAAGCTTATCTGGGCCCTCAGGGTCACCTAAACAGCGCAAATAGTGACTGCAAGGAATACAAATCCTTCCAATTCTCCACCCTTCAATCAGAATGGAAGAAGCTTCTTGGAAGAGAAGGAAAACATCTTCAAGGAGAAAAAGGAAGCCCAGTTGCCTTTGAAAAAGCACCTTTGGGTCAACCATGACCTGGAGGGCTGAGAACCTCCACAGTTATTTGGGGGGGAGGGGTTGGCTCATAAAAGGAGGACTCTTTGGGCAGAACCCAATGGAGCAAAGTGGCTACAGGCAGAGAGCCAGAAGCACCTGCCTCCAGGCCGGCTTCTGGCTGCTACAGATGCGGCTCCTTCTTCGAGATGACGCCTGCCAAAGGAAGCCTCTTCTTGTCCAAAGCAAAACCTTTGAGGCATTACAAAAAACGCATCAAGAGGTCTTTTCTTTTTCTTCGTATTTCTTTCAGTGCCGGGCTTGCTAAAACTTCAGTAAGGCGGAAGCTCTTTTTAAAGGTTAGAAAGTTCTGAAGGACAAGCTAGCCCCGGTGCGGGTGAGACGGCACAAATAAGCCCGAAAGGAAGGACTTGGCAAAGCCACCCTAAGCACTCCTCATTCAGCGCAGTTGTAACTTCAAACAGTTGTTGATCAAGTGGATGTTAAACGAGGACTACCCGTGATTTCACAGCCACGGGAACAATTAAAACCACTCTCCGTTGCGAGCATGAGCTTTGATGGCCTCTCCATGTACAAGTGCAATTGGGACCAGAATTTCCACGGCTAAGCAAGACAGTTTTAGTAGTGAGTCACATCCAGTTTTATGACCTTTTCTGCCACGGTTCTCTTAATCGTGTGGTCGTTAAGCAAATCCAGCTTCTCCAGTTGACTTTGCTTGTTGGAAGCCAGCTGTGAAGGTTGCAGGTGGGGATCACAGGACCCCAGGACAGTGAAACTGCCCTCAATACATCTCTGTTGCCAAGCAACCCAGATTTCGATCGCATAAACCATAGAGATGCTGCGGTGGTTGTAAACCGGAGAACCAGTTGAAAGGCGCTTTTCTCAGGATCCTTGAAATGTCAAAAGGTCACTGAATGAATGGTTGTATGTTGAGGACCACCTGCACCTCGGGCATTTGGACAGCAACCTTCATCTCAGTGGAGCAGAGACTTAATCTTGTTTCTCCAGGCCACCTGGGTCTTTCCGCACTCGCTCTCCCTGTGAATGTGCCCAGGTGGTCATCCCAGGTGGATGCTGAGACAACTGGAACACCTGATTAGGGTTTCTGCACTGAGCATAGATTTATGGAATTCTTTATTGGCCAAGTGTGATTGGACACACAAGGAATTTGTCTTGATGTAAATACTCTCCGTATACATGAAAGAAAAGATACATTCGTCAGGAGTTGAGAATCATAAGGCACAACACTTAATAATAGTCATCAGGTACAAGAAGCAATCAAATCATACCAGGAAACAGTCAATATAAATCGTAAGTATACAAGCGACAAAGTTACAGTCATACAGTCACAAGTGGGAGGGGATGGGTGATAAGGAGTGATGAGAAGATTAATAGTAATAGCAGTGCAGACTTTGTCAATAGTTGGACAGTGTTGAGGGAATTAGTTGTTTAGCAGAGTGATGGCGTTTGGCGAAAAAACTGCCCTTGTGTCTAGTTGTTCTGGTGTGCAAGGCTCTATAGTGTCATTTTGAGGGTTGGAGTTGAAACAGTTTCTGTCCAGGATGTGAGAGGTCTGTAAATATTTTCACAGCCCTCTTTTTGACTCGTGCAGTATACAGATCCTCGACGGAAGGCAGGTTGGTAGTGATTGTTTTTTTCTGCAGTCCTAATTATCCTCTGGAGTCTGTGTCTGTCCTGTTGGGTTGCAGAACCAAACCAGACAGTTATAGAGGTGCAGATGACAGACTGAATCCTTCCTCTGTAGAACTGGATCAGCAGCTCCTTGGGCAGTTTGAGCAGTTTGGCACAGAAAGAACATTGTTTGATATGCTTTGTTGATGACGTTTTTGATGTTAGGTGTCCATTTTAGGTCATGTGATAGAGTAGAACCTAGAAATTTGAAGGTCTCTACTGTTGATACGGTGTTGTCTCGTATTGTAAGAGGTGGTAGTATGGGAGGGTTTCTTCTAAAGTCTACCACCATTTCTATGGTTTTGAGTGAGTTCAGTTCCAGATTGTTCCGGTTACACCACGAGGCAAGTTGTATAACCTCCTGTCTGTATGTGGATTCATCATTGTCACGAATGAGACCAATCACTGTTGTGTCATCAGCAAACTTCAGTATTTTAACAGATGGATAGCAGGTGACAGCTTTCCACTTTGTGATTCCACATAATGTCCAAATGTCCCAAAAGTGCTTTTTCAGAGGCAACTGGACTTTCTTGTTTCCGTTTCTGTTTTTTAAAAACCAGAAAGTCCACTTGCCTCCTGAAAAAGCACCTTTGGGACAACCATGACTTGGATGACTGAGGATCTCTACACAGACTATACGCATGATGGCAAATCTATGCCATGCATGCTGGAAGTGGCATGCAGAGCCATCTCTCCTGGCACACCAGCTGTCGCCCGTTGCTCTTCTGGGTTCCAGCGAATGCATGTGCACCAGCCAGCTGGTCTCCCTGTGCAGGGGAGCGCTGAAAGGCTGGTCTTCGCACATGGGAACACCGGAAACCAGAAAAGCAGCTCCCCAGCATGCATGCGCCAGCTGGCCTTAGTGCACACATACGTGTTAGCAACTGGAAGACCAGGTGGCCAGTGCGCATACATGCGCTGGGAAGCTAAGTTTCTGGTGGTCCCGCGTGCACGTGTTGGGGAGCGGCTCTTCCGGTTTCCAGCGCGCTCCCGTTTCGGCACTCGGTGCCAAAAAGATTAGCCACAACTGGACTATCCTCTCCAAATATTTTCAGTTAGCTACATTTTCTTTGGGGTCCTTGGTGCTCTCTGAGCTGGGTGGTTTTCCTACAGACATTTCATGAGCCAGGTAGATAACACCCTCAGAGTTAAACGGGAGTGGATTTGCCCTGATCATGTGACCTGACTGGGTCATGAAACGTCTTCAAGAAAAACAACCAAGGTCAGAGAGTGCCAAGGAGCCAACAGTTCAACTGTGAGCTACAAATATTATCTTCTATTGATGCATTTTCTTTCTACATTCTTGATCATTTTCAAGATTGTTTCTCACAGATCTCTAGAGTAGCTTTATTATTTGCAAGAACACTGGCTCTACAATGTTGACTGCAACAAGCACTCTCTGAACTACACTAGGACTCAAGAATAAAACTCTCCTCTCCCATCATTTGGCAAAGAGCTCTGGGAATTAAGTAGCTCTTGTGCCCATCTCAGGCTGCCTGCAATCCCCCACAATTGCATCTCAATTGTGGAGATCTGCCTCTTTGCTGAAATGCATCCTACCAAAACAGCGCAATGTGAGGAAACGGGCGAACTTCTTCTCAGTTTCTATGGACACAAAGCTGAATGGTGGTCAGAAGGGATTCCAAGAAACCCTGAGCTCTTTCTTCAATTCCTATTTCAGAGTCAGTAAATATTCATTGGGAGGAACAGAAAAAAGAAGGTGCAAAGTAGAGGGAGCAGGCTTGGATGGATGGGTGCAAGGTGGCCTCCACGCCTGCATTCTAGGGATCCCTATAAAGGCAACGTGGCTGAGCCAAATGGAATTGGGGCTGTGCTGAACAGTTCCCAGAAAATTATCATTTAAAGAAATGTAAACGATTATCTTTCTCAAAGTCCATAATCAATGAAGGGCTCCTACCATCGTAAGCCCCCTGAGTCACCCTGTGGCAAAACGGGTGGCAAATGAATTTAATACATAACAACAACAATAATAATACACTGATTGTGTAGAGTTGCAATGACCACCAGATGACCAAACAATGGCTTTGTCCTTGACTGGGACTCCTCAAGGCTTATTCTATGGGATTCAAAGCATTTACCAGGAGTTGAATTCATGGACCTCCCTCTTTGGACAACTATTGGCAGAGTTCAGTGGTTGCAGAAAGGGTTACCCAGAAGGTCCATCACAACAGATGGATACCAGCGTGCAGGTCAGATACGTGTTGTTGCCATAGATAAATTCTATAGCAAGGCAAGATTTTGGAAGACCAAAGAAAATGGTCAATAAAGATCAAGTTTGAGAGAGTAAAAGCAACACTCTCAAAACACTTTTATATAGTCGGAGATTTCCGTAATTATGTTTGCTCAAATTCCAAGCTGACTTGTAAAATTATTTTCTCACCTGCCCCTCCCAAAACTGTCTCTCCTCTCCTTTGACAGGAGACACCCACATATATATGCACCAAAAGAGAGGCTGTGGATATTCAGACTCGGCAAACACAAACAGTTCATGAATGAAAGGGTTCTTGAAAACTCACTTGCTCTGATAGGCTTCATTTCTGGTAAAGTGAAGTAAAAAATCAGATATGAGACCCTTGAGGTTGTTTCTCCATTCTAGCGGTACGAAGGAAAAGGCCGATCGATTACAAGCACCGGGAGATTGCAGTTGCCTCTTCTGTAATAAGGCCCATAGAGTTTTTGGCTTTCTCTGCCAGGTGAGACCACCCGCCACGCCTAGACTTCTTAGTTGGCACCTGCAGAACAGAACCTCTTCACCCCTGGAGACCCTCTGCTGCACCCCTTTCATAGGGAGAGCTTCCCTGGGCAGAAGACGCTTCCCCATCCATCAAATCCCCTTGACATCCGGGCAGCCCTCCTCCCCAAGGCTTCAGCCCTTCCCCTGCTGCCCTTGGCTTGCCTTTAGCGGCATCTTAATGACTAAATTCCCAGGGAAACCTTCCCCCCCCCGCCCCCCATTGATAGGCAGTTACTTTATCTTTCATCTAAGTAAGTCATTGAGAAGGCGAAGCTCTTCTATAAAGGCAGCAGGAGGGAAGCCCAGGATGGGCTCTAGCAACCATTCAGCCCCGACTGGCAGTTCAGCAACAGAGCAAACTCTCTCAGAGGCCCCGCAATGAGGCCGTCAAGAAGGAAGAAGAAAAAGGCTCAGGCCCACTTACGGTTTGGTTATCTTCATACAGCTTCAAGTCATATCCACTCAGCTCCACACAGAAAATTATTGCTGTAACCCCCTCAAAACAATGGATCCACTTTTTGCGCTCGGATCTCTGCCCACCCACGTCCACCATTTTGAAAGTCAGCTCTTTGAACGTAAACTTGTTCTCCACAATCCCCGTGGTCATGTCCCGGGAGCGCAGAATGTCCTCCACGGTGGGGATGTAGTCCAAGGCGGCGATCCTGTCCAGGTCGTTCAGGTAGTAGGCGGCGTTGTCCTCCAGGTGGTACTCGTTGGACCGGCGGAAGCACTCCTGCACCCCGGGGTCGGCCCAGAGCCTCTTCATGACCCCCAGCAGCTCTGGGGTGATCTCCCCTTTGCTCTCCGCAGGGCCCGTCAAGGCAAAGAGCTGCACGGCGTCGTAGGCGCGGTCGGGGTTATGGAACTCGATCTTCAGGGACGCCAGGGCACGGATGATGCGGGTGAGAGAGTCAATGGCGTTGTAAATGATCAAGGGCTTGTATTCCTTGCAGGCTTCCAAATTAAAGCCGCCGCTGTGAATGATCTTCATTTGTTTGACAATGGTACTTTTGCCGGAGTTGCTGGTGCCCAGGAGGAGGAGCTTGATTTCCCGCCGCTGCCTCTGACTCTCAGAGCGCAGGTGGCGGTCAATTCTTCGGGACCGCCGCGCCGCCTCTTTCTCCTCTGAACTTTGCCGACATCCCATGGTACAGCGGAGGCGAGCAGGAGAGGCCACCTGAGACACTCCAAAGAGGAGCTCCTGGAATTGGGTCTCGAGGGGACGGACAGCTGGGTGGCGGCTGAGAAGGTTCCTCCAAAACGCCCCTCCGCCAGCAGTTCCACCTCTCCCAGCAGGGGTACGGAGTTCGAATGTGTCACCAGCAATTACGGGCCACCATCGCAGCCGACCTCAAGGCCTGCTTGCTTGGGGAAAATCATTCCAGTAAGGAAGGGAAAGTTTCTGTTTCCTACAAAAGAGTCAGATCTCTTTCTCTCCTTGTCCTGCCCTTGTCCTCCTGCATCCTTCTGCCCTCCTCTTCTGCAAAGCAAGGAATCTACTGTACGTCGGCTGGGTACGCTTCGGTCTGCTATGGATGGTCCAGGTGCAAGTGGCCCTCAGGTGCAGACAAAGCCCTGGGAAACCATGGTGCTGCGGGCAATTCTTTAGGGCCAGCATCACGTTTGGGCACAGGACTCAGTCATCCCCACCTGCAGAAAGAAGGAAAAATAAATAAGCTCGATTGCTGGCTCTTTTTGTATTCCTAAAGACCTTATTGTGAGCATCTGTGGCGTTGTGTTTAGCATACAGTACTGCAAGCTACTTCTGCTGCCTGCCAGCTGCCTGTAATTTGGCAGTTCGAATCTCACCAGGCTCAAGGTTGAGTCCACCTTCCCTCCTTCCGAGGTGGGTCAAATGAGGACCCAGATTGTTGGGCGTGACAGGCCGACTCCGTAAACCTCTTAGAGGGGGCTGTAAAGCACTGTGAAGCAGTATATAAGTCTATTGCTATTGCCCTCTCTCCCTCCCTCCCTTCCTTCCTTGTGGTTAGAATGCAGTATTGGAGGCAAACTCTGCCCACTGCCAGGAGTTCCATCCTCACCAGGCTCAAGGTTGACTCAGATTTCCCTCCTTCCCAGGTGGGTAAAATGAGGACCCAGATGGTTGGGGGAAAGAGGCTGACTCTGTAAACTGCTTAGAGAGGGCTGGAAAGCACTGTGAAGAGGAATATAAGTCTAAGGGCTATTGCTACTGCCCTTCCTTCCTTCCTTCCTTCCTTCCTTCCTTCCTTCCTTCCTTCCTTCCTTCCTTCCTTCCATGGTAAACAGTGATTACAATGCAGTATTGCAGGCTAACTCTGACTCCGCCTTCCCTCCTTCCCAGGTGGGTCAAATGAGGACCCAGATTGTTGGGGGCCAGAGGCTGGCTCTGTAAACCGCTTAGAGGGGGCTGGAAAGCCCTGGGAAGCAGTGTATAAGTCTAAGGGCTCTGGCTATTGCTATTATTCCCCTCGTCCTTCAGCCTGAATGGAAAAGAGGGGCAATTGTGGGAAAGCCAACTGAGGAGAAGAGCGTTCGTGCTGGGAAGATGTGCTTATTAGCTCAACAGGGAGCAAAGCTCCTCGCCTCACCACAGCCGGATCTTTCCACTTGACGGCAAAGCAGATGTGCTATTCATGACCTTCTTCCCTCCTGACCAGCTTTTCTCCAAGAGGAGAGCAGACAGGAGAAGAGGTTGAAGTTGAGGAGTTCTGACTGGCCAAGAGTGCCTCTAGGCATAAGCAGAGTGTTCTTAATTTTTTGACACTTCTTGCATTTTTGGCATTTACGAATCTATGATTTACAGCATCGGGCTCTGCAACAACCCTTGTTGGTCCTGATGCTTCTTCCATCATGTAAAAACTAGGCAAGGACAGTGGAACCAGCATCTCCGCTACAGTGGAACCAATGCGAGGGGCAGGAGATTGTGAGGAAGGTCTTAAGCTTTGTGAAAGACCTGGTTTTAAATAACACAGCCGCCATGTCAGGTGCAAAAGGCCAAGTCCATACGAGAAAGTCCAACTGAACTGAGTTATTGCTACTCCTGCCCCCACACAGGGATGTCCTGAAATAACCATTAGCACCTGCTTGGAGTGAGAAAAGGGCCAAGAGGAGGGTCAAAAGGAGGCTGGGCTTTGTGGTTACCGAGGGGTTCTAGGCCGCTGCCTCTTTCGACTTTGCTCCCAGGTTCTGCCACTCCTCCTCCTGCACACAGAGGGTTTCTTTTTTCATTCGGAACGGCCCTCCCATTCTGATTGCCCAAGGCAGGGCATTAGCACTGGGTCCAGGGCAGCTCAGCCTTCTTGCTCACCCTCCCCTTTCAGGGTTCAGTGTGCTGCCGGATGCCTCCACCCCTAAGTGCTTCCCAGTCCAGGATCTGACTGTGTGCCTCTTCCTCCTCGCAACATACAAAGGCCTTCCTCCACACAGCCACACCTGCTTCTTTCCACTTTCCAGACACACCTGCGCACACAGAAAAAAAAAAACATCGTAAGAGCTGCTACTGCCTGGAAGGATCTCCTCATTTTCAGTTGCAGGGCCCAAGCAAGACTGGAAACCCTGACTGACCTTGTCCCCGTTTTTCCTCCTCTGCCCCGCTCCATTCTTTGGGCCTGCCCCAAAGGCTTCTAGCACAAAGACTCATCGAACTGTCACTACTAACAGGGATTCCACGGAGGAGCAAAGACCTCAAGCCTCATCCTATTATAGCAATAGCGCCCAGACTTATATACCGCTTCACAGCGCTTTGCCGCCCTCTCTAAGCAGTTTAGAGTCAGCCTCTTGCCCCCAACAACAATCTGGCTCCTCATTTTACCCACCTCGGAAGGATGGAAGGCTGAGTCAACCTGGAGCCAGTGAGAATCGAACTGCCAGCAGCCGGCAGTCAGCAGAAATAGCCTGCTGTGCTGCATTCTAACCACTGTGCCACCACAGCTCTTAAGACTTCGATACCACCCCACCATAATTTAAAGCCCTAAGTAGTTTACAGAGTCAGCTTATGGCCACCAACAATCTGGGTCCTCATTTTACCGACCTTGGATAGAACCCTGTCCCGATCGGACTCCAGGCTGTGGGCAGAGTCAGCCTGCAATATGGCCTCCTAACCACTGCGCCACCGCCCTGCCTTATGGAGACATGGGGGCTGGTGCTCATTTCCCTCTTACTTTATTGGGGGTGGGGCTGACTCTGCATGCCAACTAGTTTCACAAAATTAATGAGCCAATTTCAAATTCAATGGAATATGAATGCAAAAAATAAGGTTTAATCAATGGGGGGGTGCTCGTTAAATCACACTTACACCATACACTTGGTTGGGGTTTAGCAAGATCAAACTACAGGATGTGACCTGGTCCAATCCATTCCTACATCATCCCCAACAAAGGGCCACCCAGCATCCGTTTAAAGCTGGGGTCTCCAACCCGGCAACTTTAAGCCTGGAGGACTTCAACTCCCAGAATTCCCCAGCCAGCTTGCTGGCTGGGAATTCTGGGGAGTTGAAGTCCGCCAGGCTTAAAGTTGCCAAGGTTGGAGACCCCGGCTTTAAAGCCCTCCACCAAAGAGGCATCATCGCCTTCTGCCAGCCTTCCTAGCTAAACCAGACAGGAAACCCAACCAGGTGAGCTAAAGCTCGTTTACTGTAAGGCTGTATGAACAAAAACGTCCCTCCGCCACAAAAGTCCTTGATCCATTGGTGCAGATCCATTTCTAAATTTGTTTCCCCTTGTCTGTTTAGCCCTGGGGATTCCCATCTCTCTTGTCTGGTTGCTTCTTAGGCAGCTTCTCTTCCCTTCGTCCCCCAAGGTCACCCACACAGTCCATTATACCCCACTTCCCCTGTTCCATATCAAAGGGCTCAGGATTTTTTTTTCCTGAAACTAAATCTGAAACCAAAATCTACTTCTGTGTAGTTTAAATCCATTGTCCAATCTTCTGCAAGAACTTAGAAGAATGCGGCTCCACCTTCTACTCAAGGCCACTGCTGGTCTTCTCTTCCGCCAATTACACCTATAGACTGCCTTCCAACCGCGGTTCCTCATCATTTTTCTCCTTCCCGGTCCTGTATCCTCTTGGAGGTCTCTTCTGAATACCCTCCAGTGTGGAATGTTCTTCCCAAAATGGAAGTGCGCTAGTGGTGGTATTTGACCGGTTTGGCCCGGTTCTACCGAGCCGGTAGCACTGCTGAGCAGGAGAGACTGAACCAGTTCTCTCCACTGCTCTGCTGTTGGGCCCACCCGCCCGCCCGCCTGGCTCCCCTACTCACCCTCATGGCCTGCTTTTGAAGCGCAGCTGCTTTGCACGCCACGGTAATTGCTGCGCAGCCGCTGCTGAAGCATCAGGGAGAGTGCAGGATTGCAGGAGGTGACTCAAAACACCTCTGCACCTGCGCAAAGTGCTCATTTGGCACACACACGCAAAGTGTGTGCGCATGTGCAAAGTGCGGCCCACCAAGCTACGCCCACTGAACTGGTGGTAAAAATATTTGAAACACACCCCTGAACTGTGTTCAGCCTGACCAAGGCAGACTAGGGAGCCCCAGGACTTCCCTTGATCTTACAGTTGGAAGGGAGCCAGGACTACATTTGTTATCCTTGGGGCTGTGTCGCCCAGGTGATTCACCCTGGATTGTGGCCGAGATGGCTCCCCTCAGCCTGTATTCACCTCTGTGATTATTGCTAGCCCACCTGGAGGACTTCCCATCGATTTCTCCCCATTGTTTCTTCCCATTGTCTGTGCTTCTCCAGATTCTCTGGAATATTTATACCATCCTATAGTATTTTGCTAAGTCTATCTTCGTGTCAGCAGCAATTTTTACAGTATTTTCTAAGTGTTGACTCCTGGCAACTATCCAGACCAATCCCTGCGGTTCTCTTGGCAAGGGTTTTTGGAAGTGGTTTGCCATTTTCTTCTTCCTAAGGGAGAGACCGGCTCAAGGTCACCCAGCTGGCTTTGTGCCTAAGGCAGGACTAGAGCTCACAGGTCCACCCAACCACCCTCATTCCTGGCCAGGCGCCCATGCCAGGACACCAAACTGACCCTCCATCCCTCACTGGACATTGAGCAGCACAGCGCCTCGAAGGGAGCTTAGTTGCATCCCCCACCCTGTTTCCTCCAGCCCAACCCAGCGCCGTGGGCACGCTGGGTGCCATTGTCTCCCTGTCCCCCCGTGGGGAGCCCTGTCCAAGCCACGCTTCGTCTTTGGTTCTACCAGAGTCTGCCGGGAGAATCTGTCGGATGCTTCCTTGGTTCATTCCCACGGTCACATCTACACCGATTCTGCTACACAAAATGAGGCCTGGTGAACCACTCAAGGATCCCTGTCAGAATTTCTTCTGGCATTGGTGCCACAGCGGCACTGATCTATGGTGACCCAGCTCCTCTTTCCCCCCTTTCGGAAGAGATAAGCAACAGCTGCCCAGCCTTCCACCATCTGCCATAATGTGTGAACCCCACCACTGTACGTTATAAATCCTGGCTTGTAGTTCATGGTGAAGTAAAAATATTGCCATTTAGTAAATCCTGATTAAAATCAGGGTGCACAACACACTGCAGCCCCCGAGATCTTTGGGTCTGGCCCATTGCTCCTTGTAAAGTGGCCCCCTAGATCAGTGGTCACCCACCAGTAGACCGGGGACCACTGGTGATCCGTGAGAAAATGTTGGTGGTCTGCAGAGAAATGCCACCCCCAAAGCAATTAATCCAGGCTGCATGGGAACGCAAGGCTGCGCCATCCACATGGCCTGTGGGAACACAAGGCTTGCGTCGCTTGCATTGCAAACCACACGAGGTCGTGAGGGGAGGGGGAAAAAGGGCAAAGGGGGGGGGGGAACTTGCCCCACTCACCTGGCCTGGCCACCGGGCTGCTTCTTTCTGCTTCTTCTTCTGCTTTTGGCTGCACGCAAGGAAAGTAGCAAAAGTCTTTCTTCCTGTTCCCCCAAACTCCACCAGAAAGGAATGTTTGGGACCCTGCGAGGCCTCCTGCTCCAAGAGGCTGCGCTGGCAAAGACTAATTTCTGGCAGAGTTTGGGGGAGAGAAAGAAAGACTTCTGCTGCTTTTGCTACTTTCCTTGCATGAAGCCAAAAGTCTCTCCCTCTCCCACTGAGAACAGAGCTGGAGATGGTATCCTGAAATCCCAAATAAAGAACGATCCATTGGTAGGAAAACAGGGTGGGGGATTTTCCTGCAGACTTTTAGGGGGATTTTCCCAGGGTCTCTGGTCTGCGGGATTTAAAATGATGAGTTTGGTGGTCCCTGAGGTCCAAAAGGTTGGCCCCAGAATATACGGGAATAAAATTACAAATAGATTTAATTCACATCCACCCCATTTTCAACTCACCTAACTGTCTCACTTTCCAAGTCAAGACTAGCCATACAAGTAGTCCTCGACTTACAACTGTTGGTTTATAGTGACCAAAGTTACAACAGCACTGAAAAATGTGACTTATGACCATTTTTCAGAGTTACGACCTTTTCAGCATCCCCATGGTCATGGGATCAAAATTCAGATGCTTGGCAAGCTGTTCATACTTATGACGGTCATAGTGTCTTTGGGTCACGCGATTCCCTTTTGTGACCTTCTGCCCAGCAAAGTCCATGGGGAAGCCAGATTCACTTAACAACCGTGTGACTAACTTATCACTGCAGTGATTCACTTAACAACGGTGGCAAGCAAGGTTGTAACATGGGGCAAAACTGAACAAATGTCTCACGTAAGAACAGAAATGTTCAGCTCAATCGTGGTCGTAAGTCAAGGATTATTGCCTTGATTTGCATTTGGAACCCCTGCCCTGAAAACCTCAGACTGGGTGCACTGAGGCCCAGGCCGGGGGTCGGATTGATCCGTCACAACTGTCACATACAGCGGGGGTGCCCAATCTCCAGGCCACAGCCCACACCTGGGCCTTGAGCGGAACCGGGCTGCGGAAGGGCACGCCATTTGCGTGGATGTGCATGCCCACCGGTCACACCAATGGAGATGCGAGCACGGGACCAACCCCTTCCCCCACCGGTCCTCCGAGCTGGAAAGGTCGGGGAAACTCTGACCTACAGCATTTACCCCGAAGCCTAATAATCCTAAATTTAAGGCAAATTCCTCATAATAAAAAGCCAGGTGATCTCTCTCTCTCTCGCGAGCTTTATAAAACCAGTTTTGGATATTCTCCTTCCACAAATATGCACAACTCACACTTGAACATAAAACGGCCTCAGAAGGCCACAGCGAAAGATTAAAAACATAAATAAAAGCCCAGCCAGGACAAAGAATAAACCAACATTAGTTGAATCAATAATTGCCGGCCGCCTCCATTTATAAAATGAATGCTTCCTTGTCTGCATTTCCCTATCCTTCACACACACACACACACAAATGCCCCTTCCCAACAACCTGCAGCAAAGGAGAAGGGACCAAAGCCAAGCAGAGAGGAGAGGAAGCAAGAGGGGAAGGGAAGCCAAAGAGCAATGGGAGAAGATGAAGACCCCACAAGCAGCAGGCAGCGCCCCCTTCACTGCTCTTCTCTGGTTATCAGGAACGCCAGGGAACCCCAATCTCCCTGCCCCTCCATTCCCAGGGAGGGGCCCTTTTCCATCATGCCCTTCTGGGGGTCTGTGTCTCCCCTGGAGCTCCTCCCAGAATGCTGCATCCCCTGGCAGAGCCGGCCCCAGCTCTTCCCAAGCCATGGGGGCTGGCAGGATGTGTGTGTGTGTGTGTGTGTGTGTAAGCAGCTCAGTAACTGAAGCCCTTTCAACCCCCCTGAGAGATGGCTCCATCCTTCTTAAGGCAGAAAGAGAAGGAGGAAAAGAGGGCCAGGCACCAGGATGCAGAGGAAAAGCAACAAAGAGGCCAAAGCATAGGATGAGGAACTAGCCTATCCAAGGGTAGAAGAGACATGACAGCTGTCTTTTAGGACTTGAGGGGCTGCCACGGAGAAGAGGGCCTCAACCTATATAACAGATTAACAGAGCTGGAAAGGGACCTTGCAGGTCATCTAGTCCAACCCCTCGCCCAAGCAGGGGACCCTACACCATTCCTGACAGAGGGCAGTCCAAGTCTCTTCTTGAAAGTCTCCAGGGATGAAGCTCCCACAACTTCCCAAGGCAGCTTCTGTTCCACAGGAGGATGGTTCTCTCACTGTCAGAAAAGTTTCTCCTTATTTTTTCCAGGTTGAATCTCTCTTGAGGGCAGGACAAGAAGAGACAGATGAAACTTATTCAAGGAGAGATCCAGCCTAGAAGGAAGGAGAAAAATCCTGACAGCTGGTACAATTAACAGTGGAACAGTTTGTCTCTAGAAGTTATAAGTCCTCCATCACTGGGGGTTTCTAAGAGACTGGACAGCCATTTGTCTGTAATAATATAGGTGTTAGAACAATTAACCAGTGGAACAACTTGCCTCCAGAAGTTGTAAATGCTCCAACCCTGGAAGTTTTTAAGAAGAGATTGGATAACCATTTGTTTGAAGTGGTATAGAGTAACCTGCCTAAGCAGGGGGTTGGACTAGAAGACCTCCAAGGTCCCTTCCAATCCTATTATTATATGTTCTACCTTTTTAACCACTTCCCGATATTGAAAACAAACAGGGAATGATTCTGCAAAGAGCCCTGGTGGCACGGTGGTTAGAATGCAGCGTTGCAGGCGGATTCTGCCCACTGCCAGGAATTCAATCCTAACCAGCTCAAAGTTGATTCATCCTTCCATCCTTCCCTGGATGGCAAATTGAGGACCCAGACTGTTGTGCTCCAGCGGCAGGCAATTCATAGGATCGGGTAATTGCCCTTCTTAATTTTTAATCCTAAAAATAAATCACTATGTGGCAGTATATAAGTCTAAGTGGTAGACTTAATCCTAAAAATAGCCACCAATATTATAGCAAAACAAGATTTTTTTTTAAAAAAAAAGTAGAAAGCAAAGTAAGTGTTGGGGCAGCAGGCAAGCATCTCCCGAAGTTTCAGTTTTTAATTACACACACACACACACACACCAAAATTTTCAGGAAGGGGCATCCAAGTCAGGCATTCCTTTCCAGGGAATAATTCCACAGCACCAGCCCCGTCATCAAGCCACAGCACATCAGGCCGCTACAGTTCAGGTCAGGTGCTATTTCTGAGTCCTTTTTAGTCCTGGGTGAGGCAGGATATCTGGGCATGGAGGAAGGCGGTTGGGAATGCCTATAGCCAGGGGTCAAGTAAGGTCAAGCTCCTCTCCACCGGTCCCATTCCCAAATAGCATTGTCTTCCCATTTCTGCAATGTACATCCGCGAAGCGCTTGAGACACCCGGCTTTGCAAGAGTCCAGCAAAGCTTCCAGAAACTCCCCCTGGAGGGGCAGCGCCTGCACCTGCCCTCACCTGCTGGGTTCTCCAGTTCTCTAGAGGCCTCGGGGAGGGTCCCAGCAGTAGCAGCCAGGTGGGGGCACAGCGGGGCCTTTGATCGGGAGAAGCTGACTCCTCCGCGGCAATATTAGTTACTCCATCCTTTTCCCTTCAAGGGATTAAAGTAAGCAGGATTTGCTCAGACCTTGTGCTCCAGTGGCAGGCACTTCATAGGACTTCGGTAATTGCTCTATTTATTTATTTATGAACCAATCTTTCATATCACTTCAATCACAAGTGGCTCTAAGTAGTGAATATTTGCTCTAAGTACGAACACCAAGCACTGAGGTAGTTTGAGTAATAAAATGTCTGCAAGAAAAAGCTCAGAAAGCACCAAGGACCCCTCATTGCAAATATTTTTATATGTATCATTAAGTATGTAAGTAGTTAATAATAAAGAGAAAAGGAGTGAAAAACTGAAGGAATCAAGACGCCCTATGGAAATGACATCAAGAGTTTGGATCAGGGTCAACCTTTTGGACCTCAGGGACCACCAAACTCATCATTTTAAATCCTGCGGACCAGAGACCCTGAGAAACCCCCCAAAAAAGTCTGCAGGAAAATTCCCCATCTTGTTTTCCTACCAATCGATCATTCTTTATTCGGGATCGCAGGATACCGTCTCTAGCTCCGTTCTCAGGGGAAGAGAGAGAGAGACAAAGAGAGACTTTTGGCTTCATGAAAGGAAAGCAGCAGAAGCAGCAGAAGTTTTTCTTTCTCTCCCCCAAACTCCCCCAGAAATGAGTCTTTGCAGCCTCTTGGAGCAGGAGGCCTTGCAGGGTCCCAAAGAGTCATTTCTGGCGGAGTTTGGGGGAGAGAAAGACAGACTTTTGCTGTTTTCCTTGAGTTCAGCCAAAAGTAGAAAAAGAAAGAAGCGAAAAGAAACAGCCCGGTGGCCAGGCCAGGCACGTGGGGTGAGTGGGCAAGTTCCCCCCCTCCACCCTTTCCTCCCTTCTCCTCAGTACCTTGTGTTTTTCGCAATGCAAGCGACGCAAGCTTCCCATGGGCCATGTGGGTGGCACAGCCTTGCATTCCCACGCAGCCTGGATTAATTGCTCTGGGGTGACATTTCTTTGTGGACCACCAACATTTTCTCACAGACCACCAGTGGTCCCCGGCCCACTGGTTGGCAACCATTGGTTTGGATGAAGACAATCATTGCAAATACCTGGGTATCCTTTAAGCTGACTTCATCAGGTTCACTGAAGTCAAGAAGGAGATTAAAAGTGAAAATGAAGATCTCCCAGTCCAAACTCACTGGAGGAAATGCCATCAAGGCAGTTAACAGCTGAGCAATTCCAGTCATTAGATACACAACTGGAACAGCAGACTGGACTCAAGCAGAACTAAAAGGCTTGGATAGGAAAACCAGAAAAATAATGGCAATGAATCATGCCCTTTGTCGATGCAGCAATACAGACTCAACTTACTAAGGAAAAATAGGTGGGTGTGGAATGTTGCACGTACGTCAGATGGCTGAAGAAGAAAAGACGGCACTGGAAGAGTATCTGAAGGACGGAAGAAGATGTACTGAACCTAGTATATATCAGGAAGGCTTACTAAGTAGTAGAGAGACCAACCTGCCTGCGTGAAAGACTAAATAAAGAATAAAAATGAGAAAGGGCAAGGCAAACTATTACATGGTCAGTACATTAAAAATACTGTAGAAGACAAAGCAGATAACAAGACCTGGCAATAGCTAAGAGCAGGAAAGTTGAAGAAAAAGACAGAGGGGCTAATTCCGGCTGCCCAAGACCAAGCCGTGAGAACAAATACATGGAAAGCCAGAATAGAAGTGATACCTCTGCAAAGACGCTAAAGAAACAGTGGGCCACCTGGTTAGCTGCTGCCAGAAGATCGCCCAGACTGACGACAAGCAACGGCATGACAAAGTGGCAGCAGTCGTGCATTGGAAGATCTGCAAGAAATACCATTTGCTTGCAAGGAAGAACTGGTGGGACCACAAAATAGAAAAGTCTATTCTGCCCCCCCAATGTGAGGCTGGCCCCAACCCTATTCTATTTTCGTAAGGCCTGAAGACATGGCTGTGCCAGTTGGCTTGGGGCCCCAGTGGGGGATCAGCACAATGGGGGTGGTTGATTGAGTAACAACAGATCCCACCTGCCACCCATGCTGCCCACACCCTCCCCAGGTGTCCTTGGTTTCAATGTCCTTTTATGTTTTAACTGTATATGTAACTATAAGCCACCTAGAGTTACCCTATGGTAAGATGGGCGGCCAATAAATGTTATAA
The DNA here is from genome assembly GCF_049901715.1 of Pseudonaja textilis. Classification (NCBI taxonomy): domain Eukaryota; kingdom Metazoa; phylum Chordata; class Lepidosauria; order Squamata; family Elapidae; genus Pseudonaja; species Pseudonaja textilis. The sequence continues at coordinate 11,636,088 of NC_142004.1, forward strand.
ATGTGTGTGTTTGAGAGAGAGAGAGAGAGAGAGAGAGAGAGAGAGAGAGAGAGAGAGACCGTCCGTCAGTAAGTCTGTTCTGCCTTTCAAAAATGCCAACTTTTCCAGGAGTGAAGAATTTATATTTTTATTTCCCATTTCCAGCAGCAAGCACCTCCTACAGAATGATATATAAGATGTCTTCTTCACTAACTAGAAACACACAGATTTGTACTTAAATATAGCCCGGGTACCAAGCTGGTGTGATGCCACCTTCCTCTCAAAGTAGGGCACTCAGCTGGAGCCTACCGAGGAATCAGACGTATCGGCAGTTAGCTCAGTTCATCCAAATCCTCCCACCCAGCCCCAAAATTGTCATATCACCCTAATGTGTGAGTTTTGTGAAAGAAAGAGAAGCCAGATTCTGTGTGTCACAAGAGGGTTACTTCTTACAACTCCAGGCTGCATCTGGCACAACCTCCTGCAGGTCCCCCAGCAACGGGGACAAAGGCCATAGCTTTGGTTTTCTACTTTGACCTATTTATACTTACAAGCCAGGTGTTAGAATTGGCAAAGAGAAGACGTAATAAAATACTAATGCAAAGTTTAAAATAGTAAAGTAAAAAAAAAAAACAGTAACAAAGACAGTAAGTGATTATAACAGGGTTTACAGAATAATAATAGGTATTTGACTTAGATGTTCCCCAGCTCCAAACTGACTCTGGCAACTCTCAGCGTAACCAAATAACGGATGGTTAGAACGGACCTCATAGCAGCTAAGATGGGCCTCCAGGTAACCACTGGTGGGTGCAATAAGGGTGGAGAAATGTTGATGTTTTGTCACCCCTATCGCTATGGTGTGGTCCCAGGTATCGGGTCTTATCAGCCTTCCTCCAACAACCCACCAGGCAGTTCATCTCACGGAGCTCCACTGGAAAACCCAAGTTGGCCCAGGAGAAGCCACATTCAGACTGTGACTCAGCCAAGCCCCTTAGGAAAAAGTCCCACCAGGATCACCCCTGGCCTAGGATGGGTTCATTGCCCCATTTCCTGGGGGGGAGGGAAGGGGCATTGGGGATGTGACTCCAATGAGGTGGAAGGCAATCAGAGACTGATCTGGCATGGCAACCGACTGGTGTTAACACCCTTCTACTACCAGATCAGATCATAACACCCCAAGGCCAAAACCAGTATAATTCAGCCAAAAAATAAGGGGGGGGGATAGTCAATAAATTTCGGATTCACCTTTAGAAACTTGAGTTAACCCAATCAGAATCTGTAAGAAAAAAAAAGGTAATATTGCAGCTAACATTCAGACTTCAAGTTAAATTTAGATATAAATGTTAAAAGTTTCAGATATGGCACAACTCCATCTATAAAGCTGTGGCCTAACATGGCTTCTTTCCATGGGTTTCCAACTGCAAGAGAGATCAACAAACCCTCACAAGCGCTTTACTTGCCTCCCACACTGGAGCTAAATTTCAGAAATTAAGTTAGCCTGGGGGAAAAAAACCCACCTCTCTTCAGAAAAATACTCCATTTTCTCCACATATTTGATCCAGGATCTCTTCATTTTTTTCTGTTTAAATTCAGTAATTTTTTGTTTTGTTTTGAGGAAAGATAATTTGACTGTTTTACAAATAGGTCATGAAGCAGTTGTTTTCATCAAACTCTGCAGCACTTTATCCTATCAATTTTTAAAACTCAAAAATCCACTCGTATCCAATAGTTTTCTAGAGCTTCCTTCCTTCTGGGATGTGCCTAAATTTCAGGTTGTTTCTAGAAATTCTAGCTTGGCTTTCATTTTCTTTACTTTTGTCTGGAGAGATATTTGAGCAAAGATACATCAGAATTTTCATCCCTTAAGCTTTCTTTTGAAACACAACTTGGGTCTATAATATCTACCAACTATTTTTTTTCTGGAAAATACTGAAACTTACTTGAATTGTGTTTATTGAAATAATTCGGGAAGATTACCCCTCAGAACTTGAATCTCTTGTTTAAGGAACTCTCAGAATTGTGGAAAACAAACTAAGGAATCCTGCTGGTATTCCTCTATCTTAGAAAAGTCGTTTGCTTTCTTGTAGTCATTGTGGAAAAATAACAAGGCAATTTGAACTGGTGAGAGTAAAAGATGGATAAAAGATCATTGATATATAGCACCAAAATAGGAAACAATCCAGCATGAGAAACGTACATAAATAAAGTTGTAATGGAACAAGATGAACGAATGAATGAATGAATGAATGAATGTGCAGTGATTTGGGGTTCGGGGCTAGATCTGCTATAGAGATTCTGAACAAGGGTGCAAAAATTTGACTGTCGACAAAACTCCAAGCTTGCAATTACAAACCCTTCTTTTCCATAACAGCCGCTCTTTAACCCACAGACTTTGCTGGTTTCTTGGGCCTAACAGATAACAGTTTCCAAATAGAATAAATTTAAATACGCAAACATTTCTAAAGGCGCTGCTCAGGGAAGCTAATTTCCAATCACATTCTTATCTCCCAACTTGTACAGATAAATCAGCTTATCCTTGCTCTCTCTCCTTCCCCCGCTTCACTCAAAACATCCCTTGAAAATCATGCAACGTTACACTCCACCGATTTTTCCTACTTCCAAAGTTAATTTGATTTTTCTCTGTGATAAAACACTATTGCTGTGATGAATCAATTTTAGACCCACTTTCTAGGTAACCTGCAGGGACAGGCAGGCAGCTGACCCCAGAACATTTTTGTCTGAAAGGGAGCTCCAATTCTTCTTCCTTAAAGCCAGAGCCGGTCACATGGAATAAGCCAATGCTCAGGTGGGGGCCAGTCCGGCCAAGGCCGTTTCTCGGGCAGCTCTTTCGGCTGTACTTTGTTCTGGACCCACATTCACACAAACATGCCCAGGTAGCATCTCAATTCACCCATTCCAAAATTCTGTGTAAATTTGCCAGCAGGGGGAAGAAAAAAATGCAAGCCTGCAAACTGAAACCTGGCAGGTTTTAACCAAGAGAGTCCCCAGGCTCAAGGCCCCCGTTCTGCAGGCCCCGTGGGGCCCCAAGGCTGCCTGCTGTCCCTGCAGCCCTAAGGACAGACCAGCTTCACCAGGTGGTCCTCCCAAGCAGGGGTGGCAAGAGCCTTCTTTCTCCCAGGCAAAGAGGCTGGAAAAGGCTTCCCCGCAGGGCCCCCATGCCGGCCACTCCAGGAGCGAAGCCCCACCAAGCTCCCCAGCCACGCAACCTGGCCCACGGCTCCTAAGAAGCACCCGTCCCCAGAGGTTTCTAAGCAGAGACTGGACAGCCACGTGCCTGGAATGGTCAAGGGTCCCCTGTTTGAGGAGAAGGTTGGACTGGAAGACTCCCAAGGTCCTTTCCAACTCTGTGACTCTGCTATTCTTCAGCCCGGAATTGGGATGATGGGAGCAAAGGATTTGGCTAATGCCGAGGAAAGCCACATTTCTAAACATGGCTTTATTCAGCCAAAATCCCTACCTAATTTAGAATGACTCATTAATGTGCAAAATTGGGCCGTCCAAGGGCTGGTTCTGTAGCATTTAGAATAAAAAAAAAGGCAGGTGAAAGAACTTCTGTTAATAAGTTACAGATGTTAGACTATCTTTCTATTTCCCAGAAACAAAACTCATTTTGAATAGTAAATATCATTTCAAGTCCTGGAGAAGCTGGATTAGAACTGCACCATTTAATTACAGACTGCCTCCCTGTGATTCAGGGCTGCCTTATGGAAGGGGGGGACGAGAGCTTTGCACCCAGCTCTCTCATTCGGCTATAAAGGGGGTCGGAAGAGCTACTACCTCTCTGCTTGGAGATGAGACAAACAGCAGGAGGCACCTGAGGTGGCAGATCTGGGTCACCAGCCGCTTTTGAAAACACCCAGCCATTCAGAATGTCTGCCCCAGAGGCCAGGATAACTTTGGGTTGACCTACACCCACTTTACACTTTCCAAAAGCAGGTGAGGTCATTTCACCTGGATTCAGAGAATCTCTGAAGGTCCCAAATCAATGTCTGGATGCCGAGTGGGACGAGGGTAGAAAAGGAGACTGAATCCTGGGGCAATGTTTGGTTAGAAGCGTTTCTGGGTGAACCACATAAGCCGTTTTCCTCTTCAGAGCCGAGTTGGGCTCCTTCTGACAGGCAAGTGGCATCATGCAAAATTGGCACAACACCAGCCCAGGGCATCAGTCCCGGCAAGGAGGGCACCTTTCGTCATCACTGTGGGGTCCCTGGTGCCCTCTGAGCAGGGTTGTTTTCTTGAAGACGTTTCACGTCCCAGCTAGATAACATCCTCAGGGATAGAAAGGAGTGGTGTGTTCACTGATGGTGTTACCTACTTGGGTCATGAAAGGTCCACAAGAAAACAAACCAACCTCGGAGGGCACCCAGGAGCCCCCTCCCCCGTTTCAGCCTTAGTTATAAATATTCCCTATTATTGGTACCATAACTGGGGCCAGCCTTAGGCAGAGACAGCCAAGCCCGACTTGCATTCTGCATGGGGTTAGCATGCAACATGCTAGCTGTCACAGAGCACAGCTGCTGAAACTGGGGCGCCGCTGTTCATGGGCAGAGGTTTTGCCCCAAGCCCTGCACTCTGTCAGGAACCCTGCACAATTAGCAGCCAAAGCCCTCTGGGCTATGCCACAGCTCACCGATTCGTCCCTTGGCATCCACCAGTAACAAAATGCCCCCTGCTGAGACCTCCCCTCCCAGATCTGACCCATCAGGCAGAAGACCGGGCTGGATCCCTAAGGAAGGCGGCTGCCCCGCCTCCCCCCCCGCCGGCCACTGGCCCAAGTCTATGTACTGAATGGATCTTGCATAATGCGTACTATCTAGAGAAGCAGACAGGCTATATAAACTCATGCTGTAAAAACCTCAGACCAGCTCATTATTCCTTCTTGCTATGCCTTTTTATGGAATCTGTTTAGTCAGAAGTACCTAAAGTTGTTCCAAGGCTAATTCTTATTCAACAATAAACTTATTCAAATCCCTGCTGCAGCTTTTCAGTTCCATCCAGGCTGCCTCTTCTAAAGACCCAAGGAACCACATCAGCTGAATTTCCCTTTCTCAGACCTGCAGAATTAAAACAATTTGTACAAGTAGAATCCTTTGGAGAGACTGTCAGTGACGCAAATGCATATTTAAATTAAGGCTCTGTCGCACGGCTTTTACCTGGCTAGATTACAAGAATGAAAGAGGAACAAAGAGCAGTTGAAAATAAGGCTGCTCGATAGCATGGCTGGCATTTTTTACATTCTCTCGTAGAGTTAAGGATGGGCAGACTCCAAAGGGAAGTCCACACGGCCCTCAGCAGCTTCCTGTTTGGTCTGATGCCCCAACGCCATCCACCTCCTAACAAACCTATGATGCCATTTGGCCTAACTGGCTGAAACCTCTGCGGCTCATTTTCCCATCATGTATTAGGATGAGCATGGACGGCCCTAAGAAGGAATCCATACCTTAACAATCAACCATCTACAAAACCAACCTATCGGTTGGAATCATGTTGATGCTAACTGACAGACAATGGCATGCTGTGGGATGGGAATAGAGTGGAGTGGAATAGGGTAGGGTAGAGTAGAGTAGAGTAGAGTAGAGTAGAGTAGAGTAGAGTAGAGTAGAGTAGAATAACAGAGTTGGAAGGGACCTTTGGAGGTCTTCTAGTCCAACCCCCTGCTTAGGCAGGGAACCCTATACCATTTCAGACAAATGGTTATCCAAGTCTCTTCTTAAAAACCTCCAGCGTTGGAGCATTGACAACTTCTGGAAGCAAGTTGTTCCATTGATTAATTTGTTCTCACTGTCAGGAAATTTCTTAGTTCTAAATTGCTTCTCTCCTTGGTTAGTTTCCACCCATTGCTTCTTGTCCTGCCCTCAGGTGCTATGGAGAATAGTTTGACTCCCTCTTCTTTGGGGCAGCCCTTGAAATATTGGAAGACTGCTATCATGTCCTCCCCGGTCCTTCTTTTCAATAAACTAGACATACTCAATTCTAGCAACCATTCTTTATGTTTTAGCCTCCAGTCTCCTCATCATCTTTGTTGCTCTACTCTGTACTTTTTCTAGAATCTCAACATCTTTTTTCAATCACGGCGACCAAAACTGGATGCAGGATTGCAAGTGTGGCCTCATCAAGGCATTATAAAATGGTAGTAACATTTCACATGATCTTGATTATGTCAATGCAGCCTAGAACTGTGTTGGCCTTTTTTGGCAGCTGCCGTACACCACTGGCTCATGTTTAAACGGTTGTGCACTAGGTCTCCAAGATCCCTCTCACAGTTACTACTCCTGAGCAAGGTACCACATACGCCGTTCCTGGGCATTTGGTTTTTCTTGCCTAAATGCAGAACCTTCCTTTTTTCACCACTGAATTGTATTTTGTTAGATAGCACCCAATGTTCAAGTCTGTCAAGATCCTCCTGTATCTTAAGCCTATCTTCCCGAGTGTTGGCTATTCCTGCTAGCTTGGTGCCATCTGCAAATTTGATGAGTTCCCCATCTACCCCCTCATCCAAATCATTCATAAAGATGTTGAAGAGTCCTGGGCCTAAATCAGAGCCTTGAGGTACCCCACTGCATTCTTCCCTCCATGTAGATGCAGTTCCGTTGAGGACCACGCGTTGAGTTTGGTTGGTCAGCCAGTTACAAATCCAGAGCAGAGAAATTGCCTATTTTGTCCCTCCATAACCCCCCACCCCCACCCCAATAATCTCATATGCAGGCTCTCCACTTGGATTACCCTAAGGAGGCACCCCTACTTTCCATAACAATCAACCACCTACAAATCCGATTCTGAAACACAGAAGACCTCACACAAGAGCCCCCTCCACCAATTCGAAGCATGTTGATGCTAGTCTACAGACGACAGTGTGCAGGCATCACCTGGCCTACCCTTGGTCCTCCATCCTTGGTGCCCCACGCGTGCAGGCCCTTCACTTCGAACTGGTTTGCACTGGTTTATAATTTGCCGTTTCCCTATTTCTTTTGCCTGGAGACTGAAGAAGGAGACTTGTATGACACCCCTGGTTTGTGGTCTGCCTGCCGTTGGCAGTGGTGGATAAGACTTTGTTCTCAACCCTGAGAGCCCTCCTCCTTCAGCACCACGGATGGGGTACTATTTCTTTAAGTTAATAGACCAGCTCTTAAGGTTTTTCAGAGATTCATTATTGTCTGTTTTGGAAGTTGGGATGCTGATATGGCACATCAAGCACTGTTGGTCTACTTTTAGAAACCACTAACTGGAAACTGAATACTAATCTCATATGGCAGAAGTGTTCATTCTCTGAAAAAGCAACTCACTGCATTGGGAAATCAGATTATAATTCGCCGATATTGGCTTTCTGTTTTGTTTTTGATTTTTTTTTTACACTTTTCAGCCATTAAAGGTTCGGTGGTTTTTCTCTACCTCATCTTGGGAAAGTTATTTTTTAATTGCCCTTATATGTTATGTCAAAGAGTTCAATTTTTTAAATATAACCAGGATCATAATTTGCTTCTGGATATAAAATATCCTGAGTGGTCTGAACAAGCCACTGCAACCTTGGCCAGATCATTTCTACCTTTTGATGTTTCAACGATTTCACACCTCACCTGTTTAAGCATGTATGCAGGATTTAAAGCTGCCACCCCTCGCCATGTTCAATCATAGATACTACGTCTGCTTTACTCAAAAGCATGTGCATAGAATACTCAGCTATAACTTCATCTCAGCTGCCTGAGCCACGGCATATTTATCAGGATTCATCCCAGCGACGAGGCTCGTGAGGCTTTCTCCCAAGTAAGTGTGTAGGAATCATACGTTACACCCGCTTACTTTATATCTGTGCCTCTGTACAATGAAAACCATTCACCAACACAAGATGTCATCAACATGGCAACTAGCTAACGTAAAGATAATGTGGTCCTAGGACAGGCATTGCCTATCAGACCTTTGCAATGAGTCTTAAGCTGCCTGAAACAAGAGACTGGGAGTGAATAACCAGGAGGGTCAAACTCAGATGCTATCACCGGGAGATCCTCCTCCTCCTCCTGGGCCTTCCCAACTGGTCCCATGCCCTTCGTTAGTTAGTCAAGCCTAGGAGGGACCTTGCCCGCATCCTCCTTTCCCCAGAAATCCCAGCCAACCTGGTTCCCTTGCAAAGCAGCCTCTGCCAAGTGGAGATGCCACCAGGCGCTGCTCCCTCGGGATTGTGGCGCACCGGAGATCTTGCAGCGGCTCGGCTGCCCTTGGGCCCCCCCGAGGCCTCAGGGCCTTCCAAGCAGGCCTTGAAACCCCTAGCAGTCAAGCCTGACGTGACGCCCGAGGCTCGAAAGCAGAAGAAAGGGCCCAAACCCGGGCTGGCGTTGACCGCGGGCCCCGGAGGAGCCCTTCCCTCCTCCGACAAGCCGCCCGACCGGCCCGGCCTTTCCCAGCATCATCTCTGCCTTCCTCCGGAGCCGCCCGACGGCTCCTTCCTTCGGCGCACCGGGGCCCCGCTCGGTCCTGCCCTGCGGAGCCGGCCTTTCCTCGCCCCGCTTGGCTGCAGCCTCCCTCGGCCCGCGGTGCGCTGGAGCCCCCGGCCGAGGAATCCGTCGTTTCCTGCCGTCCGGCTCCCGCCTCACATTGGCCGCCCCGCGGAGCCCATCCCGCCGCCTCTCGGGCGCGCCTCCCCTGCCCGCAAAGAGGCCAACGCCGCGGCCATCTCGGGACTGGCGGGACCCGACCCCGCCGGGAAGGGCGCTGCGGCGGCGGGGCCCCGGGCGGCAGGAGCGGCGGGCGCTGCCGCAGCGGCGGAGGGAGCCGCCACCGGGCGGGCTGCGCAGGGCTGGGCGGGCGGGCGCTCCCCGGCGGGCTCCCGCCGCCCCTTCCCGCAGGAGACAGCCGCCGCCGCCGCCGCCGCCCTGCCCGCCCGCCGCTTCCGGAGAGGCGCCCGCAGCAGCCGCGGCACATGGCGGGGCCGGTGGGCAGGGGGGCTCGGCGCCGCGGCGGGCGGGCGGGCGGGCGGGGCGCTCCCGGGGAAGGGGCTCCTCCGGCGGGCGGGCAGCCGGGCCGGCACTCACCTCCTGGCGGCGGCGGCGGGGCGGGCAGGCTCTGCCGCGGCGCTTGGGCGAAGCCGGCGCTCCCATCGGTGGCGCCCGCGACGGCCCGCAGGCGGGAGAAGCAGGAGCCGGCGGCGGCTGCCCGCGCCCAGCAGGGACGGACGGACGGGCGGGCGGGTGTCTTCCCTCCTCCTCCTCCTCCTCGCCTGCCGCCTGCCTGCCTGCCTGCCTGCCGGCCGCTCGCTCGTTCCCTCCCTCGGCTCGCCGCTTCCCGCCGCCGCCGCCGCCGCCGCCGCACGGCACAGCCGGCCACGCTCCGGAGCCTCGGGCGGAGGGAGGCGGCCGCGCCGCAGAGGCTCCGCGGCCCGGATTGGTCGGCCGCCGCCTGATAGGCGTCGGCGCGCGCCAATGGCGCGGCTCGCTGGGGAAGGGGCGGCTCCGCGGGCGCCAGAGCCCAGTTAGCCCGGCCCGGGCGCTGAGCTGCCGCCGCCGCCGCCCCATGTGGCGCCCCCCGCCCGGCGGGACCTGCCCGCGGCCCCCTCCGTCCTCCCCGGGGCTGGAGAAGGAGCCTGGCGGCGGGGCGACTCGGGCTCCCCGAGGGCCGGGCGGGGTGGCGGCCTCTCCGCGGGCCCCGCCGGCTCCGTCCCGCCGGTGCCGCCTCTGCTTCAGCCGCAGCGTCGGCTGCTCCCGGGCCAGATGCGCTGCTAGCAGCGGCCCAGCCGTGGAGCCCTGCCGGCCTCGCTCCGTCGCTGGGGGAGCCTGGAGGGCCGGCCGCTCGTCCTCCCAGAGGCCGGCCGAGCTTCGGGGAGCAGCCGCTGGCTGAGGCGGAGGATCCCGGCCCCGCGGGAGCCTTTGCAGCGGAGCCCGGCTCCCCCGCTCCCTGCCGCCGCGGGGCGGAGGCCTGTTTCTGCCGCGGCCCCCTTCGGGCTCCCCGGGGATCCCCCCGCGCCCCTCCAGGCCCTCTGCCGGCCCCTCTTGCCACCCGCCCCCCCCCGGCTGATGGCCTGCAGGGCTGGCCCGGAGAAGGGCCTCTCCTCGGCTGCCCTCTGCTCCTGGGCGAGGCGGCCAATTCGCTCAGCCGTGGCCAGACCCAAAGGGCTTCCTCTACGAAGACAGGCCCGTGAGGCCTCGGGGCCTTGGAGAGGGGAGCCCCCCAGGCCGGAGGGGTCCAGCAAACGGGTTGTGGGGTCTCCGTAAAGGACCAACTGGAGGCCGCTGCTGCTTGCAGGGAGTCAGTCAGGAGGAGGTGAAGGGCGGGAAACGCCAGGGATGCCTCCACGGAGGTTTGGGAAGGGCGACTTTCTCAAGAAGCTGACAAAGGATGCTAAAAAACGGCACAAGACTGAATTACAGGTCGTCCTCAACTTACAACTGGCCGCGTAGCAACCCTTTGCGGTTACAACAGAGCCCCCCCCCCCAAAAGCTACCTACAACCTGGTTCCGAAGTTAACCGATCTCTTCCGTGATGGTTACTTTTCAAGAAGAAAAGCCAGATTAGTCATACAGGCTTTTTAATGTAGGTGGGACACGACTGATTTCCCAAAAAGCGATGGCGTGAGAGAAGCTTGGCAAGCTGTCCTAGAAGAGTGACACGCCTGGAAAAAGGGAAGGCTTTTCTCCAAACCACCTTCCTGCTTCTACCCAGACAGGCTCCAGTTTTGCCCTAAGAGAGTGGCTTGATTAAGTGGATTAATTCTTAAATACAGCGCTTCATTTTTAAGTTTGTGATTCTGCATTGTATCCCTTGGTTACTGTGATTAGCTGCAGTGGACAGCCTTTCAGGTACCAAGGCAGAATATAAATTTAGCAAATAAATGGAGTAAAGAAAATGAAATTCCTTTCACGGGACTTGAGGAGCAGGCACGGAGGGGAGACCAAGCCAAAATCCTTCAGCCAGCGCCTAATGGAAGCATGCCGGGAAAAGGGGGCGAGGTCTGATGCCTTCAGATGGTAGCTTAGCGGGCGGAGAAGAGGAGGAGGCAGGAGGGCAAAGCCCCCAACAGCTGGGGCCCCTATGGAGCCACAGTGTTCCTGGGCCGCCTGCCACAGCCACCAGGGACTTGAGTGGGGGCGCCAGGTGGGGGCTGTCACTGCGCCCTCTTGTGGACGGACAGAGGCTCCCAGTCGGATAGTCATGGAAAGCAGGACGCAGGAGCAGGACGACTCTGCAGAAAGACGGGGCTTATACGTCCGTCAAAGGCGAAGGGTCTGAGATGAAGCACCGTCTTCGCAGGCGTTGCTGTTGACCCCATAGGATTGACCCCTAACCTGAGCTTTGGGGAATCTACCCCGAGGTTTCCATAGCTTTTAAAGGGCACTTCCCAAGCAGTGCTTACCTTTAAAGAAAGAAGGATCAACCTTCTACTCCGAACAGGGTAAAAGCGACTTTCAGCCCCCACCGTAGTCTGTGAAGTTCTTGGAAAGGTATATTTTGGGCATGCCGCTATTCCAGGGACAGCTGCTCTTCCTTGCATTTAATTATCCTTCGGACTTAAGTTGGGCTTGAGGGATTGCTAGGTACCTGGGATGGTTTTAATCCGGCTACTGTGAATACTCCGCTTCCAAGCGCAGCAAATGTGAACTCAGCACATCTGACTAATCTCGCTTGATTATTAGGCTCGTATGTTCTTTTAGCAAGTCGTCATTCATAATTTAATCGGCTTCTCATCTTCTGTTGGTCATTTTTATTGTAAAAACTAAACAGGCCCATAATCTTGTAAACCTTTCCTCACACACTTCGTCCCTCTGCTTTTTAGAGACTTCCCCCCCACACACAACTATTCCTCTTTACAATTTGAAAATGCGAGAGCGAAGGTAAACTTATCCCTGACTAAGTGTGCCAAGGAGAAGCCCCAGAAATGAGAGTGTATTCCTGCCAGAAGGCTTTTCATTCCAGCCTCTTTCGCATCCTCCTCTTTGCTCCCTCCTTCCCTCCCTCCCTCCCAGCCTGCCTGTTGATTCCCAGGTCAGCATATTAAGACAGACCCCCTTCCAGACGCCACGGGCCGGTTATCCCTTTGACCATCAGCATTCAGCATTCAGACCCAGCTCTGGGGCACCTCCTAAGCATGGCGCCTGAGACCCAGGCGTTGATTTCCACCAGGAATAGTCAGCCTATAAGAGGTGCCTCCTGGGAAGTGCCCGCAGAGTTTCCATGGTTATTATTAACAGATTAACAGAGTTGGAAGGGGCCTTGTAGGTCATCTAGTCCAACCCCCCACCCAAGCAGGAGACCCTACGCCGTTTCTGACAAATGGCAGTCCAGTCTGGTTGCTTTCTTCTCTTTCGGAGCACTGGCAGATCTAGTCTCATATTCCAGGTCGGCGTTGGGCATTTGCCCTTCATTTCTTTGCTTTTTTTTGTGTGGATATGTGAATTTTAGAAACTGCCCACCCCACTTCTTAGAGAAACTCTGGGCGGTGTGCAAGTGCAATATAAAAAGATAAAAACTATATATAAAAATTGCGCTAGGGGGGAGGCTTTGTCCCTGTAAGGCCTTCCACAGAGAAAAGAGGGGAGGGGTAGAAGCCAAGCAAAACCAGCAAGGAAGCCAGAAAGGAAAGTTTTCCTAAGATCCAGGTGTGGGTGGAGCCAGGTGAAATTGCCAGCTGAGGGATGCCCCGTGGCCAGAGGCGGTGGGTCGGCATGGGGAGGAAAAGATTCAGGCTCAGTCAGGCAAGGCCGGGGGGACGGGGGTTCTTTCCGGAAGTTCCACCCTCCGCTCTCAATGGGGTTGCACTGGGAGTTTGATTAGGCTGAGGTCTCTGTCTTTTCCCCCTTTGTTCTTTGCTCTTTTTTTCTTCTCGTAAATTTAAGCAATGTTTTTTTTTTTAAGGAAGGGGAAGCAACACGAGTGGATGATTTTAGAGAGCCAGGTAGATGCCCGCAGACCTAAGAGAAGACAGTAACGGAAGGCAGTGGGGCCCATTGTGTGGAGCAGGGAAAGGGAGCTAACTGGGCAGCAAAGAGGGGAGGAAGAGGATCAGTCAGGCCTAATGCCCAGAAGGAGAGGAGAAGTCGGGCCCAGAGGAAGGAGAGGCCCTTCTTCCAGGCCAGTGGCTACTGAATGCCACGTTCGCCAAGCACTTGGCAGCTCAGAAGCATCTGCGGGGGCGAGAGTGACAAAATGTGACATTGTGTAGAGGACCGAGGGAATGGCCTTGAAGGGCTGAAGGAAGAGCCGCTACCAAGGCAACACTCGGTTAAGAGGGGCTGGAGCCCCCTCCAAGAAAATAATGGGGGGAAAGGTCTCCGGCCCCTCCTTAGTCCACAAGAAGATAGGCGCATCCAGCCTTTGCAAATGATCTTGCTGTAGTTGTTACAATCCCTTCTCATCTCTTCTGTCTTCTAGTCTAGTCTAACCTATTCATGCCTCCCATCACCCCCATAAACAACTGAAATTTTCTACAATAAGAGTAATCCTGGCCTATGCGGCATTGTTGTCTTAGTCTGGTCTACCTTATTAGGCTGACCCACTTTTAATTAATAAGATTTTTTAAAAATCCTGCTTTTATTACTTTAGAAGTAAGTCAAGGCAGTGAACATACCTCATACTCCTACAAGACGAAAGGAGCTGATTGTCCAATGTGGTTTCAACTAGTATCAAGGCTCCACTTATTAACTGTGATTTGCTCCCTTCATCCCACAGATCAGTGGCTCTCAACCTTCCTAATGCCGCGACCCTTTAATACAGTTCCTCATGTCGTGGTGATCTCCAACCATAAAATTATGGCTCGGTTCCTAAGACCGTCGAAAATATGTGGAAAATATGTGTTTTCCGAGGGTCTTAGGCGACCCCTGTGAAAGGGTCATTCGCCCCCGAAAGGGCGAACGACCACAGGGTTGAGAACCGCTGCCATAGATGGAATTCATCCCCAGGCAATGGAAGCGTTGCTTTTGGAATCCGTTTTTTCTTCCCAGGCCAATGCATACGCTCCAATTGTGTACACAAGCATAAAATCTCTCTTTCTCCATCAACCCACAGACAAGGTAACCATTGTCCACCTGGCTGCACTTAAATCTAATTCTTGCAGCTGATGGCCTACAATGAATAGTGACCATCGATCCTCTGGAATATAATTTACAGGGATTCGCTTTAAATCAGATACCAAAAGTTAAATGCCCTTATTCTGCAGTTCTTGAAACCAGATATGCCGTTATCTTAAAGACATTGCTCTCGCATCTTGAATTCATATTAGAAAGTGTTCTGAGCATCTTGACTGACTCACAGTGTCCCGTGTCCTGTATATTCTCTGGCCGTTTGCATCTTATCCTGGATCCGTTGACTCCGATTGTGTCAGTCTGCACGTTTCTTTTCTTCCGATCCCTGGGAAAACTCCAGCTAGCCCCCAAGGAGGGTCCTAAAAGCCAGGATGGCAGCCAGAGACAGGATATCATCATAGGCCCACCCAAGCCTTTTTTTCCCCCCACTTGGGTGCTTGTAGCCATCATCTTGTCCCTTTTTGATCCCCACGTAGACCCCACCGCTCCGCCTGCAGCCGCTGAGGGGTTACTCCTGAAGGTTCCCCATCTTGCCCCGTAGCTACTGGGGCAACCTCATCTCCTCTGCTGTTGCTGCTGTTGTCGTTGGCCCCGGAGCAGAGATTGAAGGGCAGCCCCATTTCTTTGGTAAGCCCAGGGCCCCCGTCTCAGAGCCCACCCCCCCGCTATCCATGCAAATCATGCCCAGACGTGTTCAGCCGATAGGCACATTTAATGTGGACGGTCAGGAAGCATTTTGCTTGGAGAAGAAGAAGGTAAACCACTCACCTCTGCCAGGACGCCGGGACAGGCTGGGTGGGAGCCCCCCCAAATACTGCAGACAGATGTTCTCCAGGACCAGGAAGAGCAGTAGATCCTACTCCAGGAAGAGGGGGGGGTGTATCCAGGGCCTCTTCCCCGAACCCGCTGGTCTTTAGCAATGCCGGTGGCCTCCCTGGCACGAGTTTCTGTCCAATTTCTGCCAGCCCAGACCCTCCTGGGACCAGGAGCGCTGCCTCCCCTGACTCATGGCCTAAGAATCCCTCCATTGTCTTCCTCGGTGCAGGGTGAGCTCTCAAAACAGCTACCCGATTGTTGAGCGGGGCAGCTCAAAGCAGCCACATGACTTGAATCCTCAAAATGCCCCACTGTTTGCCCAGGTTCTGCCTCTGGCCCCATTTCAGCTGCCGTCCTCGGCCTGCAAAGCCTGGAATGGCTTTGGGTCATCTCCCGTCAGAAGATCAGCAGGAGGAACAGTCTTCCCGGGGCCGGTCTGGCCTTAACTCTGGCCCTGTTTTCTGGGCCCTTCCAGCCCCTGGGCTTCAGTCTGTCCACCCAGACATTGCTCCAGTGACGGGAACTCCTGTCAACATGCCTGTTGTTCCGCTTTATTGCTTCTCAAAATGAAATCTGCTTTCGTTTTGTCGTTGTCTTTGTTATTTTATTTTTAATTTAAGTATCGCACCCTAAACATTTTATTTCAGATTATTATTGTTTTTTAAACTCTGGCAGGAATTGCAACAGAATCCTGCTCCATCTCATTTTCCCACCTTTAATAGTGATCTGTGGCTTCCCATCGCTCTGAAAAAAAGAACTTGCAACAGAAATTAACCTCACACCTTCACATCCATTCCCAAGGAGATTTTACCCACCCCCCATCCCCCACCTGTATGTTTTTTTGTTGAAGAAGCCAGACTCCAATTCAGCTGTTTGTTTCTGGAATTAAAACCTGCAGATTAATTTTTGCTCCTTTTCACAAAAGGTTGGAGGCCTGGACTACATCCAAAAGAGATAGGTAGTGTGGAATCACCATAATTAATCCCCTCGCATTTAGTGGGGAAGTCTCCAAAACATTGCCAGCCAGCTGGAATTTTCTTAGATTTTCCTGCTGCTGTTTCCATCTTTCTAGGATCTTTGAGATCTACGGAAGCGCAGGAGAAAATCCAAAAGCAGAAACAGGAATCCCCTGCGTTCAGTCTAGTCTTTGAAAGGGTCACTTTTATCAACTACTTAATTGTCATTTGATCTACCACCACCATAGTCGTTCATCATCAAACTTCAACCCATTTAATGTAAGAGCTGGAAAACGTCTCAGGGAACAATTTATTATACGTGGTCGTAGGGAACGTTTTGACATCCTTGCACTGATTGAATGCAGAAATTTCCTGAAAATTAAATCACAAGCTATATATCTGATTAAGACTTGCAGCCCAAACAAGCAAATACGTTCAAAGCCAAACTGTACAAACCGGCATAAATAGTATCAAGGAATAGGAACTGATTTAATCAAAAAAGGCTTCCTAAAGTATATAACAGAAAGAAACACCTTTTTGAAAGTTTCCCCAATTTTTTCTTATCGGACTAACTGAGCCCTCAGATTTTTCCTCCAGCCTCCTGAAGTGGGGCCTGCCCTCATTAGGATTCACCCTTAACAATGTCAGCGAATTCCTCGATGCTTTAGCTTCCTGCTTGGTAAATACAGGACCATAAGAATAGCCTGGAAGTTTTGGACTGTTCAGGACATTGAGTCCTGAGTTTTAATTTTCCTATTTGGAAGTTAGTCACGCCACGTTAGAAACCCAAAACTTCAAATAGCTGACAGGAAGTAGGCCTGACTGTGAGATCACAAGGAACCTCCCTAGATGTCCTCAGGACCTGGCTATATTTGAGCCACGAACAAGGCGTCCACCTATTCTAGTCTAAAGCACCTGAAGGCAGAACAACAAGCAATGGGTGGAAACCAATCAAGGAGAGAACCAATCTACAAATAAGGAGAAGGGGGTTCGGCTAGAAGACCTCCAAGATCCCTTCCAACTCTGTTATGTTATTCTGAGGGCATTTTAGGGCATTTTAGTTCACGGAAAGAACTGACCAATGAAGGAGACACCATCATCCCCTTTGGCAGTCTGTTCCATTCTTGAACAGGTGACCATTCTTCCTGAAATCCGACTGAAGTCTTCCTCGTAATTTAATCCCCATGAACAACACAGAACAATTCTGCCTCTTTGTCTACGTTACTGTACAGCCTTTTCTTGGACCACGATCACGTTTCCCTACGGTCTTCTCCAAGTTAGACATATGCCCAGCCTTTCCAACCATTCCTGACACCATCCGTATTTTCTTGTCCACTTGCTTCCCGTCCAGACACTGAAGGACCACTTTGTCAATGACCTTCCCAAAACGTGGTGCCGGGAATCTTCAACTTAGGAGTCAACCTACAAGAACATACAGGGAGGGAATCCTCAACCCATGACCGCAGTTGGGACCAGAATTTCCATTGCTAAGTAAGGAGGTTGTGACCGATTTTACAACCTTTTATGCAGTGGTTGTTAAGTGAATCCTACTGTTCCTAAGTGAATTGGGCTTCTCCCATTGATTTTGCTTGTGGGAAGCTGTTTGGGGAATTTGCAGCTGACAATCATGTGGCCTTGGGAGGACGGTCAACTTGCTGATGGTGGTCAAAGGGCTGAATTTTCATCATGTGACTGGAAATGCTGAGATGGTTGTAACTACGAGGACAGGTCTTAAGTCGCTTTTTTCAGTGCCATTGCAACAGGGAATGATTGCCCAATGAATGGTCGTAAGTTGAGAACCTGTACTGACTTGTCTCCTGGTGAAGAGGCCTTGACTGGATTGAGTCCTGGCTTGTTTGTCCACGAGATCATCTGTGATCTCTCCCACCCCTTCTTGGGCTATTACAGGACTCTCCAACCTTTGCAACTTGTGGACTTCACCTCCCAGAATTCCTTAGCCACCCCTGGCCTATTGGCTAGGACCAAGTAGGAAGGTGGGTGGCCTCCATGAGTCCAGGCATTGAGGCAACCTCCTTGGTATTCACTTAGCAAGAGACTTCATCCTGGGGGGCGTTTTTGTAAGAATGAGGCAGAAATCCCCAACTCTGAAGGGCTTTTTGTAGGGGCTTCACGTAAGTATTTCAAAGTAGAACGGACAAAATACTCCCTGGGACGCGATGAAGAGGCTGAGCAGGAGCTTCCCAGGATGCTTCCGGGGTGGCTTCAAATGCTGCCCTGCACGATTTTTGTGCAGCTCATCCATCAAGATGACTCACTGAGGTTCAGAAGCTCTGCACAGGATTTGTTTCTGTAACATCCAGCTCCATCCTCAAAGTCTAAATTTACCGGCCTCTTTCATAACAATACAAACTAACATGACCTGCTGCAAAAACCTTCGGAATTGCAGCTTGGGGCAAGGAGGTCACCTCTCCTTAGAGGCATCCCAGAGGGGAGCTTGAGGGCAGAAAGAGGTCGTGGTTGTGACCAATAGTGCAAGAGTTTCCTTAGGATAAAATACAAATAAAAATCACACAAAGCAGCGTTTTTTATAGCATGTTCTTCCCTGGGCTCTTGTCACAAGTGGTGAATGCCATTCACTTTCCCCTCCATGGTAAGGACAGCAGAGTAGGAAGAGAACCCGTAAGGCCACCCTTGCCCTTGCTGGACAAGAGAGAAGAGGAAGAAGGAGAAGGAGAAGGAGGAGGAGGAGAAGAAGAAGAAGAAGAAGAAGAAGAAGAAGAAGAAGAAGAAGAAGAAGAAGAAGAAGAAGAAGAAGAAGAAGAAGAAGAAGAAGAAGAAGAAGAAGAAGAAGAAGAAGAAGAAGAAGAAGAATACTTTATTGGCCAAGTGTGATTGGACACACAATGAATTTGTCCTGGTGTAAATACTCGCAGTATACATAAAGAAAAGGTACATTCGTTAAGAATCAAGAATCATCACGTACAACACTTAATGATAGTCAGAGGGTACAATAAGCAATCAAATCCTACTAGGAAACAGTCAAATAGGATATTGGAAGACTAGACTAGACTAGACTAGACTAGACTAGACTAGACTAGACTAGAATAGACTAGAATAGAATAGAATTCTTTATTGGCCAAGTGTGGTTGGACACACAAGGAATTTGTCTTGGTGTAAATACTCGCAGTATACATAAAGAAAAGGTACATTCGTTAAGAATCAAGAATCATCACGTACAACACTTAATGATAGTCAGAGGGTACAATAAGCAATCAAATCCTACTAGGAAACAGTCAAATAGGATATTGGAATATAGACTAGACTAGACTAGACTAGACTAGAACAGAACAGAACAGAATAGAATAGAATAGAATAGAATAGAATTCTTTATTGGCCAAGTGTGGTTGGACACACAAGGAATTTGTCTTGGTGTAAATACTCGCAGTATACATAAAGAAAAGGTACATTCGTTAAGAATCAAGAATCATAACGCACAACACTTAACGATAGTCAGAGGGTACAATCCGCAATCAAATCATACTAGGAAAGGGAAGGGTAAGTTGTTCTTTGTTCTTGCAGTGGCCATTGGGATAGTGGAGAGTGGTTTGGTTTCACCGCTGGTGCAGAAGCTGAAGACGGAGAAGGAGGACATCCAAGAGCTCATCCTGGACACCCTAACAGGCTGCCTGCGAGTCGAAGCCTTTGAGGCCTTGGCAAAAGGATCCGTTTCTGTCCTAAAGGAGAAGCTCCGGCATCCCTCACAGGCCATCAGGTGCAAGGCTGCCGAGGCCCTCATGGCCATCAGGTGAGGCACACCGGCAAACACGGCGGAGGAGCTGCAGGGTAGCTCCATGTCTGCCAAGAGCGGTTTCCCTCTCGGCTTAGCTGGCTGGTCAAGAGGGCAAGGCAAGTAGGCCAGCCTCAGCTGACCCAAAGGGTTGGTTTCCCCACTTCAGCGTCCCATTGGAAGGGAAGAACATGGTCTTCAAAGAAGACGTCTTTCCAGACCTGGTCAACCTGCTGGAAGATGAGGATTCAGAAGTGCGAGCCAACGCTGCGGGGGCCCTCATGAATTCGGCAGTGACCACGCAAGGTGAGTGTTTTCTCCATGAGAGAGAAGGGGGCAGGAGGGGGTCTCCTGGGGACACAGCTGGGGAGCACCTGGGCTGCACTTAAGGTGTTTCCTTCTCACCATTTTTATTAGAGATTTTATTTAG
The DNA here is from genome assembly GCF_049901715.1 of Pseudonaja textilis. Lineage (NCBI taxonomy): Eukaryota > Metazoa > Chordata > Lepidosauria > Squamata > Elapidae > Pseudonaja > Pseudonaja textilis. The sequence continues at coordinate 11,656,041 of NC_142004.1, forward strand.
AGTAGCGAAAATAAGTATAACCTAAACTCAGGAAAAGAAATAAAAATAAAGTGCAAAGGAAGATAAAAACATAGAGGAGTGATTTCCAATTCATCACAACTAAAAACAAATGTATAATTAAAATTATAATTGAAAAGATAAAAATTAATATAAACCAAAGAAAAAGGAAAAGTGGAGGAAAGAAAAATAGAAAAAAAAAGAATATGAAAAAGAAAAAAGTTTACAAAAGTTGCTCCCACCTTCCTCACAAGTATAAACAATTTTAGTAACTTTTCACCTCCTTTTAAATTACAACAAATGATTTCTTCTTCCCATACCTCATCTCTTTACCCAAATCTATAAAGCATCATCGTTTCAGTCCTGGTGTCAAGTCCATTATGTGTTACCAGAAATGACATCATATCTATTTTAATCTTGATCAAATAAACCAACTGTATATTCCTTCCTTTTACTTCTAACAATCAGTCTCATCAACTAATGCCATAGAATTTGATGTCTTCTTTGCCCTTTCAAAACCTCTTTCATCTTTCCACTGCCGCTCAAGCCCCGCCCTCTCTTGGCATGTTGGCTTCATCTCCTGGCTCTTGGACCAATGGGAGACCACCGTCCTGCACTCACCTCATGAGGAGCAACCGCCAGAGCACACGTGGGCCGTCTCCTCTCCCCTCCTTATCCAGATCTGTTTGCCAATTCCTTGGTCTTTCTTCCACTCCTTGTCTCTCCCTTTATCTGAGACATGCTTAGTTCGCTGTGCCTCCCCCAGAAGTCTCTGGGCTGTGCTTATTACCCCAAGGAGAGGGAAGGGCTCAGTCATGTTTAGAGAAGCAGGACTAGGATTTCCTCGGTTTCCCCTTTGCTTTTAGCATAATTTTCGAGTACTTTTCACTAAATAAAACCCTGGGTTGTGCCTAGGGGGCCAGGAAGCCCATTCAGACCTTCTGGTTGCAGCTGCTTCCATCTGATCTCTTAATTTACCACTCCCTGCTGGTCTAGTTCAGGGATCCCCAACCACCGGGCCATGGACCGGTACCGGTCCGTGGAACATTTCCTACCAGACCGCCAGTTTGCTGGGCGCCGCCATCTTGTTTGAAGAGAAAGTGCTTCCAGGTGAGCTTTTCCGGTTGGAAAGTGGCATTTGGGTCCTGAAGGAATCCTCGCGCCTTAGTTTCATCGGGGGGGAGGCAGCTTCGAACAGAACTAAGGCGCAAGGATTCTTTCAGCACCCAAGGCAAGGCGAGCCGAGCGACCGTCCCAAAGCCGTCCCGGAGCGAAGCCCATCAACAAAGGTACAAAGGAGGAGTTGAAGGTGGCAGGGAGAAGCGGGGGACGGTTGGCTGGCCAGTCGCTCGGCTCGCCTTGCCTTGTCATGCGTGCTGATGCCGGTAGCGGGCCGCAGATCATTTTGTGATGCCGGTACCGGGCCGTGGCACAAAAAAGGTTGGGGGCCACTGGTCTAGCTGGCTGAGGAATTTTGGGAGTTGAAGTCCACAAGTCTTAAAGTTGCTAAGGTTGGAGACCCCTGGGCTAGCCTGTGCGTTCCCTCCTACGTTTTCTCTCCGTTTCAGGGAAATATGCCGCCATTAATGCGGAAGCCATCGACTATCTTCTGCCTCTGATCCACGACGAGAAGAGCAAAGTCCGCCTCTACGCCATCAAGGCCCTGACCATGTTGTCCGAAGCCCCAGAAGGCCGCCTGGTGCTGCTGAAGCACGTGCCGGAGTTCCGGAAGCATCTGCGCGACTCCAATGCGACCGTGCAGAGAGCTGCCGAGATCGCCATACAGGTCATCGAATGGAAACCCTAGAAAGCCCTCCTAGCAACTGGCAATAAAGTTGGCAGGAGCCCTGATGCTGTGGGGAAGCGTTTCCTTCGCGGTGTAACTGGGCAAAAGAGAGCCGGCAGCCGTCTGGTGGAGGGTCTCCTTTGATACCATTGAGGGTGGAGGGGAAGGGGGGCAGAATTAAAACAGCCGATTGGCCATGACCTTGAAAGCCCTTCACGGCACAGGGCCAGGCTCATCCCACTAACTAGGCCAAGCCCGTCCTACTCCGATTGGCTGAGAGGGCCTACTTTGGATCCTGTCAGTCAAAGAACTCCGACCGGACAGTAGGATCCCAAAGAAGAGCCTTCCCTCTGGAAGGTCCAGCCCTCCTTCCGCAGGAGCCTGATTAGCCTAAAAGACCTGGCTCCGCTGGTTGGCTTGGGGTCCAAAGGGGAGAGGGCTGCTGGATTGATGGAAGACTTCCCCTCCCCGTCTCGCTCCCTGCTCCCTACGTGTCCATCTTGAGGTGTTCCCGTTGTGTTCTTCTTCTTTGTTTTATTGTTCCATTTGCTTCTGGTCTGTTGATGCTCTTTTCAGTTGCAGGAATAAATGAGAAGCATTAAAGCAGGGGGTGTAAAACTCAATTTCATTGAGGGTCACATCCGGGTTGTGTTCGACCTCAGAGGGCCAGGGTTGGGCGTGGCCATGATGGGTGTGACACGGGACTTGTGTTGGGGGGGGCACCAAGTACTAAGGCAGGACTTCCCTGAGACCTTCCCTCACTCTCATTATAACCTTCCTTCCTTCCCTCCCTTCTTTTTTCCTTCCCTCTTCCTTCTCCTTCCTTGCTCTCTTCCCTTCTTCCCTTCTTTTTCTTTGCCTTTCCTCTTTGCCTTTCTTCTTTCCTGTCCCTTCTTGGATGCTCCACTGCAAAAGGAGAAACGTTTCTCCTTTGGTGTTGTTTTTAGTTTGCTTTGATAGCCTTCCGCCCGTGAAAATAGAACTGAGGGAGCAACGCACCCCCCCCAAAAGCTCCATTTTCACTGAAGAGGCCCCACAGGCCAGTCCTTTTCTGTCTCCAGGCCGGCCTTGCAAGCCAGATCTAAGCACTCCACAGGCCGGATCCGGTCCCTGGGCCTTGAGTTTGACACCCCTGCTATAAAGATATTATGAAACACTGGCCGGGGCGGGGGGTGGTGGTGAAAGCAGGGGTGGGATTCAGCCAGTTTGGACCAGTTAGTTTGGATGATTAGTTGGCTGCACCCCCCCCCCCCCGCCCTAGTGTCTCCTTTATTTCTGTGTTTTGCAGCCCGGCTGATTCTTGCAGTACAGCAGGTTGCCGCGCCTCAGCTGTTTTCCCACACGCTCACCGAACCGGTTATTACGCTGGTTGAAAGAGAGGGAACAGAGGTGGAACTTTCTTCACTCTGTCCAGTATAAACGGTTGAAAGAATTTGCCTTGGCCAAGAAGAGATATGGCCCAGGAAGAAAGAAGATATTGGAAAAGAGGGCAGGCTGTGCTCAGATGCTCCTGGTGGGAACAGGCTGGCTTCTTCCGTAAAGGGAAGCGTTTCTGGGAAGAGGCCCCAGCATGAGCTGAGCCGCACGGCATTTGTGCCTGTGTCCAAGTGAGATTCCACCGCAATCTATCTTGGCGTCAGTGTTACTCCACGCTTCTATTAATGACCTGTACGCAAAGAGGGATGGACTGCTGATCCAATCTGCAGGTGAGACGAAATTCAGAGATCTGCCCAACACCCAGGATGACAGAATGAAATGGCAATTTGATTTGAACAGACTGGGAGACTGGACTGAGAGGAGCCAGGGGGAGAAGTGCAGGGGAGGAGACGGTACGACACAGACAGAGTGGGGGGTTTGTGGCCCCTGGAAACCCTGCATCTGAGGAGGACGTAGCCAAGCCAGCTCCCTACTAGGAAGTCTCAGGTGACTCTGGCTTGGATCCGAGGAAGCTGCTTCAAAGGGGAGGATTTCCCCCTAGCCTGTGCTGGTAAGACGCAGCCGGAGTGATTGATTATAAACACAACCACAATTTCACTTAGCAACTGCTTTGTTTAATGTCTGAGTTGCCCGTCCCAGTTGTGGTCACAAAGCAAGGACTATCAGTATTTGCCATCAACCCAGCATCATCTTTTAAGGATCACATAGACAGACTTCTTCAAGATAACCTTTCTCCAGCCTAGACCTCCCGAAGGTGAATATGTTGCTGCTACAGTCCATCTGCCTCTCTACTGATCGTCTTCTTCTTCATCTGTTCTCGGGGTTGTAGACTTCAAGAAGGCTTCATCCCACATCATACGCCTTCATTACTACTCTACCTGAGCTAGTGTGTGGCACCTTGTTTGGCTGCTGGTTGCTTTGATGATAATGGTCAACCCTAAAGGACAGGGACTATCCCCTACTTCAGTATCTCATGATCCATTGTGAGGCTTGTTTACAGTATCTTTCATTTTAATTCAATTTTTTCCTTCTCAATCCATATTCAGGATATAACAGATGGAGTACTGTGTACAATTCTGGGCAGTACATTTCCAGAAAGATATGGGCAGATATCCAGAAAGATATTACAAAGTTGATACAAGGATTTGAGGATGTGCCACAGGAGGACAGACTGGAGAATCCAGGGATGTTCAGAGTGGAAAAAAGCAGACAGAGGGATAGTTAGATAAAATGGTGCTCCAGGGAAGATGGCCAGGAATTAGTTTTCACTGTCCCAGAAACTTAAGAGAAGTAAGCACGGGCATAGGTTACAGTTACCTAGATTTAATTAAAATGTAGGCTAAAGGGCTTCCCATAATCACCAATAACATCCTCTCAGGGAGAGGCTCAGCAAACCTCAGGTACTCAGCACCCCCTCCCCCCACCCAGCAAACAAGCACACCCACAAACACACCCCAAACACCTTCGGTCTAAGTCCCAAAGGGGGCGGGGGGGGGGCCTTCAGCTGCTCTGACTCACCCAGCTAACCCTCCTCTTGGTGTCTCACTCTCAGCAACCAAAGCCCTTGGCCGATCTCCATCGTCCAAATCTACAGTTCTGCTGGTGGACTTTTGGGGTCTGGACAGTCCTTTCATCATTTCTCAAAAGAAGGATGTAGCCTGGTTCTTTCCTTGAAAGTTTGTCTCAGGGAAGAGGCTGCGAAGTTATTTCCAGAGTCCCCAAAGGAGCTTCATAGAGGAAGGAAATAAGGAGAAAGCGTCCTGGTGTGAGAGCTGTCGAGCAGTAGATCGCTCTGGGTTACCGGTGCTTCGTTCCTTAAAGTTGTCAAGAGAAGGTTGGAGAGGCCTCTGTCTGGGATGGGTGTTGGACTAGATGACCTCCATAGACACTTTCAACCCTGTGGTTTTATTGTTCTGTGACTGCATTGCTCCCGTATTTCTCTGATGAGCAAAGAAGGATAATGCTTTCTGCTTGCTGCCCCTTCCCCATAAGACGGGGCAGGACACAGTGGGCTTGAGTAACCACGAAGTCGCTTTCTGCCTGATATCAGGAAACATTTCCCAACGTTAAGAGCTGTTCAGTGATGGAACCGGCAGCCTCAGGCGACACGGAACTCTTCCTTTGTGTGGAGGTGTTTAAACAAAGCTGGGGTGGCCATCTGTCAGGGAGGCCATCGTCCTATTGACTAAAATGGCATTTAATGGATTCTTACCCCGGGCAGGAGTTGGACTAATGTTCTCCAAGAGCAAATACGCCATCGAGGACTGGAACCAACAGAGGATAAATGGGGGAGCAAAAGAGGGGAGGGACAAAGGGGGGGAGGGGAGAAGGTTTGGAGGGAAGGGAAGTACATCAAAGGCAGGAAGGGCCACCAGGCATCACCTCAGGTGTTTCTCCTCCAAGGCACGATGGGAAACAAACAGAGGCTGGCCAAGGAGGCTCTGGATTCACTCAGGCATAGGATGACACCGGAATTTGGGTGACACCTCCAACTGGGACATCCCCTCCAAGGCTGCCACTTACTCCAAACTTTATAATAGAGGGGAAGGGGGTGCTTGCTTGGCCAGACAGACAGAAAGAACCTAAAAGTGGACATGGATGAGTGGTTAAGAGGTGAGGATGGAAGAAGTAGGGCATCTCAAAACACCTTTCCTGTCTGCTCTTTCCTAGAAGATCAGCCCAACCGTTGCTGACTCACTCTGCCATTAACGGAAGGAGGGAATTGTGGTTTGAGATAAACAAGGCGGGATATAAACAACACCAAGCTCATTTAAATAAATCCAGGCCTCCGTGACCAGAAAAACTACATCCCGGGTCATTGGAGGAACCAGCAAAGGTGCCCAGGGAACCTCTCTCTCTAATCTTGAAGGCCTCCTGGAAAAGACAGGCTGGAGGAGAGAGAAGGTTGGAGCTGCAGCTAAGAAAGGAAAGCAAGAGAATCCAGGAAATTGCACATTTTTCAGCTTCAAAGGATATTCTGAGCAAGATCCTTGAGTAGCTTATTAAGCGGCTCGCTTGTGAGCCTTTAGAAAACAATGGCACCAGAGAAAACAACAGCTAATAATAAAAGAGCCAGTGTGAGTCTGCCACAAACAAGCCATGACAGATGCCTCTCCTTCCTTCACAGAGTGGCTAGCTTGGTACGCTGGGGAAATGCCATGCGGTTCGTGGAAATCAGCCAATTGTTTAGAACATGTTTTTTTATTTCAAACATTTATATCCTCTCTGAATAAAATGGTATAAAATATGGTCTACCTCCCAAGCTCAGAATTAGTCAGGCAAGGTGACATCCTATGGCAGGGAAAGTTGGACATTAACAAAACAAGATAGCAGCAATATTTTGAACTTTAGCTTTGGAGAAGTTTTGGAGAATGTCCAAGAGAACAAATCAAAGAATCGTTGAACAAATCAATGTAGAGTTCTCACTTGAAGGACAAGTGACCTGGCTCAAATTGTCATATTTCAGACGGGTTGTGCTGGGATTCAAAATTTTTTTACTACTGGTTCTATGGGCGAGGCTTGGTGGGCATGGCAGGGGAAGGAGACTGTAAAATTTCCAGCCAGAGGCGGTATTTGCCAGGTCTCCGAACTACTCAAAATTTCCTCTACCAGTTCTCCAGAACTGGTCAGAACCGGCGGAATCCCACCTCTGGTTGTGCAATGCCACAGTTGCCTTGAGAAGCCCCTAATGATGACAGGTGGAAAGAAAGAGGACCGTAGCAAAGAGGATGAAGTCAATTACAAGGCACATTGGTGGGAGACCTGAAGGGCAGCGTTAGAGTCAGGCCATTCTGGAGAAGGTCCATCTATGTGGCATGAAGGATCAACACCCAAGTTGATGGCAATTGGTAGTCAACCAAAATAAAGACCAGGTGGCGCTTCCTTAGGTGTATTCATAATGGAGCAAATATTCACACACAGAGGTAACAAGCTTCATATCAGCTTGGAATAGGGAGCATCAGGTGGACTGTCACACTCAAACCTTAATGAAGCAATGAATTTCAAGTGAAATTCAATGGTGAGAAATGTAAGGTTCTGTTTTTAGGCAAGAAAAACTAAATGCACAGGTACAAGACTGGTGGAACCTGGCTCAATAGCAGTAACTACAAGAGAGATCAGGAGTCTAATGAACAATTATTTCAATATGAGCCAGCAGAGCGTGGCAGCCACCGAAAGAGCAAATCCTAGCTGTATTAACTGAGGGATACAATCAAAATAGCATGAAGTCTTAATACCACTTTATTATGCCTTGGTAAGGGCACCACTTAGAATGCTACATCCAATTTTGGTTGCCACGATATTAAAAAGATGTTGTTGACCCAGACCTCACCCAAGAAAGAGTGCAGTGCAGTGCAGAGCAGAGCCGAGCAAGAAAGACGATCAGGGGACTAGAGGCTAAAACATATGAAGAACGATTGCAGGAACGGGGCCTGTGAAGAGAAGGACCAGGGGAGACAGGAGAGCAGTCTTCCAATATCTCAGGGGCTGCCCCAAAGAAGAGGGAGTCAAGCGGTTCTCCAAAGCACCAGAAGGCAGGACAAGAAGCAATAAAAAGAAACTAATCAAGGAGAGAAACAACCCAGAACTAAGGAGACATTTCCTGACAGAACAATTAATCGGCGGGTGATTAATTGTGGGTGCTGCATCGTAGAGATTTTAAAGAAGAGATTGGACAAGCATTCGTCTGAAATGGTATAGGGTTTCCTGCTTGCCGCTGGTTGGATCTGAAGACTTCCAAGGTCCGCTCCAACTCTGTAAGTCAACTGTGCAGGTGACACAAAAGCTAGAACACAAAAACGTTAGAAAAGAAAGAGAAGGTTGAAGAAGATTGAGGAAGGCTTGCATAATGAACCGAAACGAATAGGGTGGAATTTAACAGAAAGAAATGTAAACAAACTGGAGGGAGTTCAGAGGACAACCATCCAGGTTTTGTGGGGACAGAAAGCAGAGTCCTTTGAGGACTATCGAAAGGAACCGGGGAGGATAGTCTGCAAAAGAGAAAACAGGGCAGTTGTGATAGTGCGTTTTCAGCTATCTAGCCCGTTGCTCCATAGGGGAGGATGTGGACATGTCTTCCCAGAGGGGAGGAGCACAACCCAAAGGATGAGGTTACAGAGAAATAGAGGTAGGTTGGGGATGAGCAGCTCCTTCCTAATGTTGGAATCGCTTGTCTCTCAAGGTGGTACCTTCCTGTCCAAACAGAGGCTGGATAGTCATTGGCTCAAAATACTTTAGCGGAACCTGCAAAAAGCAGAGGTTGAACTATATCAATGATGGCAAATCTATGACACGTGTCAAGGTTACACACACCACAACATTTTGGGGGGACACAATCCAATTGTCATGAACTTAGATTTCACTTTCCAGGTCCTGGACAGACACAAGCGCTGCAGGCTTGGATGGTCCTTCTGGGAACCACCTTCAGAATTTCACGGCTTCCAGTAGCTGGGCTGTAAAGCAATTGCAGAGCTTCCTGGGATTGGTGAACTTTTACCAGCAGTTCATCCCCAAGTTTGCCCAGATAGCCCTGCCCATCACCCACTTGCTCAAGATGGAAGGGAGGGTGAACCAAACTGAGTTAGCCATTCAGTCCAAATTCCATCATAAAGCCCCTGGATATCTCCTGCCGCGGGCTAGGTGGGTTGGCTACTGACTCTAGCAAGCCCGGAGGCTTACCAGGGAGGCATTTCATGGAGGCACACACAGGACACCCGGCCCCATAGGCTCCTGGGTCCTTTTCCATCTTTGGCCACCAGAACGGTCTCTTCACCAAGTGAAGGGAATTCACAAACTTGAAATGCCCTGCAGATTCTGCATCGTGGCTCCTCTCCAGGATGAAGGTTCTCTGGTAGGATGTACAATGTACTCCCCTTCTGCCCCAAGCCCTCCTTCGTCAAGAGATCGTCCTTACGTGGAGTCCCCAGGTGCCTGCAGGGAGGCTGTTCTCGGACGGGTTGTGAGGGCTGCGGCTGCAAACTGCCTGGATGGGATAATGGAGTTAACTGCCTCCTCTTGAGTACTTCCGTACTGGAGTATGCGAAAGAGGCATCTGCTAGGAAGTTCTCCCCGGCCCTGGAAAGTAGTCAAGGGTTAAAATGCTGAGCCCATCGGACCTGCTCGGGGGACAGCTTCCTCAGGGCCTCCAACGCCTCCAGGTTCTTGTGGTCTGTCTACACTTCAAATGGAATCTTACTGCCCTCTAAGAACTGCCTCTGGGTGAGAAGAGTCCATTGGACCACCTAAGCCTCCTTCTCCCAGATGGCCCACCACCTCTCAGACAACTTGCCACATGTGTAGGCACATGGTTGCAACTTTCTCTTTTCATTCCTCTGGAGTAAAACTGCTGCTACTGCCATATTGCTGGCAGCCGTGGTAGCGCAGTGGTTAGAGTGCTACTTCTGCTGACTGCTGATTGCCAGCAGTTCAGCAATTCAAATCCCACCAGCTCAAGGTTGACTCAGCCTTCCCTCCTTCCGAGGTGGGTAAAATGAGGACCCAGATTGTTGGGGCCAAGAGGCTGACTCTGTAAACTGCTTAGAGAGGGCTGGAAAGCACTGAGAAGTGGGATATAAGTCTAAGTACTATGGCTATTGCTATCTGCCTGGATCACGAAAGGCTCATCTGGGTTTGGGTGCTTCAAGACTGGTTCAGCAGCAAACAGCCGCTTCAGCTTTTCCAAGGCTGCCTGGCATTTGATGGACCAATTTAATGGCTGCAACACCTCAGGGCTGCAAGAGAAGACTTTTGGTCACCAAGGGAGTAAAGGAGGCCTAGTGTCAACTGTCCAGTTGGCATTCACAGAAAAAGAAACTCCATTATTTTTCCACGAATGTAAACATTGAACAAATGTATATTGGCACAGAAGCAGCGAAACCTGTGCAAATGCATGCATAGTTCATGTCCCCTTTCCCCACGGGCCACACCCAGTCCATTATGCTGACCAATCATTTCTGTTGATTTTATTTGGGGAACCAGATGATTGCGCTGTGGCATCCACTCCAGTGGTGGGATTCAAAAAATTTTTGCTACCAGTTTGGAAGGCGTGGCCTGGCTTATCGGGCATGGCTTGGTGGGCATGGCGGGAGAAGAATACTGCAAAATCTCCATTCCCTCCCCACCCCACTAACCTGCTTTCCAGCTCTGTTCTCCTGTGCAGGGCAGCCAAAGAAGACCCAGCCGATCAGCTGGGACTCACTGGGAGGCAGAGAAGAGATGGGGTTGGCGGGGCCAGTCAGAGGGGGGATTGGCCTCTTCTCCGAACTACTCAAAATTTCCGCTACTGGTTCTCCAGAACTGGTCAGAGCTGGCTGAATCCCCCCTCTGGTCTGGGCGTCTTTGGGGTCAAGCAATGTCTCATCCTTGGAGGCCATTCCCTCCATCATTGCATTCCAACCCACCATCACCCTCGTTCTTTGTCAAGCTGCAAGCCAAGTGGAATATAGGTGAACGTTCGAGTCAGTCTTGACCCTGAGGATGGAGCTTCCTGTGGGAGCTCCGGCATGGGCCTGAACTCAGCCCTATGGCCACTTTGAAAGAGCTGCTGTGCACCGAGTTGTTGTATGCCCCTTGGATGAAAGGTAGGAGCTTGGCCCAAATAGTCTGCTGATAATTTATATAATGGCGCAGGTATTGCTCTACTAGTGACTTGCTACACTCAGCCACCTCATTGGTACTCGGATCATAGGTGGAGCTAAGTTCCTGAGAGAAGCCTATCCATTTTAAAAAATTCCTGCCAAAGTTTTGCAGTGAATTTACATCCCCATATCTGAGATAATGTGCTTTGGGACCCCATGTAGTCTGCAGAGGTGTTGCCCAAACATCTTAGCTAGAACCAGGCAGGAGGAATCGTGGGACCCACCACGAAGTGTGCTTGCTTTAAAAACAGGCCAAGTGGGAGGAGGACTGGGGAGCACATCTTTCTCCCCGCTCAGGACTCCATTGTTGAGGGGTCTCCAACGCTGGCAACTTTAAGACGTGTGGATTTCTGGGAGTGGAAGTCTTCAGTTGCCAACATTGGAGAGCCCTGCTATAGATGAAGCGAAAGAGGAGAGTCACATGTAGGCAAGGAATTCTACAGCAACAACTATCCATGGTGACCGGTTTAGCATGTCACAGAGCCCAGTGATTGGGGGGCTCTAAAGAACCAGGGGGCAGGTTGTGGCATTGCAAAGAAAAGCGCTTTCCAACCCACCTCCTCCATTTCGCTTTCCTCCTCTCCCAGCAAATGCCGCTGTTTCTCACCGTCTGTTGCAATCTGTAAATTGTGCTTCATGCTGGAACGTTGTGTGATCCCAGCCACTTGTGTAGTGGATGAAGATGAAGAGAACCTGCCCAAGACCATGGATGGAAAGCCCCCCCCCCAGTCTCCTTCCATTTGGACGTGTCCTTCAGTACGCAGGGCCTGTTGGGCTTCGCTCTTGCCTGCTGCTTCCGGTTTCTGATTTCCTGGCCTTCCTGGAGCTTCTCCCCGTCAACAGCTCTGGAACCATTAAGATGGTTCCCCTGGAGCCCTTGCCTGGGAGGACGCAGGGAGTTTGTCCCAGAGGGGTTGGGGTCTGCCACAGGGTTGATCTCTGCTCCCCAAATGTAGGGCTGCATTGGCCCCTTCCTGGAGAAGAGGGGTGGCCATGGAGGGGCCCCTTCCTGATGTCGCTTCGGGGTCTGTGGGGGCATCCAGGTAGGAGCCCTCCTTCTGAAGGGGCTGCCCCCAACACGGATCCCCTCATCAACCCCTCTGGCCAAGTTGGCCTTCTGGTCCACCCTTTCCTCCAACAGAAGACTGGAACTAACAGGCCTGAAGCAGCTGTAATTTTTCATCTGGGTCTTTCCGGGGATTTGAGCAGCAAACAACTTAGTCACCCAGAAATCCAGGGAGGTGAGTTGAGGAGAGGGGGGAGTTTGTCTTGTTGAGAGGAAAATGCAGCAATTAATTTGTCGGCACCCGACACCTTCCTCCCCTGCAATTAAATCAAAGGTTCCTAAAATGGACTCATCCCTCATCTCCCGGCAGCTCCCCCGAGCCCTGCTGGGCCTGCAGTGACACCCAGCAGCCTGTGCTGCAACGCTGCCACGTCAGGCTGCAGTGAGCGGGGCCAGCATCCAGCAGCACCAAGAGCAAGGCCCCTGTCCATTGGCAGGAGGGCTTGGAGTACGAGGGAGACACACACACCCCGGTCTTCCAACCGCAAGGCAACCTGTGGAGCCAGCACCGAAGGCAAGGACCCCCGGGGGCCCAAACCTTCCAGGGCCCTTGGTGCAGGGGCGCTTTGGAGCATCGCAAGGGGCATGTCTCGCCCAAAGCTCGGCCTTTGGCCTCCCTGGACCAGGCACTCTCCTGCTGCTGGGATGCCTTGGGAGGGGAGGGCATTTTCTGAGCAAGGATACTCGGAGGAGGCAGCAGGTAGAGAGGCTTCCTTGGGCCTCTTTGGAGGTGGGGTTGTACCGGTTCTGTCCACTTCTGTAGAACCGGTAGTTCTGAAGAGCAGCAGACAGAGAGCATGCAGAGAACCAGTTCTATGTCTGCTGCTCTTTTGGCCCGCCTGCCCGCCCGGGCTCTTACCTGAACTTTATTTTCCTGTGTTTTCAACCGCAGCTGCTTTGCGCGATTGAAAAAGCAGGAAAAAAAGGGCTTTTCCAACCGCTGCACACTTGCACGCAGCGCTGCTCGGCTGTCCGGGCAGCTCAGCAGGTCGTAAATTGCACTCACGCGACACACACACACGCGTGCATGCATGCAGAGCAACAGAACCAGTAGTTCTCAAAGTCAAAGGACCACGAGGAGTTAAGCAAGAAGGCAAAAGAGTTTGGTGGGATTTTCATCCATGCCTCCAATTGAAGGACATGGCCTGAAGATGGAATGGAAGGATTGTGGAGTGAAACTGTTGGTTCAGGGGTGGGGAACTTGAGAAAACTTTGTATTCCTGGACCACAATCTGTGCCATCTCTAGGTAGGGTTTCTGCAAGCAAGAGATGAGTTGAACCTCACAGAGACTGGCCAGGACGTGTCTGGAAGACATCTTACTAAACTCAAGTCATGTGGCAGACTTTAAATCAAATCTGGAGTGGGAGGGAAATCAGAAGGCAGTCAAAGTTCCTTGAATTTTAGGAGCCTGGCTCAGGGACGGGGGTCCCTCCTGCAGGCTGAGTTCTCTGGAGCAAGACCAGCCCAAAGGGGAGGCATCCAAACCTCTCCAGGGAGGTCCAAACCTCCCCCCTCCTTCTCCTTACGGCGAATGGCAGGTCCTTTTGGAGAAAACCAAACGATGCTGGGATCATTTACAAGGGACTAAAAGTAAACAAGTCCTGTTATGTACACACACGCATTAAGGGCGCTTTCTGAGGGGAGCCTTGACACACTAGTCTGGGCCAAGGGCATCTTCAGCCTGAAAGCGGCTGCCGGGCAACTGCTCCTTATAGGTCTGGTACAATAATACCGTCCTTAGAGCGCATGTCGTGAACCCATGGAGCCCATTAACCCCAAGTTAAACGAATAGCTTTGGAAAGTGGAACCAAGACATGGAAAAGCTACCAGTGGCTGCTTGCCAAGATGGCTGTATCTCACTCCAGGAGTCGCTTCTGTTTATGGGCCACTGGAGGCTTCTGGGCGACTCTGCAGCCTGGTTGAACTGACTGGTGAATGGAGCTGTGAAGTCTTTTGAGCTTGGGGGTTGTCTTAAAGATGCTTCATTACCCAATTCAGCACTGATGATGTTACCTAGCTGGGTCGTGAAATGTCTGCAAGAAAACTACCAAGCTGCAAGAGCACCAAAGACCCTTCACTTCAACCCTGAGCTCCAAATATTCTCGCCTATTGGTACATTCAAGGAGCTCTGGACTCCCCCGCTAGTTATAGATGGTGGGAGCTCTCCATGGTCCTACAAAAAGCAGCTGCTCAGTTGGAGCCTACAGCGCCTGCTTGTGAGTCCAACTCTTCCCAAGAGTCTCGGAAGGTTGAAGTCAGGATGCAGTTGAGAAGGTTCTTGATCTCAGACGCACCCCGGCACCCGGCTGGCTCCTAAGTCTAAAGTTGTTTTCTCCAAGGCAACTTTAGCGTCAACCAGGTCCTGACAATTATCCCCCTGTTGCATCGCCCTTCCTGCTTTCCCCCAGTTACTGAAATGGCCCCTGGTAGAAAGAGATGGGGATGACCTGGTCTGCGGCCTTGCAAGAGATATATCTGAGTGTCAGGGGGCAAGGCAGGAGTTCTGCTTCATTTTGTGTTTTTCAACAAGACACAGTCATTTTTAAAAATATATATATTTTTACAGTGACACAGTAAATCCAGATTACAAAGGATGATAATAACATCAGTGTGCCTGGTCCCAGGGAAAGTGTTTCAAACCACCTTCCAACCACTTCAAGCTGATTTTAACTGAACTAATTCATTTCAATTAGTTCCAAAGTTAATACAGGTAGAAACAGTTGTGCACGAGTTTTAAATAAAGAGGGGAAAGATTAGAAGACTCTGCCTCCAAAACAATATCCAAGTCAGCCTACTGTGGCAGCTGAACTTACACACTTTTCCTGTGCAAATCATACGCTTAAAAAACAAGAAGGGAAAAAGAACTGGAAAGCTGAATTTCTAACACACGGGCTCACACACTTTGGTAACACAATTCAAAAACAGGGATTAAAAACATTGGTGGATTGTCCCCTTGGAGGAGAGTCTGCAGACCCCACCCGGCCCCTCCCAGTCAACGGCATTCACAGTCGGTCATGTGTTCAGTTAACGGGAGGAGTTCAGTGATTCTCCTGGCAAATGAGTTTCAAGTCTGATAAGGTGCAATTTACAGATTATGATGTCACAGTGCAATTCAGCAATCAAGAACTTCATTCTCAAATAAAATGCTTGACCTATGCAAAAAATCCATGGCAGAAAACAGCCACCGACAGCAAGATGATGGCGTTGATGTTGACCACGCGCCTCCACAATGGCACCTCCGTTGTGTCTGTCAACTTATGCTGCAGGGCCTCCTCCTCTTCCTTGCTCAGCTTGGGGCCCGTCTGTTCCAAGCCGCAGAACCAGTTGTAGGCTTTCTTGCAACAGTTGGTCTCTTTCTCTTGGGCTGCAAGGACAACATGGCCGATCGTTAGATGTAGCAGCCAAACCGACCCTTTCATGCCCAAAACATCCTCCTAAAGTGCCACCACCCTATTCTCATATATGTTGCTTATATGCCCCAATGTACTGTAGGGTTTATCAAATCAACTGACCATTAGTCATTCTGCTTCATATTGAAACAAATAACACTGCCAAACAGAGACTGGAAAGAATCTCTAACGAGGAGTTAGGCAAGAAGGCAAAAGAATTTGGTGGGATTTTCATCCATGCCTCCAATTGAAGGACGTGGCCTGAAGATGGGATGGAGGGATTGTGGGGTGAAACTGTTGGCTCAGGGGTGGGGAACTTGAGAAAACTTTGTATTCCTGGACCACAATCTGTGCCATCTCTAGGTAGGGCTTCTGCAAGCAAGAGATGAGTTGAACCTCACAGAGACTGGCCAGGACGTGTCTGGAAGACATCTTGCTAAACTCAAGTCATGTGGCAGACTTTAAATCAAATCTGGAGTGGGAGGGAAATCAGAAGGCAGTCAAAGTTTCTGTCCAAAGGGAGACATCCCAGATCAAGAGAGGAAGTGGTAAAAGAAAGGGGCACCCAAAATACACCAGAAGATGCAGGAGGCAAAGCTAAGAAGGCCAGTGCTGAGAGCCAGGTGCTTCTTGTACACCGGTGCTTTGAAGAATGGAGAACGAAAAGGGAGAACGTGAAGTCTTAGCGCGGGGAGGAAAGGTCATTTGATTGGTATCTCTAAAAGTTGGTGGAAGGGATCACATGACTGGAATATAAAATTAGAAAGGTATAATTTGTTGACAAGAAAAAAGCCCAAGAAGGGGAGGGGGGGAAAGGTGTCATATCATATGCAAAGCATTTCAACGCAAGCAAAGAGATTCAGGACATCAAGTGTGAAAATCTGGCTGAAAGCACCCGAGTGATAATCAAGGAAACAAGCAAAAAAAACCCAAAAAGGACCCAGGTGTGGGCGTGCTTTTCAGACCACCAACCAAGCAGGAGGTGTGACTGAAATCTTCGCAGATGGGACCCTTGAATGTCCAGGAACCCCATCATGGTTCAACCACTGGAGCATCAACTGGGAATCAACCAAAGCAGCAAGTGGCAGATTCTGTAGCTGGGGTGTTAAACTCAATTTCATTGAGGGGGGAGGGGGGCGTGGCCTGGGTGGACGCGGCCAGCTTGATGTCACTCGTGTCAGGGGCACCTGTGGCGGCCCAAGTGCTCTGCCAGCAAAAACACGCTCCAAATCTCCATTTTAGGCTGGGACAACCTCCTGCAATCCTCCGGAGCTCCATTTTTGCTAGCGGAGGGTTGCAGGAGGCCATCCCAGCCAAAAACGGAGACTTGGAGCCCATTTTCACTGACAGAGGCACTGGAGGCCGGTCCTTCGCTGTTTCCAGCATGGTCTCGTGGGCCAAATCTAAGCACCCCGTGGGCCAGATCCAGATCGTGGGCCTTGAGTTTGACACCCCATTCCATGGGTTCTGGTCTTGTACAGGGCTTCATCATCCAAAGACTGGAGTAGAGAACCAGCCATGTTGGGCTCCATGCTTACTAACAAGGAAGAAACGTTTGAGTGGCAAGGAGAGAATGACAGGAGGGAATGATGGCCATTGTCTTCCTAGAATTCACCCTACAGGGAAGCAGAACCAAACGTTCTCCGGTTACTATTCTTCATTTCAGGAGATCTGACTTCAACTACCGGAGGGAAAAAGTCGGAAGGCTTTGAAAGGAATTGGGGGGCGGGGGTTTGGGAGATTCTCAGAAAGGAGATTATTATTAAGGCCCCAATGCAAATCATCCTAAAGAAAAACGGTTAAAAATGGGACGGTCCTGATGAAGCCGCCAAGGGTCACAAACGACTCTCTATCAACAAGAAACGAAAAGGACACATCTGAAGAATGGAAAGCGGGGCATTTTACAAAAGTAGAATATCAGAGCAAGGGTATTTTCTTTTTCTTTTCTTTTTTACCATTGCTAAGAAAAGATGGGGAAAAGATGACAAGCAATGGGGAGAAGCTGGAACTACTTAATTTTGCATCTCTTGTGGCCGCGGGAAACCATGGCCCAGGGAAGCGGGGAGGGAGCAGCCAGGTCCAGCCGAAGTACAGAGGAAGGGCCAGGAGACGGGAGAAGAATTCGGGCTCCCAGCTTTAAAAACAAGTGGAGGCAGAAAACAGCAAATCAAGCAGCTTTGGCTGGAATATCTGGGGAAATTCTAGAAAAGATCTCGAGCAGCCAGTTTGCATGCACTTAGGTGGGAACAGGAGGCCCTGAAGGGTTTATTAAAGTTAAGTCAGGCCAGGCAAATCTTAGAGCTCTTCTTTCCTTTTTTTTACAGAGAGGCTAGATTTGTGGACCAGGGTGGGTGTGAAGCGCCTAGACTTCATCTGATGATGCCGACATAGCCTCTCTTTGATCCGATGGAACAAGGTGAGATGGATGGTCCGCTATTGGACAGGTTCAGTTGATTGGAAAACCACACGCAGCGTAGGGTCCTTAATGCTTCCACTGTATCCCCTTCATCCCACTGCTGAGCTTACTATTAGGAAATGTCTTTCTATCATTCCACGAGAATCTCTTTTCCTTTCACTTAAGATCATTCTTGCACGGACTCTTCTGAGAGGCCTTTTTTTGGGGCATTTGGAAAGGGCTACTATCTTCTCCAGACTAAACCTGCTGATCTTCTTCAGTCTCTTCATAGCGCTGACTTTCTAATCCTCTGATCTCTGCCCTTCTTTGATCCCTTCCCTAGCACATCTTCAACTTTAGTGACCGGAACAGTGCACAATACTTGAGGTAAGTCAGAGAACCCAGTCAGAGAACGAGGGACAGTTATAGCCATGATTTGAAGATGATTGACACAACCCAAGTTTGCATTTCCCTTACTTGCAACCATCGTATCATTGTGATATTTCAAAGTCTTTCTCATAATGATCATTAATAATCCCAGGATGCTCTTTCTATATGAGTGCAATTGATTTTTATTTCCAGTGGAAATGAAAGTGGAAAGACTTAGATATACAAAATATGTTGGCTTTCCATCTGACCTCATTTCCTCCAAAGAGAGCTTCTGGCAACTACCTGAAGATGCTGAGAATTCTTCTCTTAATAGCTCCAATTACAGAACTTCAACATTGATTACTATTATATTACATTATTGTATTTTAAAAGTAACTATCTGTGCAATCGATTTTGACTCTTAGCAAACACCTGGACAAGTCCACACAGTTTTCTTAGCAAAATTTCAAGTGGTTTGTCATTGCCTCCTCCCTAGGGCTGACAGAAAGTGACTGGCCCAAGGTCACTCACTGGTTTTGCACTCATGGCGGAACTAGAACTCAGAATCTCCCCCTTTCTAGTGTCAACCCTGAAGCTGATCTGGCTGGAGCCATCTTGGAGCTTCCGTGCTGCCACACTGAGCTGAGGGATAGGGAGGGGGGATTAGAGATAGTAGTCAAAACAAAATATTTTCTCTTGGGAACCAAGGACACCCTCACACCTGGTCGGAGGAAGGAGGAGTGATGTCACCAGATTAGCAGATGCTGCCTTGATTGGGACATGTGACTGATTTTTTAGGGTTGAGGAAAAAACTTTTACTTTTAATTAGGTGAAAACTAAGGGCCCCTCAGAGTTGGTTTTCACCAGATATGTGCCAATACGACATTTCCAACAAAGCTTTTCTTTGAGGAATTTACCTGCCTCGGAGTTTTTGCTTGTAATGGATCTTTTACTTGGAACCCTGACATTTAGCCTAGTGCTTTAACCAGTACACAAAACTGGTTCAAAAATGTATCGTTATTACCATATAATAATATAATACTATAATATTATTTGTAAGATTTCTATCCCATCTTTCCCCCCTGAACTCAAAGAAGCCCCCTCCTCATTTGCTGCTGCTACTTTATTCACAACAGGCTGACGGGCAACAAGGCATTTTAATGCCATCCACTCAAACTCTCCATAACTCCCCTGCAAGATCTGGATTCCACAACAAACCAGGTTTTTCTCCATTTGTAGTTTTTTAAAATGACTAGATTCCTTTTCAAGTTTGAGAGTGGGATTTTAAGATGCAAAAATAGCAGTTTCAGGAACACTCCGAATATCTGCTGCAAAATCCTTAACTAATATGGAGATAAATGCATATTTGAACTATTCAGTCTTCTTGAGGACCATCAAAATTCCTCCTGGCATTTTATTTTAGTTTATTTAGCAATCCAATCTAAGTGATTGCTCTCCAATGAGCTAGGGTGCCTGCCAGCATCGTGGTCAACATTCTTCCTTCTGATATCTAGGTCAGATAGGTTAGGAGAGAGATGCAGTCAGGTCTCTCCTAGATTGAAATAATATTTCATGGGAAAAGGAATCTCACCTGGCTCTTCCTCATAGTCCTCCACTCCTTGCACCATCTCCCCTGCGTCCAGATCGACACGTTGCTCTTTACTGTTGCGCAAAGTCCAGCAAAGACGATAAAGCTGTTCAGGAAACAAAAACCACAACAATGAAGCAGCTGAAATGACCTTGAATGAGGTCAAGACGAGGCCCCAGACTTGGATCAAAAGAGGCGACCAGAAGTGCCCTGGTAACTCCACTACTCCTACTCTCTCTGTACCCAATACCTCTAGCAGAAAAATACAAGGCGTTCTATAGCTGCTCATGCAGTGTTTGTCAGAGTATATTCATGAACTGGCAGAGACATGGTTAACAAAGTCAGCCAGCGAGTAAGCATGGCAACAGACCAGCCAATGGGAGCTGATTGTGGGCTGGGCGTGGTTTGGCTCTGCGTGCTTTGCTAAGAAGTGAAACTAAACCTAACTTGCTTGCTTACTGAAACTGATATCTGTTCTGAGACGCTGTTTGTGTTTGTGTTTGCTTGTAACCGTTCCACACTGGAAGAAACCAATGGTGCTGTACATTTACTTATTTTATATAAAAGGAAGTTAATGAATCCTGCTGAGTCAGTCATTTGTGTGTTTTTCCGGACTTGAATTTATGCTGCAAACTGTAACAGGGTGGAACTTCCCAACCAGACAGAACTGGGGAGATGCATCCTCAGGAAGCATCTTCTCTAACATGGCTTCAAAGGGGTTTCCTCCCACCCAGCTGGCTTTCACTTCCGCTGAACTGGAGGTGTGGCTGCCTCAGAACTGAGAGCCCCCAAGGTGGATGTGAAGGGAAAATGGCCCGTCCTTTTATGCTCCATGTTGGGCATTCACAAGAGGCTTGGTTGGACGGAGGCCTGGCCAGCCCCTATATGTTGGTCAAGATATTTCTTGACCAAAATCTTAGCGAGGGCAGGGAAGAGAGAAGTGAGGTGGGACAGGGGGGTGTCAGGAAGAGGAGGGCATTGCTTACATGGACATCATCGATTGGCTTGGTCAGGAATGAGACGATCAGAATGATGGTGAGAGAGACAGCAAAAAGGATGATAGCAAAATAGAGGTAGTGCACTTTACAGATGATCGCTGGACATTCACTGGGCACAGCGCAGCTGCCGGTTCCATAGGCAAATTCTGCAAACATTCGACACAGCCCAATTACCAGTCCCACTATCAGGCCCCAGAAGGCACCCTGCGAAAGACAATACAATGCAATTAGGGGAACCTTTTCCTCCGCACGTCCTCTTGTCTTATTCCTCACAACTGCAGCGTGATTCTTTGGGCTCACAGTTGTACCTATTGTGATAGATAGATAGATATAGAAGGGTTGAACTTGAGATAGTCCTTGGAGGTCAGCTAGTCCAACCCCCTCTCCTTCTCTCTCGAGTAGGAGAGAAAAAAACACCCTCCGGTGCTCCGTCCTGCCAGGGTTTCTGGCTTGGCACCAGGGCTAGGAGCCTCCTAGGGACCGATTGCTCCGGCGCGCTCAGTTAAGAAGTGGATCATCCGGCCAATTGATTGCATCTCTCCAGCCTAATAAATCTGGCGGCAGCCGAAATAACTACACTGATCCAGCACAGGCGTTACTCAGATAGGAAGCCTCGTGACAGGTAAGCAAAGTTCTTAAAGCAAACTTAAGATGAACGCCTCCATCAGCCAGCGGAAAGGTGGCAGCCTGTGAGATGGACTAGTCGCCTCTTTCCCTGGCTGCCGCTGCCACTTGTTCCTCCTCTTGTGCCACGGAAACCACACCCCTTCCGTGTCCTGGGCACAAACACTCCTCCTTTTGTGAAGGGAGTGGTACGCAGAGCTTCTGTGGGCTAGGAGACCCTCCAGCCTTGAAGCCAACGGGACCTCCAGCTTCCTTTTGGCTCCCTCCAGCTGGAGAGGCAGAGAAAGAAAGGGGCCCCACGCAGCAGGGGTTGACCCCCCCCCACCCCCCACCCCAGCCAAGGGCCAGCTGCTCACCTGCTCATTGACTCTCTTGCAGAAGATGGCCAGGAAGAAGACAGCGGCAATGGGTGGGCCCAGGTAGCTGGTGATGGATTGGATGTAGTCAAAGAGCTGCCC
This sequence comes from Pseudonaja textilis, assembly GCF_049901715.1. Lineage (NCBI taxonomy): Eukaryota > Metazoa > Chordata > Lepidosauria > Squamata > Elapidae > Pseudonaja > Pseudonaja textilis. The sequence goes on from NC_142004.1 coordinate 11,677,783, forward strand.
ACCCTGCGCAGACTGGATCACGGGCACCCAGGCAATGCTGACGCCAATCAGGCCCAGGATGAACAGCCTGGGAGGAGGAGAAGGCAGAGAGAGGCATTGGGGGATGCCAACTCAGTCAACGAATCCAAGAAACTACCTTGGCAGACGGATCCGAGCCCTACTTATCCACAATTCGTTTCAGGGGCGGCTGCTATATTTACATTTATTCATAGGTGCACGACTGCAAAGGTGTGCTTTGCTGAATTTTTCTATTTTTGTTTCTTTTTTCAGCTTTTTCCTTCTATGAATATTGTGTGTTCCTTTTCTTTGTTTTTTTGTCTTTAGTTAATTGCAAAAAGAAAACAGCAGAAAGAGTGTGACTGTGAAAGTGCAAATGAACTCCTGCCCATCTTGTACCTGCATTGCCCAGAGAAAATAGGGCAGGGGGGGTGTCAATTTGACTTTTTTTGATCTCCCCTCCAGACCCCCCTCCCCTTATTTAAAGGGGAAAATAAGCCTAAATCTCAATAAACAGCCCGAACAACTGAGCCCCTGGGCAGGTTGTCCCTCCTGTCAATCAGCTCCTTTGTAAAGAGGAGACAGGAAAGTCGCCAATCCTTCTTGCTGATTCTGTAAGACGCGCCTTCAGTTAAGCCAGGTGGCCTCCAGGGGGCTCTCTGGTCCGAATCTCTTGTAGGTTTTAGAGAAGAGGCGGCCAGAGTGGCCCCCCCCCCACCTGCAAATTTCCAGGTGAAGAGCAGCATGCAGAGGAAAGATAAAAGCCATTCCTGGCTAGGCAACATGGCACCAGGGGCTCCAAAGTCAGGCTATTTCCCCCTCGTCCCACCCCCGACGACTTGCTTGGGTCAGTGTGTTATTTCCAGAGGCTGGAGACCAGTGGTGGGGTTCAAACGTTTTTACTACCGGTTCTGTGGGCGTGGCTTGGTGGGCGTGGCATGGGAGGAATATACTGCAAAATCCCCCTTCCCTCCCCACCCCACTAACCTGCTTTCCAGCTCCGTTCTCCTGGGCAGGGCAACCAAAGGAGACCCCAGCTGATCAGCTGGGACTCAATGGGAGGCAGAGAAGAGATGGGGTTGGCGGGGCCAGTCGGAGCCAGGCGGGATTGGCCGGTTCTCCCAACCACTCAATATTTCCACTACCAGTTCTCCACAACTGGTCAGAACCAGCTGAATCCTCCCTCTGCTGGAGACCCACAAAAGCAAAGGGGAAGCATTTGGGCAGGTGGACCCATAGGTTTCCCAAATGCCCCAAGGGTTCAGCCGCCCTGGTCTTGGGATCCAGCTGACCTTTCTTGCAATTTCCCCTCTGCTGAGTCTTCACTGCTGCCTCTGCCGCCGCCCAGCCCTTACCTGCCGACGATCATGAGCTCCCTCTCCTTGGCGGTGGAGCGTATTTTGGTGTAGATGTCCATGGTGAAGAGGGTGCTGGCACTATTAAAGATGGAAGTGAGGGAGCTCATCAGTGAAGCCAGCATCACAGAGAGCATCAGGCCTCGCAGCCCTGAAAAATAAGGCGAGGGGTGTGTGAAACAGGCAAAGGTTCGGTGTGAGCGTTGAGGGTTACAGGCTGGCAGCCCAGCCACATGGGTGAGAGAACTCAACCGTCTGGCCTGGCAACTGAACGCACTGCTGGGAAAAGGCTGTGGGACCAAGGAGCCCCCTCATCATGCCCTGAAGCCGGGGTGTCAAACTCGATTTCATTGAGGGCCGCATCAGGGTTGTGTTGGACCTCGGGGGACCAGGGGGGACTCCCAATCTCCATTTCCTGCCGGGGGGGCCTCATGCAACCCTCTGCCAGCCAAAACGGAGTTCGGGAGCCCTCACGAGCTTAATAAAAAAAAGCCACTACACATCACAATCGCTTTAGGATCAACCTGGCATCCACACACGGGTCCTGTTGTGGTTCGCCAGCAGCAGGTGCGGACGGCAGAGGTATCGGACAGCAAGGACGAAAGGGAACCAGTCAGAGAGTCTGGCGAGGACTTGGACAAGGGGCCTGAGTGTGATGCAGGACCACACTCAGTCCGGCATCAATGAAGCAGAGGACCCCGGGGAGCCTGTGCCCAGTGCGCATGTGCTCGGGGCTGCTCGAAGGAGAGAGCAGCTGAAGCAGCAAGGACGACTCGGGAGAAAGGCTATCCCTCCCATAAGGGATAAAAACCAGCCCTCGGGGATGTGTTCTTTGCAGGAAGCAAAGAAGTTCTTTAGACTCTGAGCCCTCGTTGAAGCCCTGCGAACTCCGGTTTATTTTTGAAACTTCTGTCAGATGATATTTATCAGTAATTAGACTTCTGTTCTTGGCAGCCTTTCACAACCTTCAAAGGGCTTGCTTTTATCTCAGACAATTAGGTTTAAATGACTCTTGGCTGGGAATGCACAGAATTCCCAGCGCCATATTAAAAAGGTTTGCTTTGATACACAGTTTGTATTTGTTTAGTTTGAACAAGGCTTGGGTCAGAACAAATCCCCTTTTTATAGCCGACTGTGGGCAGAAGGCAGCCTGAAGGCCCCTCATAATGCACAGCCTTTAGGACACACCATCCTGGGCAACAGACCTTAACCAGCCTTGCAGTCCAAGGCACAAACAAGCCAACCCGCTGGCCTCATCTCACCGTCTGGCATGAGTTCCACCACCATCGTTGGATAGGCAATGTTTGTACAGCCAACCTCTGTCCCACAAGCCTTCTTGCACACCGAGGGAACGACACACGCCACTCTATCTGTGAACCCAAAAACAGGAAAGTGTGGGCCCCATGAGGGAGCTGAGCAAGTTGGCCTCCCTCTGCCCTCTGCCCTCTGGGTGGCCCAGCTCTCACCTCGGTAGAGAATGCGGCTGATCATGCCTGGCATCACCATCAGGAACATGGGCAGCAACTTCAAGTAGCCGCACATGATGCAGCCAGCCTTGACATGGGACATGTTTTTCCCCGAGAGGCATCGCTGGACAATGACCTGCCCAAGAGAGGAGCTAATGAACAAGCACCAAGACAGAACACAGGGCCTGGACTCTTAGGGTTGGAAGGGTCCTTGGAGGTCGTCTAGTCCAACCCCCTGCCCACGCAGGAGACCCGGCACCATTCCATACGAATGGCTGTCTAGGACGAGGCCTCTGGCTCTGGGCCAGGATTTTTCCACCAGGGTTGGATCTGGAGATTCCAACATCACTTGGATGCGGTGGGCCTTTCTTTACTCTTTTTTTTTATCATTTTTTTTTTATTTTGACAACAAAAATTGATAAACACAAACACAAAACATCAAATAAAACCATCTTTCCATTGTACAGTATGTTGGTTGGTATATATCTTTGTGCATGATATTAGTAGTCTTTTCCTTCTAAATTTAGATTAGAATTCATATTATATAGAACAACTATGCATATTGTATTATATTATATTATATTATATTATATTATATTATATTATATTATATTATATTATTATATTTATTATTATCAAATCATTATTAGACCATCATCCTTTTCGAGCAAATCTCAACTTTTACAAAACCTAGTTCATAATATCATTCATTTCACTGTAATCAATTATAACATATCATTGCATTATATTATCTTTACTATTATGTTATATTTATATTATAATGTATTTTACTTCTCTATTTTCTTATCTAGCCATTGATAAAATAAATCCCAAATTTTATAATATTCTTTATCTTCTTGCTCTCTAATTGCTAATGTCAATTTACTCATTTCTGCATGTTCCATTCTTTTCTTAATCACTTCCTCTTCTATCGGATTTTTTTTCATTTTTCCAATTTTGAGCAGATACAATCCTAGCTGCTGTTAAAACATTAATAATCAAATATATCAATTCTCTACTGTATCCTTCACGTAAGATACCCAATAAAAATATCTCTGGTTTCAAGTCTATATGCTGTTTTGTCATTTTTTCCAGCCATGTATGAATTTTAGTCCGGTATCTTTTGGCTTCCACACACGTCCACCACATGTGATAATATGATCCAGGTATCTGATGACACTTCCAACATTTCTCCTGTTTGTTCTTGAACATCCTTGCTCTTCTTGTGGGGGACAAATGCCACCTGTTTCCTTACTCTTATGGCAAGAATGCTTTACTTCCATGAATTATAGGGAAATCTTTTGGTTCTATAAGCCCACCTCCCCAGCCCCTTGGCATAGCCACTGGTGGGTGCAGCTTTTTCCCTAAAACGTTCAGGCTAGATTCATATGATGCACTGAGCCACAAACTAGTCAAGGAAATTTTCAACTTCTGGTTGTACCAATTAGTTTACAATTCCACGTATCCTGAAAATCAGCTTCGTTCCATAAGCCACAGTTCAGTTAACGTACTCAACATCATGCAATCAAACCACAGTTTGGAATATGAATGTAAATTTAAATCTAAGAGGAAAAGACTATAGATATTGTGCACGAGAAATATGTACCAACCGACGGACACGCTGTATAATTGAAAGAAGGTTTTATTTGTTGTTTTATGTTTATGTTTGTCTATGTTTGTTGTTAGAAATAAAAAAAAACTTTAAAAAAACAACCCATAGTTTGGGCGTAGACTCTCGGAATGTCTGGATTTATTTCATGAATTCATTTCAATGCCAGCCAGAGACTAAGCATTGGCACCAGTGATGCCCTTCTAGATGGCATCCAAAGACCAGCCTGCCTCTGCCCAGCACAAGGCCACCCTCAGCTTTAGAAGCCCACTTTGGAAGGGGGAACTAGGGCAGAGATCTGGGCCTGTGAGTCCAGATCTTAATGCCCCAGTTCAGGGGTCCCCAAACTTAGCCACTTTAAGACTTGTGGATTTCAACTCCCAGTATTCTCCAGCCAGGCTGGAGAATACTGGGAGTTGAAGTCCACAAGTCTTAAAGTGGCCAAGTTTGGAGACCTCTGCCCTAGTTCCTAAAACCAAAGCATTGTCTCTTTTGGTCTCCAAGCACAGGATCAGGATGAGCCCACCGAGAAGCCCTGTGGGCGGGGAACATCATAAGCACCAAGAGTATCATGGCCCTACCTGGTCAGTGCACCAATACCACAAGGCCAGAATGCTCAAGCCAAAGATGAGTCCAGGCCAAGGGAGGTCGCCGTCCACCGGGTCCCGGAAAATGTGGAAGGCATCTGGACGGGGAGTGTAGCACTTTTCGGGGATGGTCACGTTATTGTAGGAGATGTTGGCTGGGATTGCTGTCATGTACTTCTCCAGCAGGCCCTCATATCCCCCGACTTCTTTAAAAGCTGCGGAAGGTGATACAATCAGTCAGGGTAAGGAAGCCTGTGAGAAAGCAGAAGCGTTCTCCTCCTCTCCCGCAAACCCATGGGGTTAGACACACATCAGCTCAGGCGGGGACTGTAGTAAAGACAGAATTGGACCATTTCCTAGGGCAGAGGTCTCCAAACTTGGCCACTTTAAGACTTGTGGACTTCAACTCCAGAATTCTCCAGCCAGCATAGTATTCCAGTATTTGAGGTGTGTGTGTGTGTGTGTGTGTGTGTGTGTGTGTGTGTGTGTGTGTGTCATCCTACTCTCCAAAGCACCAGAGGGCAGGAGAAGAATAAATGGTTGGAAACTGATCAAGGAGAGAAGCAACATAGAATTAAGGAGAAACTTCCTAATCATGAAAACAATTAGACAGTGGAAGAGCTGGCCTTCAGAAATCGTGGGCGCTTCATCACTGGAGGTTTTCAAGAAGAGACTGGACAGTCACTCATCCGAAATGGTCTAGGGGTGTGATGGCGAACCTACGGCACGCATGCCACAGAGCCATTTGTGCAGGCACGCAAGCCCCAGGCAAACTTACCTCACTGCGCATGCGCGTGCCTCCCGGCTGATTTTCAGGCCTTTTTCGGCCTGCCAGAGTCTTGCGGGAAGCCTCTGCAGCCTTTGCAGGCCGAAAAATAGGTCGGTTTCGTCACTTCCAATATTTCAAGAAATACTGGAAGTGACGAAATGGGCCCATTTTTCGGCCTGCAAAGGCTTCAGAGGCTTCCCTCAAGCCTCTGGCAGGCTGAAAAAGGCCTCAATCAGGCCAAAAAACAGCTGGGAGGTGCAGTGCAGGTAAGGGCACGTGGGGGAGGGATCACGTGCGCATGCACAGGGGGCCCGCGTGTATTGCCTTCTGGGTGCTCGCATGCGAGTGTGCATGCACAATTTTTTGCACAGGAGCCCAAAAAGCTTAGCCACCACTGGTATAGGGTCTCCTGCTTGAGCAGGGGGCTGGACTAGAAGACCTTCAAGGTTCCTTCCAGCTCTGTCCTGTTCTATTCTAACCTACGTCCAATAAATGTGCATCCACACGGATGCTCACGTGCCCAGCGCTGCCGGATGATTTCTCATGTATATGTTGAAAATTCAACTGGATCAGAGCCAGCCCATTGGAACCTGCCTAAATCCCTGGGCCCTTCCTCCAGGGGTTGCCACATAGCAAACGGGTGGGCATGTTTCAAACACAGGCCAGATCTGAGGAGAAATTTCCTACAGGGAGGAGCTATTAACCAGCCTTGAGAAGTGGAGATTGGGGGTCTTCAGACCAAGGGGGTACCACCATCTGCCTCAAAAGCTTTAGCAGATCCTACACAGAGCAAGGGGTTGGGCTAGATGACCACCAAGGTCTTATTTTTTAAACTCTATGATTCTGTGAGTTAAGCACCTCTGGTCTAGGTGGATCTGGGCTCTGTCCGGCCTTCTTGAAAGCAACTCTGTCCTATTTTCCCCATTTTTTTCGTACCTATTTCCTGTATTCTTACTCATGTTTATACTTATATCTATTACCTTGTAAGGGATTGACAAATAAAATAAAATAAATAAATAAATAAACTCCCAGGCGCCCAGCCAAAGCCTCTCAGGGCCTTCTGGGGGAGGCCTCCCCTTCACACCAGCCGCGGTGGGCCTGGGGGCAAGGCACTCTCGGGGCTGGTTTTGAACTCGGGCTTACCAAAGACGGTCAGGATGACGGATCCCACCAACATGATGAAGGTCTGGAGCGTGTCGGTGTAGATCACGGCGGCCAGTCCTCCTGCCAGGCAGAGCGAGGGGAGCAGAAGGCTGCGATAAGGGGAGGAAGGCAGCCCAGGGCCAAGCCCCCCACCCCCCCAAAGAAAACCCCTGGGCTTCTCCGCTGGGAAATGGGCAGGGGGCAGACGGGGGGCGGGCTTCCCAGGCACCAAGGGGCCCGAAAGGTTGCGTGTGGGGCTGAGCCTGACATCAGGGCTGGGAGGCTCACCTGCAAACGGGACTCACCTGTGATGGTGTAAAGGGCTGTGATAGTCAGCAGTATAATGATGGCCACATAAATATTTAGTCCCATAGCAATTTGGATGAAGATGGCTCCGGAAAATATATCTGCCTGTCGTGCAAAGGAAGAATTCGCCCCTTAAGCCAGAGCACCAGGGAAAACCCCACGCAGAGCGGCAGATGGGCCCCGAGGGGCCTCTCCATCCACCACACCCCAAGGGCTGTGCTGCACGAGGATGTGGGGGGGGTGCTTTCGTGTGGGCCTGGTTACAGGGGTGTCCCAGAGGAGGAGGAGGAGGGGGGCAGGAGGAACTGCAGCAGTTGGCCCTGGATCAGCCATCTCCACTGCCGCCAGCCTCTGCTCCCTGGAAGCAGAGAGGCTAATGGCCAACAATAACCTTAGAGACCAACTAGTCCAGCCCCTGCTCAAAGAGGAGCCACCAAGAGGGCCTTGGTTAAGAGCCACAATAAAGGAGGTGGGGTGGGACACCCTTGTGCATGGACTGTGGCCTGCTCCTGCAAATGTGCCCCTTTTCTATGCAACCAGTGGGGTGGGGCCTGGCACTTGAGCACCCACAAATGGGGGCCCACTAGGACAGGGGTCGCCAACCTTTTGGACCTCAGTGACCACCAAACTCATCATTTTAAATCCCGCGGATCACTAATATGAATTTTGACTGACGGTGGCTTGCTGATGTTTTCCCAGGGTCTCTGCTACTTTCTGGGAAAATCCCCCCCACAAAATCTGCAGGAAAATTCTCCACCCTGTTTTCCTACTGATCAATCATTCTTTATTTGGGATCACAGGATACCGTCTCCAGCTCCGTTCTCGGGGGCAGAGAAAGAGAGAGAGAGAGAGAGAGAGACTTTTGGCTTCATGCAAGGAAAGCAGCAGGAGCCGCAGAAGTCTTTCTTTCTCTCCCCCAAACTCCGCCAGAAATGAGTCTTTGCCACCGCAGCCTCTTGGGGCAGGAGGCCTCACGGGGTCCCAAACACTCCTTTTTGGTGGAGTTTGGGGGGGAGAAAGGAAGACTTTTGCTACTTTCCTTGCATGCAGCCAAAAGCAGAAGAAGAAGCAGAAAGAAGCAGCCCGGTGGCCAGGCCAGGCGCGTGGGGCAAGTTCTCCCCCTCCGCCCTTTCCCCACCTCCCCTCACGACCTTGTGTTGTTCGCAACGCAAGTGACGCAAGCCTTGTCTTCCCACGGGCCATGTGGGTGGGCAGCCATGTGTTCCCGCCCAGCCTGGATTAATTGCTTTGGTGCTGACATTTCTCTAAGGACCACCAAAATTTTCTCACGGACCACCAGCGGTCCCTGGCCCACTGGTGGGTGACCACTGCACTAGGAGGCTGGTCTCAGCCCTGGCCTTCCTCTGCCCTTCCATCTTACTCATCCATTGCCAAAGACGTAATTACAGGTGTGGCATGAAAGGTGTGTCTCCTTGAAAGCGCTGCTTACGGGAACAGCAGCGTCCCCACATCCTCCCAGCATGTGCACCTCCCTCATGGCCTCAGGCAACCTGCTGCGGTAGGGCTGACCCAGCTCTCCTGCAAAGGGACGGGGTCTCCCCTTCGGAACTGGCAGAATGAGGGTGGGGCTCTAACAGAGTCTGTACCCCAACAGAGCCTCCCGCGAGAGGCGGAGGGCCCGCCCGGCCCCTGGAGGAGGCAGCCTGCAGCCAAAGGGCTCCGGCACTGCTCTCTCCGGATCCAGCTGTTCACCCTTCCAGACAGAACTACCTGCATCTCTCCCCCTCCCATCGGGCCCCTGGCTTCTTGGGGGGGTGGGGTGCCCTTCCCATCCCACTAGAGTTTAATCAGTAACCCTGATAGAGATCATTTATTGTGGGCTAGTGAGAGAAGGCAGGGGCCCTGGGTTAATGGGCACAATTAACTCCTGCCCGTTGTTTACCAGGGCAAAGAGTAGCATTGCAGGACATCTGCCAGGCAGAGCGCCCCGAAGAGAGGGAGGGGGAGGGAGGGAGGGAGGGGGGAGGGAGGCCTCCCTTGGACTCATTAGCTCTAGGCCTCGTTCCACCCCCCAACATGGCTTCTTACAACCCCCCCAACCCCCGAAAAGAAGGGCTTGTAGGAAGGCATCTGTTTTGGAAAAGTGTTCCGTCAGCCGTTTACTTGGGAGCTGAGGGACAGGTGGTCCTTCTGGACTGTGGCCCTCAGAGGTCCATGGGAAGATGTGGGGCCGAGGTATCTGGGACCGGCTTGTGCTGTGCAGAAGCCCAGGGGATGCAACCCATCCAGCCCAGAGGCTGTCATGTGGGAATACCCAGCTCTCATGACGGGAAGGGTTCCTCCAGGCACTTGGCCCATCGCACAACCATCAGCCCCTTGGCAGGGGAGTTGACTGCCCCTCCACTCTGGACGCTCCCTCAAAAGCCCTTCCCCTCCCCCTGAGGGTGGAGGGACATCGTGGGCCTGAGCTACGGGGAGCGCCATGAAGTTCTTCCATGAGCCTGGAGACGCTTCAGCTGCTAAACTCACCGAGATCTTGGTGAAGATGTACAGGAGCAGAGACAGGACCGACAGGTAGATCTGAATCCGTTTCCCTCCGAAGCGTTTCTTCAGATACTCCGGCATGGTGACCACCTGTGAGGGAGGAAAAGGTGCTGATGGGGGAATGGGGAACATCTGGTGCAGAGGACCCCAAGAACCGCAGAAGCATGGATTGAAAAACAAACGGGGGTGGGTGCGGGGGCGCTAATTTTGGCCCACCATGCAAAAAAAGAATGCATTTTTCAACCTTTGGGAACTTTAAGATCCACACCTCTTAAATTTCCCACGGTTCAGAAACCCAACTCTACCAAAAAGGCTATTTAGTGCGCAATCAGGAAAGGGATGGTCGCCACCTTTCTCCCCTGCCGTCCTTTCTCCTTCTTGGAGTGGACACTCTGCGCAGAGTGAACCATCCCTGCCTTCGTCCCTTGAGGACGGGGAGGAAGCGCCAAGGAGCGATTCTGTGGGATGTGTTTAAGTTACAAAAAGAAAAGATCCAGGCCACCCTGGATCTGGGGCCAACCTGCTGAGAAACGGTGCCAGCATCCTTGCAGGTAAATAATCACCTGGAAGGACTACAGGGCCAGAGATGCTCTTTTGGTAAAGAAGCCTCTGGTCTGGAAGACCTTCTTGTCGGGCCCCACCTGGGCCTGGTCCAGGCAGGGGAGGAGTCAACCAAGGCGGTACAGTTACTTCGCTGTTGTTCAGTTTTTATAGCCATTCACGGCTGATTGTCTGAACGCTGCAGCCTCTTTCCCCGTGGAAATCAAATAATGCCATAGTTTTATGTGACTCCTGTCCCTCCTTTTTGATTGCCATTTGTAACAGAACAAGCAAAGTTTAGGATGGTCTCCAAGCAGATCTCAAAGTTTGTGGGGTGGACGGAAGTGTGGCCAGGTGGCTGCCTTCAACCAACCTTTTTCGGCCAACGGAAAACCCCAAACCTCACTTTTCACCAAGTCCAGAAACTCTGGCTGAACTATTCAGGCACTTTTTTAGATAAGAGGAGCCCAACCACGTTCCAGCTGCTGTGAAGGCCTCGTGGGAGGCCAGATGTGGTTCCTCGAGTCCATCCGTCCAAGCTCTTCCCAGAGGTGCGTTGTGTAGGGAGTGCAGCATTCTAGCTGGACGCAGGTCTGCCCAATGGAGAGATCGGAGCAGGGGTGTCCAGCAGGGGTGGGATTAAAATAGTTTAACAGCTGGTTCTCTCCCCTGATGATCGGCTAGGTGGGCGTGGCTGTGCTGGGCATGGCCGGGGTGTGTGGCAGGCAGCACTTGGCCTCCGGCACCCCCCCTTGGAGCAAAAATGGGCCGTGTGGGGGAGCCACACACACCCATACCCCGTTTTGGCCTGGTGGGCCTCCCTGCACTTACCTGGGAGCTAAAACGGGGCACAGGGCAGGGGAAGGGAGGGGCCAGCCAACAATTTAACAACCAGTTCAGCTGAAGTGGTGCAAACTGGCTGAATCCCACCATGGGTGTCCAGTCTTGGCCACTTTAAGACTTCTGCACTTCACCTCCCAGAATTCCCAGCCTGCAAAGCTGTAGATCTTCCCAAAGATGTCAGTGACTTTAGGAGCGGCGTCTTCTCCGGGTTCAAGGAAGAACCTCATAATGGGGGACTTTCAGGGAGCTCCCTGTAGCTCCACGGTGTCCCTCCACCCTCGGGAGGTGGGGAAGGCCCAGGGGGTGCCTCTAGAGTCCTCGAGGGAGCATCAGGAGTGGAGAAGGCAATTCCCTCCTTCTTTCCCAGGGAGCTGAAGTCCGGGAGCCTTAAAGGTGTCAAGATTGGGCGCTCCTGAACGAGTGCTTCACGGAAGAGACGTAACCCCCCGGGCAAGGCTGAATTGCCTGCCACCAGGCTTGGGCCCCGTGGATGCAGGCAGTGCCGCTCCCTGCGCCTGGAAAGTTCGTCTAGGACAGAGAAGCTGTTCCTGGAACAGAGGTGCAGCCGCCCAGGAAGGGCCCCAATGACTGATTTGGGCTGGCAGAAAGAACAAAGCGAGGTGGGGCAGGCAGTTGTTGGTGTTTCACCAGCAGCCCAGTTTTGCCGAGCTTCTCCCACGCTCACTTGACTCCCCCCGGATCCAGGTCAGCCCAGGCAGGGCGAGCCGAAAGGTTCACCCACATTCCTCTGCACAGATACTTTCCTTTCTACTCTGAAGACAAAAAAAAAACCTTCCCTGCCCCAGATGGTATTTACGTGAAACATTTACTTGAACATAAGGACCCAACGTTACCTAGCAAAACTCTGCTTAAAGCAGGCCGACTGTGGAGCTGCCTGAAGACGCATCCAATAGAGTGGATAAAGATTTTAGGGTTTTCAACTGAAATTCCTGAACTGAAGCCAATGAGGGACACTGGCTTTGTGAGCCTCATCAAGCATCTCATCAACCGAAAAGTTTTTTTTTACCTTGAATATTTTAATGTTTTACATGTTCAGAATGGGCTTAATAGACTTAAAAGAGTGGTACGTTGAATCGCATTTTAATGCTTAAGTGTGGTATTAATTAATGAGGCTTAGGAGTCCAGATAGACCCCGCGGGAGGGCTGAAACCCCGTGAATATCTCAGTTGCTGTTTTCCTCCCTCCGCTCTCGTTTTGTAGAACCTCCTTCTCCCTTCTAATCTGGATTGAATCTAAACTTTCTGGGGTGAGCCGATAGACTGTGCTGCGGCTCAGGGTGCCCGGTCCAAGCCAGCATCCCCTCGGACAAGCACGCTGTCCCCCCTGAAGCAGCTGGCAGAACCGCCGCATCGTCTACTCACTCCGGCCTTGATGTAGATTGGCACAAACACCCAGCCGAGAATCACCACGATCACCAGGGCCTAGAAGAGAGGAGGGGTGGGGGGGGGGCGTTGGCTCTGCCTCTCCCACAGGGCCAGGCAGGAAGGGGAAGACCCCTCCCCCCATCCACCAAAGCAGCCCAGCCCCAAGGTCCTCTTCCAGGGGGGGGGGCATCCAAGGGGCTTGAGTGGTCTTTGGCCAACCTGCGCCCCCTCCTCCAGGGCATGCGTGCCCTCCTCCCTGGAGACGGGCTCAGAAGGAGATTTCCAGTGGAGATTCGCACCCACGACCGGCCGAAGGGGAAAGGACTTACGTTCCACTCGAAGCCTCCGATGGCAATTCCTGCAGCCGCCCCGGTCCCTGCCAGGCCCACAAAGTGGCCGCTGCCGATGTTGCTTGCAAAGAGAGAGGCCCCGATCTGGAGAGGAGGAGAGGGAGGGAGCCGTGGGGTCAGAGAGGCCCAAAGGCCTTCCAGCCAGCGGTGGGATTCAAAAACTTTTTTACTACCGGTTCTGTGGGTGTGGCTTGGTGGGCGTGGCAGGGGAAGGTTACCGCAAAATCCCCCTTCCCTCCCCACCCCACTGGCCTGCTTTCCAGCTCCATTCTCCTGGGCTGGGCAACCAAAGGAGACCCAGCCGATCAGCTGGGACTCAATGGGAGGCGAGAAGAGATGGGGTTGGCGGGGCCAGTCAAAGGGGGGATTTGCTGGTTCCCCAAACTACTCAAAATTTCCGCTACTGGTTCTCCAGAACTGGCCAGAACCAGCTGAATCCCCCCTCTGCTTCCAGCCAACAAAACTTCAGCCAGAAGTTCAGGCAGTCCTCGACGTACAACATTCTTTACAACAATGGCACCAAAAAATGTGACTTTTGACCATTTTTCACACTTACAACCAGGCAGCCTCCCCATGGTCACATGGTCCAAAATTCGGACAGTCGGCAACTGACTCATATTTATGATGGTTGCAGAGCCCTTGGGGTCATTGAGTTCACCTTTTGGGAGCTTCTGACAAGGAAGGCCAATGGGGAAAGCCACTTCATAGCCATATTACTAACTTAACAACTGTGGCAAGAACAATTGTAAAATGGGGCAAAACCGACAACTGTCTTGTTTAACCACAGACATTTGGGGCCCAGTTGTGGTTGTAAGTCAAGGAATATTTGTAAACCTCACGGAGTTTTCAGGAACGGCTGTGTTAGGCATCCAGAAATTATCCATAGTAAACAATCATTCCGAGACAAGCATAATCTCCGATTGATTTATTAGGGACAGCTCTGGTATGTCCATGGGAATTTCCAAAACTGAAACTCATTCCCAGCGCTGTCACAAATTCCGCCCTCTCTCTTCCCACTTACTACATAAATCCCGAGAACCAATTAACTGCAGCAGGAATTTTTTAATGCTGACATACTAAATAACCTTGACCTCAGCCCCCCTTTCATTGTTCACATCCTTGTAGCAGCTGATCTCAGAGCTGACAGGCTAGGCAGAAATGTTGCTCAAAATATGGGTGACTCCTAGTAAGCAAGAGCTGGCTGTGTGCGGCAGCCGCCAGAAGGGCCAACACAGTTCTCGGCTGCACCAACAGAGGGATAGAATCAAGATCTCGTGAAGTGTTCACACCGCTTGGAATCACGATACAGAATAAAAGATACGGAGACTCTGGAAAGCGTGCAATCAAGAGAAGGGCAACCAAGGGGATTAGGGCACTGGAGGCCGAAAGGTGCGGAGAACAGTGGCCGGAACTGAGAATATCTAGCCTAACCAAGGGAAGGACTGGGGGGCATGACAAAGTGGGGGTTGGACTAGATGACCTGAACGGTCCCTTCCAACTCTGATGATCTGTATTTGTAACTGCCTTCCAGGACTGGAGGGGGCTGTCACAGAGAAGAGGGGGTTGACATATCTGTGCAAGGGGCTGAGCTGGCTGCTCGGAGGCCTCTTTTGTGTGGCCACTGAACAAAATACCAGCCTTTACCTACCAGCTTCTTGGCTAAGAAGGAGCCGGAAGCAGCTGAGCTGTGTCTTTGCTGTCAGTCCCCAGTCTCCTCCCTGCTCCAGGCCAGGAGAGGCAGGGACCCATCTCTCAAGGCTGCACCGGGTGGGGTGGGGTGGGGTGGGGGGGTTGGAAAGCAGGAGAGAACCTGCAATGCAGCCAGTATTGGCTAGTCCAAAGGCCTGGCCTTCTGGGCAGACTGAATGGTCATGTGAAAGAGCCCAGAAGCCGCCTTAGAAGGAGCCACCTAAGACTTGGCAGGTGCTAAAGGAGGTCCGGGGTCCAGTGTGCAGCCTGCAGCCCAAGCAAAAGGCCCATGGATAGCAATGCCTGACAGAGGGGATGTGGCTCACATCACAGACCAGTTGGCCAGGAGGAGTGGACAGATCCACTCCTGACCCAGCAACGAGGGGACAGTTGGGAGCATCCAGGGGAAGAGTTGCGTCCGGAGGAGAGGACAAAGTGAACCTCTTGAGGACCATGAACGAGGGCACCATCAGGAGAACGGGGTGGAAAACGGGCTACTGGGCTCCTCTCTCACCACGAAGCCAAAGGAGAACACCCGTCTGTTCCCCCCTCCCCAGTGTAGGACGGTGCAAAGCGACTCGGCCACCTTTCCAGAGAGGGACACCGGTGGGAAGAAAGGACTCCCTGGGCGAAACTCACCGGCCACCACACCATGCTCCGGCCGGCCAAGAAGAATCCTCCGACGGTTCCACGGTTGGTCGAGTACATGGCCTGAAGGCAAGGAAAACAGGGAAATGGGTCACAGGAGAATTGCCTTCAACTGGAGGGGAGAGATAGTTTGTCTCCCGCGCGGCTCCGTCCCAGTTGGAGCTGGTTTCCACCAGCCACGCCGGGTGAGTCGCCTTGGGCAGCTTCTGGGTGGGGAATCCCACAGGTGTCGGCGAGGTCCACGGGATGAAGAAATGGAGCTTCCCTCCCTCTATCTCTCTCTTGCACACATGCGCACACACACACTGCTTTGGGGTGAGGAAGAAGACAACAAAAAAATCAGTCTGTGGACCAGTTTGTGCTGGACCAGGAGCGCTGAGACTCATCCCACCTTGGGCACGAAGCCTCTCTCAGCCCAGGAAGAAGGAGACAGAGCCAATCCCCCACCCAAAGTCCTGCCAAGAAGAGACTCAGCCGGGACTGACTTCAAGGCGCAGGTGCATGCAAACACAAACACACACACATACGCACAAATTGGTCTAATAACCTCTTTGGCATTTGACATCTGGAAGAGGAAAAAAAAATCAGGAAAATAATTTATCATGACGTGTCCTATAGATAAGGGGTCTCCAAGCTTGGCAACTTTAAGCCTGGAGGACTTCAACTCCCAGAATTCTTTGCTGGCTGGGGAATTCTGGGAGTTGAAGTCCTCCAGGCTTAAAGTTGCCAAGCTTGGAGACCCCTGCTATAGATAAAACAAAAGAAAGATTCCAGTTGCTTCCCCAAGGAAAGTCATTTAGGCGCTTGGTGTTCTTGAGCTGAGTTTTTAGCTTGCAGACGTTTCCTTACCCAACTAGGCAACATCATCAGTGTGAGTGAAGTTTGCTCCCTGTTAATAGAGAGCACTTTGTCCTCTCAGAATTGGTTGGGGGGGGAGTGGATTTCCCCTTGGTACTTCCTTGGTTAGGCTACTGTTTGATGCTTGATTGTTTGGTGTGAATACCTGTTTATGTGGGTGTTGGCTGCATCGATCCATTTACGATATGATTCACGTCTGAATGTCTTTTCTTCTTATATGTAAACATGTTTAAATCAATGTAATGCTATACGCCACTTAAAAGGGCATTCAAGAGTGTATTTATTATTGTTTCCTGGCAACGGGCACCATCCCTGTGGATATTACAGTTCCCCCTTCCGTTTCTCCTGTCGGATTTGCACTGGATTTGCAGGCGACCCGCATTTTCTGTGTCTTTCTTCCTAATGAACATCACCTCCTCCAAGCGGTGCGCGCACCTCCTCTCCCAGACATCCAAACGGGCTTCCCAGCCTGCAGTATCGGGCCGTGAGGCTTCACCCACGAGATCAGCACCGATAAGGAAAGGGACAGTAGATCACCTGCTTTCCAAGCATTTCCCTGCTCCGTGGTCCTCCTGGGCACCGTCCAAATTCCTCAGGGGATCAAGGGAGCTTTTTCAGGGCCTGCCTTTGGATCCTTGGGGCTTCAAGAAGCCTCGGAGTAAGCAGTGAGGCAAAAACCGGCGCCTTTTGGTCCCTCGCCTTTTGCGAGCTCCCTCAGATATATTTTGCCACCCACCCATTGCGCTAATTGCGCAGAGAGACGGAGGGCAACTGTGGCGGTTACAAACGGCCAGTGGCGGTTCCACCGGGCGAGGCGTCCAGGGCTCATTGCAAAAGAGCGGAAGAGCCACGATTTATCATCGGACTGGGGACGATTTTATTGTCTTTGCTGCAACCGACTGAAACGGCTGCCCGGATGGAATTTCCTCAGCAGAGATTTATGCCAACAGGTGGCCAGTCCACCTATCTCAGGTAACTGAGGACTCCAAAGCCACCTGCTAGCCTCTGGCAACGAGCAGCTGCCTGGCCCTTGTGGAGGGGGGGCTCCTGGCCTGAAATTCTCCGGCGCTGCCACCCTCTGGGCCATTGTGAAGGCACCCAGCCGTCCTTCCTTCCTTCCTTCCTTCCTTCCTTCCTTCCTTCCTTCCTTCCTTCCTTCCTTCCTTCCCTTCCCTTCCCTTCCTTGCCTGCCTGCCATCCTTCCATCCTTCCCTTTCCTCCAGCCTGCCTGCCATCCGTTCTTCCTTCTTTCCTTCCCTTCCCTTCCCTTCCCTTCCCTTCCCTTCCTTCCTTCCTTCCTTCCTTCCTTCCTTCCTTCCTTCCTTCCTTCCTTCCTTCCTTCCTTCCTTCCTTCCTTCCTTCCTTCCTTCCTTCCCCCTTCCTTCCTTCCTTTCCTTCCTTCCTTCCCTCCCAGGCTCTGTGTTTAAGACCAGGCCTTTTTGACCAAAGGCTGCTCTTAAGGGATCCAGGAAAAGTGACTGCCAAAGCAGCCGTTGCCACCCCCCCCCTGCCTCAGAGCGTTCCGTGCAAAAAGAGCTTTCTTGGTTAAAGTCTCCTGCGCATATTTCAACCAGGAGACCTTAGGCAGACAAACATTTCCTGGCCATTGATTGACCCCAATTGCAGAAAACAGCCGGGCGGTGGGGGAGGGGCAGCTGGAGCAGAGATGTCCCTCCCCCTTTCTGAAGGCCTGCACTGATCTTCACCAAGGGCTGAGTTTTGAATCTCCCCCCAAAAGCGAGATTTTTTTTTTACCACCTGAAAAGAGACAGGAGTGACCACCCAAAAAAAACCCCCCGGTTTTGCTCTGCGGCCAACTTGCCAAAGAGGGTTTCATTCCGATGATGGTTTGTCTTGAGTGCATGTCCAGTGTGGAAGCGCAGCTCAGGCCGGGGTTTCTCAGCCTTGGCAACTTTCCAAAGGGTGGACATCAGCTCCCCGAATTCTCCAGCCAGGCACGAAGTCTGCCCACCTGAAAGCTGCCCAGGCTGAGGACCCCTGGCTTAGACCGAGAGTCAGCTGCTCCAGCCAGTACAGAGAGTCCCCTGCAAGGACAGAGCCTCAAGGACAGAGAAAGTGTGACCCCATCTGCACCCCCAACTCGGCCCTTCCTTCCTCAGGACGGCCCAGGAGCTTCTCCCTGAGTCCGGCAGGGGCAGGGATGACGCCTCTGAGATCAGACCAGCACCTCCCCTGTCTCGGCCCCCTCCTTTGCTCTGGCCCTGCCCTCTATAGCAGGGATGAGCCACCCTGGCTGGCTGACCACCCCCGGGGAAGGGGAGAGAAGGCCAGTCCCCACATCAGGCCTTCAGATGGCCCAGGAAGCCTTGCTGGCTGGCTTGCTTGCCCCACTCCAGAGTGTCTCTGGGAGGGTGCCAAGGAGCAGTTGGCCGGGATGAGTAGTTCTGTCCCCTTGGCAAGCTCTTGGGCACGTGATGCCCAGGCCTTTTCTTGAGACAGGGCGGGAAATGCCTCCTTCTTTGCAACTTGAGTCGTGAGGCAAGGGGTGCATTTGATCCCTTTAGTTAGTTCAAGTTAGTTTCCCCTGGTTTTCAAGTGCAGGAGCAGCCCAGTTTAGCCTCCGCTGCCCCAGAGAGAAGGCAGGCCGGCAGTTTTTTGGAGGTGGCAGGGGTCTGCACTCACAAAACTCAGGGACACCCAGCCTTGGGCAGGGGGAGGTTTAGCTTCCTGGTTCGGAACCAGGGAGTTCCTGGTTTGTTTGAAGGGAGCAAGGCTGCACCCAGCCCTCCTGGTGTGTCTGAGAGAGGCCCAAAGCCCTTGCAAAGAAGAGGAAAGGAATTGGGTCCTCACCTTTAGAGGTGCAGACCCAATTCAGTGCAAGAGGCTGCCCAGCCCCCTGCCAGGTCCAGGGGCTTGTTTGGCCAGAACCAGGTGCCTGTCTTGAGAAGCTGCTCCGGTGCTTTGGAAAGGCCTTGATCCCTTCTTCCCTCAGGGGCCCCTGGGGCTGCTTTCCTGGCTGGGAGATTGGCTCTATCTCATGGCAAAAGAACCCGCTCTTCCTCCTTGCCTGCTCTAAGACCTCCTTCGCTGCCCCAGCCATCCAAGCAAGGGCCAGGCTGCCCCTCTGGCCTCTCCCTGGCCTTCTCTGTGGTGAGCTGGGCTTCCACACAAGTGGACAGCCTGGAGGAGACCATGAAGCAATGGAGCCTTTGAGGGCCAGAAGGCCTCCCCAGCGCGACACTTTGCTGTGCTACCCAAGGCTGCCTGGAGGCCCTGGCAACCTGCCTGGGTGGGGGGCCTGGAGAGCCCAGGAGGCATCGCCCACACAAGCATCTCCCCACCTTGTCAACTTTAAGGTGTGGGGACTCCAACTCCCAGGATTCCCCAGGCAGCTCCTCCCCGGAGTTTGGCAGCTGGACTTTGGCAAAGGGCTACGTGGATGAGGTTTGCCTTGGGACAAGATGGAACAGACTGGAATTCTCAGCCTTCTTTAAACCAAGAGCCCCCATGGGAACCTGAGCAGACAGAGGAGAGCTCCACTAGGCATGTGCAGAATGTCGGTGCCCCTCTGCTGAAGGGTTGAAAGCCCCCTTGTCTTTACTTCCTGCAATTCTTCACTGCTGATAGCATTGCTCAGTGCTAGAGGGGCTGCAGCAACGCAGACCCTGGCCACCCGGGTCCATTTTCTGGGACAATGTGTGGCTCCTTGGACCTCCTGTCCATTCTAAGGCGGTTGGCCCAGCTGACACACACTGCTTGCCAAGGGGGCTTCTTGTCAACCCTTCCAGGTGGTCCAGACAGGACCTCACAACCAACAATGCAAACACTACCTTTAGGGTAAACTTACACTAACAGAAGCGTGAAAGTCTGCAAACGCCCGGCCTTTACATGCAGACTTTGCTTAATGACCGCTCATTCAGCGCCTGTCCAATCTTACGATGACGCTGAATGAATGGCCCTTACACCTGGTCTTCTTACAACCGTCCTCAGCATCTCCACACTCATGTGACGGTCATTTGTGATTCTCTCTGCCGGTTTCCCACAAGTGAGACTAACAGTGAGGCCTGGAAGCCAGAGAGGGAGTTGTCCATGGCAAAGGAGTACAAATCCCATGCTCGACAATGGCATGGATTCACTAGAAGTGCCACCACTCTGGTGTGGCCAGGCGATGTCGCACCTTATAACCACATCGCCTAATGACGGCTGCCCCTCCTGAGACATGTTCTCCGTTTCTGGTCTGTGCTCAGATTCCGTTGCTTGCCTGCAGCTCCTCCTCCTCCTGCCTGCCAAGGTTGTTCTCACAGCCCATCACATTCCTTCTCAGATGGGAAAAGTGCCTGATGGGCCTTTGGAACTTCCCAGCCAGGTGGGAATTTTCTATCCAAAGGGGGAGGAAGCAGTGGAAAAGATGGGAACTATCCCGCCCTCCCCCAGCACACACACACACACACACACACACACACCCCTCCGGAGCAGGGCATTGGGAAGCTTTTTCCATTCCGATGTCAGCTTCCTCTCTTCCGTGACCCCAACACTCACCCCTTGCCAGTTCAGCTGCCCAGCAACACCCATCCCCTCCCTCCCTCTGGCCCTCCCCATCTCTTGCTCAGCCACCCTGATATGCCGGACCCTTGGTCCTTCCCGGATCTCCCTAGGTTTACAGATTACAGATTAACAGAGTTGGAGGGGGCCTTGTAGATCATCTAGTCCAACCCCCCACCCAAGCAGGAGGCCCTACACCACTTCTGACAGATGGCAGTCTAGTCTCTTCTTGAAAGCCTCCAGGGATGAAGCTCCCACAACTTCCGAGGGCAACTTCTGTTCCATCGGCTGATTGTTCTCCCTGTCAGAAAATTCCTCCTTATTTCCAGGTTGAATCTCTCCTTGTTCAGTTTCCATCCATTATTATTCCTTGTCTGGCCTTCAGGTAGGAATAGCTTGGCCCCTTCCTCCTCCTCTCTGGGGCAGCCCCTCAAGTATTGGAAGGCTGCTCTCGTGTCTTCCCCGGTCCTTCTCTTCCCGAGACTTAGCCGGGCCCAATTCCTGGATCCGGTTCCTGGACCCAAATCTTCCAGAAAAGCTCCTTCCACTTTCTTATTTGCACCCCACCAACAAGGACAAAGAAAGCTGGCACTCACCCACAGGCCAACCACTAGGACAACGAGGAAGTAGATGACAATCACCGAGATGTCGGCTGCATTTGCGATTGCGATGTGAGGCGAGGTCGACTCCTGTTGGGCCAGCACCGTGGTAGCCGCTGGGGTGGCCATCCTGCCAGTTTCAGGGCCTCCCGGTCTGGGCTGATCCGTTTCTTCTTATACCTCCTGGCTGAGTAGCCCAGTTAATGATAAATTTTCCCCCTTTCCTGCTGAGTAATATGTAACTTGGCGATCCTGTTCCTTATCCAGGGATGATGCTTAAGTCCCAACAGGTGCTCCGGTGGAGAGGCAGCTTCTCTTCGGAGATGCCGCAGAGGGAAGCCCAACTGCACATGCCCTGCAGCAGTACCTGTGCTGGGTTTTTGTAGTCCTGCAGCAGGTGACTTGGCAGGAGGTGCTGAAGAAGGAGGGGCTGGGCTGCTCTTTGTTCTGGAGCTGCCCGGCCAGTTCAGTTCCTAACACGCAAGAACTCCAGATCACTTGGCATCCCGACACATGGAGCTGGGAACTCCCCAAGAACGTAGGCCTGGCATTCCTACCAGGGTGACTCATCTCTTTGCCAACTTGGAGACCAGAAGAGGCACGGGGCCCTTCAGGAGTCAAAGAAGGGACTTCCAACCACAGCTACGCCAGATTCTGAGCCCATAATATGAAATGAACCAAAGGGCACCATTTTGCCACGGGCTGGTTGATCAATGAACGCCAGAAAGTGGGAGTGTAGCACAAGGGCTACCCAATGCTATGGTCAAAACTGGTTTGAATGGAGAATGCATTTCTCACAACCCAAAACTTGTGCCCAGAAATCTTTGAGGCATTCGGAAGGGATTCCACACGTGCTTGAATAGAGGGCAACTCTGGGTTGTACAAGGGGGAGGATGGGTTGCTAGGAGGACCAATGTGTGCAGGTTTTGTTCTTAGGTGGGCAGCTCCCTCTAATCCATGAGTGTCCAACCTTGGCCATTTTAAAATTTGTTGGCTTCCGCTCCCAGAATTCTCCAGCTAGCCATGAAGTCCTCAAGTGGCCAAGGTTGGACACCCCTGCGCAAAATGATTCCAACAGAAGGTTAAAGCATTTCCTAACGGAGACCAGCTGAGAAGACAGGCACCCCATCAAGTCAGCTGTTTAGAGCAGGGGTCCCCAAACTTGGCAACTTTAAGACTTGTGGACTGCAACTCCCAGAATTCCAATTCACAAATGTCGTTTAAAAAGGCAGAAGCTTCAGTGAGTTGCTGCTCTCTTCAATAGATGCATCGAGTAGTTAAACCAGGGGTCCTCAAACTTGGCAACTTTAAGGCTTGTGGACTTCAACTCCCAGAATTCAACAGCCAGCTGGCTGGAGAATTCTGGGAGTTGAAGTCCACAAGCCTTAAAGTTGCCAAGTTTGGAGACCTCTGGTTTAGAGGTTCACCATTGGATGCTGATGTTTTTGTGGGAGATACCCAAGCTCACAGGAGTGGTTTTCTCATCCAGGGCATTAAAAACTATGCTCTGACACCAAATTAAATGTGTGCAAACGGTGCGCCATCAAAGCTCCTAATGCCCCTCAGTGAATCTGCCCTCCATCTCACTTAGGTCAGTTAGCAGAAGAATTGGAAACAGAACAGCAACCCTGTCAGAATCCTTCACTGCCAAAGAAGAGCCTTGAACAGACCTGAAAGTGGTCACACCGGCAGGTTCCATGTCTCTCGATTCCTCTTGTTTTGGAGCAACGTTTTCCCTGCCTGTGAGCAATGTGTAAATGGAGGTTAGCCGCATTCTTGCCAGTTTGCTTACCTTGGAAAGGGTACACTTAATCTGGTGGTTAAACAAGAAATACCTTGGCAAACAGCAAGGATTAAACTACGAGTAGCAAAGGAGAAAAATGCATCCTCTCTTGTCCCGCAATCCTAAACCAAACCTGAGAGAAAAGCCACAGGGGGGCAGCCCTGGGAACTGGGGGCTTGCGGGAACGATGCCCCTCTTAGGAGTCTCCTTTCATTTCACCTAGTAAAGCAGACAGAAGAACAGAGTTGGAAGGGACCTTAGAGGTCTTCTAGCCTGTGCTCAAGCCAGGGACCCTCTACTGTTTCAGACAACTGGCTGCCCGATTTCTTCTTAAAAACCTCCAGGGATAGAGCACCCGTAACTTCTGGAGGAAAGCATTTTGCCATTGTCTGGACTGCAGGTACCATAAGGGTTCAACTGTTTTGGCTCACAATTTTTTTCTTCTCTCGATAAAACCTTTTTGGGTTTGGAAGCGGCAAAGCATCAAGAAAGTCTCTCTCTCTCTCTCTCTCTCTCTCTCTCTCTCACACACACACACACACACACACACACACACACGAAGGGAGGGAGGGAGAGAGAGAGAGAAACAAGGAATGTCTTTTGGCTGCTTCTTGCAACTGTTAAAAATCAATGAACCTTTGCCAGAAAGCAAGTCATTAACCTTAATTGGGATAAGGACTGACAACTTTTCAACTGTTTGCTGGAGCCTAACTTTGAAAAAGCTGGAGTTTGACCTTCTAAAAACAAATCTCTGCAGGTAACTTTTCTGCACGCACGCACACCCGCCAACCCACCGCTTGCATTATTACAGGCTCGAGCCAGACCAGGTCTTTCACGCCAACTGGCCACACCACGAGCAACCAGCATAACTGCTGCGCTCAAACCCGCATGGGGAGGGCTGCTCCAGTGACTATGGGGGTGTGGTGGCGTCTCCCCACCAGTTTTGGCCTGGCCAAGGAGAAGGCCCATTGTCTGGAATGTGTGGCCATCCTAGGAGGGGGCCCACCAGGAAGCAATTGGCCCTTCCAGAAGGCTAGGCTGAGTTGGAGGCCATTGCTCTGAGGACAGGAGAAGGAGGGGGCCTCCATGGAGCTGAGACTTGCCCCCTTGACGAGAGGGCTCCGTCCCCAAGACTCTACGGTCCCTTCCAGTGTTTTCCATCTCTGCTTCAGGAAGTCCGGTCTGGGGTCTCTACCTCCCGCACAAAAGAGCACCAACTTCCTTCTCTTTCTCTTCCATCTACTCCAAGGGTCTCCAACCTTGGGAACTTGAAGACTTGTGGACTTCAGCTCCCAGAATCCCTCAGTCAGCACAACTGGTTGAGGAATTCTGGAAGTGGAAATCCCCAAGTCTTCAAGTTCCCAAGGTTGGAGACCCCTGATTCTACGCAACAGCCTTCCCCGATTTTCTCCACAATCAGTTACCTTTCAGGGCTTAAAAACCAATATTCAAGGAGTCTCTTTTGAAGAAAGGGTTGATTAAAAAGAAAATGCATATGCCATGTTAGCAAGGCTTGGAAGTCCAGCCTCTCCCACTGTGAGTGGGCGCCCTTGGCAGCTTTTCCGGGTGGCTTGATGACCAGATGTTTTAGGTTTGTCCTGCAAATTTAGCACATCTGGAAGGCAGCAGCAGGAAGGTCCAGTGCCCCTTCCAAGTAGAGGAGTGATTCTGGAGAGAGGAGGTAAAGAAAGTGCCCTACACACAGGTGGCAGAAGGGGAGAACGGAAACCAGGGAGTATTGCCTACTTTCAGTGTGTAGCTTTTTAAAACAATATTGACATTCTCTTTGAAATGTGTTTCTTCTCTGTCTGTTCTAAGTGGTGTGTCAGCGCCTGGGTTGCTGTTATTTGACAACAATGTCCAGGCCGTTTGGGAACAAGTGGATTCCTTGGCATGGTATGAAAGCCCTGCAGGTGGTGTACTCTGGACTTTTCACCCCAAGAAGCTGGGGACAAGAATTAATCACAAAGTATTGGAGGGCCCCGCCTCATTTTCTTACCTACGAGGACTACAAGGAAAGCAGGAACAGAGAAGGGAAGAAAGACGCAAAGGATTGCAGAGCAGGAGGAATAAAATACAGAATAACAGAGTTGGAAGGGACCTTAGAGGTCTTCTAGTCCAACCCCACCTGCTCAAGCAAGAGACCTTGTATCATCTCAGACAGGTGGTTGTCCGGTGTTTTCTTAAAAACCTCAACGGAGGAAGCACCTACAACTTCTGAAGGCAAGCTGCTCCACTGGTTGATTTTAATCACTGTCAGGAAATTCCTCCTTCATTCCAGGTTCCTCCTCTCCTTGGTTAGTTTTCATCCATTGCTTCTTGTCCTGCCCTCAGGTATTTTGGAGAATAGCTTGACCCCGCTCCTTCTCTCTGTGGCGGCCCCTCAGATATTGGAACGCTGCTATCATAATCAGTGGTGGGATTCAAATTCTTTTACTACCGGTTCTGTGGGCGTGGCTTGGTGGGCGTGGCAGGGGAAGGACATACTGCAAAATCCCCCTTCCCTCCCCACCCCACTGACCTGCTTTCCAGCTCCGTTCTCCTGTGCAGGGCAACCAACTGGGAGGCAGAGAAGAGATGGGGTTGGCGGGGCCAGTCAGAGGTGGGATTGGCCGGTTCTCCGAACTACTCAAAATTTCCGCTACCAGTTCTCCAGAACTGGTCAGAACCGGCTGAATACCCGCCTTTGATATCACTCCTAGGCCATCTCTAGTCTAGACAAGAGGAGAGGAGAAAATGATGAAATTCGAACAGCAACAGAAAGGAAGAAGATGTCCAGAGAGGCTCTCCATTTCTCAGAGAAGAAAATTTCATTTTTAAAATTTATTTGTCAAATTTATTTGCTGTCTTCCTACCATGGGGCTACTCTAGACAGCTTACCGTAATAAAAAGGGAGAAAATGAAAGGAGTGCAAACAAAAGTAAAATATTATAACCTACACAATAATCAACGAAAAGGGAACACCATGAAAATAGATCGATAACAATGGGAATATATCAATATTCTACAAAACAACTGGAGAAATCAAGAGAGAGAGAGAGAGAGATTCTCAGCTTTTTGTGTTTTGTGGTACTTGACATGGTTTTAAGGGAGAGGAAATGTTAAAAGTGCCTTATTAATAGATACCTCTTAATCTCTGGGGATGATTAGCTATTAACCTTCCCCTCTGTCTAAATAAAGTGGGTAATGATTGCAGGATCCCAGGGTTAAATGAGGGAATGCAGGGGAGGACAAGATGTGGGCGCATCGGCACAAAAGTGAGGCCCAGGCAACAGATCCGCCCTTGGGGGGCCGGGGGGGGAATCACCCAGAGGTCAAAATAGTGGCACCCATTTACACTTTTGCAAAACCAGGACAAGATAAGTGGAGGCAAATCCCTCACCCACCCACCCCAAGGAAAAGGGCCCCCTTCTGGCTGAGAAGCCCCCCCGGCTGGGTAACATTGGGTTACCTGGAATCTTAGGCTCCGTGATTCACACCTGAAAACCTGATGTTCGTTCTTTTAACATGGCCGTCTGGGCCTCCTTTTTAAACTTCAGAAAAACGTGTTTTTTAACTTCTGGGTTGAGGTCATTTCTTTTGGCATGTGAGAATTTGCTTTCCAGCAACTACACAATAGAGATTTTCTTGAGCTTTTTTTTCTTTGAAAATGTTTCACTTCTAATCCAAAGAACCGAAGAAGCTTCTTGGATGAGAAATTAAACTTTTCAAGGGAAAAAAAAAATCAAGAAAATCTAGTTGCCTTTTGGAAAAAGCACCTTTGGGACAACCGGGACCCGGATGACTGAGGAGTTCCTCCATAGACATTTATGCAACAGACAGCAGATTCTGAAGTCCTTGAAGGTTTTAAGAGAGAAACGAACCCAACCATGAAAAAGTAATGTAGCCCCCAAATTAGCCATTGATGGGATGTTATTTAGAAGTCTACTAAATGTTTCTACTGTTCAACTTTCACATGTCATCAATTTATGGTTTGACCATTTGCTTTCTGTTGTCTCACATATACCAAATGAAGGTATCCTCCGTTTCTGTACTTTATAAAAGGACAAACCCCTCCCGTTGTGCTCAGTACTTTTTGATTGGCATGACTTGCTTGCCAATGTTCGACTATTTACAAAGTGTACCCTACTATTACTGTTAATCTTCCCATCACTCCTTACCACCCATCCCCTCCCACTTGTGATTGTAGGACTGTAACTTTGATGCTTGTATCCTTACAAGGAAAATTGTCTCAAGAACAAGAGGTGGGGTTTGTGACATCAGCAAGAGTGGGCTCAGGTTGTGGCAGAGCCATGGGCCTTTGGAGAAGGTGTCCTGCCGAAGGAAATGCTGACCTCAATTAGCAGCCTTTGCCCCTAAACTCAGCAACGCTTCTGGCAGTTCAGAAGTCAGACTCCCCTAAAGGATCTTGGGCATCCTCTCCACTGCGCAGGGCCAGGAGTCCTGACAGAGCCAACCTCACATGGTGGCCTGGTGGTAATCCTCGCCTGAAGGGTGACAGTTCAGTGGCCAGTCCATTTTTAATCTGCCTTTTATCAACAGACTTTTGTTTTTCTGATTAGCAATAAAGGGTATTTTTTAATTGCTGTTTGTTCTTTGAGTACAGTTATATAGCAAGGTCATATGACCAGTTTCTCAAGAACATCCAGACTCTGAAAGTCTGGAATTTGGAAGGTATGAAATCATCTCCCCTTTCCTCCTACTGACCACCCCTTGTTCTTCCCTTACTTCCGAGAATCAAAGAGGGAGGGAACCCAAGGATCATCCAGTCAACCTCCCTTCCCAGGAATCCCAGAGGGAAAGGAGGCCTTGCTTAACATTTAACTCAAATCTGTCTCCCTATCGTGTAAACTCGGGGTCTCCAATGTTGGCAACTTTAAGCCTGGAGGGCTTCAACTCCTAGAATTCTTTGCTTTGCTGGCTGGGGAATTCTGGGAGTTGAAGTCCTCCAGGCTTAAAGTTGCCAACATTGGAGACTCCGGGTCTAAACCGTCTATCATTTCACATGCTGGTTGGTGGCTCCTCTGGAGCTTGGAAGGAAATTATGGACCGAGCACCCTAACAGGAGGCCTGCCATGGGCTCCGAGGTGTTCAACACTTTGATTGAGAACTCATGGAGGGCCTTCCCAAGGGACAAAGTGGAGAAGGTGACTCTTCGTGTTGACAAGATTCCGGAATATCTAGGTGAGGTTGGATGGTCAGGAGGCCCCACAGTTTTTGGTAAAGAGAAAATCAGGAGGGTGGACCTGATGGTGCCGTTGAAGCTCTGGGGTTGTTGGGGTTTTTTTGCAACTTATTTTATATAAAAAAGCAAGTACAGCTTTGCTTCTATTGTTGTGGATGCCATCTTGACAATTTTGACCATATCCTGTGGATATTTTTGACAGATAAATTAATGGGATTGAAATTAACTGGGGACTTGGCACCAGATTTGAAAATGTCATCACTACAATTTACCACACTCAACAGGCAAACATTTTAATAAATGGGGAACAAACTGGCCCGATAAAAATAGAAAAGGGGGTAAGACAGGGTTGCCCTCTCTCCCCTCTGCTTTTCATATTCGCCCTAGAATCTCTTCTGACGTACATTAGGCAAAATTTGAGAATTAGAGGTCTGAGGATCAAATCAGAAGAATATAAACTACAGGCTTTCGCTGATGATTTGGTTTTTTTTCTGGAGGAGCCTATAGAAAAAGGACACAACTTATTAGAAGAACTAGAACGATTTGGAGAAGTCGCGGGATTTAAAATAAACAGGGGAAAAACAAAATTAATGACTAAAAATTTAACAGGAGACCAGAATAAAAAGCTAGAGACAACAATGGGAATACAGGTGACAAATAAAATTAAATACTTAGGAATTTGGCTAACTCCACAAAGCAAATCGTTAAAAGAAAATAATTATGACAAACTTCTCCAACAATCTAAGAAAGACTTGGATTTCTGGAGCAAGTTACAACTTTCCTTATTGGGCAGGATTGCTTTGATTAAGATGAATATTCTGCCAAAATTTCTATATTTATTCCAGACAATTCCAATCAAACTAAATAAATTTTTTTTTATGGAACTAAACAAGATAACATTGAATTTCATTTGGCAGGGGAAAAAAGCTAGGATTAACATAAAAGCCCTACAAGATTTGAAAAGCAGAGGAGGGTTAGCCTTGCCAAACTGGGAAGTATACCATACGGCAGCCACATTACTATGGATAAAGGATTGGGTAAACCTAACCAACAAAAGAACACTAGTATTAGAAGGCCACGATATGCAGAAAGGATGGCATGCCTTTCTGTGGGAATCGGGGAAACCCAGGCAATCATATTTCCATAGGCATCTTATTAGGGACTCTTTATTAACTAATTGGAAAAAAGTACGTAAAAAACTTTATCTAAAAATACCGATTTGGCTATCTCCAATGGAAGCGATAGTACACCCTAATAATCTGGATATAACCAAAATGATTAAGTACGAAAATTTATTAGACCTACAAGGAAAGTTAAAAACACGACAAGAATTACAAGAACGAGGATTTATAATTGATCAGTGGGTGTACCTTCAAATTCATAGTAAATAAAAACAAGACATTAAGGAATTTGGAATCTACAATAAATTACAGACTCTAGACAAAATTCTATTAGGACCAAGTAAAAAAATATATCTAAATTTTACAAATATTTATTAGAAACAGAACTAGAACAAGAAATTGTCAAGGAAATATGATTGCGTGGAGCAGAAATGTGGGTCGGAGCATTACCCTAGCAGAATGGGAAAAGGTCTGGAACAGGAACATTAAGATCATGAAATCAGCAGCTTATAAAGAAAATTTATATAAAATGTTTTATAGATGGCACCTGCCCCCTTCGAGATTGGCGAAGATGTACCCCAACACGAGCCCCAAGTGTTGGAAATGTCAAAACATAGAAGGTACCTTCTTCCACATATGGTGGTCATGCAAGGAAACCCAGAAGTATTGGCAAAAAATTAGGCACTGGCTAGAGGAAATAACCATGGAACAAATTGAGTACAAACCAGAGTCCTTCCTTCTAGGAATTTTTGATAAACGAATATCCAAAAAAATCAAAGTACATTACAATCCATATCTTAACCGCGGCCAGACTGGCATTTGCCCAGTGCTGGAAACTACCTTCTATCCCCACTGAACTTATGGTTATTCAGAAAATTTTACAATGCGCAGAAATGGACAAACTAACCCAAGCATTAAAAAATGAAGAATCTTCAATCTATTCTAGCAATTGGAATCCTTTGTACATTTGGCTTAATCAAAGATAGATCACCGCTAAGAAAACTAAGGCCGAGGCCTCTGAGGCAGAGATAAAGAGAAGCACTGCCGACGATAGTTTTGAAGAAGAAATGACCTTACAGACAGTCACAAAAATATGGTTTTATTATAACTGTTTTTCCTACTTTTGTTTTCCCCACTTTCCCCCCCCTTCTCTTCCCTTTCCCTCTTTCCTCTCTCAAGCTTTCCTCTCTTTCCCTCTTGGCCTACGCCAAGACTTGTTCGTCTTTTTGTTGTATATAATTTGTAGCTGTGTTGTTGTCTTTTTTAAAAAAAGTAAAATTAATAAAGTTTATTAAAAAAAAAGAAATTAACTGGGGACATTGTAAAGTTCCGCATCAAGTAGAAAAACTGCAAGGTGCAAGTATCGTCTGGGAAGACGTGGCTTGTACATGTAATGTGATGACCCAGGGTGGGATACAAAAGCAACAAAGTCCACAAAACAGGCGAAGTCCCTTTAATTCCTTCAACTTGGCTTCAAAGCTCCAATTATCACTGACTGGAGAAAAAACTCCTCCACAAACAGTTGTGAAAAGGAAGACCTTCCATTCAAACTCAAAATATATATAAATTATAAATAGAAAAAAACAACACAAACCACACTGAAGCAATTAATGAGAGAAGGTAGGATAAGAGCTTGAAAATATCCACAGATATCAAAACACACACACTGGGAAGGATGTCAAAACTCAGATAAGAACTGTAAGACTAGAATTATTTCACGCTTTGCTTCCAGCACTGGGCCATGTGCAGTTTGTCCTTTTAAACAGTCCTCACAGTTGCAACCCATGAAGGGGATCAGGGCCCCTTCCTCCCCCATAGACCACACCATTCACATTTCTCCCTTATCTGCTCCTCCCTGTGTGCTCTAAGATGAAGAGGAGATGGGCCTGGGTCTTCCTCTGATTGCCCAGCCAGCCTGTGCCCTTCTCCAGTTTCCTCCACAACCTCCGGAGACACACTCCCACTCCCTGTTGGCTGTTCCTCCTCTCCCTCGGAGTCAGATTCCAATAGGGGCATGACACGTAAGAAGAAGTGGGGTGTCCTTGTCAACCACTGTGGTGCAGTATGTAGAAGAGGGACCCATCCTCTGCTGCCCCAGGGGCAGCACCAAAGCTAAGGGAATAACACTTCATGACCTGCAATCAGTTTCTTTAAGCCACTCAGAAGAATTTTTTCAACTCAAAGATGCTTTTTCAAGAGGCAACCGGACTTCCTTGTTTTTCTTTGAAGATGTTTTGCTTCTCCTCCAAGAAGCTTCTTCAGCTCTGACTGGATGGTGTCCAGTCGCCTCTTGAAAAAGCAACTTTGGGACAGCCATGACCTGGTTGACTGAGAATCTGCATAGACACTTTCTCAAGTAATGTTATTGAAATTATTGGTCTTCGCTGGGTTTTCCTTTTTCACCTTTTGGAACACAGTGTTCTACCCACACCCTTTTCCGACAAATCAAACACAATTCAAAAAGAACAGAAACCTTGTAATGCTTCTGCAAAATAATTAGCTGAAATAAGCACAAGCCTTGCCAAAATGCATGAAACTTGCCAAAAGATAACAGACAAGAAATAATTTGCAAAATAAGAATTCTCAAATACAAACTCAGGATACCGGAACATCCACGAGGCTGGAGTCTCAAAATGTCTTTGCCTTCTGCAAAGAAGGATAGTTTCACAGCTGGCTTTTATCTTCTTGAAGGAGGGGCCATTACCTTGCAGCCTTACTCCCGAGTCGTCCGTGCTGTTGTAATTGCTCTTTCCTCCGAGCGATCCTGAGCTCACGCGCACTTAGCACAGGCTCCTCGGGAACCTCCTCATCGCTGCTGCCAGCCCCTACAATCTCTGAAGGCAGCAGTCCACTCCCTGATGGTCCTGGCCTCTCATCTGAGTCCTCGCTCCCCTCCACCGTCCTCATCTGCTGCCGGCTAACCACAACACAGAGAGATAACTTTTGCTTTCCTCAGTTTGCCTGGCCCTTTATCGCTTTCTCCAGAATTTCATCAAGGTTACACACGAAAGGTTGGCCATGACACCAGGCAGGTTCCTGCAAGGACTCTAGGAGGTCGGGATGTACATAAAATGGAAGAGCAGTTGTTTTACACCCAGAACAAGCCTTGGCATTCTGGAAAGTCTACCTAACTCTTCAAGATCAGAACTGAAATCTAGAATATTTTACTGGTGATGGGTTTGGGCCAAAACAAAATTTGGGCCACCCCTTTGCTCTCTCCGCATCCTCAGCTGTTTTCAGCTTGGCCTTTCTCTATGGCCAGGCTCTCACTCACCCCATCCTACCAGCACTTTGCCCTTCTTCTCCTCTGCCCTCAAATGACCATCAACATCTTGACTCTCCCCAGTCACTGGACACACAGCTGTGGATCAGTTGGTGTCTAGGCTGTGTTGAACTCAAGGGCCTATTGTCATGTTTCTCAATCTTGGAAAGTTGAAAATGGGTGGACTTCAACACCCAGAATGCCCCAGTTGGCTGGCTGGTGAAGTCTTGAAGTTGAAGTCGCCCATCTCCAATTTGCCAAGGTTGAAGAGCAACGCAGCCATAAGCCCGCGTTCGCTTTGGGCACGCAGGCCTGTTGAAGTCAGGACTTTCACCTGAGGAATGCATTGTGCACATTTCTCCGAGGACGAAGTCCACCTGTCCCTGGAGATAGAGAGACTTTTTCTATCAAGTCTTGAACCTTCTTCCTTCTCTTAATGATTGCTTGGTGAAGACTCTTGTTATGCCACTGAGCCCGAGAGCCCCTTGCAAGGGCTGACCAGTCTCTAATCTTTCTAAGCACCTTCGTTTGCACATCATATCTTGAGATAAGGTGGGGGAGGCGCCGCTCTTAGCAAAACTTCCTGCCCAGGTTGAATATTTACATTCTGACCTGAGTGTAAACTTGCTGGAGATCCACAGCCAGCACTTTCCCCGCTTCCTATAGCTCTTCATCTCCTGGACGATCAGGGACACCTCAAGACTGGAGGGGGCAAAGAGGGAGGCTGCTGGGAAGCCCACGTCCACCTTGAGAACCTGGTAAGGAGTCAACTTCTTGGAGGAGCGTCTCCAGCATGCCCTCCCTCTCCCTGCAAACGTCCCAGAGCTGGTTTTCCCAACTAAAATGCAAACTCCATCATCCCCAGTCAAGCACCATGGAATGATGGAGGTCATCCGGCACCATTTTTATTTATTTATTTGTTTGTTTGTTTCTCAAACATGTACAAGATGACGAGTACAGGTATGAACATAAACAGGAACAAAGGAAGTAAATACAGATGAATGGCCGGCACTCCTGGCCATGGGTCCCGGTTGGCTCTGGCAGCTGCCCTCCAAGTTCCTCTGGGGGCTTCCTTCGGGAGACCCCAAGCAGGTGCCAGAAGGAAGGGTCCTTTTTGCCCTGGATTTTAGAAACCACCCAGGAAGGGATCCTGCTGGCCTGAAGTTTGACATCCTCTTCCATCCCGATCTTCTTTCTCCGTCCCATCTTCCTGACATTCCCCCGTTTGATCCCTGTTTTCTAGCGCAATGGATCTTGAGCCTTCTTCTTTATGGTTGTCATGGATACTGGTGTGCTTTTCTCGCTCCAGACAGAGGCACCACCTCTGGGATGCCGGATCCCCTTCCCCAGCCCACCTCCCTCCAAATTCCTGAATTGGCTTTCTCGTTTCTGGAGCTTCTTCTTGCCCAAAGTTTCTCAGCTCTCTGTCCTCGCAGGGCCCTCCTGTCACCTTCAAGCCGTCCGCAATCCCTCCCTCATTGTATCAGTTCCTCTTCCCCCTCCCTTTGATTCCCAGAAGTGTAGAAAGAGCAAGGGATGGTCAGTAGGAGGAAAGAGGAGATGACTTCACATCCTCCAAATTCCAGACTTAGCTTTGCTGGCTGAGGAACTCCGGAGTTGAAGCCCACAAGTCTCAAAGTGGCGAAGGTTGCAGACCGCTGCTCTAAAATGTTTCCAAGAAAAACCGAAGCAATTGCCTAAAGGGTCAAGATGCACTTGCTTCTGTTTACGCCTTGACAGAGTCAGGCTGCTTTCTCCAAATATGTGTCACACAGGAAGTTTATGGAAATGCCAAAATTTGGAAAGTACTGTCAAGAGAGCTGCTGAACCAGCTGGGTCAGTTTCACAAGAAGAAAGAGAGAAGGAGTTTGGTTTCAGGAAGAGGATGTATCTCTGGGGCTGGCCAGGACTGACGTGTTTGAACAGGGTCAAGGGAAATTCCCATCCTCATCAGGTATTCATGTATTTCTTTGGCATCATTTTCATTTCTGTTTAGGACGATGTTTTGGTTGTAGCTTCAGCTTCTGGATCTGCTCCGAGGGTTTTCCTGTAGCAGAAACCCACACACCCCTCCTTCAAAATCCCTAAACAGTCTGAAAATCTTGGAGAGCTTCTTCTAGTTCAGGAATCTCCAAAGCTGGCAACTTTAAGACTTCACCTCCCAGAATTTTTTCTGGGATGCACTGAGCACGCGCACCACACCTTCACAAAGAGGCACTTCACTTTTTCACAAGAGGCCATAACATTTGGTTACCAGGATTCTGTTAATAAAATTAAAATATCATGAATTCATTTCAGTCAAATAGGTTGCAGCTTATTATGATAGAACGAAATGCATGCGCTGGCTGAGGAATTCTGGGAGCTGAAGTCCACAAATCTTATAGTTGCCAACCTGGGAGACCCTGAACTCGTTCTTCAGGTGGATGGTCCTTAGTCTAACTTTGCAGTTCTTATTCACACTGCAGTCACATGCAATGCAGTTTCTCTGTGCTCCCCTCCCCCATTAAATTAGTATAACACAAGATTAATAAATAATGAAACTTTTAATAAATATAAATCTAATTACACCAGAATCTTCATCTAGCAGTGTGACAGAAGATTTCACCCAGCACAAGGGAGAAGGCTTCTGCCTGGTCACCCATGGGATGAGAATAAGAATACAAAAAAATGTGTTCTCGTTTCCATTGAGCTCTGTGATATAATACGTTGCAACTTATTTGATTGCAATGAATTCCTGATCTTTTCATTGTGGTAGCCAAACATTGTGGCCTCTTGTAAAAATTTGGAGAGCCTCTTTGTGTGTGATGTGATGTGATGTGCATGCCCAGGCACCCCTACCCGCAACAAACATGACAGGCAAAAACATGACAGCAGGGTCTTCTGTGGGGTTGTGGAAGAGAGAGGGGTGGGCTCACTGACCTCCAGAGCAGATGCCAGCATAAGGGCAGCTCTGTGCTCTCCTTGGAGAAGGGAGACCCAGGCTCAGCCCTGAAGCCTTTCTTGGGTCCCTGGTCTCTTTAGCAGGATTCCACTTCGTGGCTCAAGAAGACTTAGACAAACAGGAGGGAGAAGAGAGCAGAGTCGGGACAAGTCTCTGTTCTGGTCCACTGAGCATCCAGGACACCTTTCCCAAGGGCCCCAGGTTGATTGGCCATGGAATTCTCTTGGCTGACATTGCAGCAAAGTGTTGGCTGGAACTCAGCTGACTTTATGATTTCCTGGCTGGAATGGCCAATAAACCACGCTGGAATGAGGAAGGCCCTGTTCCGGCTGCTTATTTCTGCAGAAATAGAGCGCCTCACACTCGGGACAGAAGTCCAAATGAACTGCCCCGAGCAAAAGTTGACTCAGGTGTATACAAAGTTTCTTTGTTATTTACAACATGCCATTCAACTTTTTTTACGTTTGGTATTCACACTTGGTTGCTTGTATTTGCCATGAAACTGAGCTCTCTGTCATGTATTTGTCATATTTACTACAAGATTACTCACAGTGTGTCCTTGTGAAACCTTCCTAATTATCAGGATTTTTCTGCTGCATGTCTGTGAATCAGTTTTGGTCAGTTATGCAAGGAAGCCAGCAATGTGAAGCTTAGATCGTCCAGTGCATCATTTAATAAGTTCTAACTTTTGGTGGCTCATTTCTACAGAGTTTGATTCGTTCCGGCTTTGGGCATTCGTTGAAACCTTTTCTTGTGAAGCGGATTCCTTTCGTAGGGAAGTGTTATCGCTTTTGTTGTTGTTCTCTCTAGCATTTAAAGGGGACTCCCTCTGTTTGAAGGATTCCACCATTTTCTATTCTTCCTCATTTGAAGTTCTTAAGCTATCCTCCAAAGGTCCATTTTGGTGATGGTAATCAAGAGTTCCCAGCACAGTTGAGCAGGCAAAAATCAAAACAGTCCCGTCTTCTCCTTCCTGGCCTCCTCAGGGTCACGGTGTTTGCTCTGCCCAGGAGAAATCCCAGTTTGATCTGCAGGCTTTAGAAGATCAACATCTCACCATCTTCTGCTTCCTCTTGGAGCTTAAGGCAAACAGCCGATTTGACCCTCAGAAGGCTCAGGTGATCTGTGACACTGGGAGACGCGGTTTCTGTGGCGATGACACTCTACCCATGGAAGCCCCGCCACCATCCCCACGAAGCCTCTGTGGGCCCAGCGAGTTTTTGTTTCTCAAGTGTCATGCAAAAGGAGAGGTTATTTTTTGCATTTGGTTTTCCAACCTTTGATCATCAGCCGTGGCAGTCTCCTTCTGGGCTTGAAAGCGTTAAAAGAAATGGAACAAAGGTTTTAATTAAATAAACAAACATTGTAAATGTGCATGAGCAAAAGTAAGAGGCAAGATTGGGTTCCCATGTGCTATGATGTTAGTTTCCTCTCTGAAATTTCTGCTTGTATATGCTCAGCTCAGCTGCTCCAGGGAAGAAGGTCGTTTTGTGAAAAAATGGGACAAAAACATCCCAAAACAGATCATCAGAAAAGGGGAGAACCAGGTTGACCCCTGCAGAGTTGGAAGGGAAATGTTGGGATCAACACGAAGGAAATGACCCAGATTGGAAGTGTGGGAACTAGAGTTTCCCTACCTTGGCTGAGCTTGGGACGAGCCAGTTCTGCTTCTTCAGGATGGCGTCGGGGGGCAGAGGTGGGGGTGTCATGAAGTGAAGCCGAGAACCCTCAGATCCAGTGTCTCCTTGGTGGTGGCCCCTGGTTTAAAGAATGCTCCACCAGAAGAAGGTCTGTTGTCCCAAGAATTGTGTATAAAAGGTTCTTCAAAAATAGCGCTGGAGGAGAGTATGTAATAAAAATGATAGAAAATAGGAAAAGTAATAGTAAGATTTGAATTTAAATGGGAAAGATGAGTATGAAATTAAAGTCATGTTTGTATGGAAATGTGATAACCTGGAAAAAAACAGTTGTTTTTAATATATAGAAAACTAAAAATTTATTTTTTAAAAAATAGCACTGCAGTGAATATCGGCTTTTAAGATTATTTCAGTAAATATGTGACTGCTTGTTCAAGGTCTTAAAATTATTTTTACCATTTTTTTTGGGTGCGGGGAGAGTTATGTCTTTCTAAATTTTTAAGATCTTGCTGACTTGGTTATCTTGCAGGCATGTTCTGGCAGACATAGAATGGCACTGGGGCCTGATCACACGAGTGTGGGCGTCCACTTCACTTTTTTGATCCCTTTTGTTAAATAATCTTGGATTTCCTTTTTTGGGGGAAACAGGTGAAAAGACTCATTTCCAAAAGTAGCCAATCAGCAAATAACGTACATACCTCTTTTATGGATCTTGAGTGAAGCACTGCAGACAAAGGCAAGAAAGGAGCAGCTGAGGGAACCGCCTGTCCACGCTGGAAAGGCATCCAACCGGCGGGACGTGCCTTTAATCCGTCACTGGATCTTCTTTCGAGAGGTGAGACTGTGGGAGGCCCTGATAGCTCAGGAGGACAGCAGAAATGTTAGGAAGCAACCTTCAAGCGGAGCGGAGGATGCTCCTTGCGTCGGCAAGAAGGAGGGAAGGAAGGATCACCCAACAAGCCAAGGGGACCCACTGACCAGGGCAGATCACCTCACCAGCTCTTCCTCTTTGGTCTGCTTGCAGTTCTCCTGCAGACCTCCTGCTATAAGGACCTTGCGGGCTTCCCGGGAGGAGAACTGGAACAGGACAGTGGAGTAAGATATGGGGTTGAGGGGCAGTGAATGGATAAAAGGCAAGAAACTGGAGATAAAAACCGTTTTGATGATGGAAAGAAATGCGCAAAGTAGGTGAAACGTGCAGGCATCCTGATCCTGCCAGCAGCTTCATTAAGCCAGAGGGTTAAGCTTAGGAGAAGCGGGAGAAAGAGGACCTGGGTAACTACAGATCGATGCTAGCTTGGCATCAGTGCCAGCAAAACTCTGGCAGAGACGGCTCCCTCCCTCCCTCGGTGGAGCAAAGTGCATGTGTGGAAGAGAATGGGGGTATTCTCTACTCCAT
Source organism: Pseudonaja textilis (assembly GCF_049901715.1). Taxonomy (NCBI): domain Eukaryota; kingdom Metazoa; phylum Chordata; class Lepidosauria; order Squamata; family Elapidae; genus Pseudonaja; species Pseudonaja textilis. The sequence goes on from NC_142004.1 coordinate 11,716,263, forward strand.
TAGCCACCTCCAGAATCCCACACCCCCAACTGGGGCGCATCCAGGTCTCCAAGGCCTTTCGAAAAGCCAAAAGGGTGAGTGCGGATTTCACCTCAGGGAGCACAACGTTCCAGAGCAGGGGTCTCCAACCGCGGCCACTTTTAAGACTTGTGGACTTCAACGCCCAGAAATCCTCAGCCAGCAAAGTTCAGCAAAGCAAAGCTGGCTGAGGAACTCTGGGAGTTGAAGTCCACAAGTCTTAAAGGTCCCGAGGTTGGAAACGTCTGTTCCAGAGGTTGGGAGCCATGGCAGAGATGGAGGGTGCCAGTTGAAGTTCCTTGACTGACCATGTCTGTAGCATGCCCTTGTGTCAGCATGGATGGGAAGAGCTTCTAGCCCTGGTGGTATTCCCTCATTGGGTCATGAAACGTCTCCATGAGAACCCCAAGCACAGGGAGCACCAAGGAGCCCCCAGTTCAGCCCTGAGCTACGAAGACCCTTTTCGATTGAGAATAAGAGCCTGTGAAGAGGCTACTCAGGGTTTCTTGGTTGCTGGAGCTCAAATGGGGGCTGGCCGGCCTTGATCCATTGGGCCTTCCGGAAGACCTTCAAAATGGTTTCTTCTCTGGGAATTTAAGGCCAGGATGTGAGCGCAGAAAGGGGCATTTTATTCTGCGTGGTTTAATGGCTTTGGTGAGGAGCTGATTATTTTCTTCTTGTGACTTTTACTGAGGTTTTGGGTGGGATTTTGTTTTTACTGTTTTTATCTGTGCATTTGATTTGACGCTATGTTCGCTGCCCAAGAGTTAACTAAGATGTTGAAGGGAGACTGGGGAAAAGCCAGAGTCCGGAAGCTCCTTTACAAATTGACCAGTCTGATTAAAAGGCAGAAACCTTTGGGTGCTGATGGGCTGCAGGGCAGATTCTTGATCAGATCTTACATTCTGTGCCGTTTTCCTTCTTTCCTAAACCTCTTAAAAATGCCACTCACCACCTGCCAAAGATGAAGCTCTTAGGCCAGCAGATCCCGTGCCTGTCCCTTTGACAGCCTGCTTAGTTGCTTTTAGGAACCACCCAGCTATTCTTGCTGAGGGCAGTGTTAGATAGAAGGCTCCTCCAATCCTCCCGCTTCCTTCGCTGAAATCTCATCCCAGATCCCCAGGAATTAGTCATGGCCTGGAAAACTCGAATTGCTCGCCTTCAAGGCTTTCCTTCCAGGAAGGAGGGCTGGTGAGGACACTCAGGTGGGCACTTATAACGTCTCCGAAATCCCCAGAGGTGAAACAGGGACACAAAGAGGCTAGAAGTTACCAAGAGAACCTCTTCGCTCCTCAGAGCTCAAGCTTCTTCTTCTCACGGGTTTCCCCTCGCAGACCTCCAGGGGAAGTCTTTGTCCTTCAGGCCTTTCCCTTGGTCCACATTCCACCAGCTGAGAAAATGGTGGTGGGTTCCTGGCCGGGGCAGCCCCCTAAGAGCTCATTGGGTTGGCAAAGAGAGAGACCTTTATCCCCTGCCCAGCCTGACTCCCCTGGCAGACAGAACCTTGAAAGCAGAGGGGGGATTCAGCCGGTTCTGACCGGTTCAACAGAACCGGTAGCAGAAATTTGAAATAGTTCGGAGAACCGGCCAATCTCGCCTCTGACTGCCCCTGCCCCCATTGAGTCCCAGCTGATCAGCGGGGTCTCCTTTGGTTGCCCTGCACAGGAGAACAGAGCTGGAAAGCGGGTTAGTGGGGTGGGGAGGGAAGGGGGATTTTGCAGTAACCTTCCCCTGCCGTGCCCACCAAGCCACGCCCACAGAACCGGTAGTGGAAACTTTTGAATCCCACCACTGCTTGAGAGGTGAAAGAAGGACACACACACACATACCCAGCAAGACCCTGGACGTTGGTCAAGGAGTGGAAGACAGGAAGGAGGGAAGCTCTGGGCCAGGGAAGAACCAAGGAACGGGGAAGTGAACTAAATGCAATTCCCCCCAGGCTGGATCCTGGGAGGGCAGAGCCGACTTTGTTCCTGGGCCAGCAATGTCACACTGGGGTGTTTTGCCATCCTCGGTGTGCAGCAGCAGCTTGATGAGTCAAAGGGAAGGCATCCCATCCTCTGGGATTCCCAGGTGTTCCCAGGGGCCTTCCCTCCTCAGCCCCTGTGCCAACGGAGCAGCCTCTCCTGGCTTCGGTTGCAGCACAGCCGCTTCTTCCTGGGAAAAATCCTCTGCAGCAAAAACCGGCCAACTCTTCAGGGGCAGCCCTGGCAGCCATCTTGGGGGTGTGTGTGTCTGTGCAACTGCCCCCTCCTGCTCTGTTTTGCAGAGGAGACCGGAACCTCGTTCACTTTCCCAGCACCTTTTTAGTGGCTTCTTTCTAACTGGGGGAGCAACGAGCTGAGAAACCCTGCAGCAGGTTTTGGGTCTGGCTGTTCTAGAGAAAAGAAGGATTAGGGGTGACGTGATAGCGGTATGCCAGTACTTGAGGGGCTGCCCCAAAGAAGAGGCAGTCATGCTATTCTCCAAAACAGTGGAAGGCGGGACAAGAAGCAACGGATGGAAGCTAATCAAGGAGAGAAGCAACCTGGAATAGAGGAGACATTTTCTGACAGCGAGGACAATTAACCAGTGGAACAGCTCACCACCAGAAGTTGTAAATGTTCCATCTCTGGACAGTCACTTGTCTGAAAAGGTATAGGTTCTGCTTGAGCAGGGGGTGGACTAGAAGACCTCCAAGGTCCCTCCCAGCTTATTCTGTTCTACTCTACTCTACTCTATATTCTGTTCTTTGGAGCTGGAGAAATTGCTGAGAGATGCAGCACTGAAATCCAAAGAATCGTTCAAAATCTTTCTGGTCACACTGAAGTTTTGATGAGGTTTGTATTTGCATGTCAAAGTCTACTAGGTTTATATGCTTATAAATTTAATCCAACTAGAAGCTTAAAGTCCACCGATATGAAAGTAGCCATATCATTATTTGCTACAGAACCAAAGAATGATAGAAGGCGGAGCTGCAACCGACTTTGGAGATCCTCTAGGCCCAGAGCCCAAAGGTATTTTTTTTAAATTTATGTATCACATTTGGAGACCCTCCATCTCGCTCAATCCCTTCCATTCCTGCAGGGTCCCCTGCTGGATGCGCCTCCCCCAAGGAAGAGGAGAGCCTTCTCCCTTCTTAAATCCACTTCCACCTAAGGGGAGCCTCTTGCTCCTCGTCCCATCTGCCCTGCCTTCTCTTACAGCCCCCCGGAGGGGCTTGACAGTGAGATGGGCAGCATATACATTTAATTAATGAGGAAGTAAAGGTCCCCATCCTGTCGCCTCCCCTTCGGCAGGCGTCACCTTCCCAGACGGCCAACTGCTTCTCATCAGCTTTTTCTTCCAAGTCCTACATCACACCGGCTGCTCTCCTCTGACCAGGTGCGTTTCTTCACCTTGGTAGCTCTAAGATGGACGGACTTGCCCACGATGGTTGGGGGGAACTCTGGGAATGGAGGACCAGCCATTTCAAAGCTCCCAAAGTGGAGACCCTGTGGTGGAGAAACTCCCAAGCCTTCCCCAGTTGGCCAAGGATCCTCCTGAGACCGGGCTGTCGGGACTTGATGGTTTATTTATTGCTGAGCTTATCAAAATACTTATCGCGTAGGCGCAGCTGAGTGCTAGGAAAAAGGCTGTGTTGCTCATTGGTGCTGCCTGTTCCATCCGGTGAGAGGGCAGGTTGGACTTCCACCCCAGGCTGCGGGTTCAGCACCAGCAGGTTGGGGGTGGGGCTTTGCAGAGGCCCCTGGGGTGGCTCTTCTCCACCCTGGTGGGGTTCCTCTGTTTCCCCGGCCCCTTGAGGGGAAGGTGCTCATCCGGCAACGCATCTGCACATCACTTTGCTACCCACAGAGAATGCATTAAGGAGGAGAACAATTATGCCCTCCCCTTAATTGGCAGCGTTAGGAAGCCTCTTCTGTCTGAAAGCAGCCGAAAAAAAGCAGCACGGAGTGAGTTGGCAGCCGTGCCTTTGCTGTGCCAAGAAACGGGCTCTTCCCAGCATCCGTTTCCCAGGTGGCAGCAGACCGGCACCACGTTCCTGACCAGCGGGATCGTTTTTCCCAGCACCTCAACAGCCAACGGCCTCCTTTACACAACCCGCAAATCACCTGCACTTGTACTCCCCGGAGCCCCCGCCAATTTCTTCCAGTTCCTGCCCAAATAAAGGACGGTTCTTGACTAGAGGAAGGTTCAGCGGACCGAAAGCTCCTGAGGAGAGTTGTGGGGAGCCTACGGGGCTGCGTTGCCCCAGCCAAAAGGGGTGGGTGGGTCCGGAGGGGTGCCTGGAGCACTTGTGGGAGGCATTGTGTTCAGGGGAGGAGGGTCAGTGTCCCTCCCCCCCCCCGCCAGTTCATGCCCTGAAAACTTCTTGCTGAGTTGGCAGTGTTGGTGCCTGGGGCCGCCCTCCTTCTCGGCCCAGAAGGATCCCGTCTCCTGCAGCAGGGATGAGCCTCCTGGCCGAGCGTTGGCTGCCTCCCATTAGCCAGGATCTCAGAGGGAGCTACAGGCAGAGCCTCCTCTCCATGGTGGCTCTTTTGCAACTGCTAAGATCTGCAGAACAGCCCTGGACAGACTCTCACCTGAAGTGGCCCTCAGCCTTGGGCCTTGTCCTTTAGAGGTCTCTCGCAAGAGCCTTGCGTGTGAGAGTGTGAGTGTGAGTGTGTGTGCGTGCGAGAGAGAGAGAGAGAGAGGGAGAATGAGAATGAGAATGCTCTGGTTTTAAATGTTGGCTTTCAACCAATTAATTACTATGTAATCTGTCTTGTATTTTAAACTGTTTGTTCTTTCATAGTGTTTTCAGTTATCAATAAAGGAAGCAGTTGGTTCCTTACATGAATCAATAAAACTATTTTGTAACTGCAAAAGTGTTGAGTTTTCCTTGTTAGATCTTTCTGAGCCGTGCATGGACAACATTGAATTATTTATTGCCTGCATTTCTGCCCTGCCCCACTCCCAGGTATGTAAGCCCAATAGATCTCTCCCCTTCCCATGTGACACTCACAGCCACCAGGTGCGGTAGGTTCAGCTGACTGTGACTGGCTGAATTAGAATGTGAAACAAGACCTGTCAGGTAGGACTAAATCCAGCATTAAGCTCTGAGGAACACTTGTTGAAGCCACTTTTCTGACCAACCAGTTTCACTGGGGCACTAGACTGGTGCAGATGAGATCGATGTAGGACAGATTGCAACTGATATGCGATATCAACCTAGCTCACAAAACCTTCTGTTCTGGGGCTCTTCTCCAACGGTACCTTGTTCATGAATGGTGACCGTTTTAACGGCTTGGGAGGGTTGGAATTCCACCCTCAAGATCGTTTGGGAGGATCCAGGCCGTTGAGGGTTAAGCTACAGCGCAGGGGGGGTGGAAAAAGCCCTGTTGCAAAGATCACATGCTTGCACCAAACACGCTGGCCAGGCCTCGTGCCAACAACACACAGAGGAAGGAAGTAAAATGGTTCAGTGGGGAAATTAAATAATTCACCCTGCCATCATCCTGGAGAAGAGCATCTGGGCCACTGTTGACTCATCTCTTGGGGTGCTCTGCCTCCTGCAGAGTCATTGCAGAAGTGCAGGTTGTGGCTCGATGAGTTTTCTCAGCCTGATTCCTGCCCTCCAAAGAGGAGGCTGACATTTCACAAACGGGTCCTTACCCCTCCAACAAGACAAAGGTTTGGCTACTCTGGAAAAGGAAAGTTCCCAAGGAGCCAGAGGCACCTTTGGCCTAGACTAGAGTGTCTTCTCTGAGGATCTTTGTGGGTTGTTCTGTAATATGAATGACCTGGAATCTGGCCCTCATGGGAACGTAGACCTGGAACCCAGATCCCTTAGGATCTGCTCCATCCATCACCTGAGTTTATCTATTTCGTTTATTTGATTTGATTTGTCAATCGCTTACAAGATCATAGGTATAAGTATAAACATGAGCAAGAATACAGAAAATAGGTACGATTAAATGGGGACAATAGGACAGGGACGGGAGGCACGCTGGTGTGCTTATGCACGTCCCCTTACAGATCTCTTAGGAATGGGTATTCTCTCCCTTTCTCTCCCTTCCTTCCTTCCTTCCTTCCTTCCTTCCTTCCTTCCTTCCTTCCTTCCTTCCTTCCTTCCTTCCTTCCTTCCCCATTCTCCTTCCTTCCCCCTTCCTTCTTTCCTTCCATATTTTATTTTTTATTGATTTGATTTGATTTGATTTGTCAATCGCTTACAAGATGATAGGTATAAGTATAAATATGAGTAAGAATACAGAAAATAGGTACGATTAAATGGGGACAATAGGACAGGGATGGAAGGCACGCTGGTGTGCTTATGCATGGCCCTTACAGACCTCTTAGGAAGGGGGTGAAATTAATAGTGGATCGTTTGAGGTTAAAGGAGTGGGGGGCTTAGAGCATGTAACAACAGAGTCAGGTAGTGCATTCCAGGCATTGACCACTCTGTGGCTGAAGTCATACTTTGTGCAATCGAGTCTGAAGCGGTTTACATTGAGTTTGTATCTGTTGTGTGCTCTTGTAAGTTGGGTTTTGTTTCTTCGCTCTCATTATTTAAGTGTTTAAATCCAGACTACTTATCACAGCTGAATTAGAAGATACAGTACCATAGAGTTTTACATAATCAACCTGACAGAGAGAACAATCAACCTTCAGAAGTTGTAGGTGTTTTATCACTAGAAGCTTTCAAGAAGAGACTGTCAGAAATGGTATAGGGCCGTGATGGCGAACCTATGCCACGCGTGCCGGAAGTGGCATGCAGAGCCTTTTCCTCTCTGTGGCTTCGAGAGTCCAGATCGAGGGACTGGGGCACGTTCAGAGTTAAGCCACTCTGGCTTTTTTCTTCTTTGCTCCCCTCTCTCCTCCTTCACTAAGCAGCTGCTTTATGGTTTCTTTTTCCTTCTGAGTTTCTGAAGACATTCCTCGTGTTGTCCTCCTGAGCATCCTTCATTAATCTCAGTTTATTTTTAGCTTTCCTGGCCCTCCTTCTGCCAAGGCGTTTCTGTTCGTATTTCTGCGGTGACCTTGCCCCGGGAGTCCTCTTCACAAAGCTTTCTGTGTGGCCAAGGCGGCTTCTGCTGTCCTTCTCTCCCCTTCACCTCCTGCACCCCATTATTTTCAGTCTTCAAAATTATCTTTTTAGGATTCTTCGGAGAAGCTCTCCCTCCGCTCCCAGAAGTCAACTCTTTCCCTACGAGTTCCTGCCTTGGAATTAATTTGAGCGTTTGGCACGTGAGGCCTCTCGGGCATCCAGAGTCCAGGAAATTAAATTTTTTATTGTGTCTCCTCTGATTTACGTCCCTGCTCTTCTCTTGTGTTGACAAAGAATCTTTGCAGATCTTCCCTCCCTCCAAGCCGGCACTGTATCCCTGGCAACTTTCTACCTGACACGTCATCCAGTCCCCATGGCAACCATTGCTTTGGCAATGACATCATGGCATTACTAGGGCAATATGCCATGGAAGTCAAGAGGGGAGGACTCAGAAGCAAGGCAGGATTGGCGGTCCGATGGAGCGCATGAAAATGGGGAAGCGGGTCCGAGCATGAGACCCCCCCCCCCAATCTCACACCGAAGCCAGACAGACAGACAGTGTTGGACAGAACGGGGAAACCCTCCTGAAGCCCAGCTGAGCAGCCTAACAAGTTGCCTCAGATCCATGATGGTTTCTTTTTTCTGGAATGAACTCCACGTGGAAACAGACCCCTCACCCAGCGCCAAAATGAAGTACTTCTGAATGTCAGCTTTTCATTAAAATCATGAAAGGTGAGGCATTAGATTGACTGCGTGTGCAACACACCAGAAGGATTTACAGTTCCTTCCGATGGACGTTGGAGACCAAAGCTGTCCTAGAGCAGAGGTCTCCAACCTTGGCAACTTTAAGCAAAGCTGGATGAGGAATTCTGGGAGTTGAAGTCCACAAGTCTGAAAGTTGCCAAGGTTGGAGAGCCCCGTCCTAAAGAGCCATTTTCTGGGAGTCTTCTGGCAGCCCATCCTGGCAGCCATTTCAGTTTTCCTCTCCCACAGCCACATCCAGGTTGTGTAGGGAGGGTTCAACACGGGTAGAGGCGAAATAAGCCCTTCTTCCAGCATTTGACTGGGATGCCCAAAGGGGCAGGTAGCCGAGAGGGAAGGGGAAGCTCAGAGAAGGGCCACAAAGATCTGGAAGGTTCAAATAAGCATAAAATAAGGTTCTCTTTGAAGGTAGCTCTTGGATATCCCCGCCGGAAACTTATTATTTTTTTTCTTTTTTAGAAGAGAATTGGTGATGAGGCCAGACTGGTGGACTTCTGGTGAAATATTTTTTTTGATCAAGATGAACCTAATCTCAAATCCAAAGAAGAGCTGGAGTCAGAACGGCATGCCTGTCACTGGTTAACATGTTTACAACCGAAGGAAAGATTCAAGCTGCTCCCCAAAAAGTTAAGAGGGTTGACTCTGTAAAAAATGAATTTGAAATTATATTCTGTGGTAATGATGAACATGTTATTTGCTCAGGTTTATGGTTACTGAATTTGAACTTGGAAAATGAGTGTGTGAAAGTTTGTATGATTCAATGGGCAAAGAACTTTGGGTATAATATAATGCTTGAACAATGTGAAAACGTGGACGAAGGATTTAAGATTTACAGTGAATTATAACAAAATATTTTTTTAATATAAAATGAAATAGTGGTATTTAATACAGCCATACAGGGGCAACTTGTAAGCTGTCCTGAGTCCCAAGCTTGGTTGAGCCTTGCTGGATGATGATGTGATGAAAGGGCTTTGGGCAATTCCTATTTTAACTCTACCTGGAGTAGATCTTTGTTATGTAAAATAGACTGGCCTAGGCCAGAGTAATGGCCCATTAGCAAAGCGGGGGGCGGTGAGTTTCTGCCTCTTTGGTGAGTTTCTGCTTCTGACTTTCTACTCTTTTTAGGGGAAATATTCTGCCTTTTTAATATTTCCTAGGATATTTCATTATTCTAGGAGTGGGGTGGGTGCTAACTTCCTACAGGATGCAGAGCAACAACTACTAAGCTGCACCCAGAAGGATCTAAGGAGAGCTTCCTCTTCACCAAAGGACGGAAGGCACACTTATAAAAAGGAGATGTTGTGATTAAAGAAGCAAATAATACAGGCTAGAAAAAGAGATAAAATAGTAGGATTGAAGAAAGAGATCAGAAGGGAATCAGACAACCAACCGGAATACAAGCTCGAATTCTAATCCCAACAGAGGGTATAAAACCCAGGTCTCTCAGCAGCTCAGCTTTTCTCTCTTCACCCAAGGCATACGATCTGCCCACCATTAAACCCTCTTTCCAAGCAGCCTCCATATTTCCAGTGTCTTTCTTCCCCACTTGGAACTGAACCCAGAAGGATATTTCTTCCAGCAATCCTTTATTTAAAATCTTTGAGTTTCACTCTCACACCTGGCTCTTCTTTAATCTCCTAAAAGCCTCTTAGGTCCATCACAGTCTGGATTTTGGCTAGTCCAGTCCACTGAGAAGGGACTTTCTCAATGCTTTCCTTGTGCTGGCACTTCTCCATTGGATAATCCAGATTACTGTCCTTGGCATAACAAAAAAAAACCCTAAACCAAAACAGTATCATTGGCTGGGCCCTTATTTGGATAAAATCTTTTTCGTCTTCTTGTTCTTTTTCCAATAAATTTCCCCTTACAGCAGGTATCCCTCAGGCATCAATCCCAGATGCTCCTTTCTGTCCATCAGGTGCCTTCATTATGGATACGGGATCAATACCATTGTTGTGCTGATAATACTAATCCCATAACAGGTGTTCAACTGTAATCCAGTGCCTTATTGGCGTTCCTGGATGTCCACTGCCTTAGGCTGAACATGGGAGAAGCCAGGGAGATCCTGCTCCAACCGGATCTAATTTCCCACCTCTCCTTTCACCTCTAGAGTTGCTTACAGCCTTGGGAATTCAACTGACAATCAGATGACTTTGCACCCATTTGTTGCTCTTATCACACTGTGTGTAATTTGATTTGGTTTTTACGGTAGAGCTGTTATCCCACCTACTCTCATTAGTCTTGTAGTTCCTAGGTTACTATCTGTTTTAACATGCTCAGTTGTACTACAAAGTCTTGTTTATATCGATATGCAGCATCTAGATACTAGAAGAATGTACTGGGAAGACTGTACATAAATGTACTACATTTATGGCCTAGTCTTTCACATGTAAAATGCCTTATCTCTTAAATGCCCTGTTAAAATGCAGACTTGCAACCTGAAGTCCAACCAATGTTATTTTATCTTCCCGTGAGCCTCTACTGCGGTAAATCCAATCCAAAGCAAATTCACTTAAATTGTCGCTGCACAGATCAGACAAACATGATCAGTTGGAAGTGACCTACAAGATTATCAGATTCAATTCCCTGCAGGAATCACTATCCCATCCCTGATAGAAGACTATCCAGTCTCTTGGCAGACCTTCCTGTCCAGAAGTTATTTCTAATCTGAATCTAAATCCTTTTAAGTCTCATCCCTATTGTCAGCTACACTAAACAGACAGAGATATCAACTCTACAGAAAGGCCAAAAGTATTTGACTGAGATGGCCCACAGTAATAGAATCTGGTGACTCTGATTGGGTTGCACTTTCTCCTTCAGTTAATTAGGGCGGGGTCTGCATGAGTCACTTCCAAAGTTATCTCATTGTTCTGGACTTTAAAATGCTTGGCCCTCTTTTGCCAAGGTAATGGGTTTTTTTGCATATCTGTCCAAGTCACCATGTTTGTTCTCGATCATCTAACTCATGTTGGAATGCTGATACTCTTAGCAACGGGTAACTTAAGTGGACAAAAGTGATTTATATTGGCTTTTTAAACTGTCATTGCTGAAGTTTATATCAGCAATACCTGGGAAGGGGGGGAGGGGGGGTCAACAGAGGTTTTCGGATGACTCTCCTAGGCAGGGGGCGGAACAGGTTACTACTGGTCTTAATCACATTCTTGCCACACCAACATTGCCTGCTAAGAGTTCTGTCTTTTTTGCAACATGCAGCCAAGTCCTTCCCCAAGCAACCTTCCTTCCTTCTTTCCTTCCTGGACGGCTGGCAAACTGGAAGGCAAACTGACAGGCCCAGGATGTTAGAAACAGGTTTTATTTGCACGCGTTGCTTCTTAAAGCAGCATTAAGTAGCGCAAACCCATTAAAGAAAACCATAGCTGCCCACTGTTAGGACCTGGGATTCTGCTAAAACCAGCAGCCTTATGTGAAGAACGTCTAACCAGCTCCCTGCAGGGCTAGGCCAACAATTCCCGCCTCTCTCCCCCACGGAGCCCGGCCTCCACTATGTGACCCACCTGCCCAGTGGGATCCTAGGAGAAAGACAAACAGCTGACAGGGAGTGGGAGTGTGGCTCTGTTGGCTGTGGAAGAAACTGGGGAAGGGCAAAGTCTGGCTGGGCAGAGCAGGGAAGAGGTAGAACAAGGGAGAGGGAATTCAGAGGAAGACCCAGGCCCACCCCCTCTTCATCCTAAAGCACACAGGGAGGAATGGAGAAGAGAGCAACATAGGCTGGGTGGCTTACGGGGGAGGAAAGGGCCCTGATTCCCTTCATTAGGCACACCTGGGAAGGAAAGTTTAAAAGAGGTGCATGTTGAGTATTGTCTTTGCTTATCTGAGTTCCTGGCATCCTCCCACCCATGGTGGGGAGGGGTGGGGAGAGCCCAGCCCAGCCCAGCCCTATCCTTCCCCCAGTAAAGGTGGGGAATTGGGGGGGGGGAGTCCGGTTTTCGCCACCCCCAGGGCAGCTGTGCCACCGGTGGGCTTCAACCCCACAGAACTCCCGAGCCAGCACAGCTCAGTCCTCAGGCGGTAAAGTCGCCCACCCAGCTCGTCCCCTGGGCCCGGGGCAAGGAAGCCGGATCGCCCCCTCCCCGTTTCACCCGCCGGGCCCTCAAAGCTCCCCCCCGCCCCCCACAGTGAAAGTGTCCCATCCACGCCAGCTGCTCGCAAGCGGGGAACCGGCGCCTCCTCGGGCGCTTCGCCCGCCGCGGGGTCGCCTCCCCAACGGGCCTCTTGGGGGCTCCCGCTGCCCCATCGCCCCGTCGGAGGCGCCGCAGGGAGGCCTGCTCGGCTCCGGGCTGGCAGGGAGGCGGCGGAGTTCGGGGCTGCGGCCAAGCGCCTTCCTGCAAGGGGAGAGTCCCGGGAGCCGGCCCGGTCCCGGCGCTTCGTCCTTCCCTTGAAGCGCCCGCCAGGCTTGAGGAAGCGCCGCTCCGGACTCGGGCCGGCAGCGGGGAAAAGGGCCCCGCGGGGCTCCGTTGCCTGCCGGTCCCCGGCCGAGACGCGCAGCTCCTGCCCGCCTCCCCGGCGCCGCTGCCGGGCTCGAAGCTCTGGCCCGCTCCGTGCTCGGGAAGCCAAACGTTACTGGTTGCAACGGGGGGGCCGGTTGCTCTTTCTCCCGCCGACCGGGCTCCTCTCTCGGCTGGGCGGGCAAGGGACAGGGGCCGCCCCGCCTCCCTCCAAAGGCGACCCCGAGCGGGGGAGCTTCGGGACCCCCATTTTATCTCCCCCGAGCTTTGCCGTCTTGCTTCACGAGAGGCGGCTCTGGCGCGGGCCCGGCTTCCCTTCTCTGGCTCAGGTGACGAGTTTGCCCTTCCCGACGCGGCTCCCACGGAAGAAGAAAAGCCCTCTTAGTGTACACACACACAACACAGACACACGCACCCCTAGCTCTCCCTCTCTCTGGTGGCTGGAAGCACCAGCAAGTACCCCAAAGGCACCACTGAAGCCAGGGGGGTTTGCGGGGGAGGCAGGCCGCACTCCCAGCGCCCCTTCACTTGGACCGATGCCCAGAGAGATTGGCACCCTACAAACTTCCTAAATAAGTAGGCGGTCTCCTTGGCCAAATTCCCAGACTCTGTGCAGGCTCCGGGCTCCTTTGCCTCCACCTCTGGCCTTGCTCTCTGCCTCCTCCCTTCCGTTTCATTCACCGGCTTCTGCCCATCACCTGGCAAGGGGGACACCAGGTGCTCCTTCGCGCGAATCCTCGGCCCTCTCCGGAAATGGGCTCAGTCTGGACGAGAAAAGCCGCGCTTGCTCCCTTCTTGGACCAGCAGGAATGTGGAGGCAGCTAGCAAGGGCCTTCCTTCCCCACGTGGGCCCCGGTTTGTTTATCGTGCATTTCTTTCATTGATAGTCCACCTTCACTAAACTTTTAGAAACAGCTCATGGTGGAGAATATTCCTCTTTATTTTCTCCACAACAACCCTGTGAGGTGGGCTGGGCTGAGAGTCACTGGCCGAAGGTCACCCAGCCGGCTTTGAGGCCTGAAGCTGGACTATGATTAGCCCAAAGTCCCCTAGCTCAGGGGTCCCCAACCACCGGGCCGCGGACCGGTCCCGGTCCGTGGAACATTTTCTACCAGGCCGCCGGTTTGCTGGGCACCGCCATCTTGTTTGACGAGAAAGTGCTTCCGGGTGAGCTTTTCGGGTTGGAAAGCGGCGTTTGGGTCCTGAAGGAATCTTCGCGCCTTAGTTTCATTGAAGGGGGGGCTTCGAACGAAACTAAGGCGCGAGGATTCTTTCAGCACCCAAGGCAAGGCGAGCCGAGCGACCGTCCCGAAGCCGCCCCGGAGCGAAGCCCATCGACAAAGGTACAAAGGAGGAGTTGAAGGTGGCGGGGAGAAGCGGGGGATGGCTGGCTGGCCGGTCGCTCAGCTCGCCTTGCCTTGTCATGCGTGCTGAAGCCGGTACCGGGCCGCGGATCATTTTGTGATGCCGGTACTGGGCCGCAGCACAAAAAAGGTTCAGGGCCACTGCCCTAGCTGGTTTCCTTGCCTGAGGCAGGACTTGAACTCACAGCTCCTGGTGACCGGCCTGGTGCTTTAACTACCAGACCAAACACGCCAGGGATGCTTCCTTCGCCCCCACCCCCCCCGCCTCCTTCACCGGGCAAGGGGTGATCCCGTCGTCCTTCCTTGATCCTTTCCAGTCGAAGACTCTGCCTCGCTCTGCATTTCTGGCTTGTTCGCACCCAGCAACTCTAAAATCTCCTTTTCCACCAGGATCTTTTCGGCCATTTTTGCTCTTTTCCTAATTACCCACCTTTGAAACGGGCTGCAGGCTTATCAAATTCAAGGAATGGGAGGGAAAGGATGTCCTTTCCTATTGATTAAATTGTAAATTCTATATTTATACTGTATATATATTTACATATTTATATCTATGTAGCATCTGCCACCCAGGAGCAGGCCGGAAGCCTCCCAGTACAAACGTCTGTCCGCTATTTCTTGGTTCCTCAAATCTTCTTTCCTCTCAGCCTGACCCTTGCAGGCCCTGGCGGCTCGCTCAGATGCCAAGCCTGCCACGGGGCTTTGGCTGCTCCCGGCTGAATTTGGCTTTGCCCGGCCTGCAGAAGCCAGTTCTCAGGGCGCACTGGCGTGCATCTTCTCCAGGCAGCCCGTCCAGAAGGAGGCGAGCCGACCGTCCTTGTTGCAGCAGAAGTCCGTGAAGTCTTTCAGCAGCCGGTCGGCAAACTTCTCGTCGCCCGTGGCACTGGATCGCCAGGTCTTGGTCAGCATGGTGTTGTAGGCCCAGTTGTAGCCGATGCGCTCCTCGCAGAAGACGTTCTGGTTGGCGGAGCTAGTGGAGTTGCGTCGGCGGCGCTGCTGGCCGGAGAACTTCCGCTTGGAGTACGGCAGCTGGAGGAAGACCGTGCCTGAGTGGGGAGAGGAAGGCTTTCAGGGGACAGGAGCTTCCTGCGTGGGACGTGTCTGCTGGGCTGACCTCAACCGGAGGGGCCAGGGGGTGGGGGCTTCTTCTAGGACAGGGGTGGGGAACCTCGGGCTGTTTATGTGGACTTCCGACTCCCAGAATCCCTGACCCAGCCTGAAGTCGTAAAAGGTTCCCCACCCCTGTCCTCGGAGGTGGGCTGCTACTGTGAAACTGGACTTGACAAGCGTTCTCTGGTTTCACACACAGCTGTGTTGCTGGGACCCAAGAGCTGAGCAAAGCGGGGTCCTGAAGGGGAATGATGCTGTGGGTCCCATCCCGGACGGAGATACCCCTGGTGGGACCCAGAAGGAGGGCCTTCACCGTGGTGGCTGCTAGGAATGAGAGTCACCTAACAGTTGGGTTGGAAATAAACCAGGATAGTAATTAAATACTGTATCTTTAAGAGAACGCTATAAGTGTGATTAGCTGAGGTTCCTCCAACGGCCATAAGATGGAGCCAGAAACCTGGTTTCTTTCTTCTTGCGTTTCCTGTTTTGCCCTATTTGCCTGACCGTAGTTCTGCTCGGATTGCTGTGAGTTTTTGCAACCGTTAGCAAACTCCGTTTACTGAACTCTGTTTATGATACTTGACTTCATTTTTGGATTATCCCTGGACTGATACTAACTGCTTTGACCGTGTATGATTTGGATTGTTTGTTGGACTTTGTTTACCCGTTTACTGGAAATAAAACCTACATTTTACTATTCAGTGCCTCTGTATGCTGGTTGTGTGTTATTCAACATCACTCTCACTACGTTTCCCTGAGTGCACTCATTCTAACGGGGAGTACCTCAACAGTGGCCCCCTCTCTCTGGAACGTCATTCCCCCCGGAGATTAGAAGGGTTCCCCGCTCTTAACGTTCTCCTGGAAATCCCCGGTTCTGCCAGTGGGCCTGGGGAACCCAGAGAGGTGCTGTCATCGGGGCGGGGAGTGATTTTAGTATATTAATTTATTATATGACTTTTATTAGTTTTTATTGTTTTTATATGAGGTTTTTATATTCTGTAAGCAGCCTTGACAATATAAATTCCATAAACAAACCAACCAACCAACTGGCAGGGTGGGAAGGGGCAAGAAACATCGCAGCAGCTGGCCGGCCTTCGGACTAGCAGTGGCCATCAACCCGCCAGAGGCTGGGCCGGGGCCATCAGGGCACCGAAAGCAGAAGAAGGAAGCCACGGCAAGCAGCTCTCTTCCTCCGGTGCCCAGGAGCAGCAGGAGGAGGAGGAGGGCAGAGGTACGTGGGCACCCAGGAGGGAGGCTCTTCTTCCTGCTTCCTTGCTGTCTGGTGGGGTCCCGGAACTGCCAGAGACCAGGACTGCAGCCCCCCCACCCCCATCCCCCTTTGGATGGGTCGCCCACTTGCCCAGAGGCCGGTTGCAGAGCCTGCCGCCTCCACTCCCGAAGGGTGAACCGAGCTCACCTGTAACGTGGATATACTGGGGCTTGTTCTCTGCAGGGAAGTTGAAGGCAGAGGCTGAGTATTTATCCTGTACGAATCCGAACCTGGTGGGAAGAAAGCACAGCTCTTGTTGAGCAGGCACGGAGAGGCACGCCACGTCCCACAGGAGCCTGGCCTGCTTCATGGGCCCTCCGAAATGTGGCCCTTCTTTGGATTAGGTAAAGCAAGAGCTCAGCCTCGCAGAGGAGGCGCTGCACGCTTCCTAGCTTCCTTCCGGCACCCACCGCACCCCCACCTCCTCGCCAGCAGCACCCACCCCTCTCACCTGTGTGCGATGGCCTCCTGCAGAAGGTGCATCCGGTCCCAATAGGTCTCTGGCTCAAAGCCTGCAAAGAGAAGCGGGAGGGAGGTTCTGGAGACCTTGACACCCGGGAAATATGCTCTTGTGTCGCCTGGTTTGGTCCCAAGACGGCCCTGACCTTCTCTCCCCAGATCTCCAGGGGATTCGGCCTTTCCCATCCCAGTGTAGTTTGGAGGGTCAAGCAACGCTTAGTAGACAAGGCCCTTCCCTGCCTGGACTCTGCTCTGGAACCGCCGGCTCTGGACTAGCGGAGGAGTGGCGGGGCCTCGTGGCTCTCTTCCCTCTCCTTCTCTGGACCCCGCCTCTCTTTGCCAGACCTCCTCCTCCTCCTAAGATGACCCATCCAAGTGTTTTTGAGGGGTTCAGGTAGAGAAGGAGCTCACCTTCCCAATTACAAAGGCGGGAATTGCTGACTGGCCAGGGGTCTGATGGGGCATTCCTCCTCGGGGGAGGTTAGTGGACTAGGGCGAAGACCCCACCTGTGTTCCTGTGGCATTCTTGTTTTAACTTAATTGAACCTTTCATGTTTTTACCTCTGCTTTTGTGATATCGTAACGGTAACTTGGTAGTGAGACAGGCAGCATATCAGTTGAATAACGAACAGAGTGGCCACCGGGATAAGAGAAGAAGAGGCCCTTGTGTCGGGTCCCTGTGGGAAGGCTGCCACTTTTGGAAGGCATCAGGCATAGTTTACATGCTTTCGCTTTCGCTGTGACTGCCTGGGAGCTGGAGGGGTGGGCGGGAGGTTCACACTATCTCCATCAACTCCTCTCGACCGGTTCCCCTAGAGCAGGGGTGTCCAACCTTGGCAACTTTAAGACTTGTGGACTTCAACTCCCAGAATTCCTCAGCCAGCTTTGCTTGGCTTTTATCTCTTAAGACTTGTGGACTTCAACTCCCAGCTTGCTGGCTGAGGAATTCTGGGAGTTGAAGTCCACAAGTCTTAAAGTTGCCAAGGTTGGACACCCCTGCCCTAGAGTGTTCAAGGCCGCATTGCCCCGAGGATGGTATCTTTCCACCACACCTCCGCGGCAAAGTCAAAACACCTTTGCAGCAGGTGATTGGTTAGAGAGAGGGCGCTGGGGTGGAAGGGGGACAATTAGCTCTACGCTTGGGGCCTGGATTTCAGACTCCGCCTGACTTTCCTGCAAACCCCTCCCCCGCTCTCTCCCAGTCAGAGTTTCTTTTTGGAGCGTGCCTGCTTTCAAGAGTTTTGCTTCCTTGGGTAAGGCGTTGGGGCAGATCCTCGCCCCTGGCATGGCCTGCAAAGCAACCCATCGTCCCCTCCCTCCGTCCCTCCTCACCATCAAAGAGGTGCTCGCTGCTCTCTTTCAGCAGACAGCTGGTGCTGAGCGGGATGAAAAGCTGGGCTCGAAGGGGGTCTCCGTACAAGTAACTGGGCGGCGCAAATGGCCCCTCCAGGACGGGGACCAGCAGGAACCCACAGGAAGTGGCTTTGCGATGCCAACCTTGGACCTGTGGAAACAGCAGAGGGGGGCGGGAGCCTTGAGTGGGGCCGGGTTCAACCGAGGGCCAGGCACGGCCTTGGAGACCAGCAGGCCTGGTCTGACGCCCCGGGGGGCCCGTCTGCCGGAGCTCACCATCTCAAAGAGAACAGCCGCCGTCACCGCCATCCAGTGCAGCTTGACCTCGAAGGCAGCATTGAGGGAGAAGTTGCCATGGTAGTAACAGCTGCACCACTCCAGCCGGTCCGTGCGGTTGTTTATGTCCACATCCAGGGTCACCGTCCGCTGTTCTGGCACTGTGGCAGCTGCCCGGGGAGGAGCCCAAGGGAAGGAATGGAGGAAGGAAGAACAAATTGGAGATATGAGCCATTTGGCAACGTTCTGGCTCCCCTGGGTTACTGCAAGCAGCCGAGGGGGGAGGACCAACCCTTACGCTAGGAGTTTCCTGCTGGCTGCTCCAGAGACTCTGCGGTCCTGTTACTTTGGGTGCCCCCTGAGGCACCTCAACCCGGGTAGAATAAGGAAGTGAGCATTCCATTGTGGCATTGATTACCTGCCTTGACTAAAAGAGTCTTTGAATTATTTTTACAAGTAGTCCATACTTACCGATTTAGCTCTCAGATGATTTTGGAACAGCAAAGCCCATCATGGTTGAAAGCGGGAATCTCCAACCTTGGCAACTTTAAGACGTGTGGACTTCAACTCCCAGAACTCGGAATTCTGGGAGTTGAAGTCCACAAGTCTTTAAGGTTGCCAAGGCTGGCGAGCCCTGGCTTAAAGGGCCCTAATAGGGGAGCCAACGCAACATTTCCAGATCACCCTCCTCCTCCTCCTCCTCCTCCTCCCCCACCTTCCTGGCCAGCTCCCACCTAGCTTGGAGGAACAGGAATCCCGCATCTGGGACCCCTTGGAACCCCCAGCCACCCTCTACACCCCAGTTACCCAGTAACGCTGCCGCCTGGCTCCGCCCTCCAAAGCTGCGGCTGAAGGAGCTGTGCCTGCTGGCGTAGGAGGCCGGGCGGCTGGGCAGCCACGGCAGGAGGAAGGCCGGGATGTCAGAATGAAGGAGCTCCTCTGCCACAAAAGCCACCTCAAACCACTTCCGCTGGAAGGCGGAGAACTCGTCTTTGGCTGCCGTGTGCCACAGGGCCGGCTGCTGAATGCCCCCTGCGAAAGAAGAGGGGAAGAGAAGCTCCGTTCGGGCGGCCGACGCTACCTGGGGCCTGGGGAAGGTTCCCCTGCCCGGCCCACAGGAGATGGGGAGGACCCCTCTCCCTGCTCAGGAGTCGGTCTCGGCTACCATCTCCAGCAGAGCGAATCGGGGGAAGTCACGTGGGCGGACATGTGGCCTCTTCTTGCCCCTTGGGCAGACGAATGCCCAAGAGGGCGGAGCGGGGCCAGTGGTGGGATTCAGCCGGTGTAACAACCGATTCGGGGAGCGGGCGAAGCATTGGAACTCCGCCCATTGTCAGCTCTAAAGCTTCTACCACAGCCCTGGTGAGCACAGCAGCTGATCTGCTGTGCCACGCGATTCAGCTGAGCTGCAAAACAGGGAAATATAGGACAGACTGCGGCGGGGGATGGTGGTGGTCAGGGCCAGAGCCACCGGTTTGCCCAAACTGGGGCCAACCAGTACCAGCCCACCCCTGGGCAGGGGCTGCGTGTGTGTCTCTCGAGGTGAGAGCCATCTGTCCCCCTCCCCAACCCGGGAGCTCCTGGGGCTCCTTCAGAGCAGGAGAGGGCGAGGGCAGGAGGAGGGGCCGCGATCAATGCAACGCGTGGCTTTTCCTCTCCGAAACGCAGTGTGATACAAGGGAAGAGTTTTCATTCCTTTCCCTCAGCCGACGCAAAAGGGGCCTGTGGAAAAGGAAGGAAAAACTAGCCAGCCAAGGGGGGAGGCTGCCAAGGGGACACAGGTGGCCCCAAAACCACCCGGAACCTGACCTCGCTCTTGCTCCTTGTCGTCCACTATCTTGTAGAAATAAAACCCATAAATGAAGGTGCGGAGTGCCTCCCCGGAAGCGTGGGTTATCAGCTGCTCCTCCAGCATTTTCTAGAGCGTGTCAGAGGGAGAGAAGGTGAAAGGAAGATGCGCTTCAGCCGGGAGCCATGCAGGCAGAGGAGGAGGAGGGGAATCCTGGTCCACAGCCAGGAGTTCTGCTGCCCTCAGAAACAGCCCATCTCACTTTAGACTACAGGGAGAAGCGCCTGGAATCCCCAAGGGAGGAAATAGAGCCTGTTGCAAGAGGCTGAGATTTATCTAACAGTCCCTGGATCCTGCCGGGAAGCCATCCTCCCTCCCTGCCTCCCTCCCCACTGGGCATCGCCTCCTGAAGCGATGCCCAGCCTTCCTCAGGGCAGAAGGGAGGAATTCCACCCCAGGCGGCGAAGAGCTCCTCACCTGCATGAGGTCGACGGCCATGGCCTGCGTCTGTACCCCTTCCACCATGTTCACCAGCCAGTGCACGACTTCTGCACTGATGAAGCACGATGGGGAGAGGCCCTTCTGCTCAGACAGCAGCTGGATCCCTGTGCTGAGAGCCAAGCAAGGCCCAGGTGAGGGGCATCTCCTCCCTGTCCCCAACCTCTGCCCGTTGCCCCCCCAGCCCCTGCGCTGGCCTTGAGATCCTGCCAGGAGAGAAATGACCGGACGCCACTTGCCACCCGCTCTTCCAGACAAGGGTTGCCAAGAGGCAAGGGGAGCTGAAGAAACCTACGTGGGATGCTTCATTGCTTCAAGGATTTCCAACAAAGTAGATGAAGATGTCAGGGAACTGGCGGAGGGTGGCTGGGAGCTGCAGAAAGTGGAAGAAAACACACCCTCGGCTGGGAATAGCAATATTAGCACTTAGACTAAGATACTGCTTTATAGTGTTTTCACAGCCCCCTCTAAGCGGTTTACAGAATCGGCCTCTTGCCCCCAACAATCTGGGTCCTCATTTTACTCCCCCTCGGAAGGAGGGAAGGCTGAATCGACCTTGAGCCTGGTGGGATTCAATCTGCCAAATTGCAGGCAACCGGCAGTCAGCAGAAGTAGCCTACAGTTCTGCACTCCAACCACTGCGCCACTGAGGCTCAAGGGAAAGTGGCTGCAGGGCAAAGTCACAAAGGCAGGGCATGTCGGCTTAAGGACCGATCTCCTACTCCAGTTCACATGACTCTTCCTTGATTATTACTCCAACTTCAGCGAAAGCCCCACCTGGTCCTTCTTACCTGTTTTCCACAGGACCAGAGGTGGTTGAGATCTGGTCCCCTCCGTGGAGAGAGCTGGCTTGAACACTGCTACGGTCTACAGGCTGGGCGGTGTTGACAGCAGCGCCGCCTTCCAGGGTTCCTGGGACAGACTGATCGACAGAGACCTGGGGGAAGGGAAGCGGGGGCCGCCATGGAGGTCATCAGCCTGAAAACACCTGAAAAATCCCTGCAGGTGCACAGAGGCACTTTGAGCTGGCCCTGTGTAAGAGTTGGGAGTTTCGGGAGCATCACAATGCCTCAATAATGAAAACATCCATCCTGGTGCTGAAAATGAGAATTGGTGGGATGCTCGGAACTAGCTAAGACAGGTAACATAATAATCCAGGTGGCCTGGAATTTCCTTCCCACGCTCAGATCAGGAGCACAAACAGCCCTGCCGTTGGTTCAAGCTTCTTCTGGTGTTTCCAGAGGAGCTGACTGGGGACCAAGGACTGGACGGTCAGAGAGAGCGAGAGACTGTCTTGAAGGACGTAGACTGCAAGGGGCAGGAGGGACCCTTCCAACTCACTGCAAGCAGCCTACCAGGGTGTCAGCTTTGGAAGCCCTATTCCACGCTGCCACATAGCCTGAGAAAGTGGGACGGGGGTGGTTTCAACTGACTAGCTCTTAGTAGACAAAATAAAATTTTCTTAGTTGTGGTGCAGCAGAGAAAAAGGGATGGGATGGATAGTGATTGGTCCATGCGGTGTGATGATGGGAAAAAAGGGGGGATGGACTGTAGTTTGGGACATTGTGGGAAGTCCGGTGAAACTTTTAGTTTCGAGATTCCACAGATGTGCCAGGTGCTATTCTACTAATAAAGGTACTTTTGAGGTTATGCATGTCTCGGAGTTACTGATGGGACTTGGAGGCTTGCTGGAACGCTGACACAGGGAGGCCCAGGGAGAGCAACTCCTTCAAGATGCAGACGGTCACGTAGGAGATGGATGGACTTGGGTCAAAGGCCAATTCAACAGAAAGTGTTCTTGCGTAAACTCCTCTGGCGTGAAAAAGTGCAGGACTGTTCTCTCCACCACAGGTTCAAGAGCATCTACCTGCTCGCCTTCCGTGATTTACCTGGGACAGGACCTCGCAGCGTGTTCTCTGCTATGCCACTGAGGCCTCGTGTGCCAAATGTGCTTCCGGGTCATTCCTGTGATCACCCGGAATGTAATACAAATGTAACAAAATCCAAAACGTAAATAAATGTCCTTTAATGCCACCAACTTGGCCCCACTGTTCAAATAATTCTCAGTTGGAGATAAAACTTATTCAAAAATAGTCTTCAAAAGAAAGCAATACAGCCCGAACTTAGTGAGCAGATAGAAGTAAAATAAAAACCCAAAATATAACTACAATGAAGGAAATTCCACAACGGACCAGGATAAGTAATTACCAACTTCAAGGAGATAACAAGGCACAGTCTGTTGGAAGGACGCCAACTAAGATAACTTCAGCCCAAAATAAAACACACTTTGCTTCTAGCAACTTGTGTTGTAACCATCTCTCTTATATACTATTCTCCCCAGCTGCAACCAATGAGGGGGATCATGGCCGCTTCCTCTCTCGTAAGCCAAGTTGTTTCCTTCTCCATTCCTCCCTGCGTGCCCCAGGATGAAGAGGGGATGGGCCTCTGACTGCCCAGCCGATCTCTGCCCTTCCCCAGCCTCCTCCACACCTCCACTCCCTGTCGGCTGTTCCTCCTCTCCCTCGGAGTCTGACTCTAACAAGGGCATGACATCCTGTTCCCAGTTCATTAAGGGAATGAGAGGGTGGGAGGGCGCCTCAACTTATTCTGAAAATGGCCTCTGGATGGGGACCATTCTCTTTGGGTTTCAAGAACTACATCAAAGGCCATGAAATGATTTTAGCCTGAGAAATGGATAGTCTTGCAGCCCTGACAGCAACTCCACCCAAAGAACAAAATCTTCTAGAACGATCAGGCCTCAGAAAGGCCAACTTCCATTTGCCCTAAAGCAACATGAGAAAACAGCCACCCATCGATGGTAACATCTCCAACTGCCAATTCTGTGCTAAGAAAAAGAAGATTCTTTCCAGCATCTATGAATTAATACTGAGGAATCTTTACCTCTTTTACTGGAAATGGTTAATTCCTTTGCCAGTTCCTAAATCTTCCACAAACTCTTGACTTGTCCTGGTTTAGTTAGAAGCAATCCCAATTTATGTCAGGGAGAAACTGCTCCAAGTACAACTTACTTTCTTGCCCATAAAAGAAATCTTAGGTAAGGTTCCCCTCGCACCTCCGTGCTCGTCCTTTCTGGCTCTAGGGGCAGTGCTCATTTCTGTTACAAAGCTGAAGAGCCAGCACTGTCCCAACACGTCTCCGTGGTCAGGTGGCCGGCATGACTAAATGCTGAAGATGCACGGAGCACTGTTACCTTCCCACCAAAGGGGTCCCTATTCTTCTAGTTGCATTTTTATGTGTTTTCAAAATGATAGGTGATGATGGGTTGTAGCGAGAAAATGGAGGCTGTTATGCGTAAGCTCCTTTAATGGGGAATCCAGGTCTTTCAAACATCGAGCCCACCATACATGTAGTTGCCCAGAACTTGTAAACCATCGCCGTTCCTTGGCACTAACTAGGCAGGATGCTGAAGGCCGAGCGGGGTCCAGCTCCCATAGACTTTTCTCCTGTCTCTACAGGGAAAAGGGCCAAGAGCTTTTGGGTTAGTTGCTTTCTAAGGAAAACCGGACAGTCCAAGAACGGAAAAGGCACCAAAAAGGGGCAGGCAAAAAGCATTTTTCTCTTCAACCAAACCACATCCTGGTAACTCATGCTGACTCTGTCATGGTATGTGGGAAAGAAGGCCTTGAAAAACAGGGTGAGGGAACAATCAGACAAGAGAGGAAACAGCCCTCAGCTGCACAATGGGTGGAGAAAGGGACCGCCCAAAGTTTCTGGCTGATATTGAGAGATTCGTTCTTTCAGGCTTGCAAGATTCTGTGAACGTAGCTTTACAATAAAGTAGAAGTGGTTCCTCTGGTCGTGTTTCTTGTTAGTCTTCCTGGAAAGGCCGACGGACTCAGCCTTCCCCAGGGAGGAATGTGGGCTCCGAGTACATTGTGTAGCATTGGCACAAAGAGCGCTCGACCTGCCAAAACTGACCTGTGTGTGGAAGAGAGGCGCTGCGCGGGGGCTTCGAACGAACTCCATAAAGAAGGTCCCATCCTGAAGAACCGGGAAACAGCAAAGGCAGCAACAGAAACAAGGGGGGGGCAGGGGGAGAGAGACACGTTGTGCAGATCTGTCACTCCAAGTGGAAGGGTAACAGGGCACGAAAACCGCAGCAGGCGGGCGTGGCAGCGCACGAGGTGAAAGGAGGAAGCATGCAGAGCATGCACGAAGGAGAGACAGGGTTTCTGCTCCCACCCAGGCTGCCCTGAAAAGCCGGATCAGATGTGGCGTCTTCCGCATTTTGCATCCGTTCGGGTTGCACTGATGCTCGGGGCTCCTGTGGCTGAAACACGGAAGCAGCAGGCCCAGAGAAAGGCAGGCAATCTCTTTCAGGCGACCATTGGCTTGCATTTAGTTATTTCTTTGTTTAAAACTTTTAAACAGTTGCCCATCTTTTAGCCAATTCTGGGCAGCTTCCAATCAAAGATTTAAAATCTATAAAGTGATTGTCTATGTTTTTACCCCAGATTAATGCCGATCACATCTGTCAGCGTGGCAGATTATTGGCTATTCCTTCCACATGCCAATGCGACCCCCAAAACGGTCCTCATACCCCAGAGACCCCAGAGCAACTACCCACAGCAGTGGAAAAGACCTGCACAAAGGCAGAGGGTGTTAAGAGTCACTGGGTTAAAATTAGGCTGCCTTTGGACTTTATAGGAACGGTCAACATTCGAACAACAACGGAAATGGATGCTCAACTAGGAGAACTTCTGATTGAACTCAACAAAATGCATTGGGGCATCGTTGGATTGTGTGAAATACGACAAAAAGATGACAACTGAGTTTAATTTGATAGGTCTAGGCATTTACTCTACACTAGAAATACTGAAGATGGACGATGTGGCGGAGTTGGTTTTCTTACCAACCAAAAGCTGAAAGACTCTGAAAGTAAAATTTGGAAGTCTATCAGACAGGGTAGCTCAATGCATCATTCCACTGAATGAACAATACAGGCTTCAAATCATCCAAGATTATGCGCCAACAATCAACATATGAAAAAACAATGGTGACAATTTGCCTTAATGATCTTAAAGTGGAAATGGACATGGAATGGGGTATACGACAAAGCAATACAATATCTATCACCTATCATTTTCTCAGCCTGCCTTGAAGAAGAGTTTCGCAAGGTTGATTGGGCAAAAGATGGAATAAAAAAATCAATGGCGGCTATTTAAATCACGTAAGATTTGCAGATGAAGTTGTCCTCTTCTCACAAGACCCAGAAGAGCCACAAAGACACATACGAGAGCTGGGAGAACCATTGAGCTGAAAAATAAAACCTGACAAAGAGCCAGGTTATGTTTAATAAATTCATCAAAGAAAGAAAAGAAATTATATCTGGAGAAGAACTAGACGTAGTAGACCGCTACATATACCTTGGTCAACAGATCTCAATGGAAAGTGACACAATAAAGGAAATTGAACAGCGTGTTAAATGTGATTGGCAGGCATTCGGCAAACTAAACATAATTTTCAAGAACTACCTCCTTCTCTCTAGGCCTGAAAAGTTTTCGATCTGCGTGTGCTCCCTGCTCTAACATATACTGGTGAAACATGGACACTAACCTCACAATCGATGCAAAAGCTACACGTGGCGCAAAGAGCCATGGAAAGATCCACGCTCGGCATTACAAAACAGGACAGAAAGACCTGCACACGGATTAGAGAACAAACGAAAGTACACGGGATCATCAAGAGAGTCAAAGAATTGAAATGGGAACAGGCTGGTCGCATAGCAAAAAGGAACTGGGGGCAGGTGGACCAAGGCAGTCCTGGGATGGATCCCACTTGATCCAAAGTGTCCACGAAAGAGACCTAAAACAAGATGGATCGAGGACATCAGCAAGTATGGTGGCCCCAACTGGCAAAGGAAGACTCAGGACCGTATTGGTTGGAGACATGCGGAAGAGACCTTCGTCCTGCAGTGGGTAGACGATGGCTAGGATGATGATGGTTCAGGAATTCAAATTAAGCCATCTCTGGGAGATGAGGGTCCAAGGGGGATGACAAGCTGAAGGTCAAGCCTGTGTCAGAGAAGAAACGGAAGTGCTGGCCCTGCCACACCATTCAAAGTCCAACCTCTTGAAACGCCCTCTGGCTCTGACTGTCTCAGGGAGGCAGGAACCTCTCCAGGGTTTCACTTAGTGCCCAAGAGAGTTTCGCTGAATGACTGTGACCTTCAAAGCAGGTGGAAAAGCAGATGTTTTGCAGAAGGCAGCCTGCAGCTGGCCAGCCATGGTACATTTCAAGCACTGGAAGTCAGCCTGGAGGTTGCAGTGGCCTGGCTGAGCCAGCATTCACCCCAAGCCTAAACCCAACCAGGAGGGACCGGAATACCAGGGTTGCATTTTGAAGTGTCAAAGGGAGGCATTACTAGGACAAGCATCTCGCAACTGGGCCTAAGCACCCGCCGGTGATCCAAAACGATCAAAACAGGCGTGCAATGCAAGAGCTGCCCTGTGGGTCAAGCATTTCAACACTCACACACACCTCATTTTCACCTTCAAAGACGGCAAGGACCTCAGCTCAACACTGTCCCAGAAGACCCCCCGCCAAAAAACGAAAGACTTGCTAACTGTGAAGCTCAGTGTTTCTCACCTTAAGATGGGTGGACTTTTAACGCCAAGAATTCCCCAGCCAGCATACGACCTCTTTCACACATACCTTGTTCCACCTGGTCTGGTGTCAAGACTCATCCCTTATTTCACATTGGTGACCCTGTCAGCGGTTAACGGAGAGCGCATGCAAGCCACATGCACGGAGCCCTATGCAGGAGCGTGTCACTGTGTTGAAGCTTCTGCCCTCACCTTCCGTGGACTGTCCATGTAGGTGGGGGTCATGGCGATGCTGCCAGTCTCTGCTGGCTGGATAGAGGTCTTCCCAGCAAGTACTGCGGCTTGTTGTTCCCCTAATATCCTAGGAACAAGAGAAAGAGGGCTCCATGAAAAATCTCTTGGCCTTCATGGAGAAGAAAAAGCCCCACCTCCATGCCACGACGACCATGCCAGCTCCTGTCATGCCCCTGTCGGAATCGGATTCCGAGGGGGAGGCTAAACAGCTGACAGGGAGTGTGGCTCTGTTGGCTGGGGAAGGGCACAGTTCGGCTGGGCAGAGCAGGGGAGAAGTAGAGCAAGGCAGAGGGAATTCAGAGGAAGTCCCGGGCCCACCCCTTCATCATCCTAGGGCACGCAGGAAGGAAAGGAGAAGGGAGCAACGTGAGTTGCGTGGCTTAAGGGGAGGAAAGGGCCCTGATTCCCTTCACTAGCTGCAGCTGGGAACACAGGGTTTAAAAAGGGAGTTTGTGCACAGCAACTTGTTGGAAGCAAATCGTGAGTTATCTTTTATTGTCGAGGCTTAGCTGGGTTCCTGGCGTCTTCCCAACTGTGTGTGTTTTGCTGAGCTTTCAAGTCTGCAATTCCTTCTCCTGCCCTGTCCAGTTCATTACTACAGTCTGTAGTTGTGTGGATGGTTATTTACAGTTTATATGTATCTTGTTTTTGGACTGAATTTCCTCCATGTAAAGACTGTTCTTGGGAGAGTTTTTCTTCAGCTGAAGGTAACTGGACATTGGGGGCAAAGTTGGAGGTATCAAAGGGACTTTTCTTGCTTATCTGTGTTGCCTCTGTGCCATGCCCCTTTGGGTCATCACAGCTTCTATCGGAGGTTTTGATACTAGGCAAGGAACCCACAGAGATGCACACACTGGACTGCCCACTTACGGGGGCGCCAATGGGGAAGCATCACACTGCAAGTGGTTGATAGATTAATACAGACCCCGCCTCCCCCCTCCCCATTTCTCACTCCCTCTCTGTGCTTTTGTTATAGCCGATAATCTGTTTTTATACTGTTTTATTTTTATTGTACAGGTAGTCCTCGACTTACAACAGTTTATTTAGTGACCATTCTAAATTACAACAGCACTGAAAAAAGGGACTTATTATGACCATTTTTCACATTTATGATCCTCGCGGTATCCCCATGGTCTTATATTTGGATGCTTGACAACTGGTTCATATTTATGACAGGTGCCCCAGGGTACGTGACTAATTTTTTTGTGAACTTTTTGATAAGCAAAGTCAATGAGGAAGCCAGATTCACTTAACAATCATGCTACTAATACGGTAGTAACTGTTGTAAAATGGGGCAAATCTCACACATTTCTCACTTGGCAACATAAATTCTGGACTCAATTTGATTGTAAGTTGAGGACTATCTGAATAAATATTTTGCACTGTTTTATTCTTTTTAACATTGTAAGCCACACTCAGTCTTTTTGTGGTAAGATGGTGGCAAACAAAATCAATTCATTAAACAAACGAATGTCTCATACAAAATTGGACCCATTTGATTATTTCAAAAGTAAAAATGTGCATTTTAAGGGCGGTCACTTACGCCCTGGGTCACCTCTTGGTTGGATTACTGCAATGCGCTCTACCTGGGGTTACCCTTGAAATATTCAGAAGCTACAGCTGGCATAGAACTCAGCACCATGGACAGTTCTGGAGGCCCCTTGGGTGACGCATGTAACACTGTGGTTGCAGGATAACAGATAACAGGTAATCAGAGTTGGAAGGGACCTTATAGGTCATCTAGTCCAATCCCCCGCCCAAGTGGGAGACCATTTCTGACTGATGGCAGTCCAATTTCTTCTTGAATGTCTCAAGCGATGGCGCTCCCAAAACTTCTGAAGGCAATTTCTGTTCCATTGCTTGATTGTTCTCAATGTCAGAAAAATTCTCCTTATTTCCAGGTTAAATCTCTCATTGTTCAGTTCCCACCTATTATTCCTTGTCTGGCCTACAGGTGCTTTAGAAAATAGATTGACTCCTTCCTGTCTGTGGCAGCCCCTCAAATATTGGAAGGCTGCTCTCCTGTCTCCCCTGGTCCTTCTCTTCCCTAGACTAGCCAGGCCCAGTTCCTGCAACCGTTCTTCCTATGCCTTAATCTCCAGTCCCCTCATCATCCTGGTTGCTCTTCTCTGCGCTTTTTCTAGTGCCGGAGCTGCACTGGTTGCCAATTCGTTTCTGGATTCCCTTCAAGGTGTTGGTCACTATTCTTAATTCTGGGAGTTATCAGCTGACTCAGGAATTCTGGGAGTTAAAGTCCACAGGCTGAAAAGGGGCCATAATTGCCCACACTTTGATGATCTCAAAGACTCTGTGGATCCTGGCTATCTATGATCCAGATGTCAGCTTCGAACCGAACCTGGCAGCAGCCACCTTTCTGTTCCTCAATTGCCACACAGAATGGGAAGGAGGTTGGAATGCCTTGCTAGACACAAGAGAGACAGCTTTCTCACGAGAACCAAGGCCTTCTCTACTGGCAACGGATTAAGGCTGGGGAAGGAGTGCCTGGAGAGCCCGTCAACGAACCCAATTGGCCAACGTGACCTGTGACACCTGGGGTTGGGGTTATTCCCTATTTTAAGTACACTGAAACCGTGGGATTTGGAGTTGGTTTTCCTTCGAAGCTGTGCCGATGGGATGTACCCAATGAAGAAGAATGTTGAGAAGGATCCTAGCCTCAGAGTTCTGATTTGCTTGGGTTTGTTAGTCGGAGCCTTGACGCCAAATTTGACTGGTGGGGTATCGAGGCATGAAAAGGGTGGAAGACTCCAGAGAGGGTTATCAAGCGTGCGCACATGAAGTAGATCCTATGCACTCAAAAGGTTCTTCCAAAGAGATCCAAGTCATCGATCAGCGGAACCACTTCAGTGCCACAGGTATGAAGCATGCAGGTTCCTAAACTGAGAAACTGGGATGGGTGGATGTACATATGGAGAGAGTGGCACAATTCCATGCAGGTGTGCTTCTCCAGGAACTCACCTTTGGCTGGCCTCCATCTCTAAGAGAGCCGAGAGCGCGGAGGTCCCCTTCTTGGCCAGCGGAGGTGGCCCTGGAG
This sequence comes from Pseudonaja textilis, assembly GCF_049901715.1. Lineage (NCBI taxonomy): Eukaryota > Metazoa > Chordata > Lepidosauria > Squamata > Elapidae > Pseudonaja > Pseudonaja textilis. Next base: position 11,746,543 of record NC_142004.1, read on the forward strand.
GTTCCAGAGAGGGGGCAGGAAGGGGGCTGGTGATCTGCAGGCCCTTCACTGCAGGCCCTTTCTGGACAGGAGGAAGACAGCGAAGAGTCAGCGAGAGGAGGGGAAGAGAAGAGATGCTCATGGGGACCTGGGGGAGGAGGTGGGGGTGTCAGTTTTAGGACAGCTGTGAATTTTTGCAAAGGATTCTGGGAACCGGAGTTATAGGAAAGCTACAGGTGTCAATTCACAAGGCATTCCTGACCTGCTCTCCAGTTGACGTAGGCAAAGGGGATTGGGAATTGAACCTCACAGCTGCATCGTGAACTTGCATTTCAGTCAAAACAAAGCACATTCCAGCCAGCAACTTCAAGGTCATTTCCAAGGAGACCCACCGTGGCCGGAGGGACTTCTACAACCCGCAAAATTGCTTCGTTGGGGAAGGTGACTGATGACACATCTTGGGGAGAGGGGGAAACAGGGTCAGAGCTAAAGTGCAGATTAAGTGAGGTCAGAGTTGGCTTCATTTGGTCTGTGCCGACATGAAGCTCCTAATAAATGACTGGATATCTTTTGAAGCTTGGCCTGAGGCTCATGATTTAAATAGGGCATCGTCGGAACCCTGACAAAAGGAGCTTTCTGCCTTTTATCTATGAGGAACAACAGCTCCCGAGAGAATTTGTTGTATCACTTTCTTGAAAGCAGAGATGAAGGCATTGCATAACCTTCCAATGCTGGTCATCTGAATTGGACATTTTTTAAATTGTATTTTAGCATGTTGTAAGCTGATGGGACACGGGAAGATTCAGCCGGAAACAAACCTGATAGGTAAATAAAGTCTTACTTTGTTCATATGGGGATATTTTCACCCTCCTTTTTTTTTAAAAAAATACCCTCCATTGGTCAGGAGGCTGAGACGCTCTTGTGCTCCTCCTACAAGGGAGTAACAGCCGGGTTCTGTTCCGCAACCAGAGGTCGGGTGGGGAAGCCCCTTGAAGCTTCCGGATTGGGTGTCCCGACTTACCCGGATGATCCGGTCCGAACGGTGCCGCCTGCGGATGCGGTTCAGCCCTTCCACGAAGCGAATGAAGCCGTCCAAGAGCTGCCACTCCTCTTCGTCGGAGCGAGCCTTGCCGCCATAGATATCACAGTGGGCTTCGCCTTCCATGATGCGCTTGGTGGTGCTGATGCAGGCCGGCAAGAGCAGGAAACGCGTCCGCCAGAATTTGAGCGACTCAATCAGGCTGTGTGGAGAGAAAGCGGCAGCCGAGGAGGCAGAGATCAAGCCAGTGTTTCCTCCATGGGGCTTTCACAAGCTGTCATCAGACACTGACTTTCCCCTCCTCTCTCTCTGTCTCTCTCTCTGTGTCTCTGTCTCTCTCCCCTCTCCCTTCCTCTGTCTGTCTGTCTGTCTGTCTTTCTCTCTTACAAATACATCCCTGCAACCTTCAGTTTAACCATTAAAAGCTGGAAGAAAGGGAGGAACGGACTTTCTTGCAGACATTTCATTACCCAAACTAATTAACACCATCAGTGCTAGCACTAGCTCTGACCACTAGCACTAACTAGCTAGCATCCCTAGCACTGATGATGTTATCTAGTTTGGGTAATGAAACGTCTGCAAGAAAACACCCAAGTTCAGAGAGCGACCAGGACGCCTCATTTCAACCCAATATTCTCTTTTATTGGTACCCTTATTGCCATCCCTTGCACTGCACGGGTTCTTCCCTGATTTGGAGATGGCACTTCCCCGTGTCAGAATCCGGGGGATCGATCCTTGAAACAGAGCCCTTTTCCCTCTAGCTGAGCGTACGGGACCCTTTGAATTTGGGTTCATGGAGAATGCACATTGCTGATGCAGCTGTGATTATTATGAATTCCAAATTCTCTGTGAAACGCAAGAAAGATAAGCAAAAAACGTATTTCTCCCTAACATTCTGTAATAGACCGTATGGATGACCTTGGGGGATGAGGGGAAAAGAAGCTGCCCACGAAGCAACCAGGCAAGAGAGCCAGGAGCCTCAGTGGCTTCACAAACAGAGGAAGAAACTTAAAAAAGGACTTGCGTGAAGGGATCAAGTTGTTAGAAGTGGCTTGTACCTTCAGAGTTGCACGTTTCAGTCAACGAGCCTTACAATAAACCAGAATTAGCTCACCTAGGCTGGCCGTCCTGCCTTTGGGACTCCTCACAAGGGCATCCTTTTAAAGGACCAGGTGCTCACTTAGCACCTATTTATAAAGAGTTGGGAGGACCAAGGCCCTCAGCTTACCTGAAATCTTCCGAACCAGCCGAACAGATGTACTGATCCAGATAATTCCACTTATATTCCTCTAACCTCTCGTGGGAGAACTGCACCCAGCAAGAGACAAACTCTGAGTTTGAGTGGGAAGGACACAGACTGTAAGTGTAGTTGATCTGGGCAGATTCATACGGGTACCTAAAAGGAACAAAAATATCCAAGCAAGCCTTTTCAAGTCAGATGGCACGGGGGAAGGTCTTTTCTTTGAACATGACAGGGGTTGATGAATGACTCTCGCCTCCTCCTGGCCTTCCTACTCTCAGGCACAAGGCAGTGAAACCTGATGACCCTAGGAACGGCCTGCTGATTTCCCTGGGGAATATAAAGCCGCCGAGTGAGCGTGGCTGCCGGATGTGTAGCCTGTGTTAGGGCGAAGCAAAGGGCTTTGACAGGCTTTCAGGATTCTTTTCCAATGCTCTAAAGCAGGAGTCTCCAACTTGAGACTTGTGGACTTCAATTCCCAGAATTCCTCAGTCAGCCATCCCTAAGTCCACAAGCCTTCAAATGGCCAAGAATGGAGGCCCCGCCCTAAGAGACCCTGCAAGACTTCCAGTGACCCCCATGTCCTGCTCCCAGAGTGGACACAGGAGCGGACACTCACTTGGGCAGGTACCGGGTGACCGTGATGATTTTGTCCTTCAGGGTCACTTTATGGAAGGTCCGGCCCATGCTCAGCCAGTACTGGTCATCCTCCTCGGGTCGATTGCGTGACACAAGACCTGGGCGGAGATGAAAAGACGAATTAGACGTGCAGATAATTTCCCCAGGAAATGTAAGCAGAGAAGGCATGGAAATCAGCCATCACATGGTTTCCCTGCGTTGCTTTGCAGCAGCCTGATTCTATCCAGAAAGATTTCCCCTCAAGGCAGAGACAGAGCGATGGAGCAAGTATGAGGAGCCAATGGGACACCCAGGGAAGAGAAAAGCTTACACTTTACTCGCGCACACCCTTTTACACATCTCACACGCTCTCCCAGCTTACACAAAGAGCTTCTCTTTTTTTTCCTATTCCTTTCTTATTTCTCCTGGACTGGCTGGTTTTCATCAACCTAGACATGGACAATTGCTATAACTTGGGAAGGGTCTCTCTATTCCTGAGTAGTTCGTGGTCAGGAAAATCTTATCCGCCGTTCTTTGATCTTCACCTGCCATCCCAGGGTGCTTTTTGCTCTCGAGCAGCTGTGAGCTCAGATGGCTGGATCTCATCCGACCAGGCACATCATACCCTTCACCAGGTCCACTGCGTATCACGCTCGCTCAGACAGGCCAACGGCTGGTTACCTTCCGCCTCTCCCTGGTCCAGGTGCCCTTGGCTGCCCCCACGCCCCAACATGGGGACTCACCTCTGCTGTAGAGGGGGCTGCTGCTAAGGGGAGGCTGGACCGCTGCTGGCTTCTGGGGCTTGCTCTGCACAATGAGTTGGTAGCCCTGCATGAGGCGCTGGCAGATGAATTCCTCAAAGACCTGCTGGGCGGTCATCAGCAGGCCTTCCTCGTCCCTCCTGGGGAAGAAAGCGGCGTGTGTGTGTGTGTGTGTCATCATAGGCAGGCAATACAACCCAGGGGACCCCCCCCCATCCATTACGCCCTCTTCCCCAGAGGAGGCCAGGAATAAGGGGCGCTGGGACCCCCAGAATCAGGCCCCAACAGTTTCAGCCCCAGGCCCTGCACTGCCCCCATCACCTCGGGGGAACCAAAAAGGGGGAAGAGATCCCAGAGGAGCCTCTACGGGTAGTCCTTGAATTATGATCGGTCACGGTGGGGATTTTGGCAGGAATTTGTCCTGATTTCTGGCAAAAAAAATGACTATTGCAGAAAATTGGGTTCATTTCACGACTGCGGTGTTTGCATAATGACCACTGTCAAAATATCCTAAAATGGTGCTGTGTCTCGACTTACAACCATCCTGACATAGATTCTCCTATGTCAATGGTTCTTTGGATGATGCCAGGCTGCTGTGAGCTTTATTCTTTATATTATGTATTTATCTATGTTATTTCTCACCCAGAGTCAGAAACGTGAGGCGGGTGGATCTATAATCGAATGAATGAAAGAATCAAAGCTCCAGCTGCCGCCTCTGTTCCTCCTTCCGGGTGTCCTTAAGGCGGGCTGGTGCCACTCTTGGGGGTGCCCCTTGCTCTGGCATGGCTCCCTGGATGGCTGGAGGGTGCTACCCTCCACCCTTTCACTCGGCTCAAGTGCTCCCTCCTCCCCATGATTGGGTGCGCTGGCAAATCAGCTGGCCCTAAGATTGCTCCCCTTCTCCCCAGAAATATTGTCGAGTGGGAAGAACCTACTCAAGGGAAGTCATTTGGTACTCCAGACTGTTTTGTCAAGTGCCCCACGCGATGAGTGTGTGGCACCCCAAGAAGCAGCCCAAGGCCTGATCGCCCATAAGCCCAGCCAAGGGAGGAGGAGAAGGAAGAGGACGCCACAAGCGTCCGTCCGGGCCTGGGCACTGCAGAGGTGCCCTTGCTGGAATTGAAAGCTCCAAATTCAGAAACGCGAAAGCTACAACCGGGGAGGTCCCGGACAAGGGCAGGGTGAGGATAGGTTTAGGCAAGGGAGGGAGACTGGCCGGACAGGACTGAAATGAGCCCCTTGCCTGAATGAAGGCCCCAGGGAGCTCGGTCGGTGGCATGCAGCTTTTCTGAATGGCTGCGTCAAAAGACAGGCCCAGCCCGGCTCCTCTCTGTGGCTCATTCGGCCTGAGGGGGAGAAAAAGAGCCATCGCTTTCCTCGCAAGGACAAGCTGACCAGTGGCCCCTGGGGTCAGGCCAGAGCAGAGAGGACAACCCGAGGCGTTCCTCCTCCTAGCCAACGCTCGGTGGGGGCTCAGGCAACAGCCAGGCAGACGCACCTCTCCAGGTCCGCTTCAGGGAGGAGATCGTAGCAGCCCTCGGTGTAGTCGTTCCGCAGGCTCTGGCGGTCCGGGAAGTAATCCGTGGTCAGAGGAAGACAGGCTGGAGTGGTGAGAGACTTCCAGTCCACCCCAACAGTACAACAGAAGCCTGGCACTATGGGGGGAGCAGACAGCGTCAGAACTGTCTCGTGTTGTGTACGGAGGGTGAGGAGGAGGAGGAGGAGGAAGAGGAGAGACCAGGAGCCAGGAATGGTGGGAGGTGCCACAGAAGCCAGTGGAGAGAAACAGACACACAAGGGGTGAGAGACATGAAATCCAGAGGGGAGAGGGGGGGGGGGGGGGGGGGGGGGGGGGGGGGGAAGAAAGACAGAGTCGGTTAAACAGTGCAGTGAGCCCATGCCAGCTCATTCCCATCATGCAACTGGAAAGTTAATACGCTCCCCTCTTGCCCGCTGATTTGGAGTCCAAGCCAAACCAGCCGCTGCAGAATTAACGTCACTCTCAAGCACAACGGGGCGCACAAAAACACAGAGCAGCCCCAGGATTCGAAGCCCAATCCAGCGAATTAAATCAGGACTTCCTCTTGCGTCGGTGCAAGAGGAACCGGGGGCGGCGGCGGGGGGAGAGCCTGTGTTGGCAGACCAGGCACGTCAGTATGGCAGCCACAGCAGAGAGAGACAAGGGGGGTTGGGGGCATTCCCAGGGCTCAAAAAGAAACACAAAAGGCAAGGGGAAAAACCGAGGACAAGGAAAAGCGGAAACCGGAGAAGGAAATCCAGGGGAAAGCGGTTTGGCTGGACCTGCCCTAAACGCCCCCAAAGGAGACCCCCTCTCCGAATGGGACCCGGCCACCTGCCGCCCCTCAGCTCTTCCTAGGTACACGGCACAGAGGGCACCCGACCCCCTCCCCCCCTGCGCAACTCTCGGGGCAGAAGGAACCCCAGGGGCCTTCGGCTGAGGGGATCTGTCCCCGGGACCTTTCGGGATTCCTTGGAAGTCACCCGACCAGCACTAGAACCTGAGATTTTTCATACCTCCGTTGGGCGAAGAGCCCCCCCTGTCAAACACTCCTGCGTAAACTGGGACGGGGTGGCCTTAAAGGGAGAGCAACGAAAAAGGCCCAAGGGATCGGACTCTGAAAAAAGGATCTTCTTGGCAGAGGCGGGAAGGTGCCCTAGAGAGGATAGGGGGGCACGGAGGGGGGCAGGAAGGATGGTGGGGAACTTTCCAGAAGCCTCTGGCCTGGAAGCGCTCCTCCTGCTCCGCTTCAGGGAAGAGAGACGGAAACGGGGGCCTCGGTGACACCCCAGTGCTGATCCACCAAGACTCCAAAGCTCAGCTCCAGAGTCTAATACTTCATTTCATTCCTAGCACTTCTCATTCGTTTCAATCCAGGTTGTTGGGATGCAGATATATTGAACGCACGCATGCACACAAACACATTTCGATACCAATTTAAAGCATCCTTCTTTGGTTTCAAGAAGGACCTTGGCGGGAATATGCCTCCCCAAACCAGCCACTTCCAGCTTGTTCGTCGTCTCCTCCCAGCTGGTCATTCCTGGGGTGCCCAGAGACGACTCGGTGACCCTGAGATCCCGCACAGCCCTGCCTGAGATTGGATGCTCCTCTTCCCTTCTTCCGGAAGAGGAGGGAAAGGCAATCTACTTTCTGGTTTGTAGGGCTGTCCCAGAGTCTGACAGCCCAGGGGGGGTGAAAAAGCATCCAAGCTCACCTCCACCCCAAGGCAAAGGCTGCTTAGGGGTCATTTGGATCGCTGACCTAAGGTGGCCCATCTAGGATGCTTCCCAGGGCAGTTTCCCCGGGGAAGATTCTTGAAGGAATCACTCACATGGGACCCACAAGCCCGTCGTTGTAATTCTGCACATCGCTAAGCCAAATCAACGTTCGAAATCTGTTTTGGCTGCCTCAGAGCAGAAACATCTGGAGGAAGCTTTCCCTCCGGGCCATGATGCACAAAGCGGCTTAAAAACGGGCTTTCCCGTTTGCACCATTTCTTTAAAGTAAGAATTTGCGTTCTGTGCCTTATTGCTGCCTAACTGACTCTCAGCTTCTTTGGGAGCTTTGAGGCAAAGGCTGTTAACCCTTTGAAGAGAGAGATCCAGCACCGGCGGTCCCTTTGCTCTTTATCTCCTGCTGGGTGTTCCTTCCTGAGTCCAGAAGATCTGCTTGAATCAGAAGGTTTCTTAGCGGCTCTCTCCATCCTGACGGCAGCAATGTTGACAAAAACCACAAGCCCAAAACCTAAAGAACCCATCCGGCACAGGCTTGCTCCTTTGCTTTCGTTTTTTTTTATCTGTTATGATCTCAGAAGGCAGCATTTCTGAGGATGGATACATGGCGCATGGGTACATTTCCAGCAGCCGAAACTGGGACCGCCAAACCCCAAATTGGCCCTACCAGACAGAGGGGGAGACAGCCAGTCTGCCTCCTGGGGCATCTGGGAAGGAGTTCCGTGCGAGAGACCTCGACGGGTCAAAGCTCCCAAACTCACTCGGCGCTATGCACGCTAACCTTCTCTGCCCCACCCGCCCCCCTGTGCTTACTTGGATCTGGTGAGCCATCCAGCAGGTCCTTGTTGGGTGGGTGGGCATTCATTCCTGCCTTTGCTGAAAAGGAAGGGGATACAGAGAGCTTTCAAGGAACTGCATCAGATTCTGAAGGACCACACACAAGTCGAACAAATAATATGACACGCAGAAAATCCATCCCTTGATTTGCGCCTCAGCCCTGACCTGCTTTTAAAATCTACAAGCTACAGCTTGGGTTTATTATTATTTTTATGCTGTAAAGTTCTGTGAGGATTCTAATCAACAAGGGGGGTTACACGCTTCTTAGCCACCAACCCAAAGGAGGTTTCTCTTGCTCCAGTCGCTCTTTGAAGGGAGGGAGCCCCCATCCCAGGAACACCACCTCCCACACGGACAAAGGCAACAGAGAAGGAACTTGGCTGCGACAGGAGAACAGACAACTATCTTGTTCCGGGTTGCATTAGCAAAGGGATAGAATCAAGCTCACGTGAAGTACTAGTACCGTTTCATAAAGCCTTAGTAAGACTTCACTTAGAATACTGCATCCAGTTTTAGTCACCACATTATAAAAATGTTGAGACTTTGGAAAGAGCAAGAAAGATTAGGAGCCTGAAGGCTAAAACATATGAAGAAAGGTTGTAGGGATTGGGTATGTTTAGTCTAGTGAAAAGAAGGGCTAGGGACGACGTGATAGCAGTGTTCCAGTATTTGAGGAGCTGCCCCAAAGAAGGGCGGGTGGGGTGTTCAACCCATTTTCCAAAGCACCTGAAGACAAGACAAGAAGCAACGGACGGGGGCTAACCAAGGACATAAGCAACCCAGAACGGAGGAGAAATTTCCTAACGGTGAGAATAATTAACTATGGAAGGGCTGGCCTTGGACTAGATGACCTCTAGTGCCCTTTCCAACTCTTCTTGTTCTGTTCAAGTTGCCAAAACTCCAGCAGCCATTCAGTTTTGAGCGCCCATGAAATCCTAGCAGCAGGAAAATGGCTAAAACGGTTCGTGGGATCAGCTCTTCCTGGCTACCTTAAGGCATCCAAAGCCAGGTGGGTTTTGTGGACGAGAGTCAGGCCAGCTGGAGAAGCAACCTCCGCCTCAGCCCGGAATCTTTGGCTTGTTTACCTGGACCTTGGCTGCCCGCCAGCTGGTTTGGATAATCCTTCATGTCCCTGAAGCTCAGGCAGGAAGTGCTGTCCTCCGACTGCCTAGAGAGGCCATGCCTGGAGGGAAGGAAAAAGAGACCCACCTGGGACTAGGGTGCCTCTGCTTGGGGCCAGACCCCCAACTCCATCCCCCTCCCTAAGGGACCTCAGCCAAAGCAAGAGCCGCGGGAGCTCAGCAAGCGCCTTGCCAGTCAACCGAAGGAGAGGAGGCAACGTGAGCCACCTGCCTTGTGCTTTTAAAACGGATGTGAAACATCCTTTCCAGCCAGGATCTATTCAGTTGCCACCATGAAGGTTCTCCAGGCCGAGAAAAAAAAAATCAAAAGGCAATTTAAAAAAATAACCTCATTGGGCACACGTAAGAAAAATGAGAAATGGAAGTAGCAGGCTAAAATGGAAATCAAATGACAGGAACAGGTGTTTTTGTGGGTTCCTTGGTGTTCTCTGAGCTTGTTTTCTTCCAGAGGTGTTTCGTGACCCAGCTAGATAACGTCACCGGTGCAAGGATGAAGGCACTGATGTTATTACCTAGTTGGGTAATGCAACATTTCTCAGCAAATAGCCAAGCTCAGAGAGTACAAAGGACCCCACGGTTCAACTCCAAGCTATAAACATCCTATCCGCCTAAAAGGTTTCTGAGCAATTTCTCCTGAGTGGGAGGAGGGTCATGTTACGGCAGGGCGCCCACTGAGTTCCCCTTACCTGCCAGCCGCCTCGTGATAAGCAAGTTCCAACAGCTCCGCTGAGGAGTGAGTCCAGTCCCGCTGCCCACTGCCCTGCATTTCGGCCATGTTCTGACGGGTCAGGTGGTGGATCTGGATGGCTTCTCCAGAAGGACCTGTCCAATCGTAAGATTTATTGTTTCATTAATCTCCCTAATCAAAGCTGACGGAAATACTCTTTGGGTTATTATCTCTCCCTTCCTCTCTCTCTCTCTCTCTCTCTCCGCATGCATCATTCCAGTGCATAGGTTCCATTTCTAAAAGGGGGAATAGAGGCTCAGGCAGCTACAGGCTGGTAAGCCAGTTGTTATACGCAGAGAAAAACCAGGAGAGATTACTGAGCAGTGGAGCGTGAAGATACGCACTGCTAGCCCAAAACTGACATGAGTGCATGACATTTCCCCCCCATGTGCTGGGATGGGGTGCAGAAGAGGGTTGAAATAAGGGGCTGCATGTGGAAGCTTGTCTTTGCTACCAAGTTTTTAATGTTTATGGCAGGGGTGGGCAAACTACGGCCCGCGGGCCACATCCGGCCCGTTGGTCTTTTTAATCCGGCCCGCCGAAGATTGGTACAGAATTAAGGTTTGATGTGAATGATTGAATGATTGCATTCATTTGATTTTGACTTGTAATGACAGGTATTTTGACACCAGGTGGCGGCCCGTCTGTCAAATTTTAAAAGTCAATGAGGCCCCCGAGCCAAAAAGTTTGCCCACCCCTGGTTTATGGCTTCGTGTTTCAAGTGGCATCATGCTTCTTCTTTACTCTGCATTGGTTGGCCACACCGAAAGCCTTCTGGACTGACAGGTGGTGACTATATACACCAAGCACCGAGAGCTTCTGTACCAGAGAGCAATTCCTTGTGTGTCTAATCGCACTGGGCCAAGTAAAGTATTCAATTCGATTCAAGCAGACATCTGCTCCCTGGGAAAAAGTTTATAACAGAACTACAAAAAAATAATGAAGTGCAGAGGCATCACACTTCCGCATTGCTAGAGGCCTGTTTCCACAGCTGTGCGTCTGTAGACATTAGATGTAAAAACAAGCTGAATGAAGACAAAAAATAATGCCTCTAGATTGTGATTATCGAGAAGACCAAGGAGCAGAAGAGCAAACGATTCAACAGCAGATGAAACAAAATCAAGTTGCTCACTGGAAGCACCGCTAATAAAGTTAAAGACTGGATAGTTTGGAAACCCAATGCAAGTTGGCAAGAATCAGAGCTTGAGGACTGGAAAACCTCAAGGCAATAAAAGAGGCAAACAAAAGGTAAAACGGCTAGATACCGCCCCTAGTGAGGGACGCATGAGCTCACAGAACCCAAACAAGGTGGCGACTTGGACAAGCCCGATGAAATGGTGCCCACTGGAGAATTGGACTGAACGACTTTGTCAAAAGCATCTTACATTCAAAATAGCAACTTTCCATATGACGTAGCTGTCAAGTAGGCCTCTGGACAGTGACTTCCACGTTCAGTAAGACGGGAGTCAGTCAAGGGTTTTACATAATACTTTTGAATAAGATTCAGAAACTGAGAGTACCGTCCTCAGCCAGGCTCAGCCTTAGCCAGAGAGCCTGCTGTGGCTAATTTAACAAAAACAAAATAAAAGCCCAGTTTTATTCCAAGATTGCTCACACTGTTCTATGTAAACCACAATATACCCGTGTTTCCCTGAAAATAAGACCCTATCTTATATATTTTTTTGCCACCCAAAAGGTACCAGGTCTTATTTTGGGGGGAAGTCGTCCACTGTCTTCACTGACTTGTGTGTGTTGCTCCCAGCCTCCTTTTCGCTGTCAGAGGCCTTTGAAAACTTCTTCTGTGGCTGGCAAGGCCAGCGAGGCTTTCCTGAAGGCCTCTGAAGCCGATAACAGAGCTCCGCATGATCTGGAGTTCTATTATTGGCTGCAGAGGCCTTCAGGGAAGCCTTGCCAACTGCAGAAGAGAAAGGTCGCCAAGGCAGGTGTGATGACCCAAAGGGGCGTGGCACAAAGGCAACACAGTCAGATAATCAGATAAACCCTTTATTAGCTCCAACTTTGCCCCCAGCGTCCAGGTTACCTTCTGGCTGGAGAAAAACTCTTCCAGGAACAGCCTTTTGACTGCAGAGAATTCAGCCCAAAACAGGGTAAACGCAAACTGTAACTTAAAGTCCAAACAAGCCAAACTGAAGTAATTAGTTTGGCAGGGCAGGAGCAAGAATTTCAGACTTGAAAGCACGACAAACACTCACACAGTTGGGAAGATGCCAGAACTGGTACATGCGTATGGACCAGTGCTGGAAACAAAGCGTGGAAATATCTCTAGTCTATCCGTTCCTCTCCGAGTTTGGCGTCCTTCCTGGTGTGTGTTCCGATATCTGTGGACGTCTTCAAGCCCTTATCTTTGTCTGGTTCCCTTAATTGTTTCGCTGTGGTTTGTGTTGTTTTTGCTCTTCATAATTTATAAGCATTTTTAGTTTAAATGGTGTTTCCTCTTTTCCGTAATTGTTTGTGGGGGAGTTTTTTTTGTCTCCAGTCAAGGATATTCGCAGCTTTGTAGCAAGGTGGAGGATAAATAAAAGGGGCTTCATCTGTTTTGGGGACTTTATTTTATATCCCACCCTGGGTCATCAGAAAAGGTTTGATTTGATTGGGGGGGCCGGGAAGCATCTTGGAGAAAACCTATTCATGTGCTTGCTAAGAGCGGACAACAGCTTGATGGCACATAGCCAATCAATCAATCAATCGACTCAAGCTTTCCTGACTGGGCTATGGGTCTCAGAGAGTATGACAACAGAAGCAGCTCTAACCAGAGAACAAAAAGCAAAGCAAACCAAGCTGGTTGCAGAACCCCCATGGTTGGCAGAAGCCCCCTAAAGAAGATGTCGCATATTACACACAACTACGCACACCAATAAAGATCAAGGAGGAGTCCCTTACCCACGGGAAACGTGTGCATCCAGCGCCTCCTGTTGGACGTGAGTTTCATGGGCATCCGGGAAGGGGCGAAAGGGTTGATCAGCGCCCGCTGTGGTGTGTATCCTCCCCCGGCAGAGCGGATGTGCAGCCGGGACTCGGCACTCCCCACGTGAAATCTTCCAGGGGCGCTCGAGTCTCGCTGCTGAGACTCCAACATGTTCTCAAGGTGATCTGTGAGGGGGGAGAAACTCATCTTCAACAAGGAAATTCCAGGAGCTCCCAAAAAGATCCGGCGCTGATTTGAAGCCAGGAGCCCCTTCCAAGGCAGCAAAACAGGAGCCAGTCAGTCTGCGAGGGCTGAAGACCATCCTCTCTAGGGGCATCCTTTTATGCAGCACCGAGGATTTATATTCCTTGCAGACAGCTGGTCATTTGCATCCTTTTCAAGGTCCTTGAAGCACTTGCAGGTTTATCTGGTCCTCAAGGTCACCTGAGGGCAGCTAATGCTTCCTGTAGCCTGCAATTTTCCTTTCCACCGCAGACTACAGGAACCAGGAAAAACTGCAGGTAAGGAACCATTAGCACTACCAAGGTGACCCTGAGGACCAGATAAACCTCCAAGTGCTTCAAGGACCCAGTGGAAGGATGCAAATGACCAGCTCTGCCTGCAAGGAATATAAATCCTTCCATTCCCCACTATTCCGTGAGAGCTGAAGAAGCTTCTTGGATGGGAAGCGAAATGTCCTCAAAAGAAAAAAAAACAAACGTCCAGTTGCCGCCTGAAAAAGCACCTTTGGGACCTTAAAGGTTGACAAAACGCAGAGCCCCAACTCCAGAGAAGTGACCAGCTCCGCTGCCCCGAGCCTTGTGCTGACCTCGGCTGCTGGTGTAGCCCAAAGAGCTGCTGACTTCGTACTGCAGGTGCAGGTGGGGCCGTGGGATCACGAGGATGTCTGAGATTCTCCCCAGAGAGCTGTCATCCGAAGCCTGGCTCCGAACCTCTTCGGGGGGCAGGGGCCGACTCTGCATGGAGGGGCTGGAGGAGGCATCGTAGGAGCTGGAGGTCTTCCAGGGCCGGCTCTCTCTCTCCCGTAGAGGCCTGCTGGGAAACCCACAAGGTGTCAGCCGTTTTTCACGCTGGAGCCATTTTGGGGGGCGTCTTCAGGGCTGCCACAACCAGGCCAGCTGGACCCTGTGGATAGCTGGGGGATGTCTAGCCAAAATAACGTTCTTTCCCGTGGGAGCCGAGGACGTTCTACCAATGTTGGGACAAGCGTGGACCAAAGCCAGCCAAGATGGTGGCTGCAACCTGGTTGGACCACGTGACGGACGTGTGACCGGAAGGGAAGACCTTGGGGGTTTGATTTGGGTGGGGAAAGCCTCCAGTCCTCAGAGTCGGGTTTCCCCCAGATGTGCCAATGTGACATGCCTAATAAACCTACGCTTCGAGGAAGATGCCTGCTTTGGAGCTTTGATTCTGTTGGGGGTGTTACCTGGAACCCTGACACTAGGAGCAGGTCATGCGGGGTGAGGAGGCCTGTACAATGGATCAAGGAGACTGCCGGGTTTTGATGGCATCGCACAGCAAACCGCAACACAGATCCTCTCCAGCTCCCTGACCAAGGTAGGGTGCCGTTTCCAAATTCCCCAGTCCATCCTTTGCTCAAATTATCTCCAACGAGAGACAACCCACCAGCTCTTGGGGATCTCTGTTTCCAACTGAGCTACCATTACTGTCAGGATGTTTCTCCTAGAATTTGGAAGGTTCTCTTCCTCCTTGGTCTCCTGCAGGCGAAGACCAGAGTCTGCCTCCCCTTCATCCTCTGTGGTGTAGAAAAACCCACCCCACCATTTTTCCACCCTGCGCACTGAAAACTGCCTCCCTAGACCCATCCTGCTGATCAGTGTCTGCGCTGCAATTCTGCACGGAACCTGGAGCCCGTAGGCCAAGCGGGACCGGGAGAAGACAGAAGCTGGGACAAGACGCTGCTGTTGGGAAAGTTGTTCAGCAAGAGTGGAGTACAGCAAGTTTCCGTCCTCCACGAAGCCGTCTCCCTCATTGCTGGTCCCCAGATCTCGGACTCTTCCTACCTACCTTACCCAGTATTTTTAATTCTTGTACTCAGAAATCAAGTTTTGCCTCTCTTTTCCCCAGTGGAATCACCTAAGCTTGGCCATAGGCTGGCTTACCTGAAGGTGGTGCAACGCAGGGCCCTGGAGGGGCCGGGCAGGTGGAACACCTGGGCATCGTAGGCGTCGTAGTCCACTTGAATGGGAAGAGCATTCTCCGTCTCCTTAGGAGCTCCCAAGGCTGGAACACAACAAGCAGACCAGCCTGTGACTGGAGGGCCTTCTAAGAGCTGAGTCCCAGCGGGTGGACAAAGCCAACTGAAACCACTTGGTCAGCTTAAACAGGGAGCGTGGGGCTCAACAGAGTGGAGGGGTAGATCGGCAGAGTCAAGTCTCCACCTTCTCCGACTGCCTGACTGGATTCCTTGCCTACAAAGGTCGGGCGCTGCAGAGACAAAACTCATGAGGGGATCCTGGGAAAAAGCCTCAGCAGGACTGAAACTGTGCGGACTCTCCCTTGGGGGTCCCAGGCTGCCATTCTTGGGAGGTCTGGGATGCTTTCTCGCTCCAGGCCAGGCAGTCCAAGGGCCGGCAGTGCCAGGATTAACATAATTTGCATCGATCGTTATCACTTCATTTGGCTGGAAAAGGTGCTCAGTACGAGATGTTGGAACACTCCATGGTGGGGGGCTCAAGGCATGAAGTGGGGATTAAATTGCCATATCCGTGCACTGATCTTTGACATGCCCATTTTCATTTATTTATTTGTAAAGTTTATTGGCTGCCCATCTTCCCTCAGGGTTGGAACAGCCATTGTATGTGGCACAGAGGGCCCAATTTTATTGAGTCTGTTTATGGTTCTTTTAAAAGCCATGAAGACAGAAAATCGCTGGTGCAATAGAAGGGCTGGTTACAAATGGAAATACCGCCCCTGCTTTCTCTTCCATATAGAAAAGAGAAGGAGAGGGGAAACGGGAAAGAGGTAGAAGGAGGGAGAAGGAGGAGGGAAGCAACGTCAGAGGGAAAAGGCTGGGATGAGGAGAAGAGGAAATGGGGAGGGGGCTTCGGAGAGAAAAAGTGAGTGGAAAAAAATCCCTCCCCTCTCAGCACGAACTTGCTAGCTGCACAGTGGAAGCGCTGGACGAAAACCTCTCATTCTCATCTTTTAAAAAGAGCAATGCAACAATGTAGGAGTTACTCACAAGATTCCCTGCTACTTTTGGCTTTTTCACTCTGCGGCTGAAATTTAATACGCAAAAAAAGAAAAAAAAACCTGAAATTAGCCTTTACAAGTTCTAGAGCAGACCTACCCAACGTAGCCCACCAAGCAGCCTTCTGCAGCATTGTCTGAAATAACCCATCTCTTGCCAGCAAAAGTGGCTGCTGCCAAGAAACTGGCCTCAACTGGGTTTTCTGGGCAGTCACTTCTGCCCCCACAGACAGGGTGCTGGGCGCCCCGGACACCACCGGGATGCGGGGACACTGCCAGTTCCAAGGCAGCTGCCAGATCATTAGCTGCCCAACAGCCAAATTGGCACAACCATTATCTGTGGGTCACAGTTATTTTTCACGTATTGATTGGAGCAGTCTCCCCCTCTGCGAGTTGCGCAGGCCTGCTCTGCAGGGTGAATTTTTAATTTCTCCCCCTTCAATCATTGTATTTCTGTGCTTAAAAATAGCTAGTGGCAATTATTCCTGGGGTTGAAATCTGAGCCGGTGCAGCCGCACTGCTATGGCTGCGCTCCACATGTAGGTCACTCCACTCACCTTCCGAGCTGCCAGTTTGATTCTTGGGGTGAAGCTGTTGCACTGAAGTTGACTTTTGGAAGTGTAGAAACTATAACGAGAGGGAAGCAGAAGGGATGGGCCAAAAACACAACAGGCTGGGGAAAATATCTGAAGCAGCCTCATTTCTGGACAGAGGGGAAAAAGCAACCGATCCAAAACAAAAGACGCGTGATCATTTCTGCTTCCTCCCAAATCCACTTTCTGCATCTTAAGCAGAGAAGAAATAAGGCAGCCAGGCAGCCGGAGGTGTTTGTGGGCCTTGGGAAAGTCAGCGGGATAGGCCTGTCCTCCAAAACCAAAGCTGCAATGGGGAGACGGCCCCACGTCAACACCGCCCGCTCCTGCCAGAGCCCAGCCGCAACGGTCCGGATTCCGGAAGCCCACCTGTGGTTGATCCAGTGGGGTATGTTGTAATCGTCTCCCAAGCGAGGATCCCCAGAACTGCAGCGATTGTGTAGCTAAGAAGAGGCGAGAAGGAGGAACCAGGAGTCAGACAGCTGTGAGGTGCTTGGTGGGCAAGGATTTAATCCAACCTGTGGCCCTTGGAAGACTGAATACAATGGTCCCAGTCGTACCAGCTGAGCCTGAGAAGCAATGAAGAAGCTGGCAGTGGCCTGCCCAGGTTTAAAAGAAGCATGCTCCTGGCCCTCAGTGTTAGGCACTCAGAAGCAACGGAAAACAAGCAGGCTTCCGCCAGCGAGGAAGACGGAGGTGTAAGCGCTGAGGACTCCTCAAGTCTTTCTCTGGAGCTCCTCTTCCTGTCTCCTGCCTTTCCCTTCCCTCCGATACCGAACCTCCCCCAAATACCACCAGCCTTCAGGTGGAGGCGCAGGGTGACCAACAAGGCCATCAACCCAGAGGACTTTTGAGTTCCTGTCCTTTCCCTCCTTAATCAATTTATTCAATAAGAAAGAAGAAAACCCAAGGAAAAAAAAGCTTGAAGCTAGGCTGGTAACGTCTGCAACCCCATGCTGCTTGCACGAATGCCAAGGATGGTAGAAATACAACCGTACGGGCACGTTTTAAAAATTGCACCCAGAAGCTTTACTCTGGCAGAGGAACGAAAGTAGCTGGCCCTTTGCCTTGGGTGTGTGTGTGTGTGTGTGTGTGTGTGTGTGTGTGTGAAAGCTGAAGGAGACAGACGGGCCGAGTCAGGAGGCCTTACCTTGAAGAGCGGCACTGCGTGGAGGGGCTGCTCCCCCATGCACACCAGATCCACCCCAATCCCTGCAAAGAGATGCAACCGAAAGAAGGATAGGAGAAGGAAAAGAAGAGAAACTTTGCCAGCTAAAGTACTCAAGGACTGCATCCAAGTGGCACAGTTTAAAAATGCTTTTGTTTGTGGGCAAACCTTTGAATCACATCAAAACCCCGAGACCTCTGGAAAATCGTTGGACCTTGGGGTCAAGAGGAACCAGCACCCACATTATGGCCTTGGGGGTGAAAACACTCTCTTCTTTTGAAGAGATCTTTCAGAGCGTGCATGAAAAATCTCTGTTAGGAAGAGGGAAGGGAATGTGTAGCTTCACAATTCCTCACTCACAATGAAAAAAACCCATTTTATACAATGCTCATGTCTTTGACTGATGTCTCGTAAACAAACAAACAAACAACGGCCCTTATTTCACTTTATTTTACTGATGGTAAGATCTGACTTTCCAAAAGACCCAATTCTTTCCCCTGACTTACAGAGAGGATGGAAATAGGCTACTAAGGAATCAACAAGTCAGCAACGATGAATTACGGATGTGCAGGTTGAGAAAAGCCCTTCACGCGCTCTGTGCCTGCCAGCACCTCCTTAAGAGAAGCCGAATAGCCTTTTCCTTGGGCTGCAGAAGAGCCATCAGAGAAGGACTGTCCACCTGGGACTTCTAGAGGCCCAAAGAGAGAGCCCACGCCTACTCTGAAGCACCCTGTCGCATCCCGTCGCAACTTCTTTCATCAAAGATGTACTTCCCGGGATCCCATATCGAGCCAGAGGCAGTTTCCCCGAAGGAGGTGCCCTTCAGGGGGGGCCTTTGCCCCACGTTTTCTCCACTCTGGCTTCTGACTTGAAGGGTTGCACATCCCTACCACAAAATGCCCCAACCTAGGAGGTGGCCTATTCAGCCTTTGCCTGCCATCGTGCCTTCAGATGCGATCTTCCCAGAGCCACACGATTCAGGAGGTGGGGGGGGGGTGTCTTTGGTCTTATTCGGCTTCAAAGCTTTTGTTTGGATTTCCCATGAGGCGCATAGCCCAGAACTCACTAAGAAAAGAGGCAAATGGGCAAAGGGCAGCTCCACACTCTGGGTTGTGAATGAAGACAAGCGTTCAGATAGAGCTCTTCTCGTGCCAAATGAAAGACAAGGGCCCTTGCACATTGAGGCTACCCTGAAGGTTAAAGATTAAATTGAGATTCCATTAAATTAGATTAGATCAGAGAGATTAAAGTAACTCTGCTGCTACGAGTACAAGCCTGTCCGGAAGCTGATGGCATCTGACTCTCTCAAAGCCCTTTAGGAAGAACCAAGAAGAGTGCCAGGTTCACTTATGGGAATGCTTTGATCCCCAAATCTTGGGAAAAATCATGGAAGTTGACCCGGTTGTTTCAAAGCAGTTGATGATGGTGATGGTCAGAACGACAAAACCAAAGTCAACCAACTCTGAGGGAACACACCTTCTGGCTCTCCCCATACCTGTGCGTTTGCATGGAGAGGAATGTGGGGAGAAGGGAACCCATAACCCCAATCCCCAGCACTAAGGCAAAAACTATAACCAATTGGATTTTATCCAATTGTTAACAGCAACAGCCACAACACTTAGACGTATATACCACTTCATAGTGCTTTCCAACCTTCTCTAAGCGGTTTACAGAGTCAGCCTCCTGCCCCCAACAATCTGGGTGCTCCTTTTACCCACCTGGGAAGGATGGAAGGCTGAGCCAACCTAAGTCAAAATGATAACATTATTTTACCATTGTCTATCATCCGTTGCTTGGTCAAGATCATGAGAAGCCGGTCCACTTCAAAGACACCCACCCCTGGCGTGATGACCACAGACATCTGCCCTGTCCGGTCGAAATTTCGGTTGATATAATGTTTGTCAAACACTAAAAAGGAACAAACAAGAACAAAAATTAAAAGGGCACCCAGACCTTTACAAAGGGCATCCCTTCCCCATAACAAAGGCAGTCACTTAAAGCAGTGGTCCCCAACCTTTTCCGCTTGGCAGCCCCGGGGAGGGGAGAGGGGAAGGTCCTGTGTGAGTGGCAGGTGTGTGCACGAGCGCAAGCACCCGACACGTGTGCAAGTAGAGCTGCATGAGTGCGCACGCTCACCTGCCGCTTCTGTGGCCCAGTTCCAAACAGGCCATGGCCTGGGGGGCGCCTGATTAAAAAAAAACAAGCCCTGATGCCATCTCCCAACAGTCCTCCAGGCCTTACCAAGAGGAAGAATCACGGTGTTCACCTTTGCTGCGATTTAGAACTTCTAAGTTATCAGTCAATTTGTTTGAAAAGCTACTGGGAACTGGAGAGACACTTTGTCCAATGCTCCTTAATAAGACAAGCAAATTTGCCCATGCTTTTTGTGGAAATAACGTATGTACAAGTGAAACTCAAGAAATTAGAATATTGTGCAAAAGTTCATTTATCTATTCAGTAATGCAACTTAACAGGTGAACCTAATATATGAGATAGACTCATTACATGCAAAGCAAGATAGTTCAAGCCATGACTTGTCATAACTGTGATGATGATGGCTTACAGCTCATGAAAACTCCAAATCCACAATCTCAGAAAATTAGAATATTACATGCAATCAATAAAACAAGGATTGTACATAGAACAATATCGGACCTCTGAAAAGTATAAGCATGCATATCTACTCAGTACTTGGTCTGGGCCCCTATTGCAGCAATTACTGCCTCAATGCAGCATGGCATGGAAGCTATCAGCCTGTGGCACTGTTGAAGTGTTATGGAAGACCAGGATGCTTCAATAGCGGCCTTCAGTTCTTCTGCATTGTTCGGTCTCATGTCTCTCATCTTTCTCTTGGCAATGCCCCATAGATTTTCTATGGGGTTCAGGTCAGGCGAGTTTGCTGGCCAATCAAGCACAGGAATCCCACGGTCATTGAACCAGGTTTTGGTGCTTTTGGCAGTCTGGGCAGGTGCCAAGTCCTGCTGGAAAATGAAGTCAGCATCCCCATAAAGCTCGTCTGCAGAAGGAAGCATGAAGTGCTCCAAAATCTCCTGGTAAACGGCTGCATTGACCCTGGACTTAATGAAGCACAGTGGACCAACACCAGCAGATGACATGGCTCCCCAAATCAACACAGACTGTGGAAACTTCACACTGGACTTCAAGCATCTTGCAGTGTGTGCCTCTCCATTCTTCCTCCAGACTCTGGGTCCTTGGTTTCCAAATGAGATGCAAAAGTTGCTCTCATCAGAAAAGAGGACTTTGGACCACTGAGCAACAGACCAGGTCTATTTTTCTTTAGCCCATGTAAGACACTTTTGACATTGTGTGTTGTTCAGGAGCGTCTTGACAAGAGGAATACGACATTTGAAGCCCATGTCCAGGATCCGTCTGTGTGTGGTGGCTCTTGATGCACTGACTGCAGCCTCAGTCCACTCCTTGTGAAAGTCCCCAACACTTTTGAATGCCCTTTTCCTGACAATCCTCTCCAGGCTGCGGTCATCCCTGCTGCTTGTGCACCTTTTTCTTCCACACTTTTCCCTTCTACATAACTTTCTATTAATGTGCTTTGATACAGCACTTTGGGAACATCCAACTTCTTTTGCAACTACCTTTTGAGGCTTTCCCTCCTTATGGAGGGTGTCAATGATGGTTTTCTGTACAACTGTCAGGTCAGCAGTCTTTCCCATGATTGTGATTCCTACTGAACC
Source organism: Pseudonaja textilis (assembly GCF_049901715.1). Lineage (NCBI taxonomy): Eukaryota > Metazoa > Chordata > Lepidosauria > Squamata > Elapidae > Pseudonaja > Pseudonaja textilis. The sequence goes on from NC_142004.1 coordinate 11,767,769, forward strand.
AGACTGAGAGACCATTTAAAGGCTCAGGAATCCTTTGCAGGTGTTATGGCTTAATTAGCTGATTAGAGTGGGACACTTTTGAGCCTAGAATATTGAACCTTTTCACAATATTCTAATTTTCTGAAATTGTGGATTTGGGGTTTTCATGAGCTGTAAGCCATAATCTTCTCAAGTATGACAAATCATGGCTTGAACTATCTTGCTTTGCCTGTAATGAGTCTATCTCATATATTAGTTTCACCTTTTAAGTTGCATTACTGAAATAAATGAACTTTTGCACGATATTCTAATTTTTTGAGTTTCACCTGTATTTGCCTGTTACACCTAAGAAAGTATAGAACCAAAGAGACTCCAGTTTTGTTTATAATGTGACCTTCTAGAAAGATAACTGAACACTTATATAAGCATATCATGTTTTATAACTTATTATTCTGTAAAGTTAAAAGTATTATGTCCTTGGCTGGGGTGGGGGTTTATATTTTAGCTTGAGATTTCATGTCAGAAAGACTGGGTTGTCCTGACATTAACAGAACTGGTTAATGATCCACTGTGTTCAGAACGTAACAGGAAGATGCCATGAGAACGAGGGTGGTTTCCAAAGAAAAGGAAACAGGTGGCATGCCATGGGTGTGGCATAGGGAATTACATAGTTGGATAGACTGTGAACCCAGGAAAGGGGCAGACACTGTATATATTCCCCAGCCTTCCTGGGGAAAGATGTCTTCTGCTATTAACAGAATTCCCTTTTGCAAAAGCTTAATAATAAAGCTCTTGTTTACTGTCTCCAGTTGTGTTTTGTGATTTTTCTCACAGCCCACATGCCTTGGCCTGACTTGGTCATGTTTGCCTGCAAAAGACAAATTCAGGATGCCTCATTTTCAGCTCAGGGGGACAATAGGGCAACACTACTGGCCTGGCCACATCGGAGGAACATCAGAAAACCCCGCAGAATTTTTGGCCAACAGTTCGGGATTTCCTTTGAAGAAAAACCAACATGGAATTCCCCAAAAGAAGAAATACTGAGTGTCACTGAGGCGTCTATCCTGCCCCATCTCTTCTTTATTTTGGTCTGGTGGTGAAGGCACCAGGATAGAAAGCAGGAGACTGTGAGTTCGAGTCCTTCCTTAGCCATGAAAACCGGTTGGGTGTCTTGGGGCCACTCCCTCTCTCTCAGCCCACCCCACCTCGCAGGGTTGTTGTTGTGGAGAAAATAGGAGGGGGAAGGCGTGCTGAATTTGTTCACTGCCTTGAGTTACTTGTAAGAATAATAAGGGCAGGATACAAATAAATAAATAAGGCAATGGGGCCCTTCCTGGTTCAAGAACATACCACGGCAAGACAGGAATTTCCCAAACTCACCATTGAACGAGAGGTTTATGGCCTCCAGATAATTTCCTTGAGCAGAGGTGGAGTTGTATCCTGGTGGGAAATTCTCTAATTGTTCGCCATCCAGAACAGCAGGAGGAAGAAACAACAAAGGAGATAAAACCAGTATTCTTTATTATTATTTTGCTCGTTGCTTTAAGTTTTAACCATGATGCATGCAAACAATAGAAGCACAAAAGCGAGCATGGACCAGTCCCACCGAGGTTGAGAAGCCCGGAGAAAATGGTCTGTGTGGACCTTGTGGCAAGGGAGATCTTGGGCAAGGCCCTTCATGGGGGGGCACCCCACAGGCCAGAGGAGCCTTCGCAAGGCCCGGGCTCCAGCAAAGAGGCACCTGACCAGGGAGGAGATAACGCCCTTCGCACCTTCCCCACAGCTCCTTCCTTCCCTGGACTTGCCAGGTCAACCACACAAGCCTGCAGCTTGTTAGCCAGAGAAGCTCTGGTTTGCTTGCTCCTGGGGCGCACGGACATGACTGCTGCGTAACTCTGCGTCGGCCAACTCCCCAGCAGCAGCAGCAGCAGCAGAAGCCAGAGTGGAATCAAACCCGAAGGCAGCATTAGTAGTCCTTGACCTGTAACTGCAATTGGGACCAGGATTTCCATCGCTGAGGAAGGGAGTTGGTAAGGGAGCCTTGCTCAATTACAACCTTTTTTGCCCTGGCTGTTACGTGAATCATCTGGTTGTTAGAACAAATCCGGCTCCCCCGCCCACGGCCTTTGCCTGACAGAACCTGGCTGGGAAAATGGCAAATAGCCATCACGACCAGGGGATATGGCAACGGTCATAAATACATTCCAGTGGCCAAGCGGCCAAATTCTGATCACGGTGTTGTGGCCCGGCAGCAGCCAGCGGAGCTGATGGCAGACTCGGACAGTGAGGAGGTTGGGGAGGAACATGGGCCAGTCCTGGAGTCTGGGGAAGGCTCTGATGTCGGAGGCAGAGATGGGGCCAGGGACAATTATCAGCTGCCTTCAGAGATCAGTGGGGCAGAAGAACAGCTGGAGCCTGTTTCCAGTGTGCGCATGCGCAGAGTGGCCAGAAGAAGGGAACAGCTAAGGAACAAGGGCCGAATTGGGAGTAAAGCCATAGGTGGACAGTAAATGGCCCCTCCCATAGGGAATAAAAGAGGAGCGAAAGGGGAGTGGGGTTTGCAGGAGACAATTAGTTCAACTCATTAGGGTGAAGATATGTTCCGGACTCCTTGCTAAATAATTTCTGCTACAGCGTGGTGTTTGGGAGATATCGGCCTGGCAACTCTCCAAGCCTGATCAAGGTCTGTAGTTGTGAAATCTCTTGAAAGACTGTTGGCCGGGACTTTGCTGGAGAGGAATTCACTTTAACCTAAATAAAAGGGGTTTTATTAGGACGAGGAGTCGGCTTCCTGATCTTGGGAACAAGCCTAGGTCAGAACAGAGGGGGATGTTGCAATGTTTGTAAGTCCAATGATCCACCATAGATCCCTTTTTGCAGTGCTATCGTAACTTCAAACTAAATGAATGGTTATAAGTCGAGGACTTCAAACTAAATGAATGGTTATAAGTCGAGGACTTCCTGTGCCGCCCATCACACCTCACCTGCCTTCTCCAGGCGCACCAGAACCGCGTACTGGATGAAGAGCTTCTTAATAGTCACAAGCAGAGAAGTCCACTCCTCTCGCCGTTCATTCTGAACCACAACCCTGCAAAGAGCATCGTGAGTGAGCCGCCCAGAACGAGCACAAAGGCCTGAACGAGGAAAAGAGCAGGAACCAAGTGCGGCCTACAGAGGCCCAGGCTCAGGCGGGGAAATTACAGGGAGGGATAGAAATCTTAAGCTGCTTCAAATTCAGAATCTGCAAGAGAAAAATGCTGGACCTTTTTCAGAACAGCGACAACTTTATAGCTGTCACGATTCTAAAAATTTTTAAAAAAACATAAAATGACCAAATAGCTGTGCCCTGCTTCCATAAAAAAACATCAGATATTTAAAATTTAGGTAGATTTTCCCGTTGCAGTGTTTTCAGTCTTCTTTGTAAATGCCCAACTGCAGAAGATAGGGAGGCTGGCATCCACCAACCCACCTGCAACAAATTTTGTCCAATCACACTTGGCCAAATAAACTATTCTAGGTTGTTTTTTTTTTAATTTTTGCTTTCTGTTACTTGACAGCCCCTTAAGATCTAAAAGGAGAAGAAGTTTCTCTTCCCTATCTGGGCCTCCTGCAAAGGCTGCTGATAATCTGCTTCCAACGGCACCTTGTGCAAAATCTTCTCTAAAGACAGAAGACTGTAGACCAGGCAGAAGCTGCCTGGCCCCTTTAGACTGAGAGGTGACCTCCCCAAGTGGGCCTGCACCAATCCCTTCCTTAAAGGGGTGGCTACAGCCCCCCGAATCTGTTGCCCTGACCCAAGCGGACGGAGCCAGGTGGGGAATGACCCACACCTCCCACTCCCCCGCCAATGGGCCTGAGCTCATGCCACAGAGACCCTTCTCCACCTCTTCCACGTCAGGAATCAGGGACGTCAGAACTTCAAAACCAGGTCATAAATAGCCTGGGGAGGGCGATGCCTTATAACTTTGCCCGGTTGCCGAACAGCCAGTTGTAAAGCGAGGTCTGTGTAGATGAAGCTGCTTTATGAAGGAAGGCAAACTGTCTGTTCCCCAGGGCTTTCTGCCTACAGAGGCCCCTGACAGGCAGGCGGAAGAGACGGGAACACCTACTTGTAAAAGTCTTCGTAGAAGTGCCCTTCGTGGTCCTGTTGCACTGAGCAACGATGCAACTCTGGAAATTCATCTAGAAACAAACCAAGCCAGGTATAAGAGGAAGCTGCTCTCTGCTGCTGCTTTAAGCATCCCGAGGAAGAGGAGGAGGAGGAGGAGGAGAGAGAAAGAGAGAGAGAGAGGCCGGCACCTCTCCAGACTCACTTAATGACTTGGCGCTGTAGAAGGTCCGAGAGAAGAGAACCACCGTCACTTCGTGGCTACAGTTCTTCTCCTGTCAGGACAAAAGCAGATCAAAGCCCTGGGGAGCCACTCTTGACGGGCACCAGACTCCAACTGCCCCTCTGACACGCCCAGATGTTGCTCAGCGACCCCCCCACCCCCCACCCCACCCCCGTGGGAAGGACCTGGGAGGGGAGAAGAGGGAGGATTCATCGAATGCAGCTGGGGGAGGCCTTTTTAAGGTGTGTCCCCCCACCAAACTCACAGGAAGAACCAGCACAAGATTCTTCCTTCTGACCACAGCAAGGTGGGGGGGGGGGAATCTGAAGTGGCCCAAGAGAACCTTTCCTCTGCTGGGGAGTCGAGGGACAGGGGGCCGGAGGGGGGGGGATTCCTTCTCCTCCCCATTTCATTCCCCACTAAGCAAGAAAGGGACTTTGCCGGAGTCCCCCGCCCCAACCCCTGTGCTCCCGGGAGCCCTCCCAGCTCGGCCTCTGAGCCTCCAGGGCTTGTCCTGAGGACGGCTGGCTTAGGAAAGGGCCACAAGGAGCCCCGCCCCGTGGCAGGCTCCCTTGAGGCCAGTTAGAAGCTCTGCTTTGCTCCCACGGAGCTACCTTCCACTTGGTGAAAAGGTCAGCTAGGAAGCCGTTCACGGCCTTCTCGAAGTAAAGGTCTCCTGCAAAGGAAAGAGAACCGAGTGTGAGAGGGAAGGCTGGGCCGCCCCCTTTCTGCTCTTTACCCAGCCAGACCCTGCCTGGGACAGAGGCCCCAGGGCCAAGAGACAGGGGCATCGGTTCCTGCTCACTCCTGGCTCCCCATAAGCCCTCCTGGGGCTGCAGGCACACCCCTTTGAGGGGCAGCTTCCTTCGACTCCATCCGTCTTCCCAGGGGCGGGATTCAGCCAGAGTTACTACCCGTTCGGTGACTATGTTTTGCGCGTGCGTGTGTAAAATAAAAAACCTTAAGCTGTGCTGCCCCGAGAGCTGAAAAGCGCTGCATGCAGGTGCACAGCATTTGCGAAGCCTCTTTTTCCCTGCTTTTTTCAACCTCAGCTGTGCCGCGCAAAGCAGCTGAGGTTGAAAAAACAGGAAATAAAGGACAGGTAAGAGCTCAGGTGGGCCAAACAGCAGCAAACACAGAACCCGTTTCAATGTCTGCTGCTCTTCAGAGCTACCAGTTCTATAGAGCTGGACAGAACCGGTAGCATCCCACCCCTGGTTCTGCCCGACCTCGGCCCTCCTTAGTGGCAGAGCCTGGCTGTGGATTCGCCTCTTTTGGGACTCCCGGCGGGGCTTCTCTCCCGGACCCTTCAGACTCAGGTTCTTCCAGCTGGCTTTGGGGGCCTTCTTGGAACCAGTTAGGCCCTCCTGTACCTTTTCACCCAAAGTGGGAGCTGCTCTCGCAGCCAGAGCCCTGAGCCTGACCGAAATGGGTCCTCTGGAGCCCAGAGGCTGAGTGTCCTGAAGAGGCCTCCAGAGATGGCATCTGTGGGCAAAACTGAGACCAGAGTCTGCCTGAACCTCTGGAAGGGGCTGGTTAATTATTCACCAAGAAAATAGCTTCCCGCCTTCCTTTGAGATTCCTTCATGCCATTTTTACAGCTTTATAATTTATGCTTGGGGTAGACAAATTAAACTTATACCCATGGAGGTTCTAGTTCCTCGTTACTGTTGAAGTTGACAAAAAAGGGGAAACTCCAGCCTTCCTCCATCCAAGGAGAGGGAGGAATGCCTTCAGCTGGGGTAGATGAGTTGCCAAGCAAGCCGAGGCTCGACCAAGATGGGCGAGGACTGAGGGATCCTCACCGTAGATGTCGAAGTCCCACATTTCACAGCTCATCTGGATGAAGATGTAAACCATGGCGGAAGTCGAGCGGAACACCACCTGCAAGGCACCCAGAAGGGAAGGGGCTGAGCCTGGCCTCAAGGATTCCCTCTGAATCAGCGTGGCCAATCCTGGCTTCCTTCTGGGGTCGCTGAGGCGCTGGATTCAGACAGAACCTGGAAGCTACCTTGTGGGACTGCAGTGGCGGGGTTGCTACAAGAACATCAGCGCTCACAGCCGGGAGGACAACGTTCTTGCTTCAAATGCTTTCCATGCATAAGGTTTGCCCTAATGGCAGGTTAGTCTGAGAGAGCCAGCCGGCCGATTCCTCAGGAGCACGGAAAGGCAGCGACCCTTGCCTGGCAAGAGGGAGCTACGGCCACGGGAACTGAGGGGGCCCTTAGCCCCCTCCCTGCCCCCAGGCAACCCAGGGACCTCCTGCAGAAGGAACGCCGGGAAGCGGCTACTCCGGCTCTTAGCTGCAGGGGTTCTGAAGCTCCGTGCGGGAGAAATGCCAAGGAAACATCTCACGTCAAGAATCCTACCCGAGTATCCTCGCTGATGTAGCCACAGGTGACTTTCTCACTTTTGACCCACAGTTCACCTGCCTGAGCCCTGAAAACAAACCAAGAGAGAAGACTGAAAACACGGGTGAAAGCTCGCCGTGAAAGCTGGGAGGTGAGCAGTGGTAGAGCAGCCGGCCCGAAGGCAGATAAAGAAAAGCAAAGCAAGAGCGGAATTTAAAGTTTTCTCTCCCTCCAGGAGCAGATTTCCCCCACAAATCCAGAGCTTTCACGGGCTCCCGCTGCTTTTATCAAAAGGACAAAAATGCCATCATTGTGCCAGCTCCCCCGCCGCCCTTTTCCAACTTGCTTGGCGTTGTACGGGGGGGTGGGGGGGGGGGCAGGGTTTGTATTGTGACAGGGTTGCTTTCATCAGCCTGAGGTACTTGCCCCCACTGCAGGAGCCCCTGCCCAAATGTATCTTCCTGAGATCGCCCGTCAAATTCATCAACCTGATTTGCCTACATGTTACCTTCGCTGATTATCGAAACCTCAACATGGTGCCTTTTAAATCTCCTTCTTTAAACAGAAAATAAATTCCAAAACTTCCATCCCCAAAGAGATTCTCAGCTGCCATTCATCCTGGCCTCCTTACTCAGTGATTACGGAGCTAAGATGCCAGGATGTTGGCAGGGCAAACCGGCTTCATCAGCTGGCTCTGTAGTCAACTGAAGATCCAAAGTGTGCCAGCCCCGGGCAAAACAAGCTCCAAGCACTTCTCCCCGAAGTCTAGACCAAGGAGGAAGAGCTGAGAATGGAGTAGGTGCCACCTCCCTCCTCTTGTGAGGTCTGGCATGAGAGCCTGTGCCTGTATTCTGGGAGGAAGCTTCACTGAAGTAAATGGGACTGGTTTAGGGTGTGAACTTCACTAAGAGAAAAGAGCTGGGAACGACAGAGAGTTCTTTGGGAATGGAAACAGCCAAACTCTGTCCTCCAAGATAAGACTTGATTATTTGGAGACAGGCTGTCAACTCATAAAATATTTCTATGGTCTTTTTAGCGTTGCCAACAGAAAGGGAGGGGGGAGCAGTGGGCAGGTTGCGTTCCATAAATGTTTTCAAAGATAGTAACTAGATGACTGAAGTTTCTGCCGTTCAAATATCTAACTGGAGAGCATGAAAGGCACAGCTGCTTACTCACCGAATACCCGCGTATTCAACTTTCTGAGTGATGTAAGCACACGTGCCAACCTGAGGTGACAAAGAAAGGAAAAAGAGAAGTGGAACAATTTGCACCCAAGAGAATTTGCACTTGCAGAAGGTAAACCATGTTTAAGAAGCAAGTCCATTTCTAGCCAGCATGACGTTTTCTAGTTGGGAAATATTCAGATCATTTTTGCTAAAGGCCAGAAGCCAGGGTTTCTGAGAGAAGGGGGTGTTTCCACTGGAGCCTGGCAGTCCCTTAACGACAACCCCCACTTCCCTGCCTTTGATCCCCACCATCTCAGTTCAATCCAAACTACTGGCCAACATCTCAGTCCTGCAGTACCCACCCGCCTGCCTCACACTTCAGTTTTACACGATCGTGTTGAAAGATGGAGGACTCAACATTGTTTCCCGAGTAGAGCTGCAAGCTCTGTTGGCCCTTCAAAGTAAAGCCAAGTCAAGAAACAGACCCCGGAGGGATTCCCAGAATACAGGTAACCTAGGCATATGGCCAACCGGATTTTACAGACTCCTTTGCATCGGTCATTAAATGAAAACTGTGATCCTTAAGCAAACCCACTGTTCCCAACAGCAATAGCAGTTAGACTTATATACCGCTTCACGGTGCTTTACCGCCCTCTCTAAGCGGTTTACAGAGTCAGCCTCTTGTTTCCCAATAATCTGGGTCCTCCTTCTACCCACCTGGGAAGGATGGGAAGCTGAGTCAACCTCAAGCCTGGTGAGATTTGAACTGCCAAATTGCAGGCAGTCGGCAGGCACCAGAAATAGCCTGCAGTACAGCACTCCATCCACTGCACCACTGATGGCATGGTTTAGTTGAAAATGAGAAATAACTTCCAATTTTCAGCAAAACTTGTAAAATGCAGTCATGCAATCACAGGACGCTACAAATGGCCGGGTCATAACTTGCCTTTTCCAGCTAAGTCACAATGGGGTGTATTAATTACATCTTGAAAAACTGTCCATAATCCTCACTGCCCCACTTTTAAGGACAAAGTGGGGCTGCTCTAGGTCTCTCTTTCTTTCTTTCTTTCTTTCTTTCTTTCTTTCTTTCTTTCTTTCTTTCTTTCTTTCTTTCTCACATTTTCTACTTTCCCAGTTCTAAGCAACTGTTGTTCTCTTTCCTTCCCAAGGCCAGAACTAAATGTCTCTACAGATGTCAACTGCTCAATTCCAAGTTGGAGGGGAACTATTAGATCATCCAGTCCTACCCTTACTTCATACAGAAATCCAGTTTAAAACGTTCGCAACAGATTTGATCCTCACCAAGCTTTTCTTAAGGCGCCACATATCCCCGCGTCCGATGTACTGGTCCTTGAATGTCAGCTCCACTAAATCCAGAGTCACATCCTAAAAAGGAACACAGGGGGACTATGATTTCTGCCTCCAACCATTCTGTTTCTGCCGATACGTCTGGATGCAGTTTTTCCAACCCTTCAAACTATCTGCATATTACATCCCTTTCCAAAACATTTCAAGACATAAACACCAACAGCACTCAATCATTTGCTAACTAAAACAGTTCTTTATCTATAACTGCAGGGTTTCGCAACCTTGCCAATGTTAAGATGCTTGGATGTCAACTCCCAGAATTCCTCAGCTAGCATGGCTGTCTGAGTAGTTCTGGGTTGATGTCCACACACCTTTAAAGTTGGCAAGGTTGGGAAATCCTGTATTACTGAGCACCAGAGGATTTTACCAATTTCATGAATTGAGCCCTCTTAACTTCTTGGCAATCTCCAGAAGAAAAAGCAGAGGCCGGTTGAATTGTGTGAACATATCTGCCATATAAGGCAAAATACCAAAGAAACAGGCAGGACTGACAGCTAGGCTGGGAAAGGAAATGCGTGTCTGTGGTGGCATTTGACTTACAGCCCAGACTCGGCTACTGTTAAAACCACTGTGCGCATCAGAAGGTTCTGCAGGTGTCAAGCACCAGAGAAATCAGGAGAACCAAGCAGTTCAAATGTGTATAAAGGTTTATTGCAAGCTTAAGTTCTCTACAAGAACCTGAATTACTAACAACCAAGCAGAATTAGTGGGAGCTAAGAATAGAAGGAATTCAAGGTGAGCTGGACTTAGATCTCTGGTGGGAGCGTAGGAAGTCAGCCTCCCTCGGGCTCAGCCTGGTCATCTCCTACAGCAGGAAGACTATCCAAGCATCTTTAGCGAAAGCTGAAGGGCAGCAGAAGCTCACCTACCTTGGGGTCAACAACGTTGACGTGGACATCCTGGTAGGGCCTCAGTCGAAACACCTGAGCAACAGTCTGATCAACACTGATGGTTTCTGTGCAAAGAGAGAAAGTTGGGAGAATTGGAGGAGGCCTTCTGTGGAATCAGTCCAGCGGTAACATCAGAGCTGTGTTTCTCAACCTTGGCAAGTTTAAGACGGGTAAACTTCGATTCCCAGAATTCCTCTCCTCAATTCCAGCCTGTCCAATTCTGGGAGTTCCACACATCTTAAACTTGTTAGAGTTTAAGAATGAGTTTAAGATGAGAAAAATTGCTTCAGAGGAACTGACCACCTGCCTATCAGGGTATAAAGAGCTTGTCCAGCGACTAATGATTGACTTATGAGCAAGCAGCAGCCTGCAGAAAAACAGAATGAAAGGCAAGGAGTCACCACACAGCAACTGGTGAAATGTTTTCGGACTGGCAGTGCTGGCAGCAAACCAGATGTGACATCTCCCCAACTGCCTTGCAACAGGATCTAAATTATTCCCAGAGTGACAAATGATGAAGAAACCCTGGCTTCTGACCCTGACCTGGAAGGATGATGACAAGCCAGGAACCCATCATCCTATGAAGATGGCTTGAGAGCCAACCCCAGTGCAGGATGAAAAGGGCATAAATTACAACAGTTCCAGAAACAATCAACTATGCCTGCTGTTTGGGAAATGAAGTCTGACATAAATGTCATCATCTAAACTCTGCAGTGATCAGACTGGAGGTTCTTCCGTGCAGAACTATGCAAATTCCCACCTGGCTTGAATTACGAGAAGGCTAACCTTTCAAAAGCCAGGGATCTCCAACCTTGGCAACTTTAAGACTTGTGGACTTCAACTCCCAGAGTTCCTCAGCCAGCTTTGCTAGCTGAGGAACTCTGGGAGTTGAAGTCCACAAGTCTTAAAGTTGCCAAGGTTGGTGATCCTTATTTCAAGCTATCCTCATCGATTGAGCCTTACGAGGCTCAAGTCTCACTGCAACTGATCAGGGATCACCTGTTGGAGCCCAGGCTGCTCTTGGGACTCATTATGACACCTGCTCCAGGACTGGGAAGGGGGAAAAAAACCAAAACTCCTGATTTCTTTCAGATCTCCCAAAACCAGATCTTAGCAAATATTATATTCTGCACCACTGGTGTCCAAACTTTTGGCTTACCTGAGTGAAGTGCAGCTGTCTTGGGCCGCATATAAAATATATAATGTGTACGTCACATAACAATGTTAAAAGTTTATGATCTTACTAGCTGTTCATGGCCACATGCAGCCCAGAGACTGCGGATTAGATATCCCTAATCTAGACCCTTAGAACTGGATTATATCTTTGGCTGCCTCTGCTCTTTCCTGCTAAGAGATTCTTTCAAGTGCTCTTGAGGGAACCTTTTTTGTGAATTAGGGAACTTAATTCCAACCGACAAATTTGTGCAAACTGCCTAAGGACCAATCTCGGTTTTGAGCTTATGGCAGGGACCAGCTCTTCTCTTTGCTTGTGAGCAATCCTCTACACGCAGCCTTGGAAGATCCTAGCTGGGCCTGAGCTAGTCCCATCTAATCTATGTCACCAGTAGGGTCAGCACTGTGTGTGGAAATGGAGAAGGCAAGGGCACATGCTTTATTTTGAGCTCTTGCAGAAAAGGGGGAATAGAAATCAAATGAACGTAATAGTAAATTGCTCTCTCTGGTTAGTGAGTTATTGACTGTCGATTAACGAGAACTAGCGGTTGCCAGGGCATCCTGGCAGTTTTCAAAACAGAGAGAAAAATCCCACCTTTCTGTAAGTCTTCCTTGAGCGACTTCACTTGCAGGAGGAGAGGACTGGAAAGCAAGAGCGACAATCAGGGAGAGGATCTCTCGACAGCAACCAAAAAGCATTTCAGCCAAGAAGAGCCTCAAGAATTTCAAATTTCTCATGCTTCTAGCCAAGTAAAACTCCCAAAGTAGTCCTACCGGTCACCATTTAAAAACATTTTGTTTCCCGCAAGCTTTATGTTTTTGGTTTCTACAAGTTTGCTTATAGATATATTATTACACACTGATGTTTTCTTTACCACCAAGTACCCCAAATGGAAGCAGGCAACATCCGCCTTTTGAAACAAACCAATAGTAACAAGGTCTTCTCCACCTGACTGGCTCTCCCTGACTTCCCAACCGCTTCCACTTTTCCCCAACTAAAGCAAAAATACCAGTTCAGCTTGTGATGCTGAGGCCTTTTTTATCTCCCCATAGACTGCCCCCGCCCCCCGGCCCATCATGCATTATGTCCCCAAAGCAGACCCATCCACAAGGAGAGTCACCTGTATTCATCATTGGGGTGTGCTATTTCCACTATATCTCCCAACTTGATCTGAAGAAATACTTTAGGGTTCACCATAAGTTCATCATCTGAAAAGGAAACAAGTTGGAAAAGAACCCTTGTAGAGGTTTGTAGCCGAGAGCAACTTTCATAGCAGTTCCCAAGTTATCCTCAATGCCACTAAAGCTGAGAAACCGGAGATGGAATGAGTCCCAGGGTGAGCGAAATACTCTGAAAACCTAGAGGGTGTCAACCATGTCCCAGTCATCTAGCAAAGAAAGACTCCTGGCCATTTGTTTTTGCCAATAACATACTTTACTAAAGCTTAGGGTGGTTTTTTCTGAGGTTTTTCCCTGTGCAAACAATACAAAGTAAATTTTCCTTTCCCCTCCATCCTGCCCCCCACATCCTGCCATCCCTGGTTATTTGCAAATGTCCAATCAGGTGCTTGTTCAGGAAACAGGTTCTCAGTTCCCAGCTCTGCATATAGTTAGTTGACCTTGGCTGGCTGAAGCTTTTCACAAGGCTCAGCTGGGCTACCATTCCATCCATTCGTCCCTTCTTCCTTAGTTCTATCTTTCCCTCTTCCCCCACCTCACACCTTGCTAAAGTCAAGCTGTCAGCTCATGAAGCTTAACGTAGGAGAGAGGCAGCCATGACAGTGTTTTTAAATTGAGAAAGCATCCCAACTGAGAATAGGGGCGTTCACTTCAAATCCAAACCTCATCCTAAGAATAAACTAAGCCGGCATATGTCTTAGCCTCCCTGCATAGGCTGGAATACATTATAAAGTTGCTTGTTATAAACATGAGATTAACATCTTAAGCAACCTTATTAGGGATAACATCCCACACTGAACAGACTGCAATTTCTTTCCAAATAAAAATGTGCTACTTTAAACAGCTGCTTTACAAGCGTTATCATTAAGTTGGGAACCTCAAATTTGTCCTAAAAGGCCTTGTTGCAGTCCAGATATTGCAGAGCATGGAAGATTCTGCACCCAAGGGCAAAAGGTTTATTAGTGTTTTCCTACACCTTCAGGGCACCCCAAGGCCCAGCCACTTCCAACGAGGCTACTAACCGCTGCTTCCGAAGCCTTTTTTATGTATGACAAGCTTGTAAACTTTGTTGGTTCTCATCTTGATTTCAAATTCTTGTTCTTCTTGATTATCAGAAATCAGGCATTAGACAACTTTCTACTTTCCGCAAAATAAAAGCAAGTAATACACGAGAAGCTGTTCCTCTTCCATTGTATTCTGTGAGGAAGCCAAAGCAAAGCAAAATAAAATCACAGGTGCCAACAGCTTTATATATTGTTTATTTCTGTATGGTCATACACTAAAAAAATAATTAAAATACAAAGCATTCAATATAAAAATCCTTTTCCTAACAGATATGCCTAATTGGATTTTGTTCTGATCAAATGGCTTGTTCTGATCAATTTCCACAAGCAGAAAATTTGATAATTTTGGGGGGAGAAACTTCATAATAGTGATGTTTTAGCTGCCCATTAGGACCAACTCAAAATTTTTACAGTTAAGAGGGGAGATTAGCTCAAACTTCCAACAGTGATCTTTCGGGCAATTCAACTGAACACGTGCATCTGGTTCAATTTCAATACCTGAACACATCCCAAATAATCTTGGCAGGGATATTACTGAATCTCAGGACAGGGCATCTACGTGGCCCAGTGTAAGGGGGGCACAAGAGGTGAGGAAAAGTTATTTGGGAGAGGTCTCTCACTCACCAAGGCAGAGGGAGGAGGCAACCCTCTGCACATCAAAGTCTAAGATCCTCTGCCTGATCTCAGTCTAGACTTTTATAAGGTTGCGTTCATAGACAGCACAGCCCGTTTTGGAAATCCACATTTGATTCCTTTTGGCCAGGCTGCAAAGAGCAATCTGTGGATAAAACAAGCTTATTTTGAAGCAAAAGGAAGTTTTTGCCCGCAGGATTCCCCTTTGCAGGGAAAAGGGTCACCTAAATGAGCTGTGGTGGCACAGTGGATGGAAAGCAGCATTGCAGATTATTTCTGCTGACTGCCAGCAGTTCGATCCTGACCGACTCAAGGTTGACTCAGTAAACCGGTTAGAGAGGGCTGGAAAGCACTGTGAAGCGGGATATAAGTCTTCATTGCTCTTGCTCTTCCTTTCTGCCTGCCTGCCGTGGTTAGAGTGCAGGATTGTAGGCTAACTCTGCTGACTGCTGGTGGTTCGATCCTGACCTGCTCCAGCTTGACTCAGCCTTCAATCCTTCTGAGGACCCAGATTGTTGGGGGCCAGAGGCTGACTCTGTACACTGCTTAGAGGGGGCTGGAAAGCACTATAAAGCGGAATATAAGTCTGTCTGCTCTTCCTTTTCTCTTTCCTTCCTTTCTGGCCATTGCAACAGAGAAGGGAGGGAAGCACTGTGAATCTGTATATAAATCTAAGTGCTATTGCTAAATAATCCAGAGCTCTAACATCCCTCCAGCCACCTTCACAGGTTGGGGAGGCTCCTTAAGACCACCTAGCCCAGCCTTCAAGGGACTGGAGGTTGTGGCTCGCGTGTCCCTCCTCTTCCCTGGAAAAAGCCCTCCTGCTGCCTGTGGCCGGATCAAAAAGATGCGGGACCTCATGCTTTTATCTGGGTGGGGTGGGCTGAAACTGAGCCCCCGAAGCGTCCCACGGGGTGCAAAAGGCGGACCCGGAATCGGGCTTGGCATCTGGGGGCCGGAGGGCCCACCTGCGCGGCTGCGTCCATCCTCCTCCTCGCTTCCCTATCCAGGATCGTCGTCGCCTCGGGGACCAAAGCCGGGGAGACAGACCTGCGGCCCCGCTTCTACCACGGGCAGCGGAGGGCGGACTCTGGAAGGCGCCGCTTTCTGCTCCTCCTTCGGGCCAAGAGCCCCGGGCAGCCAGCCTCGCTCTCCCCAGAAGAGGCCTCTCCCTGGGAGCAAGGAAGCCGCCACGCCAGGCGAGGCCTACAAGAAGCGCCTCGTCCCAGCCGCGCTCGCTTTCTACTCCCTCCGAGACGGCGGGGGGGGAGATCGCGGGTCCTGCCGCCGCCGCCGCCTCCACCTCCCCGCCTGGCTGCGGAGCGGGACGGGAGGCGCGGCGAGGCCGCTTCCTCAGCAACTCACCCAGCGCGGCCTCCGCCTGGGGATCTTCCGGAAGTCCGCGGCCGGAAACCGCCCCTCACCTCTCTATGATTCCCGGGTAGTGCCCGGATGAGGAGGGCCGCGATCATAGAGCGGCAGCCCCCAGCGTAGAGCAAGAGCGGCGCGATGATGACGGAGCCGGCGCACAGGGCCGCGGCCTGCTGCCCCCCGAGGTAGCCGCCGCCGCAGCCGACGCCGCGCTCACTCGGCGGGGCTTTTCCCGGGGCCCAGGAGGGCTTCGGAGGCCTCGCGTGGGCCCCGAGAGGGACCGCGGCGTCCCCGCCTAACAGGCGCTTCTGTCCTTCCAGGGGCGGCCACGCCTCTGCTCCCTGCCGGCGCCGCCTGAGCGAAGGCGGACTGACGCCGCATGTCCTCCGCGGGGCGGGAGCTCCACGCCGCCGGCCCGGGGGACGCCCTGCCCGCCCAGCGCCCCGCCTCGGCCGCCCCTTGTGCGGCGCCGGGGACCGCGGGCGAGAGGCCGGCCTCGACGCTGCCCCCGGAGCCGCAGGGCTGGACCCTCGGCGCCCGCGAACCGCCCCGGAGGCCGCCCGGAGCGCCGCGCCCGGAGGAACAGCAGCAGCAGCAGCAGGAGATGCGGGGCGGCGGCTTAGGGAGGCCGGGCTGGTGCGAGGGAGGCCCGAGGCTGCCCACCTGCGGAGCGAAGGGGCGGCCGGGAGAGGTAAGAAGCGGAGGGGCCGCCTGGCTGGAAAGGGGGCGAACTCGGCTCCCCTCCAGGGAAACGGGGCTGCTGCGGTCAGAGGGTCCCTTAGCTTGAGCCTCGTTAACATCCCCCGGGGCTCTTAGAAATATAAGCATCTATTTCTCTGGGTGCGTTTATTTACTTTTAGGCGCCCTCGAAAGTCGAACGACTTTGCCGGGGTTTACCGTGCAGACGCCCACAAAAAAGAAAAAACATCCGTGAGGGATGATGAACAGAAACCGGAGAGCACGGAAAAGAAAAAGGGGGGCCAAAAGAGAAGGGGAAAAAACCCAAGGTGACCCCAAGTGTTAGACTCAGGAAAGGCTTCTTTCTCCGTAGCCCCCCTTGTTTCTGAAGCCTCCCAACCCCAGGAAGGGGCCAGAGTAGCCCCGCCGAAAAGCGGAGAAAGACACAATGGGAAGTGGTAATATTGCGGGTTCTGCTCTCCCGTTGAGAGGGGTCAGTCTGACGTACAGAGAAGCCCTGGGAGTGCTGGAGGGTGTAAAGGGTCTCTCTTCATTTATATACAGGGTTTATATATCTCACTTGCTTTTTCAGGGCTCCAGAGATGCATTTTGTCTTCTCCATTCTGCAGGACATCCAGTATCTAATCCCATTTCTCAAGATGTTTTTGTTCTCTGCAGTCCTGTGTGTGTGTATGTGTTTGTGTGTATGTATATGCATATGCATATAAACATGTACGTATACATACACACACACACACACATATATATTTATATTTTCCTTAAGTTTTTGCAGGTACTTACATGTATGGTATTCAGCTTTGTTCGGGTATTTTCCCACGTCATTATAGTTGTGCTTTTAAAGTTGTAGCAACGTTTTGGCAGAATCTCATCTGCCATCATCAAGCTTCTGTACTGTGTTCGTCTGTGAGTCAGACGAACTATAAAAGTCAACAACTGTAAAAGTCTGACTCACAGATGAACACTATACAGAAGCCTGATGATGGCAGATGAGATTCTGCCAAAACGTTGCTACAACTTTAAAAGCACAACTATAATGACTTGTGAAAATACCCAAACAAAGCTGAATACCATACATATATATATCCACACACACATGTATATATTTGCCAATTAGGTACCATCTCCTGCATTTGATGATTGAGTGGGACTCTCACCCAAAGAAGCCGCTATGCTATAGTAATACATTTGTTGGAATTTAAGGAGCTGCAAAGCTCTTCGTTGCTGCAAGAAAGTAACATGGGCACCATTCCTTGAAACCAGCAAAAAATATTTGAATATTAGAAAACTGAAAGCTGTTTGAGAGGTGCATTTTTATGAGAAAACTATGGCCTTCCAACTATTGGTGGGTGGTTAATCTCAGACCTTCATGTTGGAAGTTGGTCAGTTGCTTTTAGAAGGCAGCTTGTGACCGTTGCTCTGCCTAGAAAGGTGTTCAGGAAATTCTGACTTAACCTACAGCTTTGCTTGTGTTCCTACTGTTCCGCTGATAACTCACTTGCTTTCTTTTCAGAAGGAGTTTCAGCCAATCCAGACGGGGAGAGAACATGTTGCAAGCCCTTCCTGCCTTGAAATGAAAGACTTACTGCAGAATCTAGGTAGGCTCAAGCGTTGTTTTGGGGGGCTCTTCCGTGGTTTTGCTTTGCAAATGCAAATGTTGCTGGTAAGGCCCGTTTGAGGTGGGGAAGATCTGCTCCCCACTTCACTGTGACTAAGAGGCACCATGGGTGTGTACGTTCCATGTATATATAAGAATATGCACATACATCATACATGCAACCATACATACATAAATAGTCCCTGCAGTTTTCTTGGGCAAGATTTTTCAAGAGTGGTTTGGTATTGCTTCCTTTGGTCGGGCCTCCCTGAATAAACCAGACAAGAAACATGATGACCTAAATCTACTTTATTGTATGGGCACATTAACGTATTTTTTGAAAATCTGAAAGTACAAACTTTCCACTTGCCATTTTTAACTATCTGATGAATTAGGACAGGTCCTCCATGCGTTACTTTTAGTGAACGTGCAAACCAGTGCCTGCATTTCCTGCGTTGGACGAGGGGAGCACCTCTTTCTCCTTCTCTTCTGTCCTGGCCGCTTTTTACAGAGGCACACTTGAGAGCGTTTTAACGAACTGCATCCCTGCTTGCTTTGGTGGTAGCAAATACAAGGTCCATACAGAGTGGTAAGGATAGCTGAGAAAATGATAGGAAGCTCACTTCCTGTCATTCAGGATACTGCTTACAAGCACTATGTGCTTAGAGATTGAAGCATGTTAGAGACCCCACACACTCACTTTATGGTCTGTTTCTGTTGCTCCCCTCTGGGAGGAGGTTTCAAAGTATTTCTAGCAGGACTACCAGATTCTGTAACAGCTTTGTTCCCTAGGCCAGAGTCCCCAAACTTGGCAACTTTAGGACTTGCGGACTTCAACTCCCAGAATTCTCCAGCCAGCTATGCTGGCTGAGGAATTCTGGGAGTTGAAGTCACGAGTCTTAAAGTTGCCAAGTTTGGGGACCCCTGCCCTAGGCCATCCATCTTGTAAACTTGTAGGATTTTATTTTTTATTTTCACCATATAGATGTGATGTCTCCTCTTGGAGATTCAAACGAACAAACACAAAGCAGCCGTTTCACAATCAAATCAAACTGTAGAAAATAACAAGATAACAGCTGGCAAAAACTGTTAGGACTTCCCTTCAAAAATTCAAACAAACAGAGATCTCTTTGCAGTAACGTCCTCATTCAAAATAGACATTTTGTTTCTGGCGAAAGGCACCAGCTCAGCTGTGTCCTTTTATACCCATTAAGGCAACGTGCTAATTAACTGGCTTGCCCTTCAGATTAACGTTTCCTGGTTCTGACGTCAATCCACGATCTAACAGTCATCAGATTCAAAGTTCCTAACAGGATTGGTCCTTCCAATCACAACATAGATGTATACATTGGAACTAGATGTTTGATGTTTCTTCGTGTGGTGTCTGTGTCTGTGTCTGTGTCTGTGTCTGTGTCTGTGTGTCTGTCTATATGCATAATGCAGGGGTGGGCAACTATGGCCCTTTTATGAATTATGGACTTCAACTCCCAGAATTCCTGAGCAAGCCATGCTAGCTCAGGAATTTTGGGAGTTGAAGTCCACAAGTCATAAAGGGGCCATAGCCCACCTCTGGCATAATGGTTATCTTTTGACAGCTGGATGCAACAAAATTTCATTTTAATGTACGCTGATTAAATGTACGTTTAAAGTGACACTCAAGTTTTCATTCTGTTTTATTCTATTTCTTTGCTTCTCTGACCATTAAGCTGTGGGGGAGGGACTGCCTGTCTTGTCCAATTGTTGCCTAGGCAGCCTCTCCTCTCCCCATTTCTCAAGGCCGTCCCTGTATTCCGTTACCTCACTCTTCCCTTCGGACTCCTCGGGCACACAGAAGAACTTGGGGTCGAAGCAAGTTGTGTCCCAGTTGCTATGCTAGTTGTTGCGTGGCACTCTGTTAGTTATTCGTCTGTGCATCTGCTTGCTGCTTATGCTGCAACAACATGGCTGCCAGATGCTCAGCGGTCAGTGAAGGTCCTTGAGGATCCAAAGCCATTCTTGAAATTCCTCTCTTTGCAAGGAAGCAGAAGACTTGCAAGATTAATGTTGGCGTTCCTGAATAAACCGGATAGGAAATGTGACTGGATGAGCCAAGTCCGCTGCATTGTCAGGCAGCATTAACAGATTCTTGCAAGTCTGAAAAAGCAACCTTCCCCTCCACCCCTTTGAAGTGCTAGACTGATTGGGATGGATCCTTCCAGAGTTTGAAGTTAGCTGACGGTTTCCTAGGCAACGCCTCGTCTTCCCTTTCCTCAAGGCTATCCAGGCATTGCCTCACCAAAAGAGACTGGCCCAAGGCCACCCAGCTGGCTTTGTGTCCAAGGCAGGAGTAGAAGTACAGTCTCCTGGTTTCTGGATCGATGCCTGTACCCCTACACCAGACTGGCTCTATAACTCTTTGTATCTGTGTATCCATCTTCCCTCTGTCCTGAGGAATGGTATTGCAAGCATTTTGCTTAGCAGTGCCTATCCTTCCCTGCTTTCCATATAAATGCAAAAGATTTATTGCCAGAGGGTTAACATCATTGCCCAGAGGATCATAGGGTGCCCCCACCCCTTTTTGGAAGAGCTTCATAACCCCTCCTGCCTTAAGAAAGTTCAAAACATCCTTAAAGACCCATCTCATCCTGGGCACCCCATTTTTTGAACTGTTACCATCTGGCAGACGGAACAAGACAATAAAAACAGGGACAAGAGGGCTGGAAAAGAGCTTCTATCCCAGGGCAGTAACTCTATTAAATTATACTTGTATAGTGCAATATTAATGCTATAGCAGGGGTTTTCCCTTCAATTGTATAGAACGCGAAGGAGGTGAATTAGTGTTTTATTTTTATAGTTATAGGATACACGGAAGGTGGCATTTAATTTCGTTGTACGAGGCGCAGTGACAAAGTAAATTAAACTTTAACCCTTGGGCTACATTGCCAGTGTACCTAGGCAGGGATATTAAAGTTGGCCTAGCGAGAGAGAACCATCAAAGCTACGTAATGCAGTAATTTCTCGACCTCAACACCCAGAACTCCCCAGCCAGCATCTAGCAAGATGCTACCCTCAGATCCTTATCTAAAGGATAAGGATGAGCTCTTTTTATTGAAAAGGATAAAAATGGTTTGTCAGCTGCATTGGGCCCGTCAAGTTGCTAGCAAAGTGTTCCCCTTCTGATCTGGCCATCTTGTCCGCTTCGCCTAGCTGGGCTAATGGCTGCCCCTCTGCTGAAGCTTCCGTTGCCCTCACTCCGGGGAACCTTCCACGGTTCATGAGTTCCTCCAGTTGAGCCGCCGAAGCCTACTTCCCTTCTGGGATCGTTTTCTTTTTAAACTGTGTATCATCTATTAACGAAGAATCAAGAATACTAATTTATTAACTTGTACCCCGCCCAACTCTCAACTAGGCACCTCAAAGCAATCCAAATAATTACAATAAAACAAAAGTTAAAAGTTGACAGTTGGCAAGCGCAGAGGAGTGCAGAGTCTGCTTTGAGCTCTTTGGATTGGAAAAAATGCTCCCGGACGCCTCCTCGTGTTTGGGAGCAGGATGAATTTTTCTCAGTGCCTCCATTTATTCCTTGGACCAGGGCTGTAAACTCACGGTGTCACGTGACATAGTGGGACTTCCCCCCCACTTCCCTACATCGGGTGGGGGCGGGGCCAGCACGTGGCGCGTCTGGCCCGCGAGTTTGACAGCCCTGCCTTGGAGCCTCCTGGCCTGACTCAGTGGCATCCGAAGCGCTTCCATCATAAACCCCGCAGTAGCGCAGGCTGGAATTCTAGAACCCGAGTCGAGTTCTGGCACGTCCACAGAGCAGCGGGTGTCCTGCTGATCCCAGGTCTTGCATGTGGGAACCTTGCTGTGCAGAACTCAGACTGTCAAACTAAGACGTGGCTGTCATGAACCGGAGGCCCCCCCTTCCCCCCCCAGCTGCTTATTTACATTAACCCTCTTTGTGGAAACCAGGCAGGTAGCGACAGACAATTACAACTTAGTTTCTTTAGTGTATGAAGTGTGGCCTTTCTCCAGGTTTTGCCTCCAGGTCACCTGCTGAGTGGGTTAGGACACCGAGTCCTTAGATGTGTGGGTGTTTAGGAAGGGCTTCCAAGGGGGGTGTCTTTCTGAAAAGCCGGGGGGGGCGCAGTGGAGGACTTCCTTCCTTTGAGGGGGCTGTGAGGACAGGCGCTGCAGAGAGACAGAGCCTTAGGCACCGGAGTCTCTCCTGCCATGTGGGCGGTGTGAGGACAGTTAGGGTGAGGGTTATTTTCAAAGAGGATGGCCCCCGTCTCAGTCCTGTTTTTCTGTTGTTGTTTTTTTTGTGTGTGTGTGTGTGTTTCTAGAAGACAGTCCAGCAAAAGTGCCAGTAGCATCTGAGAAGCCATGCGGGCTCCCGAATGAAGAAGCTCCAGGTATGAAGGCTGATGGGACCGGGCTATGTTGTAACACGGGAGAGCCCAGGCCCCAAGCGAGGACAGGTGCGCTGCTTGAGGCCAGTCCGTGCTCAGGTGGAGTTGCAGTTTCAGGAAGTAAGCGCTTAATCTCTCCAGAGCCTCTCAGTCCTGCCTCGGCCAGAGAAGATGAAGAAGTCCCGGCCTCTGCCCGGCAGACGGAGGGAGAGGCGATTCAGGATCCAGGCCCAGAAACGAAGGCCGTTTGTAACCGCCGTCCATCCGTTCAGCAAGGAGCGTTTGGTCCGCCCGGTAACCCCGGCCTTGCTCTGGCTTTGGATGTTGGCCCAAGAGGCGCGCGGCTTGAAGGCCGGGCTTTGCAAGGCAGCTCATTGGGAAGGACCTCTCCGGGGGACTGCATGGATCTCTCTGAGGTGGCCTGTGAGGTGCAAGAGGGAACCTTCAAGAGCGATCCGAGCGGTGGACAGATGGAAGATCTGGGAGAAGCCACTGAGCCGCAAATGGCTGAGGCTCCGCTGCAGGCAGGGAGCCCTGGCAGAGAGCTGTCCAACAACGAGCCCCAGGGGAATGGCAGCATGGATCTTTTTTCCAGCCCTGCGCATAAGGGAATGATTGGAATCCAGAAAGGGTCCGCTGGGCCCAGCTGTTGGAAAGGAGAGCGAGAACATTTGCCTTCCAAACGCAGCATGTTTCTAAGTCCAGCCGAAGAGCTTGTGGCGCCAAAAGACCCAGACCGGCATTCCGACATCGGCCGCTTCTCCCTTTGTGATGGTGTCCAAGCAGCCCTTGAAGGTGACCCAGGAGTGAGCTCTTCAGAGGCCGGCAGCATCCCAGAGGATAAAAGTTCTTCTCTCCGCCATGAGAAATGTATCACGTTGGGACAGAGAAACGGAGCTCTTCTGTCGAAAAGGCATCACTTGGGGTCCTTTCAGAACAGTTGCAGTATAAAGTATGTTTCTACGTTTCTCAGCTGCTGGGCTCCTCAGCTGGACTTGGGGGGAAATGGCTTGCCCCTCCGAGCGGACAGTCCGAGGACGGCCTTCCTGCTCTGCGGCTCAGCTCTGCCTCAGTGGGCTACCCGTTCTTTCTGTGTGCTTGCTGATGAAAAAAGCCTTAACGTCCTTCAACTCCGTGGCCCATCTCCATTTGCCCAGAAGGCTGACCCAGGCCCGGGTCACGGAGGGCCCATGGACAGCCTGTCTTCAGGGGGAGTCATTGTGAGGCAAAACCCCGGGGCCCGGCCTCATCACAAGGAAGCATTTGCTCCAAGTCAAGCCAGTGGCAGGCTGCCGGCAGTAATGAATGAAGGGGCCTGGGAGATGGTTGGATGGGTGCTGAGAGGGGCAGAAAATGTGGAGGTTGCCATGGAAGCCTTCTGGGGAAAAACACTCCGTTTGAGGGTCCAGGCGGTGAGCGATCTTCCTTCTGCTCCAGAGGAGGTCTACGCCCTGGCAAGAAATCTCTTCTTAGACTGCAGACGTCTACAAGAAAGCAGAAGAGCGGCAGCCACCAAAATAGCTTTCAGCTTGGGAATAAGCCCAGCCCTTTTGGAGTCCAGCGGGAGAGTCATTTCTCTCCCCCCAAAATTCAGTTGCTCTCCCTACAGAAATAACTGGGTGGGCTTGGGTAGGGCAGGAAGACCCTTGAATTCAGTCCATCCCCTGGAAGTTCCCTGCTCTAGTCTGTCGCAGGCAGAAGCTGAAAAGTGGAGTATTAATGGTGGAGATGCTTTTGGTGGTTCAGAAAGTATTCTGGAGGGGAAGGGTAATATTCTTCCTCCCTATGGAGGAGTAGAAGTCCACAAAGCTTCACATGCAGCTGATGCTGGCGGAATGAAAGCAGGAAATGCAACAGGTTGTAGCAATACTAGACTCTCTCTTCGGCGTGCGTTTGATGGAGGCTTGAGCAAAACTCCCCTTCTTTGTAGAGCCACTTTTAGAAAAGGTCAGTGCCTAGAAGAACAAGAAAAATGCCGGGGTCACCCCTCTTCCCCAGCAAGTAATCTCTCTCGTTTAAACAGAAAAGACTCTTCTTTATGTACTAAATGTTCAGCTCTGCAGAGGGAACCCATTTATCAGATGAAAATATTTCTTCATCCCTGTTATTCCCTTGATAGTTGCACCTTGTTTGAGCAGAAAGATGATTCACCAAAGACAGAGTTTCTAGAATGCCAGCAGCCTTCCTTAATTTTCTACAAGAAATTAAATTATCATGATTTGCAAACTGTGATCCATTCGGTGATAAAATACGTCCGGTGTAATAAAAATAAATCATTGCATTCAAAGAGGGAGCTAAAGGTAACCCCATCAGCTACGACTGCACTTTTAACAGAATATCATCAAGGTCCGTTTCACAAAATCATCACGGAATCCTCCAATAATAACGCGGGGTCAGAATTTACTGGCCATCTACCGAATGAAGACTTATTAGAATCACAAAGTCCCAGGACTCTTTCCGGGAGCTCTGCTTCCGAATCACTGAACCCGAGTGATTCTGTGAAGAATTGGGCTCCTCGGTCAGAGACCCACGATCTCCATCCTGCCTCTGAATCAATCCACAAAAGGCCATCAGGGAAGTTCAATTTCGAAAAAGGATTATTGTCTGCCAGTAACTTGGCTTCATCTCCTTTTCAGACAGGCCCTGCTGCAACTTCTCCCCAAATTAAAGGACAGGCAAGAACGAAAGGGCTACTTCTAAAATCCTTCAGAAAAAGAAAAATGCAGAGCTTGCTATCTGCAGGCTTAGGCTCCCAGTTTCCTCAGAATAAAAAAACGTGCCTATTTCCCAAAGAGCCCGCATTAGCGTCCCCTTCTCACGGCTCTCCTCTTGCCCAGCGGCACTGCCGAGCGTCCCTCCCACGTGAAAGAGAAGCCGGCTTGGAAAGCGAAAGGGCGAGCAGCTCCCCCGGACGAGATGCGGCTGCAGCCGGCTCTCTGCTTAGCAGGAGGACGTGCCAGCACTGCAAGGGTCCCAGAGTAGAAGCGGTTGTATCGCTGTACCCTCTCGAGCAGCCCTTGGAAGATTTGGAAGCTGACCCGAGAGAGGCCGGCCGGACAGCTGGGACGATGCACGGATTTCCAGTTCGCATTCTTTCTGACACGGAGGTGTCTTCAGAAGCCCTCCTGGGAAATTTACCGCTTCCTCTCAGGGGTGGGAAGGTCACATTCCCATTCAGGGCTACGATACACGCAGGACTCGCTCTTGGCTTATCTGAGGACTTTTCGGAATCTGATTCCGGGAAAGCCAAAGATTCCCCAGAGCCCCCGGTTACGTGGCGGCAGGTAGAGAGCCCGAGTTGTGCCCTGTGGGTTGAACTTTTCCTTCCCTTAAGGAAACCAGCAGTGCCATCCTCATCCTCATCTGGCCTAGAAGGTGGGAGCTTCGCAGGCTTCCCCACCTGGCCCAGCGTGAAAGAAGGACGTCCGCTGAGGGCAGAGAGGGCCCAGGGGCTGGCAGGAGGCCCAAGGGAAGGACGGGAAGGGCACTTGGTGGATGAGCATCGGAGGAGGGGAGATTCTGAAGCGGGGGCTCAGCCGCCTCCCCAAAGGAGAAGCCCCCAGCGGGAAGAAGGCTTGCCCTCGGACAGCCTGCAGGCGACTCCTCCGGTGAGAATGCTGAGGGCCCCGGAGAGCTTGCACGGAGCGTTTGGGCTTCCCTAGGAAGGGCTGGGCGGAAGAGGCGGCAGCAGGAACCCCCTGCCCACGTGCAAAGGGAATCCAAAAGGCAAAAGAGAGGTCAGGGGGGGTGTGGAGAGCCGGCAAGCCTGAACCTTCCCTTCTGGAACCGTTGCCGGCAGGCCTGCTGGTCCAGCTCCGTTGGAGTTTTTGGCCCCTTCCCTCTGGCTGTTGGCTGTGATCAGAGCAGAAGCCCTGGCGTCTTTGGGTATTTGCACCTGCAAAGGCCTTTTCCAGCCTTCGGGAAACTGTCCGGAGCAGCCTGCATAAAAGCTGGCATGTCACGCCGGCTCAGGGCACCCAAACCTCTGGCATCCAAAGGGGAGCTTGTTTCTTCTGCACAATCAGCCACTGAGCCGGCAGCCCCACAGCCTGTCCTTTGGGACCTCCCGGTGAAGCAGCAGGGCCACCCGAGCAGCTCTCGGGCCGTCTCCTGGCTCGCCGGGCAGCCCAAAGACGCTGCCTTGTTGACGAGGCTCTCCCAGTTAGCTGAGGAATTGCTGTCCCCCGCCTGCCGTCCCTTCCTGCCTCGCAGGGCGCTGCTTCCTTCAGCTGCCAAGTGGAGCCCGCGGAGGAGGAGGAGGAGGAAGAGGAGGCTGCTGGAAATCTTCTCCCTTGTCAGCTTAAAGTTGAGCTCCCCTCTGTGGCTCAGCAGCTGCTGCTTCAGGATGGCCGGCTCCCAGGCTCTGCCCGTTTATTCCGTCGAGTCGACAGTCCTCTGCTTCTTCGAGCTGAGCAGCAACCCTTCCTGCCGGTGCAGCCCTCCCAGCGTTTCCCCTTTGCCTTTCCATCACCAAATGGACATTGGGCCCCCCGGGGAGCTCCCCAAGGCAGGGTCCCCGAGCCTCGTCCCCGTATTTCCTCGGAGGGGCCCGCAGCCTCAGCCACCCTCCGCGTGGAGCCTCTTTTTCCTTCTGCCTCAAGGCTGCCCAGATGCCATGCTGATCCAGAAAGATGCTGAGCCCGGTTCCGCCTCGGCCCGCAAGGCGGGAGAGGCCGTTGCTCGCAGTCCGGGCTGCCCAACTCCCGGCCTCCCTTCGGCCTTAGCTTTGTTTTCCCCCGGCTGCTACCGTGCTTGGACCAGGAGAAGACGACACCCCAGCGGCCGAACCCCGGCGGCCCAGCGGCTGAGCCTGCTGCACTTTGCTCGGAGCTTCAAGGGGCTCCAGGATTGCGCTTCTGTGCCAGCCGGCCTCTTCTCGGCCTTGCCCTCTTTGCTGGGCAGCGTCCTGTCCACCTGGAGCCAGCAGAGACCGTCCGTCCATCTGTCCGAATCCACTCCTCTGCATTCCAGTCCCAGCAAGGGACCACCAGCCCTCCCTGCAACGGCCAGCCTGAGCCACAGAACCAGGTAAAAGCCCTGTCCTCCTCTGGGGAATTTGCCTGCACGGCTGTATGTATAAGTCAGAGTCTCTCTCTCTCTCTCTCTCTCTCTCTCTCTCTCTCTCTCTCTCTTTCTCTCTCTGAGGGGGTGGAGGCCTTCCGGCTCCTTCCTTAGGCATGTTGGGTAAATCTGCTTGTTGGAGGGGGACCCACTAACTCCGTTGCTCTCCCTCCAAGCCACTAGGAGGGTTGTTTGTTGTCCAAGTACTTCTCTGCACCACAGAGACGTGTGTACTCAGTACTTCATTGTAGCACACACCTTCCCTAAGCTGTTGCTCTGGGTTGACTCCATAAGTGCTTGGAGCCTCTGTAGCACAGTAGTTAGAGTGCAGCACTGCAGGGCTCCTTCTGCTGACTGCCGACTGACTGTAATTTGGCAGTTCAAATCCCATCAGCCTCCCATCCTTCCGAGGTGGGTCAAATGAGGACCCAGATTGTTGGGGGAAAGAGGCTGACTCTATGAAACCGCTTAGAGGGGGCTGGAAAGCCCTGTGAAGTCTAAGTGTAAGTCTAAGGATCCCAACCTTTTTTTCGCCCCGCACCCCTAAAGAAATTTCACTCGAATCTCACACCCCCTGAAATAAATAATAAATAAAAATGCCAACATATAGCCAGTATCCTATTATTTACCTGGACTTTTCTCGCGAGCACCCCAGGTTGGGAACCCCTGGCCTAAGGGCTATTGCTATTTACAAGTAGATATACCCACCAGGATAGATCTCTGGGGCTTGGCCCTTACAACTTGGCTCTTCCAGCCTCTTCACTCCCTCCAAAAGTCCTTAGGCTTGTTGGGATCAGGTGCCGTCTCAGTGTGGTTGCTCCTTTGGGATCCCTAGCGAACTCCAGGCCAGGCTCCGCTTTTAGAGCGGAGCTCTAAGCCCGGGCAGAAGAGGCACAGCCCTTAGACTTACACACCGCTTCACAGTGCTTTCCAGCCCTCTCGAAGCGGTTTACAGAGTCAGCCTCTTGACCCCAACAATCCGGGTCCTCAATCCGGGTCCAGAATCCTACCAGAATGGGCTGCTTCCTGGCGCACCTAGTCCTGGCAGTTGAGTGACAGCCCTCTTGCTTGCCTGTAATGGTGGTAAATGCCCAGGTGTCGCTTCCTCAGCCGCTTGTTGACTGGAGCTCTTTCCCTTTTATGGATGAAGGGCCTGGGTGGGGTGAGGCTCCCTGTGGAGGTGGGCATGTCCCTGGAGACATCAGGGCATGGCTCGGTTTGCTGAACAGTTGGGACGCTGGCACAGATGCCACACCCATTTCTCCCAGCAAAGCGAGGGGTGCCTGGGTCTTCGTGAGTCCCTCTGATCTCGGATTTCTGCGGTGGCCGATTTTGCTGCCCTTTGGGAAAAGGGCTGAGCTGAGCCTTGGCTGCAGATGCTGTTTACGAGTGCAGACGGTAACCTCCGCTTCACGTCCTCACAGCCACACAACGCACCAGGGGCCAGGGGATAAGACGGCAGAAAAAGGAACTACCTCACTCCTGTTTGGAAGCCGGTGCCAAGAACCCCGGTTTCCGAAGGAAGAGAGGCTTGGTAACTCAGCCTTTGGGCTCTCCCTGGCTCAAAAGCGGCACTAGGCAGGCAGGCAGAATGGCAGCAGAGCAGGCTGGCTGCTGGGGCGAAAGTTCGCCAGGCCCTCTCTGCCCCTAGCTCAATTTGGCAAGAGGGGGAGAATGATTTATGGAGGACGCTACAAATTCAGTTTATTTTCTCCCTTTGCAAGTATTGACGGAGATGTAACTACGAGTTCACAAAACATGCCCTGTTTATGCTGGACAGGTGATAACAGAAAAAAAAAAGCAATAAAAATGATACAATTACTAAGCCTAATGAGGGAAATTTTTTAGACGTTACCTCATTCCTGCTTCTCCCCACATGAAATCCTTGCTCTGCTTCTGTATACGTGTAGATGAGTTACGCTGCTTATCTAGGGCAAGGGTGTCCAGAATAGCTGGCTGGGGGAATTCTGGAAGTTGAAGTCCACAGGTCTTCAAGTTGCCAGGATTGGACATCCCTAATCTGGAGCTCCGGTCAGGAAAAATTGCAAAGGAAATTGCTGGGTAACCAACCCAAGGCAAAACATTTTGCCCAAGTCAATAAGGCTGTCGGGCCTCAGTGTCCTAGGGCAGCATTTGTAGACTCTTGAGGATGGAGCTTCCAGGCAAACAAATCCGTCCCTTCTCTTGGCTGAACAAAACTTAAGTGAAGATCCAAACCAAAGGAGGTCAACTCTTTATCTAGAGAAACATTCCAAACCACCTAAAAGGCTGACCAAGAAAAAGAGACTCCTTGCTCTTCGTTGGGGGGCTGAGATGGAAGACCCTTTCAGAAGGTGGTCAGTCACATGGCTGACCCAAGTGACCACCATTACATTTACTACCCTTACGTAGGCTCCTTTGTGGTTGTAACTTGAGGACTAACTGTATGACGTTTGAACAAGTGGCGTTAGGAAGGAGGTAGGGGCAAGCAGGCATCTTGACTCCCAGGTCTCTTCCGGTGGATTTCCTGTAATTCTGCAAGCTTCGCTGGTTTCTGGGCTAGTACCAAGTGCTTTACGGAATGACAAGAGTTGGAAGGGATCTTGGAGGCGTTTAGTCCAACCGTCTGCTCAGGCAGGAAACTCTGCCATTTCGGACAAGTGGCTGTCCAGTCTCTTCTTAAAAGCCTCCAGGGATGGAGCTCCCACAACTTCTGAAGACAAACCAGTCCACTGGTTAATTGTCCTCCCTGTTAGGGAGTTTCTCCTTAATTCCAGGTTGCTTCTCTCCTTGATGGGTTTCCATCCGTTGCTTCTCGTCTTGCCTTCAGGGGCTTTGGAGAAGAGCTCTACCGCCTCTTCTTTGGGGCAGCCCCTCAAATATTGGAACCCTGCTATCGTGTCACCCCAAAGGGCAGTAAAATCGGCCATTTCAGAAATCTGAGTTCAGAGGGGCTTATTCATACACACACACACACCTCGCTTTGCTGGGAGAAATGGGTGTGGCATCTGTGCCAGCACCCCAACTATTTAGCAAACTGAGCCATGCCCTGATGTTTCCGGGAACCTGCCCACTTCCCTCTTTCCACCAGACCTATCCAATTCCTTCATATGTTTTAGCCTCCGGCCCCCGCTTGAGGCTTCAACCTCAGGTCAAGGTAGGGCTTCCGCCTTTTAATCCTCTCCCAGGTAGACAATCCACCGCCTGCTTTTGCAGAAGCCAAGGTGGCTCCTGAGTGGCTTTTCCACCAAGCCCTACGTTGGTCCCAGCCAAAGCTTTGACGAAAGGCCACCCCGGGAGGAGCCCTCGGCTCTGAGACTCAGCTGGGAGGCAGGAAGCGTTGCGCCCCCGCATTGCTTGCATCAGGACTCCCCTCCACCAGGCCAAACATTCACCGCTTGCAGCCTGCAGGCGGATCTTGCTCTTAGTCCACTGAAGGCCCTTTGGAGTGGAAGTGCTGAGCTCGGCCAAGCTCTCCGGTGCGTGTCCAGGCGGGATTCCTTGCCCGTTGTGCTCAAGGAATGAATTTGCATTGGTTGAAGCTCCTTGCTTCGGTCCAGCTCCTGTGAGGAATGCGCTTCTTGAGACCGGCCTTTCCTGCACACTCCAGAGGTGCCGGCAGAGCGGGAGGGAGGGTGGCAGCCCAACTGGGTGGTGGCGGCAGGGACGAGCCCTCCCTTGTCTGGGAAGTGTTGGGAGACCAGCTGCTGCCGCCGCCGCCAGAGGGAGCTTCCTCCCACCCAGTTTGAGGGTCTGTTTTTGCCTTCAGCGCCACTTCCGCTTCCTAGACCAGCGGTCCCCAAATTGGGCCACTTTCAGACTTGTGGGCTTCCATTCCCAGAATTTCTCAGCCAGCGCATGCTGGTTGGGGAATTCTGGGAGTTGAAGTCCACTTGTCTTAAGGCCAAATTTGGAAGCCCCCATCTTAGCCAAATAGGCCAGGAAAGCTCTAATTCTGCTCCATTTTCCTTCAAATATGGATTCAACGGTCGTCATCTCATTCTGCGTTACGTTCTAATTTTCTGTTTGTTTTCTGTGACTTCTTCCCCCCACCCTCTTCAAACCAGCCCAAGCCTGCCTCCCCTGGTGCCTGGCCTGCCAAGTGATCCTTCCAGGGCTGTGAAGAACGACGTGAGGTCAGTGCGCTCCCCCTCTATTCCCCCCCCCCAAAAAAAACTCCTCCTTAGATACAAAAGGAAGCGATTCCGTTCTTCCTGCCTTGAGCTCACCTTTCATCCATGGTTGTCTTCTTCGGTCTGGGCTCCCTTTTAGAATTCGCTTTTTTATTTCCACAACTAGCCCTCTTACCTAAGTGTCTCTGGGAAGTTGGCCTAATAGAGGGAGTCCTCAACTTACAGCTGAGCCCCGTGGTGGGCTTCAAATAATTTAACAGCCAGTTCTCTGCCCGGTTGCTGGGTGGGCGTGGCCTAGTCGGCCTTCCTGCACCATCCTGGGAGCAAAAACGGGCTGGGGGGGGCGATTTCCCACCTCCCTGGGCTCCGGCATTTCTCTGGAGGCTGGAAATAGGCCCGTTTTCCACCCTCCACGGGCTCCTGGGAGGCCCGTTTTCCACCTCCCTGAACTACACGCGCCCCTTGCGCTGACCTGGGATCCAGAATGGGCCTGGGAGGGGCAGGGCGGGGCCAGACAGTCATTGGCACTACCAGTTCACCAAACCGGACATCAAATTAACATCCGGTTCACCCGAACGGGCTGACGCCCACCCCTGATTGAGCTGCAGATTTCTGTGGCTAAGCAAGATGCTTGTTAACTGAATTTTATCCCATTTTATGTTCGTTCTTGCCACAGTTGTTAAGTTGGTAACGTGGTGGTTAGGTGAGAGTCAGTTGCCAAGCACCCAAATGTTGGTCACATGACCATGGGAACATTGCAACGGTGGTAAGTGTCTTATAACGGTTGTAAGTCACTTATTTCAGGACTGTTGTAGCTTTGGTCACCAAACAAAGAGTTGCAAGTCGAGGACTCCCTGTAAAACAATTAAAAGTAAAGGCACAGATTGAAAACCAGAATGAAAGGTGAAACCTTAAAGTAAAACTGAAAAGGTAACAAATTCTGAAGGCGGCAAAGGAAGCGTCCTGAAGGCATCGGCCATCCCCAGGGTTGCGTTGCATGGCCCCCATGAGTGCAGAGACAGCTGGGGCCCAGCGGAGGTTATACCACCTGAGGCTTCTCAGGAAACAACAACCGAATGAAAAACTGCTGGTGACCTTCTACCGCTGCACCAGGGAGAGTACCTTAACTTACTGCGCCTGGTTTGCCAGTTGCACCAGGGCAGATAGGATGGCGCTCCAGAGGGTTAACGTCATTGCCCCTCAGAAGATCCTGGGTTGCCCTCTCCCCTCTTTGGAAGAGCTTTATAGCTCCCGGTGCCTTAAGAAAGTTCAAGGCATCCTCAAAGATCCCTCTCATCCTGGGCACCCCCTTTTTTGAACTATTACCATCTGGCAGATGGTACAGGAGAATAATAAAAACAAGGACAAATAGGCTGAAAAACAACTTCTATCCCAGGGCAGGAGCTCTTTTGAATCCTACTGTATAGGGCAATATTAATGCAATATCAAGGGTTTTCCATTCAATTGTATAGAATGTGAAGGATGTGTGTTTGTGTTTATCTTTATAGTTATGGTGTACATTGAAGATGGCATTTAATTTCGTTGTACGAGGTGCAATGAGGATGAAGTAAACTAAACCTGGAGGCTGTGGGGCTTTGAGGGGAGGGGCTGCTTCGCTCACCGTGGAGACCTCCTGCTTTATATATTCCACGGAAAGGTTGTTCCACTTCTGGTTAATGGAGTGACTCTGCAGAAGTTCCCACAGTATCTGCCTCTGTTCATTCGGGTCAATGGGGGGGGCAAGGTTCATTTGGCAGATTACTTTTAAGTTGCTCGGGGCTCTGCCAGCCCCGATGCAGGAGAGGACCGGGCTGAGCGTTAGAGTCCAGCTCACCTCTAATTCCATCAACTCTTATCTAATTTGCTTTGACTGTTAGTAGTTTGGATTGTTGCAGAGAGCTTAAGCTTCCAATTAACCTTTATATTTATTTGAACCGCCTGGATTTCCAGGTTTCCTGGCTTGTCACACCCTCCGTTTCTTGCCGTCTGACTTTCCTTGCCATGGTTGACTTTACTGTCCCTTTGTCGCGGCTCCAAAGATCCCTGAACTCACCCGTCTTTCCTTTGCCCCTTTTCCTAGGTTGGAATCCATCTTGTCTGTGCTGTTGCCAACGTCTTGCCAAGGTCCTGAACCGGCTCACCCTCCTTTAGGATTTCCAGCTCTTGGATCTGGAGACGGACACGAAGCTTCTGTCCCGGCGTTGCCTAAGGCTGGAGCTCAGCTTGCAAAAGTGAGTGGTGCCTCGTATGCGCTCAAGCTGGTTGTCGGGTGCTTCTCATTGCTGCGCGGTGGCCATGTTTTTGTTGGTAGAATAAGTTGTCTGGGGTGGAATTAGAGGAAACGTGAGATAAGGAAAGCCATCTGGGGCTGAAGGGGATGGAGATGGCGGTTACTCTCAGTGAGTATCAGCTCCAGCCTCTCCCCATCTCAGCTGCATCTAAGGGCCCCTCAAAGAGCCGGCGTGTGGTTCAGCGTAAGGGTTGGGAAAGCCACTGAAGGGGAACAGTCCTGTCAGCACATGGGGAGACAGGAGAGCCGCATTCCAATATTTGAGGGGCTGCCACAGAGAGGGGGAAGGGGTCAATCTATCTTCCAAGGAACCCAAAGGCCAGATAAGGAATAATAATGGATGGAAACTGATCAAGGAGAGATTCAACCTAGAAATAAGGAGAGATTTTCTGACAGTGAGAGCAATCAACCCATGGAACAGAAGTTGCCTCCAGA
This sequence comes from Pseudonaja textilis, assembly GCF_049901715.1. Taxonomy (NCBI): domain Eukaryota; kingdom Metazoa; phylum Chordata; class Lepidosauria; order Squamata; family Elapidae; genus Pseudonaja; species Pseudonaja textilis. Next base: position 11,801,856 of record NC_142004.1, read on the forward strand.
AGTGGTGGGAGCACCATCACTGGAGGCTTTCAAGAAGAGACTGGGCTGCCGTCGGTCAGAAATGGTGTAGGGTGTCCTGCTTGGGCAGGGGGTCGGACTAGATCAGGGGTTGCCAACCTTTGGACCTCAGGGACCACCAAACTCATAATTTTAAATCCCCCAAAAAGTCTACAGGAAATTCTCCACCGCTTTTTCCTACCAATCGATCGTTCTTTATTTGGGATCTCAGGATACCGTCTCCAGCTCCGTTCCCGGGGGGAGAGAAAGAGAGAGAGAGAGAGAGAGAGACTTTTGGCTTCATGAAAGGAAAACAGCAGAAGCAGCAGAAGTCTTTCTTTCTCTCCCCCAAACTCCACCAGGAATGAGTCTTTGCAGCCTCTTGGAGCAGGAGGCCTTGCAGGGTCCCAAAGACTCACTTATGGCGGAGTTTGGGGGGAGAGAAAGAAAGACTTTTGCTGCTTTCCTTGCGTGCAGACAAAAGCAGAAGCAGAAAGAAGCAGCCCAGTGGCCAGGCCAGGCACGTAGGGTGAGTCGGGCAAGTTCCCCCCCCCTCCGCCCTTTCCCCACCTCCCCTCACTACCTCATGTTGTGTTCCCGTGCAGGCTGGATTAGTTGCTTTGGGGGTGACATTTCTCTGTGGATCACCAACATTTTCTTGTGGACCACCAGTGGTTCCCGGCCCACTGGTTGGCGACCCCTGGACTAGATGACCTACAAGGTCCCTTTCAACTCTCATTTATCTGGTTCTGGCGTCCGGTCGGCTCGGTCATTCAAGGACTTGAGGGAGGGGAAGCTGAGAGAATCCTTCACATGGACGAGAGGGACAGCGGGGGAGAGGCCCATCTGGACTAACGCTGAAAATGTGCGTCTCTCTTTCCTCCCCCCCGCCCCAAGGACAAGTCGGAGAACAGGCCAAAGAAGGTGTCTCAGATCCGCATTCGGAAGACGATTCCTAAGCCAGACCCCAACCTCACCCCCATGGGGCTTCCCAGACCAAAGAGGTAGGACCGTTGCCTTCACCTGTCTCCTTGCTGGGCACCTGTGAAGTCCTATGAGCTGCCAAGGATTGGGAGGGATCAGCATATCTTAACTGGAGAGCCTTGCGGGGAGGTGTGGGGGGGGTGTTAAGAAAAACTGGTGGGTCGTTGGGTGCCCCCAGGTTGGAAAAACCTCAGATCATTCTCTGGGTTGGGTGGGTGGGGGGAGGTCAGCCTTTCAAGGTAGACCAGAGATGAATATCAAAGGTATGAATACTGAAAGTTCTTATACAGTTGCAGTAACGGATTCTTACATGTCTGAAAGCAGCAACACCCAGGTGTCATTTAGCCAAATCCGTGTGCCCCCGTCAGCAAATGGGCACCATCTTCCATACCAGTGGCGGGATTCCAAAATTTTTTACTACTGGTTCTGTGGGTGTGGCTTGGTGGGTGTGGACATGTGACCGGGTGGGCGTGGCTTTTCTTGGCTTTTTTATTTTTGCGGGGGGGCATTTGGGGGCCTTCCGGGCCTCAGAGGAGCCTTGGGGGTTGTTTTTGCTCCTCTGGGGCTCAGGAAGGCAAAAAAAAGGAAGGGGGCTGAGCCCCTCCCTCCATTTTTTGCCTTCCTGGGCCTCAGCAAGGGGAATCCTGGCACAGCTGATTGTATTAACAGCTGATTGTATTAACAGCTGATTGTCGGGAGGGGAAAAAAAGAAAGAAATACCTTAAGGGCAAGCATCAGGCGGATGCGGTAAGTGAGCCAGCGGCGACCGGGCGACCAGGTTGAGGGCGTGGCCAGCCAGAACTTACTACTGATTCGGCGACCCATCCCAAATCCTTGCTACCGGTTTGCTCGATCCGGTGCGAACCGTCTGAATACCACCACTGTTCCATACCAGCTGGAGTTGGAAGACACACAAACGGCAAGTGGTGGTAGTGTAACCGAGAGACGACAAGGGCACGAGTGATCCATCCGCAGTGCCTTCTGGAGATTTCCTCACAGCTGGCTGAAGGCGCTCTTTCCACAGCTGTCCCCTTCCATTGGTCCACAGGATCCTGGGATTGTGTGCCGGTATCATCCGCGTGATTCTTGGGGGCGATAGGTGGAGCAGCCATCCTACCGGAAGGGTTCAATGCCAGCAGAAAAAGTGTTTTTTATGTTTATTTAAATAATTTAAAAACCGCTTTGGACCCTATAAGGGGGCTCTGCAGCTAAGATGCTGCTGCTGCTGCTAACATTTGCAGCCGTTTGAAGCCTTCCCTGCCTGTGGTGTGGTACATAGCTGAAAGCCGCCTCTTCCCTAACCAAAGAATGGTAACTGCTGTGGGAATGCAATGTTGTTAGTTAAGGTGGTGAGTTGGTGGTGAGTTGATGCCTCCTTTTGCCTTCCAGGTTAAAGAAGACCGAATTCAGCTTGGAGGAAATCTACACCAACCAGAATTACAAATCTCCCCCAGCAACCAGGTGGGTTACCCTAGCAGGAGCCCGTAGACAGCATAGCATTGGAACAGGGGATTTGGGGATCTGCAGAAAGCGAAGTTGTGGGGAAATTCGTGGGTCTCCCCTCTACATCCACTCCATGGTTGCAAAGGGTTATACACCAGCGCGCTCTGTGGCTTGAAAACCCATATCTGGCTTTGAGCCCCTTTGTTGAGGTAATTCCCCATTAGGAGAACGAGCGCATACAGGCAGACGTATGGAGAGTAGTGTTGGAATAATACACACAGAGCACACAGATACACTGTACAGTAAATGTAGGTTTTTACTTCCAGAAAGGTTTAAGCAAAGTCCAAACACAGTCCAAAAGTCATTCACAAGTAAAATCAGTCAATTTTCATCCAAGGATAATCCAAATATCAAATTCCAGTGTCAAAAACAGTTCAGTATCAGATTTACATTAAATCCAGTAATATCAGTCAATTAGAAGAAATGGAGCAAGGACAATACTTTCCAACAGAAGGAAACAGAGATACACTCACATTCTCTTCTGAGACTCAGACTAAGACTAAAAACAACCCAGGTTTCTGGCTCCATCTTATGGCTGTTTGAGAAACCACACCCAATTGCATGCTCTTGCATTCCCTTAAAGATATAGTACTAAAATGTTTGTCCTGGTTTGTATATTTCTAACCCACATACCTGTCAGGTGACTTATATTCCTAACACCCTTTGCTAAATCAAGAGCTTTTGGTCCCTGGTGAGATTATGAAGGTGAGGCCTGAAATTTACCCCCTTTTGGTTTGTTGGTTTGTTTTTTTCCTCCCAGGTGCCTGGAAACCATTTTTGAAGAGCCAAAAGAGAAAAATGGGTCTTTAATCTCTATCAGCCAGCAGAAGAGAAAACGGATTTTGGAGTTCCAGGATTTCACCGTTCCCCGGAAGAGGAGGGCTCGTAGCAGAGTGCGAGTGACGGGCGGCTCCACGCGGGCGCAGAAGGCGGCCGTAGAAGGAAGGGAGCTTGACGTCCTCCTCATTCAGAAACTGGCCGACCTGGAGACCTTCTTTGCCAAGGAGGAGACCCAGGAACAAGCTTCCCCGCGTAGCTGAGGTTGGGTCGATCGGCTGGAAGAGCGTGTGGCGCTTCAGAGACCTGGTGTGCCTGGAAGGGGAACCGCCTTTTCCCAAGGTTGGACCAACCTCCCTGACTGAACCCTATAGTGATATTTTCCTACAGGTTGGAGGAGAATAATTAATTTCTGTTAACCTGATGAAACAGCCCTTTCTTTAGCCTCCCTTGTCAAAAGGTATTAACGCCTGTGTGGGGGTTTTCGTTTAAAAAGGCTAAGAATGTAGGGCAGAACAAAGGCTACAGCACCTTCGGAGACATTAGGATTGTAAGGACTTCCCAAAGTTAGCCATGGGCTGCTCCTCTGGGTCTTCAACCCTGGTAACGTGGCAGCCAGGACGAAGGATTTTTAAGGTTTTCGTTTCGTTTGTTTCTAGCAAAGTTCCTTAGTTTGCATCGTTGGGCAGCAGGACCCCCTGTGTCCATCGGCCAGCACGTTTTTCCTCAAAGAAGAGAAGCTGTGCGCGACCTCCAAGTTGTGTTCCGTGGCAGACACACCTAGTTGTGGCACTTGGTTTGTTTTGCTGCCTGGGGACCCAGCGCAGAGCTTCACCTCCAGTTCCTGCGTTGGGAGGTGCAGGATCCCGAGGAAGTGGCTTTACTCTGCTCCGCCTTCACCGCAGTCGGTTCGCAGGCTCCTTCCTCTCTCTGTTATTTCTTGGAATTGGGGCTAGCGAATTTGTCGTAGGAGATTTTAATTGGGATGCGATGCCAGAATGCCAGTTGACACCTCAACAGCCCTTCATTTTTTTGCATGTGTTCCTTCTACCACCTCGGCCATCGCTCAGCACCTCTCATTCGTCCCTCTTTCTTGATTGTGACTTGGTTTGGGTCCCTCGTGGAGTGAACTGTACACGTGCAACACAAGCAGCTGGTTGGGAGCCTGAGTAGCAGCTGTTGCTGGATTCCAGTGGAAGTAGCAGCTGTGCAACGCCACCCGGGGGGATGTTAGACGTGTACTTTTCCTTGGGGGTGCTTGGGAGATTTTAAACCTTTACCTTCAACGAACATTTTACAATGATGATCGACAGCTGCTCGCTGTCTATAATAGTGCCTGTAACTTGAGCCAGGGTCAATGGCTGAATTGTTCAAAGGGTTTGCCTTTTGCTTCCTCTCATCTAAAATTTGCACTTTTGGTACGTTCGGGCTCATGTGGACGCTTCCTATTCCCTGGGGGATGGGGGGGGCAAATGAAGGTTCCTTGAGCTTACATTCCATACCTGAAGAGGCAATGAAATTGGCCTTGCAGACGACCTTCGAGGGCCTTAAAACTGGAGACGCAGAGGGGCCCTGCCACACGTGTGTGCCTGGAAGTAGAAACTTAGCATTTCTGCTCCGCATTGTTTCCCCGGCGGGAGAAAAGAGAACGGGAACGCTTTTCAACAGTTGAGAGCCAGAGCTGGTTTCCTGTCTGACTGGGACATGGTGGGTTTGCTGTTGCCTGCAAATTGATGACACCGGAGATCCTTTGGATCACTGTAGAAGATCCCCAATTGTCTGTAATCTCCACGTTTTGAGTGGGCTGAGTGGAATCATTTATTAGAAGTATCCTTTTGTCCCACAATGGGATGATATGACATGATGCACCAGGACAGAGGCCAATGGGGAAACTCTGGCTCCGAGGTGGGGCGGCGGCGGTTGCTGCTGCTGCTGATCTTGACTGCAGGGGGGCAGGCGACTGCTTGGCCTTTGCGGGCTTCGTCTCTTTTTCTCAGTGCTTTGTGTCTGCAATTACATTGATGTGAAAGCCAGGAGTCTCAGCGGGGCTTTGCTGCAGCTGTCCAGAAGAACGGGGCTCTCCAACTTTGGCAACTTTTAAGATGGTGGACTTCAACTCCCAGCGTAGCTGGCTGAGGAATTCTGGGAGTTGAAGTCCACGAGTTTTAAAGCCGCCCCGGTTGGAGAGCCCCGCAGAAGAAAATACAGCCCCTGAAGTGACAAGGTGGGGTCTGTGGCCCATCAAGGAAGCTCCACTTCGGAGGGGGCCAGGCTGCGGCTGCTGCAGCGGCTGCTGCGGCGGCTGCGGAAAGGCCCTTGGACCAGGCCTGCAAAAGGCAGCCTGCCTTCGAGCAGCGTTCTCCCCAGGCAAGGACCCAAGTCTGACCTGATTTTCACTACAATCATGGAAAAGATTCTACTAAGAGCACTTGAAAGAAATCTCTTCTCAGGAAAATGCAGAGGCAACCAAGGATGTGATTCAGTTTTACAGGGGGGTAGACTAATATTTCCTAAAATCTAATTTTGGGGGGCGGGGGGGTGTCTGTGCCTATCTGGGAAAAACGGGGGAAGGATTCACTCTTCGTGAAGGTGTCATCAGGGAGCCAAGAGCGGCTCTGAGCTCCAATAGACAGTTTTTGAGTCCGGTCAGAGTGCGCCCCCTCCCTCCCCCCGAGACTTGAGCCTCTTGGGGGCTGTCATTGGGAACAGCTGGAAAGGAAGACTGCTCAGCTAGCCTTCGCGTAATCCAAACCAAATGGGAATTTGCACACTTCTGTACTGGTGGCTGTTCTGTGCCATTATCACATGGTGTTTTTTTAAAAAAATTCCTGTTTTTTGTTTTTTTTTTGAGTTTCAAATTCACTTTTCTAGTGTTTAAATTATGGAAATAAAAAATTTAAACAAATGTGTTGGTGGTTTTCTTTTTTTAAAGCTACCTTTGTTTAAACAATTCAAAAACATACAAAGCGAAAAGGAGAAATGTACAAACCAAAAAAAAAAGATAAACTATATCTATGTTCCAATTATTTTAATGTAAGCAAAACTGTTAGGTACACTAAACTGTGAGTGCAATCCTTTATGTTACGAAGCCTGAAGCCCCAAATTAACTTTAGCTGACAAGCAAACGATGCTTCTGTTAATACACCAGCTCTGCTTCAGCATAAATGGAAATGTCCCCTGTGGGTGGATGATATTTATGGGTCTGTTGCTGAGATTCCTGACTTTCTGGGAATAGATCCTGTTTAGTGAGTTTTATGTTCCTCATTTCTGTGTATTCGTCAATTGTGGTTTCTGTCCACCTCTTCTTTCCCCTCCATTTGGAAAAACATGTTTGTTTGGGGATTAGTAGCTCACAGCCTTAATTCCACCTCCATGTTACGGGGACAGTGGGTGGCCGATGGCTTAGCTTCAAGACTACCTTCGTAAGCATTGCTACTAACCTGATAGTTCTCTCCTCGTTGCAAAGTCCCAGCACAATTTCCGCAAACTTACAGAGCCCTTTGGCTATGGTCAGCTACCACAGAAATGATACCACGCGGACATGCCGGGCACCTCCCAGAAATCCTTGGCTGTGCAGTGGAGACAACCTTGTTTATTTAGCTGAACTGTTACACCAGGCGCAGAATCTAGAAAGGGCTGGGAGCAGATCTAGAATTTTGTAGCATCCTTTTTTCCAAGTGGAGGGGGAAGAGCGCTATAAAATTAATGCCCTGTGCAATTACTGGCAACATGACCTTAGCTGACCTCAGAAAAGGACACCGCCAAGAACCCCCCCCCCACTTATCAACTGAAGAAAAGCAAAGGCGAGCGGACCCCATGGGGCTGCTCAGCGGGGGACGCGGCCATAAAGCTGCTAGTCACCTGGCTCAGTTTGAGATGGGGGCTCATCACTGAGGCAGGTGTGCTTGTGTTTAAGGCCGCTGGGCAAACCAAAAGCCTTCGTGTTTCCTTGGAGTAAACCTTGAGATGTTGCTTCGGTCAAGAGGAGGATTAAGGGGAGGGTCCTGCCTCTACCTTCCTGCTAAAGCCAGAGAAACAAACCTGGGGTCCCGAGGTGGCCTCTCCCCCGGGGACACTGGAGCTGTGTCATTGTCTCAACCACCTTCCTTTCAGTTCAGATAGAACTTTGACTCAGTAAAGATGGACAGGTCAATTCTGAGTGCAGAAGAGATGGGAGGCCACCAGAAGAAAGTTCCCAAACCAGCCCCCCCCACACACACACCTGAGAGAACAGACAGGGTGGGGCTGAAAAGGTGGCAGGTGCAGCCAAAACCTGGCTGGGATTCGGCGTCCTCGAGATGGAAGGGAGAGTTAATCTATGGCATGGAGGCCTTTTTCATTCGCTAACATACCACGTAGGATACATTCAAAAATGGATTTTCTAAGAGATGCTGGAGGATTAGATTAGGTTGCCATAGACCAGAATTGGTAAAACAGAACAGCAAAAGCTTGTGTAGCGTCTTCATCTTCTTTTAGCTGGCAGAGTTGGAGGGAGCTTCTCTGGATAACCTCAAGGCTATGCGGAAGAGGTACAAGTATCCAGCTCGCAAAAGTCTAGGATACCTGAAAACCAAGAACGGCAGTATTAAAACGTCTCCAAGGGAAACGTGCCCACCCTGGCATCCGAGAGTGTCCCTCAACTTAACAAGGGCAGAATTCAGGTCCCCCACGACAATGGTTAAGCACACAGCAGATCAAGCAGACAAAATATATGGGTGCATCCTTTACATTTATCTCAAAATCTCAGCTACCTGGAAAAAGCATTTTATCAGAGTGCAGGGTTCAATTATCTGTGCTTCACCTGGCATCTAATTTCAATGCTTTCATTCAGGACCTCAGCTATTTTGGAGGGCAAGCCACACCGTCCCGGCATGGGATGGAAGATGACAGGGCCTGCTGGTCTTGCTGAGTCATGGGTGATAGGAGATCCTGCCTCAAAAAGGGTTTTTTTTCCTATTGCCTCCCACAGTTGAACAAAAGTATTTGTTAGACAAAATTATTCAGCCTTGCCAAGTATGAACTAGGAACTGTTAGGGACAGAACGACTGGTTTCCAATTTTCCTGTCTGTCCGCAGAGGTTTCACGTTCACTGGCTCCAATTCCATTTAATTTAGGAACTCAAAGATCCTGTCGAGCTGTTTTTTTTTACTGATAAATATTTGTAGCTGTGGGTTAAACTTGGTGCTCTCTGAGCTTGGTTGCTTTCTTGCAGGTGCTTCATTACCCAAACTAACATCATCAGTACTAGTAGAACCCCTCAAGCTGTTTTAAAAAAGAAAAACCAGCTACGTTAGGCCTTAAAGCATAGAGTTAAGGTAAATGTGTTTAGTTTCTATTCTTATATAACATCCATAAATAGCCCAAGTACATAAACATTCGAATTTGTTTTGGGGTGAATGGCTTGACTTTCTTTTCTGGACGGAGCAAATCATAGCTGGCTGAGGAATTCTGGGAGCTGAAGTGCACAAGTCTTAAAAGTTGCCAAGTTTGGGGAGCCCTGTGAGATTTGATTCTCCTGGGCCCTTCTCAAAGCCCCTGGTGTCTTTCAATGCACCAACCATACACAGGCGGGAGAGAAAAGGGGAGACTCCGCTGAGGGCCCAGCCTGGCATCGGTCTCCTTCCCAAGGACAGCTTACCTGCAGAGGTGCAGCTGAAGACGGATTGGGCAAGCTGAAAGAAAGACTCTCCAAGAATCGACTTGAAGTCCACCTGGCCTGCGAAGACGAGGCCTTGAGTAGCGTCTTTAAAGAGCAGGTCGCTTCCTCCGTATCTCAGCGACTCAAAGAGCTGAAAACCACTTGTCTTGCTTGATTCCTGGAAGGAAAGAGGCCAAACTGGAGAGCAGGGACTGCCAGTCATACCTGTTGATTGGGGGAGGGAAGAGAGGAGGTGAACAGGTGGACTGCATGGGATGTTGTCCTAGTGGTCGTTCTGCTGCTTGCTTCGCATTGCATCTTTTGCCAGCTTGACACCGGCAATGGCGGGAGGGGGAGAGATTGGAATATGGGGGGTCTGGGAGGGGGGGCATTGGGTTTGAAGCAGACTCTGGGGAGCCCCAACCCAGTACGAGAGCAGCCGAAGGAATGTGGAGACGGGAAAGGCGTGATCGAAGGCAGGGTCCTTTTCCAAAACAACCTGAGAACTTTTAATTGGACATTGATTGATAGTGGGGGGGAGGGGTGGACAGGGAAAAAGGGGGAATTAATTGCATTAATTGATTTTGGGGCCAAGGCAACAGATCCTTCCCGTCTCATCTGTAACCGCTTTGTTCTCAGCAAAGGCTACTCTTGGGAAAAGAAATGAGCCAGGAGTCGGTCTTCTTTGCTACTTGAACTAAGTGCGATGGAGGACAGATGTCCTGATCATTGCAATTTGTGTACTCAATAGTCACAACTTCTACGCAATGAAATCAGTGTGTGCGTGTGTGTGTGTGTGTGTGTGTGTGTGTGTATTGTCATTTCAGCATCACTGAATTGCAAGCACTACAGGTTATTCTTGACTTAAAACCATCCATTTAACAACAGTTCAAAGTTAACGACAGCACTGAAAAAAGTGACGTGTGATCTGTCTTCAAAGTTACGACTGCCGCGTCCCCCATAGTCGCACGGTTGCAATTTGGGCCCTTGCTAAGCAACTTGCATTTATGGTTGCAGCCTCCTGCAGTCACACAGTTGCCATTTGCGACCTTCCCAGCCAGCTTCCAACAAGCCAAGTCAACAGGGGTAGTCAGATTCCCTTAATGACCACTTAAGGGAAACACAATTTGCTTAACAATCATGGTGATTCACTTAATGACCGAGATAAATATGACTGCAAAATCAGGTCCTCTCATGTGATAACTAGATTAACAACCATAACTCCCTAGTGTCTGAAATTCCAGTCCCAATTGGGGTCGTAAGCTGAGGACTCTCTGTATACCCAACTATTTTCCTTTTTTCTTTGTTTGCAGTTGAGGTGCCCAGTTAGAGTCCTTCAAAATGTTTATTAAAACAGTTACATCCATAAGACTAAATATTTGCTCTGCTTGGAAATACATGTGGGAAGAATGAAAAGTGGCCAACTCTGAGCAGGTCTTTCCACAACTGGGGTGCCAATAGTGCGGACTCCTGACTCTCTCTGGATGCTGTCCCTGGAAAAGAGAGCAAGCCGACGGCTGGGAGCCCTGGGCCAGGGACCCCTGCAAGCATCCAAGCCTCCACCTCATTGGAAGTGGACTTTCTGGCTCTCCTCCAATCCGATGCCGCAGCCAGGGTGGATCCCAAAGACTGGCTGCCTCTCACGGGGATGATGAGAGAGAACTAAGGCTAAAACTTTGATTCTTTTTGTTAGTTCTCATTGTTTTTATTTTTTGTTTTAAATATGATTTTACATTGTGTAAGCCGCCTTGAGTCACCATGGGCGAATAGGTGGCAATATAAATTAAATCAATTAATCAATCAAATACATACATACATACATACATACATACATACATACATACAATGAACGGTTGCAGGAACTGGGCCTAGCTAGTCTAGGGAAGAGAAGGACCAGGGGAGACAGGAGAGCATCTTCCAGTATTTGAGGGGCTGCCCCATAGAGGAGGAAGAAGGGGGTCAAGCTATTCTCCAAGGCACCCAAAGGCCAGACAAGGAATAATGGATGGAAACTGAACAAGGAGAGATTTGACCTGGAAATAAGGAGAAACTTTCCGACAGAACAATCAACCAATGGAACAGAAGTTGCCCTCGGAAGTTGTGGGAGCGCCATCAGTTGAGACTTTTCAAGAAGAGACTGGACTGCCATCTGTCAGAAATGGTGTAGGGACTCCTGTTTGGGTGGGGGGTTTGGACTAGGTGACCTCCAAGGTCCTTTCCAACTCTGTTAATGTGAATCTATCTAAGATGATCAAAGGTCTGGAGACTAAAATATGTGAAGAATAGTTTCAGGAACTGGGCCTGGCTAGTCTAGGGAAGAGAAGGACCGGGGAGACATGATAGCAGTCTTCCAATATTTGAGGGGCTGCCACAGAGAGGAGGAAGGGGGTCAAGCTATTTTCCATGGTACCTGAATAATGCCAGACAAGGAATAATGGATGAAAACCGAACAAGGAGAGATTCAACCTGGACATAAGGAGGAGTTTTCTGACATTGAATACAATCCATCCATGGAACAGAAGTTGCCTTCAGAAGTTGTGGGAGCTTCATCACTAGAGGCTTCCAAGAAGAGACTGGACTACCATTAGATGACCTGCAAGGTCCCTTCCAACTCTGTTAATCTGTATGTATATACACTGAATTAACTCTTCCCCCAAGACGATGCACTTGAAGGAAATAAAATTGCAGGAAGATGAACAGATCTGCAGGCAGACGTTCTCCCTTCCTGTTCTGACACATGATAATACTGACACGCCTTCAAGCGTCAGCTGTCAAGCTTACCTGGGACTTTGCCAGGAAATCCTGGATCTTAGTGACAGTCACCGGCCGGGTCACCACAACGCTGGGAGGAACAGCGCCCAGGTTGCAGGTCCTCCAATTGGTTATGGGTGCTCGGCTCCCATCTGGGCAAAGGAGTCCAAAATCCCCGGGAGAGCAGCCAGCGGCCCATCCCGAGCTATTCAGATCTGCAAGGAACAAAGTGACCGACTTGAGCTATTTAGCATCGCAACGTTTTCTGCGAATCTCCCCAAATAGCGATATATGATCATTGCTGATTTTCTGAGCGCTGAACTTGAAGGACAGAAAAGGTTCCTAGCCAAAAATCAATCGAGGTTTGGTTGGGGAGGAAAAAAGCAGAAATGGTGAATCCGAAGAGCAGCTCCATGGAGGGAAGAGACCTCCAGAGTCAAAGGCGGATTCCCTCAGTTTCTGAGTCTGCAGCTCCTCTTGTTAGCGTCCATTCTAAGCCAATGTCTCCCCGTCTAACTGGATGCTTGCTGGCTTTGTGCTTGTGGATTTGCAAGTGTGCTTCTTTTTGCTGTGACCGTCCCTGGTGCTGTTGCTGGCTACACGTCCGGAGGCCCCACAGTAAAAGCCCAGCCCCTCCTCTCCTCTTCTTGCTTTCTCTCCCGGCTGCTCCAACTTGCAGGGGTTCTGCCATCCAACAAGCTCACTGGGAAAGGAGAAGGCAGACTATAGCTTCCTCTTTCTCCCCTGCCTCAACTCTTCCATTTGGGCATCTGTAATGAAGCTCTTTGGTAGAGCCGGCTGGGGAATTCTGGGAGTTGAAGTTCACAAGTCCTTAAGTTTCCAAGGTTTGACACAGAGGTGGGATTCAGCTGGTTCTGGCCAGTTCTGGAGAACCACTGGTAGCGGAAATTTTGAATAGTTCGGAGAATCGGCCAATCCCATCTCTAACTCACCCCGCCAACCCCATCTCTTCTCCGCCTCCCATTGAGTCTCAGCTGATCGGCTGGGTCTCCTTTGGTTGGCCTGCCCAGGAGAACGGAGCTGGAAAGCAGGTTAGTGGGGTGCGGAGGGAAGGGGGATTTTGCAGTATCCTTCCTCTGCCACGCCCACCCACACCCACAGAACCAGTAGTAAACATTATTGAATCCCACCACTGGTTTGACACCTTCGGCTATAACATCTGGAGGAAATTTAACCTGAAGATTATCATGGCGATTTACCAAAAGCTGAAAAGATAACAGAAAATACCTTACATTCAATGTTCTGAAGTAGGTTATGATGTTCCAAGAGAGCCACATCACCGAAGCTTCTCCCAGTGGGGTCACCCAAGAGGCACCTGGAAGATTTAAAAAAACTGTGCCAAAATGAGCTTGTATCCAAAGGAATTTTGTAAACCCACACAAAATCGCAAGTCCCAAAGTCAGGTCCCTCCTAGCCCTTAAGGCCTGGCCCCATAGTAATATTTTACTCAGAAGAGAAGCTTTTTCTCCAGGGTGGCTCACCTGAGGGCCCCCAGGTTGCCATAGTACCGTTCATGATGATTAGCGGCACACCTGGAGGACGCCTTGACTCTCCCCTCTTGTCCAATGCACACTTTGCAGAGGTTTCCACTGGCTCCTGGCATGCAGCCTTTCCAAAAAAATTTCTGGTATGCTTTGAGAGAAGCGGAAAGGGCAGCGGTTACTCAGCGGGATTATGCAACGATGCTTTTTCACACGGCACAGCCAGCCAATGTGGGCAGCACTACTAAATAGAAAAAGGTGAACTTTGGCGTTCCGTATTAACATACCCCAAATACTGACTTCTGATTGGTCCACACGTACAGCATTATGATTGGTCAACTAAACGGCAGTGATTGGTTCGCTAGGAATCAACTGCGATTTGCTGAGCCAATCGTGGGAGATTCAAGGACCTGTCATTGACCGGCGAGCCGCGAGCAATCCCTATATGGAGGGCTGCCGCGGCTCCAAGATCTTGTACAGATCTATACATGAAATAAAGAGCTTGAAGTACACTGGTCTCACGTCTCTTTCGTACCCGATCTAACATTTGGTTTCTCAGAATATTAGCAGGAGGGGGCTTTCCCCAGTCTCCTGATTACAGTGCAAAATCAGGGAGGGATGCAGGCAGCAAGCAGGAAAGCATCATTGCTACCATTTGGGTAACTGCTCAAGCGCCTCTAGGTGTGCAGGCAGCATAACCTCTGCCGAGCAGCAGCTGAAGAACAAGAATGGGGGAACCAGAAGCTCTCCCCCCTTCCCCCCCCCCAATGTTCATGAAGTCTAATGTTAGATTTAAGTGTAGTACACAAAATTATCTGCTACAATCGGGGGTGGGATTCAAATTTTTTAACAACCGGTTCTGTGAATGTGGCTTAGGTGATGGGCGTGGCTTGGTGGTCATCTTATTGGCTGGGTGTGGCCAACTCAATATCACTCACATCGAGGCACGCATCTCCTCGCCTGGCCTCTCATGGCTGCAACAGTCGTAAGTGTGAAAAATGGTCATAAGTCACTTTTTTCAGTGCCATTGTGACTTTGAATGGTCACTCCACACAAGCAAAATGCCAGCAAAGGAGGGGAAAAAAAACTCCAGAGAAGTTCCTGAGACAGGAAGTCTAGTCCTGCCAAGAACGTAATAAGGGTTAACGGAGAGGCAGTTTCTGTAAGCAACACCAGAATGTTTCCTTCCTGCCTTCCTTACAGGATTAGGCCGGGAATTTCTTCTAACAACCGGTTCTCCGAACTGCTTGGAATGTTAACAACGGGTTCTAGCGGATAGGTGCGAACCTGTAGAATCCGACCCCTGGCTATAATGTCCTACCAGTCAATGACTACTTCAGCTTCAACCACAACAATTACAAGAGCACACAGCAGATACAAACTCAAAAACCACTTCAAACTCGACTGCAGAAAGTACGACTTCAGCAACAGAGTGGTCAATGTGTGGAATGAGCTACCTGACTCTGTGGTTACATGCTCTAAGCCCCCCACTCCTTTAACCTCAAACGATCCACTATTGACCTCACCCGCTTCCTAAGAAGTCTGTAAGGGGTATGTGTAAGCACACCATCGTGCCTACCGTCCCGGTCCCCATTTATTCATACCTATTTCCTGTATTCTTACTCATGTTTATACTTTTACCTAAGATCTTGTAAGAGATTGACAAATCAAATAAATCAAATAAATAAAAATTAAATTAAATGAACCTTCCAGATGCCGCTGCTCCGCCACTGACTGGGAGGCACAAAATGCTGGAGTACAGGGCTTGCAACCTTTACTGTACAGGGAGTCCTCGCTTAACAACTGCAGTTTGGGACCAACAACTCAGATGCTAAGCACTGTGGTCACTAAGCAGAAAATAATGTGAGTGTTCATGACCTTACTTCCCCTTTAGTCCTTAAGCAAGGTGCCAGGGTTACCAATTTGACTTTCGCAGCTGTTTGTTGCAAGCCAATTGCAAAGCACCAAACGGCCATTGCGCAGCCACAGGATGTGGCAACAGTCGTAAATGCAAGGATTGGTCACAAAGCTATTTTACACCGCTGTAACCTTGAACGGTCACTAAATGAGGTAATCGGTAAGCGAACCATACCACTACCCCAAACAGACCCTGTGCGTAATCTGGGGGTTCTCCTGGACTCACGACTCCTGTTCAAAGAGCAGGTGGCAGTCGTGGCCAGGAGGGCCTTTGTGCAACTGCGGGTTGTGCACCAGTTACGCCCTTTCTTGGACCAACAGTCCTTACTCACAGTCACTCATGCCCTGGTCACTTCCCATCTTGATTAGTGCAACACGCTCGACACGGGGCTGCCCTTGAAGAGCATCCGGAAGCTCCAGTTGGTGCAAAATGCAGCATGGTTTTGTGCAGACCCTGGTGTGCACATGTATTACCCCTCCTGTGGGAGCTGCATTGGTTGCTGATTTGCTTCCGGCTGCAATTCAAGATGTTGGTTGTCCCCTTTAAAGCCCTTCATGGCTTGGGACCAGGTGATCTGAGAGAACGTCTCCTGCCTGTCACATCCACCCAACCCGTCAGAGCAGGGAGGCAGGGAATGTTACAGGTCCCACCCCCGAGGGAGATACACCTGGGGGGACCCAGAAGAAGGGCCTTCTCCGTGGTGGCTCCCTCTCTCTGGAACATCATTGGCCCAGGGATTAGAGTGGCCCCCACTCTCTCTCTCTTCCGAAAGGCGCTGAAGACCTGGTTCTGCCAGCGGGCCTAGGGAACCCAGAGAGGGAGGGAGACCATCAGGTGGCTTGTGTGATCTGCTGTTGTCAGGGAGGGGGATGGCAGTGGGTTTTTTATTTTTTTTGTTTTTGTTTTTCCCAAATTTTGTTCTATTGTACTTTGCTAATTTATTTGATTTTTTGTTAGTTTTTATTGTTTTTATTTTTTGTTTTAAATATGATTTTACATTGTGTAAACCGCCCCGAGTCGCCACGGGCAAATAGGCGGCAAAATAAAATAAAATAAATTAAATTAAAATAAAATAAAATAAAATAAAATATAAAATAAAATAAAATAAAATAAAATAAAATAAAATAAAATAAAATAAAATAAAATAAAATAATAAAATAAAATAAAATAAAATAAAATAAAATAAAATAAAATAAAATAAAATAAAATAAAATAAAATAAAATAAAATAAAATAAATAAATAAAATAAAATAAAATAATAAAATAATAAAATAATAAAATAAAATAATAAAATAATAAAAAAAATAAATAAATAAATAAAAAATAAAAAAATAAATAAAATAATAAAATAAAATAAAATAAAATAAAATAAAATAAAATAATAAAATAAAATAAAATAAAATAAATAAAATAAAATAAAATAATAAAATAAATAAAATAATAAAATAAAATAAAATAAAATAAAATAAAATAAAATAAAATAAAATAAAATAAATAAAATAAAATAAAATAAAATAAAATAAAATAAATAAATGTTATTCCTCCCTCCCACCAACAACAACTGAGCCAACTATTTTTAAATGTCAGCTCTTGGGTGTTATGGGTTTGACAGGCTGAAAAGCCTCAGATGACTGCTCCGTTTGAGCCTCAGGAATCAGAGATATTCTGTAAAGTGGCCAGTCTAGTTCGGAAATCCGTAATCAGAAACACAGCAAGATCTTTTGCCGGATCTGCCCAGGCGGTTAAAGATGAAGCACAACATGAGCAAAACAGGCACCCAGGCTGGTAATCTTCTTAGAAGGTTATTTTAAAAAGAGACGGGATGGAGGACAGGTCCATTCAGAGCTCCTGGCCCTGAAGACTCAATGGGTCGGGGAGCAGTAGACCCCCAACCACCAGCTGCAGGGAAGAAGACTGAGGGAGGAATGTTCCAGTTTCCTCTTTGTAGCCACGCTGGACTTGGGAGAAGCAAACTGGGGGACTAAGAGGGCTTTGCTGAAATCAAGCAGATCTGTTCATAGGAAGAAGATCTGTTGGGAAGCTCATCTCAAAATCTGCTCTGTATCTCAAGTCCACCAGGTAGCAATAGCAATAACACTTAGACTTATATACCGCTTTATCGTGCTTTGCAGCCCTCTCTTACGTAGTTTTACAGTCGTCATATTGCCCCCAACAATTTGGGTCCTCATTTTACCCACCTTGGAAGGGTGGAAGGCTGAGTCAACCTTGAGCCTGGTGAGATTTGAACTGCCAAATTGCAGGCAGCCAGCAGCCAGCGGAAGGAGCCTGCAATACTGCACTCTAACCACTGCGTCACTGAGGCAGATTCTGCCTCCTTGAGCTCCTGTTGTGCGTACTGTGGATCCTGAATCCTTCGACCCCAATTCTGACACCTTCAAAATGTCTTATTCCTACCCACCACGAAGCTCTCTTTGCTAGGCAGATGGGAAGGCTTACCAGAGGTGAGGTTGCAGGTGCTGCTGCCATTCTCCAGGGCCCCAACAGTGTACTGTGAAAGCAGCAGCCACCCACCTGGGCTGTACACATGGCTGTGGCAGGAGCGCTTTCCCCTCAGGGAGTATCGGCTTACTTGCTGGTTGGCCTTTCTTACCAGGACTACGAAGTAGAGTGGAGGAAGACCTGTGTGGCGAAAGCACACCGTTAATTAAAATAGCCTTAATCTTCTTGAGTTGATTCTCTGTTTGGGTCCATCTGGTGGGGCTATTTTGCAACTCCTGTAAGGACTTGCCTTTCCTAACTCAAGAAAGTAAAAACTCTTGAAATTGAGTATTTCAAAAGGAACCTTTTATTGAGCAGAAGTGAAAACAGGACAAAGGCAAAGCAGACTCTAAACCCCTTTAGGCAGTACAATTAGACTTAAGGCATTAGAAATCCTTCCCGCCAGTCCAATGTGGATTCAGCCAATCCACAGATGTGCAGATGTTATTGTAACGGCTGTCCTGAGAACCAGATAAGCAGGCATTCCCAGGGTCATCTTCTGATGGCTTTCAGAGTGAAACAACCCACATGGCCCTCCCCCCTAATACATTCCCCCAAAGGTGAGAAAATCCCAGGGCACTCAAGCGCCAGGATAAATGCTACAGAATAGCAGTTGTCAGAGGCAATAAGGAAGAATGACATTCAAGGTCCCCCCCTTCTCCCAATTGAATGGCAGTATCACTTTAGGGGTCTGACATCTCCCTAGCACTTTACCTGCTTTTACTGAAGTGATAAGCAAGGCTGTTTGCGTATTGCTTTAGAACAGCGATAGTTGATAGTTTTGTAACTCTAGAAAGTGCTTTCAGTTGCCATGACCATCGCTGTTGCACAGGGCAGCTCTGCTAGTGGCAGAAGAGGACAGAGAAACACTGTGTGGCCTGAGCTCTCTCAAAACAAACCACACTGTTTTTCCACATATCACATTTACTGCTGTTCATTTTATTTCATTCAGGGAACGTTACTTGTCAGTTGAAAATGAAAGGAGCATAAAGAAAACATACCTCTGAAATCAGTAACAAGCAGTTAAAACAATACTTTAAAAAAAAAGAACTAGACTAGGAAGTCTTTTAAAACTCTACAAAGTGCAAACGGACATTGATGCCGTGATCCGAAGAAGAAGAGTCTTTGTGGGGACAGAGACTGGATCTTCCATATGCCCTCTCCTTCGAGGTGGCATCCCGTGAGGCCTTCTTGGTGGCTCAGATAAACAACTATTTAGCACAGAGTAGACTTTCCGCTGCTGGCCATTAAATGCTATTTTGCTCAATTATAAATATGTCAGTCTGCCTATAGCAAGAGAGCATTAGATCAGGACAAACCATGTGCCAAAGCACTGCTGGAGGTACAGCACGCACAGCACCTCCTCTGTTTATGCTCACTCCCACTTACCCCCAGTGTGGCTCCGCAGGTCCGGTTCCTCCCTTGTGGAAGAAGCACATTCTTCTCCTGTGGAGAAGAGACAGAAGGCTGAAGAGCCACTCGCTCTCCAGGGCTCCCCAGACAGGAGCAGTGGGTTAAAAAGCCGACGTCACGAGTTTGCGCTCAGGAAGGAAATGCCCTTCTCCCTCACATATGAGAGATGCACAATGACTGGGCTGAGACCTTCTGGCCCAGGATTTCAGCACTCCGGCCTCACGGTGAGACCTCCTGCCTCTCTCATTTAGAAGAAGCCGCCTGTGACAAAACATAGTTGCTGCGTAGCCGCTTTGTGTTAAACTTCGCATCCTTTCCAGCCAATCTTCCCTTTCATGCCTCGTCTTTTTAGTTTGTAAGCACAATGGCGACCGTCCTACCCACCCCACCTATAAGCTGACGCTGTCTTTCTAAACGATGCTTTGAAAGATTAAACATTTGGGGTGGTCATCCAGATAGTTGCTCCTCAAGAGCTTCCCAGGTGGGCTTCTTCCAATCACCTGGACCATGCTGCTTCCAAGGGCATACCTGGCGTTTCATTTTTCTACGTAGGGTTGCAGTGAGAATCAAACCTTACCGTAACACTCTGCGGCCACAGGGGCAAGTGCGCAGGTCTCCGCAAAGTATGCATGGGTGGCATCCAGCGTGACAGCATCTGCCTCGTTTTTCTGTCGTGTGAAGAACCACTTGGTTAGCTGCAAGACGCCTGCCCCTTTTCAGAGGAATAGCTGTTCTTGCAAGATGGGATGGTCTGGTTGGGACCATGGCCTTTTCCAGCCAGATTTGAGTAAGAAAATAATGGTTCTCAGAAAGTGAAATGGGAAGCCAAACTTGCAAGCAGAATCTTAGAACGCCACGTCCTTTCTGGGCAGAATTTGTACATTATTTTAAGCCATGGTTTACCTAAGCATGATTTATTTAAATAAACCACAATTGGCTGGGTTCACAAAACATGCAGAACCATAACTCACCGTTCACAAGCCATAACTGTTGGACTAATATTATGCCATGCCTCAAACAAATCCCCCGGCAGCTTTGTGCAGAGGGCCACGTTCCCCAAGGACCGCTCTTTCTGGCTTGCTGAGCTCCCCAGATATGGCCACTGAATAAAGAAGCTGTTTCCGCCATGTTGGTGTGGAAGGTACAAGTTGTGTGAGACATAAAATAAGTATCCACTGAAAAACAAAAAGGGCCTCCAACTTCACTCTTCCCAAACCAGCTCTGCCCGTATGTCTGACGCAGTTCCACCCAGTAGGTTCTACACTGACTTAGTGCCAGGCATGCATCAAACGTTTCACCTTCTCCCTCGGCCTGCCTCTGCTTGGCTACTGGAACCAGGTTTCTGCTTGTAAAATCCCCAGGGCCGAAAGCAATATACAGATGATACAACAGTGGTGGGACTCATCTCCGGGGGGGGATGAGTCTGCCTACTGAGATGAGGTGGACCAATGGTTGCTTTGGTAGTGTGGAGACAATAACTTGGTCCTCAACACCAATAAGACCAAGGAGCCTATAGTGGACTATAGAAGGAACAGATCAGATATCTAGCCCTGGCTTATCCATGGAGACCGAGTGGAGCAAGTGGCCAGTTTTAAGTTTCTGGGTGTTACCCTAAAAGAGGACCTGACCTGGGGTGCCCACATTACACCCCTGGTCAAAAGGGCCCAGCAGAGATTATACTACTTGAGGCTTCTTAGGAAACAACTGAATGAAAAACGGCTGGTGACCTTCTACTGCTGCACCACAGAGAGCATTTTAACTTACTGCACCTCTGTATGGTTTACCAATTGCACAGGGACAGATAGGAAAGCACTCCAGAGGGTGAACCTCATTGTCTAGAGGATCCTGGGTTGCCCTCTCCCCTCTTTGGAAGAGCTTTAGAGCTCCCGCTGCCTTAAGAAAGTTCAAAACTTTCTCAAAGATCCATCTCATCCTGGGAACCCTTTTTTGCACTATTACCATCAGGCTGACGGTACAGAATAATAAAAACAAGAACAAATAGGCTGAAAAACAGTTTCTATCCCAGAGCAGTAGCTCTGTTGAATTCTACTGCGTAGTGCAGTGTTAGTGCGGTATTGGGGGTTTTCGGTTCAATGTGCGGAGGGTGAAGGATGTGAGTTTGTGTTTATTTTCATGCTCAGCGCATCTTCAGGGTGCACTGAAGATGGTATTTGATTTCGTTGTACAAGGTGCAATGGCAATCAAGTAAACTAAACAAGGTGAGCAGGTGCTTATCACTCAACAGCCACAACTCACTGCACGACTGGATCAACTACCCCTAGCAGCGTCCTGTGAGCCAGTCTCTCAGGTACCGGGGGGGCGGGTCAGAGTTCCAATCCTATGAATAGGATCTGGTCCAGTGATGGCTAACCTTTTCGTCATGTGCTGAAAGTGCGCACGTGCCTGCACCCATAATGAAATGCAATGCGCATGCGACTCTGCCTCCCTACACATGCGTGTGCGACCCCACTGTGCCTCTGCGCATGCACGCGCCCCTCTCACACACGCCCCTCCCCCCGCGCATGCGCAGCAGATACCCGACAATCAGCTGGCTGGTGGGAGGCACGTGTGCATGCGCAGTGGACCTGATCCGGGGTGACAGCTTGCGTGACAGCAGAGATGGCTCTGCGTGCCACTTCTGGCACATGTGCCATAGGTTCACCATCACGGATCTAGTCTGAGTCCAGAGGTATCCCTCACACGCCTACTCCATGCAGCTTTGATAAAAAGCCCTACATGGCTTGGGACCAGGTTGTCTTTTCCCGGTCATGTCCGCCCAACCCACTAGAGTGGAGAAGCAGCGAATGTGAGGAGTCCCCTGTCCCTTCCCCTTTAAGAGGACCAGGAAGAAGGGCCTTCTCTATGGGGGCTCCCTCCCGGTTGGACATCATCCAATTGGCCCCCAATTTGACACTCCTTTGCAAAGACCTGAAGATGTGGTTGCAACAGTGTGTCAGGGTTCCAACGGATGCCCTAATTAATTCATCAGCCTTGAGCCAAGTTTCAAAAGAAATTCAATTATTTATTAGGAGCAACTTGTTGGCACTTTCCCAAGTGCAGTCGGCTCTGCTCCACATAATTGACTGCCCACCAATGACCCTGTTTTCCACCCTTCTCCCAGGGTATGTCATAAATCATGTTCTCCAATGGAGCACTTTCACAGGCTGTAGGACACACACCTCCCCAGCTTGCTCCGGTAACCTGGGATACAATCTGGAGAAAGGTATGCGTGGAATGTGCTTCTGGTCACAGCAACTGAGCTGCTCCATCAGTTCTCCACCCTCACCTACCCGCACTGCCTATGGCAACTCAAAAGCAGGCCAGGAATGTTTTACGAGCTGACACAGTTGGGCCTGGAGACCCCAGGATATTAGGGAGACCATCAAGTTGCTTGTTATTGTCACCAGGGGAGTGGTGGGGTTACTGCTTTTTGTACTGGGGTCTTATTCTTTGTAAGCTGCCCAGAGTCACTTAGAGTGAGTTGGGCCACCATATCAATTTTCTTAAATAAATAAATCAAACATTATCGCCAGTCTGATGACGGACATGGCACAAGAAGAAGAAGAAGAAATAAACAAAAAAAAAACGGCAGGGGTGGGTGGGGAAGCCCAGTAATTTCTTTAGGACATGTTAGGCCCTCCTTCTGTTGGGGAACGGCTTGGAACTCTCCCTCCCGCCTCCGTTTTGACCCGTTTTTCTCACAGGACATCGTGTGTCTTGAAGAAACCACTCACCTTGATGAGCTCAAGGCAGCCCATCATGGAGTCTGCTTGGACACAGACCAGGGGGTCGGACCTGACATTCAGAGCCCACTCCTCACATTTATGGAGCTCCAGGTCACTGATACAGCACCAGCGCACTAGGCTGTTGGACAGAGAGCTCCCTGGGGAGGCAGGAAAAGACAATCAGAGGTGGGCGGAGAAGCTGCCCTGCCCAGGTGCTGGAGAATGCGCCTTCCCTCACCTTCGTGTCCCAAACCCTGCAGGAGGGTGACGTAGTCCAGGCCAAGAACCTGGCTGATCTCCGTCTCTTCTCCCAGCAGCTGCAGGTGCTGAGTGGCGTCAAGGAACAGCAGGTCCCTCCCTCTGAATGGCGCAGACGCAAAGAGCTCAAACCTGGCCTTTTCTTTTCCGCTGCTTCCAAACAGGTGCTAAGAACCAAAGACAGCGATCACAAGTCCTCGCACCCAGGCAGCAAGCAGGCCCTACCCAGGGCAGGGGACAGGGGTGCATCTGCCAAGGACCAGACCGTCTGCAAGCCCCCTGGACCGCCAACAATGCGATTTTCATGGAGGAGCTCACCTGATGGCCAAGACCAGCAGCAAGGAGACGAAAAGGGATTTAATTTAACTGCGACGGAATCATCTCTCAAATAGGACATATGCCCAACCACCCTCAGGTTGCCCCCAAAACTATGGGTTTTTTTTTCCTAGCTACATTGCCACCTGGTTATGGGCAGCTGGGACTTCGGTGTGCTACTCAGGGCTTTGTCTTTCAAAAATCTGCTTCCGGGAGCTTGGCCTGGGGATGCTCCAGGAAGCAGCACAGGAAGGATGGCATGGTGATCTGCGTGATCTGGGCTGGCAGCAAAGACTTTTGACAACATCCCCACAGCAGCTGGAGTTTGCCACTGCCGGGCTATCAGCCACCCACGGTTACACCTCCTCTTTTCCTGCCAGCAGGAGAGTACACAGCACATGCTTTTGGCAGAGATCTTTTAACCCGGTTGCCAGTTACAACAGGCTAACTAAACTAGGTCAAGGCCAACAAAGGCCTGCATTTATGTCCTATTGCACCGGAAGGACACATGTCTCGTTTAGCTTAGTTTGTTTTAAGCCAGAATTTCTTAAGAACCTTCTAAAATAAAACTAAGTTGTAACGTATTTCTCCTTCTACCCAGCTATGAGGAGGGAGTGAGGAGGAAGAATCCTTGGGCCCTCCGGCTCAGTTTATTATTTGTTAAATTTATTTGCTGCCTATCTTGCCCTGGGGCTACTCTAGGTGGCTTACAACAGTAAAAACAAAGAAATGACAAGAAGTGTAAAAGCAACAGCGGTAAAATATTGAAACAGCAAAATAAACCATGAAAATATGATAATGAGATTAAAAGATAGGTGGGAGGGAAGCAGAGAAAATGTGGGAGTGGGGTTTGTTGTCAGTCTAGCAGCCACCCCGCTCCCGTTCTTAATTCTGGATCCTGGCTTAACATCTTATATCAATCCCAGCGTGTTTTGCCTCCCTCGGAGCCCGATTTCTTCCTCCTTCACAGTCACATCCTTTCAAGAGCCTTTCAGCTGACGTGCATTTCCCGAAGGAAGCGCCCTTTCCCCAGGGGGCAGTGAGGCTGCTCTGAGATATCTGGAATTGCAAGAGGAGAAGCATCCTACAAAGCTTCCTAAGGATATAATCCACCCAGTGGGTGCGATCGAGGAAGGAAGACCCAGCCAACCCCGAGGTCTCCTGTAAAACCTTGGGGAAAACACCTGATTATTTGGGAGCCAGGGCAAAGGTGTTGAAGAGTCACTTCCATCAGCTAAGCAACAGGAAAACAAATTTGCCTCAAACCCTTGGAAGGAGAGATGATGCAAACCAGCCTTTCAGCCTTAGCAAGAGGCTGGAGATACCTGGACTTTGATGCCCAGAGTTCCCAGCTGGTATGCGAATGGACCTCAGGCACCAGCCCCAAATCATCGCTCTTCTTGAGAATCGGAATCTGTACCTGTTTGCCAGGAGATACCTGAATGACCTTGAGAAATTTCTTCGCTGTCCTCTGCAAGTTGCGGCGTGTGACAATTGCGCGGCCTGGTCCGCTGCCCAGGTTGCAAGTAGAGTAGGCCATCAAAGGCGCAGTGGATCCATCAGGACACAACAGCTCGTACTCTTCCCGTTCCCAGTCTTGGCAAGAGGAAAAAAAAGGGTTTGGAGCCGGAGCCCCCATCGCTGCCCCCCGCTGCAGGACAGAAGGACCACAGCTTGCTCGGCCACTAAGAGGGCAAAACAACTGGCTTGGTCCTGGGTGCAGGGAGGAGAAAGTGCCTGGCCTTTTCAACAGGCAATGGCTTCTGGGGTTCTTGGCGTGGCTTCCTGACCAGTCTTCTTATCAAGAAGAGAGATTTAGGTTGAAGATAAAAGATCACCTTATGGCCATGAAAAAGACACTGTGTGCAGCTCTTGGAAGGAAGGGAGGGAGGGGGGATTGGCAAATGACTATCCTTTCATAAGGCGTAAAGTCGTGGCTGTGCCAGTCGGCTTGGGGCCCCAGTGGGGGATCAGCGCAATGGGGGTGGTTGATTGAGTAACAACAGATCCCACCCATGCTGCCCACACCCTCCCCAGGTGTCCTTGGTTTCAATGTCTTTTTATGTTTTAACTGTATGTGTAACTATAAGCCACCTAGAGTTACCCTATGGTAAGATAGGTGGCCAATAAATTTTATAAATAAATTTTGTATAAATCAATCAATAATACAAGAGAAGAGGGTGAAGTTTGATCTCAACGCTGCAGGGTCCATTTTAATCAACTGCATAAGTCAGGCACCGTCCCGGGCCAAAAGTTTACCTGTAGCACTCATGACTGTGAGGTGATCCACAAAAGCCACCTCTGCCAGCCCCAGCTTCAGGCACCTGCGCAGATGAAAGGGAGGTCAGTAGATGAGCCTCTCTGCCTTGCTTCTAACGTCATTGTGACGAAGCACCTGAGTGAGCCCAAGAGCACCTGAAGGCGCCCTCTGAGCCATAGAAGGGTTCACGAGGGCTGGCCTCGCAGAAATGGTTCTTGTCCCAGATGTACGACTTCGGCCCTTGGCAGAGAGCACACAGCTTGGGATAGGTAGCTTCGATGCCAGGGATGCAACTGGCATTGAAATAACCACTGATCGCTGGCAACAGAAGAAGAACGGAATGAAAAGCAGGTATGCATGAAGGTATGCAAAGATATGTTTTCATGGAGGAGAGCCCAAACTACTGGGATTTGTGGACTTATTTCAACAACGTGTACCTGAGGTTGCATGTTAAGGACCAGCCTACATAAACAATTTATCCAGAGTTGTCTGACTAACGCATGAGGCACACAACACACTGTGGCGCAATTCATTGTTTTGATGCTATGTTCCCTAAATAGCCCGTCTGTCAGGCTCCCAAACCCATGCTGAGTTACTTCAAAGAACAGGTGACATGGCATCCAACTGTTTATACAATATTATAGTGCTGAAGTCCCTCCAGCTACCTATTCTAAAAAATGCTGGCATTTTTGTCCAAAATCTCAATTTAACCATCTGTGAGATTTTGAGTATGTTATTTCTTTATTTTATTTTGCCATCTCCACCAAATACTCTCACACTGTTAGGCAATGACCGGTTTACGGTATGGTGTATTGTATGAACCCAGCCATAGTGTGAATGTCACAAACTGCGAGGCCTCCTTATGGCATTATGGAATGATCAAATCTGTTCAGGCAATGGTCATTCCCAATGGCAATGGTCAGACACAATTACAGCATGAGACTGAATATGATATGATGTGATTCAGCCATTGTCAGGAGTCCATCATAGTGTAGCATCAAGTTCAAAAATATACATTCCCATCTTACAGCTGACCATTCACCTATTAGGATCAAGAACCTACAGAGATGTAATCCCAGATTCAGACAAAGTGGCAGCTTTTGTCCACTCACCTTGGCTGAGGGGCTGGCCTGAGACCCACATCAGGTCGCTCCTAGCTAAGAGGAAGCCCATGGGAATATTCCAGCCCGAAGTCCACCTAGCTCCATTATGACAACTTCGGACTCCTTTGAGCCTTTGGACATCCAGCGTTCCACGCTTGGCTACAGCCACTGCAAACACACAGCTACCTAAGATGGAGAAAGTTAAGAGTGGAAACAACATTCACTGGTAGAGAACAAAACTGCCTGTGGTGAGGAACCTTTTGCATACTCCGGATTGATAAGGAACCTAACCAGCATTTTGAAACATTCTGTTCTGCAGGAATTTATTTTCTTAGTTTAAATTCAATCTGAAAGAAGTTATTTTAAGTCATGTGGATGCACCTGGGATCCAACTCCAGCAGAATGACCAATGCCATGGCTTTTGTCCAATGAATTTTGTGAACAATATTTGGTGAAAGTGTAAATAAAGTAATAAATCTTGGCCTTACTGAAATAGTTCTTTACTTACAATGGATGGAGGGGTCTAAATAACACTGCTCCTCACGTTAGCTCCAGAGGCCAAATGTTTATAACACTCTTTATACAAGAGTCTCTCTTTCCCAGTTCTTGAAAATAAAGCCCCAGTACAGTTCTGCTCAATTACCTTCTTACTTTTCATATGCATTCGCAGAGAATCATAGCCTCCATATTTTCTGGGATGAGAGGAAAAACCCTCTATGGAATTCTAAGCACAGATGATGGTGTGGCCAAGATCAATGGACCTTCGAGAAGGCCAGTCCTATAGAACCTCTCTGGATAAAGAGAGGAGAAGTGATTGCTCCTTGTGCTCCAGAGGCTGCTTCTCACGAAGAGACCACAAGACAGCAGTCATGGATTTGAGTGGCAGTAGATGGGGGAAGCCATTAAGCTCTCAACCGCATCGTAGCATATGTGGATACAAGGTTCATCAAGCTGCATGTTCTAAGCACTTTTGGAATATAATTGTTTTAAAGTTAAAAGAGGTCTTCCCAGCCACAAGTTTGAAAAACTCTGTGGTGAGTGATCCTTTATTCCAGAAAGCAGGGAAAAATTAATAATTTAAGTACATGGCAAAAATCTAGGTAAGAATTTAGTCCAAGAAAGTTTGGGACCAAATAAATTTGAAATATTATAACTTTTGCCTCAAGACTTTAAAAGTATTTAAAAACAAAATAATATGTTTGTGGGAAGAGAAGTTGTTTAACGTTTCAGGAAAGAGATGATAGACGGAAGCAAAAGAAATTTGAGATGCTATTACAGAAATGACCCCAAGCAGAGGCCAAAACGAAAGAAAAGCCTGCTTTTAAATTGGGTGGTTAGCATAAAATGATAAAGGTATTACACTGGAGACATTCAAATTAGTTTTAAAGAAATGTGAAAGAAGCTCGCAGCTATAATGGCAACAACAATACCAGTATTTGCAAATGCATTAATTTTAAAAAATATTTAATAAAGAAATGAAAAATACAAAGCAGAATAATTTTGAAGGATTTACAGACCAACAGGATAGAGATAAAAGAAATTCAAACCCACGCAGAGAAAAAAGTAAAATAAAATAGAAGTTGTGGGCTCTAATCCAGAGATGAAAACTGAAATGGAAATACAGGTGATAAGCTGAAAGATGAAAAACGACCTGACTTATTATTGGATTTACAAATGAGAGTTGTTAAAGTTGTCAAGCAACTCCAATATTAAAGTGTTCATCCCAAATGATATAGCTAAATATCAGTGGAGATTCTCATCATCCAGGGCATGACTGTCCCAAAGGTGCTTTTAAAAATGCAACTGGACTCTCTTTATTTTTTCTTTGAAAACGTTTCGCAAAAGTTACATTTTTGAAAAGCATCTTTGGGATCACAAGTAAGGAAAGAAAATTTGGATAGAGATCAAATCCTATGACAGCTTCTTAATGAAATAAAGATTAAGATTCTTAAGAGCAAAAGAAAAGACTATAAAGTCAACCTGTCTCATGAGGGATAAAATAACAAATATTTTTATAAAGTTCGGAGTACCCTTTAGGGACTTTTTGCTGCTCCTGGATGGAATCGTTTAATGATTTGTGGATAGTTAGTGCTTGGGAGTTGGGAAAAAGTGATTCATGTCATAGAATTATTAATGGTGGTCAAGAAATGCGAAGTTGGCTTGTTACAAAGAAGATCGGAAGCAATTTCTGTAAACATTCTTTTTTTTTTGCCCTCTTTTTCTTTCTGTACTTTTCATTTTTTAATGTCAATTGGTCTTATCTATTGCTCTCGTTAACATTTCTAATCCTTTTTTGAAAAAGGAATAGCCCTGGGTATAGTGCCCAGGTCTAAATCTCACTGGCATCAGTGAGCTTTCCTGGTAAGGAGACCTGCCAGAGTGGGGCAGGTGGCCCAAGGCAACTTTCTGTAGTGGCGCAGTGGTTAGAATGCAGTACTGCAGGCTACTTCTGCTGGCTGCAGTCCAGCAGTTCAATTCTCACTGGCTCAAGGTTGACTCAGCCTTCCATCCTTCTAAGGTCAATACACTGAGGACCCAGATTGTTGGGGGCAATAGCTGACTCTGTAAACCACTTGGAGAGGGCTGTAAAAACACTGTAAAGCAGTATAGAAGTCCAAGGACTATTGCTATTGCAGGCAAACTCTGCCCACTGCCAGGAGTTCAATTCTCACCAGGCTCAAGGTTTTGACTCAGCCTTCCCTCCTTCCAAGGTGGGTAAAATGAGGACCCAGATTGTTGGGGGAAAGAGGCTAGCTCTGTAAACCGCTTAGAGTGGGCTGTAAAAGCGCTGTGAAGTGGTATATAAGTCTAAGGGCTATGGCTATTGCTATTTCCTATGTGGCTTCTTTTCTGAAGAAATTTTGCAGCCTGATCTTTTCCTCCAGCACCCGGCCTGGCCAGAACCTCCCACTCACAGTGGCCTTTTGTCCTAGAAATCCCTCCTCTGTCAACAGCCTTGGACAAGGAAACTCCCTGACTTTCTCCGGGCCCTGGTCATAGACTCTGAGACATCTTGAAATGGCCATACTGGATGACTTCTGCTTGCTGTGGATGAGACGATCTGCAAACTACCACACCCCTGTGCCCTGCCCTATGAACTCTATGACTGTGTGACAGAATGCAGTCAATGTTGCACACTTCTTGGCAAGCACCACCCAAACTAGGCTTTTGTACATTTTACATTTTATGTTCTTAAGTTTGTACACACACAAAATCTTAGTAACGCTGGACTTCCGGTTTGAGCTTCTTCGGCGACAGACAAAAATCCACGATCGTGTGCGGTTTCGGTCTGGGCTTGCCGCTGGAGCGCCCCAAGCCGGCTGGTTTTGGGGCTAAGCCACCCTGTAGAGGTGGTGAAGAAGGGGGAGACTGCCAGCAGGGTTGAGGAGAGCCGCATCTCTCCTCCTCAGCTGGTCAAACTCCCTTTCCCGAAGGCGGTTGCAGCGGATGGAACTAATGGAACTTAAAAAGTACAAAGAAGATGCACAAGAAGGGAGGGATTCTTTTGGCTTCGTTTTTCAATTCTTAGAAATGGAGATTTGGAACTATGAGAAACAACAAGAAACGTCTGCAAAACAAGAAGACTGGGACAAAGAAGAAGCCATTTTTAATGAACAAGTAATTCTATGTGGGGAAGAAAAAGGAAAGGGGGGAAAGAGAATGGAGAATTTAAGACTTAAAAAAACAACCAAAGAAAAGAAAAATAGTTCGAAAAATAAGTGTAATATTGGAAAGCAACAGAAGAGGGGAATAGATAAGAGAGAAATAGAGGTAGAGAGACAAAGGGGTAAAAAGGGGAGAGAGAAGAAGAGAGGGAAGAAGGAAAGGAAAAGAAGTTACAAAGGACAGAAACAAGATATAGAGAAATAGGGCCTATTTAGAGATAATGGGTGAAAATTTAACTGAAAAAGGGATTCTGTAAAGGTACATAAGATTGTATTGTTATATTAGTAATAGAAATAATTTTAGAAAATTGGAAACAATGTATGATTAAAATGAGGGATAAAATAGTTACTGTAATCTAGTGAAATGTTTGTTAATAAAATAAATGAAATAAAATAAATGAGAAAATTGAATTAGGAAGGGACAGGAACATTTTAATTAGTTAATGTTTTATAAAATATAAGTGAAGAGGAGGGGGAAATTAATTATGGAAAGCTTATAACTGTTCCCATAGAAGTATGATATTTAATTGAAAAGTAATGTTAAAGAAGTTAAGATTTTAATGAATATTAACATTAATCATAGAATTGAATTGGAATGGAATGTGTTATTTTAATTACATATATCTATAATCTTTTTTTTAAAGAATATAGTGTGTATTTTAAGAATGTACCAAGCAGAAACCGAATGGAAGTTATGTATTATATTGAATGTTATAACTTTAAGGTATATATTGAAGCCTAAATAAGAGTTAAATGGATAAACTTAAAAGATATAAAGGTGTCATACTCCAATCAACAACTACAGGAGAAACTTTGTTTAATGAGAAAAGATAACATAAAATTGAAACAGGACAGACAAAAAGTATAAATATAATGATTTGAATTGAGATGAGATAATTAAAATAAAACTGAGAAAATTAAAAGAGGGGAGAAGCTATGTAGAAAATGTAAAACAGTAATAAGATATGGAATAGAACATAAAAATGAGCATGAAATTGAATTTGTGTCTGTACGAAGAAATGTAACCTGGGATTACGCTACTTTCAAAAAAGATGTTTTATTTGTATTTTTTTGTGAAAACTCAAATCAAATTTACCAAAAAAAATAAAAATAAAATCTTAGTAATGCTGCTTCTGATATGAATAAAGAAGACTGGCTCTGACCTCCCCGATAGATCTCCTTGGCCGCCACAGTCAAGCCATAAAGCTTTACGGCAGAGTATGCGTCTCCGGCATCCAAGGACACGGCATCAGCTTTATTCTCCTGGGAGAGATTTAAAGCAACGTTTTCAGTTTCTTCTCTTCGGGTCCACCTGGCATCGTGCTTCTAATGACGGAAGAATATCATCTGCACGATGCAATCGTTCAGTGTTCCTCAACCTTGGCAGTGTGGACTTCAACTCCCAGAATTCCCCAACCATCCAGGCAGTGGATGTCTTGTGCTTGTTGACCAGGGGATGCAGTGAATAACGGCTGTCCTCGGGGCTGCTTAGCACCAGGAATCCAGAAGAAACCCACAAGGCGCTTCAGTTTTTTAAGGTGCTCAGTGCTGATTTTTTTTTTTGTTATCTGAGAATAACATCTCAGATAACTATTTATAGCAATGGTTAATTAGTGGCCAACAATATCTGGACAC
Organism: Pseudonaja textilis; assembly: GCF_049901715.1. Lineage (NCBI taxonomy): Eukaryota > Metazoa > Chordata > Lepidosauria > Squamata > Elapidae > Pseudonaja > Pseudonaja textilis. Next base: position 11,833,799 of record NC_142004.1, read on the forward strand.
TAATCCTTTACAAATGAAGCAGGGACACTAATAGAATAACAGGTAATATGATCACGCCACTTCACCATTATGGGGTGCTGAGTTTACTCCTAGGTTATGTAAATGAAGATACAATTATCCAGGCCAAAAACACCTAAACTGGTTAAATCATGGGCTGTTGGTCTGGTTAAATCATGGCAACTGGACTAAAGTTTATTAAACTAAGACGTTTCATTACTCATCCAAGTAACTTCTTCAGTCCCAGTGAAAAATTTAAGTTAGGCAGAGAGTCAGAGAGTCGTTGGAATGCACCAACTTTTGCCATAACAACTGCAGAAGTTTCATCCCAAACTGTATTGCAAAAATTAAAATGTTTAATAAACTTTGGTCCAACTGCCCTGATTTAACCTTTTTAGAAGCACCTAGGTTAGTTAGCTGAGGTTCTTGGAAGATGTTATGCTCAAATAACAAAAAAATCAGCCTTAAGCACCTTAAAAGAACGCAGCGCTTGTGCTTCTTGTCTGGATTCCTGGTGCTAACAGCCCTGAGGGAAAGCCCGGAGCGGAAAGACAGTCATACTTCACTGCATCCCAGGGTCACAAGGCACAAGACATCCACCCTGTCATCCCAGGGTAATGAAAGATGCTATCATGATTAAATAACATGTTCAAAAGGGTGGCATCTCCAACTAAATGAGTTACACCTCAGAGTACCTGTGTCATCTGCTTAGCAATTCAGCAGCTCAGAGATGATCTGGTAAAGTTGTTTCTCCAGAGAAGTAAATAGTAATTTGTACTGTTTATTTATTTACAAAGGCAAAAATTCTCCTTACTGCTCTTGGGAGCAATTCTTCTTTTCAAAAGTTTAATTTTGAAATTATTCTGCCAGTAACCTCCCTCCCCCCAAAACAACAACAACAACCGCCTGTGTGATCAGCACATCAGCAGAGCACTCATTCTGCCCCTTCATCCAAAGGTTCAATGAAACTTGTGAAGAGTAAAGGACTTGGTCTCATCCCAGTAGAAAGAGTCTTTCTAAAGCGATGAGGATCTGTTCTAGAATGATTTCCACACCATTTTCGTATCCCCTTTAATTGTTCTCCTAGCCAGTTGAGGCTTAAATAGTTCACCATTTTAAGCTAACCAGAGCACTTGCACAAAGAGAAAGATGGGGTGTAAATGTAATGTAAATTCCAAAATTAAAAACCGATCAGAATGTCTTGAGCTGTACAGATGGTCTCCGTGGCCAAGAGGACCTAGACCAGGGTTGGGTTCCCTGCCTGGACAGAGGCATCCAGGGCTTCCCCCGGGAAGTTTAGCCCAGGAATATAGGCTTCTCAGGAGCGATGCCCCAATTGCAGTCTGGAGCTCTGCCGTGTCCACTGGGCACCACAAGCTGAACTGGGTGAATTTTGAGACACTCACCCGAATCTTGTTGATACAGTCATAGGTGCTGTGGGCTAGGATGCAAGAAACCCTCTTAAAAGGACTGCTGGGGACAGGCGACAAAGCAGACAGAAGTGCTTTGGAGAGCTCAGAGCATTTCTTCTGCTCCAGGGGGGAAAGCGTGCACCAGCGGAGCTTCTTCCCTGCAAGCACATAGAAGGTTAAACAACACAGCCTTTGCAAGCTAAATAGCTTCTAGCAAGGGTCCCCAAACCTGGCAACTTTAAGCCTTGTGGACTTCAATTCCCAGCAGAACTGGCTGGAGAATTCTGGAAGTTGAAGTCCACAAGTCTTAAAAGTTTCCAAGTTTGGAGACCTCTGGCTTATAGCAACAGACCCACCCAGGTCATCTCCAAATGACCAACACAGGGTCATGTCTATTTAAGTGTGCTGCACCTTCTTAGCCCTATCCACTTTGACCTGGGGAACCTACAAGTGTGGTTAGCCCCCTTTGGAAGTCAATGGATCCTTTTCATTCAAAGTCTACCTGTGAGACAACATGTTCTTCATACTACACTCCAACTGTACAAAGTCTAAAATCATCTACTCAAGAAAAAGGCCCACTTATGTTTATGCTCTGGGTTATGCAATCACACTCGAGATCATACTTCTTCCATACCCGTTCCTCCACTCTCGCCACATTCCTGGCTTAAGTCTTCACGAGTCAGAAACACAGGGTGCCTAACATGCTAGCCAAGAGGTAAATAGCAGAATAGCTAAGATCCAACTCTATGTCCCTGGAACAATAATAGGACATAGAATAATAGGGCTTGGAAGTCTTCTTGTCATTGGACTGTGGCAGGAGGTTCTACACCATTCCTGATTTTATTTGGGCTTGATAGGACGGATATATGTGATCACAGAAAGAATAGAAGAATAATAGACTTGGAAGGACACTGGAGGCCCCACAGTCCAACCCTCCACCTAGCAGGAGACCCCATACCATTTCAGACAAATGGCTGTCCGGTCTCTTCTTAAGGCTCCAGTGATAGAGCACCCATAACTTCTGGGCTGGATTTTGCCCATTCCATGAGATCCCCTTGACAGACAATTATCAACCAGAGCTCCAGATGTTTGAACTAGATAAGCCCCCCTTTTTTCTGTCACATTCTGAACATTCTGTCTAATGTTCAAAAATTAGATAGTGTGATCAGGGGGAGCATAAGCAAAAAAAACTAGATAACCCCCCTTTTTTCTGTCACCCCTACCTGCGGCTAGATGAGCAACAGCAAGGAAGGCCAAGAGAACAGCCACAAGAAACAACTTCATGACGGCAGAGGCACAAGTCATCTTCCCCTTCCCTCATTCCAGAGATTCCAAAGCAGTGACAGGAATTTGGGCGGGGGGGGGGAGGGGGATTGAAAAACTCAGGGTGCAGGAGCTGAAAGTGAAAGCGATGGGGTGGTGGGCAGGAAAGGAGGCCAATCCTTGAGTGCTCCTGGGAAACTTTACAATGCAGCCAGGCAAAATAAAAGGATTGCAAACCTTTTGCTTTTCTCTTCCAACTCTTCTGCAGTGCTTAAAAATCATGTGCTACATTTAAAGGAAGACACTGCCCTGGATTCGATTTAGACTAGCCTGGTGAGGCATCCCACACATCAACATGTTGGCTAGTGAAGACATTCACGGTGGTGAAGAATCGGGACTCCAATAGCTTCTTTTTCAACGATGATGTGTAGATCTGTATCTTCTATTTACCGGTATTACCGTATTAACCTTGACTGATTATGAGTCACCAAATTGTTATCAACTCCTTAGCAATCAGTTAGATTTTCAATAGGAGGACTTAGGTGACCTCATGGGCACTGTAACCAAGCCCATCCTCCTTGCTACCAGTTGTCTTCTGCTTTTCTTTCTTTTCGCCTTTCCCAAAGAGCTGGGTCTTCACATAAGACCTTCGTAAACTGCTTTATGGCATCTTTTGACTATTGGTTCATTGTCTGTTGACGGTGGACTCTAAAATTTGGCAGAAGCTCTCCACCAAGATCTCCCTGGACAGCTCCAAGCGTCAATACAAAGTTACCATCCCAACTCTGGACCACCACAGACAATGATGCTCTGCCCAAATGGCCACCACCAAGATTTTGGCCAACTAGGGACTGCAGAAGCACTCAATGAGGGCATCTTCTCCAGCGGTGGCCACAGCTTCTCCGGCCAACAGAGAGATCTTCCTTTTATTCCCTTTCCAACAGCAACAAGTCCTGAAGTCCTTGAGTAATTTATAATAATAGAAGATGGGATATACATGCATAAAATAATAAGCAATGAATTGGGTTCCGCCAGCATCCCATCTGCAAGTGGATCTCTTATGAAAAAACACTAATATATATATATATTTAGTCCTTTTTTCTTTTTAGTGCTATATGTGGGCATATGCATCATCTTTTATTTATTTATTATTCAGTCATGATTGGAGGTGGTCACCCTTGGAGAAGCTGTATGCAACGAAATTTCAATTTAATGTATGCCAATTAATGTCCATTCAAAGTGACAATAAAGTTAGCCTAAGTAAGTTTAATTTCTTTTAAAACAATCCTAAGTGGCGGCGACATGGTGATCCATCAGCAGAGGCCCTCGCGTATCTGTGAGACGGTTATTTATAACTGTGTCCTACATAATTGTACCTCATATGTGTGTATACATGTATAGGCATAGCCACATAAAATAATATTCTGCCTTTACAGCGACGGGCAGGAACAGGCCACTTCCACGCCGCGGCCCTTCAGCGGGGAGGATGGGCCTTCCACCCCGCAGCCCTTCAGGCGGGGGAGGATGGGCCTTGTGATCCGGCGGAGGGGGGCGTGGCTCCAGCCGCGGCGGCCCTCTCCGGAGCGGCCTACCTCACGGGGCGGGCGTGAGGAGGAGAAGGACGGAGCGCAGGCTCGCAGCCTCAGGCTCGCACTGTCGTAGTGGTCGGTGGCGGCGCGGGAGGACGCGGCAAGATGGCGGCGGCGGCGGCGGCGGCGAGGGTGGCCCAGCGGGTGGCCGGCAGCAGGTACCGGGGGGCTGTTCGGGGCGGAGGGGGGCTCGGCGTGAGGAAGCCCCGCTCCCCGCGGAGCTCCGGCCGCCCGTCGTGGGAAGCCGGCCTTGGGGTGGGGAAAACGGAGCCGGGGTCTCGGGCTCCTCCGAGGACGCGTCGGGCCACCGGAGAGGCTAACCTCCCCCTCCTGGCCCCGGGAAAGACCCGCGTTTGGCCCTCGGAGACCCAGGGCCGCGTGTGACGGCGGGTTCTCGTTCCGGTGGGGGACTCGTTAGAACCCTCCACCCCAGGCCCTCCGACCCCTGACGGGGCCCTGCCTTTGGAGCTCCCCGTCAGGACCGACAGGCACGCGAGGGTCCTGGCGGAGAGGAGCGGCGGCTTCGCTTCCTTCCCGGCTCGGGCTGGGGGGGACCGTACAGGGGATATTGGGAAGCCGCCTCCTTCAACCTTGGCTAGGTCCACTCGGGTGGACTTCAACTCCCAGGATTCTCTTGCCAGCAGAACTCGTCAGGACAGCCCGCTGAAGGATTCTGGGAGTTGAAGTCCACCCGCCTGAAAATAGCCCAGGATTTTCAACAGATCGATCCAGTTAGCCTTAAAAGAATGAACGCTGAACACAGCTCGGTTCTTCTTTATAGCGAGTGGCAGGGATGTCAAAAGAGGGCAGGGGCTTGATTGTGTAATGGGGGCTCCCCTCTCTTCTGCAGGGTGCACCTGGCCAAGGTGCCCCTTTATGCAAATGAAGCTTTTATCAGCAGCTCTTGCCTGCTGGTGAAGTTACCTTGAGACTTGGCAAATGGTTCCCTGATTGATCTGTTTCTTTAATCTTTGCAACTCCTGCTTTTCTGGCTTGTGGCAAAGGGAGGATTGAAAACAAGGCTGGTATTTTGCTGTGCCAAGGATGCACGTCCTAGAAGCCTCTTTTTAATCAAATGTCTGGCCTGCTTGACCCCATACTAGGTGCTGGTTAGTTGCCAAATGTGACTCAATTTCTCTGAATGAGATCAAATTCTGTTTTGTTTTTGGTGCCTTCAAGTCAGTGTTGACTTCTGGCCTCTGCCTGAGCTATTGCAATTCCAGTGGTTTTCTTGGCAAGTTTTCAGAAATGATTTTGCCATTGCCTCCTTCCTGTGGCTGAGAGTGAGTGCCTGGCTCAAGATTACCCAGTTGGCTATCTTGCCTAAGGAAGGACTAGAAACTGATGGTCCCCCTGTTGCAAGATTGGTGCCTCGATCGCTAGGTTAACCTGGCTTTAGACCAATTTCTTACTTATTTTGTGTTATATACACTGTAGGTATCCTTGAGGGCAGCTGATTTTTTTAAAACATTAAAAACCTTTAAAATCAATATTTAAATCAAAAGTCTTCAAAAGAAACGAGTTTTTGTAATGTTCCAATCTAAACATTGGGGTTGGGATAGAGGCAAAGGGAGCTTGTCAGACAACAAAGCAGCAAAATATTCTCTTCCCGAGAATATCTCTCGCTTCTGGGAGGGTTGTGGATCTTCAAAGCAGCATCTCCTGTAGGTTTTCCCGGCAGTTAAATCAGGCTTGAAACAATCAGTGTTGGCACTTTAAGGGGTACCCGGAAAGTAATTGGCAAATGGGGCAGATCTTTTTGGATGGGCATCATACAAGCCACATATCTGCTTCATTGGCATCAGCCACCCTTTCTGGATTCTCTTTAAAGACAGTCCCACGTAGAGCGCATTGGATTGTGAATAATGTCTGTTTGCCAAATCCAAGTGGTTCAGCCATGGTCACAGTTGACACCGGAGATGTAATTGTGCAAGTCTTCTGCTGCAACTAAATTCAGCAAAAGTCGAAGGACAAGGAGTGTTCATTTGGGAAGAAGCTGTATTGTTTGGGTAGAACACAGTCTCACCTTAAATAAAGTTAATGAAATACTGCCTCCGAGTCTAGTTTTTTGCTGACCAGAAAAACCTCAGTCAATTCAATTTAAATGCAATTAAACTTAATTGCAGTTGTTCTTCCTTTAGTCACCCATTTCCCCAAAAATAGATGTCTTCAAGGATACTGACCACTTGAGTAGTGCGATACTCAAGAATCTGATTGCAGTTTGGGTACTGTTGGAATTTCATGGCAGAGCTCCAGATTATATCCACTACTAGTTTCACCTGGTTTGCTAAATAGCATGGAAGAGCTGTTTAACATGTCAGATATAAAAAAGCCAGCGAGAAACCCAGGAGAACTAAGTTGGACTTTTCATCCCTGATTCAGAGTCTGATACAGGCCAGGCATAAAGATGATGTTATCATATTACATCCAGTGACATGGTAAAAATTCTGAAGAGAGAATTTGAAAGAAATTTGGACTGGTAGGAAAAAATATTGTGTACAAGTTAGGAATAGTCTGAATTAGAGGAGTTGGTGTGTGAATCAGCTTTGAACTTCAATGCTCTGAGTTGTGATTGTAGTGGTAGAACAGTCTCTTGTACAAAGCTACCTGGAAATCTTGTGCCTCTAAACGTTTTCCTTTTGATGTATTCATATGGCTAAGTCAAAATATCTGCCACAAATGAGCGGATGCAGGTTGATCAAGCCCCTGCCACAATCACTCATATCTCTTCAGCCAAAATCTTAGGCTTCTGGAATATGAACCAGGTTTATAGACTTTTTGTAGGCTTTAGGTTTGGAAGACATGGGCAGCCCAAGACTTTGGTTGAAGGGACACCTGTGATACATGAGAAGAGGGTATTTATTGACTTGCCTTCGTTGTTTTGAGTGTGAGAGAAAGGGCTGAAGTATCAATAAAGGATGTCACAAAAGGTGCTTTCACAAGAGGCAGTTGGACTTTCTGGTTTTTCTTTGAAGCTGTTTCACTTCTTCAGCTGGATGGTGGGGAATGGAAGTATTTATACTCCTTGCAGACAGCTGGATGTTTGCATTCCTTTAGCTAGTCATTAAGGTCACCAGGAGGTTTACCTGTACGTCATGGTCACCTGAGTGGCCAACAAATGGGTGTGGCGTCGCCTTGTAACTGCTGAAAGGACTGAGTTGTAGACTGGAGACAGGTGACGTCCTATCCCTCCCCCTCTGTTGAGGGAGGGGCTGTTCAATTTGGGCAGTTGGCCTCTTTGACCCCTCTTTCACACCAGTGGTCCTCTCTGTCCAAAATGGGGACTTTGCTGTCTTCCTATCCTTCCATTCCCCACTATCCTGTCAGAGCTGGAGAAGCTTCTTGGATGAGAAGTCAAACATCTTTGAAAAAAAACCCCAAAATCCAATTGCCTCTTGAAAATGTACCTTTGGGACAACCATGGCCTGGGTGACTGAGAATCTCCATAGATACAAAATATTTTTATCTCCGGGTTGACCTGAGGGGTCCTTGGTGCTCTCTGAGCTTGCGTGTTTTCTTGCAGGGGTTTTATGATCCAATCGGTGCTAATCACCTACAGACCCTCTGAGCCTCCCCAGCTAAGGCCATTGAAGGCTATTTGATTCCAGCATGTTCTACTTCTGTTTGAACACACACACACACACACACACACACACACACACACGTATTATCATACATTATCTGTGGTCCTAACGTGGGTTTTTGATCTGGGCGTCCAAGCTGTCCTCTCTTGCCTCATCCCCTCCCAGGTGAACGGGGCCACATGGAGGGGAGGGTCATTCAGCAGGGCAGGAGGATTGGCTGTCTGGACAGTCTGGACATCCAGTGCTGCTAGTTGGTATGGAGGGATGCCAAAAGGGAAAGTGACACCGCATTTCTGGCCATCCTTGCAAGGGAAATAAATCATCTGTGTGAATATGTGACAGGGCTTCCCGATAATTTATGGAAAAGCCAGAGCTGATCAGGTTCACGCAGTTTGCTACGCCGTAAAGCAGATTGGGCCAAGAATAGTGAAGGCCTTTTGATTGCTAGGTCAACTCAAACATTCCCATCTGTTGTGGTTCCACTGAGCAGACTCAGTTGCCCCTTCCGACACTGGGATTGGATCATATCAGGGTTTAGGAGATTATACAGGCCAAGTATAAGAATGAGGGTGAAGAGGAAGCTCTTACAGCAGCGTTTCTTAACTTGGCTGGCTGGGAAATTCTGGGAATTGAAATCCACACAAGTTGCCAAGAAATGCTGCCCTACAGTATATGCATTAGGGTTAGAATCAATTCTTCAACTGTTGCCTGCCCTTTGCCTAGTCAATAGGTCAGACTTGCATCATGAGAAAGATTTTAATCTGGAAAATTTGGTTTCCCAGCTTTGTTTGGTGACTACAGATATCAGGGGTCCCCAAACTTGGCAACTTTATGACTTGTGGACTTCCACTCCCATAATTCAAAAACGTACACGCAAAACGTAATCACCGAACTGGTAGTAACACCAGTTGAATCCCACCCCTGCTTGAGTGTTTCACCCCTAAAATCCATTGTAATTTCAAAGACTATTTTTGAATAGTTTATTTAAATTACCTTCCCACAAATTAGAGTTGGGCAGTATTACTTCATGTAATTCAGGTTTCAGATGTAATTAGATTTAGGCCAAGGTTTTAAATCCACTTTGGTGTTTATATATCTTTGAAATATTTTACTTCCATGTGGCTCTTTTATCTTGTCACAAGTATCTCATTGCAGGCAACAATTTTTCTAATATGATAGAATAAATCATAATATAATCTACTTTCGGGTAGAATTACATGGATGATTGTAACTTTAGATAACTTTAACCTCAAGCTTTTGAGTTTATATTATATATTTAGTTGATTTAGGGAACGTCAGTACAGTCAATATTGTATCAATATTTTACGTACGTGTAATTTGACGTGTATCTGATATTTTTCTATTCAGCAGAATTGTCCTGTGGCATGGGAACCTCCCCTTGAAGAAGGCGTTATTTTTGAAGCAGCCAGTTTCCCCCGTCTTCTTTGCAGGTAAGGCTCCTGGAAGTTTTTGTTTGATCTGGAAGACGTGAAGGATTCAGAGACCATAGCAAACTCATGCTAAAAAAAACCTATAAAATGAAAAAGAAACTTGACAGCCAAACCCCACCATGACAGAGTCCTTGATAGAATTCTTGCAGGTAACGGATGGTGGTTCTCCATCCCAAAGTTTAGCCCTTTTCCCCATATACTGACTTGAGTTGCTCCCATTATGCTAAGCTATAGTTTGTTTATGCAAGGTTTATCCAGTAAACCAGAATAACTGGATTCATCTAACACAGTAAACATAACCAGGTAATTTATATCATGACTTACTTCATTTGACTCATTATTTATATTTGCATGTGACATGTGTGTGATGCATGCAGCAGTGAGACACATTTAAGAAAAATACCGGTAGGAAGAAGAAAACGTTTTCCTTAACTTTACATTCTTGTTGATTTATACGTGTAAATTTCCAATTTCTCTGAAAATACTCATTTAAATTACTCCCTTTCCACACTTCTTGCTTATATTATTAGTTGTATCAGACTTCTTTTGTATTAGTTATTTAAACCATAACTAAATTTTAAACCTTCTCCAGTATGTCTGAAAACAAAACATCGTTCTTTCATATACTTATTTTGAAATATTTCCCCACAAGTTAGAACTTAGTTATGGAATAAATTGTTACCTGTTAGCCTTGCGCAATTAGAGATGAGGAAACGAACATAGGATTTCAGGGACGGGCTGTTAATGTTGGAAAGCTCTGGTGCTATAAGCTTTAAAACCACAAGTTGGATTCATATTGCGTGACACCATGCTTTGTTTAATTGTGGTTTGTTGAGTAAGGAACAGTTCTAAGTCACTTTCAAGCCACAGTGGTTAGGTTACAGGCTAACCTAAAATCAAAAACATCACATGATGCCTTAGCACAATATGTCAGTTAGTATCGTATAACAGAAGAAGCTGTAGACCTAAATTACTGGCCCCTGTTTTTTGGGGGGGTGGTGGTGGAGGAGGAGGAGTCTGAAGTGAGGCAACCCTAGCTACTCAGGCTGGGTCTGAAGAGGGGATGCCACAGAACATGTGAGAATGTGTCACAGCCAGACTTAGTTTACCAGTCAATAATTCCCCACCCTTGCTTAAAACATCAGGTTTATGATATTTGATCTTGGGCAAGAAAACAGGTTTTGATTTTCAGCAGGAATACAGGACCTGTTTCTCAAGACCGAGCAGTCTGGAGAGAAGACTGACGTGTGGCTGTAGGTAGAGAGCCCGTGCCCTGGAACTAGGAGCCGGCAGTGAAGGGAACGAGTGTCCCGCTGTCTCCCAGGTTCAGTGACGTTAGGTTGTGCAGCCAAAAGCTCAACAGCAGCTAGTGCAGCCCCCTGAAATAGGTGTGGCAATACATTTTGCAGCTAAAAATTTCCCTGTAGTAACTTAAGGGCAGCTAAAGTTGTTTTGTTGTTGTTCAGTCGCTAAATTGTGTCTGACCCTTTTTAGCATGCCAGCGCCCCTCCCCCATCTTCCACCCCCTCCTAGAGTTTGCTCAAACCCTTATTCACTTCGTTGATGACACCAGCTAATCGTCCCGTCCTCTGCTGTCCCCTCCTCCTTTTGCCTTCCATTTCGCCCAGCGTCTGGGTCTTTCCCAAGGAGTTCTCTTTTCTCATTTGGTGGCCAAAGTATTTGAGCTTCAACTCCAGGACGGTCGGGGCTCATTTCCTGTCGGATCGACCGATTTCATCTCCTTGTAATTCAAGGGACTCTTCTCTCCAGGGTCTTTCTTCTGCAACACCACAGTTACAACTGCCACACGCAAGGCATTACGGCGGGGGGAGTCGCTGCAGAGCAGCCTCTCTTGACTTCCAGCCCTTCCAAGGAGTCCAGCAAGATGCACTGCCAGCAGTGCTGAACACAGTTGAGAGAACGAGCAGGACAAGTCAGCCACGAGTTTTCCCTCCCCACCCAAGCCTCCGTCCCAGCTGCCGTGGGTCAGGCCTGGCTCAGCCTCACGAAAAGGCAAATGAGGTTCTCCCGTGTCAGGCTATCGTGACATCAAAATCAAACAAGCTGATCAAGGGGGAGCAGTTGTCATCTTCAAATAGGTGGATTTCGTCATTTAGGCAATCTGACAAAGCTGACCTGCCAACTTTCCTGCACAACAACATATCAGGGATAATTACAGAATCTGACAAAAGAATTGCCTGAAAGCATGTAGGTAGATCTCGTTTATCAAGTGCTTAGAGCAGCAACTGTCCGTAGCTACGAGGGTGCTGAAAAAAATAGCTTTGCAACAAAGACACACACATTTACAAACTTCACAATTTCTTCCAGTGGTGAAGAAATGGGATGGGATTGCCATTAGAGCAGGGGTCCCCAATCCCTGGGCCGGGGCCCAGTACCGGGCTGTAGCCCATTCAGAACTGGGCCGCGGAAGCAGTGGACAAGAGCAGCGGGAGAGCGCATTCACAAAGGTCCATTTGTGCGAGTCATCCCCCCTCCTTGCACTGGTCCATAAAACAGGAAAGATTTGGCACCGTTACATTACAGGCAGTACATATTGTTGTATGCCTGATCCTTTTTTCTCCCCTCCCCCCCTCACAATGTGGAGAGATTGTTTAAGTAAGCAATCCCTTTAGACCAGGGGTCCCCAACCACCGGTCCCTGGACCGGTACCGGTCCGTGGATCATTTTTTACCGGGCCACAAAGCTTGGGCGCCGCCATCTTGTTTCGACAGTGCTTCCGGGTTTTCGGTTGGAAAGCGGCGTTTGGGTGCTCGCGCCTTAGTTTCGTCGAAGGGGGGGGGGGACGGCTTCGAACGAAGAGCCGTCCCGATGGCGGTGGAGTCTCGCGTTACTCAGGTACCGGTCCGTGGAAGAATAAATAATCGTGAAACCGGTCCCTGGTTCGAAAAAGGTTGGGGACCACTGCTTTAGACAGTCTCTCCCTGTGCTGAACAATTCTTTACTCCCTTCCCTTTATTCCCCCAGGGGGGGAGGGAGAGAGATCGGAGAGGAAGGGACTGCAAAACAGTAAGGAGCCTCCTTCCTCTTTGGTAATTTATTCCTGTCCTCTCCACTGAATGTAGCTATAAACAATAATTCCCTTCTTGCTAATTATTCCACCACCGGGGCGAACATTCCAAAGGGTGGTGAAAAAGGAAAGCATAGTCTCTCTCACTTAGTAACTGTATCGCTTAGTGACTAAGTACCAATTCCAATAGTGGTTGCTAAACTCCCAGTAGGATTACTTGTACAAGGTCGTATCTACATGAAAACATCCCTGGGGCTTCAGTCAGGCAGTACAGGATCTGGGCTGTCTCATGGTCTCAAGCAGAGGTGGGATTCTACCGGTTTGGCCCAGTTCTCCTGAACCGGTAGCTCCGAAGATCAGCTGAGAGGGAACCGATTCCTCCAGTGATTCTTCTGTTCGGCCCACCCGGGCTGTAGGCTGTCCTTTATTTCCTGCTTTTTCAGCCTCAGCTGCTTTGCGCGGCACAGCTGATTGCTGCCCACGCCCTGTGCTCCACATGGCTTTCAGGAGGAGATGATGCTCAAACGCTGCACATGTGCGCAAAGCGCCTGCTCACCGAACCGGTTATTGCACCGGTTGAATCCCACCCCTGGCAAGCATTAGCGCCTTCACAACTGCAGAATCCCAGCTAGAGAAGACTTCCCAAGAAATGTCCCCATAAGCAATCTTTCTAATTTTATCATTTTGGCCACCGTGGATTTTGAGGCAATATATATATATATATATATATAATAACTGGTGCCAAAACAGCACATATTATTTCACCTTTGGCACTTACGTGTACCCACAAATATGTGGCATAGCTGTGGGTAAAAATTATGACAGGCTCCTCGGAGCTACTTATGACCTGAAGTGTAGCTTAAGGTTGTCCTGCGTTTCCTTTCAGATGTAGAACTGCCCTCGTGCCCTCAATTCTTGATCCAAGGAAGATAAATTATCAAATTAATCCCATTTCCTCATTGATTTTAAACATCTCATGTCCATCTGCAGCTGCTGTCATTATCTTTGTTTTCCTGAAGTTAAGAATCAGTCCTACTTTTTTTATTTTCATCCTTGATTTTCCAGATCATTTTTTGCAGATCTCCCTTATTTTCAGCCAGTAGTGTTGTATCTTCTGCATACCTCACATTATTGATGGTTCTTCCCCCAATCTTCACTCCAACATCAGGCAATTCCAGACCTAATTTCCACATGATCAGCATGCAGGTTGAACAAAAATGGCAATAAGATACGTGCCCGTCTAGCTCCCTTGTTTGTTCTCTTTGGTTCCTGGCATGGACATACTTTCCAGCCATTTCCATGGTGCTACCTTGGATCTCGTGCCTCTGTTCATTTCTAGTTTTTCTGGTTCTTAACTTCTGTGGCATGCATAGCTGAGATGCTTTTCACATTGAAGCTCCTCTTTGACTTGAGATTAATTGATGACATTTTCTGACATTAAGTAAATTATGGTTATCTTGTAAAACATGAATAAAAGTATAGTCAAATGATTGATTAATAATGATACCAAGGTATTTAGTTTTTGATTGACAATATGAGATGATATGTAATGTAATTGTAATTGAAGACTGCGAAATGGAAGCACAAAACAACTTGTAAACCAACCGGCACACTGTATGTACACCTATGGAAGACAGCTTGATGTTTTTACGTTTTGTTTGTTTTTGTTTTTAAAAACCAATAAATTTTTTAAAAAAGAACACCTTTTCTTTGATGTCCCTGCACGAGTACATCAGGTACACCTTAGCTCCATCTTATGCAGGAGAACTGCCGAACGCTGTGTATAACCGCATGCTTCCAGCTTTCGCCCAGCACACACCATCTGTAGTCAAGCTCTCTGCTACAAGCACATTTGTTCTGACCTCCTGGAAAGAGGTGGAAGCGGGCCTCCAGGAAACTAAACTCCTCCTCCAGTGAAATCTGTAGAAGGATCCACGGAGCCCCCTCAGTTAAAAACAGAGTAAAAGTATTCAGGGAATCTTAAAAGGCCTCAACCAACATGAGGCACTTTTAACACGTTGCAGTTTTTAATTGATCAGCTGCTTACAATCAGAATCGCACATAACCTGCTTCTGCATGACCAAGTGATTTTCTGCGTCCTTCCTCTCACCTTCCCCCAATTTAAATCCCACAACAGACTAGTTCATTCCACGCATCTGATAACAAGTTGCAGCTTAAGAGAACGGACGCCTTTTAAATAAAAAACGTTACTCAGAAAAGGGACTCCCGGGCTTTTTTTGCCATCAGCGACTAACTTGGCTCTCCTCCTACACCATCTTGGTGAGGAAGGGATGGGATATTTTGTTAGATTTGTGCCTTAGCTGCTTGCAGGAATCTCCCTCCCTGTGATGGAGCTGGACTGAGAGACAGTGAATGGCTCAGAAGCAGCCAGGGAGCTTCAGTGGCCCTGGCCCAGCTCCGTTAAGTCAGCGAGTGTTTGTCTTCAGCTCGGTCAGGGCTTCTCAACGGTGGTTTGGTGCAGAAGAAGCAAGTTGACACTCAACTCGAGGTCCACCTCCAAATTCTGAAATGCTGTTAGCGAGCAGCTCCATAGCAGGAACTGTCCAGCAGGAGGCAGCAGAGCCACAGAAGGCTATTCTGAAAGCTCAGTTAGGCAATACCTCCGGTTTGCAAAGAGCAGAAGTAGATTGGGCTTTTGGGTTGGCTCTTTGGACGGTTTGCAGGGAATCTGCATGGGCAGGCAATTTCCATGGTAGCCAAATTGCACAAAAGATGGCTAAGACTTAAAGGGACACCTTAAACATTCATTAAGAGACCAGGGTCAAGGCACCTGCCCGTTTTATGCCGGTGAATTGATTTTATGTTCGGTCTGCATTCCTTCACTTCTCATTCATTCCTGATAAAGGAGACGGCTTGTAACTCAAGAGTTGAAATGAGGGGTCCATGGTGCTCCCTGAGTTTGGTGGGTTTTTTTTTTTTTTTTGCAGATGTTTCATTACCAACCTAGGTAACTTCATCGTTCGTTACTTTTAAATTTTAAAAAAAGATTCAGTCAAACTCAATGAGATTTTGAAGTTCCCACCTTAAATCTTGCTAGATCTGGCAACCTGGCATTTGATAATTTTAAATATATATTTTGACATCCGACCCATCATGGACCATGTTCAGTAGACTATCATAGTTCTCAGATATGAATAAAAGGTATACTACTAAATCTAATTTCATTTGGAAGAAACAAAGTAGATGCCTTATTATGGTTAACTTTGTTCAGTGTTCTGGTGTTGGAAGAAATATCATTCTGGATTCAGTTCTGTAGGAAGTTAGCACCCACCCCTCTCCTAGGAAAATGAAATCCTAGGAAATATTAAAAAGGCAGAATATTTCCCCTAAAAAGAGTAGAAACTCAGAAGCAAAAACTCACCTCAGAAGTAGAAACTCACCCGCACCTTTGTTAATGGGTGGGCCATTAAGGCCTGGGCCAGAATACATAACAAAGATCTCCATGTAAAACTATAGCAATTGCCAAAAGCCCTTTCAGTGCATCATCATCCAGCAAGGCTCAACCAAGCCTGGAACTCAGGACAGCCTACAGAGTTGCCCCTGCATGGCCCCATGGGAGTCTGACAACCAATCAGAATACAAGCTTCAATTCAAATCCCAAGAGAGGGTATAAAACCCCGGCACTCTCAGCACATCAGCCCTTGATCTCTTCCTTCACCTTGGAGCATGTGATCATCCTTCCTCTTCACTCTGGAGCGCCAGGCCACGTGGTCCTCCTGTCCACCATTAAACCTTCCAAACAGCCTCCATGTTTCCAGTGTCTTTCCCCCCCCACTTGGAACTGAACCCAGGAGGATTTTTCTTCCAACAGTTCCAAGTGGGGAAGAAAGACACTGGAAACATGGTGACTGCTTGGAAAGATGGTTTAATGGTGGACAAGACCACATGGCTTGGAGCTGTAAAAAAGGAAGGATGATCACCTGCTTCAGGATGTTGGGTGAAGGAAAAGAAGGAGGGGCTGAGATGCTGAGAGTGCCTGGGTTTTATACCCTCTCTTGGGATTTGAATTTGAGCCTGTATTCTGATTGGTTGTCAGACTCCCATGGGGCCATGCAGGGGCAACTCTGTAGGCTGTCCTGAGTGCCAGGCTTGGTTGAGCCTTGCTGGATGGTGATGTAATGAAAGGTCTTTGGGCAATTCCCACAGTTCTACCTGGAGATCTTTGTTGTGTAAAATAGGCTGGCCCAGGCCAGAGTAATGGCCCATTAGCAAACGTGGGGGTGTGCTGAGTTTCTGCTTTCTGAGTTTCTACTTCTCTTTTTAGGGGATATATTCTGTCTTTTCAATATCCCAAAATATTTCATTTTCCTAGGAGAAGGGTAGGTTTTAACTTACGACACTGATTTAGGCCAGTAGTTTAGGGTTGTGGTTTTTCTGAAGTGCCTCATGTCTGACGAATTTTAGTTGCAAGCCAACTCAAACCTTTATGGCAGCAAGCTAGTCTTTTTGTCCTTTTGGGTGCAAATGTTGCCTTTGTCTATGAAGCCCTGTCATCTTAGGCCTTTGCTTGAACTACCGGCTGGGCTCCAACCTCTTGCCTGCTTTGATTTCTAAAAAGTGGATCCCTTTCGTTCCAGGGCAGAGATCCCTGCACACCGGACCTCTGAATGTGGTGCTGCGCATCCGTCCGCTGCATCTTTTCGTGGCTACAGGCACAGGATATGTGGGATACAAGCAATTTGAGAAGCACAAGGAGAAGGATCTTGAAAAGTTGGGTGTGGAGGTGGCCCCCAAAATCGCAAGTGAATGGGAAGTAAGTGATTAAGCATTCTGTAATTTGTTCTTAAATGCCAAATCATTGCAAGGAAACATGAGAAGAAACAACTATTGTAGTGCGTTGTTTAAAATGCTGAATTTGGCAAGTGAGAATCTACCTTAGAATTTCTGCTTATCTACTAGTATTTCTTCTGCTCAGCCTATTAAAGCCATGCTTCCACTGCCGATCGGGATCGAAATTGCTGTGTGTCCCTGTACTATAAATTTATAGGGAAGATTCCCAGATATCTTCTTGCTGTTATGAGCAGAGGCTACAGAATCCTACAATTATCTTTTGTTATACAAACACTAAAAAATGCTGTCAATGAAAAAAAAAACCTTACATTCCTTGGATTTGTTTTCTGATTTCTCTGGCAGCGTTAGGTAAACAAATGGATTTGTATCGGTTCATTTATCTCATTGCTGCGTTAATCAATAACTGTTTTTGAAAAAAAAAATCATGAACTGTGTGTGTATTATTTTAAAACAATTCACTTTAAACTTTTTAAACCTAAAACATGCAATATATACATGTTAACATCAAATTTGATTTTAATATTTTAATTCAGAGAAATGTGAAATTTAGAGACCAATTGCATTTTGATTCACATGTTGGAATGGGAATTATGTAAGGTGGCTAAAAACGTGGATTGAGCAAAATTCTTGAGCTTTGCTAAATATAAGAGCCAATGAGCATAATCTGTAGCAGAAGGTTTTACTTTTCGGTTTTAAATCACGGCTCCCTTAACAAATCTTGCAGTGGTGGAAATTAAGGCTTACAGGTCTCGTCCTGTTGGCAAACAGTCCCAGTGCAGTGTTGGCTAAATGCCTTAATTCGTTTCTGAAAAGTAAAAAGGTTTGTTTTGATTGCCATTCTTAGTGTGGCGCTATTCCTGTATTTTCTGCTGAGGGAAAAAAATTTCCGGTAACCGGATCTCAAAGTGCTCTCTGGGGAATCCTGTCCATTCATTCACGAGAGGCGAGCGAGCGAGCGAGCGAGTGAGTGGCTGGATTGCCTCCTTGACCTCTCGGGCAGCAGGCACGATCGGAGGCATCCCGGAACATTTCTGCTGCCGCGGCTGAGCCCAAGGCTTAAAGATTAGGACGGGATGTTTTCAATGTCAGCGCTGTGTATATTTTACTGTGGTTGGATGTGTTTCACTCTGTCCTGCGCAAAGGGCAAGATATACATTCTCTTCTTAATTAAGAGGTTGGCCATCCATTAGCTCACTGCCAGTTGTAATAACAAAGGTTTAAAGCAATAAAGATAAAAATACAGCAGGAGCATAATTTACTTCCCCAAAGAGGTGTGTCTGGAGAAGCAAGCCGGAGAGTTTGATGTCTTGGGGCCTGGGGGTGGGTGGGATAATCCTGCTCTGATGGCCACCCTGCCTCAGGCTTTTCCTCCAGCACCCCTTGGTTTGCCGAAGATCAGAAGAGGAGCCACAGCAATCCACGCCTCCCCTACAACCCCGGTTGCATTATGCAGCGCTTTAATTAACTGCCTCAAAGGAAAAAATGGAAGCTCGTCCTGGGAATTCTGTTTGGTTTTTCAGTTGGACGGCTGCCGACGGGGTGGTAGCACTTTTGATACCGTGGGAACAGGGCTCCCCAAACTTGGCAGCCTTAAGGCTTGTGGACTGTAACTCTCAGAATTCCTCAGGTGGTTCTGAGTCCTGAGTTGTGGATTCTAAAGTCCACAAGTCTTAAAGTTGCCAAGTTTGGAGACCCCTGCACTGTAGAAGGATGGGGGTGGGGGCAAGATTTTTACTCTTGTTTCTGCCGTTGTTGGGGTGCACCAGTCGTCGTTGCCACTTCTCTCGGTGTGGCACGGCCTGTCTAATATTCCGCATTCAGTTTTCCATTCCAGAGGCTTGGTCAGCTGGGGGTAACACATTTTTGGAAAGTGGGTTTAGCCCTGAGGTTAACTCACCCCCCGAACTGTTTAGTCACATAATATCTGCTATTTGTTTTGTGGGGACATGCTTCCTCCCAGGTTTCATGGCCTGCCCTTCCTCTATCCCTAAATTTCTGAGGGAGCTTCCTTTCCCTGTGCCAAAGTATTTATCTGTGCAGATAATTTCCATGCTTGTTTGATACCTACAAGGAAGAGGACTACTCTCTGGTGGGGGCCTGGTTTTGGAACGCTCCCCTGCACTTTATTATTTTGGCATTGTGGAAACCTTTCTTTCAAAGGTGTTGTAATACAAATGAGGCGTTCCATTTTTGCATTTAAGCCTATGCATTCTTGATCTTTGTCAAAGCAGTCTTCCCTTTTCTTTCACAGAGTAGCTCATATCTTCTGCCGAATGCTGCTGTTGTCTCATGGCTTGGGCTGCCTTGCCTTTTTGTGTTTTGCCCGGGGCTTGCAGTCTCAGAGCTTCTGATGCTGTGGGGGTAGAAGTGGGGGTACGCTTTTAGTCTGGTGTTGCACATTTGGGGGTGCTTGTTAAGCAGCAAAATTGATACTTTAAACCCTTGTTAAAATAGGAAAATATGTTTAATTGGTCAAGAGGGGCTCTGCAAAGTATACAGCACCCATTCATACCCCCAAACTGCCTAGAGTCACTCCAAAGAGCAAGATGGAATAAATAGTAGATACATATTATTAATTAATTAAAACACACTGAAGAAGCATCTAAAATATTCTCCCCTGCCCATTCCAGGGGGAGCATTGGAGCTACTAGTGCAGTGCTGAGCATTCTCCCCCTGCCCCCCAATACCATTTCCAAATCTCTTGAAGTGTGTAGCTTTGAAAAGGACCTGTTTGAAGGACCATTTCCCCCCAGTCACGTCTACCTGACCCGTCAGAGCAGGGAGACGGAGAAAGTGTCCTCTCTAGAGGAGGTCCATCTAGTGCAGTGGCCCCCAACCTTTTTTGTGCCACGGCCCGGTACTGGCATCACAAAATGATCCGCGACCCGGTACCGGCATCAGCACGCATGGCAAGGCAAGGCAAGCTGAGCGACCGGCCATCCAGCCATCCCCCGCTTCTCCCCGCCACCTTCAACTCCTCCTTTGTACCTTTGTCGATGGGCTTCGGGACGGCTTCAGGACAGTCACTCGGCTCGCCTTGCCTTGGGTGCTGAAAGAATCCTTGCACCTTAGTTTTGTCCGAAGCCGCCCCTCCCCTTCGATGAAACTAAGGCGCGAGGATTCCTTCAGGACCCAAACGCCGCTTTCCAACCGGAAAAGCTCACCGGAAGCACTTTCTCATCAAAACAAGATGGCGGCACCCAGCAAACTGGCAGCCCGATAGAAAATGTTCCACGGACTGGTACCGGTCCGGGGCCCGGTGGTTGGGGACCCCTGATCTAGTGGGACCACAAGGCAGGGCCTTCTCTGTGGTGGCTCTGTCCCTGGGGAATATCACCTCTGCAGAGGTAAGTTTGGCCTGGTGGTTCTTTCAAAAACCCCTGAAGATGTGGTCTCGCTCTATGGAGCCCGGGGTGATACGGAGCCCATCCTGTCATCTATTGGACTGTGGTCACAAAGGGAGCGGGGTAAGGGGTTATTCCGTTTTGTATTGGGTTTTTTTTATTTCTGTGAGCTGTCCAGAGTCACGATGAGTGAGTTGGTCAGCCACTTAAATGTTCTTAATCAGCAAGAATGGACTGAGACACCCTCAGAAGGGTCTTTAGGTTGCCTCCCTTGAATGAGGCCAGTAGATTTTTCTCCCATGTCCTGGACACAGTCAGACTTTACAGGCCGGGGTGAGTCACTTGTGCTTTTTCTGCCTTCTACTCCGCTGTTTGTTTTCCTTCAAATATAGGCTGCAGATTATGTTGGCAGGAGGGCTCTCTAAAGTCTGGCAGAGGAAGCCGCACATGTCCCCTGGACCCAGTGCCCTTTGGCCCCAGTTCATGGGAAGGGCTGGTGCAGCGTGGCGTTCCAGCCGAGCTCCGTCCCTCGACACCTGTCCGCGGTCTTCCCCTGGGCCCGGGATTGGGCAACCGGGCTCAGCAGAGGGGCGGGGCTAGGACTGATGAGCAGCCCCTTGGAGACAGGGCTCAAAGGGCACCGGGTTTGCAGCCCCCACGGGAGATCCTGGCTCCCAAAAAAGACCAGTGCAAAAGGACAGAGCGTGAACCTCCTGCACAGGGGGAAGCCTTCCTCCCGGCCAGGGGGAGGGGGCTTATGGGGAGGGGGAAATGTAACCTCTGACCCTCTGACCAGTAGTATTGGTTTGACACAAAGACTGTGGAATGGGATCCCTTGGGAACACTGGAATGTTCAGTGCTATTATTAAATAGGGAAATGCGTTTTAATCCAGAGGCCTCCCATCAGTCAGCCTTTCTGTGGGAATGATAAGCTTTTTGCTATAACTTGGACTAAATCTGATCTGAAGGCCGTTAGGGGTTACCATTTTCCACCAATCATCTTTTTTCTTGCTAGCTTTGTCCAGAGGCCTGCAGGGCTGAGAATGCATCAAGATCTCTCTTGGATGATTTAAGGGGTTCTGAGTGTTGTATATCATGGCAAATCAGCAACTTTAGAGAATGAGGGTTCAGTTGTGATTTATACACTCCATCCTTTGCACTGGTTTATGTGTCCCTAAAATGTAGATTCAACGGTCAGTAAAGGCTCCAGGCTAGAAACTGCCTTTGGGGGGAGAACCAGCTGGGGGACTTTCGGCCCCTCACCTCAGGCTCTCGTAGCCTTGGGAAGAAGAAACGGCAAAGCACTTCCCAAAATCTCACCAAGAAAACCGTATAGACAGTTGCCAGGAATCAATAATGTCTTACAGAAACAAACCAAAATGCTCATTCAGATGTTATGAAAATAGTTTCTCTTTTTTAAAAAAACTCTGGAATTTAGAGAAGGTAGCTTTAATATTTTAGTTTATTTAATTCCATAAGGTGTATGGATTTCTTGGATTAATTAAAGATCTTATGCTTACTATTCCCATTCCATGAAAACCATCTTTATATCAGTATAATTGGTACTCACTGGACGGTTTGGGGGTCCAAATACTTTTGGAAGAGTGAAATTCCATCTTTGCAGTTTAAAGATCCTGGGTGGAACGAATACCGCAGAACACTTAAGAGGACATCCTGAAGAATTCATATTTCTGGTTAAAATGCTTTCTTGCCATCCAGATGTAAACCTGTAGCCTGGACTACTCTGGAATCCCTTCTACTATGACCGCGTTAATCTTATAATAGCTGTTAGAAAGTGTTGTTAAATGACGGTAAGTTGTATAATCGAAATATAGGGAGGCAGGGAAGAAAGTGTTGGAGTGTCTGATCTGTGAATGTCGCTAGATCATTTTGGTACCATTAAATCACTTTTCTTTGGATTAAAAGTTACACTTAATACAAAACAAATTATTATTTTCTATATTATTGGATAGTGGTAGGTCGTTTTGGAATAAAATTAACAAGTTCAGTTAATTGGAACATGATACAATATGCTCATTTGCCGTGTTTTTGGAAACTGTCATGCAGTTTCGGATGCATCTTTTTTTTTTTTCTTAGGAAGATGCTTAAGTTGTTCTGAATAAACTTGATGGGAGACAATTGTTTTCTTTGATGAGAGTAAACACGTGGATCTTGTGCCACCAGTGTAAGACTGGAAGGACGTCTTTCCCTATCAGTGATCTGACCTTTATTTTCTCACAAGGATTTTATGAAGTTCCCTTTGGAGAACTGGGCAATACCGTAGAATGCATGTTCAGGTTCTTAATTCCCTGCATTTTCTCCTTATTTATTAAATAGGGGAGCTGAGGTCTGTCGATGAGCATTTGGTGCATTGATCAGCTTCTCGAAAACTTGGAAACCGGGAGTCGTTTGTCGGGAGAACTGGAAGCACAAATGCTGTAGATACGGTGTGCAGCTTCTGGAAGAAGGGTGGGCTATAAATTTAATAAATAAATAGAAAAGTTCAAGGTGCTTCCAAAATAAATTGAATCTATCTGCTGTTGGGAAATTCGGCGACGCACAATCCTTGCTCTTTTTCTGTTGTTGTGATGGGACCAGATATAGGGAAGGAGATGGCGAAGGGAGTTGCTGAAGGAAACGGGCTATTGGCCTAGGCCTAGTCTCACACATTAGTTGAGAAGGTGGAGAGCAGGGAACACTTATTAAGGAAAAATTAGCGGGGGAACACACAGTTCCCAAGTGAAAGAAACCCTCCTTGGGATGAGATAAAATTCATTTAGCTCTCGCCACAAGTTCTTTCTACTCTCCTTCTTGCACGAATATTCATTGCGCGAAGGAGAATGTTCATTCCTCAAGTGCTCGCGCTCTAATCTGCGAAGGGTCTACTTCCAGCAGCTGAAACTTGGGCTGTACAATTCTCAGGCGACAAAGCTGATGTTCTTCACCCCTAATTCTAGCCAGGTCTGAACATGTCCAGGCTTGTGGCTTGCAAGTGGGCACCCTGTTGAAGCAGATCCTCCCCGGGTGGCCCCTGTCTTGTGGAATGCTTTGCCCAAAGCCAGTATGTTTTGACGGGTATACGGTACTTGACAGATGGCATCTAGCCTTTGTTTAAACGCCTGCAGCAAAGAAGAGTCCGTCCACCATCTCTCAAGGCACTGAATGTCTGCTACTCTGGGAGGTTTTTCCTTTCGCTTGTCTTTTAGGTTTATCAACTTCCTTATAACTTGTCCTGACTTCTCTTGACAGCTAACATTTCTCTCATCCGTCTTTTCTTCTCTAAGCTAAACGTATGCCTGTCTCCAACTGTTCCTTAAAGAGTACTCCTTCAGGACCATTTATCATCTAGGTTGCTCTCTTCTGGGCACTCTGTATTTTGTCAACCAGCTTCCTAAAATGTGATGTGCAGGGCTGGCACAATATTTTAAGTGTGATTGGACCAGTTCAGAATTGAAAGGAAGGAGGAGGGCTTGTCTTGAGCTTGACATTTGATGGCGACCATAACCGCATTTCCTTTTTTGGGAGACCCTACTTGCATTTTCTCTTTTTCAACTTAATCACACTTTTAGATCATGCTCAGCTTGTGATCCATCAAGACAACTTAATATCTTTTGATGTTCTACTTGTCCAGTGTGATTTCAACCAAACCGTGTCCGTCATGTCCTTAATTTTGCTTACTCAAAAATGGAACTTTGTTTTTGTCTCTAACAATTTTGTTGATTTTTGCCCATTGTTCTAACATATCAGGTTCCTCCTGAATTTTGATACTGTCCCTTTGCTATCATTCCTATCTTCACATGCCATCCACAGTTTGACAGTCCCATTTTCTAACCTTCAGCCAAGTCATTTGTAAATACATTGACCAGCATAAGGCCTAAATGAGGAATCCCATCTGGCATTAGCCCTACCTTCCAATCTAATGTGGCTTGATTGAGATGCAATATTTGTTCAACCAGCTCTGTGACTCGCTAATGGCAGTGTCATCCAGCCCACATTTTGCTTGGTTGAATGCTTTTCTGTGGGGGAAAGGCAAGCTGTGTCTGTCCATCATGGTCCCATGGTCAATTTTATTTCATCCATTGTTTTTATATTATTGTGGTTGTAAATTGCTTCATGGTTCACATACAGGCTTAGTGGTCTTTTAAGTTTTGTCTGTGCGTGTGTGCGTGCTTGCATACATGTGTGCAGTAAGTCATATAAAGTTAAATGGATTTTGTCTCAAGTAAGCAGATGTGGAATTGCAACCACAGTCCTGGAGGATAATGTGTGAAACAGTGAGGTAGATTTAAATTGGGAATAATAAACATTCAGTTACTTACATTAGCCATTAGTTTACATGTTTGGCTTTATTTTACACTTTTAGTTACAAAACAGCAGGTGCAAGAAGCCTTGCCACAAAGCAAAAGAAAACATTATTACTGTGGAATTCATTTAAATGCAATAAATGCTTAGACGACAGACAAAGTGATACACATTTCAAGTCTCTTTAGGCAGCCTTCTAAAGCGGCCCGCCTGGGACAGAGTCCTCCTCCTCCCAGCCTCTGAAGGACTTTCTCTGTAGGTCAGGACAAATACCTGGCAGCAGCAGCGGCCAATATTAACATGTCAGCGGGTACTCCTGTGTCTTAAATGTTTTGCCGAGGGGAAGGTGTGGGTGGAAGATCTGGAGGTCCTGTTCCCGTCAGTTATGCTCGCTGAGGAGTCACAAAGGGCGCGAGAGAATTCCTTGGAAAGAAGGACGGGCCCCTCCCCTTCTCCCCTTCTCCCCCCCCCTTCCGTGACTTATAAAGTAGTTGGGAAGGTCAGGAAGGGTGTTTTTCCTGGTAGGGAAGCAAATACCAGAAGACGGCAAGCCTGCGGGCAGGTGAAGTCCCCTGGGGCTTGGATTGGATTGTCTCATCCTCTCGCCTGGCTTCTCTGGAGATCCATCGACAGGGGACCCAAATCTGTGGGAACGTAGGTGGCTTCCATTCCCCCCCCCCCCCCCCGCCCGTCTCTCAGTAAGACAGGGGATGTCCTGGCTAACCTGAACCCGCTTCTCTTTGAGAATAAAGCCTCGCTGAGATGCCCTGAGTTCCCCCTGTTTCCTAGCCATCCTTTAGCTCAGGGTCTTTCCAAAACGGCTTACAGCCGTGGGGCTCAGCCTACGGTCTGCAGACCCCTGCAGAGGGGCCTGTGGTGTTATCGGTGGGATGGGGTGTCTGCGAAGGCGTGAAGACGTGTTAGGGTTCAAATGTGGAGTCTTGGGGGTCCGTGGCGGGGAGAAGATTGAGCCTCCCCCGGCTTACAAGCAGCATCCAAACAAAAGAGTGGATGCGATTGGGCCGCACCTGCCCAAGGGGGCCTTCGGCGCCTAACCTTCTCGGATGCTGTTTTTTCCGCCCTCCATTAATCTCTTTCTCTGCTCAGGCAGATGAGCATCTGCTGCCTCTACCTTTTGTGGGAGTTAATTGCTTTATAAATCAGTGCCTGGCTTTTGCCTGCAGCCTCAGAGTCGCCTCGCCTGAAGCATCTCAGCCAGTTGCAAAGCCAGGCTTCTCCCGCTGGCTGGCTGGCTGGCTGGCTGGCTGGCTGGGGACTGTGGTGAGGCGCCCAGCCCCCCTCTTCAGACGCTGCTTTTGGCACATGCTGCCGGCAGTGGCCGGCGGCCTCTGGAGCTGGCAGGAAGCCTGGGGGAAGTGAGCAAGCCTCGTCATGCGGCCGGTGGCTCCTCCTGCCCGGCTGCCTGCTGCGCCTCTCTTAAAGGAGCCCGGCCCCTCCTGCTCGGGTAGTGGCTGGAGAGCCACCTCTGTACCTTGGATGGTGGGGCGTCCTTAAGAGGGAACCACTGAAATACGAGCCAGCTTTTCTACC
This sequence comes from Pseudonaja textilis, assembly GCF_049901715.1. Lineage (NCBI taxonomy): Eukaryota > Metazoa > Chordata > Lepidosauria > Squamata > Elapidae > Pseudonaja > Pseudonaja textilis. Next base: position 11,860,132 of record NC_142004.1, read on the forward strand.
CCACGGAGCCGCTTTCTGAAAGGAGGAGCCTGCGGGTGGCGTGCTCAGGCTGCACTTCACCAGGACCGAGGATCCCAGAAAGACCTTTCTTTTGGGGGCCTCTCTGGGTCTCCCACACTCCTGTTCTTCATCCTCGTCCTCGTCCTCCTCACTGTCCTCATGATGAGTTAAGGGTATGGCAAAATCACTCTCCCGCTGTCTTACTTTTTCTCTCAATTGTAAATGCAAATTTTTACCTTGGAGGGTTCGGATAGGGGAGCCTGGGATAATAATGTCCAGGCGCATCGGGCAATGTTGGGGTTCCAGTTAGAGGCGGATCAGAGTTTGTGTCTGCCTTGAAAAGTAGACAATGCAACAGGGTTCTTTTAACCTTGATCCGGCGTGTCTCCTCAGGGTGGACCAGCCTTACCTGCCTGGCCTTGATAAAGGCCTTGGTGAGGAGAGGACGATCTCGAGCCAGAATAACCCGGAAGAATGCCTGTGCAGGCTGGGATTGGCAAAGATCCCCTCTTCCCATTGGGAACCGGGGAGAAGTTCATAAATTTACGTTCTTGTCGAGGACGGCCTAGCCGGTATCCTACCAAGGGCTTCCTACCTTGGACCCAGGGAGCTGTGTCTTTGGAAGGAGGCATCCATGCTCTGGTGCCGCAACTGAGCAAGCGGGAGGGCTTGGGAGGAGAATACGGCCATCCTAATTCTTTTAAATTGTGGAAGTAAGGTGTGCAATGCCTGTAAAAATGGCTTCATAGCTTCAGTTGCACCCTCCTGGGTGCCATCTTGCCTATTTTTGGGGCACCCCATGCAGACACCCCTGAAACTAGGGAGTAAGTTTTCAGGGGGTTACTGTGAAAGCTGAAAGGGCATTTCTTTGGGCCAGTGGCCTCTTGGGCAGCCCCTCAGGAAGATGCTTCCTTCCCAGCGTGAGCAGCCTGAGCCTTGCCATGCAGCACTCTGGAGGTGGGATAATAACATTTTATTTTATTTTATACTTTATTATTTTACTTTTATTTCTTTTACTTTTATTTTACTTTTATTTTACTTTTATTTATTTTACTTTACTTTACTTTTATTTTCTGATTTTATTGTCTGAGTTGCAAAGTACTAAAGAAGAATAGTTGAAAAATGTCTCCTTCCACTGATTCTTTCAGGGCACGAAATCCCCCCTGCTGCCGAGGAGGGAAAGGGCTGTTTCTTGGAAATGGCGTGAGCCGAGTGGCGGCCAGTCAGAGAGAGAGAGGGAGGGGCAGGCTTTCGGTCTCTATTGTTCGGCAAGGGTTAGCAGCATGTGACAGTTTCTGGAGAAGAAGGAGGGACGGTCCCGAGAGGAGGATTTATAAAGAGAAACAGCCAGTTGTGGTGAAGGAAAGTGGGAAAGATGTAAAACAACAAGTGAAGTATTCTGCCTCACGTGACAGACGCTGCTGTTTTATAAATGCCCTGCCGGCCAAAAAAAGCGGCACCCAACTCCTTCCTGAGATGCCAAGTTCATTTGCTTGTATGAAAGGAAGCCTTGAATTCCGAAGCCGCCTTCCACGGGTGGCATAATGTGCCCCACAGGGCCCACATAATGCGCCTCAGGCGGCCTGAATGGCCTCAGGTTGTGGGTGCAGATTTGGATGAGTTAGGCTTAACCAACCAAGACTCTGCAAACTGAATCTGAAAAGAGGCCCGTCATTCTCCGGGGAATGATTCTGCTTGTAATCTTACCTATTAAGAACCCTTCGGCCTTTCCCTTCATGCAGATCGCTTACTTGGATAATTAAAATCTGCTTAGCTAATTGATTATCCTGATTTATCCACCCCGCAATCCAAGTGCTAATGGTCGGAGGAGAGTGGGGAAATCCTCCTGTGTGCCTAAAGTAAAGTGTGATCAGTTTATTTTAGAACAGGGGTGTCCAACCTTGGCAACTTTAAGACTTGTGGACTTCAATTCCCAGAATTCCTCAGCCAGCAATTCCTCAGCCAGCTTTGCTGGCTGAGGAATTCTGGGAGTTGAAGTCCACAAGTCTTAAAGTTGCCAAGGTTGGACACCCCTGTTTTAGAAGGACAGAAATAGGTGTGTCAGAGAATCAGAGTCCTGACTTACTCAAGTCGGTGGGTGGGATTCTCGCACAATGTCAAAATAAGTTTGAAAGACACCGGATGTAATGATGAGCCTAGGCAGCAGAGGGATTTCTCTCTGGGTTTTTTCCCCCGAGACTCCAATTCTGGAATCGTGTCAATTCTCAGAAGGAAAGACACAAATAAATTTGGTGAACTCTCCCTCCTAGACCTCAGGTTTGTGAGGTTCAACCTGATAATTGCTGCATCTGATTTCGAAGTCCCCGAGACCCTGTAGCTCCTATGAAACCATTCAGCTGGTAATATTAGGCTGAATATAAGGTGGCGGGGAAATTGCCAGAAGTAATTTGAATGTGAAAATGTGGGCTTCTCATTAATTGGGAGAACAAAACAGCAGTCAGAATGAAATGGGTGCAGTCGGTATCTAGATGAAATCAGGTACTCCTGAGAAGGATCTAAGTATAATTCAGACTGGGAGTGGAACGGGACAGGCTGATCTCATCATGGGATGCTGCCTGGAGGGCCCAGTGGAGGAAAACAGAACGTGGGCACCTCAGCTGCCACCCTCAGCCATAAACTACCCAGTCCTATTTTTGCATTGGTTGTATGAACCCTGTGCTTTTTATTTGAGGTTCTGTTCTGAAAGCTCAGAAATAAATGGAATAAACTGTATTTAATTAACCACAAGTAAGCACATTGTGCACCCGCGCCCGGGTTTGCCCTGTCCAGTGGTTTCTGGCTCTAGGGCACGATGCTCATCTCCCTTTCTTAGCCGAGGGGGTCAGCATTGTCCGAAGACATTTCCGTGGTCATACGGACAGCACGACTAATATATGCCAGGGCGCACGTAATCCAAGGGATACCTATTTAGCTACTCGCATGTACATGCTGTCGAACTGCTAGGCAGACAGGAGCTGGGGCAAGAATGAGAACTCACTGCATCATGTGGTACTTGGGTCTCAAACGCTTAACCACTCAGCCGTTGTGGCTTTGATAAGGAGGAAAAAAATGACCGTTAGCTCTCCCCTGTTCTGGAAGAAAGGCAAGGTAACAACATTTACCCCCCCCCCTCCCGGGGGGCAATTCAGGAGGCAGTTTGGCCTAGTGGTTAAGGCACCAGGCTAGAAAGCGGGAGATTGTGAGTTCTAGTTAGCCACGACTGCCTGCTGGGTATCTCTGGGCCAGTCACTCCTCTCAGGCCAATCCGCCTCACAGGGTTGTTGTAGGGAAAATAGGAAGCGGAAGAAGGTGTTTGGATATGTTCACCGCTTCGAGTCATTTGTAAAAATAATAAAGAGGTGTGTGTGTGTATGTGTGTGTGTGTGTGTTTGTGTATATCCGTCCCAGAGGGGAAAAATGCTCAAATCCCCAGTGCCAACAAAACCCCAAATTTACCCTTGCCTGTTCTGAATTTGCAAATGTAAAGCAAAAGAAAACATAGTCAAGGACCTCATAATTAATAACGAAATACATATGTAAATAGAACTTTATGAGTATGTGTATTTTTCTAAAAAAACCTGTTTCTCAAGTAATCTGTGAGGTAGAGGAAGGGAGGGGTTGTTAATCTCTTCCCATGTTTCTCAATCTTAACGGAGTTCAGATGTCTGAACTTCCACTCCCCAAATACCCCAGGCCTGGTTCCTCCTTTCTTCAGGATTTGAATTCGTTGTAAGGAGAGGGACCACTGTTATAATTTTTCAGTTTGCAGTTAAGCACAGTCTTGGGAGTGGGGAGTGGGATGGCGGGGGAATTCTGGGAGTTGAAGTCCCATCCGTCTTCAAGTTGCCGTGGTTGAGAAATGCTGAGCTAGATATATAGCCCACGACAGGAGAAGACGCAGGAAATGAGTTTTTGGTCCTCCGAACCGAAATGTCTCACTGGCTTTGCTTGTGGAGCAAATATGGAGGCCAGTTTCTGAGAGAGAGAGTTAGAGGACCAAAGAGGCCCCCCAAATATAGGAGCTCCAGGGTGCCTGGGATGCCAGAGGTTTCCTCCCCCTGCCCAGCCATTTCTTCACCTAAGGAGACTGATAGAAGCAGGAGATCTGCTGAAATTTGCGTTCGGATCTGGAAGGAATATTTGAGAATAGATATGGGCATAGATCCTCGACTTACAATCATTCGTTTAGTGACTGTTCAAAGTTACAATGATGTAAGGGACTTGTCACCATTTTTCATACTTACGAATGCTGCAGCGTCCCTATGGCCTGGTGATCAAAATCGAGGTGGCTGCAACCTCCCGGACTCATCCCCTTTTTGCGACAAGCAATAGGGAAGCCAGGTTCACTTAACAGCCGTGTTGCTCACTTAATGACTGCAGTGACTCCCTTAGCAATTGTGGCAGGAAAATGGGGGCAGAAAATGGGGGCTTTATAAAATGGGGACAGAACTCCCTGAACAACTGTCTCCCTTAGCAACAGAAATTGTGGCCATAAGCCGAGGATCACCTGTATGTGCCCGGTTGACTGTATTGAAGGAGGAAGGGTTTGTTCTCCGCCCTCCCTCCCTTCCAGAAACAGACACGTCCAATATTGAGCGACCAGAAACCAACCCGCTGTTTTCATCCCCGAAACTCAGCCTCGGCTTTTTGGAGAGCGACGAAGGTCCTTTATCCACCGGGCTCCTGGTGTCGTTTCTGGTCCCCTAGTGGGCACCAGCTGAAATCCCTGGCATGACTTAGGCCGTCTCTAGGAGACGATGGTCCCACCGATAAACCTGTTGAGTTGCTGCCTGCACTGCTTGCTTATCGATAAGCTGCCGATTCTGGTTCATTCTGTGGCTGGAGCCAGGTGGGCTTCCCAGTCCCCTGCCTGCTGCCTGCCTGGTCTCCAGCCACCCTCGGCTGGCCAAGGAGAGCTGCTTTGGCCCTGAGAATGCTGCATGCGTTGCCGGGCCTGGCACGCCTGCCCAGAACCATCCAGGCCGTCATTACTGCAGTACTGCAGAGTTGAGGTGAGGACCGTTGTCTTCCCCTCCTCCTGGCCGGGCTCACTCGCCTCCAGCCCGGCTTTGGGGAGAAATGCCTGCGGCCGGCCGGCCGGCCGGCCGAGCGGCTCCTCCTGATCTCCCACTGATGCTCCGGGCTCTTCCGAGAAGCAGCACGGCGGCTCCCATGGCAGCCCCTGGCTGAAGCGGGGCCTCTGCACGAGTGTGTGTGTGTGTGTGTGTGGGCGAGGGGGGGGTGAGAGGCGCCTTTGCTTTGTCTCTGCAGAAGGATGTGATACGGTGCCTGTTTGTTTGCACTAGCTGAGACCCTCCTAAGAGCGAGAGGCAGGGCCAGTCGGAGGATAGACCTGCAGGAGAACTTGGGAGCCGCGACTGCGCCTCCTCCTTGCCTCCTCCTCCTTTTCCCGCTGCTGCTGCTGCTGCCGGAGCCAGTGGGGGAAAGAAGCAAGAGAGAGAGAGAGAGAGAGAGAGAGAGAGACGGACTGAGTCTCAGCCTGACAGCCCAGGATGTGTCAGTCCAGCGCCTTGCAGGGACCAGAGCTGCACTCAGGGAAATGGTGAGATGCTGCAACGCTTTACCTAACCCTCCTCCCTCTTGCTGCAACCTCCACAAAGTTAAAATCCATGTCCGGAGGCTGCGCTCGGGAAACGGTGGCGGCGGCTGCTGTGCCGGGGAGCAGCACCCAGAGCTGGGAAGCCCGGCCCCGGCTGGGAGCACCCCAAATAGGAAAGCCCGTTTCAGGTATGGTCTGGCGTCTCTGGCTTTGCGAGGAGGGAGGGAGGGAGGGAGGGAGGGGGACTGGCAGGTGCCCACCGAGCCTTCCTTTGGCCTAACCGATTGGCCCAGGAAGGAGGGGCGTCACAGGTCTGTCAGGCCCTTTGGTGGGGTGGGGGGAACAAGAGGGTCTGGGCCTCACCTGGAGATCGAGGGGGGGGGGTCTTTGGGAAAGGAGGCCCTGCCTGCCTGGAGAGCCTGGGTTCTTTTTCAGGCAGCTCTCAAGCCGACACTCGGCGGGGATTGGCTGCGATTGTCTGCAGTGAAAGGGGGAAGACGGAGCCAGGAAGCGAGAGAGCGAGCGAGCAGCCTGGTGCCTCTCAGCTCCTGCCATTGTCTCCGTCAGGCTAGCTTTGGAGGAGGGGGGGTGGGGAAGGAGCAGCATGCAGGAGGCCCCCGTTAGCCTCCTTTCTCTTTGTTGGCTGGGCCTATGGGCTGGGGAGGGCGCTGGAGTCCTCGGGGATGCCAACTAATAGAAGGTTCTAGTCCTTCTTGGGGAAAGATCCCTGCTTCACTTTCCAGAAGTTCTTTCTCCCAAAGGAGTTAGGTTTTTTTTTTTTTTCATGAGGAGAGTTTGCTCTTTGCACACCTGCCCTAGGTGGGCAACAGGGCCGGCCATTGAGGCTTGAAATACAAGTCCACAGCCAGCTTTGCTTCTAATAAGTAATACGTGCTAGGGGAAGAGTGACTTCGGTCTTTCCAGATAAACTAAAAACGAATAGCTGGGTGGAATTTGCTAGTGGTGCTCTTTGTTTTGGCCAGTTTAAGGTTAACCCAGTCTTTGTCCCTTTTTGTTATGAGATCAGATGTTTTAGGAGCCCTGGTGAATCGGGGTTTTAAACTCCTTTCCTGGTGTAAAGAAGTGCTGTCGGTGGCCCCTACAGGATGACTTAATACCTCCCTTCCTTTTCTTTTCTTTCTGTTGGGACTTGTTGCCTGCTGAGAGGAAGTGGATACCTGATTCTTGCTGGTTTCCTGGTGGGTTTTAGGGGACCCACCTGGTCCTAATGCAGATCTAGCTGCAACCCGATTCTTTATAGTGCTGGCAACTGGCAGGATATCCCAGGGAGGTTTTCAGCTCTTCAGGTGGAAGGAGACAAACTCTCAGACCAGTATCCCTCCTCCCGTTCTACAGAGGATCCCCCCATTATTTCCTGCGAGGGCCATCAGGAATGTCAGTTCTTAAAAAAAGGACAGGCTTTGACTTCATCCTGCAGCAGAGGAGGCGAAATCCCCCAGGAAGCAGGATTCGCCACTTCCTGTACCGTCTCGCAGCTCTGCTTTTTTTTGCCGACGGCCAGTCAAACTGTCCTCGGGGGATCTGTTTGCAGGGGCATCTGTTATCTTTCTCACCCAGTACTGCTTCCTGCTTCTGGACCCCATGGGAGCTTCCCTGAATCCGGGATGTCAAACTCACGGCGTCACGGCGTCGTCACGTGACGTATCGGGACTTTTCCCCCTTTGCACGTGACGCCTCTGGCCTGCGGCTCGCGAGTTTGACAGCCCTGGTCTAAATCATGGCGAACTGGGCTGCTGTGCTTTGCCTGGGGTTAGGCCAGCTTTGTTTCGGATGGGAGGGCCCCCGTTTTGGGGGAAAGCCTCGGGGCAGAAGAGACACCAGGTTGGCTGACCATCTTGTGTGTCTGTAATCCCACAGGTTGCAATTTCCCCAGCTGGCCCTGAGGCGGAGGTTGGGCCAGCTGAGCTGTATGTCTAGGCCCGCTCTGAAACTTCGTTCTTGGCCTCTGACTATTCTCTATTATCTCCTGCCTTTCGGTGCTCTTAAACCTTTGACCAGAGTCAGATGGAGGCCTGTGAGCCGGGTAAGTGCTTGTGAGTTTGTCTTGTGCTTGTGGTGCCCTGTTGTTGTGGGGGGGCGGGGCGGGGCGGGGCGGGGCGGGGGGGGGCGCTTGGCAGGCCCCGGAAGCTGAACCCAAGATGGTCACTGAAGGGTAAGGATGCCCGAGGAGCCGGCCTTGTCCTTTCCTCTTGCACTTCGCCTGCCTCCGTTCTGTCTTTGCAGAAGGCGCCTCCAGGAAATGCTTCTGCCGGGAAACTACCGGCATGGTGGGAGAGAAAGTCACGCCAGCTCCCGTTCCTTGTCTTGGGCAGCTAGGGAAGGGTTGGTGCCTGTCTTCTGGCTGATCAGAACCGTACCACAGAGGAGCAAAATGTCTTGGCTTGGGGAGCTGTAGGACATGTCTGAAAGGGGTCACGAGCCCCTTGGGACTTCCTCTGTGTAGCCTTGGACACGTGGGGCATTATTTGGGAGGATGCAGCTCTGCATCCTGGTGGAGAACTATCCTTCTGAAGGCATCTCTGTAGGGCCAAGGGATTTGTCTGCAGGAGGTTATGGTCACAGCTATGCAGGTTGTTCCTTTTAATTACGCAGAGGCATTGTTGGTATTAAGGAAATAGTTAGCATGAAAAGCAGGTGTGATGGCTGGCTGTTGCTTTTGTTTCGGACGTCCCAAAGCTCTTCCCTTGCTTGTGTTCTGTCTATCTTGGGATGCTGCTGTTTCAACTGTGACATAGAAATTAGGAGAGAAGTTTAACAGAAAGAATCTGAACTACTCCCAGGAAAGTAAAACGAGGAAATGACGCATAATATTATCAGTTAGCAAGCAGCTCTAATGCCACATACCAGTTTATACATTTCTAAACTTTGCATTTCGTGTAATTTCACATCAATGTATGTGTAAGTCATTCCCATTTTAGAATGCAGTGGGGGTTGTGGGAAGAGGTTGAGGAAAATATTACGCTTTCTGCATTGGTCTCTTCTTGTTTTGGAGTTGGTGTAACTCATGTCTGAACTCTTGGCACACCTGTGCACACCTGTCTATTTACAAGAGTACTCCCTGTTACGCCTGCATGCAGAGATCTGTGAAGAGTATCTTCCAAGGGTTCCGATTAGAGATCCGTGCAGTCAGCATCCTTTCCATCTTTTGAACTTTCAGCTTGAGCCCAGGGTGGATGTTATCTGTGTCTCTGCCCAAGTTTGGGCTTTTCCCATTGATGGTTATCCACAACTTGCAGAGTAGCTGTGATCCTTTGGCCCTCCCTTCTTGGACTGGCTGGCTGGTGGAACACCAAAGTGGCTGATGACGGCTCCGGTTGGAGGTGACCTCCAGAGGGGTTAAGAGGTTCTCTCGCCCTCCAGCAGTTCCACACACTTGGGAGCCCTGGGGTTCCCCTCCCCCCTTATTCCTTGCTGCTGTTTGGGGGTACATTTTATGGTACTCGACATTCTTGGGCCCCTTTCCCACAGAAGCCATCCCTGGGGAGGGAGGGGGGCAGTTGGGTCGACATTGGGTAGAAGGCGATGCGTTTTGAGATTTCCTCGAGGCCCCAGCCCATGTGCCACGGTTCCTTTGGCCTATTTAAGCAGACCCCCCAAGTCCAGAGGGACGTCAAGAGAACAGAACAGTTTGCATGCAGCCCTTGAATGAACGTGGGAGATTAGCTGCTGCTTCCATCCAATAGAAGAAAAGGGTCATTTCTTAAAATAAACTGGAATTACCCAGCGGACTGAGCCTGATAAATAATGGAGGTTGGGATGTCTCTACTGCTCTTGCTATGCTCAGTGTGTTCTTTTTAAAGGGATTGTGTTTTCAAAGGCAAAAATCTTTTTTCTGTTTTGTGTTAGGAAGCTCATAATGAAGGCCCCCTGGAATTCTCTAAAATCAGGATGCTCAGTAGGAAATAATAGGAGCTGACTGGCTGTATTGTTCTCAGGGAAGCCATTGTGATGGCAATAGACTGGAATCCGGGTCATGTGGCAGTTCCTGGCACCTCCCTTGGGCAAGTGAAACTAGACACACACACACACACACACACACACACACACACACCCCTGGTCATAGAGTCATTGCTCTGATCCCGTCATTGTCCTACCGACAATTCCTTGAAGCAGAGGTCTCCAACCTTGGCAACTTTAAGCCTGGCAGACTTCAACTCCCAGGATTCCCCAGCCAGTCCGCCAGGCGTAATGTTGCCAAGGATGGAGACCTCCGCCTTGAAGAACTGCACAAGCAGGAATGGGGTGGGATGCAACGAGAGCAAACAACCAACTGTGTTCGTTTCTTATTTAGAAAGGCTTCATTCCCAGGAAAACTGGCACTTGGAAAACAGGGCCGTTTTTAATCTCCTTGGGCTGCAAGGAAAGTCCCTCATTCTAGCCTGCATGGTGAATTGCAGCTCAGCAATGTCTGGAGGAACACTGTTTGTCACGGTACGCCGAGTTGTGTGCATTGTTTGTGTACGGCACGCCTAGTTGCGTGGAGGAATAGTAAGAGTGTCCACTTGAAGCCAGAGTTGGAGCTGTTAGAAATGTGAGGTTCACTCAGCTTCTCACCAGGCTTAAAGAAGACCATTGTGGTCTCTTTCAGCACTTCCCATCTTGAGACCAGACCTAAACTATTGACCTAGCCCTGAATATACTTACCCTAGTACCCCAAATCCTCGACTTCCCCAGTGCTCCTCAACCTGGGTGACTTTGAGATGTGTGGACTTCAATTCCCAGAATCCCCCAGCCAGCAAAGTTAGTTTTGTACACACATCTTAAGGTTGCCAAGGGTTGAGAAACCATTGCTCTACGGGAGGGATCGTGCAGCTGGACCCCCGTGTCGGTTCCTTTAAAATTCTGGAGTGGCAGAAGGCCAGAGAAAAAAAGGTGGTTCAACAAGAAGTCTGAGAGAATTTGGGGCACGTTTACCCTTTCTTAAAAAGTCTAACTTCTGATTTTGTTTACAGCTTTTACAGGTACATATGCTACCTTTTAAAGGCCTAACACACTTTATTTTGAGGTAGAAAACGCTATTTTCTTGGCCATTCCACAGATGTGTTGTTGAACGAACATCTGTGTCAGGTGCATCGCCGGCCCAAAGAAAACAGGGAGGACACTCAGAATTGTGTCTTCTCCTCTCCATGGGTCACTAGCGACCTGGTAGATCTGAGCTACCTTGCTCCTTTCTCCTTAAGCCCCTCCTATGACTTGCATGCCAGGTGAAGCGGAGCCAGTGCCTGTGATTTTAGAGATGGCCAAACTGTTATTTTCCAGACACTCCCAAGATCTCTTTATGAGACCTAAGCTAAGCTACCTATAATGCTTAGTGTCTTGTGATATTAACCCTCACCATCCCAGTTCCTCCCAGTGGAACCTGGCTTGCTATACCCAGTCCTCAACTTCGGACATTCTCATCCCTGTAATTTGGCTGTGCAGAGAGATTTTGAGCTTGTCACTCTGCAGTCACCAAGAGAGTTCCACAATGAGTGTCTGGTAAGCTCTTCCGTTGTAGAATGAGGATCTCTCCCCCTGAAGCGATGGTTATTTAGAACAGATGTAGGGGAATCCATTCCTTAAGGAATATGCATCAGTTAGACTTCTAGAATCAGATGCTACCACAGAGTAAGCTGGCTGGGCAATAAATCCTCCTTAAAGTGCCTAGGGAACAATGGGATTATCCTTGTGATTAACACACGGACTTAGCAGTTGCCTATGCTGTAGAGTTGTGTCGCCTGTTTGTTCCACTGTGGCTTGGCCTGCTCTTCTGAGGAGTAGCTGCTGTCAAGGACTTTAAGGACCTACGGCAGTGTCAATATTAATCATCACCTGGCAGCACCTCCTAGCAGCCAGGTCCTGCCAAAAGAACAATGGGTACCGTACAAATAGGACCGAAAAATACGGGAAGACGTTCAAAGTTATGACTGCGTTGAGCCAGGAGGACTTTCAGCCCGTCCTCAAAGTTGCAGCCGTCACGGTGTCCCCACACTCCTGTGACTGTGATTCAGGCTGTCAGCAACTGGATTGCAATTTCAGTGCAATGGCTGCAGTGTCCCAGCGTCCCGTGAGCACCGTTTGAGACCTTGCTTGAGACAAGCGTAGTGACTGGGGAAGCCGACAGGAGGTCACACCTGCTGCTTTTTCTCCCATTGGGGGTCTTGTGCCTGTACCCCATAGTGCCCAAGCACAGCACCTACCCGCCTGCAGCACCCGCCCTTCTCCTTGCATTTCAGAGCACTGACCCACAGTGCCAGCCCATCCGTGCGCCATAGTGCTTTTCACGGTACTTGCCTGCAGTCTGTAGGGCCTGCCTGCAGCACCTGCCTATCTAGCCATAGCTCTGACCTCCTGGCCTGCTTGCCTGGGATGCAGTTGCAGGCCCCACACTCCGGTCACATGAGGTCCTTGCTTAATGAATGGGGTTGTTTGTCAGTTGCTCTTGCTAAGCGATGTGGTCATGTGCCTTGTGGTATAAGGACTCTTGCCTTGGGCAGCGGGTTGGACCTCCAAGATCCCTGACAGCCTTGGGACTCTATCATAGAGGGAGAGAGAGAGAGACAGAGGGAGAGAGCAGTCAAGGCAGATAACAACAAGACCTGGCAATAGCTAAGAGCAGGAAAGTTGAAGAAAAAGACAGAGGGGCTAATTCCGGCTGCCCAAGACCAAGCCGTGAGAACAAATACATGGAAAGCCAGAATAGAAGTGATACCTCTGCAAAGACGCTAAAGAAACAGTGGGCCACCTGGTTAGCTGCTGCCAGAAGATCGCCCAGACTGACGACAAGCAACGGCATGACAAAGTGGCAGCAGTCGTGCATTGGAAGATCTGCAAGAAATACCATTTGCTTGCAAGGAAGAACTGGTGGGATCACAAAATAGATAACAATAGAAAATGAAGAAGCTAAAATGCTCCAGAATTTTAAAATTTAAACTAATATCTTCCAGACAACATCTAAGGCTTAACAACTGTTGTTAAGAAAGACAAAATAGTGTTCCTTTTTGCAGTACCCAGAAACATCAGACGGGAAGAACTGGAGAAAGATCGCAAAATACAAAGTCCTGCAAAACAACAATGGCAAAAGTAGTAATTGGTGTCTTGGGTGCAACCTCAAAACATCTCAAACACCATCGGCACTGACAAAATGCCCACCAGTCAATTGCAAAAGGCAGCTTGACAGTTTCCTGTCGGGGTGGGGTGGGGGTGGGGTTGGACAGTTTCCATCATGTGAGGATAAATTCAGCAATCTTAAACAACGCCTGCCTGTCCCAGCTCTTTGGAAAAGACCCGAGAGGCGGACAAAAATGCCTAACCAGGTCTAACACATGGCTGACCGTGTGACCAACCACACTTTCTTAAATTTGTATCCCACCCAATTCTCAGCAACTCCGTGCTTACATCGTTAAAAATGTCTCTTCTTCTGATTAATTGCAATAGGCAGACAAGCTGAAGAGGACAATTACAGCCAGTGTGATTGCATAAAAGGCCTAGTGAAAATGGGAGCGTCAAATTGGGTCAGTACGGAAAACAAAGGGGAAAAAAAGCAAGAGGAAGGAAAAAAAATCGTTCGGGGTGGTGCCATTAACGTTTGGAATGGCGGAAATTTACAGAGGATGATAACTGCTAAAACCAACAAAAAGCATTCCCAAAAATAAAAAGAAGGGGAAAGAAACAGTATAGGGAAAAGGCGAAAGGAGGAGGGGCATCCCTCTGAATCCTATTTTGACCCCTTCTCCCCCAACCAAAGAGGAAGTCTTACCCCTGGCTAGTAGTGGAAGCAGAAGGAAAAGGCAGGACTGAAGCTTGAGCCAGGCAGAGCTACAGATGCACAGAGCTGCAGAGAATGAGTTTACAGATGCAGAGAGGTCGGGTGTCTTGCATCCTTGGCCACAGAGGGAAGCTCTGGCTGTTACTTTTGAGAAATCCTAGACTCTTGAGTTCCAGACAAGGAACAATGGATGGAAACTGAACCAGGAGAGGTTCAACCTGGAAATAAGAAGAAACTTTCTGACGGTGAGAACGATCAACCAATGGAACAGAAGTTGCCTCCAGAAGTTGTGGGAGCTTCATCCCTGGAGGCTTTCAGGAACAGGTTGGACTCCCATCTGTCAGAAATGGTGTAGGGTCTCCCACGTGGGCGGCAGGTTGGACTAGATGACCTACAACTTCCCTTCCAACTCTGATTATCTGTTATCTGTTTAAATGTCTCTGTTTGAAACAAAAAATAAAGTAAAAGGAGGATGCAGGAATTATAGTCCAGTCAATCTGGCAGCAACGTCCGGGAAGATTGAAGAGCAGATCTAAGAGCAGAGGTCAAGAGATTTGAAAATAATTGCAGGAATTACATGAAGTTGTCTCTTCTCAAAAAACCCCACAAATCCTTCAAATTTTTAACAAACTTCTTTCATAAATCTAATATAACTAGAGCAGTAGCACCTAGACAGGGTGATATATAAATCTAGGTGTTATTGCTCTTGTTTTATTAGATTTACGAAAGAAGTTTGTTCAAATTTGAAGGATCTGTGGCTGCTTTCCAGCCCTCTCTAAGTGGTTTACAGAGGCTGCCTCTGGCCCCCAACAATCTGGGTCCTCATTTTACCCATCTTGGAAGGAAGGAAGGCTGAATCAACCTTGAGCTGGTGAGAATCGAACTGCTAGCAGTCGGCAGAGTTAGCCTGCAGTACTGCATGCCAATCACTTGAGCCACCATGGCTCCTCACCGATATAATAGAGGAACATTATCCAGGTCATTCTCTTTTTTATTATTTGTATATCCCTTTTAAATATTAAGACATCAGCCATTTGTTTTGTAAGTCCACACCATTCTTTTAACTTACTATTTTTAAATTCATTTTTAAATTGGTCTTAGTCTTCTCCAGTAAAACTTGTTCCTTTTCCATAACACCTTTTAAACACAGTTTCTATAGAGGCAGACACTCTTAAAATTAATTTCTGGAACCATTGTTCAAAAATCTCCTCCAGTATGTCAAATATTACAATATATGCTCTATTCTGTATTAGTTAGATAGATTTGTGTTTCTCTTCTTTAATTGTAAAATTTAGTTCCTTCTAGTCCCCTCTAGTGTCCAACTTTCAAAGTTCATCCTTTCATTAAAAAAAAAAAGAATTCTAAACAAATTTTCTCATGGGAGAGAAAATAATTAATTTGTAATTATTTCCAAAATCTTATCCCAATTTTCTAGAGTCTTAGTTTATTTGTAACTTTTTTTGAAATAATTTTTATTTATTTCAAAGGTTAAAAAACATTAAGCATCTCTGTGGAGCCCCTGGGATCGATCTCACGCCGTCTCCTTGTCTGGAGAGGCATTGCAAAGAGCCGCCTGCTTGCTGGCTCTTCAGGATGCCATGATCGGCGGCTCTGCTTTTAGGGAGGCCGTCTGCAGTTGGCCGTTTCTTCCCCAAAAGCCCCGAGAGAGGCCCAGTCCTTCGTGGCCCCTGGTTCCTTTGCCCAAGCTTGCTTGCTGGTGTAGGTCACCCTGCATGGGGGACGGGAAGGCTATGAGATGCCCCCCCCCTGCCCCCACCTCTTCTCTCCCGCTTGCAGTTGCTGGCCGAGGGGGCTCTTCAGCCGCTCTCCCGGGGTATGGAAGCCCCTCGGTGTCCGGTCTCAGTTCCACATTGCACGTAGTCAGGAGCGCAATAAAGGCGAGGAGAATGGAGACTGCGATCCTTAGGCTGAGCACTGGATTTGAACTGTCACCTTAAGGGCGTTTCAAAGCGAGAGAAGGGAAATCCCATCACCGGAGCAGCTGCAGGATGGATCTTAGCATGTTCTTATTCAGCCTTCAAGGCAATTGGATAAAGGGACACTGTTGAGTCTGTTTGCCAGGCTGCACGAAAGGGGCAAGGCCCCGATAAAAGCATCACTGGCTGTTTTGTCTGCTGGCAGAGACCTACGCACGCTTGCATTGAGAGGTTGGTATATTACTTGCTGCCCAAGGAAACTCTCTCCTCCAGTGAAACAGACACTTCTAGATAGCCGGCCGAAGCAAGGGGGCAGCCCCTGCCACAGCAGCCAGCTTGAGCTCAGATCTTTCCTGGAATACACCTGGCTTCAGTGGCATTTGGGGTCTCTCCAAATCCAGGGCCATCTAATCCTGGACTGAGAGTCCATCAGATTCTAATTCCTATCCTGGTTTGTGGCTTTGTTGCCTGTGGCTCACTCTTAACGTAAGACATGTCCTTCCCGCCTCTATGATTGTAACCAACTTAGTTTAAATCTTAATTATCTGGTATCTGAGGCCCCAGAGGGCTCTACTGGGAGCCCTCCATTGTTGAGATGAGATCACCAGGATTAGATGCTACTTGCGCCTGCTAAGCCACACACTCGTTTTGCCACTCCTACTCACCTTTTCACTACTCTGCTGATCCTACAAAGAAACATTACTCTCACTTGCACAGGTTCAATGTCTTCAGATGGACTAGCTTATTTTGGACTAGTAGAATTTCTGGAATCACGAGAGCTAATGCTCCCGAAATAGCAAGATGCTTGATTTCAGATCTGTAGCCCCATGAGGTCAGAATAGTAAACAAACATTTTCAAAACTTGACACCGACTTTAAAATAACGGAAAGAAGTGTGTGATTCCTGCTTGAAGTAATACATCTGCACTCTCCTGTAAAGGAGTTTCAGACAGCAGAGAGAGGATAGAAGGGGCAAAAGAGACACCAGTATACATCCATTTGAGCTGGATTTTAAATGCTGGAGCTAACCCCTTGGGAAGGCAATCCACATGAGAATGGTCCATGTGCAACAATGAATTGAAATCTTGAGGAAACTGAAGCTCCGCTCTTAGCTCTAGCCTGTACCAGCTCTAGATATCTTTAAAAATCTGTGAATCATAATGGTGGCTGATTAGCTTGTCTTTAAAGAAATCAGCCTTGTGAAATTAGTCCTCATATATGTGTGTCAGGGAAATGCAAGCTAGCCTTCATGATCTTAGGGCCTGAGGCAGTAACAGCTGTTGTTCTTTTCAGCGGTAGAAGATTGAAAAATGGCTCCCTTAATTTGCTCTTTGTAGATGCCACTGAGCCTCCAGCAATACACTTTTTAATGGCACCACCCATACCTTTTATCTTCAGTAACTGACGACCAGTTTCTCCGTAGTGCAGAACGAGGGCTTGAAGGCTCTGCTTTAGACTGCTTGGCACAGTGGGTGGGGTGGCGGCTGTGCATCAGGGTAGAGCAGGGGTCTCCAGCCTTGGCCGCTTTAAGGCTGGTGGGTTTCAACTCCCAGAACTCCTTAGCCAGCTATGCAGAGGACTCTGCTGCTGCTGCTAAGAACAGAAACGAGGGAGAATGGCCCCCCACAGGTCACCCTCAAGTCACCCTGTCCAGAGAAGGACAGAGATGAAGGTGAACAAATGTAAGATCTCCCGTCAAAAACCGTGGAGGGTGAAGCATTGAGTCTTACTGAGGAGGTTCTTCTAGGGAGAACAAGAGAATATTTATGACAATGGGCAAAAGGGAAGGGACTTGAAAACAAACTGTCTTTGTAATAGTAAGGGGAAAATATCCCAGCTTCTTTGGAAGTCGTAAACAAGCGTCTGTTCTTTTAGCTCCACACTGGGTCTCTTGAAACCCAATGAATCTAAACCCTGGGCCCAGAAGCTACACTTTCTACAATCTTCCATAAAGACCCGAAATTATCTCCAAGGATAAACTGCCTCCAAGAATGCCAAAGACCTCTGCATAAAGGCGGGTTTTAATGAGAATTTAAGGTGTCCTGGTCTCACATGAGTCATCAGATACTGGGCTCAACTGTAAGTGCAGAGCAGTGTTGATGACATACTGCAGAATCCCATAGGTGACTTTGAAAATCATGAGTTTGTGGTCTCCCATCTAGATCAGATCATAGGACAGAGGCTTCTCCCTGTGGGAGCCTTGGCCAGGCAGGTTTGCCCTGGGAAACATACTGCGCGCTAATTTCACGGTCTAAGAGAAGCCATCTCTACCTGCTGGGATATCCTTTTTAAAGACATTTTATCAGTTTTGGAGACACAAGAAATAACCTGTAATTCTGGCACCAAATCTGCCCCAGTATATATATATATATATATATTCCCCTTTGATGACCCCTTTCTACAAACCCAAGAGGGTTGAGTCAGAGTCAGTGATCCTTTGGGGGCAGGTGCTGGTCCCTGTGATCATTTATACTTGGAGGGACAAAAACCGAAGATGGATTAAGCCGTTACTTGAAGGGGAGAATCAGCACTTTAGCTTAGCTTAGTTTACTTGATTGCCATTGCACCTTGTACAATGAAATCAAACACCATCTTCAGTGCACGTCATGACCGTGAAAATAAACACAAACTCACATCCTTCACCTTCCGCACATTGAATCAAACCCCACCAACACCGCACCAACCCTGCACAATACAACAGAATTCAACAGAGCTACTGCCCTGGGATAGAAGCTGTTTTTCAGCCTATTTGTCCTTGTTTTGAATATTCTGTACCGTCTGCCAGATGGTAATAGTTCAAAAAAAGGGTTCCCAGGATGAGATGGATCTTTGAGAATGTTTTGAACTTTCTTAAGGCAGCGGGAGCTCTAACGCTCTTCCAAAGAGGGGAGAGGGCAACCCAGGATCCTCTGGGCCATGACATTCACCCTCTGGAGTGCTGTCCTATCTACCCCTGTGCAATTGGCAAACCATACAGAGGTGCAGTAAGTTAAGATACTCTCTCTGGTGCAGCGGTAGAAGGTCACCAGCAGTTTTTCATTTCAGTTGTTTTCTGAGAAGTCTCAGGTAGTATAATCTCTGCTGGGCCCTTTTGACCAGGGCTGTAATGTGGGCACCCAAGGTCAGGTCCTCTTTTAGGGTAACACCCAGAAACTTAAAACTGGTCCCTTGCTCCACTCGGTCTCCATTGATAAGCAAGGGCTGGAGGTCTGATCTGTTCCTTCTATAGTCCACTATAAGCTCCTTAGTCTTATTGGAGTTGAGGACCAAGTTATTGTCTCCATACCACGAAAGCAACCGTTGGTCCACCTCATCTCAGTAGGCAGACTCATCCCCCCTGGTGATGAGTCCCACCACTGTTGTATCATCTGCAAATTTAGTAATAGTATTATTAGCGTGAGTGATACTATTACTAAATTTGCAGATGATACTTGAAGCACAATATAAAGAGTTTGGATCACGTCGAGCCATAAAATCAACAGCAAAAACTACAGTAGAATCATGATATCAATATATAATTTTCAAGCTTATCTTAACTATCCATTAGTTTGTCTCAGTAACTGCTGAGGAGGACGGGAAATATTAAATAAAGTAAGCTGTAAAGTAAGCTTTGAAATTTATGGCCAAAGCCATAATCGGCCCTTGTCTGAAATGGTATAAATGATCTCCTGCTTGAGTAGGGGGATAAACTAGAAGACCTCCAAGGTCCCTTCCAGCTTGACTCTATTCTGACATCACGCGATGTTTGGGGTCTAAGTCCTTCCTGAGCCTGGCTTTCTTTTTGGTCATTTGGTCCATCAGGTGAACTTGCAGTAGGCAGCATAATTTCATAAGGCTTGTGGGCTGTAAATCTATTGAAGAGCAACCATCCCAGTTGGCAGGAGGGCTCAAGCAGGCAATTAGTCTGGACCTCACTATGTAAATGCAAGAGGGCAAAGTGTGACACACTCACCCCCCCACTCAATGTCTTTGAGCCTTAGTTGGTGTTTCCCAGGCACTAAATAGTCTGGGGAGATTCCTGTATTATCGGCAGTGAACAATAAAGTAGCTAGTTAGAACTCTATAAGTGTGGCTCTGGTTCTTTGGGCTTGTCAAAATCAGGTTCAAGGCTGGGGTCATTCCATTTTATTCTGAGATGTCTGGGATGTCCAGGTGTTTCTTCCTTGCCAGAGGTGCAAAGCTCTTTGGGCCTTCAGGAAGGAGGAAGCTACAGCCTTGCAGTGCTCTGAAAAACTTCTCTCCCACTGTTACCGCGTGATCCAGGACCAGCGGAGGAAACCTGTCTGGAGCAGAGGTCTTCAACCTTGGCAACTTTAAGCTGGCTGGGGAATTCTGGGAGTTGAAGTCCGCCAAGGCTTAAAGTTGCCACGGTTGGAGACCTCTGCTCTAGAGGACAGAGCTCCACTTGGCTTGAGTCAAGGCAGGCTGAGCTGGATGGGCCTTTTTTGACCAAGGATCTAAGCAGGCCAGCCTCTGGGGGAAAGAGGGAGGGGAACTGCATTGGCCAGGAAAATTGGGGCTGATTTCTTACAAATGATAACTGATCAGCTTCTGCAGTCTCTGGTTCTAAACCCAAAGGCAGAAATGTAAGTAATAGTCATAGTCACCATGCTGTTATTCTTAGCCATCTGTAATGAAGGGTTTCCATTGTGCAGGTTAAAACGGGCTCATTCTGACTCTGACTTCTTCCTCCGATATTAATAAATATGTGAAGGCAGAGGAGAGAGCGTGCTCTGGAATGAACAATGAAAAACAGTGCAGAGCCCTTTTCTGCGTTTCCTTCTGGGATGGATTTGGTGAAGGTGGTGGGCAGGTGGCTTCTGCCTTCCGCTATCAAAACCCATTAACCATCCAATCAGCCCTCTCTCCAGAAGTGGGCTACACCCCATGCTGAGATGCAAATGGTGTCATCCTTGGAAGCTGCCCCATTTAGTGCCTGGGAATTTGGGAGGGGGGATTTCACAGAGAGGTGGAAGATTAGACTCAACAACCCTCTTTCTCAGAAAGTCAAGGACATGTTGCCCTGCACGTGGAGGGGATGTCTCCAGTTGGGGTGAGGATTTGATCGGCCCACGTGATGGACTGATGGGTGCAGGGGATGGACCTTGGATTTTCCCTTTTGGGGAAGGGAAAACCTGGGACTCTCGGAGTCGGGCTTTCCCAGATGTGCCAATAGGACAACTCTAATAAAGTGGAACTTTGAGCAAATGCCTGTCTCGGAGTTTCTTGGGTTGGAGTTGGTTAGTTGGAACGCTGACCCAGGGCTCCTGAATCTCTCAAGGAAACCCCGGAGAGGGTTCTTTGCAGAGGCTGGGGAAAACTTGTGATGCGAACGGAGGCGTCCCTGTGCCCATCCCAGCCCTCCTCAGAGCTCCATGTGGGAAGTGTTGCAATAGCGGGTTCCCTGGTCTCTTTTTTTGGGGTCTTCCATTCAGTTGTGTCTAATTCTCAGAGACCGTTAGGGCAGAGTTCCAGCTAAATACAAAGCAGATTGTGTTAATACAACAGACCCACGTCGCGGGTCTATACCAGCCCTCCCAGTTCCAGTATCCCAGAAGGGAGGAAGGTCCCTGCTCCTGATCTGAAACTTTTTACCAGGGGGATTTTCCTCTTCCGTCAGCTCAGAAATATTTCTCTGGTCTTTTAGAGTTGACAGCAGAAAGGGAGTGGGGGAACGTAGTAGTGCATTCCTTAAATGCTTCATAGATAATTGGCCGAAGCTTCTGGCGCGCAAGATTATTACTGGAGAGCCTGAGGGTGACTCTTGGCTATGGATGGGTCCCATTGGAGAATATACATCCAGGCAGTGGGGGAAGACCAGAGTCAAGGGGGAAATGAAGGATGGGTCTCAAGAGTCGGCTGCACCCAGGTAGCACCGGCATGTTCACTCCTAATAAATCTTGGGGTGTGTTTTTTTTTTTGGTCACTCTGAGAGATGCGGCTCGAGACTCATGATTTGAATGGGGGTGGATGCCGGAGCCTGGAGCCCTTCCCTCAAATTGCCCTTGTGACCCTTGTGGCTACTCCATGGCCCGCCTGGCTGACTCCCTGCCTCCCCCCTCTCTCTAGGTCTCCCTGTACAAGTCAGTGCCAACCCGCCTGCTCTCCCGTGCGTGGGGCCGGCTGAACAACGTGGAGCTGCCCACTTGGCTGCGGAAGCCCGTCCTGAGCCTCTACATCTGGACCTTTGGGGTGAACATGAAGGAGGCGGCCGTGGAGGACCTCCATCACTACCGGAACCTGAGTGAATTTTTCCGACGGAAGCTGAAACCCCAGGCGAGGCCCGTCTGCGACCGGCACAGCGTGGTCAGTTTCTGGGTCAGAGGGCAGCTGCTCTGCTTCCTCCTTTTCCATTTTTGGGTAGGGAGGTCCTAGGAAACCTCTTTAAATTTCAGTTAAATTTCAGTTGTTTTAATGCTGCTTGTGCGGGTAGGTTAATCACATCCATGTTGTTCTTAGTGCATTTAATGAAAGTAAGGGCAAAATACTGTCAATTTAGAGTAACCATTGATACCGTTCGGTAGAAGTGGAAGAGAAAATAGCATCCAGCTTCTTTTTAACTCTTTCTCCTCTACAGATCAGTCCTTCGGATGGAAAGATCCTCAGTTTTGGGCAAGTGAAGAACTGTGAAGTGGAACAAGTCAAAGGCATCACTTATTCCCTCCAGTCCTTCCTGGGTCCCCATGCCAATCACGACAACTGCCAAAACGACCCAAGTAAGTCTTCCCTTTGAGCACCGGCCTCTTTCTTTCCAGACAGCCTGCTAGCGGGCGGAGGGGAGCCCTGCCCAACAGAGCAGCCCTCTCCCTTCCTGGACAGGGGTCATCAGGAAGACGAATTGCACCAAGACGAGGCAGCCAGCCTTCCCTCCCTCCCTCCCTCCCTGGAAGCATCAGGAGGAGTTAAGGAACCAGGTGCCCTTTGCGTCTGCACTGCCTCCCCCCCCCACTCTCAGCGGAAGGGGCAGCACTGGGGTCAAGAGACTGGCAACCCATGGGAGGCAGCCCTGTCTGTGCTGCGGGAGGAGGCCTTCTGATGAGGAGGCCCTGCAGCTCAGGACCAAGGAGAAGTGCCCTTAATTTCTCTGCTCCTCCTCTGCTCTGCTTGTCCTCCAAGGAGGCAAACTCCTCCTCCATCTTTCCCACGGGGTCGGTTGGACCGAGAGAAGGTCTTAGGCAGACCTTCGATCATTGCGTTGCCCCTCGCGGTCTGCTCTGTGGCCAAGGATGACCAGATCTCTCATCAGAAGATGTCGTGGTCTACAGGGTAGGTTTTTTTATTTTTTTTCCAAAAGTCAAATTTGCAGCGTTTGGTGCCCCAATGGCTGTTCGGCTCCTAACCCTCACACACAAGAAATAAGTGGGGTTCTCAGCCTGGTGGCTGTATATTTACTATTAATACATGCAGTGAAATGTGCACCTCCCACCGTTCTTGTGTTGGTTTCTGGATTTTCATCAGGAACGAATCTGGAACGAAAACTCAAGATCGGCATTCCAGCTTTGCTTCTCAATTTCTCCATGTCCTGAATGAGACCATATGCAGCGGTAAATGCTCTGGAAACCAAACTGTTGCCAAGAAAATGCTAGTTCCCCTCTCCAAGTCTCGAGGGACCTTTAGACGTACCTTGTTTTAAAACCGATGGCCGTTGCAGGTTCCCTCCTCCCCATCCAGTCGCCCCTTGGTCTTCTGGCTCCGGGCTGGGCTGGGCCCTCCTTTACTTGCAGGTGATGCCTGGAACAGCCGTTAGCTTTTGTCTGGAGCAGGTGAAGGAAGGAATGACTGGAGCTGCTGGATCAAGACCTGGGCAGCCTTGCACTTCTCTCTCAGAAAGGCCTTTCTCTCTCTTCTTCTGCTCTTTTCCAGCTTCCTGTTGCGAGTCCTTCCAAAAACAGCTGGTCACAAAGGACAGCAATGAGCTCTTCCATTGTGTGATATACCTGGCCCCTGGAGACTACCACTGCTTCCACTCCCCCACTGACTGGAAGGTCTCTCATCGGCGTCACTTCCCAGGTAGGCCTCCTTTCCACAGGTGGGAGAACTGACAGTGGCCCACAGAACTTCTCTCCCTTTCGCTTCACTAGCACCGGCACTAAAACCTATACAATATGTACCACCCCATAGTGCTTTACAGCCCCCTGTGCGGTTTAGAGAGTCAGCCTCTTGCCCCCAATAATCTGGCTCCTCATTTTACCCACCTCGGAAGGAGGGAAGGCTGAGTCAACCTTGAGCCAGCCAGGATCGAACTCCAGACGGTGGGCAGTCAGCCTGCAATCCTGCAGTCTAACCACTGTGCCGCCAGGGCAACAGGTTCCATGAATGTTCGGGACAATCCCTCTCTGGTAGACATTGTCTTTAATCTTCTGCTGAGCTACTTTCCAACGTGGTTGGGGACATTAGAGTGCGTCAGAGGGGGCCCGGGGTGGTCTTCTGGCATCTCCCCTCCCACCCTCACAGTTCTGTTCCCAGCTTCCGGATAAGCCAAAGCAGAGGTGTGCTCTCTCCCCAGGTGCCCTGATGTCTGTGAACCCTGGCGTAGCACGTTGGATCAAAGAACTCTTCTGCCACAACGAGCGGGTCGTCCTGTCGGGCTACTGGAAACACGGCTTCTTCTCCTTGACAGCAGTGGGAGCTCAGAACGTGGGATCCATCCGCATTTACTGCGACCAGGTGAGGCACCGGTGGGTGGTGCGTGCAGCCCTCAGGTGTGGGTGAGGCCCGGCATCTCTGCCTACTGGCCTCAGAGGCACAAGGAGACCAGGCTCCAGAGTAGCTGGAGGGCCGCCAGGTGGTTGAGCGGGCAGCGGGGTGAGGGGGGGCAGCTTAAGTGGTTTGTGGACTCCGGAAGCTTCCACTCTTGGAAACACCTGAGTGGAGCCAAGGGTGGCAGGGCTTCCCCAGGAGTACCAGAGCCCCCTTCTGAGGCCCAGGCAGGACCGCCCCCCCCCCCCTTGGGTTCCCCCTTCGGGCCCCCTCGCCCACCTTCAGCGCAGAGAGCGACTTCAGGCAACGGGCGAGGAGTGAACGTGGCTTCCTGCGTCTTGCTCACCTGCCAGGTAAACCGCCTTTCCCGCTCCTTTCTCCTCTCTTGGCAGAAGCTGCAGACCAACAGCCCTCGCTACAGCAAAGGCTCATTCAACGACTTCAGCTTTGTAACCGGCAAGGACCACGAAGGAATTCCCATGAGGAAAGGAGAACATTTAGGCGAATTCAACTTGGGCTCAACAATTGTTCTGATCTTTGAGGCGCCCAAAGATTTTAACTTCTACTTGAAGCCTGGCCAGAAAATCCGCTTTGGGGAAGCTTTGGGGTCTCTCTGAGGCCTGGGAGGTCCGAGGGGAGGGGCTTTTCTATGGACAGGGACTCCATTCACACAAGGAAGCCGTTCAGTATGGTGGAGTATTGCTCAGCGGGACCTGAGTGAAGGGAACGAGTCCTTCGTCTCCGCTCGGGGGGTGCCGGGCCAGTCTCACCGTGAGGGATTGACCGGGGACCGTGGCCCTTAAGAACGCGGCTCGGGTGGTTTTCCTTCCCTCTGGGCTCTGGAACGGCGGCAGCTTCTTCCCCCGGCTCCACCTGCAGCAGCAGCAGCAGCAGCAGCCGCCTGCCTCTGCGCTGCTCCTCCAGCTCTGCACTGAGATGCCCTAAGCTCTGCAGTCCAGAGGAAGAGGAAAGGCAGGAGGAGGCACCCGTCTTTAAAGGGACAGGACGCAACCGGCTTCATTAAATCCACCAATTTTTCAGTCCAATCCCAGAGAAGGGAGAGGGCTAATCAGAAAGAAAATGCAGCTTGAAATCCGATTTTAAGAAACACGCCAAAAACCTAATTCTCTCCCTTTAAAGCAGAGGTTTGCGCTGTCTCCTCCGTGGTGCTCAGCGTTGCACTTGGTGTGGCTTTGGATTGGAGGAGCCCAGTTGGCCTCTTCCTCTAGCTTACTCCAACTCCCAAAACTGTCTTGCTGTGCTGGGCCTTCACTTTTTCTGTGTTGCACAGGGGAGGGGATATCAGATTGCCTCTCTTGAACCTGGCTTGCCAAAACACACACCAGTCCAAGGGATCAGAGTTTGCTTCTCTTCCCTCTGTGCGGGGAAGTGGACTCTGCCCGCCACCCCTTCAAACACCCCACTGGGAATGTGAAAGAATTCTCATCTCTTCTCCTCTGCGTTAGCTTCTAACTCTCTGCTGGCGCTATCCAAGGATGAGGCTGAGGAGGAATGTGAATTGATCACAATAAATTCTCTTAATTTATAGGTTTCAGACTTTGGGATTATGTCACACACCCCAAAATTCTCTCTTCTTTTTTAATGGCCAGTAGTTTTAGGAGACAACCAGGTTGTAGCTAAACGTAGAACAGGACATGATCAGACCTGTGTCCTACGTGAGAGACGCGGCTTTATCTATGATGAGGGCCTTTTCCTGTGGCCGTGAGGGATGAAAGGCAGAAAGGGGTCCTCCGGGATGGCTGGTCCCTTCCTTCCCCAAATGCAGAAGTGAAATCCTGAACCAGGAAACAGCCCTTTAAACCCTCCAACATCGTTCTGTGCTCTGCTGCCATTTTAAGGCCCAAGGAGGCCGCTAGGAGACACGCGACCGACAGCCGGGCCTTGCTCTCTCGGTGAAGAGGAAGTGCTTCCTTCTCTTTGCTTGCATTGCAGTAAGACTCGGACTGAGCCTCCCGTGTTCTTGCTGCTCTGGTTCTGCTGCAGAGGAGCCCCTTCGGTTGGCCTCGGTCAGGTGGTGGTTCTGGTCCAGGTCCGGTGGAGCTGTGGGCTCAGGGGGTCACCCAAACCCTAAACGGATGGGAGTGGGTTTCTTGGTGACGCTGTGAAATTTCTCCAACATGGAGAATCCTTTTATTTTTCAACTGTATCAGTAGCACAGTATTTTTGTATGTCAAAATGTACAACTTAAAAGACATTAACTCATTAATGGCAAATGTTTTAAAGTAAAAATAAGAACTGACCGTGCTGTGACTTTTAATGTGTTTTAATTTTGGAAAATGCTCTACAAGATGCGTTCGTAAAAGCAAGCCCCCTCTTTCTTTCTTTCTTTCTTTCTTTCTTTCCTGGGGTGGTTCAGTTGGAGGGTCCTCTGAGGGCCTATCTAAGCCGATGATGTGGGCGCAGCTTCTCCGGCCAGGCAGAAGGAAAGACAGAGAGCCAGTCCTCTGCTGCGCAGTCCCCTAGACGGGGGGTGGAGGTGCCATTGTCCAGGTCTTCAGAGCAGCTCTGATGTCCTGGATGCGGCTCGCATATTTCTGCATCAGCTGCCGCTCTTCTTCCAACGTGCTTACAAGGGAGGCCATCTGCACCTTCAGCTGCAACCAAAACCAAACCAAACCCAGAAACGTGAGGAACCATGTGGGTGAGGGACAGCCTGATTCAGCCACGGAGAGATGGCATGCTGTCCCTTTCTCAAACTGTTGCTAGCCTTCTGGATCCTAAACACGTTTCCCACAAGCAACCGCCAACTCTCGCATCCTGGCTTCCGCTTACAGTCGCTCCTCCGTCCCCTGAACTGCCAGATCAATTCAAGGGTATTTCTCAGAGGAATGTGGGCGAAGCAAGAGCAACTTCATTTACCCCAAGCAGATTCCCAAGCAAACTGTGGGGCTTAGGAGTGTCATGTCTCTGCCAAAAGAAGAGTATGATTTTGGGGTTAAGGGAAGCCTATCAGAGAAAGCCGCTGTCCCCTTCTCCTTTGCCTTCATCGAGACCTGCTGGGAATATTCCTCCAGTTCTGGAGAGACAGGCACACTGGGGCAAGTTCAGACGGTGAAGGGCCCACAACCCAAGACCTGCACAGTGGGAGAAGTTGAAGGAGGTGTGTTTCATCTACAGAAGACCAGATAGGACAGCAATCTTTAAATGGCTGAAGAGACCACGCAGGGAGGGCAGTGGGCTATTCTCTCGCCCTCTGCCACCTCTGGTAGGACAAGAACCGGGTTAATGTTGCAAGGAAGGAGGCTCAGGCTAGACATCGGGAGAAACTCTGGACTGTGTGGGCTGACAAGGAGCCAGATGAAGGAAGCCTGAGCTCTTTTTTGATGGAGGCCTTGAAATGGGGCGAATGGCCCTCTGCCTGAGGCTCCAGGGAATCCCTGACATAGAAGGGTTGGACTAGCCCAGAGGTCTCCAACCTTGGCAACTTTAAGACTTGTGGACTTCAACTCCCAGAATTCTGGGAGTTGAAGTCCACAAGTCTTAAAGTTGCCAAGGTTGGAGACCTCTGGACTAGATGACTTGTTTATGTTCCATCCAATTTCACGTGTCTGAACCAATGGTTCTCAACATCGGTACTTTTAAGATGAGCAGATTTCAACTCTTATGGGAGTTGAAGTCCACAAATCTTCAAGCTGCCAAAGCTGAGAAACATTGGTCTAAACTTTAGGCTTGTTCCTAACTAGGATCAATCACAATTTATCTTGTTTGCAAATACCATGGAAAGGTACGCGGAGGAGGGTACCCCGTGAATTACGATGCAGCTGCCAATTTTCTGGATTCTGAAACTGGTTATCGGGTTCAGCATAATAATTCCTGCTAGAAAATCCAGCCCTTGGGGGATATGTTATGCGCACACTTAAGAAAATCGGGATATTCTGTTGTGATCGGGAAAGGCACAAAGCAATGTTGTCTAGTAACAGCCCCAGTTTTTACCTCTGTGGTTTTACTGACTTGCCTTTAAAATCTATGACGGTCAAGGTGAGTTTCCATGCTCAGTGCTACAACTACAGGACAAGAAAGAATGAGGAGATTACCAAACCCAGAAAGTATCTTGGGGTGGGTATGGGTGGGTGGGGGGGTTTGCAAGGCTCATTTCCACTCATCTTAAAAGAAGCTGAAAGGTTGCAGCATTTTTGCTCTGGCCTGACTGACGCTGCCTTGTTGGTCAGTGACACACACACACACACACACACACCCGAGGCCTCAAGTGGATACCTGGCTCAGCTTCTCCCGGATTTCCTGCGCGTCGGTGGGCTCTCCGACTCCTCCCCTCAGTTCCAGCCACTTGCCAAGAAGCCGTTCCTGTCGCTGGCAAAACCTCAAAAGACAAGTGAAAGCGGCTCATTAGTCTCGAGAGAGAAGCAACTGAGGCGACGGGCAGAAGGATCTCTGCCCAAAGCTCACGTCGACTCTTTGACAGCGGATGGGATCGTTTTGTTTTGTTTTGTTTTTTTCCCCAAATGAAAGTAACGACAGAAAACAAGCCGTTAATTAGAAAGAGTAAAAGAAACAAATAGAAAATGGAAGGAGGCTAGGTGGCCAAACCTCTTCCAAATTAAACACCTGGCTATTGAGGAGGCTCCTGGGCCTCCACGAACAGAACAGGTCTTGGTTTCCAATCTGCTCTGACCACTAGGCAGCCACCACACACACACACACACAGACAGACAGAGCCACTGCCTTCCATAGTCCCCTGGAGAACGGCTTCCGTCCACCACCAACTTGGCTTCCCAAGGGTGACCACCCGCCCCCCCTCAATGCCACTTCACGGGAAACCTGAGAGGGCAGAGGGGCTGACTCTCTTTAGTGACCGTGGCAGATCAGGCTGGGCCAAATCCTTCCTTGCTGGGAGAACCAAAGCCCCTCCCCCCCAGTCAAAGAGACCCCGGCTTGGGCCCCATCGGGCCCTCTATTCCCCCCCAGATGCTCTCAGCACCTCTGAAGGAGCAAGGAGAGGACAGCAGGTTGCGCAAAGCAGGGCAGACAAGAATGGAAGGGGTCGCTCAGTGAATCTGGCTTCCCCAAATCTCTGTGGCTAAGAGAGTTCCTAACCCAAACCTTAACTGTTCCCCCTTTCTTTCTTTCCTCCTTTCTTTTTTCTTTCTTTCTTTCCTTCCTCTCTCTGTCTCTCTCTCTCTCCTTCCTTCCTTCCTTCCTTCCTCTCTCTCTCTCTCCCCCCTTCCCTTCTTCCCTCTCTCATTCTAAAGCTGGGATACCCACCCAAAACAAAAACTCCTTTGGAAGAAGCCGCCTTACTTACCTCCCACCTCCCCTTTCCGTTGGTTATCAGGGAGGCACCATCAGGTACAGGGGAGCTCCCACCTCTCACCCTCCCTTCTCCTCACAAGCCCCTGAGGCCATTTGGCTGCAGCACCTTCCCAAGTCCCCCCTACCCCCACCCTGCGATGGATCACCCCGTGGCTTCTGGCTGCCAGCATTGGCAGCTAGCCGATTGGCTCCTGGCTAACTCTCCTGGGCAGCCAAAAGTCCGGGACGAACAGCGTGTCATCGAATGGTCCACGCCGAAGGTCCTGGGGCGGAGGGGCCGTGGCCAACTGGCTGGGGCAAACAGCTAGCACAGGGCCAGCCGAGTAGAAAAGCTAGAGGTGAATGCGGGGAGGCGAAATGCTGGCGGAGAAGCGGGTGCGGCCAAGGGTTGGGGCCAAAAAGTCCTAGATCCGGCAAGAACCGGGCTGTGCAGCATCCATCCAGCCTCCCAGTGCTACAGGAGGCGGGCGGAGGTGCCCTCTGAGCTTGGTTGTATTTATGCAGACGTTGCATTACCCACACTAGGTAACATCACCAGTACAAGGGGGGAGCAGGAGGAGGAGGAGGAGGTCTTCGGGACCATCCTCCACAGCCAAGAGATTTGTCTGGTTCAGATTCTTCTACAAGCTGCAAAGCAGAAAGTGACCCCTGGATTGGAAGGGAAAGGCGCTTGTGCTACGCACTTCAGTTCCTGCTGCTGGCTGTAGTAACGGTGCATCTTCTGCCCGATGCGTTGCAGCTCCTCCTCCAGCTGCTGAATTTCAGTCTTTCCTCGCTTGGCTTCTAAAAGGAAAAGAAGTAACTTGCTCAGCGTTTGTAACGGTCTCTCCTCCGAGAAATTGTCTCTGGGACTTTGCCAAAATTGGTGCAGGCTTGTAAGCGCCACTCCCGGTGAATCAGCTGCCCGAATCCCTTCCAAAGGCTCTCCCTGCCTCTCCGGACTCCAGGAATGTTTCCGCCCCGCCAGTGATACTCCTGCCTTTCCCTGTCGAGGGTCTCCCTTATTCGCCACACGTCCCTTCTAGGAAGCAGGCAAGGGAAACGGTCCTTCTGGAAGTGAAATTCCAGCATTACCTGCTTTTCGGCAAAGAGGAGGACGACTCCCTCTCGTAAAATCTTCGGGGGCCAGCAAAGGCCCCCTGGAGACCACGGCTGGCCTCTCCCTGCCGGAGGCTGCAGCCAGAGGGTGGAGGGAGGGCTGGGGAAGGGCAAAAGAGACCGTCACGCTTGTGGCTCGGAGCTGGGCTCGCTGGTCCCACCTGAAGCCCCCAGGAGGCCCTTTGGGTTGAGTGCCTTGGCCACCAGCCTCTGGACCCTGGAACGGCACAATCCAGACCCCGAGCCCCCCTCCACCCCCCAGGGAAGAAGCCAGGGGAGCAGCGGAGCAGAGATGCTCCTTTGCAGATGCTCACCGTCTCAACACTCGTCCTCTTTGTCCCCAGCGTGAAGGAGGAGGGGGGCCGCAGCTCTGGGGCAGCACCGTGCAGCCAAGAAGCCCTGGGGGGCCCAGATTTGGGGAAGGAACAAGAGGAGTAACCACAGCTACTGAACGGCGGGGGTGAAGGGTCGATGCTGGGGGGGGCAGATAAGTGGGGGCCTGCTGCCGCTGGCTGAGGAAAACCAGCTGAGCTCTCCAGCCTGCGGGGGAGGAATATTGGCTAGTTTTTGTACAAATACTCAGTGCTCTTCCAAAAACTTCTATGCATGCACGCCTCTGCCTTTCCTAGGTCTTTTTGCCACAGATGGAAGCAAAGCCATCGCTCGCACACACACACACACACACAGAATGGACTATGCTGACAACTAGCCATGCCCAGTGCTGGCTTTCTGTCCAGTGACAAGCCCTCCTTGGAAATCGGCCAGGGATGTTGGTCCCTGAAAGGAGTGTGCTTTGCACAACTGATTTGTTATTTGTTTGTGGGTTATTATTTAACAGGTTCTAATTTAGCCATCATAAAGTGGCTTATCTAAAGAGGAAGCTGGGATTCTGCAACTGGAGGTTGGAACACATTTATTCACGTGGCAGGATTTGGCTAACGGTACCGATACTGATCAGAGCTCCAACCTTGGGATGGCGAGTCAGAGTCACTCTAGCATGCTGGTGTTTGCAGAAAGAGGAGGAGGCCACCTCACCCGGTAGACCAGACAAGAAACCACACCAGATGAGCTAATTCTACTCTACCGTTTAAGGCTGCATTAGCAGAATTTTGCAAGCCTGAAAGTACAAACTCCTGAGGTCTCCTTTACTGCCTCTTTTCTCTGCCCATTACGCAGGTGTGTCCTCCCTTATTTCTTCAGCCCGTCTGCCAAGGTCTTTCCCACATACCATTACGGTATCTTTGCAGTTCCTTGAAGCGTATGTTTTGACTGGGACGCCCGAATGTTTGCCTCCACCTGAACTCTGGACCCAAATCAACTTGTGAGCAGGCCCAGCAAGAATGACAGAAAAGAGACTAAATCACGAGGGCCAGAAACCTGACCTGGCTTCTTGCCGCTGTCCTTGTTGTCCACTTACCACTTCCCTGGATGCGGTAGCCCCCTTTTCCCAGGAAACGGTGTCAGGAAATCAGGTCGACGAGGCTGCAGCCTCGCCTGGCGAGTGGCATACCTGTGGGCAGGAGTATAGCACTGTTTGCCTGGCATCCCCAGGGCAGCTGCCCACCAGCAGGACCCCTGCAAAGCAGCTTTGCACAAGCCGATGGGTTGCCCTCCTCCACCCCCCAGGACCGTTATCCGGGACTATGGGGTGGCCAGGGGAAAAGGCAACGCCCAGCCCAGGTTCAGGAAAAGGCTGTGGAGGAAACCAGCTCCCAAGGGTCGCCTCCTGCCTCCTCTGAGTTGCAGCCTTGAGGCTAATACGAGGCTTCCCACCACCAGCCCACCGATTCATGGCCGACGGTTCAGGCAGGACACCCAGGAGGCCTCAAGATGGGGCCTCTCTCCCCGGTCAGAGAGAGGGGATGCTGGAGAAAGGGGCTTCAAGGATCTGGGCACAGGGGAAGTGCTCTGTTGCGGACACCCGGTCTCCTCTCGCTCCTCCTTTGCGGGGGAAACTGCACTCCGCGCACGTTGCAAGCCAAATTGGAGCAAACCGCGCGATGCAGCTGCTGAAAAATCCAGCCCTTGGCAGCATCAACCAAAGAACAGGATCCCAACTAAGAGAAGGCACAGCGCCTCTCCCGGCTAATATAGGGATGTGGCAGGGAGCATCCGGGGTCCCGTTCTGGGCAGTGCAGTTTAGGAAGGACTTGGCAAACCAGAGCTGTGATGAGAAGGGCCCCCCAGGGTCTTCAGCATGGAAGAAAGAAGGTGGTGGGAAGATTGGGGGGCGGGGGGGAGAGCATATTCATCCCCATGGCTGCATCTGCCACGTGGGAAGATGGGGCAGAACTGCTCAGGGTTGGTCCAGATATGGCTTCAAATTAGGAGGTTGTTTCCACAGCCTCACTGCGGGAGCTGCTCCTTACTGGATCCGAGGCAGTGGGTTCTCCTTTGCAGGAAATGTGGATGCTCTAAGAGTGGGGCTCTGTATTGGACAGGGGTTGGACTGGATGGCCTCTGAGATCCCATCCAACCCTTCCATTCTCTGGATTTCTGACTCACAAATCTGTGAGGATGGAATCTCCAGCAGCCTGGTAGTCCCTTGGCACACCGGGAAGGTTGGCCTGTCCCCTGGGGATGCCAGGAGGCAGATGGCCCAGCCTTGGCACCTCGAAAGTCACATGCTTCTTGGTGGGAGCGCCTGAACAGGCCAGGCTGGGCTTCCGGGACAGAGCCTTCTGCTTCCACATCATGGCACAGCGGTAGACCAACTGGTGACGCCGACAGGCAGCCTGCAAGCACAGAGCAGGAGGGGCTGGTCTCGCTGGCACGCCGGTCCCGGACCCCGAGCTCCACCCGGGAGTGAAAAGCCCGCCCCAAGCAGAAGCCCCACCCCCTCCAGCTGTCATCCGACTGGGCGGGGCCCCAAATCCACTGGCACCGTCGTGGGGTGAGAGACGCGCTTGCCAGCCGGGCTCCGGCGTCACCTGCAGCTGCTGCTGGGCTTGCAAGCCCCCTCGCTGCTGCTTCATGGAGGCCACGTATCTCAGGATGCGGCAGATGCCCTCGCGCAGCAGCTCCGCCTGATAGCTCTCGGCCGCCCGTGCCATCCGGCCCTTCTTCCGCAGCTGCTCCCGCACAAAGCGTCCCCAGGCGCCCAGCACCTGCAGCCGAGACAGAGCAGGGCAGCCTGGAGAGCGGCATCCCCCTCGCTCACCGTCCGGGTGCCCCCAGGAGGGGCTGAGAGGAAGGGCTCACTGGGTGCCCCTCCTCCCCGCTGGCCGGCTTGTGCAACGAAGGCCTCTCCTAGCCGGGTGGGAGCTGCCCTCTGCCGTCTGGGACCAAGGGAAACGCCGTCTTTGCTCTGGGAGACCTTAGGAACCGTGAGCAGAGGGGCTCTTCTCCTTTTCTGACTGTCATCGTAAGAGGGGGACAATGCAGGCAGACCGGGATAAACCTTTCAGAAATGTCGGATGCGCCATCAGGCAGCTTGGCTGCGGCCCGGCAGCAGAAACTGAAGGCCACAAGGAAACCCGATGGCGCAACTCTAGAAATGAAGAATCCAGGCGTTCCCACCCTGGGCAGAATCTGGCTCTGAAGGACAGTCACACCCCGAGAGCTTCCCATCTCTCTAATCCCCAAGAGTCTGGAGGGAGGAAAGCAGAGAAGTCACATCTAGGAGGAAACTCAAGTCAGGAGGTTTGAGGTAGGCGGATACAATCGAGATCAAGGGAGGCACTAATGCCACTCTAGGAAGGCCACACCTGGAGTCCTGCGTCCCGTTCTGGTCTTCACACTATAAAACAAGATGTTGAGACTCTAGAAAGAGTGCAGAGAAGAGCAACCAGGAGGATGAGGGGACTGGAGGATGAAACATAGGATGAACGGTTGCAGGAACTGGGCTTGGCTAGTCTAGGGAAGAGAAGGACCAGGGGAGACAGGAGAGCGGTCTTCCAGTATTTGAGGGGCTGCCCCAGAGAGGAGGAGGAGGGGGTCAAGCTATTTTCCAAGGTACCCGAAGGCCAGACAAGGAACAATGGATGGAAACTGAACAAGGAGAGATTCAGCCTGGAAATAAGGAGGAATTTCCTGACAGGGAGAACCATCAACCCGTGGAACAGAAGTTGCCTTCGTTAAGTTGTGGGAGCTTCATCAGTAGAAGCTTTCAAAAAGAGACTGGGCTGTCATCCGTCAGGAATGGTGTAGGGTCTCCTGCTTGGGCTGGGGGTTGGACTAGATGACCTATGAGGTCCCTTCCATTAATCTCTTAGGAGGCCTAAGAAGAGAGCAGCCTGTGTTTCAGGCTGCTTCCAGGGAGCTGAGGGCCTTTGTGTGTGCAAGAGGCAAGTATGCAAGGCCATTGGCTAAGCCAGGGAGAAACAGACTCTGGTTCTAGGCGGCTTGGACAGCCCTGCCCCTCCCTCTCCCTCTCCCTCTCCCTCTCTCTCTCTCTCTCTCTCTGCAGACCCAACAACTGTTCCTGCACAAACTCTTCTCTTTACCTTTGGCCTCTTTTACTCACTGACTGCGGAATTGCTGCTCCACAGCACTGGACAGGATGTGACCTTTGTATGCGTTGCTATCACCTGTTGAACACTGATGCTCAGATTTGAAAAGATACGCGGGTTGAGAAGATTATGGAGGCTGTTTCCTGTGGCTCCTAACGGAGTGTTGCAAGCCTCTTATCTATCTATTTGGCATGCTGACAAATATTAACCTCGCTGGATGTAGGAAAAACTCTCAGCGGGGAGTATGCCAAATTAAATGTTTGCAAACCTAACTTTTCAAAATTCACAACAAGTGGTCATCAACAAGATGGAAACTGACCAAATAAGTTGCCTCATTTCAATATCCTGCTTTTTTCTTTTACAATCAGAACTGGATAGAATGTAGATGCTTTAACTTTTGTTTGGTTGCTTTTTGGGGTTTTATTTTTAAAAAGGTTTATCTTTGGTTTTCTGTTCCAATGTTTTGCCATTTTCTTTCTTATCTGGATTTCTTCTTTGATGTAGCTAACATAGCATAATTATACAGCTTTACATCCATTCAGTGATGATTTAGGGGACTGGAGGCTAAAACATACAACGAACAATTGCAGGAACCGGGCCTGGCTAGTCTAGGGAAGAGAAGGACCAGGGGAGACAGGAGAGCAGCCTTCCAATATTTGAGGGGCTGCCACAGAGAGGAGGAGTGGGGGGTCAAGCTATTTTCCAAAGCACCCGAAGGCAGGACATAAAGCAATGGATGGAAACTAACCAAGGAGAGAAGCAACCTGGAACTATGGAGAAATTTTCTGACAGTAATCAACCCATGGAACAGCTGAAGTTGCCTTCGGAGGTTGTGGGAGCTTCATCCCTGGAAGCTTTCAAGAAGAGACCGGACTGCCATTTTTCAGAAACAGTGTAGGGTCTCCTGCTCGGGCAGGGGGTTGGGCTAGATGACCTACAAGGTCCCTTCCAACTGTCTATTTCTTATTTTTTCTATTTCTATTCTACTCCATTCCATATTCTATACTGTTCTGTTCTATATCTCTCTCCTCTCCTCTTTACTTCTACTCCTATTCTAGACTGATACCTAATTTTTTTAAGAAACATCAACAGCGAAAAGCTTCGTCAAACTAAGAACGGGCTAAGTTCTGTGGCTCTCTGCCAGGGTTGGGGGTGGCGAGTGCCGCCCTCCTTCCCCCTCAGAGCGACACAGGCTCAAGACTCCCTGCATGAGGAAATGTAGCATTTGAGAGAACGCAGGTGAGCTGCCCGTCCCTCTGTGGGTGTGATGGCCGAGGGAGGGCGGCTTCTCTGGCCCAGTCCAGTTGGAATTTGGGCAGGTTCTGAGTCAGGAATCTACAGAGACTCCCTATCATCCAGGTCATGGCAGGGTTTTTTTTCCCTCCAAAAGGCAACTGGACTTCCTTTCTTTTTTTCCTTGAAAGCGTTTCGCTTCTTGTCTTCAGAAGCTTCTTCAGAACCGGAGGAGCTTCTTGAAAGAGGAGCGAAACATTTTCAAAGCAGAACACCAAGAAAGTCCAGCTGCCCTTTGGAAAAGCAACACGGGGGCGTCTGAACACAGTGCCCAGCGCCCACCCACCCCGCCTCCTTCGCACAGCCTCTCAGGACCACCAATGGGGCTGGAAAGAGAGGACCGGGGGGGCCGCCGGTGGGCTCCAGTCAGCTGAGGGAGTGGGGGCTGGGTGCTCAGGGGGCCAAGACTGACCTTCCGCTGGAGGATCCGCGACCAGTGCCAGAGGGCCTGCACCGTCTGCTGCCGCTCCCGCTGTCTGTCCGCCAGCTGAAGGTGCAGAAAGAGGGCAGAAGGGCCACGCTGACCGCCAGCGTCCACAAAAGAAGCCCTCCAGGGACTGCAAGACCAAAGGGGAAGGGGCCCCTCTCTCCTCACCCCAGGAAACCTCCACTCCTGGCCAGCCTCAGCCTCTTCCTGCCCTGCTTGGAAGGGAGCCGGGGGCCAAAGTGGGTGCTGGGGGCCCGAGCTCACCTGTACCTTCCAGAAGGCAAAGGCGGCTGCAGAAAGTCTCCGGGCCAGTAGCTGCTCCCCTTGTCTCTGCAGGAGCTACGGGAGGGAAAACACAGCCTGAAGACCCCTCCTCCCCATCTGGAGGGGGGGGGGTGAGGGCTGCTTCCGGCTGCTCCGGCGGCTTTTCCCAAACGGAGATGGTTAATCGCAATGTCAGCCTTCAAGACTCCTTCCTTTCGCTATCTTTTCGGCTGCCTTAGTAACGGAGGGAGGGTGAATCAATCGGGCCTTGTGGGCTGGGAAGTGTGCTGGAGGCTTTAGAGAATGAATTGTATAACTCGGGGGAAAAACTTCCTTGTTTATCCTTATTCGCTTGCTTACAGTGCAACTGCAGCTCTTTCTCAAAGTAGGCCAAGGTGAACGGCCAGATGTCTGCCTCACCCCCCGAAGATGCTCCGTATGACAGTATACGCATCTTCAGTTGGATGGACTACTTGAACTACTTGAACGTGGGAACGTTGCCCTAACTTTCGATATGTGCTTTCCACGCGTAAACCCTCAGATCTAGAATCCTTTTCATGCTGCCACTTGATTTCCAGTAAAAGTTTCTTTTCTCTGTGATAACGGAGTCTAAGGGCGTCTTTCTTGGATTTTGGACGGAGCACCACCTGACTTGATTCTCGATCTGACCATCAGACGCTCAGCTTCGTTCCCTCCCAGCCCCCAAATGGCTCCACTGTTTCAAGGGGTTTCCCCACAGTGCAACCCCAAACCCTCACCCGGTGGAAAGGCCACACCTGGCCAGAGAGGACCTCTCACCCCTGCTTCCCCCCCCCCAAAAGAGGGAACCTCCTCCCGGGAAGGGAAGGGACTCACCATGGCTCTGATGCGGCCGAGATGATCTTGCTTCCACTTCTCCAGGCACCAGCCGAGCAGCTGCCTCCGGTGGTGCTCGGCCGCCACGGTGAGCTGCCCCTTCTGCTGGGAAGAGCTGGCAGAGGCCTCCCTCCAGCGGAGAAATAGCCCCCGTAGCCTCCCTGCAGGGAGAAAGGATGGCTCAGCTGCTGTGACAGCCCCCGGGCCCTGCCTCACTCCTTGGCTGGGAAGGCGGCCAGACCTTGGCAACGTTAAGACTCGTGGGTTTCAGCTCCCAGAATCCCCCAGGCAGCTGTGGGGGAATGCTGGGAGTTGAAGTCTACCGGTTGTCAAGTTGGACAGCTCTGCCCTAGAAGCAGAGTGGCCACTTCCAGGACTCTGCCCTGTGCCCGTCTGGCGTCACCCCACCGCCGACTTAGATAAGGTGAGAAAGGAAGAGCAAGCGGGGGCTGCTCTTCCTTTCCACTCCTCCCACCCCAACTCACAAGCCTCATCAACGCACAAGCCAAACCCCAGAGCGGCCTCCGCTCACTGGGACAGGCTTGCAAAGGATCCCTGGGCCTGAGAGCCGAGCATCTGTTTAGCAAGCTGTGTGGATTCTGCGTCAGGTCCTCCAACGCACTTAGTTCAAGTAGCAAAGAAGACCGACTCCTGGCTCCTTTCTTTTCCCAAGAGTAGCCTTTGCTGAGAACAGAGCGGTTACAGATGAGACGGGAAGGATCTGTTGGCTTGGCCCCAAAATCAATTAATGCAATTAATTCCCCCTTTTTCCCTGCCCCCCCCTGCCCCCCACTATCAATCAAGGTCCAATTAAAAGTTCTCAGGTTGTTTTGGAAAGGGACCCTGCCTTCGATCACGCCTTTCCCGTCTCCACATTCCTTTGGCTGCTCTCGTACTGGGTTGGGGCTCCCCAGAGTCTGCTTCAAACCCAATCCCCCTCCCAGACCCCCCATATTCCAATCTCCCCTCCCGCCATTGCCGGTGTCAAGCTGGCAAAAGATGCAATGCGAAGCATGCAAGCAGCCGAACATCAGCTAGGACAACCATCACTGAATGCCGAGGTTCTACTCCCGGGAAGTCTCCTACTTAGGCCAACGCGGCAACCGTCTTCTCTTGACCCAGATGTTCCAAAGGTGCTTTTCCAAAAGACAACCGCTAAGAAAGTTTTTTTTTCCTTGAAAATACTTGACTTCTCATCCCAGAGGCTTCTTCAGATCTACAGCTCCCTGGATGACACCCCCCCCCAAAAAAACCCCCAAAACCGTTTTCAGGGATACAAAGAAAGTCCTGCTGTCTTTTGGATAAGCACCTTGGGGGGAACCATGGAGGATACAGAATCTCCACAGACTCCTGACCCAGCTCCAAATTTCAGCTGGACTGAAATGGAGAAGCGACTCTCGTGCTGCTCCAAGCTTGGTAACTTGAAGACTGGTGGACTTCAACTCCCGGAATTCCTCAGCCGGCAAAGCCTCCCCAAAAGTCTTCAAGTTGCCAAGGTTGGAGGCCCCTGCGCTAAAGGCATCAAAAGATGTTCACGCAGCTCTGCCTTCGGCCACCCCCCCCTCCACAGGAGAAAACCTGCCCTGTAATAATGGTGGGCTTTAACCTCATTGCTGGATGGGAAGTGGTAGGCCTCTACCGCCGGCAAGTGGGAGAGAGGACATGGCTGCCCAAAAGGTGCCAAGTGTTCTGACCAAGGCTTCCCAAGACCGTATTTAAGCACACGCTTAGTCCAAACAAGTCTCTTTTTATTTCAATGCTGGGAATTAGGTTCATTCCCAGCCTGTAATGAGTCCCAAACAGTCCCTTGAGATAAGCACCCACCTTTCTCTCCTTTGAATGGCTGCCAACAACTAAAGTGCCAAATGAACTGTAAAAAACCAACCAAAGTACAAAGTCCACACAGAGCTTCAAGGATTAATCCAAACAGAGTGAACGACTTTGCTTCCTGCAAAGGTTTCATCACCTTTGCCTGTCCTTTATACCTTAGGGGAGGGGCAATCACCTCCCAGCCTTACTCCCGAGTCGCCCCTTTTGTCTCAGCTGCTCTCGCCTTCTAGCAGCTCTGCACACACACACACACTGGGAACAGGCTCCCCTGGGTCCTCTGCCTCGCTGCTGCCAGACTCCAGAGGCTCCGGAGTTAGGACCCCACTCCCAGATGGTCCTGGCTTCATCCCTTGGATGCAGGACCCTCGCCCAAGTCCTCTCCAAGCTCCTGGACTGGTCCCCGCTTTTCCCCACTGTCTGATTCCGCTACCGGCTGCACCGGCTGCCGGCAAACCACAACACCAAGGCTGAAAGAATTCCTTCAAAGAATTCCCTCCTTCCCCCCTTACCTGTCTGCAACTGCCTCTGGGCATCCTTCACCGCCACAGCCACCTGTTCCCGGTGATTGGCACGCAGTGCAGCTGCTTCCCTCCACTGGGACAACACCTGTGCTGGGAGAAAGGAGAGGGCTTGAATATTTCCAGGGTCAGATTTTTTATCTAGTGGCAAGAAAGCATCGCAAGACCCTCACCACAGCCGCTCACCGAGTTCCCCTTACTTTGGAGTTCACCAAAGCACAGCCCGTGTGTGTGTGTATGTGTGTGTGTGTGTGTGTGTGCGTGTGTGTTGATTCCTGTTGTCTCCTGCTGGGTCTGCAGCTGAGTTTGGGGACTGGCCTTCCCGTGCCCGAGGTTACCTTGGAGAGAAAGACTCGTCTGTAATGATGTCCAGCCAGCCTGGCCGCCTTTGCTTCCTGCCTGAGCTCAGCTGTGTTTTCCTTCCAGGATCGCACCACCTGCCTGAGAACCGTAGAGGAACAGAGGTCTTAAAGGGTCTGGAGCAGAGGTCTCCAAACTTGGCCACTTTAAGACTGGTGGACTTGAACTCCCAGAATTCTCCAGCCAGCATAGCTGCATAGCATAGCATAGCATAGCATAGCATAGCATAGCATAGCATAGCATAGCATAGCATAGCATAGCATAGCTGCATAGCTGGCTGGAGAATTCTGGGAGTTGAAGTCCACCAGTTTTAAAGTGACCAAGTTTGGGGACCCCTGGCCTTTAGGGTTGCCCCATAGCCCAGCCTGATGTTTGGGGGGAATGGCTTGAGGGCCGTCTTCCCGCCGACACAAGGGAGGAGCCCAGCCACCTGAGGAAGGGGGACCACCAGCACCGTGAGACGGAGTCTTGGGGATTACCGCAGCAGCTCCCGATTGTGGTCTCTCTCCTTCTGGGCCACCTGGTGAAGGAGGCACTGAATGTTCTTTTGGTATGCCTGGAAGGAGAGAAGGGCCAGAATTCTTGTCCACAAAAACTTATCCTAAGAATCATCTTCCTCGCATGAAAAGGGGTGTCAGGATTCCGGCAGTTACCCCAATTAAATCATGAGTCTCGAGCCAAACTTCCAAAACTTAAAAAGGATTTATGGGGAGTTAAAATGTCCGGCACTGCCTGGGTGTAGCCAACTCTGAGACACATCATTCATGGTCACTCCTTGACCCTGGTTTTCCCCCACCCCCCAGGTGTATCATAAATCATATTCTCCAATGGGACACGTCCATAGTCCAGAGTCATCAGTCATGTTCTCCAGTTAGAATTTTGCCTGGCAGAAACTTCATTCACCTAGTTACTATCTTTGAAAAACTATTTATGGACTGCACTTTCAATTTCCAAGCTGCCACATTGCTCCCCCCCCCCCTTTCTGTTGGCAACTCTAAAAAGACCATAGAAATATTTTATGAGTTAACAAGGGGCTTGAATGTGTCACCCCAGACTTGGGAATGTTTATCTGTGGGGCAGAGACCCCCGCCCCCTGCTGCTTAAGGACATCACTGAGCACCAAGAAAAGACAAACTTCACTTTTGTTGGTCCAACTAAATGGCGTAAGTGTGCACCAAATGTTCATGTTTTCTATGACTTTTCATCCAAACAGTGCAGGGCTCTGACAAACCCTGTGATTACACCACTTAATGACAGCTCTGGTTGCCGTTCTTAAGCAAGGACCTGACACGATCGCGACCTCCAACTTCCCGCTGGCTTTCTCACTGACTTTGTTCTGTGTGAAGCTGGCAGGGAAGGTCACAAACGGTGACTGTGTGATCACAGGATGCTGTGACAACCTAAGGACAAGGCCTGGTCATAACTACCACCTGCTCAGCACCGTTATAAGTTTGAGCGGTCATTAACTGAGGACCATTTGTGAGCTCACTCCATTGCTTGATGAAAAATGTCTCTTTTTCTTTTAACTAACTGCATCAGCAATCCTTTCCCTTCCACCGTTTCTATCCTGCCTCATCCCTTTTTTCACCCGGTCACAACTCTCTAAGAAGCGATTTCCAAGCCTTTCAGACCTTCCCCCGTCCTGCCGAGTCTGCCCAGCCTTCCAGCCTCCAAACCAGAATTTGCAGAGATGGAGGACAGGCTCTCATTCTCTTCTCAATGGGGAAGAAAACCGCTCCCTCGGTTCAGCTGCAGCCAGCAGATGCTCTGGGGCTGCCCAAAGCGCTGCCAGTCCGAGCCTGGCGACCTACCTTCCAAGCTGCCATGACCCTGCCCAGCAAGGACTGTTGGTAGTGCCCCTCAGCTTGGGCCGTCTTCTTCCACTTCTCAGTCTTCTGCATCTGGTACTGGAAGGGAAAAGGAGCCTGGAGCAGGACTTGCAGGGACGGTCCAGGAATAACAAATAACACACAGAGAGAGAGAGAGACACAGAGAGAGAGACAGAGAGAGACAGAGAG
This sequence comes from Pseudonaja textilis, assembly GCF_049901715.1. Lineage (NCBI taxonomy): Eukaryota > Metazoa > Chordata > Lepidosauria > Squamata > Elapidae > Pseudonaja > Pseudonaja textilis. The sequence goes on from NC_142004.1 coordinate 11,902,499, forward strand.
ACAGAGAAAGAGAGAGTGAAAGAGACAGAGAGCAGGACTTGCAGGGACAGATCCAGAAACCAGGTAACATGCACAAAGAGACAGACACACAGAAAGAGAAAGAGAGAGAGAGAGAGAGAGAGAGAGAGAGAGAGAAAGGGAGAGAGAGAGAGAGAAAAAGGGAGAGAGAGAGAGAGAAAGAGAGAACTTTCTGCAAAGCAGCCATCGCGGGCCAAAAAACTGTGGGTCGCACTTCTTCCCAGAGGAGGTGCACAAAGTCATGTCCCTGGCATAGGAACTTCTGTTTGACTTCCAGTGGCACTTCCGTCGAAGACGGATCGGAGACTGCGATTGTGCGTGGCTTCGATCTGTGCTATACCTATTGGAAGGTTCCAAACAGGACCGGATCTACCCTGGAGGGGTGGTGAAAGAGGGGGAGACCACCAGCTGGGTTGAGGGGAGCCTCATCTCCCCTCCCTGGCTAGGTAGACTCCCCTTAAAGACAAGCTGTAGCGGCAGTCCTTAATGGCTGCCCTGAAGACAGGAAGCTATCTGGGAATTAAGTTTGTGCTGGAGCAGCGAAGTGGTGAGCGGTGTGTGACCAGGCAAAATATTTTGGATTTTTTTCAAGGCAACCCCGAGAAATAGAAGGAAAGAGCCCTCATTTAAGATTGTGGAAGCGGCAATTCGAAAGTAAGAGGGAAATTATAAGGTAAATAAAATTGGACTACAAAAGGATTGAAATGGAAGTGATATTATTCAGAGAAAATCTTTTAAACAATAACAGAATCAGAAATTAAATTTGGAATATTATACAGAAATTGGCATTAATTAGGCATTGATTAGAATGCTGGACTTGTTGGAATTGATTAAAAGATAGAATAGCTAATTATTGAAAATTAGCAGAATCAATACAACCAGGGGAAAAAAACAAAGAAAAGAACTTTAAAAAGTGGAAAGTGAAAAACTGATGCAAGAATGCCACCTAATGGTTAAAGGAACTTTTTTCTTACAATTTTATGGAAAATTACTGGTCTAGTAAATGCGTGAATGGGAAATGAAATAAAATACTATAACAACAACCCCGGAAGCACAAAAGAGATTACAGCAAAGGGACAAGCGGAGATAGTATTTTGGGACTGTTTGGTGAGTTAAAGAAAGAGGAAACCTGCCTAAAAGAGCAAAAAGAACAATGGACATTGCAAAAAGACATGAAAGGAATTAAAACTAAGTCTGATGATAGATGTGATAAACAAAAGGGAAAATACTTCCAAGATTAAACAAAAGAAGAATATATAAGAAGAAATCACAAGTGAGATCAGGAGAGGGAGGGGGAAAATAAGTGAATGGGAGATGAAAACAAAAATAATAATAAAGGAAAAAAGAGGAGCTAACAGAAAGGACCGGAAAAACTTAGAAAAGGGAAAACTGGCTAAAATTTGAAGAAATTATAGGATCGAGAGACTAAGAAATGATGGTTAAAGATAAAGGGGGGACTCCACATGGAAATGTATTTTGGTCTTTTTTAGAAATATAGATTCGGGAGTTTTGAAATTTAAAGTTTATTGGGAATTACTTTCATAAATAAAGAAATAAGCTTAATTGGAATTAAAGGGGAATAAGACCTCATCGTAAGAATATTATATAATTACAATGAAATGGTTATATTATTATTTAAAAAGTGATGAATGAAAATTAAATACAACTTCATAGGTAAAATTTGGTTAAATGGAAACAGAGAAAATATGAATATTTTTAAAATTTTTATATATATTATATTAGATATGAAATAGAAAATGCAATTGATTATACAAAGGATATTAGAAAAACAAAGAATATAGTACATTAGAAATGACTATATTGTAAAGTATTTGTAATGAGATTATTATATTATGATTAAAAAGATGATGATGAATGAAAATTAAATAAAATCCCGTAGGCAAAATTTGGCTAAACGGAAACAAAGAGAAATATGAAATGGTTATATGAATATCTCTGGAATAAATGTAAGATTCATTGTAGATTGCAGGGAAATACCATGTGAATGTATTCGTTTTATTTTGGTTTTGTTTTTTGTTTGCTACACATTGGCTTTGAGAAAGTAAAAGAAGAAAATATGTAAAACAAAATAGGTAGTAAGCTGGAAATGAAAATAATAGGGGACAAAGGGTGGAAAAAATGTTCTAGGAATGTTTTTGTTACTGGGTTAATGAATGGAAAATATGAAGCGAAAATTTATTTAAAGATCAATGGTTAATGATAAGGATTTGATATGAAACTAGATAGGAAAGCTGGAGATGTAACTATGACTATGAATGTATATTGTAATCTGGAATCACATTGCTGACTTAAAGAGATGTATAAAAAAAAATCTAAAAAAAAAAGAGAGGAAATTCCGCTAGCACCTCTTCCTCTCCTGGGGCTCCCCGTTTCGGAGGCAGAGAGCGAGCTTCCACTAGCAGCCCCCTCCCCCCCCCCTGCAACCTGGCTCCTTCAAGGCTCGAAGGCTTCAGGTGCTTGACCTCCAAGTTGAAGGCACTCAAGCAATGGCAGCCGAGGAGCAGAACTCCCATCAAGGTAAACCTCCCAGAATTTCCCTGGAGTAAGTGGTTTGCTGGGTGGGGTGCAGGTGAGCGGCTGTTGTCAGATGGGGGGAGGGTCCACAGGGAGGCAAGGCAGGTGTGTCAAGGCTTGGGGTGCAAAGGAGACCCAGCAAGGGTCGGGGACGGTTAAACGATGGTGCACCAAAGTGTCAGGGAAGCTTATGGAGAGAGGGCACCTCTATAAAACCACTATCAATAAAGCCGTTTCATAGGCACATTTAATTAAAAATTGTTTTGACCTTGCTTTCATCTTATCTCCCTTTTAAAAAGAAGCAGACCATAAAAGAATTTTGGTGCTCCCCAGTCATGGAAAGAACGCGGATGTTTCTCCTGAAACTTCCTTCTCCTTCGGACAAGTTTGGAAACCTTCCTGCCTCTACCAAGGGCCCCCTGCCCTGCCCCTGGCCATGCCCCGTGCACACCGTAAGCGTCGCAGCGTTCATCTTTTTTTAAAAAAAAACCAAACGCCCCCAAAGGAAGCATCGCGGCTTGGGTGGCTGCCCTAAAGCAGGAATTTCAGCTGCATTGGTAGAAAGTTCCCGATTCCATCCATCAGCCTCTTGCTTAGTTTCTGCCCACCCCGGCCACACCCGTGCTTGGGAGGGTTGGTTTTCCCGGGAGAGCCTCCGTGGCATCTCTCACCTGCCGCCACTTCCTCCACGAACGCCGGAGGAGCTTCTCAGAATGGGAGTGCCAGGCCGCTGCCTCCTTCGCCTGCCTGAAAGAAGCACAGGGGAGCCGAGCTTTGGTGGCAGCAGGTCCTCGGCCGAGATGCGGGCAGGTCACGAGGGAAGGAAGCCAGATTTTAGCCTGGGGAGGAGAGCTTCTTAAGCGGAGCTCCCCCGTATTGCCTGAAATGGCACTAGAACAGGGGGCGCCAACCTTTTGGACCTCAGGGACCACCCAACTCATAATTTTAAACCCTGGGGACCACTAATATGAATTTTGACTGACAGTGGCTTGCTGACGTTGGTGGGAGGGAGAGAGAGAGAGATCTGGTCTAACCTCCCCCTGTCCCTCTCTCTCATACACACACACACACACACACACACACACACACACACACACAAACACACAGAAGCAGAGGTGGGATTCAAATTTAACAACCAGTTCTCGGGCTTGGCCTAATTCGTGGGTGTGGCTTGGTGGCCTTATGACTGTCTGGGCATGGCTTGCATGTAAATATTATAAATATTTATGTAAATATTGAATATTTTATTTTAAAAAGAGCAACTTTTACACAAAATCAGGCAAAGCAGGCAGGCAGTTTGAGTTGCTCATAGAATCACAGATTCACTTAGATATCTGTGTTTCTGCCATCGGCTATCTGAGTCTGTCACATAAAATTTGCTTGCACGCAAACTCATAACATTTGCTAGCAAGGAAACTCACAAAATTAACTCACAACATACCCATACAGATCTCAGGGAGCTCCAGGGCGGGTCCAGCCTGAGGAACATCCACCAGGAGATCCCTGCCATTAAGTGGAACCAGGGCAATGGTGGGACCCAAACCGCCTCTCAAGCACCAAGAAGCTCAAGGCGAGGGAGGAGGCCATCCCGGCTCCTTTGCCTACACACAGTTTCTCATTCAAAGCCAAGCCCATCTTTTTTGCTAAGAAGGTCTGGGCTCTGGGCTCCAAAGGGGCCCTGCAAACATTGTCAGACATTCTAAGTGAGGGGCCTCCATCTGCCCCCCTTGGGAGAAATTTGGGAGAGAGGATGGAAGCAAGGGAAGCCTCTGTGTCCTATACCGTCTCACCCACTAGCCCAGAGGTCTCCAAACTTGGCAACTTTAAGACTTGTGAACTTCAGCTCCCAGAATTCTCCAGCCAGCTATGATGCTATGCTATGCTATGCTATGCTATGCTATGCTATGCTATGCTACGCTATGCTGTGCAGCTATGCTATGCTATGCTATGCTATGCTACGCTATGCTGTGCAGCTATGCTATGCTATGCTATGCTATGCTGCTATGCTATGCTATGCTATGCTATGCTATGCTATGCAGCTATGCTGTGCAGCTATGCTGTGCAGCTATGCTATGCTATGCTATGCTGTGCTGTGCTGTGCTGTGCTGTGCTATGCTATGCTATGCTATGCTATGCTATGCTATGCTATGCTATGCTATGCTATGCTGTGCAGCTATACTGTGCCATGCCATGCCATGCTATGCAGCTATGCTATGCTATGCTATGCTATGCTATGCTATGCTATGCTATGCTGTGCAGCTATACTGTGCCATGCCGTGCCATGCCATGCCATGCTATGCAGCTATGCTATGCTATGCTATGCTATGCTATGCTATGCTATGCTATGCTATGCTATGCAGCTATGCTGTGCAGCTGTGCTATGCTATGCTATGCTGTGCTGTGCTGTGCTGTGCTGTGCTGTGCTGTGCTGTGCTGTGCTACGCTATGCTGGCTGGAGAATTCTGGGAGTTGAAGTCCACAAATCTTAAAGTGGCCAAGTTTGGGGATGCCCGCAATAGCCATTGTGTGAGAGCATCCACACAACACTGCCCTCCTCCAGCCAAAGAGAAGCCAGTGACCCCCAGAGAGGCCGTCTTGGGGCATCACCGTCACTGAGAGACCAAGGCAGCCATCTGCTGAATGGGGCTGACTGGGGCTGACGTTGGCATTCTCCTCTCTGGGTTCTTACCCTCTCTTCACTTCCCAGATGTTCTCCCTCCAGAGGTACAACGTGGACCGAAGGAGCTGCCGCTGGTGATGCCCGCTGGCCAAGGCGATGCCCTCTCGCTCTTCCAGACAGGCCAGGGTGGCCCTGTGCCACCGGCCCCAGAACTGGGACAAAACTCGCCGTTCAGCATACCGCGTTGCCTGCAAAGAGAGAGGCCGGAGGTTGGGATGGCGGCTGGGCTGTCCTGGGACGGTTTCCTTGGCAGCCTTTTGGCTTCAGGTGGGGAAAAGCAGGGGGTCGGGGGGCGGTGTTCAGGGACCCAAGCAAGCAAGGAAGGAAAGTCTCTGGTGCAGGAAGAACTGAGGCCAAGCTCAGGACCAGGAGGGATGCCGTCTAGGCCAGGGGTCGCCAACCTTTTAGACCTCAGGGACCACCAAGCTCATCATTTTAAATCCCACGGAGCAGAGACCCTGGGAAAATACCCCCCAAAAAGTCTGCAGGAAAATCCCACACTCCGTTTTCCTACTGATGGATCGTTCTTTATTTGGGGTAGCAGGATACTATTTCCAGCTCTGTTCTGGGGGGGTGGGGGAGGGAGGGAGGGAGGGAGGGGAGGGAGGGAGGGAGGGAGAGAGAGAGAGAGAGAGAGAGAAAGAGAGAGGGAGAGGGAGAGACTTTTGGCTTCATGCAAGGAAAGCAGCAGAAGCAGCAGAAGTCTTTCTTTCTCTCCCCCAAACTCCGCCAGAAATGAGTCTTTGCCGGCGCAGCCTCTTGGAGCAGGAGGCCTTGCAGGGTCCCAAAGACTCATTGCTGGTGGAGTTTGGGGGAGAGAAAGACAGACTTTGGCTGCTTTCCTTGCGTGCAGCCAAAAGCAGAAGAAGTGGAAAGAAGCCGCCCGGTGTCCAGGCCAGGCATGTGGGGCGAGTGGGGCAAGTCCCTCCCCTCCGCCCTTCCCCGCCCACACTACCTCGTGTTGTTCACAATGCAAGCGACGCAAGCCTTGTGTTCCCACGCAGCCTGGATTAATTGCTTTGGGGGTGACATTTCTCTGCGGACCACCAGTGGTCCCTGGCCCGCTGGTTGGTGACCACTGGACTAGGCCGCTCTGTTCCCAGGCTCCCTTTGAGACCCAGGCCTACAACCCTCAGGCTGAGGAGCCAACGATGGGCCCGGAGATGCTCCTCCTCCTCCTTGTGGAGGGGCCTGGCCTGACTCAGCAACAGAGCCGTGCAGAGAAGCCGCCTCAGCCGAAGGCCACACTTACCACCTTCTCCGCCGCCCGTCCGTCCCGTTGCTCCCGCTGCCTCAACAGCCACTGCGCAAAGACTCGCCTGGTCCATGTCTCCCTGTGGAAGAGCACAGCAGCGTGAGACGCCCGAGGAGAGAGCAGCCCGGCCTCTGTGGGTCTCCACAACCCACATTCTGGAGCCGTGGGGCTGAGCATGCAAAGGGCAAAACAGCAGCATGAGGGGAGCCAGAGCTGGACCGGGTGAACAGCAACCTGCCGGACAGAGCTCCTGCCACACTGTCCCAGGGCCCCCTCCTCACTTCCTCTGCAGGACAAAGGCAGCACAGCAGCCAAGGGACGTGGCCCCAGGTGGCTAACAAGGGAGAGGGGTAAGTAGCGTGTTTTTTTGGGAGGGGGGATGCCTTCCAGTCAGTTTTTGATTCTGGCAATTGTTGGGATGAATCCCCTGCAGTTTTCTTGGCAAGGTCACCCAGAAATGGTTTGCGATTGCCCTCTTCCCAAGGCTAGAGAAAGTGACTGGTTTAAGGTCTCCCAGCAGGCTTACAAGCCCAACACGGGACTAGAACTCACGCTCTTTCCTGGGCCTAAAACATTACACTGAAGCGGCTCGTCTAAACTTTGCAAGTTTTGAAAGGAGCCAAGATGGGGGCTTCTGGTTTGAGTCTCTTCGGCGCGGACCGAAATCCGCGATCGTGCGTTGTTTTGATCTGTGCTCGCCGCCAGAGCGCCCCGAGCCGGCTGGTTTCAGGGCTAAGCCACCCTGTAGAGGTGGTGAAGAAGGGGGAGACTGCCAGCAGGGTCAAGGAGAGCTGCATCTCTCTTCCCCGCATTACTCCCTTTCCCGAAGGCGGTTGCAGCGGTGATCAGAAATGGCCACCTCAAAGAAGAACTGAACCGGAAAAGAATGTGCAGGAGGAAGATAAGAAGAAAAAGTTTTGGTTGACTGGGTTAAATCGAAAAAGCAACAACGTAAGCTACCCTGGAATTTAAATTTAATAACATTGTTCCCAAAGAAGATTTTGAAGCTGCGAAGGAGAGGGAGAAGGGAAAGGATTAGGTTTTTTTTCCTTTCCATTCCTTATACTGACAGCTAAGAGACTTAAGCAAGAAATTGAAAAAAACCCACTTTGACATTAATAGGCATCTAAGCTGAAAATAAAAGTCAAAGGGATAATAAAAATTTCTGGATATTTAAAATTTTTAAAAGCAGGAAAGGAGGAAAAAAAAGAATAAAAGGGCAGGATCTGGAAAAATGGAGGAGACTGCCTGGAACTAAGGAATGGAACTATAACTAAAGGGAACTTAGAGTGAAATTTTAACAAGATTCCTCAAAGATACATTTTAACTGAACAAAATAATAGAATCCCAGGAAGAGAAAGTGGAAAAAAGAAGCAAGAAGAAACAGCCTTGGATTATTTGGATTACTTGGTGATTTTTGGTTTTTGCATCTAGATGACTAAAATTAACCGGTTGTTTAAAAGTCTTTAAAATAGTATCACTCTTAGAAGAACTGAAAATGGAACTTAAAAATGGAAAGAAGATGCACAAGAAGAGAGAGGTTCTTTTGGCTTCGTATTTCAATTCTTAGAAATGGAGATCTGGAAGTATGAAAAACAACAAGAAACGCTTGCAGAACAAGAAGATGGGGACAAAGAAGAAGCCATCTTTATTGATCAAATAATTTTAAGTGGGGGGAAAAAGAAAAGGGGGAAAGAGAGTGAAAGGTTTAAGACGAGAAAAAACAACCAAAAAGAAGAACAATTTGAAAGATAAGTATAATATTAGAAAGCAACAGAAGAGGGGATTACAGATGAGAGAGTTAGAAGCAGAGAGACGAGGGGGTAAAAAGGGAAGGGAGAAGAAGAGGGGGAAGAAGGCAAGGAAAAGAAGTTGTAAAACACAGAAACAAGAAATGGAGGAACAGGGAAAAGATATAAGGATTGTAACCATAAGCTTGTTTAGAGATAATGGGTGAAAATTTAATTGTAAAAGGGATTCTGCAAAGGTACATAAGATAGCAATGTTATATTACAAACAGAAATAATTTTAGAAAATATGACAAAAATGATGGATAAAATATTTACTGTAATGTAGTGGAATGTTTGTTAATAAATAAATGAATTAAAGTGATTGAGAGAATTAAATGGGAACATTTTAATTATTAATAATGATTTATAAAAATATAACTGAGAAATATGGGGAAAAAAAGAATTAACTATGGAAAATTTATAAGTGTTCCCAAGGAAGTATGATATTTAATTGAAAAGAAATGTTAAAGATGTTAAGGTTTTAATGAATATTAATGATTGAATTGAATTGGAATGGAATGTGTGTTTTATTTACATATATATATATAATTTTTTCCTTTTTAAGAATATAGTGTGTATTTCAAGAATGTACGAAGCAGAATTCGATTGGAAGTTATGTATTATACGGAATGCTATAATTTAAAGGTATACATTGAAGCTTAAATAAGAGTTTGAATGGATAAAATTAAAAGATATAAAGGTGTCATACTCCAATTGGTAACTACAGGAAAAAATTTGTTTAATGAGAAAAGATAATATGAAATTGAAACAGGACAGACAAAGCTATAAATATAATGACTTGAATTGAGATGACATAATTAAAATAAAGTTGAGAAAATTAAAAGAGGGGAAAAACTATGTAGAAAATATAAAACGGGAATAAGATATGGAATAGAATAGAAAAATGAGCATGAAATTGAGTTTTGTGTCTGTATGAACAAGTGATAACCTGGGACCATGCTATTTTCAAAAAAAGATGTTTTATTTGTATTTTGTTTTTGTGAAAACCCAAATAAAATTTTCAAAAACAAGAAGAAGTAATGAGCCAAGAAAACCTTGAATTGTGGACTGAAGTGAGCAGGACAAACTAATATGGGGGTGGGGGTCGGGGGGTGGGGAATAGAGTCCAACATCAGGGGCGCAAAAAAATGCAAGGCAGAACTCTGGGACCTTGGCTTGGCAGCTCCAGGCTCAGAAAAGATTAGGAAGTTTTAGTAGACTGCAACAGTCTCACCCAGGGACTAATAAGGAAAATGGGGTCGGGGCAAAGAGGCACACAGGCTGCAGGGCACGGGAAGCAACTGTCCCCCTCCCCTCCTCTGACTTGCTCAGCCTCCCCCCCGCCCCCACCTCCAGAATCCTGTGCCCAATCCTGGCCCCACCATCCAAGCAGGACGTTGGCAACCTGCAGTGCGCTCAGAGGATGGCTATCAATGCAGGGAAGGCCCTGGAAACCAAATCTGGCCAAGACTGGATGAAGGAAGCGGGTATATTTAGCGTGCAGCACAGAAGGCTGCGGAGAGCTACGACGGTCCCCTTCAGAGGTCTAAGGCCAGAACCAACAGACCGAAACTACAAGGAAACCGATCCGGGTTAGATGGGCTGCTAAAAGAGGCAACAGAGGAAGAAGCTGCCCCACGAAATGCTGTATTCCCTTCCATGAAAGGTGCTCAAACCGAGGCTGCATTGAAACTGTCCCCAAAGCGGTAGTGGATCCTACATGAACTTGTAGGAGGGATTTTGCAGCCTGTGAGGCCCTTTCTAGCTCTTGGGACGCCACAGTTCAAGGATAGACCCTCTCACCAGCTTCTCTGATTCAGCATCCCTGATATTCATGGCTGAGCTACAAACCTTTCTTAGTGACAATTCATACAATATTTCTGTGGTCTTTTTAGACTTGCCAACAGAAAGGGAGGAGGGAAAGGGGTTTGAAAGAGCAGTGCAGCATCTTGCAACTGAAAGCGCATTCCATAAATGTTTTCAAAGATAGTAACTAGGTGACTGAAGTTTCTGCCGGGCAAAATCCTAACTGGAGAGCATGATTGATGACTCGGGACTATGGTTGTGTCCCATTGGAGGATATGAATTACAATACACCCAGGGGGTGGGGGAAAACCAGGGTCAAGGGTGACAATGAACGATGTGCCTCAGAGACGGCTGCACCTAGACAGCGCTGGACATGTTAACTCCCAATAAATCCTTTTGAAGTTTTGGAAGTTTGGCTCGAGACTCATGAATTAAACGGGGGTAAATGCCGGAATCCTGACCCCTAGCTTTGCTCCTGGAGCCTCTCAAGAGAAGACGACGCTAAGATCCACATCAAGCAAGAAAGAAACAGAGTCTGCAGCCAGCCCGCCCACCTGTGATAGCCGGCGGCCACCCTGTTCATCTCATTCCACCAGAGCTGGTGATCCTTGAACAGCTCCCAGGCCTGAAAGGCAGCAGACAGGACCACGGCCTTGCGATGCTGGTCGGCTTTGGCACACTGCAGCTGAAGACAAAAGGAGACTCTTAATGGGGGTTTCTGATCGTCCACCAGTCTCCTGGCAGGAAGCAACAGCCGACCAAACCATGTCACTCAAGTGGGAGACGCCAACCCAGAACACTTTCTCAGAGCTTAAACTTTGACCCTTCTAAGGCTCTTAGCAAGTCCTGGCTTGGAAACAGCTGCCATAGGAGCCCTTGATCGACTACCTAGCACAGTGATGGGTGAACCTAAGAAACTTGTGTCCCTGGTTGCACATCATGCCGTCTTTGGAGGCATGTTAGGCCTCTGGAAACCTCTGGAAGTCGCGCAAGAGGGCTCTGCTCTCAGGCAACCTCTGGAGCCTCCCAAAAGCATGTGAGAACTGGACATACTTCATTGCTCATTTTGGAGGCCATGGAATAGCATTCTCTGAGATTTTCAGGCCTCATGCAACCCCGGGCTACATTTTGAAAAATATTTACATTAATTTATTTAATAATACATTTAAAATTAAATAATTAATCGTTGTAATGAATTGTTTCTCCTTTGTTTAGGGATTGATGTGTGTGTGTGTGTGTGTGTGTGTGTGCATTTTCTGAACTTCTGACAAGCTGATCTCCCAATCTAAGCTGCGGAAGGGCTGTCCCTCCACATCCTCGGTGGACTGGATCAGCCACTCGTGGCACTTGGGAAGGTGGGGGCCCTCTTTGCCTACCCCACCCCCCAAATGCAGGAAGCACAGGGCAACCTGGGGATGACAGGTCTCCCGCTTCACCCTCCCCCGCTCCCAGGCCTTGCTGCTTGTGGAGGCAGCACACAGGCAGAAGCAGAACCACCCGACCCTTACATGGACACCCAAAGTCCTCAGAGCAACTCCTGGGGCCAGCCAGAAAAGGGGAAGAAGCGGAGCCAGTGGCCTTGCTTCCAGCTCCCCTCCCTCAGCCCATTTCTCCCGTAGGGCACCTTTTAAAGTCTGAGGATGGAGGCCCTCTGGCTTTTAGTACTCTACAAACACTATAAAAAAGGATGTTGAGACTCTAGAAAAAGTGCAGAGAAGAGCAACCAGGATGATTAGGGGACTAGAGACTAAGGCATATGATGAACGGTTGCAGGAACTGGGCCTGGCTAGTCTAGGGAAGAGAAGGACCAGAGGAGACAGGAGAACAGCCTTCCAGTATTTGAGGGGCTGCCAGAGAAAGAAGGAGGACAACCTATTTTCCAAGAAGGCCAGAGAAGGAATAATGGGTGGAAACTGATCAAGGAGAGATTCAACCTGGAAATAAGGAGGAATTTTCTGACAGGGAGAACAATCAACCCATGGAACAGAAGTTGCCTTCGGAAATTGTGGGAGCGTCATCCCTGGAGGCTTTCAAGAAGAGACTGGACTGCCGTCGGTCAGAAATGGTGTAGGGTCTCCTGCTTGGGCAGGGGGTTGGACTAGATGACCTACAAGGTCACTTCCAAGTCTGATTATCTGTTCTTTGTTAACAAACCTTCTTCTGTGAGCCTTTGAGAGTGAAGGGCCAAAATAAAGGCTAGGAAGGAAGGGAGCAGTCAGACTCGGGCCCTGGTGGGAAGTCCAGGGGGTGGAGGGTGAGGTCCCTCAGTTCCCACGTGGGGACTGGCACTCAGGGCTCCTTGTGATGTCGGCTCACCTTCTGTTGTCTTTCCCCGCAGGCTCGCTGTCTCCAGGTCCGCAGAGACGTCTGCAGCAGCCCCCGGCTGGAAGGCAAAGTGGGCACTTCAGCAGGGGGTTAGCTAGCTAGCGCTCCGTAGCCAGTTCTGGATGCTCAGAGCCAGGGGGAAGCTTTCCCCGGGCCAAACTGAATGGCACAGAGAAGCAGAGCAGAGGTCTCCAACCTTGGCTGGAGAATTCTGGGAGTTGAAGTCCACAAGTCTTAAAAGTTGCCAAGGTTGGAGACCTCTGAAGCAGAGGATGAACAAAATCCCAACTTGCAGGGGCCAGGCCAATGGTACGTCTTTGGGCTTATGGGGAAGGCCTTTCTGCTTTGTTTTTGTTTTTTTGCTTAGTGCCTCAAAATTCACCAGTTGGAGCTGCTGACATAAGGGGTGCCTGCAAGCCTTCAATCTAGGGCTGGCTCTTCTTCAGGCGAGACCTCCAGCAAGCCCAGAAAACTGGTTGTGAGCTGGGGGGGAGAAGAGAAGAGAAGCGGCGGCAAATAAAGAGCAACTCCATTCACAAAATTCAGGGAGAGAGAGAGAGAGAGAGAGAGAGAAAGGCTTCTGCTTGCTCATCCCCAAACAAAGCTGGCTGGGGAATTCTGGGAGTCGAAGTCCTCCAGGCTTCGAGTGGCCAAGGTTGGAGACCCCTACTCTAGCCCGTCGTGCCCTGTTGCACAAGTATGAAATGTCAGAGTATATTCGTGAACTGGAACAGAGCTTGGTAACAAGGTCAGCCAATGAATAGGTATAGCAATTAAGCCAGCCAATGAGGACTGTTTGGAAACTGAAACTAGAAGTAGCTTAGGCATGGCTCCATGTTAAGCTCTGCAACTCGGCAGCTATGTTGAGCTCCGAGTCTGTCTATGGAAGATGAAACGGCTTCTCTCCTCTGCTGTGTGTCTTGCTTGCCTGCTGAACTAAAGTGAAACTGAGGCCTGTTTCTGATGAAGTTGAGTTGCTGTTCCGCTCTGAACCTGCTTCTGTTCGAGGTTGCTGGAGAAATCTATGACTGGTATTGTACAATTTACTTTATGTGTTTATAAAGAAGTGAGATGAACCCTCAGTCATCTGTGTTTACTTTTCTGGTGCCGAATTTACGCTGCAATACTCTGAACGTGAAAGGATGTTGGGGGTGGGCCCTCACTGTGGAGACAAGATTGGCACAAGGAGCGTCCGGCCCTGCCTCCCCTTCTCCGATGCCGCGCAGGATTTTCACAAGGACCTCTGTTGTTTTATTAGCAAGCTAGGGGGAAACTCAGCCCAGCCCCGGCCCACCCTGCTCCCCAGGCTTCATAAACTGGAGCCACGCTGGCACGAGAGAGAAAGAGAGAGAGAGTCACAAGCCCCTCAACAGCACCTGTGGTGAGAAACGGCTGCCAGAGTCAGCGGGCGGTGCTGCTCGTCCTCTTTCTGCTCCAGGCGAGACCTCCAGCAAGCCCAGAACCTGGTTGTGAGCTGGGGGGAGAAGAGAAGAGAAGCGGCGGCAAATAAAGAGCAACTCCATTCACAAAATTCAGGGAGAGAGAGAAAGAGATGCTTCCGCTTGCTCGTCCCCAAACAACAGCAGTTGCCACCTATGACGGAATTTGGGTCCCAGGGAAGAGCGGATCACACTTACCTGTCACCCAGCTCTACCTTCCATATAACGAACCTTTTTATTTTTCCTCATCACCTCCGGGGCCCTTCCCAATCACAGACAAGGACTCCCAATTCTTGAAAAAAACCCTTAATTATCAAGTTGGGCTCAATCATATTGTGGTCTCCAACCTTGCCAACTTTACGACTTGTGGAAGTCCAAGGTTGGGGACCCCTGCTCCACGGGCTCTCTGATCGCATCTATCCATCCGCCTGGCCTCCCCTCTTCCCCTCTGCCTGCTCTCCTCCATGCTGGGAAGGATCCTCTTTTTCCTAGAGCAGGATCTGCTTAGGATCTGAGCCCAAGCTGTGTGTTTGCTGGTCTCTGCTCCCAGGGAAGCGATCCGCCTAGATTTGGTTCATGGCTGCTAACTGCTTCTTCTGGCATCTCCTGGTGCCCTTAATAACTACATCCAGATTCAAACGTTCTGTCTTCTTTCCCTTTTTTTACTATCCAGCTTTCACAGTTTTACATAATCTCATTTTTTTTAAAAAAAAACAGTCTAATCTTTCAGTATGTCCTTTTCACTTTTCCTGCACACACCCTCTTCAGCTACCTTCGAGCCCATGAACGCAGAGCTATCTACCATTTTAATTTCTTTGTCATCATCGCTAATAATTTAACAACTATTGTTTACATTACTCAGGTTTTAAATTTGTACAGATGCATTAAAAAAATGAATAATAACCCCTTAAACAGCTCAATTGCGGTCTGTTAATTTGTCCCCTCCCACATGTTTCCTACATGGCAGAAAAATGTAAAGAAAACACCCTTCTCGGGGTGAGGGTTGCATAGATGCAGCGGGGGAAGATGGCAGGCTCACCATGATCCGGTGCTGCTGACAAGCCAGGTTTCTTCTCACTTGCTTGAGGGAAGCCTCCCGAACGTTCCTCCCCAAGGCACGAAACCCCCAACTCTGTGGAAAGGGAGAGAGCAGCTGGCCTCCGTTCCAGACGCAGAGAACGGGAGCCTCTGGAACAGCCTTTCTTGTCTGGGCCTTCGGCTGCCTGGGCAGGTGCCAGGGCGCAGCACGCAAAGCAGCTCTGCAAACCGCCTGCAAGAGGCCAAAGCCTCAGGCCTTTTCTCTGAGAAACCCCAAAGCTCTTACCAGCAGGCGACGGTTATGGTGGCTTTGAGCCAGCCGGTAACGCTCTGCCTCTTCGGCACACAACGCCACATCTGAGGACTGGGTTAAGAAATGCAACAGACTGGAAAAAATTGTGGTTACAGCATTAATTTGGAAGATTGGGAAAAATTATGGGAAATAAACTATATAACTCTATCAGCAGCATACAAAAAAAAATTGTACGAAATGTTTTACCATTGGCATTTACTCCCAGCAAGATTGGGTAAAATGCTCCCTAATAGATCAGCAGATTGTTGGACATGTAATTATAAACAGAGAACCTATTTCCAGGGGTGGGATTCAAATTTTTTAACAACTGGTTTTGTGGGCATGGCTTAGTTGGTGGGTGTGGCTTGGTGGTCATGTGACCGGGTGGACGTGGTTTGGTGGTCATGTTATTGGCTGGGTGTGGCCAGCTCAATATCACTCACATCAAGGCATGCCATCTCCTCACCTGGCCTCTCATGACTGTGGGGATGCTGCAACAGTCGTAAGTGTGAAAAATGGTCATAAGTCACTTTCTTCAGTGCCATTGTAACTTTGAATGGTCATTCCACACAAGCAAAGTACCAGCAAAAGAGGGGAAAAAAGCTCCAGAGAAGTTCCTGAGACAGGAAGTCTAGTCCTGCCAAGAATGTAATAAGGATTAACGGAGAAAGTTTCTGTAAGCAACACCAGAATGTTTCCTTTCTGCCTTCCTTACAGGATTAGCCCTGTAATTTCTTCTAACAACCGGCTCTCCAAACTGCTTAGAATGTTAGCAACCGGTTCTAGCGAATGGTTCCGAACCTGTAGAATCCCACCCCTGCCTATTTCCATATGTGATGGACATGCCCTCAAGCTAAAAATTATTGGTTTAAAATTAGGAAATGGCTGGAGGAAATTACAAAACAGAAAACTGAATTGAGACAAGAGACATTCCTATTGGGTATATTAAAAGATAAAAGTAAGAAACTTCAGTATATTATATTACATATTATAACTGCAACAAGAATAGCCTTTGCCCAGAATTCAAAAGTGATAGCATTCCCTCTGATATTATGATAATAAAAGAGGTTTTAGAGTGTGCAGAAATGGATAGGCTTTCAATGGAAATGAAGGAGAGAGAAGAGACAGGGTACTATGAAATTTATGGTATGATTGGCTGCAAGGTGGACACAATAGAGATGAAAGGTTATGGTGTGATGAAATAATTTGGCATGAATAGTCATAACTATGTATACTTATGTATAAATATGTAAATAACTATGTAAATGTATGAAAATAAGACATAAATCAAATGTAAAATAATTGTAATAATATTTAGTAATGTTCTATATAGTTAAGAATATGTCAAATTGAGTGAATGCTATTACAAATATGCTGCAATGAATGGAAATATGTTTTTTAATTGTTTTTTAATTGTAGAATTTAATAAAGATTTTTAAATATTATAAAAGAAAGAAACGCAATGGACTGGACTAGCCTGCAGCTGGGTTTTTTTCTCTCTCAAAGGAGGAATGCAAGATGAAGATGAATTGGTGTGGCTCAAGCATTCTTTCAACTTATCCTCATCGTCCAAACGGGATGGACGCCTCGGTCACTGTCTGAGTTAGGAGACAGTGGCCCTTCTGTCACCTCTATCTATCCTGGGACGCCCAATGCAGGGTCAGCTTTTCTGGCTCCACAGACTGGTGGCAGCGGGATGGTTTCCACACGTGCAACCTAGACCCTGCACATGCGCAAATGCAGCCCTGCATGCTCACCCGCCACTTGCGCAGCCCGGTTCCCAATAGGCTGTGGACTGGGGACCCCTGTTCTAATGGGGTTTATTACATGGGACTCCAGGCAATTGGCACCAACAATAAAATCAGCATCGGTTCAGATCATGCCATTTTCCTCAGGAGACCACCCACTCCATCCCACCAACAGCTCCACGTGCCTTTCAATCACCCTGAAAGGCTAACCAGGGAGGGTGTCATGATTTATCTGCGGTGGGGGAAGGACCTCCGTTCAACGTGCCTCCTGCACAAGCAGATTCTAGGGAGTCTTCCTGGAGCCAAGCCACGTGGGCTTTATGCTGGTCTTTGCTTACAGCTTTCCTTCGTGTACCTTATTGTCTATCAAACTTATTTGCTTGCTCGTCTCACCACAAGGATTAAAGTTAACCCCTAAGATAAATTTCCATTTTTTTTCTAAATGACACAGGTGAATCTCGCTTCTTCTACCCAACCAAAGGATTGATTGTTTTTTCTGTGAGCCATCAACGCTTTTCACACGTAAGCTGGCAGACACAAAGCTGGGGCGTTGTGGGGATGCTGACCCTGTTGTGAATTTCGTTGTAGGGATACCGTGTATACACCGTACGTACAATGACAATAAAGAATTCCAACTCAGTTCAATTCACCCCCAACAGCAGGAGAGCCCAGGAAGCGGATACAGAATTCCCACCGGGCAAAAGCCCTTCGCAAGGCTGTGCCGGCTGCCTGCTGGGCGAGGTGCTCCGACTGCTCCTGGTGTCTCTGCGCTAGTTGCCAGGCCGCGAAGTGCCGGTGGAGGAGCTGGGCGTGATGGTGCTGCAAAGCCAGCCCTGGGGAGACAGACAGGACCTCAGGAGGATGGAGACCTTCTCCTGATACGGGGAGAGTCCTCCAGTTACCCCTCTAGCCGAACCCAGAAATTTATGTTGCTGTGAATTCCCCTGGTGGTTAACTAAGTGGATTCTTGTCAGGTGAATCCCTGCAGTTGTTAAGGGAGTCACGTAGTTGTTAAGTGAAACTGTCAATTCCCCATTGACTTTTGCTGGCCGGAAGGTCGCAACAGGGGAACACGCGATTCAAGGATGCGGCCACTGTCGTAAGTATGACTCAGTGGCCAAGCATCCGGATGTTGATCCTGTGGCCATGGGGGAGGCTGCAATGGCTGTAAGTGTGAAAAACGGTCCTAAGTCACATTTTCAGTGCCGTTGTAACTTTGAAGGGTCACTAAAGGAACTCTTGTAATTGGAGGACTAGCTGTCCTAGAGGGAGGTGTTCATCTATGGATCCTGGAGTGAAAAACAGGATTTAATACAAGGCCAACTGTCCAAAAGAATCCCCTGCCCTAGAACGGTTACTTCACCCTAAGAAGTTCAACTAATGCCTTCAAGTCCACGTGTGGATACCGTAAACTTTGCCATCCCATTCATGGCCTTGACTCCTCCACCTGGACGTAGTTTGACATCAGCCAATGGACTTGGCCTGGAACAGGGGTCTCCAACCTTGGCCACTTTAAGACTTGTGGACTTCAACTCCCAGAATTCCTCAGCTAGCTTTGCCTCGGCTGGGGAGAGCTTGCAGGTCAGGGAGGAAGAGGGAGAGGAGCTGCCTGCTGTAGTCAATGCCAGAGGCAGAGGTCTGCCAGGTGGCTGGGGAAAAGGCCCCGCCCTTCTTGAGGGGCTGCACTGGGAGCTATTTAGCCCAGCAGGCAGAAGGAGGCATTGCTGGAAGCAAGGTGTGTGGGTCGTGGCCAGATGTTTGTTTGTGGGATGCTGCAGTTCATGAGCTAGGGGGATTGGGTGTGTGTTTTGGACCTTGTTTGAGCATCTGGTTATCTGTCTGATGGACTAATTGGCCATTGCCTGGACGTTTAACTCTGGGGTTTGTTCGTGGCCGGTTTCGCTTGGAAATGACCCCCTCTAAACTCATCTCCTGGGCTGTCCCTGCAAATTCTACTTGTAAAGTCTGACCAGTGGACTGGCTGACGAACCTAATGGGAGGCTCCAAACCTCAGATTGGATTTCTGGGAGTTGAAGTCCACCAGTCTTAAAGTTGCCAGGGTTGGAGACCCCTGGCCTGCAGAATCGCCTCTGTTGGGGTCACTTGCCTCAGCCCACGCCTCGTAACCCTCCCATCCAGGAGACACACACACACACACACCGCACTTGCCACGCGGGAGAAAGGGACTCCTTTTGGGACACTCACTGCTCCTGTGCCGCTTCTCCCTCCGCTGGTTCACATACTGGAGCCAGGACCTCCAGGCCTTCCTCATCGCCCAGTGCTGCAGGCACCTCGCTGCCCAGACGGCTGTCGCCCTCTCCTGCTGGCGTTGTCTGTTGAGGGCCTTCCATTGCAGCCAGGCCTGGTAAGAAGAGTGACCAGGGAAGCTAAGAGCCAGAGGCAGGCACGGAAGGCCAAACTAAAGCGGACCAACCAGGGCCCTGCCCTCATTCCACAAACCCCAGGGTCTTAGGGCGCGGGAGCTCAGCCATCCCAAAGTCCGTGAAGGTTCTGGACTCACATGAAGTTGCACGCTGTGTGCCCACTGCTGAAGGGCCTGGGACTCCATCCCATGGTACACCTGTCTCTGGCACCATCGCTTCTGCCACAATCCCCAAGAGAGCCTGCTTGAAACAGGAAGAGATTTGAGAACGTCAAGGGCTCTGTGTCAACTCATGAAATATTTCTATGGTTTTTTTTGGAGTTGCCAACAGAAAGGGAGGGGGCAGCAGTGCGGCAGCTTGCAACCCCAAAGTGCATTCCATAAATGTTTTCAAAGATAGTAACTACACGACTGAAGTTTCTGCCGGGCAAAATTCTAACTGGAGAGCATGACTGGTGACTCTTGGCTATGGATGTGTCCCATTGGAGAGTGTGAATCGGGATACACCCAGGGGGTGGGGGAAGACCGGGGTCGGGGGTGATGGTGCGTTGTGTGTCTCGGGTTCGGCTGCACCCAGGCAGTGCCGGACAGTTTAACTCCCAATGCATCCTTTTTAAGTTCTGGAAGTTTGGCTCAAGGGTCATGATTTAAATGGGGGTAACTGCCAGAATCCTGACACTCTGCAAAGTTAGGGGGTCACCTCTTGAGTTCCCAAAACTGGAGGCCACGAAGCGCCATTTTCTTCCTGCCAAACTCAAGTCAACAACCACCCTCACCAACTCTGGAAGCTCCTAGGAAGGCGCTGACTTGCCCCCTTTCCTCCCAACTGAACCACAGGTGATCCTTGACTTAACCCTGGTTCGTTTGGTTGACTCTTCAAAGGTACAATGGCACTGGGAAAAAGAGACGTATGTCCCTTTCCCACATTTATGACACTTATATCACCCCAACAATCATGTGATCAAAATCCAGGTGCTTGGCAACTGGCATGTCTTTATGACAGTTGCGGTGTCCCAGGATCGTGCGATCACTTTTTGTGACCCTTTGACAAAATTCAGTGGGGAAGCCAGATTCACTTCATAGTTGTATTACTGACTGAGCGGCTGCAGTGATTCACTTAATAACGGTGGCAAGAAAGGACGTCAAATGAGGCAAAGCTCACCTAACTGTCTCACTTAGCAACTTACAATTATGGTTGTAAGTTGAAGTCTATCTGTATCTGAACTTCGCTGTCTCTCGGTCCTTAACAGTGGTGGGACTCATCTCCGGGTGGGGGATGAGTCTGCCTACTGAGATGAGGTGGACCAACGGTTGCTTTCGTGGTGTGGAGACAATAACTTGGTCCTCAACACCAATAAGACCAAGGAGCTTATAGTGGACTATAGAAGGAACAGAACAGACCTCCAGCCCTGGCTTATCCATGGAGACCGAGTGGAGCAAGGGACCAGTTTTAAGTTTCTGGGTGTTACCCTAAAAGGAGACCTGACCTGGGGGGCTCACATTGTAGCCCTGGTCAAAAGGGCCCATCAGGCAGACGGTACAGAATAATATAAAACAAGGACAAATAGGATGAAAACAGCTTCTATCCCACAGCAGTAACTATACTGAATTCTACTGTATAGTGAAATATAAATGCAATAGCAGGGGTTTTCAGTTCCATGTACGGGGTGTGAAGGATGTGTGTTTGTGTTTATTTTCGTGGTTGTGGTATGCACTGAGGATGGTATTTAGTTTCATTGTATGAGGTGCAATGACAATAAAGTAAACTAAAACTAAAACTCTGGAGTGCAGCCCCTCCCTCCTGGGAATCCAGACTATATTCCATCCCATTCAACCCCCCCGTCTCCCCCCGCCGCCCCGGGTTTCTCACCGCAGAGTGCTCTGCTGCCGGAAGTGCAGTGCCTCCCGGAGCATCCACTGCTTCATCCTGCGGAGCTGGATGTAGCTCAGCCAACGCTGCCAACTCCGGAGGGTTTTCTGCTTGGTTGCTGTGGAAGACGGTTGGCGAGGTCATTAGAACAAGGAACACCAGTTAGGTTCATACGTTACGCCAAGCTACGCTTTAACCACAGTTTGCTAATCAAGTCCAAAGCTTGGCTCACCAAGCAAACTACATCATGGTTTAATTAAGTCAGAAGCTTGCCTTTGTTTTGGTAAAATGTGGGTTTTCAATCCCTTGGGGAACGTGTCTGTCCTAGGAGGAGGAGAACTGAGGGCATGGAAGAGAGCAGGACCTCCAGCATCCCAACCGAAGAAACATTAGTTGAAGGAAGCCATAATCAGGCAGGGAAGCAGGTGAGAACCAGGGGAGGGAGAGGGAGGACCGTTTGGGAAGAACAGAAGCATCCAGGAAGAACGAGGGTCAAACCCAACCCAGAGGCGTGTGGCAGATTTCCTGAGAGTTACTGGGTCACGAGGTACTTTGGAACCAACAGGAAGTGGGTGTTTGATGAAGAACCTCAGCCGTGCAACCAAGCAGGCGCTGGGAAGAGAAGCACCGCAGAGGCCAGTGGCCACAAACACCCCCCCTCTCTCTCCTTTGGAAAGGGGCTCCGGGGGAGAAGAGACCCCGTGGTTCTTCTTAATACAGCATGGCAATGAGGCAAAAGTCCTGATTAGCCTTTCTACTTTCGCGGCTCTTGGCATCAGCTCTTTCCAGGAATGCTGGAACTGTGTTTCTGGAAGGGTGGAAGGAACTCACTGAACTTCGGGGGTGGGGGGTGGGGGGGATACTTAGCCATGGCAGAAGAGGCAAAGTGGACGCCAGATCCCAACTTTGCTGCACCCAATATCTGCACTGCCCATCTCATCTAAGTGTGATGCCTCCTAGGGATGAGGACTCCTCTGCTTCCTCCTCAGAGGCCTGGAGGGAGAATGAGATCGTTCCTGGCATGTCAAGAATGACCGACGCTGAACTGCCAGCAGGACAGGTCTCGGCTGTGGGAGAGCCTGCAGGCCAGGGAGGAAGAGGGGGAGGAACTGCCTGCTGTAGTCAATGCCAGAGGCAGAGGTCTGCCAGGTGGCTGGGGAAAAGGCCCCGCCCTTCTTGAGGGGCTGCACTGGGAGCTATTTAGCCCAGCAGGCAGAAGGAGGCATTGCTGGAAGCAAGGTGTGTGGGTCTTGGCCAGATGTTTGTTTGTGGGACGCTGCAGTTTGTGGGGGACTGAGTTTAAGTTGCTGGGAGGTTCTGGGTGTGTGTTTTGGACCTTCTTTGAGCAGCTGGTTATCTGTCTGATGGACTAATTGGCCATTGCCTGGACGTTTAACTCTGGGGTTTGTTCGTGGCCGGTTTCGCTTGGAAATGACCCCCTCTAAACTCCTCTCCTGGGCTGTCCCTGAGAATTCTACTTGTAAACTCTGACCAGCGGACTGGCTGACGAACCTAACGGGAGGCTCCAAGCCTCAGATTAGATTTTGGCTTCTCTTTTGCCGTATGTTCATTTCCTTGTTATCCACTTGGTCTGGAGCCAAATTGCTGTTCTAATCAAGCAGCTGTGAGTGAGCTGAAAACCTGAAAAAATAAAGCTCTCTCTAAACCAACACGGACTTCTTGGGTGAGTAGGGCAGCACCCGAAGTAATTCTGGGTGGTTTACAGCAATGTAATAAAATCATGGAAGCACATGAACAAGAGATCAAATCAAAAGGAAAGCCAAAATGAAAGAGCCACGGGAAAGGCCTTTGCCTGCAGCAGCCGAGGTACTTCCAGGCAAGGGGGAAAGCCCTGGGCCTTCCATGCCATCGCCCCCTCCCCAGCCGAGCGGCAGCACTTGTGAGTCGGGAGGAGAAAACTCTAGAGGCCCAGAAGCATTTCCAGGAAGAGACTGTGGGCACAAGCAGGGTACCTGCTCTGGGTAGGCACTTTCCCACCAGGTGGCAAACTGTCCGGAAGAGGCCCTCAGCCTTTCTGCAGGTAGAAAGCCAGATTTGCCCTCTGGTTTGCAATAGGGTAGCTTTCCTTCTCTATTGGAAAGGATTTTTTAAAAAGTAGGCCAACAAGAGAAGGAACTCTTGGGCGGGCACAAACAGGAAGGGGCACATGAGGGGGAAGTGGCCTTGAGCTCCTTCTGAGAATCAAGCCCCAACCCTCACTCCCCTGCCCAGTCCAGTCCCCCCGCCCCAACACCTTCTCACCATGGGCTGCTGCAATGCGGTAGGTGAGCTTCTTTGCTCGTTGCTGGAGCAGGTAGGACCTCCAAGCCTGAAAGACCTTGTGGTAGAGAAAATACCTGACCAATGGAGAACGGAAGGCTTGGTCAGCATACAGGATCAGGTGGAGCTGTGGCTCATCTAGAGTCTAGATCAGTGGTGACTAACCTTTTTGGGCTCCTGTGACAAAAACTGTGTGTGCATTCGCGTGCCAGCACCCAGAAGGCAATGCGCGCCCCCCCCACGCCCCCTGCGCATGCGTACACAATCCCCCCACACGCCACCTCCTCACCTGCACTGCATCTCCCAACTGATTTTTGGCCCACTTGAGGCCTTTTTCAGCCTCCCAGAGACTTGAGGGAAGTCTTTGCAGCCTGAAAAATGGGCCCATTTCATCACTTCTGGAAATACAGTTACGTGATGAAACGGGCCTATTTTTCGGCCTGCAAAGGCTGCAGAGGCTTCCCTCAAGCCTCTGGCAGGCTGAAAAAGGCCTCAAACAGACTGAAAATCATCTGTGAGGTAAGCGCATGTGCAGTGTGGGGCTAAGTTTGCCTGGGGCTTGCCTGCCCACACAAATGGCTCTGCATGCCATAGATTCGCCATCCCGGGTCTAGATAATACAGTATGTGCTGGAGGGATTTCTGCAAATGCTTTCATATCAAACCCTTCTTGCTAAATGAACTATTTTACAAGTCTCTCTGTCTCTGTCTTCCTCCCTCCCTGTGTGTGTGTGTGTGTGTGTGTGTGTGTGTGTGTGTGTGTATTAAGGGTCAGTACCAGGGAGACTTTTCCTGCAGGATCCAGTAGCAGGTTGGTACACAGGAAAACTGGCTATCTCAGATGCTTTATAAGAATACTCAGGGCATTTCTGTTTCTTTCTTGTTTTAAAAAAACTCCATGGGAAACTTGGGAAGGCCACCAAAATTAGCCGCAGGGAGTGGATGAGAAAGCCAAGTAAGTGGAAGCCTTCATGGAAGGGCCTGAATTTCCATTTCTCCAGGCAGGAATGAGAAGAGTGATATTTTTAATAAATGTGGTCTCTGTTACAGTTAAGCAACAGGTTCCGTACTTTTCCCCTTTCCAAAGAAGAGGAAACTGGGACCTCCAGGGAAGAAATGACAAAGTGGCTCCACTAAAAGAGGAACTGATGACTGTGGTGAAGAGCCAGTGACCTTTGTAATTTCTCTCTGGGCAACGAATGGCCTTGAGATTACCCACAAGTGCTCCAGACCAGGGGTTGCCAACGTTTTGGACCTCAGGAACTACCAAACTCATCATTTTAAATCCCACGGATTTTGGGGAAAATCCCCAAAAAAGTCTGCAGGAAAATTCCCTACCCCGTTTTCCTACTGATCGACCATTCTTTATTTGTGATTGCAGGATACCGTCTCCAGCTCCGTTAATTGGGGTGGGGGAGAGAGAGAGAGAGAGAGAGAGAGAGAGAGAGAGAGAGAGAGAGAAAGAGACTTTTGGCTTCATGCAAGGAAAGCAGCAGAAGTCTTTCTTTCTCTCCCCCAAACTCCACCAGAAATGAGTCTTAGTGAGACTTGTTGCGCCAGCGCAGCCTCTTGGAGCAGGAGGCCTTTCTCACGGACCACCAGTGGTCCCCGGCCCACTGGTTGGCGACCAGTACTCCAGACAACTGCTCCCCCCAAGGAGACTGCAAGATAGTGGCCTCTTGTAGCTTTAGAGCTCTGGGAGGCGAGAGAACAGCTATCTTGCTCAAATGGTCAGTGTCCTCAAAAGGACACGAGGTTTGCATGCTTCCTCTTTTCATCCCTTTTGGAAACTGCTTATTAACAACTTTTCAGTTGTTAGGAAACTTTAGATCAACAAATTTTACAGCACCTGATTAATTTCCTTCAATCCCTAACAAAAGAAATTTGAAATACAAGGAACATTTTTTCCCCTGGAATAAACAGCAAAAAAGTGATCAAATTTTTGATTTTAGAAAGTTACAAATGGACTAAACGGTCTACATAAATTTGAAAAGATTTTGGAATAAGAATTCTTGCCATGAGAAAATATCTTTTTTTTAAATCCTTTTTTTTAAGATAGGTACTTGAAGATTGGACACTAGAGGGAACCCAGAAGGAACTAGAACAATTCAAGGAGAGCGCTTACATTTGACTTACTAATACGGGATGAAACAAATTATTTTAACATTGGAGACTGGACCCCAACTATGGCAGGGCCCTCCAGCCTTGGCAACTTTTAAGCCTGGAGGACTTCAACTCCCAGAAAGATGGCTGGGGAATTCTGGGAGTTGAAGTCCTCCAGGATTACAGTTGCCAAGGTTGGAGACCCCTGAACTATGGTTTAGTTTAACATTTCAAAATATTATTTCATACTGGACAACCCATGATCTATTAGCCATTCTTTCAGAGACATTCCTTCCCGGATTCCTCAGTGACTTCAACAGTCACAGGACTTCCAAAGTCCTGCCTTCCCTGGGGACGTTGGGAGACCTTCAGAGGTGGCTCTGCATGGAAAGCAGCCCCCACTGAACTGACCAGCCCAAAACCTCAGCACAGGAAATGTTGGGGGAGGTGCCATATTATGCCATAAAGTGTTTTATGATCCTGTTTAATGTCATAAGGTGTTTGAGAACATTTGCCAAACTTCAACTCCATGGTCTCAGATTGTTGGCACATTTTGCAAGTTAGCCCTTTGGAGGTTATCTTGGTTGAAAAATTGTTGCTTTTGCTCTGTTAAGGATAAGAGGAACAAGAATGTTAGTCGAATATAGATTTTGTTTTATCTTCAGAGACCCAGAAGAGAAATGTTGAGTAGATGGAAACTAAACACAGATAAACAACGCTAATCTGGTTTGCCTGGCTCAAGACGGTTTAGGATCAGTGGTGGCTCACCTTTTTGGGCTCCTGTGCCAAAAATTGTGCTCACATGCCAGCACCCAGAAGGCAATGCGCACGGGGGGCCCACGCCTTCTGTGCACGTGTGCGTGATTCCCTCCCCGCAGCCCCCTTACCTGCACTGTGCCTCCCAGCTGATTTTTGGCTTCCCAGAGGCTCAAGGGAAGCCTCTGAAAACTTTGGAGGCTGAAAAATGGGACTGTTTTGTCACTTCCGGTATTTCCGGAAATACAGGAAGTGATGAAACGGGCCTGTTTTTCAGCTTCCAAAGGCTGCAGAGGCTTCCCTCAAGCCTTTGGGAGGCCGAAAAAGGCCGCAAACCAGCCAAAAATCAGCTGGGAGGCGCACGCATGCGCAGTGCAGGTAACTTTGCCTGGGGCTCACGTGCCCGCACAAATGGCTCCGCCTGCCACCTGTGGCACACATGCCATAGGTTCGCCATCACGGATCTAAACTGTAGTTAGCATGCATCATGGTTTAGTGCAATGCCTGAACAGGACCTTTTTTTTAATAGCTAGGATGCAGGAAAGACAACATAAGCCTGGGAAATGAGAGCAATTTTCTAACCGTCTCAAATGGATTCCTGGCCCAAAGAGCCAGGTGGTATCAGAACACCTCTTGCACAGACCTGTAATGGCAGTCGGCTCTGACGGTAAGTTTCCATTCTCTGCAAAGGACCCACCATTCCTCCTTCCACTCTCCAAAGGTTTTCTGCAGCATTTTCTGAACAAAATAAGCCCTGCAGAGAGATGACAATGAAAACACACCAATTTAGTGTGTGCTCTGGCGCAGTCTCACAAAGGACATCTGGAGCTAACTAAGCATTTGAGAGAACTACCCACATCCTCTCCTGGACCCTCTAATGCAGGGGTCTCCAACCTTGTCAACTTTTAAGACTTGTGGACTTCAACTCCCAGAATTCCTCAGCCAGCTTTCCTTTTGCTTTTGCTCTGCTGGCTGAGGAATTCTGGGAGTTGAAGTCCACAAGTCTTAAAGTTGACAAGATTGGAGACCCCGGCTCTAATCAGCTCATTTGGCCTGTGGAAGCCCTGGGGGGCAGCCCAATTCAGCCAACCCAGGAAGCCCCCTTGGTCATGGCAAAGCCCTCTGCATCCAGATCTCCAGCCCCCTGCTCCAAGGCAAACACAATAGCTAACGCGTGTCCACTTACAGCAGCAGAAGCGTCAGAAATGCATCTTGGGGAAATGTGACCTTGGGGGCTGGCTGGTTGCTCCTCCTTTCTCAGCACCAGAGCCGAGATCGATGGTTGGGACCATATTATGTCATAAAGTGTTTTATCATCATGTTTAATGTCAAAAAGTGTTTTATAAAATTTGCCAAAATGGGGAGTCACTGGTCTTAGATTTTTGACTTAGATTTTTGACATATTCTGCTAGTTAGTCCAGATCAAAGACGGTTTGCCCAGTTCATGCCATTTCACCCAGTTAAAGATTATGGGAATGAAAGTTTGGATAGAATGAACAGAACAGAGCTGGGAGGGACCTTGGAGGTCTTCTAGTCCAGCCCCCTGCTCAAGCAGGAGACCCTCTACCATTTCAGATAAGTGACTGTCCAGTCTCTTCTTAAAAACTTCCAGTGATGGAACCCCCACAACTTCTGGTGGCCAGCTGTTCCACTGGTTAATTCTCCTCACTGTTAGGAAGTTTCTCCTTAGTTCCAGGTTGCTTCTCTCTTTGATTAGTTTCTATCCATGGTTTCTTGTCCTGCCCTCTGTGTTTTGGGGAATAATTTGACCCCGCTCCTCTTTGTGGCAACCCCTCAAATATTGGAAGATGCTGTCACGTCTCCCCGAGCCCTCCTTTTCTCTTGACTGGCCTATAGATAAATCACTCCTGACGATACCATGTTTTTGTAGTCTCACTGCAGAAATGCAAACATATTTGAGCCAAAAGCTTACCTGGCCTTGGATGGCAGGACTCTTCCAAATGTCTTCCTCTTCCACAGGTAAAAAAATTTCCTTGCCAGGTGCCTGGGAAACAAATGGAGACTGCAATGCTTCTTGGCCCCAGGCTTTTCTTCTCCAAACCTTTGCCTCAGTCTGTCCTAAATAAACCTATTTTTAAGACGTTCCATTTTCTCTAGCAGAGTCATAGGAACTACAAGTGGAGGTAGGAAATGGAGCTTCTGTGAAACCTGGCTGAGAGATGGCTCATTCTTGACCTGTTCAAACCATTCAGAGTTTGGCAGTCCAGATGCCCAAGGATGCCAAACAAATCTGTTTAGATCACGGAAGCCAATAGCCATCTTTTAAAAAGCCCCACCTATTTATAAAAATGGATTAAATGGAATCAGACCCCCCTCTGGGCCCTTAGATTCTAAACCTCCCTGAAATGGCCACAAAAGCTCTCTTCTGTTGCGGCTTTAAGCATCCTTTTGAGAAGATCAGCAAAAAGGAGCAGAGTTTTACTTGATTTAAAAACTCCTTTTGCTTCTTGAGGTGCAGGACAACATAACTGATCCAGTGACCTGGTTCACACACTGCACTGACTAATTTGCTTAGCATCTTCTATGAAGCCACTCCCTGTGACTTGTAACACTGCTTTATGGTTGAAAAAAATTAATTTCAACTGTACCTGATTACACAAAACATGGTTGAACTTGTGCTGGTTTTGACATATACAACTAACTATAGTCAAGCCACTTCCAGTTGAATGCAGCAAGTGAATCCCACCAGGGGTGCATTAAATCAGCTCCTTATATCACCCTGTCTGGCTTGGCAGCAGCTTGTACAAAAAGATGCTTAAAGGTCTTTTTAAGCAACACTTACTTCTTTGTTTTGAAACTCTCACATGCAAAACAGCATTCACCTCTGCTAAAACAATTTGTGGCACTCACTGGGGAATGCTTTCACAAGCAAGAAGTTGGTTTAGATCAGGGGTGTCCAACTTTGTTGACTTTAAGACTTGTGGAGTTCAACTCCTATGGTTGGCTGGGAGTTGAAATCCACAAGACTTAAAGTTAACAAGGTTGCCCACCCTTGGTTTAGATTCCATCTAAGTTATATTTTCTCTGAACCTATGTTACTGGGATGTACCTTTCGATGTATTCCAGTTACTGTGACTTATGATTGAAGCATAAATCACTGAAAAATACTAAACAGGTGGACAAAAAGGAAACACGTTTCAAAAGTCCCATTTTAAGATCTCATTCTTGCACACACCTGCCATTTCTAATAGGTCATTCAGAGTAACAGAAAATACTTATAACTCAAATTCCATTCTTACCTAATACGAAGTTCTTTCAACCTTCCACCTCGGTTCCAAGTATACATCACACGATATAAAATCCGACAACTGCCACTTTGCCCAGAATTTCTGTTGGGGTGACAAGGTATCGGCTGACGGCCCATACATTCTTTAGGTGGTTTCTGTGCCTTTTGAAACTTGGAACTTTAAAACAAAAACTATAATTATTATCATTAGAAATATAGTTTAATACTATTTTACATAGATACAGAAACGCCAAATAATTTCAAAAATGAGCCACCTCATCAGAGATCCTCCACCTGAAGGCAGGCAGGAAGCCAAACGGATCAAGGAAAGAAGCAACTGAGAACTAAGGAGAAATTTCCTACCAGAATAATTAAACAGCTGAACAACCTGCCTCCAGAAGTTGTGGATGCTCCGTCACTGGAAGTTTTTAAGAAGAGATGGGACAAGCTTTTGCCTGAAATGGTATAGGGTTTCCTGCCTAAGCAGAGGGTTGGACTACAAGATCCCTTCCAACTCTGTTATTTCTTCAAATCTTTTCTGCTACAATAGCTTTATTTTTCTGTTTCTAATGTTGACAGTATTGGCAGGCAAATCAGCTTCTTTAAACCAACCTGCCTGAAATTCAGGCTCCACATAATTTAATGCTAAGATAGACACTGCAGGCATTCCTCAACTGCAATGGAGGCCTGTCCATCATGGTTACATTTATGACAGTCATAAAACAGGTCAATATTGGCCTATTTTATGACCTCTTTTGCTGAGGTCATTAGCAAATGCTATGATCATTAAAGAAACCTGGTTTACTATGGGTGTGGTTCTGCCAAACATCAGAAGTGCCAGGTTTTGGCAAAACCGTCAAAAAATACAGTCATATGACCAGAGGATATTGCAAATAAGTTAAATGAGGCTATGTTGCCAAGCACTTGAGGTCTGGCCACATGACCACGGGGAGGTCAGAATTTCCAATTTGGGTCATAACTAGCCCCAAAGTAGGTCTATTATAAATGACTAGTTAAAAGTCAAGGACTAACTGCAATGCAGATAGCAAGCAACAGTTGGGTTCCCTAAATAAGTTAAACCAAAACCAAGCAAACCATACTGCAGCGTAATAAAATATGCAAACCGAGATAATATTTCTAAGTTTCTAAAGCAGGCTGAGCAGCTATGGCCCCCTAATGACCTTTACTAGAATAACAGTGTTGGAAGGGACCTTGGAGGTCTTCTAGTCCAACCCCCTGCCTAGGCAGGAAATCCAACACCACTTCAGGCAAATGGTTATCCAACATCTTTTAAAAAACTTCCAGTGTTGGAGCATTCACAACTTCTGGAGGCAAGTTGTTCCACTGGTTAATTGTCCTGTCAGGAAATTTCTCCTTACTTCCAGGTTCCTTCTCTCCTTGGTTAGTTTTCATCCATTGCTTCTTGTCCTGCCCTCAGGTGTTTTGGAGAATAGCTTGACCCCCTCTTCTTCTTTGGGGCAGCCCCTGAGATACTGGAAGACAGCTATCATGCCTCCCGTAGTCCTTCTTTTCATCAAACTAGAGATATCCAATTCTTCTAGCAACCATTCTCTGTATGTTTTAGCCTCCAGTCCCCTAATCATCTTTCTTGCTCTTCTCTGCACTCTTTTTAGAGTCCCAGCATCGATTTTACACCGTGGCGACCAAAACTGAATGCAGTGGACTTCAACTCCCAGAACTCCTGAGCCAGCATGAGTGGGACCAAAGGCTCACCTTAGTCAATAGAAAAACTATCACACGGATGTAATTCAATGCATTCTCTACAATTCCACAAAAAAACACATTCAGATAGTAGAGCAGGAGGGAGCTTGGCAAACAAAATAAGAGAAGTCAAATGTAGAGGCTATTAATCCCTCAACATTTCCTTTGAATGAAATCAGGACAGGCCGTCCTCACTTACCACCTGCAATTCCAACTTGCAATTTGGTCACTAAGCCACAAGGTCATTAAAATGAAACACCACGTGACTGCATCCTACTAATGATTTCGGCCAGCAAATGAATCAATCAGCTTTAAGACTTCCCGCAGGATTCTCCATTGACCAATTGTGGGAAGCCAGCTGTGAAGCGGTGATCCTAAGGCCAGCAGGGGGTGCTGCAGCCCAGCCACTTTAACCCCCCCCCACTAAATCTCTTGCATTCATCATCAGAGTGCTTCGTTTTGAACAGTCACAGAATGAGCGGTCGGTAAGCAAGGACCGGCTGGTATGGCTAAACCTTAAGGCAGAGGTCTCCAAACTGGGCAACTTTAAGACTTCAACTCCCAGAATTCCTCCTGCAGTCATGTTAGCTGGGGAATGCTGGGAGTTGAAGTCCATAAGTCTTAAAGCTGTCAAGTGTGAAGACCACTGTCTTAAGGTAATGCATGACCCAGGTGTGGTGGACGGCAGCCGTTCTGGCCCTGCTGCTCTTTCTCACCAGCCAGTTTTTATTTGCAAGGCAGAGTCCTTAAAAATGGTACCTTCCCGAGGACTGACCTCCCCCAAGCAGACATTATTCCCCGCCTCCCCCAAAAAGGCGCTTTTGTCCCCGCCACCCAGGTGAGAGCAGCCGGTCCTTCTCACCTGCCCCGGCCCTTCCTCTCCATTGGGCGCCCTTCCCGTCCAGGCGGAGCCCCCGATTTCTGGCAGGGGAAAAAAGGACTTGTGTTAGTCCCGAGTTCGCACATTCAAACGACCTGTTTGGACCCGGCTTGGCGTGTCAGGGGTCTCCAACCTTGGCCGCTTGAGACTGGTGGACTTCAACTCCCAGAATTCCTCAGCCAGCTTTGCTCTAACTCCACCGGCTTTGCTGGCTGAGGAATTCTGGGAGTTGAAGTCCACCAGTCTTAAAGGGGCCAAGGTTGGAGACCCCTGCAAGTCTGGGCATACGCAAAGTGCGCACGGGGGGGCGGGTGTCGCCTCACTCGCCCCCATCCCCGGCAAAGACGTCCGAGGGGCCGCGCCCTCTCGCCCCTCCAGCCCGAGGAAACTCGGCGGCTAAAGCGGCATACCGCCGTCGGCCGAGCGCCCGAAGCCGGCCCAAAGAACGCGCTGGGCTGTGGGGAAAAAGGCTGCTCCGAACCGCTGGGCGCCTTCGCGGACTTCTTCGCGCCGGATGAGCGCGGTCCCAACCCGGCCACCGTCCGTTCGCGCGTGGCTCCGCCTTTTCGAAGGGTCCTCAGCAGGCTGCCTTCCGGGCCGCCTGAAGGACCCTTCCCGCACAGCCCCGACATGGCACCCGCCTGCCGCTCGTGATGTACACCCTCCCCAAAGCCCACGCACTGGCCAAAGACTGGTTCTCGGGGTGGCGCTCCGCGTTCTGAGCCTACAATCGCGGGAAAGCCACGTTTTTTTCCCGTCAGGCGCGCGCGGGGGGCAGCTCTCCGAGCAAGGCCGTCGGAAGAAGGGCGCCGTTTGCGCGCGCGCTCGCACGCGCGCGGCGGGAGGCGGAGAGGGAGAGGAAGGGGGCGCGTGCATGGCGCATGCGCCGTACTATAAAGGGGGAGGGGTGGGTAACTGAGGCCCCGGTTACGGCGGCTGAGGAGACACGGAGCGGCAGCCGCGCACGGACTGAGCGGCGGGACAAGCCGAGCGCGGCCCGGCAGGGTCGGACGACGGACTACGGGACGAGCGCGGCGGCGGCAGCGACAGCGGTGGCGGTGCCTGGGCCTGAGGGGGAGAAGGCCGGCGAAGGGAGACGGCCTCCCGGAGCGCGTGAAGCGAGCCCGGCGGCAGCGAGCGTGGTGCTGGGGCTCTTGGCGGCGGGGTCCAGGTGAGGCACCCGCTGAGTCACCTGCCGGCGCGGCTGTACGTCTTCCGGGGCGGCCTAGGCCTCGCTTCCCTCCTTCCCCGCTCAGCAACGCCGGAAAACCCCTCCCGTCGTGCGGGCCGTGGCCCCGCCGCCTCGCCTCGCCTGCTGCCCCGCGCGGTTCCCCGGCGCGCGGCGATAACTTCACAACGCCCCTGCCAGGTAGGCCGGCGGCCGCGTTAAGCCTTGCCGTGCGGACTGTCAGGCCGGGCGCCTCCTTGGCTGCCTCCGCGGCGGCTCCTCTTGCCCCCGGCGGAAGAAGAAGCGGCTTCATTCGGGGGCCGGTCCGTGCCGAGACGCCGCTGCCGTCCCCCGCGCAGGAGCTTCGGCCTCGGCTCTGCCGGGGGTCCCGTGCAAGTTCCGGCCCGGTGCCTCGCCTGGCCCAGCGCGGAACGGCTGCGGGTGGCGGGCCGGGCGGCTCAGCCCTCTGGAAGCCCCTTGGGACGGGTTGCGGGGGGCGGGCCCTGGCCGGCAGCGCTCGCCTCGAAAGAAGCCCCCAGGGGGGCTGAGTGGGAGGCTGCCCGCCCGAGACGCCGAAACTTCCCGAGTTTTCAGCGAGGGTTTAATTCTCCCGCTGCCGCCAAACGCCCAGCCCGGCCCTGCTAGGCAGGTGGGTAATTTGCAGCCTTAACTTTAAGGTCTTTCGGGGCGGAATCCCGAGTCCAAGCGAGAGAAAAGGCCACTGGGTTCGAATCCTCGGGCTGAAGTTGGCTTTAAGGGGCCGCATTTGGGGGCGCACACGAACCCAGTTGGCCTCTGGAGCAGCCTGGCTTGGCAACTGGATAGGGGAGAATTAGTGCAGGGGTCTCCAACCCCGGCCATGGTATCGTGAATGATCAGAGGGGCAAAACCTCTCCGAGAGCGAAAATTTCCTAAGAGAAGGGAGGTCACACTAATGGAGTCGCTGCTTTTGGCAGTGTATTATTAGTGGACCACCGGATGCCTCCGGCAAAAGGCATCTGAGCAACCTTAGCTATGTTGGTTTGATTTGGAGCGCGTGAAAACTTTAAGAAGGATTGGGGGAAGTCTCATTCTGGCTGCTCTCCTCTGCAGGCGGTCCGAGGGGCTGGGCCTGTCTTGAAATTGCAGAAGAGGCGGCTGAGGAAAGACGGGGGTGCAGGAGAGTTGAGCCAAGAGAGACCAGTAGCAGGTTTGACTAGTTGCAGGAATTTTCTGACCATAAGTGAAATCACCTGCAGAGGCTCAACTGGGGAAGTGGGTGGCCACCCAGAGAGGTTTCCTGCCCTACACAGCCCGGTGGGACTAAAGAGGCTTTCAACTTGCACCCTCTGTGATACTTGAAGTGAAACCTTGTTGCACGGGTTTTGTCAGGCAAAGCTGCAAGATGCGAGGTCGGATTTTGTATCTGTTCTTTTCCTTCCTCATAGTTCAACTATGGATAAACGAGTTGGATTGGCCGAAGCTGTGAATGGAGATGCATTACTTAACGTGAACATAATCAGTACAATGAAGTTTCCTCATCGATACACAAAAGTAAGCAGCTCAAACTTTTCTTTAAAATACTGAGCCTTAAAGGGTTGCTAAATGGACATCCAAATGTCTCACCCCATCTTTAGAACAAGGCTATTTCTGCAAGTATAGAATTAAATTTGGAGATGGCTTTTCTTGTTTGGAATTTGATTTTCATATCCATTTCCTATAATAAGGCATTAATGAAATGCCATTTAAACTGATGCCCTGTAAATTTCAGTTGGTCATCACAGTAGTGTAAGGTGTAAAGATATGAACTGGCTTATAGTTGGAAAGTACTCTTGTAATTATTTTAATAAATGTTTTGAATAGTGAACAAAACCAACTATTTTACAACAGTGATTATCAATGTAAATTATGCTATTTTTCTTATTTCCATAGGTTTAGAGTAAATGTATAATTGTTCAGATATATAGATATGTGTAATACAGTAATATAAAATTACACAACAAATTGTGACGTGAAACTATGTGCAATGCTGGCTAATCTCTAAAAGTACTATTTACACTATTGACAATGCCACAGATCTGGATACTTTACTCTTTGGTTCTTTTAACCAGCATTTTGGGGAGTTGAAATTACACTGCTCAAAAAAAATAAAGGGAACACAAAAATAAGACATCCTAGATCTGAATGAATGAAATATTCTTATTAAATACTTTGTTCATTACATATTTGAATGTGCTGACAACAAAATCACACAAAAATTATCAATGGAAATCAAATTTAGCAACCCATGGAAGGTCTGGAGTTACATTCAAAATTAAAGTGGAAAAAACACTACAGGCTCATCCAACTTTGATGTAATGTCCTTAAAACAAGTCAAAATGAAGCTCAGTAGTGAGTGTGGCCTCCACTTGCCTGTATGACCTCTCTACAACCCCTGGGCATGCTCCTGATGAGGTGGCGGATGGTCTCCTGAGGGATTTCCTCCCACACCTGGACTAAAGCATCCCACAACTCAGTCTGTGGTGCAATGTGGCATTGGTGGATGGAGCGAGACATATCCCAGATGTGCTCAATTGGATTCAGGTCTGGGGAACGGGCAGGCCAGTCCATAGCATCAATGCCTTCGTCTTGCAGGAACTGCTGACACACTTCAGTCACATGAGGTCTAGCATTGTCTTGCATTAGGAGGAACCCAGGGCCAACTGCACCAGCATATGGTCTCACAAGGGGTCTGAGGATCTCATCTTGGTACCTAATGGCAGTCAGGCTACCTCTGGTGAGCACATGGAGGGCTATGCGGCCCCCTAAGGAAATGCCACCCCACACCATTACTGACACACTGCCAAACTGGTCGTGCTGGAGGATGTTGCAGGCAGCAGAACGTTCTCCATGGCGTCTCCAGACCCTGTCACGTCTGTCACATGTGCTCAGTGTGAACCTGTGAAGAGCACAGGGCACCAGTGGCGAATTTGCCAATCTTGGTGTTCTCTGGCAAATGCTAAACGTCCTACACGGTGTTGGGCTGTAAGCACAACCCCAACCTGTGGACATCGAGCCCTCATTCCACCCTCATGGAGTCTGTTTCTGACCATTTGAGTAGCCACATGCACATTTTGATGCCCGCTGGAGGTCATTTTGCAGGGCTCTGGCACTGTTCCTCCTGTCCCTCTTTGCACAAAGGTGGAGGTAGCAGGCCTGATGCTGGGTTGTTGCCCTCCTATGGCTTCCTCCACATCTCCTGATGTACTGGCCTGTCTCCTGGTAGTGCCTCCATGCTCTGGACACTATGCTGACAGACACAGAAAACCTTCTTGCCACAGCTTGCATTGATGTGCCATCCTGGATGAGCTGCACTACCTGAGCCACTTGTGTGGGTTGTAGACTCCGTCTCATGCTACCACTAGAGTGAAAGCCCCGCCGGTATTCAAAAGTGACCAAACCATCAGCCAGAAAGCATAGGAACTGAGAAGTGGTCTGTGGTCACCACCTGCAGAACCGCTCCTTTATTGGGGATGTCTTGCTAACTGCCTCTGCTTTCCACCTGTTGTCTATTCCATTTGCACAACACCATGTGAAATTGATTGTCAATCAGTGTTGCTACCTAAGTGGACAGTTTGATTTCACAGAAGTGTGACTGACTTGGAGTTACATTGTGTTGTTTAAGTGTTCCCTTTATTTTTTTGAGCAGTGTATATATCTTAGTGCTGTGATTAATATAGATATAGAAAATGTATGTATGTATGTTACATGGAGGTGTGTGTGTGTATTCGAGAGTAGAAATCAATTTCATTTTTTAATGTGTTCCAGTGTTCATGGAAAAAAGTGACAATAGTTATTTTTGGGAAACAATGCTTTGGATTATTGAAATTGTCTGAATCCATGAAATTGTCTGAATTTCAAGAGTTAGTGGCTCTGAATATAAGTGCTGTGAATACAACTCTTGCATTCCTGTTTTTTTCCTTTTTCAGGAAGAACTCTTGGACATTAAAGAACATCCTCAGTCTAAACAAAGGCCGTCATGTCTCTCTGAAAAATATGACAGGTACTTCTGTTAAGCCTACAATATGGGCCAGTTTGAATGTTGGCATGTTTACTAATTAGTATTAGTATGCATTGCATACTATATTTTATATATTAGTAAATTTTGGCTTTAGTGCAGCTGCCTAGATGTCTGTACTTTTCATTTAGGAATAATAAATTCAACTTGCCTAATTTTTGTGATCTTTTATTGACTTAGTAAAAGGTGAAACCTCAACTTAAAGATAATAGCTAATACGCAAGTCTAAATGTAATACAAAATATGTGTGGGGACTATTACACTGATAAGGATAATGGACGAAACATTTTTTTCTATTCTAGGGATCTCCAATTTGATTAGCATTGTTTGCCTAATTCATAAACAATGAAATAGTTCAAATTCAGTATTTATCCTTAAGCTGCCATCGTGAGAGGTCCTAACTTTACATGTTTGTCCCTGGAGAGCCTGTGAGGGTTGCCAAGAGGGTCTGTGCCAGATAGGACTGCTCTTGTGGTGTCTGTCATTCACAAAAGGAAAACCAGCAGGAGCTTTGGGTTTGCGATGGATAGGAGTCCAGGTCATCACATCCTCAGTAGAAGAAAGAGTTTCTCATACATAGTGGATCGTATCAGCTATGACATGATGAAGCAGATAATTTTAGGAGTCCTGCACATTTTGGTTAAATATTAAACAGTAAAAACAGAGTACCAGTGTGATTTTTATCAAGACTGCATGTCAGAGACTTAATGCAATAGCAGCTATCAACCTGTCAAAATACTCATGGAGGATTGACTAACCTAAAAGTTATTCTTTAGCCGATCATAACATCCAAGGATATGTAATTTCTTACCATTTACCCGCTTCAAACTATATACGTTGGCTTCTACTGTTCAGGTTTATAAATTGTGCACCTACAAGTTTTGTAGGTGACAGAGGTTTTACCAAGAACCTTCCTGCCTAACTGGCTGCACCAGCAAGTTATTACAGGTAGAAGTCCCAGGCACTCCACCTCCCCAATTAGCCTTGCAAAATTGATGAGATATTTTGGTTGGTTGGTTGGTTGGTTTTGTGTTCATATGACCAATTGGCATTGTGGCCTTGCAACTGCGGTACTGCTGGAGCCCACAGTGACTGCTTGTCTTGGACATTTTCATGGGCCAGAGGCTGTCTCTGAGTTGATGTCTTTTTCAGTCATCCATTTCAGCTTAAATGTACAAGAAGGTGACAATTATGATAGTTCCATCTTTTTCCCCTGAGTGTGTCAACATAAGGTCTTCCTGGATTTGTGGGAGTGTGAATCTGCTGAGATATGCCTAACTCACAGAGAGCTTCTTGGTGCTGAAAGTTGCCCGGTGCCTTCTGGTTTTGCATCACATTATTTAGCCCACGTGATCCGTGGGACAGTGAGTGTTCTTGCCTAATTGGGAATAATGCTTTCCTGTTAAATTTCCTTATAACGGAGTGCCAGCTAGTCTTCTCTCCATGCATTTTCCGAACCCACCTGTTGATTAACTGAAGTTTTGACAGATACATGGCAGGGCCCTGCAGCCATCTTTGAACTTCTTTTGAACAGTAAACCAGTGCCATTTCCTTAGCCCATCTTAAAAAAAAAGTTTTGGTAGAGAGCTGCCTGTTGCCATAGCAGAGAAGACCAGGGCTTCCTCTGGCATTCTCTGGTCACTATTTCTGTTAGAACAATGTCATTGAAAGCAAACACAGAGGTGTCATTTTTTTCTGCCCAGTGCTGGCTGAAAGGGTACTTGGTTTCCAAAGTATAGTTTTCTTATTCAAATTGGTGGCTCCTTCCACTAGTTTTTGTTTATTTTCCTTTCAAGTTGTCATTTTTAATCTCACTTGAAAAATCTATATGAAACTCCTCCTTCCATATTCTCAAGGAAAGGTTACATCTTTTAAGATTCTTTCCCTATGATTCTTACCTTTCTACTCGGGAGCATTCCTTTCTGAGGGCCTGTCTATTTCTGGTAGTTTCTCCCAGACCGGTGCAGTGAGGCAGAATCGGCATGCTACAGGGCCCATTGGTTAAACAGGGTCCCCAGGTCGGAACCAGGGAGTGGGTTTTTTTCCGTCAGTGCTTGTCCTTGGAACACATCCTCTCAGAAATCCAGATGGCTCCTAACCTGGCCTGTTTAAACAGTTTGGCTTTCCCCCAAGGCTAGGTCAGGGTTATTTACAAAAGATCCAGTCAAATATCAAAGTACTAATTTTTGCTAAAATAACAAAAATGTTACCTTGATCGACATGTTTGATGTTCTGTTATTGAACCCAAATAAGTTTGATTTCAGCAGTAATCTAAAATTCTGAATGCTGGATTTCAGGGGCCAAAATAATTTTTTTTAATCTTTCATTGCTAATTAAACCTGGTGTGAGAATTTGCAACTCCAAGCACCATCCAGTAATAAGGGTACCAAAGGTTTCTTTGAAATGCTACATTGAGAAAGGTTTCTTGTAATGTCGAATTTTTGAAGTGTTTATGTTTCTGTATTCATGTTTCCTTTCTGAACCTCTTCAGAGGTATTGTGAAATTAAGGATGATATGCTACACTTTCCAAGGCTAGAAGGACTTAATCAGGGAGGATGTATTGTTTGCTTTGGTCAAAAGCACTGAGCATTTTAGATGTTATGAAACATTGGCCTAGTTACTGATCTATTGCTTATGAGTCTTACACTCTTCCTACTAGGAGCAGCTGGAATTATTCTTTAGCAGGGATTCTTTCATATTTTGTCTTAACTGGGATTCCTGGCTTGTTGCTGCCTAATTACACAGGTGCTAGAAGCCAAAATAAAACCTTTATCTATTGAAAAATAGATAATAAAAGTGCGGTCAGTTGCTCTTATTAAAAAGGTTGTTGGTAACTTTTAAGTTAAATTCAGATCTGGAAGGATATTAACATAATCTTTCCAGGTATGAATTTATGAATCAAAATTCATTCATAGTTCCAGAAACTACAGCAGTTGCTGAATTTTGAATTTTGTTATTAAATATTAAACAGTTTAATAATAAAATATTACAAGTTTCAGCAGTGTTGAAGAGTTTACAGCTGAGCTTCAAACATTTGATAACCCACTGAGTACTTTTCTTCAGTTTATGAAGTTAGTGTTCTCAGTGTGGTTATCCAGCTAGCTCACATCTAAATAACTTTCTAATAAGAATTAAGAGGCTTCATTATCTAATGGTTTACTGAAGTCAAGATGTATTATATGGCACTCCCACTATCTATCCACTTGAAACATTAGGAAGTGATTGACAAGACACTTCTTGGCAAATTCATTGTGATTTACCGGTAATTGATTCATTTTCAAGATGCTTGCAGATTGGCTACCTATGATTAGCTCTGGAATCTTCCCACATTTTCCTGTCTGGTTGACTAATTTCCTGGATTCTTCCCCCTCCCCATTCTTTTGGAAAGTGCTTGCTATGTTCTTGCTTGCTGTGTTTTGATAATTCCTTTACCTGTTCTTCAGGTTTTTCAGAAGAAATACAAATACGTAGATCAGACAATTAGCAGGTTATTTCATAAGATAAGGCACAGTTCACCTGTCCCAGGAAATTTAAACTCATTCAGAGTAATTAGACATTTCCTATTTCTATTCTCGGTGCTGCCTCTTCAGTTCTTCACAGATTTTAATGAAATTACTATTGTTAGGATTATTTGAGGGCCCGCTTCTCCCCAGTTGTGTCCATCCATCCCAGCAGATCCAGCAGAAGAGGCAGGTTATGGGTCCCATCTATGAAAAAGTGCCATCTGATGGAACCCAGGAAGACAGCCATTTCTGTTGTGGTACCCATTCTTTGGGAACATAATCCCCTTCAGAGATTAGGTAGGCCTGTCTTTGAAGACCTGGTTATGCCACAGGGATCGTGGTTAGAACACCAGACAGAGCCTGTGGGATGATTATGTTCATGGTTGGGATGGTTTTACCTTGGCTTCCAATTTGTTTTCATTGTGATATTGCTGTTATTTTATATTTTTAACTGCTGTTCCCCATCCAGAGTCATGAGCAGGGACCTCCAAACTTGGCAACTTTAAGACTTGTGGACTTCAACTCCTAGAATTCCTCAGCCAGCCATGCTGAATTCTGGGAGTTGAAGTCCACAAGTCTTAAAGTTGCCAAGGTTGGAGATCCCTGCTTGGGCGTGCGAGATGGATGGCTGTGTAAATTTAAATGAATAAATATTGAAAGAAATAAAGGCCTAATAAGGGTTCAGTACAGTAGTGGTATTCGGCCGGTTCTGCCCTGTCATTAATTCATTTTTTAAAAATCCAATTTACTTGTTCATGTACAACTCACTCAGTTTAAATTTCCCTTAAAATGCAGAGTTCCAGCATTTCTCTCAATGGAACCTTGCTTCTCCTATGTCATCAATTAAGTCTTCCTGTTTTCAAGAAGAGAGGGGTTCTTTTTGAGTCCATTTTGAATGTTCTGTTTTAAAGCTGGCATTTGATATCTATCTACCTGCAGGCATTCATTGAGCAGATTTGGACAGATTCATGTTATCACTGGGTTTTACTTATTTAATTTTATATTATCACCCATCACATTTGCCTGGCTCTGTGTTTGGTTTTGGATTGGGAAGAGTAGCTTCGTTGACACTGAATGGTGTTGATTATATAGCTTTGATGGAGTCTTCAGCAACACGTCTTGGCGCGTGACAGACAGCACCTCTGTCTGTCGCTGATTA
Organism: Pseudonaja textilis; assembly: GCF_049901715.1. Taxonomy (NCBI): domain Eukaryota; kingdom Metazoa; phylum Chordata; class Lepidosauria; order Squamata; family Elapidae; genus Pseudonaja; species Pseudonaja textilis. Next base: position 11,944,532 of record NC_142004.1, read on the forward strand.
CCAAATGCCAGGTGAAATGTAATGTGATTCTGCCTTTGCAACATTGCAGTGATGGGGTATGGGACCCTGAAAAATGGCATGCATCATTATACCCAAATTCTGGAAGGACTTCACCGGTGGAAAGTCTAAAAAAGGAATTAGACTCAGATCGGCCTGCCCTGATAAGGAAAATAGCAGGTGAGTATTACATTCCTTAGGAGTTGCAGACTGAATGGTAAATCTTCAGTGCCATGAAGTGCTAATTTTGGATTCCTTCATCACTTAATAGAATGGGTTAGCCCTAAACCAGAGCAGGTCTTATTTTTGTTGATAATGGGTGGAGCTCATTTTGGTTATTTATAATGGGGATCTACCATATTGCAAACAGAAATATCAAGTTGTTATTTGCATGCAAACGAATCACTTAACAAGTGGGAACAATTCCTCTTTTTTCTTGTATTGATTATGTCCGCCTGAGCCTGTAGCTAAAATCTCTTTCAAACCTGCAGACCCCAGAGAACGGGTAAAAGAAGATGAATTGGATATAGTGCTGAGTCCTCAGAGGCGAAGTTTTGGAGGGGGCTGTCATGTTACTGCAGCAACTGGTGCACGTCGATCCGGGAGTCCCCTGGAGAAAGAGAACGACTGTGTCCGTGTCATTGGTGGGCGCAGAATTGGGAGTGGAAGAATAATTTCTGCACGAAACTTTGACAAAGACCACCGAAGCGGTGAAAAGGACTCAAGAGATGTGAGAGAGAGAGACCGTGACAGGGAATACAAAGACAAGCGCTTCAGGGTTAGTACAAAAGTGGAGGAAGTAGGAATGCGGCTTGGATTTGGCATTTACTTTCTAGGTTAGGCTTTTTTTTTTAATGCAGGGATTGCAGATTGCAGGTTCCTTCAAATGCTGGAAATATTTGCAGCCTGGACTTTGGTAAGATAATGCTAGTGGTTTTTCAGATGCAAACCTTGGGATATGTCAAATTGTTGAAGTTGGTAGAATGCTACAGTTCCTGTTTTCTGGTTGGAAACAGACGATAGTGCCCCAAATCGGGTTAAAACTTGCCTTTAAGCATAGGAATAAGTCACTTTTTCCTTAAAAACCTCTGAGAAGGATAAACATTGCGCTTTTCCATCCTTGTGAACATCACATGATCTTTGATGGCCCAAGACCAGGATGAGGTGTACCATTCAACCAAGCAGTCAGGGAATCCAATCTTTCTCCGTTCAGTTCTCAGATCAGGTCTGTTGGTTATTAAAAGAAAACCTATTCAAAATATGAAAAAGGAAAATTAGTTGTAGCCTTGGCCTCTTTAAGGGAACATTCTCACATCTCAAATTTTTCTGTTAATTTCTTCCTTGCTCTCAGTACCAAGCCAAAGTCTGGATAAGAATGTAGTAATGGTGAAAACCCGATATTTCTAGTGACTCGATGTCCTTTTCTGTGCCCTCAGAGGGACTATGGGGACAGCAAGCGTCTCTTTGGGGAACGTCGAAGAAACGACTCCTACACCGAGGAAGAGCCCGAGTGGTTCTCGGCTGGCCCCACAAGTCAGTCAGAAACCATTGAGCTGACGGGGTTTGATGATAAAATCCTGGAAGAGGAGCACAAAGGGCGGAAACGAACCAGGCGCCGCACAACCTCTTTAAAAGAAGGTACTGGATGCTGAAAGGCCCCCCGTCCGGATCACAGGCCGAAAGGCTAAACCGAAGTATCCTTTGTGTTTGTTCCCCTCCTGTAATTTGATTTCCAAGGTGTTAGTTTACTGTTACTCAGTTAAAATTAGACTGAAATGCTTCTGTTGTAAAATCAACTTTCCATTTTTACTTATCATGTGTACCTTTCTTGCACATACCGCAAGTTCTTAATTTGAACCTGTGCGGAAAATGGCTATATGTGAATTTTCCCAAACAAGGTCTTTGCTTGCTTTGTACTTTTTACCTGTTGAACTACATTCTCCGTAGTTGGCTCTTTCTAGAAACTGTGTGCTCATGAACCAATGGCTGAATGAGCCCTCGAGGTCTCAGGACTTCCTACAAAATAGTTTTTGAAATACAGAGTCACACATATTTGAGACCACCAAAATTAGGACAGGGCCTTTAACTGGTACCTTTCTGGTTTCCTTCCTAAACATTCAGCGGAGGGGCTCTAACATTTAGCTTGAAACCATTATATGTAATTGAGAGAAGCTTTTTATGAACTGAACTGTAGCTCTCAAAGCCAGCACCTAAGCCATTTAGTACCAAATGTTTGACTGGAGATGATGATCGAGTGGTACGGTGGCCTAGAGGTGGAGCTCTTGCATCACAATCTGGAGGCTGTGAGTTCAATCCTAGGTAGAGGCAGATATTTCTGTCTCTGGGCATGACGAGAATATATCAGCTGAACAAAACTCCCCATTGGCGACAGGAAGGGCCTCCGGCCAGTAAACACTCAGCTCCATTCAGTTGCCCAGACTGACTCCAAGGGATTATGGGGTCTCTAAAAGGAGATGATTTGATTTGAGTTGATCCTGAAAATGATTGTGGCCAGACTGATTTGGGATTTACTCTTCCGAGGAATAGAATGCAATGGTGGAGTAACCGAGGAGGAGGAACTGCGTACGACTCATGGCCAGGAGACAGCAGCTGACCAGGAAGTCCCCAGGGAAATGGTCCTGCCGGAGTCGGCCCCAGGAGAGTTTGATTTCAATGAGTTCTTCAACTTGGACAAGAGCGTTCCAGGCTTGGCCTCAGTGAGTAATAAAACAGCGTCAGCTGCAGTAGCAAACATCTTAAAGTCAGATGCTCTGATGAATGAAAGTAACTTAGCTTGTTCCTTTGGCTGCGTAGAAGATTTGGGTAAGATTGGTCAATGGAACAGGGAGCTTAAAAACTGCAGAACAGCCTGTTGGGTGGATCAGTTGCATGTCGTCTCTGGATAGTGGGGCAATTTCACTTCCTTTCTTAAGCCGCCTCATTTTGGTGATGGTTGCACAGAAATCCTGCAAGGGGATAAGCACTGTAAATCCTATTAAAAAACCATGAATCATTTTAATAACACATTTTGCTCTGATTTTTCTATCAACAAAAGGTCTACAGAAGAGTTTTACCAAACTTCACTTCTGTTTTTAGTGGTTGAAATTCCAAAAACCCTTGTGTTCTCTTGAGAGGCTATGGAAGGAAGCGGCTCCACAGAAGCAGATACAACCAAATACATTGGTTGCATAATTGGTTTTGGTTATATAATTATAACCACAGTCAGGCCTCCTAGAAACAAGAATGTGCTGAGATTTACAGGAGAAAACCTAATTAGGTATAGAGCTAACCTAACATTGGCCTGTTGAGACTTCGGCTTGCTTAGTACTCTAAATGCAGGTTAATAATTGGGAAGCAAAAGAGAAGGTGGGCAGGAGGAGTGGAATGCAAAGTGCTGCTTGAAGGCCCTGCTTGGCTGAGATCCTAAACAAATAGGTCTTCAACTCTTCATTGGAGATCCCACTTGGTAAAATTCACAGGAGGTTTCCAGGGTGTCACATAGAGAAAGTTTACATTTGTACTGAGCGTGCAGCATGCTTTTAATCTGCACATCGGAGACATTTGATTATCATTCTCTATACTTGGAAAGACATGAAAGGGAATCTTGTCTAATAGAAGAAAGAAACTTCTACAAGATACTGTCCTTACAGGCACATTTTTCTCTCAAGGGCTGAATTTAATGCAAATCTCATCTTTTATCCAGAAAGTGCGAGTACATAAAGTCTTTTTATAGGGTGGATTACCATTAGTTCTTACAGGGCCAGAATTATGCCTTATATAGTAAATTGCTTTGTGATCATTTGTACTAAATTCCTTCCCTGATAATCTGACTTCTCCCACGAGAACAGGGTTGCCCTCTTGGGCTGGTTGGCAAGGGTGCAAGGGAAGGGATTAGGCATGTTGAGGTAAAGATCTTGGCATTAGTGGACCGTTTACAAAAAGCCACTTTCACACAGCCTGGTGGACTTGCTTCCTGCTCCCAGGGGCTGCTTCTCTTTCTGTTTCCACACCAACTGCACTGCTGGGACCACCGCTGCCTTTAAGAGACCTAGTTTGTACTTCAACCTCTCCTCATTTAGTGGCTAACTTATTTAGTAACCATTTACAAATAAGTCAGTCATTTTTTAAAAAAATGATTTTCCAGCAATCAAATTTTGTGTGCTTGGCAGTAGAAGCCTTTAGTGTGAAACTGATTAAGGTCTAGTGAGTTTCAGGTAGCCATTGTGAAAATTCCAGTCCAATTATGGTGACAGCTGAGCTTGTTAATTTGCCGTCTGTCCTTTTCAGGAAAGGGCGAGCGGCTGAGGAAGAGCTGCCCAACCAGTCTCTCCCCTTTTTCCTCCCCGCCACCACGAGGGAGCAAAAACAATAAAAAGAAAAGTAAAAATGGTGAGGCATAGGATACCGTAAGGGAGAACTTTATCTGAATGAGACAGCTGCCATTATTGATCCCCATGTTCGCTTAGCGACCATTTCACTTAAGATTTAAGGAACCGGTTGCAAGGAGAAGGTTGACCCCCCCACAAGCCTCAATTAATCTTGCAAGATATCAAAAGTATGTTTCAACGAAGTTACAAAGCACTTTAAATGAAACATTTTCTTAGTTGCAAATCTAGAGGGAGCTAATTTGTGATAACGTGCTGTGAAAGTCAAGCTGACAGCCATCTGTCTAGGACCTGGAGTGTGAATCTGGATTTAAAATTGACAGAAATAAAAAAAGAATCATCTTAGTTTTGGTTTTGGTGGAAGAGCTTCAGATCCTTTCATGTATTGCACTAAATCATAATGCGATTTAGTTTTCTTTCTGCATGAACTCAACTATTGTGGTTTATAAACTCTGGTTTGGTGTGATATTGTAAGTGAATTGTGATTAAGAACATGACTTAATACATCACCTCAATTCTTGATACACAGGCCAATATGTTAACTTGATATCACCGAAATGCTCCTTGTTGATTGATTGGTGCAGCTTTGAATTTAAAAGAGCAAAAAAATTAGAAGCAGAAAGTACGATATAATTAGTTTTCAGGAAACTACCACAAGGAGTCTCTGCCTTTAGACAGAATGGATTCTACTTAACTGGAACCATTGACCATCTGTGTCCATTTTAAATAACTTTCCTATCTGGACTCTTTTGTCTTGGCCCAAATGCTTTTAGATAATTAACACAAAATGAAAAGCTGACTAATCTCTGCTGACTGGTCCCAGGTATGTCCAGAACAGTTGATCCTTCCCTGAGCTCAGACTGAGCAATCCATTTCCCAGATGGCACTGAACAGCTGTCGCTGCTTTTGTTTTGCAGAATTTCAAGTCAAAAGCTTTCCAGTAACTTGGTTGTTGCCTAACAAAGTCTTACGTGGATCAGATCAGCAAAGCTAAAATTGGTTTCTTTTAAAAAAAAATCCTACTGTATACCTGCATTAATACAATCATGGCCTAAATGCAGGGTAGTGGTAAGAATTTAAGCTCAAAATAGTAGGAAGGGATCAAAAGTGCAACAAAATAAATTTATACTAAAAATTGGCCTCCAAACTCTCTTTGCCCTCTGCCAAGTGAAGCTCTCTATGACGCTTCCTATCATTTGCCTGAACAGTTTTGTTATTTCTGTGTTGGTACATTTTTAAAAAGCAGGCACTCACATTCTAACTTTCTGAGAATCCCTTGGGTATCTTTGCGGAGCCAGAAGCCTTTTTTGAAACGGAGGTGGCACTGGATGCAAGAATGCCACTTGGCAGCAACATGGCAGCCTCTCCAGTTAATTCTGTTCTCCCTCCCTTCTTAATTAAACAACCTGACTTAAAAGGAAATGGGAACTTAAAATAATATAAACCCAGAGCTGAGATAATAATACTTAAGTTTACACATTGGGCTAACAACTGCTTGTCCGTGTAGAAAAACAGAGTCGTTAAGAAGTAAGGATCATGTCTCCACGGTGCAAGCTTCTCTTTGTGAGGGGCTGGCAGGGATGTCTGTGCTCCTGTTAAAGGAAAATGGCTTGAGAAGACTGTGATCCAAACCTTGGTTAGATGTCCTGTGCGGACTCAGCAATGCCTCTTGGTTGTGCTGTGTTTTAGCAGGTCATTTTGATGAAGCATCCAGAAAATATGTAGAGAACAGCTAACCATATTCACTGTTTGGCTCAACTATAATCTGGAGAGCTCTGTAATGACATACAATGGGAAGCAGAGTGACTCTGTGATTTATTTCCTCAACAAATGTAGCTTTGGTGCTTAATATGCTTGATACGGTGATAAAACATAGGATTGAAAATCCTGTTTCTACACCTTCGTGGACTTCTAAAAAAAAATCTCCTGTTTCTACAGCTCAGCCAAGGGCTTTTGAGATCAAGCACACAAACGGATAGAACTTTAGGAAAGAGACATGACTGGTATCCATCTTGTATGCCTGCTTAGACAAGGAAAAGAAAGTTGCTTAGGAGAGTTGAGAGTCACAAATTCAGGAAGTAGCCATCTGGTACAGGGGAAAGGATTTTGCGGGGCTTAGTGAGAAGTGCTACCTCTTATTCCCCATTCTCGGACTTTTGTTCTGTCAGTGTCTGAAATAATCTTCCTTTCCCCTCATGCTATAGATGATAGAAGATGTGCTGGGGGAAGGCTCTGTGTCTGCCAGTAGGTTCAGCCGCTGGTTTTCTAATCCGAGTCGATCTGGAAGCCGCTCAAGTAGTCTTAGATCTACGCCCCACGAAGAGTTGGAGAGATTGGCAGGTAACTGTGTCTTGTCCTTTCAGCCACCATTTCATGCCTTGTAGAGAGCTGTAGGATTGTGAGCTTCTCATGTTGTTGGTTGCTTCTTCCTTTTAAAGCGGTCGCATCTCACCCATGGAAAGGAATGTGTTGAAAATTGCTGTTGCAGCCTGTGAACGTCTTGCTGGGTTCCCATGGTGTTACTTAGCCGCAAAACTTACAAGGCAGTCCTGGTTTTTACTGTTTCAGGTCTAGAGCAAGGCATTCTGTCCCCTGGTCAGAACTCTGGAAACTACTTTGCTCCTATTCCTTTGGAAGATCATTCTGAAAACAAAGTGGACATCTTAGAGATGCTACAGAAAGCTAAAGTGGACTTAAAGCCTCTCCTCTCGAGTCTCTCAGCCAACAAGGAGAAGCTGAGAGAGAGCAGTAAGTCTTCCGTTCTGCTGTTGTACCTCTGCCTTTGGGCGCCTCTGACCAAAACAGGCCTAAGGGCCAAGTTTTCCTTTCCATGCAGGAAGCTCACTCCTGGAGTCCTCCGGGGTATTGGTTGACTGGCAGTTAATTGCCTGGCCTGGGCCCCTTGGTGTGGGTGAAGCTCCACCCTGGGCCTGCGCGACACCTAAGGCCCGGATGAAACCACTAAGCACTCGGACGCTTGCCTCTTGAGCAGCTCTGGCCAATACCATGTGCTAAATAAAATATAAATTAGCAGTTGCCAGACTTGCCTCCAGCCTCCGCTGCCTCAATGGTTTTAGTAAAGCTTCCGCAGCGTCTCTGGATCTGCTGTAAAAGAGGAACCTTTAAAAGGAGGGGGAAAGCCCGGCACATGACGTGGCAAGCCACGCTTACAGGAATTGCGCAAGGAGGTGATTTAGCTCCTAGTCTTCCTGCTGGAATCTCATCCTGCTGATTATTGAGGTCCACCTTTACCTGTGAGCAGCTGGCATGGAAGACCTGCATGTGGCATATGGGCATCCAAGCAGCCCGGCTGGCTTTCAGGACAAAGTCTGTTGGCCACCTGAAACAGAGACAGGCATGGGCCTGGTTCTGAACGCCCGTTGGCATCTTTTGCTTTGTGGCACCCAAATCACGTGGAGAGCAGAACCTTTATTTTTGTTTCGCAGCTTGGCTGATGAATGTGCATGCTGGAAAATGGAGGGTTTGGTCCTGCAACTGGGGCACTTTGCTAAATACGTCCCAAGCCTTTTTTGCAGGCTCCAGGCTGAATGTGTTTGAAAGACCGAGGGGAGCAAATTGGGACTAGGCCTCTCCTTCTGTGGATGCTGGTGCCTCTCGGTTGCCGCCTTAGCCCACCCGGTTTGTCTGCCCCAGGGTTTGTGTGAGGAAATCCGGGCCAAGGGGGCCTTCTGCTTCAGGGTTCCCTCACCACCTCCTGCCTGGAACTGTCTGGCCAAGACAAGCTGCTTTTAGGGACTCTCTGGCTGGGCTTTGCCAGCCGCCTCCGTGCCCTCCAAACAGATGCCGTCTCTCTAGCAGACACGACCAGCAGAGTCCTGTAAGCAAAACTCTGGACTGGCCTGCGTGTACAGCTGCTGTGACTCTACCTGTCCTCCGTTGTTAGACAGAAGACAATTCAAGTGCTGCTTCTGCAAGGGAGGAAACGGCTCTTTCTCAGATCTGTTTGACCAAAATGAAGTGAATAGACAAGGCCTTGTGGATGGAAGTGCTGTCTTTCAGAGCCAGAGTGGGAAGTGCCCTCCTGTAAGGATGTCCTTCATTCTTCATTCCAAAACAAGCCTATCTGGCCCCTGGAAGGGAAGGTGTGCCGTGAAGAGCTTGCGGGTCCCCGTGGTGTTCCTTAGCGGCACAATGTGCAAGTGTGCCACCCAGAATTGCTTGTTTGTTGAGATGGGCCGCTACATAAATTGGATGAATAAGTACTGACCCAGTTTAATTGCACCCTGGTTAGTGTTTGTGTAGCCCAAAGAATTGCAAACTGCACACAGGGCATTTGCTTCCTCGTGTGAGCTTCTCTGCTCAGAAGTGGAAGTGAGTGAGAGATGACGCAGGCTTCATTGGTGTCCATGAGCCTTCGGCCTTTGCTTTAGTCCCTCCCACCACATCACCCACTAGAAGCCCCAGTGATTCAGCTACACCAGCACGGAATTCCCATTAAAAATCCTTGGAAGAAATTGTTCAAAAAGGGTGTTGCTCCACTGTCAGATTTCACAATGTCTCTTTATGTTTTGGGGTAAAATGCACTTGAAAAGTGCCATTGTAAAGCACTGCTTGTGTCATTGAGGCTCCTCGTGTACTGTGAGCATGTATAGCTGGTTGTTTTCGTTTCCCTTGTGTGTGCATTAAATTGTGCAAACTTGTTTGCTGCCTAATTATTTTCACTTCAGATTCAGAAATTTTGGCATCCTGAGGATTGAAAAATCCATTGATTTCCTCGGCCTGCATGATCCCCTCCCTTATTTGATTATTTTGCTATTTAGATGCCCTGGAAGATTTATTTCAGATTTAGTTGCGGCTTGAATGTTAGTTCCTCGCATGGCTTTGGAACCCCTCCTCTGTTAATAGCCCTCCCGAATAAAGGTGGAACCTACTTATAAACTATTCTAACAGTCTCTGTAGGATCCTAAGTGTCCACCTAGTTCTTCATTCTCCACCCTCCCCCACCCCACCTTTTTTTCCCCTCTCCAGCGCATTCAGGGGTTGTCCTTTCAGTGGAGGAAGTAGAAGCTGGGCTGAAAAGCCTGAAAATGGATCAGGAGGGGAAAACGGCGGCCCCCTTAATGGCAGAGCGGATGGAGGAGACCCTCAACGTGGCTGATTCAAGGCACTTTAAAGATGGGGACATGTCTGCCTTCAACAAGTTAGTCAGTACCATGAAGGCAAGCGGAACGCTCCCTTCACAACCCAAAGTCAATGTAAGTAATGAGACCGAGGTTATCCTCCTGATCTTGGGCTACATACTGAACTACCTCCCTATTATACAGAGGTGTAGGGGGCATCATTTATATTAAAAATGCTCAGCTTCCCTACACGTAACCTTTTTTTAAAGCACACCAGCATACAAGTTGATCTGTAAGTTAGCATTAAAGCACCCTTTTTGGCAATTTAAAAAAATGCTCTGGCAATATTAATGGTTTGGGTCCAAAAATATCTGCCTCGAGCTTTCCAAAGTAGAAGCTTTTATTCACTTTTTAATTTTATTTATTAGACAAATGTATATGACTGCCCGATTCACAGGCGACTCCAGCCAGCTTTCAGCGTTCATGGAAAGATGTTCTGTAAAGGGTAGAGCATTGCCCCCAGAGGTGCTTATTCCGTTTCAGTCTGTCATAATGCTTAAGCATTTCAGTAGGCTCTCTGACTAAAGACACTTTTTTAAAGAAAAGAAAAGAAAAACCTTCCCTTGCTTCCGTTTCGATGGAAGCCAATCCCTTCCCCAGCAAATCCTCTTTCTGCGATACAAGGTCGAGTTTCTGATGCGCCCTGGGGAGGTCCCAGGGTGAGAGGCACTCAGTCCCAGGTAGCTGCACCTGCACCTGAATTAGATGTTTGTTCTGGGGAAAATTTGTCCTGCAAATGTCACTTGGGAAGTGCTGACTGTTTTGATTGAAATGAGAGGAGGAAAAGCATCCTTGCACTTTTGTGGGCACAGTTAAATGTGTCCTGTCTGAGGAGATTGCTGCTGCACTACTGTACTTCACAAGGCTGCCTCTACTCTGGTTTGGTGGGGGGAGCTTTGTATATAGATGAATCCAGGCCATTGTGTATTTGTAAACCATGGCTAGTGCTTTGGTATTGATGCCAGGGAGCAGGTGGCTGTGTCTTCCTCAACAAACCATGTGTAAAAAAATAGCTGACTATAACGCATAAACTGAGCAAAATTATCTGTATCCTTCATGGTGCTCTTTCTATAAGCTCTGGGGTCTGTTTGCAATTGATACGTCTTTTGATAAAAGCAGGTCTCGTTCCATGCAATATTCTGTAAAGAAAAAACCTCAGTTGTAGTTCCCGCCAGGTTCTTCTGCAGAAGCAGTTTGCTTGCTGCTTGCTGTTTGGCTGATAGATCTTGAAGAGGAGAAAACTCCCCTTTAAAAATAGTCCAGGCACATACATAGCCTTTGAACTCAAGATAACTTTTGTCAGAGGGTTGAGAGGGTAGAGCAGAGATTGGAGAGAATTTCAGGCTGAAACTGGTGAGAACACCTAGCTGCAGTGGCTGCTGCCCTTTTGGGCTACCTTGATTATTCAGACGTGCCAACTGGCACCTTGAATAATCAAGAAAAGCAATAAAACGATGATGGCCTCCAAACTCCTAGTTCATCAGGACATGTAACCTTAGGTCACAGAAACATTGAATTGGAAGGGGTTCCCTGAGGTCATCAAATACAGCCTCCACCAGCTGTCCCGCTTCCACATCCAGGGAAGGGATTCCTTCCCCACCCTCCCCAGCGGCATGGGTGGAATCTCTGTTTGTTGGAGAATGAGAAGGGTGAAGGGGGGGGGGGGGGGGGGGGGGGGGGGGGGTTTTTTTTATTGAATATTTTTTTTTTTAAGGGGGGGGGTTAGCATGAAGATTTGTTATCTTGCACTGTTTGAAGGAATGAGGTCTACCTGTTCTTGAAGGCTGCTGACACCCAAATCTAAGAGCCCAACTATAGAATGTGATGGGCAATAAACTTTAATTGTCTGGATTTTAAGTCTGCATCTTGACATAATTGAACAATCTATGTTACAGAACAAAACAATGACATTATTTGCTTTTGCATAGTCACAATCCTTGGAAGAATTTTTTTTTTTAATTAATTGAAAATTTAGGAGAGAAGGCTTCCCTTAATGTTTCCTTTGGTTGGCCCTTGCAGTGCTGGACACGGTTAAGTTCGACAGTGAATTTAGCAAAAATCTGGACTCTGCTAGAGGCAAACTAGCTGCAAACACGCAGAACATTCTTTTGTGGTTTGTTATCAATAGAATTTATTAAATGTATTAAATTTGATGGTGATAATACAGGTTTGTTACTTTGGATTAAATCGTCCAAATATGAGTTTGGACTGCTACGGAGCAACCCAGCCCTGGCCTTTAGATTGCCTGAGTCTGGTGGCCACACACCTGGTGGCAAAATGGACACTTAGCACCTCATTGGTTGAAGGCACCCTGGGGGGGGGGGGGGGGGGGGATGTGTATAAAAGTTAATTTAGCAGGGGGGGGGGGGGGGGGGGGGGGGGTTTTGGGAAGAGAGAGATTGCAGGCATGTTGTTTTCCTTTCAGCAAACTTCTGAAAACCCACTGATATCACCTTCCGAGATACCAGGCCAGGCAGCTACAAAAAATATCTTGCAGGTATTATCACAATCTCTTATTTTGTTCAGACTCCTGTTGAAAACATTTCTGGTTATAGCATTAGAGTATCAATAGAGCATTTTAATTATTCTAAAATCTTTTTTATATGGTCCACAAGACATGTAATAATCATGTAACATCTGTAAATTAAGAATGCAGCATTTGAAGACTGATTTACTTTGACTGTCTGCATATGACTGAGTAGTGTTAGAACAGCTTTCTTCTTCCTACCTCCTCCTCTCAGCTTTTGCAGACCTTAGAATTAATCTACGCCCCACCAACAGACCCCTCAAAAGAACACAGTTAGCAAACTGTTACTTTTAGGAGTTTGAAATGTCTTCAACGGACCCCACACCTCAGCTCGATACCTGTTTGTTTTGTTGCATGCTTATTGATTGAGCTTTCCAATGCCCTAGGCAGAGAGCTACAGTATTGGTGAGAATTGTAATTATACTATCAGAAAAATGCCGAATGCATAACTGGAGGTTTAACAGAGCTGTGTTCTTCCCAAGGAGATCCTGGGGCCTTCCCCTTCTTGCAGGCACACGTCATCCAATGTCCTCAGCACCCTGATGGGGGGCTTGGAGCCTGTTCCCTCCCTCCTTGCCCAGAGAGCCTCCTCTCCACCACAGCCTCCCATCTCACAGATGTTTCCCACTCGGGCTGCTTCAGCTGACTACTTGAGGCATCGCATCCCTTCTCCAGTTGGTGAGAAACGTTCCTGCTCAGGTAGTTTCTGTAACTTAGATGGTAGCCAGTTCATGTCTGAAGCATGACCCTCCTGTGAGATCAGGTCCTAGGAGGAGGGATGGGACCTGGGTGGAATTTACCCAACCCGGCCCCTCGCCCCAAATACCACTGTCGCATCCCAATAGGCTGCAGGTCCAGAGTAGCTGAAAATTTCTGATTGGAATAAGCCAGACTCTGATTCTAAATAATGTTTAGATCAACATTCAAGCACAAATGCAGAAGAAAGCCTCTTGGCTGGTTTCACTGTGGGTTGCTTTCAGGGGATTCACGGAGAGTGTGACTTGCCTTTCTGCCCATTGGTGGGTTGTTTTGTTTTTACTATTTTAAAACATTAGAACTATTGTTTCAAAAGAATTCACTTGAGCAAATGGGCAGTCCTTACCAGAATTAACTGCTAAAACATCCTGTGTTTTCCTCTTCTGTTTCCTATAATCCGTAGCTCTCATTCTTCTCTACTAAGCAGGCTGGCATTCTGATCTACTCCAGTGACAGATGCTTGTTCTAAAACAAAGTCATATAGAAACTGCATTTTCCACAGAATGAAAGTCTTATTGGTGAAATTACTCATTATCTTCTTCTAGGTTTTGGACCAGGAACACAGCAGTTGCTTACTGATCCATTTCAGGGGATTCGAAAACCGGTGAGCCCAGCTGCTGTCACTTCTGCTCAGGTCAGGGAAGGAGCCAACTCCTCTCCGTCTCACTTGGCTTTAAGTGTGGAAGCACAATGCCAAAACCATTCAGTTTGTGATCTAGATCAGGGGTCTCCAAGGTAGGCAACCGTAAGACTTGTGGACTTCAACTCCCAGAATTCCTCAGCCAGCAAAGGCAAAGCTGGCTGAGGAACTCCGGAAGTTGAAGTCCACAAGTCTAAAAGTTGCCAACCTTGGAGACCCCTGATCTAGAGGGAACACTTCCGTCCAACTGAGTGAAATGTTCTTATTTTCAGTGTGAAAATTCTGCAGCTGAAATGTTCCTCCTGAATTTATATACAGAATAATTTGCCATCCTTTCCTAATTCTGGAGGTCAGAGCATTTTGCTCTGGAAGACCAATGTTTTAGAAAATGCTGGAAGGTGTGGAGCGGCAAATTGCACACACCAATAACCATTTTTTCCTGATTATATAAGAGGATGGTGACAGTGAGGAAAACCACATTTAATGGGATCCAAGAAATGAGGATTGTGCGAAGCAATGGGAAAAAAGATAACATATTTTAGAATAGAATATGTATTCACAGTGCCACAACTCTGAGAAGTAGCCTTGGTTTAGTTTAACCTATATATCCTCTTAAATGGAAGTAAATCCTGCAGTGTTCCAGATGAAGTTGTTATAGGAGAAACAAGAGTGTGGTGTAGCATGACACTTACTGCAGAGTAGCAGTGAGTGGTGTGCCTACTCTGTGATAGAAAATTATGAAGTAGCAGGAATCTGAAGACCGTAAAGATCAGTGTCCACAGTCACAGTAGATAGAAGTAGTAAAATACCCCCCCCTTGGTTAGGGTCTTGGCTGATTAAAGTCTTCTTGATTTTAGATGAATCCTCTTGAGTTGCAGCAAGCTGCGTTAGAAGGTCTCTCTCTTCCACATGACTTAGCTATGCAAATGCCAAATTTCTACCAACCAGGTTTTGGCAAACTACAGATGGATAAAAACCGAGACAGCTTCAGGAACCGGTGAGCTTAAAATTCAGGCTGGAAGTTGGAAATGCTAAACAAATGTCTAACTGCCTGCCCACCTACCTCGGTTTCTCCACCTTCAAAGTAAAGTGAAGCAAGAGGAGAAATCTGCTATTCCTTGCTGGAAAACCTTCAGCCAGGATTTTATTACTTCCTTTCAGGCAGAGAAAGATGTTCTAACGTGAATTTCTGTTTGATAGGCAGCCACGCATGACTCAGTCTCCTGCCTCTCTGGGGCTCCGAGGAAACGCCTCTTCTCCTCCGACCACTGCCGCTTCCATCACTAGCATGGTCAGTGTCACACCGGCCACTGCAAAAACATGGGAGCTTTAGCGGGTTTCAAGTTCTGTATGACGGATGTCAGAGGAAAGGAAAGGATGGAATTTGAAAAGTTCAAACAAATAGAGGACAGATTTACTTTAGTGTGGTTGAGGGGAGAGGGCCGGCAGCATTTTCCATTCTCGTTCACCCTGGCTATTTATGTTTTTTGTCTTTGATTATTATTCCTGCATTTGTTGGGCCCATGAACATAACCAAGACTGGTTGTTTGCGGGCAGAGATAATATTAGATATTAATTGTTGGTTTATGCTTTTGCAGCTATCTCCTTCCTTTACTCCTACCTCAGTAATACGCAAGATGTATGAAAGCAAAGACAAGAGCAAAGATGAGCCCCATGCAGCCAAGTTGAAATCAAACGAGAGAGAAGAAGGTCCGAGGACAACAGAAGGTAGGTTTGTTCACATCTGCGTAAAGAGAAATGATCCCTAAAAGGCACCAGCACATTCGGAACTCTTGACTGTAGGTCTTCCTTAGATTAAGGAGTTTCTGAAGGGGGCTTTTGTCTAGGAGGAGAGCTCTTGCTAGATTTGGCCATTGTATCCAAGATCCAGAGGGATTATGAAGATTAAACCAGTAACACGTGGCTCCATCTCCAGACTTCCAGGAACGCTTAGATATATCGGTAAATTATTCCTGGACTTGGAAACAAGGCCATCAGTCCGGCTGTTCCTCCAGTAAGACATTTGTCCATGGAATAAATCTCACAGCCAGAGAACAGACACGTAATGTAAGGGAAAAAACACAACTATTCTTACACTTTCATCCCAAAGATGAAAAGCTCCTCCCAACTATGGGACGGTACAAAGCTGCAGTTATAGGCCAGGAAGGGTTGCAATCACGCCTGGAGTCACTGTGCTCTTGAGCTCGCCTCCGTCCTTCATGTTTTCCCTTGACATCAGTTGGCCAAGAAGATTTCTTCAAGCTGAGAAGAGATCATGCCATCGCACGTGATGGCTGATCTCAACCTTCTTTTGTGTTCCTCTGCAGAGGGTCTTTTGCCATCCAGGTCCACAGATCACGTCGATCAAGAGAACTCTCCCTCCGTAGCTCCCAAACTAGCATCCCTGCAGCGTTCCACATGTTCCACCCCCCTTTCTCAAGCCAACCGTTGCACCAAAGAGCAGGACTACAGGCCAAAGTCTACTGGGAGAAAAACTCCTACAATGGCTTCTCCGGTTCCAGGGAATACTTTCCTCCGTCCAATCCACCAAGTTCCCCTGGTTCCTCATGTTCCGATGGTACGGCCTGCTCATCAGTTGCCCCCAGGATTGGTCCAGAGGATGCTGGCCCAAGGCATTCATCCACAGCACCTTCCTCCTCTGCTGCAAGCAGGTAAGCTTCACCTTCACTCCTGGCTGAAGGGGCTTTGCTGACCAGTCAAGCCCTTCATTTATGCCCAACATTTCTACATGGGGCTGTTCAAAGACTAGCATGCGCACGAACACACACAGAGTCTTTTGATCTAACTGCAAGTTAGGAGTTTGTTTTCTCACAAGGGCAGTTAGCCTTACACATTCCGTCATATCTGGAAATTGTGCGAGTGCTATAAAAGTTGAGCAGCTGCATCTGGTAGGAAGCCCAGTGTCTTGTGTTGTTACCTACGAGGGCAACATGCTCTCTGATAGAATGCGATAGTGCAAGCACGCTGTGCCGACTGTCATAACCGTGAGGGAATAGTAAAGGGTCCTGAGTTTGCCTTAGGATGCAGCAGCTGTGGATGATCCCCAAACTATTTCTGAAATGGCTTTGATGGCCACAGGCAAGGCACCAGTTAAGAACTTTGCCCCTCTCAGCTCACAAACGGCTGTTCTAGAGTGCTGCTTCCTTTCACCCTTGACTTGTGGGGAGGGGCGCCCTTAGGGGTACCAATGTGAAAGTACTAAGTGTGGAGAGTCCTTGCTTAAAAATGGCACGATCCCATTCAACAGGTATGATTCCTCCTGGCGTTGACCTGTCCCACCTACAAGGAGTATCTGCTCCCCTCCTTGGTCAACCCTGCTACCCGCTAACCACCGCTGGCCACCCTTTGTTGAATCCTCGCTCAGCGACGCCTTTGCAGCTGGCAATGATGCAGCAGCAACTACAGCGTTCAGGTAATGGGCTTCTCTTTTTGACAAGGCCAGTCATGCACCGTCTTCATCCCAGATCTGCAACACAAGGTGGTTGGTCTCTCTTTCTCTCTCTCTCACTTTCAGGCGCCGGCACACAAGGATCTGCTGTCGGGGTGCAGACAACTCCTCCCCCTGTGTCCTCTCGGACTGGACTGTCTCACATGCACTCGCAGCTTGACCATCGTGCCGCTGCCCAGCGAAGTAGCTCTCCCGTCGGCCTCGCCAAGTGGTTTGGTTCGGACGTCTTACAGCAGCCCCTCCCGTCCATGCCTTCCAAAGTGATCAGCGTGGATGAGCTGGAATACCGGCAGTGAAGAGCCTTGTTGGGAGAGCAGGGGTCTGCGCTGCTTCTGACTGAGACCCCCCCGCCGCTCTCTCTCTCCCCTCGGGCAGCTGGCCTCTTGACGTGCTTCACTTCCGTTTCTTTTGGGGTGCTTTGGTTTCAGCACTTGGTGCAGAGTTCTTTTTGGAGTGACTAAAAGCACAGGGGCACCTGTCCCGAGTTTCCATGTCGACATCAAGATTGAAAGAATTTATTATTATAAGACTGAATAGTGAACCCTGAAAAAACTTGGATGCGAGACAGTACCAGAAGAATTCTGGACGCATCTGCCTTTTTTCGTTTGGTTTTTCTTTTCTTTTCTTTTTTGTAAAAATGTAGGAATGAAGTGCTGGTGACCTCTTGGGACAGAGGTGTCAGCCTTATAAGGGTTCATCACTGGAAATTCTATGTACAGACCAATGTATGAACATCTTTTTTTGTATATATCCACGGGAGAGCTTTTTTGAACTTATACAGCTGTACATATAAGAGTAGCTAGTAAAAAGTTAAGCTTTAGTTTGTGTGCCTCTGGTTTGGATCTATTCACTGTGTACATGTGGGACGTGTATTAAAGGTGCTGCAGAAGTCAATTGTGCGTGAGCCAGGCTGACATGGCTTTGCCTCTTGTGTATCCCGTTCTTAGTCCTCTACATTCTGTTCTAGGCAAGTCACAAAAGTGGGGGAAGGCCACTAGGTACATACTGTATATTTTTGCAGAACAGAGGAAAAGAAATTACTGTTTTGTGATCTTAATGCACCTGAAAAGTGGGCTTCAAAATGCTTCTGCCCTTCATAACAGCACACAAATTTAGGTACCATAGATCTTGCACCTGTCAACTCTGCTGCAGCCTAGTGCATCTTCTGTGTTGCTGTTCACTAAAAAGTAAGACATAGCTACCCTTGAGTGTCTACAACTGCTAGCAGTTATGGTAATTTGTTCTCCCCTGCTGTGAAGTAACAGCCTTAAATCAGACACCTTCAGTCCAATTCTGAATTGTTTCATTTGGTGGCATGCTGTGTTAGCATTGATGACCCAGATCAGTTTGGATAAATGTCCTATAAATTGTGCCATGACCTCTTTGTGGGCCATCAGTGGCTGAACACTTGAAGGTTCTGTAAGGTGAGCTTAGTCAGCAGAGGTGGTCACAGGTGTTTGTCCCTGTAAGATTGTTGCATCACTTTTTTAAAATGAAACCTTCCCCAGAATTCTTTCTGTAAATAAAGTCAATTCTATGAGCTTTCTGACTCATTGTGTAAAAGGATACTTGTGGCAGGGGCATATTTGTGAAATTTGACTTCAGCAAAACAAAAACAAAAGTTTCCCGTGACAAATTCCAAGGTTCATTATGATATATCCATGTTTTATCAGGAAAAGTCAAAATTCTTGAGGATTTCAAAACTGCAATTGGTATCTGTTTAGAAAAAAAAAGTTTTATTTTTTTTAAAAAAAAAACAAAGCATCTAAGCCACAATAATGGTTTGGAAGTTTGTGGCCGCTGCTTTTGGGGATTGATTCAACTGGTTGATAGATTGAGGTGGTCTCGCTGTTGCTGAATCAAAAGCTTCATGATTTTTCTCCCCTGCAATGAAGACATTGAACGTTGACCGTTTTCTCTCTAGAACAATGCAATGCGAGAAAACACTCAAGAGCTTCAGAGATCAGAATCGGATTTAAGCCCATCAAACTAGGGAAGTGGCCAGAGACCAGCACAGCCCAGGAAACGTAGTTTGAGCAGCAGTCAGGGGGAAGGTTTCCCCGGCTTTGAGGCAGGGAATTTGAGAAGCGGGCGCTGTATTGGTCTTGGTTCTTTAGCCCTGCTATGTGCCTTTGCAGTCTCACTTCCACCACTCGAGAAACGCATCCCAACTTGGAGGGGGCTGAAGAAATCGGGTGGAATGGCTAAAGAAATAAGAGAGCCGGGTGCAGTTTAAGGTACGTTGAAATTGCAACCGGATTGCTTTTTAACTGTTTCCTTGTACTCTTAATCCTATCCATATTATCAGTGCATGGATGTGTTCTTATTCTTGGCAGAGGAGCTACAAATTAATGAGCCTGCAAAATTCCAGATTAGAGTAGAATGAAGGAATGCGAAAGTGGCTCAGGCAGACACCTCCCATGAATATTAGTGTTGGAAGAGGGGACGTTAAGTAGCTGTAGCCTTCCTATGGAGTTGGTTTCTTGGGTAGGTCTACATAAGTGGGGCTGACCTTTTCCCTTTCCCGGGAAGCTGCAGCTGTGGGGATTGTATTGGAAGAGTTTAAGTAACCAGCAAGCACACACACAAATTATTCCATCAATCTGACCAATGCACGTAATTAACCCATTTCTTCCCTCCCACCATACCCACCCCGTCCTCCTGAGATGGGCTGATGCCTAAAGCCTTGAAGGCGACCCTTCCTTAAGCAGCTCTCCCTGGAGCCGCCCTTACTTGATGACTGTTGCGTTGTCTTTCAAGAGGCGGGAAGGAGGGCAGTTGAATGGCAGCTAAGGAAAAAGTGGATTACCTGGACCCAGAGATGGGATGGAAACATCCATTTGGTCAACAGCCATTGGAGGGTGGCGGATGCAACGCACCTCCTGGTCCTACTGTGCCTCTTCCCAGTCCTTGATACTTGCCACTAGGATAGCATTTGGACCACCTATGCGGGTTTGGGATTGCAAGCAATCCTTGCTCCTTAGCATCTGATCCCCATTGGGTGCAGGGAAGGAGAGGGACCTGTTGGTCACTCCCTCCCTTGTGGAGTTCTATGCGGTTCGGGATTCTTCCCACTAGCTGCTTAATGCTTGCATAAGGCGGCTGGGAGTTGTTATTCACAACCCCTGTCAATACACTGAGTATCATTACTCCAGCCCACTTTGGAGATGCTGCCAAGGCAAGTGGAAGCCGTTGGCTTGGATGGGATGAGACAAACCAAATGCTGGCATTTAAACAGTTCCCAACCAGCTTTATGGCTGACTCTCGAGGGTCCTCCTGGACTCGGGCTACGTGGAATTGCAATGCTATCCAGCGTGAGGGGTTCCATGTAGGGCTGCCACTGACACGGGCTCATTAGTGCAGAGTGCAGCAGGAGAGATCCTACAGCACTGAAAATGGCTTTCCTGAGTTTTGTGAAATTTCCAAGGTCAAATCAGTGTAAAAATCTGTACAATCCAACGCCGGATTGCTTGGAAAGTCAGGCTTCTCCAGCTGGGTTTGCCTACCCATAATATGCTTCTTGAAAGAAACTGCTTGTGATTTCCAACTTTATGAGGTTCAGGGTGGAATGGCAAGTGGAGGTCCAGAGGCTGCTTTTCAGTTATGGTCCCCATTTTAAGAAGCAGCCTCCCTCATGAAACTAGCTCAAACTTTCTTTTTTAAATGCCTTAAAAAGTTCTTTGCAATTCTACTCAAAAGATTACAAAAAAGGGTTTAACCTATAATTTTAAAACAGATCTAACAATCTTAAGATGTTTAGGTCTCTAAGTATATTTCTCGGGCATCTTTTTTCTGAGAACTGAATATTTGGATCAGGACTGATCATTTATTTTCTGGGTTTCATTTCAACTTCTCACCAAGACTTAACTTCATTTGTCATCACTGCTTCCCTCAACGGCTGGAAGTTCTTGAAAATACCAAGCAAGGTAATGCTAAGGCAACTCACTAATTTTCCAGAATGGCAGAGAGACAAATGAGGGCAAGTGATCTTTCACTATTTCCTGCTCTGATTCTGACCAAATTCTTACAGTTGCTAATAGGAACATCAACAAGTCCTTTTTAAATCCTCTTGGTCTATTTCTGTTAAGTTCATGGGGTTTTCCTTCGCATTTGGCTAAAAGGTGTAAGAAAGCCAATGTTGGTGAACTGCTAGACCTGGTGAAACTTCTTCTGATCCGTTGTAGTAATTCTTTGTAATCCAGAAATATTTGACACTGATTTTCCTTTCAGCAATTTATTTCATATCCCCCTTTTAGTGAAACTGGTTTTCTTGATGTCAACTGCAATTTTGCAGAATCTTAACATGCTCAAAGAATTAAACGTCAAGCCTGCCTATTTCCAAGCATCACCTAAGCCCTTTTGACGAGAACATCCTCTCTGAGCTTTTGCCTGTAGATTTTATTTACATCAGCAACAAGGACAGGACCATCCCTTTCGTATACAAATCCACAAATGATGACAAGGGAGAGTTTTACATTTGCATCCTAATTTATGTCGGCAGCATAAAAAACTCCACTGACTGAACTCTTCCCAGAGTAAAAATGTGGACGCAATTAAACAGTAGTGCAAAGCCACGTGTGTTCACAATGCTCTCCCGCCCACCTCAGGAAAAAGATTTTAATCAGTCCACAAACTTTCACAGTTGTGTTCGCATCCACTCAACCATTTGCCAGACCAGGAAGTTCCATAGTTAGTCTTTTTGGAAAGGAATCGTAATTGATGGACCAGAGGGATTTTTATTTTATTTCTTGACTATCTGAATGACATCTTCATCCTCCAAAGTGTGATCTTTTCCCACTTTCTGAGGGTTGTGCTTGACAGACGAGCCCCACACAAGAGCACTGGAAGAAAAAAGTGTTAGCAGAGTTAATGGCATAGATCTGTTATTGCATTAATCTTATTTTTTAATCATATAACTTCCTTCATACATTAGGGGAATGTGGTAGATAATCTTGATTTATTGTGACTTAAGTAAAGCATTTGGATGGATGACTTGGTTTTCAATACCTTCTCCTGCATCACAGTTGGTCCAAGGGTCTCTGGGCAGCAGCTGCCCCCTCCTCTCCAGACACTAAATACCACCCCCCAGACAGGACTATAGCCCCCACCTCTACTATAGTCCTAAAGGAAATGAATCGGTTGTTTGCAGACCATACTTACTATTTGAAATCTTTAATGAGGTTTTTATGAATCTTCATGCAGAAATCCTCCACGGTGGTCCGAGAATCAGGCAGGACCACTGGAGAAGTATAATCTGGGAGCTGCCCTTTGGGTTTAGTGTAACTGCAACGAATGAAACATTACTTTATCAAGCATTTATGCTTTCAGACAAGCCCCCTTTCTAATCAAGATTACTCTTTACAGTTATTACAAATAAAGAGGTTAACCCAAAGATGGAGCAGGACGGAAGGCCCCTCTACCAGAATAATTCCCACCTGGCAAACAACTACATGTCAGTGAAAAAGATTTGAGATGGTCTTCTCTTTATTTATATCGTATATAAATAAATGCTGGAGCATGTCCTCCATCTTATGGAAACATCCATTCTGTGTTCTAAAAATACCACAGCTCTTTTACAGAACAGAATTCAATGATTCCAACACAAACATTTTTTTTTTCTGACTACAATCCTGCATATCTGAAAAACTGCTGAAATTCTGCCCCCACCCCAAGAGAATTACCAAGAACTTTGAGGGTCAAGAGAAGACAGTTGAGATTTCAGAGTTGAAGGGAAATTAACACTAGGGAACATTTTTAAAGGAACCGGAATGATTTTGAGCTCTGACAAACCAAAACTTACATCCGCACAAGTTTAAGGTAATCCCAGATTCTCTCCAGCAGGTCATCAAAATTCCACCGATGATGAGCAGAGATGGGAACGCAGTGGGGCACTTTGTAAATGATGTCCAGTTCCTCAATGGAGATTTGATCGATTTTGTTCAAGACATAAATGCATGGGATGTAAACTCTGCAAGGATGAAGATGTGAACAAAAAATGCAAGGACAGAGATCTTTCCTATCTTGCTCCTATCCTAACTCTCCTATCTTGAGAGTTAGGAGACTTCCAATTCTAGGTAGTTACAGTAACCAAGTTGGTAGAGCAAGAGACTCGGCCCTGAAAGTTGCATCCAGCCTACTTACTACAGTCCTAAGCTATCAGCTGCCAGGAAGCCAAGAGAGACCCCTTTCTTGAGCAACGCTTTGTGCTTAGACCAAAAGAGCAAAAAAGCAGCCATGTTGTAAGATCCCCCTAGTTCCCTGCCATGCAACCAGACCCTTCTTTAGCAGTCCATGAAAACTACCTGTTTCCTTCAACCACATCAATGAGGTCGTCTGCAGTCACATCGCTCCTCAGGGTGATATCAGCATTGTGGATTTTATATTCTGCCAAGATGCTCTTCACAGTTTCGACATCCAGCTCACTCTGCGGACACTGGTCAAACAAAATATGATGATACACAGAATCCTACAGACCACAACAGCGACTGGATCAAGAGTGAAGCAGAGGGACGTGCAGGCTTAGCCACGTGGCAGGAAGGGCTTAATAAGCCCACTGGCAACTGCTGCTAGGGAGCTTCACGCATGAGGACAGGCCACAACACACCCAGAGGGCAGGAATGCTAACCTGGAGGGGAAGGAGGTCTCCTCTCCTCCTCAGAGCCCTAAAAGGGTGTCCTGACCAAAACGGGGCTCACTTCACTTCCCATCTCACTGCTGTTACCACTCAACCAAACTCTTGTGCTACGCTTCAAAGGGAGCCCCTGCTGGGACTCAGGCACCATTGCCAGAGATCCCTTTCAGACATTCCTTCAGATATAGCAAATGGCCTCCAGTATAAATTTATCAGGTCAGATTTCGTATGCACAGCAGGGTAGGAAAGTAGAGGTACTACTTACTGTGGCTGTGAGGTTAATGCCTCCTTTGTCCTTTTTCTTAAAGCCAATATTGGGAGGTTTGCTGTTCAAACGTATCCCAAAGCCCTCCAGCTCACTCTCAATTATCTTCTTATGTCCCAAAGGTTTCAGAACATCCAGAACTATCAGGATAAGGTTGCAGGTTCGGGCAACTGAAAAGAAAAGAAAAAAGATGAGGGGGTAGATTCTAAAAATACTCTTCTAAAAATTCCAAACATAAAGTGTTGGAATCTAAAGGGAAAAAAAAACTTCATGGTCATATAATCCAGCTCAAACCAGAGTAATAAACTTAAGGTATTTTGAATCAAATGTATGTCAAGAAAAAGCCACGCGCTTCCATTGTATGAAAATAAGCTTTCCCCAGATGCAATACTCTTGGGGCCAGAAGCAAGAGCAGCACCAAGCACTCTTCTCTTCACTTCGCCAGCCAGTCCTCACTTCCCCTTTTGACCTGGGACCACTAGCACTCACCTGCAATGACCTGGCGACCTCTGCCTTTCCCATCTTTGGCACCCTCGATAATTCCTGGTAAATCAAGAAGCTGCAGAGTTTGTGGAAAAAAGCAAATAAGAAAAGAGAGATGTGGAGAAGACAGGACAGCACACCTTAACCAGCTGTTCACCTGTTTCCCTTTGCCCTGTGGTACTTCAGTCATGTTTTGCTGACCATCAGAATTTCTGGCCATCTCCTCCCGCTGATCATTTCATCACCCATTGCATTATTCTCCACTCAAGACTGGCTTCCAAAATTCTACTCAACAATCTCACTGCAATAATGTGAAAGAGTATGTTGAAATCCTAGCTATTTATCTGCTTTGGAGATGACCTGGGAGCAAATACAAAGTAGTTCTGTTCTACTATGGTCAAAAGCAAATTATCTTGGGTGGATTGATGTTCTTCAATATTTTTGGAATACCATGAAAAGACCAAGCGCCTGAAACTGTTTAAAATGAGCTTGACATATATATCTGACAGATGTACATGAACAAACAAAGCCAGGGACAAATATCGATTAAACCCATTCTTTAAATCCAGTGATTAAAACAACGTAACACTTTCAACCATTCCTGTTAAGTTTTTCTTTCCTGGGTTTTCATCTTGATTACTTTCCTCTGGATAACCTTCAGTTTATTCATGTCTTGTATAAAATGCAGTCTCAGAAGTGGCCAGAATATTCCAACCACAGCAGAACAGAGGAACAACAACTTTTGTTTCCTCTTAATACTTACAGTGGTTCTTAAAAGTTTGCAGACGTTTTTGATTTTTCAATATTTTTGCATAAACACGACCTGTTCTCCCCCCATATCCTAAAATTAGATAGAGAACCTAGTTGAAGAAATGAGACCAAGAATTCTATTTGTTCATTGATTTATTGAGGAGAATGATCCAAAGCTACATACTGGTGTGTGGCAAACATATGCAGACCTCAGTTCCATCAGGTGTTTCAATCAATGGGATGATAATGAAGCGTGAGTGGGGAAAGTCCTGCCTTGTCTAAAGAATAGAGAATTCTGGATATTCATTATTAAAGTCTGATCTCCACACAGGGATGTCATGGCTTGAATAAAAGAGATTTCTGAGGATCTTCAAAAACAGTTGATACTCGACAGGTTGGAAAAGATTACAAAACTATTTCCAAAAGTTTTGGACTCTGACAGTCCACTGTTAGGCAGATTATGTGTACAAAATCTCTACCCTCCAAAAACAACACTGCTCCATCTACAGTTTGTGAACACCCAAAAGGCTGTTGGAAGAATTTCTGTGACCAGACGAGACTAAAACCGAGTGTTCTGCCTTGAATGAAAAGTATTACATTAAGCAAGGCAAGCGCTGCATTCCGGCCTAAGAATTTCATCTCCTCTGTGAAATACGGTGGTAACAGTGTCATACTTTGGGCCTATTCTGTTGCTTTGGACCAGGACGGCCTACCATCACTGATGGAACAATGAATTCCAAGTTGTAGCAGGAAATTCTAAATGAAAACTTTAACAGGACCAAAGAATGTTTAAAGCAGAAGTTGAGGTTTTGAAACGGCCAAGTCAAAGTGCCGACCTTTAGCCTTATAGAAGGGTTGTGGAGGACCTGAAGGTGAGCAATGCCCAGCGGCATTCCTGAGCTGAAGCTGTTCTGTAAGGAGGAAGGGGCTACAGTCCCTCCAAGCTGTATGGGACTGACTGGACAACCATGATCACAAACATTTGGTGGCAGTTATTGCTGCCAGAGGGGGGCACAGGAGCTCCTGAAAGCAAAAGTTCACATATTTTTGCCACGTACAAATATGTAACTTTGGATCATTTTTTCTAATAAATCAACAAACAAGTACAATATTTTTAACTCATTTAACTGAATTCTCATTATCTAGTTTTGGGACTTGTGTGGACAACGGATCATGTTTTAGGTCATATTTATGAGAAATGTTGAAAATTTAAAAAGGTACACAAACTGATGCACCCTGTTCCTGTTTTACCGTCTTCTCTTAGTAGAACACTGACTACTTAATTTCCCTTCCTTTTCTTAAGTTCCTTTCACACCTGAACCTTAACTTTCTACGCAATTGCACCCATCTTCTATCTCCTAGAATATCCCTTTTAATTCATAGCTCAGTGGAAAATTCCTTATGCAAAATGGTTTTCGAATCTGCATGCAGACCCTACCAATGGGCCATGTGACTGGATCCATTCCTTCCAGTCCTTACTGGTAACGTCTGCATTCTGCCTACCTCTTGTAGTTCCTGGGATCACACTATTTCTGGGGGAGGATCCTCTCTCTCCTTCACACAATTCAATTTAAAATCCACTAGGTCAAGGTTGGAAAGGCTCTCATTTTCTCAAGAGATACTGTTGGAATCATTTGTAAGATACGTTTCTGAAGAGTTCTGGCTGATACTGGACAGTCAGCTTGGTCTACAGGTCTTGGGATTTTGTAATCATTTTTCTACCTATTTGTCAAACATGCTTTGTCGTTGTTTTTAATCTCAACTAAGGTTTATGAAAAATCAGAGAGCTGTAAATTGCCTACTTTGCAATACACCGCTGTCTGGCTTACATACAAAACAAGTTCCTGGAATTGTCAATCAGCAGAGGAAGCTATTAAGACAGTTATGATAGATGCATCTCTTCTGCTCTGGACTTGCTCACTAAGGATAAATACACTTCTGTGTGAAATAAAAGGCATGTAAGCCTCACCTGTATTTTGGCTCCTTTGTACCGGATCACTCCTGGAACTGTGGTTAGAGTGGTGAACTCGTACGCAGCTACTTCGGAGTAAACACCAGCAAGATTGCTCAGCAGAGTAGATTTCCCCACCGAAGGGAAGCCCACAAAACCAATCCGGGCATCGCCAGTCTTTGCCACATCGAAACCTACCAAGTGATCATTCATTCAGAGTAACTGATAGGCCCACAAAGCCTCTAGCAGAAAAGTCAAAGCAAATAAACTGTGCCACCCTGGCATCGTCTTGAGAAAGAGGAAGGCTCACAGCTGTCCCTTCATCCAGCAATTGGGGGCCCCCCTTCTCAAATCTACCCCCAAAGGACAGCTTGGTCCTGAGCTCCTGAAGCAAGAACAGATGTGTAATAACCAAAAAATTTAAATTCTATACCCTTCATTTAAGTTTTTCAAATAAAGCAACAGGAACGTACTCAACTCAGTTTACATGTATTACTACAATTTATGCTAGCGTAAGACTGACGATAATTTCACACTTCAGCTAACAATAGAATTGTGTGAACACTGACATACCTGAAGATCTGAATGTACTTACATGTGGACAAAATGGACATTTTGACACATTCAACTGAAAAGAAAAGAACTGGCTGCTCCATAGAGTCAGTTATTCCCTATAACAGGGGAAACTTGGTAACTTTAAGACTTATGGGCTTCAACTCCCAGCATAGCTGGCTGTAGAATTCTGCGAGTTGAAGTCCACAAGTCTTAAAGTTGCCAAGTTTGGAGACCTCTGCCCTAGACCAATAGACAGAAGATCAACTAATTCTATGTTGGTTCAGTCTCTATTGGTAAAAACAAAAAAGGATAAAGAGCAGGCTGAAGGGGCAAGATTGACATTTGGAACTGTTCGAAACAGGATCAGCCCACCTCACAAAGGTGCTTGGGGCTTGCTTTCTGTTTCTTTTAGATCTTGGGGGTCACACAGGTGCCACCTTGCGGATTCTGCCCTGGTTACCAAAAAGGGTTCTGAAAGTGTATTCACATCCCTAGCAAGGGATGCCCCACTCCTGCTCCGTCCTTCTGAAAGGGCAAACACACCTTCTCCGGTTCCGCTCCCTCCGCCTCCTTTTGGGGTGATCAGCTCTCGACGCAGCTTGGCCAGGCGGGCTTTCAACAGCCCCAGGTGGTGGGCCGTGGCTTTATTCTTTTGGGTGCGAGCCATCTGGAATAGTAGGGGGAAAAGTCATGGTCAGCAGGCAATCTTGGAGCTCACGGTAGAGATGGCAGGGCCAACTTTTCAGAAAGACAGACCTCTTTCTCATGGGTGGAGAGAGTTTCCTCCTTTAAATTCCTGGGAGTCTACCTCAGCGAAGATCTCACCTAGAAAACCAACATGACCCAGGTGGCCAGAAAGGCCCAACAGAGACTCCATTTCTTCAAGGTCTTGTGAAAAAACAAAGTGGAACAACGACTGATGGCTTCCTTTTACCAGTCCACAATAGAAAGCGTCCTTACTCACTGCATGATGGTGTGGTACGCTGGCTTGACAGCCGTGGATAGAAAGGCACTACAGAGGCTGGTAAGTCCAGCACAAAACATCGTGGGCTGTTCCCTGTTACCACTAGATGACCTCGCTAGGGCTCGTTGCCTTAGAAGAGTGAGGAAAATCCTCAGGGACGACTCACACCCTGGTCAGGCCTTCTTCACTCTCCTACCATCAGAAAGAAGATACAGAAGCATAGGCAGCTGCACAAACAGGCTGAAGAACAGCTTCTACCCCTGGGCTGTCAGACTCCTGAAAGGAAAATAACTTCACCACAACATAGTACGAGTGACTTGCGGGTGGGCGCAACATGCAATAGGTTCGCATGGTCCTAGTATGATTCGATTGCTTATTGTACGCTATGACTTTTATTAAGCGTTGTACCTCATGATTCTTGATGAATGTCTCTTTTCTTTTATGTACACTGAGAGCATTTGCACCAAGGCAAATTCCTTGTGTGTCCAAGCACACTTGGCCAATAAAGAATTCAATTCAATTCAGTTCAGTTCAAGTCTATTCTATTCTATACTATTCTACTGGACTCCGTGTTGTTAGTGGGATTCACTGGGTTAGGGATTTTCTGCCTTTCACTGTGAGTTGTATTGTGCTGTGGGGGGGCATGAAGGGAGGCTCAGCCAATCTCAATGTACACATGTTGTACTCTGACAATAAAGCAGGGCTCCCCAAACTTGGTCACGTTAAGACTTGTTGGACTTCTCCATGTTTGTAGTAGCAAATCTCTTATTCGGTGTCTATTAAAATAAGCTTGTGTCTTGCCCTTTTTCTCCCATAAATACGTGTGCCAACCTTCATGGAGGTCATGACCTTCTATCGTTAGTATTCGTTTATCACTTAGTTTAACCCAATCCTTAATCCAATTCAATATCACTGCTTGGTAGTAAAGTTCCCAATCCGGTAGCCCCAAACCACCTCTGCTTTTACTGTCTTGCCTCAATTTTAATTTGATGCGTGGTTTCTTACCAGCCAGACTAGAATACCAGTCAAGAATACCGCGCTGACTGTCAACCACGGAGGCCATGATACATCCCAACAGACTAGATTTAGGCAAAATGATAAAATAGAAGGATCTATTAGATGGCCAAGGGAGATTAAAATCAAATCAAGAATTAAAAGAACAAGGAATTACAACTGATTGGTGGCCATATCTCCAAGTTCAAAACAAATACAAAACAGATTCAGAAGAATTTGAGTTTTATATGGGACAAAAACAATTGGATAAGATTAATTGGACCAGAGCAAAATTTTATATCCAAAGCTTGTAGATGCTTGTTAGATTTTAGAATGGAAGAAGAAAGAGTAAAAAATACAACGATAGCATGGGCGCAGAATTTCGGTTATAATATAAATTTAGACGAGTAGGAAAAATTATGGAGTATAAATTAACAACAGCTACAACATACAAGGAAATTTTATATAAAATGTTCTATCGGTGGCACTTAGCCCCAACAAGATTAGCCAAGATATATCCGAATGTCAGTCCAAAATGTTGGAAATGCCAACGAGTTGATGGTACCTACTATCACATATGGTGGCTATGCTCTCAGGCCAGGACCTATTGGAATAAAATTATGAATTGGACCCAAGTAATTATTGGATGCCAAATTGAATTCAAACCGGAAATCTATTTACTTGGGATTATTCAAGAACAATATCCGAAAAAGATGAAATATTTAATTTCACACATATTGACAGTGGCTAGAATAGCTTATGTGCAAATGTGAAAGAGTAGAGGATTCCACCTGAAGAGTTAATTATACAAAAAATAGCAGACTGTGCTGAGACAGACATGCTCACACTTAAAAAGAGAAAGAAGAATCAGGATACTACTCAATTTGGCATAGATGGTACATGTGGCTAAAAGGAGATAAGAATTAGAAAAGATGATTAAGTAAGACTTCTCAAGAAAGTGATACACAAGATATAATAGGATAGACAGAAGGATCAAAGATGTAGAACAATAAGTGTAATATAGGCATCAAGGATAGGTATGAATAGATGTTAAAAGAATAAGACAATATGTTAAAGATGTATAATAATAACTGTAATATAAAGGCAATATGTATTGATGATTAATGATAAACAAAAATAATATAGACTAAGATAGGTACGAATAGATGTTAAAGTATAAGGCAATAATATATGTGGATGTCAATGTTATTGAAAAAGTAACTAAGATTAGTACTGGTGGAAAATAATAAAAAATTATTGGGGGGGACTTGTTGGACTTCAACTCCCAGAATTCTCCAGCCAGCAAATTCTCCAGCAAAGCTGGCCGAGGAATTTGGGAGTTGAAGTCCAACAAGTCTTAAAGTGGCCAAGTTTGGGGACCCTGCAATAAAGATTTGAACACTGAAAATGAAAAAAAAAAAAATGGCAGAAAAGGGGTTTTGTTATCAGCACGAAGAGCCAAGGGGCGACATGTTGCACAGAAGCGGTCCGGGGAAAAGTCTGCACCGCCTGCCCGGGGCTCCCTTTCGGCCAAGGCCCCGTCCAAGCTCGGAGGCAGCCCGAGAACCAACCTCCCCGCAGGGACTGAGGGGCACCCAAGAGTTGGGCGAGGCCCCCCCGGGCGGGCCCCCGTTTCCTGCTGCCAGGGGCCTCCAACCTTGGCCACTTTTAAGCCTGGCGGACTTCAACTCCCAGAATCCCCCAGCCAGCTTTGCGGCCAAGGTAGGAGGCCCCGGGCCTAGGAAAGCCCCCATTTCCCCTTACTGCCAGCCTGGAAGCCGGGAGGGCCCGGGTTCTCCAGCCCTTCCCTGGGCACGCCAGCCGGCTGAGGGGATTTGAAGGCAGTTCGCTGCCTCAAAGGAAGGACGAGCATCTCATCGTCACCGGCGCTTCGGCCTCCTCCTTTTTTTTTTTTTTAACGGCTCCCCCAAGTCAAGGTGGCAGCAGCGCATCCTCCGGCCCGCCTCGTTTACCGACATCTTCAGCGGGATTCCCGTTGTCCGGAGGCCGGGCTGCGGAGAAGGGCCGGTAGACTACTACCGTGCGGAAGGCTCCACCGCTAGGCCCCGGCTCCCCCCCCTACACAACCCTCCGCCCAGAGGCAAACAGCCCGCCGCTCCTCCGTTACCTCCGCCTCGATCTCGGCGATCTTGGCCAACGTCGTAGCCATGGCGGCGGCGGCGGCGGTGGCAGCGGCGTCTCCTCAGAGCTGGCTCCCCTCAGGCTGCAGCCGCGCAGGCGCAGGTCACTCGCGCGCGACTTCCGACTAAAGCCCTGCGGGGAGGCGGAGCAAAAGAAAAGAACGAGAATTGACGCGCCGGGCATGCGCACTCCTGCCCTGACGGAGGGCGGGAAAGTGCCATAGAGCGTGGGCAACAGAGCGGCAACTCGTCCCCCCACCGGCGCCTTTCTCCTTCGCTACTTGAGGGCGCCCCCTGGAGACGAGAGCCGCGTCGCTCCGCTGCTTCGTCTTGCTCCGTGTCCTTTTCCAAGCGCAAAATGGGGCAGGCGCCCCCCCACACATACCCCGTGACTTGGCAGTGCGGTTCCCCTCCGGCCGAAGCATGGGGGGCGCCGGGCAGGTTTGGGGCACGGACGACCCTCGCCAAGTGGGGAACAGCCCCGATCCCGCACTGGGCTGCGCTGCCTCCCCGCTGCAGCCCCCACTGAGCCCGGGGACGGAGGGCGCCTTCCCGGGAGGCAGAATTCAGGTTCTGCTTGGCAGCGCCTCTGCCAACCGCGTGTCTCGGGTCAGCCCGGCGAGCGGGCCCGGCTCCGCGTGTGTGAAGCAAAAAAACTGCCCCCGAGCTGGCTTCCCCTCCAGAGGGGGTGCAGACACTTTAGGGCCCCGCTGACCCCGGGGCTACAAACCCGTCCCGGTGCTGCAAGGGAGAGGGGGAAAAAGCCAAGGTAGTGCCAGCTGGTGGGTGCCCGACGGGGGCATCTGGTGCCAACGTGCTCATCGGTTCAGTCTGTGCCTTTGGGGATGCAACGCCTTTTGCATAGGAGCATTGGCTCCCACATCCAACTCCAACCTGCCAAGAGCACCAAGGCCCATGTTGCTGGACAGTTGGCCTCCAGGAGAGAGGGATCTGCTGGAGTGCCTTGGTGGCGATGGCTGCAGTGCAGGGTTTTCCAAAACTCAAGAGGAGTGTAACCATGGTGCCCAGCCTTCCCTTCAAACCAAAAGGCTGTGGGGACCAAGAGCCAAGTCCCATCTCCACATTCATTTAATAAAAAGACAATGGTGCTCGAGTGGGGTGCAAAACGTCACTCCTCCTCACAGAAACAAAAAGGCCCCTCCTTCCTCTTGGAGCAACCCAGAAATTTGCTTTCAAGGAAACCTGGAAGTTGCTTCTGCCAGCTGGCTTATTCCAGTGACTTTAGGATGTTGTTTTGAAAATGTTCATTGCTATTCGTGAGTGCACCTTGTGTATACATAAAGCAGCATATTTTAAACAAGTAGGATGATAATATTCAGTTTAAATCCTACTTATTTCAGAGGCACACAATGAAATTAATTAAGAAGCTTACAATTCTGGGAGGGATGGGGGAAAAGCCTCTTTTTTAAGTTTTCCAGCTATTTTGGATGTCATTTGACTGTTCAGTTCTCTGGAAATGTCCTGACTCATGATCCAGGAGTCCTGGGTTTCCAGATCCAACCCTCTAATTCAAGCGATCCAACTAGGAATGAGGAAGACTTGTAACTTCTATTCTGATGCATTTCCAGAAACACCTCCGCTAGTATTGTACATATTGTTAAGATGGATGGAGCATCGCTTGGGATCTACTTACAAGAATCCATGTGCGCACCCAACTCAGACATAGCAATTCCAGATGGCATATAATAAATCATAAAGCAAAATAAATACAACTAAAATTCAAAAACATTTAATAGGAAATCACAGCCAAATCCTTCTCCAGAAGGGCCACAGGCTAGTCCACAAACCATGGTTAATAAACCGTGATGGGTTTGTTTACTTGTTGCCTTAAAGTGATGCAAAACTTTAAGGCCAGATTACATTTGTGTACCACTAATCTGATTTATTGGACCTAATAAGCCACCAATTTACGGCCCAGAAGCACACAGAGTGGCAGAGAAACCTGGGCGTGTTGTGCTGTCAAAAGGCCTGTGACACCCAAGAGATGAGGGGCAGGCAGGTGCTGGCCTCTGCTTATTTGGGCCTTCTTCCTGCTGCCATTCCCTGGGAAGGGGGCTCCTGGGACCCCCTTGCGAAGGCATTAGCCCTCTGGGAGACTCCACTCCCTTTGCATGTGGCAGCCGGTTTTTCTGCTGGTGCAACATTCCTTGGGGTTGGGGGAGCTGCACTGACTGCCTATCGCTGATGCCAAATGGCAACCCTGGGGGCATCACCAGCCTCTTGAAGGGGCCCTGGCTCTCCCTGACTTGGGGGTGCAAGGAGATCAGCCCCCCTCCTGAGAGAACATCAATGGGACTGTGCCATTTTGGTTTTCTAACTTTGCCCATGCCTTGTGTTGTAACCTTCACAAAAGGCCCCCCAAAATCCTTGGGAGCCACAGGGATCCGGCCACATCCACCCCAAGGCTGATTTCCCCGCAGGAGACCCCCAGGCTGGCAGCCCCTTAGCAGGCCAAACAGAGGAAGGGGTCCGGATGGGGTAGGGAGCAGGCCAGGCTTCCTGGAGGCCTGGGCCCTCTTGTGCTCTCTGGCCACTTTGGGGGCGGCCTCCTCCACAAGAGAGGTTGGGAGATGTGGATGCTGGTGCCATGGCAACAGATGCTTTAAGTAGATGCCCTGGAAGAGGAAGGAGGAAGGACGCTGCCCCCGAATCAGGCGAGCAAAACTGGGGGCCGACCTGGCAGTCTGGGGGCAGGAAAATGAAAGGGGTGCGAGGGAGGGGGGCAAGAGGAGAGGGCGCTCTCCTTCAGTCTCCTTAGAAAGGCCGCCTTTAAGCCCACTCGGCTTCTGCTCCCCGGACGCTCCGAGGGTCTCCTGCCGCCCAAGAGCCAAGGGGCTGCTCGGGGTCGTGGGGCGGCAGAAGCGGCGGGCGGCCAAGGGGATTCCGGGACGACGAGCGACAGGCCGGGGCGCAGCCGCCGCCACCGCCGAGGGGCGCTTCCCTCGCCCAGGACCGGCGGGGGAGTCCCGGCCCCGCTCCAGCAGCAGGACCCGCGGCTGGGGGGAGGGGGCCGAGGCGGCTGGGCGGGGCTGCTGGGGGAGGGGGCGCTGAGAGCCAGGCCGAGGGGCCGGACGGCGGGGGCGGCGGCGCCCGGGGCCGCGCTCGCATTGGCGGAGGCGCAGGGAGGAGGGGGCAGGAAGCGAGGAGGGGGCCCCGCTCGGGCGGCAGGGGAGGCGGCGGCAGCGCGGGGGAGCGCATCGCGGGGGGTCTTTACGCGGGGGGTCGGGGGTCGGGGGCGGCGAGGGGCGGCCCAGCGGAGACCCCGGAGCGGCGGCCGGCCTATTTTTGCGGCGGGGGTGGGGGACGGCCCCCTCCCTTCCTCCCCAGGGGTGAAAGTGCAAGAGGAAGTGCAGCCGCTGCCATCTTTCCTCCGCTGCAAACACACACACACACACACACACACACACACACTCGCACGCACACCCAGAGAGGGAGACCCCCCGCGCCGCGCCCGCCGAGTCGACGGCCGGCAAGAGACACCGGCCGGGCCTGCCGCCGCCGCCCGCGCCCCGCCGCCGGGCCCGCGGAGAAGCCGCCCGGCGAGGCCTGCTGGCGCCCCTCCCCCGCCCGCGGTCGCTGCTCCGCTGCCGGCCTCGGCCGGGCCTTTGTTCCTCCTCGCGGCCGTCGCCGCCGCCGGACTCGCGGGCGGCCGGGCACGCGCTCCCCGACGGGCCCGGGGCTGCTGGAGGGCGCGGGCGGCGCGCGGGCGGCCTCCTTGACGGGCGCGCGCTCCGGCCCCTCGACGGGGAGCGGCCGCGCGCCTCCTGCCGGCCGCCGCCGGGCACAGCAGGCAGGTAAGCGCGGCGCCGCGGCCGCCCCGATGGAGCGGGTGAGCGAGGCGGCCGCCGCCGCCGCCGCCGCCAGCAACAACCCGTGCGGCGCGACCCCGCCGAGCTGCTACACCTACCAGGTGAGCCGGCACAGCGCCGACCTGCTGCACAGCCTGAACCAACAGCGCAAGAACGGCGGGCGCTTCTGCGACGTGCTGCTGCGCGTGGGCGACGAGAGCTTCCCGGCGCATCGGGCCGTGCTGGCCGCCTGCAGCGAGTACTTCGAGTCGGTCTTCAGCGCGCAGGGGCTGGGCGGCGAGGGCGGCGGGGCGCCGGAGGGGGGCGGCGGCGAGGCGGGGGCGGCCCCGGCGGAGGGCCCGGCGGCGGCGGCGGCGGCGGGGCGCGCGAGCTGGAGATGCACACCATCAGCTCCAAGGTCTTCGGGGACATCCTGGACTTCGCCTACACGTCGCGCATCGTGGTGCGGCTGGAGAGCTTCCCGGAGCTGATGACGGCCGCCAAGTTCCTGCTGATGCGCTCCGTGATCGACATCTGCCAGGAGGTCATCAAGCAGTCCAACGTGCAGATCCTGGTGCCGCCCGCCGCCCGCCCCGACGTCATGCTCTTCCGCCCCGGCGCCGCCTCCGCCGCCGAGCTGGGCTTCCCGCTGGACATGACCAACGGCGCCGGCCTGGCGCCCAACGGCAACGGCATCGCCGGCATGCCCGAGGACGAGGCCACGCGGGCCGTGCTCTCGGCCGCCGCCCAGGCCTCGCTGCCCGTGCTGCAGGGCGTGGACCGGCTGCCCATGGTGGCCGGGCCCCTCTCGCCGCCGCTGCTGGCCTCGCCCTTCCAGAGCGTGGGCGGCGTCGGCCCCTCGCTGGGCAGCAAGCGCGGCCGGGGCCGCCCCCGCAAGGCCAACCTCCTGGACTCGGTGATGTTCAGCGCCCCGGGCGGGCTGCGCGACGCCGGCATCCTGCCCTGCGGCCTCTGCGGGAAGGTCTTCACCGACGCCAACCGGCTCCGGCAGCACGAAGCCCAGCACGGCGTGACCAGCCTGCAGCTGGGCTACATCGACCTGCCCCCGCCGCGGCTGAGCGAGAACGGCCTGACCGGCCTGGAGGACCCCGAGGCGCCCCGCAAGCGGAGCCGGACCCGGAAGCAGGTGGCCTGCGAGATCTGCGGCAAGATCTTCCGCGATGTCTACCACCTGAACCGGCACAAGCTGTCGCACTCCGGCGAGAAGCCCTACTCGTGCCCGGTGTGCGGGCTGCGCTTCAAGAGGAAAGACCGCATGTCCTACCACGTCCGCTCCCACGACGGTTCGGTGGGGAAGCCTTACATTTGCCAGAGCTGTGGAAAAGGTTTCTCTAGGTAAGAGAGAGGCGCTGCTGGGTTCAGAGATGCTGAGCTCCGTCCCGTCCCGTCCCGTCCCGTCCCTCTGGGCGCCCCACAGCCCCCGGGCCAGCAGGTTGAGGGAGAAGGAAAGGCAGGCAGGCAGGCAGTTGAGGCCAGGAGGGAGTCTAGCCCACCCGCCAACCTCATTCGCAGCGGACACCTCTCTGCTAAAGCAGCTTTTATCCCCTCTCCCGGCTCTTCAGGGAGGGGTGAAGCCTGCGCTGTGTGCAGGGACCTGCCCTGTTCTGGGGCCTCCGCTTGAGTCTCCTAGCTAGGCCCCTTTTTATGGTGTGTGGGGCTGTGTCCGGCTGGGTGTGTGGATTTAATGCTTTGGGTTCTGTTTTGGGAGGGTCCCACCTGGACAATGGCCCTTTTCAGAGCAGCACCCAAAGCTCAGCCCGCTTCGGGCCCCTTGCACAAAATCCCCTCCACACACACACACATCTCCTTCCTCTGCCTCCCCCCCTCGCCTTCTCCCACGGTTCCTGAGCATCAGTTAGTGGCTTCCTCGGGTTTGCCAGCCTAAAGAGAGAAGGGTGGCAGATGGTCCTGAATGGGATGTCCAACCTTGGCCACTTTTAAGGCTTGTGGACTTCAATTGCCAAGCCAGCTTCAGAATTCTGGGAGGTTTGGAATTTTAAGTTCACAAGTCTTAAAGTGGCCAAGATTGGACAGCTCTGGTTTACTGGGAAAAGGGGGGGGGGGCTTGATTGTCATTGCCACAGCTCCTCCCTAGAAAGGGGCCCTGTCCTTCCTGTTTCTTCTCCCCCTCCCCCCGCCCTTTTTATGGTGTGTGGGACACCTCTATGGTGTGTGGGACACCCCATTGGCTCGAAGGTCACATTTCCTTCCCAATGTTTTCTCCTGAGTAAAAATTTAGAACCAGATTACCCTGCTTGGGGGAATCATATTTTTACAGAGGAGACCCTGTTCGACCCAGCAAAGCTGACTGGAGAATTCTGGGAGTTGAAGTCCACAAGGCTTAAAGTGGCCAAGTTTGGGGACTTCTGGTCTAAAGGGAGAAAATGACTCTGGCCAAATCCACGTTACAAACTGAGCCAAATCGGATTTGGGGCTGGGTGTCAGGCAGTCAGCCAACCGTAGTGTGATTCTCTTCCACTTCAGGGTGAGGGATGGGCAGCAGGCCAAAGCAGACCCCTCTCCCTCTCCCCAGACAGCCCTGAGTCAGGACTGCTGACAAGTTAAAGGGTGGGCAACTCTAGGCGACTGTGGATCTGAAAGAAAACCTGGTGGATCTAAAGGGGCTTCGGAGATCCCCTTGAATGAATGTCCTCCTTTCCGGCTCGATCCGAGTATCTCAGTTTGGTTCAATTCTTTGGAGAGCCACCTGTCCAGACAGGGCAACAAAGCCCCCTATTCAGGACCCTCCCCTTTAGGGACAAAAGAGCCTCGTTGAGCCTGGCAAGAGTCTTGTGTGCATCTGCCTAGGAGCGGGCATAGCCCTGCTTGGCAGCCGGCGGCCTTAGGAACCTTTTCCAGGTGGCCCAGCCGCTATTTTTCCTTCTGGCGTGCCTGGTCTGCCTTGGCACAGAGGAGCTCGAGGAAAGATGGCAACTGGGGCACCCTGTGACGCGCACAATGCAAGGCTCCCCTTTCTGAAGAGTCCTCCACGTCCCAGAAAGGCCCTGGCGCCCCTCCGGCCTCCGCCCGAGTGGCATCTCTTCCCAGACCTGCCCTTCGCGACACCGCAGTCACAGAGATGGACGTCTTCTTCCTTTCCTGGCAGCCCCTTTGTCTCTGCGGAGCGAAGGGCCCCTTTTCCTTCCTTGGGCTGCCCCTGGTGAGCCTGGATGTGGCCTGCTCTCCTCAGAAGCGGCAGGGGCCTTCCCGAGAGCTTGGTGGCAAGGGGCACTACCCTTGAGAGTCACCCACTGTGTGGAGAACTGAGGTGGGAGCAGCTCTGTGGCCTCGAGGCCTGGCGTCTCTGCAGCCCTCTGAAGAAGGGGACTGCTCCTTTGAGGCTGTTTGGATGTCCACAAGAGCCCCCTTCAGGGCAGTCCTGTAGGTGAAAGTAAGCGCCACTGAGCTTAGCAAGGCTTCCATCCAGGTAAGTGGGTTGTGGGTGGCTGTCTTTAGAAGAAAGGCGTGGGAGAGTTGACACCAGCCAGAGTACAGCAGCCCATTGTGGGGTCGCAGTGCCACCCAGGCTGGGTTTTTCCGATCCAAAGTGGCTGGAATCTGCATGAGGTTACCGGATCGCTTGAGCTTTCCAGATTCTTGCAGGATAGGCAAGGTCTCCGGTGATCTGGGCCAGGGGCCTCCAAATTTGGCAACTTGAAGACTGATGAACTTCAACCCTGGCTGGGGGATTCTGGGAGTTGAAGTGCGTCAGTCTTCAAGTTGCCAAATTTGGAGGTGCCTGATTTGGGCCTCTGTGCAGGAGATTCCCTGCAATCTTGATGGTGAGATTGCTGCCTTTCCTCTGGACGTCATTCTGTAGAGCCCAACTGATGGCCCACAGCACCTGAAGAGCTCACAGTGGGGAACACCTGCATACCTGGCAGGGCTCTCCACCTCTGGCAACTTTAAGAGTATGCTGGCTGAGGGATTCTGGGAATTGAAGCCCACACGTCCAAAGGGTTGGACGTCCAAGGTTGGAGAGTCCTGCTGCCAAAGCATCCTCCACAGGGAGCTCTGCGGGTGCTTGGTGCCATCAGGCAAGATCGCACGTCAGGGTCAAAGAATTTTGCACAAGCTTTTTTGCACAAAAGCTGCCCTTTGGGGCAAGCACGAAGGGTCTCCTGGCCCAGTCTTGCAGCCCACCCTCTCAGAGCAGGATGGGGGTCTTCGCCAGCTTTGAAACACGGAGGGCAGTTGAAGAAGGCAGCAAAACCGTAACAAGCGGAATCCTTGAGGATTTATTTCCTCCACTTATAGAAGTCTTTTGCCGCTTCCAAACACTACACAGGGATGAGGGTTGTGAAATCTTGACCGAATAAGTGAAAACGTTCCCTTGGGCTCGCGCTAGGTGCCCTCCGGCCACGATCCATGGTTTTCCCAGGAACGTGGTACAGCCTGCACGTTTTCTGACCAAGAGCTCCCAGGAGCCTCTTTCTGCCTTGTGCTGGTGCGTGGAAGGAGGACCTGCTGGATTTGGAGGCCACTGAGGCCAGGAATGGTTACTAGGAAGTCCAAATGGGTCATAGCCCACCTGCCCTTGCCTCTGCTGAACTGCAAGCCCCGTGGGAGAATTCCACGGAGCTGCACGCGATGGCTGAGCACAGAAATGCCCAGGAAGGTCATCTCATTTCCAAGCAACTTCGGATGTTAGGATGGGCCAGGCTTTCTTCCCGCCTTTGTCCCAACTCGACTGGTTATGCGTGAAAGTTTGTTTGTGGTTGCATTGCCTGCTAAATGGGTTTTGCAAGCATTAAATAATCTATTCAGGGGACTGTCCTACGCACACCTCCCTGCTGTTGGTTGGGGTTGATGGGTTGGGGTTGATGGGTGAACTCAGAGTCCAGCGGAAGGACATGGCCTGGCTAGTCCAGCCGGGCATCAGGTCCTACAGGAGCAAATCGCTGTAACAAGGTTGCTGTTTCACCGAGTGACTCTCCAAGCCACACAACCACCCTCCATGCTGTTTATCTTAAATGGAAGCGTTCCAGATAATTCCACAATGTTCTCCTATCTTCTGGCCCAGAATTTTGTGGGTTCCAGGCACAGACCCCAATGACTCTTGCTTGAAGAATTGCACGAAGGCTCCTTCCGAGCGATGGCGCTCAAGACTGTTTGGGGAAGGTTTCAGGCGTTAAACACTAAAATTATAGAGATGCATTTTAAATCACGAATGAAGGCGATTAATGGTTTAGAAATTTTAAATCCTTCGAGGTGCCAAGTGATGCTTAAACATACAAAGGAATGTCACTTACTAAACCTTATGTGTGTAAGCTTGCATGTGAGCTGTTAAAAAGCAACTTTTTTAAGATCCTGAGACAGAAATTTTCTTGGAGTGAGAGGAAGGGGGAAATGGCCCCCCAAAGGTGGCCTGCACTCCTTAGATGTAGAACTTATTTAGCATATGG
The DNA here is from genome assembly GCF_049901715.1 of Pseudonaja textilis. Taxonomy (NCBI): domain Eukaryota; kingdom Metazoa; phylum Chordata; class Lepidosauria; order Squamata; family Elapidae; genus Pseudonaja; species Pseudonaja textilis. The sequence continues at coordinate 11,985,415 of NC_142004.1, forward strand.
CACAGTGTGCATGGACTTTCAATATGTATTAACATTTCACCTAGATTAAAACCACAGTAAAATAGGGATGTTAAAAAGACCTATATTCAGATACTAATTTCCAAATGTGGAAATATATTGTACATTCAGAACCCCTCCTTGAGGGAGATAGGAGGTCTAGAAACCCAAAGTATAAATAAATAAATAAGCATAAATAACCATTAGAGAGGGGATCTTAGTATGGAGTTGTTAGGTGAGAGACGGGCTGTGACCGGCTCTGCTGCAGGGATTCGGTTGCTCGGGTGGTCTGGTGGATGAGAAACAGGGCTGCCTGCCTCCCCGCCACCCACTCCCCTCCTGCCTAGAGGAGAGCAAAGGCCGGCAGAAGGCAGGTGGGTCTTGTCCATCAGGTTCTCCTGCTTGATATTGTTCTGACCCAAGCCTCGTTCAAATCAAACCAATGCAAAACAGAGATAACAAGCAAAACCTTTTCAATGGGTCTCTGTGAATTCAGGTCATTCACAGTAAAACGCTATTAAAACTAATTGTCCCAGATAAGAGCAAGTCCTGTCAAGGCTGATAAGTGCAAGGCTGCCAAGAGCACAAGATAAATTGCCAGGAGATATTCAAAGCCAAAAGTCTCCAAAAACAAACCAGGATAGACCAAACTTCCACAAGATTTGAAGTGCAAGAACTTCTTTGCTTCCTGCAAAGAATCCCACCTCTGAGGGCTGGCTTTTATCCCTTAAGGGAGGGGCCATCACTTTGCAGCCTTACTCCCGAGTCGCCTGTGCTGCTGCAGCTGCTCTTCCCTTCGAGCAGCCCTTGCGCACACGCACCCTGGGCACAGGCTCCTCGGGGACCTCTTCATTATTGCTGCCAGCCTCCACAACCTCCAAAGGCAGCACTCCAGTCGCTGATGGTCCTGGCCCCATCCCTGCATCACACGCAGGCCTCTCGTCCGAGTCCTCGTTCTCCGAGACCTCAGCCATCCGCACCTGCTGCCGGCCAACCACAACAGATATCGAGGAGGCTGGAATTACGTAAGGGACCCAGGGCTGGACCATTAGATTGCGTTGTTGGTCTTTGGACAGGCAGGCCCGGCAGCTCAAGTGGCCCGGAGCTCTTCTCTAGAAGATTTCTGGTTGCAGCCCTGCCTGGAGGCCACTGGCCTCTTGGACGCCTGTGCAGTTCGTGTTCACTCGTGGCATGATGGCCTCCTGGGTCTTCAGGGGATTGGCGGGCGGGCAGGGACCGTATCAATGTGGTGCCTCCACACCTCTGGAGATACCTTGGCGAGAGAGCGGCGGTTGGACTGTGTGTCCAAGCTTGCAGATGGAGTCATGCTTGTACTTGTTTTTCTTTTCAAGGCCTGACCACCTGAACGGGCATATCAAGCAGGTGCACACATCAGAGAGACCTCACAAATGCCAGGTAGGTACCCTGGGGCGGGGTGGAGGTGTTCATAAGAATAAAACCGAGCATGCGCTTGCAGTGAAGGTGGGGCCCCTGGGTGGCCGTTGCTTGCAGTAGAGTCCGGAGGCGGTTGGGCCTCTTGGCCGCTTCCTGAGGTCATCTTTGGCCTCTTCCCTGGAAGACCCTCCTCCCCAGCCTTGGATCCCTTTCTTTGCAGCTTGGCTTTCCCCACTTAGAGACGAGGGTTCTCCAAGCCTTTGTCTCTTCTTCCGCCTGCCCACCGAGGACCGGCCATAGTTTGGGGGAAGCACGAACCAGCCCTGGATGCCCACTCCCTGCCTGAGCAGCCTTCAGAACCTCCCAGCGGGAATCGGTTCTTGCTTCTTCCTTGCTTTGCTCTCATAGGCTTCCTCGTGGCTGAAGCAGAACAAGAGCAGGCAAAGCACGTGCAGAGTTTTCCTTCCGGTGGCCTAAATTTGTTAGCAGTTGAAGTTTAAAGCTCAGAGATAACCCACCGAAAGTGGAACTTTTGTGGTCCTTTTGATCTGACAGGATTTGAAGGAAAAGCCCTTTCCCCTTTGCACTAAAACCAAGCAAGTTAGAAACGGTGAAACTCCCGTCCAGCTGTGGCTGCAGGGGTCTTTTTTTTCCCTCTCGCCCACAATTGTGTAACACACACACACACACCCATTTCCTTTCCCCCATGTCAAGCATGTTGGGCCAGTCTTTCCAACCTGGATACTCTCAGGAAGGTGGGCTTTGGCTCTCGGAAGACCCCAGGGCTGCTACTGCTGCTGCTGCTGCTGCTGCGAATTTGGGAGGGGAAGGCACACATCGGGCGGGTGCTGCGGGGAGGAAAGGCTGGTTGAGCCCCAGAACTCTGGTGGAAATTAAAGGGGATTAAGTGTCCACTGAGCCTGGGTTGCATTTTGGGATTTGTTGGCAGAATTAATAACACAGGTAGTCTTTGACTTACGACCGTTCAGTTTAACAGCGGTCTGAAGTTGCAGCAATGCTAAAAAATGTGACTTACGGCTTGTCCTGAAAGTTATGACCATTGTAACACACACACACACACACACACACACACACAACCATGGTCGTGTGACTACAATTTGGGCGCTTGGCTTGCATTTACGAGGGTTGCAATGTCCTGCGATCACCTCATCACAATTTGCGGCCTTCCTGCCGGCTTCTGATCAGCAGAGGAAGCAGATTCACTCAACGACCACGGTAAAGAAATGGTCGTAAAGTTAGTTCCAGTCACGTGATGACCTTCTTAGCAACCACATTGCTTAGCAATGCAATTTCTGGTCCCAATTTTCATAAATTGAGGACTAGCTGTAACTGATCCCAAACCAAGATTGGGAGGATTACAGGCTGCAGGTTTTGGGGTGGGGGTGGGGGGGCTGTTTCAAAAGAGCCTGAACTGAGTAAAGTTAGAAGGGGGCGGGATTGTTTTAAGCTGCTGTGGGGTTCGTAGCATATTCTGTTAGAAATGGGCAGTAGCAGCCTTCAATCAGTCTTCTGGAATCAGCCAGGAATAAGCAGAAAATGAAATCACACCCTGCAACCCTGCAAATGGGGAAGAAAGTATTTTTTTAAAAAAAATTGGCTTGACAAAGTTAAACTTTAGCAGGTTTCTCTTGGGAGGAAACGGTCATAGGAATGCTTTGCATATTTTTACTTGCCGGAAATGGTGAACGTTCACCCGGAAGGGAAGTGGGCTTGGTCCAGGATGGTATTTGGCCTTGAAAGATGCTGAGCCTGGCATGGGCTGGGGTGGGGGTTGTTGTCAGGGCTGGGCTCCGTTGTTTTCCAGGTTAGCCTGTTTGGTTGTTTCCCTTTCTAGGAGTTGCTAATTGCCAATAATCACAACCAGTGCGTTAGGCAGAGCTGTTCCTTGCCATTGTCGCCGGCTGTAAATTCAGCGACAGTCAAGGGGTCTCTTGACGCGGATCTGCTCTTTCAAGGAAGTACAGAACAAGCTGAACCCCAATCCTAGCAGCATCTCCTTCAACTTGTCTGGACTTAACCACGGTTTATTTGCCTTTGGCAGCGGCAAGAAAACCAGCTGCTTCCGTTCAGATGTGGGGAAGCAGGAACACAGCTGGGTCTCTTCCCCCATCCAACAGGGGCTCGGCCCTAGGGCCCCTCTAGCCTCAGGTAGATGTTCACGTGTGCCAGGAGCAAATTGGCCCTGGGGCGTCACAGAACAAACCCAGGCACCAGTTTCCGGTAGCGGGTATCATAATCGAACAGGAGAGGTGGGCGCGTGGTAAAAGAGTGGCCCCGCCTCAAGACTGCCCGAAGGTTGGGAAGGAGGCGTGCTTGGTGGGACTGAAATCTCGGGAGGTCCAAGAACGGGTGGAGTTGGAGCAGCTGCATGATCTTTCAGGTGCCCTGAAGCGATGATGCCCCCCAGCATTACCAATCACTTCTCCAGAAATAGGATGTTTGAGATCAGTTATGAGATTCTCCAAGTCAAGGGAAGTTTCCTTTAACAAAGGTTCTTATTGTCTGCTTTAGTCAGGGACCCTTTTGGGCTATTGTGGGTATTTCCATCGCTGGAGGTTTTGAAGAAGAGATTGGGCAGTCATTTGTCCAGAACGACATTGGGATCTCCTGCTTGAGCAGGGGTTGGACTAGAAGACCTCCAAGGTCCCTCCCAGCTACGTTATTCTGTATTCCATTCACCTGTCGGTGAGCAAAGGGCAAGCTCTCCTTACCAGACTCCCTTTTGTCCTTTCAATATGGGGAGGCGCGTACACCCCCTCCCCAAAATCCTGCCTAGCTAATCAGCCAGCCCCCGTGACTATGTCTTTCTCCTTGTGGCCTCACACCCAGATGTGAGCAGCGCTTCTATGTTAGTTAGATAGTTAGAGTTCTTGATTGGCCAAGTGTGATTGGATACACAAGGAATTTGTCTTGGTGCAAATGTCGTGTCATAAAAGGAAAGGCTTCATCAGGGTCAAGAGTAAGGTCAACATAATACAGCCTAGGGTACAAAGGAATCAAATCATACCAGGAAATGGTCAGTTTAACGAACAGAATTAGAAATAGAAATAGAATAGAACAGAACAGAACAGAACAGAATAGAATAGAATTCTTTATTGGCCAACTGTGATTGGATACACAAGGAATTTGTCTTGGTGCAAATGCTCTCAGTGTACATAAAAGAAAAGAGACATTCATCAGGAGTCAAGAATCGTAAGGTCCAACACTTAATGACAGCCATAGGGTACAAGAGGCAATCAAATCATACCAGGAAATGGTCAGTTTAAAGAATAGAATTAGAATTAGAATTAGAGTAGAGTAGAGTAGAGTAGAGTAGAGTAGAGTAGAATTCTTTATTGGCCAAGTGTGATGGGATACACAAGGAATTTGTCTTGGTGCAAATGCTCTCTGTCTACATAAAAGAAAAGATACATTCATCAAGAGTCAAGAATCATCAGGTACCACACTTAATAATAGTCATAGGGTACAAGAAGCAATCAAATCATACCAGGAAACATTCCTATGCTTCTGTTTGCACGCAGAAGAAAGCAGCAAGTGTAACAACCTTGCCATAGCTGGTAGCACCAGGTGGGATGGGTCTGGAGGTAGCGGTGTTGGAGAAGATAGCCAGGCCTGGGGAGTCTCACAATGGGGCTGAGAGTTAGGCTGAATGGTTGGTTAAGAAAAAACATTTTTCATACTTATTCTATTCTATTGTTTTTTTGCTTCTTTGCTAGAATATCTTGTTCTGGTATGTGTAACAAGGTATGCAAACGAGAAAAGAAATAATTTAAGTTCGCTTTTCTCTAAAGAAACAACAAGTACATTAAATTGCAAGTCAACATTGGAAATGCCTCCCGAATTGAAGTTTTGGGTGATCAGTAAGCGTACGAACACGCGATGAATTTATTCATGTCGTATTTTTATGCCCCATTGTCGGCCCCTTAGGAAAGAAACATGGCATCATTATTGGGACTCGATTTCCCTCTCCCATCCTCAGGGACCGTCTTGATTTCTGGTAGCCGAATCTGTCCCGCTGCAGTTTGATCCTCTCCGGCCCCGTGACTGAAAAGTACAAGCACAGTTTAGGAAAATATGCTTCCTTTAACAAGAGGAGCCGAGATCGAAACAGAGATGCTTCGCGTCTTGCTTTCAATCTGACTGGCCGTTCCCTTGTTCAGAGGCCAAGCAGTTCCCAGAATTGCTGGCTGTTGTGACCGATGGGATGAGACTAGGCCAGGGGTCCCCAACCGTGGCCCCTTTAAGACTCGTGGACTTCAACTCCCAGAATTCCTCAGCCAGCAAAGCTGGGAGTTGAAGTCCACAAGCAAAGCTGGCTGAGGAATTCTGGGAGTTGAAGTCCACGAGTCTTAAAGTGGCCAAGGTTGGGGTCCCCCTGACCTAGATCACAATCACAACTCAATCAACTCAATCCTTCTGTTGACTCGAGAACAGAAGCTTCTTAGGCGGAGGGGCTGGTTCAGACATTGCAGCAAAACTGCTGATTTGGGGTAAGCCTGTCCAAGGGTGGACCCCACTCCAAAGTGGCTAGAGAAATGGGCCTTAGCGCAGGAGTCTGCAGTTGGTGGTCATCTCCCTCTCGCTGCCCTCCGTGTGCACCTCTTCCCCTTTAGCCAGTGGGAAGAGTCTGGAGAGGGCGGGTTGGGAAGACTGATAGTCTTCCCCACTGATGTTGATGTAGGAATTAGTCTTCATTTTCTAATCTTTCTTACTTCCTGCCTGTTAGCAGGAAAATTCCAGCTTCCAGGGGATAAACTCAGAGACCTCTACATCCATAGAACAGTTGAAACTTCAAGAGGTATTTCTTAAACACTGTTTATTGTTTCGATAAAAACACACTTCTCTTTGCTTACTATATTTGCCCTGCTTCACAGGAAAACTACTGGATCTTTTGTTTATTTACCCACTGTGGTTAAGAACAGTGGCCTCCTGTACTGTTTTACTCTTTTTTAAAAGGCATTTTGACATTTTGTGGTTTATTTTAAATTTTCCAGGTCTTGCTTGATAGCTGACCTCTCTGCCTTTTGGATCTTGTATTTTGGCTTCTCTTAAAATTATTTATATTTTACCTTCCAGTCTCTTAATTTTGACTGGGAATAAGCTGTCATTTGGCATCAAGAGAGATGAGCAAATTAAATGTGGTCTTAAAGACTGGTCGCTGGGAATTTCTCTTGAAGGAGAGCGGGGAATAAGTTGGTGGGACTTATGCAGACCATCCTGAACCCTCCCGAGATCATGTGGGGCGGGGAGGACTGCTTACAAATGTGCAGGACAAGAGTCACCCTGTTAGGGAGATGGGCAGCATATAAATTGAATACATAAATAAACCAAGTGATAGTTTTTCTTCCTTTTACAAGTAGTTCCCAACATACTCTACTACCATCATTTGATGACTATTACAAGTTAGGACATCTCTGAAAATAGCCATAGCCCTTAGACTTATACATCACTTCACAGTGCTTTCCAGCCCTCTCTAAGCGGTTTACTCTTGCTCCCAACAAGCTTGGTGCTCATTTGACCGACCTTGTAAGGACAGAAGGCTGAGTCAATCTTGAGTCAGTCAGGAATAAACTGCTGGCAGTGGGCAGAGTTAGGAAGGAAGGAAGGCAATAACACTAGTTATAGCCCTTAGACATTTCCAGCCCCCTCTAAGAGGTTTACAGAGTCAGCCTCTTGCCCCCAACAATCTGGGTCCTCATTTGACCCACCTCGTAAGGCTGAGGAAGGCTGAGTCAACCTTGAGCCTAGTGAGATTTGAACTGCCAAATTGCAGGCAGCCGGCAGGCAGCAGAAGGAGTCTGCAGTACTGCACTGTCACCACTGCACCGCCATGGCTCATGGTGACTTATGACCATTCCTCGCACTTACAACTGTTGCATTGTCCCCATGGTCACGTGATCATGTCTGTCAATCAGCTTTCATTCCCAATGGCTTCAGGATCCCAGGATCGCCATTTGAGACCCTCTGGTCGGCTTTGACAAACACAGGCCGTAAGGAAGCCGCCAGGAAAGGCCATGAATCATAATCACGTGGTGTCTCGGTTGACATAAGGACCGCAGAAAAAAGTTGTAAAACTGGATGCGGTCACTTGTTGAGCGCACCATTTAGCAATTAATTTTACCATTCCGATTGTGGTCATTCGTTGAGGATTTCCCCTATGGCCATGGTGATAGCTATAATGGAGCTCTGCGATGTGTAACTGATGTATAGCTTTTTTTTAATGGCCTGGTAACTTCCCACTGCAGTCATAAAAATTGCCTTTTATTTTTCATGGGTGACCTTGCTGGGCGTGGGGATCGATGGCGGTGAGGAGGAACAGCTTTCACAGGCAAATCAAGAGAGATGCTTTGGAGTGGGACACCTCTATACCCCCCCCCCCAAAAAAAAACATCTTTTCTTCTTCAGATCCAAAGGGATCCACTCCCAGCGATCATGAAATGGCCCTTTTAATGGGAGTGCAGACCCCTCGGGATTCTTCCTGCGGTCTCTGCTTTCGGGCCCTCCTGGTGTTTTCTCCCGTGTGCTCTTTGGCTCAGTCTTCACTTCGCTTACCCGAAAAGGAGGCCACCTTTTGGCTCTCATCGTTTGAAATCCCAGAATCGTTTCCTCGTGCAACCTTAGCAATCCAGGTTGCACCCAGTTGTGTTGCAGACATGAATGCTATTAAGCACACCTCGGTTCTCCAGGAGCAGGTCAGCACCCTCAGCTGAGCATCAGAAGATCCTGGGGGATCCCTTGGATGCCCGGCTACCAGGCTCAGCGGCACAGCCCTTCCCTTTTTTTTGGTCCTACCTGCGTGTGCCCCAACTTGGGCATGGCTGGCAGTGCTGCTTCTCCAGAGGCAGAACTATTTGCCCGACAAATGCCCCTACAAGTTATGGGAGGTGTTTTGTCATCCAGAGGAGAGGAGCTCGGGCGGAGGGGGTTGCTTCCCAGCTCGTCCTGCGGCTCCTCCAAGAACCCCTTGGATTGTTGAGGCCACCCCAAAAGTCCTGAGCGAGTGCAAAGGGATTGCCACTGTGGCCACCCAGTTTGGGACACGCTGGCATCAAGGTGTTAGGTTGTCCTTTCCCCTCAAGTATTGTAAAGGCACCCCTGTTGTTTTCATGGCAGCTTGATGGAAGAAATCAAGAAAAAGAAGGCCGTTTTGTGCCCATGGGAAAATGGTTTGGTGATGTTTCCTTCACAGCCATTTGCTCCTTGGCTTCCCTGGCTGGATCTTCCTTTCCTCTCTGAAGAGAAAAAGACAAAAAAAAGCAGACCACGGAGGGACAGTCTCTCGCGCTAGGGAGGAGCCCTCTCTGATGGGGCTTCAGTTGGGTCAGCCGTGATGCAGCCGGATCTCAGTGCAAGGGCTCAGACTTGGTTCTTCTGGCTTAGGGCAGTCCTGGTCATCCTTTGACTCGAGCACAATTGAATTGGGGGAGGGGGAGGTCTGTGAGCTTGGACCTGCAGCCCCCTAGGGTTCTGACCAAGGCTTCCAAGACCGTAATTAAGCACACGCTTAGTCCAAACAACTCCTGTTTTATTTCAGTGCTGGGAATTATGTTCATTCCCAGCCTGTAATGAGTCCCAAACAGTCCCTCGAGATAAGCACCCACCTTTCTCACCTTTGAATTGCTGCCAACAACAAAAGTGCCAAATGAACTATAAAAAAAACCAACCGAAGTACAAAGTCCACACACAGCTTCAAGGTTTAATCCCAACAGAGCAAATGACTTTGCTTCCTGCAAAGGTTTCTCTACCTTTGCCTGTCCTTTATACCTTATGGGAGGGGCCAGTCACCTCCCAGCCTTACTCCCGAGTTGCCCCTTTTGTTTCGCCTTCTAGCAGTTCTGCGCACATGTGCACTGGGAACAGGCTCCCCTGGGTCCTCTGCCTCGCTGCTGCCAGACTCTGAAGGCTCCAGCACCCCATTCCCAGATGGTCCTGGCCCCATCTCTGCATCGGATGTAGAACCCTCGTCCGAGTCCTCTCCAGGCTCCCGGACTGGTCCTCGTTCTTCCCCGCTATCCAATTCCGCTGCCGTCTGCACAGGATGCCAGTGAACCACAACACCTAGGCAGATGGGGCAGAAACTGGGCTATAGTTTGGGTTTGGGCATTCCACCCGTGGCATTGTGGGGCTATAGCTAAGGGGGAATTACGGGCTCTGTGGTCAGGCAACCCCACCTCGCCCTTTTCTGCCCCCGCCCGGCTAATGTCCCTCTGTTGCTGTCCACAGACCTGCAATGCTTCCTTTGCCACCCGGGACCGGCTGCGCTCCCACCTGGCTTGCCACGAAGACAAAGTTCCCTGCCAAGTCTGCGGGAAGTACCTGCGGGCCGCGTACATGGCGGATCATTTGAAGAAACACAGTGAAGGACCAAGCAACTTCTGCACCATCTGCAACAGAGGTAATGGGCCTCCTGCAGCCGGTGGGTTAAGCGGGTGGGAGGGTGGCTTGACCGAAGCCGATCGATGTCTCTGGAGGAGGAGGAGGAGGAGGAGGAGGAGGAGGAGGAGGAAAGCAACTCTCTCATTCAGCAGAAGGATGTTCCCCTTGAGCTTGTTGTTTGTTGACTCTCGGGCACAAAAGACCCCCAGGCCCTCTTCCGTTGCTGCAGCCCTGGTGATTCTGGACTTTCATTCAGGCCTTCCAGGCACCAACATTAAGCTCTGGGCACAGAGCGGGGGCTACCTATGCACAAACCAGCTACCCCAGGGCCCCGCCTTGCTCTCCGAGCCACCTCAAAAGAGGAGGTCCTGGGCAAGGGGCAGGAACCCAGGGCTCTTCCAGGGGCTTCTCCCAGAGCGCCGCATTTCCAAGAAGGCAGGTGAGGGCGGGGTGGGGTGGGCAGCGCAAACCAGCGTGCAGTGTCCTCCCTCCACCAGGGACGGCTGCTCCTCTCTGCAAGGCGTCTCTTTCTCTCTCACGCTCAGAACAGCCTCGCTGAGCGTGGAAGAACCTTCCCCGTTGCAGCCTCGGGGCCGTGACCTACGTTTCCAAACATGGGGTGGGGTTGGCTCTGCTCTGTGGTTCTTCCCCACCCCTTTTCCCCCTCTGTGGGCCTGTGCAAGATTGCAGCCGTAGCCCCAAAAGACACGATCCAGGGCTTAAAGCTGTTGCATTTCTTAGGTGGCTCGGTTTGGATGACTGCAGGGGATAATTATTTAGACTCCCGGAGGAGCGAAAGGATCTTTCTCTGAGGAACCGGCTGCATTTGTGGGATGGTGGTGAAGGCAAGGAAAACGGGGACCGGCGGTTTAGCAGATCAGGGGAATGATCTATACCAGCGGTTCCCAAACTTTTGCAGTCCACTGCCCGCTTGGTGCTACAAAGTCATCCTCGGTGCCCCCCGCCCCACACACCCAGGGGTGGGATTCAAATTTTGGCGGGTTTGGCCTAATTTGAGGGTGTGGCTTGCTAGTCATGTGGCTGGGTTGGTGTGGCTTGCTAGTCATGTGACTGGGTGGGCGTGGCCAGGTGGCTGGCAAACCAAATACAAGTGGTCCTCAGTTAACGGCCAGTTGTTGGTAGATAGATAGGTAGGTAGGCAGGCAGGCAGACCTTTTGGGTGAATGTATGGATAGATAGGCAGGCAGGCAGGCAAGGAGGCAGGAAGACAGACAAACAGACAGACATTTTGGATGTATGCATGGATAGGTAGGTAGATAGATACACAGAAAGGCAGGCAGGCGGGTAGGTAGGTAGGCAGGCAGGCAGGCAGGCAGGCAGACCTTTTGGATGAATGTATGGATAGGTAGGTAGGTAGATAGATAGATCTATATTGGTAGGTAGGTAGGTAGGCAAGCAGGCAGGCAGACCTTTTGGATGGACGGATGGATGGACAGACAGACAATGCGACAGCGGTAGCGCTTTGGGAAAGCAGTGGCGGTGGCTTTTCCCAACGTGCTGCCACATTCAAGGCACCGGCTCTGGTGCGGTGCAACCGTAAATGGGTGAGCCTGCAGGGCCGGCCCCTCGAACACCCCCCTGCCGGCCCCCTTGCCTCTTAGCGCCCCCCCCAGGCATCCCGCCGCCCCCTTTGGGGACCACTGCTCTAGACGTGGTATTCCAGGAGATTAGCAAATCAGTCAGGAAGTCTCTCCTAATTTTCTCCATAATCGCATGGCAGTGCGTGAGTCGGGCCATACTACTATGAGATCGATCACCATACTTCATGGATCCCCTCCAGGTGAGGGGCACTTGGAGTGGACTGCCCAGGCCCTGTGCTGCTCAGCACTTATCTAAGACCTGGGTGCGAGAGTTGAAGGGAAAGTTGCAAAGTTTGCAGATAGCACAGAAGGACGGGAAGGACGGCTAAAAGGGATCCATCTTCTTTTCTTTTAGTAACCTTGTAATCCCTTGTAGGGTGGAGTCTGGTCAACTGAAAGGAGCTAGCAGAGTGTTTTACTGGCCGGATGCCCTTCCTGTCACCAGTGCGGAGTTTTTTTGTCCAGCAGACAAAATTAGTCTAGTGTGCCCAGAGAGAGAAATGTCTGCCTCTACCTAGGATCGAACTCACAGCCTCCTGAGGCGAGAGCTCCGCCACTAGGCCACCGTACCCCTCCATGGATGAAAGGGATTAAAGAGAACAATACAAAAAGGGCATTCTAGGATCTGACATGATCCAGCAGTGCTATGCAGAGTCTAAAAAAAAAAAAAAGACGAAGACGAAGCGCATGGGATGCGTTAATAGGAGCGTAGAGTCACGGTCGTGGGACCTAATTGCTCCCTTCGACCCAGATCCCACTTGAAGAGGTGTGTCCAGTTCTGGATACCACGATTGAAAAAGGGCGCTGGCAAACTGGATCCAGTTCAAAGGGAGGCTACCAAGATGAGGGAAGGTCTGGAAATCACAAATAACAGATAATCAGAGTTGGAAGGAACCTTGTAGGTCATCTAGTCCAACCCCCCTACACCATTTCTGACAGATGGCAATTCAGTCTCTTCTTGAAAGTCAATCTCTGAAGGCTTGTCACTTAGAGCAGGGCTCCCTCCATGGAGACCTCTGACTTAGAGGAGTGAGTACCTGTTTTTGTCCCAGCAGGTAAGACCAGAACCAGTTTGTTAAAACTACAAGGAAGGAGGTTCGGGTTAGACATTGGGAGGCTCTTTCCGAGTGTGCAAACTGTCAGCCAGTGGAATGGATCAAGCGGCGAGTTCTCCTCACGGCAGGTCTTCTTCCGACAGAGACTGGAGGGTTGCCTGTCAGAGACCCCCACTGCACGGAAGCGGAGAGGGTTGGAGCGGAAGAACCAGGGGAAATGGGGGGTGGGGAATGAAGGAACCAGGGAATGTTTTAGCCTTCTGAGGAAACGTGCCAGAGAAGGAGAAGGACGGCATTCTCCAAAAAAGAGCAGAGGAGGCCACACCGTATTGTAGAGCAGATACTGGGGAATTCTGGGAGTTGGAGGTCCACGGAGTTTGCCGTTGCAAACTTCGGAGACAACCCTGTGGCAGAGGACACCGGTTCCTAGGCCGAAATTGCGGGGGATCTCAGCAAGAGCTTCCTAGGTGTAATTTGGGGTGGGGGCTGGGGAGGGGGCATTCAGCCCCGGGGCCGAGAGCCACTGCTCTGAGTGTGGCTGGGCATCCTTGACTTAAGAGGCACCTCCTGCTTGGATGCATTGTTGTTTGCTCACGACTGTTCAAGATTTGAGGTTAACTTGCAGGCGGCAGGATGGAAGTCCACCTGGAGAGAAGGGAGGAAGCCCAACTGGGGCTGAAGCTGAGAAGGGAGGAAGCGGCACCTGAAATGGGGTGGGAAAGGCTGCCTGGAGACACGGGGGCCGGGGAGCTTGCTTGGTGGACATCCAGACAGCACACGCCGGTCATTTTCGATCTGCCCAGCCTCTTGCCCCTCTGGTGGAGGAAGGTTGAGCCTTGTTCTTCAGGGTGCCCCCTTGACTGCCCTACCAGCTTGGCCCCCCCTCCTGTGGGCCAAACACCCCAAGGGACCCTGCAGAGTCACTTAGGTTGAGGAACAGGGCTCCTTCTGCACCGCAACTCCAGGCCTTCGGTCCTCCTTGGACGCCAGCACTACTCTAGGCGTTGCACCCCTGGTCACCCCCTATTTCCCTCTGCTGTGCCTCTCCCGGGACCCACGCAGAGGAGTTGGTATCCCCTGCCACTCGGCTGGGACCGGACCAGTCCAAAGAATGCCAAGCCCCCAGTCCGGCTTCCTCCAGCTGCTGTTGGACGTTTCAGCCGGAGGGCTACTGAAGGCCACCGAGTTCCTGCTTCTGGTTCCCAACCTGCATATGGGGCTTGGTTGACGCTGGTAGCCCACAGAGAAGGTCACTTCAGCCTGGCACTGCACTTTGCCCGCAAGGAGGGCTGTGCCAGCACACACACCCCTCCAGGACTGTCCCCCCTTAATTGAGATAGAACGGCCTCTGGTGCTGGAGCTGCTGAGAGAGAGAGAGAGAGAGAGACAGAGACAGACAGACAGACAGACAGACAGCTGTGCAAGGACCCCAGAAGGATAGACACAGATTAACAGAGTTGGAAGGGACCTTGTAGTCCAACGCCCTGCCCAAGCAGGAGACCCTACATCATTTCTGACAAATGGCAGTCCAGTCTCTTCTTGAAAGCTTCCAGGGATGAAGCTCCCACAACTTCCGAAGGCAACTTCTGTTCCATCGGTTGATGGTTCTCACTATCAGGAAATTCCTCCTTATTTCCAGGTTGAATCTCTCCTTGTTCAGTTCCCATCCATTATTATTCCTTGTCTGGCCTTCAGGCGCCTTGGAGAATAGCTTGACCCCTTTCCTCCTCTCTGGGGCAGCCCCTCAAATATTAGAAGATGCTCTCCTCTCTCTCCTGGTCCTTCTCTTCCCTAGACTGGCCAGGCCCAGTTCCTGCCATTGTTCTTCATATGTTTCATCCTCCAGTCCCCTCATCCTCCTGGTTGCTCTTCTCTGCCCTCTTTCTAGAGTCTCAACCTCTTTTGAATAGTGTGGAGACCAAAACGGGACGCAGGATTCTAGGTGTGGCCTTCGATAGGAAGGAGGGCTGCCGCTGCAGCAGGGACAGGTGCCTTTCTCCCCATGGGAGGGGCTTTAAAGCTTCTTCCAGCTGCCCCCCCCCGCCCCGCTTTCCACTGAGCTTAATGGGCTTCCTGGGCAGAGATCCGATTTGTGGGGGGGGTCCAATTTTCCTGGCGATGCTGTCTTCCTCTCCTTCCCCAGCGGGGGGAAATGCCCGACTCACCGAAGGAGACTTTGGGGCAGGAACAGGGGGCAGGTCTGTTTCAGCAGCCAGGCGGGTTTGCCCCCCGAGTCACCACAGATGGGAGTAGTTCCGGGGAGTATCGCCCCGGATGCATTCCAAGCCCAGCCGGAGACGGCCCTTTCTTTCCTTCCAAGGGAAATGGGGGGGGGGATAGCATCAGGAAAATGGGGCTGCCTGGCATTGCTGAGGATCAGGTGGTCCCAGCAGGCTGTGGGGGCCAAAGGGGGTCGGTCCCTGCACACAGGCCTGGTTTTCTCCGTTAACGAAAAATTTAAACATAAAGACATGAGAACGGCATGTCTTGAGCTTCTTGCCTTAGGGAAGAGGTCTCCAAACTGGGCGACTTTAAGACTTGTGGACTTCAACCTCAACTATGCTGGCTGGAGAATTCTGGGAGTTGAAGTCCATAAGTCTTAAAACCGCCAAGTTTGGGGACGCCTGGCTTAGCGCTTGGCTTTGCTGGCTGGGGAATTCTGGGAATTGAAGTCCACCCATCTTAAAGCTGCCAAAGTTGAGGAGGTTACCAAGGTTGAGAAATAGGGCTTCGAGGGGTGGAAGGACCTGTGTTTTGTCCCACTACTTAAGGGTCTCAGGCACCGGCCTAGAGAAGAGACTCCCTGGAAGGGCAGGAAATGCGAGCAAGACGTCCTCAGAGACCCTGCGGAGCTCAGGAGGATGCGGTCAGCAGGAGAGAGAGGGCTTCTGTTTTCAAAGGCCACCTGGCTCTTCCTGGGGTGTTCGACCAACAGCCATCTGGAGAAGGAGGGTTCGTGTCCTCCGCAGGGTCTTCCGGGTCTCATCCCTGCCAGGCCTCACCTGAGACTCCTGGTGTCTCAGGAGTGGCAGCTTTGCTGGTGGGGAATTCTGAAGAGGTTCTCCTGTCCTGCCTGGTGGTGCTCAAGTTAGCAGACCTCCCTTCTCCTTGGTCTTGACGTGTTCGGACAAAGTTTCTCACTTCGGCCTGTTCCGGACAGCCAACCAGATAGCTATTAGGTTCCTCCCAGAGCAGAGCAGACTTGAGTGCGCAAAGGTATTCCTGGTGTGCGATTTTTCTGGAAGGGACACGGGCCATGAATGCATTCCAAGGTCCTGGCGTGTCTTGCTGCAGCATCAGCTGGGCCTGGAAGGTTCCCCTCATCTCCCTGAGCTTGGCTGTTTCCTTGCAGCGACTTGTTTAACAACTGGGGCAAAAACGATGGTAAAATCAGGCGAAACTCACTTAACAGCCACTTTGCTTAGCTATGGAAATTTGGGGCTCCCTTGTGGTCATAATGAAAGTAACACCATCAGTGCTAGTGCTCACCTGGATGGTGTTACCTAGTTGGTGTCAGGATTCCGGCAGTTACTCCAATTCAATCATGAGCCTCGAGCCACACTCCCAAAACTATAAAAAAGTTTTCCTTGAAGGTAACATTCTACGTCCGGCATTTACCTGGGCTTAGCCAACTCTGAGACACGTAATTCACTGTCACCCTTGATCCTGCTTCCCCACCCCCAACCCCTCTGGGTGTATCATCCAATGAAACACGTCCATAGCCAAGAGTCGTCAATCATGCTCTCCAATTAAGATTTTTGGGTGGCAGAAGCTTCAGTCATCTAATCAGTGTTTAAAGAAAATATGAGTGGAATGTACTTTTGATTCCACACTGCCGCCTGCTCTTTCAAACTCCCCCCCCCCTCCCCTTCTTTCTTTGTCAACTATAAAACATGCATACAAAACGTTTTATGAGTTGACAGTTGGGTCACACAATGGTCTGCAGGGAAACAACCAACCCAAAAAGCACCGAGGATCCTCATTCCAGCCCGGAGCTACGAATATTCTCCTTTGTTGACTCCATCCTTCCTGGGCCGTTTCCCCCGCAACGGAGGGGCACAAAGGAGAGGCACCCTCTGCGGGCTGCTGCCTCTTCCAAGACCCGTCGCGCCAGTCCTGGGAGCGGCCAGAGAGGTCCGAGGGTGGACAGGCAGAGGCGCGTCGGTGCTGGTGGCAGGATCTCATCTCCTTTTGTCTTGTTTAGGTTTCTCCTCTGCCTCCTACTTAAAGGTCCATGTTAAAACCCACCACGGTGTTCCCCTTCCCCAGGTCTCCAGGCACCCGGAGCCCATTCCGAATGGGGGAGCGGCGTTCCACAGCGTCAGGACCTATGGCATCAAAGGCAAGCGACCCCTCCCCCGATCTCGGCGTAGGACTCTGGTGGGGGCGGCGGCAAGTGGGCGGCCAGGGGCCCGTCCCGTGGCCGAGGACAGGACCGAGCGAAGGACTTAGGGAGCAGGGGAAGGCTGGGCCCAGGCCGTCCAGGGCAGGCACCCACCGGCTCTGGGAAGGGAGGCCCCCGCTGGGACTCGGCTGCCTCGGGAGGGGGTAGGGGGGACGGTTCCTGCCTCCCTATCAGGCTGAAGAGACACAGATCAGCTCTTCCCTCCACCCAGGGCATCCCTGGCCTCTCTAGCATTGTGCTCCGTTGTGTTCGGTGTTCGTTGCATGGGAGAGCAATTTTGAAGCATGTGTTCTGGTGAGGTCCTCCTGACCCTCAAACGAGCGTTTTCCTCACCATTTTCCCCACAAGGGTGTCCACCCCCACCCACCCCCACTCCCGCACCTATCCCAGACCGGCAGCCCAGGACCTCCTGGAGAAAGTGCATTTTCTGAATAGGTCCCCTGGAGCCTCCAGGGCCTCTGGCTGACCTCTTGGTGTCCACATCAGTGCTGCAGCCAAGGAAGCTCTGGCTGCCTCCTGGATGGCGAGAGAGGGGCTTGACTCTCACTCCCCTCCCTCCGATCAGGCAGGGAAACCCGGGAGCCCTCGGGGCAGAAGGCCGGGTTGGGCAGGCTGCTCACGGGGAGGACCGCTTGGTGGCCCCCAGACAGGGGTTCAGCCGTAGGGGTCAGGGAAGCGGTGGGGCTCCGGTTGACCTCATGCGGATGGGCAGGGAGGCTCCCGGCTGCAGGCCCTGCAGTCAAAGGCAGCCTCGCCCAGGGGGAGTGGGCCCAAGGTCCTGGCTTCTGAAGCCCGGGAAGGCCGTTGCGTGGTGCTGGGAGTGGCCACCAGAGTTTCCAGGCTCCTGTTCCTAGGGGGAGGGTGGCCCTTCCTCACCCCCCACCCCTTTGTCATGCTGGAATCGAGCCCTTTCTCTGGGTTTACTGGGGGGAACCTGGTTTTTGCTTGCTGAGGAAAGGAACTTAGAAGTTGTTGCTAGAGGGGCGTTCTTCTCCACACTTTGTCCTCTTCGGTGCCGCCTCAGCTGCCTCCCCCAGCCCCCCCCCTTGTGGAGCAGGGCTCTAAGTCTCACCTGTGGCTGCCATGTCATCGCTGCCCATCACCCCCCTGGTTTTGAGGTTGCTTTCTGGTTCAGGCCAAAAATGGGACTTGATTGATCGTGTTGCGAGCTTTCGTTCGGGTGTGATGTTTTTCCTCGGGGTGCAAAAAATGTGCCCCCAGGACAGCTCAGGCCTGCTGGGGCCAGACTTGCAGGGCCCCTCTCCCCCCACCTCCACCCCCCCATGTGGGGCATGGCAACGTAGGGTAGCCGCTTCCCAGTTGGGCCCTGCTCGCTCCAAATGGCAAACCCCAAGACAGACAATGCTGCGTTCACACGTCCCATGCCGCACCCGAAGAAATGGACTTCAGGAGGCTTCACTGCACGGCCTGGTCCATCCCACCTATGAAAACGGTGGCTGGGATCCCAAACAGAGGGAAAAAAACCCTGGGCCCAAACGGCCGAGTGGGGGAGCCCAGCTTGGGAGGCCGTTACAGGCAGGAAGGGCAGCTGCCTATTTTACGGGTTACAGAGATGGGAGAGTGGATCAGGGTGGACTTGATTTAAATCAAGTTGATTTATATCGCTAGTAAAAAGGCTGGATGCAAATCAATTCGATTTAAATAATAGTTTTTAAAGAGCAACTGTCATCTCTGCCCCGCAGCAGCTCCTCCTCTGACCTGCTGTTGACTCGTCGATAGTCCCCGTATTGCAAAACATACAGCCTCGTGCTACATAGCTAAGCTCCTTTTCATGCTGAATAAACTAAATCTTTAATGTATCATAAACAGAAAACTATCTCTAGGTAGATTTTTACTCCAAAAGCATTTTATTAAAATAAATTTGATAAAAATAAAAAAAAATCAAATTTAAATAAAAATCCTTATTTATTTTTTTAAAAAACCATTTTAAATCCACCCTGGATAGAAGTGGGCACAGCCTCGAGGGGGGGCCCCATCCGCTGCATCTCTTCAGTGTGCCTGGCTTCCACCCAGAGGAACCGCTGAGCCTTTGGGGTCTGCAGGCCACTTTCCTTGCGGTCAGATTCTCACAGACGGCTTCTCCTCACAGCTTGGCCTGCAGGACGCTGCACTTCTCTGGCAGAGGCCGGCTTCTCTATTGCGAAGTGGGGGTGGGGGCTGTCCCTTGTTTTCCATTGCACTTTCACACCGTGGACCCATCCTCCTTGCCCATAAAGGTGCCAGCAGCCGCGGTGGATAAGTCCAGGGGGCGAGGCTTTCACAAAGCGATTGGAACCTGGGCGTTTTGTTGCACGTTGATGACGTGGCCATCTCGAAGGGCGATTGGCCCAGGTTTGGAATCTGCCCTGGACTTGAATCGGGCCAATTTAGCTAAGAGCCCCTTGGGGCCACTATGGCCTGTATCCTTCTTTAAGATTGTCAAGTTGTGGATTTCACCTGCCGGAATTCCCCAACTGTCCTTGCTGTCTGGGGAATTCTGAGTGTTGAAGCTCACGAGACTCAAAAGTTGCCATGGTTGGCCGTTCCTGGGCTCGTGCTTTGGGCTACTCAAGGGAAGAGCTGTGCGGCTGCACTTCTCAGCTAGACTACCCCCTGCCTGGGATAGAAGAAAGAGGAGGGGCGTCCCTGGGAGACGGGTGGCCCCTGTCGGATTTGAAAACCGCCATTTTCTTTCTCTTCCTAGAAGGCCAGAAATGCTCACATTCGGACCAGATTGAGAGCTCAGATTCCTACGGAGACCTCTCGGACGCCAGCGACCTCAAGACGCCTGAGAAACAGAACGCCAACGGTTCCTTCTCCTGTGACATGGTGGTCACCAAAAACAAATTGGAGTCAGAGGGGGACAAGAAGTACCCCTGCCCCGAATGTGGCAGCTTTTTCAGATCCAAGTCCTATCTCAACAAACACATACAGAAAGTTCATGTCCGCTCCTTGGGGGCCCCCTTAGGGGACTTGGCCTCCGCCTTGGGGTCCCCTTTCTCCCCCCAACAGAACATGTCTCTCCTGGAATCCTTTGGGTTTCAGATCGTGCAGTCCGCATTTGCCTCGTCTCTGGTGGATCCAGAAGCCGACCAGCAAGCGATGGGGCCAGACGCAAAGTGAGGCGGCCTCGGCTCTCAAGAAGCAGCAGCAGTCAGTTTTTTATTTTCTAGAGAAGATGGCTGTGAGGTGCCAGGTGCAGTTTTAGAGTGGGGAGAGGTTGACTTAAATCCCCTTGAGGTGCCCACCCTTCCTCCTCTTTCTTTTCTTCCCAAAACCGTCCCCGGATGGAGACAAGGTTCCCGCTAACGCTCTGCAGAGTCCCCTTCATGAGGGTGGACGTTTAGGGGGCCGGGGATCTTGAGCAGAAGGCTAGCAGAGACCCCTGTGAACAAGAGAGGTGCCCCCAAAGCTGGATCCAGAATTTGGAGATGCCGCGTTTCAGCTGGCAAAAGAGCCCAGCGCTCGCTCCTCTGCCCTTCGGCCTCTCTCTCTGCTCAGGATTCCCACGTTGGCCATCCCGCCTGCTCAGCCACGTGTCCCCCGTGGCACCCGGTAGGGAGTGTGGCTGTTTCCTTGGAAAGGAAAATTCACGGGAGGCGTAGTTTCTCAAAGCCAGCCACGGTTTTCCTTTCAAAGAAGACAGGGCAGTTGTCAAGAAGCAGAGAGGTGCCCCCAGACATCCCAAGCTGACCAGAAGGCTGCCCGAGATCCCCGCGAGGGCCTAGCAGCGGTTTCCCGGAGGACCTTGTGCAGGGACACCTCACTTGTGTGGTTGGCTTGTTTTTATGATCCTCAACACATGGCCATTGGTTCCCCCTCTCTCTCTCTCTCTCTCTCTCTCTCTCTCTCTCTCTCTCTCTTTCTCTCTTCTCTCTCTCTTATAATTATGGTTATTATTATTATTATTACATTTATGATTTTAGGACCTGTTGTAGTGATTTGCTACTGAGATGCCTTCCAAGGCAATTATACAGAGAGCTCTTAAAGCAGCAGTCATTTAGGGTAGGATTAATTTTTTTTAGATGTATCATAATTAAAACCTTGCCTAGTTGATTGTTTTTAAGTCTACGGGATAATATAGTTATGCAAAGTGAAAGGAAGTTGGGGGTGGGAGAAATAAGCTTAAATTTAAAAGAAGGTAAGAGAGCACCCTTGGTTGGTTGATGCATAAAGACCTCCAGAAGTTTTAACCGTTTCAATTAGAAGATAAATGTTTTTTTGTACCACCAACCTCCCGTGCAAATAAATAGAGAGTTCACCGAGTGATTTCAAAGCAGAAAATAATTATTGGATTGGACTGCATTAAAGAAGTTAGAATGTTACTTTATAAACTTCCTTTTGTCTTTTTTAAATTTTTTAAATTTATTTTTATTTGTTTGGCGCAGGGATTGTTTCTGTGCTTTGATGGCAGAAGAGAGAGCGTTCTGGTGGGAAGGTGCCATTTCTGACTGCCACCTTGGGTGTGTGTGTGTGTGTGTGCATCCTCCCTCTATGCCAGTGGTCACCAACTCACAGCCCTCACAGGTGGTCCGTGCAAAAATTTTGGTGATCCGCAGACAAATGCCACCCCCAAAGCAATTAATCCAGGCTGCTCAGGAACACAAGGCTGCGCCACCCACATGGCCCGTGGGAACACAAGGCTTGCGTCGCTTGCATTGCAAACCACACGAGGTTGTGAGGGGAGGGGGAAAGGGCAGAGTGGGGGAACTTGCCCCAACTTGCCCCACGCGCCTGGCCTGGCCACCCGGCCGCTTCCCACTTCTTCTGCTTTTGGCTGCACGCAAGGAAAGCAGCAAAAGTCTTCCTTTCTCTCCCCCGAACTCCACCAGAAATGAGTTTTTGGGAACCTCAAGGCCTCCGGCTCCAAGAGGCTGCGCTGGCACAACAAGTCTCACAAAGACTCATTTCTGGTGAAGTTTGGAGAAGAGAAAGAAAGACTTCTGCTGTTTTCCTTGCATGAAGCTAAAAGTCTCTCTCTTTCTCCCTTCCCCCCGGAGCTGGAGATGGTATCCTGTGATCCCACACAAAGAATGATCGATCGGTAGGAAAACGGGGTGGGGAATTTTCCTGCAGACTTTTGGGGATTTTCCCAGGGTCTCTGGTCCACGGGTTTTAAAACAATGAGTTTGGTAGTCCCTGAGGTCCAAAAGGTTGGCGACCCCATGCTCTATGCTTAACTTTGTCTCTGGGAACTTAAGCCGCCTTAGATCAGACTAAAGGCCCAATTGCCCCCTTCCCCCACTGCTTCATGCCTGTGGTCTGTGATTCCACAGGGATATATGCAGCCCTCAAGACCGGTTGCCCCAGAGAGCCCAGTCACCAACAATGGGGCCACCTTCTTTTGAAAATAACTTAGTTGTCCTCTCTGCAGTTCCATTGCCTAACTGGGTTTCCTTCCAAGTCATTCGTTGAGGTCAACAGCAGCAGGATTCAGCTTTAACCGCAGCTCGCAAACCTCCTTCCAATCACACCTAGAGGTGACACCACAATGCAACTGTACTAGTGCAGGGAAGGAGAGATAAGATTTGCTCTGGGCTGGGGGCCAAGGGCCTCCTGGTGGGAAGGAGCCAAGTGAGACTCAGGGTCTCGTTCACCCCCTCCTGGCTCTGGGAATTGAACTCCACAAGTCTTAAAGTGGCCACGGTTGGAGACCTCTGTTCCAGAAGACCGTCATGGAGTCCACATTAGGATGGTCCAGGGTACTGCTGGTTTTCCCTCACCACGTGTGAAATGAAAGGTGCGGGAGCGATTCCGGCTTTTGTTTGGTGTGTGGCACTGCCACCTTGGCTCAGGCGACTCTCAGAGGAGAGCCAGGCTGCCCAAGTCCGGGAGAGAGTTTGGAGTCCAGGCAGAGCGCAGGAGGCTGCGGGAACGACAAGGGCAGCTGCTTCTCCGTCTCTTCCAGATGCCCAGGTGCCGTCTCCGGAGGGCTGCAGTGGCATCTGTAACCCTCTGAATGCCAATGGGGTTGCCCAGCCCGTTTGCTGCGCCATCTTTGGCACGTCTCCCAGAAAGGTAAATCCTGCAAAATTAAGAGAGTCCCTTTTTATTCCAAGCCATAAACTAGCCAGCCACCTTTGACTATGTTATGGGAAACCATGGTTAAGTTGATCTTGGGCGAGTCTGCTGTGCAAATGGGAGTTTCTGTGATTTACTCCAAGATAAACGGCATCATATTTACAGCCACGAATGAGCAGTTTGGCCGAGAATGGACTGTGGGTGGGTGTGTCCCTGTCCCCGTCCACAACTCCGCAGGGCATCGCTTGGAAAAGGCTGCCCAGGAAGGCTGAAAGGCAAGTTTTCTGGGACCAACAGCAATTTAGCCACTGGATTTCCAAGTTAGTGGAGATCCTCCATTTGGATCCTAAGGGACTAGATTAAACAAGGTGCGGCAGTTGGCTGCATACGACGAGGCCAAAGGTACGATGCTTGAGCATGTTTGTGAGCCCATCCAGAGGGTCCCCCTTTGGATGAAGAACCTGTGGGCTGCCACAGGTCGAGGAGCAGCACAAGGGGATGAGGTGATGCAGGGCGTGTTTGATGTTCTCCCTCCAAGGACGTCCTTTGGAGATGGCAGGTCAAGCATGGAGCTCTGAAAGAAACATGGAGTCTGGGCAAGGAAGTGAAGCCCAGAAAATGCACAAGAAGTGAATGTGCGGATGTGACGCTTCTCCTTTTCATGAGTTTGTAGAACTTTCCGAAAACTTTCTCAAGCCACAACTTGAGAGGCCATTTGCTTTTGGCCTCTGGATGGTCTCACGTTCGCTGCTGCTTAGCGTAGTTGCCAACAAATTCATTTCTACAGATGCAAAAATAGAGAGGGAATACGGACACACACATTTATTGTGCATCCCCTTGTGTGCTGCCTCAAAGGATTCCAGGCTGCTTGCAGGGCATAAAAACACCGCTGCATAGACCTACAATTCACCCCATTGCCATCATTCACAAGAGCTGCCTCCTGTTATGCCCCCGCCCCAGCTCTGGAAGAACAGACTCCCACCCAGCTAGCATTATCTGAGGGGGGTGGGGGGAGTTTGGAGTAGATGCTCCGAAGGTAGCAAGCAGCTGATCCATCGGTTCCCTGGACTGAGCCCAGGAGCCAACCAGCAACTGGAGCATCTCCCACAGGGTTGGTGCCCTTCTGCTGTGCTAACTTCCACCTGTTGGCAAGCAGACTGAACATTTTATACACACACACACACACACGTGTTTCTGAACCTTCTTCCAGGGCAGCCCTGTGAAGAGCAAATCGTGGTAGTCCTACTCAACAGCTTGTGCATCTGTTTCTTCTTGGGTAGCATCATCCCACCCAGAGCTATAGATGGGGGGGGGGAGCACTTGCAGACTCCTCCGTCGAGGCTTCTGGTGACCCTGATAAGGGTGTATTGCAAGCCCATCCATTCCCATGACCTTCAGGCCCAGGGCTTGTTCAGGTGAATAGAATCTGATGAGCCACTGAAGTGCTTTCCATTTTAACTTCAGAATCTAATAGGCCACGGAAGCTTCCACTAAACAATGTAAATTTATCACGAGTTACAGCTAAATGAAGCAGGATACGCAGAATTCATTCTGTGATGCTTCGACAGCAGAAGCAGTCCCAGCCCAGAGGAGTCCATTTTAGAACTCTGTGTGTGTGTGTGTGTGTGTGTGTGTGTGTGTGTGTGTGTGTGTGTGGGGAGAGAGAGAGAGAGAGAGAGAGAGAGAGAGAGAGAGAGAGAGAGAGCATTTTAGAACTCTGTGTGTGTGTGTGTGAGAGAGCATTTTAGAACTGTGTATGTGTGTGTCTGTGTGTGTGTGAGAGAGAGAGCATTTTAGAACTCTGTGTGTGTGTGTGAGAGAGCATTTTAGAACTCTGTGTGTGTGTGTGTGAGAGAGAGAGAGAGAGAGCATTTTAGAACTCTGTGTGTGTGTGTGAGAGAGAGCATTTTAGAACTGTGTATGTGTGTGTCTGTGTGTGTGTGAGAGAGAGCATTTTAGAACTGTGTATGTGTGTGTCTGTGTGTGTGTGAGAGAGAGAGCATTTTAGAACTCTGTGTGTGTGTGTGTGTGTGTGTGAGAGAGAGAGAGAGAGCATTTTAGAACTCTGTGTGTGTGTGTGTGAGTGAGAGAGAGAGAGAGAGAGAGAGAGAGAGATTGAAGATATTGAGAGTGATATCAGTGATATTGAAATCCAGAAGAGGCAGGCATTCGATGCTTCCTTTAAGGCCCCAAAATTACACAATCCTGGCATAGCAATAAGTAACTCATCTCCCATTTTAGAAGGAAATAATTCTTTGCTGACAATGACTCTCTTCGCCTGATCCCTTCGCCTGATCCCTGAAGAGGGGGAGCAGGGCAGTCGAGGCTATTCTTCTATTAGCCCTTCCTTAACCAGGTTAAAGAATCTGGTCAGAAAAGGCCTCTGCGGAAACTACAGCTGCTGTTGGAAGCAAGAGGAGCCCCCCCCCCTATTTTTGGGGGGGAAACTGATGAAACCGGCTGCAAGAGAGGGTTTTAAGGGGGGGGGGAGCCATTCCACTCTCCACAGCTGGCATTGTGTCCCCAAGGCTTCCCTGATGGGCTCAGGGTGGTCAGCAGCCCCCCCAAATCCAGCATGATCCCTCCTCCGCAGGAAAAAGGTACAAGCGATGCCACCCACATTCCCATTGGGGAAATTCTTTCCAGAGTTCATTCTGGAGACAGGTCTCCCCGCAACCCGATCCTTGGAATTGGGGCCGGGGGTGCGGCAACCTTCGAAATCCCAGGGAGAGAGAATGGGGAGCCCAAGCCAGGTGTGTCGGAAAGCAGGGCTCCCCACTCTTGGCCCCTTTAAGACTTGGGGACTTCAACTCCCAGAATTCTCCAGCCAGCTTCGCTGGGAGTTGAAGTCTCCAAAGTCTTAAAGGGGCCAAGAGTGGGAGCCCTGCTTTAACGAGGGTTTCAACCTTGGCCCTTTAAGACTTGGGGACTTCAACTCCCAGAGTTCCTCAGCCAGCTTTGCTGGCTGAGGAACTCTGGGAGTTGAAGTCCCCAAGTCTTAAAGGGGCCAAGGTTGGAGACCTCGCTTTAAAGAAGTACGAGCAGCGCCCGGCGGTCAGGCTTCTTCCCCTCCGCGTAACCCGGAGGTCGGCCTCCTCCTGCTGCCCGCCGACACTCGAACCCAGGCGGGGAGACGGGAAGCGCCGCTGCCCTTCGCAGGCCGTCCGTCTCGGCTCAGCTCCGGCGTCCTTCGGGTCTGGGCAGCCGCGCCGGGAGCTCCGCCGGCGAGTCCGCCTCCTTCGTCCGCGGAGCCTCCCCCCATCCCCGTCGCCCCCCGCTTCATGCAGCCGAGGGGTGGGGGGCGCCGCCTCCCCAAAGGCCGAGCCGCTTCTCTCCCTCGGCAGCCCCGCAAGCGCCTCAGGCTTTCCTCCATGTGCGGGACGGGGGGGAGGGAAACGCGCTTTGCTCAATCCGCGCCCCCGCCCCCGCCTCCTCCCTTTCTTGACTGCCGGCCTGGAAGCGGATCTGGCCGGCCACGCCTTTGCGAGCAAGTCCGGCCGGGCGACCCCCGGAGCCCCCGCCCCGAAGGAGCCGAGAGCCGGCCAAAGGGAGCCTTCCGGCCCTTCTCCTGCCGTCCGTTTGCGGGGAGGGGCTCCTGCAGGCATTGGATTTGCTCGTCCAGACCCCGAGACCCCCTTCAAGAGTGTCGTCGGGGGTGGGCAGCTGGACACCAGGGGCTTCTGGGGGGGGGGGACGCACAGCCAGAGGCGTCCCACCCAGAGCAGCCCTAGGCAGATGCTGACGCCGCCCCCCTCCCCCAGCTGCAGTGCTTCAAGGGAGGCCCAGCTCTAGCTTGGCCCTGCCCCCCCAAGGAAATCGGCCACAATTTTACCACTCGGGCGGGGACAAAGAACCATTCCCCCCTTTCCCCGGGAAGTGGGGTGGGGGACGCTTTTCAGCCACTGTGAGAAAGTGGCACCCCGAAGAATCCTTTCCTCCCCCCTCTGCACCCCCAGATACGTGGCAGAAGCAAGGGGCGGGCTTTGGGGCAGGGGGAGGCCCCTCCACTTCCTGCCGTGGAAGACAAACGGGCCTGAACCCACGGACTAAGTGTTGGGGGGGGGGAGGCTGCGGTGCGGCAGAGACTGCAAGGAGCAGGCCAGGTGGGGTGGGGGGGGGGGGGGGAGAAGAGGCAAAGAGGCAGCCAAGCCCAGGAGACAGAAAGGCAACATTTCGGAGTGGCTGCCTAGATTGGCTCCCTGTAAGTGTATCTGGAAATCTGCTTGCAGCTTCAATGTTTTTATCCTGACTGGAATCGAAAGGCACTTTTCGAAGCACCGGTGGTTCCAGCTGCTTGGATTTGCCAACAATCTGGGATTTCAGGGAGAGCCTCACCCCCCACCCCTAAATGCACCTTTGCACAGGTTGTGCAGGTAGAAGTGAAAAACCCCTAAAGGAGGGAGGAGGACAGTGGCCACTCGGCAAGGGTGAAGAGTGACAGGCAGCTGTCTTGCCTTCAGCAGTAGGTGGGTGGGTGGGTGGGGGCTGCTGCCAGGCCAAGCAAGTCCCATGGAAGAGCCCTAAGGCAGGCAACCGGCGGCCAGTCCGTGAGAGAGCTGCCCTGGGTGCCTTCTTGTAAATGGGCCCCATCCTGCTGTGCCCTTAAGGTGTGGGACATCTTGGGGAACTCCGAAAACTTGGTTGGGATGTCAGTTAAGCGGGGAAAGGTTGGTGTGTGTGTGTGTGTGACCGGTGAAGGACAACAGGAAGGGCTCAGGGGAGGGATCCTGAAAGGCACTGCCAACCCACCAGGTCATCGTCTACCAAACCCAGTTTGTCCTTGCCCTGCAGCCAAGATCTTGGCAACCCCAGGAAGGTTGCAGAAGTTCTGCTTGGTGTTCAATAACACCGCAGATTCTGTCCCTAAGTAGCGCCGGGAGGGAGTCCTGTGGCTACGCTGAGCCGAACGGCTAAAAGCTTGCTTGGCACAGGAGAGATAAGTTCTGTTTAGAGTGCCAGCCTGGCAAAGGCCCAAGGCTGAAACTTGGCTTCCAGGAGGGGGCTGTCTGAGCAGTTGTGGTGGAAGCAAGGAGCCAAGAGCGGGCGGATTATTCGGGCATCTGTCATCAGCTCTTTGGGGAGGGTTGAGCTTTTAGCGTGGTGAGCCAAGGCCTCGCTCCTCCAGGGCAGCCAAACAAGCACTGGGAGTGCCCACAGCTGGTGCTTGGCCCGAAGCCACTTTCTCCTGGACCTGCTCCTGCTCAAAGGAGCATCTGATAACCTCCCTCGCGGAACTTATGGGCAGAGAAGTTAAATCTTTTTTTTTTTTAATGAATATTTTATTACACAAAAAACACTTAAAAACAATGAACGTAGTGAAGTCGGCTTGACATAACTTTTGGTCAGTATTGCACAAACATATATTTCCCTATATATAGTTGTTCATCTATACATTTGTTCGCTCATATATTACGTTTTCCAGAATCACTGGTCCTATTTTCCTCTCATACTCTCAATACACTCTCAGCAATTCTTTTTCCAACTTAAGACCTTCTTTTCTGCTCCCACCAGTGATAGAATCTATTCCAAATTACATAGTATGTCAACTCGTCTTTATTTTTCATCTCTAAGGTCAGCGCATAATAAAATTTTGTTTATTACTTCGTCTTCACTCTGTATGCCTGTCTCCTTCCAGTTCTAGGCAAATGCTATCCTTGCTGCAGTAGTAATATGTATAATCAAATGTAGCTCATCCGTATTGTATTTTTTGACATAATTCCTAATAGAAAGCATTCTGGTACATGATCTAATTTAAAACCCATTTCCTCCAACTACTTCCCTGTCCTGAGCCAAAACTCTTGCGCTTTTTTGCAACTCCACTAGATGATAATAGGTTCCCTGTTCCATTGAGCATTTCCAACGATTTGGGACTGGCTATTATACATCTTAGCCAATCTGGCTGGTGAATGATGCCAGCAATAAAACATTTTAAGTAAATTTCCCTTATATGCTGTGGCCACAGTAATCTTTTTATTCCTTTCCCATAGTTTGAGAAATGAAATCTTAGCTACAATCAGTTCAGACCATGCCAGCCCCTGAGCTGCACTGCAGAACTTCTCAAGCACTAAAGGAGGAATATCTGGATCAGACCGTGAGCAAGAATATTGCTGGATTGGAGTCCTGGCATCTTCACCCAGCCAAATATGGATGCTAATGCCCTCCTGGCATTTGTCCTGCACTCATGTGCAGATAGAAAGTTAGCTACCAGACTAGTAGCTGTCTTGATTTTATCCACCACCCCATTTCCTAAAAACATCCAACTTTGTGAGGAAGGTTTGTACCCCAATGCACCAAGCACGATTCTGCTTGCCTGCAGAACGAGCTCAGCACCCAGAAATATCTCACACTCCTGGAAGATCCACACCAAAAGCCTTGTGTTGATAGTAGGAAACATTTCCACACTAGCTGAGCCACCTTGGGCTACCTCAGAAGCAGGCTGGAGAGGAGGTGGAGGCCAGGCCTCAAAGATGCTTAAATCTTTGTGCCCAGGAAGGAGGAGGACATACGCAGCTCCCACAAATCGGCACAGGAGAAACAGCACATGAGGTGAAATGGTAGCATCTCTAGGCTGGTAATGATGTCCCCAAAGGATGTTTGTGCTGAGCTCCAGTTCTTAGGATCCTGCCACATCCTGGGGCGTCCTCAGCCCCTCATTCTGCTCCCCCCTTCCTGGCTTGAGCATTGGTCACAGCAGCACAGAAGTGGGTCTTGTCAATTCTCACATTCGACTCACACTCTTCTCTCCCCAAGCCTTTTGTCTCTTGGTGCACCAATGTGCAGAAACAGGAAGGACTCTGGGGAAGCTCCTGTGCTTTCCAAACCAGTGATCCTGGGACGACTCTGGCCAGATTTTCATAAAACCAAGTTTGGAACAATTTGCACTTACTGAAGGGACAGACCTGTCACCCCCACACCCCCTGATGTGCTAGAAAGTGCAGTTCACAAACCGCCGGGAGCAGCTAAAGGCAAACAAAGCAACAACTGAATTGCACAAAATGAAACTTTATGTGTGAACTCAATGCAACTTTGCAACCTCGCAGGTCATTTCAAAGGGCTCCTAATTCTGCCACCAACTCCTCTCCTTCGCGAGGGGAAAGGGCCGAGGAGGAAGAGCGGGAAGCCTCCGGTTGGGCTCTGCGGGCACAAGGGACTCGCCGCCCCCAACTCAGGGAGCGCCTCCCGTTTGCCGTTCCGGCCCTCTTGCCTCACCCGGGCTCGGCGGAGGAGCCGGGACAGCCGCTTTCCTCGCCGGGTCGCGGCCGGCTCAGCCGCCCACCTGCAGGTCAGGCGAGGGGACCGCGCAGCGCGACCCTCCCGAGCCCGACGGCGGAGCAGCGGATCCAGCCCGGCCGAGCTCCCCTCCCCGCCCGCGAGGCGGAGCCGCTCCGGAGCCCGCGCCCCGCGCCCCGCCCGCCCGCCCGCGGCGCCCTTCCAGATGGGCCGGCCCTGGCCGGCTGCGGAGGATGGGAACCCCGGTCCGCCCCGCCAGACGGTCGGCTGCTGCGCGCAGGGAGGGCGGCCTGCGGGGCTGGAGGCTGCGCGGCGGCTGCGCGCTCCCGAGCACGAGCAGGAGCCGCGGGGCGGGCTGGCCGGGCGGCCTCGGACGCAGCTCGCCTGGCCCCGCCGCCCGATGGAGGCTGCCCGGCTGCTGGCGCTGCTGCTGGCGCTGCTGCTGAGCCGCTGCTCCGGCGCCGAAGGTGCGTGGCTGGCGCGGAGCGGGGCCCGGAGGGGGAGCGCGGGGCCGGCGCTTTGGCCCCCGCTGGGCGTCCCGCGTTCGCACGTGCGCTTTGCACGGGTCTGCCTGGCAGCTGCCGGCGGGGCGCTTCCCGGGGGGCTTCCCAGGTGGGGCGCTGGGCTGCTCGGCCCGGGACGGCTGACCTGCCGGCAGCGCTTGGGGGAGGGAGGGTGGGCGGCGGACAAAGCGGTGCCGAGAAGGACGGGCGCGCTCTTCACATGCTCAGAAGCCACGACAGCACGCGCGGAAGGCACACGACGAAGCCCCCTCCCCCCCCGCCGCGACGATTGCTCCCGAATACGCATGCTCGGCCCTTCGCGCGGGGCGGGGCGGAAAGGGTGACGTCATGTTTTCCTCCCGAGTCCACGGCTCGGGATTGGCTGGTCCTCGTTGTAGCGACGGGCCCCCTCCGGGGTGATGTCATCCCAGCCGCATTGCTTCGCGGAGTAAACAACCTGGCCCCGCCCCCGGCACGTGGTGTCTGCCCCGCCCCGCACCCAAGCCCCGCCCTTTATGGGGGGGTGGGGGGCACTAGTGCCTTGAACTCCAGGTCCCATAACTCCCAGCCCTGGGACGGTTGTCCGGGTCCCTTGTACTACAGCTCCTATAACTCTCAGCCCTGCGGACCCGATGGCCTCCGCCTCCCCGTTGGCTGCCTGAAATGAGTCGGGCTCCTCCGGGGGTGGCGGCCCTTTCTCGTTCGGGCAGCCCGAGGGGGAAGCGGCCCCGGGACCGGAGGGGTCCGGGTCCCTTCTGGCCCGGTTGGACTGCCGCCCCCGTCCTTCCCTGCCCGGCTGAGCCGCCTCTGCCCTCCCGGGACCTGGTCGACGGTCTCCCTCCATGAGCGGCGGGGTTCGACTAGACGACCTCCAGGGTCCCTTGCAATTCTTGTTATCGTACGCTTCCTCGGCAGATGCAACCTCCGCTCCGCCGGGCTCGCCGGCCCTTCCCGCCGGGACGCCCGCCGCCCAGGAGCCGCCCGAAGCCTTCGAGCCCTCCGGGGGCGAGTCGAGCGCGGTGCAGTCGGGCGTGGTGGGCATCAGCCAGAGGGTGAAGACGAGGCCGAGCGAGAAGAAGGACCTGGGCACGCTGGGTGAGCGGGCCATGCGGGGCCTCCCGGGAGGTTCTGCCGAGCTGCTTCCGCTGTTCGGGAAAAACTCCCCGAGCTCCTGGATTTGCAGTGCGTGTTGTGCAGGGAGGGGGAACACACACACACACCTGCCTACCCCCGCAAAGTGGGGAAGAGCCCCTGGGTCCCGCGGAGCCCTTTGCAAAGACTGGCAACTAACCCGGGTTACTTTGGGAGGGAACATCCTGGAACAGGGGTCTCCAACCTTGGCAACTTTAAGCCTGGAGGACTTCAGTTTTGTTGGCTGGGGAATTCTGGGAGTCGAAGCCAGGCTTAAAATGGCCAAGGTTGGAGAGCCAAGGTGTACAGGCTCAGATTGGGGGTGGGGGGGGGTGGAGGGTGGAAGGGGTGGGTGTCACTAACCACCTGGCTGCTCTCTCTTTTCCCTCCACCACAGGCTACGTGTTGGGCATCATCATGGTTGTGGTCCTCATTGGCATCGGAGTGGGGATTGTGCTGGGCTACCTGTACAAGAGGCAAGTAGGGGTTGGGGGTGGGGGGATTAATAAGTGGACCCCTCAGTCAGCCTCCCTTGGGGTTCCTGCAAACCCCCAGCCTCCATCTTGCCTGGAAAGGAAGCGCATGAGGGTTGCTGCAGGGTGTCTGTTTCTCTGTGTTTTCTTTCCTGTCTTAAGGTCTCTCTCTCTCTCTCTCTCTCTCTCTCTCTCTCTCTCCCTCCCTCCCTCCCTCCCTCTTCCTCTCCTCTCCTCTCCTCTCTCTCTTCTTAGGGCTCCTCCATGCTTTGGAGCTTGGCTTTAGGCAGGTTCTTAGTGGGGCGGGTCCTCTTTTGTTCTCTCTTGAGGCAGAACCTTTGGGGAATTGGCCGGAAGCCCGCTGCTCCTGCAGCCATTAACAGAATAACAGAGTTGGAAGAGACCTTGGAGGCCTTCTAGTCCAACCCCCTACTCAAGCAGGAGATCCTAAGCCTGGTCTTCTACCTGTGCTTTTGGTTTTTCTTGCCCAACTGTTCTTGCCACTGAACTACACCTTGTTGGATAGGGCCCAGTGCTCCAGTGTGTCAAGAGCCTTTTGACTCTTGAGTTCCAAAGTGTTAGCAATCCCCCCCCCCCCCCAGCTTTGTGTTATCCTGTTGGGCCCAAAACCAAGAATGACACCCAGTGGTTCATCCAAGCTGGGTTCTTCATTGTTTCACACCTGTAGACACCATCTAGCCAGACTTCAGGACTAATCTGCATCTACCATACACTGTGGGAACTCTTAGGGAGGGGCTGCGCTCTCCCTCTTTCTCTCACACAGGATACGTGGGCTGAGTTGCCTCTTATTTCTCTGGAATGCACCTTCTCCCTCTTGGGAATCCGCCTCCTTACTTCATCCCACCGCACACCTGCTGCAGATTTTTAGAGCTTAGAATAGAATAGAGCTGAAGGTCTTCTAGTCCAGCCCCTCCTCAAGCAGGAGACCCTGCCCCATTCCAGACAAGTGTCTGTCAGTCTCTTCTTAAAACCCTCCAGTGATGCAGCTCCCACAATTTCTGGAGGCCAGCCGTTCCACTGGTGAATTGTCCTCATGGTCAGAAATTTCTTCTTAGTTCTAGGTTGCTTCTCTCTTTGGTTAATTTTGCAAATGCAACTAAAACCTGCACTCAGAATCTGAAATGTGTCCAGACAGTCTGTCCTGGAGGGCGACCTTTTTAGGGGTGGGGTAGGGGACGACATTCTGCCCACTGCTCCACAGATGGCAAAGGGCCATGGGAGAAAATGGTGATAGCTGGGAGCAAATGGAAATTCATTTTCCTTTAAATTGGGTGGATTGTGTGGGTGCACGCCCCATTTACTATGTAGGGAGGGATTTAGGGGAGCTGTCTCTGGCTTATTCCTGCCAAGGTTGGGTGTCTCTCATTCCTCAACTAGCTAAGGGAGTTGTCTGAAGCATTTTGGGGTTCATAAGTGGTGATGGAAAGGTTTCTAGAACGCCATTTGGGGAGCGGAGGAAAACCTTCCCAACCCAGCCGGGGGTTTCCAGCAGCAGCCTTTCCTGTTTCTCGAGGCCATCGAAGGCCAAATGCAGCCCCCGCCCTGCTCTGTGTCGCTTGCCAGAGACACGGAAGGCGGTTGGATCTGCTGCGGTGGCTGTGCACCCAGAACGAACTTCTTGGGGCGCCAGTGCCACGGGACAGTTCAGGTTTCCTAACCTGGCTTGGGAAAAACAACACCTGCTGACATTTATTTACAAAGTCTATTACTATTAATCTTCTCGTCACACCTTATCGATAGCCCACCCCCTCCCACTATGACTGTAATTTTGTCACTTGTATCCTTACGATTTATATGGACTGTTTCCTAGTACGATTTGATTGCTTATTGTACCCGATGACTATCATTAACCTTAGGATTCAAGACTCTTGACGAATATGTCTTTCCTTTTATGTACCCTGAGAGCATTTGCACCAAGACAAATTGTATTCTGAATTTATATTTACCGACAAAGAAATAAAGGTAAATGTAAATTTGACACACACAAAGTTTGTGGCAAAAGTGACTTCCTGATTTGGGCTCCTGGATTGGGGCTGAAAGACGAAAACAGGGTGCTGCTGTGTCCCATATCTGGGTAGACCAGGTTGCCCTGATAAAAACACACTTTTAACACCTGCTGAAGTTGCAGGTACACACTCACACACACACACAGAGTCACCCCTCGCCTCTTCGGTCTCTTCCAGGGGCAAAGACCTCAAGGAGCGGCAGGAGCAGAAGGCCAACGAGCGCGAAATGCAGCGCATCACTTTGCCCCTCTCGGCTTTCAGCAACCCGGCCTGCGAGCTGGTGGAGGAGAACGTCGTTGTGGTGCACACCAACCCCACTCCGGAGGAGGAGATTCAGGCGGGGAACACTCCACTCATGGGCCAGGCCGGCACTCCGGGGGCTTGAGGAAGAGGCATCCCCCGCTGGACCCCCTGAGGCAGGCGCCTCTCCGCCTCTCCGTTTACCCCGAGGATCCATTCGTACTTTGCTTTTCCACTTGGAAGTACAGGCCGCCCAGGCGAAAAGCGCCCAGCACTCGCTCCAGCCAGCAGCCGCCCTGCAGGTGGCCTGTTTGATGCCAGGGGCCAGGTGGGACTTTGGTTTTTTTTTTTTTGCTGCCTCTGGTTCTCCGTTGTGGTGCCTGCACCTTCTCCAAGCAGTGCCAGGGGGGGCTTTACTGAAAGAAGAGAGCGTTTGTGCCAGGATCAGATCCGGCGGCACCTTGAAGCTGCTGAAAAGGCTGCACATATAATACGCGGCGTTTCCCTTAGAAGCAGCCGCAGCACTGCCAGCCTTCCAAGCTAGGGCCAGGCGGAAAGTGCCCCTCCCTGCTCCCCAGGGGTGGAAGCGGCCAGGCCGGTCTGAGCAAAGGGGGGAGGTATGCTTGGGGTGGGTGGGCCACACGGGCAGGAAAGGCTTGGAGACGAGAGAATCGTCCCGGAAGGGCTTTGGGTAGGGCTGATGCCTCTGGGGCCAGCAAGGAAGCAACTCCGGCTGTGCTTTTCTTAAAAAATAAAACCTTTTACCACTCGAGGGAGGGAACTGGGTCTTGGGGGGGCCGAAAGCCGAGAGGTTTCTTAAAAGAGTTCTGTTTATGCAGGCTTAGCGGTTTTTAAAAATCTTTTAAATGCCTTTGGATACCATTTATTTCTAAGTGTTTTGAATACCTCAGACCTAAAAATAAAACTGTTCAGGTTGTAAGTGTCTTGTTTGGTGGGATTCGCCTCCTGCACACACAGCTATCCTCCCCCTTCTCTTTCCAGCTGCCTCCTGTCCACAGCCAGGCTGCTCTCAGGGGCTCGTTCCAGCCCAGACATCGCCCCCTCCCCACCCATCAAAAGCTTTAGGATTTGCCCCACCAACTGCCCAGCCCCCCAAAAGAGTCTTTTCATCAGACTCTTTAGGGAGTCACCAAAGGAAACCTCCGCCTCAGCTTTCCTGTCCAAGAGCAGGTCTGTTTTCTCCCCTTTTAATGCCCCTATTAAAAGCAGCTTCCCTCACTGGGCATTGCAAAGAAAAGCAAGTGCATTTGTGCAACAACACAAGCCCTGGCAGCACAACCACAAACTCAAAACAGTTGCCTTGCGGGAGTTGGGGGCAATGGAAGCACTTGTCAACTCAGGAGTAGGAAACGAACCAGACCCACGAAATGCCAAACCAGGCTTCAAGAAATGTCATCTGTGTTCATCTTTGTAGAACAAAGTTTATTGCTTTTAATTTAGACAAAAATTGGTGCGCTTAGAACAGTCACGTCGTCTTTCTTGACCGCATGATCCAGGTTTCCTGTAGCTGGCCCGTTTATAGTGCATGTGCTTGTGCGCACCTTTTAAGAATGAAATGAAATCTGGTCTAAGATGCACCAGACTTGGTGCACTCGCACCCTAGACCAGTGTATAATTTCGATTTCTTGTAGCATGAAAGGGTGTGGGGGGGGAAATAGAAGACCCTCCAGATACCAGTGAACTACAACCCACAACCTTGGGACGTGTGGCCAGACCTGCTGGGAGATGTTCAACGTCCAGGGGTCTAAATATTGCCAACCTTTAAGTAGCCCTGAATGTATTTTGCAGAGAGGGGGGGGGGATGCAACCAGCGCAGCTTCCTCTCTCCACCTGGAAGAGGGCAGGGAAAGGAGGACCCAGCCAAGTGTTTCTCTGAGGGGCTTGAAATGGAGGACAGAGGTAGTGACTCTATAACGCGCCAGTCTTTCAGATCTGCGGCCCAAGTTGATTGCTCCACCCCGGCCAGTTTGGGAATAGAAGCGCTTCCTTTCCAGGGATCCATTTCCATCAACCCCCCATCCCTCAAATGGAGAAGGTGCCCCCAACCCAGGTCTGTGTCCCTACAGCGCCTGGGCCACAGGGCAGACATGAAATACCCCACAGTGCGTAAAGAGTTCTTTGGCCAGACAGAAGGTGGTCCGGAGCTGTTCCTGGGAGACGAACTGCAAAATTCAGCCGTTCTCCTCTGGAGTGGGGGGTGCACGCCATCGGGTCGCCCTCCCATTGCCTGGTCTGGCAGAACAGGGAGTCACGGTCAAAGGCAACCCCGAGGTGTGCATCCTGGTGGGCTTCTGCTTTGTGAGCCCAACTAGGAGGCATCACAA
The DNA here is from genome assembly GCF_049901715.1 of Pseudonaja textilis. Taxonomy (NCBI): domain Eukaryota; kingdom Metazoa; phylum Chordata; class Lepidosauria; order Squamata; family Elapidae; genus Pseudonaja; species Pseudonaja textilis. Next base: position 12,022,235 of record NC_142004.1, read on the forward strand.
CCTGTAGTGTATCGTGTTGGAAGGCAGGTCCACACCCGGATTCCGGGGAACTCGGTCCCCAAAGGCAGAGCATCTGTACTGAGAAGCGAGTGGCGTGAAGAAGACAACGGTGCTTTCAGGAAGTGCCCTTGGGGGCTGACGGTGGTGGAGAGAAGTAAGAGGCCGCCTTCCTGTTGTCCCCCCCCACCCCCGCCCCCCCAAAAAAACCAAAAACCAGCTGAGATGGAGGCTTTTTCTGCTGCCTCCAGGACAATCCGTGCAAAGAAGCCGCACAGCGAAGGCCGAGAGGTGGGATTTATGTCAGATCGTCGGAGTGCCTGTCCCCCCGAATCAGGCCAAACTGCACGCTCACGCTGTGGTCCAGTTCCTCCAGTTCTGAAGGGAGGGGAATGCCCAGTTCTCCCAGGTACAAAGAAAGGGCTTCAAAGGAATCCTCCAGTTTGGAAAACGGCGGCCTAGGAGAGAACGCGGGAGAAGGGAAGGCAGCCTCTGCTTCCACGCAATTGTTAGCAGCCCCCAGCAGGCCGTCCCCAGAGGAGCGCCTGCATTCCATTCTGAGCAGGGAGCCGCCCCAGCTTAGCAGACCCCCCAGCAGAATGGCGAGCCTTTCTCCCCAGAGGGAGCTGAGCGGGCAGAGGAGCCACACCCACAGACTGACCTGCTCTCTGGCTCCAGCCGGCAGCAGATGGCTGCCAGAGGGAAGAAGGCTGGAGGACAATCCATGGGAACAAACTTCTCCCAGAACAGTTTCACGTTGAGGCCAAAATCCAGGGTGCGAGGGAGGCAGTCCGGGTCAGCGTACACTTGTCCTATGATCTGGAGGCAGAGCAACGTCATTCCCTCTCCAGGCACCTCAAGCCGGGCGTGCGGCTCAGCCCCCTGTGGCTGCTTCTGCTGACTCACCAGAGAAAGGAGCCCCAGGCCTAAGCAGGAGGCCGCTCCACGCACCCAGGCAGCCCAAGGCTGGGGACAGCAGGCTCCCTTCTCGCACCCGCTCTTGGCCACCTTCCCTGGGCGCCACAGTATCCACGCCTGCTAGCCTGGCTTTTGTGAAGCAGATCAACTGCCCTCCGACAGGCAGGGACGGCTCAGGGCCCTGCAACCTACCCTACAGTGGAAGACTCTTGCTACAGGACCAGGTGGATTGGACTTAACTTTGAGAAAATAACCCTGAAGCTATGGCTAAGGTTTGAATGTCCAGGCCTGTTCTTGTCCCTGCCCTTCCCCACAAATAGGAGAAAATTATATGGGTGCTTTGCTGGAATAACTACCAGAAAAGCAGGAAAAGGTTTTCACGTATGGTGAATGGGCTCAAATCTTGGAAACTGCAGGGAAGGAACAGTCAATATTTACAAAAATTGTTAATCAGGAATTCAGAACGGATCTTCTGCTGCCTTAGTTTGAAATAAGCCACTGTAGAAAAATTGGAAGTCCGCAATGAGTACTGCAATATATGGTATGCTACCCAGACTTTCTCTGAGGGAGATGGGTGGTTAAAAAATACCATCGATCCATTTTTGACACATGGTAGACTTTTAGTGATGAAAAATAAATTGCGGTCAAAAACTTGGTTTGTTATCCCTGGGTTCGTTATCTCTGATGTGGGGAAAGAGGTGCTATTTATTTAAAAAAATTACAGAGTTGCTAGGCAGTGGGTCAGACGATAAACGTTCCTATTTCTTATACAATCTCTTTCTCAGAAAAATATTGAAATGGGAGAACTGTTTGTGTGCTGCTAAGAGTTCCACATTATCTTTCAGAGAATTCACAACCAGTTAGCAAAAGGAGAGCGGCCCTCAGCTCCCAGAGGGGCTTCCCCTCCTGAAGTCTTCGCCCCCTTCAGTCCAGAGACCGAGTCCATTGACCAAGAGGGTCTGAACCGGCCAGCCCGTTTGGGAAATACGGAGGGTCAACCTGGTGTGACCATCAAAAGACCCCAATTGTGCAATCGTTGGCCGGGAAAGGGGAGCAATGAGCAGCCCATACCAGAGACAAGCCCGCTTCTGTGGCTGACCACGGAATCTTCCTCTGGACAGTCCAAAAGACGAGGTCCAAGCCCACCCTCGCTTTCTGTCTCCAGTTCCCAGGTGCGGCCCCTGGCATTTGCCTGGATAGGATCGATCCCCCAGCCCCCCCCACCCCGCCAATCCCCCTCCACGGGCTAGGCTAGGCTCACCTCGCAGAGCACGATCCCGAAGGAGAAGATATCGACCGTCTCATCGTAGCTCTGCCCTGCAAGAATCGGAAGCAGCCGGGAGGGGAAGGCGCGTCGTTAAAAGGGAGACAACAGGGATGGAAAACCAGTGCAGGGCTAGGGGTAACTGGGCGCAGAAGGGAGCAGGGGGGAACAGGGGGGGGGCTGCCCTGCAGGGTGGGGGCAAGTGTCCTGTGTGTGTCCAGCTGCCAAGGAGCCCTGGGAGCCCCCATGGGACATTCCCCCCCCAGGGGAGGAAGAGAGAGAGAGAGAGAGAGAGAGAGAGAGAGGGAGCTTCCCTGTCAGTGTCAGGGGGGCTCTTCCGGGACTCCCACGCCCCCAAGAACATCAGGCCCCAAGCCAGCAGGTGGACGTCTTTCCCCCACCAAATGGGGAGGGGTGGGGAAAGAGGGGAAGGGAGGCCAGGCAGCCTTTGAGGTGATCCAGAGAAGAAGGACCCACCGGGAGCGCTAACACTACTTTCATCGTAAGGCGACAGTAACACAACCTGGCAAGTTTGACAGCACGTGTCCACCCCCCTCCCTTTCCCCTTCCAGAGAGCGAGGGAGGGTCCCTCCCAAGATGCTTGCTCTGGCCCCAGGCCTTCCCTGGGCGGAGATAACGCCTGGCTGCGGCTCCCAAGGTCCTCGCCGCATACCACTAGGTAGTCCTTGATCCCTTAGCAACTGCTTCATGGTAGGACGGGCCTATCTTGGGGCTACATAGGACCTGGAACTGAAGTTCCAACAGTCTCACATAAACACCACGGTCATGTGAGCAAACTTTGGGCGCTCAGGTTACATTTACAGTCGTTTACGGCCTTCCCCATTCACGTGACTGTGCTTTACAAACGGTTTTGTCAAAACTGCACCCACAGCAAACCAGAGGTTCGCTTAAGGACCACAACAAAAAAGGCCGTAGACTTTCAACAGTTCCAGTCTTAAGGCACCTGTGCAGAGCCCACGAGAGGACAGTAGCCGAAGCCCTGGGACCGGGCTCTGCCATGGGGAGTTTGGCAGGCTCCTCTGTGGAGTCCAGGAGTCGGGGGGGCGGGGGTGGGCTCCTACCATTCAGCATCTCGGGGGCCATCCAATACGGGTTCCCGACCACAGTGTAGCGCTTCCTCCGGTCGCTCTTGCGCAGCGTCCGCTTCTTGGCCAGTGGCTTCTCCAGGGAGGGCCTCTTCCTCTCCTCCACAATCAGCCGAGAGAGGCCAAAGTCTGCGACTACCACTGTGTTGTCCTGGGCCAAAGACGAAGCAAAATCCACAAGAATGAGCCAGCCCTCTGGGGAAGGCCCGGACCGTTTGGGGTAGAGGAAGCCCTGGTGCTGAAGGCAGGCACCGCTGTGCCACGTTTTGGGGACCCATTTCGTACACGTGGCATCAGCACCACGCAGGGGCACAAGAACCAAAGCTCTCCCCTCCAGCCCTTCCGGCCTTCATCGCCTGCAGTTCTGGGGTTCTCAAGCATGAAGGTTTTTCAACTGTATTGAAATTAGATCCGAATTAGATCCAAATGCAGACAAAACAATGAAAAACCTCCGGTTCAGGCTTTTTCTCCAATCCATTGGCCCAAATTTGGCAGCTTTAAGCCTTGTGGACTTCAACTCCCAGAGTTCATCAACCAGCTATGCTGAGCTATACTGGCTGAGGGATTTTGGGAGTTGAAGTCCAGAAGTCTCAAAAGTGGCCAAGTTTGGAGATCCCTGATTTATATCTTCCTCGACTTGTTAAGATCCACGAACGGGCTTTGATTCATAAACTGCATGTTCCACAAGCCACAATATTCTCAAGGAAAGTGATTGTGGGCGTGTTTGCAATTCTCCCATTCAAAGTGGGATCCGTGGCCAAACCATCGGTAGTAACCATCGGACTGATTGGCATTCACGCTTCTCAAAAACACTACTACAGAGTATTTCCTTCCTGCCTGGAGACAGGGACCCCCAAATTCCCTCTCAGGTGTCAAACGATTCTTCCTCGGTGGTCAAGCGCTTGTTTTGGGCTCAGCCCCGTCCATGCAAGATCTCAGCTGACCCTTCTTTGGTGCTCTTGGCTATTAGCAACAAGAGAGGAGCGGATCTGCTGCAACCTGCCGACATTAATCAGCCCTCATGGCTGGTGCATCATTAGCCGAGTTGTCCTAATCGCGAGAATTCTGTGCCAGTCCAATCGGAGGCTTCCCAGGGGAAGAGGCCCAAGAGCCAGGAGAGCCAGTCTCCCCCCAGGACTTCAGCAGGTGAGCAGGAAGCAGACCTGGCCAAGCGCACCCCAAGCAACGCAGGCACTCACCAGTTTGATCAGGCAGTTGTGGGAGTTCAGATCTCGGTGAATGATGCGCATGGAGTGCAGGTAAGCCTGCAAGAAGGAGAAGACGAGGAGCCATCAGCCCCGAAGCTCCGCCTCAACTGCTGTCCTAGGAGCCTTTGGCGCTTGCCTCTGCCAGCAGCTGAGCAGCCCTCCCAGGAGGAGCCGACGCCTGGAGGCCAGGCTGCTGGAGAGTCAGAGGAGGGAGCCGCCTTACACCAAGAAGACCCCCAAGAGCTGGGGTGGGGCCATGGACTGAGACGGAGGACTCCGATTCTAGTTCGCATGGAACTCAACCCTCCCCATCAGATTACTGTAGGGCTAAAAAAGGCAGGCAGATCTCGTTCTTCGTGCTTTGACCTTCCAAGAAGCAAACCGGCTCTTGCCTCACCCTCGCTGCTTTGGAAAACACATGACTAACTGAACCTCAGGTGCTCCAAGGACATTCTGTGACTCTATACCAGTTTCAGCACACCTTCCGACCCGCGGCTGAATGAACTGGCAATCCCCACTCCCTCCTCTGGGCAGTTCACCTTTTGCCCTCAGACCCACCCCTTCACGAGGCCAGGAGGGGGTCCAGGAAAGGGGGCTCACCATTCCAGAGGCAATTCCTTTGGCAAAGCTGACCTTCTGTTCCCAAGGAAATGGATCCTGCAAGGAAGAAAGAGTCCCTTCATTAAACTGTCCCCAAGACAGGGAAGGCGGCCAAGGGTTTTGCCATCACAGCAGTGGTGGGCATGTAAAAACCGACCATTTTTTTACTAAGGCGTAGAGCAGAATGCAGATAGGACATGAAACAGGTTTTTCTGCAGGCGATTCCTTCAGTGCACGCTGGGAATTTCCTCCTCCTAAGGAAATCTTTGAGGAAGAGGAGGAAATTCCTCCTGTGCCCTGAAGGGATTTCATAATGATAACCTGGCAGGTTGCAAAGGAACAATGTACATCCAGAACCACATTTTTTTCCAGGAATGTTTCTGGGCTCCAAATGAATCCTCAAACGAGTGTTTAGAAAAAACAAGAACAAGGTGACCTTGATGGGAAAAACCCAGGTTAAAAAAAAGGCTGGAACACTTTTTTAAGTTGAAAAGAGCAAAATAACATTGGAAAGCAGCTCAGGCAGGTGTCTCCTTAATTCACCGGATTTAAAGGAGGCGGCAAAGGTCCAATCAGATTTGCAAGACTGATGGTAATCCCACTAGGCCGACCAGCCAGGAAATCAACTCCTTCGAAGGTTAAAACTATTTCTATTAAAATGGGTTACAATAACAGAACCTTCCTCTTCTACCTGAGCTGCTTCTGGATGCTAAGTTCTTGCTGTTGTTCTGGACTTGCAATCTGCTTCAGTCACTTTTGCCCAGGCCCTGCCCAGCTCCACCAGGGCCGTCTTCCCCTGGTCCCCGTAAGGGCACACAGAAGGCAAATGGGGCCATTTTGTGACTGTCACTGCTGACCAGGTCACCCATCCTGCAAAAGGCCCACGATTTGCCATCCAATTTCACAGGGCCTAGAAGGGCTACCCTTGTTCCAAAATGGGCAACTTGAAAGGAAGCAAAGCAATACCAGGTACTGGTGGCCTCCATACACACTGAGCCCAGGTTTGCTGCAAAAGTCACCACGGCCATGTTTAAGCCAGAAACCCAAACCCCTTTTCCTTTTCTTTCATGATTCGTGAGCCAGCCAGGGAGTGGGGCTGCACTTCCGGATGTTTTAGCTGCTGCTTCCACAAGGCTCTTCCTTCCCTTGGCCCAGCCCACTGAGGCTGCAAGAGGTGGCACCCACCACGTTCCGGAGGAAGTCCTTCAGGGTCCCCCCTTCAATGTACTCGGTGAGAAGATTCAGCTTCTTGTCCTTGTACAAGACTCCAATGAACTTCAGGACATTGGGGTGCTCCAGGCTGCGCATCACCTTCACCTGCAAGACAGGGAACATCCCAAAGCTTGGAACAACAATTACTACCAACCCGCCTTCCGTGGAGCACCTGTATGCTTCACGAGTCAAAAAGAGGGCTGTGAAAATATCTACAGACCCCTCACATCCTGGACAGAAACTGTTTCAACTCCTTCCCTCAAAATGTCACTATACGGCTCTGCACATCAGATCAACTAGACACAACGACAGTTTTCCCCTGAATGCCATCACTCTGTTAAACAAATAAATCCCTCAACACTATCCAGCTATTTACAAAATCTGCACGACTATCACTATTAATCTTCTCATGACTCCTTATCACCCATCCCCTCCCACCTGTGACTGTAGGACTGTAACTTTGCCGCTTGTATCCTAACGATTTATATTGACTGTTTCCTAGCATGATTTCATTGCTTATTTGTACCCTGTGACTTTTATTAAGTGTTGTACCTGATGATTCTGATGATGTCTCTTTCCTTTTATGTACACTGAGAGCATTTGCACCAAGACAAATTCCTTGTGTGTCCAATCACACTGGGCCAATTAAAAAGAAGAAGGATTCTATTCTATAAACCGAGGCCAAAGTAACTAATGCTGGTGCACCCGAAGAGATCAGCTAACGTGCTGCTCAGTCACTTTCCTCTGGTGTGGCCTTAAGCCACCAGGCTGCTGAAAGGAAGTGCTGGAAGGAACTGCTGGGACATCTTCAGGGCAGCCCTTCCCAGAAAGGAGACTCACCTCGGTTAGGAAGGTCTTCTGGGTTTCTTCATCACAGCGAATCAGTTCCTTCATCACCATCACCTTTCCTGTGGCTTTATGAGTCACCTGGTGAACAGAAGAGCATCACACCTTTTAAGAGGAGAACAGGGGTTCTTCTGTCTTGGCCCCGTTGAATCACTTTTAATTCCCTGCAATTCCGCCTGGAGCCCTGGGATAAAAGCCCAACCACAGGTTGGTGAGGGAAAGGAACGAAGCCAAACTTGGAAGGTGAACAAGTTCTTCCCTCCCATCGATGGCTAAACACATTATTTCCTGCTGTGACTGGGGTTTCCCTTCGGCTCCACCAAGATGTGAAAGTGTTGCTCCGTGGAGGAGTCAAGATCTCTGCTACGGCTGCAGGCAAAACAGCAAGCAAGGGAGAGGTTTGACATGAAGGCGGTCAGGAAAATCCAGGGTGGGCTGGCACTGGGGAGAGCTTCTTCCTTTCTGCCCTTTAACCACGGGTTGCCCTGTGCAAATTTGCACCTGCAAATTTGGTGAGTTCCCCTTCTATTCCCTCATCTAAGTTGTTAATGAAGATACTGAAGAGTCCTGGGCCTAAGACGGAACTGCTCACAGGGAGGGAAGGAAGCAGTGGGGTGCCACAAGGTTCCCTCTTAGGCCCAGGACTCTTCAGTATCTTCATTAATGACTTAGATGAGGGAATAGAAGGGGAACTTACCAAATTTGCAGATGATACTAAGCTGGCAGGAATAGCCAACACCCAAGAAGATAGGCTCAAGATCCAGAGGGATCTTGACAGACTCGAACACTGGGACCTATCTAACAAAATGAAATTCAATGTAGAGAAAAGTAAAGTCCTACATTTAGGCAAGAAAAACCAAAAGGACACATACAGACTGAGTGAAACCAGGCTCAATAGCAGTAGCTGTGAGAAGGATCTTGGAGTCTTAGTGGACAACCAGCTAAATAGGAGCCAGCAGTGTGCAGCGGCAGCCAAAAAAGCCAATGCAATCCTAAATTGTATTAACAGAGGTATATAATCAAGATCAAGGGAGGTACTAATACCACTCTATAAAGCCTTAGTAAGGCCACACCTAGAGTACTGCATCCAGTTTTGGTCACCACATTATAAAAAGATGATGAAACTCTAGAAAGAGGAAGAGCAACCAGGATAATGAGGGGATTGGAGGATGAAACATATGAAGAGCGGTTGCAGGAACTGGGCCTGGCTAGTCTAGGGAAGAGAAGGACCAGGGGAGACAGGAGAGCATCTTCCAATATTTGAGGGGCTGCCACAGGGAGGAAGGGGTCAAGCTATTTTCCAAAGCAGCTGAAGGCCAGACAAGGAATAATGGATAGAAACTGAACAAGGAGAGTTTCAACCTGGAAATAAGGAGACATTTTCCTAACAGTTGAGAACAATCAACCAAAGGAACACAAGTTGCCTTCGGAAGTTGTGGGAGCTTCATCATTGGAAGCTTTCAAGAGGAGACTGGAAACCCATTCGTCAGAAATGATGTAGGGTCTCCCTCTTGGGCAGGGGGGTTGGACTAGATGACCTACAAGGTCCCTTCCAACTCTGATTATCTGTAATCTGAGAGTAAAGACACCTTTACACTTTTCAACCTGAAAATGAAACAGATCCTGTGCTTCCTTCCAAGGAGCCTTTACCAGCAGGCACCGGTGTCTGTGTTTCACTGGAACTTTTCCCCCACAACTCTGGGCAGAGCGGGGCCTATGCTGTTCCTTGGCTCGTGTGTTGCACCGGAAGGCTTTTAAATGCCTTCATGGCCACAAAGGAAGAAATTATTTGCTTTCTGCTTAAAAACTCCCCTTTCTACCAATTATACATGGGGGGTACTTTTCATACTAGGATCCCAGGACTGGTGGCACTCATAACAGGAGCATGGAAAACCTTTTATACCTGGAGCATTATGTGCTTAAGAGTTCTTCTTTTTTTCCCGTTGGGTTGGCTGGTTCTGCTCAGCTAGGAGGCCAAACTTGCCTCCCTCCCTCCCTCCTTCCTGCCCCCACAATCCTGCGCAAGCCAAGCGCTTTCCAAAGGAGACTAAACATCGTGCAGAAATCATGGTGTGAAAGGGAGCCTTTGATTCAAGCAGCTTTACGCACCAAGGCATCCCACAAATTTCATTAGCCAGAAGAATTTTCCTAGCACTTGGGAGCGAAACCTGTAACCTTTCATCCAGTAGCTTCTTGCTAGCGTTCTTTGCGTTCACAGGGCTATGCACTTTTTCTTTTATAAAAAAGTAAACAAATTCCCTGTAACACAAGCTGGGGAAGTTTGCAGGAGAGTCAAGGAACTCTTCCTGGTGCTCTGTTGTTAATCCCTGAGCTGCAACAACCGTGACATTTTTATGGCTAGGAAATGTGAAACTGGCAGAGACCAAAAGTTGGACGGCTTCAAGAAACCTGTCAAAACTGACAGGTCGAAGACTCTGCTCAAACCCCAAAGGCATTTAGCAAACCGCAGAGCCTAGTGCAGTTCAGCTGTGCTTCCCTGTCCCAAATCTTGCAAGCCAGCCCCTGCCCGCCCCTCCCAGCAGCCTTGGAGTCAACAAGGCAGATAGGGAGGGGAGAGGACCTATGAACAGGCTGCACCTTTTATTGGGCTGTTTTCCCCCTGCAGCCTTACCGACAATGGCCTACACAAACAAGACGTGGATTGCCAGGAGGCCTTTCAAATAAGGATATGAACACCTAAGGTGAGGGGGAGGGGCGGCGGCAGAGACCCTGTCAAACTGCAGAGGCCTGTCCAGGGTTAAGCAGGAGGGCTAGCACGAAACAGGGGCCTCCAACCTTGGTGTTCTGACCAAGGCTTCTTGAGACTGTAATTAGGTTCATGCTTTTTATTTCAGTGCTGGGAATTATGTTCATTCCCAGCCTGTAATGAGTCCCAAACATCCCTCGAGATAAGCACCCACCTTTCTCTCCTTTGAATTGCTGCCAACAACTAGAGTGCCAAATGAATTCTAAAAAAACAACAACCGAAGTACAAAGTCCACACAGAGCTTCAAGGATTCAAGGTCATTCAAACAGAGTGAATGACCTTGCTTCCTGCAAAGGTTTCTCTACCTTTGCCTGTCCTTTAAACCTTATGTGAGGGGCCAATCACTCCCAGCCTTACTCCCGAGTTGCCCCTTTTGTTTCAGCTGCTCTCACCTTCTGGCAGCTCTGTGCACATGAGCACTGGGAACAGGCTCCCCTGGTTCCTCTGCCTCGCTGCTGCCAGACTCTGAAGGCTCCAAAGGCAGCAACCAACTCCAAGATGATCCTGGCCCCATCCCTGCATCGAATGCAGGACCCTCGTCCAGGTCCTCTCCAGACTCCAGGACTGGTCCCTGCTCTTCCCTGCTATCTGATTCTGCTGCCATCTGTACAGGCTGCCGGGAAACTACAACACTTGGCAACTTTTAAGCCTTGTGGATTTCAACACCCCGAATTCCTCAGAATTCCTCAGCCAGCTATGCTCCCAGGAATTCCAGGAGCTGAAGTCCAGAAGTCTTAAGTCACCAAGTTTGGAGAGCCCTGATCTAGTGCAAACTGTCACCCACATACGGGATGCTTAAGAAGCTAAGAACAGTCTTGCTGGATCAGGCCAGGGACCCTGTTAGTCCAGCATCCTGTTTTTCACCATGGCTGACCAGATGTCTCTGGGGTGTGCACTAGCAGGAGATGGCCAAGCCCGCTCCTTTTCCAGAGCTCTGGGCCAGCAACAGGCATCTGGGGACAGGCCAGGAACAGGGAGGCTTCCAGGTCAATAGCCCAGGAATTCATCCAGTCACTCCAGGCAGGGCAGACCAAGGGAGGCTAAAGCTGCTTTGAAAGGAGGATTGCAACAAACAGTGGTCCTTTCCGTCAAGCCAAAGCAAAACGCCTTCAAAATAAAAAACAAGGAAGTCCAATTGCCTCCGGAAAAAGCTCCTTTGGGACAACCATGACCTGGAGGAACGAGAATCCTGACTGAGATCTTCAGCTGTACAATTTGCAGTGAACACCCTTTTGAATAGTGTGGTGGTAGGAGGAATGGATTTCCAGAGGAAAAAATTGCAGACTACAAGAACCAGGAGCACCACCTCCAGGTGGCCTCAACAACCCTCTAAAACAGGGGTTCCCAACCTGGGGTGCTCGCACCCCCTGGGGATGCAAGACGATATTCTAGGGGGTGCGAGAAAAGTCCAGGTAAATAATAGAATATTGGCTATACGTTGGCATTTTTATTTATTATGCAATGGATTAACTTTGTTTTCATTTTAGAGTTAAGTATCGTTATTTAGTGGCCGTCACATACATAGCTGAAAAGATTCAATCCTACCATATATTTAACGCGTTCGGTAGTTTCTAAAGTCTAAATTTCAGGGGGTGCGAGGTTCGAGTGAAATTTCTTTAGGGGTGCGGGGTGAAAAAAAGGTTGGGAACCACTGCTCTAAAAGGATGCAAATGACCAGGTGTCTGCAAGGGATATAGTAAATCCTTCCTTTCCCCACCATCCAGTCAGAGCTGAAGAAGCTTCCTGGATGAGAAGGGAAACATCTTCAAAGAAAAAAACAGAAAGTCCAGTTGCCTCCTGAAAAAGCACCTTTGGGACCACCATGACCCGGAGGGCTGGATGAGAACCGCTTTCCATCAACCCGTTTGATCAGCAGATCCTTCTCCCAAATCCTGTTGGGCTGCCAATTCCAAAAGCGCCCTCCTTGTTCACACACAATATGTCGATTCGCACCATTCAAAAAGAACTCCCAACCACCACCTCCACTTCTTCCTCTTCCCTCTTAAATGTTCACAGCTTAAAAGCAGGTGCTTTAATTGGGCACAGGCCTTTCCCAGTGTCAAGCTTGAAACCTCAAGGTCAGTGCATCATGCCTAGTCCATCAGGACAGGTTACTTGGCCCCACAACCACACATTTAACTCCCTTTTAGGGAATTCATCTAGTCCAGGCGTGGACTTGGTGATCTAGGGCCTGGAATTACATAGGAATCTAGCTCCTCTCCAAGAGGTGGGAAAAGAATGATAGATGCCATAACCTCCACAAAGCCCAGAAATAAAGAATTAGGGTTTGCCTGAATCTCTCCACGTGCAAAGGCTCCCATTAAGGCAGGAATTAGGGAACCATGTGGCCATTTTATGACTTGTGGACTTCAACTCCCAGAATTCCTGAGCCAGCATGGCCCATTTATGGCTGGCTCAGGAATTCTGGGGAGTTGAAGTCCACAAGACGTTAAAAGGCCATAGTTCCCTAACTCCTGCTTTAAGAGGATTAGATCTAAAACAACTAATTCGCTTCAGCATAAATTTCTCAAACTATATTATCACCAAATACAGAAGAAAAGCAAGTGCAGGAGAAAGACCCCTGAGATAAAACTAGTGGCAAGTCATCTGTTGATATTAAAAAATAACATAAATTTCTCAGACAGTAATAATTTAGATAATATTTCCCCTTTTTGTCTTTCTCATGGACAATTGTAAGTCTGGCATGTTATGCAGCAGGTGACTGGCCATCGGTCTGAATTCTGAAGTCCGGATAGTGGACATGACAATAGCTGAAGACAGCAGAATAGAAGGAACTGGAGAAGATAACAAAATATAAAGACCTGAAAATAGAAATAGAGCGACTGTGGAAAGAGAAACAAAGGTAGTAGCAATAGTAATAGGCACATTGGGTGCAATCTTAAAACAACTAGAACACCACTTGAACATCATCAGTGTCAAGAGTATATTCATGAACTGGAATAGAGTAGGGTTACAAGGTCAGCCAATGAGAACTGTTAGGAAACTGAAACTAGAATTAGCCTAGGCTGGAAACTGAAACTAAAAGTAGCCTAGGCATGGTTCCTTATTAAGCTCTGCAACTCTGCAGCTATGTTAAGCTCTGCAGCTCTAAAGCTCTGTGAAGCTCCGAGTCTGTCTATTGAAGATGAAACGGCTTCTCTCCTCTTGCTTGCCTGCTGAACTAACGTAACAGAGAAACTAACTTGCTTGCTGAAGACTGGAGCTCTGCTCTGAACTCGCAACATGTTTCTGTCTGAGTTTGCCCCATGCTGGAGAAATCTACAACTGGTTTGTAAAATCTACTTATTATGTTTATAAAGATGTTAAATGAAGCATCAGCCATCTGTGGTTATTTTTCTAGCGCTGAATTAATGCTGCAAAACTCTGAATAATCAGCACTAACAATTTCACCATCAGTCAATTACAAAAGGCAGCTTCATTTGGAACAGCTTACATCCTGCAACAATACTTTTAAAACCATCAAACTTCCACACCTGCCTATCCCAGGTGCTTAGGAAGGACTTGATAGGCAGGTAAAAATGTCAAATCCAGTCCGAACATCTGGCTTGCTTACTGTGTGCTGAAACAAATATCTCTTAATATTACAACTCCTAACACAGTGCCTAAAAACTGTTTCTAACAGCCCAGACTGTAAAATCCATAAATAACTTCAATTTCAACAAAAATAGAAGAGTTAAAGAGTTTCTTTGATGGGCTTATAAAAAAACATTGCTAAAAATACAGTCATATCATTTGACTTTAACCTAAACTGCTTAATGGGAAAACACTGGCAGAAATAGAGACTGTGCTCTCGACCTATCAACACAAGAAAACGGTTTTCTATATGCTAGGAGGACAGTATCTGCCACACTTAATTTACACCAACTTCACTGCCACCTGCAAGCAACTTGATGGTAAGAGGCTTCCCAGCTATAAAGGCAGAAAGAGGATTAGCCACCTGGCTATTCCAACAACCTTCCTGAAGATGAGAATCTGTCTGAGATCCTCTGGAAATATCCTTATGTGAGTCTAGGCAATGTGCGAACTCTCTCAAATAGAAGAAGTTGGGGGTTTCTCCAGGATTTCCACAAAGCCTCTAATAGGGGATAGACACCAAATACCAATCACCCCCCCCGCCCCCCTTTTGCTGTGGACTGAAGAACCTGTGCTTGGTCCCTTTGAGCCAGGATCAATAACCACCTACTGCCAGATGTCAGAAGGGGAACAGAAGATGCATCGTCCAGGAGAGAAAATCTCAGACTTGCAATATTGCAGATCTGGGAGTCAGCAAAACCTCTGGCAGCTCTAAAAGGCTCACAAAATAACTCTTGAGTCAATCAAGAATGAAGTTTAAAGTCAAAGGAAAGACAACTGCTGACACGATTCCCTCTAATTAAAGAAAATCCAAGATCTCAAAAGAAAAGAAAAAATACTGTCGCAGACTGCCTCGGTTTAATCTTCCTGCTTCTGAGCAGTCGCTCCAAGAGTCTTTTTCCCTCTTAATTAACTTTGCCGGAAAGTTAATTATCAGGAGATGGCTCCATTCATTCTGCATCAACAATGCCAGTCAATGGTGTGAGAAAACCCTTTAAAAGCCGAACCTCTCCTCTGGGCACTCGTCTACACATGGGGAAGGCCCTTGGGGAAATTGGGAGCCAAGTCAAGGTACCCTAAAGAACCCCTCCTAATGCTACCACTAGGTGGACGGATGTTCTTTTTACACCCTGTGTTAAGGGCCCACTCCAAGACAATGAAGACAAGTTTAAACTCTTCTCAACATTCCTTACAAAGGAGTCAGGGACCCAGCGTGCGTGAAGATTCTCCGCAAAAGCCTGTTCTCCCGGTTGAACAAAGCATTTGTGATGAGACAGTTAGATGTGACCTCTTAACTAAAGTACCCTCATATACATATATGGGCTACATCTGATTTTATTGAAGACCCTCTGGGGAAATTAACCAATTATATCAGCTGGAACCTTCTTATCTAAGAGTTTATGTTAAAAGGCACTTATTTACAGGATAGGACGCAAGAGGTACCGCCAATGTTAGCGACAGTTAGATCAGCTACCATGCTTTGACAGGGCTTTTCTAGATCCAGGGGCTGCTATATTTGGATTACAGGCTACAAGGGATAACATCTGTTTGCCTCAGGCTGGACAACCTAATTTCACTTGTTGTAGACTTCAGGGTGGAATGTGCTACAGCAGACCAATTAGCTGGGTGCCATTCATTTAAAGGGATACAATCAAAGGAATGACTGCAAATGCGAGGCAAAGTTTTAAGGGCTTAAGGGCTCTTCAAAGATCAACGGTCCCAGGGCTCTTCAACTTCTTCATGAATGATGAAGGGGTTGAAGAGATGCTCATCATACTGCAACCAATTTTGGTCACCCTACTACAAAAAAGACAATGGAAAAAGTTCAGAGAAGAGCAACTAAGGTGATCAAAGGCCTGGAGACTAAAACATAGGAAGAACGGCTGCAGGATTTGGGTTTGGCTAGTCTAAAGAAAAGAAGAATTAGGGGTGACATGATAGCAGTCTTCTAGTACTTGAGGGATTGGGGGTCAAATTATTTTCAGTTGGAAAAAAGCTTTTTTGAAGAATTAAATAAACATATATCCAAATTTATATGGCAAGGGAAAAAACCCAGAATAAAATATAAATTATTACAGGATGATAGAAAGAAAGGAGGCTTTGGTCTTCCAGATTTCAAAGCATACTATGCTGCAATAGCAACCTGGCTTAAAGTCTGGGTTAATCTGATAAATAAAAGGATCTTAACATTAGAGGGCTTTGATCTCCAAGTTGGATGGCACACATTTATGTGGGATGGAAAGAGTAAACACCACTTCTACTTTCAAAGGCATTATATAAGGAACGTGCTACTAAATATTTGGGAAAAGATAAAAAAGTACATTACTGAAAGGTCCCACTGTGGTTATCTACAATGGAGGCAGTTACACAACGTTTTAGATTTTGATAATATTGTAAGATATAAAGATCTATTACATCAAATCGGAGAGTTAAAGGGTAGGAATCAAATACAAATTCAAGGAAAAGAGATCGCATGGTGGCCCTATGCGCAGATACAAACTCATTATAAAAAAAGATAAAGAACAATTTGGTTTTAACACGACATACCAAGAATTAGATAAAATTTGGCATGGAGAGGAAAGGAAGTTGATTAGTAAAATATATGAATATCTATTGGATTATAAATTAAAAGAAGAAACAATCAAGGAGGTTATGATAATTTGGGCAAAAAATGTGGGCCACAGTATTCAATTAGACAAGTGGGAACATATTTGGGAAATAAACTACAAACTAACTATGTCAGCCTCGTACAAAGAGAATCTCTATAAAATGGTGTATCGTTGGCACTTGCCACCCGCGAGACTGGCTAAGATGTTCCCGAACCTCCCCCCAAACTGCTGGAAGTGTAACTGCATCCAGGGAACATACTTCCATATGTGGTGAACATGTCCATTTGCTCAGAAGTTTTGGAAAAATATCAAAAATTGGATTCTAAATATAACTAAATAAGAAGTAAAACTTGAACCCGAAACCTTTTTGTTGGGTATGATAGACTCAAAAATAGAAAAAAAAATCAATATTTAATCTTGCACATTATAACGGCAGCCAGAATAAGTTGTGCTCAGAATTGGAAACTGTCTATTGTCCCTTCAGAGGAGATGGTCATTAAAAAAATTCACAAGTGTGCAGAGATGGACAGCCTAACCAAATTACTAAAAAACAACAAAGATAGTGAATACTACAAAGTTTAGAACTGTTGGTACAAATGGTTAAAGAAAAAGCAACATTTTACAACTGAATAAGTTATGAAATTATGAAGGATGTACATTTAATTATAAAGTATTCTGTGAAATTAAAATATTAAAAGAACGAGGAAGGTATTGTAACAAGGTAGATCACGTCAATGTTATGGGGTAAAAGAAAAAAAGAAAAATAATGTAATCAATGCTCAATAACTGCTGCAAAATGTATATATGTACATATATTTGTTTCATATGTTTGTTTCCTTTTAAATGTTTTAAGTATATGAAACTTAAATAAACTTTATTTTAATTTTTTTTTTTAAAAAAGGAATTGCATCAATCTGAGACCTTTTCAAGGCCACTGAACTTTGTAACTCTGAATTATTGTTAAACAAAGGGTCACAGGTCAAGGACTACCTGTACTGCCATCCAGGTGCGGTGGCAGAACTCTGATGATACACAGAAAGCAGGGTGGAACCAGCAAGCTTTACATTAGAAGTCTCCAAACTTGGCAACTTTTAGACTAGCGGACTTAAGAGAGCAATTCTGGGAGTTGAAGTCCACTAGTCTTAAAGTTGCCAAGTTTGGAGACGCCTGCTCTACACGCACAGTTCTCTGTTGAATTCTACAATTCATTTAAGTTCAAGGATCGTCCCCAAGGCTCCTTGGGTGGGGGGAATGGAATTAACAGGTGATGCCTGGGTGTTGGGAAAGGGGTCGGGGGTCCCTCACCTTGATGGCTTGGCCGAAGAAACCTTTGCCCAGCACCTCCCCATGGATCAGGTCGCAGGGGCGGAAGATCTGCTGAGAACCGCTGCTAGAGGAGCGAAGGGATTCCGATCGGCTGATGTCGCGGCTCAGGAGGAGCGGTTCCTTAGGGGAGCTGGGCCCAGGGGACTTGGAGATGCTGTTGCTTCGCCTGGAACACAACACACATTCAGTCTAGTCTACCCAAAGAAATTTGAGCTTAAAATGTTTAAAGATAAACCAATTAAATGCTGGAAATGTCATCAAATACCAGGAACATATTGCCATACGTGATGGACTTGCACAGAAGCCAAAAGGTATTTGGACTAAAATACACACACGGTTGGAGAAAATGATTAAACAACAAAGATTTGAAGCCCTGAAATATTTTTACTAGGAAGGGTACCGAAAGATTTATTTAATTATACATGTGTTAACAGTGGCTAGAATTGTATTTGCCCAAAACTGGAAGAGTGATAAGATACCAATGGACGGAAAAATAATTCAAAAAATATTTGAATGTGCAGAAATGAAGACACGGACACTAGAAATTAAAGAAAAAGAAGAATCTGAATATTATATGGCACGGAACTTCTTTTACCAATGGATAGAAAATAGAATAAACTAAAAGGGATTAGATGTATTCATAGAGCAATAAGAGAAATTAATGTAACAGGTATATTGGATTTCATTTATACTGTGTGTTGTTTAAGTGTTCCCTTTATTTTTGTGAGCAGTGTATATGTTTTCTTAAGTTTTCGCAGGTACTTACATGTATGGTATTCAGCTTTGTTCGGGTATTTTCCCACGTCATTATAGTTGTGCTTTTAAAGTTGTAGCAACGTTTCGGCAGAATCTCATCTGCCAGAAGAAACCTTTATCCCGGTTGAATCTCATCTGCCAGAAGGTTTCTTCTGGCAGATGAGATTCTGCCGAAACGTTGGTACAACTTTAAAAGCACAAACTAGACATACCCAGTTCCAGCAACCATTCTTCGTATGTTTTAGCCTCCAGTCCCCTGAACACCAGGAAGCAACTCAGACTGAGTGCACCCTGAGCTGTAGGAGGGAGGGGAGGGGGAAGGGCAAACCTGATCAGGCTTTTGAGATTCTGTTACTAGACCTCAGGTCAATTAAGCAGCTGTGATGACCCGGGGCGTGGCACGAAGGCAACACAATCAGATAAGCAATAAGAGTCCCTTTATTATCTCCAACTTTGCCCCCAATGTCCAGGTTACCTTCTAGCTGGAGAAAAACTCTCCCAGGAACAGCCTTTGATTGCCGAGAATTAAGTCTAAAACATGAGCAACACAAACTGTAACTTAAAGTCCAAGCAAGCCAAACTGAAATAATTAGTTTGGCAGGGCAGGAGCAAGAATTCCAGATGTGAAGGCACGGCAAAACTCACACGGTTGGGAAGACGCCAGGAACACAGATAAGCCACGACAACACAGGCTAAAGTCACGTTTGTTCCCAGCAGCCTGCCACACGCAGCCTGCCCTTCTTATCAACTGTCTTCCCAGCTGTGGCTAATGAAGGGAATCAGGGCCCTTTCCTCCCCCCCGTAAGTCATGCAACCCACATTGTTCTCTTCTTCGTTCCTCCCTGCATGCCCTAGGATGAAGAGGGGGTGGGCCTGGTTCATCCTCTGAACTCCCTCTCCCTTGTTCTACCTCTCCCCTGCTCTGCCCAGCCTGACTTTGCCCTTCCCCAGTTTCCTCCACAGCCAACGAAGCCACACTCCCACTCCCTGTCAGCTGTTCATCTTCCTCCTCAGAATCAGACTCTGACAGGGGCATGATAGCAGCGCTCCAGCCAAACTGGCAGGGTCAGGAGGGTTATGGCCAGAGGGTAGCACTTGCTTGTGCTTCCACCTCCTAGCTGGAGATTAGCAGGCCATTCTGGAGTCCGGGGATGTTTACCTGAGGGAACGCCGCCGCAGGGTCCCTTCCAGGTTCTCCTTGAGCTCCAAGGCAGAAATAGAAGGGGTGGAGGGCTTCTTATTGCCTCCGGACAGCCGGGAGTCCAGGCGCAACTGGTCCAAACGCTGAGAGACCGGATCGTGTTCGATTAACAGCTGAAGGGTTTGATTCGTCTTGTGAATCAGTTCTTTGACCTGAGAAGGAAAAGAGTTCAGGGAATTGGGCCGTGCTGTGGGAAAAGGTTTCCAAAACAACAGATTGACGACCGTCCTCCATCAACCTGGGTTGGATGAAGGAGGCGTTTCTCTGGCTGCTCATTTTCTTAAGAAACAACTCAATTAAAAGCACGTCTTTGGCTGTTTAAGCCACTTTTCCTGATCAGGGCTCCTTTATTTATATGTCGTATAAGTCTGCGATGAAAATCAAAATAGCATATGCAAGTTTTTCGACGGGCACTCAGGAAGAGAGACAAAAAAAATACAAAAATCCTATTTTTGTTTTAGAAAATAGGAAAACACGGGAAGAAGTGCCTTTGCTGGCTGGAGAATTCTGGGAGTTGAAGTCCACAAGTCTTAAAGTGGCCCAGGTTGGAGACCCCTGTTCCGAAGCAGAAGGCAATTCCTGCAAGGCCCTTCAGCCAGCCAGCCTGCTCGTCTCTTCGCGCTCTCTCTGTCTTCAGAGGAAAGAAGGTCTTTCACAATTACTTAGAGAGGCTGAGAACTTGGCGGGAGCTCCAAAACCCAGCGCCTGCCCCCAAGAGGCCCTACGTTCCCTCCCGTGCTGGGCTGCTGCCAGTTTGGACAGGTTCGGGTGAACCGGCAGTTCCAACAATCAGCTGGTCCCGCCCACCTGACCTATCCTGCCCTTTATTTCCTACTTTCTAGCTCATCTCAATCGCACGGCACAGCTGATCCCCCCTCGCTGTTCTACTTATCATTGCTGACTTGGAAGGTAAGAAGCTGAGCTTCTAACTCAGGAGTCTTCAACTGTGACAGCTTTAAGACTGGTGGACTTCAACTCCCAGAATTCCTCCTCCAGTCATGTTAGCTGGGGAATTCTGGGAGCTGAAGTCCACAAGTCTTAAACTTGCCAAGTTTGAAGATGACTTGATCTAGAGGCTCCATTTTCAGTGCTGCATGCAAGTGCCTTAGGCGCACACGCGTGCAAAACACACACCCACCGAACCGGTTGTTAAACTGGCTGCAGTCCACCCCTGGGTTCCCTCTCCGTTATGAGACAGCAGGAAACAAGAAGGACCGTTCAGAACCCACCTTTTCAGTTTGCAGTGTGCGGACTGGGTTTCCATTGATCTCCAGAATTTTGTCCCCGGGGTGAATGGCATTTTGGACATCGGGGCTGATGTGCCTTCGGTTGACTCTGAACCCAGAGGAAAAAAACATGGCTTGAGATCAGGAGGATTTGCCTCCTCCACGAGTCTCTTTGAGGGACCAGATAGCAAACGGGAGAGGAAAAAAGGGCAAGCAATGCCATAAGCCACCCCTGAAGGAAGACGCCCCAGGAAGCATTTCCTTCTAGTAAGAAGCGTAGGCAGTCCTCACTTAATGACCTTTTTCTTCACTCACTCACTGCATGACGGTGTGGTACGCGGATAGAAAGGCACTACAGAGGGTGGTGAACGCCCAGCACAGAACATCGTGGGCTGTTCCCTGATACCACTAGATGACCTCGCTAGGGGCTCGCTGCCTTAGAAGAGGGAGGAAAATCCTCAGGGACGACTCACACCCTGGTCAGCCCTTCTTCACCCTCCTACCATCAGAAAGAAGATACAGAAGCACGGGCACCCCGCACCGACAGGCTGAAGAAGAGCTTCTACTGTCAGACTCCTGAATGGAAAATAACTTCGTGTCAACATAGTATGACAGACTGGTGCGGCCGGCGCATTGCGCAACAAGGTCACATGGTGCAGTAGGAACGGTGCGTTTCCTCAGTAGGATTCATTGGATTAGGGACTGTCTGTCTCAGCCAATCTCGCTGTACTCTGACAATAAAGGTTTGAATCAGAACTCAGTGACAGTTGCAACAGTGATGAACGAATGGTGGTTAGGAGCAGCCCTCAGTTACGGCGGTTGCAGGGCCCCTGGAAACACAGGGTCAACGTTTGGGTGCCCGCTGTCCTTATTATAACCGGAGGGTGGGCTTCCAAGGCCCCCCGCTACTGGCCTACCTCTCTCCCTCTCTTTGGAGACCCTCCACACTCCATCCCCACCTACCCCTGCTGCCCCCAGCTGACCTTATCTTCTCCCTCCCTCCCACCCACCGCTGCTGCTGGGAGGGCCAGCCGCTGCTTCGGTTGGAGCTGTTTGTTTCTCCGTGTCATATAATATACGTGGTTTACGTGCATAATTTTGTATTTATGTATTTAGTCATGATCATATAGTGCGTATTGGAGGTGGAGACCCTTTGAGAGCCGCATGCAACGAAATTTCATTTTCCTGAGTGTCGGTTAGTGTCCGTTCAAAGCGACAATCCAGTTGGTCTGGGAGGAAGATGACAGCGAAGGGGGTGGCAGGGTTGGGCAGTGATGGGAGTGCCGGGCAGCCAAAAGGGCAGGGATGGGAGGAGAGACGGGGTAGGGGGAAGAGAAGGGCATCCTCTGGCCCTAAATTGTTTGTAAGCTGCCCAGAGTAGCTCCACAGCGAGATGGGCAGCAAATGAATTGTGGTAGGTTTTGCAGTCCCTTGATCATTGTTGTTCCCTTTCACGGAAACTGTTCTACTCGAAAGTCTTTTGTGAGGAGGAGTCTGGCATCACTTCTCCCAACTAAGATGTTTTTCCCCCCTCAAAGGTAGATGCAAGATTGCATTGCATCGGCTGGTGTGATGACCCACCCAGGGTGGGATACAAAAGCAACCAAGTCACATAAACAGGTGAAGTCCCTTTAATTCCTTCAACTTGGCCTCCAAAGTCCAATTATCATTGACTGGAGAAAAAACTCCCCCACAAACAGTTGCGAAAAGGAAGAAATCTCATTCAAACTCAAAATACATATAAATTATAAATAGAAAAAAACAACACAAACCACGCTGAAGCAATTAAGGAGACCAGGCAGGATAAGGGCTTGAAGACGTCCACAGATATTGAAATACACACACTGGGAAGGACACCAGAACTCAGATAAGAACTGACAAACTAGAAATATTTTCACGCTTTGCTTCCAGCACTGGCCCATGAGCAGTTTGTCCTTTTAAACAGTCCTCACAGCTGCAGCCCATGAAGGGGATCAGGGCCTTTTCCTCCCCTATAGACCACACCATTCACGTTTCTCCCTTATCCACTCCTCCCTGCATGAAGAGGGGATGGGCCTGGGTCTTTCTCTGACTGCCCAGCCAGCCTGTGCCCTTCCCCAGTTTCCTCCACAACCTCCGGAGCCACACTCCCACTCCCTGTCGGCTGTTCCTCCTCTGATGCAAGACTGAAACTGGGGTGAGTCGAGGATTATGCAAATGCAGGTTACATGTGAGGCAAGTAACAGACGCAGTATCCACTAACAATGGCAATGTGTTGCAAATGCATTGTATTGGGATCCTTTTGAGGGAACCTTTTGGAAGAACAGGAAGTGAATGGCATTAGTGCCACTGGGGGGATCAAAAGGGGCTGCTTTTGCAATGAAGGCCATCGCTCAAGGCGACAGGAGCCACAGGCATCACGCCAGAAGCTCGAACGAAAATGCAAAGCCACACAATACTATTCATTTCGACCTCCCGGCGCTTGGACCAGAGCAAAAACCCCGGGCGTTTCTCAGCCGCGAGAGCTTCATACTCACTCCTTCACTTCCACGGTAGCAGCATAGGGGGAGCAGCCCCCTTCCACAGCCACAGCGAACCCCCTTTTGCCATCGGTGGCTGCAGGCATGGAGAGAAGCGTCAAGGTATACGGCAGCTGCTCGCACAGGGGCTCTGCTGACAGTCGCTCGAGCATTGGAGTCAGCACAAACTCGTTATGGCACTTGCCACTGAAAAAGGAGAAGGCGGTTCAGCTGTTAGTTTAGGCAGAGAAGGCTGGGTGTGCTTCCCGTGCCCAGGCTGCCAGCTAGGAAGCTGCCCATCCACCTTCCCTACTATGCTGCTGGTTGCAAAGACAAGGCCTCCATTCAGGCAGGCTTGGCTTCCAACATTCCCTCTTTGCCCTTGGGGTTATCTCCCCCTGTAGAACCACGGTGGCCGGGAAGAGGGAAAGCACCCAGATTCCAGGGCTATGGGTCCAAGGGGAAACTTGGCTGACCATGTTCCACTTGGTCTCAGAGGAATTCCAAGACAACGTGGGGACGGCCGCCTGCCTTCCAAGCTTCCCGCTTAGTGAGGCCACTAAGGGATCTGGGTGGCGGGACCACTTAAGGGCAGCTGGCCAAGGGATCAACCCCCGTCTCTTACAAACAGAACACACCTCCAGATTCCTGAACCCAAATCCCAGGCCCTGGCACATGGGTATGGAGAGTGGGAAAGCAGAACCGTCTCGCGCAGCCTCGCCTTACTTGGTGCCCTGAAGATCCACTTGACTCTCCATGCTGCTGATGCCCAACCAGAGTGGTTGAGGGCCTGAACGAGCTCTCGAGTACCCTGCCCCCCCACCCACCCCCACCCACCCCGGGCGGGGGGGGAATGCAAGCAGGGAAGCACACAAGCGTTCTCTGCCATTCTCCCAAGCGCAGAGCAGAAGACTTTCCTGGTCCCAGAGAGCCACCCAAACCCACGGCTGAGCGTTGCTGCTTCTCCGTACCAGTAGAGAGCCGAGTGCTGCACCAAAGCGTAGGAGTCACCATCTTCAATGATCGCTTTACACTGCATGCAGGCAAAGCACTCCGGGTGGTACTTGTACTCTCCAGCCACCTGCCAAGAAATGGGACATGCCGGATGGTTAGGAAGAAAAGTGAGGATACTGGAGAGCAGGGTTCTTTAAGACTTGTGGACTTCAGCTCCCAGAATCCCTCAGCCAGCTTTGCTTGTGGACTTCAACTCCCAGCTTTGCTGGCTGAGGAACTCTGGGAGTTGAAGTCCACAAGTCTTAAAGTGGCCAAGGATGGAGACCCCTGTTGTAGACCAAGAATGTCAAACTGGATTTCTTTGAGGGCCGGATCCGCATTGGAGTTCTCCACGGGCTGGCAAGGGTGGGGAATTTGGGGGAGACAGGATGGACGCCTCCTGCAGCGCTTTACCATCCAAAATGAGGTGCAGGGGGCCACGTGCAGCCCCCTGCGCCTCACTTTTGCCCTCCCCAGATTACAAGAGCGCTCTGCCAGCCAAAAATGGGCTGCAGAGGCCTCCCGAGGCCCCTGCACAGCCTGTTTTTAGCCTCCCCAGTCTCCAGCAGCACTGTGCCGGCCAAAAATGGCTGCGTGGAGGCCTCCTTGTGGCCCGTTTTTGGCCAGCAGAGAACTGTGGGAAGCTGAGGAGGCTAAAAACAGGCCATGGGGGTGGGGGGGTGGGAAGGGGGGCTGTACGCAGCCTGTTTTGGCCAGCAGAGGCACCGTGGGCTGGTCCTTTGGTGTTCCCAGGCTGGCCCCATGGGCCGGATTTAAGCACCTGCCCTGCGGGCCTTGAATTTAACACCCCTGCTCTAGAGAGACTAGCATCCAACCCCAATGGTGGCTTTGCCCTGTTCCTCAATTGCAATCGGCAGTTGCGGCCGAGCCAGAATTTTGTTACGGTCTGAAATCCCAGAGATGTCTGAGGATCAGTGACTCCCTGCACACTTCTTGCACAGGGCAGACGACGGGGGAGACGGCTCCAGGGGAGAAGAGAGCAAGGGGCCAGTTGGGACCCCTCGGCAAATCTCTGGCTCTTCATGGTGGGGCTGGAAGGCAGCTGGCAAGGAGAGGCTGAGCTAAGGCGGAGGGGCCATCCCAACAGAGAGCAGGAAACCAGGAGCTAAACCTCAGGGCGGCGGCGGCGGCTGTTTGGGAAAAGAGGCAGGGTTGACAAGCCAGCACAAGAACTATGGACCGGACGGGGAGGGGTGTGATTCCAGGAAGGGGCCGTCCGGGGGAAAATACCTTGCAAAGCCTGGTGGTTGTTTTTTTAATAAACGTTATTAATCTTTTGCATCTTTAAAAACCGAACCAAAAAATATACATATTATGACATTCACAGTATGTGGCATCTATCTCTCAAACTTCTATTTTGTGCTTATTTACAAATGTAAATACCATTTATGCGAATGTCAACCTTTAATCTCTATGTGGTTTATCGTTCTTTCATCATCCATTTGTCTTAATTCAATCTAATCATCCCCCCTTTTTCCCCCCAAATTCTATAATATTCAGAAGGGCCTGCTTGGTTTGAATGAGACTCCTTGCTCACTAACTAACCTCCTATGGATGGCTAGGATCCGGGAGGGAAGCGGTGAAGTCAGCTGCTGACCTGCAGGTCTGTCCTCGGCAGCGTGGCTTGTTTGCCTTACTGGGTCTCCAGGAGGTGCCCCCCTTTGGAAGGCGGCAGAGATGCTGCCCTCCATCCCAGGACCAAAGCAAAGCTAGAAAGCCTGGGGAGGCCAGAACCCCCCCCCCCAATCTCTCAGTTGCCTAACATTGCTGCACAGGTCCCAGCCACTTTGAAAAAAGAAAGGATAAAACCCCAGCTGAAGCACCTATACCTCTAGAGGTAGAGCGAGGAGGGCCTCCTCCCTACTGCAGCTCGACCCCAAACACGAGAGAGTGGTCTCAACCCCCCCAGGCCAGCATGGGAGCAAACTCTGACTTCAGGTGACCCAACCCCCCAAGTGGCCTCAACGGCTCAGAGAGAGGGGGAGGAGGGAGGGAGGGGGAGGGAGGAAGACAGGGAGAGGGAGAGACAGGGAGGGAGAGAGGGAGGGAGGAGACAGGGAGGAGGAGACAGGGAGGGAGGGGAAGAGAGAGGAGGAGGGAGGGAGGCAGAGAGGGAGGGAGGGGAGAGGGAGGGAGAGAGGGAGAGAGAGAGAGAGAGAGAGAGGGAAGGAAGGAAGGAGAGAGGGAGAGAGAGGGAGGGAGGGGAGAGAGAATGAGTGAGGGAGGGAGAGAGAGGAGGGTGGGAGAGGGAGGGACAGAGGGAGAAAGAGGGAGGGAGAGAAGAAGGGAGAGGGAGGGAGAGAGGGAGGAGGGAGGGAGGAAAGGAGAGGGAGAGAGAGAGGGAGAGAGAGGAGGAGGGAGAGGGACGGGGAGGGGAGAGGGAGGGAGAGGGAAGGAGAGAGGGAGGGAGGGAAGGAGAGAGGGGGAGAGAGGGAGAGAGAGAAGGAGGGAGAGGGCCGGGGAGGGAGGGACAAAGGGAGAGGGAGGGAGGGAGGGAGGGAGAGGGAAGGAGAGGGAGGGAAGGAGAGAGAGGGAGAGAGAGGGGGAAGGAAGGAGAGAAGAAGGGAGAGGGAGAGAGGGAGGGAGGGAGGGAGAGCGCTAACAATCCAATCCTTCCCCACACCCATCCTGCCAGAATCTATCTATCCTTGCCTCCCTGCCCCATCCAGTCCCAACTGAGGATGCTGCTTGGATGAAAAGCGGAACGTCGTCTTCGTCTTCATCTTCTTCTTCCTCTCCCAGGAAACAACCATCCAGCCGCCTTTTGAAAAGGCACCTTTGAGGCAGCCACCACGGGATGGCTGAGAATCCCCACCGGCCTGTGGAGCGAAGGCCTCCTCGTGCCGCCATTTCCTGGGAGGCAGCCCCCTGCTTGCTGGAGGATGGGTGTTGCTCTACCCTCCCCATTCCCATCTCGGTGGCTAAGGGAGGCCCTTCGTCTCTCCCGAAGGGAAGCCCTGGGGTGCCCGCTGGCCCCGGCAAGGGAGAAGAAGAGCACAGGGTAGGATTTACCATGACGGGCCCCGTCATCAGCAGCGAGCAGCCGTGGCAAGACTCCCCAAACTTCCGCCAGTAGTCCTTGGGGCAGTACAGCTTGGCCTCCTTCTCGTAGTACCAGTTGGTGAGGAGGTCCTGGCACTCGGAGCAGCTGGCAGGGTGGGGGGGAAGAAAAAAGAAGGTTTTATTTGCTGGCTACCTGAGGGGCACCGTTCTTGCCCTATTTCAATTATTTTTTACATTCAGCTTTTATGTTTTTAACATTTTATTTCCACATACAACCCATAATTCCTCGGTGAAGGAGACGGGCAGTGAATATGATGGATGGATGGATAGAAGATATAGAGATAGATAGATGGATGGATGGATGTAGATTAGATGGATAGACAAATAGATGGATATAGATAGATGATAGATGTTAGATAGATGATATAGATGATCGATAGATAGATGATATAGATATACCGTAGACAGATAAAGAGATGGATATAGATAGATATAGATGATATAGACAGGCAGGCAGACAAACCCTATGTACTAATTTGAATCCCCGTTTAACGCTGCTTGATTTTAACAGAGAAAGCCTGCAACTATTCCCGTCTCTTCAACCTGGGAAAGAGACAATGAAGGAGAATCCAGTAAGAAAACCCAAACTAGAGTTGTCTTCTTCCAACCAGAGGCGAAGCAAGGAGGCTTCATAGAGACAACCAGGGTTTCTTTCCATCTGCTGTGGACCAAGAAGCATTATTTGGAAGACGGACCATGAGGAAAACAGCTTGGAGCCTCTGCTATATTAAAAGGCCCCCTGGAACAGCTGCAGTTACACCTGAGCAGCAAGGAAAGAGACAGGAAGACTCTATACAGTTATTACTGAGCAAGAAAATACCAAAGAACTCCAGAATGGAGTTCAGAATAAGAGTTTTTGGAAACAAAAATTAAACTCCTGCAGTCACTCTGAACACTTTGCGACAAACACTCCTGGCACCAGATCCATGGCAAGATTTCACAACTGTCCTTCTCCTGCCCCCAAATTCACTTCCTTTGCAGCGAAGGCCAATCTGTTCCATGGGGGCTGGGGGGGGAGGAGAACTTTGGCTTGCAGCTACAGACTCTTGAAACCTTCCCAAGAGGAAACTGGCCAATGCTGGCCAGATCACACTGTCTTCACTCACTAGGTATGTTTTTCCACAGTGAGCTCCACTCACCCAACTCGTTCTTCAAGCAACTGAACATGAAATCTGACCCGCTGTCATTCCGAAACACTTTGCCTTTGTTTCTGACTCTGGCTGGTTAAAGGACTGGGACGGGGGTCCAGGTTTGGCAGGAAACAGGGCCTTTAAAGTGATCTTTGACTACCAAAGCATTTTGATGTAGGAGTTCACCGGCAGAGTTTTCTATGTTGTATATGTACCTACCGAGTGAGTTTTGGAATTTCCACTGAGGAAAAAAACAAAATTATTCTCCTGCCCCACACTGTCTAAGGGACAAAAAGAGCTCCCACCGACCTCTTCCTTCCTGTTCCTCCTGGAATATATAGCATATTCACTCAAGGAGGCATCACATTGCTCAGGCCTTCCTAAGTTTACCTGGGGTTTCCAAGGAAGGTGTTTTGAAAATGGGCCTCGGGTATCACTTTTCCTGATGCTCAGTGACAATTTTTATTTATTTTAAAACAAGGTTCTATTGTTGCATGCAAGAGAAAATCACTTCCATCTAGGTAGAAGATGTCATGAAGTGATTCAAATCTTTACGTATTTTGCAATCTACACTGAACTGACAAAACAGCACGTTCAGTTCCAAACTCAGATTCGAAGTTTAGTTTAGCTTACTTTATTGTCATTGCACCTCGTACAACGAAATCAAACACCAACTTCAGTGCACACCATGACCATGAAAATAAACACAAACACACATCCTTCACCCTTCACACATTGAACCGGAAACCCCCAACACCACACCAACACAGCACTATATATACACCAGAATTCAAAAGAGCTACTGCCCTGGGATAGCAGCTGTTTTTCAGCCTCCTTGTTTTTCTTATCCTGTACCGTCTGCCAGGTGGTAATAGTTCAAAAAAAGGGGGTGCCCAGGATGAGATGGATCTTTGAGAATGTTTTGAACTTTCTTAAGGCAGCAGGAGCTCTAAAGCTCTTCCAAAGAGGGGAGAGGGCAACCCATGATCCTCTGAGAGGCAATGACATTCACCCTCTGGAGTGCTGTCCTATCTGCCCCTGTGCAATTGACAAACCATACAGAGGTGCAGGATGTTAAAATGCTCTCTATGGTGCAGCGGTAGAAGGTCACCAGCAGTTTCTGGTGTACTCTACACCTGCTCTACACTGAAAGAAAACCAGTGGATATTTTTGAGGTTGCTGTCAAGCCTGAATTTAATTTGGTGGTGGAATCGTATGAATTCAATTTGACAGTGGCTTAGTAACTGATTGACAGCTTCTGACCATCAGCACCCCTTTATAAGTTCTTTATATTCTTCCCTTCGCAGAAGAAAGGCCACATTTTGAGACAGGCAAGAATGGAATTTGGAGAATAAGACATAGCTGCCTTCACTGAAAGGCTGCCATGTTGGGAACATCGACAACAAATGAATGGTGACTGCAAAATCAGCTAGTAAAACTGCTCACTGCCGCCCCCTCCAGTACCAAAAATGCTCTTCACCATCTAAACTCACCTCTCTCCTTTTTCCAGGTTGTTAGAAACACTTCGAAAGAAAAAGAGTTTCCCACCAATTTTACCTTCTAACAATCTGGGGCTCATGGGGAACACAAAGGGAGGCATTTATGGACACTAATATTAAGAAAGGCTACATACCACCAATTGGAGGTGGTAACTGGAGTAACTGCCAGAATCTTGACACAACCTCTAATATCCAGGCCAGGAACAATGAATGAGTGTTATATTCCAATAACATATTGAGTTCAATCAAGTACGGAGTCCATGTATAAACTCGCAACCGCCTCTTCAATAATAAATTATTACTTTCCACTTTACAGGTTTACAGATTAACAAGAGTTGGAAGGGACCTTGTAGGTCATCTAGTCCAACCCCCCCGCCCAAGTAGGAGACCCTACACCATTTCTGACAGATGGCAGTCCAGTCTCTTCTTGAAAGCTTCCAGTGATGAAGCTCCCACAACTTCCGAAGGCAACTTCTGTTCCATGGGTTATTTGTTTGCATTTTCAGAAAATTCCTCCTTATTTCCAGGTTGAATCTCTCCTTGGTCAGTTCCTATCCATTATTCCTTGTCTGGCCTTCAGGTGCCTTGGAAAATAGCTTGCCCACCCCCCTCTTCTCTGTGGCAGCCCCTCACATATTAGAAGACTGCTATCCTGTCTCTCCTGGTCCTTCTCTTCCCATCTTTTCATCTGCCCTATGGACAGAAAATCCTGCCGCAGAGCGAAACAGGAAGACCCCTGCAGTTACCGTCCCTTCACCCAGCTTCCACGCTAAGGAGGACCGCGGATGGAGGGCAGGGCTTCCAGGCACTGACGTCGCTGGGCTCCCAAATGGTTGCCTCTCTTCGCAAATTAGGTCCGCTAGGCAGACAAGAAAAGCGGAAAGGCAGACTTACCAAAAGGGCTTCCTTGGCGTGACATAAGCCCAGGCAGACATGTAGCTTCCCATCTCCAGAGCACTGGCCAAACCAGCTCAGCAGCAAACCTGCCCAACTGCGTCTACTCAGCCCTGGCAAAGGTGCACTTCATCTCCGGAAGTGTCTCAGGTGTTCGCACGGGAATGCCAGTTGCTGGGCCAGCAGGGGGTCCTCGGCGGACTCGCCCCAGCTCCCATGGTCTCCTTCCCCAGAACTGCCCGAAGGGCAGCTCCACTGGGAATTGTGCGGGAGGGCCAATGTACTTGCGGAGGGGCCACCCAAGGAAGTCCAGAGCAAGTTCCCTCCCTTTGCAATTCTCCGGCGAGGGTGGAAGAGAAGGAGGAGCTTTCTTCACAAGAGAGGCGGATACCTGAACGGAAGGAACAACGGATCCGCAAAGGGTGGAATTGCAGCCACGGAAACCATGGAGGGCGAGAGATGCTCCTGCAAAAGACTGAAAGCTGCCTCCAAGACAAAAGAGGCCAAATCAACTTTGCTATATGACACTTAGCACTATTTTCTTTTCTACCTTTTTAACGTTCTTGAAAGTCTCTAAGGAAACAATAAAATACTATACAAACTAAACTCAGAAGACAAGAAAAATAAAGAGAATGCCAGAGAAAAGAGGAAATAAAAAAATATGAAAAAAGAGAAAGCAGAGACTTTCAACCTTCACAATAAGTCTCTCTCCTTTCTATATCCTATCCCTACTCATACGCAAACCCATAAATCATTATTTCAGTCCTCATACAGCAAAATGTCCATAAAGATTCTCAGAATTTTACAATAATGTGTCTTGGTTTTAAGTTTAGTCAAACAAACCAACTTTCTACTCCTTTCTTTCGCTTCTAGCAATCTTGATCTTTATTCAGATGCTGTCACAGAATTCAACACCTCTCTTCCGTTTTTCTTTTTCCCATCTTAAAAGCTTCTGGGATTTATCAATCCTCTTTCATAAATCATTTTCCAGGTCATTCTCTTGGCTTGTCATCTGTATTTCCACTAACTGTTATCCCTGGTTTATAATTTCATCCCCCTTTTTTATTTTTTTCAATATTTCAACAATATTTCTTTACATGCTCAACAGTTATTTTTTTTTTTTTGTTATTTCAGCATCAGATGATATTTCTTTCAACTCTTTATCCTGTAGATCTTTCAACTTATTCTCTTTCGCATCTGTTATTTTTTTTCTTTGGGTCAGAGGCTGGTGGCCCCCTTAGCCGGTACTGGCTTTCCAGATGCACCTTTTCTGAATGTTTTCGTCTCGAGGGTGAAACTGTTGCTAGGACGCAGAGAGGAAACCTAATCCTGCTAGCTCTCCTTGGGCTTCTCGGTAGCTTTTGATGCTATCAACCGTGATACCCTTCCGGAAAGTTAAGTAGTGGGTCCTTGGAGCTCACTAGCTTGGTTAGCCCCAAGCTCAGGCAGCACCGAGGAGCCCACAGTTCAACCCTGGGCTACAAATATTCTCCTTTAAATTTAAGTAAGTTGGAGCCGTAGGAACTACTTTGGGATGGTTCCAATATTTTTTGAATGGTTAATTTCAGAAAGGTGGCTTAACTTGTGTTCATACTTCGAGTAGAAAGTGTTTAGTAGACAGCTTATTTGCCTAATAACTGATGATAGTCTGTAGAAGGCTGCAGATCCCACTTCTTGAAAAATAATCTTCTTCAAGCACATAATCTAGAAAACACTCATGATTTGTCCTCATCTGTAGGAGCCTGATGGACGTGAGAACCCTTTACCTGAATAAGTGGAAATTTTAGCCACAGCACTTCTGGGACAGGGATACTGTATTACTGTTTCGGTGCTCGGGTTGGAAATTCCCCATCTTGAATACTGCAAGGCATCATATTTGGAACCAGTTTCCAAAATCATTCCCAAATTGTAGTGAGGTCAGAGTAGGGCTGGGACAGCTAACTTGGAACGGGAGATCAGTAGGGCTCCCCCAACTGCACGGAATCCAAGACCAAACGAGAATTGGACTGTTAAGGTTCTTCAGAGCACAGAATTCCCCCCTCCCCCCATCGCCTGCATTCACCCAAACTGGCTGGGAGCTTTTCAGGGGTCTTCTTCTTAAGGGCCAGAGGGGAGGCAGGAGCACCTGGCTCAATACAGAGGCTCTTTTCACCTCCACGGTGCCCCAGTTTTGCAGTATCTTCCCCGAATACCATAAGCATCGAGATTGGTCGTGTCTACAGTATGTCTGCTTTGCAGGTTTCTGACTCTGCCTTAGCTTTAGGCTATTTTTGTGCCTCAAGACTTTGCTTTTCTGTGGGGACTGCTTTTTTAAAAAAATTCTTACTGAAATTGTACTTGATTTATAGAACAGAAGACTTTATTGGCCAAGCGTGATTGGACACACAAGGAATTTGCCTTCGGTGCATAAGTTCTCAGCGTACATAAAAGATATAAGTGACAAATCATGATCATAGCCATCATAAATACATTCATCGTGAATCACAGGATAGAATAAGATAAAACAGAGTTGTTGTGAACAACTCCCAGAGGATTTTACTATAGGAACAGGGTGTCCGGATCCGTGCCCTACATCTCCATTACCTCTGTTAAATGTTATCTCAGGGACAACAGAATTGGAAACTTTCCAAATATTCGATGTCTGTTTGAATTCTATCCAAAAACCCATATATTTTATTAGTCCTCTCTGTCATGCGTCATGGACCAATTCCTCCTAGGGCTAAACAAAGGCTGAGGGCAGCGACTTTATTTATTTAGCGTGTGACATCTACAGAGGTCGTGCAATCACTGATATGCAAATGTTGGAATCTAATTGCTGCCTTTGTAGTTTTTGGCCTTGAGAGATGCAATATCCGGTGTGGATAGACTTTTAGCCGCTCTTTTAAGACAGAACATTGCCAGGCAGGGATAGACCATTGTGGAGGTAGTCTACATTTCACACCCCAGGGCATCCGTCCAAATTCATGCATGGCCCAGTCACAGAGGCCAATCGGATGCCCTCCAGGAAATACCAACACAAACACACTTTGGCCCTTCTCAACACCAGCTTCTTCAACTGCCACCTCCAATTCTGGAAGAAAAACATAACCATCAGTGGCCATAAACAGTCTCACCTTCCAGAAATCAGCCTTCCTTCGCTTGAAAGACATCCATGCCCATCACAACATCGGCTAGTAATGGATTTCGGAGATTGTCTACAGCAGGGGTCTCCAACCTTGGCCACTCTAAGACTTGTGGACTTCAACTCCCAGAGTTGATTCTGGGAGCTGGAAGTCCACAAGTCTTAACGTTGCCAAGGTTGGAGACCCTTGATCTACAGTATGCGGATATATGGATCGGGACTTATTGCTGCCCGGAATCTCCTGTTTTCCAGTATAATTAGGCAACCGTTACATAGAGAATTCGGTCCTGGGATATAAAAAATGCTGCATTTTTTTTTTCCCACCCTGGATCCATGTTGATTGCGCCATTCCAGAAGACCATGGAACAGGCTGGCCCGGTTGGGATGTTCTGCTGATTTTGCATCTCCTCCCTGGATTTGGGCCTTGCTTCTCTTCTCATTCCACGCCAGAGATGGGAAGGAGCTTCTCTGCTGTACCGCACCAACACCACACACACACACACACACACACACCTGCAATGCAGGCTGGGTCAGACTTTCCCTTATGTGTTGTCGCTGAGAGCTTCCTCAAAAGGCAACACACAACTGAGAAAAGGAAACAGAGGTAGTCCGTGACTTGCAACGGTCTAGGACCGTACAGCGGCTCTGAAAAAAGTGCTTATGACAGTTTTAGGACATTTAGGACCATTGCAAGCATCCTCATGGTCACGTGACCAAAATCCAGGCAGTTCACAAGAGCCACATTTGTTCTGGGCTCTGGTGATGTCCATTGGTAACCTTCCCGTCTGGCTTCCAACAAGCAAAGGCAACGGGGAAGCTGGGTTTACTTAACAACTACGTGGTTTCTCTTAACAACGTCAGGGTGTCAACCCTGAAGCTGACCTGACCGGAGCTATCTTGGAGCTTCAGTGCTGCCACAATGGAGCTGAGGGAAAAGGGGAAATAGAGATAGCTGGGGTTTGTAGCCAAAATGAACTACTTTCTCTTGGGAACCAAGAACATTCTCGCACCTGGTCAGCAAGAGGAGGGGTGTTGTCACCAGGCAACCAGACAGCACCTTGATTGGACCATGTGACTGACTGACTGGAGTTGTGGGAAAACGTTCTCTTTTAATTACGGTAGGTGAAAACTGCGGGAACCTTCAGAGTCGTTTTCACCAGATTTGGGCCAATATGATATCTCCAATAAAGCTATTCTTTGAGGAATTTGTCTGCCTCGGAGTTTTGCTTTCTATGGGTCTATCACTTGGAACCCTGTCGTAGTGATGTGCTTCACAACTGTGGCAAGAAAATGGGTCATAAAAAGGGGCAAAACGATTGCCTTGCTTAGCAAAGGAAATTTTGAGCTCTGCTGTACTTGTTAAGTCGAGGACTCTCTGTAAAGAGGACTGCTGATATATCCCTTAAGGGCAGGAGGAATAGGACTGGGGCCTTCAGGTTCTCCCAGCTGGGAACCAGCCATTTTCTTTGACCCTGAATCTGCACCATCTATCACCAACCACAACAGTGATGGCTAACCTTTTTGTTATGCTGTGCCAAAAGCTGTAAGCGCGCGACGGCACCCACAATGCAATGCCCCCCCCCCCCCGTGCATGCGCACACAACACCCCTGCCCCACCCCTTTACCTGCACCGCGCATGCACGCACCTTCCAGCTGATATTTGGCCCATTTGAGGCCATTTTCGCCCTCCCGGAGGCTACAGGGAAGCCTCTGCAGCCTTTGGAGGCCGAAAAAAGGGCCTTCTGGAAATACCAGAAGTGCCTGTTTTTAGCCTCCAGGGGGCCTCCGGAGCCCGTTTGAGTCTGTTTTCACCCTCCCAAGGGCTCAAGGGAAGCCTCTGCAGCCTTTGGAGGCCAAAAAACAGGCCCATTTCAACACTTACGGTAGTTCCAGAAGGCCAGTTTTTCAACCTCCAAAGGCTACAGAGGCTTCCCTCAAATGGGCCGGAAAACAGCTAGGAGGTACATGCATGCACAGTACAGATAAGTTTGGCTGTGGCTCACGTGCCCGTACAAATGGCTCTGCGTGCCAACTGTGGCATGCATGCCCATAGGTTCGCCATCATGGAACTACAACATCCAGTCTACAGTTTTCAGTTTGAGGCAGATTTTGAACTGCAGTTTACAGTTGAAACATCTGGTCAAATGTTGGCATTTCCAGTTCTTCCCTGTCCCCAGTTTCTACATTACTGAATGATGAAGAATTCTGGAGAAGTCAAACATGGCATGTTAAGGATTTATGGACCAACCCAACCATGAAAACAAGATGGTGATGGCTGATCCCTACCTCTTGCATGGGAGAAATTTAAAAACGTCAAGAAGCAAACAATGAGTCACCCTTGCTTTAAAATACACATAAGTTTTCAAAGTGTAGAAATCCATCACAAGGCAAGCCACCCCTCCTCCCAGCAAGGACGCAAAAGGTACAATTTGTAGTATTCTAAAAGGAAATGGAAGTTTCAGCTCTGCCCGGAGTTCACAAAACGGCTTGGTCTGAGGTGCAACACAAGAATTAAAGGAATGTATGCTTTGGAAGCAACCCTCCAATAGCTGGGAGAGACAAAGCAGACACGAAATGGTGTGTTGACCAACTGGGTGTTACATGCTACTCCCGAGCTCAAAGAGCTGCACCAAAACTATTGTCCTTGTGGTATCGATTCTGCTCTTTGGACAGCTGCCCAACCCAAGTGATTTCATTGTGCAAGTTTGCTATGGAAACTGGTCTTGCTGAGCCCCACAAAGCCTCACAGAGGAATAGCAGGGCAGCTGGCAACATTTGGGTCTTTTCTTAAGAAACCTACCCCGGTTTCCTCAGTGAGGAAAAATTATAGGCCAGTCTTCACCTTGAGAGAGATGACGGAGGAGTTGGTAGCAAGCAGCTCCAAGTGTTTTGAAGGAAGCAGATCACCCATTTTAAGCAGGCTCTGAAGTCAGCTATGGGGTTGAAATGGCCTTAGCCAGCCTGACAGGTGACCTTGGCTAGTCCAGAGAGTATCACTATTGAGTTTTTCTGAATCTCTCCATAAATTTTGATACCAGTTGGTATCTTCTAGATCTATGGACTCTAAGGGAATTGAGGTACTGCACTGCACCTGTTCCACTCCTACCCTTTGCAGTACTTCAACAGATGCTTGGTGACACAGTCGCTCCTCAAAATTTACATGAAGTCCCTCTGGGCGCCACTTTGTCATTGATATGAAATCAGTGAGTGATTGATGAGTGAGATCATCCTGGTGTTATCAAGATGCCAATGACGGTAACTTATTTCTCCATGCTATTACCTGCAAGTAATCTTCAACACCTCCAGCAGAAGGGCTGTGTTTCAGTGTATGTGGGAACACTAATATTACCTGTATTTTCCCAATATTTTGTAGTAGCTGCACAGGACAGCCACATGATCTGAGATTAGTTAGTTTAGTTTATTGATTAGCCCATAGGTCATCTCAAAACACAGAGTTCCAAACACAAATTACTAATAAAAACCATTTAAAATCAAACTGGAATAAAACACAATAAGTTAGTATATAGATAAGTAAAATAAGATAAAATTATATTTCAGTATCACCCCTACAATCTAACCCAATCAGTCCCACATATGCCGATCTCAACCGGACCATTTTACTCAAGAACTGTGCCGTATTAAATGTTTTCAAATTCTGGCTGTACATAAAGTATGTTGGTTTAATATGGGGTTCCCAATGGGTTATTCGTTTAATCTATGAACCAAGTCACCTGCCTCTCACCCTCTGATACAAACAACAATCAAATAGTATGTGAGCCAAGCCTTCTACCTCTGCCCCTCCACAAGTGCCAATATGTCCGATGTATGGCATAGCCTGGTAACCTCCTATATCTGACCAGTGTATCAAGCTGTTTGAATCTCGTTGGCGTAAATATCTCTCTAAGATGTTTTGGCAATTGTAACTTTAAATAGCTGTCTACTTGAAAAGTATGTTTATATTCACATAGGCATTTCAAGTTACCGGCCTTCCTGAGAGTAGCTATATCATTTTGTGCTTCTCTGTCCACAATTCTCTGAGCAAATCTTTTTTTAACTTGTTCTCCTGTTGTTACATAAGAGACAGGAAGGCCACAGCTTCTTACAAAATTTGTCAGATTAGTGATCCAAGAGGTTTGTAGTTGAGATTTTATCTGCTCTGATACACGTAACTTGGGGAGGGCTGATTCTGCTAACAGTCACCCTCCGTTTCAGGGCCAGGAAGTGGTGTTATGAATCTATTTCATTTGTTTCATTATTTTGTTTCTGATTCATCACAAAGGCCACATTAATATCAACAGAAACATTATTTCTGAACCCTATTTTTATACCTTCAAAGGATTTTCAGGGCAGGGGGAACACACAAGGGAGAGGGTAAAACTTTTCAGTCAGCCCCTCCAACAACTAAGGATTTTTTTAAAAAAAACTCCACCCATCCTTGGTGGGACACATCCGTTGGCAAACTAGGTTCCTCCCTTATCCCATAAACCAGACCATCCACAATTGAGCCTCAGTGGTGCAGTGGTTAAAGTCCAGTACTGCAGGCTAATTCTGCCAGCTGCCAGTAGTTCAGCAGTTTGATCCTTGAGGTTGACTCAGCCTTCCCTCCTTCCCAGGTGGGTAAAATGAGGACCCAGATTGTTGGGGGAAAATAGGCTGACTCTGTAAACTGCTTAGAGAGGGCTGGGAAGCCCTGGGAAGCGGTCTATAAGTCTAAGGGGGCCATTGCTATTGCTGACTCTCAGCCCTGACCTTCTGGGCTTCCCCTTCCCTTCCCACCACGCTGTTATGCAATTTTGGAGCATAAAAGTTCAAAGGGTCCAACTGAGACAGCCGATGTGAAGGCATTCCATCTGGACACTCCTTTAAAGCCAAGCTAGGGATTCAGGATACTCCTTTACACAGGAAATGTCTTATGAAACCCAGGTCTGCTTCTGAATAAGAGCCTGGCAAGGAATCAACAGAAACTA
Source organism: Pseudonaja textilis (assembly GCF_049901715.1). Classification (NCBI taxonomy): domain Eukaryota; kingdom Metazoa; phylum Chordata; class Lepidosauria; order Squamata; family Elapidae; genus Pseudonaja; species Pseudonaja textilis. Next base: position 12,061,051 of record NC_142004.1, read on the forward strand.
TCCTCTCCAGCAGAAGGTATTTCGCAGCACTGAAGGGAAAGAGTTCAGGCAGGCAGAGCGACTTCCTAACCACAATCCCAAAGGTGCTATTCGAAAGGCTTCTTGGATGAGAACTGGACTTTCTTGGTTTTTTTTTCTTGAAAATGTTTTGGTTCTCATCCAAGAAGCTACTTTAGCCCTGGCTCGAAGCTTCTTGGGTGAGATGCAAAACACTTTTAAGGAGGGAAAAACCTGAAGAAAACCCCACTGCCTTTTGAACAGCGCCTTTGGAACAACCATGGCCTGGATGATTGTCAAACGTCTCCACAGACATTTGCCTAATCACTTTTTTTTTTTTCAGTGAAATGTTTGACTCAGTCTTCCACAATGTGGATCCCTCCCAGGGATGTGCAATTCCAGGGCAACTGTGGCTGAGCATTTATTTAGTGTATCTACACACATATTTACCAACCCATTCAGATAATGGAAGATAAAGCTATGCTATGCTGGCATTAAGGAGAAACTTCCTAACAGGGAGGACAATTAGCCAGTGGAACAGAAGTGGCCTCCAGAAATCGTGGGGGCTCCCTCACTGGAGGTTTTTAAGAGGAGACTGGACAGTCACTTGTCTGAGTGGGTATAGGTTCTCCGGCTTGAGCAAGGGGCTGGACTAGAAGACCTCCAAGGTCCCTTCCAGCCTATTCTTATTCTATTTCTCCTTTTAAAGGCAACTTCCCCATTACAAAGGACCATGGGTCTCTTCCAAAGACTTCTGGGCCCCGCAGTCCAATGACAGCAGGAAACAATGCCCGTCCCTTGTGGAACTGGGTTCCTTCTCCAACTGCACAACCCAAAGTGTAGACTTCAGCTGTCGGACCCAGCAGCCAGCTCGGCCATTCCTGAAAATTCTAGGCGGCCATGGATTTGGAGACCATCCAGCCTGGCGAGGGCTGGGCTCCAAATCTGAAGACAAAAGGAATCCAGCGTGAGCATTTAATGCAGTGGAAAAGTAGCAGGGCATAATCATCTAAACGCAATCTAGCGCAATGAAATCCAATCTGGTATTTGCGAGGCAGCTCCAGGGCGTCCTGCTCAGCACAGAAACCGTTGCACCCCCCATTGTGCTAGGCCGGGGCCTCCAAACTCGGCATTTCGAGATTTGCAGACTTCCAACTCCCAGAATCCCCCAGCCAGCACGCCCCCAGCCACTTCAGAACCAGCCAATTTCGTGACTCATGACATCCTCCCGAGACAGGACCAACCTGGGGCTTGGCCGGAGCGCTGAAGAGCAAGGCGTCTCCCTTTCCATGCCCTTCCTGCCCGCTGTGCTCGGCCAAGGAGGGGAGAGGAAGGCAACGTGCCTCTTCAGGGGATTGTGCTGAGATTAGGCAGGTTGCGCCACCACTCCTGGGAGAGGGCTGGCCCCGGACAAAGCCTGACATGGAGACCCGCTCAGCACATTCCTGCCAGGCCGTTGGTGACACATTAACTGCTCAGAAGGGGCCGCATGGGAGGGAGCCTGCTGCCGGCAACAGCCGTGCGGGAGGACAGGGTGGGAAGGAAACCACCAGGAGGGCTCCGGTGTTTGTTTCCACGGAGCTGGAGGTCCGCCCCATGTCCAGGAACAAAAACAGCGAAGGCAAGGCTGCACCCGGGAGTCGGAGCACAAACCAATTCTGTGTCCCCCCCGCCCCCATCATGTATTACAAACAAAACACAACCCTTCTACTTCACTCAACAGCCAGAAGAAAGAGAGGTGTCTCTACGAAACACTTAAAAATGGATATAACTAAACATAAAATGGGTCTAATAGGAAAAGAAGAATTAGCACAGAAAATTAGAGGTGCTAAACAGAATTACTTTGAAGATGCAAATAAACCAGGTAGATGGTTAGCATATAAACTGAGAAAGGAGGAAGAATCAAGGAAAATATTGCAATTTATAGATGATCAAGGCCAAGTTTGCTATGGTAGTATAGAGAAGAAGGAAATCATTTGAGACTATTATGGGAAACTATGCACACAAGAGAATATTGATGAGGAAAGAGTCAAACAGTACCTACAGAATGCTAAGTTACCCCAGATACCTAAAGAGATTGAAACAATGTTAGAAAGCAATATAACGATGATGGAGTTAACTGAAGCACTCAAGAAGCAAAACAATGGAAAGGCACCAGGCCCAGATGGACTTCCAGCAGAATTTTGCAAAACATTACAAGAATCGTTGAATCTTCCATTGCTAGAAGTTATGAATGAAGTTATGTTAAAGAAGAGGATACCTAAATCATGGTCAGAAGCTTATATTACACTTGTTCCAAAAGAGGAGGCCGAACCATTGCAAATCAAGAACTATAGACCTATTTCCCTACTAAACGCAGGTTATAAAATTTTTGCTTCAATATTGGCAGAAAGACTTAAAAAATATTTAAATAATTTTATTCATCTTGATCAAAATGGATTTCTGCCAAAGAGACAAATTAAAGACAATATGAGAATAATATGAGAGTAATCTTGGACACTTTGGAATATTACGAGGCACATCCTGAAAAACCAATGGCTTTGATATTTCTAGATGCACAGAAGGCATTTGATAATGTGAATTGACGATTCATGTTGTTACTGCTGGAACAGATGGGTTTTGCTAGAAAATTTATTCAAGCAATAGAAGCTATATATCATAAGCAAACGGCAAAGGTAATGATAGAGGGAGAACTGACAAACTCTATTGATATAAAAAAAGGAACAAGACAAGGGTGCTCACTGTCACCTCTGTTGGTTGTGTTAACTTTGGAAATGCTAAATAGAAATATTAGAGATGAAAAGAATATAAAAGGAATGAAAATCAAAAAGGAAGAATTTAAGCTGCAAGCATTTGCAGATGATCTGGTTTTTATTCTAGAAGAACCATAGAAACAGCATCAAAATCGATATAAAAGATAGAGACATATAGAAAGGTGGCTGGTTTGAAAATAAACAAAGATAAGACAAAGATCTTGACAAAGAATATGCTATCAAAACAAAAGGAAGAACTGGCAGATCTATTGAAAATTCAGGTCACGAATAAGATGGGGATATACTTGACAGCAAGATGCAGTACACTAAAAGAAAATAACTATATCAAACTTAAACAGCAGATAGCGCTAGATTTGGCAAAATGGGAAAATTTACAACTGTCACTAATAGGGAGAATATCAACAAGCAACATGAATATATTACCCAGAATTTTATATTTGTTTCAAACAATTCCAATTAGGCTTGGAAAGGACTATTTTGAAGATTTAAATAAAATTGTGTTGAAATTTATAGGGCAAGGTAAGAAAGCGAGAATAAAGTTAAAACTTTTGCAAGACGCTACAATAAGAGGAAGATTTGGTTTGCTTAATTGGGAGTCCAATTTTTAAGGGACAAGTCTTGGTTTAAAGAAACACAGAAAGCTGATGGCAGAAAAAGATCTAGTGGCCCAGCAAATCTGCCCTTGGAATTTGTTTTCTCTTTTCTTTTTAATTCTTTTTAATTTTTTATTATTTTTTATTTTTAGTCTTGGTCAAATTAACTGATTAACAGAGTTGGAAGGGACCTTGTAGGTCATCTAGTCCAACCTCTTGCCTAAGCAAGAGACCCTACATCATTTCTGACAGATATCCAATCTCTTCTTGAAAGCCTCCAGTGATGAAGCTCCCACAACTTAATGAAGGCAACTTTTCTTCCATGGGTTGATCGTTCTCACTGTCAGAAAATTTCTCCTTAGTTCCAGGATGAATCAATCTCTCCTGGATCAGTTTCCATCCATTGTTCCTTGTCTGGTCTTCAGGTGCCTTGGAAAATAGCTTGCCCCCCTCCTCCACTCTGGGGCAGCCCCCCAAATACTGGAAGGCTGCTCTCCTGTCTCCCCTGGTCCTTCTCTTCCCTAGACTAGCCAGGCCCGGTTCCTGCAACCGTTCTTCGTATGTTCTTCAAATGATGGACATAACGTTTATCCCACTCAATTACTGATGACTGATGAACCACCACTTCCACTGGAAGTTGCTTCCAAGCTTCCACTACTCTTTTCTGCAAAATAAGGCCTTCTCCTATTATCCTTGCTCTTCCTTCCTGTCAATAACATGGGGTTATGCTGCCATGTGCTTGAGTTTGGGCTTAATGGCCTGAGAGGCAGAAACAGGGCACTAAGATTTTCTGGAGGGGAGGGACGCTCTGTTTTCTTTGAGCCTTGAGGGGCAAAGAGCAGGACAGACCAAAACCTGGGGGCTGCTCTGCCATGCAGCCCCCTCAGCGCATTCTTGGTCAGGATACAGCAAGCGCTCTCAGAGTGAGAGGAGGGAGGGGAGGCAAGCAGAGGGTAACCCACCCAGAAGAACAAGAAGTCCGGGGGGCATTACGGGGCCTTTGGCATGTTTGCAATCCACTTGCGTTGCCCAAGAGAAAAATGATGCTTTGGAAGATATGGAAGATGGCCAACTAGGCATCTCTGACCCTCCTGCTGAGGGACGGTCACCAAGTCATTGCTGGTTTCCACCGCAGGCCGTGTTCATGGCCCTCCCACCCACCTGAGTCCCCTGGCAACTGTCCTGCTACTGGCTCCAGGCCAGTTCCTGCCCCAGCCAGGTCCCCTCCGGTGTGGAGGGATGGTGAGCCAGAGCTCAGTGGGGAGGACCCTTCCCAGCAACGTCCCTTGTCCGGCACCTCCACCCCGAGCTTGAGCGTAATGGGGGCTCGGGGCTGCATGCTGCGGTTGGTGAAGAGGCTGCACAGAAGGACCGAGCAGCAGCCTCGCACAAGGGCTGTGAGATCCTCCCAGGTCGGGTTCGGTGCCAAGAGGCAAAGTGAGAAATTCCTGGCCAGGAGCTTCCGCCCCGACTGTCCGAGGGCTCCACCTCTTCGGCTGAGCCAAGGGGGAGGCCTGCCTGGAGGACGGCCAGGCACACAGCAGCCCAACGGCTGATCTTCAGGAGGCCTGTCAACAGCCTTCCCTCCGCTGGAACACCCGGCCAAGGGCTTTTCACCCACAGCCACCTCTCATCCGTTTGGCCCAGGAGCACAGCTTCCCAGCCGCAGAAGCAATTGGGGCATTTTATTTTATTTTATTTTAAAAAAGAGGATTTCTTCTGGAAGAAGAGTGTTCTGCTCCTGGGAATGCAGATAGAGAGGGACACAGTTGCGCCACTGCGGTTCTCAAAGGTGAAATGTTGGGGTCCTGGCTTGGACCGCCGGCCGGAAAGCAAGCGCGGACAGGCCCAACTTCAGGGAGACCAGCCTTGCAGGCAAGCCCTTGGCCCCAAGGTTTTCTTCCTTCCTTCCTTTCAAATGGAGCTCAGGTTGGATGCTGACCAGGTAGTCCTTGAGTTGCGACCACAACGAAGCCCAGAATTTACATTTGCTCAGTGAAAAAATGTGTGAAGTGAGTTTTGCCCCATTTCATGACTTTTCTTGCCACCTTTGTTAAAGTGAATCACTGCAAGTCGTTAAATTAGGAACACAGTCATTAAGTGAATCTGGCTTCCCCATTGACTTGGCTTTACAGAAGGTCACAAAAAGGGATTAATGTGACCCTGGGACGCTGCAACGGTCATAAATATGAACCAGCTGCTAAGCGTCTGAATGCTTTGGGGGTTTTTTTATAATAAAATTTTATTCAAAATTAGGTTTTGAAAACATTGAACGTGGTGATCTTTTTGACATATATCACAGTCTTTACAATGTTATAAAAACAAAATGTCATCAAACATATATACATATACACAGATAAGTATAGACACACACACACACATCTACATTGTAAATCTTTCTATCCGTTTCTATCTTAGACATTTTGTTGCAATATAAACTCTTCTTAAATTCTATTTCACATTTTTTGACTTCTTTTCATATCCCTCCAATTATAAATTTTGTTCCATATTTCTCAGAAATCTGAAGTCTTGCTGCAACAGTTCTAACGTCAAGACTAACTCGGCGCACTGAAAAAAAATGTCTATTATTGCTTCATCGTTCGGTATTCCTTTTAACTTCCATGTTTGGGCAACTGATAATCTTGCAGCTGTGATAACATGAATGATTATATATCTGCTTTTTTCAAATTCTCATTTATTATTCCTAATAGGAACATTTCTGGTGTATAGTTTTTTAGGTTTAACATTTATTCTAACCATTGCCAAATTTTGTGCCAGAATTCTTGTATTTTCTCGCACTCCCACCACATATGATAATAAGTGCCCCGTTCTTTTAGACCTTTCCAGCATATCGATGATTGAGAACTATACATTAGCTAATCTGGTAGGTGGGAGGTGCCATCTGTAGAACATCTTAAACAAGTTTTCTTTATAAGATGTGGCTAAAGTAATCTTTTTATTCCTATCCCAGATTTGCTGCCATTGATCCAGATTTATGTTATAGCCGAAATTTCTAGCCCAAGTTAACATTGGTTCTTTCACCTGATTGTCATAAGCGTCTGAATGTTAATCACGTGTCCATGGGGAATGCTGCAATGGACATAAGTGTGAAAAATGGTCATAAGTCGCTTTTTCAGTGATGTTGTAACTTTCAATGAAGTTACATGAACTGTTGTAAGTTGAGGACCTTACCTGTAAAGCCTGGGCAGAGTAAAACTCAGGCCACAAAGGAGCTCAACCTCCCTCGCTCCCTCCCTCCCTCCAAGTAAGAGGGTAGAACCAGCCTTAGCCCCGGGAAGCAGTCCGGGTTGGGGCAGCGGGAGAGACGGTCTGGGGACGGATGAACCACTTCCAGCTCACCTGGCAAGCCAATTCAATCGGCTCCTGGCAAACAGGCCACCCTGGAGGGCTGGGAAGCATCCCAAGAGTCCCCGCTCCAACTTTCCCCCTAGTCTTGTCAGGTCGGCCGAGCGAAGGATGATGGGCCCCAAGTCACCCAGCCAACTCCTGTGAATGGGATCTGGCCCGCCCTGCACGACACCTGGGCCGCCTCCTCCTTCCTCCTTCCGCCTATTAATCTACGCCAGCTGTTAAGAGGCGACACGCATCCTATTTAAAACAGCAACAGACAAAACCAGCAAAACATAACCGGATCAGAGTATCAGGAAGACACCATTTCCTGATTTTAAAAAAAGCCTCGTTGTCGGGGACAGACTTTCCCAGAGCAGCCAGAGCCCCCCCCCCCCCCGAAAGAGTCCCCCAAAGCACCCCAACCTTTCACCTGGGATCCTTCCAAGCTCTCCTGGGCAGGCTGAGCACTAAATGTCTGACAAGGTCACCACCAGTGCCCTTTGAACTGACCCTTCATAGCTGTGACATAAGACACAGGAGCAGATGATCATTTGTAGCTGCTATCTTAAAGGTGTTTTTTGGGGGGTGGGTGGGTGGGTAGGTGGGCTGTGCCCTTGCAGATACTCTCACTTATCCCCATTCCAAACCCTTGAAAGCCAAAACAGGTTTCAGAGCCATCACTCGGGGCACAATGAAGGAACCCAGCTGAAACTCCCAGATTAACAGAGTTGGAAGGGACCTTGTAGGTCATCTAGTCCAACCCCCTGCCCAAGCAGGAGACCCTACACCATTTCTGACAGATGGACAGTCTAATCTCTTCTTGAAAGCCTCCAGGGATGAAGCTCCCACAACTTCCGAAGGCAACTTCGGTTCCATGGGTTGGTTGTTCTCAATGTCAGAAAGTTCCTCCTTATTTCTAGGTTGAATCTCTCCTTGTTCAGTTTCCATCCGTTATTCCTCGTCTGGCCTACAGGTGCCTTGGAGAATAGCTTGACCCCCTCCCTCCTTTCTATGGCAGCCCCTCAAATACTGGAAGATGCTCTCCTGTCTCCCCTGGTCCTTCTCTTCCCTAGACTAGCCAGGCCCAGTTCCTGCAACCGTTCATCGTAGGTTTTAGTCTCCAGCACTTTGATAATCTTAGATAAATTCAGATTAACAGAGTTGGAAGAGACCATTCTGGTCCAACCCCTTGTCCAAGCACACCATTTCTGACAAATGACAGTCTAGTCTCTTCTTGAAAGCTTCCAGGAATGAAGCTCCCACAACTTCTGTTCCATTGGCTGACTTGCTGGGTCAAACAGAAGCCCCGAAGGCAGCAGGCAGCGAGGAAGGCTACAACACAGCCATTGGTTGCTTGACCCTTCTCTGCCCCGGCCATTTGTCCTGCTTTGTAATTCCCAGACTCAGAAGAGGCCGTTGAGTCAGGGCGGTCAGGGCGGTTGCCCAGATGCAGGCATCCCAACAACACCGGCTGTCTTCTGCTCAAAAGCATCCAGAGAAGAGAGCTCATCAAACCCTCTGGCTCAGAGGCTCCAGTACTTAAATGCCTGGGGATTTTTTTTTAACTCGGTATTTAATCAGGTTATTTTGCATCTAACTTCAACATGTTTTCCAGATCGCGGGGCTTTGCTTGATAAGAGAGCTTGATCTTCAGATATTTCACCCTCAGCAAGTGTCACTCACTTGTCTTTCTTCAAGACCAGACATATAGGCCTATATCTCTCTTCAGTCAATCTTTCTTCACCGGGCTTTGCATCTATTTCCCCATTATACTTACTTCCCTTGTTTAAACTCATTCCAGTTGATCTGAATTCTTCTTACACAGAGATACCCAGAAGAAAACATGGCACCCAAGATGGGATATAAGGGATATAACTTTTAGTAAAAAAATAAATAATAAATTCTGTGATTTTTCTCACTATGCAACGAAATTTTTTCAAAACAGCGGACATTAAATTTTCTCCAAATAGAACCAGTACTGAATCATTATAATTCAGCTGTATTGAATCAGTACAATAATACAGTGTAAGGACAAGGAACAGAAACGTAAAACCAAAATCTCCATAAATGTTTAGATTGCCTTTTGTTTTTCACGAAGAATAAAGAGAGAGAGAGAGAGAGATAATAAAAATCCATTCTCCAGACTTCAGATGCCACAGACATAATTCGCTCCAGGTTTCACCACCAAACAATAGCTCTTTTGTCTCCAAAGCTATCCTTACAATGATGTCATTTACCATAGTTATACATAATTGACTTTGCCTCTATCTGTAATTATGCAATCGGCATTTTTACATCATTTGCACCACTGAAAATTAAGTGATGACATAAACAGCGAAGTATGCAACTCTGCAAATTATCCAGATTTATGAAGATGACCTCAATGACTTAACTTCAGATGTACCAGATTTCTCCTGTTTAAAGTGAGGTTTTATTTTACTGGGGGAGGAGCTCAGCCTATATTGGGAGGCAGGGTCTCAAGGGAATGATAATCTGATGAGCAGGCTCCCCTGTTTGTAATTTGACCTTCCTCTTAGACCTTACATGATATAATTAATTTTTGTGCTTTTTACAGGTTTTCAAAATTAAGTCTTTTATGATCTGTCACGAGACAGGTAGACAGAGAGACATCGATAGATGCTGTAACACACCTAATGAGCTGCATGTTCTGAATTTCTACAGTCCAGCATAGAATTCCCAGCCTTCCCAGGCTACAGCAGAAGCAACAAAAGGAACCCTTTGACCTACCGGAAACAGGAAATATGCCAAGTTTCATTTACAGTCTTGAAGAGACGTTGACCATTTGCAATGCTATTGCCACATCCCAGGCACTTCCAATCTTCTTCACCTATACGGAACACAAAGAATGGATACTTCAGCAGATGCTTTTCAGCAGGTATATGGAAACAGGATCAGAGGTGGGATTCAGCAGGTTCTGACCAGTCCTGGAGAACCGGCAGCAGAAATTTTGACTAGTTCGGAGACCCGGCCAATCCCCCCTCTGACTGGCCCCGCCAACCCCATCTCTTCTCTGCCTCCCATTGAGTCCCAGCTGATCAGCTGGGTCTCCTTTGGTTGCCCTGCACAGGAGAACGGAGCTGGAAAGCAGGTTAGTGGGGTGTGGAGGGAATGGGGATTTTACAGTATCCTTCCCCTGCCATGCCCACCAAGCCACATCCACCAAGCCGAGCCACGCCCACAGAACCAGTAGCCGATCTTTTTGAATCCCACCACTGATGTTCTGACCCAAACCTGGTTCCAAGAGAGTACAGCACAACCTTTTACTGTTTCGTTTACGAATCCTGTTTCTTCACAGAGAAAAGGCTGCTTCCAACTATAATTAGCTCTGATAAAGAAAAGCTTTGGCAAGTTTTTGCAAATCTGCCAAGAACACCAGATAAAGTTCCTAAACAATAAATCAAAGAGTCTCCAAACACTAACTCAGATAATATAACGTCCACCAGGCTCGAGTATCAAACTTCTTTGCCTTCTGCAAAGAACTACGGTTTCTCAGCTGGCTTTTATCTTCTCAGGGAGGGGCAGCCTTACTCCTGAGTCGCCCGTGCTGCTACAGCTGCTCTTTCCTTTGAGCAGCCCTGCATGCATGTGCACTGGGCACAGGGTCCTCGGGGTCTTCTGCATCACTGCTGCCAGCCTCCACAATCTCCAAAGGCCGCATTCCACTCCGATGGTCCTGGCCCCGTCCCTGCATCACACAAAGGCCCCTCATCCGAGCTCTCGCTCTCTGAGACCTCAATCATCCGCACCGGCTGCTGGCGAACCACAACAACTGAACAGGATATCAAGGAAGTCTAGTTATAGGAAAAGACCAATGCTGTATGGGAGACTCTTCTCCAACCTGTTTCCTAGACAGTCGGCCAGATGCTCCTAGGAAGACCGGAAGCAGGAGATGAAGGCAAGAAGTCCATTTCTAACAACTAATATTCACCACAATTGGGTCTCCAAGGAGCACAACTGCATAGGCTAAATTATAGGCTAATGGTTGAATTTGAGAAACCCGGCCGAAATCTATCCATACCACTGGCTGCGTCATAAGGCAGCCCAACAAAGGGGTGTAAAACAGTTGCTTAAACAATCACGCAGCTAAGAAAGACTTTCTCCGTCAATGAGTTGCTTCACGGGTTCTTCAAGAGAAGCAAATAGCTTCACTCACAACAATGACTTGGACTGATTGTCTCCTCCCCACACAACCTCTTGGCAATCCCCAACTTCAGTTGAAATGCCTGTAGATTTTGATGCCTGGTCAACTCTACTCTCAAGGCGGGGTGGGGGGTGGGGAGGTGTGTGTTAGGGCAGGGGTCCCCAACCACCGGGCCGGTACCGGTCCATGGAACATTTCCTACCGGGCCGCTGGTTTGCTGGGAGCCGCCATCTTGTTTGACGAGAAAGTGCTTCTGGGTGAGCTTTTCCGGTTGGAAAGAGGCGTTTGGGTCCTGAAGGAATCCTCACGCCTTAGTTTCATCGAAGGGGGGGCGGCTTCGAACAAAACTAAGGCACGAGGATTCTTTCAGCACCCAAGGCAAGGCGAGCCGAGCGGCCGTCCCGAAGCCCATCGACAAAGGTACAAAGGAGGAGTTGAAGGTGGTGGGGAGAAGCGGGGGACGGCTGGCTGGCCGGTCGCTCGGCTCGCCTTGCCTTGTCATGCGTGCTGATGCCGGTACCGGGCCACGGATTATTTTGTGATGCCGGTACCGGGCCGTGGCACAAAAAAGGTTAGGGGCCACTGTGTTAGGCCACAACCTTGAAATACTTTAGCCCATGGTTACCAGCTGGAACTAAAAACTCCCTACCGGACACAAGACTACCAAAAGAAAATGATTGCTGTCAAAACTGCTGGTATCAAAGTTGTGATTCTCAAAGTTTCACATTGATGTGCTGGCTGCATTCCTAAGCCTACTCAGTTTTTATGGAGACTATACTGGTGTGGGTTTTCACGGCTGCTGGGCCTCGGGTATAATGATTGTGATCAAGATCAGGGATCTCAACCTTGCCCCCTTTAAGACTTGTGGATTTCAACTCCTAGAATTCCTCAGCCAGCTTTGCTTTGCTGGCTGGGGAATTCAGGGAGTTGAAGTCCACAAGTCTTAAAGGGGCCACTGTTGGAGACCCCTGATCTAGAGAAGAGATTTCGTCCCTCTGAAGATGCCAGCCATAGTTACCAGTGAAGCATCAGGTGTTTTTTTTAAACCATGGTCACTAAACCCTGAAACCCAACACAGGGCACTGTTGGAACTCAGTAACACTGAGTAACACTGTCCAGAATGTTGAAGTGAGAGGAGGAAAAAAGACTTTGAAAATGGAGTTCCCTGCAGACGGCTATCACTTGCTTGCAGCCGATCAATGCATCCTGGCTAATCTGCTCATGGACCCGCAGGGGAACATCGGTTCAACAAATTCCTAAAATATCTGTGTCTACCAATTATTTCTCATCGTGCCAGCTTGCTTTTCTGGTTCAGACAAAAGCCTTCTGCTGTGGGCTCCCTCCAGGCCCTCTCCTGCCATGCCTGAGAGTGAATGGGAGGAAGAGCTGTGAAGCGGGAAGCCCCATGAAATCCTTTGTTATGCCATACATTCATCAGAAGAGCCCTGGCTTGGCCAGACAGAGCCGTGAGAATTCAGGCTGCACAGAGTTTCAAAGCATTTTCTGCAATACAATATTAAAAGCTCCTTACCCATTTGGGCTGGATTTATATTAATTCAACTAGGGGGGTTCCCTAGAGTTGGAATACTAGTAGACCATTTTCCCAGAAAGGCAAGCTTCCTTTAAGCTATAGACCAATTCATCACACAGCGCTGAACAACTGTTATATAACACCGAAAAGCTGACCTTGTGAAACAGAATATTCTGACTGAAAACCAAACTGAATTCAGTGAATGAAACTCCCACATTAGGCCTCTTTTTAATATTGTGTAATTGGGCTCATAAATGTGCAAGTTCATCTCTCTTTATGCGACTTTATTTTTGTGCAGCCTTTTATTTAATCAACAGGAACTGTCTGGAAAAAATTACCAGCTACAGAGGCACCCTCTCTGATTTTGTTCCAATTTGCAAGTGAAAAATCAAGTATCCCAATGTGGCTTTTCGTCTGTAGGATTTAGATCTGATCACATCTCGGTGGCTTGCAATCAAGATAATGATGCCCGAAAGTTGGTACTTGGTTGCAATTGAAGAACCTTACTGAGACACAGATAATCCTGAAACCACAGTTAAGACAGAGAAGGGTTCACTGGTAAAGAGACTCCTCTTCATAGCAAGAAGGGTATCAATCCAATACAGTAGAAGATAAATTCCTCTGCGGAATTGCTCAAGATGGCAATAGCCAGCCTTAGAGATAGATCCGATCTTGGGAGATGCTATTGAATGTCCAGTCAAAATGCTGAAAGGGATCCTGAGAAGGTAAATACTGGGGAGGCATACAATAGTGTGTCAATTACCTTCCATAGACTGCTTATTATATGCTGAAAATATATGGAAGGAGGTTGAATTGGAAGATGAGTAGCTTTTAAAGCGGGAGGAAGAAACATTAATAATCTGTGCGATGCTGAAAATTCTCTTGATAGTTAAAAAGGTAAAACAATCCACAGACTCTAGTAATGATCCTTGAGGAGAATAGTGAAGAAGTGGGGGACTAAGATCAAATAAACCGACCTAACGACAACTGGTACAACAACCAGCCTTAACTCTAATAATGAAAATACTGAAACAGCAGACAGCTTTGTCTGTTAGGATCGACTATCAACAGCAAAGGAATCAGCAGTCAAAAAATACTTCACAATCTAGTATAGAGGTCTCCAAACTTGGCAACCTTTAAGACTTGTGGACTTCAACTCCCAGAATTCTCCAGCCAGCTATGTCTTAAAGTTGCCAAGTTTGGGGATCCCCGGTCTAGTACTCAGTGCAATGAAGGCCTCACAAAAAATACTCAGATCTCAGGATGTGTCTACACTTACAAAGATTGGAACCGTGCAGCCAGTGATATTCCTTGCGAGGTTTCATGGATGTGAAAGGATTTCTGAAGAAACAGTATAGATCCTCTTGAATTTTGGCTTTGGGCAAGACTTCTGAGAATACCATTGGACGACCAAGAAAACAAACGATGGAGCATAGAACAAATCAATTCAGAGATCTTACTCAGGACACACGTGAACAGGGCCTCTTCAGGGACAAGAGTGCTGGGACTCGTAATTCTTGCAGAAGCAGCGGTTGGGGGCTTCAGCCATGTTACTGCCTTACAAGGCAGCCTCTGGCAGCCCCCTCCCCCCAAAGTGAGAAAGCTAACTTGCAACCACGGAACCTTCAGTAGCTGGATTTCCCTCCTTGGACACCCAGTTCCAAGGGCTGTGAGCTGCAATGAAGACCCAGGATAATGCAAGCATGGGGGTGAGCACTGGAGTGATTAGGTGTGGTGACTGCCTGCCTTGACCAAGAGGAGAATAGCGGGGTAGGGGAGATCTGAGGGAGGCAGGATGAGCATCAAGACCTGGGAGGGATGGTGGGGTCCCATGAATGGGTCAGCACTGGGCGGGCTGTTTAAGCGCAATCTGAATGTCCAGCCCAAAGGGTAGTCTTCATGATAGCAGTGTTCCAACATTTGAGGGGCTGCCATAGAGAGGAGGGGGTCCACCTATTCTCCAAAGCACCTGAAGGCAGGACATAGAGCAATGGATGGAAATTAACCAAGGAGAGATTCAACCTGGAAATAAGGAAGAATTTTCTGACAGTGAGAACAATCAAGGAATGGAACAGAAGTTGCCTTCAGAAGGTGTAGGAGCTTCACCACTTGAGACCTTCAAGAAGAGACTGGACTGCCACCTTTCAGAAATGGTGTAGGGTCTCCTGCTTGGGCAGGTGGGGGGATGACGGATAAGGTCCCTTCCTGTTAATCTAATATCTAATTATTGTTTTTTTTTCCTTACTATACTTACTCTCTACTTTCTGTTCTCTATTCCTCAAGAATAAGTCTAATGCTATGTGATACAACACAAATATTTTAAATGTGTATGAATATCTGAAGGTATTTTGGGCTTACGTTTTGACATACCTCCATAGAAGCAAATGTACTTTTCAGAATGAGGTAGTCATATATTCCTTCTGGCTTGCCTGGAAAAAAAATCTGATGCTTGAAAGAGAAGTAATTCAAATGGATGCATCTGCAAGAGATGCTTGTCATGGAGTTGAAAACAGTCAGAAAAGAGAAATGCACCCTCTCCCTCAGAGGATGGCCTCAGCTGCTGATCTCTCAAAGCCCTCCCAACATTCAGTCAAAAATCTGCCTTCCCTAAGTTAAACCCGCTAGCCGATGTCCTGCCCAAAGAGTTTGGCCTTCTAGATCAGAGGTCTCCAAGCTTGGCAACTTTAAGACTTGTGGACTTCAACTCCCAGCTGGCAATAATAAGAAGGGTTTCATGGCAGGAAAAGGAACTCAGAATGAGCAGCCATTCCCAAAACAGGAAATATTAAAAGCACAATTGCAAAAAATTCTTGTAAGCAGAAAATGGGAGAGAGAAGCAGATCAGTGGGCTGTACAAACAAATTTAGCAAAGATAAAAATCTTCAAAGGATGGAAAAGAAAGGTATCCGGTGGTGAACAGCCTGGAACTGCAGAATCTCTCATGCGGTGCCACTGGAATATCACTGTAACTGCTCTGGTACCCCAGGTTATGATGGATTAGCAGACCTGGAGAATTGTTGATGGACTAGCTACATCTTGGACATTATCTGTCTAACACCCCTAATCCATGATCATGGATAAATTCCTGATGATTGGCTCATGAATTGATTTGTGTACTTTGGATTAGCCAATTGTTAATATCACAAGACTCTCTGGGCACAGATCAGTAAGATGCCCTGTGCTCTGTAGACAGCAACTGATATTCAGGATTTTTCTTTCCCTACAGACCCAAAGCTGGTCTTTCATTTATGAACCTTTCCATATGAATTCTTCCTAGGTCCCACCAGTACAGAAATCTCTTCGTTCCTTGGTGGAAGTTACTAAGAGTTGTTTCCTCCTTCTGCTACCATTTACTCTATAACCATACAGACTCTTTGTTCTTTGTTCCAATCCAGGTACTATTTTTGTTCCTGAAGTACTATAAAGTTGCGTTTGCTGCAAGATACATACCAGACTGTATTCAGGAAGGAAAAGAAACATGCCATAAGCATTAGAGATCATGGCTGCCGTGTCATGTTCCCTGTTATTTCGGTTTCTTAAGGTATACCAGGAGACCGATATTTATTTCTTCTTGCTTCCTTCTCAGCTCTGCAAGTTAGCTAAACACATCCTTCTGAACCTGTCCTGCCCAAGCACTTTTAAGCTTTTCTATTCACTCACTCAGTGAGCTCATTTCTTGGAAACGGCTACTTTATATTCCCCCTGCAGTCGTTCCAGCAGCCTCTGCTTCCTCAGCAGGAAGCAGTCATTTAATCACCCACAGTGGGCAATCAAAGGGGCTCTAAGCCCAGGCATCCCCTTCCCAATCATATCCAGATGAGGGCTTACTCCGAGTAGAACATGCAGTCCTTGTTCCTCACTCTTCTGCACTTGTTCCATTGAGCTACCCAAGTCTGTTAATGCTCCCCCTTTGAGGGTCATATGAACCCTCAAAAAGAACAAAATACCAAGACACTACAAAATGTCTAGAATAATTTGACTTCCAGCCTCTAAATTCTCTAAAGAAATCCGAGGCCAAAGTCCACACTGCACTGCTGTAAAAATGATCACCTGGGTTCAGAGTGCCCCACCCGTATAGAACAGAGGTCTCCAGCCTTGGCCACTTTAAGAGTTGTGGACTTCAACTCCCAGAAAGCTGGCTGGAGAATTCTGGGAGTTGAAGTCCACCAGTCTTAAAGGGGCCAAGGCTGGAGACCCCTGATCTAGTCCAGTGGTCGCCAACCAGTGGGCTGGGGACCACTGGTGGTCCATGGGAAAATTTTGATGGTCCGCAGAGAAATGTCACCCCCAAAGCCAGAAATGAGTCTTTGGGACCCTGCCAGGCCTCCTGCTCCAAGAGGCTCACAGAGAGTCCTTTCTGGCAGAGTTTGGGGGAGAGAAAGAAAGACTTCTGCTGCTTCTGCTACTTTCCTTGCATGAAGCCCAAAGTCTCTCCCCCTCCCCCGCCCAGAACTGAGCAGTATCCCACAGGGTGGGGGATTTTCCTGCAGAGTTTTGGGGGGATTTTTCCAGGGTCTCTGGTCTGCAGGATTTAAAATTATGAGTTTGGGGGTCCCTGAGGTCCAAAGGGCTGGGGACCCCCATGGTTTAGGAACCCGACCATTCCGCTTGAGCTGCCCGTGCGTTTTCGCCAGGAAGCGCCTCTCAGTCATGGCCCTATCTCCACCCCCAGAATCCCCCAGCCGAGGTTGAGAAGCGCAGCCAGGAGGGCAGCCTCTGCTGGGAGGGGACGCCCTCGGCCTGGCCTCCAAACGCCGCGGGGCTCCGGGCAGAGGGCATTCCGGCAGGGCACCAACTCTCTCCTCCTTCCCCGCTGCTCAGACTCCCCGGCTTGGTCTCCCTGCAGCCCCCGAAGACCCCCGAGATGCCCCCCCCCCTCCGGCAGGACACCGGAAAGAACCCGCCCTCTGTCCGGGGGAAACCTCCACGCCTCTCCCCCGTCCCGAGCCAGGGCCGCCCCCTCCCCTCTCGCAGCCGAGAGCCCCAACCGAGCGAGGAGCGTCCCAGCGGCGGGAGGACCCTCAGAGAGCCGGGGGCCCTCAGCCCATCGCCGCACCAGAGCCCGGGATCCCCACCCACGAGGACGCGGAGCCGGACTCGGCCACGCCGGACACCTGGCGCCGGGCCTGCCAGCTCCCCACCCCTCCATATGCCGCCGCCGCCGCCTCCTTCTTACCCGCCGGCGCGGCCACCCCGCCGTCCATGGCCTCCGAGCGTCGTCTCGGCCACCCGGTGCGCGCGTGAGTGACGTCACCGCCCGGCCGACGGCGGGAGCCTCACACAGACACACAGACACACACCGCCCCCTCCCACGCCCCGCTCGCCAGCACAGCGGACCCCGCGAGCGACGTCGTCGCACCTGGAGCTCCGGCCGCGCCCGCCCCCGCCCTTCCCCGCGCTGGCACGGCCAATGACCGGTCCCACGCCGGCCCCGCCCATTTCCCCGCCCTACCGCTTTCGCACCAATGGGGCCTCGGAACGAGACCCGGCCGCCCCGCCTCCTCCTTTTCAACTTCACTCTCTGCGCCGCTCTATCCCCGCCCCTCGTTCAGCCCGGCAGCCAATCGGCGCCTGCCGCTCCACCCGCCTCCCCCTTCGCCGCACGTGGCAGCGGATGCGAGCGGATCTCGGAAAGAGGCGTGTCGGCGCCCGGTTTGCGTTCCCACGACGCTGGACCTGGATTCCCGTCCTGGCTGCAGGGCTTGGTCGGCCCCGCCTGGGTTTCCCCGGACGGCGGGTGTGGAGGTCCAGCCCCCGGGGCTCACTTCAGTCCCGGAGATTCTTCCGCAAAAGTCATAAAACGCCGGGCCAGGCTTAGCGTTGGCGGATTACACCCGCCTCGTGGGAAGGGCTGGCCGGAGCTCGCCAGAGGGTCGCAACGAGGCTGCAGCTCTTGCTGGCGCCTTCTTGAATCCCGCAGTTCGGGCCGGAGAGGCTCTCTTCAAACGGCCGTGGCCGGCCACGATTCAGACCTGGCTCCTTTCGCCTCTGCCAACCAAGACTGAAAAGCAATGCGGAAGCCGGCAACGGTGTCTTGGAGGGCCCTGCTTGGCTGTGGGGGTGGGGACGGGACGACAGAGCCGGACGAAGCTGTGCCACTCGAGGGGAGCATACCTGGTTCTGTGCTCCAGCCCCCGCCCAGCCCCCGGGATTTAGTCAGGTTGGGCTGGTGGTCCTAGGACAGGGGTCTCCAAGGTTGGCCACTTGTGGACTTCAACTCCCAGAATTCTCCAGCCAGCGAGTTGAAACTTTAAGAAGTCTTCAAGTTGCCAAATTTGGGGACCTCTGGTCTAGAGTCTCCTGCTTGAGCAGGGGGTTAGACTAGACGACCTCCAAGGTCCCTTCCATTTCTGTTCTTATTGAAATGGTCTAGGGCAGAGGTCTCCAAATTTGGCAACTTTAAGACTTGTGGACTTCAACTCCCGGGAAGGGAAAGGAAGGAATTCTGGGAGTTGAAGTCCACAAGTGTTAAAGTTGCCAAATTTGGGGACCTCTGTCCTAGTGGGAAGGAAGGCTCCAGAGAGAATCCTAGCAGGAAGCCCTGGCGCTCCTCCCGAGAGGAGCCAAGCCTTGAGATGGGGCTCCCCTTCTGGGGTGCTAGCGCCTCTCCAAGCCATTTGCCAGGAAATGAACTCCACACAACGGTAGGATAATGTAAAAAGGTGTTTATTATTCCGACTTTCACAACAGTGAAAATTAGTGAACAGCAGTGTTGCACAGTGGTACCATATTTTGCTAACCACAAGCCAAGAGGAATCTGAATAGATGGTACAGAGGGGAAAAAAAGGGGGGGGGGGAATACAAAGTGTGTGGGGCAGAGGGGGACCTTTGAAAACCAGGAGTCCAGGGCTGGGCTGCTTATCAAAGAAACATGGCCAGTGGCCCCCAGAAGCAGAGGAAGCCCAGAATCCGCCACAATCTGCTGCGGCGATTC
This sequence comes from Pseudonaja textilis, assembly GCF_049901715.1. NCBI lineage: Eukaryota > Metazoa > Chordata > Lepidosauria > Squamata > Elapidae > Pseudonaja > Pseudonaja textilis. The sequence continues at coordinate 12,080,393 of NC_142004.1, forward strand.
AGCCACGAACTTTTTCAGATGCCGTGCAATTCTGTCCCCTCGCCCCCTCTCTGAAAGCAGACAAGACAGAAATAACCCGGCCTCCACCAAAGACAATGGACCTTGCCAATCCAACGGTCAACATCTGACCATTCAATGCCATCCCACTATCACAGCCCTTTGACGGTTTGTGTAAGATTTATTTTAGAAATCCAGCTTTTCCAGTATGATAAAATTTCTAGGAAAGGGAGAAATAAAATATATTTGTCTACTTTAAAATGCAACTGAATGTGGTTTTTTTCCCCCTGGACAGTAGGTGGCACTCATTTCCAAGGGATGGAGCCGCCTTGTTACCAAGTCTGACTTGGTTGAATGTTGCTGTGTCAAGCTAGGTCGGCCTCCTGCCCTGAAAGACCAAGAGCCAGGACAGAATTTGGGCCACAAGAAAATTCACATTTGGTATCCTTCTTGAAAAGAAATGGTGGTGACGTGCATCTTGCTCTTGAGATTTCCAACCTCGTACCCCTTCCCACCTACAGAAAAATAAGCCTCAACGTCATTGGGGTCTGACAGCAAGGTTCTGTTTAACCTCCAGAAGACCCAAAATATCGTGAAATAAGTAGTCCTTGAGAGGCTCTCCTACTAGAGTATTGGCAGTCATTCAAATGAGAGGGATGCATCCTGTGGGGCCAAAAAGATTCAACTGCAATTGTTTTAAAGGAGGATTCCTCCTCTGCCCCTTCCATAAAGAATTCTCTCAAGGCACCTGGGTACCATCCTGTGAGATGCTCTGTGGCTTAAGCGCTGTTCAAACCACTGCTGCGTTGGGCCCATGATTACCCTTCCAAAAAAAATAAATAACCATGTCTTTGGTAATTTGAAAAAGCTCGCACACCTTGGCCACATGCAAACCCTTTAAGCAGAATTCCTTGTTCTTGTCAAAAATGTACAGATTCCCATTTGCGTAATAATCATAATTGTGAGGTGGGGAGGCATAAAATACTCAGCAAATTACCCCGTAAGAGACTTGTCCTACATTCCTCCCAGTTAACCTATTCCAAGTATGGAAAAAATGTACATTTCAGGAAGGAGAGATGTATATAAATAAGAACAGCAGCTGGAATTATGTCTACCTACATTAGAAGTTGATAGCTGCTTTAAAACCCTTTAAAACACTGCTTTTATCAGCGAGGAAGTTTGCTGCATGACAGCTGACAGGCCCTCCAAAACCCTGAGATGAGATTCTGCCCCCTCCCCGATTCCAGTAAATTTAGATATGCTACCGTTTTAGGTTAAAGAGTCTTTTTATCTTTTCATTTTTGTGATTGCTGGAAAAACAAAGATGGGCCATCTTTTATCACCTGGGTATGGGGCACGATCCTCTTCAGCCAGATGTCTTATCTATAGAAGGTGTTACCTGGAGTCTGTTGGCTTTTGTGCAAGATGTTCAGCTGGGTTCTGAAATCCACTGATCTCCTTCCTGTCACTGCTCTTGAGACGCAAGACAGTGACTAGAGGTTCCGTCGCTAGCCACCACGCCCGATTCCCTTTGGGGCAGCATCTCTTCCAGATGTTTGGCACTAAGATTCAAACACTCCTCGTTGAGAGACGGAGCTCAAAGCTAGGGTCAAAGTTCCAGACAGATCCTTGCTGTGTGAGTTATGGCTGAGCTTCAGAAAACTTTTTTAAACGTTAACTCCGGAGCTCTGGAAAAATAAGAGAGACTCGTCCTCACACGAAGACACCATTGGCTTTAAGGAGCCCCTCATTAGCTGAAGAATTGGACACCAAGAGGCAGACAGGGAAGACAAGCGGAAGTCTGTGGCCGGTTCAGAGCTCCACAAGGTATGGAGCCAAGTTAAGCAATCAAGAGCCAGAACATGATGACAAGGGCCACGAACAGGAAGAGGCGAGAAAGGAACTGTTCATCCACATACTGAGGAGTCCCTGGAACAGCTAAGAGAAAACAAAGGCCCAGAGTTATCAGCTTTTCTGTTAGCATTTACAAACAGAACTTGGTTTTTCCAGAGTTGGAGCTCTAGGTATGGAATCAAGACTCTCAAGCTGCTTCCTTAGAAGGCTTCCCAGTCCCTACAATTATCTTGTCCTCTTAGAAATAAATGCCCTTTGGAAGGAGGAACTTCTTCCAAGGGATGTAGGGGCTCACTCCTCATTTAGTCATTGCAGTTGTTATGTTCGTAACACAGCCGCAAAGGGAATCCCCACCGACTCCTTGTCGGGAGGTTGCAAAAGGTGGTCGCATGACCCAAAGGCAATGCAACGGTCATCAATGAGTCACTTGCCCGGCATCTGAATTTTGATCATGTGACCATGGGGGGTTGGGATGCTGCAATGGTTGTGTGGAGAGCGGTCACAAGTCATTTATTTCAATGCCGTTGTAACTTCAAATTTATTTATTTTTATTTATTTGATTTGTCAATCACTTACAAGGTAATAGGTATAAGTATAAATATGAGTAAGAATACAGGAAATAGGTACGAATAAATGGGGACAATAGGACAGGGACGGGAGGCACGATGGTGCACTTATGCACGCCCCTTACAGACCTCTTAGGAATGTGTATTCTCTCCTTTCCTTCCTTCCTCCTGCTCCCTCACTTCTTTTCTCTCCTCCATCTATTCTCTTCTCTTCTCTTCTTCCTTCCTTCTCCTTCCCATTCTCCTTCCTTCCCCCTTCCTTCTTTTATTTTTTATTTTATTTATTTGATTTGTCAATCGCTTACAAGATAATGGGTATAAGTATAAACATGAGTAAGAATACAGGAAATAGGTACGAATAATTGGGGACAATAGGACAGGGGCGGGAGGCACGATGGTGCACTTATGCACGCCCCTTACAGATCTCTTAGGAAGGGGGTGAGGTCAATAGTGGAATAAACTGTTAAGTCGAGGACCCCCTGTATCGTAAAAAGTTCTTAGATCACTGGAAGTAGATTTCAATTAAATGTCAGAAAATATCTTCTGCCCATTGAAGAGTTTAGCCAATGACCCAGAGAGATAATGAGCATCCTTTCCCTGGATATATCCAAGATATATCTTAAAAACTGGATGGACATCCGATGGGAATGCTTTATTGTGGGTTCCTGCCTTGGCAGGAAGCTGCCCTGGAGAGGCCACCCCAATGCAAGGCTTTGGTGCATTAGCCAATTGTCCAAATAGAACAGGGGTCTCCAACCTTGGCCACTTGTAAGACTTGTGGACTTCAACTCCCAGAATTCCTCAGCCAGATTTGCTGAAGTCCAGCAAGTCTTAAAGTGGCCAAGGTTGGAGACCCCTGCAATTGGAAACCCCTGCAATAGAAGGCCATAAAAATGATCAGTGGAACAGCCTGCCTCCAGAAGGTGTGGGTACTCCAACACCATAGGTTTTTAAGAAGACAGCTAGTTCTCCAGAATGGTATATGGTCTCCAGCTTGGGCAGGAGGTTGGAGTAGAAGACCTCCAAATTTCCTTCCATTATTCTGTATTCTTCCAGGTTTTGCAAAGATCTCCCAAAGGGGTTGTCTCTGTTCTCTACAGCCTGCTATAACGCATCAGGTAGTGACTCTGAAGAGGGTCATATACCGTACAGACGCTCATCGGGCTAAGTGAATAGATGAGCATTGGTTCAGGGATGAATAGTTAAGCAAAACAGATCAGAATACTTGGTTGCACAACAATTGAAGCTCAACAGAGCAACACCACCCAGTCACAATTAGCCAGGCTAATTTTATCTCATTCCTTACCTGGAGGAGGCCGGCCATCGTTTATATTGAAGGCTGTAGCAAATATGCCAAATGGAAATGCTCCAATTCCAAATGACATTTGGAAGCCTCCATCTCCAAACCCAAAACCCTGGAAACCCTACAAACAAACAAACAATCATCATGTATGTATGTATGTCTTACTTTACAAACTAAAATCTGACTGGTTGCAGCCTCTTTCAGTAGATTAGACGGACTTCCAAGCGGGCACTGTGAGAACATGATGAGCTGAAAGTAGCATCCCAGACCAAACTACTTTATGAACCTGGCACCATTTCCCTTCCCACAACACCAGAGTGTGTTCGACAAACATTTGATTACATTTTATTTCATTAAATGGGTCCGTCTGAAAAAGTGCTGCAGGCTCCTGATGCTTGAGCTACAGATCATGAAAGTTTATGCTTTTTAACAGATCTTCTAAGCTGTGAAAGGCACTACCAGAGCCCTGATTTTCAGGGCTTTGTTGAGTGTATTCTCGGGTGATTGTTTTAGGTGCAAGAGTTTGTTTTGGGTGCAAACGTGTTTCCAATTTAAATTCAACAAGTTGATAGCATGCTAGCTCCCCCAAGACTTTAAGAGAGAAGCACGATGGTCTTTGCTGGTCAGAGGAAAGACTGCCTGAGCAGCCTGAGCTTATCCCCATAGCAAAAGGAGGACCGGAGATCACCTCCAGGCTGGGCAAGGCAGCCTCTGCACTTTGCCAGGGGAGCTTCAGGCACAAGCCATGCCAAAAAGGTGCCCTCCACCTTCAGCACCTGATTCAACAAGGCTTTGGCTCTCTGGGGAGTAGAAGAACAAAGTGCTTCTTAATCACCCCCAGGTGAGCTGTTTGTTTGAGGAAAAGAAAGCCGAGAGCAGCCTCTGGAGGCTCCATCTGACTTGCACAGAAACTGGCAACTCTTTCGTCAGGCCAGGCATGCTCCCCAACTCGCGGCTACGAAAGGTGGAAGCGGCCCATTTTCTCCAGAGCCTGCTAGTTATAAAATCAGCATCCACAATCTCTTTGGATACAACTTGCTGCACCTCACGTAATGCAGGCTAACTTGATGCCCACTATATTTTAAAGCTGGGTTTCCAACCTTGGCAACTTTAAAAGCTGTGGGCTTCAACTCCCAGAATTCTGAATTTGCTGTCTAAAAGTCGCTGGCTAAATCGGAGGTGCCCAACCTTAGCAACTTTAAGACTACTTTAACTTTAACTTCAAGTTTAATTCAGCTCCCAGAATTGCTTCGCTGGCTGGGGAATTCTGGGAATTGGAGTCCATAAGCCTTAAGGTTGCCAACACTCCTGTTTTAGGGATAGTCACACTGCAGGTGGAAGTTGGCAAAATCTACACCGGACTATTATTTCTATCAGCAATTTAACTCTCTCTGCACCAGTCAAACTTGTGTCCAACTTGGCGGTCTGCAGCTCAGATGGATCATGCACTGGCCACAGCCATGCCCGGTTTAGCAAAGTTCTGATACGTCACTTGACGATGCGAGTTTGACACCCCTGCTTTACACAAATGGTCATGCAATATTTAATTTGGCTTACAAAGACCTGAAGTAGACAAGCCTGAAAGGTCCCCCATCCACCACTGCTCTATCCTGGCTGCATTTTCACTCTGCACTTCCGAGAGGCACAAGCACATATTCTCCGTACTCACCCCTCGGTTTTCTGGCTCAGGTCTCTGGCCTTGAGGTCGAGGTGGCGTTTTCTCCCTGCAAGACACAATCCATTATGGGGCTTAATGAGGATATTTAGGAGTTGGCTAGAAGCCCCAACGGGGGAGGATCACACTGGAGGTGGTTGATCGACTAATAGCAGATCCCACCTCTCCCCTGTATGTTCTCAGAGAGAGAGAGAGAGAGAGCACTTCATTTTGATGTTGCAAGCTGCCCAGAATCTCCTTGTAGCGAGATGGGCGGCAAATAAATTTAATTAATAAATACTGCTGAGGCCCAGAGCCTCTCTCCCCCACCCTCTGGGCCCCAGCCCCTCCTTTTCATCTTAGAGCTACCCGGCTGCAGCATTTCCACCCCTGTGGTGAGACAGCATCAGTCAATGCACAGAGAAGATCTCCATCCCAAATGTCACCTGTCTTGGTTTTAGTTTCTTATTTTATCTTAATTTCAACTGTTTTGTATTCTTTACCTTTTTATCATTTCATAAGCCACCCAGAGTCGCTCTGCAACAGTGAGGACACAGATAAACCTCCAAGTGGCTTCAACGACTCTCTAAAAAGAACGCAAATGACCAGCTGTCTGCAAGGAGTATAAATCCTTCTTTTCCCCACCATCCAGTCAGAGCTGAAGAAGCTTCTTGCATGAGAAGCGAAATGCCTTCAAAGCAAAACCAAGAAAGTCCAGCTGCCTCTTGAAAAAGCACTTTTGGACATGCAAGAGAGCTGCAGGCCTGGCTGCCACAGGGAGACCCGGGGGCAGGGCAGGCAACCTGAAAATGGCCTTACTGCAGGTGCGCAGAAACCTGGCAAGGTTCACTCCAGGGATGCAGAAGCAACTTCCATGCCTATTGGAGCCCCCTCCATGTTTCAGCAGACCCTGGTCATAGAACCCCACATGGGCTGGTATGAGCCATGTCTGAGCCGTGGCTAGCAAACAGCCATTGAAGAAAACGCCTCTACCGTTACGGATTGTCTTCTGAAAGAATCCCGATGAAGTCCCCAAAAAAGGCAAAATCCTCCTAGATATCGTTTTGTTTTTGTTTTTTAATTAGTATTTCTAAGTTCCAAAGAAGGCTTCCCCTGTTCAGTAGTGCAGCTGCCTAGGGCAGACTTGGACTATGATCTGTGAAGCTTAAATCTGTCCCTCCTTAAGATCTTTCTTTCTCTCCTACTAAGGTAGGGAGAGGATGGGAGGAGAAATCCCCAGACTTGAGCTTTGACAATCTTTGCTTGTTGATTCTTGGCCTGTGAGCCTTCTGGGTTGACACATCAAAATGTGGAACGCTGCATTTCCCATCTCCAGCCGCATCATGTGAAGCTACACAGCACCCCCACCCAGAATGATGCGGCCAGAGACGGGCAGAACATGCAGCAACCTATTACCAGTAACAAACGTTTGAACGGTGAGATTCTTACAGGTGAGAAAAGGTCGCTGAAACCTGAAGACTAAATCTGAGTCAAGAGTAGCCAGACAGGTTTTCGTCCACAAATTCCCCTCGAGTAGAACTTGAGAGCAAAAGGCTGTTCCCAGCGGAGGCCGTCTTACCTGGGGTCCTGTTGTCCAGTACTGCCCCTTCCATAAAGTGGTATGACTTTATCACGGCTGATTCCTGCTTTACATACAGGACACACCTGTCGGTTTGGCCTGGTCTCCAGCCACTGAAAGGCAGAAAAGAGGAACGGCATCTGGTGAAAACCTGGACGGAAGAATGCCCCGATCTCCCAGGCCCCGGGGAAGGGAGTCTTTGCAACACTGGGGTGGTTGCTAGTTGTGTGGCTTGTCTCCACACCTGAATTCTTTTTTCTGATTTTTCTATTTTAAGCATAATCACTTAGGAGCCACCCAGAATCATTTTTAAATTGAGGATCTCCTAAATCTACTAATAAAAACATGGAGCGCTGCAAAGATGCTACATGTTGGCTTTACAGGTAATCCTTGTTTAGTGAGCACAATTAGGACTGGCAACGTGGTCCCTAAGCAAAGTGGTCATTAAGTGAAAAAAAGGTGACTGACAATTTTACTTCAGGTTTCCCCTGCTTTACAGCATCAGGACACCATCTCAAAAGCTGGCTGAGCCCAAACAGCTGCGAAAAGGGGAAATCTTACGGCCCCCATTTCTCACTCCCCAACCCTTTGGAAGGCTCATCCCAATGCTGGGAGAAGTAGCAAGAAGAGAACAGATATTTGTATTTACATTCATTGGAGAGAAAGGGATTACAAGAGACTAAGCCAGCGCACAATAGGAATACACATGGAAAGGAATGCACTGGAGGCAGACAAAAGCCTTTAGTGTGTGAAACTGACTAGGGTCTTGATAATTTTAGGCTGCAGCTGCAAGGCCCATTCTAATCAAGGTCACAGAGCTGAGCCTGTTAACTTGCTGCACCGCAGACAAAAACAGCGGCTTAGGAAGAGAGAGTTTCTTTAGGCAATCTCTCAGGGTTGGGGGAAAGAAAAAAAAATGGGTCAGGCTTAGGACAATAGGTACCATCGGACTGTAATGGTGAACAGGGACCGAGAGATGCTGCAAAGATAATAAATGTGGGCTTTGGTCACAAAGTTACTTTTACATTGTAAGTGAATGGTCACTATCCGAGGCAGTCATTTGATGAGGACTACCGGTACTTTTTGCAGGGCCCAAAGTGTCGAGCTGTTTCCCCTCCCACAGAGCTCCCAACACTATAAAATAATCCTGGTCTGGACGGAGGCCTGGTACTTCCATCACTTTACACGGTTGCGATTATAGAGAGGAGGAAAGCAACCAGGCCTTTCACCCCTTCAGTGGGAGATGGGTCGGCCCCTTTTCAGACGTTACAAACTAAATATCAAGAGACACCAGCAGGCCCAGCCCAGGAACGATCTAGGACAGGGTGTCCAACCTTGGCAATTTTAAGACTTGTGGACTTCAACTCCCAGAGTTCCTCAGCCAGCTTTGCTGGCTGAGGAACTCTGGGAGTTGAAGTCCACAAGTCTTAAAATTGCCAAGGTTGGACACCCCTGATCTAGGACAACCCAGCCAAAGTTCAGTCCTTTATTTGTTCACACCAAATAGACAGAATCTTGCCAGACTAAACTTTTGCTACTCTCACCCGAACGGATGTATCCTGGGAGATTCCTAGGAGCAGCTATTCTGGCTTTTCCTCTTATCTCCTATCCATCTCTTTTCTCCCCTATCTCCTTGAAATGTGCTCCCTCCTTCCTTCCCCTCGGTGGGCACAATCCACCACAATATCTCACCTTTCTAATCTGAAAGTTCACACGAGAGCATCAAAATCTCACTAAAGATCCAATGTCTTTTAAAACATTCTGTTATCGGCTGCTGCGTGGCTAGGAAATGTGATTTAAGGCCACCATAAATTCAAAAGGGGGCTCTCCTAAAACCATCTTATCGGCCATCTGAGGTATCAATCGAACAGAATGACAGAAAAGGACAGCCAGAATATACCCTGGATGCTCATTGTTACTAAACAGTGGCATCTCATTGCCGCTCATCCTTCTTTTTATAAAGGCCCCCAAACGGTAAATTGCCAACAATTGCATGGTTAATGCTCATTACAAAACGGAGTCGCCTTGGGGAGAACGCACAATCCATCTACAAACGGAAAGGCATATTGCACCTTCCCAGAGTCCCTTGGGAAACCAAGGAGGTGGATTGGGTAACCAAAGCTGATGAAAGACAAAGCAAAGCAGAACCAGACTTACCTGGTGTAAACAAGGCCAACTGCAGGGATTCCCAGAGTGATTTGTTCATAAAGTAGAATGTCCGCAGAGGTGGCAGTGGAGAGAAAGACCAACACGCACACAGGTTAGACGTGGACAGTCAGAAACCTGAAATCCAGCTCTGCACATTCGACTCTCGGATAACACAATCACAGTATTTTAAAAGGCAGCAGCGAAAGCAGGATTTTCCTGCTTTGTTAAATAGCCGGTCTCCCCACTTTTACAAACCAGCATAGAGATTTCTTGAACTAAGGGACTCTAAAGTGGAACTTCCCTTACTAAGAAAACATGAATTGAGTTCTGCATAATTGAATTCTGAATTGCCAGAATTCTGCAGAATAAGGAAAAGAACATCCCACCGCCAAGAAATGCAGTGTGATACACAGCCTGAATGACAACATGACACAGAAAAAGAGGACAGGACTTCTTGCTTTGCCAAGTCTCAGAAGAGAGGTGGTCTCAAATCTCAGATCATCAGCTGGGCAGATTCTTGGATGCATTCTTACATTACCCACAGCTGTTGCACTAGTGTCACTAAGATATTTCCACCCCTAGTTACTACTTCTGGGAGCCCAGGATTACTTAAGATTGGATGTTTTTTATACTTATGTGAAATGTTATACTCTGGCAGAACCTGTATATATTTAAAATGCCCTCCAGGGCATTTTGTTTTGTAACCCAGAGTTTGGCTCATTGTCTTCTCCACACTTTCGTAACTATGGCTAAAGCTCATGGCCATTATACCGAGAGAAAACCAGAAAGTCTAGATCATGCGGCTGGATTTGGAGCACGGGTACAAAACAAGATGGTTCATTCTGTCTGCTTTAAATTCAAGAAAAGGCAAGAGACAAATTTAAACTGAAATATTAATTCAGAGTGAATGAATACAATCACAATTGTATGGATGCTGTTAAAAGCTTCTTGGCTGCAAACTAAGCAACATCTGAAATGCAGGTTCCCAACAAATCCTCATCTATTTCTGAGGATGCGACAAAAGAGAAATGCCAAGAATGAGACAGGCAGCATCTAAATGTGATAAATAAAAATAAATAATGCAGGAAGCCCCCTTTTTCTAATTTCAGCTACTGGCTTACCACTTACCACTACTGTCAATGCTGCTCCAATTTCGTAGTTAATTTACTCACAGTTTAAACTTAGCTGAATGAATAGTCATTAGCTGTGCTTACACGTAAGTATACAAACCATGTGTAACAACAGCTAGATTTGCACAATATACTGAGTCAAACCCAATCAAGCCACGTTATGCTTTGGCATAGTGTGCAAATCAAGGCACTAATTAAAGCAGCCCATAGAATAGGAGCACAGGATGGCAGCTCACTGTTGACACACAGACTTTGCAAGCAGAAAGCCACCGTTCACCAAGAGCCGGAAGAACTCGATTATGCTGAATAAGACTGAGTTGAGGGGCTCCTAGAAGCGAAGTAGCATCTCTAGCCGTGGACAGGAAGGTTCATCACCTGCACCTGCCTGTGCCTGCCCCACCCCTAAATCCTCACATTTCAGCCTAAGTTCTCTTTGCAACAACTGACATCCAGGCATCCAGCAGCAAAAGCTGCTGCTGAGCCGCGTTCAAGGGTTCTCGAACCAGGATGAGTTCCTAAAGATTGGAACTCTGCAGCATCCAATCCCTAAAACAATTCCAGTTCCCAGTCCAATAGGTGGACTAGGATGGAGGCACAATTCCATTGGCCCTGTGGACACCGAAAATGGGCTACATACAGCTGGGATTGGTCCCAGAAACCGTTTCTCTTCCCTTAGTTCATTCCTTTCACAGCTCCAACCCTTAATGCATTCTCAAGGATTGAATGGTGTTCATCCAACCCTATGGGGGGCAAGCTGACTACTCCGTCTAGCGCAGGGATGTCCAACCTTGCCCACTTTAAGGCTTGTGGACTTCAACTCCCAGAATTCCCCACGCTAGCTGTGGAATTCTAGGAGATGAAACCCACCAGTCTTAAAGTGGCCGAGGTTAGACAACCCTGATGTAGAATCAATCATGAGTTTAGGCCTTCAGCTTTACCAATCTTACCTGCCTGGTAAGGATGATATGGGGAAAGAAGCAGCAAGCAGAGCCTTTAAGAGCCCTGATTTTAAGTATTTGCCTGCTGAAAACCGAGAGTGATACTGACCAGAAGAGGTGGCCACACAGGCTGATCACAGCATCCTTGGCAGTGTCCAAACAGATGTTGCATTCAAATGTGCTGTCCTGACCCGTACTGTCCCCGTTGCTGCTGTTCCCGCTGGTTCCACCTGCACTGGAACTTTCTGTAGAAGCTGAAGCTGCAGGTCCTTTGCTGGCCATTTTAGCTTCCAGTTAGAAACTCTGTAGGAAACTGAATCCTGGCAGAGCAAATAATAAGGAGTAAGAGTTAGAGCCAGAACTGAAGAACATCATCAAATGATTCAAAGTACAGATTTTATGCAAAGGAACAGTAGATTGCGTACTTGGCTTGTGAAAGAAGATTGCACAAACTGATTATAAGCAACAACATAACACGATTGCCAAAATGATTTGCTGGAGCACCAGTAAAAATTATCATTTGCCAGTAATGAAAAAATGGTGGGAACTAGTAAGTTGAAAAAGTAGTCAAAAATGATCAGAATAAAATATGTGAGATTCTGAATTCAAGCTGATAAAAAGCCCTGGCTCATAACACTCCAGAGTTAACTATGTTTGAGGTAAAAACATAATTGGATAATTGATGGGGCAATACCAGAGGAAAGTAGAATAGAAAATAAAGGACTGGAGAAGATCACAAAGTATTAAGATCTGAAAACAGAAACTGAAAGATTGTGGCACAAACCAGCTGTGGTGATTTCAGTGATTATTGGCACACTGGGTACCATTCCAAAAACTCTTGGACGGCACAGAAAACCTATGCATTAACAAAATTTCCATCTGTCAATTGCAAAACGCCACACTGCTTGGATCCACACATGTACTATGCCAATTCATTACAACATCTTAGACTGATCTGTATAAAGACCAACATCAGCAAAAAGAACTGCAGCTGTCACTTCATCTTGTGAACAGACTATATAATATGATTATTATTATTATTAATGGACATGGCAGTAACTTGGAGGCAGCAGAATAGAGAACTGGAAAAAAAATCACAAAATCCAAAGGCCTGCAAACAGAAGAATGAATGTGGCAAAAGAAAAGTACCCAATAGTGATAAGTGCAACCTTAGGTGCAATCCTAAAACATCTGGAGCATCACTTGAACGACATAAGCATTAACAAAACCACTGCTAGTCAATTGCAAAAGGAAGTTTTACTTGGGGCAGCTTACATCCTGTGAAGATACCACTAACACCATCAGAAAGCAATATTTGCCTATCCCAGCTCTCTGGGAGGACTCAATAGGTGAATAAAAATGCAAATCCAGCCTGAACATCTGACTGACCATGAAACCAACCATAATAATAATTTAAAAACCACCATTATTTTGCTAATTATGCCCATGAGGAGACGATACCTCAGAGGCTAGTTGTGCAATAAGAGCACTGATGACAGATCTTAAGAGTTTAGAACAGACAAGAGAAATCCTGACTGATTAAGAAACAATCAAGTCTTAATATGAGAATAAGAATCCCGTGTATGCTTTTTATTCATGGTAATTTCTGCCACAACACTGAACACAGCTGTTTCTAAATGCTTATTAAAATTCATCAAGAATCTCTGCATTACATGAATATATAATAATTAAAATTACATATCCACAGGCTGCCCTGTCCAGAGAACCCAGCAGAGCTTATCTGTGACGGAACAAAGCTGAAATATAGATTTAACAAAGTAGCATGACCAACAGATAAATTCTCTAAAATGTCTAGCATTCAATAAGATATGTACAAATCTTTAGAACAGAGGTTTCCAAACTTGGCAACTTTAAGATGTGTGGACTTCCCAGAATTCTCCAGCCAGCAAAGTCTGGGGACCCCTGTTTTAGAGAAACTGTCTGGTAAATAACTTGTTAGGCAGAGAGACCAGTCCGCAGCTGAAAGAAGGAAAGAGCTCTTGATCATCATCAGAGGCAGAAAGAGAGCTTGGGACAGCTCCTTGGATTGCTGGAGGAACAGCCCAAATTCTACCATTCAGAACAGTTCACACAGGAAGGAGCCAACTCCAGTTAAGCTCTTGTTCTTTTCTTCTTCCATATCCATCATTGGATGTTGGCAATCGTGTTGGCGATCCTATTTTGATCAACAGCCCCACGAAAAAGGGCTGCTGAGTTTTGTCCAAACTGGTCCCTTAGATTTTGAAGCCCTGATGTTCTTCTTCTGCCTGGATCTTCCTTTGCTTTCAATTTTTCCCTGAAGGATGAAGTGAAGGATGCTGTATTTTCCCAGGTGTCGCATCACAGGTCCAAAATATTCTAACTTTGTCTTTTTAATGGTTTTGATGACTTTATTTGGCTTTCCCAGGCAGCTAATCACCTCCTCATTTCTGATTTTGTCAACCTAATATACATAACAGCCGTCTATAAATCCAGTTCCCCAAAATCTGTCTCCTAACAGACTGGGAAAGCTGCAGTGGTTCTCCCTTCTGTATTCCCTGCTTGCCCTGAGGGTAGATAGGCTGAAACCCTGAGACGTCTAGTACCTTCTAAACTGATCTGGATTCGACTCTCACTGGGAATGTCATGAAGCAAGCCTTCATTTCGAAGTGGTCTGGCCTGAAGGAGTTTCAGGATGCTAAACCTGAGCAGCCAGAACACAGAGTTCTTGGCTCCAGGGATGGAACAGAATTGCAAGGGGGACTAGCTGTAGCTCAGAAAAGAAAATCTTTTGATAACTACCATTAGGCAACACCTGCATCGGGGGTTTCATTCTCACCTTTTCTGTTTTAATTCAGCAAATGGAAAAAGCAGAGATAGAATATCAATTGTACAAAAGGAAGCCGCAGTCTCTTAACCCAAGATGAATGTTATGTTGGAATTATTTTAAACTCACACAGAGTTGTGCTGCAACACAGGTCAATTTTTCTAGCAGGGAACAGATCTTTAACTAGGAGAAAACGGACTAAATTGAGAAGAAGGTGGCACTAAATTACAGGCTACCCTTCGTTGTCTTTTTCTGGCTTGAGGAAATTCCTCAAAGAGATTTCTACAGTGACAGATGCACCTGAGAGATCTGAGTTACTGCTAGAAGAACTGAAAGAACCTGAAAGCCAAGAATTTTCTAATAAGTATTTCTGAAGTTATTGCATTTGCAAACATTGCACTCTTCAGAATGCACTTGATAGAGATTTAACATCACTTTAAGGACCCTTCGCTACTTGTTTTAACATTTGTTATAAATAGCTTTTTTTTTTTACTTTTCTAGGCCAATATCAATGTATCTTATTCTGGAAAGTACCTCACCCCCCCCAATTTGTTATAAGCGATCAGGCCTTTAGGCTTTGAAACACAACAATCCCAGGACAGGAGCTTAAGATAAATACTGGTAGGCCTCAATTTACAACAACTGAATTTTGATATCACATGACCATGGGGATGCTGCAAAGGACGTTAACAATGAAAAACAGCCGTAAGTCCCTTTTTTCAGTGCTGCTGTAGCTTTGAACAGTCACTAAATAAACTTGTAAGTTGAGGATGCCCTGTATCACGGAATCAGGAGAGGCTTTGGAGCCCCTTTCCCAAGCAGCCCATCTTATTAAAAGGCAGCTCTGATAAGCTGCAGCTCCCTTCACCATTTCCAAAGAGCAGCTGACCGATAACCAAATATTGTCTTATACGCTCAATGCCTCTAACAAAGGCAGCTGCAGCTCACCAAATTTCTACCTTTCAACAGGTGGATAAAAATGGATTATTTTTTTTTAAAAAAAAATCAGATTTTTTTAAAATTTAAATTTGATTTTTTTGATTTTTATTGAATTTATTTTAATAAAATGCTTCTGGAGTAAAAATCTAAAGATAGTTTTCTATTTGTGATACATTAATTATACATTAGCTTGTTCATCATGAAATGGAGCTTAGTTAGATAGCACGAGGCTGTATATTCTACAATATTTACATTCAATGTAAATATTCATTCAATGAATCCTCATTCAATGAATCCAAGCTCTGCAAGCTAAACAGAAACCCTTCATTTGATTTGCAAAGGATCGTATTAAAGATTCTAACTGCCAGCAAGACTGAGTCCTTGCATTTAAAGCGCCCCTGTCATTTCAGATCCAGCGTGGCAGCACCTGTTAGTGGGCATCCACTCACCTGCTGCCTGCCACGTCCCTCACCTTGTTATGTCACTGCCACATCACCAGCTGTCCCATTAAAGGCAATGGGACTGTCGGTGAGTCAAGAGTGGGTCGGAGGAGGACAGTTGCTCTTTAAAAATTATGATTTAAATCAAGTCTTTTTACTAGAGTGATTTAAATTATGATTTAAATCATGATTTAAATCAAAACCACCCTGACAAGAAGAATTGCAAGATATGTTATTTTTAGTTTTCACACAGAAAAAAAACAAGTCTACCCCCAGTTCTCCCTTATGGCAATACACCAAAACCTAGTTAAAGAAGGGTGCCATCAGATGTTGCTACATCACTGAAACAAGGTTGCTGCTCAAAAATACTGATCAACTCTTAGGTAACATCCAAACCTACAGCCTTTGAAAGTCATAAAATACTTGGGGATATATGGACTACTTCCTTCGTCTTAGCAAATACATTCATAAATAAATACAGTAACAACAATAACCTCCAGCCTGACTCACCTGAAGCAATCTCTGCTCGCCTCCTTATGCAAATATTTCCAAGAAAAACAAAAGAAGCAATGGGAACGCCTGTATCTTCTCTCAGCTCTGTTGAAAATGTCCACACGCAACCAGCCACAAGGAATCCAGGGAGCCTTCATGCCCACAGTAGCCAAACACACAAGTGGAGAAAGAGAAGATCTCTATTTCAACTATTTTTTTTTTCATTCAATTACATCATGCAGGATGCCCCCAAAGGACAACATCACAATCTGCTAGCATTTAACAGATCAGCTTTGCCAGCTCCAAGCTCTCTTTGGTGACGTCAAAGGGTGCAATTCGAATGAAAAAAAAGGCAATACTATAGGCAAACGATAGTGCCGACTTTCATGACATCTAGTACTACCTTCCCACAGGAAAAATGTTCTCTAAACTTAGATATGGGAGATGTTTTTTTAAAAAAAAAATATTTAAATGCCTTGTCTCTGCAATTGAAACTCCCAATGTGAAATCTCTACATCCATGTTACTAGTATTTGACTTTTTGGTACATTAATTATTGCAAGCCACTTATTTGAGATGGGCAAGTATAGAAACTGAATAAATAAATTATAGCCCTTCAGGCAATGAGTCTTAAAGCCATTTTCTATGCAAGCCTACGATATCTATTTGTAAATAAATTCAAGTTGTTCATTAGAGCTTAATTTTTAAAAACAAACAAGAGGAGATAAGTGGCATTATCCTTTAAATGCAATCTTTACATTAGCAATAATTAATGTATAGTAATGTGATTACTTATATACCAGCAGCAAAACATTGTATTAAGTGAACCCTAGAAGCAAGCCAACTAACTTTTAGAATAAGATAAGACTGGAAAAATCTTAGATGGCACACAAGGGTCTAAAATTCTTATTCTGAAAATATATTGTGCTGAAATATTTAAGCACCACCTGACTCTGGGTAGTTTACAATAAAAGGGGTGGGGAACCAGTGGTTTACATAAACAGCAACAGGATTTTTAAAGTGAATCTTAGAAATTCTAATATCCTTCTACTCTGTCATAAATTGTACTATATTCTTAAAAAAGCTAATATGTTTATTTGCAAAACTATTCTAAATGTTAACCTGGAAAATTAAGGAGTAAGGAGAGAATGCCCATAAGCTGCTTCCCACATATGGAACCAAAACAAACGAAGGGCTATCCTGGATCAAGTCTGAGAACCGAAGTCTATGCACAACCATCCGTCAAGACAAATAGTCACAGTTTCAAACTCAAAGCTGCACCTCGACGCAATGAGCAAGTCCATCGTCCCCTGTGAGACAACCCAGAGTCCTAGTAGCTTAGAAAAGTGATTTTTACCTGCTCTCCAGGAATGATGTGGTCAATATTTAGGCTTGTGGGTGATGGAATGAAATGTTTGCTTGTTTGAAGAGTAAGATATAGATCAAAACTATAAGCTTTATAGTCTCGATCTATATATATATATATATATCAGGGGTCTCCAACCTTGGCCACTTGTGGACTTCAAACAAGCAAACATTTCATTCCATCAGTATAAGGTATTTTGCCACATATTATATTATTACCTTCTGCCTAGCCTTTCCATTCCCCGCCCCCACGTACACACACACAAAACAGAGATGCAGGGTTTGTTCTTTTTGTTCGGATCCCGCGACTGTTGTGACCCACCGACTGTCACAGGGACGGATCCACCGACTGGTCCCTTGAGGCTGACCCTCGGCAGCCCGGCCCGAAGTCGCCCAAGGGCTTTGGGGCCATAACTCGCCGCTACCGCCTCCTCCTCCTCCTCCTCTCAGGCAAAATGAATGGAAGACGAAGGTTACAAAATCGTTCCTCACGCAGGCGCTGCGTTTCCCAGCCTTCTCTCCCTCCACATCCCGAGGTCAACAATCGGTCCGAAGCCCGGTTCAGATTTACAGATTAGCAGAGCTTGGAAGGGAACCTGTAGGTCATCTAGTCCAACCCCCCCGCCCAAGCAGGAAACCCAGCACCATTTCTGACGAATGCGACCCCCGACCTTTCCCTGCCCCTCCCCCTCCCCGACGCCCTTTCCCACGGCGGCCTTACCCCAGGAGAGCCGCCTCGCGCCCCCGGGCCCTTCCCGGCGGAGGACCCACCACCACCCCCGCTCTGGGCCAGTGGGCGGCTCCTTTCTGCCCGGAGACTCCAGGCCGATCGACGCCGGCCTCCAAACGCCCCGCTCCACCGCCCGCGGGCTCCTCCCGGTCCCCGCTCTGGATTCCGCGCCCGCCGGGTCCCCCACCCCCACCCCGCCCGGTCGGTCGGTGCCCCCGCTCACCGGAAGGGGCCACAGCCGCCGCTCTCCTTCCCGGACGACGTACGTTTCTTTCCCCTCTCAGCCGGAAGTGAGTGAGGCCTGCACACCGGAAGCGCTTTTCGTCCCTCTTGCGCCTCCACGAAGGTTCCGGCGCGAGGGATCCCTCGGCGAGGCAGCGGCCTTTCCTGACCCGTCTCGCGCCTGGCCCTCCCTCCCGGACTACGGCTCCCAGAGTTCTCCGCGGCGAGCACGGCTTGGCGATGGCGGCGCCCGGCCCTGAGGCGAGCGACGGCGACAGCGAGGAAGAAGCGGCGGCCTGGCAGCGCCTGCGGGAGGCGGCCTGGGATCCGGCGCTCGGTCGAGCGGCCGCCCTGGATCCAGTCGGTAGGGCTTCCTGGCCTGCGAGGGTCCAGTCGGCCGGGCCTGCTCTGCGGCCTCCGGGAAGGCGCCCCGATCCACCCGGCGCCGCCCCGCTTGCCAAGGGAGCTCTGTGGCCACGCCGGCCCTGGGCGTCCCCGACAGGCAGTCGAGCCTTTCCGGCGTCTTAGGACCTGCGGAATGAGTCTCCGCGGCGGCGGGGCTTGCTCTCAGGCGGGCGCCGGGGAGACGAAGCGCTTCGGTTGCTGCCAGGGTGGATGTAGGGCAGGGGGCCCCGACCTTGGACCCCCTTTAAGACTGGTAGACTTCAACTCCCAGGATTCCTCAGCCGGCTTTGCTCTAACTCCGCCGGCTTTGCTGGCTGAGGAATCCTGGGAGTTGAAGTCCACAAGTGCCAAGGTTGGGGGCCCTGATCATGGGAGGGTTTTTGGGGGGATGTATGTGCGTCACAAAATATACCTATGTTTTTATATACATACACCACACACAAACATATACAGACAATCCTTGACTTACAGCAGTTCATTTAGTGACAATTTGAAGTGAAACCGCCACTGAACAAGGAGAGATTCAACCTAGAAATAAGGAGGAATTTTCTGACAGAACAATCAACCCATGGAACAGAAGTTGCCCTCGGAAGTTGTGGGAGCTTCATCACTGGAGGCTTTCAAGAAGAGACTGGGCTGCTCTGTGTCAGAAACGGTGTAGGGTCTCCCGCTTGGGGAGTGGAGGTTGGACTAGATGACCTCTGAGGTCTCTTCCAACTCTATAAAGGAGATTTATGACCATTTTTCACATTTATGACCGTTGTAGCATCCTTATGCTTATGATTCACATCCTTGGCAACTGGTTCGTATTTATGACGGTTGCCACATCCTGTGCTAATGGAGTCCACCTTTTGTGACCTGAAAAGTAAAGTCTATGGGGAAGCCAGATTCACTTAATGACCGTATTACTAACTGAACAATTGTTGTGGTTCACTTAACAACTGTGACAAGAAAAGACAAAGTGGGACACAACTCATTTTAATGGTCTTGCTGTCAAATTTTGGGCTCTGTCATCATAAATCATATTATATGTAATATAACACATAATATATGCATATGCATAATATATATGTGCTACAAATACAGTCACGTAAGAAGGAGGATTCAATACCCATCACCTCCCTGTGACGAAGTTTGTGCAACAGACTCCAGGAGATACTTTCGATCACTCCGCTCAATTTGCCCTTGGAGGTTAGTACTGCTTTATAAGGCCTTGGAATTTTTGGTCACCACAATATAAAAACGATGTTGAGACTCTAGAAAGAGTGCAGAGAAGGGCAACAAAGATGATTGGAGGCTAAAAAATAAGAACCATTGCAGTCTAGTGAAAAGGACTAGCAATAGCACTTAGACTTATATACAACTTCAGAGTCCTTTATAGCCCTCTCTATGCAGTTTACAGAGTTGGCCTGTTGCCCCCAGCAATCTGTGTCCTCATTTTACCCACCTCAAGGATGGAAGGCTGAGTCAACCTTGAGCCAGTGAGAAGTGAATTGCCAAACTGCAGGCAGCTGGCAGTCAGCAGAAGTAGCCTGCTTACTGCACTCTAACCACTGAGCCGCCATTGCTGTAGGGATGACATGATAGCAGTGCTCCAATATTTGAGGGGCTGCCACAAAGAAGGGGGGGGGGTCAAGCTATTTTCCAAAGCACCTGAAGGCAGGACAAGAAGCAATAAACAGAAACTAATCAAGGAGAGAAGCAACCTGGAATTAAGGAGAAATTTCCTAACTATGAGGACAATTAATCAGTGGAACAGAAGTTGTGGGGGCTCCATCACTGGAGGTGCTTTAAAAGGAGGGATCCTTGCTTTGGTGCTTCTAATCGTCTGCTTATATTGAATGACAACAGGGGAGTTAACCATCTTTGCCCCTTCTGAAGACTTTGCCCTAGAGATGACCCATGTCTATGGAATGGTCTGAGGCTGTCAACTCTGCTCCTGTTCTGATAGCCAGACACCGCCAGACAAGTGGGGGAGCATTGGAAAATGGGCAGAAATTGATAATGATGGTGCATATCCCTCTATGGCTGGGACCTGTTTTGCAGTAATTCTGATCCTTTATAGATAGATTGACAGAGTTGGAAGGGGCCCATGTGGGTTGCTGATGTTTTTAGATATCTATGCTCTATCTGGTTAAAAGAAAAACCTGGGGCAGGAAGCAACACTTTTCCTTATGCTGACTGGGAGAACTGAGAAAATGGCTGGCATGCAAAAAAAACCCCATCCAGCCGTCCCTTATTATGTGCTGACACTTCATAAAAGTAGATCAACTGATGGCATGAGGAGAGCTGGGTCACGTGAGCAGATCTTTGTGCAACAGGTCTAATGCGAGCAAACGTAGCTTCAGAGGGATTAAAGAAACAGGAGTGGTGGGGTTATGATATGGGTTGCCTCCCAAATGCAGGAAAAATTCCTTTACAGAGCTTGTTTCGACATCACTGTCGAGGAAGCCTCGTCCAGCAACCCCAGATCTCACCTGTCTTCGTGTTGTGTCACCTGACAATTAAGGCTTCAAGAAAAGACCTTAAGGAAAAAGAATTCAGCATTAAAATGTGGAGAGAAATTGGGGTCTGAGTTCTCTTCTCCCGACTAAACGTGTTAAAAGCCAGCAACCTGCTCGTCCCTCCCACTAGGCAAATGTCTCTCCTAAAATGCAGTACGAGGTGTCCTCACTTGCTGGCTGCAATTGGGGACAGTCCGTTGCTAAATAATGTGGTTGTAAAGCAACATCAAATGACCGTGCCAACATACAACATCAGTTCCAGCTGTGGTTGTAAAGTGAATTGTCTGCAGTCATTAAGCAAGACACTTTGTGACTTCCAGCCAGCTTTCCATGGTCTTTGCTTCTCAGAAGCAGCAGCAGAAGTTGCAGTTGTGGTCGTATGACAGCATGGATGCTGTGAGAATCTCAATTGCAAGAACCAATTGTAACTCATCTTTTTCAGGGCTGTCATAATTTCAGGTGGTTGCTAAATGGGTAGTCAGTAAGCAAGGACTACCTGTATAGCATCCGGGACTGGAATCGATATACCAGGTGCCCCATTTTATGAGTTTTCTGGCCACAAGAAAGTAGCAAGAAGTGAATTAGCAACGCAGTTGTGAAGTTAAGAATCTGCTTTCCCCATTGGCTTTCCTTTGTTGGAAGGTCGCAAAAGGGAATCATAATTCAGTAGTGAAGCATCCGGGGATGCAGTGGTCATAGTTGTGAAAAGTGGTCATAAGTCACTTTCTTCAGTGCTGTTGTAATTTTGAATGGTCACTGAATGAACTGTTGTAAGTCGAGGACTGTATTTGCCTTTCTTGCTTCACTATCACACTGTTGGCTTCTATTCAACTTGTCCATCAAGACATCCAGATGCCTTTTACATGTCTGGCTCATGCATCCTGTTATTTTATATATCTATCTATCTCTGTGTGTGTGTGTGTGTGTGTGTGTGTGTGTGTGTGTGTATTTACTTTTTTCTTACTTAGATTAGGAGCTTGCTTTTGTCTCTGTTTACATCCATGCTGCTGGGTTTTGCTCAAGGTAGCTCTGCTGTCTGCTATCTGTACACTGGTAACCATTTCCCTAGTTCCTTGTCAAAGCCATTTATCAAACAGAACCTGCCACCCCCCCACCCCTTGATGCTCCCCTCCAGCTCAGCACAGAGCCATTGAGCATTCTCTGCTTACAGTGGTTCAACCAGCTCTGCATCTACTCAGGGGTAGCATTGTCTGGTCTCTGTTTTACTGACTTCTTCTCTACTTGGCTCATGAGAGAGGCTTTATCATGTTTTGATGAATAGCAATGGCACTTATATGCCTCTTCACAATCCTTTCCAGCCCTCGCTAAGCGGTTTACAGAGTCAGCCTCTTGCTCCCAACAACAATCTGGCTCCTCATTTTACCCACCTCGGAAGGATGGAAGGCTGAGTCAACCTGGAGCCAGTGAGAATCGAACTGCCGGCAGCCAGCAGTCAGCAGAAATAGCCTGCTATGCTGCATTCTAACCACTGTGCCACCACAGCTCTTAAGACTTTGATACCAGCCCTCAGTAATTTAAAGCCCTCTCTAAGCAGTTTACAGAGTCAGCTTATGGCCACCAACAACCTGGGTCCTCATTTTACTGACCTTGGATGGAAGGCTGAGTCAACCTTGAGCCTCGTGAGAATCGAATTGCCAAACTGCTGGCAACCGGCAGTCAGTAGACCTAGCCTGCAGTACTGCACTCTAACCCCTGCGCCACTGAAACTCAAACAGGGGGTGTGCGCTGCATTCCCGTAGTCAGTTAAACTGGTCTTTCTGCCGAATTCTCTATGGATCACTAGAGCTCTTTCTGCCATCAGTTTTCTATATTTCTGGATTCCTTAGTCGCAACTGTTGTGAATTCATGTTGAAGTCTTTTTTTTAATTTGGATTTTTGTTTTCAGAGAATTCGAGGAAAAGGAAGCAGCAGGCAGGTGGATCCAGCATCAGGTAATTAAGCTGTCCCCAACTGCATCTACTAGGCCTAATTCTGACTCTTAAACAGGGGTACCTCTTCCCTCCATTGCAAGTCACAGCTTCCCTCCACAAGCAAGAGAAACAAGTGGTTGTGGGTGAGAAACACTGAAGAGTGTAGGCTGAAATCCTTGACTCCCGACATGCTAGCTTTCCAAAGGCAAGAAAGAGTCAAAAGGTTCAGGCAGTACTCAGGAGGAGGCGGTTTCTTCACTGAATTGGGGATTGTTTCCTGCAAGTCACATTTAGACTTTAGAGATCTACTACAGTGAAAGCAGACGAATCCCAAATCAGATAGGGTAGGGCAGTGGTGGCTAACCTGTTTGGGCTCCTGTGGCAAAAATTGTGCACGCGCTTGCGCTTGCGTGCCAGCACCTAGAAGGCAATGCATGCTCCCCCACGCCCCCTACACATGCGCGTGCAATCCCCACCCCACTCCGTTGCTGCCCCCTTACCTGCACTACGCCTCACAGCTGATTTTCGGCCGGTTTGAGGCCTTTTTCAGCCTCCCAGAGGCTTGAGGAAGGCTTCTGCAGGCTTTGCAGGCTGAAAACTAGGGCCATTTCGTCACTTCAGGTATTTCCGGAAAAACAGGAAGTGACAAAACGGGCTTAGTTTTCGGCCTGCAGAAGCCTTCCTGAAACCTCTGGGCGGCCGAAAAAGGCCTCAAGTGCCCCTGGAGGTAGGGTGTTTCTTTTCCCACAGCTTTCCAGGGACATCCACAGAAGAGCACGGACTTCAGCTCCCAGCATCCCAGCCATCAAAATCATTTCAGAGAGCTATAGTTCATACAAACTATAGTTTGGAAACTATAGTTCATACAAATTATCTGTCCTGGATGACATGAAGTGCAATTGCCAGATTCTCTCAGGGATCCCCAAATCCATCCCAGTGATTCTGTGCAAAGTGAACTACCTGAATGGATAATCAAATTGATAATTGATCAAAGTCTTCTAGAGATTACTCCTGTGGCAAAGGGAATCTTAGAAAATAACTGAACGTTAATTCTCCTGAAACAGAGAGAAGATCTGCAATCATGAGCAGGATGGAAATGAACTGCAAACCACGCCAGAATTTCGAGCACACGTTGCAAAGAAACTGGACACGATCTTGGACAAGTAGGCACAAACATTTTATTCACATTTTCCTCTTGGGCGCGGCCTTGTGGGAGCTTTTCCTAGAGAATTCTGAATAGCAGTAGCAATACATTGAGACATTTACTGCTTCACGGGGCTTTGCAACCCTCTCTAAGCATTTGACAGCCTTTTGCCCCCAACAATGTGGGTCCTCATTTTACCGACCTCAGAAGGATGGAAGGCTGGCTCAACCTTGAGTTGGTCAGGATCAAACGCCAGATGGTAGGCAGAGTCAGCCTGCAATCCTGCATTCTAACCACTGCACTATCGTGGCTTCTGAATAGTACATTTTACATTCCCACCCTGAGGGTCTTATCGATATACTGCAGATACCTCTTAGTTGGCAATGTTGGTTGGTGTCAGTATTGTTGGCTTGCAAAGCAGTTTCTAGAGTAGAGATCCCGATTTGCACAGAATTGCATGAACATCCTTGGCGTAAAAAAAACTCCATGATGTGCTTTTAACCCAAATGTGCCAACCTGCTTGGTGTGGCCCTTGCCAGGGCATGCTTCATGTGGCATGGACACAACCAAGGCTGGTAGTCCAACTTCTTTCCAATCAACATGCTCCTTGAAAATCTCCATGGGCAGCAGAAGTCAATATATAAACGCTATATATATATATAAAACGTACAATTATATGAATGTTTAAAATAAATAACTAAACATCTGTGGAGAGGGTCTTTTGGGGGATGATAACTTGGCCCATGAGAGAGAGTGGCAGAGTCCTTGAAGTAACAACTGAAAGAAAAGAAATACAAGTCATCCTCATTTTAGTAGCTGCCTTGTTTAGTGACTGTTCACAGTTATGACGGTGACGAAACAGTAACTTTCCATCCGATCCTTGCATCTACGCCTTTGGAGATCACAGGAAAGCTGAAGTGAAATTATCAGCCCAGTGGCAGTTCCTCTTAGTGGCTGTTTTGTTTAATGACTGAGTTGTGGGTTCCCATTGTGGTCACTACACAATGATTCCCTCTAGATATAACAGGGGTCTATGAAGCCAAGAGAATATAACAAGATAGGATCAATCTGAAAGGAAGTGATGGCCTTGTGGACTGGAGGGGATGACATGAAGGTAGAAACGTGACAGGAGGGCTAAAAAAACAGGTCAGAAAGCAGCCATGAGTGTTATCTAGCTTTGCTGGCTGAGGAATTCCGGGAGTTGACGTCCACAAGTCTTAAAGTGGCCAAGGTTGGAGACCCCCGATCCAGTTGTGTTGGTTGCAGGTGAAAGGACCCAAAGGCTGGAGGTGTTTGCATGTTACACACCTCAGTGATGGGATAACGGAAGAACCGGAGGTGAATCTGTGGGCAAAATGTGCAACATTCTGAACCAATGTCATCAAGGGGAAAGTTTTTTCTATGCCATCCATGTCCCTGTCCAGCGACTCTGGGCAGTTAAAACATTCCCTTAAGTAGCCTGAATGGATGTGTTGAAACAAGAGGAGAGATGATTAACTTTCCTTCTCTGAAGCTAACCAAACAACGACTGGTTTCAAAATAACCGTCTTGTCTTGGTGAAAAGGTCCATTACTTCCCACATCAGCCACGCAGTCCTAGATTCCTCTGTGCCTTTCTCTAGGTGTGGGAGGAGGGAAAAGCCCCCGACTCTCTGGATGGCCCTGACTTTGCCCTTTGCCTCTTTCCACCTGCATTCCTACTGTGCCAAAAATGGCCAGGCTCCCCTGAAGTCATTTGGACAGAATCGGTTCTGCTGGTCTGGCTCCCTATCTCTGGTTTATGGGCCCCAGGTTTTGGGCCTTCTGGGAACTTAGGCCAGCTCGGAGTGTTAATGATCAACAAGCACTCGGTTGCCGATTTAGCCTGTGGCTTTTTTCAGGCAGGAAGCTCACTGCTGGCCTCCTTTGGCACCACGCCCAGTGGCAGCCCTGGCTTCCTCTCTTCCTCTGCCGCGCTGATCCTGCTTTTCCTTTCAGGGTGATAACCCTCTCGACGTGCCCACTGCGACTCCCGCGACATGAGAACAGCGCCTTCCTGGAAGAAGACAACGGTGAGCCGCTTGCTTGGGGGAAATCCCTTGGGGGAACTGTGTCCTCTTCCTTTAGCCTGCGTTGTCTGGAGTTCCAGAGCAGGGAAGCTGTGCTGGCTGGGGAATTCTGGGAGTTGAAGTCCCCCAGGTCATACAGGTGCCAAGGTTGGACACCCCGGCTCCAGGTGGATGCTTGAGCATCCGCCTGGCATTGACGGGGGGGAAGGGGGAGGGGTTTACTTCTTTCCGAGGGTCTGTCTTTCGGCACCGGACATTGATGCTTGCAGCGTGAGCTGTAGGAGGCTCAGCTCCGCTAAGCCTTTTCTTCCTCCTTTCAGGCAGCAGCTTTTAATTCTAGAAACTGGCCCAGGGTTCCAGGCCAGGCCTGAGCCACTAACTCACACAGCACCTTCCCTCTTGTTTCCTCCTGAAACGGCGCAGGATTCCGCCTCTTCTCCTCCTCTGTCCTGGGAGACTGTGGGGAGCCAGAAGCCGCCCCTCGGAAACGGTCGGCATTGCAGCATTCCAGCTCCAGGTAAGGAATGGGAATGGGAGGGAGGGGACCTCTGCCATGGAAGGGGGTGACAGACGAAGACTTCTGGCTTGCCCATGAGCCTTGGTCAGACTGTGAGGCTGGTTCTGGGCTCTGGCAACCTGCCAGCCGGAGAGTGCCTCGCCCTCCTGGGTTCATTTTATTTGTTGACTTCTATCTCAGCCAACTCAAAGTAGCAAATATACGAAGGCTCCTCCTGCTCCTGTTGTCCCACCAACCACCACTCCGTGAGGTGGGTTGGCCCAACGATAACCCGGCGGCTTTCCTGCCTAAGGCAGGACTAGAAGTCGCTGTCTTCTGGGTGATTGTCCCAAAGTCTTCCAGGGGTCCTTCATGCCTAAGGAGGGATTAGAACTCACGGTCTCCTGGTCATTGGCCCAAGATCGCCCAGCCAGTTTTCGTGCCTAAGGGAGAACTAGAACTCGCTGTCTCCTGGTTTCTAGCCTGGTGTCTTAACCACCAAGCCAAACTGATTCGTATTCTGTGTCTAGCAACAATCTTTAACTGAATGGAGAGAGCCTTGGTCCTCTAAGCCGTGGCTTAGATCAGGGGACCCCAAACTTGGCCGCTTTAAGACTTGTGGACTTCAACTCCCAGAATTCTCCAGCCAGCCTAGGAGTTGAAGTCCACAAGTCTTAAAGCGGCCAAGTTTGGGGTCCCCTGGCTTAGAGGGTGGTATGGACCAAAGCAGTAGGTTTAACTTGATGCCAATCTAATATCTTGGCACAGCATGATAGGATTTACACAGCACACAGCATCGTAAACGGATTCAGTTTGCATAACATGGTGATTGTGTCCACACAGGATAACAAGTGCATATTGTGCAAACTCAGCACGTGAAGTTGGGTGTTGTACAAAGAATATTGGTTGAATCACTCGATTAAAGATAAGTCGGCATGACTCACTCATAAAGGAACAAAACAGCTGGTCTTCCAGTTAATATGGCTTCATTGCTATATTCCCCACCCCCACTCCTATGTGTAGCTAGATCTTTTGCACTGTTTCATTCTCAGAATTGTAAGCCATTAATAAATATATATATATATATATAGTATTTAAATATTTATATATTTTTATACACACACACACACACACACACACACACACACACATACATATATTATTTATAGTAATTCTGCTTTCCTCCCCGCTTGTGGTTCTTCCAGCAGCCTGGAAAGTGACTCAGATTGGCACAGATGCCAAGAGGTTGCGGTGACGGCAGCAGACATTCTGAAACAGAGCGGTCTGCCCCCGCCAGTGGCCCAGGACTCCGGCCAAACAATAGAGGCTACGTGGAAGAAAGTCAAAAAGAAGAAGAAGAAGAAGAAGAAAGGGAAAAGAGAGGAGAATGGCCAGCCCGGGGCCATCGAAGCAGTGAGTAACAGCCAGAACAAGGAGCTCTCGTGTCCCAGCAGTCCGGAGGCCATCAGTTGGACAGAGACGATGCAGAGGAAGAGAAAGAGGAAAAGGAGGAAGGCGGAAGCAGGAACAGACTGACCCTTCCTCCAATACTTATTTGCCAGGGGGAGTTACTTCACAGGGGGCAGGGGGCTCCTGAGTTGGGCCCGGGACTCCTTCAGTGACGGAAAAGAGCTGCTCCAACTCCTGTGGTGGGGAGGGCGGCTGTGGCTCCTGGGTAGCCTAACAAATTGGGGGAAGAGCGGGCGGGCACTCCTTGCGTCCCATCAAAGTGGACACCCCAACTGCCGCTTTCTCGGGTGAGCCTTGGCGGCTCTTGGAGCTGCAGGAAATGGAGGCGGGGGGCGGGCAGCGAAGATTGTGGGGGGGGGGGGCAGGGATGCCCAGCTTTGTGGGTCACCTGGAGGAGTGGCCGGAGCAGCTTCTCTGTTTTCTCACCTCCTCCATCTGAAGAACGATGTGACTCCGCCTTTACAGATATGGTTCCAGATCCTATGAGATGGGTCCCTTTGTGAATAGCCAATGTACATAACAATATTTTAACATCTTCCCTGTTTTATTGACCAAAAGTTAAATATATGTACAAAACAGAGCGGATGAGGCCTGTGATTCTGCCTGTGAAGTCTCCAGAGTGCTCTGGGGCCTAAGAGCAACACCTGGAGCTTGAAACACCCAAATGGGTAAATTTGGCTACTGATTTACAAGATTCCAAAGCTCAATGAGTAATATTCTGAGCCTCAAATAAGTACAGGGTGATGCTTAGGCAAGACTTATGCCTAGTTAATTTCTGATTTTCTTTTCCACTCTGGCTTGACCAGTGATTTTCCCTCTGGCTTTTTTCTTTTGGCTTCTTCCATGTGAACAATTTGTGGTTCTCCTAGCAACAGAAGGGTCTTGGCTTTGCCTGTTGGGTGTGGAGACACTGCTGTCCAGTAAGGAGGTCAAGCGTAAGCTAGCCTATCCCCAAACATTCACTAGGAAAGAAGTTTGTATTGTGCATTTGGAGAAGTGGCCTAATTGGCTGAGTTGTTGCCCACGATAGCAGACACACACGTCTCCAGCCACGGCACAGGTGTCTCCGGAGCCGGATTCCAAAATGAGCAACCCCGCTAGGAAAAAAGCACAGCTACCATTTAAACCCCCTGTGAAAAAAAAAAAAGCCTGTTTCTGCAACTGGTCCAAATTATGCCCAGTCAGAGGCTGTTACTTAACTAACCTAGCACTTGGGAGGGAGGAAGGGTGCCTGAATCCAGGAAGGGGATGTTGAGGCAGGTCAGAGGCAGACGGAGGGGAGCTGATGGAATGCAGGGGGTCTCAAATTCTTTGACTTGAGGTAGCAGCAACAGAGTCCCTTTGTTTTTAAGCAATTTATAGAAATGATGCTCATCCTCTTTGGGGATTTATTGCTATTTTTACAAACATCAGGAGGACAAGCTATTTGGTTTGCTTATTTCTAAAATGGGAGGCGAGACTTACATGTTTCCATGTTTTACTTAGGCTCTTAACTCTATTATGAGCGTGTCTTTTAATTTAAATTTGAAAGAGTATTCTGTTGATGATGTAGAATGCCTCGGTTACACTTGATTGCTGCCAGCGCAGATTCCTGGTGCCTTGCACAATTGCACAAGCATGTAGAAGGTCCAAGAAGTATCAGCTGCCCGGTTCAGACCTTTGGAGTTGCTCTCCTTGCAGTTTCCGCCTGGGGCTCAGCCTGCGGGGCCGCTTGTGGGCTGAGAACCTGCCAGGAGCATCTCTGCAACCAGAGCCAAGTTGAGTCCAAGTTCTCCCACGGCTCAGTGCCCCAGGTGTGGGCCTGTCCTAGAGGATGCGTGGTCCCTTTCTTTGTTCCCTGTTCCAACTCTGCTTTGTCCTTCTTCCGAGTCTTGCTCTGGGATCCCACCTGACGAGCAGGAGGCACCTCACTGTTCTACTCTGGCAGCCAGCCAGCCCCAGATCAAAGAACCTCGTCCACTACAAACCCTTCCTGTCTTCTCAGCAGTGCAAAAGCTCCGTCTCTGCCCCCTGCTTGCTTGGGGCATCTTTTCCTTGGAGTTTTGAAATTGCAGCGTATGGGAGAAGGGGGAAAAGCCACACAAATCCTGGCAGAGGAGGCAGCCAGGGGCACCGCCTGGCCTTCCCGCCCAGGAGCAGGGATGGGGTGCAGGAGAAGGCCCCACGGGCTGCAGGCAAGGGCTGCCGAATGTCCAGTGGCCGGCCAGGTTATTGCGTGGAGGAAGCCATGTGGGTGGAGATGAAGGTCTCTATCACACCGTGGGCAGAGGGCAGCAAGTGGCCGTTGGAGGAGTCGGAGCTCTGGTAAAGGACCAAACTGCCGGAGGAGACTGTTGGTGGGGGGAGAGAGAAGGGAGGGATGGGGGCAGCAGAAACAACAGGTGAGCACATCGCACAAGGAGCTTTTCGCTCTTTCCTTCACAATCCCTACACCCTCACCCCAAAGTATCCCACGTCCTATTTAATCAGCTCATTTTAAAAACACGGAAGGGATCATTGTTAAAGGCACCTGTGACAGACAGCATGTTTCATTCCTAGAGCAGGGTCTCCAACCGTGGCAACTTTAAGCCTGGTGGACTTCAACTCCCAGAATCCCCAGCCAGCTTTGCTGGCTGGGGATTCTGAGAGTTGAAGTCCACCAGGCTTAAAGTTGCCACGGTTGGAGACCTCTTCCCTAGAGAGTTTGTGGCTGACTGTTTGGGGGCATCCCATTCTGGCAGGGGATGGCGACTCTTCTGAGGGGACACCCCTTGCTAAGCAGATCCCCGAGGAACAGAGGAAGGTCCCTGTCTCCCTCCTTCGCCCCAGGCCACCGAAGGCAACGCTTGCCCCTTTGCCTTCCTTTCAGGGCTGTGGGGAGCATTGGGAAGGGGCTGCCAGCATCTCAAAGCCTCCGCGCCCCAGTGGGTGGGGATGCCTCACCTCTGCAGACCTTCCCCAGCCACCTGCAGACGGTTGTGCACGATCGGAGAAGATGGGGTGGCTGTGTGTACACCCACAGGTGGCCGGGTTTGTGCACAGTTAGCCCCAATTGATTTGCCCAGATTAAAGACAACCAAGTGCAGCATTTCTCTGAAGGCAGCTGCCCAACTACCAGACTTTAAGGGGTTACCTTCAATTGAGAAGAGATTAAAAGCACAGAGCTTTTTTTTTTAAAAAAAAATTAATACTGGGGGACCCTTTCATCACCTATGAAATAGAAATTTTATTGGCTCCCTTATGGAGGCATAAACAAGTAATCCTTGGGTTATGACCATAATGGAGGCTGTCTATTACGGCCATAAGTCATAATGGTCGTAAAATGGGTCAGTCACACAACCGATCCAATTTTATAACCTTTTTGCAGGGGTCATTGAGCGAACCCGGTGGTCATAAGTGCAAATGGCGGCTTCGAATAAAACGTTCAGGGATCTAACGGAACATTTCGGGCAGAGGTCTCAAAACTTGGCCACTTTAAGAGTCGTGGACTTTTAACTCCCAGAAATCTGGGAGTTGAAGTCCACAAGTCTTCCAGTGGCCAAGTTTGGGGACCCCTGTCCTAGGGGAAAGTTGCCACTTACCGGCGGGGCTGGAGGTGAGGCGGGGTCCTGACTGAAGGTGCGACTGGATGGAGCCTTCCTGGCCCTGCAAGTGGACCGAAGGCTGGCTGGTCGGCGTTGGGATCCCGGAGTCCGTGGGAGTCTCTGCCTCTGAGGTGAAGATCTGGGGAGAAACCGCAGGACAACACAACGGCTGTTACGTAGGCAGCTTTCCCGTGGCTGCTTGCGAGACGCAGCTCAGTAGAAGACTAAACAGCAGTGTAGTTTTAGGCAGGCGTAGAAAGTCAAACTGATCCAAAACGTTCAGGAGAAACGCTTTGAATCTTGCAGAGCGACGGCCCCTCTGATGTTCGGTATCCAGGGATGCGGTGTGTTTGGGCCTGGAGGGTTTTATCAGGGGCTTCCTCCTGCCCCTCAGACTTCCACACAGCGGTTTGTCAAAGGAGAGCGAACCAAAGCGTTTCACTATTCCCCGGCACTTGGAGCAGCTGTCAAATTTATTCTTGCCCAGTTCCCTTTATTTTGAGCATACCCAAAGAAGCCTTTTTTTTGTCCTTCGCCTCCTCCACTAAAGCTCCTCTTATTTGGAGGGTTTATTTTCCTCTCTCTAAAGTCGGGGGCTTCCCAGCTCTGCTCTTCCGTGAGAATTGCCTGCCTCTCCGCTTCCCGAAGGTGTCTTTTTGTCTCTCTCTCTCTCTCCCCCTTCAGATTTTCACTCAGCTTTTGTGTGCGGCTCTGCTCTTGTTTCCTTCTTCCTTCATTTGGTTTAAAGCAGGGGTGTCCAACCCTGGCAACTTTAAGACTTGTGGACTTCAACTCCCAGAATTCCTCAGCCAGCAAAGCTGGGAGTTGAAGTCCACAAGCAAAGCTGGCTGAGGAATTCTGGGAGTTGAAGTCCACAAGTCTTAAAGTTGCCAAGGTTGGACACCCCTGGTTTAGAGGTTATCGGCACTTTTAAAATTCCCTCCTTTTGGAGCAGCTATCCCTCCTGACGTCCTCTTCCCACTTCTCTGTCCTCTTCCCATTTCTCTCTCCTGCTACGTGCCCTATTTATCCCTCTCCTGTTTTGAACAAAGTCCCAATTCCTTAAAGTCCAAGGCACACCTGTGCCTGTGCTCAGACTTATTGTTTGTTAAAAATCAGGAATCGGCGTTAAATGGTCCATTTCCATTAATTTTCCCACTGTTTCTATTTCCTCAGCTAAACTTCCTATCGCTTTAGCATGCAGTCCAGGACAGCTGAGCCTCTTCGGACTTCCTGGACTCTTGCCCTGGAGCGAATGGTCAGCAAGAGAAGCCTGGAACGTATTGAAAGGGGCAAGAATGGGTGGAGCTTCCATCCTTTGGTGCCTCTGCAACTGGCAAAGTGCCAATAGAATTATTCAGAATAGAATATCAGAGTTGAAAGGGACCTTGGAGATCTTCTAGCACAACCCCCTGCTTAGGCAGGAAACCCTACACCACTTCAGGCAATTTGGTTATCCAACATCTTTGTAAAAACTCCCAGTGTTGGAGAATTCACAACTTCTGGAGGCAACTTGTTCCACTATCAGGAAATTTCTTAGTTCTAGGTTGCTTCTCTCCTTGATGAGTTTCCTCCCTCTTTTTTCTTAGCACCTACAATTTGCCGGCCTCGTACTTTGCAGGAAAGCCCCCTCAACTTTTCCCGCTTCTTCATCCAGTTCCTTCGTCTTCTTTGAAGCAGCTGGGTTCTCCCACCCCAGCTTCTGTGGGGAGGAAGGGAGTAGCCCCCGCTTCAAAGAATTACGTTCACATTAACAAATTGACTACGGCCTGAAAAAGATGCGCTGCTTGAATGAATAATCAGGATGAGTTTCGAGAGTTTCGCTTCTACTTGCCGGAGGTCCAAAGGCCGCCTGAGTCCTTTTCAAATTGTACAGGGACCTTAAAATAACACTCAATCTTTAACAAGCAAATTAAACTTCACAATACCATAAAATCAGTTTTAAAAAAAGGCAATCTTGCCAGCCTTGGCCTTTGATCTTCTAATCTTAAAGACTTCGGAGGAGAAGATCAAAGGCACAGAGCTGGCCATAAAGCTAGGAAAGAGAGAGAGTTCCGAAACCTTTCAAAGGCCGGAAGCTCCTCCTGTCTTCCGTCTAGCAAATATCTCAGCTTTTTATGGCCAGGGAAAACCTGCCCTGGGCAAATTTCCTAGGCTCACACAACCCTTTTAAGCAAGAGCGGGCCACCTTTTGTGAACCGAAGGGTGGCTTCCCAAGGAGGCGGGCAGCATATACATTTAATTTAATGAACGCATGAAATGCAACCAGCTCTCCTTGCCAACCAAGGAACTGGAGGATACCTTGCAGGAACAAAGCAACCTTGCCAGATAAAGCAGGGCCAATATTAGGGTTTGGGGCAGGATGTTTCACTTTAAAGCAGAGGCCTCCAAACTTGGCAACTTTAAGAGTTGTGGACTTCAACTCCCAGAATTCTGGGAGTTGAAGTCCACAACTCTTAAAAGTTGCCAAGTTTGGGGACCCCTGCCTTAAAGGGTGGGAAGGAGAGCAGGACCTCTGTGGAGGGGAAATGCTTCCATTCCTGCCTTCATCCCCTAAGAACACCCTCCAGAATGACCCCAAATCCTATTTGAAACTTGGGGTGTAAAATTTAGCAGGAACAAAGAGATTTAGTTTCAGGTTGTGAAACTCACACTTGTGTTTGGCTAGCAGTGTCATCCAATTGTGTTTGCAAACCGCTCCTTTCTTTCAAGAGAGAATATTTGCAGATCAGGGTTGAACTGTCGGGTCTTTGGTGCTCTCTGAGCTTGCCCGCTTCCTTGCAGACATTTCGTTACCCAACTAGGTCATATCATCAGGGCTAGAAGAGAGCGGGGTTTGCTCTCGGTTTACATACTAGTTTCTTGTCCTACCGAAGACACTGTAGGATAACTTCCCCCTGAGAAACTTGCCCCTTGGGCCAGGGTTGGGTCTGCTGTGGGTGCAGAAGCAGATCCCATGTGGTTCGCCTGAGCTTGTTCTCTGTTGCTGCTTGGACCACTTGGGGTTGGCCCCTTGGGCCCCCTTCACCCCCAGTCCCCCCTCACCTGTTTGGTTGGTGTCAGGCTGGCCAAGGTACTGAGGTTCGCCGTGTCTGTGATCACCATGGTCTGGGGGAGAAGGCTGGTGTGCGCATACTGGGTCGCCTCTGGCTTGTGGCTGTAGAGACCTGGGGACCATGGAAATCAAGAAGGCAGCGTGAGCAACGGAGGCTGGAAGGGGGCAGGGAGGGTGCCCGGCCTGGAGCCTTCCTCGGATGGCCGCCCTCCTGGACCAAACCTACCGTGAGGCGCCTGGATCTGGGCCATGGTGGCCATGAAGGGGCTCTGGTTAAGGTGGCCCTGGACCTGCTGCATGATGGGCTGCTGGTAGGACGGGTGCAGCTGCTGGGAGAACTGGACCGGCTGGAGGGTGGTGAGGCTGCTGCCCATGTTGTTGATCATGGGGACGCTCTGAGCTTGGGTGGAAGCCAGACCTGGAGAGCACAGACCCTTCGTCAGGATGGGCAGCAGCACCCAGAGCTTGTCAAACCCCCCAGCGCCCCCCCCCCTTAACATGATCCCGCAGCCCTCATGCACCCCGCCCCACCATGGGATGGATTCGTCGTCATGCTAAGCCCCGAGATAACCCATTGGCTTGGTTTGGTCCTAGCAGGTTCTTTGGGGAAAAATGGGGTGACTGGCTTAGTGGCCACTTGATGGCTTGTTCAGTCCAGTTGGCTTAGGGTGGTTTAAGGCCCAGGGCTGTCAAACTCCAGGCCAATGGGCTGGATCCAGCCTGCAGGGGGCTTAGATCCGGCCCACGGGGCCCCTCTGGAAGCAGCAAAGGACCGGCCCCCAGTGCCTCTGCCAGCAAACATGGAGCTCAGGGGGGCTCCGTTTTCATTGGCAGGGGGCTAGCAAAACAAACACAAAACAACACAAATGTTTCCCCTTTTGCAGTGGAGCATCCAAGAAGGGACAGGAAGGAAGGAAGGGAAAGAGGAAAGGCAAAGAAAAAGAAAGGAAGAGGGGAAGAGAGCAAGGAAGGAAAAAGAAGGAAAGAGGGGAAGGAAGGAAGAAGAAAGGAGAATGAAGGGGAGAGGAAACGGAAGGAAGGAAGGAAGGAAGGAAGGAAGGAAGGAAGGAAGGAAGGAAGGAAGGAAGATTGATTATAATGAGAGTGAGGAAGGGTCTTGGGGAAGTCCTGCCTTAGCACTTGGCCAACACAGGTGCCACCAAACCGAGGAACTGAACTGGCCACGCCCACCATGGCCACACCTCCAGCCCTCCAAGGTCCAACACAACCCTGATGCGGCCCTCAATGAAATGGAGTTGACACCCCTGGTCTAGCCATTGAGCATACGGCTTTTCATAGTGTGCCATGCTTTTTATTGGTATACTATGGTTTATAGGATTCTGTTGTGCACATGGACTTAAACTCCGGTTAAGATGAATGGTGGCTGCTTGGTGGAATGTAGGAAGCCACCCACATAGGCAAACCTATTAACCTGGAGCACAAATCTCAGTGCAGCACCTTTGGCTACTTCACTGGGTCCTTTGCATGAAGGCTGAGCTCAGTGGTCCTCCGGCCATAATATTTTCCACCCAAAAATATTATCTCGGCTGGAAGGCCTCAAGCTATGGGCAGCCCCTGCCAGTAAGGAAGGAGTGCCCATCTGGGTAGCAGAGGGCATGGCTCCTGAAGAGGGAGCTGCCCTGCACGTCTCCAGGTGCCAGCTACTTTCACGAGGCCCACTCTCCACACTCAATGCCTCCTCACTTACCAATGACTAAGGTGGAGGCCCCCGTGTTGGTGAACGTTGGTGCAAGCGAAGGTGTGTCTCCAGGGCCAATGGCCATGACCCCCGGGAGGGAGGCCATGATGAGGTTCTGCGTTTGATGGCTCAGGGCGTGCGAGTTGGGATCCAGGCTGTGCAGCGCTGTCAGGGTACTGACGGGGGGAAGCGAACCCCCTGGAGCAGAGATCTATGGAACAGGAAGGAAGCCAGAAGGTCTAAGAACCCTTCGGAGCCCAGCACAGTAGTGCCAGAACTCTTGAAGTCAAAAGTCTCTGCCAGCTGATCCTTCTCCTCTCCTGCTGGAGTCCACACCCAGCTTGGACATAAATGTGCTGGGTGATCAGAGTGTAGAGGCCCCATCTGCCACTTGTAGATGGCACATACCAGGAGGGGGAAGCCCTCAAGATAGGCCCACAACGGATGGCAGAAACGGCCAGGGATCCTTCTCCTTGGCTTAGGATGCTCCCCTTGGCTTCTTGTCACAGGGGTCTCAAACTCAATATACCTGGGGGCCGCTGGAGGCAGAGGCTGGGTGAGGCTGGGCCACATAAGGGATTCAACAAAAAACGTTGTTAAAAAAATATCCTCAAATGTCATCAACAGTTCATGATTTCCTGTCCTGAACACATGAATGGAACATTGAACGAAGATCATGAACGGTTCCTCAGAACGTGGCTTCTCCAGCTTACTCCTTGCTGCCAGGGACCTGACAACGCTTCCTCTCACATATCTGAGCCACGTTTGGCTTGAGAGAGGAGGCCCTTGAGATGACCCTCAGTTATGGCTTGAAGATGATCATCAGTAAGTCTGGACCTGTACTTGGACTTGTTAAAGTTCAGGGTGGAGAAGAAGCCACGACGAGGAACGGCGGGCGGGACTTCCTTCAGAGGTCCATTCCCCCTGCGGGCCGCACTAATATTATACTTTCATATCACGGTGGGGGCCACAGGATATCGTCCTGTGGGCCGCAATTGGCCCGCGGGCCGCGAGTTTGAGACCCCTGCCCAAGAATGATGTGGGAAAAGAATAATGGAAGGAAGGTCTTCTAGTCCAATCTCCTACTCAAGGTGGAGACCCGAGACCTTCTATCCTTGATAAGTTTCCATCCATTGAACAATTCAGCCAGAGTTCAGTTTTTTTATTGGTTCATACTAAATAGACAGAATCTTGCCAGACTAAACCTTTACGACGGGACTACCAGATATACCCTGGCAAAGTGGCTGTCCCAAGTCTCTCCCTTTTCAGCTCTAGTTTGGGCTGCCTCTTGTCTTCCTCCCAACTCTCTGGAGTGGGTTCCCTCCTTCCCTGAAATGGCTGCTTCCCTGCAGTCCATCATCCCAGCTTCCCCACCATCCCCCAGGGAGCAGCGTCCCTCCCACTGGCAGGCTCCGAGAATCCAGCCAGAGCCTCTCCTTCCGCCCCCCACCAGGGTCTCGGGCACCTTTCGCTCACCAGCTTGGTGTCTGGTCCTGAGCTGGTGGAGCAGAGGCTCGGAGAGGAAGCTTGGTGCAGGATGGTCTGGGTGGTTGTGATGGAATTGTGCTGGCTGTTGTGGGAGGAATCGGTCTCACTGACGGGCTGCTGGCTGTACCTCATGCCCGGGTCCGAGAAGGAGAGACCTTGCGGCTGCTGCTGCTGCTGCTGATGGAGAGGAGAGGGCTCTGAAATGGCAACGGCAACAAGAAAGCCTCATCAAGTAGATGCCTTGGTGAGCACGGCCAGGGACAACCCCCCTGTGCCACAAACTGGGGAGATGGTTTCCATGCCACAAGCTTTTGCCCCCAGGATGACTCTTGGTTAGGCTGCCTGATCTGTGTCCTCTTGCTCAGCTTGGGGCAAACAGCAGGATTTGGAGCATGGCAGGGATGGGATTCTGCTGGTTCAGACCGGTTCAGGCGAACCGATCGTTCTGGTGACCATTTGGCTCCGCCCACCTGCCCCTGCCCTTTTCCTGTGCCTTATTTCCTTGTTTTTGAGCACAGCTGATTCGCACAGCAGAGCATCAGCTGTTTTACTCACCGGGGCTGCAACAGGAGGAAAAAAATATTATAGCTAAAAATTGTCTTTTATAAATGCTGCGCGTGCACGCAAAGCACACGCTCACCGAACCAGTTGTTACACCGGTTCAGTCGCACCACTGGAGCAGGTGCTTCAGTTCCCTGAGGACAGCAGACCCCAACTTTTCTGGCTCCACAGACTGGTGGGGGAGGGGGTGGTTTCAGGTGCGCAACCAAATCCTGTGCATGCGCAAACGGAGCTTTGCACACTTGCCTGCAGTTTGCGCGGACCAGTTCCCAACAGGCCACGGACCGGTAGTGGGCCATGGACTAGGAGTTGGGGACCCCCGCTTTAGGAGACCTTAACCTCCTCCTGCCCTCCCTTTCTCCAGAGCTTGGCAGAACTCGAGGCTACAAAGCAGCAACTTGAGTCAGCAAAGCTCTTCCATCTTCCCATTTCGCTTAGAAACAGAACTCTACACGTGAATATACAGGCAGCCCTCAGCTTACAGCGGAAAGTTACACCAGCATTGAAAAAAGTGGCTTACTCTCATTTATAACCATCCTGGCATCCCATGGGTCACATGGCTGATAAAAATTCAGCGCTTATATTGATCAATGCTCAAATAGGGGGACAATATAGTGCATTATTTTAGGTTGCTTTTTTTTGGTCTTGTTTAGTTTTTGCTTTGTTGTTATTTTCTTTTTTGTTGTTGAAGTTTGTGTTTTAACTTTGGAAATAAAATTAAAAATTGATCAAAAATCTTTCAGACACTTAGAAACCAGCATGTAGTATTTCGGACAGTTTTAGTGTCCCGGGGTCAGGAGGGAGCAGCTGAAACAGCAAGGGCGACTCGGGAGTAAGGCTGGAAGGTGATGGCCCCTCCCATAAGGGATAAAAACCAGCCCTCAGGGAAGTGTTCTTTGCAGGAAGCAAAGAAGTTCTTTAGACTCTGAGTCCTCGTTGAAGCCCTGCGAACTCCAGTTTATTTTTGAAACTTCTGTCAGATGATATTTATCAGTAATCAGACTTCTGTTCTTGGCAGCCTTTCACAACCTTCAAAGGGCTTGCTTTTATCTCAGACAATTAGGTTTAAATGACTCTTGGCTGGGAATGCACAGACTTTCCAGTGCCACATTTAAAAAAAAGGTTTGATTTTATACACAGTTTGTGTTTGTTTAATTTGAACAAGGCTTGGGTCAGAACACAGTTTCCTACAAGCACAGCCAATGGGGGAAGCCGGATTTGCTTAACGACCTCAAGATTCATTTAATCATTAAACTGATTTAAATGGGGGTGGGGGGTGTTTTTTCCTAGCCAACCATGGCAAACAGAAGACTGCAGAGTCAGGCATGATTCATTTAACAACCACTTTACTTAACCATGGGAATTTTGGTCCCAGTTGTGGTCATAAGGCAAAGGCTTCACAGTGATATAGATACATACCCACATACGTATGTATACACACTTCTTAGTAACAGAATAACAGAATTGGAAGGGATCTTAGAGATCTTCTAGTCCAACCCTGTTCAGGCATTCCAGACAACCCTCTGTACCATTCCAGATAAGTGGCTGTCTTTTCTTAAAAATCTCCAGTGCTGGCGAGCATTCACAACTTCTTGAGGCAAGGAGTTCCACTGATTAATTGTTCTGTCAGGAAATTTCTCCTTATTTCTAGGTTGGATCTCTCCTTGGTTAGTTTCCATCCGTTGCTTCTTGTCCTGCCCTCAGGTACTTTGGAGAATAGCTTGACCCCCTCTTCTTCTTAAATAGTCCCTTAAATAGTAGAACGCTACCATCACATCACCCCGCCCCCCATCCTTCTCTTGATTAAACTAGACGTGGCCATTTTCTGCAACCGTTCTTCCTATGTTCTCCATATGTCCCCGGGGGTCTTCCTCTCCCCTGCCACCCTCCGCCTGGCACTCACCATGGACTTTGCCTGGGGACAGAGGAGTTGCTGGTTGGAGAGAGGAGGAGCCATGAGAGGCCAAGGTCGGCACGGAGCTGGACTGGGAGCCGTTGTAGCTGTCCATAGCAAGCTTGTGCCGGAAGGCTTCCTCTTTACGGCGGTTGGCGAACCAGTTGTAAACCCTCACCTCGGTCACCAGGTTGGAGCCCAGCCCCTGGGCCTGGGATGGAGAGACGCCACGCTGAAGGCACTCTGCCCTGCCGAGGAAGGGCATGGTTGAGTCAGGTCTGGGGCAATCACAGGGCCTCCCCAACCAGATACATTCCCAATATGGCACAACACAATTCCTGGAAATTCTCAGCAACCAACTTCTCAACCTTGGTCACTTATAGATCGTGGTCATGGAATTCTGAGAGTTGAAGTCCACACATCTTCAAGTGGCCAAGATTGAGAAATGATGATGAAGTTTAGGAAAACCCGGGTGACCTCCAAGAATATGTGGCGGTTTCCTATGGGGAAGGAGAGTTGATAACTGGGTTTGTATCTCATGCAATCCTGGTGTACTCAAAGCAGATGATCACAGTTCACAACACACTAAGCACACCCAAGGCTATGACAATTGGCTTCCTTCAACAGAGTTTCCCCACTTCTGCCAAACCATAAATTACAAGTCATCAGCTGCCATTACTGGATTTACATAGCACATTAAACCAAACCCAGCAGACTATTTTATGGCTCGTTTGATAAGTGAACCAGGTTCAAGAGATATGGTGCATCACTTTGGCAAACTATTCAAACCAGTCCTCAGAAAAAAATATATACATCATGGTGACCACCATCCCGAACGATGGCTCATTCAGCCCAACATGCAATTGCAGAGCTGGCGCTGATAAACCTCAAAATCCTTAGGTAGGAGCCCAGCATGTTTCACAAGATTCAGGTTTTTGGAGCAGACAAAACTGTCATTGAAATGCTTCTCCAGAGTTAGGAAGAGAGCCGGTTTGGTCTAGTCGTTAAGGCACCAGACTAGAAAGCAGGAGATGGTGAATTCAAATCCTTCTTTAGCCATGAAAGCTGGCTGGGTGACTTTGGCCATTCACCAGGCAACTGGGAGTTCTAGTCTGGGCGACTTTGGGCCAGTCCCTCTCTCTCAGTCCAATCCACTTCAGGGGGTTGTTCTTATGGGGAAAATAGGAAGTGGAAGGTGTGCTGGATATGTTGGCCACCTTGAGTTATTTGTAAAAATAATAAAAGCAGGATCTAAACAAGCAAATAAAAATAGACGAGTTTGAAGATTTTTGTCATGAATAGCCTCCTGGGAAGCTCTCACTTATTTATTCTGCACTGTGCTAATTGTAATCAAAAATGTGATTGTGCTGAATCCCTTGGAGTTCCTCCCCTCCCTCTTTGTTTGCATCAAGCACAGATTAATGGCGAGGTGTTTAAGGTTAATTTGGAACAAGACAGAGATGGGAAGGTGAAGGTGAAGGAGCTTTTCACGGAGGGAAACGGATGAAATCTCAGCCCTCCCTCCCAACAGGTGTCTGGAGGCGACCGGATCTGGCATAGGAGGAGGAATTCACCTCCCCTCTTGTGGGGCCGGATCAAGGGGCCATTGGCCTGGTGGCCTGTGGGAGGCTCTGAGAGGATGGACTTTGGAATACTTGAAACATGGTTTTGTAATACTGTGGCAGCGGGTCCTTGACAGGGGTTTTCTTGTATTTTACATTTGCTTCTTCACTTGCGTTGTTAATAATTTCCCATAAAACTTAACCTTCAAGGAAATTCCTCTCTTTCAGAAACCAGGACTGTCAGGAAAGT
The DNA here is from genome assembly GCF_049901715.1 of Pseudonaja textilis. Classification (NCBI taxonomy): domain Eukaryota; kingdom Metazoa; phylum Chordata; class Lepidosauria; order Squamata; family Elapidae; genus Pseudonaja; species Pseudonaja textilis. The sequence goes on from NC_142004.1 coordinate 12,122,624, forward strand.
ATTCAACACCTTGTAGGTAACAGTTTCCTTTTTAGCTGTTCTCAAACCTCCACGATCAAAGAAAATAGTCAGACCTTGAGAAGCACTGAGAACGTATCTTACCCAAACTCATTTGAATTATTTTTTGTTTGCAAGTGGTTCTTTTGCCTTCACTGAGAACCCAATGCCCTTTCCTACGGCTATGCTGTAATTCTTGTGATGTAACTGAACAGATGCCTGTTTCTAAACCAATCCACTTTTGCTTTGAAGTTCTTTGTTGTTCTAACTATAAAAGTAAATGTAATCCATTCTCATAGAGAGACCCAGACTTTATCAGAGGACTCTAATAAATTGCTTTTGAATGACCTTCCGACTTTGCTGCTTATTGGAAAAGGAAAACCGAGGCAGAACTAGGGCCAGAGTTGGCCATCAGCTCCCAAGAGGGACCCCAAGGTCGTCTTCTCCCAAGAGGCCCATCCTGGGACGAACGCAAGGCAGTGTCCGTCTCCCCGGTACCTGTTGCATTCCTCCACCAGAGCTTCCCTCTCCTCCTTGCTCGGGTTCTTCTGCCTCTCGTAGGCTTGGAAGAGGATCTGCTGTGACGCCGGGCCCCACTTGAACCGGTTCCTCCGGCCCTTCTTGACCGGGATCTCCTCCCCCATCGGGTCCTCCACCAGGAGGCCCTGGCCGGCGTGGGTGAATTCTGGAAGGGCAAAAAGAGAGTTGGGCTCCTCAGAGACCCTGGGAAGGACTGGAAAGCAAAGGGTCGCTGAGCTCTGGAGAAAAGATAGAGAGCAGAAGCTGCTCTTGGGCTGGAGAGTTGAGGTCTTGGTGGCTTCTCTTTTCAGCCCCCTCCAAGACCAAAGGCTATCGATGGCTGGGAGTAATTGATTCATTATCATATATTTATTAAGCACATTTCTATAGCTGCCCAAGTCAACTGAGAGACTCCAGTGTACAACATTAAAAATTCACAATTAAAAATTCACAATTTCACCCCAACCCAGTAATACATTGGGAATCATGGGAGCTGATGGAGCCCCGATTTAGATCCCGCCTCTAAAGTCCGTCATCTTGCAGGGTCTGAGCGATGCTTAGCAATTTTACGTATGTGACAGAGAGGGCACAGTCAATGACATGTATAGGTACAATTAAATTAAATCAAGTGAAACCTAATTGTGGTGGGTTTGCTTCCCATCATCTTTTGGGGGCTACAGACTTCCGGAGTGACATTTGCAGATCCCCGCCTCTCAAAAAGTTGGCAAGGATCAGGATTTCAGATCCAGAGGATGACATGTTACTGCATTTCCACAGGAAACATTTTCTGCCCGGCTTGCAACCCAAGAGGGACAAAAATAATACACTCCCTGCCCTTTGGCAGGTGTGGCTAACATCTGGCCATTTCCTGATGAAAACCATCAATGAGAAATGAAGTCAAAAGAGCCGTCGAGCCTCAGAACTGGCTAAGAGCCTCTCGTGAACTGAAGAAGTAGCCTTTCCCAGGGCCCCCACCGTCCCTCCGCCTCACCCTCTGCCCACAGCAGCCCTCAGCCCCAGAAGGAGGAAGACCTGCCCAGATCTCAGGGGGGGCCCTGCCTAGGTTTCCCCCCTCCGCCCTGGGAAACCTTCCCCAGAGGAGCAACGCCTCCAACCTGGGCGTCTTGGAGCAGAGAGACCTCCCAGAATCCGAGCCAGCCCCGCTGGTTGACCCACAGGGGTCTTGGGAAGGGGACACGCCGCCGGTTGCTGTACTTACGCTGGGCCACCTCTCGCTGCTTGCGAACGTACCAGGTGTACAGGGCAGCTCTCTTCTGAGTCTTCATGGGGGTGCCCTTGTTGAGGTGCTGGGAGAGGTGGGACTGGTTCAAGCCCGTTGTGTCCACCACTTCCCGTTGAGGGATGTTGTGCTGCTGGAGGTAGGACTTCACCATCTTTGCCACCCTCCAGGGATCCTCCCTGGAAGAGACGGAAAGTGGGGCTGTCTCAGAGAGGGGTCCTTGCCCGCCTCCGAATCTTGAGATACAATTGATTCATTTCAGAAAATGGATAGGGCCACACAACTCCCCCTTGGTGACTCTGAGCAGCTTTCAAGGATAAACAATCCAGAATTGCTGGGTTCACGCAACCTGTTGCCTCCAAATGAGTAAAAGTCTTAGAGGTAAAAATTCGGTTCTCTGATTCCTGAAACATGTGAAGACGCCAGCTGTGTGCCCAGTGCCCACAACTCCATTTTAGGCCAAGTGATATTAAATGAGACCATACTAGGAAGCCAGCATCATGCATGCTAAAACTAGTCTGAAGATAGTCTGAAGCCCCCTCCTTCCGTCCTCCCTCTCAGTATCTTCAAGAGAACCAAGGAGGATCTTGTCTGAGATGCTGCCTGGCCCAGACTCAGATTTCTTCTCTCTCTGACCATTGTCTTGCTGACAACTCTTCTTCCTGTTCCACAAGGACTGGAGTCTCCAAGCTTGGCAACTTTAAGGCTCGTGGACTCCAACTGGCCATGCTTGCCCAGGAATTCTGGGAGCTGAAGTCCGTAGGTCATAAGGTTGCTCTCGTTGCCCAACCTTGGCTAGCAGTCAAGGATGCAGCTAGGAGAGGTGAGTTCTAGTCCTGGCTTAGCCAGCTGGGTGACTCTGTCCCAGAGCGCCTCTCTTAGCCCATGACCTCAGGCTCAGATGGAAGCCAGTCAATCCACTTCCTAACTCAACCAATTGATCAGCACTTGGTTGATCAAAAGCAAAACAAACAAACAAGAAAGGAAAACCCAGCACTTGTGGGAAATACACGAAGAAGAAAACAACAACTTTAGACAAAATTTATCAAATAAAGGGAGCGCAAGAGAACTTCTCAGGACTAAGATGCTGACCCTTGAGGGGAAAAAGCGGCTCAGGAACCCACCCAAGATGCCCAGGGAGCTTTTGACCAAAGGGACAAGGGAGACGGGTGTCAATCCCAACAAGGAAGCCTGTCAGACAGCAGCTAATGCAGGAAGTGGGAGCCCCTGAAGGAACGGAGCTCACAAGGGAAGCCAAAAGTAATAAAAGCCCCTTTTGGCTCTAGGGGTGGTCAAACCAGGGGGAGGGAGGGGTGGGCAGCTGCTAAGAGGTGGAAGGCCAGGTGGGGAGGGGTCCAATTCCTACTTGGCTTCTGGCTTCTCCTATGGGGGGAGTTGCATTCAAAGGGCTCTAAGTAGGAGGGGAGACAAAAGGAGGGAGTGGTAAAACAAAAAACCAGAAGAACATAATGGGACCTTGGAGATCTTCTAGTCCAACCCTCTGCACAAGCAAGAGACTATACATTCAGGACAAATGGTTGCCCGGTCTCTTAAAAACCTCCATTGGTGAAGCACCCACAAGTTCTGGAGGTAAGCCATTCTACTCATTAATTGTTCTGACTGTCAGGAAATTTCTCCTTAGTTTTAAGTTGCTTTTCTCCTTGATTAATTTCTATCCGTTGCCTTTTGATCAAGTACTTTGGAGAATAGATTGACTTCCCTCTTCTTGTGGTAACCCCTCAAGTATGGGGACACTGCTATTATGTCACCCCAGGCCTCTTTTCGCTAGAATAGACATTCTTAAACCTGTTCTTCCTATCATATTTTAGCCTCCGGTCCACTAATCATCTTTTCTGCTCTTCTCTGTATTCTTTCTAGAATCTCAATGTCTTTTTTTATATCGTGGCAATCAAAACTGGATGCAACATTTCAAGTGTGGACTTACCAAGGCATTACAAAGTGGTACCCACACTTCACCTGATTTTGAAAGAAAGGGGAGCAAAGCAAGGTTGAGGGGTCCTGACTGCTGCAAGTGGGTTTAGGGCTCCAAAATCAGGTCAGTTCCATCCAAGAGGCACAAGGGGACCTGTGGATGTTGTCTTGGAGGACTTTTCGGTGCATCTGAGGAACCACGGAAGGTAGAATGTCAGAGGTTCAGAGAAGGACTGCCTCATTTTCAAAAAAAGGGGGTGGGTGTAAGAAAGGAGAGCAAAACGCCATCCAGCTTGATGTTATTCCTGCGGGAAACACCCCGGAACAGATGACCAAGCGATTGGTTTGAGCCAGGAGTAAAGCAGGGAGGGGCAGGAATCCTTTCTAGGCTGTCTACTACTCAAAATATTTATAAGAGACTTGGAGGAAAAATTAGAAAATGTGGTTGTCGCATCCGCAAACAACACAACAAAGAGGTGGAAAAATTGAAGTGTTTAGATCAGCATTAATCAACCTCAGTAACTGTAAAATGGGCGGACTTCAACTCCCAGAATCCCCCCAGCCAGCAAAGATGAAGTCTACCCATTGTAGAGTTGGTAAGGTTGAGAAACGCTGGTTTAGATGACAATATCAAGATTCAAGAGGATTTTGGATTTTGACAAAGACACTCATCTCCCCAGTAGCAATTAAAAGGCCCTCAACATTTTCTTATGTACTAGAAAATATTGGCAGGTATAAAGATATTTTGAATGAGATGGGGGAACTCAAAAATAAACAAGAATTGAGCGATCAAGGAATTGATATGACACAGTATTCACAAGTGCAGATACGTTCTAGATATGAGAAAGATGCAAAACTATAGGTTTTTTTTAAAAAAAGAACTAACAGAACTAGACAAGATACAAATAGGGGCAGAAGAAAAATTGATTTAAAAAATGTACAGCTACTTATCATACATTAAACTGGAAGATGAACAAAAAAAATGGTTATACAATTGAATCAGATAAATGGCAAAAATTGTGGGACAGGATCTATAAATTAACAATGTCAACTGCACATATATTTTTTTTGTATGTTTTATAGGTGGCATTTTGCACCAGTGCAGTTGGCAAAGATGTTTAAAGATAAGTTGGCTAAATGATGAAAGTGCCACAGATAACTGGGTCATTTTATCATATGTGGTGGACTTGCCCAAAAGCAAAAAAACACTGGACAAAAATACATACGTGGTTGGAAAAAATGATAAAATAACATATTGATTTAAAGCCAGAAATATCTCTATTGGGGATTCTACCCAAAAAATGTAAGTAAGGAAAATGCATATTTCATTATTCATATATTAACTGCTGCTAGAATTGTGTTTGCACAAAGCTGGAAGAACGAAGAGATACCTACCAACGAGAATATGATTAGGAAAATATTAGAATGTGCAGAAATGAACAGACTAACGCTTGCAATTAAGGAAAAAGAGCAAACCGAATATTATATGACATGGGATTTATTTTATCAATGGTTAAACAATAAAAATGGAAATTAGAAAGAGGGAAACAAGGAAACAAAATAAAGAAGATATGTTAAAAGAGATAAGCAAATATTGTGATTAGCATGTTGATTATTACTATTTTAATACTGTAGAATTAATATGTGGAACATTAGTATTTTAATATTGTAGAATTAATATCAATGTAATGAATGATGTTGCAAATTACGATTACTGTTCAACAAAGATACTTGTACCCAGACAACACACTGCAACTGAAGATGAAAGTATATTAAAAATAAAAAAAATAATAAAAAAAGTTTTCTTATATATGATTTACGCTGAAGATGGATGGCATTTAATTTTGTTGTACAAGGTGCAGTGACAGTAAAGTCTCTAAGGCATCACATGTGGGGAATTTATAATTTCTTTATATTGTTTTGTGTTTATCCTGGCACAGAGCTGTACAACCTGTTTTAAAAGAACTAGATGCACGAAGATGGGTGAGGGTGGGGACTGGGGGGAAAAAGAAAGCCACAACAGAGGCAAGAAACATAAACATGGAAGAATCGGGGAAATGGTTAAATTGACCTCTTTGATCAGAGATAAGGCAACTAGAACTTTCGTAAAAGATTGGATATCTCAGATGGTTGTTTTGTTGAAAATGGAAAAAATAAATTGGCAATTTATAGATTTGTTGTTTAAAATGACATGAGCCATGTCGTAACTTTAAAGAGATAAGAGATGTTTGTAAAGAATATTGGAAGTCTTTTTTCTTTCCTTTCCTTCACTGTTTTTTCTACTCACTCTTTTATCTTTTTTTCTTAATTTTACACTATATAATTTCTGGTTTATATGAATATATACATTTGCATACAGAAGATAGAATTCTTTATTGGCCAAGTGTGATTGGACACAAAAGGAATTTGTCTTGGTGCATATGCTCTCGGTGCATATACTCTCATATATACATATACTGTACACATACCTATGAGAAATAAAGAGATAAGTGAATTTAAGGTGGCCACAATAGCTTATTTTATTCTGGGAAAAATGTCCAATATTTCATTGCCCCATAATGCAATTGAAGAAAATTGGAAATAAATTTGAGTGAAAGAAAGGGAACACATAAAATATGCCCATCTGTCCCCCAGAATCATCTCGGTTATTTTGGTAGAACCAGAAATGTGGGATTTTTTTGGGTGGGGGGAGGTGTAACCATTTCCTGGAGCAACCACTTCCTCTCTAATGCCTCGAAGGGAGGCCGAAAGGAGCGCTCAGACCATGTCCTGCCTGGGCCTTCTGGTGTGGGGCAGAGATGGGGAGCCAAGGTGGTCCTTAGAAAAGTATGAAGAAACCCAGATATTCAGAAGGTCACCTTCATGGGGGAATCTAGGTCCAGGTTTCTTCCTACTCCCCAGGGGCAGGAGGAGCAGGCTTTGGGGGCCGCTCTCTGCAGGAGGGCTTCTGGGCACGGGACAGCTGAGGACGGGTCCCTGGCCCCCTCCTGCCCATGGGCTTCCTGGCCTCCTGCTTTCCCAGATGGGGATCCCTCCTGGGGTTCAAGTTCCTCTCTTGCCCAGTCCTGAGGTTATTCCTGAAGGGCTTCCTCACCTCCCTTTTGTTACCTGAACAATAAGTAACCCAGGTAGTTAGTTATCAACTCAAAGGGAACAAGAGCCTGGTTGATAATTTATAGCAGCATCTCAAATTTAAATGGAAAGTAAATATCAAGTTGTTCGCATTAAAAGAAAGCCCAATCCTCAGAACAGGGAATTCAACTTTCAGGGTGGGGGACGACTCCATGTTCCTCCCATCAACACCGGTCCTGCCGAAACCTCCTTCTCTCCTTTCCATTCTCCTCCACGTCCAGATGTCCCCCCTGTCCGGCCTCCCTCGGTGCTGAGCCAAGCCAGTCTGGGGCGGCCCCAGTTTAGCCCAGGTCAACCGGGACCTTGGATTCCCGGAGACTCCTTGCCGAGGACCAAGCGGGATGCCAGATCGCCACGCATGCCAAGGATGCGGCCATCCCTGCTGTCCTTTGACCTGGGACCGTACCTCACCCCGGATTTTCTGGAATGCAGTTGGAGTTGGAGACGGGCAGGAAGAAAGGTAAGACTTGTGTGTGCAATGATGTGTTTTATTCTCCTTGATGGATTTGGCCCTGGCTGGCTGAGGCTGGATTCTGCGCTGTCTGAGGCAACACCAGAGGTGTTGCAATTTTCAGACAAGGGCCCCAATGTCCGCAAGGAAAATGTGAGGAAGGGTCCCGGGGCCTACTTCCCTTTCACAGAACGTGGTGCTAGTTGCCTAAATGGGTTTCCTTGTTTTTAGAATGGGATTCCATTTCCCATCCGCTCTTCCCGCTTTCCTCTCTATTTAACAGAAATCTTGCCTGGGATTTTCCTTCAGGAAGTAGCAGCCTCCACAACGAAGGACGAGGCTCAGCCCAGGCTCTCGCCCCCTCCTGCCCATCAGGCCCTTTTCAAACTCTGGGAACCCTCCCAGGCGTGGCTACTGCCCCCGCCCCCAGTTTAGCGATTTGGCGGGGGTCCCTCCTGGGTGCTCCGCGCCCCCAACACTTTGGTGTTATTGAATCTGATGGTTAAGGCAGGCAAGCTGTCAGTGGAAGTTCTGGAGGAGCGCAGATCTTGTCCAGGACTTCCACGGAAAGAACCAAACTCATGAGAAGGAGACGTGTTACCCCTTTGCCAGCACACCTGCACCCCTAGACCTGGGGGTGTCTATGGAGATTCGCGATCATCTTCTAGGTCATGGTTTCCCTGAGTGCTTTTCCAAAACACAAGCGGACTTTTTTTCCCCCTTGAAAGAGTTTCAGTTCTCATCCAAAAATCTAGATGAGAATCGAAGAAGCTTCTTGGATGAGGAGCGAAGCGTTTTCAAGGAAGTGAACCCCAAGAGAGTCCGGCTTCCTTTTGGAAAAACACCTTTGGGATTCTCATCCAGGACTGGCTTTCAGCTGGCTCTCTCGGGGAGGGGCTGAAAGAGTTTCTGTTTGGCTGTGCAAGGGCCAGCTCACCTTCTGCGCCTTTGCAGTCATCAGTATTTTTCCTAAGGCCAAAGTCCGAAGTGCTTCCACAAGCTGGATAAATTAACAGGAGTCCATGTTTACTCTTTCCTCTCTTACAAGATAAAGAGCACAATGTGTTCCCAGAAGGCAGTAAAAAGGCCTGGATGTGGTCCAGAAACGGCCCTGGAAGGCAGATCTGTCATGCCACCAGAGGCAAAGGGGTGGACAGACTTTTGGGGTGCAGCTTCTGTTGGCTGCAATGGTGTCTTTCCTGCTAGGTCGGGGTGCTCTTCTTCCATCCCTCTCCATGCCAGTTAGGTCAAGGTGTACCCCCACTCCCCAAAGTGGCTGGAACCCTCTTGCTAGTCAAGGAAAGTGAACAGAATTAGGGCTTGTCTTGGTTCCTGGGTAGAAAAGCACCAGGGAACGTGGACCCTCACTTTCCAAAGAAGTGGAAAAAATCTTCCTGCAAGAAATCATTTGCAGCCATAAAAGCTACACTGAGATGGTCTGGGAAAAGGAGAGAAGCAAGGGAAACGTTCTTCTTTCAGTTCCTTTACACAGAGAACAGGCACCAAGAAAGAGTATGATTACTATGGTCAGTTGCATCAACGTGCAAATTAATGAAAACCGGTGCAACCAGCTGCCCTAAAACAAGGGTGCCCAACCTTGGCACCTTGAAGATTTGTAGACTTCAACTTTCCAGCATGCTGGCTGGGGAATTCTGGGAGATGAAGCCCAAAGTCTTCAAGTTGCCAAGGTTGGACACCCCTCCTCTGAAGATCTTTGTAAAGGGGCTCTTAAATACACATTAAAAAGCCCCCCCCTCCTTTTTAGCTCACCAGAGCCCTTATACTACATTTGCATCAGACTCCTGGTATTCCACACTTTCAATCGCCGATAAGAGAGTGGAAAAGGTCAATTTCAGCCTTGCAGTGTTGATCCGATTTTATTGTATGATGTTCTAGACATACAAATGAGTATGTTATCAATGGGGGGGGAGGGGTTTGACTCCAGTGATTCTGTTCTCAACCAAGGACCTAAGTGCCAGCGATGCATTGCCAAGAAATAGAACCGTGTTTTGCAAAAGGACGGATGTCAAGTCTATTAATGCTTTGGGTGTTGCACCACCAGGGCCCCGTTGTTGCTGTTATCTCTAGGAGGGGTGGATGCAGAATACTGGCCAGACCAGAGCGTGAGCCAAATGCAAAATGGTGATGTGGGGTCAAAATGGCCGGATTTGGCAGGATACAGGGGGATCCACAGGGTGTAGTCAAAGAAGCAAAGATGATGGCCAGGATAGCATGATAGAAATTGTTCTTATGCTGCTGCCTATAAAACCCAGCAGAGCTTCAGGGACTCCATTGTGGCTGCCATCTTGACTTTTCTGACTGCACCCTGTGGATCTGGTGTGTTACAGATTAGAATAGAATAGAATAGAATAACAGAGTTGGAAGGGACCTTGGAGGTCTTCTAGTCCAACCCCCTGCTTAGGCAGGAAGCCCTATACCATTTCAGACAAATCTTTATCCAATCTCTTTCTTAAAAACTTCCAGTGTTGGAGCATTTACAGCTTCTGGAGGCAAGTTGTTCCACTGATTAATCAAGCAGTTAATCAGTGGAGATCCTCATCATGAGTCTTGGAGCTGGTTCCTATTGTGGGCTCCTTTGATCTTGTCCTGGAAGCCACATTCACACATTTAAAGGGTCTGCAAAAGAGACGACTGATGGGAGATGGGATAGCCGTCTTCAAATTTGTGTTATTCTCTGTTGCCCAGAGGTCTGAAACTTTGGAAAAATAGATTCAGGTTGAAAAACTATTTCCTAATACTGGGCTTCTCTCTTGATGGGGCACTGAAGAAGTATTCTGTTCACTGGAGGTTTTCAAGCCCAGTGAGGGGTTGGACTAAATTCAACCTTGGGAACTTTTAAGATTTGTCGATTTCAATTCCCAAAATTCCTCAGTTCTGAGAACTGAAGTCCACAAGTGTTATGCCTGAGGAATTCTGGGAATTGAAGTCCACAAGTCTTAAAGTTGCCAAGCTTGGGAATTCCTGGACTAAATGACCACTAATGTCCCTTCCAGCTGTAGGATCCGTTGAAAACAGATTGTTTGGTTGATGCTGAATTTTCTTAAGGGCTCTGGGGGCTGAAGAACTTAACTGAAGGGCTCCCATGACCCTCAAGTCACTAGCTCTCTATCCCACATTTAATATTTAATTTAATATGAGGAATAACCCTGGTAATCCAGGTGATTCTTTAAACAAACCTGGATGTAGTTTATGGTTTACATGTGAATTCAGTTACAGTTTCATGTTCTTGGCTAATTCCTCCCAAATCCTCTACCCGAGACTAAAACACAGGATTTGGACTGTGGGAAAACTATAACAGATATCCCAAAGGAGAAAAAATGTGAAGAAAAAGGTGGTTTTTCTTGTAACTAAGTGACCAGATTGTTTATGATAAGGAAATGCTTTCCCTAGGGAAGAAGTAGAAGAACCACAGTCTGGCGGGGAGTTTCCCGGAAGGACAGAGGGCATCCATGCTCCCTTGAAGAGGTTGTAGGAAAAGAGTCCTCCTAGCCTCTGGTAGCCCCAAATAACGCCTTTTAAGGCTCATCGGCTTTCCAACGAGGCATATTGTGCCTCCTAACAAAAAACCTTACTCTAAAATCAGGGTTCTCAGTCATGGCGTAGCTGGCTGGGGAATTCTTTGAGTTGAAGCCCGCACACTTAAGGTTGCCATGGTTGAGAAACACTGATTTAAAAGGTGTTTCCAGACACTTTCTGACCTATATTCTAGGTGGCCCATCCAGAACTTCTCGGGTGTCATAATTCTGGAGCTTCTTCCGAAAGCAAGAAAAGGAGGGAGACAGGAGGTTGCTGTGGCCTGGAGGGGGCTGTGGAGGACCTCCATGTTCTCCGCAGTTGGAGAAGATGGTCCCCAGCTTTGAAGGTGGGTCCCTGAGGTTGGCTGCTGCACTCCGTGCCCCCAAGTTACCATGGGTCTGACGTGATGATGGGAAAACCCGATGAGGTCAGTCACTGGGGTTTGTCTCATAAATCCAGAGAACCACCTGGTATGGCTTTATGATAACTCAGCTAAATCCTAGATGAACTAATTCCGTACATTTATGTGAGGTGTTTTGAATTCTGAAATAGCACCACATCAGAGGGACAATATGGTTGTCGTTGGGGCATATTCCTGCAAAACTGGCCAGAATGCTCTCCTTCAGCCCTGGGCACCCAGTTCAGGTGAACCCCCACTTAATGCTATCTATCTATCTATCTATCTATCTATCTATCTATCTATCTATCATCTATCTATCCATCTATCATCATCATCATATATATATATCTCTCTCTCTCTCTCATCTATCTCTCATCTATCTATCTATCTATCTATCTATCTATATCTTCTACCTACCTACCTATCATCTCTTTCTCTACACTTATCATATTTATCTATCTATCATCTAGCTATCTAGCTATCTATCAATCTATCTGTCTATCTATCTATCTATCTATCTACCATCATCATCTCTCTCTCTCTCTCTATCATCTATCTATCTATCTATCTATCTATCTATCTATCTATCTATCTATCTATCTATCTATCTATCTATCTATCTATCTATCTATCTATCTATCTATCTATCTATCTATCTCTATCTTCTACCTACCTACCTATCATCTCTCTCTCTACACTTATCATATTTATCTATCATCTAGCTATCTACCTATCTATCAATCTATCATCTATCTATCTATCTATCTATCTATCTATCTATCTATCTATCTATCTATCATATCTATCTATCTTCTTTGTCTCTCTCTCTACACCTATCATATCTATCTTCTATGTATCTACTATATCTATCTATCTATCTATCTATCTATCTATCTATCTATCTATCTATCTATCTATCTCATATCTCTCTCTATAGTTATCATATCTATCTTCTAGTTATCTTCTAACTATCTACCTACCTACTTATCTATCATCTCTCTCTACACCTATAATATCTATCTATCTATCTATCTATCTATCTATCTATCTATCTATCTATCTATCTATCTATCATCTATCTATCCATCTATCATCATCATCATCTCTCTCTCTCTCTCTCTCTCTCTCTCTCTCTTCTATCTCTCATCTATCTATCTATCTATCTATCTATCTATCTATCTATCTATCTATCTATATCTTCTACCTACCTACCTATCATCTCTTTCTCTACACTTATCATATTTATCTATCTATCATCTAGCTATCTAGCTATCTATCAATCTATCTGTCTATCCATCTATCTATCTATCTATCTATCTATCTATCTATCTATCTATCTACCATCATCATCTCTCTCTCTCTCTCTCTATCTATCTATCTATCTATCTATCATCTATCATCTATCTATCTATCTATCTATCTATCTATCTATCTATCTATCTATCTCTATCTTCTACCTACCTACCTATCATCTCTCTCTCTACACTTATCATATTTATCTATCATCTAGCTATCTACCTATCTATCAATCTATCATCTATCTATCTATCTATCTATCATCTATCATCTATCTATCTATCTATCTATCTATCTATCTATCTATCTATCTATCTATCTCTATCTTCTACCTACCTACCTATCATCTCTCTCTCTACACTTATCATATTTATCTATCATCTAGCTATCTACCTATCTATCAATCTATCATCTATCTATCTATCTATCTATCTATCTATCTATCTATCTATCTATCTATCATATCTATCTATCTTCTTTGTCTCTCTCTCTACACCTATCATATCTATCTTCTATGTATCTACTATCTATCTATCTATCTATCTATCTATCTATCTATCTATCTATCTATCTATCTCATATCTCTCTCTATAGTTATCATATCTATCTTCTAGTTATCTTCTAACTATCTACCTACCTACTTATCTATCATCTCTCTCTACACCTATAATATCTATCTATCTATCTATCTATCTATCTATCTATCTATCATCTATCTATCCATCTATCATCATCATCATCTCTCTCTCTCTCTCTCTCTCTCTCTCTTCTATCTCTCATCTATCTATCTATCTATCTATCTATCTATCTATCTATCTATCTATATCTTCTACCTACCTACCTATCATCTCTTTCTCTACACTTATCATATTTATCTATCTATCATCTAGCTATCTAGCTATCTATCAATCTATCTGTCTATCCATCTATCTATCTATCTATCTATCTATCTATCTATCTATCTATCTATCTATCTATCTATCTATCTATCATCATCATCATCTCTCTCTCTCTCTCTCTATCTATCTATCTATCTATCATCTATCATCTATCTATCTATCTATCTATCTATCTATCTATCTATCTATCTATCTATCTCTATCTTCTACCTACCTACCTATCATCTCTCTCTCTACACTTATCATATTTATCTATCATCTAGCTATCTACCTATCTATCAATCTATCATCTATCTATCTATCTATCTATCTATCTATCTATCTATCTATCATATCTATCTATCTTCTTTGTCTCTCTCTCTACACCTATCATATCTATCTTCTATGTATCTACTATATCTATCTATCTATCTATCTATCTATCTATCTATCTATCTATCTATCTATCTCATATCTCTCTCTATAGTTATCATATCTATCTTCTAGTTATCTTCTAACTATCTACCTACCTACTTATCTATCATCTCTCTCTACACCTATAATATCTATCTATCTATCTATCTATCTATCTATCTATCTATCTATCTATCTATCTATCTATCATATCTATCTATCTTCTCTGTCTCTCTCTCTACACCTATCATATCTATCTTCTATGTATCTACTATATCTATCTATCTATCTGTCTGTCTGTCTGTCTGTCTGTCTATCTATCTATCTATCTATCTATCTATCTATCTATCTATCTATCTATCTCTCTCTATATCTATCATATCTATCTTCTATGTATCTTCTAACTATCTACCTACCTATCTATCATCTCTCTCTACACCTATAATATCTATCTATCTATCTATCTATCTATCTATCTATCTATCTATCTATCTATCTATCTTTTTTATTTTGTGTATGGCATAGAGTACTTGGATAACAGTAGTAAAAATATATAAAAGAAGCACATAATACTATGGTACGTGGAACCCAAAATTTTTGTTGCTGAGACAGTCGCTAAATGAGTTTTGCCTCCTTTTACAACCTTTCTTGCCACGGCTGTTAAGTGAATCACTGCAGTGGTTAAGTTAGCACTGTGGTTGTTAAGTGAACCTGACTTCACTTGTCAGAAGGTCGCAAAGGGGGATCACGTGACCCAGGGACTCTGCAACCATCGTAAATCCGAGTTGGTTGCCAAGTGGCCAAATTTTGATCACGTCAATTTTGGTCACAGATGCTGCAATGGTTGTAAGTGTGAAAAATGATCATAAGTCACTTTTTCAGTGCTGTTGTAACTTTGAACAAATGGTTGTAAGTCAAGGACCACTCGTAATCAATTTTGTAAGGTGTGAGGAATTCAAAAGCTAGCTACAGGTCATGTTTTAAAATACATCGGCTCCTGAGAATGGAATAAGTATTCTATATATTAACACCTGGCCTAGTGCTGACCCGGCCAGAGAAAACCCCCCCCACTCCCCTCCCCTTCTACCCTGCTGCTTTCCCAGGACCCTTTGCAGGACAGGTGTTCTCCGGCTTGGGTGCTTTCCTCTAAGAAGAGACACCTGATAAATCATCAGAAGTTAATGATCAAAAGGCTTATCTGAGCCTTTTCGTTTATAAATGTATAAGACAAAAGAGAAATAATAAAGCCACTGGATAATTAGTAACCAGTCCAGTCCTGAAACGTTGGGAACCAAGCTGACCCTAGATCTGCAGGCAGAGTCAGGGCGACTTGGGGGACGAGAAGAAGGGGTCACCTGAAGGGCAGGTAGCCTGGAAGCTGAAGCCCAGGAGGGGAATTAGTGAAGGGAGGTGACGAGTGGGGAAGGTCTCCCTAGCTGCCACAGAGGAAGAGGAGGAAGAAGCCCAGAGCTCATCTGCTTTGCGCCACAGGTAAGGATCCCATCTAGGGCACGCTTGTCCTTTGCCAGGGAGGGGAGCTCCCTCAGTCTCTAGGGCAGAAGGGCTTCTGGACTCCCGCACTCTCTCTCTTCCCTTCCTTCTGGAAGAGGGGCGTCTGCCTTTGCACCCATCATCCCCTGCCCTGTGTGGAAAGAGAGGGCTGCTCCCAACAGACCCTCAGGGGCTCCTGTGGGCTTCGCGTTTTCCAGGGGAGCCTTTCATAACATGCCTAGCGTGAGACTCCCCAGTTTTTGTCCAGACAGACCTACGACCCACACTTTAGCAAGGGCCTGAATCAGCCCTTTAGAAAAGAATAAAAAACCAGCGTAAAACAGTGTCAGGAAACAGCCCCTGCATTGATCCAGGAGAATGAAAGCAATATAAGGTGGGGAAGAGGCATTAGGGTGGCGGGGTTTCTATCCCGTACAGAAACTGTCTGGAGTCATGACTGGGGATGTGGGGAGCAGTCACAGTGCTAATGTCAGGCAGCAAAATGTGTCCCCCAAAACACGTTGCCCAAGAAAAGAGGGTCCTCATACAAAGGCTTGAATTAATCCTACGGAATTATTCCCCCCTCCCAAAATTCAGCTACCTGTTTTTAAGCTGGTTAGTTGTAGAGTAACTCGCTTTGTAAGTTGTGTGTTTGTGCAACTCGCTTCATCGTGTGCTGTGGGTTACAATTAGTACAGGTGAAAGGTGCTTCTGCCATCAACACAGCTCTTCGCAGCTCTTCATAAACAGCTTGCTCCCTGTTGGGTTCTACGGGGTTCCTGCATGCAGTTTGCTCCGAGCAATATTTGAAATGCCCCCACCCCAAAAGAACAGAATGTGGAAGGTTGTTTTCTGCTTTTACTGAGAAAGGATTCCCCCCCACGCCCCAGATGTGCCTGAAATGTCCATTGCCCCTCCACCCTCTTTCAGGATTTCATGGAGCGGTAGAAGTTGGATCTCATGGTCAGCCTTGGGATAAACCTCTGAAGTTTAGGTTAGTTGGGATCCCTAAACTACTCCTGGGGTCATCTTTCTCTCACCAGGCCCCTCTCCCTTCGCGTTGGACTGCACCTTCCATCCTCCCCAGCCTTCAGAGGGATCCTATGCGGGGGGGAAGGGGTCCCCAAGTGAAGGAGGAAGAAGACAAGAGCCACGGACGAAGGGAGAGAGAAGGGCGAGGAGGAGAAGAAGACGAGAGGCAAGAGGGGCTCTTACTGTAATAATCTCTCCACCACGGCTTTCTGGTGAGCAGCTTCTTCTGGGCTCAGGTTTTCCAGTTCCTTCATGATTGGAGGAGTGAAATCTTCCCCCTCATCCGAGGTCTCTTCCTCCGACATCCTGGGCTCCCCCATTCCATTGGGAAGATGCGGGATCTCGCCGCAAGGCTCCCCCTTCTCCACTTGGAGGGCCGCCCCGAGCTGCTGGCTCTCCCTGTGGTGGCGCAGTTCGGACTCCGCCAGAGCCTTGATCAGGGTCTCCTTGCTAAGCCCCGATTCCAGCAGGGCTCCCAGCAGCTCCACCTGAAGATGCGTCAGTTTGGAGACCATGGTCCCGACGGCCTTCCTCGCCTGGAACCTGCGCGTCCACCGAACCTTTTGCCCCCGAGCTGCTTTGGGGGGGCTACATCATGCTTCCGAAGCCGGCCGTCCAGCTGTCAGTGGAGTAGAAATGGCCGCAGGTCTTCTTCTGGTGCACCCCCAGTCCCAATTTCCCCGAGACAAAAAAGGAAAAAAAAAAAAGGAAAGGAAAAGCTGCCTCAGTGCCCCCACCACTGTCCCGAGCCAGTCCTGATAAAGGGACCCTCGCCTCTCTGTTTACATTGGAGCAATGCAAATTCTCCAAGGTTCATATTTATCTGTGTGCTTAGGCAAGTAGCTGAACTTTGGACTTCGGCATTGCGACAGCAGTTCACAAAGTGCGTTAGGAGGGAGGGAGGGAGGGAGGGAGAGCGAAAATGGGGGAGAGGAAGAGAGAGGAGGAAGGCTTATGGAGAGAGAGAAGGGCCAGGGACGGACAAGGACCCCACAGCCTCTGGCATTTGTGGGGGAGAAGAGGTTCCAATCGAGGCGAGAGCTTGAGGGACCTCACCGAAGAAGCTCCATGGGAGATTGGGATCTCAGATGGGCCCTCCAACCTCCTTCTCCCTCTCCTCTAGGCTAACGGAGGGCCACCTCCAGCCTGGATGGCCCCTTTGCAGGACAGGCATTGAGGGGGAGTATGTCCCGTACTCTGCTGCCTGCTTGCTGTGACTTTCTTGGTGTCCTGGGCATGGGACCTTCTCCCTTGAACTGAAGGCTGCTTCACAGACCTCACTGGTCTGTTTCCTTCTTTGGCAACCAGACTCCAATCGGAACATCCCTCTTTCCTCTTGTAGGAAAGGGAAAGGAACAACTTTATCCCCAAGCATGAGGGATGGTGGTGAAACAGAACCTTGGATCGTGGTTCGTTCCAGTTCTGTCGTGGGCCATAGAAAAATCACGTTCTCTCCATTCCAGGTCTGTGAAAAATGGACAGAGGGTGGAGCTACTTTCCCCCCCGTCACAAAACATGGCAAATGGAATTGCACAATTGTGCTCTTACTGTCCTCAAAAACAACCTAGAGATATAACAACAACAACAACAACCACATTACATAGACCTAAGGCACCTTGAAAGCTAGTAAGAAGATAGGTTTGATTTGTTTTAGTTCAAAATATTGGTTTTCCTGGTTGATCATTAACTTGTGAACTAATATTATTGGCTGGAATTTCACAATAATTGTGTTTTTCTTTTGATCTAGTTTCCCTTACTAAGGATCTATACAATAGCTTTGTAAAGGTTCAGAATGAATGCTACAATTACTATTGTTAATCAATGAATTGTGCAACAATCAGTTGCTAGAGGCATTTGGCTTTAATCTGCAGTGGTTAAAGTGATATTTTACTGATAAGCCTCCCTCCACCCACTAAAAAAGAAAACAATAAAAGTTATTTTATTTACAAGATAGTCCTTGACTTATGTCCCTAACAGAGGCTGAAGAATAACACGAGTTGGGATCTTGGAGGTCATCTAGTCCAACCCCCTGCTCAAGCAGGAGACCCTACACCATTTCAGACAAGTGGCTGTCCAGTCTCTTCCCGAGTGATGGAGCTTCTGAAGGCAGGTCATTCCACCGATTAATCATTCTCAGTGTCAGGAAATTTCTGCTGTGTTCTAGGTTGCTTCTTTCCTTAGTTGCTTCTTGTCTTGCCTTCTTGTGCTCTGGAAAATAAGTTGACCTCCTCTTCTTTCTGGTAGCCCCTCAAATATTGGAACACTGCTATCAGTCCTTGTAATTCATAATGGTTATAAAGCAGGTCAACATAGAATTGGGCAGACCCATTTTTGCCACCTTTTTTTGTAGCGGTCATAAAGGGAACTCCATGTTCATAAAACAAACCCATTGTTCCCTATAGATCTTTTTGTTGAAAACCTGAAATAAATGCCTGTTTTCAGCAAAACCACCAGGAATAAATGCCTGTTTTCAACAAAAACGTTGTAAAATGTGGTCATGTGACCATGGGACACCCCAAACTCTTATAAATGCAAGCTGGTGGCCAAACTCCAGATGTGCAGTCTCACCCACCCACACTAATCATAATGCCCACCAGGAAACTTTTATGGGGTAGCAAGTAAATTGTGGGTGGAGGGTGTGGTCAAGGCTGTGTCCTGATTGGTGCAGGGAGGAGGGGAGTGGCCAACATTGTATAGATGCTTAGTTGCCATGAGCTCCGGAGTAGTGTCCTACTAGTGTATTGATTCTTGGGGTTCGCTAGACAAGTTTTAAGAGAGAATTCAACATTAGGTTAGGCCAGGAATGTCCAACCTTAGCAACACGAACATTTGTGGATCTCCACAAGCCTTAAAGTTGCTAAGGTTGGACACCTCTAACTTAGGCAGTGACTTTTAGGCATGGATTTTGGAATGGCAGATATTTTTGAGTTTGAAACCTCCTGATAGAAACAGCAACTGAATTTGGGAGCCACCTGCTATTTCCCTGTTGCAGAAAACCACAAATAGCAGTCTACGATGCATACTTATGAATCCTTTCATGAAGTGAAAATACAATAACCCTAAAATCTACGAATGTAAGAGTCAGAAAGGGAGGGATGGTACGAAAAAGATGGGACACTGGGAGAAGAAGGCTGCCTGGGACAAGTTTTGGTCTCTCTGCCTTCTTGCCAAAGATGTGAACTGTATCTGTGGCCTTCAGCAACCTTGGCTCCAGATCAGCTTAAAGACACTCTTTAGATAGTCCAAGATTTGTGACCACAACTGAGCTCAGAATTTCTGATGCTAAGCAAGGCAGTTAAGACAGTGCCTCATTTTACAACCTTTTTTTGCCACTGTTGTTAAACGAAGCTGCAGTTGTTAAGTGAATCTGGCTTTCCCCATTGACTTTGCTTGTCAGAAGCCAGTTGGGAAGGTTCTAAATGGGTGATCACAGGACGCCAGGATAATATGACCGCAATAAATTCCCCCCAGTTGCCAACCATCCAAATGCTGATCATGGTTTGAAGTGTGAAAAAATGGCCGGAAGTCATTTTTTTCACTGCTGTGATAACTTTTGAGCAGTCACTAAACAAATGGTTATAAGTCGAGAACTTATAGCAGTATTCTAATATTTGAGGGGCTGCCGCAAAGAGAAGGGAGTCAATCTATTTTCCAAAGAACCTGAAGGCAGAACAAGAAGCAATGGATGGAAACGAATCAAGGAGAGAAACAACCTGAAATTAAGAAGAAACTTCTTAATAGTGAGAAGAATTAATCAGTGGAACCGCTTCCTTCAGAAGTTGTGGGAGCTCCATCACTGGGGGTCTTTAAGAAGAGGCTGGACAGGCATTTGTCCAGAATGGTATAGGGGTCTCTTCCTTGAGCCGAGGGTTGGAGTAGATGGCCTCCAAGTCCCTTTCGACTCTGTTTTTCTGCCATTCTGCCTGCTTGTAATGATCATCGTTCATCTTATGCAAGGACATTCCTCCCACTTAGTGGGCATAGCTGTGATTGGATGGAGGACTCAAGCCATGACTGTCTTGCGATGGACACCGTAGCATTTTGCCACCTGCAGGTTTATGGAAGAACAGGCTAATTGGAAGAATGGCAGGTCCCCTGCGCCACTTTCCTCCCCTTCCTCGGAGACTTTCCCCGGCGTCAGCAGGGCAGGGGTGCCAATAAAGCTGCAACCTTGACACAGGTGTGGGAGGAGAATGGAGGAGGCGCCTGTTTTGGAGGCTCTGCAGACAAAGGAGCTGAAGAAAAACAGGCCTTTGTCTCTCAAAGGGAATGGGGGGTGCAGAAGAGAAAGAAGCACGGAGAAAGGCAAGGGGACTCCACATGCTGGCCTTTCAGAGAAGAGAAAGGAAGGAGAAGAAATCCTAGAGGGAGAAGCACGAAGGCAGAATGAGGTTTTCCTGGGTGTCCAGTTGGCACTCTCAGACTGATGGCTATCCAGCTTCCTCTTGAACAGTCCAAGGAACATCCCTGACTCTACTTCCAAAGTGTTCTTATTTGTTGGAAAAGGTATAAGATCTCCTGCCTGAGCAAGGCATCGGATCCCTTCCAACTTTTATTCTTTTATTCTGCAGTATCTGCTATCATGCTTGGAGTCTGCCTTTGGAATCACAGAATCATTGGCTGTGGAAGGAATCTCCAAAGAGGCCAAATTGTCATTAGGAAAGAGCTGAGCATTTTGGGGAGTCATAGACATAGAATCATAGGCCTGGAAGGGACTTTGGAGCTCTAGTCCAACCTTGGCAACTTTAAGACTTGTGGACTTCAACTCCCAGAATTGGGGGTCTTAAAGCTGCCAAGGTTGGAGACCCGTTTTAGTCTAACCCTGTGCTCCTGGCAGGTGACCTTACACCAAGGGTGCCACACTCATGGCCCCCGGCCTGGATGTGTCATGTGCTGCCCCCACCCCTGCTTGGTTAGCAAAGGGGGGGGGAAGTCCCAATACGTCACATGACACCATGATGACACAAGTTTGACACCCCTGCCTTATACCATCCTGGACAAATGGTTGTCCAGTCTCTTCTTGAAAATCTCCAGTTTGTGTCCACCCTCAACCTCTGGAGACAAGTCATTCCACTAATGAATTGTTCTGTCAAGAAATTTATCTTTAGTTCCAGGTTGGTTCTCTCTTAAATTTCATCTGTTACTTCTTCTCCAGCCTTTGGGGTCTTTGGGCAATAGGTTGACACTCCCCCTTCTTTGTGGCAGCCTCTCAAATATTGGAACACTTCTATCATAACACCCCTAGTGATATGACAGCATATCAAATCAATCCCCTCTTCTTTGTGATAGCCTCTCAAGTTCTCGAAGACAGCGACCATGTCCCCTAGTCCTCCTCTTTGTTAGAGTAGACATACCTGGTTCTGGCAACTGTTCATCCTAAGTTTTATCCTCTATTTCCCTAGTTATCATGCTCTTTCCTGCATTGTTTTTAGGGCCTCCACAATTTTTCTATATCATGACCAAAACTAGATGCAGTTCTCCAAGTGTGGCCACACCAGTGCAGTGTAAAGCAGTAGTAACGCTTCACATGATCTTAAAACCTAAATCCCCCTGGTGATGCAACCTAGGGCTGCCTTGGCTGTGGGATCCACAGTCAAATTTCTATCTTACGGTACCTGTATTGACTGCTGTTTCCCCCCCGCCTCTCTTTTTAGGTCTGCTGTGCAGCTCGATGGGCAAAGGGGATATAAACAGAAGCGTCTGTTCACTGGAAATAAAATCGGAAGTGGGGTCAGTGGCTGTGCCCCAACAAAGCAACGCACCCTTTCTAACCCTCCGCTTATTCCATCAAAGGAATCGAAAGGTTCGTTGGCTCCTGCAAAATTCCACATCATAAGTGCAACGGGGGCACATGTTCCTTCTGCTGAAGTTGTATACCTATAAAGCTTAAAGAAAACGATATTCAAGAGTTGCCTCTGAATTTGAAATACTTCCAAAACAGGTGATTAAGGCGTTTATACTTTCTCTTTAAGGTTATAAAATAACATGCTGCAGTTTCATCATCAGACAATGGATCTTAATTTAACTGCCAAATTATGTTTCGTAAGAGTGTTGACTATTAGTATTTTAAGATAATTTAAATATTTTAATATTTTCACTTAAACTAGAGAGGTTGTGGTATTATACTCTTGCCTTTATATGAAAAAAGTTTTATACAACTTTTATATTTATTTGATTTTTTTTGTTACTTTTTAATCTGTCCTGTTATTTCTATCCTCTCTTAGTTTGTATTTTAATATTTATGAAATAAAGATATTTGTAAAAAAAAAAAAAAGGATGGAACTCATTTTAAATCAATTAACGTGAGCGTGGCATGAGTATGTCGATTGAAGGATGTGCAATCTAGCACATACATCCTTTAACCCAACATCAGATCTGGCCAAAGACTGGGCTACTTCGGCAGGCACCCGGATTTCAACGGGAGCAATTTATTACAAAGCAGAAGCTTTGGGGAGCTGCAGCGGAAAATCTAGAAGGAATCAGCACGGTGGGATTTTCCACTTTCCCTCCTGAGTCAGAAAGAGGCCTTGGAAAGCTTTTCTTCTCCTTTCCTTTTTTCTCTTTCCCTCCCTCCCTATTTCTAGTTCTATTTCTTTCTCTCCCTCTTGTTAAAAACAAACAAACCAATAAAGTGGTATTAACACTTCACGTGATCTTGATTCTATCCTTCTGTTAATGCAGCCTAGAACTGTGTTGGGTTTTTTGGCAGCTGCAGCACTTTGCTGGCTCATAGTTAAGTGGTTGTCCACTAGGACTCCGAGATCCCTCTCATAGTTACTACTACTGAGTGAGGTACCACATATACTGTACCTGGTCATATTGTTTTTCTTGCCTAAATGTAGAACCTTCCTTTTTTCATCAACGAATTTCATTTTGTTAGATAGCGCCCAGTGTTCAAATCTGTCAAGATCCTCCTGTAACTTAAGCCTATCTTCCCGAGTGTTGGCTATTCCTGCTAGCTTGGTGCCGTCTGCAAATTTGATGAGTTCCCCATCTATCCCCTCATCCAAATCATTCATAAAGATGTTGAAGAGTCCTGGGCCTAAATCAGAGCCTTGGGGTACCCCTCTGCATTCTTCCCTCCATGTAGATGCAGTTCCATTGAGGACCACACATTGCAGAGAATCGCTTCCATTGCCCTCTGTCCAGATCAATGTTTCTCAACCTTGGCAATTTTAAGATGTGCGGACTTCAACTCCCAAAGTTCACATCACTATTGATGTGATGGAAAGCTAAACTTTCCCTTTTCTCTTAGGCATTTCACTTTCAATCTTTGTTAGAGTTTAGATTCGGAAGTGTTATATGTCTGTTTTGGACTGAACAGGTGATTTCTTGTTAATTGTATTCTCTTTGAAGCTAACACGACCCTATTGGTTCTGCTGCTATCTATGTCACCCATTGGGCAAAATAATGAAGCACCCGCCTGTTTCTTAATGAGTCGGAGGCTGCACAAGACTTGGGAACTAGGAGCAGAGATGCCGGACCAAAGAGCTTCTGACCAAAGAGCTTCTGGGCAGCCCGAAGCGCCAAGCCAGCATCTGTTGTCCAGCTTTGAAGTTGGATGGGGTTGATCTTTTTTGACATGGGAGGGGGGAAGAGGCTTGGGGGGAGGCATAATTTCCTGTCCTTGTTGAATGCTGAGAAGCTCCCAGCTCTTCATTTCCCAAACCAAAACACGAGGCCCCACCTACACCAAGAGGCCAATGGAGGAAAGGTGCTGTCTCCATTCCTTCCCAGGACCGACACAAGATCTTGCAAGAGAATGGAGACTCCTCCTCGCCTCCTCAGACTCAGGCGGCATGTGGAATCTTGCAAGCATGTTGCAAACATGCTCCCACCCAGGGCTCTCCCCCTCGCTCCGTGGGGCCTTGGGACAAGCACCAAGTGGTGGGTGGTTCCCTGCCAACTCTTGGCCCCTTTCCCTTGGCAACCAGCCCCATTTCTAATCCAAAGAAGCCAATTTCCCCCTCCCGTTCCCATCTCCTCCTCTTGAAAGGTACCCGGGGGACTCTATTAGACTACTTGAGAGAAAGTGGTTTGAAGACTGCCGCCTAAAGCCACCATATCATTATGATGTCTATACATTACAAAATTTCTCAGCTCTCCTGGGAAAGCTGGTAAAAAGGTTAATGATGTAATTACTCTTATTATCATAAGCATAATGAATGGAATTGCCTCATTTCCTTAAATGCTGCCAAGCTATTTGCTCCTTGCTGGACGCCTCCCCAAAGGAGAGCATCTCCGCTAATCCTCCTGGCAAATTTGTTCCTTTCTTTCATGTGAAAAGCTGTGAAAGACTGCAAGACAAGCTGGAAGCCCCAGGTTCAGTTCTCTGCTGCAGAGTTCCAG
The DNA here is from genome assembly GCF_049901715.1 of Pseudonaja textilis. Classification (NCBI taxonomy): domain Eukaryota; kingdom Metazoa; phylum Chordata; class Lepidosauria; order Squamata; family Elapidae; genus Pseudonaja; species Pseudonaja textilis. Next base: position 12,147,292 of record NC_142004.1, read on the forward strand.
TGTAGGGGGGTGAGTATGTGCAAATTCCCAGGATTGCAAAATGTAACTAGCAAGGCTTCCTCTGGCCCAGCATTTCTCAACCGTGGCAACTTTAAGACGGCTGAACTTCAGTTTCCCAGTCAGTGTGGGAAATTCAGTATGGCTGGGAGTTGAAGTTCACTCCTCTTAAAGTTGCTAAGGTTGAGAAGCTCATTTGCCAACCCTTCTTTAACCCAACAGCTGGATTCTACATAGCAAGAAGCCACATTGTGTGCTAATTTCTGCTCCTAGGGATCATGACTGCCATATATGGGGCAATGTTCTATGTGAATCTTTGGGGTTTGTTTCACAGAACATAGTTAAAATAGCAATAGCACTTAGACTTATAAGGCCCCTCTCTAAGCAGTTTACAGAGTCAGCCTATTGCCCCAACAATCTGTGTCCTCATTTTACTGACCTCAGAAGGATGGAAGGCTGAGTCAACCTTGAGCCAGTGAGAATCGAACCGGCAAACGGCTGGCAGCCGGCAGTCAGCAGAAGTAGCCTGCAGTACTGCATTTTAACCCCTGTGTCACCACAGCTCAGAGTTTAGTGTTGGCAAAGCCAACCACTTGAACACAGGTAGTTCTCAACTTGCAATCATTTGTTTAGTAACCATTCAAGATTTCAAAACCCCTGAAAAAAGTGACTTATGACAGTTTTTCACACGACCATCGCATATCCCTACTGTCACGTGACAAAAATTTGGATGCTTATGACAGTTGCAGTGTCTGGGGTCAGCTGGTCCCCTTTTGCAACCTTTTGACAAGCGAAGTCAATGGGGATACTAGATTCACCTAACAATATTACTAACTTAACAACTGCAGTGGTTCACTTAACTGTAGCAGGAAGGGTCGTTAGTGGGGCAAAATTCATTTCACTTGCTTAGCAACAGAAATTTTGGGTTCAATTGTGGCTGTAACTCACGTACAAAGATACAGGGTTCTTTATATTTTTTCATTAAGATTAAAGACTGTTAACTATGCAAGCATATAATAAATGAAATGTATTTAAAACAACCAAAGCTATTGGATTCTGAATCCAATTTTCCTTCATTCCTCAGTTCAACTTAACTAATGACAGCTGACCACTTTAATTCTTGGGGAAAAAACATAAATGCCCTTGACCCATGCTGCATGTGTTCTCATAGGCTGGGATGAATGTCTAGATGGGACCATGAGGAGGCAGGCGTTCTGGGCCAGGTACAAGCGTGTTTTCATCTGCTGAGAGCTGCACTTCTCTGGATGTATTTTGGGACTGTTGAAGAACATGCTCAGCTGGTCAGAGATTACATCATGGGGTGCCATGGTATAAGGGTGGTAGTTGATAGCAAAATAAGGAATAATTTTCCCCAGTCTTTGTCAGACATGTTAAGTCTATCTGTTGGGTTATAGAGGTCCAAATTCTAAGCATGACAGCAAATCTTTTTTACAGTGTGCAATTTAAAATAAATGTTAGAGGTTTTTTTAATCAAAGGGGTAAACCCATTCATTTCATTTTCATTTGCTGCAATTCTTTCTTTTCCCTTTCTTTTCTATTTTTTTTAAAAATCTTGCTGCTTTCACAATTATACATCTTGTGTTATAAGACAAAAGAAAATATTCTATTAAGTATTTGTCAGATACTTACTTACATACTCTTCCCAGAATATATGCAGATAGTAGAACCCTCAATCTGGCAAGATTTTATCTATAGACACAAAATAATAAAGAACTCAGCTTGGAAGAATCACCTCTGAATCATCATCATTCTTGGCTTTGGGCCTGACATTAGATCACTTGGAACCTGCAGCCGGCTATGCCTTGATTTGTCCATGGAACACAACTGCTTTGAGAGCTGCAATGCTTACCTGTTCACCTCTGGGAAAAATTCAAGGTGTTGGTTGTCACCTTTGATGTGGGCTTGTGCTATTAGGTTGCAGAAGGAACTTCATCCAGGGTCTCTCTTTTAAAGAATGTTGGTGACAATGTGTTAAAGCAGCCTTTTTAAAAATATATATAGCACTGTCACCATTCTCTGAAATAGCCTCAATATTTGACTTACCCCAACCTTATTGGGATTTAAGAAGGCAAACAAAACCTGGCTAGGACTTGAAAGGGAATTGATTTAGAACATAGAAGATAGAATAACACAGTTGGAAGGGATCTTTGAGGTCATCTAGTGACTAGACCAACCCCCTACTCAAGCAGGAGACCCTAAGCCTAGACCATTTCAGACAAGTGGCTGTCCAGTCTCTTCTTGAAATTCTCCAGTGATGGAGCACCTTCAACTTCTGAAGGCAAGCTGTACCACTGGTTAATTCTTCCCATCTCCTCACAAACAGCAACAACATAAGCAAAACTGTATTTATGCACTGGTGAGTTCAAGGGTGAATTGTGCAGTTGGAAGATGCTTTAGAAGTCATTCAGTCTAAGCAGGCTGGTCTAAGATTCACTGAAATATTTAGCAAATGTCTTTAATTAAAGTTATTTATACGGCCACCAATCTTGCAAACATGACTTCTGAGGGCTAACCAACTTAAAACCATACAAATAAGAGCAAAATCAAAAGCAATATAATGCGGCATCAGAAAAGACCAACAACCTGAAATCAACTAACCACTTTACCCCAAAGTTTTGCAAAGCAGCCAAGTCTTAAGACCAGCAACCTCTGCTCAAAGACCACCAGCAAAATAGATTTCACCACTTTGTATGGAAGGGGCTCCCATTGTCTTCCAGCTTGAACCATCAGGAAGTTCTGCCTGATGTCTATTCTTGAAATAAAGGCACGGATATAGCAAGGTGTCTAGCCTGAAATTGTTGTAAGTGTAGCCATTTTAGTTTGTCTTAGTATATATTCTTTTTCTTATTTTCCCTGTGGAACTTTATGGTCAGCTGTACATGTCAAAGGGAATGAAAGTCAAAAAAAGTGTGATCCCAGGAAATAAATACACTGCTCAAAAAAATAAAGGGAACACAAAAATAAGACATCCTAGATCTGAATGAATGAAATTTTCTTATTAAATACTTTGTTCATTACATAGTTGAATGTGCTGACAACAAAATCACACAAAAATTATCAATGGAAATCAAATTGAGCAACCCATGGAGGTCTGGATTTGGAGCTACACTCAAAATTAAAGTGGAAAAAAACACTACAGGCTGATCCAACTTTGATGTAATGTCCTTAAAACAAGTCAAACTGAGGCTCAGTAGTGTGTGGCCTCCACGTGCCTGTATGACCTCTCTACAACCCCTGGGCATGCTCCTGATGAGGTGGCGGATGGTCTCCTGAGGGATCTCCTCCCACACCTGGACTAAAGCATCCCCCAACTCCTAGACAGTCTGTGGTGCGTTGGTGGATGGAGCGAGACATGATGTCCCAGATGTGCTCAATTGGATTCAGGTCTGGGGAACGGGCAGGCCAGTCCATAGCATCAATGCCTTTGTGTTGCAGGAACTGCTGACACACTCCAGCCACATGAGGTCTAGCATTGTCGTGCATTAGGAGGAACCCAGGGCCAACCGCACGAGCATATGGTCTCACAAGGGGTCTGAGGATCTCATCTCGGTACCTAATGGCAGTCAGGCTACCTCTGGCGAGCACATGGAGGGCTGTGCGGTCCCCTAAAGAAATGCCACCCCACACTATTACTGACCCATTGCCAAACCTGTCATGCTGGAGGATGTTGCAGGCAGAATGTTCTCCACAGCGTCTCCAGACCCTATCACATCTGTCGCATGTGCTCAGTGTGAACATGCTTTCATCTGTGAAGAGCACAGGGCGCCAGTGGTGAATTTGCCAATCTTGGTGTTCTCTGGCAAATGCCAAACGTCCTGCATGGTGTTGGGCTGTAGGCACAACCCCCACCTGTGGACATCAGGCCCTTATACCACCCTCATGGAGTCTGTTTCTGACCATTTGAGCAGCCACATGCACATTTGTGGCCCGCTGGAGGTCATTTTGCAGGGCTCTGGCAGTGCTCCTCCTGTCCCTCCTTGCACAAAGGCGGAGGTAGCGGTCCTGATGCTGGGTTGTTGCCCTCCTCCATGTCTCCTGATGTACTGGCCTGTCTCCTGGTAGCGCCTCCATGTTCTGGACACTACGCTGACAGACACAGCAAACCTTCTTGCCACAGCTCGCATTGATGTGCCATCCTGGATGAGCTGCACTACCTGAGCCACTTGTGTGGGTTGTAGACTCCGTCTCATGCTACCACGAGAGTTAAAGCACCGCCGGTATTCAAAAGTGACCAAACCATCCGCCAGAAAGCATAGAAACTGAGAAGTGGTCTGTGGTCACCACCTGCAGAACCACTCCTTTCTTGGGGATGTCTTGCTAACTGCCTCTGCTTTCCACCTGTTGTCTATTCCATTTGCACAACACCATGTGAAATTGATTGTCAATCAGTGTTGCTACCTAAGTGGACGGTTTGATTTCACAGAAGTGTGATTGACTTGGAGTTACATTGTGTTGTTTAAGTGTTCCCTTTATTTTTTTGAGCAGTGTAATAATCCCAGGATGGATTGTATCTCTGGATTACATACCACTCAGGCTGATATTTTTTGTGGCAAAATTCCTGACTTAAGATACTTTTTGTGTGATGCACTATGCACAGGTCTTCACTGCTGCTATTACGTTATCAAACAGGGTGAAATATCAGGGATTAATATATACTGAGTTTTAAACCCCTGTATGGATTGGAAGGTATCAATGCCCATTGGTGCAGCCTGGGACTGTATTTATTTCCTAGGATCACACTTTTGACAGACATTCCCTTTGACATGTACAGCTGACCATAAGGTTCCATGCTATATCCATGGCTTGAATATTATTTTCTATACAAATGCAGGATTTTGCATTTGCTCCTGTTGGAATTCATCCTGCTGGTTTCCATTAACTGTTCCAGCATCCCAAGATCCCCTGAATCTTAAACTTATTTTCTATTTGTCTCTATTTTGTGGTGGTTATTGACCAAATAAAGATTACTTGTAGCTTAAACTGGATACTGTTTTCTAATGAACCAAAGATGACTTCAAAGGAAAATATCTGGTTCAGCTGCAAACCAGGTAAATCATATTTCCTAACTCCACATCCAAGCCATTTATTAACATATTAAATTGCAGACCTACAGTAGATCCCTGTGGCATGCTGCTTGACACTTGCTTCCAGCCTGATGCAGAGCCATTGATGTTAGAATAATTTATTAAATTTATATGCTGTCTCTCAGCGACTTTATAAATGGTTTACCGACAGTTAAAAACATTTAATCAAGAAAACGTTTTTCAAAAGTGCTGTGAGTCATTGTCTACTTCCCGGGACTGAGGGAGTGAATGGGCCAAGATTGCCCAGCTGGCTTTGTGCTTGAGGGAAGGCTAGAACTCACCGTCTCCCAATTTCTAGCCTGGTGCCTTTCCCATTGCGCCCAATGGGCTCTCCGCATCAGCTGCCCAAGCCCTCCAGCAACCTTTTGCGACAGCAAATGAGAGCCAGCTTAAGCCTTAAGGCAGGGGTCTCCAACCTTGGTGACTTGTGGACTTGGTGACTTGTGGACTTCAGCTCCCAGAATTCCTTAGACAGCAAAGTTGGCTGAGGAATTCTGGGAGTTGAAGTCCACAAGTCTTAAAGTCGCCAAGGTTGGAGACCCCTGCCTTAAGGCATCACCAGGCAAGAGACTGGGTGGCTGCGAGTTCTAGTCCTCCCTCAGGCATAGCTGGGAAACCTTGGGCCAGTCACTCACTCTCCGCCCTAGAAAGGAGGCAATGGCAAAGCACTCCTGAAAAACCTCGCCCAGAAAACTGCAGAGCCTGAACGGGAGGAAAACATGCCAGGCAAGGGGAAAAGGCGTAGGGAGAACGGCCCTTTGGGCATCCTCCGCCATCGGGCATTTCTCCTCAGAGGAGAGTGGACTTCAACTCCCAGAATTCCCCAGCCAGCAGGGTGAGAAGCACGGCCTGGCTTTGTTTGGACACAGGAAGGACGATTCCAGAGGGACTCTACTGTCCGGAAAGCGAGAGATATCGGAAGCCCGGGACTCCCTGCGTTGGGCAGCCCAATCAGCGTCCTGTTCGCGGACTCAACTCGGCTTCCGCACGGTCCCTTCGGGCAGGACTGGAAAGACGCACACAAGCGCAGCACAGGGCAGCACAGGGCGCACGCGCAACTCGGTAGGCGGGGCCTCCTCGCTCGTCCCTTTCCCCGCCAGGCGCCGCTGTCTTTCCCGACGCGCTGCGCCGAGGCACGTGAGCCTGTTTGGGCCACGTGACGCGCCGCCGGCGTGCGTGAGTGCGTGCGTCCGTGCCTGAGCGGGCGACGCGCCTCCGCCCCGCCCCACGCCCGCCGAGCCCCGCCCCCTCCGCGCGAGAACGAGCGAGCGAGCGAGCGGCCTCCCCTCAGGAGCTCGTCCGGCCCGCTCCCTCCGCCGCCGCCGCCGCCGCGCCCTCCTGCTCGGTTATGAGGCGCGCCCGCCGGCACTGGAGCGCAGCTGGGTCTGTGCGGCGCGGCCGCCGCTGAGGCTTCGCCGCCTCCGCTTGGGCGGGGACCGCCTTCCCAGCCCTCGCCGCTGCCGTCGCCGCCGCTGTCGCCGCCAGGATGGGCCGGGAGCCGCAGCCGGGCCGCCGCTGAGCGCCAGACGCGGAGGGAGCCGAGAGCGGCAGCGGGAGGAGGACGACGAGGACGAGGAGGAGGAGGAGGAGAAGGGCCGGCGCCATGGCGGAGCAGACCTACTCCTGGTGAGCTTTGCCGCCGCCGCCGCCGCCTCCCCGGGAGCCCCGCTGGCCGAGCCCCGGCTCCGACCCTTCCCTTCACGGGCCGCCCGAAGCTCCCGAGGCGCCGCGCTCCGGTTGGTGGTGGGGGCAGCCCGGGTACCTCCGGCCTGGGAGCTTTTGTCCCCCTGAGGAAAAAAGGGGCCGAGCGACCCCCCTCCTCCTCCCCCCGGCGCTCCGGTGGGCCTGGAGCGCACCTGGAGGCGCCCACCTGGAGGCGCCCACCTGGCTGAGGGCAGCGGGAGAGTCTCGGTCATCAGCGCTTCCCTCTCCCCCCCCCCCCAAAAAAAAATTGAGGCTCGGGGCCTGTTGTTGGCCTAAAAAAGTGGCCGATTCGGGGGCGCTCAGTCGGGGGGGGGGGGTGGAAGATGGAGGAGGCCGCGCGCCTCTGTGTGCGTGAGTGTGTGTGTGTGTGTGTGTGTATAGTGTGTGTGTGTGTGTGTGTGGTGTGTGTGCGCGCGTGCCGTGTTGCCAGACAGGCTTGGGAACCCCGCTGGGCGGGCATCTGATACAAGCCCGGGATGCTGCAACCGTCTCCTCCCTCCTCTCTCCGGGCTTGGAGCAAGCAGAGCATCCCACCACCTGCGCGCACATCGCACCGGGCTTCTGCCGCCCGCCGCCTCTTCGTGCCTCCACCCGTTTGCTCTCGGGGAAACGGCTCGGCGCGCCTTTTTGGGCCGTCTCCGAGGTGCTTCCCTGCCCTTCTGCCAGGAACAGGTTTGTTTGTGTGGGGAACAAAAACCCGGAGCGGTAGAGGAAGGCCGTTTTCCGAGGGGAAAGGGATTAAGGACGGGGGGGGGGGGAATTGCCTTGAGTGGCTTTCTTATTGTCATGCCGATGGGGGCTCCTCGCCAGTTGTCTAGTTGTGGGGCAACCTTGCTTTGCTTGTGTGATGAGTGGGGGGGGAAAGGGGGGGGGCTGCAGCTGTGCACGAGTCTCACAATCTCCCTGAAATCTGCAATTATGAGGAGAGGCAGCGCTGCCCTTTCTGTTAATGCCTCTTTATGATGAACTCTTACAGAGGCATGATTCATACTACAGTTCACACTAATGTAGCTTGATTTCATTATTTATTTACTAATCTGACATTATGACATGACAGCCCAGCAAAGTGGTTTACAATGTTTAGAATATTCCTGTTAAAAGAATATTAATATTAATATTATTAATATTTTATTAACATTATTAATAACTATTACAATTTGGATAAATGGTACAGCTGTTAAAACAGTAGGTATATATTTTGATTATTGGATGCTGCAAACCCATGCACTGTACTTGGTAAACGATGGTGTATTGTTTAGTGTAATGTGTGAAAACAGCTAAGAACTAATTGTAAGTGGATGGACATAATATTACACCATGCTTTTAATTATGGTTGGGAATTTAGTATTCATACATGAGATTCTCACATAAAACAGTAAATGGAAAGGCTTGGATGGCTATTGTGTCAAGGAATGCTCTTTCATATTCCTTTGGTGGTTTTTTGTAAGGTTAGCATCAGTTAGTTGGTTAGAGCCATTTTGGTTACTGGTTAAGGTACTAATGCTAGAAACCTGGAGATTGGGAGTTGTCCAGCCTTAGGCATGGAAGCCAACTGGGTGACTTGCTTTCTTAGACCAATTCACCTCACAAAGGATGTTGTGAGGAAAATAGGTGGAGGAAAGATTGTTAGGTATGTTTGCTGCCTTGAGTTATTTATAAAAAAATAAAAGCGGGATAAAAATAAATTAAGCTGATGTCACATGGCTGAAAATTAGTGGAATGTAGGCTTAATTCCAAAGCTTGGATGCTTGTGAGGCAGTGATACCATTGACCTGAGTATAAGTGTTAGAGTGAATTGAGGTAACTAAATACTTAGAAGAATATTGACTTGAAATGTTACGTTTTGGCCATTACATGCCAGTTAAAATGACCTAAAGCTAACATCCTAATTGAGATTTCAGTCCTCCTGACTCCCATAATAATTAATGACATTTGTTCTTAAAGAAAGAATATTTGTAGCTCAGGGTTGAAATTAGGGGTCTTTGGGGCTGTCTGAACTTAATTATTTTCTTGCAGACATTTCATTACCAACTAGCTAACAGCATCAGAAGATGCAAGGAAACATCCAAGCTCAGGGAGAACTAAGATTCCCTCATTTGTTATTCTATTCAGTTATGTCTGATTCTTGGAGTATGCTTGGACAAGTCCTTCCTAGGGTTGAGAGAAAGTGTCCAAGGTCACCCAGGTGACTTTGTGCCCAAGGCAGGACTAGGAATTATGGACTCCTGGTTTCCTCCCTAATGCTTTCACCACTAACCCACATTGGCTCTCAATAATTTTTTTAAAAAATCTTGAGTCACAACAATATCCACTTGGAAGTTCTATCAAATAGAATTATTCTATCAAAAATATTTGACATCTTTTTCTGAAAACTAGAAAATCATTAACTGGTTTTAAAAGGATGTAGGGAGGAGGCAGGATTGACTGGCCTATAATATTCTTTCTAAGTAAATGATAAAAAAAAACATTATTGTAGGGGCAGTAATTAAATATACATACAGGAGAACAAGCTTGCTCTAAGAACCAACATGGCCTCTACAAAGAGGTCAGCAATCCTGTAGATGTTCAAAATGGACACAATATTTGGACAGTTACTTTTAATTTATTTGGACTTAGAATTAAGTAGAGAATTGGTCAGTTTGCCAGTGATATCAGTTGTAACATCAAAATAAGACTGGGAACTTCGAAAGAATCTCTTCGGAGTGGATGAATAATGGAAGATGTGGTTTGCAATTGCAAAAAGTATCCAGCACATTTTTTTCTCAAAAAATTCACTTGTGTACAATGATGGAATCCGAGTTGGTGATGAGTGACAAGGAAGAGCTACATAGTGGATAACTCAAGGTAATTATTAGCCAGAGTATTATATGGGTACAGTGAAAAAGTTAAGTTCCAACCAATACATTCTTAAAGGAACCAAATATTAACTAGCCACTATAATAGGATTGGACCGCACTTGGAAAGTTATGTGCAGTCCTGGTCGCCATGATACCTCAAAAATGGGATATTGTATCATAGGGAAAGAGACAACCAAGGCACCCAAAATAATTAAAAGGCTGGAACACCTTCCCAGTGAAGAAAGACAGTGCCCTAGGTATGAACATAAGATGTGATAAAGGTAAAATTGTGAATATCATGGAAGATGCGAGCATACATTTTTCCCTTGCAATATTAAAGCATAGATTTATCTATTAAAATTAAATATAGGGAAATTCAACAATATTTATTTGTTTACATAATCCATAGTTAAAAGTATAGAAGCTCTTGTATTCTGATGTGATAGCTTGTGGCTGGTTTGGGGGGTTGGATCCAGTCATAGAGAATCAGTTATTCATGATATTATTTTATATTCTGTTTCCAAAAATTATGGCCAGCTGATCTTAAATACCAGATTTACGACTATGTGATCCACAATGCTAAATTAGATGAATTTGACATGATCTAGTAATCTCTTTAATTTTTGTGTCAGTGTGCTTAGGACTGCAGTCTGAATTTTATAGTGATGTAATTGATCCAAGAGGTGAGAATCCCCAAGTTATAGTGTAGGACTAATCTAGTATTTTGGATAGAGAAAATGTGGTTCAAATTGGTTTTTTTTAATAGAAATTGCATTTGAATGCTGTGCACATATATTGCAGTGTTCAGGTTCAGATTTTGAGTTTCTCTCATTTCCTTGTACAATCTTGTTACTTTTGTTTGTTTTTTACTGTATCCATGTTAGAAAAACGCTTGCTTCCAAAACAGAAAATGGGAACTTCGTTATTTTGATTCTAGATTGCTGAAAATCTGTAATGTATAGAAATAATCTATACAATATTTGTGTTTGCTAAATGTGGACATTTAATTGTTGAAACATTGCATCTTTCTGCATTGTTTTACAATTGCGGCAAAATTATTATGTGACTAAAAATGATCACAGAAGCAGATTCTGAAGCAGCTGAATGTCATCAACTTTCAGTATTAAGCTGCAATACAGGCAGTCCTTGACTTATGATCAAATTTGAGCCCAAAATTTCTGTTGCTAAGCAAGACAGTTGTTAAGTGAATTTTGCCCCATTTTACAACCTTCCTTGCCACAGTTGTTTCGTGAATACTACTGTTAAGTTAGTAGCACAGTTGTAAAGTGAGTCTGGCTTTCCCATTGACTTCCAACTGTCATTAATGAGTCAGTTGTCAAACGTTTGAATTTTGATCACATGACCATGGGGATGTTTCAACGGTCATAAGTGAAAAAATGGTCGTCACTTTTTTGAGTGTTGTAACCTATAACAGTCACTAAATGAACTGTTATAAGTCGAGGACTACCTGTACTTTAGATGAAACATTTACTTACAATCGGGATTCTGGGCAAATTATTAACAGAGTACAGATATGAAAGAATACAAAATATTTTATAAAAACTAAAACCTGTTCTGACTAGGGCTTCCTGAGATAGTAACAATCCCACGTTGTTCCCAAAAACTTTGTTTTTATTTAAATGGCTGTAAATTATATGCATTCACAGCCTATAATGAGTCCCACACAGTTTAGGACTAGTCCAACCGAAGTCTTTTGGGATAAGGGAGCTAAGCACCCACCTTTATCTCCTTTGAAATGCTGCCAACGACTATATTGCCAATTAGCTGTACAAGGCCAAACGGAGCAGAAAGTCAAGATGGAGCTTCAGAATTTAAACCGACCAGAACGAACAAAGTTGCTTCCTGCAAAGGGTCCTGTCCCTTTGTTCCTTGTTTATGTCTTATGGGGGGGGGGCAATCACCTCCAAGCCTTACTCCCGAGTTGCCCCTTTTGTCTGAACAATTCTTGCCTTCTGGCAGTTCTGCGCAAGCGCGCACTGGTAACAGGTTCCCCCTGTTCCTCTGCCTGGCTGATGCCAGATTCTGGAGACTCCGAAGTCAGCACATAACTCTCAGATGGCCCTGGCCCCATCTCTGTGTTGGACTCAGATCCCTTGTCCGAGCCTTCCTCATATTCCATGACTGGCTTATTATGTTCCTCCTCACTGTCCGACTCTGCTGCCAGCTCCACAGGCTGCTGGCGGACCACAACAAAACCCCAATGTTTCTGTAAATAAATGAAAAAGGCTCAGTGGAATAGGGAGGTGGGCTGGATAGTCACTTGGGAGTTCAGATTAGTGAAGTGTGGGGCCACAACAGGAAAGGAAATGTCTGGTACTTCACCATCAAACTCTGTTGGGAGGGTGAGTCATCATGGGCCTTCAGAAGTTTCCATCCTGGCAAGGAGGTGTTGTATCTATTCTGATGCTTTATGATCTGTAGGTAATAATGACACTTTTACTTGGATCCCAGATTCTACTGATGGCCAGTATAGTGATTTCAGAAAAGAGTTTAGCCTGCAATTAACTCTGCAGTGGTCCCAGTGCTGCCTTTTGGATCAGTTACCATTCTGGGCTGCCCCAGGATAGACTGAGACAGTTTTACAGGTACTCCTTGAGTTATGACCATAATGAAGTACACCCATCGTGGTCATACTCGTGAGGGTCTTAATGGCCTTTTTGGTCATAACAATGATTGTGGCTGTCATTAAGCAAACACCATGGTTGAAAAGCAACCACTGCAGTTGTTAAGTGGTTCGCTATGGGCCGTTTCACCACAAACCAGAAGTAAATCCAGGTTTCAGCAAAATCGTCATAAAAGTGATGTGACTGTGGGATGCTGCATGGTCCTAATCTGTGGCCTGCTAGTCAAGTGCAGACTGTGGAGGGAGAGCAACTGTTGGAATCCAGACTGTAAGTGTCCCTCGGGTAACTCAGTCATAACCTTTGAGTGGTTGCTAGGCCACTGATCATAACTCAAGGACTACCTGTGTAAATCTCAAAAATCTCAGTTTTTCTAGGAGGACGTCCTTATGTCTATGCAGTTAGTGCAGATACAGGTTTCATTCAGTGACTGCCTTGTTTAGCGATCATCTTCAAGTTCCTAAGTTTGGAGACCCCTGTAGTATATCTTCTGTAAATATCCTAAGAACAGCCTTATAACTCATCTCTTGATAACACACCTCAGGAATTCTGATCATTTTATGTCTGTTTACTAATATGAGATGAGTATGATTTAGTTTCCTTTGGATGTAGCCAAATTCTGTTATATGGCCCGTAAAATTAGCACACTGATTATCCATCAGTTAATCTGCTGTCAATTGCAACATACTTGTGCTGTTTTGTATTTTTAATTCTTATTTTTAAAGTGTTTTGTTTAAAACACTGATTTGTAATCAGTCTGGAATGGAAATGGCTTTGAAGGGAATATTCAGAAGCCATTACAGAAACCAGAAGGGGAGAATTGAGCAGCTAGTGTTAGGAAATGGCTCTGGTTGGTTCCTCCCTGACTCAATGAGGTGTAAGAGGGACAGAAAATAAACATCAGAATGCAAAATTCTGTTACTGCAGCCCAGGGGTGGGCAAACTACGGCCCGCGGGCCACATCCAGCCCGTTGGTCATTTTAATATGGCCCGCCTCTGAAAAAAAAAAATCCCCTCTGAAAAAAAAATTGGAGCCGGCCAAAAGAGACCCTGCGCTGCACGCCATAAAATCGCACACACAACACGGAGCTGGGCAGCTGCTTCCCTGGTGGCGGGGCTGAGGTCGCCGCCCAGGGAATGCCCACTGCTTTCCCTCCACCCGGGCTCCGCTCAGGTATCCGGCTGGGGCTGTCAGGAGTTGCTACCGCGGGTGCAGCTCCGCGTGGCTCCAGTCCCGCATTGCCTTGGGAAGGGAAAGGCAAAACCAGGAGCCGCTGAGCCTGAGCCTCCGGTGCCGCTGCTGCCGTTGCAAAGCGCCACCGCGGCTCCTCCTTTTGCCTTTCCCTTCCCGAGGCAAGGCGGGACTGGAGCTGCGCTGGCGATAGCAACTCCTGACTCAGGGGCCTCCGAGGGGAGGGGAAGGAGGAGAAGAAGGGGGAAGGAGGAGAAGAAGGGGGAAGGGTGGGGTGGGGGGCAATTCCCAAAAAATCTTGTGCTGACCCGGCCCGTCTTGTCAAATTTTAAAAGTCAATGTGGCCCTCGAGCCAAAAAGTTTGCCCACCCCTGCTGTAGCCTGTCTCAATATAGTATATGGTAGGACAGGGGTCCCAACTGTTTGGATCTGGGCAGTTGGCACTTGCAAACAGAGTCCAATTTGTGCAAGCGGGGCGTGCGCCCCTGCCGCTTGTACAAATGGAGGTGCGCACGTTCATGCAGGTGCCTGCCAATTGCATGGAACCATCCTCCCCCCCCCCAACCCCGGGCGTCTGCTAAGTGGAAAGTTTGGGGACCCGCTGTTCTACTCTTTTTGTTGAGTCAGATCCAATCCGCCTCGTGAGACTGACAGTTGTGTCAAAACTCAACAAAATGTTTCTCTTAAATTTTTGTTTTTAAAAAGTGAACGTGTTAGCTTATGATGTGCCCTACAAGTTGCACACAAAATACATGCTCCTGATTTTATGCCTGTACTGCTGCGAGCACCCTGTGAGGGAGATTTAGCTGAGAGGCTGAGTCCTAAGGTTCACCAGAGAGCTTCTGTGGTTGAGTGTGAGCTTGAACCTGGTTCTTGTAGCTGGGGCCCAACTTTGGAACATTTCGCTGGCATGAAGAATATTGTCTAAATTATAGAATACTGTAAGCATTCTATTTCTCAAATTTAACTTGCATTACATTCATTACATTGCTGTTTAATGCCTTTGACTGCAAACGTCTCTGGTGATGCCGTTGGGTGTTTGGCAAGCTCTCTGCCACACCTGATTATAAGATTCTTTTAACTAAAAAAAAAAAAACCTAGTATATTGCAAAGTAAAAACCTAACTTTAACTTATAATCTCAGTCTCCAAGAATTCCTTTCGGCCTAGAACAGCTGCAAATAAAAATGATAAGTGGCTGCTCCTAGATTTTGTTTGGGAGCGTGCCCACCTGCCCAGAAACTCAGTAGCTCGAGAAGGAGAGGAGACATTGGTGAGGAGCAATTTCAATCGCTTGCCTTTGGCCAAATGGGAATTTTGTGGCTGGCAGTGATTGTTTACATCAACCATTTTATGTAAGTTCTTATAAGTTCTTGCCTCCCAGAGTCATTTTCTGAAATGGGCAGCTATCGAAATTAAATAAATACATAAAATAAGATGCTTTAAAAATTCCAGATGTGCCCACCAGCCTATAAAGGTTGGGGATTCCTGGAGTTGGTGATTGGATGCATTGTTGCTTCACTCTCCCTTAATGCACTTTAATTATGCTTACTTACAGATTTATAGTTGGCAGTCACCATAGTAAGCCCGATTTAGGGGTTGTCAAGCTGTTAAAAGTCTGTTATTGCAAACACGATTTTATCGTAACTGAACAGTTACTAATGTATTAAATCTTAAGTGTGTACTTCATCTGATGGGAAATCTGAAAGGACTGATTAAGGAGGAGAAAACAGATAACTATAATAGGCAAAGTTTGGTTACTTTTCAATTTAACATTCTTAGATAGTACATCCCCTTTCATATGTGGTGGACATGTCCACATGCCCAGAAGTTTTGGAAAAATATCAAAAATTGGATTCTAAATATAACTAATCAAGATGTAAAGCTTGAACCCGAAACCTTTTTGCTGGGTATGATAGACTCAAAAATAGAAAAAAAAATATCAATATTTAATCGTGCATATAACGGCAGCCAGAATAAGCTACGCTCAAAATTGGAAACTGTCTATTGTCCCTTCAGAGGAGATGGTCATTAAAAAAAATTCACGAGTGTGCAGAGATGGACAGCCTAACCAAATTACTAAAAACAACAACAAAGATAATGAATACTACGAAGTTTGGAACTGTTGGTATGAATGGTTAAAGAAAAAGCAACATTTGACAACTGAATAAGTTATGAAACTATGAAGGATGTTTGTTTAATCATAAGTATTCTGTGAAAATAAAACATTAAAAGAACGAGGAAGGTATTGTAACAAGATAGACCACATCAATGTTATGGGGTAAAAGAAAAAAAAGAAAAGTGTAACCAATGCTCAATACCTGCTGCAAAATGTATATATGTATATATATTTGTTTATATGTTTGTTTGTTTCTTTTTAAATGTTTTAAATATATGAAACTTAAATAAACTTTATTTAAAAAAAGAGAGAGATAGTACATCCCTGTCAGGAGCAGAAGAGACTTTGTGGAATACTATATCTTCATGTAAACTAGTATATTAAAGTGCAGAATGGATCATAGTTGAAATATTTGGCTTCCAGATTGTTGTTTCAGGCATCTATGGGCAGAGATGCTTCCTTTAGTGGTGGTGGTCTCCTCCCCCTCCCCCCCCCCTTCTCCATCTATTTTATTCTTATGGAAGGAACTTATCAGACTTGTCCTTGCAAGAAATCACTATCAGTTGAAGTAGATACTAAAGGCTTGGTATGTATGGGTGCACAATCAGTGGGGAGTAACAGGTGGAATGAACTCGGATGATATCATATTCTTATGCCATATTGAAATAAATGACTTGCATTGTTTTTATGCCAAGTATAAATGAAAGATAGATTGTGGAATTAACATGAATTGGGGACTCTTTCTCTAAAATTGGTGCTTTCTGAAATATTTATTTCATTTCTTAAACAAATTTATTTAGCCATCCAACTTGCACAAAATGACTTTGGGAAAATACAGAAGCATTTTTTTAAAGAACATCTAGAAAAATGGCTTATGTTTCATACTAGATTCTACAGAGGTAGCTTGCAGATACTATAATGAACCATATTGTTGCAATTAATTGTTCTAGGACTGTATAGTTTGTTTTTTGTTTTGACTCGCATGAGAATAGCTGTGTGCAAGTACCTAATTCTAAATTAATCACAGTTCCTTGAGTTTGGAATGTCACTGAGATGTATTCAGTTTTAAAATTAGAAGCAGATGCTTTCAGTTTACATGAGATATAAAAGAATGAGAGTATTTGGGATTGTTGCTGTATGTTGCTTTATTCCTATATTGAGAAAAATCAAGGGTTCAACACCTCAAAATATTCCATCTTAATAAGGGCTGGTTTTTGTATTATGAGTTATAAATAGAATGTGATCTCGAAATGAACTTGGCTGTTTTGAAGAGTTTAATTCAAACAGCCTTGATAATAAGAAGTATTTTGAAAATTGAACTTTTGTTTTGAGCTTGAAATAAATACAGGTAGTCCTAGATTTATGCCTGGATATTAATGACCGTTTGCAGTTATGATGGCCTTGGAATAGGCATTTTATGGCTGTCTGGCTATCATAAAACATCACCTCCAGGTCACATGATCACATTTGGGTGGCAGCCTGTTTGCATTGACAACTGATTGCCGATGCCCTTCAATCAATCTTAGGTTTGCCATTTGCAATCTTCTCTGCTAGCTTCCCCAGAAAGTCAATGGAAAAGCCAGTGAGGAAGTTGGGAAGTGGACGGGGTGTGTGTGGAATTGATGTCTTTCCCCTGGCACGTAGAGGGAGTTCTCCTCCCTCTCTGCATGGAAGAGAGATCCTTCCACCTGCTGGAGGAATAGACCTGAAATCTGGGAAAAACACTAGTGAACGAACCCCAGCATTCTGGAAGCCTCAGAATTGTAATTTTGTATGTATCTGTACATGTTTAAACCAAGTTTATGTATAATACAGATAGATAGCATGGTACCATACTTTATAGATGCATTGATAACTGGCTTAAATGTTTAATTGTGATGGGTTTATATTTGGCTATGCTGTTGTTCAGCTTCTGTTCTTGAGAGTTTAAAAGCTGCCCTAGTAATCTGCTTACAGCATAGGCTGGCTTTGTAATGGTGTAGTTCTTAAAGTAAATGAAGAATGGATTAGCCTGACTGGACACAGTTGGATTCTGTCTCTGTATGCTTGCATATATCTCCAGACATATTAAACCTTTTATTATGTTTAAATGTGCCTGGAAATAATTTGGGTGTCGCTTATACTTGTGTTTCCTGAATTGATCAGGAAATTAATGTTCCTTGACTTCACTATTGATTTTTTTCTTTAAATATAGCTATTGCTTGAAGTTTTTTATTTGCAATCATGTCCATTATATTTTTATTAAATTGTGCTGCATTTCAACATGCCACGAGGGACATTGCTAGGCGGGAAGATGTTCTAAACATCCAATTAGTAGTAGTAATAATATTAGCTGCTGTTAGCTCTGGTATATCACAAGGGAGGCAGTAGAGCTGGTCTCCGCTTACAGCATATCCAGCAGAAGAGTGAGAAGTTTATGCAGAAACCATAACCTCAGCTATGTTTTTGTATGTTTCTGAGGAGCAAAGGAACCACTGGTAAGTTCTTCAGAAAGAAATAACTCCTTTCACCTAAAATGCAAAAAATGCATTTCAGAAACCATATGAAACAATGGAATAAGTTCATTCAAAACACGGATCATCCAGAACACTAGCTCAAGGTGAAATTGCTTCAACAGCTCTTCAGGGTCTAAAATCAGATTATGGCAACATGGCTCCCAAATACAAATAAGATAGTTCTGTACTTTTTTCCTGTGCAGTTCTCCTTTTGAAAATTTAACATGATCAACTCTGCATCTATAAGTAATGTAGCACCTTCTGAAATTAAAAAAACAACTTCGTTTGCATAGTGATTTTTAACCCATTTTGTAACGTTGGAACATAGCATAGGAGCTTTTTCATTATGGATATTTATCTTCTGTATCAAAAGATATATAGGAGGAGAATAAAGGAAAATAAGATCAATACCCCAAGGATATCTTTCCCAGTTTTACTGATCATTTATATTGACAGAATGCATTCATCTCCAAAAGAATTGTATATATACACATTGCAGTGGGACTTACTACACCAGTGTGGCAAATCTTTTCAGCACCGAGTGCCAAAATGGGAGCGTGCGCAAATCTTTTTGTTACCGAGTGCCAAAATGGGTGTACATGCATGCCCATGTGCATTGGCCACAGGCAAAGATCAGTTGTCTTGTGTACATGCACCAGCTCCGCCTTGCCTTTCGGGGGTCCTTGGCCTCCCCCCGGTCCCCGTCGGGGTGGTGGGACATACACACTGCGGCCTCCCTCCGCTGGAAAGCCAGAGTCCCTTCCTGGCCTCGGAACAAGCCTGTGCAGTTACCCTCTCTCCTGCCACTTCTTCTAAGGGAGCATGACAGCTTCCCAGCCAGTGCGCCTCTTACTGCTTCCCACCTGTTACTCCCACCTGGCTCTGCTCCTGCGCAGCCCTGCCTCCCCAGAAGAGCAGTAGCAGTGGGGAAGGGCAGGAGTGACTGGCGAGCCACCACAGCCATTCCCACACTGGTGAGCCATGTGGGCAGCTCACTTCCCCACCGGCAGCTCCTCCTCCAGCATCCCGTCCGGAAGCGGCAGTGCAACAGCTGCTGCTGCCGGGGCTGAGGAGAAAGCAGAGACATGAATAGGCAGGTCAGGGCTTCTCCCTCCCCCCAAGTGGGCTTCTTGCAGGGCCCCAACTCTCCAGCCCGTGGCACTGATGCACATTTGTGGTCTGGAGTACCTGGTTGGCTCAGGCATACAGGGCAGCAGTTGCTGGTTGGATGGATGGCTGCCCCATTCTCGAGCTGGCCAGCCGGAACCCAGAAAAGCAAGGGGAGCAGAGCTGCCGGTCAGGATGGCTGGGGCTGTTGAAGAAGGGAGGGAAGCCCCAGCTCTCCTGTCCTCACCCCTGCTGCAACCTCGCACCTGGCAGCAGCGGCTGTTGCGCTGCCACTTCTGAGCGGGGTGCTGGAAGAGGAGCTGCCGGTGAGAAGCGGCTCCAGAGCGCCCAAGCCAGCTAGGCACTCTGGAGCATGGATGCGCTGTGGTCTGGAGCTGCAAAAGAACCCCACTCAGGTGGAGAGGTAGGAAAGCCCCGGCCCGCCTGTCCTGGCCCACAGCTTTGCTCCACATGTGCACCCGATACACTTCCCGTTGCTAGTCTTTGTACCCACATGTGCACCAGAAACCAGAAGACCAAGTGGCCAATGCACATGCATGCGCTGGAAACAACATTATGTTCCTGGCGCGTGCATGCACACCAGACAGCTGCTCTTCTGTTTTTTGGTGCACATGCGCACGTGAACTCCAGCTGGCCGCCGCACCAGAACCCGGAACAGCAACGGGCGATGGCTCTGCGTATCACTTCCGGCACACGTGCCATAGTTTCGCCATCACTGTACTACACAGTAATGCAGATGTTTCTTCATGTTTGCCTTCGGAGTGTTCATAGTTTGTTCATGAACTTGTGTGTTCAAAAGAGAGATTGAATACGAGACAAGATTTTTATTGGGTGAGGTGGCTTAATTAGTTTACAAATTACATGCCTTATTTTATGCTAATTTATTTCAGTCAATGATTTCAGTCAATTTTGATTTTTGGGTCCTCGTCACTTTTTTAGGTGGGTGGTAGTATTTGGCCAGTCTCTCTCCCCCCACCCCATGTGTGTGTGTGGACTTGCCAGTCATGTACATGTTTGCCTGCCTCTCTCCCTCTCTCGCCCCCCTCGCTCTGTATCACATGTTCATAATTGCTCCCCAAAAACAATAGGGTAGGTTTCTTTGGGAACTGGCACCCCTAGCTAGCAAGAGAAATTGGACAGAGTACAGATATTTTTAAAAATCCATTTATAACTTTTTTGTTAATGTTAACAAAGACTTAAAGACAGAATGGTTGTCTTAAATTCAGGGTTATTTTCCTTTGTGATAAATACAGTGTGCGTACAACACAGTATGAGTATTACAATGGTTCTTCATAGAGAAAAATGCCATTCAGATTATCTTCAAGTGAATGCTGGTCTGTGGGAGAACAAACGTATATGTATCTGTCTTCATAATGGATGCATATTCATAGGAAAGGTGCTATGAATTGTTTGAATTCCAAATTGCTTCTATGGCACAAAATGCCCTTTATTGGTATTAGTTGGTAGCTGTGATCCTATCTGAGAATGAAGAGAGTACCTTACACAAAGCTTGGTGCAGACCTTGTCCACTATAAGTATCTATTCGCTTTTGGCCTTAGGCTCTGGTGATATTCAACTTGAGAACACTATTTATTTAGTGTATGGCATATTATACATGGACCAGCAGTATGTATTAACATTTCAGCTAGGTTAATGGAACCCAATAAAAATAAATGTTAAAAAGATCTATGTTCAAATTACATTAAAAAAAAATCAGATAAGATCCGTGGTGGCCCAGTGGCTAGAATGCAGTACTGCAGGCTACTTCTGTTGACTGCTGACTGCCTGCAATTTGGCAGTTCAAATCTCACCAGGCTCAAGATTGTCTCAGCCTTCTAACCTTCTGATGTGGGTAAAACGAGGACCCAGATTGTTGCAGGCAATATGACTCTGTAAATGGCTTAGAGAGGGCTGTTTTATAGAATACTCTCATTTCTGAAGAAATCTGAACAAAGTGCTCAGTTTTTTTTAACTAAATAGTATGATTAAAATAAAACAAATCAATTCAGAAATATAATTTTTTATCTTAGTGCATGCTGCTGAAAGACAATAACAGCTGTACAACAAGCTCAATAAGTATGGTAAACGTAGTGCATGCATTGAAGAGTAATCAGCTACCATTTGGAGAATTCCATGCCAGCATGACGCCACAGTTATACTTGGAAAACACAGTATCAACCTACTTTGTTGCCATGCCTGGTAATTACCACTTATATAGAACAAAAGAATGATCAATCTTACATAATTTTTTATTAAAAGCTTTTGATTACAATAGTAAAAACTAAGACAAAAACAAATACCAAAAAGGGCAAGGAAATAGAAAAAGAAAAGGAATACAATAAAGAAAACAAAAGTATATAAAGAAGTGACTTCCAGCTTCCGTTATAACAAACGTAGACAAATTTAGTAATTCTTTACCCTTATAAGATTATATATGTGTATATAAGATTATATATGTGTCATATATATTTATAAAGAAACCTATAAAATATCAACTTTTCAATTGTCAGCAAAAGGTGCTAAAAGGTTCCAGAATTAAATGTGTTAATTTAACATTGATCAACTAAACCTATATTTCTTCCTTTTACTTCTACTAGCCTAAATTTATAGTTCATTTAAATATTGTTGTAGGATTTGATTTCTCTTCAATTATTTATCCCACTGCATAGACTTCAAGAGATTAACGAGCCTCTTTTGTGAATCTAATAAGAAAATATTTTCTCTTGGTTTGGCATTTGTATTCCCCCTTTAATTTTTAAAACTTCAGGTAATTTCTTTTATATATTCAATAGAGTGCCCTTTTCCAAATCTTTATTGTGGCCCATCATTTGTAATTCCACTTTTAGTAGTTTATCTTATCAGAAAAAAAAATTGTTCATTCCCTCACTGAGATCTTTTGGACATTATGGAATCAGACATTATTACTGACACTGGGGTGATATTGTAACTGCTAATTTAGAATAGCTCCATTCTTCAAAGCTCTCCATTAATAATATTTTGTGTCATTTTGTAAATCCCAACTAACCAACACCAAAAACTGGCTTCTAGTTTTTCTCCCTTCTGCTTAGAACTTTTAATTCCCTCCTACTGTCCAGTTTCTAAAAAAATTAAACATACTTATCTTTGAGTCAGGGTAATCAAAATAAGTCTTGTTCCCATGAGAAAACTATTTTTTATGGTTAATTCCAAAATCTTATAGTAAAAGTAAATGTTCCAAATTTAACTGGATCCTTAATCCATTTGTAGCTTTCTTAGGCCAAAATCTTATTTACCTTTTTGCTAATGATTTCATTTTTTGTGTTCTTAAATTTGCAATTATTATTATTTTTTGTTCAGCATTGAAGCTAAACTCACTAGGTGACTTTTCACACATTGTTTTGAGTAACTTTAATTTCCAAAAGTGATTAGAAGTGAAGCTGGTGAACCTAGTGTCTGTCATGGCCCAGGCCCAGAACTCAGACGCTGAGGAAAAAGCTCCAGCAGAAGAATGTCAGCCTCAGAAGACCCAGATCTCAGACTAACCTGAGGCTGATCAAACACAGGAGCAGCTGGAGGATTCAGGTGAATTTCATGACATCAGGCCTCCTCCTCCTCCAGTGAATAGAGCAAAGCGGCCTCATTCTATTCAAGGAAGTAAATCTCTTGATTGATAACAGCTGGTTACAGCCTCATTTAAGAAGCAGTTCTGACTGATGTTTCCTTTGCTGGAAATAACATCTAGTCTCTGGCTCTTGCATGGCATCCCTGTTTGTGTAACAAACCCTGAACCTCTAGTCCAGGGGTTGCCAAGATTGAGAACCCCTGCTCTGACCCACAGGACTGGCAGACAAACTGATCCAGCTCTCAGAACATTACATACTGATTCCGGACTGTTTTTTTGGTATGCTCCTATTTGAAAGCAATTCATTCAGGCAAGTACCTAAGACTCTTGAGTTGGTTTGCGTGTTCTTATCTCTTGACTTTGAGCAAGCTGAAAAATAGCATACCAACTGTGTATGAATCAATAATTGAAAGAAACATTTGAAGAATTTAGTTCAAACAATTGAACTGAAGCAGGACAATTATAATAGGACTCCTTTAAAAGCCTCTGCAGTGGTTGTGAGCAAGATGCCTCCTGGCACACAAACCCATGGATGATGTCCTATGATCTCCTCAGGAGGAACAGATGCAGAGTTATCTACTGCTTAGGACTGAGTCTGTGCAAAAGGCTTATTAGCCTAGCTCTGCCCACTCCAGGTGACTCCTCCCCAGTTGATGCTCAGCCCTTAGCAGCTTCTCCAAGGGGAGAAGCTCTTTGTTGAGGTCCTTGATCCCCTCTTGATTGAGACTAAGGACAAAAGGAACATCCTACCTTCACTCCAGAAGAGTGTGGAGCATCGGGCCACACCCTATTTCAAGCACCCTCAATCCAGAGGAGAGTCTTCTTCTGGGTTCTATCGGCCTTCGAGACCTGTCCACCAGCATCAAGAGTTGCCTCCTGATCACTCAGGCAAGGGCAGGCAGCAGTTTGCTTCTAAATGGCCCTTTTGAGGAGGAGGAAGTCGCCTGTACCATCACCAAGAGTAGTGCGCCCTCTGTTCCAATTGGTGGTTGTTTAGCGTGGTTTGCTGACCAATGGGAGGGTATTATGTCAGACGCCTAGATTCTATATACCATTAGATCGGGTCTTTCACTTGAGTTCTACTCCACTCCTCCGCGGTTCTTTATCTCCTGCCCAGTATCTAGGGATGCTGGGAGGCGGAGTTTGGTGGAGTCGGCCATCCAGCATTTGCTGGACCTGGATGCCATTCATTCCCCTCGATCAACGGGGGTTGGGATTCTACTCCAGAATTTTCTTGATCCCTATGGCCTTGGGGGGTGGGGGGTGGACTATTCTCGATTTGAACCGACTAAATAAATATGTTGTTTACAGGCGTTTCAAAATGCACACTTTTTTTTCCATTCTGGAGAGCGTTCGGCAGGGGGACTTCCTCACATCTATAGACTTGACGGAAGCCTATTTACATGAACCTATTTGTTTCTCACATAGGAGGTTTCTCAGGTTCTGTTATCAGGATAGACATTTCCAATACAGGGCCCTTCCCTTTGGGTTATCTTCTACTCCCAGGGTGTTTACCAAAATTCTTGCTCCTTTGGCAGTGTACCTCTGCACCTTCTTGGTGTGTCTCCAGTGTTATCTGGATGATATATTAATAATGTCTTCTTCTTTTCAGAGGACCCAGCAGGATCTGCAGGCCACTATTTCATTGGTGCAGAACCTGGGGTTTTCCATCAACCAGAAAAAGAATCATTTCTCCCATGAGCTGTTCAGAGCATCCAGTAGGAGTGGGAGGTGCTTCAGTCTCTGCATGTCTTGGCTGGGATTAATTTGTGGAATGCTCCTCCTCCTCCACGGGGCTACTTCCCAGAGTTCCCCAGTTTTGGCTCAGCGTGGTTGTGGATAGGCAGTGCTTTTTGTTCTTCTTTGGCTGAAACAGGAGTATTACTCAGCAGGTTTGGATATAGTCCAGTTCGTTTTTTCATGTTTTTAGCCTCCAAATCACACTATGATCTCCCGACGTTAGCTCTCCCCATCTGGTCGTCGGAGATCATTTGCATTTTCAGGCAGCGCTGTTTCGTGCCCGAAGCGGCGGGCGGCTTCGGCATTTCTTCAAGCCCCCCCCATCTGCTTGTTCTACAGGGTCGCAATCACATGGAGATGCCCAAAGCGCGGAGCGCACATAACTAAAGGTGGCGCACGCAGTTGGCTTGGGGACTACAAGGCAGTATCTGCACCTCTTCCCGGGCGCGTCTCTAGGCTGCAAATTATGCCTCGCAACTCTTCTCTCCCTTTCCTCTCGCTCCAAAAAGATCACCATCGTTTCCCGCCTATTCGGGCTTCCAGCCACGTTGTGATCCACTAGTGAGGTTGCCATCTTGGATGGAGGCATCGCAATCTCCCTCTCTTGCTCACTCTGAACTTTGCGTGGACCAAAATAAAAAGATCGCCCCCCGTCATGTTTGGAGCTGCCACTTCCGCGTTTGGAGCACTGCCGCTGTTTGGAGCTCCAAAAGGCGGTGGCACTCCAAACACGGAAGCGGCAGCTCCAAACGTGGTGGCGGAATGGGCAGAAGTGAAAACAGCAGCGGCGTGTGCCAAAGGTGTCTGCAGCAAAGGTGGGAGTAGGGAGCTCTGTGCTTCGCCATGATCACCCGTTAGGAGCAGCTGGTGGTGAGGATGCAAGGGGGGGAATTAAGTCACCCCTGAAAAGACGGCCTAGCCGTTTTTTCAGGGCTCAAAAAAAAATAAGGCCGGCCTTATTATGTGAGAAACACGGTATATCTTAATTGAAAAAAACCAAAACAAAACAAGGGGATAAGATATTATCAGGGCAACCAGTCCCTTCTTGGATCAGGCTCCTGGGCGTGCCAACCGCCTCAACAGTATTGCTTTGAATAGCGAGCATACTGCATCTCTTTCAATTCAAAATGGCAGACGGTAGTAGCTCTCAGACCTCAACATCAAGGGTCAAAGCTACATCTCAGCACAAATACAAGCAGACAAAAGGTCATTCTAAAGCTTCAGAAAAGGATGCCAACATGCACCATAAAGCATTAGAAAAGCAAATAGGTGTGCACGGGAGGCACACGGCCTCACAGGACCTTCTGCCCCCCAGTCCAGTACTGTTTACCTCTTCCCATCCTCCTCCTCCCCTAGATCTTTCCCTCTCATCCAGACAGCTTGGTTTCCCAGAGTCAACAGGTCCAATTACCTGGAACACAGACCACGCGAAGGGCTCTGAAGCTACATTCACTCCGACGGCTGCCGGTCTTTCAGGATGACATTCTTCCAGAGGAAGTTCCAGAGAGAATGAAGGTGTGGATGGAGCTGGCAATCCGCCAGGGAATTGCAGCAGGTCTTCAACACGCAGTTCTGACCAGGGAACACCTGGTAACCACTGGCTATGATTCTCAGTCTCTAACGTTGTTGACCAGATCGGAGCAACACTATACCCAGGTACAGTTTCAGGGGGACATGCCCCTCCAGGGGCCGCAGGAGCAGGAGGAGGAGGCAGAAGAAGTGGATCACATTGATCAAAAGGAACAGATTGGGTCAGGATCAATACATGACAGTGACCCGGCCCTGTCAGAAGCAGACCCCCTAGAAAGTGCGATGTCTGAGGATGAGGGCCTTATTCCTGATCAACCGGTATTTTCAGGCTTATTCCACCCACAACTATTCAGATCACTTTTGTTTAAGGCAAAAAACATTGCACACCTGAACAAGTTGGCCCCTTCTACCACTCCAACTCCTTCAGAAGTGGGACCAGAAGATCTAATTTTCAACCAACCGGAAGTCGAGGCAGATGTGATTCCAGTTCCTCACTTGTTTTCAGACCTGGTACAGAAACAGTGGGCATCTGCAGCGGTGTACCCTGCCCCTACGGGTTATGACAGGAACTATTTTAATTTGGCCCCTGATTTCTCAAAATTGTTGAATACTCCCGAGGTAGATGAACCTTATATTGGGATTAGCGTTCTCGTCCCCCATTCCAAGTGAAGTGCTGGAGGCATTAAAGCTGGAGGAAAAATGAGCTGAGCTTGCCCTACGCAGGGCCCATCAGTCTGACGCGTGGGCCATCAGAGTGGCCACAGCTGCTTCCTTCTTCCCCTTTCTTCTCTCAGGTGGCTCCGTCTCTTACGGGAGCATGTCCCTAACTCCAACATTAGAGCGCACCAAGATTTTGCAAAACGTATAGCAGCTGCTGAATTCTCAGCTGACACAACTTATCATGCAGTCAGGTTTTCAGCCAGGGCCATTACCTCACATGTCACAGCACGACGCTTACTGTGGTTAAAACATTGGCAAGTGGACATTAAGCACAAATGCAAGATGGCTTCGTCTCCTATTGCGGGAGACAGACTCTTTGGCCCTGTCCTCAACCCTCTGCTAATTGAAATCCAAATCAAAAAGAAAATTCTACCTTCCCTTTTTCAGAAGTCAGATTCTAGAAACGCTCAGTCCTTCAGGAGGGGATTCTTTCAGCCCTTTTACCAGAGATTCTTCTCACCCAGATACCAGAGACCCCCATCATTCAGACCAGGGCAGCAGCCAGACAGGTCCGACTTCGGGGATAGGAGCAGAAGGGGTGGTCAATCCAAGAGATCCTTTCGGGGAACAGGAAACAGGTCCTTTTGACATCCAAGATAACTCCCTGGACCCGACCCCCATTGGCGGACGCCTTAAATTATTCGCGGACCAATGGGACTCCTCAACCTCTGATTCCTGGGTCAGAGACACGATTAGATTTGGCCTTGCGCTGGAGTTTCAATCCACTCCGCCAGACCTTTTCATGTCATGCCCTGTTTCCAGAGATTCTGGAAGATTCTAGCGGAACTATCAAAATTGTTAGGCAAGATGATCTCATGTATATCTATCATCCCTTGGGCCCGGCTCCACACTAGATCTCTCCAGTGGTTCCTGCTCCCGTACCAGCGCTCCGGCTGAAGCAACTCCAAATACAAGGTCAAGGTACCATCAAAGGTCCTCATATCTCTCCTCTGGTGGACCAGATCAGTCATCAACAGAGGCTGCCTCTTCAAAGAGCCACACAGACTTACCATCACCACCGATGCCAGCCTGTTTGGATGGGGAGCGTACATTCAATCGCTCACAACCCAAGGCCACTGGTCCACCAGAGAACAGTCGTGCAGCATAAACTGGCTGGAGCTTCGAGCAGTACACCTGGCTCTCCGCAGCTTCCTTCCACAGGTACACAATCAGCACATACTAATATTGACTGACAACGTAACGGCCAAAGCTCACATAAACAAACAGGGGCACACAGTCGAAACATCTCATTCGGGAAGTGGAGCCCTTGTGTCATTGGGCGGAGAGCAACCTACTTTCCATCAGAGCAGAGCACATTTCGGGCCTGTCGAATACACAGGCAGACTGGCTAAGCAGGGCCACAATCGATCAATCGGAGTGGCGCCTCCATCTGACCCTGTTTCAAGAGGAGGTCAGGACATTTGGACAGCTGGTGGTGGACCTGTTCGCTTCCCCCCTCAACGCTTAGCTCCTGAGATTTTTTTCCAGGTACCCCTCGGAAGGAGTGGAGAACTTCAGTTCGCTCCGCTGTTGTTGTCCCCCAGACTTCTGTATGCATTCCCGCTACTTCCACTGGTTCCCAAGGTCATCCAGAAACTGCTAGGCGAGAGGGCGGAACTACTTTTAGTAGCTCCTTACTGGCCCAGACGGCCATGGTTTGCAGACCTCCGCAGTCTATCCATATCAACACCATGGAGAATTCTGCCAACCCAGGGACCCCTTCAAGATCTGGACCCTCAGTGGTTGCATCTGACCGTCTGGAGGTTGAGCGGAGTTGTCTGAAGAGCGAAAAGTTTTCCAACAGAGTTATCGCCACTATCCAAGCCGCCAGATGCCCCTCAACAACTCGCATTTACAATGCCACATGGTCCAGTTTCTGCAAATGGTGTACCGATCTCGAATTGATCCCATCTCTCCATCTGTGGCTGAAATCCTAGAGTTTTTGCAAGAGGGACTTGACAAGCGATTATCACCTAATACGTTGAAAAGACAGGTGACGGCCTTGGTGTCAGTTCTCACTTGTGAGGGTCTGCTATCTCTTTCCCATCATCCACGCATACGGAGTTTCCTCCGAGGAGCCACAAATTTACGCCCTTCAGTGGTACACCGTTATCCCACCTCGGACCTTAACAAGGTCCTCGTTGCACTCACTAAGGGCCCTTTCAAACCCTTGAAATCGTCAAGTCTCCAATTTCTGATGTATAAAGTAGTTTTCCTTATAGCAATCACTTCTGCTTGCAGTGTGGGCCACACAGACACCAATAACTGAAATTTGTCAAGCCGCAACCTGGGCTTCTCCATCGCCATTCATTAGGCATTATAAAATAGATACACTTGCATCCGCTGAGGCCTCCTTTGGCAGAAGAGTTCTTCAACGGGTCCACAGGGACCAGGAGGAGATTCCAGGCCAGGCGGAGTCCCTCCCATAGGACAGGCCAAGCTTTGGTATGTCCCACTACTGGAGCCTCTGAACAGCTCATGGGAGAAGGGGCGTTGGTACTTACCTGACACCCCCGTTCTCTTTGAGCTGTGAAGGGCATCCAGCCCCACCCTTTTTCTATCTGGTGGGGTCTTGTTTCGGCCAACGAATTGTTAGGGCATTGAGGATGAGGGCGGTTATTTCTCTCCTCTTTGCCAAAACTGGGGAACGCTGGGGAGGAGTCCCGTGGAGGAGGAGGAGCATTCCACAAATTAAGCCTAGCCTAGACATGCAGAGACTGAAGCACCTCCCCACTACTGGATGCTCTTCAAAGCTCAAAGAGAATGGGCGTGTCAGGTAAGTACCAACGCCCCTTCTCTCCCACGAAGTGTCTCCTTCATTTGGGGGCCATTATTGACACTGGAATGTGTCAGGTACTCCTCTCCTAGAAGCATCTATCTGGCCTTCAGGGGGTGGTTAGGCTCATTCAGGCCAAGAGTACGCCTTCTTTCTCAACTGTTGGGCAAGATGATTTCCTGAATTGGAGTTGTTCCCTGGGTCAGGCTTCAAGCCAGATCTCTTCAGTGGTTTTTGCGTTCGTTCCAGAAAGCAGGGTCCAGTCACTCCCCAAGGAAAGTTAAGTTACCTAGACAAGTGTTACTTTCCTTTCATTGGTGGTTCTCCGGGGCCATGTCCAGGGGACAGTTCTCAAACTGGAAGTCTGTCTGGTTCTTACTACTGATGCCTCCCTGTCAAGTTGGGGGGGGCATCTAGGTTGCCTCTGGGCCCAGGGGTTATGGTCTCCCCAGGAACAGGCTCACAGGATTAACTGGCTGGAGCTCAGAGCATTTCGTTTGGGCCTGAGGAAATTCCTTGGCCAGGTTTCAGGGTTCAGTGTACACTGCTCAAAAAAATAAGGGGAACACAAAAATAAGACATCCTACATCTGAATGAATGAAATATTCTTATTAAATATTTTGTTCATTGCATAGTTGAATGTGCTGACAACAAAATCACATAAAAATTATCAATGGAAATCAAATTGAGCAACCCATGGAGGTCTGGATTTGGAGCTACACTCAAAATTAAAGTGGAAAAAAACACTACAGGCTGATCCAACTTTGATGTAATGTCCTTAAAACAAGTCAAAATGAGGCTCAGTAGTGTGTGTGTGGCCTCCACATGCCTGTATGACCTCTCTACAACCCCTGGGCATGCTCCTGATGAGGTGGCGGATGGTCTCCTGAGGGATCTCCTCCCACACTTGGACTAAAGCATCCCCCAACTCTTGGACAGTCTGTGGTGCAACGTGGCATTGGTGAATGGAGCGAGACATGATGTCCCAGATGTGCTCAATTGGATTCAGGTCTGGGGAACGGGCAGGCCAGTCCATAGCATCAATGCCTTCGTCTTGCAGGAACTGCTGACACACTTCAGTCACATGAGGTCTAGCATTGTCGTGCATTAGGAGGAACCCAGGGCCAACTGCACCAGCATATGGTCTCACAAGGGGTCTGAGGATCTCATCTCGGTACCTAAGGCAGCCAGGCTACCCCTGGCGATCACATGGAGGGCTGTGCGGCCCCCTAAAGAAATGCCACCCCACACCATTACTGACCCATTGCCAAACCGGTCATGCTGGAGGATGTTGCAGGCAGAATGTTCTCCACAGCGTCTCCAGACCCTGTCACATCTGTCACATGTGCTCAGTGTGAACCTGCTTTCATCTGTGAAGATCACAGGGCGCCAGTGGCGACTTTGCCAATCTTGGTGTTCTCTGGCAAATGCCAAATGTCCTGCATGGTGTTGGGCTGTAAGCACAACCCCCACCTGTGGACATCAGGCCCTCATACCACCCTCATGGAGTCTGTTTCTGACCATTTGAGCAGCCACATGCACATTTGTGGCCCGCTGGAGGTCATTTTGCAGGGCTCTGGCAGTGCTCCTCCTGTCCCTCCTTGCACAAAGGCGGAGGTAGCGGTCCTGATGCTGGGTTGTTGCCCTCCTACGGCCTCCTCATCTCCTTATGTACTGGCCTGTCTCCTGGTAGCGCCTCCATGCTCTGGACACTACGCTGACAGACACAGCAAACCTTCTTGCCACAGCTCACATTGATGTGCCATCCTGGATGAGCTGCACTACCTGAGCCGCTTGTGTGGGTTGTAGACTCCGTCTCATGCTACCACTAGAGTGAAAGCACCGCCAGCATTCAAAAGTGGCCAAACCATCCGCCAGAAAGCATAGAAACTGAGAAGTGGTCTGTGGTCACCACCTGCAGAACCACTCCTTTCTTGGGGATGTCTTGCTAACTGCCTCTGCTTTCCACCTGTTGTCTCTTCCATTTGCACAACAGCATGTGAAATTGATTGTCAACCAGTGTTGCTACCTAAGTGGACAGTTTGATTTCACAGAAGTGTGATTAACTTGGAGTTACATTGTTTTGTTTAAGTATTCCCTTTATTTTTTTGAGCAGTGTATTATGACAGACAATGTGGCCACTAAGGCTCACATCAATAGACAAGGTGGTACCAGATCTCGGTCTCTTATGACAGAGGCGGAGTCTCTGGTTAGGTGAGCAGAACGTCACCTTCGCTCGATTATGGGCTGAGGACATTTCTGGGTCTGATAATACACAGGCAGATTTGCTCAGCAGAATGACCATTGACCAAGCGGAATGGCAATTACATCCTTCCCTATTTCACCAGATCTCCTGGATATTTGATTGCTCTGTGGTAGATCTCCTTGCCTCATCCCTTTAATGCCCAACTGCCCAGATACTATACGAGGTTCTTCTCCCAGGGTGCAGAAAGCACTAATGCCTTGCATTGCAGCTGGCCCTCTGGCTTCCTCTATGCCTTTCCGCCATTGCCACTCATCCCAGTGGTGATTTGTAAGCTCTTGTTGGAACAGGCTGAGCTCATATTGGTGGCTCCCTATTGGCTCTGCAGGCATTGGCTTCTTGATTTGCTGGGCCTTTCAGTGGATCGCCCTTGGTGAATACCTGAGGAAGATGTCTCTCTTCTCCAGGGGTCCTTGTCTCACCCGGAGCCCCAGTGGTTTCAACTGGCAGTGTAGAGATTGAGTGGGGCATCTTAAAGAGCGCCCTCCTTTCCAACAGGGTTATTCAAATGATTCAGGCCTCCAGGCGCCCATCTACAATTCACATTTATGAAGCTACTGGGCAATGCCTTTTCAGTTTGGTGTGCCGTCCAGCATCTTACCTCAACAAACTTCAGTGGCTACAGTCTTGGAATTTTTACAGGTGGGCCTGGAGAAAGGGCTTTCTCCCAACACTCTTCGACGGCAGGTGGCAGCCATTTCGTCAGTCTTGTTGTGTGGGAAGCTGGAAACTTTGGCTCAGCATCCTATGGTTCGTAGGTTCCTCAGGGGGCTTCCAAACTTTGCCCTCCTATGGTTCATAGGTACCCCACTTGGGACTTGCCCAAGGTGTTACAGTCTCTCACCAGGTCTCCATTTGAACCTCTTCAACAAGCCAGTCTTCATCTCCTTACTCAGAAAGGAGTTTTCCTGGTGGCAATCCCCTCTGCGAGGAGGATCTCGGAATTGGTGGCGCTCTCGGTCCATCCTGACCTCTGCATTTTCCATCCTCACTGGGTGGTTTTAAGGTTGGATCCAGTCTTCATTCCGAAGGTCAACACTTCATTTCACAGAGCTCAGGAAGTGGTGCTTCCAGATTTCTGTCCTCACCTGGTCCTTGAGCTGGAAAAAACTGGGTACACTCTGGATTTGCGCAGGGCATTAAAAATTTACATTAAATGAACTGCTGTCTTCCGAAGGACGGAGTCTTTGTTTTGTTCTTTCCAGCCTTCCTCGTTGGGGGGTAAGGTCACCCCACCTACAGTGAGCAGATGGATTAAAGCATGTATAGCCAGGGCCTATTCAAGCAGGGTTCTGCCAGTTCCAAGGGGCATTACGGCCCATTCAACCCATAGTGCGGCTACGACTGCGGTGTGGGCTACGCAGGCGTCGGTGGAGGAAATTGGCATGGCAGCTACCTGGACCTCACTTTCGCCTTTCATACATCATTATCGACTGGATTCCTTTGTGTCAGCGGAGGCGGCATTTGGTAGATGGGTCCTCCAACAAGTCATTTCGGAACATGCCAGTCAGGACCAGTCTTAGCCCTCCCAAGGACAACCCTTTTTTGGTATGTCCCATCCTGACCTGTCGATGCCTTGCAAGGGAAAATGGGCATTGTTTACTTGAACGCCACTTTTCCTTGTAGGTGAGACAGGTCAGGACTTTGACTGGTTCCCTTCCTGGGACCGTGTGTGCGGGGGTCCCTACTAACTTCTTGTTCTTTTTCCTTCATTAGAGGCAACCCGGTCTGTCGCGCAGTCTTTGCATAAACTGGGGAGGAGTCACCCGGAGTGGGCGGAGCTAGGCTAATCAGCCTTTTGCACAGACTCAGTCCTAAGCAGCTATGGAAGGGAACTACCCATCCATCCTAACCTGTCTCGCCTACAAGGAAAAGTGGCGTTCAGGTAAACAATGCCCATTCTAGTCCTGCCTGGGGCATGACAGCCAGCTGAGTGACCCTGGGCCAGTCCTCCTCCCAGTCTTAGGAAGGAATTAAGATTTGAGGGGACCCAAAAGGGGGAGGGTTAGGGTTATTTTTTTATTTTCTTGTCAGTGGGAGCATCTCTTCCAGGCTGGCTTAGGGCCAGGTAAGCAGAAGCCACAAAGCCAGAACTCTCCGGAGAGTCAGGAAAGACATAGCTGCTGATTTAGGGACAAGAAGAAGGAGCTGAAAGCAGGTTGGCCTTTTGATTGTTGATTGGTGGGAAATGGTTTCAACTGTTGCCCTTTTGGGGAGGGAGGTGGCAGGTGAACAGGGCCCGCGTCTTCCTGACAGAAGGGGAAAGGAAAAACCAAAAAAAAAAAAAACCCTTCAGGCATTTTTGTTGCTTCCTTGGTATGTATAATAAAGAATTGTACTGAATCGGCCGTTTCGTTCTGAAAAGGTTTGACTTCAGCATCTGCATCTTCCTCTACTCAGCTAAGTTACAAACCAGGACATAAAAAGGGGAGGAAGCAGCGACTTCACCTCTGAGCGATTTAGCTTCAGAGAATATTCCTTCGGGGTAAAGTAGCGGGTGGCAGCAGTTGTGGAAGTCCAGGAAATATGGGGGTGAAATCTTGGGTTAGATTTTATGGGACCCTATTATGTATGCATTTGCCCACTCAGGACACTGACATAGAATAATGGTATTGGCAAGAAAAAGTTGATAACACCAAATTGTCCACGCTTTAAAACAGGGACCTCCAAACTTTAGAAGTTGTGTACTTCAAGACCCAGAATTCTCCAGCCAGTGCATTCTGGGAATTGAAGTCTACAGGTTTTAAAGTTGCCAAGTTTGGAAAATCCTGCTTTAAAAACTTATTGATTGATTGATTGCATGATGAGAACACAGAAGAGTTTATTTAATAAAATGTTTCAATTAAAACTAAGGAAATAAACTATATGATAGGAGAATTGATAAAAGAAAGTTGGGAGATATTAAAGCAAATTTTAGACACACATTACCAAACTAGGTAACCTCATCATTGCTAGTGGGGGGGTTGCTCTTATTTTATATACTAGTGTCCTATCAGGATGGAAGGGTTCCTGGATTCAGGTATTGTTTCATCCAACCTGTTTGGGCTTATTTATTTAGGTAATTTAGTACATGGCAGAAAGGTTAAAAAGCATACCGCAATTACATTCTCAATGAGTAAACATGAAACTACTCTATTCACAAATTCAAAGGTAGACTATATAGTCAATGCATGATGGAGTTTCCCTGACATGCGCTCAGGGAGCACAGTTCCACACTTTCTCCTTTGGACTTATGACTCAGTTGCCAAGCACCCAATCCCCATTCTCCAACCTCCCCCGCTGGCTTGCTCAGAAAGTCAACAGGGAATCTGGCAGGGACAGGTCACAAGTCCCTGGGGTAGGTCTGCCCACCCTGCCCATCCTCCTCCAGGCCTTCTGTTCCATTCTAGCCATCTATGCACACATACCCAAACATTGCCTCTTCTGAACTCTCCCAATCTATGTGCTGCCTCTTGTTCACCCCCTTGCACTCTCCCCAACCTGTGCCTCTTGTGCACTTACCTGCACTGTCTGCAACCTACATGGTGCCTCTTGCACACACATGTGAACTTTCCCTGAGCCTCCCCCGCGCACCCTCTTGCTCCCTCCCCCAACTGACATCATCCACGTACTGCCAGGGGGCCTGGGATTTGCAACTTCCTGCTGGTTTCCCCATTAACTTTGGTTTGAGGAAATAGTCTTGCCTAATGATTCTGGAATTCAGTTAATGGCAGCATAGCAAAGCCCCATCCGCAGGATGCAGGCAGCACACAAAACCACGGCCCCTCTGGTCTGTAGAAAAACCTTTTTCCAGAGAACTGGTCCCTGGTGCCGGAAAGGTTGGGGGCCACTGAGCTACACAATAGAGTAGGGGTGTCAAATTTGATTTTATTGAGGGTTGCATTAGAGTTGTAGTTGACCTTGGGGGTGTGGCCAGGTGATCGCAACTGACTGGGTGGGTGTGGTTGGGATGGGCATGGGCATGGCCAGCTCGATGTCGCTCACATTGGGGGTTGCCTGGGATGGCCTGGGCAGGACTGGGAGATCCATTGTCTCCAGCGCATGCCCAGGTGGCAGGGTGGGGCGAGTCAGCTTTGGAAGCCATATTGAGATCCGATGCTTCCATGCTGACACAATTGAGCTTGGAAAAGTTGTAGCGGGGGATTCATTGGAGTATATCTAGTTAGACATAACAAAATTCTTTTTCTAATTCAAGGTCAGATTGTGTTGCGCATAGTGAAAGGAAGTCTTACATTGGGATGGATGGCGATTGGGCCATGTGATGTGGTAATGGGTGCAGGGGATGGATTTGTAGTTTTTACTTATTGCAAGGAAGCCTGGAACTTTCAGATTTGGGATTCCACCGTTGTGCCAGTTACTATCCAAATAAAAGGAACTTTTGAGAGATGTCTGTCTCAGAGTTATTTGTTGGAATGGAGGTTTGCTGGAACACTGACAGGGCGAATCTTTCCTGCGGGCCTGATACCCCTGCAATAGCAATAGCCTTTACGTACCGCTTTCCAGCCCTCTCTAAGCTGTTTACAGAGTCAGCTTCTTGCCCCCAACAATCTGGGTCCTCATTTTACTGACCTCGGAAGGAGGGAAGGCTGAGTCAATCTTGAGCCTGGTAATATTTGAACTGCCAAATTGCAGGCAGCTGGCAGGCAGCAGAAGTAACCTTGCAGTGCTGCACTCTAGCCACTGTGCCACAGTGGTTCACTACAGGGTATTTTAATAATGTGAGTCTTGCTGGAGGTTTTCACAGTAATGCAAAATCTCCAGCTGAGATTTTAAAATTCCAGCCAATTAATGGTGCAGCAGTGCAGAGATACATTGATAAAGAGAATAATTGATATTGAGGAACAGCTTTTTCAAAACACAGCAAAACAAATCTTTCTTCATTTGAACAAACCTATGGTGATGAATACTGCGTACTACTGCAAGAAGGCTTGTTAATTGATTAAATGCCATCAATCTGGATCAGTTCTTAGTGACAGCATGATAGATTCTCTCCAGGGTGATCTGTCTGCAATTTGATCTTCAGGGTTTCTCAGATAGACGTTCATTGACAACGTAATTGAATCCATCCACCTTTATCATTCTTATTCTTCAAATTTTCCTAGCAACGTAACAAGGAAGCTGAGACTTTTTGTAATAGGTCCAAAATATGACTTGGTCATTTCTGCCTCAAATGAAAATTCTGTATTAATTAATTCTGTGATATACATGTTAATTTTTTCAGCTGCTTTAAAAGTCTTTTCCAGCACTTGAGTTTTTTTTCTCCCTCTTAAGCCAACTTCCAGGTTCATACGGTGGCACGAGAAACATCATTGTTTAAACCACTATTCTCCAAACATGGCAACTTTAAGACTTGTGAGCTTCAACTGAAGAATTCTGAGAGTTGAAGTCTACAAGTGTTACAATTGCCAACTTTGGAGAACCCTGGTTTAAGCACCTCTAACCTTTGTAAGTACAGACATTTCTAGAACGTTCATTGCTATTACACCAAGTCACCAAGTGCTTATTTATTCCTTGCTTGATGGATCCTTTACTGTTGATGGACGGTCCCCAAAGGCAGAAACGACCTGCCACTCAGTCTTTTCATTAATGTGTTCTGGTTGCTGCACCAATGCTCAGTTGTCATGTTATCGATTAGGCACTTTTATATTTAATTGTTCCAATTTTTCACCATGTTCCTTGACTTTATTACTTCTAAATAATTTGCATTAATGTTTCTTCCTCTGATTCATGCTTAGCTTCTAGTCCAGCTTCTCTCAGTATATATTAAAATATTGATTGACTTAATAAAATGAGTCTATACAGGTTTGTCTCACTTCTTTACTGACCTGTTGCATGTGGACATGGAATATCCTGTCCTTTCTGTAGAAGTTGCATGACAATAGTGATGTTGTGAGATCCCCGTTTTTCTAAGGACACCGCACAGCTTAACAGGGTTAACTCGAAGTTAAATTTCTGTAATTATTGTAGTACCTATTGGGTTATTTTGGATACTCTTAGGCTTTTTCAGTTACCCAGTGTGATCAGTAATGTACTTGTGGGGTTTCCTAAAACAAACTTATGTCATTTCTCTTTCTAATCTGTCCTTTTGTAAAAGTCCTGAATACTTTTACAAAATGAGAATCGGTATTACCACTTTAAATATATCCTTTAAAAAAACACATCACAGTTCGCTCTCTCAACTTCACAGCCACAATTGAGCCCAAAGTTTCCATTGTTAAGCAAGGCAGTTATTAAATGAGTTTTGTCCCATTTTATGATCTTTTGTGCCATAGTAGTTAAGTGAATCATGCAGTTGTTAAGGGAATTTGACTTTTCTTGTCAGAAGCCAGTGGGAAGGTTGCAAATGATGGTCACATTGGCCTGGGACAGTGCAAATGCCATCAATACTGCCAGTTGCCATGCACCCAAATTTTGATCAAAATTTGATCAAATTCTGAGAAATAGTTCTGTCATGCTGAGGTTCTTCACAAAAGAACTTCAGCATGATAAGAAAATACGGATATATGGCACTTTCGAAGGAGGATTGAGATGGCTTTTTCTTGTACTCAGTGTGTAAATGTACACCTTTTTGCAAAATGTTTAAGTTGTTGCCTAAATCAATGCTTTATGAGTAAATGCAGCAAATAAAATTAAAATCATCTCCAAGAATAATCAGCTATTTCATTTATTTTGTTAGGATTATGATAAGTATTTTGATAATTTGTTATTACATCCAGATGTTGGGTAGCTTTCTCAAAGTGATTGTTTGACACATTTAGTAGATTTATAACAGGAATCAAATACACTTTTGAATTTCAATAATGGAAACAAAATTGGCATCTGTAGAAATTTTTTAAAAATAAAAATATATTTTATTTAACAGAGGTATCATAGTATCTTAATAACATTAATTTCATATTTAGTTATGCTTACTGATTTTTATCTCTATTTATTGACTATTCAGGCAAGAAAATTTTGTCAACTATTCTCAAGCAGGTTAAAACTGCTGACAGAGAGAAATTTAGAAGCTGCTTAATGTGCTCTGAGAATTGACACGATGTCTGAGTTCTGTGGCCTAAGAAACTTGAAGGGTGATGGTAAATACATTCAGGGAAAACATGTCAAGAGATAATTTTGCAACTGTGCCACAATGACAAATGAAACTGTATCGTGTTCAAGGTGGAAATTCGTAATTTCAGCAGCAGCAGCAGCAGCCACCAATGCTCTTTATCCACAATTGTGGAGCAAACTTTCATTAAAGCTACCGGTTTTACAACTTTGTATCTAGTTGAATCCGGTTCCAGTGTAGTCAATCTTTTTACAAAAAAAACCCTTACTTTGGACAAACTTATTTTTTATTATTTATTTTAAAAATAAATAATACATTTATATGAATAATGAAAAATGTTGTTTGTGTGAAAATTGATTTGATAGCCACTAAAGAGAACCTCTTTAAGTTAAATAAAACTTAAAATGATTTATAAGTATCACAGGTGAATGAGAGTAAGTACCATATTTATAAAGAGGTGTAAAAACCATAATAATTATATGGGTGGGTGATAAAATCTATTGCAAGCATAAGAATATTAAAAGACTGGGTGCTGATTGAAAACAGGTTATCATTGTAGTAAAGCAGGGCTGTCAAACTCGTGGCCCCTGGGCCGGATGCGTCACACACTGGCTACACCAACACCCAATTTAGCGAAGAGGAAAAAAGTTGCGATACATCATCACATGACACCACCATGACACAGTGAGTTTGACACCCTTGCACTAAAGCATCCGGACAGGTATTGCCTGCTGATGGGAGTTGGGTGCATATAAATTTAATACATTGCAGGTAGTCCTCGACTTACAACCACAATTGAGCCCAAAATTTCCATTGTAAAGCAAGGCATCAGTTGAGTGAGCTTTGCCTCATTTTACCATAATTTTTGCGCCAGTTGTGAAGTGAATCACTGCAATTGTCAAGTGAATCTGGCTTCCCCATTGACTTTGCTCCTTGGACCTTGGTTGGGAAGGTTGCAGATGGTGACCACATGTCTCCAGGACAGTGCAGCTGCCATGATACAAGGAATGCCAATTTCCAGCATCCAAATTTAGATCACATGATCGAGGGGATGCTTCAGTGATTGTAAGTGGGAGAAACAGCCATAAGTAACTTTTTTCAGGGCCATTTGTAAGTGAACGGTCACTAAATGAATAGTTGTAACTCAAGAACTACCTGCATAATGTGTTTTTATTATAGCCAATGATTGAAAGCCTCTCTTGTTTTTCAGCCTGAATTCTGTGAATTTCAACCCCGTTCTTGTTTTGCTGTCAACTAGGCAATAGGCAAGGCATATGGTGGCCTTTTAGAATTAGAATTAGAATTTTTTATTGGCCAAATGTGATTAGACACACAAAGAATTTGTCTCCGGGATATAAGCTCTCATTGTACATACAACAATAGTGATAGATCATTATCACATTCATTGTTAACTTACATTCATCATAAATCATAAGATGACAACACTAAGTGATAGTCATGGATACTAAATAAGTAATCAACATAAATCATACTAGGATACTAATTAAACAATTTAAATTGTAAGATACAAGCAACATGGTTATAGTCATAAGAAGATAAGGTGATAAGTAATAGGAAAGATGAGAATAATGATGGTAATACTGACTTTCTAGATAGTTTGACAGTGTTGTGGAATTAGTTGTTCAGGAGAGTGATGGCATGGTGGGGAAACAGTCCTTGTGTCTAGTTGTTCTGACATGCAGTGCCCTGTAGTGTCATTTTGAGGGTAGAAGTTGAAACAGTCCATGTCCAGGATGCAAGGGGTTTGTAGATATTCTCACAGCCCTCTTTCTGGCTTGTGCGGTATACAGGTCCTCAGTGGAAGGCAGATTGGTAGCAATTATATTTTCTGCAGTTCTAATTATCCATTGAAGTCTGTGTTTGATTGATTGCAGAGCCAAACCAGACAGTTAATAGAAATGCAGATGACAGACTCAATCATTCCTCTGTAGAACTGTATCAGCAGCTCCTTGGGCAGCCTGAGCTTCCTGAGTTGGTGCAGGAAGAACATTCTTTGTTGTGCTTTTTTGATGACGTTTTGGAAGTTAGCCGTCCATTTTAAGTCTTGAGATATTATAGAATCTAGAAACCTGTGTAAGAGGTGATAGAGTAGGAAGGCTTCTCCTGAAATCTACTATAATTTCTACAATTTTAAGTGTGTTCAGTTCAGGACTGTTCCGGCCTCACCATAAGGCTAGTTGTTCATCTTTATGGAGATTTGTTTCGTTGTCTCAAATGAGACCAATCACTGTTGTATCATCTGCAAACTTCAGTACTTTAACAGAGGGATCCTTTGAGCAAAGCAGCTGAGGTTGAAAAAGCAGGAAATAAAGGACACGTAAGAGCCTGGGAGGGCAGGTGGGCCAAACAGCAGCAAACACAGAACCGGTTCGATGTCTGCTGCTCTTCAGAGCTACCAGTTCTATAGACGCGGGCAGAATTGGTAGCATCCCACCCCTGATTCTGATCTAACCAATGCGGAGTTTCCTCTCATGCTTTGCTTGCTGTTCATGAAGCTCAAGATAGCCTTGGACTTTCCAGGGTTGCTTCATCCTCGTTGCTCATGTTCAGCTGGTGATGTGTTCCTGGCTACTTCTCACACAGAAGGCTGCCATGCCACATTTCTCCAAGGTGATACCGATGCATTTGAGCTTCCCTATCACCTGCTAGGTAGTTACAGTTAAATTTTGTATTATGTCTCAGTCTTGTATTTTGACTCAGTCTTCTTTGCTCGAAGACTGAGTCAAAACTGGGCATGCGCAGTAAGAGGAGGCGGGACTAAAGAAATGATTGACTCAATCTTCAAGCAAGGAAGCAGAGGCAACCCACGCATTGGATTCCCCTCCAGCACAGTGAGAAGAAGTGTGTCAGGTAAGACCAACGCTCTTTTTGTATTATGTTCAAGCATGTGGGATATAATTCAATTTCCCTAGCTTGGCCATTGATAACCAACACATCTATTTGCATTGTCTGTTACTTGTAAATAGGTTTTAGTAGGCAGAGACTGAGCCCCGAGGGACACTTAGAATCACCTTACAGTATGCTGAAGAAGCATTTATAAGCACGCTTTGGGTGCAGTGGTATAAACCGGTCCCAAATCCATGGGACGGTGATATTCCATAGGAGACTTTGATCAAGCATTGCGTCTGTAGCAATCTCTTGCACATTTATTATGGAAAGAGATAGATTTAGGCTTTCATGGAGTCTTTTTGTTGAAAAACAGGTGCTGGTTCCTGGCTCCATCCCAGATGTATTGCTGATAGTGTGCTCTAGTATTCCATCTGGTGCAGCTGCTACTGTTATGGTTTCTCCATAACTGACTATTTTTGAATTGTGGAAGTGTGTTTGTTCTTCTCCAGTCTTCTGGCACCTGCCCAATTCTCCAAAAGTTTTCAGAGATGGTTCTTCCATCATTTCTGGTATTTTCTTATACATCCTGGGATGTATAATTTGTCTGGTCCAGGATACGCAGCTTGTTAAGGGTAAAAATTTAGCTCACTGCTTGAATTGGTTCTGAGTTGGATTCCCGTTCTTTATACAGTACAAGGTAGTTTAAACGAGCTCTCCTTTTCTGAGAGAAGAGAAAGGCAAGGAAGTACCAAGCCTTCTCTATTCCCTATTATCACTTCCTCACTTTTTCTGCCAACAGATCAGCAGCTTCCTTAACTCATTTTAGACAAAAACTCCCCCTCTCCCATACCTTTTGTTTCTTACGTTTATATTGTGATTGTTGTTACTTTCAGCTCATTTTAAGTTTTAGCTTTCCAACTTCATGTTTAGAGCCTCGACGCTCAGTTTGGCTCCTCAAGCCTGTCAGTTGCTGTTTATTGTGCGCTGAAAATGCAAAGGCTGGCCTGGTGCTTGATGGCCCTTGTTTCTGGCAGCTCGAATGTTTGTCTTTCAGGGTGTCTCCCATAGTATATTATTGACTAAGCTGCCCCAGATATTAATTAATGCTGTAATGCTTGTAGGAAGTGATTATACACAAGAGGCACTTGTGTGATTGCATGAAGAGCTCTATGATCTGGAACTATATCAATCCATCTGTGTTTTGCTACTTGTACTTGTATCCTGGGTTGATTTGGGAAATGATAAGTGTTGTACTAATTCTAAAAGTGCAAAGTTGTTTTCAGAAGTTGCTCCAGGGGATTGTTGCTTGATCGGTTGACTTTTTATGCAGCTTTGTATCTTCTAACATTTGATGTTACGTTTTTCAGTTGAATTGTACAACTTGTATGTTATATTAAAGGTAGAAAGATTTCTGAAGTGATTTATCTTTGCATTTTGTTTTATACCTCAAAAATCTGGCATTTTAACAGGGGTGTGTAGAATTTATATGCCCCGTATGATCTTGTTTTTTGACAATCCTAAAACTATACTTAATAAAAATTTGATAGTGGAATTAAACAGAAATGTTAATTAGAACAACTATTTTATGTTTTCTTCACTGGCTGCTGCCTGTCCATGTTCCTACCCAGTTCTGGGTGCTAATATAAGTAGCCAAATAAACTTTTTGGGGTGTTAAAGTCAGTTAGATTTTTTTTGTTTCTGGCGTTCCTGCTCTTGAGGTGAAACTAATGGGGCCAAAAAAGGAATGTTTTTGCTGCTATACAGTACACCACCTTTCAAATTATTTCACTAAAATCTTGAGCTTCTACTTTGTTATCTTTCAGGTAATGAGTAAACATGCTTTTTTCCCTTCAATTGTTTTATCTAAGTACAATATTGTTTCTGTGCTTTGTAATGCGCTACTGTTTAGATATAAACCACTTTAGAGTTAATTGATGGATAGTATGCACATTTCTAAAGTAATAGCTTTTCTGAGATACAGTTGGCTGAGATTTCTCCTTATCTGAAGAAGTAGATTGAGCGTATTTTTTCTAGCAAAAAGAAAGCTTTTAGCAAGATTTTAATCTGTTCGTGGTTTTAAAAATTGTTTCAAATTGCCAGCTCATTGTTTTAACTGTTTTTCTGTTTTTGTTCTTTCATTGTTTTAATGTGTTTGTTTATCACACCTCAGTAGTGTAAGAAAATAAATCAAGTGATTTTTACAGGCACTTCTTATCCATAGGTTTATAATCTGAAAATACACAAGGCAGGAGGAAAAAGACAAAAGAGAGACCAGTTCTTAGGGCAACTGAGTTCTTGGCAGGTCCCTCTGCTGCACCTGAGGGGAGAGCTCATTGAGGCCCACTGAGAAGGAGGAGGCAAGTGAGTTAGGAATTTTGGAATCGGAAAAATTAACAAAAACTCGTCTGATGAAATATTTATATAGATTGTGCTTGTAAAACATAGTACAGCTGTCACACACAAATATGTATGTTCTGATGCTTAATCATGGAATCCTACAGAGGAATTGAAGGAGTCCATTTAAACAGCTGAGATCAAACTT
Source organism: Pseudonaja textilis (assembly GCF_049901715.1). Taxonomy (NCBI): domain Eukaryota; kingdom Metazoa; phylum Chordata; class Lepidosauria; order Squamata; family Elapidae; genus Pseudonaja; species Pseudonaja textilis. The sequence continues at coordinate 12,191,579 of NC_142004.1, forward strand.
TTGGCTCAGTTTTAAGAATTCAAATTAAACTACCCAAACAAGAGGTCACTCCAGCTTGGTTTGAACATATCTGGTGAAATGAAGCCGTCACCTTTCTGGCATTCAATTGGAGCATGCCTTAAATCCGTTACTCCCTAATGGAATATTCTGGAACAAAAGAGAACACGCTTCCCAGTCCTGAATTAACCCACCATCTTGCTTGGATTTCCCCCCCATCTAAATCCTGACAGCTTCCAGGCATTGAATCACGACTTCTATTGTAGCTCTCATTGAGGCCAACGTGAGATGCACAACTAGGTTTCAGCGTGTGAATGATGCCTCACACCTAACTAGAAGATGTCTGCCCCAGCAGCTTCATGGAGCTGCTGAACCGACTGAACCAGGATCATCCATGAGAATGACCAGTGCAGTGCATCCCTCTGCATGCAGCTGAAGCCAGATTGCCATAGATCAAACAGTCAGTTTCTTCTACCTGGTCTCTGTAATGGCAGTGACCCTGCTTTTTTAAAACGATCTTTCCTAAGAAGAGAATAGTGGGGAAGGGACGGTAGCCTGCATGCAGGCCTGGTTTCTGCAAAGAGGGCAGAGTTGCTGGGACTTTATCTTTTCTCAAATAAGTATTTGGTACAGCTCCAGTCTGGTTCTCAGTCCCTTCGCTAGCTGCTTTCAGCAGCCAAGTGAAACAGGAAAACAATTCACAAGTGACAGAAGTACTGAGATCCCAGAACCCTGTCCATTTCCTCAAGATTCCCAGTCTCTCTATCACCTTCCACGGGGTATCACCTCTATTATCTCATTAGATTCTGTCCATTTGGTTTTGCTCCGAGCTAGAATGGGAACGGTTTTATTCAGACAGTGCCTGAATAATGGCAATTTAACCTAATAGGTTTTTCCAGTCTATCTTTTCTTACTAGGGTTTAGCACACTCTAAATAGTAGTGCAGGTGGCCAAAATTCCACAGATGCAGCGAGGGCAGAGAACTCATTTGGCTTGGCCACCCTGATTGCCACAGGCTCAGATTTGAGCTCAGAGATGCCTTTAGTTATTACACTTCTTTCTCGTTTATGCCAATGCTCTTTGCCTGTTTTATTTCTCTGAGCTTCTCAGGAAACCAAGGAAACTTAAAAACATTGGTTGTAGAAGAGTTTTCTGGAAACAGCTCAACTCCTTTTTCATTGTGTAGGAACCCCCACCCCCACCCCCGATTAAAATATTCTTTATTCTTAATATTAAAAGAGGCAGGATAGAGTATTTCCCCAAAGGAAAAATGGAGAAACAGGTTCTTAAAGGCAGAAAGCAGCCCCAGTCTTCCTGCCATAGGAAAACAGCCTCAAGCAGAAGAGATTGGTCTTTTGGAGTGGAGATTTTGTATCCATTCAGGAAGACTGGGCCAATCTACATAAACAAAATGCATGGGACAGAAGGTTGGAGCTGATGGGATTAAAATCTACATTCCCCCACCCAAATTCTGAGGAGAAGACATGACCTTTAGGATATAATAGGATTAACCCACCATTAGAATAGCAAAAGACACCAAGGCTCACTATATTGTACAACCCCCTGCAGCATCTCAATCAGAACCCTATAAAGATTCATCCACTCACTCAGCCATTTGGTCAGCCACCCCAGAAACATTGCTGCCGTCACTGAAGTTTCTGAAAACCAAATAAACTTCTTTCCTTGTAGTCAGTCAGCCTCCATTTTTTTTTCAGCACCTTTCTCCTGGCTTGGAACCAGACCACGTTTTTCTTCCAACAACTGGTTCCCCTGTGATATCCATTTAAAGTTCTCCCTGCTCGTTGCTCTGTAATTGTCAGGGTGGATAAAAATAGATGATTCTTTTTTTGAATAAAAAATTGTTTTTTTTTTTAAATTTAAATTGGATTTTTAAATTTTTATTAAATTTATTTTAATAAAATGCTTTTGGAGTAAACATCTATCTAAAGATAGTTTTCTGTTAAGATACATTAATAATTTAGTTATTCAGCATGAAATGGAGCTTAGCTATGTAGCATGAGGCTGTATGTTTTGCAATATTGGGACTGTCAATGAGTCAACAGCAGGTCAGAGGAGGAGCTGCTGCGGGGACAGAGATGACAGTTGCTCTTTAAAAATTATTATTTAAATCGAATTGATTTGAATCAAGCCTTTTTATTAGTGATTTAAGTCAAGTTTTAAATTGTGATTTAACTCAACTTGATTTAAATCAAATTCATCCTGGTAATTGAACCTTCAGTTTTTATTTCTGGATCAGTTTTCATGGAATACTTTCACAACATCTTCCATTATTTCGTGCATCTGCCGCCAGATTCTTCAAACCAGCAGCACTGCAGCATTGATATTATTTATAAAGCAAACTCTGTCCTTTTCAACTCTCCAGGCCTTGTTTTTGCTATCCACGTAGGCAACCCTTATCTTGGTTATGGCTGAAAGTTTTACAGTGTGCCAATGGAACTTTGAATGGTTTTTTTCTCTATTTGTATCAGTCTAACTCTAAAGCAAAGGTTCTCCAAACTTGGCAACTAAGACTCGTGGACCTCAACTCCCAGAATTCCCTAGCAAGCATGGGGCTGGTTGTGGAATTCTGGGGGTAGGAATCCACAAGTCTTAAAAGTTGCCAACATTGGAACCCTGGCCTAAAGGTTTGCATGGTATAAATCTTTTGCCGAAGTCAAGGCTTCTTTTGTCCATAACCTTCCTTCCCTCTATCTGTTAATAAAATTAGTTGGATGGATGTATATAAAATGTGGAGATTCATTAGATGATTCCATGTTATGTAGACTCCAAGTAGCCTTGGTATGACATTGGAGAAAGTGTATTATCTGTGTAGAAAGCTAGCACCCACCCCTCTTCTAGAAGAATGAAATATTTTAGGAAATATTAAAAATGCAGAATATTATATTTCCCTAAATAAGAAACAGAGAAACACGCTCTTAAAAAGACAGAAAGCAGACTCAGTCTCCCTCCCCCCAGCAGATATTTTGTGCCCATTAAGAAAGACTGGGCCAGCCTATCTACAAAACAAAAAATCCTTCAGCTCCAGGATGAAGGGCTTAAGACATGACCCTTCAGGATATAATAGGATTAACCCACTAAGACACATAGCTCACTACATTGTACAGTCTTCTAAGGACATTGCATCACCCTCCAAATTTCAACCAAACTTAGCTCAGACAAACATGATCCCTACATGGCCCCATCGGAGTCTCACAACAGCCAATAGAATACAGGTGAAACTTGGACTTCCGATTGGGCGCTGTGTCGGTGTGGAGCTGAGGAGCGGATCACCGCTCTGAAAGATTCCGATTTTTGCTAGTTGGTGGCTTTTTGGAGTGTGCTGGACCCTGGAGGGGTAGGCAAAAGAAAGGGGAAGACACGGAGGTCTTGGGGAGGTGCCACAATCCTGGAGACTGGAAGAAGAATCCCCTGAAAACCAGTGGCAGAAGAGGGAGATTGTGACAACCGTGATGATCGGAACCAGAGACGCAGCAGCCCAGCCGATTAAAAGAAGGGAAAAGAGGGAAACAGCAGGCTGAGCACTGGAAAGGCGTATTTAAAGAAGATATTCAGAATATTGTTGTATACTGTAAAGGAAGCTCCGAATTGAGTGGTGTGGTGAAGAGGCGGAGTTTTTGACAGGAGCACTTTACTGAAACAACGGCAGAGATTTATGCTGACTAATGGAATCGTGAAACCTGAGGAGGCGAAGGGTGAGATAACAACATTTGCTTTGCGAGTGGAGGAGTGAACTATAGACCCTTATTGTCTGTTTATTTGAAAATTGGGGAAAGAAAGAAAAGGTGAAAGTGATTAAGTGGTATAGAAAAATGAAAGGACAATTAAGAGTGTAAAACTTGGGAACTAACTTTTGGTGCATTGAAAGATCGGAAGAAAGGACTGGGGAAAAGAAACTTTAATTTGATAAATATTAATAGACAATCCTGACAACAAAATAAGAAAGATTTATTTAAGGTTCATAAGTGAAACTGTGACTGTGCGGGAATAAAAGAACAAAAGAGCAACAAGAAAATACACAAATGGAGAAAGTGACTGTGCAACTTGGAACGAGGACATTTTGAATTAAGAGCTGTTGTAAGACATTTAACAAAAAAAAATATCTCTGGATCTGATTTAATAGATACTGGTAAGATACAAACCTATTTAAGTGCCATTGGTAGAAAACTAATTTGATAGAGGTAAATATACTAGAAATTTGTATACAGAATATTCCTTAATTGAACTTTATTGCTAATTGAACTTTTTGGATTAATTGAATAATTTTTGGAAAATGATTCTATAAACATACCAAAGAATAATTATATAGTATTATTATTTTCATCTTATTGTTCTACTGATAAATTATACCAATCAATTTTTGTTTAAAGGTACTATATAAGAAATCTAAGGGAAAAAAAAAAGAAATTAGACTTACTTCGATAAAAGATTTCCTTAAGGAAATAGATAAATTCATATATTTAAATATATTAATGAGCTGGGTGCTTTAACTATTTACATTAATTATGTGATAATATAGGTTTGGTGTTTTCTGGTTAGATTAGAATTAAATTAGAAGAACTTTATTGTCATTGTACAGGTACAACAAAACTGTGGATGCACCCCAGCAACTATTCGCAATACAATAAAACCAAAGCACTTAAAAATGAAGATAAGAAAGATAGAGTACCCACGTCTCCATTTGCAATTTGAGAGTACAATATCCACGTATATACACAAAATATACATCCAACACTGACTGTAACGCTTAGCCGAGTATAATACACAAGGGATGGATTGTACTGTAATATGTTATTATACATCTGAATGGGATATTGAAATTTCACATCTTTTCATATCTTAATGAGGTAGTGACTTCGTGTTTATTTGCGGTTCAGATGGCCCAGGGAAAGAAACTATTTGTTAGTCTAGTGGTGTGGGATTTTATTGACCTAAAACGCCGTCCAGACGGCAGCAGGTCAAAATGATAATTGCCAGGGTGTGAGGGGTCTTCATCACTTTTCGATGAATTGAAAATGGAACTTTAAAAGTACAAAGAAGAGGCACAAGAAGGGAAGGGTTCCTTTGGCTTCATTTTTCAATTCTTAGAAATGGAGATTTGGAACTATGAGAAACAACAAGAAAAGACTGCAAAACAAGAAGACTGGGACAAAGAAGAAGCCATCTTTAATGAACAAGTAACTATGTGGGGAAGAAAAAGGAAAGGGGGGAAAGAGGATGGAGAATTTAAGATTTAAAAAAACAAGCAAAGAAAAGAAAAATAATTCAAAAACTAGGTATAATACTGGAAAACAACAGAAAAGGGGAATACAGAAGAGGGAAGTAGAGGTGGAGAGACAAAGGGGTAAAAAGGGGAGGGAGAAGAAGAAAGGGAAGAAAGAAAGGAAAAGAAGTCACAAAGGTCCGGAGCAAGATATAAAGAAGCAGGACCTATTTAGAGATAATGGGTGAAAATCTAACTGAAAAAGGGATTCTGTAAAGGTACATAAGATTGTATTGTTATATTTGTAATAGAAATAACTTTAGAAAATTGGAAACAACATATGATTAGAATGAGGAATAAAATAGTGTAATTTAGTGAAATGTTTGTGAATAAAGTAAATGAAATAAAATAAATGAGAAAATTGAATTAGGAAGGAATGGGAACACTTTAATTAGTCCATGTTTTATAAAATATAAGTGAAGAGGGGGGGAATTGATTATGGAAAGCTAATAATTGTTCCCATAGAGGCATGATATTTAATTGAAAAGTAAGGTGAAAAATCTTAAGACTTTAATGAATTTTAATATTAATAATAGAATTGAATTGGAATGGAATGTTGTTTTAATTATATACATTTATAATTTTTTCTTTTTTTTTAAGAATATTGTGTGTAGTTTAAGAATGTACCAAACAGAATCCGAATGGAACCTATGTATTATATTGAGTGTTATAACTTTAGGGGAAAGATATAAAGGCGTCATACTCCAATCAGTAACTACAGGAGAAATTTTGTTTAATGAGAAAAGATAATAGACAATTGAAACAGGACAGACAAAATATATAAGTATAATGATTTGAATTGAGATGAAATAAATATAATAAAATTGAGGAAATTAAAAGAGGGGAGAAGCTATGTAGAAAATGTAAAATTGTAATAAAGTATGGAATAGAATATAAAAATGAGCATGAACCTGAAATTGTGTCTGCACGAAGAAATGTAACCCGGGATTATGCTGTTTTCAAAAAAGCTATTTTAATTGTGTTTCTTTTCTTTTTGTGAAAACTCAAATAAAATTTACAAAAAAAAAAAAAAAACCACAACCCTGCGGGGAACCAGTACTGAGTGTAATAGTGGAAGAAAGGTGGGGGCCAAGTCTAAGAGACTGTGGTCTGTTTGACAAAAAGTTCTTAATCCAGGAGCATGTGGGGGTGGAGACCTGCAGATTATACAGTTTGGTTACTAGTATATCTGGGATGATAGTGTTAAACACAGAGCTGTAGTCCACAAAGAGCATCCTCACATAGCTCTGTCTGTTCTCCAGATGACCCACCACTCTATGAAGTGTGATGGCCACAGCATCCTCTGTAGATCGGTTTGCTCTATAAGCAAACTGATGTTGATCAAAAGAGGGCGGGAGGCAGTCTCTGATGTGCTATGCAATTAGTCGCTCAAAAACCTTCATAATGGAGCTTATTAACGCTATGGGCCTATAGTCATTGAGAGTGTTTATATTTGGTTTTTTGGGAACGGGGATGATGGTTGCAGCCTTCAGGCATTGTGGGATGATGGCATGTGTTAAAGATTGATTGAACAGCCAGTATTTCTGCCAACTGGTCAGCACACGCTTTAATTACTGCACCAGGAATGCCATCAGGCCCAGCAGCTTTCCTGGGATTTACTGCTCTCAGTATTTTTCTCACCTCATGCACCTGAAGAGAAAGAGGTGTGGCATCGTGGTCTTCGTGAGGCAGTATGTCCAAGTTCTTGGTAGTCTCAAAGCGTGCGAAAAAGCTGCTCAGCTCCTCTGCCAGAGTGCTACTATTCTCGCTGTTTGTTGGGCCCTGGCCTTTATAGTTGGTCAGGGCCTGTATCCCCCTCCACATCTGCCGTGGGTCACTGTCAGTAAAGTGGCGCTCGACCTTCCTCCTATACAACTCCTTAGCATGTTTGATGCCCCTTCTCAGCTCAGCTCTGGCAGTGCTGTGCTGTGAGGTGTCACCTGCTCTAAAAGCCAGGTCACGGGCCCTGATCAGAGTTTGGACTTTGCTGGTCATCCAGGGTTTCTTTTTTGGGAAGGTCCGCAAGCGTTTGTCCACAGTGACATTTTCTACACAGGTCTTCATGTAGAAAAGCACAGTCTGTGTATAACTTGAAGTCCTGTTGTTTGAAGATATTCCAATCTGTGTGGGCAAAACAGTCCTGAAGCTGGGAGAGGGCATTTTTAGGCAAGGATCTAATAGTTTGACTGCTAGGTTTTGTTCTTTTCCTAAATGGGGGTGTAGGCTGGTAGTAAGAGCAGGGTGAAATGGTCTGATTGTCCTAAGTGGGGAAGAGGTTTTGCTCTATAAGCATGCTTGATATTTGAATACACATGATCATGTGTGTTTTTCCCCTGGTTGGGCACTTAATATGTTGGTAAAGTTTGGTGAGCACAGTTTTTAGGCATGCTCTATTCAAATCCCCAGTAATGATCTGAATGCCCTCAGGATGAGCTCTCTGTTGCGTGGTAATTATGTCTTGAAGGTGACTGAACGCCATGCTGACATTAGCATCTGGAGGTAAATATACAGCAGTGATAGTAACTACTGTTAGCTCCCGTGGCAAATAAAATGGTCTACACTGAACAGTCAAGGCCTCTAAATCTGGTGAGCAATGGCTGTTATTTTGCTGTTTGTGCACCAGTCTTTACATACATAAATAATTAGGCCCCCTCCCCTTCTCTTACCGGAGGCTATATTGCGATCTTGATGGTGCAAGGTCTGGCCCGCTAGCTCCACTGTAGCATCAGGGATTTGCGGGTGCAGCCAGGATTCTGTGACGATTAGCAGACAGCAGTCACAAATGGTGTGATTGTGGGAGATCTGCAGCTGTAGCTCATCCACTTTGTTTATGAGGGATCTGGTGTTTGTGAGGAACATAGATGGTAATGGAGGTTTCTGTGGTCTCTTCCTCAATTGTGTTAGCAGGCCCGCTCTGCATCCCTGCTTCTGTTTTCTGTTCCTATGCTGTCTTCTACGCTTGCTTAATCTGATAACAATCCATGGAGCTCCCAGAGATTTTGCTAGCTCCAATGGGATATTGTGGGACTCTGTATAAGCATAGGTGACTTCAGTTTTGAGTTGCTGTCCTATACTTATCAAGTCTTCTCGACAGTACGTTAGTCCGTTGCAGGATGGAGTAAAATGCAGGAACAAAAAGAAGTAAAAACACAAAAAGAACCATCGTCGGGAGCATTGAGCTGCTGCGACCATGCGCACCACCATCTTAAACATACTGGTATCTACTTACTTGTATTTATAGTGGATTAACTAAATATATATTGGATTAATATTTAACTCTCTAGACCTTAGAATATTTGACCAGTTAAGAAATAGAAATAAGAACTGTGTGGGATTATCTATAATAGAAAACTCTTATTTAACAATACATGTATAAATACGTATACTGTATTTAAAGGAGAAGATAATAAAACTCTACTAGGATAGTTGATGGTGGGTTGGAGAGAGCTTTTACAAATAGTTAAAATGGCAATAATAACTACAAATGTAAAATCAGGGAAGAAATCTACAACAGTGACATCTTCACCTCTGGGACAGAGATCGATTGACGCAATGTTATTGGCGGAAAAGACAAGTTCTGCCCAAAGTTTGCAGGCAGTACAGTCAACACTTGCCATGATGCAGGAAATGATGGTAAAAACCCATGAACTGATAGCGAGGAATCATGAAGACATGAAATTAGAAATGAGAACGGAAATAGGAGGAGTGAAGAACGAGATGCAAAATCGGAAAGATGCAGGAGACAATGACAAAAAATGAACAAAAATTAAACACAGTAGAGGCAAGAACTGAGGTGGTGGAAAAGAGATTAGAGGAATAGGAACAAAATTGGAAAGTTTTATATTGTGAACTTCGGGATTCTGTGGGGCATATAGAATTAGAAAAGGCATCATTTTATTTGATATTCCAGAATGTTGTTGAAGATAAAAAGGAAGATCTTGATAGCAACAGCCCTACAGAAAGACAAACAGGAAATTGAGAATGACATCGATTAGATTTACAGAGTATGCACGCATTACCCCCGAAGACACAGACTACCCTGAGAAGTCCACATCCGATTCACGAGAAAGACAATACGAGACATGCTATACGGCAAGACCAGAGACGAGCCACTAATCTATAAAGATCATGAAGTGGTAACGCTGAAGCAAATACCCAGGAGAGTTAGGGAGCAAAGAAGGGGCTACCAGTTTTTGTCATCTCAGTTAATTAAGAATGGTATATCGTTCAGATGGCTCATCCCAGAAGGGCTCCTAGTAGCATGGCAGGATAAAAAATATAAAATTGATACAATAGAGAAAGCGCATCAATTTTGCGAACAATATCTGGGACCTGAGGAAGAACGTGAAAGTGGAGAAGATTTAAATACAAGAAGTCAGGAAGAACAACTCTCCAAAGAGAAAGAACTTGCACCACAGTCAGAATCTCAGAAACTTAGAGAAAATGAGGACAACAGACCAAGTACAAGAGAACTCAGAACAAGGAAAGAAACAAAAAACGCTCTACACAGACAGTAACATGAACAGAGAAATCACCGTATTCTCAGTTAATATTAATGGTTTAAACTCAACATTAAAAAGAAAACAGTCATTTGAAAAACTTAAAAACAAAATGCAGACATAACTTGTATAAAAGAAGTACACATCATAGATAAACAGGCAGATCTCCTAAAGGATACTAATTTGGGAAAATGTATTGGGCTCTTTCAAATCAAAGAAAAGGGGTATCGTATATATAAAAGATTGGCTACAACACAAACAAGTATATAAGGATGATGGAAGAATGTTATTTATAGAAATAACATTAAATCAGAAAAAAGACGTTGTTAGTTACGGTATATGCCCCGAATGTAAATCAAAAAGAATTTTATAATAAACTCCATCATAAGATAGTAGAAAATGAATATACAAATGTATGTATTGTAGGAGATTTAAACGCTGTTTTAGACAAGGACAAAGACTATAAAAGTTCCCAAAAAATAAAATAAAAGTAAAAGGAGACTATTCCCATCTTCTTTTAATAACATGGTGAGGGAATTAAAACTGAAGGATGTGTGGAGAGAACTATATCCAACCAAAAAGCAATATACTTTCTTTTCCAATCCCCATCACTCTTGGTCTAGAATAGATCAGCCAGGGAGATGGTTAGCCCATAAGATAAAAAAAGAACAAGGAAAAAGAACGATTGTAGCTCTCTAAGACCAAGAAGGGAAAGTATGTACTCAGGCTAAGGAAAAGAAAGATATTGCCAGAGACTTTTTTACAAATCTATACAATCAAGAAGAAGTACCAGAAGAACTTATTAATCAATATTTGAAAGAAAAAAAATTACCGGAAATGATGGATGAAGAGAAATGTATTTTAAATAATAAAATACGCACAGAAGAAATTAGAAAGGCAATTGGAGCCCAAAAATTAAATAAAACCCAGGGCCCAGTTGGAATTCTGTCTGAATTCTATAAGGAGTTTCAAGAGTTATTGGAGGAATTAATGACAGACCTATATAACAAAGCCCTGGATAGCGCTAATATACCAAAGTGATGGACCAAAGCATATATAACCCTTATTCACAAAGAGCAATCAGACCCACAAAAAATTCAAAATTGTACGCCAATATCACTTTTAAATGTAGATTACAAGATTTTGCCACAATATTGGCGGAAAGATTAAAGAAAATATTAAGTAGCATTATTCATACTGACCAGAATGGGTTTCTGCCATATAGACAAATGAAGACAAATACAAGAATAATTATGGATGTTTTAGAATTCTATGAAGTACACACAACTAAAACAATGGCACTGATGTTTTTAGATGCTCAGAGGGTGTTCAACAATTTGAATTGGAATTTTCTTATTAAACAACTGACAGGCATGAAATTTGGTGAATTTTTTTTAGGATTCATTAAAACAATATATAATACCCAAACCACAAAAATATTAATAAATGTGGAAAACACAGATAGTATAAGGATAAATAAGGGTGTAAGACAAGGATGTCCCTTGGCTCCCCTACTTTATATATTAGCAGAAGAGACACTACTGGTACAAATCCGACAAAATCAAGAGATCAGGGGGTTAAAAGTTAAAAAAGAGGAGTACAAACTTCAAGCATTTGCTGACAATATGCCCTTTATAGTGGAAGATACCCTGGAAACGACACCTATCTTGATGAAAGAAATAGAACAATATGGAAAGGTGGCAGGGTTAAAAATTAATAAAGAAAAAACAAAAGTGATAACAAAAAACTGTACAAATGAACAAAAAAAACTAACAAAGAGATTAGGGATACAGGTGGTAAATAAAGTAAAATATTTGGGGATATGGCTGCTAGGTGCTCATCAATTAAAAAAGATAATTATGATAAATTAACAATCCAAATATTTAAAGACTTAGATAATTGGGCTAAAGTACAAATATCTCTATTAGGCCGTATTGCAATAGTAAAAATGAATATTTTGCCAAAATTGTTGTTCTTATTTCAGACAGTGCCAATCAAGTTGGAAAAAAGCTTTTTTGAAGAATTAAATAAACATATATCCAAATTTATATGGCAAGGGAAAAAACCCAGAATAAAATATAAATTATTACAGGATGATAGAAAGAAAGGAGGCTTTGGTCTTCCAGATTTCAAAGCATACTATGCTGCAATAGCAGCCTGGCTTAAAGTCTGGGTTAATCTGATAAATAAAAGGATCTTAACATTAGAGGGCTTTGATCTCCAGATTGGATGGCACACATTTATGTGGGATGGAAAGAGTAAACACCACTTGTACTTTCAAAGGCATTATATAAAGAATGTGTTACTAAATATTTGGGAAAAGATTAAAAAAAGTATATTACTGAAAGGTCCCACTGTGGTTATCTACAATGGAGGCAGTTACACATCCAAATGTTTTAGATTTTGATAATATTGTAAGATATAAAGATCTATTACATCAAAGCGGAGAGTTAAACGGTAGGAATCAAATACAAATTCAAGGAAAAGAGATAGCATGGTGGCCCTACGTGCAGATACAATCGTATTACAAAAAAGATAAAGAACAATTTGGTTTTAACATGACCTACCAAGAATTAGATAAAATTTGTCATGGAGAGGAAAGAAAGCTGATTAGTAAAATATATAAATATCTACTGGATTGTAAATTAAAAGAAAAAACAGTCAAGGAGTGTATGACAATTTGGGCAAAAAATGTGGGCCACAGTATTCAATTAGACAAGTGGGAACATATTTGGGAAATAAACTACAAACTAACTATGTCAGCCTCGTACAAAGAGAATCTCTATAAAATGGTGTATCGTTGGCACTTGCCACCCGCGAGACTGGCTAAGATGTTCCCGAACCTCCCCCCAAACTGCTGGAAGTGTAACTGTGTCCAGGGAACATACTTCAATATGTGGTGAACATGTCCATATGCTCAGAAGTTTTGGAAAAATATCAAAAATTGGATTCTAAATATATCTAAATAAGAAGTAAAACTTGAACCCGAAACCTTTTTGTTGGGTAAGATAGACTCAAAAATAGAAAAAAATATCAATATTTAATCTTGCACATTATAACGGCAGCCAGAATAAGTTGTGCTCAAAATTGGAACCTGTCTATTGTCCCTTCAGAGGAGATGGTCATTAAAAAAATTCACAAGTGTGCAGAGATGGACAGCCTAACCAAATTACTAAAAAACAACAAAGATAGTGAATACTACAAAGTTTAGAACTGTTGGTACGAATGGTTAAAGAAAAAGCAACATTTGACAACTGAATAAGTTATGAAATTATGAAGGACGTGCGTTTAATTATAAAGTATTCTGTGAAATTAAAACATTAAAAGAATGAGGAAAGTATTGTAACAAGGTAGATCACGTCAATGTTATGGGGTAAAAGAAAAAAAAAAGAAAAATGTAACTAATGCTCAATACTTGCTGCAAAATGTATATATGTATATATATTTGTTTATATGTTTGTTTCTTTTTAAATGTTTTAAATATATGAAATTTAAATAAACTTTATTTTAAAACTTAAAAAAAAAGAATACAGGTGAAACTCGAAAAATTAGAATATCGTGCAAAAGTTCATTTATTTCAGTAATGCAACTTAAAAGGTGAAACTAATATATGAGATAGACTCATTACATGCAAAGCAAGATAGTTCAAGCCATGACTTGTCATAATTGTGATGATGATGGCTTATACCTCATGAAAACTCCAAATCCATAATCTCAGAAAATTAGAATATTACATACAATCAATAAAACAAGGATTGTACATAGAACAATATCGGACCTCTGAAAAGTCTAAGCATGCATATGTACTCAGTACTTGGTTTGGGCCCCTATTGCAGCAATTACTGCCTCAGTGCGGCATGGCATGGAAGCTATCAACCTGTGGCACTGTTGAAGTGTTATGGAAGACCAGGATGCTTCAATAGCGGCCTTCAGTTCTTCTGCATTGTTCGATCTCATGTCTCTCATCTTTCTCTTGGCAATGCCCCATAGATTCTCTATGGGGTTCAGGTCAGGCGAATTTGCTGGCCAATCAAGCACAGGAATCCCACGGTCATTGAACCAGGTTTTGGTGCTTTTGGCAGCGTGGGCAGGTGCCAAGTCCTGCTGGAAAATGAAGTCAGCATCCCCATAAAGCTCGTCTGCGGAAGGAAGCATGAAGTGCTCCAAAATCTCCTGGTAAACGGCTGCATTGACCCTGGACTTAATGAAGCACAGTGGACCAACGCCAGCGGATGACATGGCTCCCCAAATCAACACAGACTGTGGAAACTTCACACTGGACTTCAAGCATCTTGCAGTGTGTGCCTCTCCATTCTTCCTCCAGACTCTGGGTCCTTGATTTCCAAATGAGATGCAAAAGTTGCTCTCATCAGAAAAGAGGACTTTGAACCACTGAGCAACAGGCCACTGTTTTTCTTTAGCCCAGGTAAGACACTTCTGGCGTTAGTTGTTCAGGAGCGGCTTGACAAGATGAATACGACATTTGAAGCCCGTGTCCAGGATCCGTCTGTGTGTGGTGGCTCTTGATGCACTGACTCCAGCCTCAGTCCACTCCTTGTGAAAGTCCCCAACACTTTTGAATGGCCTTTTCCTGACCATCCTCTCCAGGCTGCGGTCATCCCTGCTGCTTGTGCACCTTTTTCTTCCACATAACTTTCTATTAATGTGCTTTGATACAGCACTTTGGAAACATCCAACTTCGTTTGCAATTACCTTTTGAGGCTTTCCCTCCTTATGGAGAGTGTCAGTGATGGTTTTCTGCACAACTGTCAGGTCAGCAGTCCTTCCCATGATTGTGATTCCTACTGAACCTGACAGAGATGCCATCTAAAGGCTCAGGAACCCTTTGCAGGTGTTATGGCTTAATTAGTTGATTAGAGTGGGACACTTTGAGCCTAGAATATTGAACCTTTTCACAATATTCTAATTTTCTGAGATTGGATTTGGGGTTTTTGATGAGCTGTAAGCCATCATCATCTCAATTATGACACATCACGGCTTGAACTACCTTGTTTTGCACGTAATAAGTCTATCTCATATATTAGGTTCACCTTTTAAGTTGCATTACTGAAATAAATGAACTTTTGCATGATATTCTAATGTTTCGAGTTTCACTTGTATATGTCCTTGCACAGGAACAGGAAACTGAAGTCCAAAGCCCAGAGAAGGTATAAACACCTCCCCTACTCTCAACTCCATGTGGCCAGCTGCCCAGAACCACACGTGCTTGGTGGTTCTGTTCATCATTAAACCATCTTTCCAATCAGCTTCCAGTTTTCATTTTGTCTCCAGTGCCTTTTTCCCAGCTTAAAACTGAACCAGATGGATATTTCTTCCAACAATTGGTACATACCATATTCAGGATGTGGATGCTGTATTAGCAATATTATTCAAATTTACTGTTATCCTTTCCTCTTAATCCATTTGGCATAATTGATGGATCCAGAAGAGATTTTAAAATAATTTCTGGAGACTACAAGGTATAGGAATGTGAAGGCACAGAGAGGATGGTCCCCCTCCCCCAAAATCAGGCCTTTTAAGAAGAAAACAGAAATCAGCAAATGGCTATGCAAATAGGGTCCTTGAGAAGGACTTAGTCTATGACAGTGGTTTATTTCCTTGGAAGTGGTGAGATACATCTTGTAAAAACAGGAAAGAAAGCATTTGGCAGAATCTTATCAGTCTCATCAGGAGAGATTTCAACTACAAACAAAGAGGCTGAGTAGCAGGGACCCAGAACTAAATATGCAGCCAAGCACTGGGAGCACTAAAATGCATCATAAATGGAGAAATGGGAAACCAGGATGGCGGCTTCTGCATTCCTTAATAACTAAAAGAACCCTCAATTGGTTTTATTTATAAATCCGGTGAAAGTAAACCATTTTCCATATCACTCTTGTAACATGCCATTTTTAATCTAAATCCCAAAAAGATTAATTCTCAGTTGTATCTTTTATCTACTTTTTTAAGCTCATTTTTATGGTATCACAACATTTTAAGAAAAGTTTATTAGTGTGTTGTTCCCAAACATCCCTGAATTTTTCTGAAGTTAAAATACTTTTCTCTATTCTGTATTAGTAGGGTCTTCTTTAATTATAATCTTCAGTTCTTTATGCTTGCCTCTAGTGTCCAGCCTTCAAAGTTTCCTCTTATCGTGTTTTTTTCCAATTCATAAAATTTTCCCACAGGAAGATTTCTTATACTTAAGTTCAAAATCTCCATATATTTTAATGGAATTTTAAACAACCCACAGGAAGGATTCTTATAACCAATTTCAAAATCTTATGTCTAAGCCATCTGCCTTTTACTCCAAAATCAATGTTCTAATCATCAATTTTCTGTTTATTTCAGAATATAATTTTAAGTTTTTGAAGTTATATAAAACTTCTTTTGCTGAGGATTAATGGAAAGCCACTCAGTGATGGAATGTGCAGCTGGAGAAGGAGTTTGGGGAGGGGGAAGAATCTCAGCAATCCCACCCTGGTTTCCTAGGGAGGGGGCAACACATTCCAGAGACCCAAAGTAGGGGATTGTGCCCTCCTGAACTGGAAAGGGAAGAAAGAAGGGTAAATCTCCCAGGGAAAATCTGTTAGATTGGAACGTGATAGCTGTAGTCTGGTGAGATTCTGTCTATTGGGTATAAGTAAAGAAAGAACTGCGCTTGATTGGATTTCACTGTGTCATCTTTGGGTTTGGTCTGACATCTGGTGTGATGGAACCTGTCCTTCTGAAGGTTCTTAATATCCAAAAATCAATTAACAATCAAAATCAAAAATTAAGTAGCAATTTCCTGAAGTGATTAAGAAAGGAAATGGGGGGATTCAGTATCCCTTTGAAGTCTCTGAATCACCAATTGGACAAAGGGGACTTTTTCCTTGGCTTCCAACTCTCTAAAACCCATTGAAGACAGCTGTTTTGTAGTCTCCTCACAGGGGGCCTCTGTATGGAGGGCTTGTGGCTGATCCCATGGTTCTCTTTGCCCAGAGAAGAATTTCAGGGTGCCAATCCATTTGCCTGGTCCTAGTTCTGCTGTGGTCATTGGCTGTGATGACCCGTAGTCTCTCAAAATAACCCCAAACCCAAAACATATATTAAAGTCCGGTAAAGCCTTCAGTTTAACTTCACTGTTTTATTAGGCACTGTTTAAAGTCACAAAAGTAAATAAGGAGGCAAACAGAAAACCAAAACAAACCGCATTGATGAGAGTTCTGAAGCAAGCCGAGATAACTAATTATAAACTTCAAGTCCATGGGAAGAACGCCAGCAAAGATAAGCCTCTTTCAAGGGGAACACTAATTGACTTCAGCAATTCTAACTGCGCAGTTGGAAACTTATATACATAGCTCCCACCTGCAAGCCACGAGGAGGATCATGGTAATCTCCTCTTGAGTAGACCTCAATGATCCTCTCCTCCCTGCGTGACCTAGGATGGATAGGGGATGGCCCTGGATCCTCCTCTGACTGCTCAGCCGGCCTCTGCCCTTCCCCAGCCTCCTCCACCACCTCTGGAGCCACACTCCTACCACCCTGTCCGCTGTTGTTCCTCTCCCTCAGAGTCCGTCTCCACCAGGGGCATGACATTGGCTGCACTGAAAATGGAGCTGTCTTCAGTGCACCATTGCTTCCTGGAAAGTCCAATCAGGAAGTATTTTCTGTGACTGGAAGAACTAGGCCCAGAAATAACAGGTGTAAATTATAGGTTTCTAGATTTGATTTTCTAACTGCACAATCCCTTCCTTTTACTGAGGGTCCTGCCAGAAGAACTTGCCAGAATGTACACTCAACTGAGTGAGCCTCACAGAAGGGCTGCTTTATAACAGTGTAAATGTAAAAAACAAAGGCAGATCGGATCCTGGGGGATGTTTTCTAAGGCATTATAATAATTAGAACAAAGGGCAGTAAGCTGTTATCACAGACCTGTGTTTGAAGTTACAACAAAACAGTACCTGCCTCTCCTGACCCTTCTGTAGAGCTGGAAGGCTGCCAATTAAGTTCAAGGTTTTTCTTCTTCTCCTGAGAAGTGAAATTGTGGGACCCTGAACCTGAGTCTCTCCACCACCTTCTTTTAGTCTAGCAGCGAAAATTCAAGGAACCTGCCTCCTGGGCAGCTTCTGGACACCTGTTCCTTCTCTTGAGGTGTCTTACAGAGCAATATAATAGGTGGACAGAAAGACTGACGGTCCCCTCGTGGTTCCATTTCTGGTGCACTTTTGAGCCGTCTGGAATTGTTACTTGGAAACTATAACTATATGAGCATTGTTCTTTCTGTATGCCTTGCTTGGGATATCACTTTCTGAATCTGCTTCTTCTCCCTGCATCTTTCATAGGTAAAAAGGAGAAAGGTGTTTTGTGTCCGTCACTGTCTTGAAGTGGCAAATGGCCTCATTATGCACGGTGACTGACCTGTTTGAGATCCCTTTATAATGCAGAACTAAGTTGCAGGACACCGTGACCTTGGAAATTTGAAAAAAAATAAGATCCACATTTCCTAGATGGTCACTGCTTGATGGGCTAGTGGAGGCTGTTCTGATCTTGGGTGATCTCAGGAAAGCTAATCAGGATCCGAGTTGAGGAGTACTTGAATTAGGGATCATCAACAAATGCCAGGTCTACAGAGTTGACTGGGAAGTGGAAAAAACTCCCTGAAGAAGACTTTTGTTGCTGTTGCCAAGAAACAAGACAGTCGGAGTTGCTAGTCACCCAGAGTTAAGGGACTCTTTACATTCAGAAACAGAGCCACAGAATCTGCAGTTCTCACTTTCTCCTGCCATGGTTTTGCAGTTAACTTGTTAGACAAGCTTTGTTTACAACTGTACCTGTGGTTTACTTGGTGAGGGGTTCTTTTGTCCTAGTGGTATTTGTGTATTGATTGTGCTTGTGTATAATTAGATTGCCTCGTGCCATGCTTTTTCCATGCTTGCAATCTGCCCAGGCAATCAATGGCTTTGCTTAACAGAGCCGGTGTGATCTAGTGATGAAGGCTCCAGGCTAGAAACCAGGAGACTGGAAGCTGGAAGAGCTGAAGAAGCTTCTTGGATGAGAAGTGAAACGTCTTCAAAGAAAAAAACAAAGTCCAGTTGCCTCTTGAAAAAACACATTTGGAACAGGAACCTGGAAGTTCTAGTTCCACCTTAGGCGCAAAAGCTAGCTGGGTGGTGTTGGAAGAAATATCCATCTGGTTCAATTCCAAGTTGGAAGAAAGACACCGGAAACATGGAAGCTGGTTGGAAAGATGGTTTAATGATGAACAGAACCACCAACATTTAAAGTCCTGGTGCAGCTGACAAAATGAAGTTGAGGAGAGAGGGGTTATACATTATTTGGCTTTGTATTTGAGCTTCCTGTTCTTGTGCAAGAACATGCTTTCTATTGGCTGTCAGATTCCTATGGGGTTATGTAGGGGTCATAGCTGGCTCTATAGGCAAAAGAGGAAACGCTAATCCTAGGTGCTTGTCTGAGCTACTCTGGTCAACCTCTGGCTTATTGTTTATCTGAGCTCCCAGGTGACGTTTGGACTGCTCTGGGATGGTGCAGTGAAGGGCCTTGTGTTCTGAAATTGGGCAATTCCTGTTATGGCTTAATGGCTTTCATCCTGTGTTGGATCTTGGGTGAGGGGCTGCTTCTAATCCTACCATTCTGACTTTGTTCAGACTTCATTGCAGGGAGCTTCAAAATATCCTGTCTTGAATGGATTTCTGCCTGCAGTATTTGCTTATTTGTGAATAGAGCTGTCCAGATACTCGCCTTCCTCTTTCAACTTTATCTCTTAAGTGTTGTCATCTGCTGTGGGCTATTAAGAAAGATTTGGGGGCTGCTTCCTGCTTCTAAAAACTTGTTTCTCCATTTCTCCTTTAGGGAAATATTCTGCCTTTTTAATATTCCTCAAAATATTTCATTCTTCCAGGAAAGGGGGGTGGGGGTGGGGGCTTCCCACAGTGGTTTTGAGTGACTCTCTCTCTCTCTCTCTCTCAGCCCAATTGTCAGTCTCAAGCGACAAGTCTGGTTGATCAATTCCTATCACAACCAATGGATCAATACTCAGTTCATCTGAAAAAGAAAAGAAAAAAAAGGATCCTGCAGTTGTGAGAAAAATACGAAGCTTAAAAAAAAAAAACACCCGTGGCTTTTCTCAGCTGGCATGTGATGAAAAGAAGGTTCAGTAGAACGCTCCCCTTGCGTACCTGTTTGACCTATTTCAGGAGAGGCACAGTGGAGGTGAGCTTGGAAAATACGTGGAACATGATTTGCACGTTGCTGTCAGTAAACAGGAGGATCTTAAAGCAAGCGGGGATGAAGAATCTGGTTGCCATGCAGGCTGAGTAGGCATATCACGTCTTCATGACCAATTATAAACCACGGGGGGCGGGGGGGGGGGGGGAGGAGAACGACACCTGTTGACGGGAAGGAGCCCAACATTATGCCTTGACTAGTATTTGACTACATTATAATTAATAATAATGGTGAGTTCTCATTCAGATTATTGCTCTCTCTGCATCTGCACATAGGCATTCCTTGGCAGTCTGAATTTGAGTCGCTCTGTCATTTTAAAATTCCATCTTGTATAATTTATTTTGTTTCTTGTTTAGAAAGCTAGACTTTCTAAAGGAGCCTAAAAAAACATCAAAGAGTTTACTGTTCATTCTTTCTCTTTTTACGACGTTTTTCCAATAGGTAATAAATAAGACATGCTAATTTAATTTTAATTTTGAACACAAGTAGTCCTCGACTTACGACCTCAATTGAGCCCAAAATTTATGTTGGTAAGTAAAACATTTGTTAAGTGAGTTTTGCTCCATTTTGCGACCTTTCTTGCCTCAATTGTTAAGTGAATCATTGCGGTTGTTAAGTTAGTAATACAGTTCCTAAGTGGATCTGCTTTTCCCATTGATTTTGCCTGTTAGAAGGTTGCAAAAGGTGATCACAAGGCCCCGGGACACTGCAACCGTCGTAAATGTGAGGCAGCTGCCAAGTGTCTGAATTTTGATCACATGACCATGCAGCAATGGCCGTAAGTGTGAAAAATGGCCATAAGTCACTTTTTTCAGTGGTGATGTAACGGTCACTAAATGAAGTGTTGTAAGTGGATGTGTAAGTAAGTTGTAAGTAAGTGTACCAATTTCATTGTTATTGTTATTTAAATACATATTTTATTTTCAATTTACATCGTATGTACTATTTGGATACATAATTTCAACATTCCTTCCCCCATCATGACTGCGATCCCTCTTTGAAAAGCGCAAGTAAGAAAAATTATTGCCTGTGAATTGGGAGCCTTTTGCCAGGACTGTGTAGCAATTGTTATTCAAAAAAAGAAAGGACAAAAAGCTGACTTGGAGTGTATGTGAGGGTCCTTGTCACACAAGTTGCACTGCCTTGAATCAGATGTGCCTTTTCTTGAAATCCCATTAAGTCCAGGACGATGGGTGGCATGTCTGAGGAGTTGCAGAAGATACAACCTGTGTGTGCATATACACACAGAGTCCCCCATTCCCCTTTAGATCTGGATTACTGCAGCTCGGTTCTCCATTTTTTGTCGTACAATCAGATTGTGTTAATAATAAGCAGTATGCAACAGGGAAACCTTATTTAGGGCACATATATCCTTTGTTTCTCATTATTCTTATTTCTAGAAATAGGAATGGTAGGAGGAGCCCTTTTGAAAGTATTCTCCCGGTTGCATTGGGCCCTCACTGTTCTGTAAGGAAATATTCTGTTTCCCAGGTTTAACAGTTTTATTTCATTTGTGTAAAGTGAGTGAGAAAGCTTGCATAAATATTTTGTTGACTATGGGCACAAACTGAAAAAAATATTTTTCTCTTTATGCAACCAAATATCTGACATTTTCCCAAGTTAAAACTAGTACAAACATGTTAATGAGAAATGTAATTAAATTTAACTCCATATCTCTTCCACAGAATTTTCTTAGCAGACTCCTGGATTTGGTTCCTTCTGAATTTTGGCAGTGCATTTCATGGATGCGAGCCAATTTTGCCAAAAGTTATACAATAATATTGTAACAATTGCACTTACAACTAAATCACTTTTAATTGAAGGTGACTTATAAAATTATCTGCCACTCAAGAGTGTTGACAGGAGCCACTGAACTCAGCTTTCAGTGCAGAAATCCAATTTACAATCCCTCCTCTGTGTGAAATTAACAGATTAACAGAGTTGGAAGGGACCTTGTAGATCATCTAGTCCAGTGATG
This sequence comes from Pseudonaja textilis, assembly GCF_049901715.1. NCBI lineage: Eukaryota > Metazoa > Chordata > Lepidosauria > Squamata > Elapidae > Pseudonaja > Pseudonaja textilis. The sequence goes on from NC_142004.1 coordinate 12,213,564, forward strand.
GCTAACCTTTTTGTCATTGCATGCCAAAAGTGCGCGCATGAGCACACCCGTAATGCAGTGCGCACACAACCCTCCCCCCTGACATTGAAGGTAGACCGCATAGAACAGCAGGAATATCCTTGGGGGAAATTCTGCTTTAGTTGCACCAGTGCAATACTGGCCAAAAGGTACTAAAAGGAGAAGTACTGGACTGGCTTTATTATTAGCAAGGAATGCTGTATGTAACCTAGTTCACACTACTCTCTCTCTCTAGAATTCATTATGTGAGGACAAGCATGAGAGTGACCATCTGGGCGGGCAATTAAAGAATTAATATAAATTTACAGAATGATTTCTTGGTTGCTTATGATCAATTAGTGATGAGTGAATTGTGATAAAAGGAATGTCTCTGAATGTGACCCAAACTATTTTGTAATGTCCATAATGAATGAACTTGGAAGAAGAAAAACAAAGTGAAAGAAACAAAAGTGAATGCAGGAGGAATTCACGGAAAAAAAGAATGAATTTGATGTGAAAAATTATTACAATATAATCTCCCAACAGAATGAATAGGAATCGATAAGAAAAAAGGAATAAAGAAAAAACTGCTTAGAAAAAGAGTAAAAAGCACCATCTTAGAGGATGCCACAGCTGTGATGGGAACTGTGATAATGGCAAGTTTGAAAAAAAAAAAGCTTAACAGAATGATGAAGAGAAAGAGGCAATGGATGATTAAAAAATAATGTTAGAGAATGGTGCAGGATATGTGAATGTAAGGAAAACAGTTTTAGAGAATATAGAGAACAAAATAGAACATAAGCAAAAAAATAGTTGCAAAGTGTAGTCAAAGAAAGCACAGAACGGTTAAAGGGCAAAGAAAATGCAGAATGATTTTGATGGAGATAAAAAAATGATCTGGAAATTGGGTGGAGACGCCTAAACAAGGAGCCTTCAGCAGAGTGTGTAGAATTAAAAATAAAAGTGATGTAATTATTAGGGATGAAACTGAAGTGAGGGCATACTGGGAGATTTATTTGAAAAGGATGCTGGTATACGGAAGAACAGAATTGAAACAAATGCTGTACATGTGAACCCCCAAGAAAAAAATGATAAGGGGGTCATAGATGCCATATAAATACAGTTTGAAATACAACTGCAGGTGAAGATAGTATATCTGGAGGAAAGTTATTTACTGATGGAGTGGCTGGGCAGCTTGTGCGTCTGCGGGAAAATAATATTTGGAAGAATGTTGGTGTTATTTCTCTATACAAAAGGACAGACAGAGGGGTGAATGCAAAAGCTACAGCCGGATTAAATGGTGGAAGTTTTTGCAAAATTCTCATTGAAAAGTTAGGAAAGGTAAAAATCAGAAAACCACTGGGAAGGGCAGTGCCAGGCTGAGGGAATGCAGACCAGGCATTTGATTTTCAGCGAGTTATTCAGAGCTATATGAAGATGACAAATCTATGGTGTATTTGTGCATTTGAAAAAAAGTATGCTAAAGTGAATTGGCTTGAGTGGGGTCAGTGTCAGGCTGCCAGACCAGCACACATGGTGTCCTGCTGGGCATTGTGCCTGTAGATTGAACCTTCCCCTGCCCACCCCAATGCCTGTTCAGGACCATCACTGGTCAGCACCCTTCTCTCTTTGGCTAACATAGTGTCAAGCGGTGGGGAAGTCCTCTGGACCAAGAATGCTGTATCCTGTCAAATTGATCACCTTGTGAATAAAGCAGCAAGTTGCTGGCCCTGAAAGCAAGCCAAGCATTTAATTATTGGCAGCTGCTCAGCACAGGAAACTTCAGCCGCGTGCATTCAGTGGGCAGAGGACTGCCTCCCATCTCTGGAAGCAGCAGCTTTGGGGTCTGGCTTTGTACTTTAGGTTTTCTTGTTCCTGACTCTTGCGGTTTTGGGCCAAACCTTGGGTTCTTCCACTGGCCCTTTCCAAGAAATGGTGCGTTTCTGATTATGGACTAATTGACCTGGTTTATGTTTCCTCCATTGATCTAAGGTGTGCACACATGCTCCTTCTCAACTCCTGTTGCCTCTCTCATCTGCCCACACTGGTACATGCCTCATACCTCATCTTCGCCCTCCTGTTGTGGTTCCACCAGCCGAGTTCTCCTGACACATAAAAAACCTCACGGGAAATGCCCTGTTCCGATTGTGCATATATGGACATTCCCTCCTTGCTTCTCTGTCTCTGCTTCCAAGTTCTCTTCTTGGAGTCTGTTCCCTCCTAAGCCTTTTGCTCACACATGGTTGCTTGCACTGTGCTTTTATTTTGCCTGCCAATTCCATGGGTGTTTTATACCTGCTGGAACTAGGGTGTGAAATATGGAATTGGGGTTGGTTGTTGAATGTAGTAAGAGCAGTATATCGTGGAAGTAGTGCATGCAGGCAGGGGATGCTTAGTTCAATACTGAATGGGGAATAAGACATGAGAAGGTAGATGAAAGTCGGTCAACTGTCTTAAGGCTTAATCTTCACCACCAGGAAGATTAAGCCAGCTGAAGAAGTAAAGGTAATTGGGCAAAAGTGATCATGCTGTCCTTAAATTTGTGATGTCCAGAGGAAGAGTAATTTAATTTGTATACTGAACTACAGAATCAGAGTTTTTGATGAACTCCATGTAGTTTGGATCCAGATCCTGTTTTCAAGGAGAAAGATGTCCAGAAAAGATAGAATATCCTATGGAAAGAAATTCCACAACCAGGTGGAAAAGCATTATTGCAGACAATCTCCGCAAGAAGGAAAATGGGAGGACTCTGCACGAAAGACTTCAGCCTGAAAATAGGTATTGCTTGTGGAAACGATGATGAGAAAAAGGAACAAGAACAGAAAATGGAAGGGGAACATAAACCAAAAAAGACCAGCAGGTTGTCCCCAGAAATTGTAGGAGCTGTCTCTGGGGGTTGTTCATGCAGATGGTGCATCAGTGGTGGGACACTGTGTTCTGACCTAGGCTTCCCCAACAGTATAAAGCCGAGTCCTCGTCCCAATAAACTCCTTTTATTTAATTTACAATGAATTTCCTCTCCAACAAAGTCCCGGCCAACAGTCTTTCAAGATAGTTCTCAATTACAGAGCTTTATCAGGCTTGGACAGTGGCCAGGCCGATATCTTTCAGATGCAGCAATACTTGGCAAGCATGCCGGAAGGAACTAATTGTCTCCTGCAAAACTCCACTCCCGTTTCACTCCTCTTTTATTCTCTAGGGGAGGGGCCATTCACCATCCACTTGTGGCTTAACTCCCTAGTCGGCCCTTGTTTCTCAGCTGTTCCCTTCTGGCAACTCTGTGCATATACACACTGGGAACAGGCTCTAGCTGCTCTTCTTCCCCACTGATCTCCGACTCTGAAGGCATCTGATAACTGTTGGAGGGCCCTGGCCCCATCTATGTGTCCGACGCAGAGCCCTCGTCAGAGCCTTCCCCAGACTCCAGGACTGGCCCATGTTCCTCCCCAACCTCCTCACTGTCCGAGTCTGCCACCAGCTCTGCTGGCTGCTGTCGGGCCACAACACACAGCTGCTAAAAAAGCAAATTGCAATCTTGGGGTTCATTCCCAGGAGCACCGGGTCTTTTGATCACAAGAAGTCGTTGTTCCATTCTACTCTGTCCTGCTCAGATCCACAAGGTGTGACTGAGATATCCAAAAAGGATCATGGGAAGTGTGTTTCTCAATAAACTGTTTGGTGCATTGCTGAAGCCAAGGGGATGCACTTGTGCTTGGTGCGGCATCCAGACCTGAATATACGTTACGTATTTATTAATATGCCAACCATCTCACTATCCAAAGCAGGGATGGGCAACTATTGCAACTTTATGATCTGTGGACTTCAACTCTTAGCATTCCTGAGCCAGCTGGAATTTATACCAATTTCCCCTTAAATTATATATATAAATATATATAAATTATGGTTTGGAATAAATTTGATATTTTTTCACATAACTTTTCCCATTGATCCACCGCTTTGAAATTTTGATTCCTGCTTTGAAATTTTCCATCTATTTTATCATGCAATTTTTGGTCCTGTTTTCATAACAGCTTGTGAATAGAACATAATGAATGATCTTGGTTTTATGTGAATGCTTCAGATTCTGTCATTTTTCTCAAATTCTGATTATTATTTTGCCTTCAAGCATCCGTCAAAGTCAACGTGTCCATGTGTTGGAAGACTTTTTTGGGGGGAGATCTTTCCTCCCCGCCCCCCAAGTGGTTTATCTAAATTCAGTCTAGAACTCCGTTCCTGTCTCTTGCAGTGGTGATTCCCCCGTCTGCCATTCCCATCAGCATTCTTGCAAAATCTTGTATGAAATAGTCAGGCAGAGCGCCACATGGTTAAGCACATAAACAAGGCAAAGAAAAGTAAGTAGCCCAGCCTAGATTAATAGCTGAAAAAGAAGGCCCTTGAGGTCATCTTAGAAATGTAATGGCTTTGTTAGCAACTACAAAATAAAGTAATGTAAAATATGTTTATGTGAATCAAAGTTGCCTAGAGGCAGTATTTCATATTGTTTCATATTTACTGCTAAGTTATGGTGAGGTTTGCTTGTTTTTACTTAGCTCTGTCAGAAATGTTTTCCCCTTCCTACACCCGAGCTGTGGTTTAATATGATATGTGAATCAGGTTGGTAGTCAACCCATGGCTTAAATGATTCTGATTTAGCATGACATGTGAATGGGTTAGTCTGGTTTTCTCAGGCTTGTTTCAATTGCAGCCTTAGAGGCCTTCCCTTCCGCCCATTTCCTGCGGTGCGCAATTGCTTTGTCATCTTTGTTATATCTACTTCTTCATGCTCAGGCCTGCGTTTCTTAAGCATAAGCAGTAACTTTGGAGTTACAAAGTCCAGCCAGCCTTTAATTGATATGCACCCCAGGATCAGGGCAATTGGTTCACTTACAGTAGCTGCCTGTTTCCAGCAATTTGGCTTTTTCTTAATGTCTCCTGATGCAGACAGATAAAAATGAGTTATGTCACCGTTTCATCTACTCTCAGCCCTCCCAAGTAAACCACCAGGAAACAAGACTAGATGAGCTAATTTTATTTTATTTTAAGGGTACATTAATAGAATCTTGCAAGCATGAAGCCCTGCCATCCCTTTAACTGCTATCCATTAGGGCAGGACCTAACGTTCAAGACTAAATTTTGGACTTCTGATCTGAGTTACACTTTTCACAGTGCAGAAAGATGCAGTCTGCTTCAGGAGGAAGAATAGCTAGAATTCAGTTTGAGCACTTCCAACTGACTCTAGATTGATAGATTAGTACAGCAAATTACGACAATGGGTGTTTTGTGGTTAGGACATGCAGTGCTTTAATGAGTAATTAACACTTCTGGGATAAGGCCACTAGAAGAAAATACAAAAAAAATATATAACAACAACTTATTATTATCATTATTGTTGTTGTTGTTGTTGTTGTTGTTGTTATTATTATTTTCTTTGTTATATATACAATTTCCATAACTACAATAGCAGCGTACTGTCTGGGTACAATCTCTTTTAAATACAAGTAATAAATCTTATACATACAATAACCATAATTATTCTCAAAATCTATGAAAATAATTTGATTACAATATTTTTACATATCATTCTTTGGGTTAAGAAACAAATTTATTTTGAAACATAACATGCACATTTACTTATAATTAACCAAAATGGTTTGACATTATTCTAGAATTGAAAACACTGAGTTTTTATAGTGTATTGTAAGAATGCATAGTGTATTGTAAGTGAACAAAAACTGCATCACTCATAAACATGAATTGAGGCAAGTAAGCCTTTTCGCACAAGGGAAACCGAGCAAAAGACAGTACTAAGCTGCATAATAATACTAAGCTGCTATAATAAAAACGCTCACCTCATAAAAGTCAAACTCTGCAACAAAAGTTTTGCAAGTCTGATCATAAGGTGGACGTGACTCCACTCTTCACTGCTTTGAAACTGGTTATCTCCTTCAGCCGAGTGCTCATTTCACAGAAAACAAGCCATTAATTTCTCCAAATCATTTGGAAATTAATTTATCTTAAATGAATTGTTCTTCAAATTAAGTTCCCACAGATTTATTGCCTGAATAAAGTACTGATTAGCTATCTCTCAATATAACCATTATCTTTGTGGCTGCCAACTCATCTTTTCTAGCTTGCTTCTCTGTGAGCTCCACCCACCCCGTGTGTGTGTGTGTGTGTGTGTGTGTGTGTGTGTGTGTGTGTGTGTGTAAAACTATGCAAGCACATTTCATCCTAACTCATTTCACCCTCCTTGCCAAATAACGTAAAGTAACAAAAAGAACTCTGCTGGATCAGAGGAAAAACTTATTAATCCCCTGGGTTTCTAGCAGCTGGGATTTAGAGGTGCACGGCCTCAAGGATTACAGGTAACATAATCATCACACGCTGCTTGTTCTCTCCATGACCTCTGATCTCCCTTTGAAGCCAGGCTGTTGCGTCTTTTGAGAGAGAGGTGCACACTCATCAAGTGCATGTAGCCACCTCATCACCTCTGGGGTTCAAACCCTGCATGGAGGAGGGGGGATTGAGCTGAAGGGCTGTTTGCAATTTAGGTGACTATATATAGTAACACCCATCTCCGTTCTTGAGCATTTAGAGAAGGAAGTGAGCTGTATATGCCATTTTAAACTTCTCCCATAAAATGATCTGCATACATTTCCCCTGTTATTGAGCAGACGCTTTAAAAGAATTGTGTTCTTTTGATGTGACACTTTCATGGTCTGCTTTTATTCTTGGCATGGAATCCATCGTTTTCTGCTGGCTCAACTAAGGGTTCAAATATGCTCTAGAATGCCAAACAACCTTCCCCAAAGGGTACCCAGTAAGCTACACAATAAAGTGCCGCTTTATCCCTGGTGGCAACAGTGGCTGAGCTTGATGGGAATAAAGCTCCCACCCAACTGGATGTTGTGACAATCTGATTAAACTAGCACAAGCTCTTCTCTTACCTCATCCGCACAGCAACACTTTCCATTTTCGTTTGTCTAGTAGTTGGTCTTGCGTATAGGAGACAGTTCTAAGCAAGAGCTTCATAGGGCTGAGAGGCTGAAAATGTACATAAGCAACTGCCAGGAGCACCTAGTGTAAGACATGGAAAGCAGGATTCCCATATCGGTTGGGGAGGAAACCTCTGAAGTTGACCAGCCAAATGTCTCAAACTAAGAAGGAAAATAAATTCAGTTGCCATGAATCAATCTTCAGACGATTTGCTGATATGTGCTTGATTAGCCTTTTTTGGGGGGGAAGGACAGAGGGTGATTTGCAAGCGTTTGATCAAAGATTTGGGACTTCTCTGTATAGCACATTTTCCCCTTTTTCTTTCCTTGCTGCTAATTTTATGACTCTGCTGATTTTGCTGATGCATGCATTTGTACTTTTTTTAAATTAGTTTGCATTGTATTTATACAATAGGGTGCTTTTTATAAATCCCTACTCGGACAAGCCTGGCATCAACAGCTAATTCATCTTATTCTGGATCACAGCTCATATCATTTAAAAAAAAACCTGTGGAAGCTAAAACCTGGGCTCTTCCATGAAGAGAGGGGTGGAAAGTTATATTTTCCATATTATTATTGTAGCTTATAAGTTTTATAACAATTATGTTTTATTATTGTTTTCATGAATATTCACTGTATTAGTAAGCAAGCATTGTCACAGATAGAGTGAAAGAGAAAATGTCTAAACACATAAATTGCCACCTGAATCATCTCTAATGTCTAGAAAGCTGTGGTTGTTACATGTGTGTGGGCCTGATTTTGATCACGTGACAGCAGTGGTGCTATAACAGCCCTAATTTCGAGCCTGGGTCAGAAGTCCCTTCACGTGCATTCTTGTAACTTCTTGCGGTCACTGAATCAATTATCCTAACTTGAGAACTCCCAGTATTCCTCTGTCTGTTGCTTCCATCCATGCAGATGTGTCCTCCCATGTTTCTCCCAGCTGTTCTTACCATTCCCTCATTATACTATGCCAAAAAGCATTCTAGGAAAATGAAAATGATGTAGCACACCATCATTGTTAAAGCACCACACACAAAACTTTGCCGCATACCAAAGAACCCATAATGAAGAAGGCAAAATTAGCAGCATAAGGCCTCCAGGCACCAAAGGGGATTTGGGCTTGTTGTGGAATCTACTGGTGATGGAAGAGTTCCTCTTGTCACAGAGGCCATAAAGAGATTGCATGCATCCTCTCTGAGGGAGAGATGGGCAGTTAAGGAGTGTGAAATATTAAATTCTAGCTATGGTCTTCATTTATTTATTATTTGTTTAGCTCAGGGGTATCAAACTCAAGGCCCGCAAGCTGGATCTGGTACACAGTGGGGTTAGATCTGGCCCGCAGGGCTGCCCTGGAAACAGCAAGGAGCAGCCCCCCACTGCCCCGGCTCAGTCCAGCCGGGCGCTCCCCTAGGAGGTACTCCTCCCACAGGAGGCGGAGAGCGCATGGGGGCTGGTGGTGTCCAGCAGCAGAAGCAGCTCTGTCCAGTCTCTTCTTTTTTTTTTTTTAATAAATTTTTATTGTTTTTTTAACATAGAAAACACAACAACAAAACATAAAAGTATCAGCTCCCCCATATTTTTGTACACACAGTAAGTCGGTTGGTCCATCGGTTTTGTGCATTCACCTCATAGTCACAATTACAGTTACTTTATATAATACTCTTATCAATACAAATTTATAAATCCTAGTATCGCTATTAAAGAAAAAAAAAGAAAAATTTGACTAAACTTTTATTCGGTCATGCCTTTATGAGATAACTATATTTTAAATATTTTATTCTAAAACAAATCTTATAATCATACCAATTCTATCCCAAATATGAAAAAGAAAGAAACAAAGAAAACTATTATATAGATATAGTATCAAAAACCAATAAAAGGAAAAGGAAAATAAAGTCATTATTATTCCTTATTATCTAACTTTTATATTTTAATATTTCATCATTCAACCATTGATAGAAAAGATCCCAAACTAAATAAAATTGTTTATCTTCTTGCTCTCTAATTTCAAAAGTCAATCTACTCATCTCAGCACATTCCAAAATTTTCTTTACAACTTCTTCTTGCAATGGAATTTTCTCATTTTTCCAATTTTTTGCAAATACAATCCTAGCAGCAGTCAATACATTTACAATCAAATATTTCAACTCTTTACTATAAGTATCTGGTAGGATTCCCAATAGAAAAAACTCCGGTTTCAAGTCTATATGCTTCTTTGTCATTTTTTCCAGCCACATGTGGATTTTAGTCCAATATTTTCTAGCATCCTCACAAGTCCACCACATGTGATAGTATGAACCAGGTTTCTGATGACATTTCCAGCATTTTTCGGATTTATTCTTGAACATTCTTGCTATCCTTGTCGGGGGAAAATGCCACCTGTAAAACATCTTATACAAGTTTTCTTTATAGGCTGTAGACATTGTCATTTTATAATTTTGCGACCATAATTTCTGCCATTTCTCTAAATCAATCCCATATCCAAAATTCCTCCCCCACGCAATCATAGTTTCTTTAACTTGTTCTTCCTCAAGCTTAATTTGCAATAAATAACCATACAATTTTTTAATCACCTTTTCATCAGTACCCATCAAAATCTTATCCAAGTCAGTTTGCTTAGCATAAAATCCTTCTGCTTTGGAATCCTCATAGTACTTTGAATGTATTTGCAAATATGAAAACCAATTCATCTGTATACCTTGTTCTTCCAATTTTTGCATCGATTTAAGTTCACCCTTTTCATCTAATAATTCCCCATAGTTAACTGTTTGTTCCTTTTTATAAATTATAGGATAAGAGAACGCTTCTATCGTCGATAACCAAACTGGAATTTTCAAATAACACTGTTTTTTTATCTTCTCCCAATTCAACCACAGAGACTCCCGTATATAATGTCTTCTAAAATACCCCTGTGTTTTAGTTCCCTTATACCATAAAAAAGCATGCCAGCCCAACAACAAATCATGACCTTCTAATGTCAACAATCTGGTTTTCCTTAATGTTATCCATTCTTTAACCCACGTCAAATTTGCAGCTTGGTAGTACAACTCCCAATTAGGCAGACCAAACCCTCCTCTAAATCTAGCATCCTGTAAAAGCTTTAACTTTATTCTTGCTTTCTTGCCTTGCCATATATACTTCAAAACAATTTTATTTAAATCCTCAAAATATTCTTTTCCAAGCCTAATTGGTATTGTTTGAAACAAAAATAAGACTCTGGGTAAAATGTTCATCTTGATTGTTGAAATCCTTCCTATTAATGACAATTGTAAGTTCTCCCATTTTTTCAAATCTTGAACTATCTGTTGTTTAAGTTTAATATAATTATTCTCCTTCAATGTACTACATCTTGATGTCAAATATATCCCCAGATACTTAACCTTGTTTGTAACTTGAATTTTTAACAGTTCTGCCAACTCTTCCCTTTGTTTCAGCAACATATTCTTTGACAAGATCTTTGTTTTATCTCTATTTATTTTCAGACCAGCCACCTCCCCATAGACCTCTATCTTTTCCAACAGTTTCGAGGCTGTTTCTATAGGGTCTTCCAAGATAAAGACTAGGTCATCTGCAAAGGCTTGTAGTTTAAATTCTTCCTTTTTAATTTTCATTCCTTTTATAGTTTTATCTTCTCTGATATTTCTATTCAACACTTCCAAAGTCAATACAAATATCAAGGGAGAAAGAGGACAGCCTCCACTGTCTCTGCATGTCTAGGCTGGGCTTAATTTGTAGAACGCTCCTCCTCCTTCACGGTACTACTCCCCAGCGTTCCCCAGTTTTGGCTCAGCCTCATGAGAGATAGGCAGTGCTTGTGATTCTTCCTTGGCCGAAACAGGAAAAATTATTTCCTTGCTAGCAGGTTTGAAAGTTAATCAGCTTGTCTTTAGAATCCTTTAGCCTTCTAATCACATTGCAATCTCTCGACATTGGCTCGCATTACAGGGAAACACCAATTCATGCCCCAAAGCGGCGGGAGGCTTCGGGGCTGCTCCGCACCCCCTCCCCACAACTGATCTTTCTACCCCTGCCATTCCAACAGATTGCCACAGAGTTTCTTTTACCCAAACAGCGGCGTGAGCTCTTTGCTCCCAACAGAGTCGTATTGCTTTCCTTCCCCCTCTGAATGCCACTTGGGGTGGAGGATTCAACTGCTTAGTGCCTTCCACCCTTCCCTGCCATTTAGCCTTATAGGAAAAGCCATCGGAGGCTATTCCTTCACACGGCGGGAGTTTGCTGCTGGGGAGCGCACCAAAAGATTAATGGCCGGAGGCCATCTTTTCTTACAAGACCTTGTGGCCGCGCGCCTGTATTCTATTTCGTGCTGTGTGAGGTAACTCTGTTCCGAGCAGAGGTTCCTTTCAGGAACACTGGGGACCATTATACCCTCGTCTTGGTTTTTTTCTACATTCGAGGCTATTCTTTCAGTTAAATTGTTGGCTTAACCCTCACAGCCCAATCAACCCAGTGGCACAACAGCGAGCACCTAGGCCTGTGTCTGCCTGTGCAGGGAAGCTGTTGAAGGCCTCTATCTTATCAATCTGGGCCTTTAGGCGTTCTCAATTTGGCTGTTTGGTTTCTCAGCACGTAACATCGTGCCACTTAATTAATGTTGATATACATACTGCCATATATATATATATATATATATATATATATATATATATATATAATTTCTCTTCAGTATAATATTTTAATATCAATAAAATATTATTACTGAGATACGACTCATTATAGATAGGTATTATTCAAAAAAAAAAGGAAAGGGGGCAATAAAAACATCATCGCGGCAACCGGTCTGTCCTCAGATCTGGCCCCTGGGCGTGCCAACCGCCTTCACAGCATTGCATTGTATAACAATCATACTGCAATTCCAACTTCAATCAAAATGGCAGACGGTAGCAGCTCTCAGACCTCATCCTTTAAGATCAAAGCCAAATCTCAGCACAAACCTAAGCAGGCTAAAAGGAATTCTAAAATTCTGAACCTATAGTGGGATTAGCGTCCTCCTCCATTCCCAGTGATGTGCTGGAGGCATTAAAGCCAGAGAAAAAACGGGCCGAGCTAGCCCTACGCAGAGCCCATCAGTCTGACGCATGGGCCATCAGAGCAGCCACGGCCGCCTCCTTCTTCACCCGTTCTTCTCTCAGATGGCTCCGCCTCTTATGGGAACATGTCCCTAATTACAACATTAGAGCGCACCAAGATATTGCAAAACTTATAGCAGCTGCTGAATTCTCAGCTGACGCAACTTATGCAGTCAAGTTTTCAGCCAGGGCCATTACTTCACATGTCACAGTGCGACGCTTACTATGGTTAAAACATTGGCAAGCGGATTTTAAGCACAAGTGCAAGCTGGCTTCATCCCCAATTGTGGGAGACAGACTGTTTGGCCCTTCCCTTAATCCGCTACTAATTGAAACCCAAAACAACAAGAAAATTCTACCTTCCCTTTTTTGGAAGTCAGATTCTAGAAACCCTCAGGCCTTTCGGAGGGGATCCTTTCGGCCCTTTTACCAGGGATCCTTTTCACCCAGATACCAGAGACCCCCATCATTCAGACCAGGGCAGCAGCCAGACAGGTCCGACTTCGGGGATAGGAGCAGAAGGGGTGATCAATCCAAGAGATCCTTTCGGGGAGCAGCAAACAGGTCCTTTCGACATCCAAGATAACTCCCTGGACCTGACCCCCATTGGCGGACGCCTTAAATTATTCGCGGACCAATGGGACTCCTCAACGTCTGATTCCTGGGTCAGAGACACGATTAGATTTGGCCTTGCGCTGGAGTTTCAATCCACTCCCCCAGATTTTTTCATGTCATGCCCTGCCCTGTTTCCAGAGATCCGGTTAAACGTAAATTTATGGAAACAGCTATCCAACATCTACTGGTCATACGAGCCATCCAGCCAGTAGCTACCAACCAATGAGGGCGAGGTTTCTATTCACATCTTTTTGTTTCTGTTATAATAACCACCATTTTGAATATGTGGCCCTTCCTTTCGGACTAGCTTCTGTCCCCAGGACCTTCACGAAGGTTCTCGCAGCGCTAGCTGCTCATCTCCCTGATATCCCCGTATGACTCCAGTGTTATCTTGATGACATCTTGATTTTGTCATTTTCTGCTCATCAAGCAGTCAAAGATACTCAGAACACATTACAATCCCTACAACAACACGGGTTCTCAATAAATTGGAAAAAAGAGTCATTTAACACCATCGACTTGGTTAACCCATCTGGGGGCAGTCATAGATATGGTGGAAGGCAAAGTTTACCTGTCACCAGATAGACTAAATAGCATTCAGCAATTAATCTAAGAGATCAGGGGTCTTAAGAGGGTGTCCCTAGCGGAACTATCAAAATTGTTAGGCAAGATGATCTCATGTATCTCTATCATCCCTTGGCCCCGGCTCCACACTAGATCCCCCCAGTGGTTCCTGCTCCCGTACCAGCGCACCGGCCGAAGCAACTCCAAATATAAGGTCAAGGTACCATCAAAGGTCCTCATATCTCTCCTCTGATGGACCAGACCAGCCTTACCATCACCACTGATGCCAGCCTGTTTGGATGGGGAGCGCACATTCAATAGCTTACAACCCATGGCTGCTGGTCTGCCATAGAACAGTCATGCAACATAAACTGGCTGGAGCTTCGAGCAGTACACCTGACTCTCCGCAGCTTCCTTCCACAGGTACACAATCAGCACATACTAATATTGACCGACAATGTAACAGCCAAAGCTCACATAAACAAACAGGGGGGCACACAGTCAAAACATCTCATGCGAGAAGCATAGCACTTGTGTCGTTGGGCGGAGAGCAACCTACTTTCCATCAGAGCAGAGCACATTTCGGGTCTGTCGAATACACAGGCAGACTGGCTGAGCAGGGCCACAATCGATCAATTGGAGTGATGCCTCCATCCGACCCTGTTTCAAGAGGCGGTCAGGACATTTGGACAGCCGGTGGTGGACCTGTTGGTTTCCCCCCTCAATGCTTAGCTCCCGAGATTTTTTCCAGGTATCCCTCGCAAGGAGTGAAGAACTTCAACTTGCTCCACTGTCGTTGGCCCCCAGGACTTCTGTATACATTCCCGCTACTTCCACTGGTTCCCAAGGTCATCCAGAAGCTGCTAGACGAGAGGGCGGAACTATTTCTAGTAACTCCTTACTGGCCCAGACAGCCATGGTTTGCAGACCTCCACAGTCTATCTGTATCAACACCATGGAGAATTCTGCCAGCCAGGGTCTCGCTAATCCAGGGACCCCTTCAACATCTGGACCCTCAATGGTTGCACCTGAATGTCTGGAGGTTGAGCGGAGTTGTCTGAAAAGCGAAAAGTTTTCCAACAGAGTTATCACCACTATCCAAGCCGCCAGACGCCCCTCAACAACTCGCATTTACAATGCCACATGGTCCAGTTTCTGCAAATGGTGTACCGAGTCTCGAATTGATCCCATCTCTCCATCTGTGGCTGAAATCCTAGAGTTCTTGCAAGAGGGACCTGGCAAGGGATTATCACCTAATACGTTGAAAAGACAGGTGGTGGCCTTGGCATCAGTTCTCACTTGTGAAGGTCTGCTATCTCTTTCCCATCATCCACGCATACGGAGTTTCCTTCGACGAGCCACAAATTTACGCCCTCCAGTGGTACACCATTATCCCACCTCGGACCTTAACAAGGTCCTCGTCGCACTCACTAAGGGCCCTTTCGAACCCTTGAAATCGTCAAGTCTCCAATTTCTGATGTATAAAGTAGTTTTCCTTGTAGCAATCACTTCTGCTTGTCATATTTTGGAACTTGCAGCTTTGTCTGTCAAAGACAAGATCTTTGTGTTTTCCATTCTGACTGGGTGGTCCTTCGTCCTGATCCTATGTTGATACCCAAAATTAACTCAGTTTTTCATAGGGCACAAGAGCTGATACTTCCTAATTTTGGTCCCAGACCATCCCAAGGGTTGGAACTACAATGGCATAGGCTTGATGTGAGGCGAGTATTGCAAGTATATATTAACTGCACAGCGGCTTTCAGAAAAACGGAAGGCTTATTTGTGTCTTTTCAGCCCAACACTCAGGGATGCAAGGTCTCATCTTCTACAATAGGCCGTTGGCTACGGGCCGCAATAACGAAAACGTATCAGACTCAATTACTGCAGGTGCCCAGGGGCATAACAGCTCATTCAGCAAGGAGCGCCGCAACATTGGCAGCGTGGGCCACACAGGCACCAATAACTGAAATTTGTCAAGCCGCAACCTGGGCCTCTCCATCGCCATTCATTAGGCATTATAAAATAAATGTGTTTGCATCCGCTGAGGCCTCCTTTGGCAGAAGAGTTCTTCAACGGGTCCACAGGGACCAGGAGGAGATTCCAGGCCAGACGGAGTCCCTCCCGTAGGACAGGCCAAGCTTTGGTATGTCCCACTACTGGAGCCTCTGAACAGCTCATGGGAGAAAGGGTGTTGGTACTTATCTGACACGCTCGTTCTCTTTGAGCTGTGAAAAGCATCCAGCCCCACCCTTTTTTCCATCTGGTGGGGTCCTGTTTCGACCAACGAATTTGTTAGGGGACTGAGGACGAGGGCGGTTATTTCTCCCATCTTCGCCAAAACTGGGGAACGCTGGGGAGGAGTCCCGTGGAGGAGGAGGAGCGTTTCACAAATTAAGCCCAGCCTAGACATGCAGAGACTGAAGCACCTCCCCACTACTGGATGCTCTTCACAGCTCAAAGAGAACGGGTGTGTCAGGTAAGTACCAACGCCCTGTCTGTCTTGCATGAATGGCAGCAACTACGTGATATGCCTTGCAGTGTCCTGCAGCGAGTGGTGCCACTGGTGCCACAAGCTATGCGCAGCACTGGCACAATGCACCACATAGCACCATGCCATGAGCAGCAGCGCTGGCGCAATGCACCACATGGCATCTGATCACAAGCAGCCACAGAAGAAGTCAGGCAGTGTCGCAACAGGTGTCGGAGCGTAGGCACAGGTGTGAAAATCAGGCTACGGCTTGTTTTAAGTATAAGTTGTGTTTTTGGAGAAACATGGTAGTATGGTCATGTGATGTCTCACTTTATGACTGCATTGTGTAGCATTGGAAATTCCGGTCCTAGCTACTCTCATTTCTCAAGGACTACCTGTTCTTAAATAATTTGAACATAGAATAATAGGGTTCAAAGGAACATTGGAGCTCTTCCAGTCCAATTCCTATTGAATTTCATGTTACTGTCTAATAGAATTGAAACAGAAGTATGCAAGTGCGTACAAGAGGAGCAAATTTGGGGGGGAGGTAAATTGAAAGCATCTTTTTGCTTTTAAACCCCCTTCCCCACCTGCAATTTTGATCCCACCTGCAATTTTGATCCCACCTGCTCTACACTTTGCAAAGGTGCTTCTACTGAGAGTTGGTTACCTTTTTAATGCTTTTAAATCTATGATCTGCCTAGCAATAGTCATCGCATGTAGAGCTTGAAAGTAGCTTGGAGCAGTGTTTCTCAGCCATGTCAACTTTAAGAGGGGCGGACTTCAACTCCCAGAATTCCCCTGCCAGCCCCTCTTAAAATTGCAAGTTTGAGAAACACCAGCTTGGAGTATTTCTGTAGATAGACAAGCCTTTGAGTTTGTCCTACTGTGTAGGCTGACCAACTACTGAAGGTGTGGTTCTTGCAGTTCTTGTCTTTCTGTTGTGAATACGTTTTCCTAGTGATCATTGTGTACTAATGAGTTATTGTAAATCACCCTGGGGATATTAAATTGGAGAGCCAAATAAAAATATTACCTGGCACAAGGAAGAATTAAATTTTTCGGCACTATTTCCTTTTATGATTGAAGATGCTGCAGAAATGGGTCTTGGGGTGTGAAGTCCAACCTGAAGCCGATTGCATAAGTCCTCTGTATTATGACCCAGTTTATATTCTGAATCATGAAGTGGTGCAGCTGGAAAAAGGCCATTTGGGGCATTGTGTTCTGCTTTGTATTTGGTGTAGGATTTCAAATTACAGCATCTGCAGTGTCGAGCCTCTTCTTCAACAGACAATAAAAGAGGGAGTCCAACTGTGGATCAGTTGTTCCCATGGCAGAATTTTTCCCGAACACCTAATGAATCTCTTCCTTCTTTGTCTCTGAGTCTGGAAAGGTAGCAAATAGGCCGTAACTTTCTTCTCCATGGCAGCCTTTAAGGTATTTGAGGCAACTCCCCTATCCCTTCCACTCCTCTGGTCTTCTCAAGGTGTAACCTTTGCAGCCCCATCAATTTTCCTGGAACGTGGACATTCTTGTAGCCCATCTGTTCCAGCAATAGTGTGTTTAGTTCTCGTGGGATGCCTGTGTTTGGAGTCATGGTGTCTGGCAAACGGGTGAATGTTGAGTAGCTGAGCAAATAGACAAGTTAGATATTGCGACTGGTGCTTTGAGGCTTATTCTGAATTTTCAATAAAACTTTTGCCCAGTTTTGGAATGATCAAATTTTAAATTGTAGTGGTTCATTATTGTAATATGCTGTGTCTCACTTGCCTTTCAGGGCTTACTCCCTTGTGGACTCCAGTCAAGTATCCACGTTCCTAATTTCTATTCTTCTCATTGTTTACGGCAGCTTCAGGTAAGGTCATTGGCTTTGGTCTGTTGCTACTCCTCCTCCTCCCCAGCATGGCTACAAACTTAGCAGCTCTGCTCGCCATGTATACATTAGAGCCCAGGAGGAAATTCTTTCAAGTAGGAATGTACTGTATATTGATGCTATTTTCCTGAAATGTAGAATTGCAAAGCAGGCCAGAACTGAAGAACAGGTTATTTAACATATAATTGTTCCTGGAAGCTTTCATGGAATATGTGTGTGTGTGTGTGTGTGTGTGTGTGTGTGTGTGTTTGTATGTATGTATATGTATATCCCAAGAGAAAAATCTTCCAGATGCCCCAAACTATACGGCCTCCCAAAAATACACGAAGAAGGCATACCTCTCAGACCCATAGTCAGCTCCAGAGGAGCACCACTACAAAACCTAGCCAAAGCAGCTACAGCCCCATGCTGAAGCAGCAGCTTCACATGTTCAAAACTCATACCACCTCTTGGAAATTATCAAAGATCTACACATGGAACAAGAAGATCTGCTTGTAAGTTTCGATGTGGTTTCACTATTCACTCAAGTCCCAATAAAAGAAACTCTCGAAATCATCAAAAATAAATACCAACCACTCCAACACCTCACGGAACTAACAGAATACTGCTTAGCCAACACATATTTCATATACGAAGGACAAAGATACAAGCAAATTGAAAGAGCCTATATGGGAACACCAGTGTCACCCATCATTGCAAACCTATTCATGGAAGAATTCGAATCCAGAGCCCTAGCCAATGCCACCCATAAACCCAAACTATGGCTAAGATACATCGATGACACATTTGTTATTTGGCCCCATGGAAAAGAAAACCTAAACAATTTCCTAACACACCTAAACAGCACATACCCCAAAATCAAATTCACCATGGAAATGGAAACAAACAAACAACTACCATTCCTAGATGTACTAATCTACAAAAAACAGATGGCACAACAGGACACACCATATACCAGAAGAAAACACACACCAACCGTTACCTCAACGCCCAATCCCACCACCACCCAGCACAGATAAACTCCGTGGCCAAAACACTAATTGCCAGAACCAAACGTCTGGCAGACAAGACACACATAAAGACTGAACTATGCACCCTGACTAAAATACTGACAGCCAGCGGCTTCGATAAAAGCAAAATCACCAGCTTGATCCACAAAAACACACTGAGACATAGTGGAGACCTAGAAGATGAACAGACCTATGGAACAGCTGTCCTGCCCTCATAAGAGGTACTACAGACAAAATCAGTAAGATACTACACAGGCATCACATCAAGACTGCCTTCAAAACAGACAGAAAAATAGCAGCCATCCTAAGAAACCCCAAAGATAAAATTGACCTGGAAAACCAGGGCATATATGAAGTCCCCTGTGCATCATGCCCTGTCACATACATTGGACAGACCAATAGAAGAATAAGTACCTGCCTAGATGAACACAAAAATGCAGTAAAAAAGCTAGAACACACTTCCTCACTACTACAACACATGAAAGCCACAGGTCATAGCATCGACTTGAATGGCACCAAAACCCTAGCCACTATAGAAAACCCCAGCTACAGAATTATCAGAGAAGCCATAGAGATTGAAAAAAGACCTGAAAGCATGAATGACTCCACCAGGCTGTCAATTATCTGGAAGCCCGCACTCTCAAACAAAAAAATCTCCACACCACAAGCTAAGCAAACACTTGGCACAAACAGACTCCCCCGATACCTCCAGCTCAAACACACCCCAACCAGGCACCCAGATGAAACCTAGCTTCCTATAAATGATGGCCGTCCTTTTACTTGAAGCCAAGCTGCACTAAAAGCCTCCAATACAGGTTGCCAGCCAATCAAGACAAAAAAGCTACAAAACAGACAGAAGATATTAGAAACACCAATCAAGCAGAACGCAGCAAACTCCAAGACCAATAAACACAGACCAAGACTCCCAACCAATCAGGAAGAAGAAAAAAATCATTCTAACACAGTAGTAGGCTAGCCCCAAATTTAAAACAGAAAAGGCTGTGAAAGCCTGACTCACAGATGAACACAACACAGAAGCCTGATGATGGCAGATGAGATTCTGCCGAAACGTTGCTACAACTTTAAAAGCACAACTATAGAAGGCAGATAGACACACAGCCAATACCTCAGCCACACATGTTCTCATGAAAAAGCCAGCCAATCTGCAAACATCAACTCCATCAACCGATCAAGAAATGACAACAGAGCCAACCTCCCCACCAGTATATATATAGGGAGACAGCAGCTCCGATCATGGTTTGCTTGCACAAGCCCGAAGCTGAAAGCACCAGCCTGAAGATGGCGAGTGGGACCTCGTTGAAACTTTGCCAAGATGCTTTATATTTATAAAGGTTGTGAAGAAGTAATTGCTTTTAGAGTGACTTATTTAAAGGTGAAAATTGAAGCATTTGTCAATTTATTCTTATGGCTCATTTTAATCCAACTTGCAATAAAAATTGCAATCTGGCTCTTTTATCTGAAACACGCCGGATAATTCAGGGAAAGAGCAACACATTCCTTGAATTTCTAAAAAAAATAAGCAAAAGCTCCAGAACTATTACAGAAGCCTGGGAAATCTAAAAATAGCACAGTATTGTGCAGTAGCTGCTCTTGTTCAGTATTGTTTTTGTTAAATTCACAGAGATTAGATTCTTTGGGGAAGAATTGAAATGTTCTAAAATTGCTATTTTTGTTGTACTGAAGAGAAGGAAGCTTATAGGGAAGATAGGTGGGTGGGTAGGTAGGTAGATAATTTATTATTAATTAGTTTTATGGTCTGTTTAAAAAATAAAAAATAAAGATTAAACACAAATTAGGTTTCCCAAATAAAATAGGTAAAAGCAAATACAATAATAAAATACGTGCTAAATACAAAGAATCAACATTCAAATATTTAATTTAATATAGTTTAAATGCTGCCCATCTTACTCTACAAAGCGACATCACTTTTACATGATACCCCAATCTATTTTGTTTTTATTTTATTTATCAAATTTAGAAACCGCCCATCTCCCTTACAGAGGACCCCAGGAAGCGTTCGAGTAAAATATTAAATCCTAAAAAACAGTATATACTCTGGTCTGTTCATTACAACGCGTTCTTAGCTGAAAGGCCTTGTCTATAAACTTAGCAGTTCTGCTCACAGTGCATACAACATTAGAGCAGGGGTCGCCAACCTTTTGGACCTCAGGGACCACCGAACTCATAATTTTGGGACCACTAACATAAATCCAGCATACTGCTCACTGAAGCGCCTGGACTCCCACTGACAGAATGGGGTCCTTCAGGCACTTAGCTTGACTGCCTGTTTCTGCAACTTTGGAGCCATTTCCCACAGAAAACCAAACACCAGGCTCTCTCCTCCTCCTTTCTCTCTCATCTCCCTCTCTCTTTTTCTGTCCTCCCTCTCCCTCCCTTTCTCCCTCTTTCTCTCTCTCTCTCTCTCATCTCTCTCCCTCCCCCTCTCTTACCCCTTTCTCCTTCTCTCTTTCCCCCCTCTCTTTCTCTTTCTCTCTCCCCCACATCTTTCTCTCTTTCTTCCTCTCTTTCTCTCCCTCCCTCACCCTTTCTCTCTCTTTCTTTCTCTTTCCCTCCCTCTCCTTTTCTCCCTCTTTATCTCTCTCATCTCTCTCCTTCCCCCTCTCTTTCTCCCTTTCTCCCTCTTTCTCTCCCTCTCCTTTTCTCCCACTTTCTCTTTCTATCTCTTC
Organism: Pseudonaja textilis; assembly: GCF_049901715.1. NCBI lineage: Eukaryota > Metazoa > Chordata > Lepidosauria > Squamata > Elapidae > Pseudonaja > Pseudonaja textilis. The sequence goes on from NC_142004.1 coordinate 12,234,886, forward strand.
CCCCTCTTTTTCTCCCTTTCTCCCTCTTTCTCTCTCTTTCCCTCCCCCTCTCCCTTTCTCCCTCTCCTTCCCCCTCTCTTATCCCTTTCTCCCTCTTTCTCTTTCCTCCCTTCCCCTCTCTCTTTCTCCCTTTCTCTTTCTCTCTTCCCCCTCTCTTTCTTTCTTTCCCCTCTCTCTCTCTCTCTTTCCCTCCCTCCCTCCCTCTCTCTTTCTGCCTTTCTCCCTCTTTCTGATGTCTGGAGGCCAATGAGCCACATGCTGAAGACCAGATGGCTGGCGGGGAGGTGTGGCAACAGGGTTGATGCAGGCAGCGGATGGACTCATATGCACGGGAGATCAGGGCCTTGGAATCCTTCCCAGGTGTGCACTGGCCTGCGAGGGGGCGGGGGGGGAAGGAACCTCAGAACTGGTGTTGCCTCCTGCCTCACGTATCGAGGAGGAAGAGGGGGTCGAGCCTCCCCCTCGCAACATCTTCACCTGAGAGCATCGCTGTCAGCCGCTTCCTGCAGCTCAGGAGATCTGCGCTCCTCCCGCTGCGGCTCGGCCTCCTCGGTGGACTGAGGCAGGAGGCAGCAGCCATGACATGGGTTTGCTAGGGAGGACTGCAGGGTTGCTCCACCTCCCTGCCAGCCATTTGGTCTTCAGCATGCTGTGGCCCACCCAAATTTTCTCATGGACCACCAGTGAGCTGCGGCCCACCGGTTGGTGACCACTGATTTATATGTTGCCCGTCTTGCAGTTTGAGGTAATTTGGGGTGGCTAATCTTGGGGGAGCGCAAGCCTTTTGCAGCTGCGTAAGGACTCTAAGCTAAGCCCATGCTTGACTCTCTCCTTCCAGCCTAGCTGGCAATTTCCCCACAGTCAGTAAACTAACCTGGCTTCCCTCATTGACTTTGCTTGTCGCCAGCTGGCTGGGAAGGTCACAAGTGGTGATCACATGGCCCCAGAACACTGCAACAGTCATAAATACATGCTCATTGCCAAGTACCCAAATTCTCATCATGTTGTCATGGGAAGCGGTGATGGTCGTAAGTGTGTGAACCAATTGTAAGTCACTTTTGGTGCTGTGGTAGCATTTCTAAGTCACTAAATGAATAGTTGTAAGTTAAGGACTCCCTGTAATAGACAGACTCCCTGTACTGGAAACTGTTGCAGTGGAACAGATACTGACCAGGGAAAAGAACTCTGCCGCTATTCTTTGCATGGGGCTGAAGAAGAAAAGGGCTCAGAGGTGCTTGAAATTCAAGTCTGTGAACAACTTCAGAGACTTTTATAAGGCAACAACTTGGTCAGTGTCTTTTTCCTTCATGAGTCATTAGAGAAGATCCCATTCAATGGATGTCCAGTTTGATTTGATACTACATCTTAATTGTAAACTCCAGTTTAGCAGTAAAAATGAACTATGTGCATATAAGGGCCAAATATTTAAGAACAGATAAGATGAGCTTGTGTTGCAAGTGCCCTGAGAGGAAGGATATTTTTTATTAATGTTGCTCAGCTGCAGAATGATCTCCCTAGGAATGTACAGCTGGTCCTAACTAAATCTGAAAATTGAAATTGGCTTCATATTGATTTTATAAGCTATTATAATTGATATTGTAATAATATTTTATTGTTTTGCTTCTCTTTCTATACAGCAAAACTAGAAAAAAATGCCTTTGGAAGAATGCAAAACTTTAATAAAAGCAAAATTGACTCTTGTGCATAAGGTTGTTTTAATGAATCGTGTTGCTAAGTTTTGATTCTGTGATTGCTGGCATTTACATTGCTAAAATTTCATAATTTTCTGCATAATTGATTTTTGTTAATACATCTACTATTTGTGTAAGATGCTTAGAAAATTCTACCAAAAATTGGGTACAAATGATAAAAAGCATGTTTTGATTGCACTGATATTCCATTTAAAGACATCAAAGTTCTGGCCCTTCCAAATGTAAAGCAGGTATTTTGCCTGTGCTTGTTTTCTGCAGGTCCCTGAACATGGACTTTGAGAACCAAGACAAGGAAAAGGACAGCAGCAACTCGGCTGGACCCTTCAATGGCGGTAGCACCAATAACAGTAAGAGGCTTCCTTCAAAGGCCAGCTTTCATGACAGTGCTACTTTTGGGGGTAGACTGTGACTAGCACTGGATGCTTCCCACAGCTGGCCAATCTAGCTTTCAGTGTAGCCCTGCTGGAAGAAATGGGACTGAGGCCCTTTCTGCAAAACTGTTGGGATGTTTAAAAATAGTCTGTTAATGGAAAGGGGTGGGGCTTTCCCCCATAGGAATTAAGGTTAGGCTCCACCCCCAAGGTATTGTCTTCCAAAGGAGCCTTCAATTTTACCGAGCTCTACAAAAAGTATATTAAAAAGAAAAGTTCTCTGGAATGGTTTGCCCAAAGTGAAAAACAGACCCTGCAATGTCATAAAACAAGGACTAGCTTAGTTAAATGTTTCTTTTTAAATAGTGCTGGAATATGCAAGATACAAAAATGAGCTTATTTGTGGAAAGGGGGAAATTAATAAAAGGAAGGCAACAATGACGAACTCCAAATAAAAGTCAGAAGTAAAGTTAGTGGATAGCTAATCACAGGTTGTGTAAGGTTCGGCCTCTGCAGAAGCAGCCACAGTGCCAGTGAGTCCTAGAACCTCCCGATGAGATGTTTTTAGGAGGATCCGGACTCTGAGTTAAGCCATTTGGGATTGTGAGATCAGTGAAAGCTTATCTCTTAGTCCTATGGGGAGAGTAACTTGTTTGTTCAGTTCTGTCATCTGCTTCTTGTGTTAGTGGTCTAGACAGTAAATCTTAAAATTATTCCATGGTTGGGGCCACCTATAATACATGACACATTTCAGGAGCATGTTGAGGAATTAAAATGAAATGGAGCCTACTCAGATTACCTTGCATGAGCTAGAAATGTAGAACAATATCCATATTTTATAAATCTTTCACTATCTTTCCTTGCAATAATTATATTTGCCCTACACTAATACAATCAATCTAAAATTATACAATTCTAATATATGTTAATAATGGTTATTTCATTTTGAAGTAGCAGTGCTGTTGTCTATAAAATATAGATGAAACACTTTTAAGAAAATTAACCTGATCTTGGAAGTTACAAGTAGTACAATACAATACATCTGCCCCCTCCTTCTTATGTCAACTCGGGAACAGGCATAAGAATGTACGAGTTGACAGCATCTTTACTTTGAAGAAAGGCATATAAAATATAGTGGGATTCATTCCATTTTTAATATTTTTAGTTTAAGAGGTGTTGGTGGTATATAAGTAGGTTAGTGCAAAGTATTGAACTGTATCCTAATAAGCTATGAGCTTTTAGTTTTTTAATTATTAGAATTTTATATAAAAGCATTGAAACTACAAGATTAACAATTAACACATTAGAATAAAAATAATAATGGACTTCAGATAATTGAATGGAGAAGAGACTGAATTGTGACAACCACTTTAAACCCTACCCTTCAGAACGGTCATTCAGTTTCAGCTTTCCAGATATACATTATTCTTGAGGACAAAATATTTTAATTGATTCTGAATTTATTTCAAAGTGAACAAAATCTTCTCAGGCTGGATTAAAAAGCCAATTAGCCAAAGCAGATTTAATTAATGATCCCAGTGATAAACTTCATAGTGCAAATGATCACTGTAAATGAAGTTTACAAGAATGGTCATAAAATCAGGTCATAATAAGAGGAGTCAGTTAACGATCACATTGCTTAGTGACTGAAATTCTGGTCCCGATTGTAGCCATAACTCAAGGACTATATTATACTTCTTGTTTTTCTCCTCTTCTGAACGTTTCCTATTTGCAATTTAAAAATGTGTGTATCTAGCCTGTCACTTTAGCTTTATTTCTTTGTGTGGCACCAAGAGGATCTAGGCTGATGCCCTTGTAGCTGGGGCTGTTGTGTGATGCCAAATAATTGTTACTTTTCCTCCTGCCCTGCAGGTATCCAGACCATTGATTCGACACAGGCGCTTTTCCTGCCCATTGGGGCATCCGTGTCTCTCCTGGTTATGTTCTTCTTCTTTGACTCGGTTCAGGTGGTTTTTACAATATGCACAGCAGGTGAGGCTGGTGGTCTCAAGGAGGGGTCTCCCAGTTGTTTCACGATTGTAAACTGGAAGTCCTCATCAAGAAATACAGTGCTAGTGGAAGAAATTGAGAAACTTATTTTATTTTATTGATTTTTATTTTATTTTATTTTTTAATTAAGGGCATTTAAATGGTTTCCCAAATCACTCACAGTGACTTCATACATCTTAAAGAAATAAAATCCCAATAAACCTCCACCCACCTCTGGTGACAATAGTCAAACCAACCAGTTGATGGATTCTGGGTCCCCAGGCTTGTTGGCAAAATCATGCTTTTTTTCACCCTTGGGGTTCCAAGGAACAGTTTGAAAAATCTAGTCTAATGTTTGCCAAAGGGCCTTGTGTGTGTACCAAGAGGGCTGAATAAAAGGTATTTACTTTGTCAACCCTAGTCAGCATGACCAGAAGTGAGTTGCATGCTGGGAGTTGTAGCATAAACTATTTGGGCACAACCAAATTGTCAACCCTTGATTTGGAAATACGTAACACAGCAGTCATTCCCCCCTATCCCCCAACACACCAAATGCCTGATCTCACCTATTTCGGCTATTTTTAAAATCATTTTACGTTTCTTATGCTTCGCTTGTTTTTATGCTGCTTTTTATACATTGCATTGGTTCTCTTTTACCTTTTTAGGGTAGTAATATTTTTTTTTTTTTGGTAAACCACCATAAAATTGAAGGGTGTCCATAAACCTGTAGAATAAAACAGTTAAAATGAAATAACAGTACAACATAATCCGCTGGGAAGCTCTTTTTCCAAAACGATATTTAAGCGGTTAGAAACGCCGCAAGAGCCTCAGGTGCCGATTTCTTTCAGTGAGGCTGCGGAGAAGAACTCGGAAGATGAGAGTCCAGATGTGCTGCTGATGTTGCTAAACTTTCCCAGTTGTATCTTCGTCAGCCCGAGTCTGCGGGCTGAAACTTGGGCTCCGTCACAAAAAGGCAGCCTCTGGTATACTGCGCCCAGTTTTTTGTCTTCTGCCAAACGTCATAGACACATCTCCATTTCAGAAAGTATTTGTTTCGTGGGTCTAAAGTATTGGATAGCAATCAACGAGGATACTGATACGTTCTTCAAGAGCAAGACTCTTGAAAACAAAATCGCCTGAGTTCATGGCGGACGTCTGCTTTTCTTGGATTTTTTGATTTTTTTGTTTGAAATAATGACATTTCCCCCCTTTTTTCTATTTCTCCGCAGTCCTTGCAACAATAGCCTTTGCTTTCCTCCTGCTCCCAATGTGCCAGTATTTAACACGACCTTGTTCACCTCAAAACAAGTAAGAAGGAAGTTTGCTCGTTTTCTGTGTCATTAAGAGATCCTGTTGGACTGGTGGTGAAATAGCTTTTAGCAGTGAGTTCTGCAAGGCTTTTCATGCGTGCAGAGAAGGTACCATATGCAATCTTTTCTGGCCTCAGACAAGAAAACCCAAATTCCCTTTTCCCTGGAAATGTGGAGCAGTGCTGGTGCCCAGGTAATACCGAAACACAAGGGGTCCTTGGTGCTCTCTGAGCTGGGTCGTTTTCTTGCAGATGTTTTGTTACCCACATTAGGTCGCGTCTACTTGATCCTAGACAAAAGAGACCAGACACCTCCTCACCAGCAATCAGTATCCAGATGAGCATCGATTGACACTAATGTTAACGTCAGATCAACAATCAAGTACACAATCCTCCAATCAAGAAACTGCCAAATAACAGTAACAGTGAACCGTCTAACCAAAGAACCTCCAAGATCACTTCCACCCACACTGATAAGACAAGCCACAAGAATATGAATTGAGAACAAACCTCACACTTTGCTATCACTGAAGATGTTACCTAGTTTGGGTAATGAAACGTCTGCAAGAAAACTCAGAGGCACCAAGGACCTTTCATTTCAACCCTGAGCTACAAATATTCTCCTTTATCAATACTGAAACAGTGTTGTAACAATACTGTCTGTTTATCTGTCTGTTAATCATATGCTGGTCCAATCCACAACATTGTTGTGTAAAAATGTCTTTATATAACAATTTTACAGTGTGACAGCATAAGTAAAAAATGGTTAACTACTCAAATAAAACATGGCCAGACATCAAAGGCCTCCTTAAAGGAGAAGGAGCTTTCTGGAGTCCAGGGTAAAGAGATGAACATGCCTGGGGGGCATACTTAGTCGTGGGGCCACAACCCCAAAGCCCCTCTTCTCTCCACCCCACCTCCATGTCACAAACAGACCCTCTCCTTGTGATGGAGCATCTTCTGTGGGTTGCCATGCCTTTAGGGAGAGAATGACGGCTCCAGTTCTTCACCATCATTTCGCTTTGGCTTTTTTCAATTTGGGCAGGGACATGGGAAAAAACTCCCCCAGTATACAAGATCGATTGAATCCATGCTCTCCTCTGAAGTCTAGACTCTGAAATCTAGTCTAGGGAAGAGAAGGACCAGGGGAGACAGGAGAGCAGTCTTCCAGTATTTGAGGGGCTGCCACAGAGAGGAGGAGGGGGGTCAAGCTGTTTTCCAAAGCACCCGAAGGCCAGACAAGGAATAAAGGATGGAAACTGATCAAGGAGAGATTTAACCTGGAAATAAGGAGAAACTTTCTGATAGTGAGGACAATCAACCAAGGGAACAGAAGTTGCCCTCGGAAGTTGTGGGAGCGCCTTCACTTGAGACTTTCAAGAAGAGATTGGACTGCCATTTGTCAGAAATGGTGTAGGGTCTCCTTGGGTGCACGGTTGGACTAGATGACCTACAAGGTCCCTTCCAACTCTCATTATCTCTTATCTGATTATCTGTTATTTGGATAGAATTTAGATCTGTTCGCTGCTTTGGATTATTTATAAAGATAATGAAAATGAGATACCATCCTGAAGTGGGAGATGCATGATATATTCTCTGGCCCTACTTAATAAAGCTACAAATATTCTCCAAGAGAAAAACGGTCAGGGATGGCATCTTTGAAATTTCCTTTTATGTTGGGAGCACATGGAGCCAGCCCCCTTTCATAGAAACGGCCACTAGCATGCTTCCTCATCTGCACAGCTAATAGGCGCAACCCTTATTCACTCAGGACTTGTTAAGTTAGCAATAACAACAGCGCTTAGACTTACTATACCGTTTCATAGTGCTTTACAGCAGGGGTCCCCAACCCACAGCTCACGGCCCACCTGAGTCTTTCAGAACCGGGCCATGGAAGTTGTGGGCAAGTGTGCGTGCATCCTCACTCACGCGCACACTCCATTTGCACGAACGGGTGTGTGTGCCTGCCACTCATGCAAATGGAGCTGCGTGCGTGTGCTTGCCCACCACGTATACAGAACCATCCCCTTTCCTCCTCCCCCACCAGCCTTTGACCCCCAACAATCTGGGTCCTCAGTGTACCAACTTCAGAGGGATGGAAAGCTGAGTCAGCCGTGAGCCATTGGCATTGAACTCCTGGCTATGGACAGAGTCAGTCTGCAATGCTGTATTCTAACCATTGCACCATCAGGGCTCCTAAAGTTACTGTGCAAGTCAGTTCTGTATTAGTATTTTTGCACAATAATTCTTCCATTGCTTACATACAGGGGTGGGGAACTTTGGTCCTTTTATGACTTGTGGACCAATTCCCAGAATGACTTGTGGACATCAACTTGTGGACTTCAATTCCCATGCTGGCTAAGGAATTCTGGGAGTTGAAGTCCACAAGTCATAAAGAAGCCATGGTTTCCCCACCTCTGGCTTATAACGTAGCCAATTGTGCACTATGTGCAACACTGCTAGAATTGATATCCAGTTAATATTAATTCGGTTAAAACAGTCTGTTTTTATCTTGATCTTAGCAGCCAACAATGTATATCTGTCATTTTATGCTTTTTAAAGTAATGCATAATTAATTTTTAAATTTGGTTACATATCTAAGTAAGTCACATGATTTTCAATAAACTGTACAGAGGTTTTCAGAGTTTAGAATTTATATTTATTTATAGCTGTTAGTTACTTTATTCCTATTTTATTATAGTAATACATAGATTTTAGATTCACAGTTACTCACTTGAACTTTGTGATTAATTGTGTTACTCACTTTGTAACTTGTATTCTCATAGATATTTTATGGCAAATATATTTTGTTACTAACAACTAGCTCAGTGGGTACAACATCAATTTTGTGATTAATTTTGTATTGTTTAGTTTATATCTGGTTGAAAACAAATAATTCAAGAGAATTGTAGTAGAAAAGAACGTTTCCAAATTAGTTTAGTAATTTTAATCAGAGTTTTGGGTTTGTTTGTTTTTTAAATTGTACTTTGCTTTAGAATGCAGGTATGGCACCATTATATGATCATATTTGTGACACCTTCTGAAAGGCAGAAATCGAATGGCTGATCCAAAATAAGCTTTTGTGGTTCCCCTTAGTGCTTTTTGGAGGACCGATCTTTCTGAGGGACCCTTTTCTAATGCTCCAGTGCGCTTGTTGGAGTCCCTAGAAAGAGAGTTGGAGATGTTTTCTCTCCTTTTGTTGAGAGGATCTTAAACTTGTGCACATATTTTCCAGGATTTCCTTTGGATGCTGTGGGCGTTTCACTGCTGCAGAGCTGCTCTCTTTCTCGCTCTCCGTGATGCTCGTCCTGATCTGGGTCTTAACTGGGCACTGGCTTCTCATGGATGGTAAGTGCAGAAGATGCAAATGAGGAGGGACGAAGTTCACCTTCCTGAATTCCCCCCCAAAGGCCCCACCTTTCTCGTGGAACGGAGTATTTTATATGGCATTCATTCCTGGATTGGAGTAAATCCCTTGGGTTCAAAGAACTTCAGAATCCTTGCACAGACTTGCCTTCACTTGTTTTGTTTGCTTGTTCTACATTAGGTTCAATGGGCCACCTAGATCCGCATTTCTCAACTTCAGAAACTTTAAGATATCTGGACTTCAATTCCCAGCCTTCCCCAGACTTGCTTGTCTGAAGAATTCTGGGCAGGTGTTGAAATCCACATACCTTAAAGTTGCAGAGGTTGAGAAACGCTGATCTAGAGATATGCAGGTGCTTTGAATCCAACCTATTTCAAACTTGAAATGCCCCAATTCAGCTCTTTCAAGAAGGAACCGGGTTGCTTGTCTCATTCTGAAAGTATTTCAAAGACAGGCCTGTTTTGAGTCTGAGACATGTATTCTGAACTCAGAATACTTGCAGACTTTTTAAAGAAAGGATGCTTTTAATCTGAAACACTTCTAATATTGACCAAAGAAACAGCCCCTGGATTACTAGAGGCAGAGGGGCAGCAAGTGCCCTTCTAGCTTAGGCAGGCAAAAGTCGCCGTGTTTGCAGTACATGGGCTTCATTCTTCATTTTTAGACTAGAAAGAGGAAGCATCCTTACATTTTCAATGCAGGAACAGCCATGGCTCGGCTTTTAGAAAGCATTTGGTGACTTTGTGTTCCAAACAGGTTTTGGATTTTCAGTTAGTTCTAACTTGAACTTGGGTACAAGTGGTATCCTGGTGATTGATTTTCAGTTATCAGAATCACCCATACCTAGTCTTCTTTCTCTTCTCCGGGCCCAACATGAGGAACAAGCGGGCCCCATGGGAAGATGGTTCTTCATTGCTTAACTGCCGTATTTCAGCTAGCTAGTAAAATTGTTTTTATAGCAAATAGTTTGGAAGGGGTTGTGGTATAACATTCCTTGGGGGGTTGGTTCTTTATCAGTTCCACAGCCTGGTTCTTTCATCAGAGAATGAAGAATTTCAGGCATGGAGAGCTACCCACTCTTTTTCCTGTGTAAATACCGCTGTTTTACTGTACACTTGTACCTCATCTAATATTTGCCTTTGTGATGAAGCCTGTAGGGCCTGTACATACTTGATACCACACGGACTGGGTGTGAGTAGAAAGCTGCTCTCAGCACTTTCAATGAAGCATCATCTTTAAATAAACAACTATACTGTTTGTAGAATGATAGAACATAATGGTTGGTGGGGCCTTCAAGATCCTTTAGTTCACCTGGCTGCCAAAGCAGTAACTCGCTCTTACAGCATTGGCAGGAGATGGTCGGCTAGCCTATGTTGAAAGAGCTCCGGCGAAAGGAAGTCCATCCGCTCTCAAGGCGGCCCATTCCATTGTTAAGCAACTCTTAAGGTTAGGATAGTCTTCTTGATGCTCAAATCAAATACGTTCCACCTGCAGTTTAAACCCATTGCTTCTTGTCTTATATTCTGGACAAATATGAACGCTTCTTCTGCACCTTGTTAGTGGCAGCTTTTCAGCAACTTGAATATAGTGATTGTATTTCCTTTTAGTCTTTTCTTCTCCAGACACCGCCTGCCAGCGTGTCCAAACATTCCCCGTCCATTTTATGTATGCCTCTCGTTTTCCAAAAACAGTTGAGTTTGTCGGTTTCCTTCTCAAAATCCAATCATCTTCTTTTCATGACCCCATAATCCCTTGCGAGGTAGAGTCTGGGCAAATGAATAGAGCTGAGTGTTTACTGGCCGGATGACCTTCCTGTCGCCAGTGCGGAGTTATATTCGGTAGATAGATTCTCATCGTGCCCAGAGAGAGAAATATCTGCCTCTACCTAGGATCAAACTCCAAATGCAATGCCAGAATAGAATTTATTGTTCTAGAACAGTCTGGCCAAAGGATAACCGAAAGGAAACCTGGAGACTTTCCAATGGAGACTGGACAGCCATTTGTCTGGAATGGCATAGGCCAGTGGTGGCTAACCTTTTTGGGCTCCTGTGCCAAAAATTGTGCATGTGCTTGCAAGCTCGCACTTGTGTGCCAGCACCCAGAAGGCAATGCGCGTGCCCCCACACACACGCAATCCCCACCCACCCACCCCTGCTGCTTGAGGAAGGCTTCTGCAGGCTTTGTAGGCCGAAAACTAGGCCCGTTTCGTCACTTCTGGTGTTTTCAGAAAAAACAGGAAGTGACAAAACAGAGCTAGTTTTTGGCCTGCAGAAGCCTTCTTCAGGCCTCTGGTAACAACCGTGTTACTAACTTAACAACTACAGATTCACTTAACAACTTGGGCATAAAGGTCTTAAAATGGGGCAAAACGCATTTAACAATTGTCTCGCTTAGCAGTGGAAATTTTGTGCTCAGTTGTGGTCATAAATCAAGGGACTACCTTGTAGTCACGGTTTCTAACTTCTTGTCTAGGTCATTTGTAAATAAGCCCATGAAGTAGACCAGGCCAGGAAGTCAACGCCACAGGGAGAAAGTCAATAAAGCTACAGACATAAATCTTTTGCAAGTCTGTGCCGTAAATCATCTCCATCCTGTTCTAGTCCAGCGAATTAGGGAAGTACCTACCTGAGCTGCTTCCATACGTTACCCCATTGCTTTGGACTTTAGCCTGGAGTTGCCAGTGCTGCTCCACTTTTTCCAGCTTCACGTGGACCGACTGAAGGTATGACTGTCCTTGCCCAAGGTATGATTATTCAGCCAGCCCTGCTGTGCCATCCGATAGGCCAGTCCAGCCTACCTTTGCCATTTTCTCTGCTGGAGTTGCACGAGTTGGATGCCTTCCAAAAATTAAAACACGTTGAGCGTGCTGCATTCCTGGGTCAGCTCAACTGGTGACTATCAAAAAAGGAGATCAGGTTGGTTTGGCAGGATTTACTCTTTGTAAACCCCTGCTGGCTTTTGCCAAGCAATGCATTCTTCCCCCAGTGTACACAAGCCAACTGTTTAGTCATCGGTTCCAGAATTTTGGCCAGGATTCACATCAGGCAGGATGGTGCTTTGCTGTCCATTCTCCCCCCCCCACCTTTTGAAAGTGGGGCAGCCTTCGCCTTCTCTGAACTTCTGATGCTCCAGTCATCCATGGTTCCTCCGCTGCACCAGGAAGTCCTCCAAGACAGCACCCCCAAGTCCCTTTGTGCCTCTTGGGTGGATCTGATTTTGGAGGCCGCAATCTCAACCTCTCTTTACTGCCATTTCTTTACCACTCCCTCCTTTGGGTCACCATCCTACTTAGAGCCCTTTGAATGCAACTCCCCCCAAAGGAGAAGCCAGAAGCCACATAGGAACTGGGCCCTCTCCCCACCTGGCCTTCCACCTCTTAGCAGCTGCCCACCCCTCCCTCCCCCTGGTTTTGCCACCCCTAGAGCCAAAAGGGGCTTTTATTACTTTTGGCTTCCCTTGTGAGCTCTGCTCCTTTGGCTCTTCAAGGGCTCCCACTTCCTGCATTAGCTGCTGTCTGACAGGCATCCTTTCTGGGATTGACACCCGTCTCCCTTGTCCCTTTGGTCAAAAGCTCCCTGGGCATCTTGGGTGGGTTCCTGAGCTGCTTTTTCCCTCCTTTTAGTTCTGAGTTCTCTTGCACTTCCTTTATCTGAGAGATTTTGCCTGTGAGATTCTGCCTATGATTTCTCTAAAGCTGCTGGTCTCCTGAAATCTAATGTGCGTGTACGGCTGTGCTCCGTTTTCTCACTCTGTAATACCTTGAACCCCAAGATGATGTTATTTCTGCCCAGATTTCCATGGTTTTTTCCTCTTCCGCCAGCTCTTCCTTTTGACTGGGATCAGATTGAGGAAAAGCAATGCCCTTGTCTTCTCTCTCTCTGCCTTCTGGAAGACAAAAGTCAGCAAGACCACGGAGGAACTGAAAGACTTTGCAATCATGCATAAGCTAGTTTTTGAGCAGATGTGCAAATAATTGAAATCTCAGTCCCTCTCTCGCTGTCTCTCCCCTCCCCGCTCCTTCTGAAAGTTCTGTCTTTTGTCCATTGTGCAGGCCTTCTACTTGACTTTGTGGTTGCTAGCACATTGTCACAATTGTTTTGTCTCCCCTTCCTTATATTTTTACCCAAATCCCTTTGAATACGTTCTTACCTTTAAATTACTGGAACTTGGAATAGGTGTATTTCCTTCACATTTAATGTTAATTTCTTCTCTGCACGTTGAAGGCACTGTAAACAAAAGATACATTTCTTGTAATTCTGGTGCCCACTGTTGGCACTTCAAAAATAATGTAGACTAATAGAGGATGGCGAGTCAGCAGTATAGAAAACAAGTTTTATGAGAAGAAGTGAAGTAACTGTCTGGCTTAGTCTAATGAACAGAAGGCCAACGCTTTATGGGACAAATTCTTGGAGTGTCCCATGAAGACCAAGGATTTGTTAACTGGTTCTGAAAGTTGAAAAAACCTGAAGAACTTTCCATGTCTCAGGGAATCTTAACTGTGGGGCCATTTAGCCACTGCTGTCAATCATCAAGCAGAGACTGGATAGGTGCCTTCTGGAGGTGGACGAGCCGCCTGTTTTTGTGGATAAAGCTAAGAAGGACTTCCGCATCCTGCTATGCTTTACTCTATTTTTTCCTACTTGAAAGTGCTGAAATACAGTGGGGAGTGACTTGCTTGCAAAGACCATAGATTTAAATGTTTGTCTTGCAAAGTAGCAGAAAACAGAAATAGAAGATTTGTGTGCAAGAACTGCTAACACTGATGGTAGGATTTAAAATTCATTTTGAAAGTGTTGAACCAGCAGCGTGTCTTATTCTTTGGGGATTCTGGAAGGCTGGTTCTTAATTGAAAATTTTTAAGGGTGTTTAAAACATCATCCAGAGCAGCTCTCTTGACTGACTTGAGGAAACCCACTGTGACTTAATAAGTAATGAAAAAGTATGTTTTCCACAAGCCCTTTACACAACGGGAAAGCTTCTGAAATGGACAGATTATTAAAATAAGGTTGCACGAAGGCGTGTGGGATGATCACATTTCTTGCCTGTTTGAGCCATTGACTTCTGTGCCTAGGAGAAAGACTGCAGAGGCAGCAGGCTTGGGCCTCAGGAATGCACTTGGCTCGTCAGCAGTTAAATGTGTTTGTCTTGACTAAACTATGTTTGATACAAGCCACGACAAGTCATCCCCCCCCCCAGGTTAATGGCACTACCAAAGGGGGAACAGAACTAAACCCTTTAGGAAATAAGAAGGGGAATAGGCTGGTACCCAAAGCTTTCCAAAGCAGCTGCCCGGCAGGATCAACATCAAAGCCCCAGAAATGCCCTCCTGAGAAGGTCCTCTCCAGCTGCTCCCTCTTGCAGAGTTGGGCTGCCTGGGAAGGAGGTGATGCTCTTAGAAAGAGGCTGGACAGCCAGATGTTCAGAATGGTTTAGGTATCCAAGCTTAGGGTATTTAAGACCTGTGGACTTCAACTCCCAGAATTCCCAAGCCAGCCAGGGGGACTCTGGGAGTTGAAGTTCACAGATTTTAAAGTTCTCAAGGTTGGACATCCCTGACATCGGACCTCCTGCTTGAGCGTGGGGTTGGACTAGAAGACCTCCAAGGTCCCTTCTAACTCTGTTAATTCTAGGCTCTTATAGCTGCCCTTTCCTCATCTCAAACTCTCAGCGCTGTCCAAGCGCAGAACAGCAATGCTGCCCTGGTGCTGGGCAGAAGTGCCAGTAAAAGGAAGAGGAGGCCTGGGCTGAGCAGCTTTCACTTGAACCTCCTTTTCGGCAGCACTGCTTGGAAAGACGCACTTTTTTTTGTCTGATATTTGGTGTTAAAATTTGAAAAAGCCAAACAGCTGCAGCACTAAATGATGCTGGGGAGAGAGGCATTGAGTAGATCCTGGTAAATTTCCCCAATTCTGAGCTGGACATCTTAGCTGTTGCTTTAATTTGAAATTTGTTTCCCGTACTATACACAAGTAGTGTTTGACTTAACGACTGGCCACTTAGTGACCATTTAAAATCACAGTGGACTTTTCCCAATTCAAAGTTCCAACATCTTCTCCCCCAGGTGTGGTCAGCATGCATTTATGTGACTGTGATTTGTGATGGGGGGGGGTGTTGGTTGGCTTTTACTTCCAGTTTCCAGCAAAAAAATAAATAAAAAAATCCCACAGCCAACAATGAGTCCAGTCAACAACCACAACCATCCATTCACTTAATGACCGCTGCAAAAAAAAGGGTCCAATTACGAGTTCACTTATGGTCATACGTTGAGGACTACCTGTATCTCACATTTCATACCAGGCTTCAGCGTGAAGGGTTCCTTCGACCAGCCCTTTTCCCCTGACTCTGGGCCCCCTGGGAGGTGGGTTGATCTGGGAGAAGCTGCCTGCTCAAAGCCCCTCAGAGGGGCTTTCTGGGTTTCCCTGCACCTGGTTCAGCAACGCCTGGCATATTTCTGCCCTGGGCCTTCTCCACTGAAGCCTTTTCTTTCCACCGATGCCTCTTATTCCACCGGATGATGCAGATCTGGTTTCATTCCTTCTTTTCATAGCTCTGGCCATGGGCCTCTGCGTGGCAATGATCGCCTTCGTCCGTCTGCCAAGCCTTAAGGTCTCCTGTCTGCTGCTATCGGGGCTATTAATTTATGATGTCTTTTGGGTGAGTTTTGGAGTACACACCTGTATATCTCTGTGTGTGTGTGTGTGTGTGTGTGTGTGTGACCACAAGCACAGTATTCTTCCAGCATGAGAAACTGGCTTGCAGCATTTGACATCACAAGCTGCTTTTATGGAGTGTTGTGGAATGCCTCTACAGGCGTTACGTTTCAGAATGCTTTGCATTGATCAACTGTCAAAATGCCTTTTCATTTATATAAAATGTACGTTCATTTCCCCCCCCCTCCCCCAAAAACATTCCCCTGAGGCTCTCATGTTCACTTCAGCTGGGAGAAGCACAGAAGGATCTGAAATCTTCATTAGGGGAGCTAAATATACATCTTAATGCACTTCAGCGTTTGGGAAATTAAAAGCTGCTACACGATGCGCATCATAAACCAGGCTCACCATAAAAATCTAACGTATTTTAATTCTAAACCTTTGCTCTTCTATTTATGTATTTTTTTTCTTTTCCTTTGAGCTTGAAAGACCGTATCAGGCATATCATATCAACAGCTGTGACTTCATGGAAAGCAAAGCGGCTGGAGTTTCTGGGATGGGAGCACAGCCACCCTTAAAAAAAGAGACCCCTTGACCAGCTCTTTGGTAGCTGCTACTTCACTGTGCTTGCAGCTCTAAGAGACATTCCCATCGAGTCCTTTTCCTTCCCTCTTTCCTAGAGCTTAGAGGCACGGGGGTGGGGGGTGGGGAGGCCTCCCCTTCCAAATCTCCAGGCTGAAGCAACATCAGTGATGAATGCCCAAAGAGGGCTGGGTAGATCTTCCAACGGGGACCTGTTATTTAGGGGAGAAACGCCGGGCCCAGTCTCCGCTTTGCAGAAGCTGCCTTGCTGTGAAGACCTGCCTTCGTGGAAGCTGGGCTGTTTATTCTTCAGAGCTCCACAGAGGGTCGTTACAAGCTGGGCAGGCCTCCCGCTTCCTTGCTCACTGCTGACTAGTTCAGTTCTTTTATTTAAGGAAGGGCTTCCAAGTCACAGGTAGAGCTGAATGATACAAGTGGACCAAGGGGTTTAATTTCCCCACGGAAGATTCCTGTATGTCTTTCCCACCAGCAGCAAGGCGGCTCCGCAAGGCTGGCCCCTGACCCCTGCTGGGCGCATCTGCCAGCCCCGTTTTGCTTCCCTGCTGCAGGTTCCAAGTCGGCTCACGAGGAGCTCAAACTCACCCTTTCTCTCCCCCCCCACCCCCCCCCAGGTCTTCTTCTCTGCCTACATCTTCAACAGCAACGTCATGGTGAAAGTGGCCACCCAGCCAGCAGACAACCCCCTGGATGTTTTATCCCGGAAGCTCCACCTGGGGCCCAGCGTCGGCCGAGACGTCCCCCGCTTGTCCCTGCCTGGCAAACTTGTCTTTCCAAGGTAGGATGGTCGGGCCTCTTGGTTTCCTACTTCTCAGTCGGCTTTCAGGACATGGTTGCCCTTCCAGAAGGGGGACCCGTAGCCTTCCGTTCACCAGCCCGGCTGGCCTGGCCGGTTTGTGGCTCGTGCTGGCCAAGAGATGAGGGCTGCTTTAACGCCAGTTGCTCTTTTGCAGTTCTACCGGCAGCCATTTTTCCATGCTGGGGATCGGAGATATTGTGATGCCAGGCCTCCTGCTTTGCTTCGTGCTGCGTTACGACAACTACAAAAAACAAGCGAACGGAGATTCCTGTGGCACAGCAGGACCCGGGAACATTTCTGGCCGGATGCAAAAGGTCTCCTATTTCCACTGCACTCTCATCGGCTACTTTGTAGGTAAGAGGAAAGGGCAGCTGGAAAAGGCCGTGGCAAGTGTGGAAGGCGTTTGTGTGTGTGTGTGTGTGTGTGTGTGTGTAGAAGTGTTCATTGGATCCCTCCGTGGAAAGAAAATGCTTCTCTTACAAAACTCTTTAACGGTCTTTGTAGTATTTTCCCGAATCTCTCCCTCTCGCAAACTGGGTTTGCCATAATTTGGAGTGATTTATGATTCTTTTCCAAGGGCAAAACAAACAAAAAGGTAAGAAGTGCAAATTCTTAAAACTCTTATAGGTTGATCAAAACGTAGCTTACACACATACAGGTTGTTCTCGACTTACACCCACAATTGGCTGTGGGACATCGGTTGTTGAGAGAGTAGCCATTAAGTAAGACATCACATGACTGCTTCGCTTAACAACCGCAATGCTGGCCCTCTCAGTTGCCGTTGTTTAGCAATCTCAGGGGTCATTAAGCAGATGGAATTCCAGGTAAGGAACTCCCGGTGTGGGAGACCCTGGGCGGGACAAGCTGGAAATGCTGTGGGCAGGTTTCTCCTCTCAGACTGAAAATCCAAGCAGGATTCTCAGCCCCTGAGCAGAGACACACCTGCATGCGACCTGTGCAAGGCTTTCTTCCGCTCCCTGAAGCCCCTCCTCCCCCCCCCTTACCCTACCACCCCGCCCTTCTTCTGTGGCACTGAAAGTCTTCCTGGGTGAAATCCAAGCAGGATGTTCAGTGCTAATATGGATAATCGACCTGAGCTTGGGTTCCCAGGGTCTCCTCCACTTCTGTGAAGCACCCCCATAGGAAGCGTTGACTTTCTGCCGGGGAAACTGCCAGGGAAGATTGCAAACGGCAATCACGTGACTTACGACCATGGTCGTAAGTGCCAATGGGTTACCAAGTGCCCAGATTATAATCACTTTTGGGGGCGGAGGAGGGGGAGAGTTGGAACATTTTGTGATGGTCAGACCATAAAGCACCTTTTCTGAGGAGTTGTTTAATCTTAAACCTTGTTCAAATGACACAGTTTATGTAGAAATAGGGAGAAATGTGGAAATAGACCTATAAACCTGTATGTAGGTATGTATTTTTGTGCCTTTGAGTCAGTTTTTGGCTCTAGTAACTGCCCGGACAAGTCCTTGAGGGTTTCTTGGCAAGGTTTGCAGAAGTGGTTTGCCGTTGCTTCCTGCCTAGGGCGGAGAGGAAAGGCCTGAGGTCAGCCAGCTTATAGCCTGGTACCTTGAGCAATAGACCAGCCTCATTCTCATAAACACAATACATGCAGCGTCGATTTCTAAATAGTTTCCAAATGGGAAAGTTCAGGTGCGGAAAGAGAGCGGGGTCTTCAGATCACTGTAGAATTGGAAGAGAACTTCTTTGCCACTGTACACGCCAGGGGCTAGCCACTTCCTGCCAGCTGCCCCAGTGACTTGATTGCAGGAAGCCAGCAGGAAATTGCCCAGCCTAATGGCATTCACGTAACATCGGCACACACAGACTGCCTGGATTGCCATTGCTAAGCAAAGCGGTCACCCTTTATGAATGCACTGTTTAATGACGGCATTCCCAGGCCCAAATTGCCATGACGGGTTGGGGAGTCCTTGTAAACTTTTTAGCCAAACTTAGAAGAGGAGTTTTTTGTTTCGCTTTTTTTTTTTAACACAGGGTTTTCTAAAAGACAGGTAGTCTTTGACTGTGACCACAATTGAGCGCCCAAAATTTCTGTTGTTAAGTGAGAAATTTGTTGAGTGAGTTTTGCCCCATTTTTGCTTTTCTTGCCTCGTTCGTTAAGTGAATCATTGTAGTTGATAAGCTAGTAACCTGCTTGTTAAGTGAATCTGACCTTCTCCATGGACTTTGCCTGTCAGAAGGTCCCAGAAGGGAGTCACATGGCCCTGGGACACAACAACAGCGATGACTACAAACCAGTTGCCAAGCACCTGGAGTTTGATGGTCATGGTCATGGGGGTGGTGGTGCTGCAAAGGTCGTAAGTGTGAAGTCACATCTTTCAGTGCTGTTGTAACTTTGAACGGTCACTAAATGAACTGTGGTAAGACGAGGACCACCTGTATAGCCCTGATTTTTAATTCGTTTTAAACATACACATATAGGCTGACTAGCTCATAGTATGGACTAGCAGAGGAATGTGCAGCTTTGGAGCCGTTATTAACTCTGGAAAGCTTTTTAGTTTTTAATTGGCTGCCTGGGGGATTCTGGGAATCGACGTCCACAAATCTTAAAGTTGCCGGGATTGGAGATCTCTGGTTTGCAGATCAATCTGTTTGGAAATGGGTAGCAGAACAGAGCCAGCAAAGACACATTGTCCTCCTCTGCCCCAGGCCTTCTAGAGGTAGTAGATTTCTCCAGGGGTTGAATCTGCTGAGTTAAAACAAGACATCTTCTAGCGGTGCCTTTTCTCGCCTCCTTCGCAGGGCTCTTGACAGCAACCGTGGCGTCTCGCATCCACCGGGCAGCCCAGCCGGCTCTGCTGTACCTGGTGCCCTTTACCTTGCTCCCCCTCCTCACTATGGCCTACTTAAAGGTAAGTGCGGCAAGATGAAGACCAGCTCTGGGTTGCCCCCCTTGGAGCAGGGGTCTCCAGCCGTGGTGGCTTTAAGACTCGTGGGCGTCTACTCGCTGGCTGAGGAACTCTGGGACTTGAAGTCCACAAGTCCTAAAAGTTGCCACAGTTGGGGACCCCCGCTTTGGAGAGCCTGACCTGTAGCCTCAGAACAGAGGCAGCTAATTCCTAGAAGGGCCTCTCCGAACACTACAGTTCCTGCTCAAAAAAACAAAAACAAAGAAATAATGAACTCTTGCCCTGAAAGGGCTGCCATGTTAAATCAGTTTTTGTTTCTACTTTTAAGTTTTAAATCGACCTGCCTGCAATTGCTTGAGACTGCCCACTGCCTGAAAACTAAACTCCTCGACCAATGCATGCATGTTAAAAATGTCTTTACTTCCTTCTTGAATCTTTTGTCGGGATGGCCTGCAGCAGCACTACGGTGAGCAGGTAGCCCTCCACTTACCCCTGGTTGTTTCAAGACCATTCAGGTGGCCTTGGCCTGGCTAAGGATAAGTACTGCGTGACGAGCTCTTGTTTTTGCCCCGGCTCCGGCCCACCCAGCAGTTCAAAAGCATGCAAGTGCGAGTAGATACTACTCAATAGATACTACTTTGATGGTAATATCGTTCCGTGTGCCTTGGGATATATATATTAGTCATGCTGGCAGCATGGCCACGGAAGCGTCTTTGGACGGTGCTGGCTCCCTCAGCTAAGAAACGGAGATGAGCCCTGTGCCCTAGAGTCAGAATCAACTGGACGGGGGAAACTTTTACCTGCTTTAAAAAAAAAAACTTTGGAAAGAGTGCTGTTGTAAAATGTCAAAGTCACACTATCATCTACTGGGTGCTTGTCAAATTGGCCTATGCTTACAACTGATTGCAGTCTTCTGTGGTCATTGGGCTGCAATTTGTGCTGTTTTTTTGCCCGTTTCCAACAACAATTAAAAAAGTCTATTCAGGAGAACGGATTTGAACTTAACAACTATATTTTCCTCCTAACAACTGCCATAAAAACAAACTAAAATTGAGCCCGGTCACATGGATGCCTAGGCATACGACCATCATAGCTCACAATTTCTGGTCACAATTGTAAGGACCACTAATATAATACTAAAAGCCAGTACAAGAAAACATCATTAATTCAGAATTGTAAGCTGCCTTTAGGGCCGTTCCAGACAAAACCTACCTGGGCAAAACATGATACAGTGAAGCCTCGTTTGAACAGAGGGGTGTCCATTAAAGAACTGGTGTAAGTCATTGGGGATTACAAGATTGGTGTTTTTATCTCATTGGTGTCAATGTATACAAATGCATGATTGATACAAAAGATATAAAATGCTACAGATGTAATTATGCACATTGGTCAAATTACATGGACTGACCGAGTTTGGAAATGAGAGACTGGAGACTAAAATATTGTCCGTTCCACCTGAAGTTTCTAAAAGGAAGGCAGCTGGAGAACGGATCTTTCATGTGTGCGGTCCTGGGGCTCACTCCCTGCAGGTAGTCCTGGCTTAGCTGCCACCCGCTCAGCAAATACTCAGAGCTACCACCGTGCGGGATGAGGAGAGGTAACAACCTGCCCTCGAAGAGCATCCCCAGGGTCACCTAATCACGGTTTTGGTGCTCCAGACAAGCGAAGTCAGTGGGGAAGCTGGCAGGAAGTTACAAGTCACAAGCATCATCGTGCATGATTTGCTTAGTAACTAGAAGGGACATTTTACGTTCGACATAGTCATGCCATTTTCCACTTTACAACCTTAGCAATTAGCAGTGGGGTTGCTGTTTCCGATGTCAGTCATTAACCGAGGATTACCTGTACTTCTTGCACCCAGAGGTATCACTTTGCATGCTGTCACTCTAAACGAAGCAGTACGGCTTCACCATGGAGCAACATGAACCGCAGGGCCCAAAATATAAAGAAAGGCTTTGAAAGGCAAAATACACCAGTGTTGTTGTTGTTGTGAGGCGTTTGGGGCCGTTTCCTTAGAACAAACCTGGTTTTTTGGGGGGATGGCAGTTGAGAATAAGCCATTCCTGATGCCTCCCAGGGCAGCGTGTGCTTTTTTTCTGCTCCGCCTGGAGCCCATGAGATGTTGGCTAAAACGGCCCTTCAGATAATCGGTCCCCAACCATTTCCTCCCGGAGGTTCACGCTAGCACTTTGTGTGGGGCCTTGAAATGCATGGATTGCCTCTGCAGCGGCTCCCGACTTCTGCCCCGCCAGCCTTTCTTCAGAGGACTTCTGTGAAAATACTTCGTAGCAGACCAGGAATTATCAGGGCAGTAATCAAATATACATTTGAACTCTTGGCAAGAAATGCAGTGACTTTAGAAAGAGACGGGGCCTGGGGGGAACTTCAACCTTCCTTAGTCCTTCTTGACTAGTAGGCTTCACCCTGGTGTTCTTCTGAGCCATCTCTGAGGGGTTGGTGTCCCTCTTGAACAGTCCTATTCTCCTTTCTGAAGGAGCAGCAGCGCCGGTCAGTGGTGGGAGGGGAGAGTTTGTGGACCTTTCCTCTTTCCCTTCCTTCCTTAGACTCAGACTAACTTCCTTGGCACTTTGAATGGACACTAATCGGCAATACATTAAAATGAGATTTCATTGCATGCGGCTCTCAGAGGGTGACCACTTCCAATATACACTACATAATTGTGACTACATACATACAAAATTATGCGTATGCCCACATATATCCTTCCTTGCTAACCTCCAGCTGCTGCGGGGGAGGCATCCGTGACTCCTATCCTGGGTAGTCCTGGGCCAAAGACCTCGAGCCTTAAAAACAGCCCCTTCCTGGGAGGGGAAGGAACAGGTTCCTTCTGGACCCCACCCGGATGGAGCAGCTTTGAGTTTGTGTGTGCCAAACGTCTAGACGAACCCAACTTTGATTCTAGATAAAAGAGTTGCACCCCAGTTCAGAAGAAGCTTTTTGCTATTCGCGAGCATCCCTGGACTCACATGGCCCGCTCAGTTGGCAGGGGACAACTCTGACCAGGTTTCACACTGTGATATTTTGTGTGCCAATTGTAACCGTTCTGGATTGGGGCAGCCTTGCTCACAGTCACCCGGCCCTGGTCTCTTCCTGTTGGGCGGCTGTGAGGTGCTCCTTGGAGGGCTGTTCTTGAACACTCAGAAGTTTCAGCTTTGCAGAACGCTGGGAGTTGGGGGCTTCTTAAAGTTGCACCAGTTGAAAAATCCAGTCCTAAGTGATGGTCACGGGTAGTAACCAAGGGCTGCATGTGGGTATGTGCAGAATGGGGGACTTGTGCCCTCCCATGGAGTCTCAGCCCGCTGTGTTTCTCTAGGCTTCAAGCAAAGCTGTTGAGGCCCCTTTGCTTCCTTGAGCACAGGAAGGGCAAAAGAGCTGCAGTTGTGCACTTTCCAGTTTAATTTTTTATTTGTGTTTTATGTATTTTGGTTACTTAATTTTCCTCCAGGTATTTTTATTGATGAAAAGATTGACATCTCTCCCCATCGCCTTGGGGATTGGGCAGTTTAAAAAAGCAGTAAATAAAAGAACTAGCAATCTCTAATTCTCCACTCTCTATAGATCCAGTATTTGATCACTACTCCATTCATTGGATCTTACTTATTTATTATTAAATTTATATGCTGCTCATCGTGTTGAGAGGCTTGATTTTTCTGCCCATTCCTTGCCTGTTTTGACTTTCCAACTGGGATCGTTAGTACCTATTGTTGGTTACAAGCCATAGGAGCTGAGCTGCTCTGCCGTCTCCCTGCACCTGTTTCTATCTCCTCATGGTTGAGATGTGAGAAAATGGCCCCTCCTCCCCTTTTCTGCTGGCCCGATCCAAATGCACCTTCGCCTGGGGCCCTGAGTGCCTTTTGGGCTTCCTTTTTGATCACGGCCATCCTCCATTTCCTCCCATTCTTGGAGGAGAAGGAGTCTTTCTGGGTGTCCATCACGTTTTCCGAAGATTCCCCCCCTCTACTTCTTTCTTTGAACAAGGGGGGCCGTCCTACTGCGATCTTAGTTTTGGGGTGGCTCCTCTTGCCTTCCAGGGTCTTTGTGGGTGGGAGCCCCCTGGCTCACCTGGCCCAGGAGTCTCCCCTCTCTTGCCCCTGATTCGGAAAGACTCCACGGTGCTGCTCTGCTCTTTCCTCCCTTCCTGGCCAGGTCCTTTCAGAGGGGGGCATGCAATAAAGCTCCCTCGGCCTTCCCCTCCCGCCCAGAGTGATCCCTCGCGGCACCTCCGATTCCGCATCCTTTGTGTCCTGTGAAGGACGGCTTAGCTCCAGCCATCGCAGCACCCGGACAGTCACGGGACCGTGATCTGTGCCCTGGGCAGCCAGCTGACACTTAGGATGGTTGCAGCATCACCACGGCTGCGTGATCACCTGCTGGCTTCCCACAAGCACAGTCAAGGGGAAAGCCACAAGTCCTTCCATTTTAAATCCCCCCCGCCCAGCGGTATCCCCCCCCAAGCCCTGCCCTGCTTGCACCACACCGCCCCTTGTGTGCCTCACCCCTGCCCCTCCTCCCCCTGGTAGCAGCCATGTGCCTACCAGCCAGCCTGCTTGCAAGCCGACAACTTCCTGTCAAGCTTGACTTTGAGTGTTGGATGCTGGCAGGAAGCTATGATGAGGTCCTCGCTTAATGACCCACAAACCTTGCTTAACAACAGCAGTGGGGACTGCTGGGGTTGTTGTTGCTAAATAATGACGTCCCACTTCATGACTTCAGTGCTTAGCGATGGAAATTCCAGCCCCGCTTAGCTCCACTAACTGAAAGCTTCCTGTAGCGGGGAAAGGAGATTTGTCAGTGAGAATCTTGCATCTCGTCCTGATAGGTGTGGCCAGAGAGGCAGAGCCCATTTCTCCGATCACTGCTTCTCTCCCTCTGAGGAGAGGGTCTCCCTCCTCACCACCGGTTATGGCCTCTTCCTCAGAGTAAAAAGCTCTGCAAAACCCCTTTGCCCAACCTTGGAAGTTTGTGGCAGCTGCTCTTTCTTTCCTGCTTTCCTCAAAGTTTCTGGATGGGAAGGGAAATGTTTTCAAAGAAAAAACCCCAAGAAAGTCCAGTTGCCTTTTGGAAAAGCACTTCTGGGACACCCTGGAATGTCTTCTGAAGCGCGGAGAGAGTGAAGAGTTTTTCTTGAGAGCGTGGGCCATGGCGGCACCGTCTTCCACTTGGGGCCTCCTCTTGTTTTGTTTCTAGAAGCATCCTTGTAACTCCTGCCTGTTTGTCTGTCTGTCAGCATTTCCTGAGTCTGTTTGAAGATCCCAAGATAACAGCTGGCAGTGGACCCTTTGCCTCCAGCACAGGTGTATCTATCTGCACTTCCCCTGCAGGTGGCTTTTGGGGTTTCTTGGAAGAGAACGGGCACAGCGCCTGCCTTTCCAGGTCCCAGGGGCAGCTCCCCACCTCAGCTGACCCCTCAGGTGAACAGTGACCCCAAGGCAAAGGTGAGCCTTGCTGCCTAGGGAGCCGCTCTTACCTGCCTCCTCAAGTAGGCCAGCAGCAGTATCAGCAGCAGCAGCCCTGCTCCCAGGGGCATTCAAGCAGTGAGAAAGGCAGTCAAGAGCGGCCACCGGCCTCTGCCAGGCCCACAGGAAGCAGGGCTCCAACGTACACACGGAGAGCAAGGAAGCAGGAGCATCAGCCAGCAGTCAGTCTGCTCTGCTTATTTGAAGTCCCCGCTAGACTCTTGCTTGCTTGGGTTTTACACACAGCAATAGCCCTTCGACTCCTGTGCCGCTTCGCAGTGCTTTCCAGCCCTCTCTGAGCAGTTTACAGAGTCAGCCTATTTGCCCCCAACAATCTGGGTCCTCATTTGACCCACCTGGGAAGGAGGAAAGGCCGAGTCGACCTGGAGCCAGTCAGGATCAAACTGCCGAACTGCTGGTAGCTGGCAGTCAGCAGAATTAGCCTGCAGTACTGCAATCTAACCACTGTACGATCATCAGATCATTTAACTCAAATTAATATAGTTTAGTGAAATGTGTATGCCACCCTTCTTGCTTGTAAGGTGACCCTTGGCAGATTACAAGCAGTAAAAAGATAGAGAAACAATTCAAATTACAATTTCAACTCTGTATGAGAACCTATATAATGACTTCAGCATGATAGGACAGTATTCTTCAGGTTGGGTGACGTCACTGAGAAGGCCCTGTTTTGAGCAGGAGTGGGGTCTCCCATTGGGTTATGACATTATTCAGGAACTCGGCTGAGCGCTCGTCTCTTGGGAGTCAGTGCCTCCAATGGGGGCCAGAAGGAAGTGGGGTTGGTGTGTGTGTGTGTGTGTTGCGCCCGCGCACCTGGGTTCAGCAGAAAAACACCTTCAATGGCGAGAGTTTTCCAATGCTCGTACCGTCCTCAATGCTTGCCTATCATTGAGCCCACAGTTACACTCATAAGTTGTGATGGTGGTTATGAAATTTGACCCAATTTTTACCACCATTTTTTGCAGCAGTTGTTAAGCGAGACCATTATTATGGGTCTTTTCTCTCTCCCTCTCTTGCTGAAAACTGGAAGTAAATGCCAATTTCTGGCAAAAGAAGCCATAAATTGTGGCCATGTGACTGCAGGATGCCACAGACGGCCATACATATGGGCTGGTGGCTCAGCATAGAGAGCGTGGTCAGAGTCTGCAGTGGGAGGCCTGGCAGAACATTATATCTGGATCATAAGCTTTTTTGGGGGTGGGGTGGGGTCCATCATTAATGGTAACGAAGCAACCGGTCATAAGTAGAGGACTATTTGCTGGCTTTTAATTTTTATAGGGAAATGCGTCCATGGTGGAAAGCAGGTAATAGTTTTTCCTCTCTTAAACCAATTTTTTTTCCAGGAAATTCTTCTAATGAAAGGAGGTGCTAGGATTACATTTATGTAACGCAAGCAGGGAGTCCAGAGGTCATTTGTCCAGCTGAAGATTCTCCACCCCCCAAAAAGCATCCCTGCCTGCCTGCCTGCAATGACAGTCCCCAGAATTCCCCCCACTTCCAGCACTGGGCCCCCTACCACGTCAGCAATGGACAACCCTGAATAAGGATTCGCACCTCGCTCTTTGTATAAGTGGGGCAAAGCCGCCTCCCTTCAAACTGCAGGTCGTGTGGTGACCAGCTCTGAGCTGAGGGCCTATACTGGACCAGGATCTGGTTTTTTAAAAAATATATATATATATATATATATAAAAATGATGCTACATTTCAGTGGTTGGAACTTAGATGGCCTAGTATTTGAACATCTTTTTAACATTTACATTTTGTTGTGTTTTACTAAACTGGGTGAAATGTTTATATATATACAGGATATATTCCTGATCCACGCATGATACACCACACGCTAAGTAACTATCCGATCTCTTCGGCAGGGCGATCTGCGCCGCATGTGGTCGGAGCCGTTCCATTCGAAGTCCAGCAGCTCACGGTTCTTGGAGGTATGATGGAGCAGACGAACAGCGGCCAAACCTCTGCCCGGTCGGTTTTTTCACTCACAGCTTGCTTGCTGGTGCCTGAGGCTGGGCTGGTACTTAGGAGCATCGCCAGTTTGTGGAACTTGTACAGATGGACTTGCTGTATTTCCAGGAGGAGGAGGAGGAGGAGCTGCCTCCCTTCCTCCTTGTGACTGGAGACCCCTTGCCGGGCTCCCTTCTCCTCCCGGCCCCCCCCTCCTGTTTACAACTCAGTGCCAGACCATCCGCTGTTCTTGAGGGGGGGGGAAGAGGAGGAAGCTTGGGACAGCAACACCCCCCCCCACCCCCACCCCCGCTGAGTCATTGTGGAACTTGTGAACACTACAAGGAAAAATGGCCACAGCACTTGGGAGTTTCCTGGAAAACCCCACCAGTACTTTGGACCCTGTTTTTCTGTTGGACTCCAGTTTCGGAAAGAACTGAATTTCTTCTCTCACCGTACTCTTCCTCCCCGCGCCTTCCATTGATTTTCTCCTGTGGTGTGAGGTGACCTATGACACCCTCAGACATCGATTGACTCCTTGCAGTTATTACACCAGATTAAAAACTTAGTTGTATCAAGTTCCATTTCCACCCTGATCTCATAATGCAGTGAATAAGAGCACCCCCCACCGAGACACACACACACACACACTCCAACACTCCTCCTCCTTTTATACATCCCTACAGGCATATGCGCATATAGCATTGTATGTGTGTGTGAACCGACACAAAACACAGACCCCCCACCCCACCCCACCCCGCAAGGGTAAACTCTGCTGGGATCATGCTTTGTAGCTGAGAGGGGCTTGCTGTAATTTTGAGCATGTAGAGCAGTTGACAATGGCTTTCTTGTATATGGATCTGCAAACAGCCCCATGCCGCTCCCTGTTCCTCCCCTCGAGCGACGCTTCCAGCTTCCTCTTCTTTTAAAGGCGGTGTATGTTGTACTGGATTTTAGGGGATTTTCTTTTTGGTTTGCAATCAATGTAGCAAACTTAGGGGAGGAAGAAAGACCGAGCCGTTTCCTTCCTGCCCCGTTTTTTGTTTGTGAGTTTGTTTTTTTACAACTTGTCCATTACAGTTTTTAGTAGCTCTCTTCTTGACTTAATGCATGTATTATAGCAGCTGTTGTCTCCGTGTGTTCTGATCATAGTAATGTATGACTTGTAAATACATTTTTTTCTATTTTCTATTTTTTTGGTAATTTCTTTTGCATTGTTTCATTAGTGTGTTGTATTTCTCCCCATTACCCAGTGTTTAAAAGTTGGGGGACCTCACCCTCTGCTGTTGTGATGGTCAACATTTATGATGACTACTTTGTACCTGGGAGTCTCTTAAAAACAAGGACTTTTCTAAACAAATTGTCCGGGTTCTGTTGTGTTAACTGTGACAGATCAACGGTTTCAAAGTTTCCCGGCATAATTTCCTTCTGATCAAAAGTTTCTGGTTTTCTATTTGAAAGGTCTGTGCCTGTAAAATCTCCAATCCCAGAAGGTTCCAGGCCTTTCCCAGGCTTGCTTTTAAGGAGTTGGACCCGAGATGGTTGATTACCCTTCAGTCACCCATGGATAGTCCTCTCCTGGCATGCAGCTAGTCCTCATTGTTCCCTTTCTGTGTTCCTCCAGCAAGTTCCATGTGGCCTTCACGTCCAGTGTGAGAGCTTCCTGGAAGCGTCTGGTTTAGGCGCCTGCAGGAGGTGGCGTTGTGGCCCCCGCTCATCTGATCCAATGGACTTCCTCCGGGTCTCCACTTGAGGAGGCACCTTGAGAAAAGTGGCACACAATTCTTCATTGAGGGAACCCCACAGCTTTCCTCCAGAAGTCGGGGGCTCCATCCCGGGAGGTTTTTTCAAAGAACCGGTTGGCCAGCCATTTTTCTGGAATGGAGAGGAGGGAAAGGGGTTCAACCGTGGGAACTTTTAAGACTTACGCTCTTCAACTCCCAGAATTCCCCAGCCAGCATAGTCTTCAAGTTCCAAGACTGGACCCCGCAGTATAAGGTCTCCTGCCTGAGCAAGGGTTGCACTGAAAGACCTGCCAAGTCAGGTCGGGTATTCTGTGTATTTCACCTTTTCTCCGTCATGGAACTGCAGGCCACCCTACTTCCGTCCAGACTCTGGCCCCTCTCAGGGCGGCTTGACTTCTAAAGATGGCTGCTTCTGTTGTCTTTACATGCGCTCAAGATCGAGGGGTATGTTCGG
Source organism: Pseudonaja textilis (assembly GCF_049901715.1). Taxonomy (NCBI): domain Eukaryota; kingdom Metazoa; phylum Chordata; class Lepidosauria; order Squamata; family Elapidae; genus Pseudonaja; species Pseudonaja textilis. Next base: position 12,264,209 of record NC_142004.1, read on the forward strand.
AGCAGGGGGCTCCAACCTTGGCAACTTTAAGACTTGGGGACTTCAACTCCCAGAATTCCCAAGCCAGTGAACACTGGCTGAGGAATTCCGGGAGTTGAGGTCCCCAAGTCTTAAAGCTGCCAAGGTTGGAAATTCCTGGTCTGGAGCATGCTGAAAATGTTCTTGTCTTTTATTTCCAAACAAATCCAGGACTTCTGTAATTGCCAGACAAAACTAGCTCTTGTTCCATGCATCGGAGACTCACAGTTTATCTTGGTTTAGTTGACCGATTGGAGCCGATCCTAAGAATCCCTGCATGTTTCTCGCGCTCGAACTCATCAGGCCGACCTCCGCTGTGTCTTGATATTTGCCCGCCTTAAACCTGTTCCTCAAGCAGTTTTACTATTTGAAGAGCACAGACCTTTGGAGAAGGAGCCACCTTGGAAGGAAAGTTAATTTTGCATTTGTTCAGGTCACAGGGCGGCGGGAATTCCCTCCCAAATACAGAGCCTCTTAAAAAGCTCCCCTTAGGAGCCGGGGTGCATTTGCAGAGGCAGCAGCAACGAAGACGACACTGGCAAGGTTGCTCAGAGGCGCCAGATTTTTTAAATGAAGGGAACGAAACCCTTCTCTGAATTCTGGTCCACTAGTTTTGCATACTGGGTTTTTGCACTACACTTCCTCCTCCCCCCTCCCCCCCCCGACCCACAAACTCCTGACTGGCCTTGACTTTGGAAAATCCTTACTGAAACCCCCCATTTCTTGGCAGTTGAAAGTCCTTGTCACTTTCAATCATTTTTCAATTCCGGGAGATCGTTTTCTTGTTCTCAGTGATAGTGATGTAATCACTCGTCTTAAAATCAGTTTTGGTGCTCCTAGGAGAATGTACCCATTTGCATGGAGAATTGCTGTAAATTGCAGGTTATGGGAGAATGTGAGGAACGTTTTGAAGCCATGATAACCGTGGGTTGGGCTTCCCTTGTCTGGCTCTAGAGGGCTGGGAATTGGCAGGCAGGAAGCACATCTGGCCTGATGAGCCAGGCCCCCGTGGAAGGGTCTGGAAGAAGCGGGGAAGCCTCTACAGGACCCGGGTCTCGCGGTGTCAGTCTGCATTCCTCCTGGAGGGCCTTGCGATGCTCTGCGATGGGTTAAGAGTGACTGGGATTTTCAGCTGCGCAAGCAGTGCATATGTGGTGTTTATTTTGCTCTGCTCAGACCATGCCTTTCTATAAAATATTCCCAATGTATGCATATTTTTAAACCATACTTTTTAGAAGTCATATTTTTACAAGTCCGTTAAAAAGCAGCTCCAAAGTGGATGCTATACTTGTACTATAATTAACATCCCAGCATCTTATAAAGTATATATTAATTTGTGCTTGTGGCTCTAATTTATTTAATGAGATGTGTCGAAATTATATGTCATTGAGGCACTGATGATCAGTGTCTGGTTTCTTCAAATCCATTTAAAATGGTTTAGTTTTTGATCCCTTAAAAGAGAAAAGAGGGAGGGAAAATTATTATACAGGCGGTTGATGCTAGGTTGTGTTATATCAAATTACACATTTTACTTTCTATTTAAAACTGTTCTCGTTTTCTGCTTTGAATTGGCTCCGTGGGAGGAAACAGTGCCTCACTTCATGTTCTCCCACTGCGGCTGTAAAATGACTAGAAACCGGCGGAGTTTTTGTTAGGCAAGGTTCATGCCTTTTTCGACCATAGTTTCAGCAGGGACTTGAGCTTGTACGGAGGCCCAGAGTAGCAGAAGGCTGTTCTCAGAAGGTGCGGAGTGGAGGGCCTTTTCCTACACAAAGCTGACCGGGGGCACGTGCAGATGCCAGCTGGGGTGGGCAGCGCTGGAGCCGGTGGAGGTGGCTCTGCTAAGCCCTGCCAGTTGGAGACACCTGAGTGGCCAGGAACCTGTCGGTGTCTCCTCCTTGTCTGGATTGAGTCCCTGTTGGTTGGCTCTTGCTCAGTCCTTTGCCCGGCCCAAGCATGGCTTCAGGTGCCGGCTCTGCCAGCCTCTCCGAAGAATCCCAGGGTGGCTGGACAGGTGGCCACGGAGAGGCCCAGAAGGTCTAACAAGATCGTGGTCCCTGGTTTTTCCCCCCCATCCCAGGTTATCCCACAAAGAACCAAGGAGAGTTTATGCTCAGCAGCTCTCCAACTCCTGCTGTACAAGGGGTTGCCTGGACGCGGATGTATCCAGAACCGAGGAAGATTCTGCCGGAGGACCTTCTAAGGAGGAGGAGCAGAAGGACGTTTTGTTCACTTGCTTAAACATTTTGTTGAATAATTTTTCATGCAGAAGCGCATACTCTTTCTTTCCTTTTCCTGTGTTGTAACTGTTCAGGTAGCCCTTAAGCTGAATTCGGGTTGCTAAGCAATGCCGTCATTAAGCAAATCATTATGTGACCAGACCCAATTTTATGACTATTTTTTACCTCAGTTAAATCAAACATCATGGTCATTAGGTGAATTACGATCGTTTTGGGAATCGAGCTTCCCTGATTGGCTGCTTTCCGGCTGGGAAGGTGGCAAACTGATCGCAAGATGCCACAACCGTTGTAATGCGAGCGCCCCAGTTGTGAGCACGTGACCACAAAGCTGATGTAATAGTTGTAACTTCAAAGTAAGTCTTCAAGCAAGGCCCAACATTGAACCTCCTGGACTCCATAGGAAGATCCCACGCTTGTGCTACTTCTCTAGTATCCTGGAATGGTGCATTTTTTAAAGCTTTCTTTTTATCCCCATCTTGAAGACTAACTTTGCCTGCAATATCTTTTATGATGTTTTAAACAGTTATTATGGGAGTTGCATACTGCTTCAGTGGCAACCCTTTCCAAGAAATATATACCTTAAATCACTATCCAAAGTTAAAAAGACTAAGGAAAGTTCATCTTATTGCACCGAGGAAACGCACTACAACACGCACATCTTATGGCCATTTGCCTCCAGAACCGCCTTTAGCTTCCAGGCGGCCTCCCAGGGCAGCCCCTTATAGAGTGTATTGCAGTAATCCAACCAAGGGAGAAGTAAGGCATGACGACAGAGCAACAGATCTCCAGGCGCAGAGCCAAGACGCAGTTAAGCAAGAGCCCCCTCAGCCGCCATTGCCCCCACTCCTCGTGGCAGAGGCCACGAATCCAACCGGTGATCCTGGTTCACCAGTTCCAAAGGAGAGTGTGCGGCCCTTCCATAAGCGAGGGTAGAATCTCCCTGGACTCCGATAGTCTTGGGATCCCAAACAATTCCATCTTACTGGATTCCGACTTCTGGTCACTCCTCTGTGGCTTCAGGCCAAGATACCCAGCTGAATATTGGCCTACTGATGCGCTGTCAAGAAATAAACCTGCCACGCTTCACGTGGAGGAGTTGCACATTGCAGCCACCCACAACTGAAGGGCTCCCCTTCTCCCTCTGCCATTTGCTGGGTTTAGCTTAGTGGAAGGACAAGCACGCTTTAAAATGTGCCACCGGTTCCCAAACACAGGCGACGGCCCAGACCGAGGCTGTGCTTCAATCAAAGGCTGCTGAAAACTCCAGGAGGGACACAGGTTATCAAAAAAATATGGGTATGGTTTCACAAATCAACTGAAACTCTATTTCCTCCAGAGTTACCGACCCACAATCTACTCAAGAACTTTCACTAGGAATGAAGCCTCAGAGGCTGGTTGGTAATTCTCCAAATCCGACCGAGTGATTGGACAAGGCGAGCAGTTCCACTGATCAGAAAAGGCAGGGATCCTGCCCAAGAGAGAGGGTGGAATTGGTGTCCTGGAGGATCAAGATCTACTTCCTCAGAGCAACAATTGCAGGTTCATCCCAGGTAACTTCACAAGAGGTTTTCTTCACCTCAACTGGTATCTCAGGTAGCATCTTAACTCTGGATGCCAGATGCTCAACAGATGTTCTTCGGAGCCCTCGTTCTCCTTTGGGGAGATGGACTGATCAACATTCATCAGGCTGTGATACCTGACTTGTCAGCGTTCCCCAAATTCAAACTGCGCTGCCTCTGCTCCACGACCATGTGTGGTCAGGCTCCTGAGTTGGGTGCCTGTGACAAGCCCATGACTGTCATGGTGACCATAAAATTTTGAAGCTGACCGAATCCAACTCCGGAGAAGGTGAACTGAAGCTGCCCAAGTCATCAGCCTGGGAATGTCCTCTGCTAACGTGGCGATGAGGTGATGAGGTGAGGTGGAGGAAGTTTCTCAACCTTGGCAACTAACCTGTTGACTTCAACTTCCAGAACATGGCAGGGAAGCAAATTAAAAGGAACGAAAGAGGGCACAGCTGGAAACTAGGAGACTCTCAAGTTCTTGTCCCGCCTTAGGCATGAAAGCCAATTGGGTGAGTTTGGGCCAGTTAAATGTTCAGACCGAAACACCTGGCAGGGGAACCACTCTGAGGAGGCCCAGCAAGGGTCTCTCCTTTCTCTGGGAAGCTGCAAGGGACCCCCTGCCGCTTCAGGGTCCTAGCAAGCAGCAGGCTGAACCCTTGAATGTGGGTTCGAAAAAAGACCACAATTAAACCCCAAGATACTACAAGCTGTCAGTGCTCAAATTTAATAGTCAATTCGGACTGCATCCAGGAGGGCATCTCCATCTGGGCGGAGGAAACCTGGCTTTGGGGCACAAACAAGGCACTTGGGACTCTTAACGGCTACGGTTTGCTCTCTGCCACCAACCCCAGCAACTTTTCAGCAGTGGATTCGGGGGGCTTCCCATTGACCCCGTTAATATCTTGTCTCTCTGATCTGTTTCCCAACAACCTGCTTTCTTGCAGCTGTCACTGAAGACAGAGAGAAACTGCACCTGGGCAGGTGTGGCTCCACTGGAATCCGTGGGGTCCAGGATAGAGTAGACCTTGGCAAGAGCCTAGAGGACTTTGGTGAGTGTGGGATACGAGGCCCTCCTGCACCCATTTCCCAGGTCCTCCTTCCCCCCTGCTCTCAACCTCCATCGGAGACGTGGTCATCAAAGGAGCTGGATGTCCAGCCGGCCTCTTCCATGGTGAGCCAAGGGGCGGGTGCCCTCCACTTAAGCCTGCGTCCCTCTTCGTCAGAGGCCTCCGTAGCGGTCCTCCCCTTCAGCCTCGATAGGCCTTCAGCAGCTGCCCTGCAATCACCAACCTCTGGATTTCGCTGGTTCCCTCGTAGATCTCGGTGATGCGGGCATCTCGGTAATGGCGCTCGGCCGGCATCTCTGTCACGTAGCCCATGCCGCCCAGGATCTGGATCGCCTGAAAGAAAAGCATCGGTTCCGGCACAGGTGGAATGGAAGCAGCTCTCCACAAACCAGGCCAGTCTCCCGGTCATCTAATCCCCGGGCTTTGCCGGGACCGCCTGTCCTGGCAAGACAGGAAGGCAGCTCACCTCCTGCTGCTGCTGCTGCTGGGCTATTCAACCTTTCCTGAAGAATCGGAGCACCTGAAACTTACCTGGTGGGAGATGAAAGTCGCTGCCTCGGATGCCGACAGCTTGGCCATGGCTGCCTCCTAGGGAGAGAAAGCAGAGAAGCTACCTGGCACAGCCCTCCCTAGGAGGCTCAGGTCACACGTATGACATGCGTGTCACTGGTGTAGCATGCCAGGCTTCTGGACCGCCTGGACGCCATGTGAGGGGGCAACTTCCTCTTTTTTCAGGTAGGGGGGGGAGGAATGGGGTTGCATGTGTGAGAGAGAGACATGCCAGCAGAGTCAAGGCAGGCATCTTCTGAATTTTTGACAAGCCAACCTCATAAACTATCCCTGGCCAAGAGGAATCTGCGGTTTACGGCTTGGCTTTCTTGCAGGCCCTGCTAATCCCAGCAGTGTCTTCCTTAGTGGGGCTTTTACATCAAGAGGAGCTTCAGGGCCCAGGGCAGGACCAGACAGGTGCCCCCTCCCAATTGACAATTATCAAGGCGTTCTTGAGATCCCGCTTATTCCTTTTGAAAGTCTTGTAACGTGTTGGCATTCTCGTGCTATTTTTTTTTCTTTTTTAGAAATGAACTTTTAATTCTGAGGGTCTGCTCCAGCAAAGAGGGCTAAGGAATTCTGGGGGCTGAGGTTCCCACAAGTCTAAAAAGTTGCCAAGTTAGGACACTCCTGCTAAAAAAGCCAATTCTTATCCCCTTTCGAAAGACTTGCAAGCGCTCGTGGGCCGCTCAGAGGATGCTCCAGGCGGTAAAGATGGAGATTACCTTTGTGTAGGGCTTTCCTTTGTCACTCAAGGCGGCTGCTCTCCAGGTCAGCAGACGAGCCCCCTCCAGCGCCACCGCCATGTCAGCCAGTTTAAACTATAGGCAGAGAACACACACCCCGGGCGGGGGCGGGGGGCGGGTTACCACTAAGCCACGGGAGCCTAACCCGGCATTATTTCTGGTTAGCAGAGGGGAAGAGGACGCCACGAAGGAGAGCCAAGCAGCCCTTGCAAGGCCCCTGGATGGAGCAGGGACATTCTCCTTGAAGGTGGCGGAGAGGCGGCCACGTGGGAACGCTATAGGGTCGTACAGAGGTGGGCCCTATGGACTTCCGACTCCCAGAATTCCTGGCTGGTTCAAAGGGGCAGGGGCAGGATTCTACTGGTTCGGACCGGTTCGGGCGAACTGGATGTTAAAGTTACATCTGGTTCGCTGATCCAGTATTTCAACCAGCCAGCTGGCCCCGCCCTCCCCTCCCCTCCCCTCCCCTCCGTCTCCATGCGGCCCGTTTTGATGCAGGCAAGTGCAGGGTCTGCGCAGAGGCTCTGGGAGGGGGAAAAACGGGCCTTCCAGAAGTCCGGAAATGGGGCTGTTTCCAGCTTCAGGTGGCCCTCCAGAGGCCCGGGGGAAGCCTCTGGACCCTTGGGAAGGCAAAAACGGCCTCCCCCGGGCTCTGAAGGCCCACCGGAAGCCAGAAACAGGAAGTTCTGGTTAGCCACGCCCACCCAGCACCCAGGCAGCGAACCGGTTGCTGGGATTTTTGAATCCCACCCCTGTGAAGCGGCCATAGTTGACCACCTTTTGGGGTGGGTGGGTTATCATTTAAAGTTCTAACACCACTGGAAATAGTGGCTTGTGAGACTTATGGCCGTCACAGCATCCCCTTGGTCACATGATCAAAATTCAGGCCCTTGTCAACTGACTTGGAGTTATGACGGTTGCAGTGCCCCGGGGGGGTCTTGTGATCCCCTTTTGCAACCTTCGGACAAGCGATGGGGAAGCCAGATTCACTTAACGGCTGTGTTACTACCTTAACTGGTGGACTTAACCAAACTCGACAGCTGCCTTGCTTAGCAACAGACGTTTGGGGCTCAACTACAGGGTCTCTTGCTTGAGTGGGGGGTTGGACTAGAAGACCTCCAAGGTCCCTCCCTCCTCTCTTATTCTGCATTCTTCAGCCCCAGCATCCAGTGGGACGTGGGCTGGAGCACCACCCTGGGCAGGGGGAGGCCTGTCTTGGGACACCTGGGCCGCAGGAGCCCCCTTACTCCCCCCCCCTCTTCTGGGCCTCCAAAAGAGACGCCCTTGAAGGAGAACTGAGCGCCAAGAGGAGCGGAGGAAGCGGGGAGGGGAAGGGCCTGCCCACCCCCTACCTGAATGGCCTGGAGCTTGGCGATGGGATGGCCAAATGCCAGCCTCTTCTCGGCGTAATCCACGGCGCAATCCAGAGCCGCCTGGGCGATGCCCAAGGCCTGGCAGGCGATTCCAATCCGTCCGGAGTCCAAGGTTTGCTGAGGAGAAGACGAGGGGCGGGGGATGGGACTCAGGGTGGGTCTGGGAGGGGGGCCCTCCCCCTCCCCCTCCCCCCTCCACTCACCATGGCAATCTTGAAGCCCATCCCCTGCGACCCCAGCAGGTTCTCCTTGGGGATGCGACAGTCTTCGAAAATGAGGTTGGCGGTGGAGGACGCTCTGATGCCCAGCTTGTCCTCCTTCTTCCCCAGCGAGAGGCCCGGGCACGGCATGGGCACAAGGAAGGCGCTGATGCCCTGCAACGGAGAGCAGCCTTCCCCAGGGGCTCCGCAGAAGCCCCACAGCCACGGCTGGCTTTTCGCTCCCAGCGGGACTTGGGGAGAGGGCGGAGGGGGAGAGGACGCAGCGTCCCCTCCTCCCAAGCGGGCCCTCGAGGATGGTCACCTGCTCTGCTTCTGGACCTAGTGCTTCCCCCCCCCGCCCACATCCTTTGTCCAGCAGCGGCAGCCATCTTTGGGGGGAGCTTGCCCCAAAGGTCAGGACCTCCAATCCTCCCCCCACTTCATGCCTTCCTTTGGACGTCTGAGGACCATCTTCCCGGCCAGATTCCTCGTCCACCTGGAGATGTTTCCCAGGGTCTTTTCTTCCTAGACAGAGACCAGCCGCTTGCCCGGCACGGCCGAGGCCGGGGCCTACCTTGTGCTTCAGGGCTCGGTCTGTGGTGGCGAAGACCACGGTGGCCGAGGCCTCCCAGGCGTTGGTGATCCAGGCCTTGGTGCCGTTCAACACCCACTCGTCCCCCACCAGCTGAGCCATCGTGGATGCAGCACCAGCGTCGCTGCCGTTTCCTTGGCGAGAAAAAGAACGTCTGCAGCCAAGAGGCGCTGCGGCTGCTGCCAGGCCGCGTGCATCGGGCAGGGGGCAGAATGCTGCCTTTCGCTCTTCTCCTGCAAGCACTGCCTGGCTGGCTGCACCAGGTGGACAGCGCCCTGTGTCAGACCTGCCCCAATCTGATCCCTTAGGAAAGAAAGACCCTCGACTCCCATTTGGTTAAACAATGGGTTCTTTGGCTAAAGGTGTTCGCTGCAGTAAACCCAGGCTAGCGCTGGTGTTTCAAAAAATACAAAGTAGACCTTCCCTCCTCCCCTGAGCAGTTTCCAGCCAACCAGAGCTCACCAAAATGTTTTGGGAACACTGGGATGTTTTGGGGTAATCCACCTATTTTCTCAGGGCGCCTGGCCTTGGAACGCTGGTACAAACTGGATCCAGGCTTTATCAACCTGTCATTCCCACCCCACTTGCGATTTCCATTCATGTACACACATAGCTTCATTGCCCTTCCATCCTTCCCCCCCACCTCCCCAGTCCCAGCTTTGATGGCAGGATGCCTGTGAGGCGCCAAGATGAACCAGGCAGAGCTGACATCCTGCATTTCCCGGGCACTGACCCTCCGCTTGACCCTGTGGACCTTCCCCCTTGCTCAGCAGGCGCTTGGCCAGGCAGCCACAGAGGAGACGGTGTGCCAGCAGCATCTGAACTGCAGGGTGGCTTGTGGGGCACAGCCTCTCTGGGGAAGCCCCTCACTGTCTGCTAAGCAACCGCGTGAAGGCAGGACGTGGCTAAATGTTAAAAAAACGTGCAGGTCTTGGGAAGAACTTATGCAAAGCGGAAGTAACGCCCCGCAGGGAGCTTCCAGTTCTGGCTCTCTTAATTGCCACCTGTAATTCTTCTAGAAGCTTCTGCTCAATCGAGCAAAGTGGAGACACCGAGGGGGAAGTTTACAGCCACCTAAGGGCACAAAGGATGCCCAGGTGACAAAACTGCCGCTCTGGTTTGTAATTGCAAGGACTTGGGCAAGAATTTGGCGTGGGGGGAGGCCTGGCCCAGCTGCAAAGCCACGTACAGGGACTCTTTGCAGCCTCTGTTCCTCTCCATGGCATAACACACTACGCACACATATGCAACCTTCCCTGTACAGGTAGTCCTTGACTTACAACCATTCATTTAGTGACCAAAGGTAAAACAGCACTGAAAAAAGTGGCCTTTGACCTTTTTTCACACTTTTATGACAGTTGCAGCATTCCCCATGGTCACCCTGATCAAAATTGCAGACTTACAGGGGGTCACGAAGTCCCTTTTTGCAACCTTCTGACCACAGCAAAGTCCATGGGGAAGCCGGATTCGCTTGACAACCATGGCAAGAAAGGTTGTAAAATGGGGAAAAACTCGCTCAACAGCTGCCTTGCTTAGCAATGGAAATTTGGGGCTCAGTTAAGTCAAGGACTACCTGCAGAATCTAAAACGGGGCTCTCAAACTCAAGGCCCCTGGGCCGGATTTGGCCCATAGGCTGTTTAGTTCTGACTCGCGGGAAACAGCAAAGGTGCCTCTGCCGGAGCAGAAAAATGGAGCATTTTGGGCGGCTTCCTGCAGCCCTCGGCCAGCAAGGGGCAGTGGAGGGGGGCTGGCTCCCCCGAGCTCCGTTCTCGCTGGCAGACGAAACAAAACAAACTAAGAACAAAACCAAAGGAGAAATATTTCCCATTTTGCAATTGGAGCATGCAGGAAGGGACAGGAAAGGAGGAAGGGAAAGAGGAGGAAGATGGGAAGAGCGCAAGGAAGGAAAAAGGAGGGAGGGAAGGAAGGAAGGAAGAAGAAAGGAGAATGAAGAGAAGGGAAGGGAAATTATAATGAGAGGGAGGGAGGGTCAGGGAGAAGCCCCGCCTTAGCTCTTGGTCACCCCTGGTCTCCCCCCCACCCAAGTCCCATGTCACACCCAGTCCTGCCCCCCCCCTTCCCCCAAGGTCAAACACAACCCTGATGCTGCTCAGTGAAATCGAGCTTGACGCCCCGCCCACCCGTCCAAAAGGAAAGGGCTGCCCGGGGGCAACTCCCAAGCGCCCAAGTTACCTGGTTCGCTGAGGGCAAAGCACCCCACTTTCTCCCCACCGGTGAAGGGAGGGATCCACTGCTGTTTCTGCTCTTCAGACCCAAACTTCAAAACCGGTCCTAGATACAGCGACTCAAGAAACAAAAGGATCCCCGTAAATCTCCTTCAGGGACCTCCCCACCTCCGACCCTCCGGGGAGGGGAGGGGCCCCTCCAGGCTGGGCAGGGCCACTGGGGGCGGGTTGGGGGGGGGACCTACGTTGTTGACACTCATGATGACGCCGGTGGAGGCGCAGCCGCGGCTGATCTCCTCCATGGCGACGGTGTAAGCCAAGCAATCCAAGCCGGCTCCTCCGTATTTTTCGGGCACCGCCATTGCTAGCAGGCCAAGCGCCCCCATTTTCTTAATCTAGAAATGGGAGGAATGAGGTTACGAAAGGGCCTCGGCAGAGTTTGACCCTCGGGGTGGAAACCCAGCAAAGCAATTTGGCTCTTTAGAGTGCCGATCAAGCTAGCGTCAGTTGCCGAGGGCACCGATCCAGGATCTGCCTTGTCAAGCGAGAACATTTCTGCCCTGGCTGAGCAGCTCTGCCAACGTTTACGACCTGTTGGGACTTCAACTCCCAGAATTCCTGAGCCAGCCAGTTGAAACCTCTGGGTTGGAAAAGGGACACCGTTGCTCAACCCTGATTTACGGCCTTCCTTGTGTCTCAAAAAGGCGCATTTCAGGGCAGTCTAAGTTCAGCGAGGGCACCACCAGGCAAACACAAATCAGGGCGAAAGGTGACTCGCCTAAGGGCCAGCAAACAGGACGTGGAGAGCTTGGTTCTCCTGCAAAGTAGTTTTTCACACTTGAGGAATAAAAGGCCTGCAGCGCATGGTTGAAGGACTGGCAATGCCCGGAGGGGAGGCAGAGACGCCCAGGTGGGCATGCCGTGCGGGAGGGGCCAAGATTTGTGGAAAGAGTTTTGCCCTGTTTTACAACTTTTTTTTGCTGCAGCCATTAAGCGAATCCCTGGAGTTGTTCAGTTGGTAACAGGGTTGTTTGGGGAATCTGGCTTCCCTGGTGAGGGGAGGGGGCAAAGGGGGCTTTTTCCAAGGGCAGCTGGACTGGGCCTTTCCTAGGAAGCCCCTTTGGCCAGCCATGACCCGGAGGGCAGAGAAGCTCCATAGTCCGAAGGGGACCCCAAGACCCCTGCCAAGCCCCTGAACTTCCGGAAAGGGAGCCATCGCTCACTTGGTTCAGGGTCCTTGCAACTTTGGCCACGAAACGAATGGTCCTAAGTCGAGGACTCCCTGGAAGTGGCTCCAGGGTCAGAGCCGGCCAGAAGCCCCTTCCATGGAGCAGAGAGGCCCCGCGGGCGTTGCTCTAGGGCTGCCCCTCCGCCCCCATTCCCAGCTCGGGGTCCCGCACCTGCTCGGCAGGGAAGCGGTGGTCGCGGTCGAGGCTCGCGGCGAGGGGCGCCAACTCCTTCGCGGCGAAGTCCCGGCAGGTCTCCCGCAGCATCCGGTGCGTCTCGGGCAGCCCCGCGTGCAGCAGCCGCGCTGGAGGAAGAGGAGGGGACGGACGGGGGAGGGAGAGGGGCTCAGCCGGGGCGCCCACCCAGACCCGCCTGCCCGCCGCCCCTGCCAGGTAGGCTGCCCCTGGGCGGGATGCGCCGGGAGCAGCCGGAGGGTCCCTTCCCGAAGCCCCGCCGACCTCCGCGGGCGCCAAGGACGCCCCGCCGCCCCGCCGAGGCCACCAGCGCCGCCATCGCCGCCCGAGGGAGGGGAGAGGGAGGGCGGGGCTTGGGGCGGGGCGCTGGCACGTGGGCGCTGCGGAGCCTCCTGGGCGGGCGTCCCCCAAGCCCCGCCCTCGCGCGGACGGGTGGGGGGCGGGTCCGGCTGCGTCCGCCCAGCGACCCGCCTTTTGCCCCGGGACGGAGGCGGGCGGGGTGATGCCTCTTGCGAGAGACCGGGGAGGGCGATACACGCACGCACGCACGCACGCACGCCGGCTTCCCGGCCGGTTTCTTCTCTCGCTCCGCTCCGCGGCTCCTGCCTTCAACGCGGCTCCCGGTCCGGAGGATGGAAGCGTCGCCAGGATCCTTTGCCCGGGGCCAGAAGCTCTCGGGGGCTTTTTTTTTTTTTTATAAACAGTTTTATTGTTTTTTTAACAAACAAACAAACAGACAAAACATAAAAACATCAGCTCTCCCATATTTATATACAAGCAGTGAGTCGGTTGGTTCATCAGTTTTGTGCATTCATTTCGCACTCACAATTACAATTACCTTATATAATAGCTCCTATTATCAATCCAAACTTATATATCCTCATATCATTATTAAAGAAAAAAAAATTGACTATACTTTTATTCAATCATGCCTTATGAGATAACTATAATTTAAGTAATTTATTCTATAACAAATCATATAGTCGTGCCAGTTCTATCCTAAATAAAAGAAAAAAAGAAAAGAAAAACCATTATATAAATATAATATCAAATACCAAAAAAGAAAAAAGAAAAGTGAAATCAACATTATTCCTTATTGTCTAACATTCTAAATATTCTATTTTTGTATTTCATCATTCAGCCATTGATAGAAAAGATCCCAAATTATATAAAATTGTTTATCTTCTTGCTCTCTAATTTCAAAAGTCAATCTACTCATCTCAGCACATTCCAATATTTTCTGCTCTCGGGGGCTTTTAAGCCGCACGCAGGAAGGGCCGGCCAGAGAGCCAGGAGGCGCCTTCTCAGCTCCAAAAGGATCCCGAGAAATCAGCGGGACCAACCGAGGGAGGCACTGCCATTGACCCCATGCACCTCGCCTTCGGCACTTCTGGATGACCTCTAGGACAGGGCTCTCCCACCTGGGCCACTTTAAGCCTGGCGGACTTCAACTCCCAGGATTCCCCAGCCAAGCTGGCTAGGGAATCCTGGGAGTTGAAGTCCGCCAGGCTTAAAGTGGCTCAGGTGGGAGAGCCCCGATCTAGGACAAGCTTTCTTGGTGTCCTTGAGACCTGCCATAATATGCTCCACTATCACTTCTTTCTTTTCCCCCTTTTGCAATAACCAGAGTTGAAAGTGACCACAGGGGCCAGCAAATCAAATCCCTCGGTCAACAGAGAAATCCAATTTTCACCCCTCCCCAAGGATTTCAGAAGCCTTAATCAGTCAGAATAGAGTTGGAAGGGACCTTGGAGGTCTTCTAGTCCAGCCCCTGCTCAAGGAGGAGGGCCTATGCCATTCCAGATGAGTGGCTGTCCCGTCTCTTCTTAAAAACCTCCAGGGGTGGAGCGTCCACGACTTCTGGAGGCAAGTCGTTCCAAGGATTTAATTGTTCCCACTGTTAGCCAATTCCCCTTAGTTGCTTCCCTCCTGGATTCTTGTCCTGCCTTCCGGTGCTTTGGAGAAGAGGCTGAACCTTCACTTCATGGCAGCCCTTCAAATATTGGAAGATGCTATCATGTCCCGCCCTGGTCCTTTTCTCTAGACTAGACATGCCCAATTTCTGTTTTAGCCTCCTAATCATCTTTACTGCTGTCTTCTGCACTCTTTGCAGTCTCAACGGCATAGAATTTTGCTGGTCTACTAATTTAGTCACTTTGTCAAAGAATGAAATAAGATGCGTTTGGTGTGATCGGTTTTTAACAAACCTGGGCTGGCTACTAGATATAACTTTCTATTTATAGGAGCATTGATGACCACTGCTGAAAAAGGTTCCTCTTCCAAGCGAGGCGGATGCTGACATCCTCCAGCGCCCTTTCGATGCCTCCTCTTAGGCCCCCCCAGTAAATTCACCATCCAAATTTACACAATTCAGGCCCACCTTATGACACAACACCAGAGTGGAATGTAGGTTTTATTTTAATTACTATTGCTTGAGACAAAATAACACTTTATACAAACAAGTCGGCTAGATTACTGCAGATCAAGGAGATATAAAAATGATAGCATGATGGAGATGATACAATGAAGGAAATCACGGGGGGGTGTGTGAAGAGGGGGGACTTTTGGAAAGTCTATGGAAAAATACCGGCAGAAAATTAGAAAAACTAGGAACTGTCTCCTGTGCATTTCACACGTGCCACACAAGGTTGTGTGGGGAGGGAGAGCTCCTTGCATGGACAAACTCTCATGAAGTGCCAATGGCCAATTCAAAGCCACACTATCGGGGGGGTATGTGTGTGTTGGGGGGGGGGCTTTTGGCCACAGTGCTCAATCTTCTCCCGCCCTTGGGAAATTCACTGCACTGTCGCACTAAATGCCCATCTCATAGGATCATGGCATAGAGAATTCCAGAACTCCCGTAGTGTGGGAAATGCAGTTCCCAGTCCCTGAGCCTGGGGGTCAGTTCACCTAACTGGAAACGGTCAGAGAGGGGTGTGTGTGTGTGTGTGTGTGTGTGTGTGAGAGAGAGAGAGAGAGAGAGCATTTGACCCCCACACAGAAGTCACGGCCAAACGGCTGCTCCTCAGCAGTGCTCGGGTGGGACATGCTCCGGACAGGATGACTGCCAGTGGCTACCAAGGGGGCCAAGTCTGCTGCCCATTGCTGGGAGCTGGTCTCCCCACAGCCGGTCTTCCCTTTCAAAGGGGGACGGGGGGAAGAGTCTATAGGGGAGCCCCCTTTTTGCTTTTTCCATGAGCTAGAAAGGAGGAAACGCACCACCTCAATTTCAGGCCCCCTTTCCAGCCCTGGGGCAGGCTGAGAAGCCCCCTGCTGACCCCAGGCCCCCTCCTAAAAGGGAGGCCTGGATTTCTAATCACACGCTGCTTTGGAAGGGCAGCCCCACCCTTTGCCTGGCAGAAACACCCCCCCACCCAAAAAATACCACAAACTGACCCCTGCATGCCCAGCAAGAGTGGCCGAAATGGGGCCCTTGCAGAGCAGGAGAGAAGCAGCTCCAGGAGAGGGTGGGGGGGAGGTGCGAGGGCAGGTCCCCAACGGACGCACTGGGGGCGCCTGGCCATTCCCTCGTCCCCAGGGAGGCACCCCACTTTTCCCTCCACACGTACCCCGTTCCCCTCGTATTGCTGGGCAGCCAGTGGCAAGGAAGGCACAGAGGGAAGGTTATTGCGAGCGGCCCCCGCTTTGGGGTCAGCCCAACCGAGGCTTCCGGGTCAGACCGAGGGGCAGTTCCAAAGGCACCTGGTTTTAACCATGAGGGATCGGGGGGTGGGGGGAGCCCTTGGAGAAAAAGGCACTTTTGCCAGAGAGAGCCGGGGAAGCGTCGACCCACCACTCTCACCACCAGCCCTTCCCCAGACCACCCCGAGAACCGACCCCTTCCCCCCCCCAAGAAAGAAAATCGTCCTGCACCTGAAGCTCTTTTGTTGGGGGCACTTAACCCTCCCCCCAACTAAGAGGCTTAAAGGTTGCTCTTTTAGACTACTCCATTGCCCCCGGAGCCCGCCCCCTTGGAGACTGACTGCCACGGGGTGCCCCACAGCCCTCCTGCCAAAGCAGCGTCTACAGGGAGGCGGCCAGAGGGCCGAGCCAGTCCTCACCTGCGGCCTTTGCCTTCTGCCCGGCAATCTCGAGGGGTGGGGAAGGGAGGGGAAAAATTAGGATGGCCCCCACCTCCCCGGTGAGAGCTGCTAGGCAGGAGAAGCCAGGAGTCGCCTTCCGCTCCTCTGCCTGGAGGGCCCCAGGCGTCTTTACCACGCAGGCCAGACCTCGAGGGGTTGCGGTTGCTTGAACAGGCCCAGAAGGAAATGCTGCCGAGTTCCGCCCTCCCCGGGAGCCCCAAAGACGGAGGGACAACCCTGACACACATCAGCTCGGGTGCAAAGCAGGCCAGGAGGCGGGAGGAGGAGCAACAGACACCTGCCCAGCTCTCTGGGCTGCGGGATGCGCTAGGAAGGGGGTGCCTGCCAAGCTTGGTCCATTGGAGGGGCCGCTGGCAGGCTTGTCACCAGACCAGGATGCCAACGGAAGCCACGATGGAGCAAGGAATGAGCGGCCCAGGGAATTCCTTTACTGTCCCAGAAGAGGCCCCTCCCACTCGGCAAGGAGGAGCAAGGCCAGGCTGCCTCTGGCCTGCGCAACATCCGCAGGCGGTGCTGGAATGGCTACTGCCCGCCGTTGTAGGCGTAATCGGCCTTGTTGTGCATGATCAGCTTGTTGTCCACAAAGTAGAAGCTGTCTGAGCGAGTCTCGTAGGGGTTCTCGACCATCAAGCGTACTGCAGGGGTGAGAGAGAGGGAGGAGGGCAGCCACGGCCCAGAGACAGCCGGCGGAGAAGGCCGCTGGTGCCAACCCTGCAGTGCAGGCAGCGCCCGCTCCACAAAGCAGCCTGAAAAACCCTGGGGAGGAGGGAGCAGCGGGAGAATCTGCGGGATTCGGGGAAGTTTAAAGCAAGGCCGCTTATCTTCTGTCTCCCTCGAGACTTTGGCCGTGGGGCCAGTGACGGCACCAAAGGGCAGGATTTTCTGACTGCCGCAGAAGAGCCCGATGCCCCCAGGCTGAAGCCAGCCGTCAGTCCCCACTTGGGCCATGGGATCCCCCTGGGCCCAAGCCTCCCACCCCTGCAGGGGCTGTTCCCCCGACCAGGCCCAAGAGGCACTTACTGAGGTCCTCGGAAAGCTGAGGAAACTCGTAGATGTGCTCACAGGTGTTCCTGCTGCAGGGGATGCAGAAGCCAAAGTCAAAGTCGAAGTTCTTCAGGAGACGGTCCCTGAAGTAGTGCCTCTCGATCATACGGAAGTTGGAGACGGGCTTGTCTCCCACGGTGAACTCCACCCTGCAGGGAGAGAAAGGGGCGAGGTGAGCGCAGGGCGCTCCGCTCACGTGGCAGCGCTGGAGTCCTGCCCTGGAGCGGCCCTCACGCTGCTGAGGGAGCGGGAGCACCCCGGAAGGGCCCAGCTGTCCCGTGACGGGGTCCCTGCCTGCATCACGACCCGTATTTCTCCCCGGGTTGTAAAAGAAAGGCTGGCCTGGGAAGGGGATGCAGGGCAACTCGGGACCCAAATTAGGGGAAAGAACAACGAGGAAAAAGAATAAACACAGCAGACCTGCCTCAAGCAACGTTCTTCTTTCGATTTATACAAACTGCAAAATTACAGGCTTGGATTTTGAAGATTGTCTTTCTTTCTTTCTTTCTTTCTTTCTTTCTTTCTTTCTTTCTTTCTTTCTTTCTTTCTTTCTTCTTTCTTTTTTCTTTCTTTCTTTCTTTCTTTTCTTTCTTTCATTCTTTCTTTCTGTCTGTCTGTCTGTCTGTCTGTCTTTCTGTCTGTCTGTCTTTCTTTCTCCTTTCTTTCTTCCTTCCTTCTTTTTCTTTCCCTTCCCTTCCTCTTTTCTTTCTTTCTTTCTTTCTTTCTTTCTTTCTTTCTTTCTTTCTTTCTTTCTTTCTTTCTTTCTTTCTTTCTTTCTTTCTTTCTTCTCTTTTAGAAGTGCTGAACTTGCTTTTCACCCAGCCTGACTGTGCTTCTGTGGCTGGTGCTGAGCAGCCCCCAGCCGCCCTGGGTGGTGCCGCCCCCCCCATCCCCTCAGCCGCTGCCCAGACTCACGTTGCCCCAACGGTCCGTAGGCGCAGGAAGGCCGGAGTGAACTGATAGCGAACGAAGCGTCCGGCGCTGCTGTCCACCTCCCCAAGGTCACACTCGTAGTCCTCTTGCTCTGCAGGGATTAACGGTGAAAGAAAATTCGGCAGGGGTTTCTCACTGGCCTGCCCTTCTGGAAGTGGGGCCACTCCAGGAAGGCCCCGCAGCCGTCGCCGGCCCTTCCAGGTCTTAGCCTTCTGGGGCTGCCTCTGCCATACGGCCAAAATCAAGGTCAGCAGCAGGAACTGCGGAACTAGCAACCGAGGCAGCCTTGCTGGACTGAGCTAACAAAGCTAAACGTGGCTTGGGTTAGGTGGGTGAAGTGTTGGGACAGAAGCCTTTGTGGGCACCTGGAATAATGGACGGAGCCCAGAAAGGTCTGAAGGAAACAAATCGTCCCAAGAGCGATGACAGAGGAAGAGGAAGCACAGATTTAGGGATTGTGAGACCAGCGCCTTAACTACCATTGGGAAGCAAAAACCCCTTCCTGGAATTTTTAGCGAGTTGGGTCTTGCAATTCAGAACGGGACCCCATCACTTTACACCCAAAGTAACTTACCTAAAGTTGAAGGTTTGGCAATTTCAAACAGCACCGTCCCAGTCTCCAGGTCCCGGATTTTAAACTTGGTGAAGTCGATATTGTAGATGTTGTCTTCGGGTCGGCAAAGGTAATCTGGAAGAGAGGAAAACGGAAGGGATGATGAAAGGCAACCTTGAAAATTCGGGAGGCAATGGAGAGACTGCCTGGACCAATGCACCAAAAGGGCCTTTGCATTCAGGGCAAGGAAGCGAGCGGTGGACAATACTAGGAAGTCTCTCCCAAGACGCCTGACAAATTCTGCGGCCAAGAGAGGCACCCGGTTAAGGGAGAAGAATCAGTGGAAGGATGTAAGACAGAGAGAGACGCAAGCATCACGGCAGGGATTCTACACCCCCCAAAAAACCCTCTGGATTTAGAACGGAGCAACATAATGATCAAGCTCCCTAACGGCACCAAATTATTCAGCCAAGACAGGAGAAATGTAAAAGAACAGTTACAACTGGTCAAGAGATGATTAACACAAGCACTCTACCTAAATCTAAGTAAGTGCAACCTAGCTCATGCCAGAACAAAAAAGACCTAATTTTAAGTACAAAGAATTATAGATCATAATCTACTGTGCCTTTCTTTTCCGTCATCTTGTATTGTAATGGAAGGACAAAGAGGGAGGTAAACGGAGGATGTGTAAGCCAAACTCGTTACACAAAAATCAGGGGAAACACGTTTATACTTTGTGACTTTACAAAGACCACCAGCCTTACATACCAGCTAAATCTGCTATCTACTAGTGAGATTTATGATCCTCTGTTTAATGACCATTCAAAGTTGCAATAGATCTGAAAAAGTGAGTTGCGACTGGTCCTTGCATTTATGACTGTTGAAGTGTCTCCATGGTCGTAATTGTGTGATTTGTGTAATGAATTGTGTAATGGCCATGACAAAGATAGATAATAAAATCAGGGACAATTCACTTAACAATTGATGTCCCTGTGGTTCTTGTTAACTGACATAGTCATTGGATCCTTCCTAAACAGCAGCTACTGCTTAGGAAGGATCCAGTGAATATCTGTTCTTTCTTCTCCAAGTTTACATTTATTTATTTACAGGGCTCATATGGCCACCTACCTCGTGCAATGGTTTTAGGCAAGTCCCCTTCTCCCCTCTCCCACCCCAAGGCATCCGACCACACGACCTCCCAGCTCAATCCCAATCCCGGCCCAATGCTGGGAGAAGAGCCAGGCTTTCACGGCCCTCAGAAAAACTAAAAGGGCTTCAGGTCGCTCCAATCTCAGCTTGGAGGCTATTTAAAAGGGTCACGACGATAGCAGGGAAAGTATGTTGTGGCAGTTGTGGCGACAGAAAAGGTTCTGCCCGAGAAACCCCCCCCCGCACTTAAAAGAGCTGGAGCGGCTGAGCCCCGATACAAATCATCACATCATGGAGCTGAATTGAAAGCGCTTTTCTTCCGGCAGGGAAAACAAGAACTGGCTACTCAGCCAAACTGTCCATTTAATAACATTTCCATTCTGGGCACAATCCTGTAGTGGCCTCTCTAAGCAATTCAAGAAGGGTCCTTTTGGGGGACATCACACAGACATTGTTGAGTGATGCTGGTCAGACTGGTCAACACTGGCAAGACAGAACAACAAAATAAAAGAGTCGGAAGGGACCTCGGAGGTCTTCTAGTCCAGCCCCCTGCTCAAGGAGGAGGGCCTACCCTATTCCAGTCTCTTCTTAGAAGCCTCCAGGGATGGAGCCCCCACGGCTTCTGAGGGCAAGCCATTGCACCGGTTAATCGTTCTTGCTCTCAGGAAATTTCTCTCCTTGATGAGTTTCCATCCACTCCTCCGCATCCTCCCTTCAGGTGCCCAGCCTCCTTCCTCTTCCTTGTAGCATCCCTTCAAATGTTGCCAATCCAGACTGACATACAGAATCAGGGAGTCTTTGTGCAGCTGTCTACCTGCGTGTTGAGGGCACGCGGACATCAACCAGCAATTACTATTCGTGTCAATAATGCCAAGATCAAAAACGGTAGGACTCCCAGGTAGGCCACAAGCGTGAAAGGGGCGTAGACCTGTGGCAACGACTTCTTCAAGGTTTACGGTTTCAACATGTGCCAGAAAAAAAGATACAAGTGCAGCGGCCAAGGCTGCACACTTCTGCTTCAAAGCCTGAGGAGTTGGTTGTCCCCAGGCTGTGTCTTGGCACACTGTCTTCTTCCATGATCTTGCTGAGATGCCTTTTCGATTTCTGCGAACGCTGCACAGAGGTTGTATACAGAGTCAAGCAGCCCCTCCCGCTAAGTCGAAAGAGCGATGCAGATGCCGCTTCCAGTGCCCTGACGTGATGAATGGTTGGATTATGTTCATTCGGCCATCTTGGTTCATGCCACAGGTTGTAGCACCCCTCGAATACGAGAGTCTCTCTGAGGAAGCAGACTGAAAGAGCCAGATGGAGGCGCCAGTGGCATTCCGTGCCATGCAGAGCAACACCTGTGCCATACCATAAACCACCTTTCTCTTGAGGGATTCGAAAAACTTTGTTTTGGATGTGCACAAGGAGTCCAAAGGTGATATTTGAAGATGACAACTCTTGGCAAGGCAGACTTTGATGCCACTGTGTTGGATGACCCAACTACATATTAGTTGTGCCCCTGATTAGTGGCAAGCTAATCTACCTTGAATCTGATGGGAACAAATGCAACAGTGTATTGACTGAAGGAACCTTTGCCCCTTCCCCACTTCAGAGCTCAACTATTTGGGGCTCCTTATGAGTTGCCAAAATGGATCCAGGAACGAGCAGCAAAATGAAACAAAACACATTGCCTTTGGTGTAACTCTAAGCAAAGAAAAAGAGACACTACCCAAAGCTGCAAGGGATGCCACCGAAGTTACTGTCCACTTCGAAATGGATCTGGGCTGCTGCAGCCATCTTTTCATTTCTCAGCTTGCCACACTATGTATGGGGGGAGGGGAAACTTAGAATGTCAGACCAGACGAAAACAACGGATCCTCCCAGGGGAACCAAGGTCATC
Organism: Pseudonaja textilis; assembly: GCF_049901715.1. Lineage (NCBI taxonomy): Eukaryota > Metazoa > Chordata > Lepidosauria > Squamata > Elapidae > Pseudonaja > Pseudonaja textilis. The sequence continues at coordinate 12,285,837 of NC_142004.1, forward strand.
TCAACAGGTGTTGGTCAGAGACTGGGAAGGTTACCAGGGAGACGCCAGAACACTTAATTGGACAATGTGGCCTGTGACATGGGGAGAAGGGAATATCTATCCTTTAATTATACTAAACCAGTGGGAAATAGAGTTGGTTTGGCTTTCATGTGTGTGGAAATGGTGTACACAATTGAGTTGAGAAAACTGTCCGTCTGGGAGTGCTGAATTGCGTTGGTTCCCCAGGCGGATCCTTGACACTCCCGTCACCAACACCCTGGAACTGACAAGTTTGGGCTAACACAACAGACTGCCTACAGCTGGGGTCTCCAACCTTGGCCACTTTTAGCCTGGCGGACTCCCAGTTTTGCTGGTTGAGGAACTCTGGGACTTGGAAGTCCACAAGTCTTAAAGCGGCCAAGGTTGGAGACCCCCGGCTTGAAGGATGCTGCACAGGGGCCCTGACTGAAATGGAATTGCTCCAATAAGCGAGAGCAGCTTGATGCCCAAGTCAAGGGCTCCGTCCCTCAGGGATGCTTCGGTTTGGAATCCCAATGGGCCCGAATAGATGGTCTTTAAGCACTCTTCAAGCACCAGGGCTGGATTCCTCCAAGGCCCCCAGGCTGCGGCTCGTGAGCCGCAGACACTGAAGTCCAGACACGGAGAAAGCAGGGAGCCAAGGGCCAGCAAGTAGGAGCTGAAGAAAGTGCACTCTGCACATGCACAGGGGTCAGCAGTAATAGTGGTTGTTTATTACGTTCTTATTTCTAAGCAAAGTACAGACACACAATGAACAATAAACCTATTACCACACCAAAAGGTCGACGACCCCACATCCTAAAGTTGCCAAGTTGGAAAAAACAGTGCTTTGAACATTAAACTTTACTTATTTTAAAGGAACACCCACCATGGCTTTTTAAGATTTAATGGCAAGGCTTGCGAATAAACCCAGGTGGGCTAAACAGCCGCTACCTCCTCACAGGAAGCAACGAGTGGAAGTCCCACCAGGCTTACAGTTGCCAAGGCTGGAGACCCCTGGCCTACATGGGGAAGAGGACAAGGGGAGCTGGAACAGAGCTGAAGCGGATGACCAGCCTGACGGGGGCTGCTGAGGCTGGCATTGCCCGGGTCATGCAGGACAAGCCAGCCAAACCCATCTCAAGCGAAGCCCCCTGCGACCAGTCTGAAGCCCAGCTGCCAGGGACCCTCCCTCTGAGGAGGGGCTCCCTCCCTCCCGCCCTCCCGCCCGGGCAACCGTTCAGGAGGCTTCCCCAGGGAACTCTGGGAGTTGAAGTCCCCCAGGGTTAACCCTGCTGCCAGGGGGGGAGAGCCCTGCGCTGGAGTGGGAGGGGGCGGGGGGCCTCCATCTTTCCATCTTGGACGTCAGGGAGCTTCTGCATGGGGGGAGGGGGTCCTTCATGCTCGGGGGGGCTTGGCTGCCCCAAAGGCCTCGGAGGAGAAGGGGGAGGGATGGGGGGCCGCTGGTTCGGGATCGGAAAAGCCGGCAGACCCTCCCCCCACCCCCGACCTTTGTTTGCCATCGGGCCTTGGGGTGACCCCTCCCCCGAAAGGCCCCTGTGGCCCCTCCCTCCGGTTCTCTGAGGAAACAAACGCCCAAAGGGACCCTCCCGATGCCTCGAGGGCGCCCGCAACCGACGGACTCCGCCTTCGGGGAGCAACCGGCCGAAGGCCACTTCCACGCGCGGCGAGGAAGCTCCCGGGGGCGGGCAAAGGGAACCGGGGTGGGGGGTGGGGGGGGCTTTTGAAGAGGCTCCGGTCCTTCCTCCCCCCGCCCCCAAGGATGGGGCTGCCCTGACCTCCTTCCCCGCCCAGGAGGCCGCAGCGCGGGCGGGAACCTCCCCGCCGGGGATGCTCCGGGCGAAGGGAAGCGGAGCCGCGGCCCAGAGGGGGGATGGGGAGGCGGCTGGCTACTCACGCTCCGTGACGCGGCCGAGTCCCAGGACGTGCTCGGGCCGCACCGCCTCCAGCGCCAGCAGCTCTGCCTCCGTCCTCGGGGGCGGCAAGGCGGCCCGCGGAGGCGCGGCGGCATTGGCCGCGCTGGAGCTCCTCTGCCCGCGCAGGCGACTCAGCGCCCCGCCGGGCCCGGCCGCGGCCACCCTGGGCTTCGAGCCGCTCATCGCCGGGCCGGCCCCGCCGCCGCCGCCGCCGCCGCTGCCAAGATGGCCGCCGCCTCTCCCTCGGGCCCGCCGGTAGCCATGGCAGCGGAGGGGCGGGGCGCGCGGCCTATCAAGGGGAGGGCGCCGCCCCTAGAAACGGCCGGCCGGCCACGCCCCCTTCCTCGCGCGGTGCCGGCCCGCCCCGAGCCCGCTCGGCTTACCCCCGCCGGGCGGCTCCTTCGGGGCAGCCTCTGTCGGCGGGCGGGCGGACGAGGTGGCCTCCAGCGGCTCGATTGGAGCCGTTTCCCGACCCGTCGCCTCGGGAGACGGTTCTTTGGAGCAGCCTGGCCCCTGTACCGCCCGGTTGCCTTTTGGAAAAAGAACCTCCGACTCCCAGAATCCCCTCGCGTGATGGCTTGGGAGTTCTGGGAATTGAAGTCCACGCAACTTTCAAAGGGTGTCCAACCTTGGCAACTGTAAGCCTGGAGGCCTTGCTGGCTGCGGAATTCTGGGAGTTGAAGTCCTCCAGGCTTAAAGCTGCCAGAACCCGTTCAAAGTTGAGACGGTCCTAAAGCGGATTCGATAACAGACGAGGGCAGAGGAGTGAAAACACACCCTACTAGAAGAGGAAGGGAATACCTTTTTTAAACCACCAACCTTGTTTTTTTCAATTTCATTGTCCACATGTTGTGCACTGACAATAAAAAGTTCGTTTGATTTTTGCACTTAGAAGAACAAGCAAACTTAACACAAATGGAGGCAATGATATAACTGCCAGCTTGGGAAGGATTTTAAGTTAGGTGCAAGTTAGAGTTTCAAGCAGCGACCGTCCATCTTTCCAATTAAAAAAATAAAAACACCGGCTCATTTAAGTGACAATATAATTTTTATTTTTTTTAACACACTGCTGGTTAAAACTGCCAGGCAGTAGATTTCAGAATATTTCCCTCAACCAGACATCCTGAGAGAAAAAAAGAGAAACCCAACAAAATGTATTTAAAAAAACAAACAGCTAAATGTACCAAAAAATGGGGTGGAGGGAATAATTAATGCAGAACTCATCCATACCTATTTCACTTCCCCAGGAAAAGAAATATTTTTGCAAAGCCAATGTAGTCAGACAAAAGTCATATGTGCTTTTTTTTTACCCTTTGCCCAAGCTCAATATTAAATGCACACCTACACACATCCCAGTAATAAAAAGAACCAATGCAAAATATTAAAAGACACAAAAGTAAAGGACAGTTGCACGCACCACCCTGCTTCAGAATTATGTATTGACTTTGAAGTAAATGAATGGCAATCCAGCATAAGGACAGATTCCGCCCAAGCTTGTAACCTGGCAGCAAACATTCTAGGCCAGGGGTCCCTAAACGTGGCAACTTTAAGACCTGTGGACTTCAACTCCCAGAATTCTCCAGCCAGCATAGCATAGCATAGCATAGCATAGCTTAGCTTAGCTTAGCATAGCATAGCATAGCATAGCATAGCATAGCATAGCATAGCATAGCATAGCATAGCATAGCATAGCATAGCATAGCATAGCATAGCATAGCATAGCATAGCATAGCATAGCATAGCATAGCATAGCTTAGCATAGCATAGCTTAGCATAGCATAGCATAGCTTAGCATAGCATAGCTTAGCATAGCATAGCATAGCATAGCATAGCATAGCATAGCTTAGCATAGCTTAGCATAGCATAGCTTAGCATAGCATAGCATAGCATAGCATAGCTGGCTGGAAATTTCTGGGAGTTGAAGTCCACAGGTCTTAAAGCTGCCAAGTCTGAGACCTCTGTTCTAGGGCTGTCCTAAGAGGCCACTGTGTCAATGCCTCTTTAGCAAGCAGGGACACAAATAGAAAAGATAAAAACATACACAACCGTACAATAAAGGATGGGGGCCTCAATCTTCTGTAGCCCTCAAAACCTGCATCTGCCTTGTTGGTAAGAACAAGGATTATCATCTCCACTTCAACTTTGATCGTGACAGAGGTGACCTGACTCCAATTGGCTTAGGAAGTGAAGTTGAGAGAGAGAGAGAGAGAGAGAGAGAGAGAGAGAAAATAAGGTCAGGCCCTTTCCCTGGGGGGGAATTCAAAAATCTCTCAAGGCACTCCCCAAAGGCACCCCAAATAATTTCCCTCAAGTTTAACCAGGGAGTGATCTCTTGGTTCAAGAAACCAGCCCAGGGACACACGAACCCTTTTGCCCTGGTCAAATAAAGCGATTTGGAAGCTAAGCACCACTCTCCGATCCCCATCAAGCGCAGCTTTGGGGGTGTGGGGGGTGTGGGGGGGGGCAGCCCGAAAGGCAGCGGAAGGAGGTCGGCTGCCAATGCCTCCCTTTTCCCTCGGCTCCTCTGCTTTGAAGGAAGCAGCATTCGGGGCTAGCAGGCATCGTGCGCCACCAGCTAAGCTCCCGAAGGAAGACGGCATTTTGAGGCCCACACAAAATCCTCCAGCAGAGATTTCTACGGCTGTGTTGGGTCTTTGGGGCTTTTCAGAAGCAAACTACGGTCGGTTGTAGCGACCTGAAGGTCTTTAGGATAAACTGAGCGTCAACTCCAACTTTACCTTTGGCTTTGTGGCCCAATAGGGAGGCCCAACAATATCAGTTTTCTTAGGCTTTCCCAACCACCTTTCCATCTTATATGGGACATATTTTTAGCGAGTCTTGGCCTACATCCACCGGGATACCCAATTAATTCCAAGCAGCGTTTTACCTTTGGGATTCACTGATGAGCCCCCCCCACAGCCTTCCAGTCCAAGGCAGCTGCAGGCCTTTCCCAAGGTTGCTCAAAGGGCCCCTTTTTCGCTCTTCAAGATATTTAAATGATGATACCCAATTCATAGGTTTCCTCTGCTGAATGTCTAAATTGCTGCAGTAAAACAGGAACATTTCTCAGTAAGTATATGAGTGACGGGACCTCAGGAACTATAAAAAGCAGGCATTTATTCCCGCTACTGGCTAAGGGAGAGGGCATTATATTTGAGCAAGCAAAATGTAAGGTCAAAGAAAAGGAAAACAATTCCACAAAGGGGGCAGGCGGATGCCACTCTGCCCAATAACACTACCGCACAGGGATTGGTGCTCCAACCACGTAACTAAAGCATGCATTGGCTGAAATGAACCCAGAACGCTGACCCTTCTCACAGGAGGCAGCAGTAGGAACCTTCATCCGCTTTTGGCATCTGGCAGGCAAAGCTTGGAGCGCCGTTCCCTTGCAGCCTGCCAGCTCAAGATCTCCAGCTTAGGTAGAAGAGCCACAAGGACCACGGTCCCTAAATCAAGATGCCTCTGGATTCTGACCACCCCCAACCCTCTGGATCAAACTGTGCCAGTCACAGCAGTCTTAATACTTTTGTAGATCCTATAAGGAGTAGGGCTAGGCCCAGCACAAACACAACCAGAGAGTTGTAAAAGCAAAATCTGTGGAAGAGGAGAACAGCTTCTGTTCTGATGTGCTCTATGGGGGGCAACTCTGCAAGGATCTTGACGGATCACCTGTTTTTATTTTTGTTTTCAGAGTATAGAGGAATGAAAGACCGAGCCCCCTCACACACGCTCATGGTTTTAAGGGCATCTCAGAGCAGGAGGTGAAATGTAAAGCATGACCCTCGCCACTTTCTGCCGGTGTACAGAGCATGGGGCTCCAAGGGCCTTTCTTGTGCAAACTTTCTACAAAACGAAGTTCCGTTAAAAAAAAGACCTTTTGATATGCAAAGAATATACCTGAAAAAGTTTAAAAGGCAGAAGCAACAAATGCAGATTCAAATGCTGGCTTTGCTGAAGTTTCCTTTAGGAAAAGAAAATACTAGAACGCCTTGCCACACTCAACGTATTCAAATTCTGAGGGAAAATTAGGGTCATGTTCTGTCTGTATAAAAAAATAGGGGTAAAGCTGCTCTTACTAGTGAATGACTGGAACCAAACCTTCTTATGATAAAAGCGAATTGCCATTTTTTTTTACACCCCAGGACCCAGAAATGCAGAATTTCAGTTGTGTTCAGTCTACCCATCCATATCAGAAACAAACCATATCTTCCTTTAGGAATTTTGAGTTCTCAGAATCAGAGAAAATACGATCGTTCAGGAAGATAATCAGTAACTGTTAGCCTCCTCTGGCCCTGGAGAAAGAAGGGGGTGGAAATGCGGTTGTAATATCTCACCTGGTCTTCCTCCACCTTCAATTCGTTTGTGGAGGAAACGTGCAGCTTTACCATCAAGTGGGACAAATTAGGGTAGGAGTGAGGCAAGGCAGCCTGTATGTTCTGTTCACTTGCAAAATATAAGCCAGCCCCTAAATAAACAGCTACAAGGGCTGTTTCGTTTAAAGGTGAAGGATTCAAAAAACGAACAGTAACAAGATAAAAGCAGCCCCCTTGCCCTCAGGGCTACATACCTGAGCTCACCTAACATCCACCTGCTTTGAGAAAAGAGATTCATTTCTCTGGATCTGCAACATCAATAGCTTCCAATTCAAATTCTTCCAAGTTGGAATTCAAAGAATAGAGAACTTGGTGAAATTACTTCTGGGTAATGTGTGTGAAGCAAAGAAGGTGTGAAATTTCCCTAGCTGTAGGTAGCCTTTGCTATATTCTGCTAGCAGGTATCAACTGTCTCACAGGGCCTAACCCAGAAGTCGCTTCATCGATGTCAGCCATGAAAATGGACACCTTACTACCAGAGATGGACCTCCATCGAAGAAAGTCGAGAGCCATGACCAGAAAAGAGCAAAAGAGGGCAGCTTTCGGGTGGGGCTCTTGCAAATCCCTGCCAGCATTTTCAATCAAATGGGGTTTATCCCTAAATCAATGTGGGGGCGGAGGCAGGGCAGGCATACCACTGTCTAGTAGAAATATATATATATATAAATAAATAAAAAGAATTTACTTTGAGGTGAAATGTCCAAAAGGAAGCCAAATCTGGGCAGGAAGACAATTTTCTGAGCCAGCTGGAGAAAGAGAGCAGCTGACTGAGTTTAATACGTTTACTAGCAGTATGAAAAGAAAATGCAAGACAGCTCATTTCCCTGTTGAGATTGTAACTGGAAAGAAACCGGACAAGTGCCTTAAAATTAAGCCCACAAACTGGGAAAGTGGAACAGATTATAGGATCAAACATTAAATACGGTGGCACAACCTGGCTGCTGCGGAGCTCAAGCAACCATGAGCTGAATATCAACTGGCTGACTGACAGGTACAATCATCTTGCTCTGTGTGAAAAGGCCATTGAGGAAAATGTCTTCAACTCTGCCTTTGTTTTGCCCAGATTCCACTTATATACCTAGAGCAAATGGAAAACCAGAAAGCCACATCAAAAGAGACCGAGAGAAATATTCCTTAGAGCCTAGTAAATATTTAGGGAAGATAACCACAGCAGTCCCAACAACCCAAGGAGGGAATTTTTCCGTAGGTTAGACTCGAGCCACCCTGCCTTTGCTTACAATACAATCTGCGCTCCACAGCAGGAAGCACCTTTTAAGGACACTGTGGACTGTGGCCACAAAAAGACCTGAGAGAGGAACGGCCAGCGGGATCCCTTCAAAGGGCTCGCACCTCTTTCAAAAGTTGCCTTGAAGCCAAGTCTGAACGGCTGAAGAAGCTCAAAGACAAAAACCCTTTTGAGTTTTCTAGCTCTGGGCGGAAAGCAGGGAAAAGGAGACGCCACCTTGGATTGTGGGAAGTCTCCAGGCACAAAAAAAATGGAAGGCCATCAGGGAAGCTTCCTACGTGCCCGCTGGAGTGCCAGCTTCGGCTGGTCAACTTTTTGCCACGTAACATGGAATGGGAAGAGGAGCTAAGAGTGGAATCACAGCAGTTGGGAGGATGGGATGGGGCAGAGAAACAGACTGAAGTTACACCAGGGGTGGCGGTGAGAGGGAATTCTCTAAATCAGACAACTCAAAAGACTTGCCAGAATTGTCCTGACCAGGGAAAGCACTTGCCTGAATGTAAAATCTCCTCAGAATGCCTGGCGGAACAGGTGACCTTGATTACCTACTCAACCTGTCCCGTAACCAAAAGCATGTTGACCAAACATCAATCCGTCAAGGTGAGCCTCCCCATTCGGAGGAGGAAATAAGTACCATGGGTTGAGCTACAAATGTCCTAGTGGATGTCTACCTAACCCCCACCTCCACTCCCGTGGATCCTTCCAGCAAGGCTGCTCAGGGGCCGCTTTTCTTTCCAGCCAACCTTTGGATCGTGTGCCTTTCCTCCCGCCCCGATGGACTCCATCTTGCTCGTTGCAGGATTCGCTGCCCCAAAGATCCAGGCCCTGCTTTAAGACCACCTGGCCAGGAAAGGTGCCTGCTGCTGCTGCTGCTGCTGCTGCTGGCCCACAGCTGGCCAAGACCCAAAGTTCTGCTGAGGGGGGTGCAAACTCTCCCTTTATTGTACCTGCTGCTCCTTAAAAAGCCATTGTTTTCCTTAAATAGGGGGAAGCTGGGACCGACTCCACATCCGGCCCAACTCCTCCGCCCTGGCTTGCAGACCAACTGTGCTTGCTGTCTTTTTCACAACCTGCAAAGGCAGAAGAGGGTTGGAATGAAGACGCCAAAGGCCACTAGGATCGGGAACATGAGGCTGCTGTTGTCCGAGGCATAGGGATTGGGTGTGCGGGGGCCTGACTGGACCCGGTTCTTATTGGCCTGCTTTTTAGGGCTAGACCCGTCTTCGTACTCCTCTTCATCTTCCTCCTCCTCTTTCTTCTCCAGGCCTGGGTGAGGCTGAAGCTTTGGAACATCTGCAGAAAGAAGAAAAACAATGGCAACGTCTGCAGCTCGGTGCAAAGTAGACAAACTGCAGGGAGGCAGGAAGCATTCTTCTAAACCCTAAACCAGGCCTTCAAACCTGGCCACTTTTGTGGACTTCAACTCCCAGAATTCTCCAGCCAGCTAGGGGAGTTGAGGTCCACAAGTCTTAAAGCTGCCAAGTTTGGGGACCCCTGCCCTAAACCGTTACAGCCCTCAAGATTCAAGCACCCCTACAGATTCAAAGCTGCGGGTTAAAAATGCTTAATGCGCACGCAAAACCTTATCAAGGCCAATGCAGAATCCCACCAAGGCAGCACCTGAACATGTCTGCCTCTCCACAAAATGCAACAGGTTAGCATTTTTGGCACGTTTACAAACTCCCTATTCCTTTTCCTGGGGCACCTCTGCCCCTATTCCCTTCCACTTCCTGTGGATCGGTGGTGGGATTCAAACGTTTTTACTACTGGTTCTGTGGGTGTGGCTTGGTGGGCGTGGCAGGGGAAGGACACTGCCAAAACCCCCATGTCATCTGACCTGCTTTCCAGCTCCGTTCTCCTGGGCAGGGCAACCAAAGAAGACCCAGCCGATTAGCTGGGACTCAGGAGGCAGAGAAGAGATGGGGTTGGCGGGGCCAGTCAGAGGTGGGATTGGATGGTTCTTTGACCTACTCAAAATTTCCGCTACCGGTTCTCCAGAACTGGCCAGAACCGGCTGGATCCCATCTCTGCTGTGGATGTTCTCAACAGTCAAATAGGCTGACGCTGTAGGTCGGAACAGCCAGGCCCCTGCCCACGTGACCTCCCCTTCTGCCCCCCCAGGGAAGATCAGCCAATTGGGAATGACATCTCCCTCCCCCGCCAACTCCCAGATGGCGACTCCCAGCTTCCCTGCTCCAGACGATCTCCGGCTTAGCCTGGCAACCGGTCCAGCTTGCCTACAGACAGAAATGGACCTGAGGAGACAGGGCTATGTCCGCCTCTTCAGCCAGAAGGCGTGAGGCATTTTCCTGACGCCTGCGAGGAAACCCTGCTTAGGTGACCTGCGCTGGCTGAGTCTAGTTTTCTAACAAAAGGAAACCTTTCCATCGGCTGGAAGCACAAGCAGAAGGGAAAACACGTAGCAGGTACAAAGGAAAAGTTAATGTTTAAACCCTTAAAAGCTAGAACCTTCTCCAACTCTTATTTTCTTTTAGCAGGGCGGGACTCATTCCTATCTTCTGGGGGCCCTCAACAGATTGAAAGGTTAACTCCAGCTACTGTTATCAGAATTGTGCTGTCACTCAGCCTAAACTTGTGCCACGTTTGCTCGTGTGTGTGTGTGTGTGTGTAGAGGACAGCCAGAGAGAGACGTTCTTTGTTATCAAGACTGCCTTTAAGACTGTACACCAGTTCCCGGACGCTTCTCCTCTCTTCAAGGGTCCTGTCATCCCTTCTGCTGGAGCCACACATTTTTGCACTGCTGTTGAAAAGGATGCCAAGTCAGATGAGGATTTTGGTGGCCCAGAATCTTGAAGTCAAGATGGTTTCTGCCGGGTTGCCAGCATTCAGGAGATGTTGCCCAGACACGTCAGCACAGCCAACCTGATACTGGCTTTGAGGCAAGAGGTCCAGGCATTTTCAACTCCTCGCTTACCTCCACTACAGGGGGAAACCCACCGGCTCCTAAGCCAAAGCAGCACAATCAGAATTACACTCCCCTTGAGCATTTACACCTGCTGCACCACTCTGGACAGCGTGAGTATCAATGGGAACAAACCAGGTGGTATTTCTGGCTATGGTGCCACCAGGGTTTTGAGTCTGGAGAAAAAGTTCTACTGTCACAAACAAGGCAACTCAGAGGAGGCAGCCCTGACAAAAAATGTATAATTACTATTGGTATTAAAGTATAACAATACTTCAATCCTTAAGTTTATCATTAGTATCAGACAGTATAGATACACCATCTTTTTCTGTTTAGAACAGAGGCTTCAAAAATAAATAACACTGACCAAATCTGTCTCTTAAAATCAGGTATTCCATTTGCACAAGATATATTTTATATGTGGGCCATAGTGGCGCAGTGGTTGGAATTTAGTACTTCAGGCTACTTCTGCTGCCTGCCGGCTGCCTGCAATTTTGCAGTTCAAATCTCACCAGGCTCAAGGATGACTCAGCCTTCCCTCCTTCCGAGGTAGGTAAAAAGAGGTTGACTCTGTAAACCTCTTAGAGGGGGCTGTAAAGCACTATGAAGCGGGATATAAGTCTAGGTGCTCTGGCTATTTCTCTTCTGAACTCCATGCTTGACAGAACTGAAGCTCTTCCTGAGGTTGCAGATTCTATCTTTTAGCTACTGAGTTCAACATCACCTTAACTTCCTTAACTTATTGCTGAGTGACCTACAGCTGTCCTTTGGATAGAGACAGGATCGTCCGCCATTTGCCCGGATGTCCAAAGAAGAAACGGGAAGAGAAGGGAGTTACTCACCATCCATTGTTCCTGCGAGGACATACAGTGCACAGATTTTTGGATTATCATAGTACCCCTGCGGAAAGCAACAGAAAGTAGAATTCCTTTGTTACCCTGTGTTTCTTTGGAAGAGCCGGTTTTTAAGAAGGGTTCAGGTTTGGGGCTGCCCAAGGAGGCCTTATGGCAGCTCTGTAGAAGAGTTCACAGACTCTCAGGGGTTGTTACCAGCCTACACAGTTGGTCCAGTTTACGATACTACTGGAAGAAAGTGAATTGGGATTCCCAGCCAGCTATCTTTTCAACATTTCTCTGTCCATTTTTCCATCTTCAGAAAGCATTCTACCAAGAGGTGTAAATACAAATAGTCCTCAACTTATGACCACAATTGAGCCCAAAATTTATGATGTTAGGTGAGAAATTTGTTAAGTGGGTTTGTTCCATTTTACGATTTTTCTCATCATGTTTTGTTAAGTGAATCACTGCAGTTTTTCAATTAGTAACACAGTTGCTAAGTGAATCTGGTTTCCTGTTGACTTTGCTTATCAGAAGGAAGCAAAACGACCCCAGGACACTGCAACCGTCATAAATGCGAGTCAATTGCCAAGCAACTGAATATAAATCACATGACCATGGGGGTCATAAGTACGAAAAAGGTCACTTTTTTCAGTGCCCTTGCAATTTCAAACGGACACCGAGTGAACTGTTGTAAGTTGAGGACTACCTGGGCCTCCTTCCTGCTCTAATGGCCCCTTCGTCTTGAGACGAGACTCGATCCTGACTGAGAGAGACACGCGGCTCCCGCAGCTTCTCCGCCTGCCCAGGTGGGTGACACGGCCGATCTCCTGACGGGGAAAAGGGCTTAGCCATATTTTTTTTTGGTTTTTTACCTTGACAAACTCGATGTTAAGCTTTCCTGTGAAGGTAGAAACTTCTCCCTGCACAGTCAGCTTCCCCTTCTTTATGCTGATGGGGATAATCTCATCGTGAGCAGTGCTGTGTCCCACTCTGTCAAAGATGTCCAAGTCCTTCACCACCATGTGGCCGTTTAGACGCACATCAAAAACCTGCGAGTTGAAACGAAGACAGAATTGCCATCACCCGTAGGGCAGGGGTCTCAAACTCAAGGCCCAGGGGCTGAATCAGGCCCTTAGATCCGGCCTGCGGGGCCACCCTGAAAACAGCAAAGGGCCGGCCTAGGGCGCCTCTGCCAGTGCAAATGGAGCTCGGTGGGCAGCACGTGCCCCCCCCCATTCCCCCCCCAGCTCAGTTTTCACTGGCAGAGGGCTAGCAAAACGAAGTGAAAGCAAAACAAAGGGAGAAATATTTCCCCTTTTGCATTTGAGCATGGAACAAGGGACAGGAGAGGAGAAAGGGAAAGTGGAAAGACCAAAAAAAGAAGGGAAGAGAGCAAGGAAGGAAAAATAAGGAAAGACGGGAAGGAAGGAGGTTGAAGAGGAAAGGACAAGGACAAGGACAAGGACAAGGACAAGGAAGGAAGGAAGGAAGGAAGGAAGGAAGGAAGGAAGGAAGGAAGGAAGGAAGGAAGGAAGGAGAGAGAAGGGAAGGAAGGAAGGAAGGAAGGAAGGAAGGAAGGAAGGAAGGAAGGAAGGAAGGAAGGAAGGAAGGAAGGAAGGAAGGAAGGAAGGAAGGATTATAATGAGAGTGAGGACAAGTCTCAGGGAAGTCCTGCCTTAGCACTTGGCCACCACAGGTGCCCCCGACATGAGTGACGTTGAGCTGGCCAGGCCCACCCATGCACACGCCCCCCAGCCTTCAGAGGTCAAACACAACCCTGATGCAGCCCTCAATGAAATGGAGTTTGACACCCTTGACATAGGGAAACAGGGCCCGGCCCGGCCCAGGTGAGTTTTCAAGTTGCTCCAAATTCTCTCTGTGAAGAATGGATCGGCCAGCCACCCACCTACACTCCTTCAGCCCACTGTGAGTTGCTTTCAATAAATGTTGCACCAATGGGAATATTATTTTATTCATATTGTGCCTTGCTTTGAGAGGGTGCCAACATCCAGAGCTGCTAATTGGACAAAATGGTAACCTTTCATGGCAACATACACGAGACAAGTAAATTTAGACAGTCAAAACTGCAGTTTAAGATCGCTCCCCTCCACAGTCCAGGGGAAAACGTTAAGGAGGGCCACCCAGCCCATGTCTCTTGGGATGCCTCCTCCAGCTCCACCAACCTTTCCCCAATGCCTTTCAAATGGTGCTTTTGTTCCATTCACAAAAAAGGCTGACCTCCCAGGAGGGATTTTTTTTCTTCTTCTTCTTCTTCTTCTTACCTTCTGCTGCGACTGTGCAAAATAGACTTCAGCGAACTTCAGCACCAGGACATAGTCGCCCTCTTCCTTGATCGGGACCTCGTAGCCAAAGGTTTCCTCATTGTAACGTTCCGTCTGGTAGAGAATCTGATCCTCAGGGTTGGAGCGCAAGATGGGCAATTTCATACCATAATCAGAAGCTGCAATTCCAAGAAACAAACGATTTTCCTAAGCGTAAGGCTTCTGCCCACGGGAAGGTGGCTCCAAACATTCAAGTGTTGGCTTCCCCTTCCCTCCCCTTCTTCTTCTCCCAGGCCTTAAGGCACAAGTGACCAACCTGTTAGCTTGCCTGGGCCGCATTAAGTCTCTTGGACCGCATACAGTATGAACCATACAGTATAGTTAATGCATATAAATAATACACGTCCCTTTTAAACTTTTGATACAATCTTGTGGAGCCTCATTAACTAGCTGCTCGGGGCTTCATGCAGCCTGTAAGTTGGACACACCGACAAAGCTTAAGGAAAGAATTCTCTGATCAAATGATACACACACACGCACACACACAGAACTAACTCGAAAGACACCTGCAGGCTCAAACCAAGTCGGTCACAAGTTCTCCCCAGAGTTCTGCCAGTGATGTTGGCTCAGGGTCTACTGGCCTATTTCCTGGCGACATGTGTGGCAGATCAAGAAGGACTTCCTACTTTCGGTAGCTTAAGAGGAACAGAGGAGCATTTTCTTCCCTCCTAAATTAAGCTGCTAAATCAGGAACTCTTTGACAAAACCAGGAAGCGATTGGTGGGGAGGGAGCTTCAAACTCTGGCACAGTACTGGAAACAAAGCCCTGTGCAGAACACGCCTTTCGTTGCATCCCTCTGCCCATGTCTGTGGGCTGCCACTTCTCCCCAGGAATCCAGTTGATGGATTTGGGGACGGTAACTAAGAAGTAAAAAGCTTTCAGGGGCTGCGCAATATTGGGATTTCATTTCTGGAGAGAAACTGAGACAGCTGCGCTTCTCTCTGCAATGCAAGCCGTTACATCTTTCGGGTTACAAACTAAGATCTTGAATTGGTGGTACAGGAAGTCCTTGAGTTACGACCAGTCGCTTAGTAACTGTTCAGAGTTACAATGGGCATCCCTAGAGATCCTTACAACCCCAATTTGAAATTCTGACACACACACACACCCTGCAGCCACATGATGATATTCTGGGTTCTCAGCCACCCACCCACCCGGCATTTACAGCTGTCTGGGGTATCGCATGGTCACGTCACCGCAATTCAGTTTTTTTGCTGAAACCCAGTATTCCTGGTTTCCAGCAAACGAAGTCCACTACAGACAATGGATTTGCTTAATGTCCACGGGGTTCGCTTAATGACTGCAATGATTCTCTTAAGGACTGCCACAAAAAGGATCATAAAATCGGGCAGAGTCACACGGTGACCCCCTAATGATTGGCATGACTTATGACCGTAATTCCTAAGGTCGTAAGTAAAGTGCTACCTGTTTATTAGTAAAAGACTACTATATATTTGATGCTGTGATTCTCTTCATTGGGTTATTATCATTTTAAGTGTGTATGTGATGTTTTCTTATGGTTTATGCATTCCACGGGTTAAATTCCAAGAGGAGGAGAGCTTCTCAAAGAGTTCTTTGACAGATGGGCCAAACAGATCTGCAAGGAGGTCATGCCATCTTACACAGCTGATTTCTGATGTGTCCTTGGGGTAGCTCTCCTCCCTCTTTTGTTCTGCATGTGGGAGGAAGGGAGGAGAAAGGAACCACAAAATAACAAAAGGAACTTTAGCCACCCATAGCCCAGAAGAAAATGCTTGAAGAACTAATATTAGGCTCTGTAAAGGTTATGACTTGATGTCAAAATGTCTAACCTCAGCCTTATTATAGCCAAGCAGAAGCCTTCGTTCAGCTGTTTTTGGCATAAAAATCCCTGTAATTCCTGCGAGAAATGATAAGTACATTCAGTATCTCAGTAACAGAAGCTGTCGCTCCTTTCTGTGGACTTCTGCCAAAGGCAAATCATTCCACATATGCCCCCATTTGGGATGCTTAGCTCTCCTCCCCGAAAGAGCCCAGAGTAAAGCCATGGCAAAATTCAGGCAGGCTTGAAGCAAAAGTTGAGTTCCTGTGTGTAAATTCTTAAAGCACACCCTTTCCAGAAACAGGGCTTTTGCCATGTAAGTACAGAAGAGTTTCCTTCCATTCTCAACTTGGAAAAAAAATCTGCAATTAAAGCTATTCAAAGTTTAGAAACACAATAAGCGTTTTTTTCCCCCCTAATAAATGAACTTAGCTGAGAGGAAAACCTGAGAAATCACAAGCCACAAACCAGCCAGAAGCCCTGAAGCTAAAAACTTCAAGGCAATCCAAGAGAAGGCCTGCACGGAAAACCCCAGAACCCCTCCGGCTCTCACAGGCAGCAAAGCCAAAGTGAAAGAATCTGCACCAAGAGGAGGCAAAACACTTTCTCCTCCTCCTTTCAGAAGAAAATATGGATTATTAACCTGTGGATTTAAGACCACAAGTGAAAAAGGACTCTGCCAAAACAGCCTTTCTATCATTGGACTACATCTATGTTTATTGCATTTATACTCTTCTTAAAATATTGTGGCGGACAAAAGGGAGCTAGATTTGTGTTTTGCTGCATTGACCACACAGATATCTGAAACTATGTATTGTAGTCTTGCAACTAACCAAAGTTACGATGATGCTGAAAAAAGTGACCTACAACTGGTCCTTGCACTTAGGACCATTGCAGCATCTCATATGCTCGCAAAATTCTTGGACACTTGGTGACTGGCATGTATTTACAGCGGTTGCAACATCCCAGGGCCACGGGACTGACCCGTCTGTGACTTTTGCAGCTACAAAGTCAGGAGGAAAGCTGGATTTGCTTAACAGGTGCGGTGATTTGCATAACCAGGACAAAAAAAAAAAAGAAAGATTGGAAAATCAGCTTTGACTAACTTAACTACCTTCCTGTTTGGCAATACTGGTCCCAATTGTGGTTATAAGCCAAGGACTGGCTGTATGGTTGTCATGGGGGTGTGGTTTGGAGAGGCACTGCCAGAGCTTGAACTTTGCGTTCACTAGCTGTCAGCCTGCCCTGGTGGGGGAGGAAGCCAAATTGGGGGGGAGGCTACAGACTCATCATACCTTCCAGAGACACCACCTCAAGGTCTAAGCCAGGGGTGTCCAACCTTGGCAACTTTAAGACTTGTGGACTTCAACTCCCAGAATTCTGGCTGAGGAATTCTGGGAGTTGAAGTCCACAAGTCTTAAAGTTGCCAAGGTTGGACACCCCTGGTCTAAGCCTTGAGGGAATGGAATGCAACGGCTCACCAACCAGCATGCTGCCATTGAAGAGGCTGTTCCCCAAACGATTATTTTCAAATATAATTGGACAATAGCCCCAAAGGTCCTTTTTCAAGAGGCAACTAGACTTTCTGTTTTTAATTTGAAGACGTTTGCTCTTCATCCAAAACCTGAAGAAGTCCAGTTGCCTCTTGAAAAAGCACCTTTGGGCAGCCATGACTTTGGACGACTGAGAACCTCCACAGGAATTGGACAATATGGACCAGGGGAGGGGAGGAGCTGGATGGGTGAAGTTAACTGGGAAATTTTAGCCCGCGAAATTCCGTTCTGGCTTTGTAACCCACTTGGCTTCAAGTGAAAGTATCCCTTTCGCTATAAATGGAGTCGAGGGTCTTTCTTAAATAAAGGAGCAAATCGGGGCAGGTCTGACAGGCACTATGTGTAGGAAAACCTGTTCCAATTTACCTGTAGGACCTAGACACACTTGATCAGGGCAAAATGTGCTATCCAGCTTGGAAGTCCTTCAAATTCAGGGAAAGAAAACTTCACCCCCAGGCACTAAGAAGAGAAGTGATTCAGGAGTGAAGTCAGGGCACTCCTGCCCTGGTTCTAACTTCATCTCCCAAGCACGAGCAACACAGTGCCGGACTGCAATCGAGGTGCAAATGGCTGATGAGCATCAGCTTTATTTTAAGTACGGCTAAGGGACTTGCCTGTGATTACAATATCAGTTGATAACAGAGCATTTCCAATTAGCCACAAAGCGAATCTCTCTTTTGATCTACAAAGCCGCTCTTCCTTCTCTCGCACATCTTCAAAAACAATGCAGCTTTTTATGAGACGTGGGTATGTCAGCCAAAAGCAACAGCTGGTTTACATTTATATTTAAGCATCAATTATTAGAAGATTGACAGCTTTAGCACACATCACTGGAGACTGACTCACCCACAGTAGTGGGTGCAACATTCTCTAATCAAGAATTGCAAAACTGGATCTGAAGGATAGATAATAAGTAGGAGTTAAGCTTTAAGAACCCCACTTGGACCTTCCTTGAGCCGAACGTTCTCAATACTGCAGCATGCTACAGATGAAAACAAAGTGTGTTGCAATCTTAAATTTCCCCGTAGGAGAAATGGTTATTCTACTCATTTGGCGGGTTCAGCGCTGGGATCCCCCTATGGATCTGGGGGTCCCCGAGTCGGCCTGGCTTTTGCAACAAGAGGAATTGCAGGTTCTCAGCGCGCTTGCCAAAGGCCCAGAAAAATCTGCCCAGAAATGTTTGCAAAAGAAATGGCTCCGGGAATACAGGAAAGGAGGGAATCCTCTAATGTGTGAATCTGAATGCCTGCATCTCTACCGACCATGCAGAAAGACATCAAAACAAGGACGAAACCTAATGGAGGAGGAAACCGATGTAAATCATTATGAAGTAATCAAATCTACCTGTATGGTTGAAAATGACCTCTTCGTCCAGTAGCCAACACATTAAAACAATTCATAGCACCATAAAGATTAAACAACTTTTGTTGATTTTGTGGATTTGAATTGTAGAGTTCCTAAGGTAGGACCTGGGCTTACTTTTAAAACAAGGGAAGGGAGGGAAGACCCGCTCACCAGGGCACACAGGCTGCAGGGCACGGGAAGCAACTGTCCCCCTCCCCTCCTCTGACTTGCTCAGCCTCCCCCCCGCCCCCACCTCCAGAATCCTGTGCCCAATCCTGGCCCCACCATCCAAGCAGGACGTTGGCAACCTGCAGTGCGCTCAGAGGACGGCTATCAATGCAGGGAAGGCCCTGGAAACCAAATCTGGCCAAGACTGGATGAAGGAAGCGGGTATATTTAGCGTGCAGCACAGAAGGCTGCGGAGAGCTACCACGGTCCCCTTCAGAGGTCTAAGGCCAGAACCAACAGACCGAAACTACAAGGAAACCGATCCGGGTTAGATGGGCTGCTAAAAGAGGCAACAGAGGAAGAAGCTGCCCCACTAAATGTTGTATTCCCTTCCATGAAAGGTGCTCAAACCGAGGCTGCATTGAAACTGTCCCCAAAGCGGTAGGTAGCGGATCCTCCACCATACAGGATTTAAACTAGAGATCTATGACTCTGGGGAGGAAGTTAGAAAAGAAAGGATTTAAGATGCAAAGAATCAGCATAGAAAACACACCCTTGTGTTCAGAACACAAGATAATTTATTCCAGCAAAAATAAATATAGAAAATATTAATGACTGTGAAATACACGCACACACACACACACACTCAACCGCCCCACTCAATCAACTTGCAAAGACAGACTCCTGGCCATTGGAGGTCTTGCCAAGAGTGTACTTTACTTTACCGAAGCTTAAGTGGTTACAAAAATAGCGAAGCTGAATCTGAGACAACGCAAAGTAAATGTCCCACACCCCCACACACACCCCCGCCCCACTCCACCATTCCCCAGTTATCTGCAAATATCCAACCAGGTGCTTGTATATTGTTCAGGAAACAGGTTCTCCGTTCCCAGATCCGCATATCGATAGTTGATCTTGGCTTGGCTGAAGCTTCTCACAAGACTCAGGTGGGCTTCCATCCCCCCCCCCACTTTCTTCTTCCTTACAGTCCAGTCTTTCTCTCTGTTGCTATTGTCAGCTCATAAAGCTTGGATAGGAAAGATACAGCCATGACACACACACACACACATATAAAGTAGAATATATGGCCACCGACTCCCACAGTATACAAACCCAACCCACTCCGTTATTACGTATTATTTTAGATTTAGAGAATAATACACACAATCAACAGATGGTCAGAATACCATTGTAAAGGCTTCTTTCTCTCCCAACTAAATAGTGCTTTGAAATAGGTTGAGAAGACTGTTTTAATTTATAGTTTAAACACATTTTACTGTAAAATAATGTAATATATATGGGAAAGACCAATCCCACCTCAGCACCAAGTCATTATCCAATGCAGAATGCCCACCCCAAGTCCCTACTTGGCGTATGCCTGTGCATAGCTCGAAGCCTTTGCCCGGCCTTCCTCTCCAGAAAAGCCTTGGCAAGCCTCACAGTTAACACTGGCTGTCTCCAACTCAGGAGCAACGGAGACAGAAATGGACCTGAACAGCCCCAAAGCCAGGGTCTTTTTATTGGGACAGAGGTAGCCCTGCCACAAGCCACCTTCCCACCTGGTAGCATTTGAGGAAAGGCGGCCCACCCTTGGCCTGAGCACGGCCCCTCCTGGGCAGCAGAGAGTCTAGCCAGAGTACTTTGCACAGTCATTACACAACAGCGCTGAAGAGTTGCCATTCTTTCCCCAATTTTACTTTCTCTCTTTTACTACTCCAGGTTACGAACCAGAGAAAAGTAGCATAGAAACACAGGAAACAAAGCAACCAAAAATCCCCTTTTCTCACAGCTAGGATCCCAGAAAACTCACTGGACTTCCACACTTTTAATGCTAAAAATGAGGCAGAGAGTGAGAAGCAGGCCAAGGGCATGCACAGAGCTGGGGAAAAGCCATATTCACTTGGGAAGAGGCGACTGGGACATATACAACCAGATCTTCTCCTACACCCGCCTCTCTCTTTGCAAAAGCCAAACTCCTTGAGGATTTGTTTGATAAAAGACAGACTGCACACAACGCACGGTTCAACTGCCTGCGGTCACAAGATAGCAGAATATTGCAGCAAGCTTAAGCCTGAAATACTTTTTATAGACTTGTGCCAAAGTCCAAATTTTGCAAGCTAAAGTTTCCCAACCTGGTAACTTTCAAATGTGCTGATACCTTAGATTGCAGCTAACATGGAGAAGTCAATCTAAGTACTTTGGGCAAGAGCTGAAACATCGGAAGAATCTTTGTTTTGACATTAAAGGGCAATTTGGAAATGTGACGGCAACATAGAAAATGCGAGAAATGGAGGTTTGTTTTAATATCTCTCACATATTGATTTTTAATCAGAAATCTGGAATTTGCTTAGTGTGATTATGTCTGATGATAGCTCAGTTCCAGGGTCAGAATATGTCTGCAGCACCATCCTGAGCAGGGTGGGCGAGATCAGGGAATCGAAATGTTACAGGAGCCTAAGACCATCGAATTCAAATTCAGGACAGGAAGCCCAAATTAATATAGCTCAAAAAAAACTAACTTAATACATCCAGAGAAAGGAAGCCCACTGTTACTCATCTAAAATAATTCTTCCATATTCTTCCTATAGTTTTAAATCCATTATTTCATGTTCCAGACCCTGATAAGACAATATTGTGACCATCCTTCAGTTTGGCCTAGTCAAGTCAGTTTGGTCTAATGGTGAAGGCTTCGGGCTACAATGCAGGGGACCGAGAGTTTAAGTCCCACCTTAGCCATGACAGCCAGCTGGGTGATTCAGTACCTCTCTCTCAGTCCAACCCACCTCACAGGGCTGTTGTTGTTGTTGTTGTGGAGAAAATAGGGGAGGAAGGAATGTTGGATCTATTTGCCACCTTGAGTTATTTGAAAAAGTATTAAAGGCAGGATACCAACCAACCAATATGGCATGATTACAGGTATTTGAAGAGGGCTCCACCTTTAGTTTTCCCTTCTGAAAGTTAATCCTCCAAATTCCTTCCATCTCTCATCATGGGAACTATTTGTTTATTTTCAGACTATTTCTCTAGTGTACCATGATAGTTTTAAATTTTGCTTTTACCTTTTAGGGTGTCCACTATCCCAATTATGTCTGTCAACTGCAAATCTGTTAAGCAGTTGTCTTCTCTTTGCAAATAAGTTAATAAACTGTAGTTTTTACAAACGACAGAACTCAGGGGCTGAAACTTCTGACAGCTCATGCCACTGAAAGAATCTTCAGCTTATGCAGCAAAATCCTGTTCCATATCTGTAAACTTCCCCAGAAGACAAGAGGCATCACTGAAGATTATGATCTGTTTGCAAAACCACACAATTTACTCATCAAGCCGCCTTCTTCCCCTAGCAGTGAAAGTACTACAGGACATGTGCAAGCAGGGACTGCAGCATTGTTAAAGTGCCGTCTCCTTCCAATATAACCCTCTAAGAATTCTGTCAAGCTGCTTAACGATTAACAGACCTGGAAATGAGAATGGGAAAGAAGCTGAGAGAATTGAGCTAAATTTAGGCAGAAAAATATTGGAACTACTGGAACACAAGATGATGAAATTTTGTCAACCAACTTTGCAATGGCTTAACGTTTTCCACTTTCCACCAGCCCAGTTCTGGGACACTAAAAAACAGCACAGTGCAGAAGGAAAAAAGACCCCTCCCCCCAAGCAATGTAGAAAGAACAGGAAGCAACAATTATTGCAGCATTTTATAAGACAAGGAGGTAGAGAAGAAGCAGCTTTTAAGCCACAAACAGTTCCTTAAAGAGGCATCTGGAATTGGTGTGGTTATTTCTCTGAGCAGAAACCACAGCTATCTCCATCAGAGCTACACGTATGACAGGCTGTCCCTCCTCCCCATCCAATGTGAATCAAAAGGAGAACACGCCATATGCTCAAGTTTCTCGCATTTACCATTCATACAAGGAAAGCAGATTATATATGACTTGTCAAAAGAATTCAGAAACTCTGGTTTGTCACTGTGAAGCCATGAGATCCAGCCACAATAAGCCAAGAAAAGGGGAACAAGAGAGATGACAAGGAGAACTGTAGAGACCAAGATGCTGGGACATGGTGAAAAAGAGAGAAGCAGGTCAGGGAGGGCAGCTCTGAAGAAAGAGAACAGGCCACTGTAGTGAGAAGAGGAAGCCGGGAAGGGTCAGAACGGCTGGTCTATCCCTCACTTTCCCTTCTGTATCCCAGAGAATCTTCCGCTGCTTAAATTTCTGCTTGCATGCAGAGGGTGCATTGGAATTCACACCAAGGCGGCAAGACAGAAGCCTCGTGAGAGATTAAGCCATGATTTCCCCAGAGCAGAAGCAGGAATAGGAAGGGCAGAATCCACAAAAGGAGGGAAGGGGGAGCTCCACTATGCACAGGAGTTCTGGTCCAACACATCTGGAAGCCCCAAAGCTGGGAATGGATGTTCTGGGTAATGAGTTTTGCATTACTCCTGACCCAGGACATCTACAGGGTGCCTCGGACTCAAAGTCGGCGCCTGTGGGGTGATCGGTGCTCTTCCTATCCTCTTTCACCCACCAGTATCTGCACAGCCTCCAGAGCTCCCCCTGCAGTCGGGGCGAAGGGCTAATCCTGCACGGAGGCGCCTCTGGAAGGGGGCCCAGTGAAAAACTGGCCTCAGTACCGAGAGGGCAGCCTTTGTCCAGGGGTGCAGAGCCAGGGGTCCTCTGCCTGGAGCAGCGAAAGGCGAAGGGCCCAACCCCAGCTGTGGCAGCTGCCACTGTGCCACGACGTGGAAGGTGACCTCTGCACCGCCCCTTTCCCCCCAGCTTGGTGGAAGGCAGGGCGGCAGCTCCCTGGGGACCCCTGGCCGACACACAGAGCCCCCCCGCCCCCCGGACAAGCAGCGCTGTCGAGCCCAGAGCCCGACCCTCTTCCTATTGCTGGGGGCCCCGGGAGATGCCAAGAGCCTCCCGGGAGGGCGGGCGGGGGGCACGTTCTTCTCTCCTCCAGCCTCTGCAGCCTCTGCAGCCTCACGGGAAGAGGGCAGCCTCGCAGGAGGCCCCGGGAGGCTGCCTCGACCCAGGGCAGCTCCACCGCACCTCAGGTCACCCAAGCAGCCGGCCCGGCGGCTCCCCCGCCCTACGCCAAGACCCCCCTCAGATACCCAGCGCCCCCCACCTTCCCCCTCCGGTGCACAAGCCCCCAAGTGCGGGAGGCTGCCCCCAGGGGCTCGGGGGCCTCCGGCGGGGAGGCGCGCTCACCTCGTCCCACCCGTCCCTCCAGGGGGTCCTTCCGGAAGTGGATGCCGTGGACGTCCACATGGGCCTCCCCGCCCGCGTTGACGGCCCAGACCACGTTCTCGGCCAGGCTGGCCCCGGCCAGGCTGCCAGGCGGCGGCTGCAGAGCCAGCAGCGCCAGCAGCGCCGCGGCCAAGAGCGAGGCGAAGCGGAGCTGCAGGCCCCCGGCCGCGGCCACCATCTCCGGCTCCTTCCTTCCGCGCTGCCGCCTCAGCTCGGCAACGGCTCCGCCCCGCCGCCACCGTTGCCGTTGCCGCGGCTGCCGCTCTCGCACATGCCTCCCGCCGCCTCAGCCGCAAGGGGGCATCCCACCGTGCTGGCCGTGCCGGCTACCCTGACGCCGGCCAATCGCGGCGCGGCTTCGCGGGGTCGCGCCGCCTCGTTGGCTGCCGGAATCCCGCTATTTGCATATCGGCACGGCCGCCGGCCCATAGGTGCGCGGCAAGGGGATGGCAGCAAGGTACGTTGAGAGCGCAAGTGGACGTAGCCGATTGGGGGACTCCTTCGCCTATAGGCGACGCTTCCCGCCTTTCTGGGGGCAGAGCGTGGCCGTGGACCGTTCCACGGCGACCGGATGGGGGTGTGACTATTCGCTTCTCCTTGGGCAGCCTCTGTTTCTCCGCGGCTTATTACCACAGAGAGAGGGGAAACGGAGGAACTGCTATGCCTTTGTTTTTCCCGACAACCCCCCCCCGGGTTATCCCCCGATCTATTGGTACAGCCCAAAGCAGGCCGTCCAATTAGAAAGCTACAGCGCGGCTCCTGAGCGCGGTGGATTGTGGAGCCGTGCTGGCAGGAAACCGGAAATAGATGCCTGGGTGCTAAGAGGCCTGCGGTTGTCATGGCAGCGCGCGCCTATCCTCGGGTAGCGGCCCCTTCGTGGGAATGGCGCTGCCGACTGAACCCGCGTTAACGTGGCATGCAAGCGAAGCATGTGACGATGTAGCGCTGTTTAGCCCACCTGGGTTTATTCGCAAGCATTGCCATTAAATCTTAAAAAGCCATGGTGGTTGTTTCTTTAAAATAAGTATAGTTTAATGTTCAAAGCACTGTTTTTTCCAACTTGGCAACTTTAGGTTGTGAGGTCGTCGACCTTTTGGTGTGGTAATAGGTTTATTGTTCATTGTGTGTCTGTACTTTGCTTAGAAATAAGAACATAATAAACAACCACTATTACGGCTGACCCCTGCGCATGTGCAGAGTGCACTTTCTTCAGCTCCTACTTGCTGGTCCTTGGCTCCCTGCTTTCTCCGCGTCTGGACTTCAGTGTCTGCGGCTCACGAGCCGCAGCCTGGGGGCCTTGGAGGAATCCAGCCCTGGTGCTTGAAGAGTGCTTAAAGACCATCTATTCGGGCCCATTGGGATTCCAAACCGAAGCATCCCTGAGGGACGGAGCCCTTGGCTTGGGCATCAAGCTGCTCTCGCTTATTGGAGCAATTCCATTTCAGTCAGGGCCCCTGTGCAGCATCCTTCAAGCCAGGGGTCTCCAACCTTGGCCGCTTTAAGACTTGTGGACTTCAAGTCCCAGAGTTCCTCAACCAGCTTTGAAGTTGAAGTCCACAATTTTAAAAATAAATAAATTTTAGAAGAAGGTTGCCAGGCTGTACTCAGAACTTCAGGGAGGGTTTCACCAAAGCAAGACAGTGCATAATGCTTACTTTCTGTGGTTTGAAAATTGCACTTTGGATGAGAAGGCAGGAGCCCCAAATTGCATCTGACTTTCTTTTACAGCCACATCACACGGCTGACACAAACTCAAGAGTGCTGCTTACTATTCCAAAGTCCTTTTCCTGTGGGCTGTTATCAAGCCAGGGCTCTCCCATCCCATAATTACGGGTTTGAACTGCTTCCTCTTTAAAGATTGCTGCCTTTGCTACATTTATTGTCTAGATCTCTCTTCTATCCTTTCTGTTGTCTTCTAAAGCAGGACTCTCCAAACTTGGCAACTTTTAAGATGTGTGGGCTTCAATGCCCAGAATTCCTCAGCCAGCCAGGGGATCTGAGAGTTGAAGTTTCAAATCTTAAAAGTTAACCAATTTGGGGGACCGTCTTAAAGTATATGTTTACCCGTTGATCTACATTTTTTATCAACATTCCTTCCTTTTTCCTCTTCCTCCTCTTCAAATCATTGGATTGTTGGCTCTTTCACTGGACTCTGTAGCATTCCATTTTACTTCCTTCCTTACCATCAATTACCCTGGATAGCAAGTGTTGGAAGTTAAAACCCACCCCTCTCCTAGAAAAATGAAATATTTTAGGATATATTAAAAAGGCAGAATACTTCCCCTAAAAGAGAAGGAGAAACTCAAGAGAGGCAGAAACTCAGCCCCCCTTCCCACTGTTTTGCACCTATCCTGGCCACAGAGCATTGCTTCCTTTCCATTTTCTGTTCCTGCTGGCTCTGGTGGATTCAGTCCATTCTCACTCATGGTTTCTTCAAATAGAAGCAGCTTCCAATTACTTCCAAGGACACCTCAGACATGGTGATGACTCCTAAGCGACTCCCCCTCCGTCCTCTTTTCAGGAGACCTCAACAACTTGGCCAAAACTGAGGCAGGTTGGTCTTTGGTCTCTGGCAGGTTTTTTTCAGAGACATCTCTTTGGCATTTAAACAGTGAATGTCTCTTCCAACTCTGTTATTCTGGGGTGTTGGTTTTTTATTTCTGTAGCATCTAAAAGCTGAGTGCCCCATTAAAGAAAGGAATATAAGCACCTTCGTTTCCACATGGAGACCGCTTCTGAACTTTGTGCTTGAGGTGGAAAAGAATGAAACTTTGATTTTAGGTTATACCAATTAGATTGAAAGATCCTTATAGAAATAGCTAGTTTATATTACTATGAAAAAAAGTTGTGTTTTGATGTTAATGCTTTATTTTACTGCAACAGGAGGAGTCAACACTTCTTTTCCCAATTCTTCCTCACTTATCTCCCCCCCCCCCATCATTCCCTTCACTGCTTTCCTATTTACTTTTGTATTTTGTCTCTTATCTTATAACTCAGTAAAATGTTAGAACACTGATAAAAGGCGAGTGCCCCAGTTGAGCAGTCAGACGTATTCATGAAGGCACTAGGTGGAGCTGTTCATCTATGAGAATTGTGCTCAGAATTCCTCCCATTGTAGATTTTAAACCTGCCTCATCATCCGATTACAGAAGCTGAAGGGACTAGGGGCAAACCACTACTAGGTACCTAGCCCCAACACAATGCTTCGAGCAAGGCCTGCAAATTTGGACAGTGGTACAATAGATCCTCCTGAGATAGAAGATCTACCATATCCTTTCCTTCCACCAAAGGAGAGCCTCCAAATCCTTTGCCCAAGAGATCTTCCTCTCTCTCTCTCTCTCTGGAGCAGTAGAACAAGTTTGTTCCAACTTCTGCAGAATGGCATTTCTTGAAGACTACTTTATGTCTCTCCTTACTTTCTGCAATCTAAGGAGTTTTTTTTTTTCTAACTGAACAACCATTTCACTGGGATGGTATCAAATTCCTGCCAAGGAGGAGATTGCCCTACAAGATCTCCAAGGTCCTTTCGTCCCATGAAGTTATGTTCTAAATTTATTCAGCTTTTTTCAAGAGGACTTGATTTACAAAGTCTTTGCTCTCCTTGTTTTCTTCTGGGCACGCTATAGCCTAGAGCGAGATCTGGACAGAGTCCAGAGGCAGTCTGGCCAGTGCAAATAGTGGAAAACCATTCTGATGATCCCCAACATAGTCCTGAAGGCTAGAAACCACGGTAGTACGACCCATCTACAAAGCACCAGGAAGGAAAGGAAGGCCACGCTACCCCACAGCCTTCACTATGGTTGCACAGTTTTTAAAAAAAACATAGAATCCGAGGGCTGGAAAAGACCTTGGTGGTGGTCTAATCCAGTCCCCTGACAAGTCTCTGAATTCAGCTCCCAGCTCTGCCAGTTCCTTCCTGATGGACAGGTAGCACCTCAAATCATGCAATACTCTTCAAAAAAAAAAAAGATCTGTGCCAACTTAAATTCAGTCCATTATTTACCAGAGGTTTGGACTTGTGAATTATTAGAGTGGACCAAATTAGATTATATTAGAGCCAAATATAATTTAAATGCTCTGATTGCTCTTTTTAAAATAAATTCTCTCAAAAATCAAGGAGAAAGGTTATGACTAACAGCGTTTCTGTATCAAAATCCTTCTAATTCCACTTCTCAGAAATTGGGACATTATGAGGACGTAGTGTTTAAATTGAGGGAACTGTCAGCCAGGCACCATCTGCTGTTAGTCAGACATGTTGCCCCATCCTGATTCATCCTGGAATCCTTTCTCCTTTCCCCTCGTTCAAAAAAGGAAACATTTTCTTTTATAAAGCATTGCACAATTTTGTGCTTTGGCCCCTTCTTAAGGCAAGCTGAAGTTTGGAGCTGAGTGGCCTGAATACAGCCACTCCGCACCCCAGAAAGGAAGAGCACCCAAGTCACATTGATGAAATATTGAGAAAACGGGAAGAAATTGTTTTTGCAAAATGCCAGATGGTGTCATCTGCTGGGAGGGTGGAATCACGGCATCCCTTTGTCGGGTCCAGCCCGCATCTGGAAGGGCCCTCGATCTCAACAGGTTCCTTGCGGGCTGATTTTCCTCTTGCAGGGAGTTGAACCCTCTGCATTCTGCAGAAACTGCCTCTTCAGACTGGCAGGACCAACGTTCTCAGCTCCTCGTTCTGCAACAGGAACACTGTGCTTGTCTGATTGTCTGACAAGGAGAAAGTCCACTCCACGGGACGCAGAGAGGTAAGTGAAGGTAGGAGGAAGCGGAAGCAGCTAAACTTGGCCAAGAATCAATTCTGGCACACGTGTTCGTGGGAAGCCATGCCCGCACACAAAGGACGCCTATCACCTATCATGCATCGCTCGTGTCAGTGGCACACAGTCTGCCTCTTGCACAAGGACATCAGGACACAGGTCACTTTTTTGGCTCTTTGCCTGGCAGGATCCGAGGATGGCTGCTCTCCGATGGGAATATCTGTTCTGCCCCATCAGGTTAAAATGGAACAATGGAGCACAGATAGGTTTAAAATAAAAATAGGTTTCCTGAATTCTTTAATGTTTCGACTCCTTTTTTTGGCAAAATGCTGTTGGCAGCAGGAAAAACGATTGAAGGAAGGGCCACAGCAAAACAGTGTTGGAGCCCAGCCTCAACATCACCACCCTAGGCCTTTCTGTGCCTGTATCCATCTTTGACAAAAACTTCTGGCCAGTTTCATACATCCCGCTAAATCCTCAACACCAATGACCAAAACACAACTGCCATTATCACAGAACATGTTACCCTAAACCCAGTAGGTCAGTGGAACATCTAGGTTGGGTCTCCAAACTTGGCAACTTTAAGACTTGTGGACTTCAACTCCCAGAATACCCCAGCCATCATGGCTGCCTAGGGAATTAAAGTTTTAAAGTTGCCACGTTTGGAGACCCCTGGCCCCTGATCAAGGTGGAAGGGATCTTACAGATCATTGTTTAGCATGATTTAAGGGGATGACCCACCCAACATGCAGAAACAACAGGCAAGCCTACCACAAACTGCCTGTTTAGCCCTGACATGCAGATTGGGCAAATCCAGGCTGAGAATGGAGGGGTATAACTACAGTTGTCCTTCCAGAAATGTCTGCTCCGCTTCCACCCATGTGCTGGGTTTGCTTAAGGGCAGAAAGATCATAGTTTAGGTTGCGAAGTGATGCAACCATTTGAAGAGACACTTCACTTCTTTTCATTTCCAGCTCCTATCCAGCCATGTGATCTCCATTGCATTTAAATACTTTGAAGACGGATTGCTGATCTGGACAAATCAGAGCTTAAGCTAAGTGCCAAATCACAGGAGATTAATGAGCATCATCTGTAATCATTGTAAATGAGCCTCAGCGAGGCTTAGTCCACCAGGTAGAGAGGAATAGAATTGCCATATTTCAATGTATGAAGCAAAGGAGATTGGAAGGGGGCGGTTTATGTGACACACGGTGCAGTAATGTGGTGCACAAAATCTAGTTTTGATCTTTGGCAGCTGAGCAACTGCAAATGGCTCCTAACTTCTGCTCTTTGTTTGTGGTTGTTTCCACTAACGCTAGTAGTGTTCAAAGTCAAAACTTTATGCTGCTTAAAAAGCTCTCCCTGTAGCAGACATGTCCTTTTGCGTCCATGACCATGTTTCCTCCTGGGGACCACCAGTCCCTTGTCTTTGCGAATGCTGCATTCTGGAGATGGTTGTCTTCAGCTCCTTCAGCTTGTAAGGTCTGGAATTGGGGTTCTAGCCCCTAACATTTCAGGATACTTTCTCTTCCCAAGCAAGGTGAGGGCAAATGAGGACCAGCTGAGGGATCCAGCTGTTTTGTGATGCTGTCTTAGAACAATGTGGCCAGGGGAATGGGAAGTGGCTTGTTACTCTCTAAGCTTGGATGTTTGGGACCAGACGGCCTACAATAGGGCTGTCAAACTTGCAGTCCGTGGGCCGGATGTGACATGTGATGGCCACGCCCACGCCGGGTTTAGCGAAAGGGAAAAAAGTTCCGATATGTCACCTAATGCCACCGTGACGACATGAGCTTGACACCCCGACCTACAAGGTCCCTTCCAACTCTGTCAATCCGTTGATCTGTTTTCTTGCAGACATTTCATTATCCAACTAGGTAACGCTATCAGTGCTAGTGATGTTATTTAGTTGGGTAACGAAAAGTCTGCAAGAAAACAAGCAAGCTCGGAGATGACCAAGGAGACCCCATTTCAACCCTGAGCGCCAAATATTCTCCTTTATTGGTGGAGAGGAGTGGGCTGCCCTTCACCCCCTGCATGGCACTATCCGCCCTCTCCTGTTTGAGGCTTCCTAACCCGAAAGGCTTTGAGAAGTTCCTTCACTCCCAGAGTACATGAGGCTGGAAAGGTTCCTGCAGAGAGGAGGAAGTCCAGGTCCTCTCCCAGGTGTCTCATGCCAGAAAAACAGGGTGGGATGCGGACCAATGGAGCTGCTCTGGACGGACGGTTGGAGCCTCCTCTGGCCTGGCTGGGAGATGGAAGGAGTAATCTCTGCAATGAGATTATTAGATTGACGACTTAATCCCCAAATCCGTCTGTACATGAAAACGACCTTCCCCCAATCCTCCCCCTGCCTCCATGAGCTCTGTTTGGCAGCGGAGGAGGAGCAAGGGAGCCTCTCTGGCATGAGGAGCAGGACAGTGGGAGGACTGAATCCTGACCCCCCCACACACAGAGAGAGAGACACCCCAAGATTTAATGAGAGGGACAAGGCCAAGCCACCAGGGCTGAGAAGGTAACAGTTCATTCTGGATTTTTGTCAGGGCAAGTGAGGTCCACACAATGTGGGAGAAGAAGCCAATGGGTTTGTATCTTTGGGGTTCAGCCTCTTGTGGAAACCAGACCTTCAGGTGAAACTATAATCAGCTTATTGAAGGGCCTAGCACACAGCCTGAACCTAGCCATGTCCTCTTTGCCTGGGATTACAACTCCAGTTTAGCATGTTGTGTGAACACGCTGCACAAGGACTCCCGGGTTCCTCCATAGCTACCTCTCTACAAGCTGTGATTTTCCTTTTGTAGGCGTGTGAGATCAGAATGGTGGTCACCCTCTTGGCTGAGCCTCCCGCCTATTAATGGCAACACCATCAAAGCCACACACACACACACACACACACACACCTTGCTTCTCAGCCAACCACCACCAAATTCTGCCACGGGATGTCCTTGTCTTCCATCAGCTTCACTGTTGATCTAAATCTGTTTCTCAAACTGGGCCACTTTTACTTCTATTTCCAGAATTCTTCAACCTCCACTGTTGGCTAGGAAATTGTGGGAATTGAAAGCCGCACACCCCAATGTGGCTGAGGTTGACAAACACTGATCTAAATTAATCATGTGTCATACTGAGTGATTTCAGTATTTCGTTTTGTATTCAGTTGTCCAGAGGAAGGATATTCCTCTTGATTGCATTACGAATCTCCATTAATATTGCATTTCATGTGCTGAAGGTCTTATGCAGGCACTATACTGAGACATCCATGAGTGCATCATAGGGATGTGTGTGTGTGTGTGTGTGTGTGTGTGTGTGTGTGTTGTTTGTGCATGTGCATGTTGTGGCCTGCCAGAGCTGGCAGCAGATTCAGACAGTGAGGAAGTTGGCGAGGAACATGGGCCAGTCCTGGAGTCTGGGGAAGGCTCTTACAAGGGCTCTGTGTCAGAGGCAGAGATGGGGCCAGGGCCGTCTGACAGTTATCAGCTGCCTTTGGAGTCGGAGATCAGTGGGGCAGAAGAACAGCTGGAGCCTGTTCCCAGTGTGCATATGTGCAGAACTGCCGGAAGAAGGGAACAGCTGAGGAACAAGGGTTGAGTAAAGCCACAGGTAGACGGTGAATGGTCCCTCCCATAGGGAATAAAAGAGGAGCGAAAGGGGAGTGAGGTTTTTGCAGGAAGCAATTAGTTCATTTGGGTGAAATTCTGTTCCTGCATTATTGCCAAGTATTGTCGGCTACAGTGTGGCGTTTGAAAGATATCAGCATGGCAACTCGCCAAGCCTGATAAAGGTCTGTGATTGTGAAATATCTTGAAAGACTGTTGGTCGGGACTTTGCTGGAAAAGAATTCACTGTAAACTAAATAAAAAGGGGTTAATCTGGATGTGGAGTTGGCTTCATGCTTTTGGGGAAGCTTAGGTCAGAACAGTGCAATCTTTTTATAAAGACAAAGTCTTCTGTGCTCCTGACTGCTTCATAGATGCACGGATCCACCATGTTTTCTTAGCACCTATGTGGATTTCCTGGTCTATTTACCCTCACTAGATATGAGCCTGCTTGGCTATTAAGATGCTGCGCCTCGCTGAATTTAATTTTGCCTGCCTGTAAAAGCCTGTTTTGATTTTTCAATGCGCTAGCTGAGTTGCCCACTACTCTGAGCCCAAAAGCTCAAGAGCACCCAATTGCTGCAGCCACATTGCTGACCGTGTCCCACCTGCATAGCTCCGTCCAGGAGGTCTGCAGTGTTTGGTGAAAAAAAGTCAAGATGGTGGCCACACCTGTGTGATCAAAGCTCCACCTGTTTTCCTGTCCATGGCATGCGCCTCTAGGGCCTGGCACCCAGCTGGATCAGATTTACAGGCAGCCAAGTCAGGGGAGAATCCTGGCCTTCCTTCAGCAGCTGGCATCTCTGGAGCCAGGTCAAGATGGCAGCAAATGGGCAGCTTCAACTGCAGGGCTGCAGCCACCGTCTTGGCCTTGGATGGCCAGCAGGCGAGTGTGGGGTGTTGACAGGGCGTTGTATGTTTCTTGCCATGTGGCTTCTTGGGTGAGATGAGATTGTGTGGTTTGCAGACCAGCTGGCATGATGCATGTGGCCGGATACAAATTGGCAAGGTGGCTCTGGGCTGCCCACTTCGGAAGTTGTGGGAGTTTCATCCCTGGAGGCTTTCAAGAAGAGATTGGGCTACCCTTTGTCAGAAATGGTGTAGGGTCTCCTGCTTGGGCAGGGGGTTGGACTAGATGACCCCCAAGGTCCCTTCCAACTCTGTTATTCTGTATTCATCTTTTGACTTGATTCTCCTCAGCCTGGCTGACACCCAGTCTGGCTGACACCCTGGGCTCTGCCTCCTGCCAGCTTCCCTGGCCCCCTTCTTCCTTGCAGAAGAAGGAAGGGGAAGATCCAGGGGTGCTTCTGGGAGAGGCCTGTGGGAGAGTGGCAGCAAATTTGGAGCTTAAAGAAGACACCGGAGAGTTGAGACTTGGCCAGAAGAGCCATTCTTCCTTGCTCGTGAAGTGCAGGGGGTCCAGAGCAGCGTTTCTCAATCTTGGGGGATTTAATATGTGTGGATTTCAACTCCCAGAATTCCACAGAAAGCATGATGGCTGTGGAATTCTGGGAATTGAAGTCCACAGGTTAAGTTGCCCAGGTGAAAAAACACCCGGCTAGTGTAAACTAAGTAAACGTTACCTGTCTCCTAAGGCAAGAGCAGCCTGAAGCTTTGTGCCAGCAGGAGATGTGGGATGCCTCCAACAGTATCAAGAGGGGCAGAGGCCCAATCCTTCGCCTGTTCACTAAACCCCAAAGGCAACTGAAGAGAAGCTGCTGGGCTCCTGGGCGCACCCAAATATTCTGCAGAGCTGCAACATTCACAGGTGGCCTCTGGTGCACCACGCACTAGTCGTCCTTCCCCTTGAAAAGGGGTTGCCTTCATTATGGCAAGGTGGCCGTGCCAATGGACAAGGATCGCCTCCCATGGGCAGCGCTTGGCATCTCCAGCTATGAGGGGTCCTCCTTGGTGTTCTCTGAGCTGGGCTGTTTCCTTGCACACGTTTCATGACCCAAAGTAGGGAATGACATTAGTGCTAGTCAGTACTACGATAGTCAGGCTAGCATGGATGATGTTACCTAGTTTATGAAACATCTGGAAGAAATATATATACCGTGTTTCTCACAAAATAAGGCCGGGCCTTTTTTTTTTTTTGACACCCGAAAAAAATGGCTAGACCATCTTTTCAGGGATGACTTAATTCCCCCCCCCCCCTTGCATCCTCGGGTGGGCGAGCGGCGACAGCTTGGATGTTGACCTCGGTGTTGGTGGGGCACTTCGTATTGGGAGACCTTCTGCCACCGTTGCTTTCCCTTCTCCCTGTGCTACCGCGGCATTTAGTGCAACGCTGCGGCGTTTGGTGCAGCCATGCGTGGCCAGCCAGGACTCCTTCCTGCAACCGGAGCCCGGCGGAGACACTCGAACAGACCTATGGAACAGCTGTCCTGCCCTACATAAGAGGTACTTCAGACAAAATCAGTAAGATACTACACAGGCATCACATCAAGACTGCCTTCAAAACAGACAGAAAAATAGCAGCCATCCTTAGAAACCCTAAAGATAAAATTGACCTGGAAAACCAAGGCATATACAAAGTCCCCTGTGCATCATGCCCAGCCACATACATTGGACAGACCAATAGAAGAATAAATACCCGCCTAGATGAACACAAAAATGCGGTAAAAAAGCTGGAACACGCTTCCTCACTACTCCAACACATGAAAGCCACAGGTCATAGCATCGACTTGAATGGCACCAAAACCCTAGCCACTATAGAAAACCCCAGCTACAGAATTATCAGAGAAGCCATAGAGATTGAAAAAAGACCTGAAAGCATGAATAGAAGAGATGACTCCACCAGGCTGTCAATTATCTGGAAGCCTGCACTCTCAAACAAAAAAATCTCCACACCACAAGCTAAGCAAACACCTGGGCACAAACAGATCCCCCCCCCCCCGATACCTCCAGCTCAAACACACCCCAACCAGGCACCCAGATGAAACCTAGCTTCCTATAAATGATGGCCGTCCTTTTACTTGAAGCCAAGCTGCACTAAAAGCCTCCAATACAGGAAACACAATGTTGCCAGCCAATCAAGACACAAAAAGAGCCACAAAACAGACAGAAGATATTAGAAACACCAATCAAGCAGAACGCAGCAAACTCCAAGACCAATAAACACAGACCAAGACTCCCAACCAATCAGGATGAAGAAAAAACCATTCTGGCACAGCAATAGGCTGGCCCCAAATTTAAAACAGAAACATCTTATGACTATCAGTTGTTTGTATCTTATGATTTATGTTGATTATTTATTTAGGATCCTATGATTATCCCTGAGTGTTGTATCTTATGATTTATGATGAATGTATTTTATGATTATGATAATGATTTATCATTGTTTTGCCTGTACACTGTGAGCTTATGCCCCGGAGACAAATTCCTTGTATGTCCAATCACACTTGGCTAATACAGAATTCTGTTCTATTATTGCTCCAGCGTTTTGGGGGGGCTCTTAACAGCCCCCATTAACAGAGTTGCAGGCCTTGACCCCTAGTTGGCCCTCCACGACCCCACCATCCC
Organism: Pseudonaja textilis; assembly: GCF_049901715.1. Classification (NCBI taxonomy): domain Eukaryota; kingdom Metazoa; phylum Chordata; class Lepidosauria; order Squamata; family Elapidae; genus Pseudonaja; species Pseudonaja textilis. The sequence goes on from NC_142004.1 coordinate 12,321,494, forward strand.
TGGGCGAATAAGAGCCAGCCTCGCAGAGAGTATTTGCTCAATATTATTTCTTTTTCTGCGCAAACACATATCGGTGCCCCTTAACAGGACTGAAGGGAGACAGAAAAACATTCCAGAGGCAAAAATCAAGGCGACACAGAGGAGATGGAAGGAGGCATTCGCACAAGGCGCCTTGGCCAAGGAACGGAAGTCCAGACAGCACAGTCCACATCAGGCACTGGTCCCGGGGGCCCCTGCATCCAGCCCCCCCCATTCTCGTCACTTTGCAGGGTTGGCTGGAAGAGCAAAAGCAGTTGGAAAAGGAGGCCTCGATGACGTCCAGCCCTCTGTGGCTGCTGCCCACCTGCTTGAGGTCACCTCTCCTGGCAGCGCTTCGAATGCAGGAGACCGCGAATCATTCACAGTGTGGAGAGGGAAGGAGCATCAGGCCAGGTGGAGGAGTGAGGCAGGTCACTGCGGCACACCGTCGATGGGGCAGCCGGCATTGCATAGGAGCTCAGAGCATGGCGCGCCACGCGTGGCCCTTTTCTACCCTCCAGGGCTGGGTCACCGCTCAGCTCAAGAGCTGCCTTCAGCGAGACATCATCCTGACAAACTCTGCAGAAAAGCGGGGAGGCCAGAGAGACATTGCTTGTGGGTGGGTCCTTCTAGGCCAGAGGTTTTCAAAGTTAGCAGTGTTAAGATCAGAGGTGGGCATTCAGCCGGTTCTGACCGGTTCTGGAGATCCGGTAGCGGAAATTGTGAGTAGTTCAGAGAACCGGCCAATCCCACCTCTGACTGGCCCCACCAACCCCATCTATTCCCTGCCTCCCACTGAGTCCCAGCTGACCAGCTGGGTCTCCTTTGGTTGCCCTGCCCAGGAGAACGGAGCTGGAAAGCAGGTTAGTGGGGTGGGGAGGGAAGGGGGATTTTGCAATCTCCTTTCCCTGCCATGCCTACCAAGCCACGCCCACAGAACCGGTAGTAAAAAAACATTTTTGAATCCCACCCCTGGTTAAGATGCTGGACTTCAAATCCCAGAATTTCCCCACCGGCTTTGCAGTTGGAAGTCCACGCATCTTAACACTGATTTCAGTCTCATTACTGATCCAGATTTACAGCAGTTTTCCAGAAACAGAGAGCATTTCTGTAAAGGAATTTAGGGGAAGGTTTGAAAGAGCCACCCAGAGAAGGCGTGGAAAAGGGGTTATATGCCCAGAATCAGAAGAAAGCAGGAAAAAGAAAGTCAAAATAGTTGACTTTGCTGAGTATACGAAGGGACAGAGAGAAACTTGGGCGGCTTTTCAAGATGTGCATCAGACAGGCCAGGTCAAGAAACCGAGGGTGAGGGGGATGCATGCATTGATTGCTTTATTGGTTTGATTACAGCTGCCCAACAAAAATGGACTCGTAACTGGAAAATAACTGGAAAAAGAGATTATGCAAATAAATGGATGCTTCTTTACTATTGTGGGGTTTGGGATTAAATAACAGAATCTGGAAAGGCTGTTCAGGTATCTCGTTGTTCTTTCTTGTACCGGCTTGAGCTTCTTATGCTTCCTTCTGTGTCACGGTCTCATCCATCTTTCATCTAAACAGCCCTTCCCTTCCCTCCTCCGGCCTCTGCCCCCTTCCTTTTCCTCCCTTCTCTTCCCCTCCCCTTTCCTTCTTTCCTTCTCCCTTTAATAGTTCTTTCATACCTTCCCCAAGTTCAGCTCACAATTTCTTCAATTTTGTTCAGTCTCAATTTCCTGACAGAACAATTAACCAGCGGAACAACTTGCCTTCAGAAGATGCGAATCCTCCAACACGGGACATTTTTAAGAAGAGGCTGGTCAGCCATTTGCCTGAAATGGTAGAGGACCCCCTGCCTGAGTAGGGGGTTGGACTAGAAGGCCTCCAAGGCCCCTTCCAACTCTGTCCTTCTGCAGTCTGTATAATTGGAGGTGGTTCTACAGAAGTGGGAAGTCTGCCATTTTTTTTTTATTTTTTGCTTTCTAAATAAAATGTCCATTTTAAATTACTTGGAAATGCCACAAGTAACTGGATTAGCCAGTCAGAAGGCACCTTAAGGGCGTTTCCAGGGGAGGCTTGAGCCGTCCTTCTTGGCTAGCAAAGCCCATTTTCTCCTGGCTCAGCTGCCCCAAATCAAAAACGGAAGAACCTCCCTGGTTGTGGCTAGAGACCCGTTGGAGTTGGGGGTGGGAAGAAGCCCCCCCCATCCCCCAACTCCTGGCTCTGAGCCTCCCCCGTCCTTGGGCTGCAACAGGTACAGGCGCCTCTTACAGCCAGGCACTTTCCTTTTTCCTAACCTATTAAAGTCAGGGGTGATGGATGGGAGATGGCCGGAGGTCCCTTTCTGCTCTCCTTTAGAGGCTGGGGGACAGTGTGTGTGTGTGTCTGTGTCTGTGTGTCTGTGTGTGTGTGTGTGTGCAGATCATCCCCGCCATTTTCACACAGTGAGAGGAACTGTATAGCCTGTAGACCCATGCTGAGCCTTTATTAAGAGTAGGGGTTCCCAAACTTGGCAACTTTAAGATTTGTGGACTTCAACTCCCAGAATTCCCAGAATTGAAGTCCACAAGTCTTAAAGTTGCCAAGTTTGGGGACCTCTGATTAAGAGCCTCTACAAGGAAAGAGGAAAGAGGCCCTCCCCAAGCAGCCAGGTCTCCCAGCCAGCTCCATGGCTGCTTCCCACTCTGTGGCTAGTGGACAGGCCATCCTACCCTCCCTCCGCTCACCTTCAAAGTCCACTCGCCCATCTCCATTCAGGTCAACATCCCGTATGATGTCCTCTATGTCTCGGTGTCCCACTTGCTGCCCGAGGAGCTTCCTCATAGCTTCTCGCAGTTCGTTGGTGCTGATTTCTCCATCTCCGTTGGTGTCAAACTGCACAAAAGCACACCAGGAAGGACCACAGAGTTGGTTGGTGGTTCCTCGAAGGCTTTCCGTGGGCCTCCCAAAGCTGCACCCTTTGCCCAACCGAGCCCATGCATGACAACACTTTGATTTTACACCTCACGCTTTGAGAGTTTCCCTTGAAAGCATGTTGGTCAACAGTGTTGTGGTTTGCCAGCAGCCAGTACAGACGGCAGCGGAATCGGACAGGGGGGAAGAATGGGGACCAGTCCAGGAGTCTGGAGAGGACTCGGACAAGGGTCCTGCATCTGATGCAGGGATGGAGCCAGGACCATCTGGGAGCAGGGTGCTGCCTCTGGAGCCCCCAGAATCTGGCAGCAGCAAGGCAGAGGAAGAAGGGGAGCCTGTTCCCAGTGCGCATGTGCACAGAGCTGCTAGAAGGCAAGAGCAGCTTAAACAAAAGGGGCAACGCGGGAGTAAGGCTGGGAGGTGATTGCCCCTCCTATAAGGGATAAAGGACAGACAAAGATGACGAAACCTTTGCAGGAAGCAAGGTTGTTCATTCGGTTCAGATTCATTCTTGAAGCTATTTGTACTTCGGTTGGTTTCTTTTTCTAGTTCATTTGACACTTCTGTTATTGGCAGCATTTCACAGAAAAGAAAGGTGGGTGCTTATCTCAAGGAACTGTTTGAGATGAATTACCGGCTGGAAATGAAAACAATTCCCAGTGTTGCAATAAAATTAGACTTGTTTTTAAAATAAGCGTGTGCATAATTACGGTCGAGGAAGCCTTGCTCAGAACAAACAGCAGCGTGAAATGCAAGTACATGCAAGTGTGAATTGCACTTGCGATTTACAACAACAACCAAGACGAGGCCATTCCCAGTGGAGGGATTAGGAGGGAATTCTTCTCATCTTCAGAGCAGCAGCTTTGGCGGCTGGAAAGTAGGCCTGCATAGCTCTTCAGATGCAGTCTCCAGAAAGTGCTTTGGCGTGTGCAGGAAAGTGAACCTGACACCTGTCTCCAGCAATTTCTATCAACTCCCTGTTCTCAAGAGCCAGCAGGCAGGTACGACTCACATATTCCACGTGCCACAAAGCAATTTTTTGAGAAGCACACCTACTCCAACTAGGGAAGAAGTGTCATGCCCCTGTCAGAGTCTGAATCCGAGGAGGAAAATGAACAACAGACAGGGAGCGGGAGTGTGGTTCCGTTGGCTGTGGAGGAGGATGGGGAAGGGCAAAGTCCGGCTGGGCAGAGCAGGGGAGAGGTAGAACAAGGGAGAGGGAGTTCAGAGGAAGGAGCAGGCACACCCCCTCTTGATACTAGGGCAGGCAGGGAGGAACGGAGAAGAGAGCAACATAGGTTGTGTGGCATAGGGGGAAGGAAAGGGCCCTGATTCCCTTCATTAGGCACAGCTGGGAAGAAAGCTTAAAAGAAATGCAGGCTGGGAGCAAATGTGACTTTATCCTATGTTGTCATTGCTTATCCATGTTCATGGTGTCTTCCCAACCATGTGAGTTTTGCCGTGCTTTCAAGTCTGAAATTCTTGCTCCTGCCCTGCCAAACTAATTACTTCAGTTTGGCTTGATTGGACTTTAAGTTACAATTTGTGTTTACCCTGTTTTGGACTGAATTTTCTGCAGTCAAAGGCTGTTCCTGGGAGAGTTTTTCTCCAGCCAGAGGGTAACCTGGACACTGGGGGCAAAGTTGGAGCTAATAAAGGGTTTATCTGATTATCTGACTGTGTTGCCTTTGTGCCACGCCCCTTTGGGTCATCACAAGAAGCAGCGACGGGAAAGAACACAAGGAGAACAGCAGCAGCACCTCTATTATGTCCAACCATCAACTAAGGGGAAAAAAACCACCACCAGGAGAATCAGGGAAAGAGACTTTTGGGGGCCCCCAAGAAGAAGGCAGAACAACACAAGCCTCCCACGGGGAGGAAGAAAAGAAACACGAGGCCAATTTTGGAAATGGTTTCTCACCTCCCTGAAGGCATCCCGCAGCTCCTTGACCCCAATCATGTCGGCTGTCTCCGCCAGCAGCTTGGGCCCCATCAGTTCCACGAAGTCATCAAAGTCTACATGGCCGCCCACTGAGGACACAAGGCAGAATGTGCAGAAGGCGGTTACAGTAAAGCCCCCCCCCATCCAAACCCAGACTCCAGCCGCACCGTCTGGACGCTACGGGATGTGCACAAGTGGCCCCCCATGGGGTGGAGGAGGAGCATGCGCCGGTGGGGTGGGGGGTGGGGCTCCATGCCGCTTGGCCTGTGTCCAAAAGGGCACAGAAACAATTGAGGTCTCCAAAGGGGCGGCCAGCCATGCCAGCCAGCGCCAACCCCCGTGCCCACCCCGTTTTACCACTGCTGGAGGAGGCCTGTACGGAGTCTGCATGTACGGAAGAAAAATGAGTATTTTCACATCCAGACTTCCTACTGAAACAAAGCGTGTAAAATATTAGGCTTGTTATACGTTCGTGTCAGGAGGTCACAGCACTTAAAATAAACTCCTGTAGACCTAAAATTGCACAGATTTGCTGTTTCTCATGGTTATATTTTTCAGTCTGAATTTCCTAATTTAAATAGATTCGGCATCCTTTTTTTTCTGCACACTTTTATGCAACCAACATTCTCGGCACATCAGTTCAAGCGGGATAAATGGAGAACAATGTATGTTCTCAGCTTGGCTCGGAATCAAAGCAACCAGCTCCGGATTCAGACTGACTCATGACCTGAAATATTCCCAGGACGGGAACATTTACGGCTGTGAACCACACGAAGAATCTTGGACGGCCTCCCTGAAGAAAGAGTGGAAAATATTTTTCTCCAGTGAGCCTGGAGAAATATACTCATAAATACTTGACAAATAGCCAATGCCATGTTTCTCAACATTGGCAACTTTAAGACTTTAACTCCCAGAATTTCCCAGACTCCCATGAATTCTGGGAGTTGAAGTCCACACATCTTAAAGTGGCCACCGAGCTAAAGATTGTCTACAGCACTGGTTGCTCTTTTTTTTTTTTTTACAGCTGATCCTTGAACCATCGTTAAAGTTTTCAAGAAAAGATTGGACAACCATTTGTCCAAGACGGTACGAAGAGCGCTGCCTTGAGCAGGGGTTGGACTAGAAGACCTCCAAGTTCCCGTCCAGCCTTTTAATTCTATGCTTGATAGAAAAAGAGCTGCTAATAGAACAGAGCGCAGGGCCTGGTGACCAAGAGGGCATAAATAGCAAAGGCCATTGACTGGAGCAGGAGTAGATGGGCTCAGCTTTGATGTTCAGGTTTATACACACGTACAGAGTAGATTAACAGAGTTGGAAGGGACGTTGGAGGTCATCTAGTCCGACCCTCCTACCCAAGCAGGAGATCCTACACCATTTCTGACAAATGGTAGTCCAGTCTCTTCTTGAAAGCCTCCAGTGATGAAGCTCCCACAACTTCCAAAGGCAACTTCTGTTCCATCAGTTGATGGTTCTCACTATCAGGAAATGCCTCCTTATTTCCAGGTTGAATCTCTCCTTGTTCAGTTTCCACCCATTATTCCTTCTCTGGCCTTCTTGGAAAATAGGTTGTCCTCCTTCTTTCTCTGGCAGCCCCTCAAATACTGGAAGACTGCTCTCCTGTCTCCTCTGGTCCTTCTCTTCCCTAGACTAGCCAGGCCCAGTTCCTGCAACTGTTCATCGTATGTTTTAGCCTCCAGTCCCCTCATTGTCTTTGTGGCTCTTCTCTGCACTTTTTCTAGAGTCTCAACATCTTTTTTATATACAGGTGTGCATGCGCACGCATACACAAACACACACAGGCACACACAGAGAGGCAAGCACAGCCACAGCCTAGGGGGACTACTACTGCAACTCTTAGCACAGGATTCCTTTTTCTTCTTACGCTTCAAGATGGCAGCCTGACCTGACCTGCACAAGTGTCCCTTTCTTCTTCTTCGTAACTTCCCAACTTCCTTGAACCCTCGTTAAAGTTTTCAAGAAAAGATTGGACAACCATTTGTCCAAGACGGTACGAAGAGCGCTGCCTTGAGCAGGGGTTGGAGCAGGGGCTTGATTACCCAGAACGAAATGGTGCTTCGTCTCGAGTGAGGCCCCTGGGGGTTCAAGGCAGAAACAGGTCCCCTGATTAAGGCAGCCTCCGACTCTCTCACTGCCTTCCCGCTGCTGCTGCTAATTCACCACAAAATAATTGCTGCCCGAATCATCCTGCCAGGCCAACTGGAACTGATTTAAGCCAACAGAGCCTGGTTCCCGTCCCCCCAGCAAGGCAGCCGGAGCCTCGGAGGAAAGGGAGGAAGCAAAGCGAGAAGGCAGATTACGCAGGCAGGCGGGAGTCACGTTCCCGTCTCCATCTGGCCTTGCGATGGGAGCTGTGCTTGGGGGACAATCCTTCTGCTTGCCTTGCTCTGAGCGAGTGGAAGGATGCGCCGGACGCTGAGCAGAGCCCTTCCCCGGACTGACCCCTCCCCCTCAGGGTGGGAGCCCAAGGAGAAGCCCCCTGGGGGTCCAGCCTTTGCTTGAGCAGATTGAGCCAAGGGAGGCAGGCGGCCCCTCTCCAGGTCAGCTCTTCAAGGTCTTCAAACGCATTTTCCTGCTTTCTCTACTCCAAAGCAGTGTTTCTCAACACTAAAGGTGTGTGGACTTCAGGTCCCAGAATTCCCCGGTCAGCATGAATGAAGACTTCAAGTCCCAGAATGCCGGCTGGGGATTTCCAAGCACCGAAGCCCACACCTTCCAGGTTGACAAACATGGCTCTGTGGCTCCAAAAATAAAATATCCAGAGGTGTCTGATAGCAATTTTCCTAACTGAACAGGTTTTATCAAAATAAGCTCACTGTTGCTCTTTATGTGGCACTACTTTCTCCTTAAACTGTAGGTTAAAATGATAACAACAGACACAATGCCATTACAGCATCCCAGGTTCTTGAGGAGAAGAACTGTTGTGTATGAAAGCCAATGCCAGCTGAAGCAGCAGCAGCTGTGACTTCACATTTTTGAGTATACGGTGATGATGATGATGATAATGATAATAATGATAATAATGATAATAATGATAATAATAATAATAATAGTAGGCATTGACAAATTTGCCATCAGTCAATTGCAGAAGGCAGGTTTGCTTGGAACAGCTTCCATCCTGCAGTGATATCCGTAACACCATCAAACATCCAGATTTGCCTATCCCATATCCTTGGTAAGGACTCGATAGGTAGGCAAGAATGCCAGACCCAGTCTGAACATCTGGCTGACTGTGATAAGGATATTATTATTATTATTATTATTATTATTATTATTATTATTATTATTATTATTCAGCATAGTTATCTCATTTGCTGTGTACACTGTCATAATAATAATGGTAATAATAGTAATAATAATAGTAATAATCTCAGAACTTGTGGTAGGTGTACCAGTATAGTAAAACATAAACCAGTGGTCTTCAAACTTGGCACGTTTAAGACTGGTGGACTTCAACTCCCAGAATTCCTGAGCTAACATGACTGGAAGAGGGATTCTGGGAGTTGAATTCCACAAGTCTTAAAAATGATCCCTTTCCATCATTTTAAAATGATGGCTTGAGTGATGCTACCTAAATTCACATAGTATATTATTATAACAAAACCGGAACAGGGTACTTTGGGCTTCTGTACCCTACAGGGATTAAATTGTCTTAATGTGCCTCACGCAAACCAATTCATCGCATTAAGCCTGCACATGAGATTTGGAACGGTGTTCTGTTATCTTGGTTTTGGGTGGAGTGTGTTGTGTGAACCAAGCCAGAGAGTCCTTGGCCAAAGCAACCCTCCTGTCCTTGCCGAAACAGTTGAGCTGGTCAAGGAAAGAACCGTGAAGGCACACAATGAAGGACACCCCTCCCCCCCCCCCATACTGAGGAAGCCGTACAGGGAAGGGGGTGACGGCAGACCCTCTGAGAGGAAACGGGGCCCCTTGTGGAACGACAGGCTGACCCTCCTCTGTGTGACGGCTGAGCTTTCAGGCATGCAGATCCCACCCGTGGCCATGCAGGGATCGTGCCTGGCGCAAGGCTGGGGTTCTACTCGGGCAAGGAAGCAGGCAAAAGGGGGCAAAAGGAGGATGGGTCCAGAGAGAGAAAAAGCATCCAGGAGAGTCTGAGGGAGCGCCAGCACACACACACACACACACACACACACACACACACACGCGTCCCGGCAGCAGGCAGGTGGTTGGCTGCCACTCACAGTTCATGTTGATCTGCTGCGACAGTTCGATCAGCTCCATCTCGGTGGGCATGTAGCCCATGGTCCGCATGCAGTTGCCCAGGTCTCGGCAGTTGATGTAGCCGTCTCGGTCTCGGTCAAACTCTTTGAAGGCTTCTCTCAGCTCTGTGGGGGCAAATCCAGGTGAGGGCGGGGCCTGTGGAAGGGGGCGGGTCTTTTCACCCTTGCCTCTTGCAAAGCCTGGCCCTGGGGGGTCTCTCATCCAGGGTCTGGGAGGGGCTCTCTGCCCTCCCATGGCTGGCCGGAGCTCAAGCAGTGCCTCGGAAGCCACCGTGGCAACCTATGTGTTCCTGCAGAGCCAGAGGTGGGATTCAGCCAGTTCTGGAGATCCAGTAGCGGAAATTTTGACTAGTTCGGAGAACCGGCCTATGCCGCCTCTGACTGGCCCCGCCAACCCCATCTCTTCTCTGCCTCCCATTGAGTCCCAGCTGATCGGCTGGGTCTCCTTTGGTTGCCCTGCACAGGAGAACGGAGCTGGGAAGCAGGTTAGTAGGGTGGGGAGGGAAGGGGGATTTTGCAATAACCTTCCCCTGCCACGCCCACCAAGCCAAGCCACGCCCACAGAACCGGTAATAAAAACATTTGAATCCCACCACTGTGCAGAGCCCCTTCCAGGCCTCTCTGAGATTTCGCATGTTCAAGGAATCAGCTTGCAGTGAAGCGCAAGAAACACCACACTCCCTCTCGGGATCTTCCAAGGGGGAGCAATTTACTTTAGCCTCAAACTAACCTCTATTGACCTCACCCCATTCCTGTAAGGGGCGTGCATAAGCGCACCGTCCCTTGTGCCCACCGTCCCTGTCCTATTGTCCCCAATTATTAGTTCCTATTTCATGTAAGTTTATTCTTATTTCTATTATTTATTTATTTATTTGATTTGATTTGATTTGTCAGTTGCTTACAAGATAATAGGTATAAGTAAAAACAGTTATGAAGACATATAAGAAAATATAAGAAAAATAAGACAGGGACGGTAGGCACATTGGTGCGCTTATGCACGCTCCCTACAGACCTCTTAGGAAAGGGGTGAGGTCAATAGTAAACAGTCTAAGGTTAAAGTTTTTGGGGTTTGGGGAAGAAACCACAGAGTCAGGTAGATTATTCCAGGCATTGACCACTCCGTTGCTGAAGTCGTATTTCCTGCAATCAAGTTTGGTGCGGTTAACCTTGAGTTTGTATCTATTGTGTGCTCTTGTGTTGTTATGATTAAAGCTGAAGTACTCATTGATGGGTAAGTTATTGCAATGTATGATTTTATATACTATACTTAGATCAAACCGGAGGCGGCGTAGTTCTAGGTTTTCTAGGTCTAGAATTTTGAGTCTGGTAGCATAAGGTCTTCTGCAACGAGTAGAGGAGTGGAGAACTCTTCTTGTGGAATATTTCTGGACTTTCTCAACTGTGCTAATATCAGATACGTAATGTGGGTTCCAGACTGATGAGCTGTATTCGAGTATGGGTCTAGCAAATGTTTTGTATGGCTAGCAAATTATATTGTAAGCATCTGGCTAAATAAATAAATAAATAAATAACACCCACCCCCACCCCCCCGAGAGGATGGATATGGTGCTTGGCCGGAGCCCAGAGAGGTCATGTGGAGCAGGTGCCCAAACTGCCAGGTGAACAGGGGTCCTGAAAAGAAGGTGGTGGGAGGGGCATGGGGGGGGGGGATTGGGGCTTTCTCCCCCAAGCAGCCTCCTGGGGATTCAGCAGTCCCTTCGCCTTGGAGCAAGATGCCCACCGTGATCGTCTTCTTCCACCGGTGTGAAGAAGCTGGCGACGAAAGGGAGGTTGATTCCCTTTTGGGGAGCAGAGAAGCAGCAATTGAGCGACAGCCCCCCTCCTCCGCACACGCACACACACACACCCCCGAGGTCTTTTTAGCCACTCCCGGCAGCCCGCAAAGAGCTAAAGGCACGACTGTCCATGGAGGTTCTCCATCATTCAGGTCATGGTTGTTCCAAACACGTTTTTCCAAAAGGGCAACTGGGACTTCCTTGGTTTCTCTTTGAAAACCTTTTGCTTCTCATCTGGGAGGTTTCTTTCTTTCTAACCAACTGATGGAGGATGGAAGCACTTATATTCTTTGCAGTCACCTCGTTGCTAGCACTCTGTGGGGTTGTCGTAACGTTAAGAAGCAAAAGTGTTTTTCAAAGGGAAAAAAAAAAGCGCAAGAAAGTCCAGTTGCCTTTTGGGCTAAAGCCAAATACGATGCCACTCAAAGCATCTCAGAAGATCGTTCAGTTCTGCTTGTGTTTTATTATTTCCATTTGATTTTTTTAAAAGTTCCTTTTTGTGGCTCTTTTGTCTCAAGTTTTTTATGTTTTTCTTCTAATGACAACCGTTGTTGGGGTAAAGCCCCATAGGATGCCACTCAAAGCATCTCAGAGGACCATGGTTTGAACTCGCAGTCCACAATCCCCGGGTTGCAACCCATTCGGAACCGGGCCATGCAAGCAGCAGGCAAACACGTCGGTGTGTGAAGCTCCACTTGTGAGAGTGGTGGGCATTCACACTTGCACCTCCCACTCATACACAACCGTTCCCCCAACCCTACCCCACTCCGGCAAGGTTGGGGACTAAGAACCTCTCCAAAACTCACTTAGCGTCTCTGTACTCCGCCCTAGGCAGGGACTGGGAATTGCTAGGACCTCAGGCCCTCAGTCTGGCCCCCCAGCCAGTTGCTTCCCTGCCACCGATTCAAATTCCCACTTCCAAATCAATCTGCCACCCAAAGATGTTTCTCCAGTTTTCACACTTCTCAGAATGTATGTAAGAATGCAAGTTTTCACACACAGTAATAATCCAATCTCTGTACATTTGTGGGTGGGAAATACAGAACCACCGCTTGCAAAGCTGGATTGGTAGATAAGTGAAAGAGAGAGAGACAGACAGACAACATGCCCAAATGCATGTGAATTTTTATGACTTTTTTTTTTTAAAGTTGTCAGTTGCCGGAGAAGTGGGAGAGAACTAAAAATTGAAAAAATGAGAACGGGAGTCTCAGACATTAATGGCCCCCTTTCCCTTTTACGGTCCTCTGAACCAGGGGCCTCCAACCATTGGTGGGATTCAATTTTTTTTTACTACCGATTCTGTGGGCGTGGCTTGGTCGGCGTGGCTTGGTGGATGTGGCAGGGGAAGGAGACTGCAAAATCCCCCTTCCCTCCCCACCCCACTAACCTGCTTTCCAGCTCCGTTCTCCTGTGCAGGGCAACCAAAGAAGACCCAGCTGATCAGCCGGGACTCAATGGGAGGCAGAGAAGAGACGGGGTTGGAGGGGCCAGTCAGAGGTGGGATTGGCCGGTTCTCCGAACTACTCAAAATTTCCACTCCTGGTTCTCCAGAATTGGTCAGAACCGGCTGAATCCCACCTCTGTCTCCAACCTTGGAAACATTAACACTGGACTTCAACTCCCAGAATTCCTCAGCCAGCAAAGTTGGCTTAGGAATTCTGGGAATTGAAATCCATAAGTCTTAAAGATGCCAAGGTTGGAGACCCCTGCTCTAAACCAGGCCTCTCCACACGTGGCAACTTTAAGGCTTGTGGGTGGGGACATCGGGGAGTTGACGTCCACAAGCCCTAGTTGTCCAGTGTGGAGACTTCCTGCTCTAAAACAGTAAAAAGAAAGAAAGAAAGAAAGAAAGAAAGAAAGAAAGAAAGAAAGAAAGAAAGAAAGAAAGAAAGAAAGAGGAAGACATCTTACCATCAATTTCTTCTGGACGCAGCTCTCTGTCCTGCGGGGGGAAAAGTTCCTGTGGTTAAAAAAATGGGCTCTTCTTCAGAGCATACACTGAGTGTGCTGACAAGGGAAGTGAGGAAAAGGCTTGAGGGGTCATGGAGAGGTCATCTAGTCCAGTACCCAATCTGGCCAAGAGAGTTTGCACCCAAGCTCATCCGTGTAATTCAGGGGCACCTGAAGAAAAGGCCTCCCTGCTAAGGACGGAGGACGGAGGATGTGGTAGAGGCTGTGGGGAGGGAAGGCCCTATTCTCGGGTGCGGAGTTGGACTCAGGGGTGGGATGAAAACATTTTTACTGCTGGTTCTGAGGGCCTGGCTAGGTGGGAGGGTCTAGGTGGGTGCAGCCATGTGACTGGGTGGGCATGGCTTCTTCTCCTTTCTTCTGCAGCAACCCCCCCGCCCCCCGGCTCCGTTTTTTGGCCTTCTGGGCCTCAGGGAAGCCTCCTGGGGGGCATTTTTGCTCCGGGGGGGCTTCCCTGAGGCCCAGGAAGGCAAACAATGGAGCATGGAGAGGCGTGCAGCTGATCAGAACAGCTGATCATTGGGGGGGAGAAAGAAATTCCACTTCGGCCGAATGGTAACGTTTTTTACTACCGGTTCACATGAACCAGGCCGAAGCGGTAGAATCCCACCACTGCTTCCAACCCTCTTAGTGTACGTTCTGTGTTCCTTCCGCCCTGTTTCAGCTGCAGCCTCCCCGCTCCGGCTGCCCAGGGCAGCAAAATTGGCCCAGCCTTAGCCCAGAGATGCCGGTATCGGGCGCCCGAAGGGATCCTGGGGGTAGGGGGAGCGAAGGAGGAGAGGCCAACAAAGCCACGAAGCAGCCGAGATGGGCCTTGCGCTTCAGAGGTGAACGATGGAAGCAGAAGAAAACTCTGTGGCTGCCATGAAGGGAACCAAACCCAGCTGGAAATGCGCTGCTTAAGGGGTGGGTGGGGTGGGAATCTCTTCTTCCATTGGATGCTGCTGTCTCCCAGGTGGTAGGTCCCCCCCTCCCCCAGTCCCAATCTCCTTATCTGACAAAGCCACCGCACTGCTACTCCACCTACCGGGCTTCTGCCCAGAGCCCGGGGTGGTTCCAAAGGGAGCAGAAAGGCTGAATTAGACAGTAAATTGCTTTTGGTGCCCCCACATCCCCACCAGAACCTTCTTTCCAGATGCCCTCCCTCCCCCTCCTTTTGCCAGGCTGGGGGGAGGGGGTGAACGGGAGGGGCTGCACAGGAGAGAAGGCGGCTTCCTTGCTTATTTGCGAGCCTCTGCGGAAGATCCTCCGTTGCAGCCATTGGCTGGTTTGGGGCAAGGATCCCTCAAGGATGCCGAGAGCAATAAGGCAACAACAGGAATAGTCACCCAGAGAGCTGGAGCTGAACCCAGACAGATGCCTGGCAGGGAACAGAGGAGCCGTGTGTGTGTGTGTGTGTGTGTGTGTTGGTTTGTTTGTGTTTGTTTAAATAACTTTTAGGGCACCCTGAGGAGAGCTTTCCTAGCAGGCATCCTGGCGTAACTGTGGGCTTGCAATGTTCCTGCCGGGGGGCACACGTAGGAGATGCCCCAAGGGTCAGCCGTTTCTTCCCTCTGGCGCTCCATCAGCCCCCACCTTCCCCAAGGCCCCTCCTCAAAGGTGTGGTCCACCTGAGCTCAGCGTAGCATCACTTTCCATGGTCCTCCTGCTGCAGCTCAGCTCTTCCTGTGGTGTTCCTGCAGCTGAGTGGTGTTCAGGACATGGGAACCTCCCCGAGCACGGCAAGGGCCAGGCGGGGGGGGGGGAGGAGGAGGAGGAGGAGGAGAGGTTCCGCGCAGGCGATCCTGTGCCCCCTGTAGGCGGCCTGTCCCAAGAGCGGGGCTGTGACTTACATACCGGCTGCCTGTTTTCCGCGAATCCCTTCCTCAGGAAGATGCAGGCCGGGCCGAGGAGGTTGTGCATCACCGCGCAGTTCTGGGCCAGCACCATGAGGGAGCCCTGGCCCTCACCGGCCGACGGCCCCTCCTCACTCAGCGGGACCGCCTTATAGCAGGCCTTCTCCTCCTGGTGGATCTTCTTGGCCAGTTCAGCAGCAAGCAAACAACACAACAGAGGAAGTTACCTCTCTGCGTCCCCAGGCTCAGGTGTCTCCCCACCCGAGAATCACCCCTGCCTCTGGGATGCCCCCCCGCCAATCCCTTGAAGTGGCACAGCCTTCTCAGCCGGGGATGTTTTGAGAGGATTCTAGGAGACAAGCTACGTCTTTCAGGCCCAGAACGTTCTACCTCCCAGGCACCTGGTACCCGGCTATCCTTCCACCGTCTCTCCCGTGTTCCTCCCTGCAGTTTGGCCTCAGAGTAAGTGCACAAAACACAAGTTCACTTCAAAGAAGGGACGCACGTTTACACGACTCCGTCAAGCACTTACAGCAGGAGTTCCCAACCACCTTTCCTGCCCCTCACAGCCCTAGAACACTTCTGATATATCCTCACGCTCCTTAAAAATAATTATATGCATGTAACTATACATATCATTATACATCTAATTACATTGATAATGGTACAGGGATGCGGCTACGATGCCGAAGAAAGGTCGGCAGTTCGGCGGTGAGCATCCTTAGCGCCGCGCAACAGAGTGAGCTCCTCCTGTTCCTTGTCCCACCCAGCTTCTGCCAACTAGCAGTGCGAAAGCAAGTCAAAAATGCAAGTAGAAAAACAGGAACCCCTTTGGTGGGAAGGGAAGAGCGCTCCATGCGCCTTCAGCATTTAGTCATGCCGGCCACATGATCCCGGCGACGTCTTTGGCTTTGGAATGGAGACGAGCACCAGCCCCTAGAGCCGGAAACGACTAGCCAGGGGAACCTTTGCCTTATACAGAAACACTGTAATTTTGACACTTCTAAACCCAGGTTTTCGCACCCCCTGGAATATCCTTTCGCAGCCCCGGTTGGGGACTGAACTTAGAGAGGGTTGCAAAGCTGGCTGGGGAATTCTGGCAGTCGAAGTCCACAAGTCTTCAAGTTGCCACGGTTGGGGAGCACTCGGAAGCGGCACGTCAGTCTAAGTGCCACTGCCACTGCCACTGCAAGTCAAGCATCCCCCTCCAGCCCCTGGATGTGACTTCTGCGATGACCTCCAAAGCCCACTCAGTCCTCCCAACGGACAACAGAGGCAGCATGGAAGGAGGTCTTCTGGATGACTTCCGTCACCCCTAAGCAAGAAGGGCTGGGAAGGCCAAGACAACCCAGCCAGGGTGCAACCGGCAACCATCATTTCTCACTGCAAGAACTACAGGTAGTCCTCGAGTTAAGACCACAGCTGAGCCCAACATCTTTGTTGCTAAGTGACCCATTTGTTAAATGAATTTCGCTCCATTTTATGACCTTGCTTGTCCCAGTTGTTAAGTGAATCACTGCAGTTGTTAAATTAGTAACACGGTTGCTAAGTGAATCTGGCTTCCCTCCCATGGAAGATCGCAAAAAAAGGGTTTATGTGAGGGGGTGACACGACAATGGTCATAAATGTGGATCAGTCCCCAAGCATCTGAATTTTAATCAGGTGAACACGAGGGAGGCTGCAACGGTCGTAAGTGTGAAAAACGATCATAAGTCACTTTTTTCAGTGCTGTTGTAGCTTTGAATGGTCACTGAGTGAAGTGGTGTAGGTCAAGGACTGCCTAGGTTGAAGTGGGAGATAAATAAGAATGTCTGCATCCACCGATGTCTGGGGCCCAGCAGCCCCCAGCATGGCCATGTGGAGGGGTAATGGACTGTATGGATGACCTTCAGGGAGGAGGGGAAACAATCAGAGAAGAGAGAGTGGAGCCCCAGACACTTAAACGGCCAGAGGAAGAAACTTAGGAAGGAGCTGCCTTAACTGATCAAGGGTTTACAAGGGTGGGGCAGGAAGTTTGTACCTGCAAGATCCTTTTGATGCAACCCAGCCATAAAGTAGACTCTTTATCTCACCTGTTTGTATTTCCTGTCCGGCTCACCTGGCAGGGCTGACATGAGGGAGATCCCCTTCCCAAGAGTCTGAATTGCTATTTTTAAGACAAGTGTTGGTGTGGTGGAGGGGTTTTCAATTCAATGTGTGGAGGGTGAAGGATGTGCGTTTGTGTTTATTTTCATGGTCATGGTGTGCACTGAAGACGGTGCTTGATTTCGTTGTAAGAGGTGCAAGGATAATAAAGTAAACTAACTAACTAACTAACTAAGACAGTAGCAAAAACAATAAAGGTGGGGATAAAAATATCTTTAAAAATATTAATAAAATATTAATAAAAGCCTCTAGCAGAGGCTCAGCCTTTAGGACAAGGTTTGCTTTCAATATTTGGGGATGGAGGTTCCAGGTAACAATCCACCTTCTCTACCTCAGATAGGACTGGATAAAATACCCCCAATGAGGTTTTGGAAGAAGGAAGGCTTCCTTCTTTATTAGGGCTTCCTCTAGCACAGGGCTCTCCAACCTTGGCAACTTTTAAGACTTGTGGACTTCAACTCCCAGAATTCCTCAGCCAGCAGAATTCTGGGAGTTGAAGTCCATAAGTCTTTAAGTTGCCAAAGTTGGAGACTCCTGCTCTGGAACAGTGTTTTTCAACCATGGCTGCTTTAAAATGTGTGTACTTCAACTTCCAGAATTCCCCAAAGAGCATGGCCGGCTGGGGAATTCTGGGAGTTGAAGTACACGTATCTTAAAGCAGTTACAGTTGAGAAGCACAGCTCTAGAGCCGTGAGGGCCAAACTGTGGCACGTATGCCAGAGGTGGCACGCAGAGTCCTCTCTGCGGGCATGTGAGCCGTCGCCCTAGCGTAGCTCTGCCGTGCATGTGCGCGTGCCTCTCACCGGCCAGCTGGTTTTTGGGTCTCTGCTGTGCATGCGTGGGGGGGGCTGTATTGCATTTTTGGGGTTTGCATGCACGGTTTGGGCACTTGGTGCCGAAAAGATTAGCCATCACGCTCTAGAGTCTTCACCTGTCCCCCTTTCTGCAACTAGGTGAAGCCTGCCCGGTTGATTCTCATCAGAAAAGCTTTCCAGGGCCCCAGGCTGCCATCCCTGCTGCAGGGAAAGGCCTGTTGTCACGGTGGAGGTCATTCCTGGCCTTCTTTTTGCAGACTGAAGCCCTTATGGGGACAGACTTCTGCACCAAGCCAGAAAATTCAAACGGTTGGTGGGTCAGCTCCCTCCCAGCTTCCATGAAAGAGCCCCTCCCTGAATCTGGGTTCTCCCACCCACTGACTGAGTCCTTTCATTAAGGCTGCACTCGGTGCGTGCACAGAAAACTTTGCCCAGACTGACCAGCCATTCGGAATCCCTCAACTTTCTGCTGTGGAGGTTTTAGGTCATGGAGAGTGGCTGGTGCGAAGGAGAAATGGAAGTCCTGTCCCTCTGGAACAGGCGTCTCCAACCTTGGCAACTTTAAGACTTGTGGACTTCAACTCAGTGGTGGGATTCAAATAATTTAACAGCTGGTTCTCTCCCTCATGATTTCTTCCAACAACCAGTTCACCAAACTGCTCTGAAAATTAACAACCGGTTCTCCCGAACTGGTGTGAACTGGCTGAATCCCACCACTGCTTCAACTCCCAGAATTCCTGAGTTAACATGACTGGCTGAGGAACTCTGGGAGTTGAAGTCTGAAAGTTGTCAAGGTTGGAGACCCCTCCTCTGAACTTTCCAGAGGTTTCCTGTGCAACACGGGAGCCTTGCCGACCACGCATGCAGTTGTCTGTCGGTCTTGTGCACGGCCCAGAGAGAAAGAGAGGAAAATCCAGCAGCGGCAGCAACAAGCAGCTGCCAGCGATGACCTGGTATAGCTCCACAGGAGCTGGCTGCATCCTGGGTTTGAAGCCACTGGATGCAACGCAGCCGCTACCTGACTCTCTCTCTGGGGGCCAGACCCATTCCCCCGGCCCGCCTCCCCCCCCACCCCCGCCTCTGGGGCCCAGCTCCTCCAACAGGCCTTCTGGGATCCAGCTGGAATCCTGTCTGAGTGCTTCCAGGCCCAACGGAGTCAGTGGCTCACCTTATATAGTCATGTGCCCCCACCCACCCCGAGCTCTGCCAGAAAAGCTCCTTCCCGACATTCCCATGCAGCTATAAAAAGCAGCGGGGCTCCCAAGGACCTCTGCATTCGGCGCAATAAACATTCCCGATCCTATTGCTGATCTCATGAGAAGCAGAGAGACTTTCCTCCCCCCCCTCCAAGGTCCCCGGGGGCCCCTTTCAGAGCTGCTGTGAAGAAGCTGCCCACCCCCACCCACCCCAGCATGGCAGGGGGCTTCCTGGCAGGGCTGGGAATATGGATTCAGGGGGCACCTGCGCTGCCATGCGGAACGGCCACGAAGGCTTACGGCAGGGCACAGACGGCGGTTTGGTCGGTCCAGAATGCAGCCGGAAGGGAGCTGCTTGGGTCAGCTGCCCCTGGCGCTGGGGGTGGTATTCCGACCCAAACCTTGTTCCAAGGAAACAAACGCCAAACGGAGGTAACAGCAAAACCTTCTAATGATTCTTTACGAATTCCGTTCCTTCCCGGTTAAAAGGCTGTTTCCAACTAATTGTCTCTGATAAGAACGAGCCTTGCCAAGGTGGTGCAAGGCTGCCAAGAACACGAGATAAAGTTACTAAGAAATATTTCAAATACAGTCTCCAAACACCAACTCAGATATCCGAACATCCACAAGGCTTGAAGATTCTCCTGCAAAGAATCTCAGTCTCTCAACCTGGTTTTTATCTTCTCAGGGAGGGGCCATTGCTTTGCAGCCTTACTCCTGAGTTGCCCGTGCTGCTGCAGTGGCTCTTTCCTTCAAGCAGCCCTGCATGCACGCACCCTGGGCCCAGGCTCCTTGGGGGCCTCTGCATCACCGCTGCCAGCCTCCACAACCTCCAAAGGCAGCACCCCACTCCCTGATGGTCCTGGCCCCATCCCGGCCTCACCTGCAGGCCCCTCCCTCACCTGAGTCCTCGCTCTCCTAGACCTCAGCCATCCACACCTGCTGCTGGCGAACCACAACAGGTGGGGGCAGGAGCAGCATCCGCAACCAAGAAGCCTCCACAAACTCAGGTGGGCGCTTATTTCTCAATAATAGGCCATCCACCCCAGGGCAACTGGGCAGCCCAAGGTGAGCAGCTGGAGGGAATTTCTGGCATGGGTAGAGGTCCACACCCAGCTGGATCCAACCCCCTTTTGAAGAGAAAAGCCTAGAGCCTCAATATTACGGAGGGGTCCTTGGGTCTGTAGGACAGGGACAGTAGGCACGATGGTGCACTTATGCACGCCCCTTTACAGATCTCTTAGGAAGAGGATGAGGTCAATAGTGGATAGTTTGAGGTTAAAGGAGTGGGGGTTAGAGGATGTAACTGTCAGGTAGTGCATTCCACGCATTGACCTGTTGTTACATCCTCTAACCCCCCCTCCTTTAACCTCAAACTATCCACTATTGACCTCACCCCATTCCTAAGAGGTCTGCAAGGGGACGTGCATAAGTGCACCATCGTGTCTACCGTCCTTGTGCTATTGTCCCCATTTATCAGTCCCTATTTCCTGTATTCTTACTCATGTTTATACTTAGACCTATCATCTTGTAAGCGATTGACAAATCAAATCAATCAATAAATAAGGCAGAGGGGCTGATCTGTAGCAGATATCGGATACTTGGTCATGGGAAGGGGCAGCCAAGGGCACGGCTGGCTGGGGAATTCTGGGAGCTGAAAGTCCACAAGTCTTAAAGTTGCCAAGTTTGAAGGAGGAGGCTCCTGCTATAAAGCTGGTGCCTTCAACTCCTGATATGCTTTTTCTAAGGACTCACAGCAGCATCTACTCATCCTCACTTCTGCCAAAGAGAGAGAAGGGAGGGAAGGACGCCGCACTGAAATCACCATCCACCATTTCAGGTCTGGTTTCTCAGCCTCCCCACCCGCAATCACCCCAAAGTTATCTGTCACCGGGGTGTAGACTTAATGCTGCAGAGCAAACCCAACACCGTGACCAGGCAAAACAAAAACATCGCCGAGGAACCAGAGAGCAAAGAAAGGCAAGACGGTGAGAGGCTTGGGAGATAAATTTTATGGAGGACGGCTAAAGGAATACAGTATAGCAGAGTTGGAAGGGACCGTGTGGGTCTTCTAGTCCAGCCCCCTACTCAGGCAGGAAACCATAGGGCGTTTCAGACCAGAGGTTGTCCAATCATTTCTTAAAAACCTCCGGTGTTGGAGCATTCACGATTGGGTGAGCTTAGCCTCAGGAAGAGCAAGCTAAAGGGAGTCAAGCTGGCAACCTTGCAACCCATGAAGGGAAGCCACAGAGAAGAGAGGGTGGGTTTATTTTGGAGAGGGTAAAGGCAAGACAAGAGCCAATGGACGGAAGCTTTACAAAGGAAGGTCCACACCTGAAATCAGGAGGAACTTCCTGACTGCAAGAGCTCTAGAGCGGTGGAAGAACCGGCCTCCTAGTGTTATGGAGGCTTTCAAATACAAGCTGGACAGCCATTTCTCTGGAGCAGTCCAAGGCTTTCTGCCAAGGCAGGGGTGAAAGTGCAAGACTTCCAATGTCCCCTTCCAACCCCAAGGTTCTACGGTTTGGTTCTGCAACCCAACAAGACAGACACAGACTTCAGAGAGTAATTAGGACTGCTGGCTACCAGCCTGCCTTCCATGGAGGACCTGTATGCTGCACGAGTCAAAAAGAGGGCTGTGAAAACATCTACAGACCCCTCACATCCCGGACATAAACTGTCAAAACGACGCTATAGAGCAGTGGTGTCTAACCTTTTTGGGCTCCTGTGCCAAAAATTGTGTGTATGCTTGTACACTCGCACTTGCGTGCCAGCATTCAGAAGGCAGTGCGTGTCCCCCCATGCCCCCTACGCATGCACGTGCACTCCCCACCCACCCCCGCTGCCCCCTTACCTGCATTGCACCTCACAGCTGATTTTTGGCTGGTTTGAGGCCTTTTCGGCCTCCCAAAGGCTTGAGGAAAGCTTCTGCAGGCTTTGCAGGCCGAAAACTAGCCCCGTTTCATAACCTCCAGTATTTTCAGAAAAACAGGAAGTGACAAGACAGGGCTAGTTTTCCTGCAGTTCGTGTGCCAGCACAAATGGCTCTGTGTGCTGCCAGTGGCGGATGTGCCATAGGTTCTCCATCACGGCTATAGAGCACTGCACACCAGAACAACTAGACACAAGGGGAGTTTTTCCCCCTGAACACCATCACTCTGCTAAACAAATAATTCCCTCAACTCTGTCCAACTGTTACAAAGTCTGCATTACTATCACTATTAATCTTCTCATCACCCCCTATCACCCATCCCCTCCCACTTGTGACTATGTGACTGCAACTTTGTCGCTTGTAGCTTTACGATTTATATTGACTGTTTCCTAGTATGATTTGATTGCTTATTTGTACCCTGTGGCTTTTATTAAGTGTTGCACCTGATGATTCTTGACTCTTGAGGAATGTATCTTTTCTCTTATGGACACTGAGAGCATTTGCACCAAGACAAATTCCTTCTGTGTCCAATCACACTTGGCCAATAAAGAATTCTATTCTATTCTATTCTATTCTATTCTATTCTATTCTATTCTATTCTATTTTCTATTATACCTTGACGAATGTATCTTTCCTTTTATGTACATTAAAAGCATTTGCACCAAAGACAAATTCCTTGTGTGTCAAATCATACTTGGCCAATAACAAATTCTATTCTATTCTATTCTATTCTATTCTATTCTATTCTATTCTATTCTATTCTATTCTATTCTATTCTATGCTTTGGTCCATTGAATTTGCTGTGAACTCACACAGTGGGCTTGTCTGAATTTTCATTACAATTCTCATACCACGGGAAAGCCAGTGTGGTGTGGTGGTGGAGGCAGCGTTTTGGAAACTGGGAGATGCTGAGTTCCCACCTTGGGCATGAAGTCGATTGGATGACTTTGCGCCGGTCACTCTCTCTCAACCCTAGAAAGCAGGCAATGGAAAACCACTTCTGAAAACTTGCCAAGAAAAGTGTAGGAACTACGACCAGGTATACAGGTAGTCCTCAAATTACAACCACAATTGAGCCCAACATTTCTGTGGTTAAGGGAGTCGGGCCCCATTTTAGGACCTTTCTTGCCACAGTTGTTATGCGAATCACTGCCATTGATAAGTTAGTAACACCGTTGTTAAGTGAATCTGGCTTCCCCGTCAACTCTGCTTGCCAGAAGGTCGCAAACGGGGAATCCCGTGACCTTGGGACGCGGCATCAGTCATAAGTATGAACCAGTTGCCAAGCCTCTGAATTTTGAGGGATGGGGATGGGGATGCTGCAAAGGTCATAACATGTGAAAAGCGGTCGTAAGTTACTTTTTTCAGCGCTGTTGTAACTTTGGATGGTCACTAAATGAACTATTGTTAAGTTGAGGACAACCTGCAATCCAGGCAATCTCTCTCTCTCTCTCTCTCTCTCTCTCTCTCTCACACACACACACACACACACACCTTCTTCTCTTCCTTTCTTCCCCGTTCAACCCTCGGCTGATCTCTTCTGTAAAGCCCAAAGCACCAGGAGCTTCTCTGCGCACTGCCAAGATTGATTTGCAGAACTGCAGTGTGGCAGAGGATGCCCAGGGCTGGGCATTTTGAAGACCTGGGTGCCATCACACACGGGCTTACCTCTCGTGAACAGGCGCCCCAATGATATCTGGCTCCCTGATCAGGCTGCACATTTGCACAGGCATCCTTGGGGTGGGGGTGCCCTTAAATCTTCTCTGGGGTGTGTGCGGAGGAAGAGACAAATGTGAGGTTTAGAGTCCTAAATGATATTTATTCTCTTTTGGAACATAATCTCTCAAGCTAATGCTTTCTGAAACTTTATCTTGGGTGGCTCAGAAGGAGGGCAGAGAAATCAGAAAGCCCTGAAATGGAGCCAAAGCCCCAGCCAATACACCTCGTTCGGGTGCTGCTGCTGCATCAGCAGAGCTGAAGGTGACAATGTACCAGACGAAGTACATGATAGATACTTCAGCCTCCTCCTTCGAGGGGTTCCTGTCCTGGCCCTGGAGCCAACTCTTCCCATCATCTCTCTTGATCCGACATTCAGCTGGAGAGACCAGCAGCTGCTCTTCTGCCCAGAGCCTCGGCCCGGAGGAGCTCCAGCCACCCCACCTTCCTTCCAATCCCACCGACATCACCCCCTGTCCTTGTTGGGACCACAGAAGCCACATTTAAGCCCTTCTCCTTCAGGCTCACTAGACTTTGGGGAGGAAGACTCTCTTTTCAACATAACACAAGCTGTGCACCTATTCCTTGTATCTGAGTGACATTTCAGAGTGCAGAGAAGAGCAACAAAGACGATTAGGGGACTGAAGCCCAAACCATATGAAGAACGGTGGCTGGAACTGGGTACGTCTAGTCTAATGAAAAGAAGGATGAGGGGAGACCTGATAGCGGTGTTCCGATATCCCTGGGGCTGCCCCAAAGAAGAGGGAGTCAAGCTATTCTCCAAAGCACTTAAGGACAGGACAAGAAGCAACGGAGGGAAACTAATCAGGGAAAGAACTAAGGAGAAATTTCCTGACAGCGAAGAACAATAAACCAGCGGAATGACCTGCCTCTGGAAGTTGTAGATGCTCCAACACTGGAGGTTTTTATGAAGACACTGGACAGCCATTTGTGTGAAATAGTATAGGCTTTCCTACTCGAGCAGGGGGTCGGACTAGAAGACCTCCAAGGTCCCTTCCAACTCTGTTATTCTGTTCTTTGCATTACTCTGTTCTTCCTTCCTTCTAGGAAGCACGACTGGGACGTGTGCCTTCCCACACATCCACCCTCAGAGTCATAAGGGAGACCCCAACTCAATATCAAAGTCATCTGAGCATCTCACTGTCTCACACACAGGCACAAACACACACACACCCCTGCATGGACACAGATACGTAGAGCAGTGTGCCGCTTGATGGCTTGCACACCCAATAACCGCTGTTCCAGATTCTCAGCTCCTGCTTGTTCAGACCAGCAGAACCTCAAACAACCCAGGAAGGGAGGCAGAAATGGGGAGAGTGTTGGAGTGGCCAAGGAACATTGGTCAATACCTTGCTATCACACACATATCCGCACGCATGCTCACTAGCACCACATACATTTGTGCCTGGGCTTCCATTAACACATTCACTTTCCTCTAGAACAGGGATCCCCAAACTTGGCAACTCTAAGACTTGGGGACTTCAACTCCCCAAATTCTCCAGCCAGCATAGCTAGCTGGGAAATTCTGGGAGTTGAAGTCCACAAGTCTTAAAGTTGCCAAGTTTGGAGACCTCTGCCCTAGAACTCTTGTATAGTATTGTATTGTAAATACACACCTGGCAAGGCTTCCCCTGTTCAAGCCCTTCTAGGATCAGGCTCTGCAGGCCCAAAGAAACACCCTTTCCAGCCCATCTTTGAGAGCCACCAGTTGGACAAGAACTAGGGATGATTTCTCCTTGCAGGGGACAACCCAATTC
Organism: Pseudonaja textilis; assembly: GCF_049901715.1. Classification (NCBI taxonomy): domain Eukaryota; kingdom Metazoa; phylum Chordata; class Lepidosauria; order Squamata; family Elapidae; genus Pseudonaja; species Pseudonaja textilis. The sequence continues at coordinate 12,346,783 of NC_142004.1, forward strand.
TGAGTTCCACTGAAGGATATCGGAACAAGAAGTTTCTAGGAAGGCTCTGGTGACTCATAATCATTAATCAATTATCTTTAGCTTGGACTGGACTGGATAGTCAAATTCCTTTCCTTGGTGCTCCATGGTTCAGGGGTCTCCAACCTTGGCAACTTTAGGACTTGTGGACTAAGGTCTTAAAGTTGCCAAGGTTGGACAGGAAAGCAATTTGGGAAGCAGTCTGTCTGCACAACGGCCTAAACTAAAAAAAAAAAAACACAAATAAATGCAAAGTGCCCAAGCAAAAGGCCTAATCCACAGGGACTGGGTACCCCTAAATCTGTAGCCAAAAGGTTGGGATGCTGGTTCAGGAAGAGTGGATGGAAACTGCGTGCGCAGAGGTTCAGCCCTTGTTGTTTTGACTGCCATCTTGGCGTTTTAATCGCTCCCAGGAGCCCGACTGCGGCCTTCCCACTGCTGAGCCACAAACTGTTTCAGAAACTGGTACCTCCATTCCGAGCTTTGTCCCATTTCAGAAAGAAAAAGGCCCTTTGGTGAAGACCAGCAAATATTGTAGGGCTTCTCTACGTTGTTGAGTTTTTTTTCGGTTACGCTTCTCCATAGCTAAAATAATTTCTTGCAAAGGAGGTGCCAGGAAAATTGAAGGCGTCATCAAGCTCCCTAAAGCAGCTAAAGGTCCAAATTCCCAAGTCCCACTTTGGCTGGGACTGCCATCCTAAAGGATTATCAGATGCCAAGTTAGCAAAACTTCACGAAAGCCACAAGCCCCCTTATCAAGCTGCAACGTAAGACCTGCTGGCTCATACAAAACAATTTAAAAAAACAGTTTGGAGCATAAATCTATCAAGGAAGTTCCACTGAGCAAAAATATTGATGTCCTGTGGGGAAAAATTCTCTCTCCGTAAACTTCTGGAGTAGGAGATGTTTACACACACACACACATTCGCATAAACTGTCTCTCCTGGAACTCACCAGAAAAGGGGGGGGGCAGGGAGGGAGGAGGGGGAGTTCTTTCAAGTACTTAAAGCAGGGGTCCCCAACGTTGGGAACTTGAAGCCTGGAGGACTTCAACTCCCAGAATTCCCCAGCCAGCAAACCTGAAGTCCTCCAGGCTTCAAGTTCCCAAGGTTGGAGACCCCTGCTTTAAATGAAAGCGAGTCTTTTACAGATTAACAGAGTTGGAAGGGACCTTGTAGGTCATCTAGTCCAACCCCAAGCTCTTCTTTTTCCCTCTTTACACCAACTGCTTCCCTCCTCCCACCCCCACCACATAAACTACCAGCAGTGGATTGTGAGAAAAGAAACGCAAATGTTTGGGGGGCTTCACTAGCAATGCAACCGGGTGCTCAAACCCTGGCACTGCGATCTGGGTACTATTCTTTCCATCTGTGCCTGGCACCAAGGAGTCACTCACGCAACCCCCGCCGCAAAAGTCTCGCTGACGGCCCCTTCGGCTGATGGCGAGCGTCTTTGAAGAAGACTCCGGCGCCTACGGGGTGGGCAGGGGGGTTGGACTAGATGACCCTCAAGGTCCCTTCCAACTCTGTTAGTCTAAAGAGGGGGCTTTGCCGCCGCCCCTCGCCCCCCGGGGTCTTCCTCAGCAGCCGCCTTCTTCCCACTCGACGCGCAACCCCGAGCCGAGAGGAGCGGAGCGAGCATCCGCTAACCCGCCGCCACCCGCGGTTGCAAAGGCTCCCGACGTTACGCGACCTTCCCGCCCCGGGAGGCGAGTCCCCGCCGGCAGAGGCTCCGTTGGCCGCTGCCCGAGGGCCCCGGGCCCGCCTCTGCCCGCGCCTCCCTCCCCTCCCCGCCCCCGGCCGCGGTGCCTGGGCTCTGGGCAAGGGGCCCCGCCGCGCCGGGCGACCTACCTTCCGCGAGAGGCTTCTCAGCGGAGCCTTCACGCAGTTGCCCATCCCGGCTGAGGAAGGGCAGCGGGCAGCGGGCAGCAGCCGAACCCATCGGAGCAAAGGGCGCCCCGGTCAGCCCGAGCCCTCCGGCTGCCGCGGGCGGGGCCTCTCCCTCCCTCGCTCCCTCCGTCCCTTCTCCCAACTTTCTCCGCCAAGAAGGGGAAGCGGGGAAGGCGGCGGGCGAGGGAGGGAGGGAGGGAGGGAGGGAGGGGAGCCGACGAGATGGATTATCTAATCTACCTCGGCTTAAAGCCCGAGCCCCCCCCCGCCGCCCCCCGCTCCGCTTGACAGGCAGGGAGCCGCTCTGACTCCGAACGGGAGCGCAGATTACAGAGGGACAGAGTCGGAAGGGACCTTGTAGGTCATCTAGTCCACCCCCACCCACCCCCAAGCGGGAGACCCTACCTCATTTCGGACAAACGGCAGTCTTCAAGGGCCAAGCGCCCCCCCGCCGCCGCATTTCCCTCCCCAGGATCGGGCTTCTCTCGGCCTCCCGGTTCGCCGCCGGGGTTCCGGCCGGAGGGGAAGCCGCGCCCCCAGCCCCGCCGTGAGCTTCCCCGGGCAGCGACGGGTCGCCGCTTAGCCTGCCGACGTTCGGGGCCTCGCGCGGGCATTTGAGGCGGAAGCGACCGGTTAAGAGCGGGCAGATTAAAGAGGGAGGCTCGTTCTGGCAAGGGGAAGGCGGCGTCGGAGCCCCGGTTGAGTCGCCCTTCGTTCTTCAGCGCCCCTCGGAAGAGTCTGAACCTTGAACACGCGAAAACGACTCGCGGTTGAAATCGAGGGGGTTGGACTAGATGACCTACAAGGTCCCTTCCAACTCTGATTGTCTGTTATCAAGGGTGCTGGAAACTGGAGGCTCCCGGCTGCCCCCAGGTCTAGCCAGCTCCAAAAGCAACCCTCCCAGAAGCCCCGCAGGAGAGGCTGAGCCTTCCAGGCAGCAACTGAAGGGAAAGAAAAAGGCGTTTGTGACCCAGCTGGGGCTCCATCCAAGGGGACCCCAAACTTGGCCACTTTAAGACTTGTGGAGAATTCTGGGAGTTGAAGTCCACAAGTCTTAAAGTGGCCAAATTTGGAGACCTCTGCTCTGTGCTAGGACAATTCTCCACGGCCAACCTGCCACGGTCAACTCACCTCATGACAACTCACTAGGGGAAAAGAATTACATTAATATCAAAGAATTGATGGAAGAGGGTCATTAAAGAAAGGATGCGAAAGGAGAGACAGAATGAAATGTGGATGGCAAAAACTAAACTATTTTTTATTTATTTAAAATGATTAGAGTTGTTGACATTGTCCCGCAGTAAGTATTCCCATGGTGAGTCGGCCGTCCCCTTTTCCCCGCAGCTGAGGGTCCCTCTGCTTTCTTTCTCAGATCCAGGAAGCTCCAAGAGACATTCTTTGGAACAAGGGTCTTCCAACTTGGCAAGTGTAAGACTTGTGGACTTCAACTCCCAGAATTCCTGAGCTAACAGGCCTGGAGGAGGAGGAATTCTGGGAATTGAAGTCCACAAGTCTTAAAGCCGTCAAGTTGGAAGACCCCTGCTCTGGAATGACAGGCGGTAGCTCGGCTGAGTTTTCCTACTGGGGCGGCCTTTCTAGAGCCCCTCCCTGAGCACTTTGAGAAGGTCTGGAGGAGCGCAGAGCTTAGTATTCAATAATGGAAGAAGATAAATAAAATAGAAAGGAATACAGATACATAGAAATAGGGAAGAATACACAATGTATGCAATACCAGTATTGAACTGTATGTGAATATAAGTTTAAAATGTATAGGTTGATAAATGTAATAGTGTAATACGGTACAAATATGAAAACAACAGTTTTAATTATGATGTACAGTGCTATGTAGTTAAAAGATATTATATTGTATGACCATGAGATAACCAGGAGGTATCCCATGGTGCATTTTTACATTAAGGGACTTGATATAGCCAGTACACAAAGTTGTAAAATTGGAAATGTGATGAACAATAATGGAAAATGTACAATAAAAACATTTAAAGAGAGAAAGAGAGAGAGAGAGAATGTCTAGAGGAGAGCAAACTCAAGGAATTATACGAAATTCTACCAAATTCAGGCCAACTTGAGTCTGCAGCCAAACACTCCTGGATCAGGGGAGCTGCTCCTTCAGAGCAGGGGTCTCCAACCTTGGCAGTTTTAAGACTTGTGGACTTCAACTCCCAGAATTCCTCAGCCAGCAAAGCTGCCAAGGTTGGAGACCCCGGCTTCAGAGCACAGAACCAGGTTTATGAAGCTGAGTATCCAGCAAATGCAAAAGGGTGGGGGGGGGAGGAATGGACCATGGTGGGGCCACAGCCAGAGGGATCCGGGCGCAGCATAGCTGGCTGGGGAATTCTGGGAGTTGAAGTCCGCAAGTCTTAAAGTTGCCAAGTTGGGAGATCTCTGGTGTAGAGAGAGGCAGACACCGATTGACAGCCTTCTTTGCAAATTCTTGCAGAAGAATTTTTCCACAAAAGTTCATACTTTTCCCCGTTTTGAAAATCACTGAAGCTCAGTTCAACCCCCCTTTTGAAGATGGGGAGGGGGCAATTGCTTAGTCTTTGCCGGATGTGGCTGAGCAGGGACCAAGGCTGGTGGGGGTTTTTTGTTGTTGTTTTCCAAGAAGAGGCTCTGGCCTCTCCTCCTGCCTCTCTGCCCGATTGTGGTAGGGGAGCCTTGGCTCATGGCTCCCAGGGCATCCCTTTCAGGCCACAGACTGAGCCAAGATGGCTTCATGTCACCCTGAGGGCTGCTGGGAGTTGAAGTCCACGCACCTTAAAGTCGGTTGAGAACCGCTCTTCTCTTGGACAGGACCAGAAATGCAGCGGGAGAGGAGAGCACCAGCTCTTATTTGGTTGGCTATTATCATGTGAAGGGCCTTTGTCATGGCTCACTTTCTGCTGTGTTTCTTTTCGCATGTCCTGAGCGGATGCACAGAATTTTCTTTCAGGTTGCAGCTTAGCAGTGGTGGGATTCAATTTTTTTTACTACTGGTTCTGTGGGCGTGGCTTGGTGGGCGTGGCAGAGGGAAAGATACTGCAAAATGCCCCATTTCCTCCCCACCCCACTAACCCGCTTTCCAGCTCCGTTCTCCTGGGCAGGGCAACCCAAGGAGACCCAGCCGATCAGCCGGGACTCAATGGGAGGCAGATGGGGATGGCGGGGCCAGTCAGAGGCGGCATTGGCTGGTTCTCCAGACTACTCAACATTTCCGCTACTGGTTCTCCAGAACTGGCCAGAACCAGCTGAATCCCCCCTGTGCAGCTTAGCCTGTTTTGTGCCTAGCAATCTCCTTTCACCGAAAGCAGGTTCCTTCCAGCCAACAGTCCGTTGGAAGCAAGAAACTCTCATTCAAAGTGCATTTGGGCCCCACTGAGGACGGGTCCCCTGCTCGAATCTGGCTCCCAGGAACTTCAGATATTCGGCAGAGAAAACGATCCGCCTGGCTGCTAGAGGGGCTTGTGGCTGAGGGGGCCATGAGTGCGGCCCCTGGATCCCCTCCTCCTCCTCCTCCTCCTCTTCCTCCTCCTCCATCCGCCACGGGAGGCCGGATGGAGCTTCCTTCCCTGAAGTGGCTCCTTATCTTATCCAGGCAGTGACAAGAAGCCTCTGGCCCTGCTGGGAGGGAAAGGGGAGGTGCCGGGGTCTCTTGGCTGGGTCAACCTGCAGCCGGGCTGAGCAGGGCTTCTTCAGGAGCCCCGAGGAAGCAGAGGCTCCGACCCAGAGCTGCGTGTTCAGTGGTCTTTGGGGGGGATGTGCAGGCAGGCATGGTGGCCTGGCACCCAGAATGATGGGGAGGGGTCTTTTCTGGCGCTGCAAGACGAGTAGAGGAGAAGCTCAAGGGCTGCCCCGGCCCCCAAGAGGCAGTGGCTCTTCTACCATCCTCTGTCTTTGCCAACCAACAGTTTGACACCCCCTCACCCCCCCATTCCTTGGAGTTTTGCTCCAACGGATGGACTTCTGTGTGCACTGAAAAGCGGTTCTAAAGTGGAGCCGCTGAAGAGCGAAGTTTCATTTGAGGCAAGAGCTATGGGACACCGTCCCTGTCCACCCTCCCTCCCTCCCGCTGGGGTTTGAATGCTCGCCTTTCCTGCAGCGCTGACCTGCCACTAGGTGGGGCTGTGTCCTCAGTGCTCAGCGGGTCTTCTGATTTTTGCCAGGTTTGCTGGTGGGAGGGGAATGCCCACGGCTGGCACCAAGAGGCAGGCGGAGGCTGCTGCCGCCCCCTGGCAAGAAGCTTTCTGGTGGGATCTCACTGCTACGTTCCGACAACCACTTCATGCAGCCGGATGAAGCAGCCCTTGCCTCCCAAAATGTTGACAAAAGAACCCCCATTCTCGAAGGTGTCCTGTGGCCCCTGGTGGGTGTTCACTGCAGTGGGCCAGGACGGGGGGTCCCCAAACTTGGCAACTGGTGGACTTCAGTTCCCAGAACTCTGAGAATTGAATTCTATGTTAGCTGAGGAATTCTGGGAACTGAAGTCCACTTAAAAGTTGCCAAGTTTAAAGACTAACACCAAGTCATTTTAGAGGAGTCTCTACCATAGGGGAAACAGATTAATTTTATATGTAGGTTTTTTGTTTTTTGTTTAACATATATTCAGCCACATATATCTGGACAAGCTGCAAACAAGAATGTTTAAGGATCCGCTTCAGTCAAAACAGAAACACAGTCATGGTCTAAGTACTGTAGTTGATGTCTAAATGCTAGCTATACCTTTCACTGAAATAAATAAGATTATTAGTTTCATACTATAGTCAGGTGCAGGCGATATTCTTCTTCTATCCTTAACAAACTATTTTTGTTTGTGGGTTTGTAGTGTGTTTGGTAGTGTTTGAAGAAGCCCCAGGAGTACATAAAACAAGTATATTCTTTCCCAATAAGAACAGCTTAGCTAATTTAACTTAACAGTGTAAATATAAAATATAAAGTTACCATTTTGCTTCTTTTTAATTTTTTATATTATGGTTCTTATTATGTTCTAAGCTGCCCAGAGACACATATATAAATTTAATAAGTAAACACAAACCAAATGTTGAGAATGAAAGTCTGCAAATGACTTCTAGTTCTTTTCTGCTTGCCTGCCTTTCTCGTTGGCATTGTGAGATTCAATCCAACACAACCTTCCTGGTGGTGGGTGCCAAGTGGAGGAAAGGCAAACTCCCAACTGCTGCCTGGTTTAGAGCTGGGAAAACCATAAGCGGAGCCAAAGGGGAGAGGCAGGTAGTCCTCATCTTACAGCCACAACTGAGCCCATCATTTCTGTTGTTAAGTGAGGCATTTGTTAGGTGAATGTTGCCCCATTTCTTGTCCCAGTTGTTAAGTGAATTCTCTGCAGTTGTTAAGTTATCGACACGGTTGTTAAATGAAACTGGCTTCCCCATTGACTTTGCTTGTGAGAAGGTGACAAAAGATGATCCCATGCAAGCGACTGAATGTTGATCATGTGACCACGGGGATGCTGCAATGGTCATAAGTGTGAAAAACAGTCATGAGTCATGTTTTTTAGTGCCCTTTGTCACTTTGAATGGTCATTAAACGAACTGTGGTAGTGTCCTGTCCCTGGTGGAGACTGACTCTGAGGGAGAGGAGGAACAGCCGACAGGGAGTGGAGGTGTGGCTCTGGAGGTTGTGGAGGAGGCTGGGGAAGGGCAGAGGCTGGCTGGGAAGTCAGACGAGGACCCAGGCCCATCCTCTCTCCATCCTAGGGCACGCAGGGAGGAACGGAGAAGGAAACAACTTGGCTTATGAGAGAGGAAGCGGCCATGATCCCCCTCATTGGTTGCAGCTGGGGAGAATAATATATAAGGGAGACAGTTAAAACACAGCTTTGCCAGAAGCAAAGTGTGTTTTATTTTTGAAGTTATCTTGGTTGGCGTCCTTCCAACAGACTGTGCCTTGTTATCTCCTTGAAGTTGCTAATTACTTAACCTGGTCTGTTGTGGAATTTCCTTCATTGTAGTTTGTTTTGTTTTTTTATTTCACCTCTATCTGCTCATTGAGTTCGGACTGTATTGCTTTCTTTTGAATAATATTTTTGAATAAGTTTTATCTCCAACTGAGAATTATTTGAACAGTGGGACCAAGTTGGAGGCATTAAAGGACATTTATTTACGTTTTGGATTTTGTTATGTTTGTGTTACACTCCGGGTCATCACAGGTAGGTCAAGGACTACCCGTACTCTGCCAAGCAGGGCAGGCCAAGAAAGAGCCTGCCCCCTCCCAGAACAAAAGGCCGCATGGTTCCCCAGGTCCAGCAGCTTAAAATGTGGGACTTTTGCTCCATCTCTGGCTCGGGAATTCTGGGAGTTGAAGTTCCCAAGGTTAAGAAACACCATTCTACTGTCTGCCAAATCTCCCTTTGAAAAGATTGGCCTCGACTTGATTCCTAATAGCAACTGTCAGGATTCCAGCAGTTACTACAGCTAGAATTGTATTTGCTCAAAATTGGAAAAATGAGAAAATTCCGATAGAGGAGGAGGTGATTAAGACAATAATGGAATGTGCAGAAATGAGTAGATTAACATTAGCAATTAGAGAGCAAGAAGAAAAATAATATTTTAAGATGTGGGATTTATTTTATTAATTGCTAGATAGAAAAGTAGGAAATTGACAAATAATACAATAGCAATGATATGTTATAACTGATTATTATAGATTGAATTATAATATGAATTAAAATTAGTAAGAATCGAGATAATTATCCTCTAAAGGATAATGCGGATTTGAAATTAAAGTCTGATGATGATGTAATAATAATATAATATGACATGGAAAGTTGACTAATGTAATATGAATGTGAACCTAAATCTAAGAGGAAGAGGAAGACTATCGATTTTGTGCACAAGAAATATGTACCAACTGACACACTGTATAATTGAAGAAGATTTTATTTGTTGTTTTATGTTTATATTTGTCTATGTTTGTTGTTAAAAAAATTTTTTTTTTAAAGATTTCGACAGTTACCCCCAATTAAATCATGAGTCTCGGGCCAAACTTCCAAAACTTAAAAAGGATTTATTGGGGGTTAAACTGTCTGGCCCTGCCTGGGTGTAGCTGACTCTGAGGTACATCATTCATTGTCACCATTGACCCTGGTTTTCCCCCACCTCTCTGGCTGTATCATAATTCATATCCTCCAATGGGACACATCCATAGCCCAGAGTCATCAATCATGCTCTCCAGTTAGATATTTGAACGGAAGAAACTTCAGTCACCTAGTTACTATCTTTGAAAACATTTATGGATTGCAAGCTGCCTACTGCTCCCCCCCCCCTTTCTGTTGGCAACTCTAAAAAGACCATAGAATTATTTCATGAGTTGACAGCAACAACATGATTTCCCACCATTCTCAGGCAGGAGAACTGAAGCAAAAGCCCCTAAGTATGCCATGAAGTGGGGGGGGGATCAAACCCCCTCTCCTCTCTAACTTTTAACCCCCCACTCCACCCAAAGTAGCCAGTCAAAAACTCAGCCAGACAGAAAACTTTGCGACTTCAAGGAAGGATTTTTGTGGCTGGTTTTAGAGAAGAGATCTTTGCTTTCTGAAAAAGCTCAAGAGCTTTCACTGTCCACTTTCCATGCATAAAGACACCGACTGCCAGACCCCTTTATTGTCACCAGGAGAGGAAGCAGCTGCAGCGCTGAAGGGCTGCCCAGCTACACTCCACAATTAAAGTCAAGTTCAGCTACCTACCCACTTCACAAAGAAAGAAAGAAAGAAAGAAAGAAAGAAAGAAAGAAAGAAAGAAAGAAAGAAAGAAAGAAGAAAGAAAGAAAGAAAGAAAGAAAGAAAGAAAGAAAGAAAGAAAGAAAGAAAGAAAGAAAGAAAGAAAGAAAGAGGCTAGTCATGCAGCCCATTGGTTTGCAACGAGCCCAATTTGCCAGGTTCCCTCAAAATGGAGGAGAAAAGGATAGGGAAGGTGCTTTAAGCCCTGCTAAGGCAGTGGACTGACTGTCTTCAGGCCTCCCAACTGTTGGAAGAAATATTCATCTGGTTCAGTTCCAAGCCAGGAGAAAGGCACTGGAGACAAAATGGAGGCTGGAGGCTGATTGGAATGAGGGTCCATTTATTGAGGAAGCAGAACCAGCAAGCAGGTGTGATTCTGGGCAGCTGACCACATGGAGTTGAGAGTGGGGCGTATTTATACCTTCTCTTGGGCTGTGCACTTGAGCTTCCTGTTCCTGTGCAAGGACATGTGTTCTATTGGCTGTTGTCAGACTCCCATGGGGCCATGTACAAATCCTAGGAGCTTGTCTGAGCTAAGCTTGGTCGAAGTTTGGCTGATGCAATGAAAGGATTTGTTGGGAAATTCCTATTCTGGCTGAGGGCTAATCCTACCTTTGTTCAGACTTTGCCGCGGGGCGTAATAGATTACCAAATCTGCATTTCTAAAAGCTGGCCTCAGTTTAGTATCTGCCTGGGGCAGGGAGCTGGGGCTCTGAGTTTCTGTCTCCCTTAAGATTTTTATTTCTCTTTTAGGGGAAATGTTTTATCATGCCTTTTTAAATATTTCTCAGAATTTTTCATTCTTCCAGGAGTGGGCTTCAAAAATTTCAGCTACAAGTTCTCTGCCCAGTTGCTGAGTGGGTGTGGCCATGGTGGGCGTGGCCTAGTCAGCCTTCTGCACCATGTAGGGGGGTCGTTTTTGCCCTCCCTGGGCTCCGGAGGCTTTCCTCGAGCCTCCGGGAGGGTGAAAATGGCCTCCCCCGAGCTCCAGAGGCTCTCCGGACCCTGTTTCCGGCCTTCTGGAACTTCTGGGGTGCCCGTTTTTCACCTTTCCTGAGCCTCCATGTGGACTCTGCACTTACCTCCCGGGCTGTGTGGAAGCTCCTGGGTGGGCCAGCCAGGGGTGGGATTTGGTGGTTCTCCAAACTGGCCATAATATGAGCTACCGGTTCTCCTGAACCTGGGCCAACCTACAGCAGCCCAGCCATGGAGCGGGGTGGATGTTAACTTTCTACACACTTTCACAGTGACCATCTTGGCTTGTTCTGACCATAAACTGCAGACACTCTTGACCCCAGAAGAAAATATTTGATGATGAGGGGTCCTTGGTGCTCTCTGGCCTTGGTGTTTTGGGGATTTTTTTGCAGACGTTTCATTACCCAAACTAGATAACATCATCAGTGCACTACCTAGTTTACCTATGACCCTTTACCATTATTTATTTTGTTTATTTAGAAAATGTATATTGCCACCGATTCACACATGGTGACTGGAGGTGGCTTACGGGAATATAAAAACATCACATGTAAAAAAAATAAAACTAATAGAAGAAAATAATCAAATAATATTACAGCCCCTACCTCCCCTTGTTGAGGTAATGAAATGTCTGCAAGAAACCCACCAAGCTCAGAAAGCCCTAAGGACCTGCAGGTCAACCTTGAGCTACAGATATTCTCCTTCATTGATACTGGATTACTTTCAGTTAGCACATGTCAGGCGGTGATCAATTAAAAGTTTTAAGGAAGCAGGGGTGTTTCGTTTACAAAGAGGCCGTCTCTGGAAGCTGATCCAGCTGGACATTAAAAACCTAGAAAAGCCCTTTGACAGCAAAGGCTCCAGATATTCTGGGTTTTTCTTGCTCAGATGTGGTCAGGTGGCGGCTGGACAGCTCTCTCTCCCTGGGACGCTTGCATCTGAGTTCCTCTACGATGGCAATTTTAGAACCTATGGACTTCAGCTCCCAGAATTCCTGAGACAGCATTGCTGGCTCAGGAATTCTGGGAGCTGACATACAAGATCATAACATCGCCATAGTTGCCCAACCTTGCTCCACTGTATTGATCAGATGCCTGGACATCGTTGCCTTCAACTCTAGGATTCTAGCATTAAATAATGTAAATAAAATGTTACTTAATGCCTCTGATGTGGAGGTGAGAGCTGCCCTTGCAATTCAGGCATTGTGGAAGCTCCAGGAATTGCAAGGGAGAGAAGTGGGTGCAAACCTTGTCTGTTGTCTTCCTCTTCTAACTTCCCTCAAGTTTGCCCCTTGGTGCCCAAGGAGAGGAGCTGCAGGGGTGGGGGGGGACAGAAACATCATCATGCAAACACACAAGTGATGTATTTGAGGCAGCTGTTCAGACAGCGGTACCTAAACATGTGATGACATTGCAACAGATGTGTGAATATTGGAGTGTTACTGTGGTTTATTGTGAATGTGGAGGTGGTTTCTCAGGAGGGAAATTAACAGATTAGCAGTTGGAAGGGACTTTGTAGGTCATCTAGTCCAACCCACCCCACCCAAGCAGGAGACCCTACACCATTTCTGACAAAGGGCAGTCCAGTCTCTTCTTGAAAGCTTCCAGTGACGAAGCTCCCACAACTTAGACAACTTTTGTTCCATCGGTTGACTGTTCTCACTATCAGAAAATTGAATCTCTCCTTGATCAGTTTCCATCCATGATTCCTTGTCTGGCCTTTGGGTGCTTTGGAAAATAGCTTGTCCCCTTCCTCCTCCCTGTGGCAGCCCCTCCCTCAAATATTGGAAGGCTGCTCTCCTGCCTCTAGAATTACGAGTTTTGCTGGCTCAGTGCAAGACTTTCATTCTGTCTCTTATTTTATGAGCTATCTTAATGGCTGAGATTTGGATGGGACAAATACCTTGTGCATGAGGGAAGGGAATTTTATTGGTACCAGGGACAGGATTTCCTCTGAGGAACTGTTGAAGGAATTGCAGGCTCAGTGTGGGGAAGAGCGGACGGAAGGACTGAAGTCAAATCAAAGCTGGGCTCCTGCTCTTTGCTCAGTGGCTCTTTTCCCATCGCCTCGAGCTATAATGGGGTTGTTTGGTGTGGCTCATTGAGTGGCACAACTCAGCCACTGGGGCTTGTAAACCATGGCTGATGGCTCACCATCCTGTGTGAATGCAGCCAGTCGTAGTTAATTCAGTTGGGTGCAGTTAAACAGATCCCATTATGGGTTATCGGCCATCTGCTTTCCTTTTTTGACAGGGAATCTCAACTTTTTGCAATTTAGGGAGCCTCCAGCCCCACATCTTCTAGTTTTTGAACCCTGGGTTAAATGAGGGGAAAAGGAAAATGTGCTGGGTTATTTGCTTGCAGACATTTCATGACCTGACTAGGTAACAGCGTCAGTGCCAGGAGGTGTGCGGTTTGCTCCCTGTTTAATATGCAAAGCATAATATTTGTATACAAAAGGAGTATAAAACCCACACTCAACAGAACTTTTAATGCTACATAGTTGGGTAATGAATGTCTGCAAGCAAACAACCAAGCTCAGAGTGTATCAAGGACTCCACAATTGTCCTCCTCCTCCTTCTAGCACTGATGATGTTACCTAGTTGAGTCATGAAACATCTGCAAGAAAACAATCAAGCTCAAAGAGCACCAAGGACCCCCACAGTCCTCCTCCTCCTCCTCCTCCTCCTAAACCCCACTCGCTTCTAGCACTGATGATATTACCTAGTTGAGTCATGAAACGTCTGCCAGCAAATAACCAAGCTCAGAGAGCACCACTTTCTGCCCTGAGCTACAAATATCCTATTCTGAACACAGGCGTCTCTGGGTGGGCAGATCCATCCAGAAGAGCTGTAGAGAAACAGCGGAGTGGCTGGGGTAGACCCATGAAGCCTAGCCGGGAGTAACCACTTGCTTGAGGAAGGGAAGAGAAGCCTCCAAGCCCAAATGGCTTGAGGACCAACTGAACCACCGGAGAGTTCTTCCTCTGATGGAAACGGGGGGGCCTGAGGTCTCCCAAAGAGGGACCAGCAAGCAGATCTTGCATCCCTCTTTCTTCGAGCCAGATGGAATTGGAGTCATCCTAAGAGCAGCTGGAAGGAACCGTGCCAGGCTGGGGAAGAGCATGATTGCAAACAGAAAAGCAGACAAGCAGAGCGCCAGGCCCAGGCGGCTGGCTTGGACTGGCCCAGAGGGACAAAGAGTAATAAACATTCCCTGTCAACATCCAGAGAAGCAACACTGAAGAAACTGGGCCCAGGGGAAACCTTGCTGAGAAGGAGTTTGGAGCACTTTGCTGTTGTCCTATAACACAGACGGGCTCTTCCCATTGCAAGGCCCAGGCGCAGTCTTGCTAACAGCACACACAGTTGTGATTATTAACCCCATCGGCTCTGGAGTTCAGGCAGAGAAAGGAACTTCATATCTTGGGTGGCTTCAAATGGGAGATTTTTACACAGAGCTCTTTACCGATACATTCATTTATGAGCATGCAAAAGCCTCCACTGAAATCTTCCATCCCTGGCGCGTCTGTCTTTGGGCCTCATGTGCTGCTGTGAGTGTCTTGAGAAAACCAAAGTGTCAGTCGAGATGGTGCAATGTAATTAACGGAACTCCCCAGGCGATGCTCCAAGGGAGGGAGCGGTCCTGCTCAGCTGATCAAAGCTATCACCATCCAACTGCAGAGCTGCAAAAGAAAGCCGTGGGTTGCCTACACTCAAGGGGGAAAAACAACGATAAACATTTGGCACCAGGATTCCTGAAGCGTGTAGAAATGATGAAAGTTTAAGTTCGGATTTAGTACAATTAAGCCAAATGTTCTTAGTTCTGCCTGGGGAAGCCAAGGGAAATCATCAAAACCAATAAAAAGAGAAAGTTAGAATATTCTGGACATTGTGATGTGACACCTGGAAAAATACATCATACTTCACTTCATCCTCCAGGGAAAGATTGAAGGCAAATGAGGTCCAGGAAGAAGAACATCGTGGCTTCAAAATCCAAGGGACCTGTTTGGACAAAACTCAGCAGCCCCTTTTGGGCTATTGATAAAAATAGGATCGCTAACACGGTCGCCAACGTTCGATGACAGATAGGACACAAGAAGAAGAGGAATCTTGGTTCAGTCTGGGGAGATGCAAAGAGTTATGCAATTTTACATGAAGATGCTGACCCAGGCTTCGTTCCAATTAAAAAAACACAAACTGTGTGTAAAAGCAAACCTTTTTTAATATGATGCTGGGAATTCTTTGCATTCCCAGACAAAACTCATGAAACACAATTGTCTGAGGTAAGAGCACGTCTTTCAGGGTTGTGAAAGGCTGCCAAGAATAGAAGTCCAACTACTGAGAAATATCAACCGACAGAAGTTCCAGCAAAGACAAACCAGAGTTCTCAGGGCTTCAACAAGGAATGAACTTCTTTACTTCCTGCAAAGAGCACATCCCCGAGGGCTGGTTTATATCCCTTATGGGAGGGGCCATCACCTTCCAGCCTTTCTCCCAAGTCGCCCTTGCTGCTCCAGTTGCTCTCTCCTTCTAGCAGCCCTGCACATACCCACACTCGGAACAGGCTCCCCAGGGTCCTCTGCTTCGCTGCTGCCAGACTCCAAAGGCTCCGAAGGCAGCACCCAACTCCCAGATGACCCTGGCCCCATCCCTGCATCGAATGCAGGACCCTCATCCGAATCCTCTCCAAACTCCCGGACTGGTTCTCTTTCATCCTCGCTGTCAGATACCTCTACCATCCGAACCCGCTACCGACGAACCACAACAGATGCTTGATTCCTTCACTTTGGCAGGAAAAATCGTAGCCAAGATGTGGGAGATTTCCTTGGGTATATCAGGCCAAAGAGCTCTACGTGGATCTCACTCTAAACATGAGCCAACAGTCAGACAGCTGCAAAAAAAACCTCCAAACGCAATCTTAGGTGACCTTCAGCAAAATATGGAGTCAAGATCATTGCTCTTCTCTATTGGTCAGATCATATCTAGAATATTTTGTCTAGTGCTCAAGGCTCTAGGCTAGAAACTAGCAGATGGTGGGTTCTAGCCTGGGCTTTGGCCCAAAAGCCAGCTGGGTGACTTTGGGTGAGTTATAGAACATAATAGAGTTGGGACCTTGGAGGTCTTCTAGTCCAACCCCCACTCAAGCAGGAAACCCTATACCATTGCAAACAAATGGTGGTCCAGTCTCTTCTTAAAAGCCTCTAGTGATGGGGTACCCACAAGCCAAGCTATTCCATTGGTTGATTGCTCTCACCATTAGGAAATTTCTCCTTAGTTCTGGTTGCTTCTCTCCTTGGTTAATTTTCATCCTTGTCTCCTTTTCTGGTGCTTTGGAAAATAGTTTAATCACCTCGTCTTTGTAGGAGCCTCTTAAATATTGGAACACTGCTAACACACCTCCTCTCACCCTTCTTTTCACTAGACTGGACGTACCCAGTTCCTTTAATGGTCCTTGGTGTTAGCTGCCAGCCTCTGACCACTCTTGCTATTCTTCTCTGTAGTCTTTCCAGATTCTCCCTCAACCCAACCCAACTCACAGGGTTGGTGTTGTGGGGAAAACAGGAAGAGGAAGGGATATGTTCACCACTTGAATTATATATCTCTATCTCTAAAATTAAAGGTATCCCTGTCAGTTGTGTCTGAATTCCAGGGCACGATGCTCATCTCCATGTCTTGACTGACGGAGCCAGCATTGTCTGTGGTCATGTGGCCAGCATGGCTATACGCTGAGGTGCCTGGAACACAGTAACCTTTCCCACCAAAGTGGTACCTATTTATCTACTCACATTTGCATGCTTTCAAACTGCTAGGTGGGCAAGAGCTGGAGCAGGTAATGGGATCTCACCCATTGCACGGAGCTCGGGGTCTCGAACCCAAACTTTAACTGCTGAGCCATCGCGCTCCCTTTTTTTTATCTCTATCCATATATCTCTATCTGTATTTATCTATCTCCAGGTAGTCCTCGACTTACAACAAGGTCATAAAATGGGGAAAAACTCGATTAACAACTGTCTTTTTTAGCAATGGGAATTTTGGGTTCATTTGTGGTCATAAATCAACCTTGATTTATATAATATACTCAATGGGAGGCAGAGAAGAGGTGGGATTGGCCGGTTTTCCGAACTACTCAAAGTTTCTGCTACCGGTTCTCCAGAATTGGTCAGAACCGGCTGAAGACCACCTCTGCCATGTATCTATATCTATATATATATAAGTGAAATACCACTCATGCATCATCACAAAATCTCCAGAACCATAAAGCCTACAAATTTGACATTTGGCACATATGTTCCTCTTGGCTTCTAGGTGCTCACTAAGAAAGGATTTTTCGAAATGACCATCAGAGCATTTGTATTTCCTATATTATTATTATTAACACGCTCTGATGCTAAGGAGTGCAACTCCCGCTCCCCACCTGGAAAGAAACCTCTTCCAAGTGCAAAACAGAAGCAAAGGAGAGGAGTTTCAGTTTCCAAGCACCAAGCAGAACAGTTGAGCTAAGCCACGCCCAGGCTCCTTGCTGTCTCCTTCTTGCTCACACAGCAAATACGGTTTCAGTTTCCAAACACTATTTTATAATAAATAAAACCAACGTAAAATATATGTGATAAAAGCAGGATAAAAATCTAAAAGCGGAAAAGAAGACATGGTAGAGGAAAGGTGGCATGACAGCATCTTAAGAGCTATTTGGAAGACAGGCAGAATTTTTCAATGTGGTTCAAGGGGCTTAAATGGATTTTGGACAGTGCCAGGAAAAAAAACCCGTCCAGCAAGAAGAGCTCCCTCGCAGTGGAGCGGGTCAGCTGACTCTGCTTTGCTGGGGGTGTTTAACAGAGGTTGGATGGGCACCTGTTGCTGGGGTGGGGGTGCACTGGGGACTGGAAAGGGGGGGGCAGGGATCTGGGTTTCCGCACCCCAGACCCTCTTTGTGTTCTTCAGTCCTATGACTCTTCAGTCTCGGCTCTTTCAACACGGGACTTTTGGAAAACAAGAAGACGGGACTCTGAAGAAGCAGCCCTTTGCACCCAGTTCAAAGTTCCAGGCATCCGGAGGCCACCCCCAGGGCTTTGCTGGAGTGATGCCCTGAGGCAGGTTCCAGGGAATGTACAACAGCCGCACTCCAAAGCTTCCCTTGCCTCGGTTGACTGTGGCCTCCCGTTTGTCATTGTCTAGACTGTAATCTGCTTGGAAGAGGAACTTTCTTGCTGTGATTTACAAAGTGACGCATTCAGGAATGTTGCTCTTCTAATAAATTAGCCACAGCCAGAGACAACTGCAATCTACCTCCTAACCGCCTCCAGCAAATTGCATCTAGTAAGACACACACACACACACACACACACACACTTCCCTTGGAGTCTTCCTGGGCCATCGCAGTACTGCTGTTAGGCTGGTCTGATATGCTAATCAAAGGCAATCCTGTCTATATTGCCTGTGCAGGCAGCCAGGGATGAACACGGCATTTTCACAGCCTCTCTGAAGCAGCTGTAAGGACTGAGGCCAGTCTCCAGGGCCCTTTGATCGGAACAGTCCTTTGGCATGAAAAGCTGAGCCCTTCAAATTTGGGCAGCTCCCTCAGCATCGTCGGAAGTGCAGCTTGCACCAGACGCTGGGGGGTTTTTTTTTGCCAGGAGTCCACGAGGGTTTAGAGAGGGGCTCTGCCTCACGCTCCTGAGCGGCTGCCTTTCAGGCAGAGGGACTGTTCTGCTCCAAGTAATGCTCTCGTTGTAGGCAGAACGCACCATTCCACCTTGGGAGCAGCTATGCCTGGCCTCAGGCTCACAATGGCCCCGGGGACACTGCTGGCTGGTGGTGACAGAAGAGGAGGACCAGCAGGCTGAGTTTAAGGGGTGTTGTGGGGGGGGGTTTCCACTTCTCTCAGCCCCTTCAACTTTTCCTTGGCTCCCACTGGGCAACTCAGCCAGCCGGCTGCAACTTGGCTCTGGGCCCCGTTCCCACAGAGGACTCCGCCTGGCTAAGATTTAGCAATTACTCCACCAGCCACGCAGGCTAAGCAGTCATTAGTCTAATGCGACACCTCAGCTTGAGCGCAGAGTCAGTGACACTGAAAACCGAGCACGCTGTGCCAAAAGCAGCAAGAGCCCAAACGCCAAACCTGTCCATGCCTTTTCCGGACAGGCTGCCTTTCCTTACGCGGCCCCTTCCCCAGATGCCGAGTTCCCCAGATTTCTGCAGCGAAGGGGGGGCGGTCCATCAGATGGGAGAAAGTTGCCTGTTAGTAAAGAACAACTGGTCGTTCCCTGGAGCCCCTCACCTTCTCCCTTCCTGTGTCACAAAAACGGGAGGCTCAGGCAAACAGCCACCTCCTCACCTTGAAACCATACAACCTGTAAAGAAGCTGCAACTTTGTCCCCCCTCCTCCCCCGAAACCCCGCAGCCTGATTGACAAAGGGCTCCTTTGCAACACCGCCCAGGAATGGCTTGCAGAATCCACAGCATCTCTCTCCCACGCAGAAGCTCTCTGGCTCGCTTCGGCTCCCTGCAATCCAGCCTCCGGCACTTTCTTGCAATCCACACCTGGGAGCTGTCCATGTGCCTCACCCCAATGCAAAAGGGAAACGGGGGACTCTAGTCTTGGCACTTTCCCAGCTGGACACCCCCCATTTCTTTCCCCCTGAAGATTCAGTATAACCAGATACCAGCAACGCGCTGCATTCAACCGCATCTTAACCGCATCTTAGAACCAACGTTCAGACGCAGCGCTCTCTTGGCTTCAGCGCCTGCCCTAATTTTCAAACGTGTTTTCAGATTTCTTGCCTGATGGAAAATCCTGGGGGATTTCTAGTTCACGGGCTCCTTCTGTCATTTTGATTGATTCTATAAAAACCTTTCCCAACCATGGATTTTTAGGTGCAATTTTTTTTTATTAGCAACGCCAAACTATTCGTTTGAAATCTTCCTGGTCACCATGGCTGCCTTTTTCAGTTGGGTCCCCTTCCCCCCAGATATGGTAGCCTATAGCCACGTTATCCCTGGGCAAGCCCAGGAATGATGGCATTTGTAGTCCAATCCACTGGAAGGGCTATAGGCATGAAGAGAAGCCACCCTTGGGAAAATGTTTTTTCTGGTGGGACCCGTCTCTCAGGGCAGCCTGGCCTACCCAAGTATGGGACGGAGCAGACGGCTTCTGTGTTCACCTTTCAAACCCCAGAAAGGCTATGGCCAGCCGATAAATAGCCTGAAATAAATCTTCACTCGTCTCCCTTTATTTCTTTGTCAGTAAAACATAAATCTGCCCTTGGAAAATGTTGTTTTCCAACTCCTGGAGTAAAGTTCTTAAGGCATCTTTTTATTAAGAAAGGAATACAAAGAGGTGAATTTGAGCAGAGCCCATATTTCTCCTACAAGGAAGTTGAAAGCAGCGTTAGGGACTCTCTCTGGCTTTGGCAAATCATTTGAGGATTCTGGGAGCAGCCAGAACAACCTCGCCTGGATCACCTCTTGGTCTCCAGAGACTTTTGCTTCCACTTCAGGAGCACACACACACACCCTGGGGGTGGGTGGGAGGGAGAACTGCCTTCTAAATCACCTGCTACTCTTTCCTTTTAATTTTAACTTAACTTTAATTTCTTTTTAATAATCTAATTTCCTTTTCATCACAAATCATGACGAAGCATGCCTGGGGACAACCATACAACACAACCAAGCACACAACTAATTGCCACAGGATTGTGACTTGTGCCCCATTCCTGCAGTGTGCAAACAAGAAACAATTTCAGTGAATAAGAAAGAGGAGAGTCCCACCCTCGTTCTCTGCTCTTTCGCTCGGACGTCAGTGGTTACCATTGCGTTATCCTAAAAAAGACTGGAATAGAAAAGAGAAACTTCCGAATGATGGGTTGGCATTTACTAGGGCAGGTTTCTCAACTCCAGCAACTTGAAGACATGCAGGCTTTGACAGGCCGGCTGGGGTATCCTGAGAGTTGAAGTCCACATATCTCAAAGATGATGTGATTGAGAAATGCTGGACTGTTGCACAGCCTTCCTTTGGGAAGAACCTTCTTGAGTCCAGTCAGAAGTTTGAATACACCAGTGTAGGGAATGAAACCAAGTTCTAGACTGCAGGAGGACATTTCTCTCCCACCCACTTGCCTCCCTGTTTTTAGCCCATTCCCCTTCATTTTATAAGCACTTCCCCGGGTGCCTGGAAACTTGCCCTATTGTGCTTCTACCCTTTTAGCCAAAAAAGAGCCATGATATGCCAACTGCAAAGTGCTGGATGTTGTGGTTGAGTTTGTAGAGCCAATCTAAAGAACTTCTGACTTTAAATGGCCTATTATATTTTGTTTCTGCTTTTAAAATGCCCCCTTTATGCAGGAGTTATGATCATAAAAAGCAGATATAGAATGCCGAGGCTATGATTCCCGAGGTGTAGCCTGGCATCTCACCTTTGCCAGCTCTCTGGAAAAGATATGGAGCAAAATCTAGCCTTCCCTCAAGAGCATTTTCCCCACTAGGACTGGTGGGATTTTTGAGGTTCACTCCAGCCAGAGGACAGCAACGGTTGGGGCAAATGTAAAGTCACGGGGGGAGGAAATGGTCGCAGTTTTCTTCTTAGGACTATTTTTTCCCTACTTCTTTGGTCTCTAGCCCAGTTTTAGCACCTGCCCGCCAACTGCAAAGCACCATAGCTGAGCATGAGCCTTTCAAGGGGGTCACTTCTATGCTTGCTCTCTATGTGGGAAATTTTAGCCAGGCCCCCTTCCTCAGTCTCCTCTCCAGGCTGGGAGGGCACCCCCGTCTCTGCCTTCCCTCTTGCTCAGGCGTCTTCCAGCTCTCTTCCTCCTGCCTTTCAGAAGGCCTCAGAATTGGGTCAGAAGGATGTTTGATGAAGCTCGCACACCGTCAATCTCCTCCTGATTCCTCCCTCATCCAATTTTTTGCAATTAATCGCATGCACAGAATCAGACCCAGGGCACAATTTAAAGAAAAAAACTAGGATGGTAGACATCTCCCTCGCCCACTGCCAAGTGGATGCCGAACCTTCAGGGGACACAGGAGAATGAAAAAGGAAAGCGATGTTGAAAGACATTCCCCACTTCTGCCACTGCGAAGCAGAGCAACGGGTGGCAGATTGACACACTGGTTGGGATGGAGAAGGCCTTGTGGGAATGGAGGTGCACTGGGCAAGCAACATCCCAGCAGGGCTGGCAAGAGGGCACCCCTACTACTGTTGGCTGCATTTATACGATGTGATTAAGAGGGTGACTGAATTAACCCACATTCTGGAAGTCTACTCTAGCACAACAAACAGACTGGGTTCGCAGGACAAACCTTCATAACATTAGCCAAACTTAAGCATAACCACGTTTATCATGCTGTGCAAATGGTACTGTTAGGTTTGTAACTGAGTCATTGATCTGAGTACTTGTGTAAATACGCCGTGTGTGTGTGTGTGTGTATGTGTGTGTGTGTGGAGTCTCCATTTTCAGAGGTAGCAGACCACACGGTCCTCTGAAGACACAAAAA
This sequence comes from Pseudonaja textilis, assembly GCF_049901715.1. Classification (NCBI taxonomy): domain Eukaryota; kingdom Metazoa; phylum Chordata; class Lepidosauria; order Squamata; family Elapidae; genus Pseudonaja; species Pseudonaja textilis. The sequence goes on from NC_142004.1 coordinate 12,368,885, forward strand.
GGTAACACCAAGACCAGCCCTGCAGGTACACAAAGCCTATGCTGGCCAATTCCAGACAAACGCTCACCTGTGGTAGGTAAACCTTTGTTGCACCAGGTGCACAAGTCTCTAAACAGAAGGCAAAGAAGGAGGCATGGAGTTCCAAGGCGGTGCCCACACTCAGTCAACGGGAACACCTAACATCTTATCTAGATGTTCTTGTCCCTGTCAGTTGGCCACCTTTCCCGCCACCTTTTGGCTGGACATGGACCTTGGGGACTGGTTGCTTTCCCCTTCCCATCCCCTGTGTTTTCTGCAGTTCCAACGGCCAGAATTTCGGTCCCCCGCCCCCCCCAAACACCAACACTCCCCCAAGCTGGCTAAAGGCCGCCCCTGACAACTCAGAGAAGTTTTATGCCCTGCCAGCCCTGAAGCAGCGCATTTCCAGAACAGAGTTTTCGACCCCCAGGGAGAGAGGCGAGGGGCGAGCGCCTACCTGGCCGAAGACGGCGCTCAGGACAGGGCTCAGCTGATGGACCAGCGGGTCGCCGTCAACGCCGGGCTTGGCCGCCGGGCTCTTGTCGTTGGCCGGCAGCAGCGCTTCAGGGGTGGCCTGTGGATTGTCCGCGGAGGTTCCCCAGTCTGAGCGCCGCGCGGACCACTCTCGCTCCCCACACTCCGGGCTGGGGTTCCGCGCGGGTCGGGGGGCCGCCTGCGCGGGTTCCTGGGGGCGTGGACGCCCCCGCCGCGGCGCTGCCTCCTGCGGCTGTTGCTGGCGCCGCCGGAGGCTCCCGTTAGCCGGGGCGTCGGGCTGGCAGAGGGGCCTCCTGGCGCTGGGCTCGGCGACGAGCGGTGGTGGGCAGGGGCTGCTTTCTGCTTCAGCCGCGGCCGCCGGGCGCCCGTTCCGCCTCTGGCTCCGCGCCGGGGCGGCGGCTGGCCGGGTGCCCGCCTGCCGCTCCCGCCGCGCGCCGCGCGCCGCGCGGGCGCCTTGGAGTCGCTCTGGTGCGGTGCGGAGCTCATGGTCGGCACGGCCGCGGAGCGGACAGGCTCTTAAGGCGGGAAGGCGGAGGGCGGGGCGCTGTGGCCGCCGCCGGAGCGATCTCCCTCCTCGGCCCCCGCCCCCCGCCCCGCGCGGGAAACCGCTCCGGAGGCGCCGCGCTTCAGCACCGCGGCCGAGGACAGCGCCAACGGGGCAGGCGGAAGCGGCTCCGAGCCGCTACGTTGGACTGCCTCGCCGCGCAGCTGCCGCCTGGCCCGCTGGCGCTGCTGTCCTCGGCCGCGGTGCTGAAGCGCGGCGCCTCCGGACTTCGGGATAGCCACCGGCGGCGACCCCGAGAGGGTGCAGGCCACGCGACCGGCCCCGAGACTGGCGGGGGCGGGGCGAGGAACCCGCAAAACCAGACAGGTCAACAATCTGGAGGAGCAGGATTAGGGACCCACCTTTCAAGCAAGAAGGGAGGGAAGTCCTCTCTTTATTTTGGAAGAGTCATCTTACACACACACACACACACACACACACACACACACACACACACACACACACACACACACACAGGGTGGCGCAGGTCTCTGCCTCTAGTCTGCCTGCCCTGCCTGCCTGCCCACTCAGTTTGTCCTGGTGTAGTTCTTCTATCATCTGCTGTAATCTCTAGGTGAGTTGGGTGGCTACAAGGTCCATCATCTTCGGCTCATGGGGGAAAGCACAGCAGGAATGAACAACCTTTTCAGGTCACACTTGGCACCGGCCAGGCTTCGAGGCAACATCAAGAACACCAAATTCAGTAACAGTAACGTAAGGATAAAATCTTGTTCCAGCCAAGTTGGAGTCCTGATGCTGTGGCTCCCACATACTCTTGGCAACAGTGCAGGTCATTGCCCTTTTTCAGGTTATATTGTTTACTTCCCAGCCTTTCTTTTTATTTTTTTATTTTTTATTTTATTAATTTTCAATAAACAAACATACACAAACAAAACATGAAAACATAAAACTTCTTTTTGGAAAGCGGCTTAGTCCCGGGTTACATCTTTTTGTACAGACATCAATTCGAATTCATGCTCACTTTATATACCATTTCATATCTTATTAACCATTCTACATTTTCTATATAGCGTCTCCTCTCTTTTCACTCTCTTAATTCTGTTTTATTTATTTCATCTCAATTTAAATCGTTATGCTTATATCTTTTGTCTGTTCTGTTTCAATTATCTATTATCTTTTCTCATTAACACAAAATTTCTCCTGTAATCACTGATTGAAGTATGACATCTTTATATCTTTCCCCTAAGTTTAACACTTAATATAATATATAATTTTCATTCTGATTCTGCTTAGTACATTCTAAAGCTACATACTATATTTTAAAGTAAGAAAGAAAAATAAGTTTATAATATAATTAAAACAATAATCCATAGGAAATTAAACTCTATCGTTAGGTCTTAAGCATTTTACACATTCCTTTTAATATTTTATCCCATTTTATCATATAATGTTCCAGTTTTCTAACATTATTTCAGATATAAATACAATACAATCTCATATACTTTTGCAGAATCTTTTTTAACTATATTTTTACCCATTATCTCTGAATAAATACTGTTTCTTTACATCTTGTTTCAAACATTTGTAACTTCTCTTCCCTTTTTCTCTTCTTTTCTTCTCCAATCTAACCTTTTTACTCCCTTGTCTCTTGATCTCCACCCTCTTAATCTCCACCCTCTTCTGTATTCCTCTTTTCTGTTGCTTTCTAACATTGTATCGATTTTTCACCTTATTTTTCCTTTTTTTGATTTTTTTTTAAGTCTTAAATTCTCCATTCTCTTTCCCTTCTTTCCCTTTTCTTCCCCAGCTAAAGTTGCTTGTTCATTAAAGATGGCTTCTTCTTCATCCCAATTTTCTTGTTCTTGTGGTTTCTGATAGGTAGAAATCGCCATTTCTAGGAAATGAAAAACAGATCCAGAAGAGCCCTTCCCTTCTTGTTCCTCTTCTTTTAGCTTTTTAAATTCCATTTTCAGTTCATCAACCAGTAATGCCATTGTGAATTTTTTAAAAAAAACAACCCAAATGTTTTTAGTCTTTCAAATAATAATTTCCAAAAGTTCCCAAAGTCATCAGGCAATCCAAATACACACAGACTGTTTCATTTAGCACTTTCTTCTTTTTATACTTTCTCTTCCTGGGGTTACAGTTCAGTTGCAAAGTTCCAATTAAAATGTATCTTTTAGAAGTCTTGTTACAATTTTGCTCTAGTCTTATAAATTCCAAGCAGCCTCCTCCAGCAAAATCTTAATATTAATTCTTTTCCTTTCCCTTCCCACTTATAGCAAAGAAAGTTTTTTTTCCCCAATGTTCAGAAATCTTTATTCTCATATACCTTGGCTTTAATTTTAAAATTTAATTACCTGCTGATGCCAAAATGGGTTTTTCCAATTTCTTGCTCATCTGCTATCACCGTAAGGAAGGGGAGTGAGAAAAAACAAACTTTCCCTTTTCATTTTCAATTGCTGATTTTTCCAGATCTTTGGGAACGATGTATCTTTAATAAAATTTAAGTTCCAGGATATTTAAATGTTATTTGTTATCCCGGTCAGCCAAAACTTTCACTTCTCAACTTCCTCCTGCACATTCTTTATCTGGATGAAAGCTTCTTTGTGGCGGCCATTGCTGACTGCCGCTCCACCGCTTTCGGAAAAGGGAGTTTAGCCAGCTGAGGAGGGGGGGTTGCGATCCCCCCCAGACCCCTGCTGGATCTCCCCTGTCTTCAGTTACCTCTATGGGGTAACTATAACCCCCAAATCCGACTGGATCGGGGGCACTCCAGTGGCGAGTGCAGCAGAAACTGCACACAATCGCGGATTCCTGCTGCCGCTGAAGCCTTACAAACCGGAAGTCCTTCCCAGCCTTTCTTATAGTCATGGGATTTCCTTGAGGCCTCTCATCCAACTACTAACCAAGACCAATCGTATTTTATTTCTCAAGTTCAACTTGGTTAGCAAGGTGGCTAGTCATGAATGATCTCTCTCTCTCTCCCCCTCACTCCCTATCTACTATTAACACTGGCCAAAGTTTGAGGTCATCTGCTGTTGAATTTTGCAAAGTTTCAGATAGCTTAAGAAATAACCTGGTTAAGATCCAATGACTCCTTCAGAGGCATCTGATGATAGTGCAGTACCTTTATTGGCCAGCACACGGCTGTCCCAGATCTACTTAATTCCATATGAGTTGCACAATATGGCCATGTTGTCAAAACACGATTTGCTGGTGCTGCAGTTAATGAATTCATCTTTGTGGGCTGATCGGCTCAGAGTCTCTGCTGACTCTAATAACTGGTGAATGGCCATTTTCACAAATAAGCTGCAGGATTCCCACTGTCAATTTTTCTCTCCTCTGGCCAGAGATAGAGGAAAATTAGCATTAAATGGGGTCGGTTTGGGAGAAACCTACCCGCCCACATGCCTTTTGGCCCCCTTTCAACCCTCCAAGTGATGACAAGGTGGAGGAACTAAAAAGTAGGGGGTCTCCGTAGGACTTTGTTTCAGAAATGAAATGGAACTTTTAATCCTTCCTGAAGCTCTTTGGATGGAGTAGTTACTCAGGATAAATTATTTTGCCTCCAAACAGCCTAGTAGACAACAGGGGCTAAAAGGAAATTTTTCCAGGTTGCCTCTTTTCATGCCTGTTACCTCCTTCATGTTCACGACCCAGTTAAATTGGCAGACAGACTGAGCTTTGCCTAGATTCCCTAGGGACCTCATGATCTACCAGTGAGTGCCAAGTTGAGTGCCAACTTTTTTATTGAGCAAAGCTGGCTGGACTAACCATTTATCTTCATTTTGGACAGTCCCGTGCTACCAAGACACAAAGGCTTCCTGCACGGATCTCACCGTCTCAGATTCTGGAGTGTAATCTATCTTGGGTTAATTATCCCTTAGAACTTGGCCAGGGCACCAAATTCTCTCTTGCAAAGGTAACTAAAAGAGTCCTGAGTCAGACAGACATGGAGTATCACCAGCCAAAGGTTACACCTCTTCCCTCCTCTGCTTTCTCAGATGCCCACTTGACACCCAGGGAAGTCACAGCAGGCTATTTTTATGCCTAGTAACCATCTGCAGGTAACCAAAGGCCATCTTTCAGTTGGACTGAAAAACAAAAATGCACGGACACCAGATTGTAGGATAACAAGTAACCCAGTAGACACTCTTACTGAAGTCTTAAAGCTTTACATTAAAAAAATGACATTGAATGTGACATTTCCTTAATCACCAAACATTTTGAGTTATATTTGTCTTAGTTGTTTCAAGGCCTCCTACAGCACAGGCATAACATTTCTTTAATATTTTTTTTCCAAAACACCATTTGACTCTTACAGATGTGTGAATAGTGTCTGTTATTTCAGTCAACTGAACTCTGCTAATTTACGAATGAAGCAAAGCTGGTTAATGCAGGAAACTCTAATTCTATTGATGCAATTGATTTGATGAAGGGAGTCAAACGTTCATGATTAGTTATGAAATGGTTGTTTGTATGGTCTGATTAAAATGGCTTGTCCGAGGTGAATTCAATAGTTTTACAGATTTCAATAGTTTTACAATTTGAAAACAAAAGACTTGGAACATAGAATTTGGAAGGAACCTTGGAGTCCAAAGTCCTGCTCAAGCAAGAGATCCTATACCATTTCACACAAATGATTGTCCAATCTCTTCCCTAAAAACCTCCAGTGATGGAGTAGCCACAACATCTGGAAGGAAGCTACTCTACTGATTAATTGTTATAGCTGATAGGAAATTTCTCCATAGTCTACTTCATTCTTACTTTATTATACTTTCTCCCTCTCCCCCACCTCTCTCTCCCTCCCTCCCCCCTCTCTCAAACACACACACACACACACCCCATACCTAACCAGGCTAGGTTTGGAGTTCCAGGTTAACTGAGAATTTTTTTTTCATGTCTTGTGATGTGATAGTTCTGCTGCCTTTCCCTATTTTTCCAAGCCAACTTAAATCAAAGTTTGGAGGTGCCTTTCTTGAGTCAATGGACCCTGGATTCTGCAATAATTTGGTTGGCTCCCTCCACACTGTATATCCATCTCAGGCCCTAAAGCAGGGGTCTTCAAACTTGACAGCCCTAAGATTTGTGGACTTCAACTCCCAGAATTCCTCCTCCAGTCAACTTAGCTTAGGAATTCTGGGAGTTGAAGTCCATAAGTGTTAAACTTCCCAAGTTTGAAGGAAGAGAAGGAAGGAAGGAAGGAGTATTGTTGGGCTGGAAGCTAGGAAGTTCAAGCAACAGCTGACTTTGAGAAACATTCCTTCAGTCCATATTGGCTTGTGAAATTTCTTCCTGCTGTGCCCAGTTCTTCGTCCTGGGGCCATCTGCAGATGGGCACAAAAGCCCTTTAAAGCTGCCCTGGGTACAAACCCATCCCAAGAAAGATCTGCTGTGATTCAGCTGTGAGCTACGTAAACAGCCTCTTGAGAGAGGGTGGATTATTTGCCATCTGGCAGTACTGAATTGTCAAGACGCTTAATATTTTACATAATATGCTTATTCACTGCTTCTGAAACAAGCCTACCCTTGGCACCGACCTGCTTTTCAAGGCAAGGCAAGGCCTCGTAATACAGTGGTACAACAAGGCACCTGAACCAGCCACACTGTGGCGTCCAGTTTTGAACATTACATCTGAGGACTTGGACAAATTGGAAATGCCCAGAGTCAGCAAGACAATAAATAGCTAGGGGGAAAAAATTGGGAGGAAGAATTAAAAGTATGACTATTTTTTAATTAACTATGGTGCTGAAGAAGACTCCTGTGAGTCCCTTGGACTGCAAAGCAATCCAACCAGTCAGTCCTAGGGTGATCAACCTGTCTGCTCTTTAGAAGGCCAGATCCTGAAGATGAAACTCAAAGACTTTGGCCACCTGATGAGAAGGAAGGAAGGACTCCCTGGAGAAGAGCCAAATTCTGGGAACGATGGAGGGCAAAAGAAGAAGAAGAAGAAGGGGAGGACAGAAAGGAGGGGGATGGATGGAGTCACTGAAGCAGTCGGTGTGAACTTGAATGGACTCCAGAAGATGGACGTGACTTTGCAACTAACAACAACAACAACATTGTTGAGTCTCAAGGTAAGAGACATCGTGGTACCAGAAAAGAGTCATGATAGCTCTCTTCAAGAATCTGGAAGGGCTTTCATGGACGAGATGGGCAAACAAATGGTGCCAGCTTGAAGCCAATCCATGCAGCCTCCAAGACACACCAATTGGCTTGCTTACAGAAATGTTCTAAAACAGGAGTGGGAAACAGTAGCCCTTTCATGACTTGTGGATGTGAACTCCCAGAATTCCTGAGCCAGCCATGAATTCTGGGAGTTAAAGTCTACAAGTGATAAAAGGGCCTTGGTTCCCAACCCCTGCTCTAAGGCAGGGGTCTCCAAACTTGGCAACTTTATGACTTGTGGACTTCGACTTCAACTCGCAGAATTCTCCAGCCTGCTCTAAGGGACCTCTTTATAGACTGCATCATGATATAGAAAAAAAAAAAGGAACTGATGATTTATGCGTCAACTTGTAATGTTTTTGATTAGGAAAAATAGATAATAGAAAAAAGACAGTTTTTATAAACCATAGAGTTAATTTTGTATTTATATTTATAATTGTGGTAAAGAAAATTGAAGCTACTTCTTTCTCTCTCTTTTTCTTCTTTCTTTTTGTACTTTGTTTCCCCCCTTTCACTGTTTTCTTTGTATTACTTATTAGCTTTTATCTTCTTTTTAAAATTCTTAATAAAAAAAATAGGTGACAAAAAGAAATGCCAAAGGGATGTTGTTCCATATTAATAACCTCAAGAGAGGAGAGGCATTGTGAGTCTTTCCCCCCCCCCCACCCGCCCCGGGAAACATCTGCCGTGAATCAAATGCTCCCTCAGCCATTCACAATTTCTTCTGCTCACTTGGGCTGGAAAGAGCTGGGGGCGAGGAGAGAATTGGCCCAGCTCCCATATAGGAAGAGGGCTCAGTTTGAAGTTTTGAGGGATCGGATAGAATAGAGTAGAATGAATTATCTGGAAGGGACTTTGGAGGTCTTCTAGTCCAGAATCTATAGTACAGTCTCAGACAAGTGACTGTTTAGTCTCTTCTTAGAAACCTCCAGTGATGATTTCTGGAGGCCACTTCTGTTCCACTGGTTCATTGTCCTCACTCTTAGGAGGTTTCTCCCTAATTCCAGGTTGCTTCTCTCTTTGGTTGCTTTCCATCCCTTGTCTCTTGTCCTGCCCTCTGATGCTTTGGAGAATAATTTGACCCCCCCCCTCTTCTTTGTGGCAGCCCCTCAAACGCTAGAACGCTGCTATCATGGGTTACTGTCCATCATTTATATATTTATACATTTGTATAATACTGTCCATCATAAAAGTAACGAACAGAGGCCCAATTCATCTGACCATGGTTTCTGGGTGGAACATCCAGGGTGCAGTGCCCAGTTTAGTCCCTACATTTGAAAAAGAATATAATAGATCTGCAAACATGCAGAAGAAGGGGCAGGGGAGGATGGGCTGGAGCAGAGGCAGGTGCAAGTACGGTTAGAAAATCAAGGTGATGATTGCACTCAAAATGGATGTGGCTGCCATCTTGACTGTTTGGTCATATGCCACAGATATCCCTGGGCTACAAAATGTGGGACCTGTTTGCTTTAAAAAAGAGGAGGCCGGGGAGGCAGTATAAAACCATGCATGGTGAGTGGAAAGTAGCTTTTCCCCTTTTGCCAAAACACCAAAACTAAGGATCACCCACTGAAGCTGATCGGAAAGAGATTTAGGGTAAACCAAAGAAGATACTTTTTAAAGCTGTGGAATCCATTATCACAAGACATGGTGACAGTCACCACCTTGGATGGCTTTCAATGGAGGAGACATCTATGGCAGGCTTTTTGGTCTTGAAGCAACGTTCTTCTGGATTGGGAGTACAGATAACCCTCAATTTACAACCACAGTTGGGAATAGAACTTCCAGCGCTAAGCTATGTCATTGTTAAGTGAATGGAACCTGATTTTAGGACAATTTTCCTCACCGTCATAAAGCAAATCTGGTATCCCCCATTATCTTTGCTCTTTGGAAGTCTCCTGGGAAGGTTACAAATGGCACCAGCACTTACGACTTATATGCCACTTTACAGTGCTCTTACCACCCTCTCTAAGCAGTATACAGATTTGACCTATTGCCCCCCAACATTTGGGTCATCTGAACCCACCTCGGAAGGATGGAAGGCTGAGTCAACCTTCAGCCATTCTGCATCAAACTGCTGGCTGTGGGAAAAGGGAAGGAAGGAAGGAAGGAAGGAAGGAAGGAAGGAAGGAAGGAAGGAAGGAAGGAAGGAAGGAAGGAAGGAAGGAAGGAAGGAAGGAAGGAAAAAAAGAAGAGCAAAGCCATAGGAATAGCACTTAGACTTATATACTGCTTTATAGTGCTTTATAGATCTCCCTAAGCGGTTTATAGAGTCAGCATATTTGCCCCCAACAATCTGGGTCTTCATTTTACCCACTCGGACAGATGGAAGGCTGAGTCAACCTTGCGCCTGGTGAGATTTGAACTGCCAAACTGCAGTAGGAGTAGCTTGCAGTATTGCACTCTAACCACTGCGCCACTGTGGCTCATAGCAATAGCAATCACATGATCACAGGACATTGCAAGTGTGGGGGTTGCCAAACACCAGACTTTTGATCAACTGACTATGGGGACCCTGTGTTGGTCATAGGTTTGAGTTGTAACAGTTGTAAGTTGAAGGCTACTTATAACATGCTTCCAGTTGCAGGAGAACATTGGTGAACAAGACAAAGTCTTTTCTCTACCTTCTTCTTGTGAGGAGCTTAAAGAAACCTGGATGGCTTGCCTAAGATTTGCCTGATCCTTGAGAGTTGAGGGTAATTTTTATGTTTAGTGCCTGCATTGAAAGAGCTACACTAATTGCTCACCAAACCACAATTCCGTGTATTATTCATTTGTCAAGTGTTTGACGAAGAGTCAAGTTTGATTTGACTCAGGAACAATGCCACCTTTCCCCATTTTAATTTCATATTCTGTATTTTACTGTTATTTAAAGTGTTGAACGTTTAATCGAGTAACTTAAAATATAAAGTCAGCTAAAATAAAACAATGCAATACATGCATATTTAGCATACGTAAGAATGTCATTATGCTGCAGCTGTTCAGTTCACTATGTAATGCAACTGCTAAAAAAAGCAAATTAGGTCCAGGGCCATGCAACCGTTAGACGATGTTTTCCTGGGTCTTGGATTGGTCTGCCTGGAGCTTCAGCTTCTGAAGTGACCTCTCATCTCTGTCAGGTGCAAGAAACCAGGAGCCAGGATAGAGTTCAAAAGCACTGCAAATTTACTCCATGCAACCTATACACAAGAAGCCAAACAACTATTAGTCAATACAAATTGGTGCCAGATAAAATGGACTTCAGGGGAGGAGGGCTGGACTTACAGCAATAGCACTTAGACTTATATACCGCTTCACAGTGCTTTCCAGCCCTCTCTAAGCGGTTTACAGAATCGGCCTTTTGCCCCCAACAATCTGGGTCCTCATTTGACCCACCTCAGAAGGATGGAAGTCTGAGTCAACCTTGCGCCTGGTGGGATTTGAACTGCCAAATTGCAGTCAGCAGAAGTGGCCTGCAATACTGCGCTCTAGCCACTGCGCCATCGAGGCTCATATTTCAGGGGCAGAGGGACTCCAGGCTGGTGATGCATTTGATCCTGACCTCAGGCTCAACTTGGCCGTCTCTTACAATCAATTATGATTGTGTACAATCAACAATGTAATTTCTGGCACCGGAGAGCCAGCAGGGGGGTAAAGCTGCAAAAGAGACAAATCCTCTCTTGAGAAGCATCTGCTCTGCCTTACTCAGACCTCATTTGGAATCCTGTGCCTGGTTTCAGAAGGAAACTGACCAACTGAAGCCTGTCTAGAAGAGGGCTATCAACAATGGTGAGGCTGAGGAGCAGGGCATGGGGCATGGGGCATGGCCAGGGGTATGGCCATGGTGGATGCGGCCAGGGATCGGAATGGCCATGGTGGTCGTGACATGGGACTCGTGTCGGGGGCACCTGTGGTGGCCAAGTGCTAAGGCAGGACTTCCCTGGGACCCTCCTTCACTCTTATTATAATCTCCTTCCTTCCTTCCTTTGTGAGATTGTGGAGGCTGGCAGCAGCAATGAGGAGGTTCCCGAGGAGCCCGTGCCCAGCACGCATGCTCACAGGGCTTCTTGAAGGAAAGAGCAGCTGCAGCAGCATGGGCGACTCGGGAGTAAGGCTGCTCCTCTCTGAGAAGATAAAAGCCAGCTGAGAAACCGCAGTTCTTTGCAGAAGGCAAAGAAGTTTGATACTGAGCCTGGTGGACATTAGAATATCTGAGTTGGTGTTTGGAGACTCTTTGATTTATTGTTTAGGAACTTTATCTGTTGTTCTTGGCAGAGCTAATCAGTGGAAGCAGCCTTTTATCTGTGAAGAAACAGGATTCATAAATGAAACAGTAAAAGGTTGGGCTGTTACCTTGGAACCAGTTTTGGGTCAGAACATCTACAGAAGGGAAGACTGAGGTCAGGCAGGAGAATATTTGCTAAATACCTGAGGGTTTCTTCCACAGAAGAGGGGGTGGAGTCATTCCATGTGGCTCAGAGGGCAGGAGCAAACTTGGAGGGATAAAAGCGCAAGGAAAAGATTTCCGGAATGGATGAGCTTTCAAGGGTGTCTCCAAGCCATGTGTGTCCGTTGACCTGGATTGAGTTGTAGCAAATCATGAGAACAAGATACCTTATTCGAAGTTCAGTGAATCATGAAAATTAAAGATAAGTCAAGCAGGTTAGCCATTTCTAAGATTTATTAATTGGTGGGGTTTTTTTTCAAACTGGATTTCCATTTTAGAGGAAGAGTGAAGCCACATTTAGGATAGTAGTACAGTAAGTTTTTATTTTCAATTCACTTATAATTAGATGAAAGGCAAATTAATACAATTCATTACAGGTTGTTTTTTGACTTACAACTGGCCACTTAGTGTCTGTTTGTAGTTACAACAAACTCCCCCTCCCCAAAAAGGTACTTGATTCCAAAATTCCGATGGCTGCTCCCCTCTGCAGTCACCTGACTGTATTTACAGCCTCCCACAGTCATGTGCCCATGATTTACAATGTTTTCTTGAAAACCAGCATGTACTTCTGGTTTTCAGCAAATATGCCCCATAGTGAACAATGCAGTGCTAGCTGCGAAAAAGCTCTTAGCAGCAACACGGCCATTTTAATATGAGAATAGCTGTCCTGGCTAGAAGTACAAACCAATAGATCAGTGCTCCTCAAAGTGGGCAACTTTAAGATGTGTGACCTGGAATATGCATCCAGTTTTGGTCACCACATTACAAAAAAGATGTTGAGACTTTCGAAAAAGTGCAAAGAAGAGCAACTGAGACAATTAAAGGCCTGGACACAAAAACATGTGAAGAACAGTCGCAGGAAATGGGCCTGGCTAGTCCAGAGAAAAGAAGAATTAGGGGCGATATGATAGCAGTCTTCCAGTACTTGAGGGGCTGCCCCAAAGAAAAGGGGGTCAAATTATTTTCCAAAGCACCAGAGGGCAGAAACAATGGATGGAAACTAATCAAGGAGAGAAGCAATAGCAAGAACAAGAGCACTTAGATTTATATACCGCTTTACAGTGCTTTACAGCCAGAGGTGGTATTCAGCCGGTTCTAACCAGTTCTGGAGAACCGGTAGTGGAAATTTTGACTAGTTCGGAGAACCGGCCAATCCCCCCTCTGACTGGCCCTGCCAACCCCGTCTCTTCTCCACCTCCCATTGAGTCCCAGCTGATCGGCTGGGTCTCCTTTGGTTGCCCTGCCCAGGAGAACGGAGCTGGAAAGCAGGTTAGTGGGGGAAGAGGGAAGGGGGATTTTGCAGTAACCTTCCCCCTGCCACGCCCACCAAGCCACGCCCACAGAACCGGCAGTAAAAAAAACTTTTGAATCCCACCACTATTTACAGCCCTCTCAAAGAGATTTACAGAGCCAGCATTTTGCCCCCAACAATCTGAGTCCTCATTTTACCCACCTCAGAAGGAGGGAAGGTTGAGTCAACCTTGAGCCTGGTAAGAGTTGAACTGCCAAATTGCAGTCAGCTGGCAGTCAGCAGAAGGAGCTTGCAGTACTGCCGTTTAACCACTGCACCAGAGAAGCAACCTGGAATGAAGGAGAAACTTCCCCACAGTGAGGACAATGAACCAGTGGAACAGAAGTTGTGGGAGCTCCATCACTGGAGGCTTCTAAGAAGAGACTGGACAGCCATCGGTCTGGAATGGGACAGGGCCTCCTGCTTGAGGAGGGGGCTGGACAGAAGACTTCCAAAGTCCTTTCCAGCTCTATTGTAATTGATTCCCAGCCAGCAATGGGATTTTGGAAGTTGAAACCCACACATCTTAAAGTTGTCAGCTTTGAGAAGCACGGAAATTTGCCAAAGGAATGACTTGTCCAGACATTCTGATGAATTAACCCAGCAACTTAAACCGGCATCTTTTATGAATACCCGGTGTAGGGACTGGTGACAAAGGGAAGGAGGGGAGCTGGCAGAAAGCCCAGAAGACTGGAAGCTGTGCTACTCTGGACCCCGATTACAGGATGGACCTGCAATGTAGAACTCTTAAAAACCACTAACTGAAAACACACAGCCGCTGAAAAGAACGCCCGCTGCACGGAGCTTGGTGAACTAGAAATACTATCTTGATGCTCAGTGGAAGAATAGTGCCACATAAAGATATCAGGACAGTCTAAGCACATGGAAAATGTCATCCAGTCCCTGAGAAGGTCAGTAGCAACAGCCCCATAGCTTTCAGCAGAAGAACCATCAATTATTCACTCTGGAGACCGAGGCTGGACAGCCTGAGAAATGCTGAGGCCAATAATTGCAGCCTGGTCCTGTTTGTGAGTTCAGGAGACTCTCCAACAAGGTCTGTCCATAAGACATATAAAGAGTAGATGGAGCTTCCATCACATTGTTGTGGAGGTTGCCACCTTGCATGTTTATTTTTTTTTGTTTACCATCTTCTGCAGATGTCTCTGGTCAAGCTCAGGAGAACTTTTTCTTCTGCACTAGGCAGATCAATCCTCAAACTTGGCAACTTTAAGGCATGTGGACTTAGAATTTAGAATAACAGAAGTAGAAGGGACCTTGAAGGTCTTCTAGTCCAGTCCCTTCCTCAAGAAGGAGACCCTACACCATTCCAGCCAAATGGCTGTCCAGTCTGTTCTTGAAAGCCTCCAGTTATGGAGTAAGCACAACTTCTGGAAGGAAGCCATTTCACTGATTAATTGTTCTGTCAGGAAAAAGGATGAAAATGACCAGCTGTCTGCAAGGAATACAAATCCTTCCATTCCCCCCCAGCCCCATCCAGTCTGAGCTGAAGAAGCTTCTTGGACGAGAAGTCTTCAAAGAAAAACCAGAAAGTCCAGTTGCCTCTTGAAAAAGTACCTTTGGGACACTAAATGAATGGTTGTAAGTTGAGGACTAACTGTATTCCGAGTGTGGTCTCATTAGGGCTTTATAAAGCTGTAGTAGAACTTCGCGTGATCTTGATTCTATCTTTTGTTAATGCAACCTAGGATCACGTTGGCTTTTTTGGCTGCTGCCGCACACGACTGGCTCATATTTAAGTGATTGTCCACTAGGACTCCAAGATCCCTCACACGGTTGCTGCTGTTGAGGCAGGTTTCACTTAATCTGCACCTGTACATTTGATTTTTCTTGCCTAAGTATAAAATCTTCTTTTTCTTGCTTTTCTCTCTCTCTCTCTCTCTGATATTCACTTGGGGAGGCATGGTGGACCTCTGACCAAATACCTCCAGGAATTTGATGGTGGAGTGGTGGGATTCAATTATTTTTTACTACTAGTTCTGTGGGTGTGTCTTGATGGGTGGACCAAGGAAGGACACCGTAAAATCTCCAGTCAGAGGTGGGATTGGCCGGTTCTCCGAACTACTCAACCTTTCTGCTACCGGTTCTCCCAAACTAGTCAGAACCTGCTGAATCCCACCTCTGGAGTGGTGGTGTGTAAGAATTCGGCCTCAGTTCCAAGAAACATCTCGACCTGAGCAACATATGGAAACTCATTGTTCCAGACAGCAACTGGGAAGGCAGGCAGAGTCGCTGGAGGCTCATCAGCTTCTTCCTCGCGAGCAGCTCCGATCTCCCGGGCCATCAGGGGGCCTCTCTCTCAACCAAGGCCAGGCACAGCCAGGCTAATCCCACCTCCACTGGTCCCCTTAATAAGAGAAAGTCCAGGGAAAGGTGCAAGAAACTCTGGGGGGAAGCTATATTAATTCCAACCCCTGATTAAAAGAAAAGTATTCAGCCAGGCGAGCAAGTGGTCTTGCCGCCCTTTGCCTCAACCTCCCTGACCCAAAACGGATGCTGCTGCATAACAAGTCAGGGCATTTTCTGCTCCCTGCTAAGCTGCTGCCATATTTGCAATGCAAAACATGACGGTACAAAGCATAATCAACGTGAGAGGAAGAGATTTGCCTTAAGCAGACGCTGAAATAGGCCTTTAAGCCTTTCATTTTCCTTGCAGTTTTTCAAAGGCTCTGCTTATAACGATGAAAGCGCTGGAGATCCAGCTGCTTGGAGTGAAATCTATTCCTGGGGACTTGATGTGACAAGCCTGGTATGGATAAGAAGGTTATATAAGATATGTTGTCAGATATCACTGAAGCATATCCACATTCAGATGGGACATTAAAAAAAACCCAAATCAAGCAAGAAAAGTCTCCGGCTATTAAGTGGATTAATTTTTTCATCGGTCTAAACAACCTTCTCCAGTTCAAGCCTTCCAGTTGCACATAATCTCTCGTTCGGCAGGTCTCCTGGATTATGAAACTTGACCCTCCACTCAAGGGCCTCACTTGGGGGAAGGGGCTGCAGGATTGAGGGTGGGGAGTGGCATCGTATTTCTTCTGAACTGAAGCAGAAGAGGGCACTTGCCCCAGAAAGGGGGAGCTGGCCATGGGTCAGAAATGGGCCTGTGATCCAAGGACATTGCTTGCACATGAGAAGTGCAAGAGCTTTTAGAAGTGTCAGGGAAGCAGAGTGAGATCTCAGCCACATGGCTCCCTTCCAGGTCCAGAAGAAGACCTACTGGTTCAAGCTGAAAAAGTATTTTAGCAACCAGCATTTCACAAGCAGAATCATAACAGATAGCTTGGTTAACTTGGTTAGAGACAAACAACCTACTCTCAAATAAACAATTTGGTTTCAGAAAAAACCTTTCCTGTAATCTGCAACTCTTACACTGCAAAAACATATGGACTACACAACTCAATCAGAGCAAAGCAATAGACGCAATCTACATAGACTTCTGTAAAGCCTTTGATGCAGTGGTACACGACAAACTACTAAAACTAAAATCTTATGGTATCTCTGGACACCTGTGTAACTGGATAGAAGCATTCCTGTCAAACAGACAACAAATGGTCAAAATTGGGAGCATCCTATCAAATTCTGTACCTATCAACAGTGGTGTCCCCCAAGGCAGCGTTCTAGGACCAACTCTCTTCATACTCTACATAAATGACCTCTGTGATCATATTAAGAGCAACTGTGTTCTCTTCACTGATGATGTAAAGCTATTCAACACCACAGACAATACTGCTACCCTTCAAAAAACCCTCAACTATGTATCAGAATGGTCAATCATATGGCAACTTCAAATCTCAATAAATAAATGCTCCGTCTTACATATTGGCAGAAAAATCAGAAAATAAAATACAAGCTAAATGGTCAAGTCCTTGTTGATGATCCAAACTCTGTCAAGGACCTTGGAGTACTCATCTCGAGTGATCTAAGTGCTAGAGCCCACTGTAAGTACATAGCCAAAAAAAGAGTTGTTAATCTAATCCTACATAGCTTCTTCTCTGGTAATATCACACTACTAACAAGCATACAAAACATTTGCTAGACCTATACTTGAATACAGCTCATCAGCCTGGAACCCATATCATGTATCTGATATAAACACAAATGAAAAAGTCCAGAAATATTTCACAAGAAGAGTCTCCGCTCCTCTACTCGTTGCAGAATACCTTATGCCACCAGACTCGAAACTCTAGACCAAGAAAACTTAGAACTACGCCACCTTTAGTCTGATCTTAGTATAGTATATGAAATTATACATTGCAATGTCCTACCTGTCAATGAATACTTCAGCTTTAATCATAACAACACAAGAGCACACAATAGATACAAACTCAAGGTAAACTGCACCAAACTTGATTGCAGGAAATACTACTTCAGCAACAGAGCGGTCAATGTCTGGAATACTCTACCCGACTCTGTGGTTTCTTCCCCAAATCCCAAAAACTTTAAACTTAGACTGTCTACTATTGACCTCACCCCTTTCCTAAGAGGCCTGTAGGGGGCGTGCATAAGTGGACCAATCGTGCCTACCGTCCCTGTCCTATTGTTTCTTTTTATTTTTCCTATAAGTATCTATCTCATGTATTCAAGACTATGTTTATTCTTATACCTGTATCTTGTAAGTGATTGACAAATCAAATAAATAAATAAATAAACTTCAGAGCTACACTCTTTCAGGCTTGGAGACCGCAAGGGCATATCTGGCTAAATCAGATCCACTGATAAGTTGCATTTACTGCAGAAAAAGTGGAGCACGTGGAGAGAATTAGCATAGGAGCAAGTTACCTGCAGGGATGCCTTTTCCAGGGCCTATCTGGCCATCGCACCTTTTCCAACAGGGGAGGCCCACTCGGGGTGCCTTCTTTGAAACCTAGGAGGGAGACCCATGTGATGGTAGCGCTAGTCTTTTGGAATGATACCCCACTCCACCAATCATAGCTAGTTCCAACCTTGTAGACCTTTATAAAGGCAGTTAAATCTGGCTTCTTCCTCGGGTGCTTTGGGGCAGGATGAGAAATGATCCTGGATGGTGACACGTCTTATTGAATTTTAATGGTTTTGCTTTATTGGTATGTATGATTTTTCTTTCATAATTTTGTTTAATGATTTGTTGTGTACTGGCCAAAGTCACTGTCAGGTCCAGCCCAAGAATCACGTAGGACAATCCAGCCAGAGTTCAGTTTCTTTATTTGCAACAACAGCTAATACCGAATAGGCAGAATCTTGCCAGACTTAAACCTTTACAACTCTCATCCGAACGGATGTACCCAGGGAGGTTCTAGGGAATGGCTATCCTAACTCTCTTTCTCTGTCGTGTATCTAGCTCTGTTGTCTCATATCACTCTCTCTCTCTCTCTCACACACACACACACACACACAGAGCTTGGGATGTGGCTCTTCCTTCCCAGCAAAGTGCTGCTTCACTATAGTTCACACAGCCACACTCTTTCAACTGGGGAGGGGGGGGCGCAATAGAAATCAAATAAAAATTGATTTCTAAATCAATGTTCCTCAATTTTGGGAACTTTTAAGATGTATGGACTTCAACTCCTAGAACTAAATTAATTCTAGCTGGGGAATTCTGAGTGGTGAAGTCCACAAAGATCAAGAAACACTGTTCTTAATAAATAAGTAGTAGCGCAGGAGGGAGTGGAATTTTGGGCAATCTAATTTCCCCAAGAAAACAGCTAAGCAACAACAGCTGATGAACAGTTAAACCACAGAAATGTCCAGGAAGGAAGGAGGGACTACCTGCTCAAAACACACAGTCGTCTTGAAACCTAAACCCAGCCTTTTCTAGTACTCTAGTCCTATTTCTGCCACAGTAGTAAGGGGACACTCTAAACCTTGAACGCTAGATTTCCTGCTAGTCACTGTGTGGCAAACCGGAAAGTGTTTGGGGAAATGGCCTCCGCTGCAGACCAAGGAGGGTTGGGTTATGGCAGGGTTTCCCAAACTTGGCATCTTTAAGATGGGCAGACTTCAAGAATCCTGGGGGGATCCCTGGGAAGACGTAAGAGGGAAGACAGAGGTTTCAGCAGGAAACTTGGAAGGGCCCGCTTGTAGTGCAGGGAGACTTGGCAAGGGACAACAATCAGAAATAAAATACCAACAAGCCTCTTGTCCTTCCCACCACACCTACGCCCCCCGCGGAGGGTTTCGCAAAGCCACAGCAGGAACCAAAATAATTTACTTTGAATCCATCAAGCATTAAAATCCTTTCCCGGAGGGATTGAACCGAAAAATGAGCTGCGGACAGAAATTAGAAGCTCTCTACCCAAGCTGTCAGAAAGGATTTTCCCCAGATGGAACAGGAGCAAAATTGAAATCACAGGAAGCAAATCCTTCTTGCGATTCTGTTGATGACGTGCAAGGAGGGCCTGTTTTGGTGGCTCTCCTGCTAGTGGGATCATGCTCCACGGGATGTGCCCAATGGAGCCACGAACGCCTCTGGTAGGGCTGACCAGCTCCCTGGTGGGAAAGGCCCGTCAAGAGGCTGCCCACGGAGGTGCAGTTGAAGCTCTGCTCTTTGGGAGTTTCAACCGCACCCTCACTGCCACCATTGTGATCTTTTTTCAACCACACCTTGCGGACTCCCTGCTTCATCGCTGGACTTTTTAGATTGCTCAACGGTACTTTTAATTAAAACATGGTGACTCCAATGCATTGCCAAGTCTAAAATGACCCTTCTAGATCATCTGGTCAGAAATAAGGGGGGGAATGGGGGTCCCCACAATGGTTTGTCCGCTGCCTATCTTGCCATCTTCACTGCAGTGGGGGAAATAAGGCTTCTGATATTAGGCAGTTGATGCATATAATGCAGAAAACATTACATAATAACACACAACCACCTAAGAGGTTTTTTTTTTAATCATTGCCATTTCTAGAAGAGGCGGCTGCCTATAAGTTACTCAAGAAAACCTTCTAATCTACAAATGCAAGTGGCTGGCAGATGGTGGAGTTTTTGAATCTTTTTAGGAAAAGTACTCTTTTTAAACAGCTTTTGGATAGTTTTGAACTTTATATATATATAAATATATATATTTGTTTTCTGAGGTTCTCGCGGGTATTTGTATGTGGATCTTTGGTTGTTGGGTTTCTCGCGTAGATTCAAAGTGTCAGCAGCGTTTGATGAAGTCTCATTCATCATCATCAGGCCTCTGTCTTTGGCTCTTGCTTTTCAGAGTGATGTGAGGTTGCAGCTGCTTTTTCTTTCTAACTGACAGTTAGAAAGAAAAAGCAGCTGCAACCTCACATCACTCTGAAAAGCAAGAGCCAAAGACAGAGGCCTGATGATGATGAATGAGACTTCATCGAAACGTTGCCTAGACACTTTGAATCTTACGCGGGAGAAAACCCGAACAACCAAAGATCCAAATATATATATATATATATATATGCCGTCCTGGATTCTTGAGTGGCTGCTCTTGCATCCTTTCTTCCTCCCTCTTACCTCTGTTCTAAAAAAATGAAAGTACCTGGCTGAAATCTTGCAGGGCAAATGTTATCCGAAGGACCTACTGCCCTTGCAATTTTCACACACACCCCTCCCAAAAATATAAGTAAGTAAGTAAGTAAATAAATAAATATAATGTTCATGGAAGATCTGCCAAAATAAAAATAAGCAGCTGCAGCTGTTTCAATACATCCTCTTGATCATGTGTGGTTGATTCTTTGATCAGATTGAGTCTCACCTTGATTTGAATTGAATCTTAGAATTTCTTAATTTCCTTGAATCTTGTAACCCGGCCCCAAACTGAATTGCACGCCTTACTCAGAAGTGCTGGAGAGTATCTGCCACCATAAAAGCGGAATACCTTTAAGTCTGAAAAAAAGAAGAAATGCCTCATAATGAAAACTAAAGAGCTACCAGTCCCTGAAACTGTCAATCACCACAAATATCATATTCTGCTGAAGTAAAAGAAAAAGATAAAAATAATTTTGCATTGACTCCTCTGTCTGTTACTTTGTGTGGGTTGGGAAAAGAGTTGATCTGTACCCAAGAAGATTTTATATTCTCAATTTTTCACATGTCCTCTTTGACCAAATTCATATGTTGCTTTATAACTCGAATCTCTCCATGCGATCTGGAGAACGTGGAAGTAAAAGTTAAGCAAAAGTCACCCCTGTCACTGAGTAGTTTTATGTAGGACAATCCTGTGCGCTCTGATTATTGTAGCATTGTAAGGCTCTGCCTTAGTTTGTGTCCAAATGAGTAGGGGGTGTGTGTTTGTATGTGTGAAGGCCTCCACATGTGCAATCACGTAAGAAAACAAAGACATAAGGATCCAATGTGTGTCGGTCACCGGGTGTCATGCCTCTGCCTCAGTCTGAGTCCGAGGAGGAAGATGAACAGCTGACGGGGAGTGGGAGTGTGGCTCTGTTGGCTGTGGAGGAAACTGGGGAAGGGCAAAGTCTGGCTGGGCAGAGCAGGGGAGAGGTAGAACAAGGGAGAGGGAGTTCAGAGGAAGACCCAGGCCCACCCCTCTTCATCCTAGGGCACACTCTTTTTGTGTGACAGTGGATGGTTGCTGTTGAAATTCAGAATCTGTGGCCTTACTGTGGTTTCTAGGCCTTCCATCCTCTTGTCTGTTGACAAGTACATCTAAAATGGTAATTGCCTATCTGTTTCTTCCTCCATTGTGAACTGCATGTCGGGGAAGATGGAGTTCAGCTTAGTATGAAAGTCTTTAAGTGCATTTGTTGGTAAATATAAATTAAGTGCATTTGTTGGTAAATATAAATTTAACACAAAAATAATTTGCCTGCGAAGGCACCTGGATTGGGGCTGACAGGCGGAAGCAGTATGCTCCATCCCATATTTGGGTAGACCAGGTTGCCCTGATAAAAATCCCACTTTCAGACGTGCAAGATTCTGCTAATGCAATTTTTGCACTGAAGAGAGAGCTATTCTTCCTTGACTGGACTAAAAGGCTGACGGGCATTCCTGAGGTATGTCCATAAGCATCAAGATAATGATGAAATCTCCACTCGTCTTGTTGTTCATTGTTCCTTCCCACCAAACCCTTTAGACTCTCTGCTTCTCCTCCTTCTCCCTTCCTCTCCTGTCTCCTGTCTGTTCCCCCTGTCCACTGGTCAGTAAAAACAGAAACTCGAAGATAAAGCCATGTCAATCAAGGTTTGGGATGAGATCGGGGGAGAAAGCTAAGAAGTGTGGCTGTCAGATTATCCAGGGGTCACAAGAGATAACTGGAATCAAAAGGTCACTAGGGGATTTCTCCCAACGTGGAGGAAGGACATCACTGCTTATGGTAGGGCTGCTTGGAACTTCTGTGCTAATTCTGCTTCTAACTATTCCTGGGAAAAGTAGCGTTTCATCAGCTCTCAGATGGTCTATCATGGGCTCATGAGAGAGCCTGGTGAATACCAAACATCGAGGTGTTGTTTTAAAACCCTGAAAGATGGTTATGGTATTAGCAAGGAAGCAAGGAGTGGTGTGGTGGCCTAGAGGTGGAGCTCTCGCCTCACAATCAGGAGGCTGTGAGTTCAAGCCTAGATAGAGGCAGATATATTTCTCTCTCTGGGCACAATGAGAATATATCTGCCAAACAAAACTCCGCATTGGTGACAGGAAGGGCATCCGGCCATTAAAACACTCTGCTAACTCCATTCAGTTGCCCAGGCTCCACCCCGCAAGGGATTATGGGTCATTAAAAGAAGATGATGATGATTAGCAAGGAAGCAAGAGGCTGGCTGGAATGAGATGTCACTGCCCCTAGAGCTTTGCTGGCTGGGGAATTCTGGGAGCTGAGGTCCACCCATCTTAAAGCTGCTAAGGTTGAAAAACAGCACCCCTTAGAGAGGAATTAAGACATTCTGGCTTCTATCGTTTTGCAGCAAGGATATTTCACTTTGGAATTCCACTTCTCCTGGATTTGGAGTTTTTGGGATTTGGGGAGGCAGGAAGGAGGAATTGGGGCTCCTGGCTTATGGCAGGTGTGTGAATGTGGACCAGTGCCCACAGCAAACCACCATGATGCTCAAATGTCATCCCGCACACATGCATACCAATCCAGAGGCATCCTGACATCTACAGCGAGTAGGTAAAACACAGCATTTTGGGGAGGTTGTTGTGCTCGTTTCACACCCCACCCCACCCCAGGGTCCCCTTCTCGCGTGGGCGGGAGCCGGAGCTTCCCCTGCTGTCTCTCCAAATCCGCATGAGCTGCTGGACCAGAGTGACGGCATTAATGGCTGTTTGCAGTAATTCAGTCACTTTGCTGAATTGCTGTACTTTTCCTGCCAGTGTTTTGGCATCTCAGCGCCTCGCTCCGCCTGTGCTGGCTGTAGGAGTGAAAGCAAACAGCAGGGAAATGCCAGTTGCTGTGGCTGTGAACGCAGGGAGGAAAATCCCCCTGGTAGGCAAGTCGCTTGTTATTCAGGAATAACAGGCTATCTTTTGAGCACAGTCTTGGATTCTCCTGTAGGACGAGGAGGGATTGGCCTAATTTTTACCTAGCGCTATAACACCCCTCCAGCTTGGGGGGTCAGGTTGTTTTTTAGCCTATAAAGCAAGTAATTAGAGGTTTTTGAAAGCTATGAATTAACTTTAGCCACAGTTAACTTTGCCTGTTAGAAGAAACATTTCGTTCGCAAGAGCAAGAGGGGTCAATCAAAACACTCCATACAAAGTCTCCTATATAGGCTCTCTGTTGTTTTGCAAGTGAGCTGAGAGCTTCTGCACCGGAGACAAATTCCTTGGGTGTCCAATCACACTTGGCCGATAAAACTGTTCTATTCTGGATGAGACTGGATGAGCCAGGGAGAGGAGGAGTCAAGCGGGGAAGTAGTCTGGAATAGTTACATAGGCACAAAATGGCAGCCCTGCTTGAATGCCACTGAATCTTCTCTAGTCTTGCCACTCTGGGAAGATTTTTCCCGAACGCTCTCACTCTGCTAAACAAATAATGACACTGTCAAACTATTTACTAAGTCTGCATTACTATTACTATTATTACTATTAATCCTCCCATCCTTCTTTTCACCCACTTCCTCCCACTTATGACTGTATGACTGTAACCTTGTCACTTGTATCCTTTCGATTTATATTGACTGTTTCCTAGTATGATTTGATTGCTTATTGTACCCTGTGACTATCATTAAGTGTTGCACTTATGATTCTTGACTCTTGACAAATGTATCTTTTCTTTTATGGACCCTGAGAGCATTTGCACCAAGACAAACTCCTTGTGTGTCCAATCACACTTGGCCAATAAAAGAATTCTATTCTATTCTATTCTATTCTATTCTATTCTATTCTATTCTATTCTATTCTATTCTATTCCATTCCATTCCATTCTATTCCATTCTTGTTGTGAAGTCAGCATTGAGCAATTAAAATAGCTAATTTGAACACTTCACGTGTGAGTCGGGTTGCCCACACCTGACAGTTTAGGAACTTACCTTCTTTCCCAAATAGGTGATAGGCATTCTAGTGTATCTCTCCCTCCTTCCCCCTCTCTCTGTCTCTGTGTGTATTTGTTCTTTTGCATACTCAATGGACTAAGTCTATCTTTGGCTCTGTTACCTGAGTCTCACAAGCTCATTCAGTGAGGATGACATTTAGACTCACCTTTTATTGTTTCCTCCTGCTCTGTCCTCTTGGCCACCATCCAATCTGACTTTCACTTGGAGGTGCTAGAGTATTCTCAAAGAAGGAGCAAAGAAGGAGGGGAGAGAAAGCGGTGCAGCTTATGCCGTGTCCTCATTGCTTATTAATGATCGTGGAAAAGGCTTTGCATTGTGGGAATTATTCAAAGAGAGGCTCAGTGGCACTTATGTCAATTTGTATGCAAGGAATTTTGATGCAGGAGGATTTGTGTGTCCTGCCAGACACAGGAGTTACTACCAAGCAACAAGACAGCTCTGCACCCTTGAAACACCCTGGACAAATGTCCAGGTTTTGGGGTGGAGGAGTGGGGATGTAGTCACGAGAGTCTTTTGGAGAACAAAAAGGGCACAATTGCTTCAGCCACTTAGGAAATGTGTTAATCCTGCCCAAACTGAAAAGCACAAAAGGATTTGATTGCCATTAAAGAAGAGACAGTATGAGTCACGGGGGGTGGAAAAACAAGTTGCATCCAACTGGACAGAGGATTCCACTGGAGTGCTGATGCCAATAAAACAGGGGGAAGTTGTGTCCGGATTAACGACATGTAGACCTACTATAACAGAAAAGAATAACAGAATAGCAGAGTTAGAAGGGTTCTTGGAGGTCTTCTAGTCCAACCCGCTGCTCAAGCAGGAGACCCTGTCATTTCAGACAAGTGGTTATCCAATCTCTTCCTAAAACCCTCCATTATTTTGGATCGAGGGGAGAAATCACTGCCTCTTCTTACATCACTCAGTCCTGGTTTGTTTAAACCCACTTGATTGATTCACAATGGCCTGAGCTAGAAAAGGAGCTTCAGGTGTGGGTGGAGCCCCCTTACCCTCCCCACTGGCAGCTTCTTTAAAAAAAAAAAAGGAATCACATATTTTCCTGGCCTTGCACAACAGCTACGGGCTCAGGAGAACTGCCCCTTCACTGCCTCCTCTATGTGTTCTTAGGATCCTACACACTCACCACCTGTGCAAGACAAAAGAGAGGGGGGGGGTCTTCTGCTGACAGACACAAGAGCCAACCCTCCCACCCTGATTGCAAAGGATTGTGGCAGCAGCACCCCAAAGTGGACGACCACATACAAGTTTGAATATGAGGGCAAAGTGATACAGATCAAAAACGAAAACGCCAATGCAACCCTAGGCTGCCTTAATAGAGGGAGACACTCAAGAGCCTATGAAGTGTTAGTGCCATTTTATAATGCCTTGGTAAGACCCCACTCGGAGGCTGACCCCACCTGAGGCTGACAACTGCACAGTTGTGGTCACCACGATACAAAAAAAGATGTTGAGATCTTAGGAAGAGTGCAGAGAAAAGCAACGAATAAGTGGTTTGGGGGCTAAAAGAATGGTTGCAGAAATTGGGTATGTCTAGTCCAGGGGCAAGGAAACTTGGCTCTTCTATCACATATGGACTTCAACTCCCAGAATTCCTGAGTGAGCCATAAAAGGTTCCCCATCCCTGGCCGACTGGTTTTTCAGTTGTGGGGGAAATCCATTTTTGACTTGAATGGGACTGTTTAATATACAAATGTTTTATTTATTTATTTATTTGTATTTATTTTATTTGGTTTATCAATTGCTTACAAGATAATAGGTATAAGTAAAAACATAGTTATGAATACATGGATACATATAAGAAAAATAAAAGAAACAATAGGGACAGTAGGCAGGATTGGTGCGCTTATGCACGCCCACTACAGACCTCTTAGGAAAAGGGTGAGGTCAATAGTAGACAGTCTAAGGTTAAAGTTTTTGGGGTTTGGGGAAGAAACCACAGAGTCAGGTAGAGGATTCCAGACATTGACCACTCTACTGCTGAAGTTGTATTTCCTGCAATCAAGTTTGGTGCGATTAACCTTGAGTTTGTATCTATTGTTTGCTCTTGTATTGTTATGGTTGAAGCTGAAGTATTCATTGACAGGTAGGACATTGCGATGTATGATTTTATATACTATACTTAGATCAGACCGAAGACGGCGTAATTCAAGGTTTTCTAGGTCTCGAAGTTCAAGTCTGGTGGCATAAGATATTCTACAATGAGTAGAAGAATGGAGAACTCCCCTTGTGAAATATTTCTGGACTTTCTCAACTGTGCTAATATCAGATACATAATGTGTGTACCAGACTGATGAGCTGTATTTTCGAGTATTGGTCTAGCAAATGTTTTGTATGCTCTAGTTATTAGTGTAATATTACGAGAGAAAAAGATACGTAAGATTAGGTTAACAACTCTTAACGCCTTTTTGGCTATGTAGTTACAGTGGGCTCTAGCACTTAGATCATTAGAGATGAGTACTCCAAGATCCTTGACAGAGTTTGGATCCTCAACAAGGTCTTGACTATTTAGCTTGTATTTTATTTATTTTTGCCAATATGTAAGACAGAGCATTTATTTGTTGAGATTTGAAGTTGCCATTTGTTTGACCATTCTGATACATAGTCGAGGTCTTTTTGAAGGGTAGCAGTATTGTCAGTGGTGTTGAATAGCTTTACATCATCGGCAAAGAGAATGCAGTTGCTCTTAATATGATCACAGAGGTCATTTATGTAGAGTATGAAGAGAGTTTGTCCTAAAACATTGCCTTGGGGGACACCACTGTTGACAGGTACAGAATTTGATAGGGCGCTCCCAATTTTGACCATTTGTTGTCTGTTTGACAGGAATGCTTCTGTCCAGTTATGCAGCCCCACATATTTGTCCTACATTTGTATATTAAACAGTCCCATTCAAGTCAAAAATTGATTTCCCCCACAACTGAAAAACCGGTCGGCCAGGGATGGGGAACCTTCTATGGCTCACTCAGGAATTCTGGGAGTTGAAGTCCATAAGTGATAGAAGAGCCAAGTTTCCCTACCCCTGGTCTAGTCTACTGAAAAGGAGGACGAGGGCTGACTTAATTACAGTGTTTTAATATTTAAAGGGCTTCCACAAAGAAGAGAGGGTCAATCTATTCTCCAAAGCACCTGAAGGCAGAACAAGAAGCAATGGATGGAAACTAATCAAGGAAAGCTCCCATTTAGAATTAAGGAGAACTTTCCTGAGAATGAGAACAATTAATCAATGGACAGTTTGCTTTAAGAAGTTGTGGGGCTCTATCAGTGGAGATTTTTAAAAATAAGGTGACCAGCTGTCCTCCTTTAGGGAGGACAGTCCTCCTTTTGCAAGTTCTGTCCTCTCTCGAAAAGTGTCCCCCTACATGTCCTCCTTTTGGATATTTGAAGACTAATCTGTAAATCTCCGTATTTGATCGATGCCGATCCGATCCGTTGTGTGTGATGTGACGTATTTGTATTTGACATGACGATTCGTCAAGGCTCAGTACAGTGTGGCGAGACGCGATAATGAGACGGATGCGCTCCACACAGGAGAATTGTTTTGAGAGAGTGCGCCGCGAGCAAGTGGCTTTGTTTTTATTTCTTCAATTTATTTGTGTCCTCCTTTTCATTGTAAAAAAGTTGGCCACCTTATTAAAAAGAGATTGGACAACCATTTGCCTGAAATGGTATATTATACGGTTTCCTGCTTCAGTAGAGGTAGGATTAGAAAACCTCCAATGTCCCTTCGAATTCTGTACCGTGGTGACAAAAACTGTATGCAATATTCCAAGTGTGTAGTTTCCAAGGCATTATAAAGTGTGTTGTGGCTCCGGGCTTGGATTCAGCTCCTGTGACTGATATGAGTTCAAGTGAGGAGGACATGGCAGAAAAATATGAGCCGGCATGGCTCAGTGATTGGACTGGTAACAAGGATGAGGAGATGGACGTGACAAAGGACGACAGACCTGATGTATTAGAATTGTCAGGACCTTTGACCTCCTCTGGTTCCTTATCAGATCAACAGCCGGGAATGGCTGACAGGGAAGTTTTGAGAGAGTCTTCTAGTGGAGATGAGAACTTGGAAAATTTGTGGTTAAATGTAAGGAACAGAAGACGGTTGAGAAGGCAAAATCAGCTGGAACGGAGGAGGAGAGCGAGTCAGTAAATTAGCATGTTGCCTCAATGAGTATAAAAGGACACAGCTGGGCTGGTACAATTTGCCAGGAACAAAGTGACTTATTTGAGTGAGGACGTTACAGCAAGAAGCTCTGAGACTAGAGATTTATTGCCAGGACTGGTTTGCCGGACAGAGTAAAGATTTATGCTGTGGATTGAGATTCCTGCCAGCCGTTATCTTGTAAGACTTCTTTCTGTTTGATTTAATTTGAAACGGCTGCTTTCTGTTTTGTTCGTCTGAATTTTGAAGGGGAGTCATAACAAAAGTGGTATTAACACTTAAAACAACCTTGACTCTATCCCTCTCTTAATCCAATTTGGGATTATATTGGCTTTTTAAGCAGCTGCAGCATACTGCTGGCTCATAGTTAAATGACTGTCCACTGGATTCCAAAATCCCTCCCACAATTACTTCTGTTCAGCCAGGTTGGCTCGGTGGCTAAGATGCTGAGCTTGTTGATCAGAAAGGCCAGCAGTTTGGTGGTTCGAATCCCTAGCACCGCGTAACAGAGTGAGCTCCTGTTCCTTGTCCCAGCTTCTGCCAACCTAGCAGTTCGAAAGCATGTAAAAAAATGCAAATAGAAAAATACTTTGGTGGGAAGGGAACAACATTCCTCCATGTGCCTTGGGTGTGTAGTCATGCCGGCCACATGACCACGGAGATGTCTTCAGACAGCGCTGGCTCTTCGGCTTTGGAATGGAGATGAACACTGCCCCCTAGAGCTGGAAATGACTAGCGCGAATGTGCAAGGGGAACCTTTACCTTTGCCTACATATTTGGTTTTTCTTGCCTTAACACACTACCTTAACCTTTTATTGTCTCATCTCAAAATAGAAGAATGAGACTTCCCCTCAAGAAAAAAGAACCTTTTGGAGCTTCCAGTGAGGAATAAGAACAGCTAAGAGGAGACATAGGAAGAGCCTGATGGGATGTTGGCATGGAGAATGGTTTATTTATTTTTATTTATTTTATTTTATTTTATTTTATTTGTCAATTGCTTACAAGATAATAGATATAAGTAAAAACATAGTTATGAATACATGGATACATATAAGAAAAATTTAAAAATATATAAAAGAAACAATAGGACAGGGACGGTAGGCAGGATTGGTGCGCTTATGCACGCCCACTACAGGCCTCTTAGGAAGGGAGTGAGGTCAATAGTAGACAGTCTAAGGTTAAAGTTTTTGGAGTTTGGGGAAGAAACCACAGAGTCAGGTAGAGTATTCCAGACATTGACCACTTTGTTGCTGAAGTCGTATTTTCTGCAATCGAGTTTGGTGCGGTTAACCTTGAGTTTGTATCTATTGTGTGCTCTTGTGTTGTTATGATTGAAGCTGAAGTATTCATTGACAGGTAGGACATTGCAATGTATGATTTTATATACTATACTTAGATCGGACTGAAGGCAGCTTAGTTCTAGGTTTTCTAGGTCTAGAATTTCGAGTCTGGTAGCATAAGGTCTTCTGCAATGAGTAGAGGAGTGGTACTCTTCTTGTGAAATATTGCTGGACTTTCTCAACTGTGTTAATATCAGATACATAATGTGGGTTCCAGACTGATGAACTGTATTCGAGTATGGGTCTAGCAAATGTTTTGTATGCTCTAGTTAGTAGTGTAATATTACCAGAGAAAAAGATACGTAAGATTAGGTTAACAACTCTTAATGCCTTTTTGGCTATGTAGTTACAGTGGGCTCTAGCACTTAGGTCATTAGAGATGAGTATTCCAAGGTCCTTTATAGAGCTTAGATCATCAACAAGATCTTGACTATTCAGCTTGTATTTTATTTTCTGATTTTTTTTTTGCCAATACGTAAGACAGAGCATTTATTTGTTGATATTTGAAGTTGCCATTTGTTTGACCATTCTGATACATAGTCGAGGGTCTTTTGAGGGTAGCAGTATTGTCGGTGGTGTTGAACAGCTTTACATCATCAGTGAAGAGAACGCAGTTGCTCTTGATATGATATAATACGATATGATGTGGTGATATGGAGACATGTTTTGTTTTCCCTTCTTTAATCCTTCAAAAGGTACAAACAGCTCATTTGTCCCAAAGGTGCTTTTTTTCCCCCAGAAAAGGCATCTGGACTTTCTTGCTTTTTTTTCCCTATAAAAATGTTTCACAAGTCATCCAAAAAGATGAAGAAGCTCCTTGGATGGGAAGCAAAATGAGACGCAAAATCCAGGACGACCATGTCCTGGATGGTGGAGAATCTCCATCGACAAAGACCCTGCTGGTTTCAAGAGTTATAAACTATTATTATGCATAGACCTCTTGGGCACAGAGAGATGACGCACTTGGCTTAAAAGGCAATACCCCGCAATAATGGAAAAGAACCGTGGGATTCCTGATGATATGGAAATCCTCCTTCAGAAGCGATGTGCCGCTGGAGGCCAGTTGTGGGGAGGCAGCAAGAGGGGCTGGGGGAGGCATTTATTGGGAAAAGGAGGCTGGCCTGGACGCTCCCTTTACCTGGTAGAGAAATACTTTCCCGTGGAGTTTTACTTTGCCCCAAATTTCCTGGTTTGTCTAGCAACCCAGAGGAAGCAGCTGGCTGGTTCGGTCAGAATTGCTGCAGAGTAAGGAGCTGTCAGGATTCTGAGCAAGGCAAAACCTGGGGCTGCTGGCTGAAATCTCCTCTTGTAGGGGGACCTGTTGTCCCACCAAAGGACAGCATGTGACTGGTGTCTTCAGGGCCGAAATCTTTCAGAAGCTTTCACTCACTGTCAAGTGTTGTCATGTTAGTCTTCAAGAGCCCGTGGCTATTTCAGTCGTCGGATGCACTTAAGAGAGCCGGTTTGGTGCAGTGGCTAAAGGCCTTGGACTAGAAGCTGGGAGATGGGGGAGGGCCAGTCCTGCTGGAGGCATGAGGCTAGCCAAGGGACTTGGGGCCAGTCCCTCTGTCCCAGGCCCAAGGAGGAGGCAAGGGCAGCCCACTCCCCAAAGAGGCCACCTAGAAAACTACGTATCCAGACTGACTCAAAGACACTTCCTAGCAGGCCCACATCTGGTTGATGAGAAACAAAAACGGAAGGAGCATTTTTCAGAAGCTGAGATTTAGAGCGGGAGCGGTGACTATTCCAAAGACAGCGGATTCCATTCCCTAAAAGAAAAGAAGGGATCTCCCTTTCCTGGGTGGGTTGAACCAGGGGGCAGAGAGGCATCTGTCTGAGATGCTTTGACTGGGAGCTCTTCTCTGTGCGCGGACAGCCTGTAATAAGCAAGCAACTAACCGAAGATGCATCAAGAAAACGGTTTTACAATCTGCCTGATACTAGGATATCGTACAAATTGAAATATGCCCCCTGGAGTTGCCGTTTTTATGGGCAGCCACATAAATCCATTAATAAAATGAAATAATGTTAAAAACAAAAGAAAGGAGAATGGAACATGCACTCGAGAGGCAGAGAAGCAACCCAGGCCAATATCACCATGGCTGACTCACCAGCCAGCAGCACCAGGACAACCTGGGCATATACCAAAAAGGCAAGTAGCGCTGGGCCTTAAATGGGGATCCACCAGGCAACTGCAGATCTATAAACTATTACCAGGGAATTGAAAAAAAAAACCCACATCCCAGACATGGACAAAAAAGTCAAAATGTCACCCAGGATGGGGCTGTCAAAGATCTGTCTTTGCAATACTCATTAAAAGTCACAGAGCGTCAGTCACACAGTTGTACCTGCCATCTTGACTTTTTTGACTGCACCTGGTAGACATCCCTGACAGCACCAAATTGATTCCATATTTCACCAACAGAAGCAATGTGAACAATGAAGTTGAGCTCAGTTTCATAAAAGTACTAAAAGTATAGAGTGGTACTAATACCACTCTATAAAGCCTTAGAAAGACCACACCTAGAATACTGCATCCAGTTGTGATCACCACGCTATACAAAAGGTATTGAGACTCTAGAAAGAGTGCAGAGAAGAGCAACCAGGAGGCTAAAACCTACGATGAACAGATGTATGAGCTAGTGAAGAGAAGGACCAGGGGAGACATGATAGCAGTCTTCTAATACTTGAGGGGCTGTCATAGAAAGGATGGGGTGTCAAGCTATTTTCCAAGGCATCTGAAGGCCAGACAAGGAATAATAATGGATGGGAATTGAACAAGGAGAGATTCAACCTAGGAATAAGGAGAAATTTTCTGACAGTGAGGACCATCAACCCATGGAACTGAAGTTGCCTTCGGAAGTTGTGGGAGCTTCATCCCTGGAACGCTTTCAAGAAGAGACTGGACTGCCATCTGTCAGAAATGGTGTAGGGTCTCCTGCTTGAGTGGACAGTTGGACTAGAATGACCTACAAGGTCCCTTCTAATTCTGTTAGTCAGTTAAAAAAAAGCAAATGTCATGGTTCCGACTAACGAACCCAAATAAATCAGAACTCTGAGGCTAAGATCTTCCTCAAAGAACTTCTTTATTGGATATATCATATCGGCATGCTCAAATACAAAACCAACTCTAAATGTTTCCCGTGGCTTCAGTATAATTAAAATAGGAAATAACTCCCTCCCCCAAAAAGCCACAGGCCACGTTGGCCAATTAGATGAATTGATGGGCTCTCCAGGCACTCCTCCCCATCTTCATCCACCACCCGTAGAGATGACCTTGGTTCCCACGAGAAAGTTCAATGTTTTGTCTAGCAATGCATTTCATCCTTCTTCCTGCTTCCACTTTGTGTGGCAACTGAGGAATAGAAAAATGGCTTCTGCCAGATTCAGTTCGAAGTTGGCATCATCCGTAAGTGAACTTAGTAGAATAGGAAGGAAGAAAATGGGGATGATACTCTCTCAAAGGCCATCCATGATTTCAGTTCAACCAGCCATGAGGCTGAGCATGAGAAAAGACTCCAGGATGGGGGGAAGACAAATCAGTAGCCCCACAAGTTCCCACCTCAGAGGGTTCTGGAGGACTGCACAAACTTAGGTCTGTAACATTTGTGCCTTTTCCAAGTCAAAATGTTGGTTTGTGTTGTGTTGTGTTTGTGTCCCATTTTTCATGTGGAACCTGGATCTTCAATTGCACTATTGTATCTACCTGACATTTTTAACCACACCCTGACACTGTTTTTCAGTGACTTTCTGTTCTGGGTGGTGTGTAAGAGCTAAACTTTACCTGAGATGGACAGATTTTGGTTGTGGCTGATGACTTGCAGATGTAATATTTATGCCTCTTGGGCTGCCGATGGCATCCAAGAGGTATTGTGTTGGTAGCTGCACAAGATGTTGTGCTTTGGCTACTCATCACAGCCTCCACATACATCGTTCTCCCCTCAATTGGCTGTTTGAAACTGGCTGACAAACAGTACTCAATGTATAGTCCTCAACAGAGTTACTTCCACATGGTCTTAGTATGGCCACACTTGGAATACTGCATCCAGCTTTGGTTGCCACACTATAAAAAAGATGTTGAGACTCTGGAAAGAGTGCAGAGAAGAGCAACAAATCCTGATTATGGGGCTGGAGGCTAACACTGGAGGTCACTGAAGGACAGTTGTAGGAATTTGGTAGGTCTAGTCTAGTGAAAAGAAGGTCTCGGGGAGACAGGATAGTGATGTTCTGATATTTGAGAGGCTGCCACAGAGAAGAGGGGGTCACCTTATTCCCCAAAGCACCTGAAGGTAGACAAGAGGCAATGGATGGAAACTAATTAAGGAGAGAAGCAACCTAGAACTTTCCTAACTATGAAAATAATCAATCATTTGAATGGCTTGCCTTCAGAAGTTGTGAGTGCCCCATCACTGGAGACTTCCAAGAAGAGACCGGACAGCCATTTGTCTGAAATGGTATATAGACTGTCCTGCTTGTGCGGGGGGTTGGACTAGATGACTTCCAGGGTCCCTTCCACCTTTGTTATCCTATGTTCCCACTAAGGCTGCACCTGCCCTGCTGAATGTCCACATGTGAAAGGGGGGTAATCTAAGGTGGTGTTTTCCACCTCAGCAACTGTCAGATATGTGGACTTCTGCTCCCAGAATTCCCCAGCTGCCTTCCCCTCTCCTTTTACTGTGAAATTACATCTGAATCTGGCAGAATCTTGAGCTCTGAAAGTACCACCTCACCTTTACAGCCCAAGAAACTAGGTAGGGTCTCTTGTGTGATGTTTGCTACACCCTCATTCCTTCTGAGAGCTGAGCTGTCTCTTATCTGGCCAGCCTGCAGCTCTTCCTCCTGTTTCCCAAAGTCTCCCCCACAGATCATTATATCAGCTTGGTGACCTTATGTCCATCAACCTGAAGACTGGGTCCCTGCAGAACTGGCTTCTTAAGAATGATAGGATGGCAGCTCTCCCAGGGTTAATGGGAGAAATGCTTGAGGGGCAGAGCTGTCTGGGCCTGATGCCCTTCTCCTATGAGGTTGGGAGACAACCTTCTGATTCTTAAAAACCTTAATTAACTGTCTGATTGACTGGCATTGTCTCTCCGATATATTTGCGTTGTGTTCTTGGCCTACTGCTTTATTCATTCACTGGTAGCTTTAAAGGCTTTTAATGGCTCTAATTACTGTCTTCCATGCTTATGAAAGATAACTTCAAGGTTGTCTGCACGAATGCCCTGTTGTGTCTGCCATCTTGATTGTTTTATCCATCCTCGCAGACACCCCGGATATTAACAGATTAACAAAGTTGGAAGGGACCTTGTAGGTCATTTAGTCTAACCCCGCCCCCCACCCAAGCAAGAGACCCTGCACCATTTCTGGCAGATGGCAGTCCAGACTCTTCTTGAAAGCCTCCAGGGATGAAGCTCCCACAATTTCCGATGGCAACTTCTGTTCTATTGATTGATTGTTCTCACTGTCAGAAAGTTTCTCCTTATTTCCAGGTTGAATCTCGCCTTGATCAGTTTCCATCCATTATTCTTTGTCTGGCCTTCGGGTGCCTTGGAAAATAGCTTGACCCCCTCCTCCCTGTGGCAGCCCCTCAAATACTGGAACACTGCTATCATGTCTCCCCTGGTCCTTCTCTTCACTAGACTAGGACATATTGATTGGATATTATATCTTAACTATTAATACTACTAATAATTGGAAAGCATGGGCTCCTTTTAAACATTTTCTCTAAGATGACATTGGCTAGCCCAGAATCAGGGCAGATGTCAGAAAAATGCCTCCCAGGGTATGGCTTGAGCCCTGCCTGCACCAACAGAAGCTGAACTTCCCCAATGGCTTTTGCAGGAGAGTCACTTTATTCACTAAAATTCTTTTGCAGCAACTGGGATAGCTTGCAGAATTGACCCTTATAAGCAGCGATGGCCGAGACTCTTTTTGAAAGAAAATCCTCAAGAATGGTGGTTGGGCCTAAACAGAGGAGTGCCTCCCATCAGAGGGTTGTGAATTACTTTGGTTTAATGAGCAAGTGGTTTTGGGAAAGGCATCGGCTGCTTGTATAACTCTTGGCAAAATGCTGCTACTCAGCTGTGTGTTCCCGGGGGAGCTTTGGGGGGGGTTCAGCTCGTACAAGTGGCCTCCTCGGTGCTCTGAGCTCCAGGCCATTGTGCCAAAAATGTTCGTTTCTGTTTCAGTGACTTTGTAAAATGAAGGGAAGGGAGGTCGGGATGTGTGGGGGGGAGGGTGAGCCGAGAACAGAAAGCCCCAGGCAGGAGCAGCCAAAGATTCAAATGGCTGTTTTAATTTTAGCCAGATTGTTTTGTACATTCAGCGGAGGAGGTTATTTTAGGATGAAAATATGCTTTTCATAGGCAAGTGCAACAGAAGGATGCTGGCTGCCTTGTCACATCACCAGGTTTATGTAAGCCTGAATGCAGCCCTTCCAACAGGCCCCACTTGAGTCTTCAGGTGGGGGGAAAGTGAGTTAGCTGCCTCTTCTGCCAGCTGGACACCACCATCTCCAGTGCCATGTCCTGCAGGCCTTAGGGGCAGGGGTGACCTCTGGACTGTGGTCAGAAAAGAAGGTGGTGGCCATTTCTTATGTGCTTTTCACGCTGGATGAAATCCAGCAATTCCTCTAATGAAATGTGCGAATGGAAAATATATTCCAGGATTTCTTGAAAGTAAAAGTAATGTTTTCTAACCAGCATTCTAGAGCATGCCTGGCTGGGGAATTCTGGGAGCTGAAGTCCACACATGTCTGAAAGTTGCCAAGTTAGGGAACCCCTGACCTAGGAAGGGACATCAAACACTGAATTAAAAGGAAATTGTCCAATTTCCACCTCAGGGCCCCTTCATACACATTTTTAGAGTCAATATGGGTCTCAGACGTGTCTCAGATTGTCATTATTAGTTGTGAACGCTGACACACCTGAGAGCAGGCTCCTTCTTCCCAAAATAAGGGGCACACTTTGCAATGTGGATTATAGAATGACTAAAAAAAATGCCATTAAAAAAAAACAATTGAAATAGGAAGAAAATTCCATCTGGTTCAGTTCCAAACTGGGAAAAAGGTGCTGGAAATAAAATGGAGGCTGATTGGAAAGAAAGTTTTTTGAAGAGCAGAACCTGGTTCTGCTTGTTGAATGAGTGGATGGATCTGGTTTCTGTGATTTTTGAAGTTTGAACTGTTCTTGGGATTATGCAACGAAGGGGCTTGTGTCTTTTGCTAAATGGTGGTGGGTTAATACTATTATATCCTAAAATGTCATGTCCTTCTTAATCCCATCACCCTGGAGCTGAAGATGTTTGGTTTATGAATAAATTTCTTCATGAGCCCAAATATCCCTTTCTAAAGACCTCTTGCATCTGCTGGAGGCTGTTTTACTATGTAGGGAGTTCTATTTCTCCTTTGGGGAAATACAGTATAATATCCTGCCTTTTTAATATTGCCCAAAACATTTCATTCTTTAGGAGGGTGGGTGGGTGGGTGCTGACCTTCTACGCTGGGGAGTTGTGAGAGGCAGCGGGTCTTCTGAGAATGAGGCAGGTGTATCCCAGGCCCCTTCAGCCCACTGGTTATAATTGGGGCTGCGCAACAGTGAGCAGAATCGGAAGGGATGGGTACCTTCAAAGGAATTCTGTAGATCACGGCATGTACAATCAGACAGCAAAGAGTTCTGCTTGTGTGAAGCTGTGCATGCGTTGAAAAGATGCTTCAGCGCACATCCAAATACAACTGGTGTGTGTGTGGGGGTACTCCTGTGAAGCCTGAAACAAGCTATGAATGCTGTGCTTATATTCTGGCTTGTGATAAAGGAGAAATTTGTAGCTCAGGGTTGAATTGAGGGTTTGTTGGCTGTTTTCTTATAGGCGTTTCCTTTGCCAAAGTAGTGTGGAAAGGGAATTTCAGGAAGGCAGTAGTGTCACAAAAACCAGGAAAAGGCCAAAGGGAACATCAGGTCAGCCAGAAAACAAACTTACATAGGAAAAGGAATCAAATAAAAAGTATTAAAGAATCCCTATAGACAAAAGCCTAAGTAATTAAGAAAACTAGACAAATAGGAAAAGGAAACAAAAGATAATTTAGAAAACCCTTACAAACACAGGACATACCAAATAAGCAAAACCAACAGACAAAAGACACAAAATATAGATTACAAAAGGGACAGACAGGAGATTGCCACAGAACAAATATGAAAAACTATCTTAAAGCTAAAAGAGATTACAGAAAACCCATAATACAATCTGGCCACCCCGCGGAGTTTGCCCTCCGGCGGAAATAAAGACAAACTCAAACAGGATTTGAAACATTAGGCACAAATACAAACACTCACACAAAATCAACTTACAAAGGGAGAAAAGGGTATAAAAAACCAGGGACTTACCATAAGAAGCTAGCTAGCCCAGGAACGTAGACTTCTCGCTGTTCTCAGCCTTCCTGAAAAATAAAAAGATCCAGCTTTCAAGCAGTTGTCCGTATCCTTGCGCCGGAGCTCTCCCAGCGGGAAAATCGAATCCTCGAAAGAAAGGCATTTTGACACCTTTCAACAGTAGGTAACATTATCAGTGCTAGACTAGCACTGATGATGTTGCCTAGTTTGGGTAAGGAAACATCTGCAAGAAAACAACCAAGCTCAGAGAGCACCAAGGACCGCTCCTTCGGGCTTCTTCCAAAGCACCCCCTGCAAAGAGAAGTCTGAAAAAGAGTTCAAGAGAAGGCCAAAATAACTGCGTGAGAGCTTATGGGATGGGATGGGAGAGGAGTAATAAAGGAATGGCAGGGATCCAATGCAGGGCAGGTGCTGTGCCTGTGGACGGTCGTCCCTGGCATTTTCCACGCTGGGCAAGAGGAAAATCTTGCCAAACCCTTCGTAGCAAATAAGTCTGGGCTGACTTGGCATAAGGCCATGTCCAGGTGCTAATTTGGGTTTGTTTATCGCTGGGCTTTCATTATTTTTCCAATGTTTGCTTATATCTCCAACTGGAGCTTTTCACCCTCTTGTTTAGGCTTTTTTTCTTTAAACAAAGAACATGTGTATCCTGACAGTTACAGGATCGGAACTCGTAAGAAAATTAAAAAGTTAAATGAGCAGCACAGACAAACGGCTCTTCAAGGAAAGTCACTATGATGAAAGGCAAATGCTGTTTATTGGGGTTCAGTGATGCAGGAATAGAAACCTTCCAGATTGCCTGAAGCGCCCTTCCCTTTAACAGACATTTAACACATAATCAGAGTTGGAAGGGACCTTGTTAGGTCATCTAGTCCAACCCCCCACCCAAGCGGGAGACCCTACACCATTTCTGACCAATGACAGTCCAGTCTTCTCTTGAAAGCCTCCAGTGATGAAGCTCCCACAACTTCCGAGGGCAACTTCTGTTCCATTGGTTGATTGTTCTCACTGTCAGAAAGTTTCTCCTTATTTCCAGGTTAAAGGGAATTCCTGTTAAAGGGAATCTTGGATTAAGCAAGATTAGGCAGTGTGTCCAGCCCCTAGCCCACAGAGAATGAAATACTTTGGGAAATATTAAAAGAGGTAGAATATTATATTTCCCCAAAGGAAAAATGGAGAAACATGTTCTTAGAGGCAGGAAGCAGCCCCTGGCCTTTCTTAATAGGCACCAGCAGATGCCCATTAAGAAATCTTGGACCAGCCTATTCACAAAGAAAATGCTTTCACCTCCAGGGATGGGAATAACATTTACATTTAAGAGCCATGGGGGCACAGTGGTTAGAGTGCAGTACTGCAGGCTACTTCTGCTGACTGCCAGCTGACTGCAATTTGGCAGTTCGAATCTCACCAGGCTCAAGGTTGACTCAGCCTTCCAAGGTGGGTAAAATGAGGATCCAGATTGTTGGGCGTGACAGGATGACTCTGTAAACACTTAGAGAGGGCTGTAAAGCACTGTGAAGCGGTATATAAGTCTAAGGGCTATTGCTATTGCTATTGCTACATCCTTCCCCCACCCAGATTCTCAGGACAGGACCTGACAGGACAGGACCTTTCAGGAGACAAAAGGATTAACCCACCACCATTAGAATAGCAAAAGACACGAGGCTCACTGCATTGCACAATCCCTGCAGCATTTCAGAAACTATAAAAATCCTTGTCCTCATCAAGCTAATTTGTCAGCTGTCCCAGAACTGCACGTTGCAGTTCTGTTCATCAATAAACAGACCTTCTTTCCAATCAGCCTCCATTTTATTTCCAGCGCCTTTCTCCCAGCTGGGAGCCAGGTGGTTTTTTTCTTCCAAGAGCAGCGTGGGGAAAGTGAGGCTGGACAGACCCACAGTGTGCGGCAGAACCAAGAGGAGCCTTTTCACACTTGCCCTTTGGGCATCTTTCCAAACAAAGTGAGAGAAATTAACGATGGAGCTGAGGCTATTGGGAAGACCCGTACCTACCACAGGCTGGCCACCTCTTGTCCATTTTGAGATCGCAAACAAGAGCCACTTTTTGGTCCCTTTTGGGGGCTGCTAATTAATGCCACTGCTGGCTCATGGGGTTTCCAGCCCCACCTTCAGTGAGGCACCAGCTCCGAGCCAGGCCTTCTTTCTCTCTATTATCTGAAAGGTTAAGTGATGTTAAGTACTCCGAGGAAGCCCAAAAGCCAGGGCTCCTTTCCTGGGCTCTCAGTGGGTGGTGACTGATGAGGATGTGCAAAACTCAGACACCAACTCAATGGGAGGGAGGGAATCAGAGAATTTGGCTGCTTGAAGGGCACTAATGGGACACACAGTGGCTGACAGAAAGTCACAGAACACAGAACAGAAGACTAATAGAGTTAGAAGGGAACTTGGAGGTCTTCTAGTCCAACCCTCTGCTCAGGAATGAATCCCTATACCATTTCACACAAATGATTGTCCAAACTCTTCTTTTATATCTCCAGTGATGGAGCGTCCACAACTTCTGGAGGCAAGCTGTTCCACTGGTTAATTGTTCTCACTATTAGGAAATTTCTCCTTAATTCCAGGTTGCTTCTCTCCTTGGTTAGTTTCCCTCTGTTGCTTCTTGTCCTGCCTTCAGGGGCTTTGGAAAATACTAAGTTGATCCCCCTCATTTTTGTAGGAGCCCCTCAAATATTGGAATACTGCTATCATATCTCCCCTAGTCCTTCTCATTAGATTCTAGTCCAACCCCCCACCCAAATAGGAGACCCTACACCATTTCTGACAGATGGCAGTCCAGTCTCTTCTTAAAAGCCTCCAGCGATGAAGCTCCCACAACTTCCAAAGGCAACTTCTGTTCCATCGGTTGATGGTTCTCACGGTCAGGAAATTTCTCCTTATTTCCAGGTTGAATCTCTCCTTGTTCAGCTTCCATCCATTATTCCTTATCTGGCCTTCAGGTGCGTTGGAAAATAGCTTGAGCCCTTCCTCCTCTCTGGAGCAGCCCCCCAAATATTGGAAGATTGCTCTCCTGTCTCCCCTAGTCCTTCTCTTCACTAGACTAGCCAAGCCCAGTTCCTGCCACCGTTCTTCATATGTTTTAGCCTCCAGTCCCCTCATCATCCTTGTTGCTCTTCTCTGTACACTTTCTAGAGTCTCAACATCTTTTTATAGTGTGGTGACCAAAACTGGATGCAGAACTCTAGGTGTGGCCTTACTAAGGCTTTATATTGTAGCCTGGATCCTCCTTTAAATGCAGCACTGTACCAAGAATTGAACGGCACATGGAAAGTGGGCGCAGACCAATGGACTGCAAGTAGAATCATTAGCTTCTTATGATTTGGAAACTATCTATGGATGTGGCTGAAATTTTCTGTTGTTTTGTTTCACACCCACAACTCAATATTAGTTCACGTACATAGTTGCAATCTACTATTCCAAAATCTTTTTCCCAAAAACCATTGTCAAGCCAGGAATCTTGTACCTGACAATCTGATTGATTTCCTCTTAATTTAAACAGTTATTTTCAACCGTTCCACAATTCTATCAATGCTGATTTGAATTTTTATTTCTGTCTTCTTACTACCTATTCCATGCATGTTTTTCATGATATGCAAATCAGATTAAGTATTCTTTGCACCCAAGTCATGAATAAATATGCTCTAAGTAGAGCTAAAACTGCACTTAATACCGCCTCCAGCTTGAGTACCCTTTGCAAACCAGCTATCTATCCCCATGAGAATTTCAGTTATGGCACAACAGCGCCCTCTAGAGTATAGGTGGGCCCCGTGCCGAGTGGGCTGAACAGCAATAGCAATAGCCACAGTTTCAGTGCTTTATAACAGGGCTCTCCAACCTTGGCCACTTTAAGCCTGGCGGACTTCAACTCCCAGAATTCCCCAGCCAGCTGGGAGTTGAAGTCCACCAGGCTTAAAGTGGCCAAGGTTGGAGACTCCTGCTTTCCAGCCTTCTCTAAGCGGTTCACAAAGTCAGCATATTGCCCGCAACAATCTGGGTTGTGCTGTCCCAGCTAGTCTATAGGAATTGGATAGTTACTTAGGAATTATGAGCTGTCCCCTTAAGGGAATGCATCATGGTAAATGTAGTTAAAGGTATCCTGGGAAATGTAGTTCCTGTCACGTGGCCACATCTGTAATCCCAATTGGTCACTAATTTGACCCTCCATGGGTTGGGGGAGTTTTCCTCACTTTTGCCTGAACTCCCTAACTCATGGCAGCTGCTTTCTGTCACTACGAGATGGGTTAGGAGATAACCATCTTTTACTACGAGGCAGATATGCAAAGGATTGGTCATTAAAGAAGAACTTCATCAGAAATGTGAGTTATGAG
This sequence comes from Pseudonaja textilis, assembly GCF_049901715.1. Taxonomy (NCBI): domain Eukaryota; kingdom Metazoa; phylum Chordata; class Lepidosauria; order Squamata; family Elapidae; genus Pseudonaja; species Pseudonaja textilis. Next base: position 12,411,497 of record NC_142004.1, read on the forward strand.
GATACCTGATGAACCAATAAATGTACGTTGTTATGGATGTCTTGTTGAGTTTATCTATCTGCATCTGCACAGCTTAAAAATCCACTACTGTGCAGAATACAGAAGAGTAAAAGATGGTTATCTCCTAACTCATCTCAAGCGATAGAAAGCACCTGCCATGAGTTAGGGAGTTCAGGCAAAAGTGAGGAAAACTCCCCCAACCCATCGAGGGTCAAATTAGTGACCAATCGGGATTACAGATGTGGCCACATGACAGGAACTACATTCTCCAGGATACCTTTAACTACATTTACCATGATGCATTCCCTTAAGGGGACAGCTCATAATTCCTAAGTAACTATCCAATTCCCATAAACTGGCTGGGGCAGCACATGGGTCCTCATTTTACTGTTCTTGAAAAGATGAAACACAGTATGTGGAATTCAGCTTTTCTCTCCCAAACCCCCATCTTATCCAGCAACAATACAATAATACAAACGGGGAAAGTAGATTGTGCCTTCATCCACCCATCTATCATCATTAGCCACTATACTTCTGAGCATTAAATTTCTGGTTTCTGGGTAGATATCAAACATGGAGCAGTTTGCTTCACTGGACCAAGAAAAAAAGCTGTTTTTATCCTATGTATTCTGTAAAGTTATGGGGAAGGGAAGGAGGGGAAGGGAAGGAGGGAAGGAAGGAAGGGAGTAAGGAAAGGAAGGAGGGAGGGAAGGAAGGGGGAGAGAGGGAGGGAGGAAGGAAAGGGGGAGAGGGAGACAGGAAGGAAGGGGAAGGGAAGGAGTGAGGGAGGGAAGGAAGGAAGGGGAAGGGAGGGAGGAAGGAAAAGAGAAGAAGGGAAGGAAGGGGAGAGGGAGGGAGAGCCTAACTAAATCAAACCTCAACAGAATGAACTCTGAACATATGTGAAACCCCAAGAAGGTTTTCCTCCCCTTGGAAGGAAACATTTGGGAGGAATAGTTAGAGGAGTTGGATACAGGTGGCCTGAGGATTACCTGGAAATACAATAACAGAAGGGATATCATGCAAAAGATGAGATAGAAGATACATCTAGATAGCAAAGATTTAAACTGCAAGAAGGCAAATTTGGGCTTGGCACCAATAAGAACTTGCTACAGTAATTTTCAGAGCTCTTCAACAACGAACATATTTATTTATTTGTGTGTATATTATGTTGACGTGACCTCCCCCTCTTATCTCTTGGGGATTCCCTTCATTTGATTCCACAACAGCAGTCTCGTCAAAGAAATTGAGCTGAGAGAATCACCCCGTCAATCAAGGAGGGACAAATCTGATCCAAATGAACCACTGGACCACAGCACCCACTTTCTGACTTGAAACAAGGAGGAACTAAGCATCAAGGTATTGGAAGAGACGGTGAATCCACCTCTTGAATCAAAAATCTAAAATACAACTTCACACCTGGTGATCCCGTGAGCTTTGCTGGCTGGGGAATTGAGATCCACCAGTCTTAAAGTGAGAACCATCAACCCATGGAACAGAAGTTGCCTTCGGAAGTTGTGGGAGCTTCATCACTGGAGGCTTTCCAGGGGAGATTGGACTGCCATCTGTCAGAAATGGTGCAGGGTCTCCTGCTTGGGCAGGGGGTTGGACTAGATGACCTACAAGGTCCCTTACACCTCTGTTAATCTGTTAAAGTTGCCAAGTTTGGAGGCCCCTGTTCTACATCATTAATCCTCTCATGCGTGTGTTATAAAAGACCACAGAATTTCCTTTGCCATTAGCTCTTGGGCAAAACAGCTTTCATTACCCCAGTAATAGGTTCCTCCCAAGACCAAAAGCCCTTCTTTGGTCTAAGCCTCCTCTCCACTTATTATTATAATTATTAATTATTATAAAAAGCTATCTCTACTATATTGATAGTATCATTAACTCCTCCTTTAGTTTGGACAAAGTTTGCTGGTCTAGAATGCTGGAGAGAAAAAAACTTTTTTTAGAATGCTGGAGAGAAAAAAACTTAAAGCACGGGTCCCCAACTTGGCAACTTTAAGACTTGTGGACTTCAACTCTCAGAATTCTCCAGCCAGCACAGCTGCCAAGTTTGGAGACTTCTGACTTGGACCCATCAGGATGGTTCTCCTTCCAGAACCCCAAAGATTTGGAGCCGTTTTCCCCACTGAGCATCAGGGACCCATCTCCTCTCTCGCCTGTATTGACTTATTTATAGAATAGAATTCTTTATTGGCCAAATGTGGTTGGACACACAAGGAATTTGTCTTGGTGCAAATGCTTTCGGTGTCCATAAAAGGAAAGATAAGATTCGTCAAGAGTCAAGAATTATAAGGTGCAACCCTTAATAATAGTCATAGGGTACATTAAGCAATGAAATCATACTAGGAAACAGTCAATATAAATCATAAGGATACAGTGTACATACAAACAAAAGTGATACAAACAAGTTATTAAATTTACATCCTGTCCATCTCACTGCCAAGTGACTCTGGTGAGCTTACTATATTTTGTATTTGTCCGCGATCCAACTGTTAGGTGAGAGGTGCTCAATATACTCTTATGCTGAGAGTATGGGCAATTAAAAACTACAAGTAGTTCATTTAATGATCATTCAAAGTTACAGTGGCACTGAAAAAAAAGTGACTCAGGACCATTTTTCACACTTCTGACCGTTGCAAGAATGAGTCACATGAGCAAAATTCCGGCTCTTGGCAATTGCCCAGCTGATATCCACACGACGGTTGCGGTGTCTGGGTGATCCCCTTTTGCAACCTTCTGGCAAGCAAAGTCAACGGGGAGGCTTAAAGACCATGTTACTAACTTAACAACTTCAGTGATTCACTTAACAACTATGAAAAAGTCATAAAATGGAGCAAAGTTCACTTAACTCTCTCACTTAGCAACATACATTTTTGGACTCAGGGACTTAAATTGAGAACTACCTGTATCAGGTTCCTTTCTTTAGATGGAAGAAATTAAGGAAGGTGATATTGATTGTGGCATTTCCATATAGGTGGCAGCTACCCCAGGTGAATGCGGTTATAGTGGTGCTTTCCGGCTTAAAAACAAAGGAAAATGGTTTGTTCCATTCTTTCTTTCTTCCGCCTTCCATGTCACCCCTAATCAGACTCCTGGGGCAAAGATAGAAGATCTCTGCTACTCCCTGGACCTGGCTCAGTGCACCCTTCCTATCCGATTACCCGACCAAGCGCACTGAGGCAGACAGGGTGCCGAAGCCTCAGCTGCATCGTTGTCAAATGGAAAAACACAACCTGGGTGCAGGGTTTCGTAAGGCACAAGGAAAGCATTGCATATCTGTAGAAGTGTCCACAGAGCGGAAAACCCGTCGGGATCCTGAGCTGGAAAGCTAACCATTCTCTGGGAGGGGAATGTCCAGAATGCAGGCAGATTAAACACAAATTAAGCACAAAGCTTAGAGCCAGGAAGGGAAAAAAAGGTTGAAGCAGGAGTGCTGAGACTCCAATAGACTCAAAGACTTACAAACCTGTTCACAGCTTGAATTGAATACTTTATTCGGCCAAATGTGATCGGACATACAAGAAATTTGTCTCCGATACAGAAGCTCTCAGCAAAGCAACAGAAAAATAATAATAGCAATAAAAGGAGGGAGTAAAGAAGATAATAAAAGGATAAATAATACTACAATAACACTGGATTAATAGACACTAGCAGCACTGAGAGAATTAAGTATTCAACAGAGTGATGGCACGAGGAGAAAAACTGCCCCTGTACCTAATTGTTTTGGCATACAATGCCCTTTAGTGCCATACGGAGGGAATGACTTCAAACAGTTTATGTTCAGGATGTGAGGGGTCGGCAGATAATCTTCTCAGCCCTCCTTCTGACCCACACAAGAGACAGGTCTTCTATCAAAGGCAGGCTGGTTGAAATTGTTCTTTCTGCAGTCTTAACTGCAAAATCTGTGCCTGCCCTGCTTGCTGTACCAAACCAGACAGTTATAGAAGCAGAAATGACAGACTTAATAATTCCTTGGTAAAACTGTATCAACAGCTCCTGGGGCAGTCTGAGCTGCCTAAGCCGATGCAAGAAAAACATCCTTTGTATTGCTTTTTAATGATGGTTCTAATCTGAAGCATCCATTTCAAGTCCTGGGAGATTATAGAATGCAAACACTTGAAGGACTCTACTGCTGATACTGTGCTTTCTATAGTAAGAGGGGGTAAAATAGAAGGGCTCCTCCTAAAACCCATTCTCACCTCTACAATTTTAAACATGTTAAGCTCCAGATTATTATAATCATAAAAAAGTCAAGGTGGGGGCCACAATGGCAAAATTAAACCTTTACCCATTTTTTATAAGCCGTCGACTTTTTTTGACCATATACTGTTGAGACACCTGAAGGATTACCTGGCTGGCACTGTGGCACACAAGACCCTTTCAGAGGCCCAAAGCAAGGATGTGATTAGTTTATGAATTTAATGTTAGATACATTAACAACATACGTATTAAATAAGTAAAAGAGAACATACAATATATAGCGTATACTGTAGTGACTTGGGCTGCACCATGTTCTGGCATGGGAAGGTCCCTCATAGCCTAGCTGGGCAGTGAGGTCAAGTGGGCAAGGCTGCATCTGACATACAAGGAGCCATGTGGAGAAGTAGGATTCTCCTTTGTTTCTGAAGTTTTGTCAAGTACATTTACCTGTTTCCTTCTATAGAATTACAGGAAACTGCTATCAATTCTTGGCAATCAGATGAGCAAATTTGGCAATGCAGTTGGAGGACACTCATAACCATAAAAACGGTTTTGAGGACTGCAAGGAAGCAGTTATATAAATTTCCTGCAACACAATGCAGAAGCCACAATTTGAGCCAAGTTTGTTAGAAAAGGAAGTAGCATTTCAAGGAGATTTTAAAGTAAAAGGGCAGTCATATTTTTCCATAAGTATTCACACGTTTTTATGAAGAGCCCAATCTGTATTTTTGTTGCACAATCAATACTTATTATACTGCCCATCACTCACCAAAGTCTTCAAGCATGACAGCAGAAAAACTTAATCCCTCCTTCTTCCCACCTGAAGTCTGCATTACATCTGTTGTATTTTCTCCCTGACCTTGTCAAATCTGGTCTCTTCTGTTTGTGGATTTTCTAGCAAGGCATCAGTATGAAAAGGGCTGGTCTCTGTTTCTCTCCAACAAGTTGGACAGTCCCTGAAAGGGCAGGATGGTCCAACATCCTAGAAATGTTCTACCCCTTTGACATTTCCAATATTTGAACAAGCCCACCTAGGTGAGGCTTGTGTGCAAGTGGCAGTGTAACATTCTTTGCACTCAAGATGTTTTCCTACCAGTGCTGGCAGGCCAAGATTTGAAGTGTAAATGAGTTTTTCCAGACAGTAGAAAATGGAAAGCCATTTTGGATGTCACATTCATTCTATTCCTTTAATTGCTCCAATTTCCACTGGGTGGAGGATGGCCACATCTTACAGAATGCGGACTGCCAGGGCACCTAACCAGAGTCTCATTAGAAATTTTATCTTCTTTTGTCTCAGGAGAAAAAGAACAGATGAATAAATTATAGGTATATACATTCTGTGGCCAAATAATCCTTGTGCTTGTTTTTTTTTTTAATTCTTTTGGCATTATGAATTGAAAACCCACAAATTTTGAGTTGATTCGAAAAAACATTAACTGAATTGATTGAGGTGCAATTCTACAGAAAGATCAGAGAACTTTATTATCTGTCAACCTTATTCTCCTTGTCCAGTACAGTGGTTTATAATAACATAAATGTAATGTCTCTTTCAGATTTGAGCTTGACTTACTTCTTTCAAATTATATACACCATCTTTCTGTTTACATCAGCACTCTAGATGGCTATTTAATTTTGAGGCCTCCTAATAATATGCACACTGCTGGAATGAATATTAAAGGCAATTCAGAAGGGCAGTAAAGATTTCAATTTTCTTTTTGATTCCACTAAGAAAAAAGGGACAGTAGCATGATGCTTCGGTGTTTCCAACTGCTTTTTCATAGTATCAGTTTCCTCCTCAAAGTCCCTCAATAGCAATGCATCAACTAGCAAATCAGACATGGTGAAGCCTGTGTTCACTTGTAGATCCACCTGCTTTGCCTTGGTCAGTGTTTTTCTTTTGGGCTGCTTGACCTTCCACTGCCATCAACTCAGCATGTTAGCTTTGATCCTTTATTTTCACAAAATTCAGTGTTTCTTTCACATACAACAGGGCTTGCATTGCATTGATTTTTCTCCAGAACTTTGAAGAGGACAGTACAAGAAGTAATGGCTGGAAGCTCATTAAAGACAGATTCAACCTGGAAGTAAGATCACTTTATTATCACTTTCCTGCATACACAATGACACACATTAAAATGAAATTCCAATACAGGAGGGGGAATTTCTTGGCAGTTGAGAACAGTTAATTAGTGGAAAAGCTTCAGAGGTTGTAGGTGCTCCATCACTGGAAGTTTTTAAGAAGTGACTGGACAAGTCATTTATTCGGAATGGCATAGTCTCTTGCTAGGGCAGGGGGTTGGACTAGAAGACCTTCAAGGCCCCTTCCAGCCCGATTCTATGTTCATCGTTGATAACTTGTCTTTTCATAGCATCCTCCTCCTCCTCCTCCGACTGTAATGTCACCTCTCTTCTCTCTCTAGTGACACAAATCCCTTCGAGAATCCTCAAATTATTCCCAAATTCTTTTGTTTTTCAACCTCATTCAGCCCTGAGCTTTCCTGGTGGTCTCTCATCCAAGGCTGATCCACTCTTAAATGCTTAGTGCTGCCACTCCACTGAGGGGGGGTTAAGCCAATCCAATCCCACATTGAATCTCCACAGCTACAAGGCAGGATGTGTTTTGGCTGCACCGCCTTCTTGGTGGGGATGATGGGTATTGTTATCCCAGCCATCCTCAGGAGGCTTTTCGTGCTCCCGGAATTATTCACTGGCAGGTTGTGTGTTGTGACAATTGGCGTGTCGTTTGCAGACAATCCCATTCTCTTATTTGCGATGATTTACAAAAGCGAGGCGTTACCTCAAGAAACTCAAACCTCAGGGAAGCCTCCCCCCCCCCCAAAAAAAAATCTACAAAGGGCGGGAAAAAAAGGCAACGGCTTTTATAAGCTCCGCTTTTGCGCTCTCCCTGCCTCTCCCTCTCAGACAGCCAATGAGAGAGGCGGTACGTTTCAGAGAGGGAAAATAAACCATTTGTGGGAGGGGAAAAGGAAGGGAGGACGCATGACAGCCGCTGATTGGTTCGCTGGAGGAAAAAAAAAAAGAACTTTCCAAAGGCGATAGAGAAGGAGAGGGTGCAAAAACATCTGCACGTGACGTCAGATGCGGGCCAATGGGAAGGAGAATCTTCTCTCTCTCTCTCTCTCTCTCTCCCTCTCTCTCTCTCTCTTCTTATCTCTGTGGGCGAGGGCGCTTCCGCGATAGAGACGCGGCGGGCTAGAGCGTACCGACTCTTCTTCCAGACCGAGTCGCGCTATGGTTCGGTTTAGGAACCGGTGAGGCTTCGGCGGGCGGCAGGGAAGGGTGAGCGCGGGAGCTCGGAGAGCGCGGCGGCGGCGGCGGCGCTGGGAGCCCTCGTTCGGCCGAGGCAGCCGCTGCCTTCCCAATGACGCATGGAAACGCGGGCCAAGCACGTGGTGCGAATGAATAGAATAGAGCTGGAAGGGACCTTGGAGATCCTCTAGTCCAGCCCTCTGCTCAAGCAGGAGGCCCTATATACCTATATCATTTCAGGCAAATGGTTGGCCAATCTCTTCTTAAAAACCTCCGTGAGGTTTCTGGAGGCAAGCCCAGAACTGGTTATAACAGAATCGTAGGCCTGGAAGGGACCTTAGAGGTCTTCTAGTCCAGCCCCCTGCTCAAGCAGGAGAACCTGTAATATTTCAGATAAGTGACTGCCTAGACTCTTAAAAACCTCCAGTGATGGAGCGCCCATAGCTGGAAGTTATGAAAGCATTCTGCCCAGCTGTATAACGCTGGCAGTGCACTATGGGTAGCTCTAAGAGTCCTTTCTTTGATCTTCTTCTCTGCTTTTCCAGGTACTTCCTCTGCGAGATTATCTCTGAAGACCCTCGCTGTCCACAGTTCATTGAGGAGCGCATCGTGCACAATGCAGTGAAGAATGCGGTTGCAAGAATGCATGGAGACTTTGGAGCCGCTTGTTGCTCTAATGCTTTTTCAGGTATAGTTTCCTGGGTTTTGCTAGTGCACAAAGCACTAGGTAGTCCTTGACTAATGGCCGTGATGGAGCCTGCATGTTTGTTGTGGCCTGTCGAACGCCGGCCCCTCCACCAGATGAGGAGGAGTGGGAGTCAGGGGCAGCATCAAGGCAATTTGAGACCTCCAAGGGGGAAGAGGGAATGGAGCTGGCAGAGAGAGAGAGGCAGAAACTGGGCTTTCCGTCAGCCCTCAGATGGAGAGTCCACAGCCCCCAGGTCTGGAGGTGGCTGATGAGGAAGAGGAGGAACAGCTGGGTCCAGTGCTTGATGTGCAGAAGGCAGAGGAGAACAGTGGAAATCTATGGGCCGGTCCTTGGGATGGAAGAGCCACTGCTGCTAGCAAAGCCCCACCCTAGCTCTGGGGATAAAAGGCAGGGGGCCGAGATGAATAGATGTGGCAGACAATTATTCATCTCCCTGCCAGACAGACTTAGCCTGCTGTGAGAGAAAGATATATATATTTTTGCCAGGGCTGCTGGTGTTCCTAATAAAGGGAACATTTATTTAACTACAGAGGATTTGCCATGTTTGGTCAGAACATTACAGTCATAAGTTGTGATGATCATAAAACAAGTCATGTCACTGACCTAATTTTATTATTTTGCAACAGTTGTTAAGCAAATCACCATGGTTGCTAAGTGAATCCACGGTCATTGAGCAAATCCATTGTTTGCTATGGGTCATTTTTGATGAAGGTTTGGCAATGCTGGCTGGGGAATTCTGGGAGTTGAAGTCCGCCAGGCTTAAAGTTGCCAAGGTTGGAGACTAAACTAAAGGAAGCCACACTTGTTTTCCTGAAGGGAGGGGAATTTCTGCATGCTGCTCTTCCTACCATTTCCCTTCATGAGAGTCTCTGGTTTCTCTCTTCAGTAAAATACCTGAATGCCTACACAAGAGTGGCTCTTTTCTGTTGCCGGAAAGATTTTTATCGGCTTCTGTGGTCGTCCCTTCCTTTTATTACTCAGTTAGAAAATAGGAGCCAACATTGCCCCTGCTCTTTTAACACACTTCATGTTGGAGGTAAGCTTTCTCTTGCAAGAGTCTGTATTTTAATAGGGCATGTTTTTTTTGGGAATCAGACATAATTGAACAGGAGGGAAAAAAATTCAAAAGGACACAAGTAATTGGGGGGGGAGGATAACAGTTTTCCAACATTACTTCCTTAGATGTAGCCATCAGTCTAATTCCATTTTTGTGAGGCAATTCAAAAGGATTGGGATATTAAATCAATATCAAGAGATTTTTCATTGGCACCAATTGTGTAGTTTGGGTCCATCCAGAAATCCTGCTAGAAGCAGTTCAGAAGATTTATTTTCTCTTGCAGCAGTATTGCATAACAGTTAAACATAGCTTAGGCAACAACCCAGTCAATTTCTTTCCTAACCGGTGGATTAACACTTGATTGATCTGAAAATAAACGATCCCACTTTTGAGAAAAAGCACTAGCTTTTTAAAAAATGTTATGTGCATGTTATTTCTGTGCTCAAATATGCACTTTGAATATTATAAACTGATTTCTGGATTTCATAAATGGTAAATACAGTATTTCAGTCACCAAACGACAGCAGATGGTGTTGTTTTAGTGCCCTCTAGTGGTTGTCTGGATTGTAACCTAATCTTGAAGCGTGCACAAATTGTAAAGGCTACATCAAGAGCTTTAATATAGTATTCATTTCTTGCTTATCTGTTAAAAATGGGCAACGAGAATGTCTTATAGTGGTTTAAAAATCCATTACTCTGAATATTTAGGCTGCAAGTATTTCTTTGCCTGCAGAATCCTAATGTCTTCCTTCTCTGCTTCTAGCAACAATACGGTCGTGTCAGACATTCCTTTCAGTACAGCAGGGACCAGCTACTGCTGTGGAACTGTACCAGTGAAGGTAATTAATCATAATCTGGAATGTTGGCATGTCCCTGAGCAAAGCGCAGCCACTTCTTGTGGTTAGCCGGCAGCAGGTGCAGATGGCTGAGGAGAGCGAGGACTCTGATGAGGGGCCAGGACCATCAGGGAGCAGACTGATGCCTTCAGAGATTGCAACAGTGACGAGGAGGTTCCCAAGGAGCCTGTGCCAAGTGCATGTGCACGAAGGATTACTCGGAGAAAAGAATTACAGCAGCACAGGCGACTTGGGAGTAAGGCTGCAAGGTAATGGCCCCTCCCTCAAGAGGATAAAAGCCAGGTTTGGAAAAGTGTTCTTTGCAGACAGCAAAGAAGCTCTGAAGCTCAACTGGTGGACATCTTAGTTTGTGTTTGGAGAATTTTGTAAATTAGTTCTTATATCTGGGTTTTTGGCAACCTTGACAAACAACTTGGCAAGGCTCTTTCTTGTCTGAGCTAATTAGTGGAAAGCAGCCTTCAGAACAGAATTCGTTATTAAAGCTTAAAAGGTGGGGGCTGCTGCCTTTTTCTGTGTTTGTTCTTTGGGAACCTGGTTGGGTCAGAACACCGCTAACTTAGAACAGGATAACAGAGTTGGAAGGGACCTTAGAGATCTTCTAATCCAACCATTGGAACAGGAGACCCTTTACCATTTGGATAAATGGCTGTCCAATCTCTTCTCAAAAACCTCCCGGGATGGAGTGCCCACAACTTAAACCTCCATTTCTAAAAATCTCTCTGAATCCCAAGTAAGAACTCCAAGCTTTCAAATAAAATAAAAATGAGGAAGGAGGCAGTGGCAGGCCGTAGCTTGATAAATCAGTTCTTTATAGCTGCATTATCTGTGGTGGTTGCTTTTTTTTTAACTGAATTGCAGCCTCCAACCCAGGAATTAGAGATTCCTGTAATAGGAAGACAAACGTTTGTAGGTCTAGTGTTTTTCAACCTTGCAACCTAAAGATATGCAGACTTCAATTCCCAGAATTCCCCTGCCAGTTAGGTTGGCAGTGGGATTCTGGGAGGTGAAGTCTGCACATCCTCCAATTGCCAAGTTTGAGAAACACTGTCCTAGTCAGATCAGAATGCCTTGTAAAAAAGAGATTGAATCTAACATTACCAAGCACTGGTTACTAACTATCTAATTCATGGGTCCTCAAACTTGGCAACTTTAAGACTTGTGGACTTCAATTCCCAGAATTCCTCAGCCCACCATAGATGAAGTCCACAAGCCTTAAAATTGCCAAGTTTGGAGAGCCCTGGTCTAAGACATCGGGGGATTCCATGTTGGAAAAGTCTTATGCTGGCGTCTTCAGACTTGACAGCTTTAAGACTTGTGGACTTCAACTCCCAGAATTCCTCCTCCAGTCATGTTAGCTCAGGAATTCTGGAGTCAAAAGTCCACAAATCTTAAACTTGCCACGTTTGAAGACCCTTGCTCTATTATCTAAGCACTGGGGCTCCATTGGCCTTTTTCCTCTCCCCCACCCTGGTTTTTTTGGCCACTTTGTCCAAACAGGCAGTTTATTAATTTTTTTAAAAAAGTCAAATCCCCTGTGTGTCACTATCTCGCAGTGGGAGTATTGAAAACCTATGTGGAATGCCAGATTCCTGGAAACCTGAACTTGTTTCTTTTAATTTCTGATTCCTCATGCTCCAAAAGTTAAATGTGGATTTTGTAGGAATAGCCAAAGCAATAGGGGAGTGGCCGCTGTTCGATTTGTTGCTCCAGGTGCTTGACCAACAGGGTTAGACAATCGAGGAAGACATCCGTTGGGCGGGGAATTCTGGGCGCTGCAGTCCAAGGTGGGGGGAAGGAATGCTATAGGAGTATTCCTCAACTTTCAAAGTTTTAAACTCCCAGAGTTCCTCAGCCAGCAGAATGCTTGAGTGGCTAGGGAATTCCGGGAATTGTAATTCACAAGATTTGAAGTTGCTCAGGATTGGGAAACACAACTAGAGAGACATTCCATTGCCATTATGGGTCCCTGGAAGACGGCGAGGCCTTTACTGACATCTCAGATGAGTGTGCCTTGCAAATTCCTTTCTCCTGGTTTACCAGCCGAGAGAGAAGCCATCCGGAAGTCGGTCCAGAGCTGTGTTTGTGGGAGTGGAGCGATTCCAGGGTGAAGATGAAGAGAACGAGATGGACTGAATTACATCACCCCTGAAATGCTTAGTCAAGGAGTGCCTCTCACGGGCAAGGACCAGCACCTTTTCTCCATTTTTTATATTTAATTTATATTTATATATATTTTTATATGGATCTTTGGTTATTTGGGTTTTCTCCCGCATAAAATTGGAAGTATTTAGGCGATGTTTCAACGAAGTCTCATTCGTCATCTTCGATCAACTCACACGTAAGAAACTCATTCCAGTTCATTGAGATCATAAAGAAACAGAACTTACAGCCCAGTGACCTACTAGTGAGCTTCGATGTCATATCCCTCTTCACCCTTGACAGCCATCCAAAACAAATACAACCCCCGCAAGCACATCCTAGATCTGACCAACCACTGCCTATCCAATACATACTTCACTTACAACGGACAAAAATACAAACAAATAGAAGGAGCACCCATGGCATCACCCCTCTCACCTGTCATCGCAAACCTCTACATGGAACACTTTGAAACACAAGCTCTAGAAAAATATGATCACAAACTCTGGCTCAGATACGTAGATGACACCTTCATAATCTGGCCACACGGGAAAGAAAAACTGAACAACTTCCTCACACACCTCAACAGCCTACACCCCAAAATACAATTCGCCATGGAAACAGAAGCTAACAATCAACTTCCCTTCCTAGATGTCTTAGTATACAAAAAATCCAATGGCTCCCTAGGACACACCATCTACCAGAAGAAAACACATACAAACTTCTATCTACACGCACTCTCACACCACCACCCAGCAGATCAATTCCGTAGCCGAGACACTCATCTCCAGAACAAAATGCTTAGCCGATGAATAACACCTAAAAACCGAACTACACACTCTCACTAACGTACTAACAGCCAATGGATTCCAAAGAAAGAAGATTACCCACCTAATCCAAAAAGAAACCCCAACCAAAATCCAAGACAGAGAACAAGAGAACAGCAAAGCCCTCCTCCCATATATAAAAGGCACTACAGACAAAATCAGCAAGATCCTCCAAAAACACAACATTAAGACAACATTCTGCACAAAGAGAAAAATATCCACCATCCTAAGAAACCCTAAAGACAAAATTGAGTTAGAAAACCAAGGAGTATACGAAATCCCTTGCACCGCCTGCCCCACCACATACATCGGACAAACCAACAGAAGAATAAGTGCACGCATTGAAGAACACAAGAAGAATCAAAAAAGAAGAACCGACCTCTTCCCTGGTCCAGCACCTCAAAGCTACAGGATATGAGATTGGTTTTAAAAATGCCAGAATTATCACCAAAACCTAACACTGCAACAACAGAATAATCAGAGAAGCCATAGAGACAGAAAAACGCCCACACAGCATGAATAAACGAGATGCCTCCCACCTACCAGCTATTTGGAAACCCGCCCTCATTAACAAACGAGTACCTAACATGAAGAATGACACCAGACCCACACCCACGAGGGCCACACAAGATGCTACCACCACACTTCCACGTAGAAAGCAGACTCACACCCACACAGATCAGACACGACCAGAAGCTGTACCGCAGCTGCATCACTACCCGCTTCAAACCCCTCTGACCCATACATGAAGCGAACCGACGCCCACCATGAAGATGTGGCACGACCACGAATGCGAAGCCAAACAACAGGATCACAGCTCACCAGCTCAAATCCCCTGGCAACTAAGACTAACCTGAGCACAACCAAGCCCCCACCTGAACAGAACACACCCCCAGCCAATCAGAACACAGCCAAGCCCCCACCCAATCAAGTCACACCCCCACTAGCAGTTAAAAGGAAGAAGCAGCTGCCAGCTCACATTACTCCGAGAAGCACAAGCCTGAAGATGACGAATGAGATTTCGTCGGAACGTTGCCAATATACTTCCAATTTTACGTGGGAGAAAACCCGAATAACCAAAGATCCACATACAAATACCCACGAAAACCTCAGTATATATACATATATGCACATATACATATACACACACACACACACATATAAAAATATATATTTTCTCCAGTTTTACACATCTGTGTTTATAAAACTAGCTGAAGCTATGTGTATTGTACCAGTCTGCCCCCCCACAGGTCTCTGCTTCCGTTTGCTGAAGGGCGGAGGGGAGGGAAGCTTTTGATCTATAGGAAAATCACAAGGGCTGGACGCTGGGTGAAATATATGGTGCGGCATGATGGCGTCAACCTTCTGCCTCCTCAGTGCAGAAGGGTTACTTCCAGAGGAGTGAACTGGAGGCTGTTTTCTAAGCATGGATTTAGTGTATTTGCTGGAAAACTTAAGACCATGAATGCACACAGGCAGCCCAACGGGGGTTTTGCAGAGCGCAGTTAGCAAGTACTGCAAAGGTAAGCAGTCTGGGCAGCAAATAGCCATGGTTGGCAGCACCCAGCAGCCCACGGAGCAGGCAAAATGGTGCCCCTCCTCCTCGGATAGGAGCAGCAAAACGCTACCCCAGTGATTGACAAGCAGTAGCAAGCCCAAATAATGCTTGTTTGGGATGGAACAAGCAACAGTTAACAAGGTCTGAATTCAGAAGATGCACATTCTATACATTTTTTTTTGTTACACCATTCTGACAATTTTATACTGTAGTTGTGTTTATTATTTTGAGGGCATACTATGAATGAAGACCATAATTCTTCGTATAATACAGTTCTAAGGGGCTAAACAATGAAATAAAAAAATAAAAACTTTAGGAGTATTAAAAATGAGTGTTATTTTCATGGGGATTTTTTTGAAGTGAACTATCCAGACTCTGAGGATTAGATGGAATTCAAATGTATATCATCCATCCATCAGATAAACAATTCCTTTCTTCAGTTTGTTTACTCTACTTGAGTAATACATGACTGATACTTGAACCAGTGTTTCAATTCTACCTTTAATTTTGCTCTTCTGAGTTTCAAAGGAAACTTTCCAGAATAACTTAGCCATCCTGAGTGCAGTACAAAAATACTCTGCTGTTGTTAAAAGGGCATAACTACAGGAAACTTAAAATATGAAATATGCCACTGCAAATAAGCTGTGCTTTTCAAGGGAAGTAAAATTCTGACTCTCTAAGAGACAGATGCAGTAGCACTTGGAAAGCATATCAAGGCCTGTCCTCATGTTCCTAAGTGTTAGACATGAACAGTATGTTGGGATCACAGGTAGATGATGATCACCAGAAAAACATCATTAGGGATGTTCAACGGAGTGACCTCAGCCTTCCATTTCCAGGGTTTTACAATACAGAAGTGAGACATACTGCTACCACATCCTTTTGTGTGCAGTTGTAATACAATTCCATGCAGGCCTGACCATGCCATACTACAAAGGCTGAAGACCTGTAGTATTTTTGATAGTTATCAACTGCAGTGCAATGTCTTTTGAGTTGCTGCAGATTTATTTAGTACTGAAAAGCAACTACTGTCTTAAGTTTTTGTAAATGAGTGCAGCTTGTTTGGGCACGGCCTGTTATAGAAAAATATTGTGGACTATAAACCAGTGGCATGACTTCAGAAGTTGTGGGTGCTTCCATCACTGGAGGTTTTTAAAAAAGAGACTGGACAGTCACTTGTCTGAAATGGTCTAGGCTAGGGTCTCCTGCTTGAGCAGAGGGCTGGACTAGAAGACCTCCAAGTATCTTCCAGCTCTGTTCCGATTGTCGGTAAATCTTGAATTTAGCACGCAGAAGGCCATTAGGCATCCTACTAGTTAGTCTGTCCACTGTAGTGTAGTGTGTATATTTGAAGACAAAGCAGCATCTACAGGTAGCCCTCTACTTATAACCATTCATTTGATAATGGTTTAAACTTACATCCCTCCTAGAAAAAGCGACGTATGATCCATCCTTAAAGTTACAACCGTATGACCTCCGTAGTCATGTGATCACAAGCTGGGTGCTTGGCAGCCAACTCACTCATGATGGTTACAGTCTCAGTCACAAGATCCTGACCTGAGACCTTCCCAGTTGCCTTCTGACGAGCAAAGTTAATTGAGGAAGCAAGATTTAATTAAATGCATGACTCAATGCTGTGACTCGCTTAACAATTGCGGTCATTATTTATTAAACCTCTATGCTGCCCATCTCATCCAGGTGACTCTAGACAGCTTACAAGCCATAAAAACAAGACAAAACATTAAAACAATATTAACACTAAAACTGATTTAAAAATTGACAGATAGGAAGGGAGAAAGATACACGTTGAGAGGAGGCGGGGTTTTCGCTTAATAACCATGGTAAAACTGGTTATACAATTGGATCCAGTCACCTGATGACTCACTTAACAACCATATTGCTTAGTGACTGAACTTCTGGCCCCAATTGCGGTCAGGAAGTTTCTACAAGCCCACTGTATACTGAAGGAATATTCTGCTTAGGGAGGAATTTCAGGGATGACATAAGAAAGGCTATTTCGTGCATGTATTAAAATGAAGTGATTATACAGATCATTGGTTTGTTAATTTGAAGTTACCGCATGATGTGTTGCTGGTTTGGTCTGCAGTGGAGTAACAACGAAGCTCAGCTAGATGCTTTTGACGTCGGTAATGACTGTTCATAACGAAGCAAGTTGATTCCAAATGAGAGTAACTCAATCAAAAATAGAATTGGGGGGAAAAAAACCCTGCAGAAATACCAATTGTTGTGCATATGGTTTATTGCAACTATTTACCTTTGTTGGTATATTACACCAAACTTCATTGTAGTCAATGGAAATAACACTTCAGTACTAATTAATTTCAGATCAAGCCAAAAGCAGTGCAGAATGAGAGATTTCTCAAACAGAAGAAACAACAGTGGGAAAAGAACACACCCACATCCTCCTGCCCAACTGATATCTAGGGCAATCCAACAAATGCCGGGCTCCTCTGGGCTGCCCCTTCTGTGCAAAGGGGAATTCTGCTCCCCATTCCTCCCTTCCCCCAGGAATTAGCCCCTTCGCCCCCAAAGCAGTCCCTGCACATGGATTTGACCCTGGTAGGTTTCTTCCAACAGGACTTCTGCAAACCCTGGTCTTCGCAGAAAGACAATAGCCCTCAGGAGGGAGGAACTGAGTTACGTGCACCACAACCTATGGCTCATTCATGTGCTAATTAAGTGGGCACAGCCATCGGTGTGTGTCTCTAGGTCTCTACTGGCTGATGTCTTCCCTATGTCCACAGTGTGAGCAACAGCCCCCTGGTTGCGCTTAGCTCACTGCAGCCTCAGGCCGATTGCATTCAATCTGTCCCCCGAATGGCAAAGCAGCTGTGCACCCTCCACCCAGATGTTGTCCTTCTACAGCCCAATGGCAAGCCAAGTAAACAAGAGTCCGCCTGGCAAAGCACAAATCCTGTTGGCCGAGGGTGTGTGTGTGTGTGTGTGTGTGTGTGTGTGTTGCAATCCTCCGGTTTGGTATCAACAAGCAAACAAACCACCTATGCCCATTTTTAATCAACCCTAGCCCTCCCTGCTTCCCGGAAACAGATCATGTCTGGACTAAAATAATTTATCTACAGCAGCAAAAACACAAAAGCGAACCCAATAGATGGGAAGGTGGGGGGGAGCGATCTGCCCGCCGATCAAATCACTTGGTGTGAACCACGGAGGTGCTGAAGAGCAGCTTCTGCTTCTGCTTCTTCTTCTTGCCCCGTTTCTCCTCTGCAAAAGAAGAAACAGCCTTTCGAAACAGCAGCCTTCCTTGGAGCGGCCGGTGAGAGGCCTGACCGAGGAGGGGTCTCCCCTCAAGCCTTCTCCCTGCCCCTCCCCGCCCATCTCCCAGCAAACGTTCCCAGGCAAACCAGCTGCAACTCCTGTGATACCTGCCCACTGCAGATGTGGCCTAATGGTCCCAGTTCTACTTTGCCAGAAAGTACAGCCCGCCTGTTGTTGAGGATGGTACCTCTAGGACGGAGGTGTCAAACTCAAGGCCCTGGGCCAGATCTACCCTGCAGGGTTCTTAGATCTGGCCTGCGGGACCGGCCTGAAATCAGCAAAGGACTGGCCCAGGGTGCCTCTACCAGCCAAAACAGGGCGCTGTGTGTGTGTGTGCACATGCAGCCCCCCGTGCCCTGTTTTCAAAACTAAAAAGAAAAGGAGAAATGTTTCCCCTTTTGCATTTGAGCATGCAAGAAGGGGCAGGAAAGGAGAAAGGGAAAGACAAAGAAAAAGGGAAGGAAGGAAGGAAGGAAGGAAGGAAGGAAGGAAGGAAGGAAGGAAGGAAGGAAGGAAGGAAGGAAGGAAGGAAGGAAGGAAGGAAGGAAGGATTATAACGAATGAGGGTCTCAGGGGAGTCCTGCCTTAGCACTTGGCTACCACAGCTGCCCCCGCCCCCAGACACAAGTCCCATATCACGCCCTCCCCCCACCCCGGCCGCACCCACCATGACCATGCCCCCCCCCGGCTCTCCGAGGTCAAAGAAAACCCTGATGTGTCCCTCAATGAAATCAAGGTTTGACCCCCCTGGTCTAGGATCTGCTCTTGCCAGCAGACATTTAGAGTTGGCTAAATATTCTTTCCTGGCAACCTTATTTGTTTATTATTTATTATGCAGCCCAAGGCAGCTTACAACTTATGATCTCACCGAGACTAGTGCAAGCTGGCATTGTCACGCCGTCCTAGAATCTGGGTCGTGTACACTGTACAGCTAGTCCTCGACTTACAGTAGTTCATTTAGTGAGCGTTCAAAGTTACAATGGCACTAAAAAGTGACTTATGACTATTCTTCACACTCACGACCATTTCAGCATCCCCTGGGTCCGTGATGGGCGAACTTATGGCACGCCTGCTACAGGTGGCACGCAGAGCCATTTGTGCCGGCATGCGAGCTGAAGGCAAACTTACCTCACTGCGCATGTGCGTGCCTCACAGCTGATTTTCGGCCAGTTTGAGGCCTTTTTCGGCCTCTCAAAGGCTTGAGGAAGGCTTCTGCATGCTTTTGCAGGCCGAAAACTAGCCCTATTTCATCACTTCTTGTTTTTCCAAAATGGGGCTAGTTTTCGGCCTGCAGGAGCCTGCACAAAAGCCTTCCTCAAGCCTTTGGGAGGACGAAAATCAGCTGTGAGGCGCAGTGCAGGTAACGGGGCGGCAGGGGTGGGTGGACGAATGGGGAATATGCGTGCATGCGCAGAGGGCGTGGCGGGTGCGCATTGCCTTCTGGGTGCTGGCATGCAAGTGGGAGCATACAAGCGCACGCACAATTTTTGGCACAGGAGCCCAAAAAGGTTAGCCACCACTGCCCTGGGGTCATGTGGTCAAAATCCAGCCATTTGGCAATTGATTCATACTTACGTCTTGGAGTCAGGTGATTCCCCCATGTGACCTTCTGCCCAGCAGAGTCAATGGGGAAGCCAGATTCCCTTAACAACCCCGTTACTAACTTAACACCTGCAGGGATTCGCTTTAATAAATGGGGCAAGAAAACGGAGCAAAATTCACTCAACGAAAGTCTCACTCTGCAACAGAGATTCTGGGCTCAATTGTGGAACTAAGTTAAGGACTACCTGTGTTCAGCTGGGTATGACCCCAGTGGGACAAACGTCCCGGGGTGGCTAGAGGAACAAGTAGCCCAGTTGCCCCTGCACTTCTGCCCAGCATTGAGGGCGAATGTCCTTTCCTTGGACTTACCTAATAGGTGGTCAGAAGTGGATGGTTTGTCCAGTTTGAGGAAGGCTGCCTCAATAGCTTTGCTGAAGGAGTTCTGGAAACTGGGCACAGGCACACGGTCCGAGTTATCGCTCTCCGCATCGCTGTCTCCTGGAACCAGAGGCGCCACAGTGGGGGCCTCCTCTGAAAAATGTTGCTTTGAGATTCCTGGAAAGGCTAAACAGGCCTCAGGATGGAATATTGACTATAAAACTCTCCTTTAGTGGCTCCCCCTTTGTCAGGGATGAGGCCTTTGGCCTTCCAGGTTCCTCGGGTGTTAATAAAATTTACAACTCTTGAATATTTTCGTGGTGGTTCATGACTTGTCTTGATTCACTTTACTTTAAATTTTATCGACAAGGGCTCACTTTGTTTTTTGCATTTCATCATTGTTGTTGGCCATTTCAAACGTGATCATCACTGCACAATTATTCAGAAAGGACTACTTTAGAAAACTGCTGGATATAAACAGCAGCTCCCTCACCTAGTTAGGTGATGAAACGTCTGCGGGCAAACCCATCAACCTCAGAGAGCCCCAAGGACCCACACAAAGGCTTCGGCCAACGGAATCATCCTGCTTACCTTTCTTCTTTGGCTGAGAACTGTTCCATACTTCTGGTTTGGCTTTTCCAGCCCTCAGCATCTGAAAAGATGCAAGATGGACTCAGAAACCCCAGTATTCACCTCACAGGCCGATTTTTATTGATTTGAGAATCAAGCTGGATCATCTGACTACCAATAAAGCTGCTTGAGATAAACGAGAAAGGGAACTGCCATTTCTACAATTCAAGATTTACTCGGCATTCAGCCTCAACTTTTGCTCTCCTTAAAATGAGAAGGTCTTGCAAGCAGCCACACTCACGCACCTGGGCAAACGAGGGGAAGGCAGAATCCTCCTCCAGACTTCCAACAAGGCATGGGGGACTGCCAAGGCTGGAAGATGACAGTGGAGTCAACAAGGACTCTGGAAGACACAAAAAAAGGCAAACGTTGAAGAATGAAGACTTGTTACTAAAGAGGCAGGGAATATAAGCTACAGACTTCTGATACTGTACTCCCCAAATTCCACTTTCATTACTATTTTAACCCTCCTGGTTTTTCACACATGGGCACCCTGCAATTGATTTCCAGTCCTCTTAGAGGCTTCAGCTTGTAAATGTCTGCTGCTGCTTTGCCTTTGAAAGCATCTGGCAGGCCTGCAGCTGCATTACTGTCCCCTTGGACTGACTTAGTTATTACGCAAATGTTAAGCGTTGCCACTGACTGGTGGAGGAAACAGAATTAAATAAGCCTTTACAGAAGTATTTCTCAACCATGGCAAAGTTTAAGATGTGTGGACTTCAACTCCCAGCATGCTGGCTGGGGAATTCTGGAAGCTGAAGTCCGCCCATCCTTAAAGTTGCCACGGTCAAGAAATGCTGCTTTAGAAGATGCTGCTGATGGCTGAAATTGCTTTGGTTGCTTACCTGACTGAGAAGTGGGACTTCCCCCAACACGAGGCGGTAGCAGGTGGCTCTGGTTCTCAGGGCCAGCAAGTTCTCCTGAGCAAGCGCTGAAGGCCGGAAACTGCTGCAGGTTCTCCAAGGCAATCCGGACCTCTGGATCTAGAGGTAAAAGCAGAAGTTCTCCTACCATAACAAACTCTAAAGAGTTTTCTCTTCAGGTACCCTGGTCAACTGAAGCCAGGCAGCTTCCTTTTCTTCCCAAGAGAAATGACTTCCACAGCACTGCAGCTTCCCTGCAGCAAACTTTGCCCAAGTATGGTGCCAATGATCCTTAATACGGGCTTTGCTTCCCATCCCTGCCAAAATAGGCCTAGACCTGCACCTTTCCGCCTTCCATTCAATTGTGTCTGGTTCTCAGAGGCTGCCTGTACAAGTCCCTGTAGTTTCCATGGCAAGGTTTTTCAGAAGTGGCTTCCTGTTGTCTTTTTCCCAGGGCGGAGAGAATGTGCCTAGACCAGGGGTCCCCAAACTTGGCAACTTTAAGACTTACTGGCTGGAGAATTCTGGGGTTGAAGTCCACAAGTCTTAAAGTTGCCACGTTTGGGAACCCCTGGCCTAGACAGTTGGCTTTGGGCCCAAGGCAGGATTAGAACAGGAGGTAGCTGGCTGCCCTCAGCACGACACTGAATGACTTGCTATGCCTGCATACTAGGGGATAAAAGACACACAGATGAGTTGTGCCCAGGAGTGCCACTCACATTTGCCCTGCTTCTTGTTTTCCTCCATCTCAATTCTGCGTTCCCGCCGCCGTTCATCGCGTGCTTTCTTTTGTCTGAGCCGCTTTCGTTTCTCAATGTCATCTAAGTTGAAAGAGAGCCTTGGTGAGATGGGCTACTGCAGGCAACCAAATCTCTGCTGTGCCAACCTTTCACGGGGAATTGGATGGCAGCTCCTCTCCACCATCCCTCATATGCCCAATCCAGTACTCAGACTTCAGCTTTCATTGACTACCAAAGCCATTCATCATCATGGATCCAATTGTCAACTCATTAAATATCCCTATGATCTTTTTAGAGTTGCCAACAGAAAGGGAGGGCGGAGCAGTGCAACAGCTTGCAACCAAAAGTGCATTCCATAAATGTTTTCAAAGATAGTAACTAGGTGACCGAAGTTTCTGCCGGGCAAAATTCTAACTGGAGAGCATGATTAATGACTCTTGGCTATGGATACGAATTACAATACACCCGGGGAAACCAGGGTCAAGGGTGACAGTGAACAACAATGTGCCTCAGAGACGGCTACACCCAGGCAGTGCCGGACATGTTAATTCCCAACAAATCCTTTTGAAGTTTTGGAAGTTTGGCTTGAGACTCATGATTTAAATGGGGGTAACTGCCAGAATCCTGAGACCAATCTCTTGTTTCCAAATTCAACACTTCCATTAACTGCCTTTCTTGTTTCAATCGAAATCTCAAATACTAGATTTTTCTAAACAGAACATTCGTTTTTCCTCACTGGTTTAATTTAAAAATGAGGATACTTTTTGTCGAAGCTGTTTTTTAGGTAGTCTTTCTTGCGGGTAATGCAAGTTGGAACTTGAAAGTAAAGCTGTTGACTATAGTTGCTGACTCTGTCCCTGAGGATTTCGTGGCCACGTCCATCAAGTTTTCTTAGGGAACAAGAGGGAAGCACCTGTGCCTCTTCTCTCCTGACCCAGAACAGCCTCCAGCTACAGCATTCTTAGTGGTCTTCCAACTAAAAACTAAGCGTGGCTCAATTCTGAGCTCCGGCAAGGTTTTTCAGGCACCACCACCTGCTAAAGAAGACGATTAACTTTTTCTTGAAACTCTTTTTTATAACAGAAGGCATAACTCCCAGAGACCCACTTTTCTGATCTCACCTGAAAACATCTGCAGGGTTTCCTTCGAAATGACGGGAGGCTTCAAAGCTAATTCGCAGGTACTGAACTCGCAGGTGAGGGGCAAATGGCAGAGGTAACGATGACGCTGACGCACGTCCTGCAGACGGGAGTTGGGGTTTAGGGAAGAGAAATGGACCCCAATTCTTCTCCCCGCAACTCCACCCTTCCGACTGCCAGCAGACAAAACAGGCAACCCTAAGAGACTCCCGGAAAGCGTTTGAGCAAGGACTGAACTGGAAACCTCTCCTAGCAGACGAGAGCTTTAATGCCCATCATCCAGGAGGCTATGAATGGTCACCCCCTTGTTACCTCCGTCATGGAGTGGCCGGATATCTCCACCACGGTAGCTGTGATCCTCTCTGGACTCTTCTCAAGGCTCCCATATTCATGCACGAGGCAACGGACGTTCACTGGGTGCAGATACAGGCACTGCCCGTCTTCAGCTGCAGCATCAGAAAAGAAGTTGTAGGGCGGTTATTTTAAAGCTAGGAAGTTAGAACAGCCCCTCAGGGTGAGACAGGATTTAAGCAGAGTGATAGCAGGGAGTTCTTGACTTATAACCATGACTGGGACCAGAATTTCCTTTGCTGACCTTGGTAGAAGTAATAGGAAGGAGAACTCTGGGTGTGTCTGCTGGCAAACGCAGCCTTGGGTTTTCCAGAGGCAGATGCACTCCAATTGGCTTCCCCTCCTTCACTTGCGCTTGCGGGGTCCATGTTCCTCTCCACGCTGTTATCTGCCGCCGCCTCTGCATGTTCCGAAGCAGGGGGATCTCCACTCGCAGGAGCCGCAGGAGGAGATGCCAGCAGTTCATCATTGAAAGCAGAAGTATATTCTAGAATGCACTGCAGCAATAAAAAAAACCAGTTAGCACCCACTGGTCTTTTGCCACTTAATTTCTTCTTTCCTTCCCTCTGTAGGCTCAAGGTGAGGCCAGCACAAAGACAAGGAAGGGAAACTATGGCCGGGAAGAGAAAACTGGAGAATCATACTCCAGAACAACGACCAAATTTGTCTTTAAAACTAGGTAGAAACTCCTTGCAAAATGGGCAGCCTCGGAAGACAAAGTGTCCTCAGGGAATCTCTGGGTGGACAAAGAGCCTGGGTCCCTCACTTCCTGCTGCTCTCCACACCACTGCACTCAGGCCACCCACCAAGAAGCCGAGAAGACGATATTGGAGACGCCTCCGAAGGCATCTTCCTCCTCCTCATGGGCTGCTCAGCACTAATCGAAAGAGCAGGAGGCCTTTAGGCAGGAAGGGTCATCCACCCATGTTTTTTTTTAAAAAAAAAACACTTCCTTGTGAGCAGGGAACTCTCCAATGTTTGGCCACGAAATGGAAGCAGCAGATATTTACAGGAAAGCATCTAATTTGGTGATCACAAACTTGGCCCCCATCTCAAGACGCAACTGCAGCTGCCAGAATTTCCCTCCATCGGCCAGGCTCATTATGTCTCGGTTGCTCTTTTCGTGACACGCTCTAGTTTCTTCACCATGAATACTTCCATGCCGATTCTCAGTAATCTTTCAAAATGCAGCATCCAGAAGTGGGTGGAATCAACTTCAAGAGTTGTTATCTCACATGCAAGGCCAGAGAAAGCTGGTCTGGTCCCAATTCACCCAATTCCTCTGGCCTCCTTCTGAAGATGGATGAAAGGCGATTTAAGAGCACTCACCTTTTCCTCCTGTGGTACTGCCACGGTTTCTTTCTCAGGAGTTTCTGTTAGGAGTAGTTTTTCCACAGCTGCAGTGACACCAGGAACATCACCGTCAGACATCAAGTGGCCTTCACGATCCTGGGAGGAAAACCAGTTATGTGACTTTAGAACCATATAATAATGTAAACCTAGTCTAATTTTTGTATTTACTGAGTTAGGAATGTGGTCTTGCAATGTGCAAATTATCAGAAAAGTAAAAGTCTATGGAGATTCTCACTCATCCAGGTCATGGTTGTCCCAATGTTGCTTTTTCAGGAGGAAACTGGACTTTCTGATTTTTCTCTGAATACGTTTCGCTTCTCATCCAAGAAGCTTCTTCAGCTCTGACTGGATGGTGGGGAATGGAAGGGTATATACTCCTTGCAGACAGCTGGTCATTTGCATCTTTTTAGAGAGTCGTTGAGGCCACTTGGAAGTTTACCTGTGTCCTCAGGGTCACCTGAGTGGTGCAAATGGGTGTGGAGCCTTCTTGGCTGCAGGATGTTTTCTGCCTTGTGTCCCTTCCCTGTTGGAAGGCAGGTGCACAGGCTGTTGGGGAAGAGGCTGTGTGGTCCACGTCTCAAACTGAAGTGCAAATGATTCCCGTAGTCTGCTGTGTTTTCTGGAAGTCCATTCCTACTTCACAATTCAAAGGATGCTCATCCCAAAGTTTATGGAGATTCTCAGTCATCCCGGTATAAATCCTTCCATTCCCCATCACCCAGTTAGAGCTGAAGAAGCTTCTTGGATGAGAAGCAAAACATCTCCAAAGAAAAAAACAAGGAAGTCCAGTTGCCTCCCGAAAAAGCACCTTTGGGACTATCAGAAAAATATCAATAACTTTTTCTTGCCAACATGCTGAAATCTTGATATTTTACAGAATGCTTTCTATTCTTTGGACCCCCCGTCCTGTCATGTATTTTGAATAAACAAACACGAACTAGTTACAAGGATTTCCAACTTGCATCAACAGTTGTTCTATGAACTGCATAGCCTCTTTTGGGTTCATTCTTAGGTTCAGCTTTCCTGATATCAAATCTAGTTTGCTCTTCCTTAGCGATCTTCCAGCTTTTTGAATTTCAGTAACTTTTGCGCACCTAGAATAATATGACATACTTTATGCTAAATAAATAACCTACAACAGTTGCTCCTGCTATCTTCTTTTTTTTCTTTCCGGAAATGACTCATAACTGTTCTTTCCATATATTCTTTTTCACAAACTCCCTTTTGGTTTTCAGTAATTTTACTCATTAGATTCTGAAGGAATCTATGAAGGAATCCAACTCAGCTTTGCTTTATATGTTAACTCAAATCCGAATTCCTAAGGTTTCGGATTTACGCCCTACCAAATAAATCCAGCATTCCACATGACTTTCTCTTAACATTGCTGCTCCTTCTTCCACTTTCTGGATTCACTTTCCTATTTCACTTTGCTGGTCCTCTATTCACTGAAGGCAAAAGTTGCCCGTGAGGAAAGTCAGGAATTCCCTCCTGGCAATTGTTTCCCAGTGAATTAATCAAAGTCCCCCCTGGGCCTCTTGGCCAGATCTGCAAACGGCTTCTGGAAAGCTTCATCAACAGCACCTTAGGTTGGTAGATGATAATACAGATAGTCCTCAATTTAGGACCACAATGGAGCCCAAAATTTATGTTGCTAAGTGAGACAGCCCCATTTTACGACTTTCTTACCTCGGTTGTTAAGTGAATCACTGCACTTGATCAATTAGTGACACAGTTGTTAAGTGAATCTGGCCTCCCCATTGACTTTGCTCGTCAGAAGGTTGCAAAAGGAGATTATGTGGCCCTGGGACACAGCAATGGTCATAAGTATGAGTCAGTTACCAAGCAACCAAATTTTGATCACATGACCATGGGGCTGCTGGAAAGGTTGTAACTGTGAAAAAATGCTCATCAGTCATTTTTTTTCAGCGCCGTTGTAACTTTGAACAGTCACTAAATGAACTGTTGTAAATTGATGACTACTTGTACACACTCTCAGTGATGATGCTTTTATTCATCTTCATTGTCTATATGTTCCTTCTTTCTAATACTTAAAATCATACAGGGTCATTCCTAATTTTTATTTTTAGAACCATCATATTGTGAGGCAGATTGGAGTAACCCAGTCAAATATCATGACCAGGCAAGAGAACCAAAGGTGGTTTATCTCAGGTCATCCCAATCCTTGTAAAATAAACCACACTGTGCAAAATAGAAATATACAGGCTAGTTTCTTTAAAAAAAAACCAGACAACATCAAAACATGTACAAAAAGTGTTCCAAGCCAACAACTGCCACTCTACACCCACACTGATTTCCATCCCTCTCCACACATAACCTCCAAAGTCTAGAGGGTTCTCCACCTTCAGTTCCTGCAGGGCTGCTTCAATGAAACATGCTTCAGGTGTATGTTTTTCCTCCTCATACTGATGCACAAGGGCCATCTTCTCCTCCAAGATTACTTGCTGGAGGACCTGAGCCTCAGAGGCCAGAAGCAGCTTTGAATACTGGCTGTGCCGCTTATCTGAATGAAGAAACAAGAAACATTACCTCATCTCATTGGGATGGACTAGATCCGTGATGGCGAACCTATGCCACCTTCCGGCTTGTCCAATGAGAGTTTGTGTGATGCCTTGAGAGAGCAGGGATTGATTTTCAGTAGTGTAGAGACTGACCCACTGTAGAGCAACAGTTCTTAATGGCATTAGAGCTATCCCTTTCATGAGATACAGTAACTCTGGAAGCAATTGGGCTTCATTCTGCACACAGCTCAGGTTTGCAAAACTCAAAGCAATCCCAATTCACAGGATACTTGTATCCTCAACATAGAAAAACAATAATAAGAGTTGGAAGGGACCTCAGAGGCCTTCCAGTCCAACCCCCTGCTTGAGCAGGGAACCCTAGACCGTTTCAGACAAGAGGTTGTCCAGTCTCTTTTTGAAAGAGTTGACCATTAAGAAATTCCTCCTTAGTTCCGGGCTGTTTCTCTCCTTGATTAGTTTCCATCCCTTGTTTCTTGTCCTGCCTTCAGGGGCTTTGGAGAATAGGTTGACCCCCGCCCCTCACATCTTTGTAGGAGCCCCTCAGATACTGGAACACTGCTATCGTGTCATCCCTAATCCTTCTTTCCATTAGACTAGATGTACCCAATTCCTGTAACTGTTGTTCGTATATTTTAGCCTCCTAATCCGAGTGGAGCTGGAAGGGACCTTGGAGGTCCTCTAGTCCGATCCCTTGCTCAAGCAGGAGACCCTCTACCCCTTCAGGCAGGTGGCTGTCCAGTCCTTCCTTAAAAACCTCCAAGGATGGAGCCCCCACAGCTTCCGAAGGCCAGTTACACTTACCCCCCAGGTGAATGGGCTGCTCCACACGGGCGAGGGCGGACTTTGGCAGGGCCATCAGGGCTCCTTTCTTCCGCTGCATGAGCTGCATTGTAATTGTATCGCCAATTGCATACTGACGGGTTTCCAGAGCCACAACACTGCAAAAGGGGGAGCGGGGGGTGGGGGGAGAAGACAAGCGATCAATGACAACTGACTTGGTACAGGAGGAAAAGGACGCGCCACTCAGGGAATCTCTGTACCTTTTGAGGTCCTTCTTGTGAATCGAGCCGTAGCAGATGGGGCACTTACTCCAGGTCTTCTCACTCAGGGAGAGGTAGTGCAGGATGCAGGCCCAGCAGAAGATGTGCCCGCAGTGAGTGATCTTGGCAGCAGTGGGTGGGTATAAGCAGATTGGGCAGGAGGGCACTTCATGGCTGTAAATCCGCTGGAAATGTGCAACAGAATTCCACTGATAAAACTGAACTCTCAAACGGTATTCGTCTTTAAAGAGCAGAATATATTTAAACATGATATTACTATTCAAAAGCCCGTCTGATTTATAGTTATTTTAAAAAACATGCTGCTCCCAGTAGCACTGAGGATTGTCATCCCAGCACCTGCCCAATTTAGGGATTTCAATGGAGAACGTAACAACAACATCCCTGAGAAGCAACTGTCCAAACTTTATATGAAGTTCTAGAGAAAAGCAGCCCCACCATCTGAGACTTTCACTTCCACTATCCAATCGCTTGGACCATGCAGAAAAATTTAAATTTGCTCCCCTGCCATTTCCTTTCTAGTTCTACATGGCTTACAGCAGGCTAAACCCAATTCCACTGTAGAACACGTTAACGTCATGTTAAAATACCACTTCTTGACTCTTGTCACAAAGTTTTCTGCCCAGAGATTTTAGGCCAATAAGTTAAGCAAGGGATTGGCTAGTTCAGAAATAAGAAACGACCAATTTACATGGGGTAGAAACATAGAACCACAAGGCTGGGACTTTAGATGTTTTCTAGCTCAGCCCCCTGGCTGGAGTCCTAAGTAGGATATTCAACCTTTTCTTCAAAACCTCCAGTGATAGAACACCCACAACTTCAGGAGGCAAACTGTCCCACTGTTTAATTGCTCTCACCACTAGGGAGCTTCTCCTTAGACCTCTCTAATGCGTTTCCACCAATTGCTTCTTGTCCTGCCTTCAGGTGCTATGAATGGACCCCCTCATCTCTGTGACAGTCCTTCAGGTATTAGAAGACGGCTACCATGTTATTCCTAATCCTTCTTCTCCTTAGGCTACACATACCTAGTTCCCTTAACTAGCCATCAAATGAGTCGGCTTCCAGTCCGCTAATCACCTTGGTTGCCCTTTTCTGCACTCTTTCTAGAGTCTTGGCATCTTCTTTGTATTGTGATGACCAGAATTGGACGTAGTTAGAACACCTCTGAGCCTGCAAAAAGTGTGTGTTTGGCATGCGCGTGCATGCAAAGTGTGTGCAGCGTGCAAAGTGCGCCCATCAAGCCACACCCACCGAACCGGTGGCAACTTTATTTGAATACCACCACTGGCACAGAAGGCTTTCCGTTGGCTTTAAACTGCTTAATTGCTGTCAGGACAGAATTACTACCGTTACAGCTGGAAAGTTTGATTATACTGGACTTTTGTACTCCAACTGAGATGTCCGAATTTTTCTCTTTGCACATGGTGGAAAACTAGAATTAAATTCCTAGGTCAGGGTGTCAGACTCAATTTCATTGAGGACCACATCAGGGTTGTTGTCATGCCTCTGTCGGAATCTGATTAGGAGGGAGGGGCCAAGCAGCTGACAGAGAGTGTGAGTGTGGCTCTGTTGGCTGTGGAAGAAACTGGGGAAGGGCAAAGTCCAGCTGGGCTGAGCAGGGGAGAGCTAAAGCAAGGGAGAGGGAATTCAGAGGAAGACCCAGGCCCACCTTCTTCATCCTAGGGCATGAAGGGAGGAACAGAGAAGGGAGCAACGTGAGTTGCATGGCTTACAGGGGAGAAAAGGGCCCTGATTCCCTTCATTAGCTGCAGCTGGGAACACTGTTTGAAAACACTGTTTTCCCTGTTTGAAAAGGGAAGATGCACATAGCAAACTGTTGAGAGCAAATCGTGAATTATCTGGTATTGTTGAGGCTTATCTGGATTCCTAGTGTCTTCCCAACTGTGTGTTTTGCTGGCCTTTCAAGTCTGCAATTCCTTCTCCTGCCCTGTCAAGTTAATTACTGCAGCTTGGTTTGTTTGGATTTTTTGTTACAGTTTGTATGTACTTTGTTTTTGGACTGAATTTCCTCCACTTAAAGACTGTTCTTGGGAGAGATTTTTCTCCAGCTGACGGAACCTTGGATATTGGGGGCAAAGTTGGAGGTACTAAAGGGACTTTTCTTACTTATGTGACTGTGTTGCCTTTGTGCCACGCCCCTTTGGGTCATCACAGTTGTGTTTTATTTCAGGGGGGTGGATGGGCATGGCCGGGATGGGAGTGGCCAACTTGACATCACTTCTGTCAGGGCATCTGTGGTGGTCTGGGTGGGACCACCACAGATGCCCCAGGGGGGATCCACTGGGGGGATCCTCCTGCAGCCCTCGGCCAGCAAAAATGGAGCCTGGGAGGGAGCTCCATTTCTGCTGGCAGAGGCACTACAGGCCAGTCCTTTGCTATTTCCAGGGCAGCCCTACAGACCAGCTCTAAGTACCCTGTGGGCTTTGAGTTTCATACCCCTGGCCTAGGTATTTAAAAGGCCTGACCTGCTTAATTTGGTTACCACTGATTGTCCACCTATAGAAGCTGTATATTGTGATGCTTTGTGAATAGTAACCCAGAGTTTGGAATGGCTGATTTCCAGCTTTTTGTCTTGACAGCATGACCCTAATACTTTGTCAGTATTCTCTGGGACATGGCTGACTGCATTATCAACACGCAGAAAGATGGAAGTTGGTTTGTGAGCCCTGAGTTGGTTCGTGAGTTCACGTTTGGCAGGAGCCAAAAGTATCAATAACATAAACATTTAACTAACAAAGCGGGCAGAATGCAATTTGACTCCTTTAAATCTGGAAATTTGTCAATTTGACATTGGGCAAGCCTTTGAGATATATGTGTATGTGTGAATGTATACATACTCATACACGTATATAGGATATTTTCATATAACATCATTATCAGCTAAAAAAATGAGGTGGCTAATTTCCTCTCTAGCTTTTTTTAGGGAACTGTAGTTTTGAATTCACAAGTTACCTAATGATCTGTGCGAAGGACTTCCTTTTCTATCCTGAATCTCTCATCACCCCGATTCTAGGCTGACCACAGTACTTGTTGTTTGAGAGAGGAAGAAGGATACTAACCACTTGTTGCACAAAATCCCAGTTGACCAAGGTATCTGGGTCAGTGAAGTGAACCGTGTAGTCCTGATCATCACGTACCACAAACTGGCAGCTGCAAAAAATACGAGGGATTTAAAACTAAAAACTCATAATAACCGCCTGAAACTGATTATATAGAAATGATCCAGGAAGACAGATATTCAGATTAAGTAACTGCTGAAAATTATCTACAACAATTTAAAAACAACACAATTTATCTTTTCCATTACTCTAACTGTAATCCAAGGACATTCAGCACTCTCAGAAGTCAAATCTATCAAGGAGAGAAAATTGGAAAGTATCTGCTTTTTAACCTGCCAAGGAGTGCTCTCAATTAACCAGAACTGCGTTCACTATTCATTTCTACAAATAAAATAACATATCTTAGATCTTGGCATTAACAATTTCATAAAGCTATGTTGTAAAGGACAAAACTGGTCTCGAATTCACATCACCAATACTTTCCTTTTTCTTTGTTTTGAATGAATTCAAACACAAGCAGCAATTTAAATGCTTTTCAAGACTCTCAATGAGAGTCAAATTACCAAAACAGCTTCAAATGTAAAATATAAACCCAAAGGAAATGTTTATATGGAGAATAAAAACTACAAAACAACAGCTGAAAGCAACAGGTAGGAACAGCACAGCATCGTGATTAAATTCTCCCTCAGATATTTATGATCCAGACGGAGGTCACACTCACTTGGCCTGAAGGAAAAGCTCTTTGTTGAAAGGTTTGTTTTCCCATCTGTTTCTTTTTCCCCAAGTGCCATGGCTGCTCCCATCAAAATGGCTAGTGTGGCCACGAGGTTCAAATGTAAAATTCAACAAATGGTTCAGATTAATCTTCTTAGGGCCAGAGTATTGGGCAGGGCTGAACTCTGCCCGCTGAGTTTCTGCTACCTGAGAAAACAGACAATTTAGTTTGCAGGAGTTGCAATTTAAAAAAAAACACAACCTATGCCACACAAAGACCGTTATTTTGACCAGGAAGATGAACATTAAGCCAGAACATAGGAACAATCTCTTGGAGGAGGGGAAAAGCAAACTACAGCTTTACTTTTGCCAAAAAATATCATAGCTTTCTCATGTAGGAACAGAGCTCAAACTAAAGAAAGCTTTATTCTCCTTATAAGCCGAGAGCTTATTTTTGCCTGTAGCTCTTTACATCAGATAGCATATGATTCACATGCAAAAGGACATTGGACTTTCCTCTGACAATATTTTCTATACTATCATCAACACTTTTTTAAATATATTTTGCTTTCAAAGATCATGATCTGGAAAACTGCTTATACAGCCCTTAAAGTATAGGTTAAGAAGGATTTTCTATTTACTATTATTTTTAAAAATATACAAATAGAAGCAATATCAACAGTCAACCCTCCAGTTTTAATCGGTTCTTTCAAGAATTAAACATTTGAGGTAACATTTCAATGAGATGCATTTTTTGATAAGGAGCTTCTATTATCCTTGAATATGAGCTCACCTAGGCATAAGGCAAAGTCTTAAACATCCAGTTTATATATCTGGAAAATGCTGAATTTTCACGCGCCCCCTGCCACAGGCTGGATAGGGACAGCCGAAGGGCCAGATGTGGCCTGCAAATGCCCAGGCCTGCCATGTTTAATTGCCACATTTTATAGAACTAAGTAAAAAATGTACATGTTAATGCCCACATTTAGAAGCAAAGAATTCATAGTAACCTCTTGCATATTTGCAGAACTATTTTTTCATGACAGGGCATTATTGTTTGATTTTTTTTCCTCCAGGGAAAAAAGGTAAGACCATTCGGTTCAATTAGATTCTTATTTTTAATCTGTATTTCACATTTTTAATGAGAGAAGTAAAACAAGCATTTCTATTGTCTCAGAAAAGAGAGATAAGGCAGAATATTTGCTTAATTAGGGCATGTAAGGGCAGATCTCACCTCATCTCGTCTTCCACCATTAGAAGAAAGGCTAAAAGATTTGCTGCCGCTGTTCTGCTCCCCCCTCTGAGGGGGCATCTTGTTAAAAGCTTTGCTTTTCTGTGAAAAGGAGCGACGGGACTGGCTGGGGAAGGTCTCATTTCTGGGATATGAAGTTTCTCTCTTACGATTATAACGCTGTCTGGATCCACTTGCATTTTTCCCTTCTAAAATAAACAATGAAAGAAAATAATGTTCAGCATTAAGTCAAAAGCAATTCCTAGTGGAGCAGGTAACTTATATCGGGCCAAAGTGACAGCCAGATTGGTAACCCAAGCAAAAGCTTATCTAGAGAAACATACCACACAGAACTTTCATGACTTCAGGGAGAAACCAAACATCTTTACTTAAACACCTTGCTAACTGAAGATATTTTGACCTTAAAAACTATAATATTTTTCTGACCCTTGTGCTGGCATAAACAAATATTGCACTAGTATAAATTATACTCTATTTACTTACAACAGGAAAGGATTACTCTTAATAGTACTCATCCTCAGAGTCACTTAGGAAGAAAGCCGGCTTAGTCAATGGTGGTCCAAAATCAGAACGACCGATAGCCCCTTTCCAGACCAACAACATTTTATTAACATTGGATTACTTGCTCAGTTGCCTAATTTCATGATTCGAATGCTTTGAATCACCCCAAGGGAATTGGACAAGTAAACATAAATGCTTTACCTATATATTTTTTTTCAAATACTTCTGATAAGGAAAACATTGATCTTTTAAAATTTGAGTTTGTATACTCAAGTACTTCCCTTCAGCAATATTCAGTTTAGTACACACACGAAACTTTTTTCAATAAAATAAATTATTCTGTATACAATCCAAAGTAACAATGATTACTATCCAATGCAGGCAATATATTTCCATCATTGTAAGTTCTGTTATAATTAGAACAGTAATTCAAGAAAGAAGCTGCTATTAGGAGCTTGGGGGTACAGGTAGTTCTCGATTTATGACCACGGCTGAGCCCAAAATTTCTGTTAATAAGTGAAACAGTTAAGTGAATTTTGCCTCATTATATGAACTTTCTTGCCACAGTTGCTAAGTGAATCACTGCAGTTGTTAAGTTAGTAGCACGGCCATTAAGTGAATCCGGCTTGCCCATTGACTTTGCTGGTCAGAAGGTTCCAAATGGGGATCCCAGGACCCCGGAACACTGCGACCGATATGAGTCAGTTGCCAAGTATTCAAATTTTGATCACATGATCATGGGGATGCTGCAGTGGTCATAAGTGTGAAAAATGACCACGGCTCTTTTTCCAGTTATGCTGTAACTTTCAGCAGTCACTAAATGAACTGTTGTAAGTAGAGAACTACCTGTATTAGCAACCTTAAATTCCCTAAGATATAAAATTTAAAATTTTGTAATATAAATTCCCTCAGTTGGAAACAGATTTCCTACATGTGTGAAAAAGTTATATATACAAATGACAGATACTACCACAAAAGGAGAGCAAGCACTTGTAGATCCAAGGAGCTTCTCCCTTTAAAACAGCTAATTATTATCTGGAAATTATCAGAACTTAGTAAGTACTGTATTATACTGAATTTTTGCAACTTTATTCTTGTATAGAAAGGCCTCTTTTGTAAAACATTTGTCATATATAATTTTAATAATTGTCCTTGAATACAAATCATTTGATAACTGCTAGGCAATTCTGTCGCTGCAGGATTGCTACCCAGGCTTTGTAGAATGTGAAGGTAATATCAGCACCGAGCTATTTGTGCACTGCTGCCTGTTCAGATTAAGACATAATCAATGTCCACACATGGCTGTCATAAGCTAAAAGCAGCACTTTCTAAACTTGAACCTTTTATCTACAGAGAGCCTCCAGTTAGTACAACGAACAACTAGTTGAAAATAGTTGGTCAAAATGAATGTCACCTTCTGTAGTGATGGATTCTACAGAACCATTCTGCATTGTTGTGACCTGGAGTGTCAAAAAAGTTTCATCTAAGACAGAGGTCTCCAAACTTGCCAACTTCAAGACTTATGGACTTCAACTCCCAGGGAGTTGAAGTCCATAAGTCTTAAAGTTGCCAAGTTTGGGGACTCCTGATCTAAGAGATGTTAGTACAGATATTCTATAAGGCAGTTTGGTACAGTGGGTAAAGCACCAAGGAAGAAACGGGGAGGCCATGATATAATTGACCCCAATCCTGCAGGCTTTTAGAAGTTTTCCCAAGTATTTGGGTCAGGATGAATAGTCCCATTTGGATAAATTACAGTCCATTTAGTCTTGATAGCTGCCCAGTTAGTAGTTAGTTGGCAGGAATACCCAACACTGCAGAAGATAGGCTGAAGAATAAAGAGTTGAACCCTGGGCCCTATCTAACAAAATGAAATTTAATGGAGAGAAAAGTAAGATTTTGCACTTAAGCAAGAAAAATCAAATGTACAGGTACAGATTAGATGAAACCTGGCTCAATAGCAATAACCGTGAAAGGGATCTTGGAGTCCAAGTGGACAATCACTTAAAAATGAGCCAGCAGTGTGTGGTAGCAGCCAAAAGAGCCAACACAGTTCTAGACTGCATTAATAGAATCAAAATTACCTGAACTATTAGTACCACTTTATGAAGCCTTAGTAAGACCACATTAGAATATAGCATCCACCGTTGGTCACCATATTATATAAAAAATGTAGAGACTCTGGAAAGAATGCAGAAAAGGGCAACAAATATGATCAAGGGTCTGAAAGTTAAAACATTTGAAGAATGGTTGCAGGAATTGGGTTTGTCTAGTGAAAAGGAGGAGTAGGGATGACATGATAGCAGTCTTCCAATTATTTGAGAGGCTGCCACAAAGAAGGGATAGGGTGCGGTGTCAAACTATTTTCCAAAGCACCAGAAGGAAGACGAGAATCAATGGATAGAAACTAAGCAAGGAGAGAAGCAACCTAGAACCAAGGAGAAATTAACCGGTGGAACGACTTGCCTTCAGAAGCCTGTGGGTGATGCTCCAACACTGGAGGCTTTATTACATCAGGCAGCTGAGTCAGATGTTTAAATCAATGAGATGATACTCAAGTGTGAGTTTAAGTGGCATTCTTCATTTAAAAACGAAGAATGGTTGCTAGCACTTGAGTCTGCCTTCATGAATCTGCTCTGGGGAAATGAATACCACTCCAGGCAAAACTGGGTCTGACTAACTCAGAAAAAAAGACTTCCAAGAGGCTAGAAGAACTCATAGAATCATGGTCATTGACCTCCATCATCAAGCAGACAGGATACAAATAAAGAAAATGCAATATTATTACTTGTTCAATAATAAATCACTAAATATGAAGCACATTTAGCACTCCAGGAGGTTTCAAAGAATAATGGCAAAGAAACTGCAGGTATTTTTGTGCTGCCTGGTGTCAGTCTATGTGTCTACAATTAGGAAAATACTGAATAAGAGCGAGATCTACACTGCAAAATACACTCTGCTGCCCATCAGAACTGAAGAAGTTTCTTGGATGAGAAAACTTTTTTAAAGGGGAAAAAAACAAAAAAGTTCAGTTGCTTTTTGGAAAAAGCACCTTTGGACTGCCCATCTCAAGTTTGCCAAAGACTACCTGGATGATATAGAAGGCAACTGGAACAACGTTCAAAGGACAAATGAGATTCAAGTGGTCCTTTTGGATAATAATGAGAAACCTTAGGCTTGGAGAACACAAAACATTGTTCCACCATATTTCAGATGTGAAGCTTGCCAGAAGAAATATTTGGATCTCTAGATAGCTCAATCACGGATGGAACAATGGATTCTCTGCTGCACAGATGAATGCCAGGTGAATATGGGACAGACCGACTAATGATCAACAGGTACATACAGGAAAACATTTGTTTCAAGTCATTGGTGCTGAAAGAGGCACCACTGTTGCCACATCTAAAACTTCACATACTTTTTCCAGTGAGGTCACTGAAAAGTTGGCTCATTGCGTTACTAAAGCCATGAAACAGCCACATTCTCTGTGTTGTTTTTTTAGCCAGAACCTCTATCTGTTAAAATGACACTCAGATCACACTATAGGTCACAATACTGGACATTTCTCAAGGTCTCACAAACTTTCTTCTACCACTGAACCCAGAGCAAAATATTCCTGCCCAAGAAGAAAGCAGGAATTAAATAATGAGCTCTACATGAACTATAATATTTAATAAAGGGGTACCCTGAATGTAGTTCAATTGATGACTTCATGAACAGGTTAGTTTCCACTGCTTCCTTCTAAGAAGGTTTTTTTTCAATCTCCTCTAGGCTACACTGACATTTCCTATGGTCTCCAAAAAATTATCCGGGGCCAACCTTGCTTAGCTTTTTAAGGTAACAAAAATGAGGATGCTGCTGTCTAGATTCAGTTTCAAATATAGCACCCTTGCTATTTATAGCAGGGATGATCAAAATCTTTTGATATGGGAATCAAATATTCCAGAATGTCTTAGTTCCCTCCAGAATATGCCAAACCTCCACTTTGACCATGTCATTTCTGGAAGTAAACAGACATGGCATTAGTTCAGGGATCTCCAACCTTGGCAACTTTAAGAATTGTGGGCTTCAACTCCCAGAATTCCTTAACAAGCTTTGCTGGCTGAGGAATTCTGGGAGTTGAAGTCCATGCGTCTTAAAGTTGCCAAGATTGGAATCCCCTGCTCTAGTTTGAAGCTTAACTACACCTTGACAGCTGATACTGACAAACTACTTCTATACCACTCCCAAGAAAAAGGTGTGGAGGCAATCACTGAGAGTCAGGCTTAACTGATGGGTGTCTGTTTTTCTAGCTCTGCAAAACGATGATGTCTCCAGGGCAAAGGAGTGCTTCTTCTAAGGCAATTGGCAGTTTGTCACAGAACAACAACTGCATCAAGAATAATGGAGACAAGGATGCTTCACTGATCATCATCAACCCTGCCAACCAAAATTATTGGAGACTTACAGATGCCATCTATCCAATTAGTTTCATCTCATTTAAAGGCTGTGAATGTTTAAATGTTGGGATTTTTAATTGCAATACCCAAGCATTCTGAATAAGGAAAAACAAATACAACAAAGTTTGGAAACCCAGCCAGAGTCCCTTCTTTATCAGACAAACAAATGGCAAATTCCACAAACATATTAGCTTAGGCTTTTTCAACATGTTATCTCCACTTTATATATTTGCTGATTACAAAAGTCGTCCCTAAGCAGGCTTTCCCCAAGGTCACTTATGGAAAGCAGCTCTTATCCTCCCAAATTGCACCTTATTTAAAAAAAAAACCTGCAGAAATTTAGATTCATAAAAAGCTTGCGTTGCTCCCAGCCTCTTGCTCCATTCTTAACAAGAAACAAAGCTAAGTTGCAACCCAGGACTGGCAGCAACCTGGCTTGAGAGTGCTTCGCCCTGTCTTTAAAGAACAAGGGTCCACCCATTGGGCAGGAAGTTGTGTTGGTCAACAAGATTCACGCGCGTTCGTGCAGTGGCCGGGGCCTGCTCCGCAGGTCGGAACAACCCCGGAAGCGGCGGCGGCGGCGGCTGCTCGGACTTCGCTCTAGCACAGGGGGCTCCAACCTTGGCCGTGGACTCCAGCTGGCCGAGGAATTCTGGGAGCTGAAGTCCACAAGTCTTCAAGCGGCCAAGGTGGGAGACCCCCCTGCCTCCAAATTTCCCACCCGGCCGAGGAATTCTGGAGGCTGAAGCCCGCCCCGCTTCGAGCTGCCCAGGCGCATGGGTCGCGGGGTCCCTCTAGTCCAGATGCGCGGCCTTACCCCCTTTGGGCTTGGACTCCCCCGCGGCCGGGCCGGCGGAGTTAGAGCGGGGCTGCTGCCCTTTGCCTCCCATCGCGGAGGAGGATCCGGGGCCTGAGCCGCCGCAGGGGCTGGTCTTGTCCATGGCGCTGGCAGGCGGGCGCGGCGGCGCCGCTACGGAGCGAGCGAGAGGGCGGCTGGCGGCTGGGGCCGAGGCCCAGGCTCATGGCCCGGCGGCGGGGTCGGCGCAGCGCAGTCGTCTCGGCCACCCTCATGGCGACATGTTTCTCACGGCTTCGCCCGGGCGAGGGAAGGAATACGGGCCGGGTGCGCGGCCACCGCAGACGCTCCGGGTCCGAGTCGGAGGAGAGGGCTGGCCGCCTGGCGCGGCCGGGCCTGCGTCCCGCGGACGGAGGAGCGGCCTCGGGGTGAGCGCGGGGGTCCCGCGAGGCCTCCGCAAGCCAGGCCCGGCCTGCGCCTCGAGAGTGGCGAGAAGGGGAGTTCGCGGCCAAGGGGAGCCGCCCGGTCCGCCTCAGCAGCGCCGCCGCCTCAGCTTGTAATGGCGACGAGTCGCCCACCGCCGTGACGGGAAGGCCCGGATGGAGACTTTCTCCAGGGGGCGGGGCAGGGCGCGCCGCAAAGCATGCTGGTCGCGGTGGTTCCTCCCTCAGCGGCTGGACAGGCCACGCGCCGGCCTCCTTTCCAGAGAAAACTACACCTCACGACAGGCACCGGTTGGGACTCACCCAGCGGCCTTCGTAGGATGGAGGCGGTTTGGGGATTTGTTTGGCAGGCCGAGTTTTGGGGTCAGTTGTTGGCTGACAGAAATACGTGGGGGCTCCCTCGGTTCCTGTGCCCGGGGAGGCTGAAAACTGGGTGCCCGCACTCCTGGGCAATCTAACTTTTCTACTGCCTTCTGGCGAATGCATTACTTCTGAGGGAATTCAGAGTCTGCTTTGCTTTTGTTTTGCTATCACAGAGGTCTCCAAACTTGGCCACTTTAAGACTGGTCGACTTCCAACTCCCAGGATTCTCCAGACAGCAGGGAGTTGAAGTCCACTAGTCTTAAAGTGGCCGAATCTGGGGACCCCTCACTCCTGCTCAGTAAAAGGTTCCTTTTGAAATACCAAGTTTCAAGAGTTTTTACTTTCTTGACGAAGGAGGAGAGGCAGGACCTTACAGAAACGCTGCATTTTTCACCCCGAAACTCTCAACGTGGCTGGATTAGCAGGGAGGACCGTATTCCACATTCCTGCCTTATTCGTGACCTAAATTCCTGATTCCATTGGAGTGATTGGTGGTGGCTGAACCAGCCAGGGCACATAACTTTGTGAGCAGTATCGCTCCAGGTCTCAGGGCAAAATTGTTAATTCCAAAAAATGAAAGATTTGGAAAGGCTGGGTTGTTTTGTCCAGCCTCCAGTTTGGAGCAGAGTTGGCTAAATAAAACATTTCAGCCGGACTCTTTGGAGACTGCAATGAAGGGCAAGGTTCCACTTTAAGGCACAAGCTATTCCACTGGTTCTGGAGTCTCCAACCTTAGCAACTTTAAGACTTGGGGACTTCCACTCCCAGAATTTCTCAGCAAGGCTGGCTGAGCAATTCTGGGAGTTGAAGTTCACAAGTCTTAAAGATGCTAAGGTTGGAAGCTCCTGTGACTGGTTGACAGCTCTTTGTCTGAAGAAGTTCCTCTTAATAACTTAGCTTCCTGCTTCCCTGCACTTCATCCTATTGCTTTTGGTCCCACCCTTCGGGACAGTGTTTTTCAACCTTAGCAAATTTAAGATGAGTGGTCTTCAACTCCCAAGGCAAATACCAGAATTCCATGGTTGCCTGGGGAATTCTGGGAGTTGAAGTCTACTCATCTTAAAAAGCAACAGCAATAGCACATCTACATATGCCACATAGTGTTTTACAGCCTTCTCTAAGCAGTTTTACAGAATCAGCATATTGCCCCCAGCAATCTGGGTCCTTATTTTACCAACCTGGGAAGGATGGAACACTGAATCAACCTTGAGCTGATAAGGACTGAGCTCTTGGCAGAAGGCAGATTTAGCCTGAAATGCTGAGAAACATTAGTCTGGGGTAGCAGAGAACATACCGTTCCCTGCCATATGTGTCAGTCCCTGAAGACCACTACAATATTGTATCTCCCCTAAGTATCAACAACATGACATACCCAGTTACACATCTTTATTCCTGGATAAACAATGATGTACTTTGAAGTAGTGAATATAAGCTAGAAAAACAGAAAATCCTGTTATTGGATGCATATGCTGCCTTTTATTCAGAGCTCATGGTAGTATATTGTGGAATTAAGAATACTTAGGACAAATTTAGAATAGAATAGAATAGGAGAATAGAATTGAATTGAATAGAACTGAATTCTTTATTGGCCAAGTGTGACTGGACATACAAGGAATTTGTCTTTGGTCTCGTACATAAAATCTGTAAGTGATAAATCATGATCATAGTCATCATAAAAATACATCATAAATCATAAGATACAACACTTAGTGATAGTCATAGGATACTAAATAAGCAACATAAATTATACTAGGAAACATAATATAAATTGTAGATACAAGCAACAAAAGTTATAGTTATAAGTAGAGGAGATAGGTAATGGGAAAGACGAGAAGAATATCAATACACTCCTACTAAATCAGGGGTGGGCAAACTACGGCCCGGGGGCCACATCCGGCCCGTTAGTCTTTTTAATCCGGCCCACCGAAGATTGGTACACAATTAAGGTTTGATGTGAATGATTGAATGATTATATTCATTTGATTTTGACTTGTAATGACAGGCATTTCGACACCAGGTGGCGGCCCGTCTGTCAAATTTTAAAAGTCAATGAGGCCCAGAGCCAAAACATTTGCCCACCCTTGTACTAAATAGTATAATTCAGGTCTTTCATGGGTGATGTTATCCCTTCAAGGTAGTCCAGATAAAAATCAGAACACGAACACATTTTTATTGTAAGGTTACCCCAAACAGAATCTTATAAGATTGGAAGAATTCCTCTTCTCCTTTCTTTTTCATCTCCAGAAAACTAGGCAGGGTCCCTTCTAAAGCATTTCTTATGCTTGTCTCTCACTGCAAACTGAACTGCCATCTTGTCAAACCATTCATTGCCTAGGCTGCAGGTCTTTCTTCTGTCTGCCAGGTCATTCCTACAGATCATCACACTTTCTCAGCATTCATTCCTTCAATTTTTCTCTACAATAGCCGTCTCTACAAATGGAACAGAGAAGACAGGCTCCCAAATACCCAGAAGGTGTCAATGGCTGCAGATTGTTGGGGAAAAAAATCCGTCCCGGTTCCAAGCCAAGAGAAAGGTGATGGAAATAAAATGGAGGCTAACTGGCTGCAAGGAAAGGAGGTTTATTTGGTTTCCAGAAACTTCAGTGACAATGTTTCTGGAGTAGCTGACCCCTTGGCTTAGGAATGGATGGGTTTTTATAGGGTTCTGAGATGCTGCAGGGGGTTGTGCAATGCAGTGAGCCTTCAGTCTTTTGCTATTTTAATGGTGATGGGTTAATCCTATTATGTCCTAAAGGTTATGTCCTGTTCTTAGAATTTGGGTGAAGGATGTAAATGCTTAATCCAGAATTTGGGTGTGGGATGTAAATTCTTAATCCCATCAACTGGAGCTGAAGGTGTTTTGTTGATGAATAGATTGGCCCAGTCTTTCTTAATGGGCACAAAATATCCATCTCTACAGACTTGAGGCTTCTGCTAGAGGCTATTAAGACAGATTGGGGCCGCTTTCTGCCTTTAAGAACATGTTTCTCCATTTCTCCCTTGGGGAAATATCCTATCTTGCCTCTCTTTAATATTAAGAATAAATAATATTTTAATCTGGGGAGGAGGGACTTCATACAAGGTAGAGTCCAACCAAGGTCTTCCTTTACCAGTGTCAGATCCGTGTATCTGTCATTTCTTCAGTGGAAGAAGAAAAGGGGGGGGGGAGGCTGATAAAGAAATCCTTTCTTGATGTAACGTGAATATATTTAACCTTATATCGAATTTGTATAACCCACACATGATACAACGGAGGGAGAAAAGCCAGAGGGCCAGAACCTATCACCTCCGACTGGCACAGCCAGGAGATGAGAAGATCATAAAAACTCCACAGTGAGATGTATCTGGGGAATCTCTGGAAAAAGTTCACTCTAAAAAGAGGGTGGGGGGAAATTAGGTATGTCCTGGGAAACTGTGAAAAAGATCGTTCCTTAAAAAGGGGTGGGGAGGAATTAACATACTGGCTTTTGTTTCACTAAATACACATCGAGATAAGGGGAGGGGTTCTAAACTCCCTTATGTATCCCTGTATGCCTGAGGGACCTCAGACGCTGCTTTGAACTCCGACATGAACTGTCTCATCTCAATAAAGGATTCCTTTTTGATACGTTTGGTTCTCAGAAGTTCATTCTTGCTAATTGAGTGGGAAAAAGTTCTGTAGCCTGACACAAAGCAGCGTCTGCAATAGAGGTCAGCCCAGAGAGGAAATTTTTTTTAAAAAATACCTTCACTCTACTGAGGGGACCCTGCAAGAAAGGAAAATGTCTGAGT
Organism: Pseudonaja textilis; assembly: GCF_049901715.1. Classification (NCBI taxonomy): domain Eukaryota; kingdom Metazoa; phylum Chordata; class Lepidosauria; order Squamata; family Elapidae; genus Pseudonaja; species Pseudonaja textilis. Next base: position 12,455,373 of record NC_142004.1, read on the forward strand.
ACAGCAAGGACCAAGGGGAAGCCGAAAGCTGGGGAGAAACGTCGACAGTTACCCAGCCAGATACTGACTCGGTGCACCCCATCGAAGATAGCGAAGCCGCCTACGAAACCTCCACCAAGCTCCAGTGGTCTATAGGTGTAGGGAAAAGAGAGAGCTGTGATGGAAGAACCAGAGGAGTAACCCTCACCCGGGGCAATCGTAAAACTGGATGGAAATTGGGGCTGGAGGCCCTATCGAATCAGGAAGAATGGGAGGAGGAACCACCGGCTGACAACCGAATGAGACGGTACATAAACCACCTCATGAGGAAGCCCTGGAGAACCTCGACGTGAGGGATGCACCAGGATGACAACGCAGGAGAGCGAGGGAACCAGAAAATGAGAGAACCCGAGCCGCCACCCCGGATCCAGCGGAGATTGAGTGGGCAGAGGGACAAGCCGAAGAACCAGCAGCCATACCAGGTAGCCCAACCCCTAAACGCCCCGGATCAGGAGATTAACCCTGGCCAACCCAGAGACATACAACTGCAGAGAAAGATCCCGCCCTTGCGGGTACAATTCGATGGAGACCCCAGAAACTGGGATTTTTCCTGGTGCAAGTGCTAGCCTACATGCAAGAATATGGGTGGGATTTCCCAATCCAGGGATCCCAAGTACGAGTTGTCACCGTGGCCCTCGAAGGGGCAGCAGCCAGATGGATGGTGACGCTCTACAACTTCAATGCCCCAGAATTAAGAAACCTTGATCGCTTCATGATGGCCTTACGCCACCACTTTGAGGACCCCCTCACCGACAGAAAAGCCCGCGACCGCATGAGAGTCCTAAAACAAGGCCGTCACCCGGTAGCAGAATACACCGAGGAATTTTGTGACCTGGCGGCCTGGTAGACTGGTCAGAGGATATCCTAGTCTGTTGGTTCAAAGATGGACTAAATGATGACCTATATGCTGTCCTGTGGGGCCCAAAACCTTTTGCACAAATGGTACATGATGGCAGAGGAGGCGGAGATAGACATGACTCGAAACCGGTACCGCACCGGCAAGTCTTGGAAAAGTTCCCCACCCCAGGGAAAACGGGAAATCTTCAAACCCCAATCCACCATGACTCCAAGAACGTCTGGTTGCTTTAAGTGTGGAAAGGAGGGACACCACGCAGCAGAATGCCATTCAAAGACCCCTGCCAGAAAGCTAGACCACCCATCAGGGGGGAAACCCGGAACATCCAGCCCTCAAGGAAAGGAGACTGGCCTGAAAGGCCGAGTAGATGTGGGATTCTGATCACCCCCCAACCCTGAGGAAGAACCCCCAACGCTCCGAGGGAACCTGAGCCAGTCCGAAAGCAATCCGGAAGATGACCCGCTGGTAAGCAATCCAATTGAACCAATCACTCTACCCCTGAGACTGTTTATCCCCAGCCGAGGGAAGGGGGAGGAAGTTGCAGCATTGCTGGATTCGGGATGCGCCCAATGCCTAATAAACCCCCCCTTGTAGAAAAATTGGGAATCCAAACTGAAAGAAATGGAAAATCCCATCGCTTTCTGCCAACTAGATGGAACTATATTGGGGGCGGGGGAGGAGCCGGCCAGGTTTATCACAGAACCATTGAAAATAAGACTGGGGAACCATAGGGAGATGCTCACATTCATTGTAGCCCCAGGAATGGAAGAGCCGCTAGTCCTAGGTCTCACATGGCTGCGCAAATGGAATCCAAAAATAAATTGGAGGAAAGGAACGGTACAATTCCAGAGACGTAATATTTACAAAAAGCTCAGAGGAAAGGATAAAGAAAGGGACAGAGAACAGAGAAGCATCCATGACCGGACAGTCCGCTGAATCCATTAACATCCCCAATGAGTAGCAGGATCTGGCCCAAGCATTTAGCGAGGAAGCTTGTGATGAACTCCCACCCCATCGAGCCACAGACTGCACTATTGAAATCCTACCAGGGCCTAAACTCCCCAAACCACAAATGTACTGCATGTCTCCCAGAGAACTGAAAGAACTAAGAGCATTTATCAACTAAAATTTAAAAAGGGGTTTCACTGAACCTGCCCGACCAAAAATATCTGCCCCAGTGTTATTCCGCGAAAAGAAAGATGGCTCCGTATGTTTGTGTGTTAATTATAAAAAATTGAACGCAACTTGCATAGAGAATATGTATCCACTCCCCCTCACGAAGGACATGTTAGCCCACCTCTTGAAAGGAATTTTTTTTTCAAAGTTAGACCTACGAGAGGCATATTACCGCATAAGAATAAAGGAAGGGGATGAGTGGAAGACAACTTTTAACACACCATTGGGATAGTACCAATTTAAAGTGCTGCCCTTTGGACTGCAAGGAGCGCCTGCCGTGTTTATGTACAATTGATCAATGAAACCCTTCATGAATTTTTATGTAAAGGGATTCTAGTGTATCTTGATGATATTTTAATCTACATGGAAATGATGGAAGAACACATCAAGCTACTCCCTGCAGTCCTCACAAAACTCTTAGACGCTAAACTATATGCAAAACTCTCTAAATGTGAATTCCACCAAGAAAAAATTGACTACTTGGGGTATGGAATATCCCATGAAGGAATAGAGATGGACCCGCAGAAAGTAAAAGCTGTACTGGACTGGGACCCACCGCACACCCGCAAACAACTGCAAAGCTTCCTGGGGTTTGCAAACTTTTATCGCCAATTCATTCCAGCTTTTGCAAACATCGCCCTCCCTATCACGAACTTGCTAAAAACGAAATGTGGGGGAGAAACCCAAACCAAGGCAACCCCTTATCTGGACACTGGAATGCCAAGCAGCATTCGAGAAGCTCAAACATCTATTCTCAGCAGAACCGGTCCTTAAGCACCCAGATCCCGAACAACCTTTTGTCATCCAAGCAGACGCCAGTGATGTTGCAGTTGGAGCAGTCCTCCTCCAAAAGAATGGAAGTGGACAATTACAACCATGCGCTTATACATCCAAGAAACGGACGGAAACCGAGCAAAGATGGGCCATATGGGAGAAAGAGGCATATGCTGTGCGGTGGGTAATGATCACATGGAGGCATTTCCTGGAAGGAAACCCAAATCCCCTTTGAAGTATGGACTGATCACAAAAATCTGGAAGCCCTGAGAAATCCACGGAAATTCTCCAAAAAACAAGCAAGGTGGGCTCAATACTTTAAACGTTTTAATTTCACTCTCAAATATTTTCCTGGGAGAAAGAACTTCTTAGCAGATGCACTGTCCAGAAAACCCCAATACAACAGCAAAAAGATTGAGCTTATAAAACCAATGATCCAACCGACCCAACTAGCACCCGGGCACAAGAGAAAAAAAAAACATCCCTGACTGAAGACACAACAACGTCAATATTTAAGGAGGCACTACTTAAGGACGACTGGCTCCAGGCTAACAAAAACACGTGTTTACTCAAAGATGTCCAGATCAGAATGCAGCTAAAATGATACAATACCTCATCCCAAACCAATAGATGCCTTCACCCAGAGGTTTCATATGGATGTTGCAACCATGGCTCAATCATTCCTTCCTTGTGACTATTCTTTGGAACTTCTCAGTCAGGAAGGAGCACTTTTTTCTGAAAGACTAGTGATTTCAAAAATTAGTATTATGCACTTTAACTCTGCAAAAATACCTCATTGAATCTGAAGGGGAAAAAAGACAGGTATAAGCCTGTCTAGCAAGACAGTTGCTGTTAAGAATATGCTGATCCATAAACAGGTTGTGGTCTGAAGACCAGGCAGTGGTGAAGTTCTTGGGCACCTACATTCTTCACAGAACAAAGCTGAAGTCCATCTGGTCCAGCTTCCTGCTTTCCAACAGCCCTGTTTCAGCTGGTTCCCTTGGGTCGGCTCATGTCCTTAGTCCAATTTTCCAGACTGTTGCAATACATGAAGCATGAAGTAGCCACAGGAGTTGCGTTCACACAAAGTGCCATGGGTTCAACTGGGCTTGCCTAACTGGTTATTCAACACTTGGCTACCAGCCCCATCATTAGTAGCCACGTTGGGAAAGGGCACACTGCCACCTGATGTTAAACCAGTGAGAGTGTTTGTGTGTCATCCTAGACCAGTGCTTCTCAAAGACGGCAACTTTTAAGATACGAAGACTTCAACTCCCAAAATTCTCCAGCCAGCCACTTAGGGAATTTGGGAGTGGAAGTCCCCACATTGCAAAATTGCCGTGTTTGAGAAACACTGCACTAGACGGTGGTTTAACTAAGTAGTTGCCAACTGGTGGTCCACGGAGAAATGTCCCCCCCCCCCAAAGCAATTAATCCAGGCTGCGCGGGAACACAAGACTGCGCCGCCCACATGGCCTGCCCGCTCGCTGGCCCCCACCCTTCAGCTGAGCACAAACCTTACCTTGAGTAGAGCCACGCGAGAAGGAACTGGAAGGTAAGACCAACGGTGGGGAGGGAAATCCGCCCCAGGGCAGCTTGCTGACATTGGTGGGAAAGTCGGTCCCATATTTCAGAGCTGCAGTAGTCACAAGACTGGCCCTTTGGTCATCCTGGAGCAGCTCCTCTGTCCACGTCAGGCCAGTGGACTGCAGGATGACCAAAGGGCCAGTCCTGTGACTACTGCAGCTCTGAAATATGGGACCGACTTTCCCACCAATGTCAGCAAGCCACCCTCAGTCAAAATCCATATTAGTGGTCCGTGGGATTTAAAATTATGAGTTTGGTGGTCCCTGAGGTCCAAAAGGTTGGCGACCCCTGGTTTAAATAATACCAAACTGTAAAACTCAGGCGACTATTGAGTGCCCACAAAGGGAAAAATCAGGAATGTCACCTAGCAGTCGGCCGGAGGTTTGCAACCCAACTTGGCATTATAGACCGTAGACTTATTACAGCTTCATGGTGCTTTACAGCCCTCCTTAAGTGATTTACAGAGTCAGCCTCTTGCTCCCAACAATTTGGCTGCTCATTTTACCCACCTCGGAAGGAGGGGAGGCTGAGTCAACCTTCAGCCGTTCAGCATCAAACTGCTGGCTGTGGGCAGAGGGAGAGGAGAGGGAGGGAGGGAGGGAGGGAAGAGCAAAGCAATAGGAATAGCACTTACATACCGCTTCACAGTGCTTTGCAGCCCTCTCTAAGCGGTTTTACAGAGTCAGCCTGTTGCCCCCAACAATCTGGGTCCTCATTTTTATCGACCTCGGAAGGATGAGTCAACCCGGAGCTTTCCGACTGCCATTCACAGGACCTGAGGGCGTACCCGTATCGCGTTGGAGGAAGGCGTGGCCTTTCCAAATATGGACACGTGACCTCGAACGCTCTGCCCTTCTCGAGCGTCAGGTTAAAACCGTATTCAGCCGCAGGCGGGGATCAACAACGGAGCCCCGCACGTGTGCGCATGCTCCGTGCTCCACCGCCGCCTTTGGGCCTAAAAGGAACGGACGGGGGGGGGAGAGAGAGAGAGAGAGAGAGAGACTGCGCGTGACGTCACGTCAACTAGGCAAGATGGCGGCCTCCGTGCTGACTCTTTCGGGCCGCGGCTGGGTGGGTTGCGGGCCGCGGAGATTTTTGTACGGTCTTTCGCGGGGCCTGTGCAGCGGCGGAACCACGCACTTCGGGTTCCAGGAGGTGTCGGAGGAGGAGAAAGGAGAGAAAGGTGAGGCTGCGCCCGGGAGCCGTTGAACCGCCTGACCTGGACGGCTCATTTGTGGACTTCAGCTTCCAGAATTCCTCAGCCAGCTTTGCTGGCTGAGGAATTCTGGGAGTTGAAGTCTACAAGTCTTAAAGCGGCCAAGGTTGGAGACCCCTGATAGAATATCTCTCTCTCCCTCCCTGCAAGTAGAAAGGTAACGGTGCAGGCTTTGTGTCCCGGGTTGCCTCTTCAGCTCAGGGCATGGGGAGTTTACCAGGAAGGCTGGGCGGAGGCAGGCAACAACGGGAGATTGGATTAGTACCGGCAAGTGATAATACCGCTTTAAACTACACTGATAAATTAGCTAGTTTACTTTATTGTCATTGCACCTCGTACATTGAAATTAATGCCATTTTCAGTATACGTTATAACTATAAAAATAAAGACGACCCTTGGACTGTTGCATCCAGTTCAGTTCACCACGATGCAAAGAAAACTCTGGAAAGAGTGCAGAGAAGAGAGATAAAGAGGATTAGGCAGCGGAAGGTTAACCTTAAGAAGAACGGTTGCAGGGATTGAGTATGTCTCTAGTCTAGTGGAAAGGAGGACTTGGGTTGGTCATGATAGCAGTGTTTCTATATTTGAGGGGCTGCCACAAAAAAGAGGTAGTCTTTTTTCCAAAGCACTAGAGGGCAGGAGAAGAAGCAATGGATAGAAACTGATCCAGGAGAGAAGCAACCTGGAATTAAGGAGAAATTCCCTGACAGTGAGAACAATTAAGCTTGCCACCAGAAGTTGTGGGTGCTCCATCATGTGAGATTTTTTAAGAAGAGCCTAGACAGCCATTTGTCTGGAATAGTATTGGATCTCCTTCCTTGGGCAGCGGGTTGGACTGGAAGACCTCCAAGTTTCCATCCAGCTGTATGAAACCACATATCTATGTATCCATTCACACCCTTGGAAATTTAAATAATTCAAATTGGAGTGTGCAGGGCTGATATATACAGATTGGGTAGAGCTTTGATTGTACTTTCATGGACAACGTCTTGGCCTGCTGACAACTGACTCAAATTGTACTGTAAATACAGAGAGAAAGAGAGGTGCCAAATATCTGTTTTCCCGATGTTAAATCCAAACCTGCTCCATTTGTTTAAGGTTTTCTTCTGAGAGGTCATATGCAGGTCTTTAAAAAGATAGCCTCCTAAAGGCTTACATTCTTAGCACAATCCTTAGGAATTACATGTAGCTCTCAACTTATCACCATAATTGGGAGCAGAGTTTTGTTGCTAAACAAGACAGTTAAGTGAATTGCACCTGAATAATGACTTTTTGGGCCATTTACTGTTATTAAGTGAAGCATATGGGCATTGGCTGGGCAGGTTGCAAATGGTGATCACTTGCCCCTGAATGCTGAACTATCATAATGCCAAGCATCCAAATTTTGGTCACATAGCTGTCAGATGAGATGGCAAGGACCCTTTTTCAGAGCTGTTATAAATTTATGTGCACCTACTGGATAAAAACTAGATTTATAATATTGTGGCATAGATCTTTGTTGAATCCCTCTTCCATCTCGTGTAATGCATCTGCTCATTGTTGCACAGAATTTGCATTATTATCATCTGCATTACTGTCTGGTTTGGAAGCATTACTGCTTCAGGAAGGCAGTGCAGAATGTAGTGAGGATGGCAGAAAAAATTATTGGTAGTTCACTTCCATATAAGCGCTGCTTAACTGGGGTCTACAGGATTCTCAGGGATGTTACACATCCTTTTCAAGACCTTTTTTCCTTGTTCCCTTCTGGGAGCGGGGTTAATGGTATCCCAAGCAGAACATCTAGATTCAGTCAGAGTTTTGTTCCATATAGCACTAACCTTGCAAACTCAAGTTTTCTCTTTCAGCTATGTATTCAAAATTGACAGTGATGAGAGAGAGAGAGAGAATGAATAGCAGGTGTGTATGTGTCTTATGGGTATATACTTCTTTTTGACAGCAGGCAACAATTTCATTTTTAATGTGGGCCAGTGTGCTCACAGTAAAAAACGACAATAAAGGTCATCTTCTTAATGAAATTATAAGTGTGTAAGTCTTTGTGATAGAAGGTGCTTCCTTCAGAACAGCTGGGTCTGCTCTTGGGAGCCCTGTAGCCCCTTTCTTGCCTGCTTTCCAGAGACTCTTGAAGACCTGGCTGTGTATCAAGGGATCCAGAGTAGTAGTGGATTCCCCATTTTTTGATGTGCTGAAATGGAGGCTAGGCAGCCATCTGCCTGCAAAGCTTCAATCCCTGCTTTGAGCAGCAAAGAAGAGCTCACCCAGAATATTTCCAGTTCCTTGATTCTGTGAAACAGATTGAAGAGTTATCTAAATATAGTTTATGTCATATTGCATGTCAGCTCAAAAAATATTTCTGTGGTCTTTTGGAGTTGCCAACAGAAAGGGAGGGAGGAGCAGTGTGGCAGCTGCATTCCATAAATGTTTTCAAAGATAGTTACTAGGTGACCAAAGTTTCTGCCGTGCAACTGGAGAGCATGATTGATGACTCTTGGCTATGGATATGAATTACAATACACCCAGGGGGTGGGGGAAAACCAGGGTCAAGGGTGACAATTAATTGTGTCTCAGAGTCAGCTATACCCAGGCAATGCTGGACCTTTTAACTTCCCATAAATCCTTTTGAAGTTTTGGAAGTTTTGGCTAGAGACTCATGATTTAAATGATTTAAATGGGGTTAAGTGCCGGATTCCTGACATTGCACTTACATGCAATGCACTTAATCTGCACTTATAAACTTTTAATCTGCACTTAAGCAGATTATTAGCACCTGTCACCTGGCAATTCTCTCTGATCTGCCTTTTCTCCCTTTTACCGTAAACAATAGTTCTCTTACCAAATCATAGTTTTGCACAAAAAAGAGCAATGAACAGTAATACTGCCTTAAAAGTGCAATTAGGGGATTGGGAGGAGGGGGGTGTCATTTCAAAGCATGTATGCCCAGCAAAGGTTTCTATTTCCTGAAGTTATGTCCATACCAAAGTTTCTTCTGTAAAGAGGGAAACAGTCTAGAGGAAAGAGATGGGTCAAATTTCAGTACTGGAGAGCATGGACCAGGATCTCAGATGGGGTATTTGAGACATGAAGACCAGTAGAAAGATTTGGAGACGCAATTTATCTTTGCATGGCATTGGCCAGAGCTGTCTCCCATGGAAGCTGCCTCTGTCCTATTTGCTCCCACAGAGTCTAGATTCCATCAATGAAGTGAGGCCATCTAGGGGGGCCCTGCAGGTGGGCCTTCTTTGTTTGCCTGCCTTCAGGTGATCTTTAAAAATCTTTCTGCAAGTCCAGGGAGGACATTGTAGTTTGTGGACATTGACTGTGCTGCTTTTTTTGTTTTCCCCAGTGTACCAATTATTTTATACTGTTTTCGTACTGTATTGTGTTTATTATTGTGTTTTAATATTGTGAAGCCATCCAGAATTATTTGGAGGTGAATGATTTAGAAACTTGACAAATAAAATATACATGACAGATATATGCTTGGTTAATCTTATAGTACATTATTTAAATCAGTGGTGGGATTCAACATTTTTTTACTACCAGTTCAATGGGCGTGGCTTGGTGGGCGTGGCAGGGGAAGGATAGTGCAGAATCCCAATTCCCTCCCCATCCCACTAGCCTGCTTTCCAGCTCCGTTCTCCTGGGCAGGGCAACCAAAAAAGGCCCAGTCAGTCAGCTGGGACTTGATGGGAGGCAGAGAAGAGATGGGGTGGTGGGGCCAGTCAGAGGTGGGATTGGCCGGTTCTCTGAACTACTCAACATTTCTGCTACCAGGAGAACCGGTCAGAACCGGCTAAATGCCACACCTCTGATTTAAATATATAGATATTTCTGGAAATTTGATTGCTGTCAGGATGATGTGATACAGCAATTCCCAACCTTTTTGGCTTTATGGACCAGTGGGGTGGGGGGTGGAGGAAGAGAGAAGGTTCCCCGTAAGCAGTGGGGGCACATACCCGCTGCTTGCATGGTCCGGTTTTGAACAGCCACGGACCAATACTGGGCTGTGGCCCGGGAGTTGGGTACCCCTGATATAGATAACAGAACTGATCTTATTTTGAAACAAATGAAAATTTTAGTTTACCAGGTGTTTGAAAACGTGGCAAAGAAGTATGATCTCATGAATGATTCGATGAGTCTGGGAATCCATCGTGTTTGGAAGGACGCCCTGCTACGTCACATGAACCCTTATCCAGGAGCCCAATTAGTTGATGTTGCTGGCGGGACAGGTAAGTACCATAGAATACTGGGAAGGGAAGAGACCTCAGAGGTCATTTCGTCCCACCCCCTGCCCAAGGCAAGAATCCTTATTCCGTCCCGGACAAAAAGCTGTCCAGTCTTTCACAAAAGTTCACAAACCCCATCCAGATTTGAGTGTGTGTAGCACGCTATTAGAAGGAGCAGTTTGAATGATTTGTGCACAAGACCGTCATGATCCCTGCCTTCCCATCGCTTAATTTCAGGAAAAGTAAATCTCACGTTTTGAATCCTTCTTTTCAAAACAAATTCAGGTGACATCGCCTTTCGATTTATCAATTATGTTCGTTCCCAGCGGGAGTATCAGATCCAGCAGAAGCTGAGAAACCATCAGAATTTATCCTGGCAGGAGATCACTCAGCTTTACCAGGAAGAGGAGAATGGATCGCTAGGGGGATCCCACGTAGTGATTTGTGACATTAACAAAGAGATGGTGAAGGTTGGGAAGCAGAAATCGCAGCAGCTTGGCTACTCGGAAGGTAATAAGTTGTTATTTCAACAGGGAGATCTAAATCAAGGCTGGTGAGTTTGTGACGGTATATGTGTTTCCTTCCGGCAAGCTGCTATTTGCTGCGAAGCAAGGAATCCTGGCCCTCTTCCCTCTGACAGGGGAATGTTAGGCCTCAAAAGCAAAAATGACATGTGGGGATTCTCCCCATCTGGCTTCTTTATTGCTTTACACCAGGGGTCCCCCAACTTAGCAACTTTAAGACTTGTGGACTTCAAGTCCACAAGTCTTAAAGTTGCTAAGTTTGGAGACCTCTGCTTTACACCTACAGGCAAAATTTTGGCTGACGGGATTCTACTATCTGCATGTATCATATGCTCTGGGAACTATTAAGGAGAGCCTGCCTTTGTCCTCTCTCTCTCACACTTGATATCCAGGCTGAGTTGCCTCTTATTCTTCTGGAATGCACCCCTCCCTCCTGGGAATTCATTGTACAGGTAGTCCTCGGCTTGCAACCATTCATTTGGTGACTTTTTGAAGTCACAAATGCCGCTTGCAGCCGTTTTTCACATTTAAGACTGTTGTGGCATCTCCATGGTCATACGGTTAAAATTTAGAAGAGACTGGACTGCCGTCTGTCGGAAATGTTGTAGGGTCTCCTGCTTGGGCAGGGGTTGGACTGGATGACCTACAAGGTCCCTTCCAACTCTGTCAATCAGACACTTGGCAACTGGTTCATATTTATGATGGTTGAAATGTCCCAGGGTCATGTGATCATCTTTTGCAAACTTCTGACAAGCAAAGTCAATGGGGAAGCCACATTCACCAAACATCTGTCAGGGCTCCAACAAATCCATCCTCATTCAAATCAAAAGTCTCTGGCCGCATCTCAGAGAAAAGTAAATTGATTTATTAGGTGTGGTCATGTTGGCGTTTAGCTGGGTGCATTCAATACTAAATCACATCATACATTTTTCCCTTTGTCCTGGTCTTGCCTCCACCCCCTGGATGTGACTTCTCCAATGGGACACATCCATGTCCCAAGAGTCATCATGCTCTGCAATAACCACCTTATTCTCCGACAACTTTGGGCTACTGAGGTGATTATCTAGGCATTTCAAGAATGCCTTTTTTCCCCCCTACTCCCTTTTTCTGGCAGCTAAAAAGACCAAAGGAGTATCTTTTTAGTTGACAACATCTGTGTTACTAATTTAACAGCTGCTGTGATTCACTTCATAACTCTGGCAAAAAGGCTGTTAAGTGAGGCCAAAAGTACTTAAGAGATGTTTTAGTGAGCAAGAGAAATGTTGGGCTTAAGTCGAAGACGATGTGTAGACTGAGCTTTGCAAGCCTAAGTGAGTCTTTTGTTGAGTCTCCTTTTGACTCTGAAACTTTTCAGATCATTCAAACAGGAACAGGATGAAGGAGCTCAAGGCTCTGCCTTCGAGGAGGGAGACTTTGGGAAGCCTTTTATCATGATCCGGCTGGGCAAAAGAATGGAAGCAGCTTAAAAGAAAACTTATGGCCACAAGAGGGGTACTTGGATTGTCTGACTAGGCACATCGTTGGGAACTATGATCTGACCCCAAGCTTCCAGTTACGCATATGTGGCAGATAGTTTGCGCATTTTGCCGGCAGATTTTTCAACACATGCTGTTACTCTGTGTATGGATATAAGCATAATTTTGTATTTATTCATTTATTTTGTCATGGTTATGTAGTGTATATTGGAGGTGAAGACCTTTTGAGAACTGCATGCAATGAAAATTCATTTTAATGTATACCTATTAGTAGTATACATTCAAAATGACAATAAAGATATTTATTGACTTAGATTTAGACAATAAAGTCTAAAAGTCTACTCGAGCATAAATAGCATGTATAACAACAAATCTTTCTATCATAATCATTGACAAGAAGGTCTGATGTATAACCCAGACAGAATGTAATGTTATGCCATGGTTTCTGGGTAAAATACCCTATAAGATAGTGGACAATATACATCAAGCATGTGTAGGATCCCCCCCATTTCTTCAGTAATTAGAATGGGAAATATGCCCCTTCTCCCCGATTTTAGCTAGCTAATTCAGAAATAAATGTAAGTCATGATGCAGAAGTGGAGAAAAATTGTAGCTTGTCTTAACACTGAGCTAACCTCTCATAAATTGGTTGTTTTTAAAATGGAGACACCCCCATATACATATATGATGCCATTAATTAGTGATTGCTGCTATGACAAAAATTGCACACGTTCACATTGTACTGTTCACTTTAGCATTTATACATTCATCACAGGTTCTTAATTTCATAAAATATGTTGATCTTTTAATGAAGGATGCCTTTGGAAGGTCCTTTGGGCACTAATCAATTCCTTTTCTCATTCTTTGAAGGATTGTCTTGGGTGGTGGGGGATGCTCAAGATCTGCCCTTCGATGACAACAAGTTTGATTTTTACACAATTGCTTTTGGTATCCGTAATGTCACTCATATGGATCAGGTGAGTGTGTGCTCCTATTGGTCTATTGTGGGGAGGGTTGCTAGGTTTATATTTGCCTTTTCTCCTGTCACTCAACTCCTGCACCTCCTAGTCCCACCTCACCCACTCACCTCGTGTAATAACCTGGTCAGGTAGCTGGAAAGAAAGATTGGTCCGAAGTCAGCCAGCAAGTGGCCATTGGCATCTGAGTCATCATCTCCCTAACAATTACACCACTTAAATCTTTGGTATCATCTTCATTGCTCCAACCTGGCATTCTTTCTTAGACTTGTCTTCCAGTGACGAATCTTTCTGGGGGTGGGCGGGTGGGGGGTCCCAACATTTCAAGCAATTAACAGGCTAGTTTAAACTAGATGTAATCTTGTCCTCCCCAAAGCTCTCCTGGGTGAGCTCAGAATGCCACGGGGAGGGTCAGAATAGGCCGCCTTACTGTGGGAGGTTTTTTGTTTGTTTCCTTTCTAGGCACTTCAGGAGGCTTATCGAGTCCTGAAACCAGGAGGGCGTTTTCTCTGCCTTGAATTCAGCCATGTCAACAATTCTCTTCTTTCCAGGTTGAAAAAAGCATCTTCTTTTCAGTTTTTTATTTCCCCTTAAGCAAATAAACAGGGACTCAGTGGCTAAGACGCTGAGCTTGTCAATCAGAAAGGTTGGCGGTTCGGATCCCTAGCGCCACATAATGGAGTGAGCTCCCGTTCCTGCCAATCTAGCAGTTCGAAAGCACATTAAAAAATGCAAGTAGAAAAATAAGCACCACTTTGGTGGGAAGGTCACAGTGCTCCATGCGCCTTCAGCGTTTAGTCCTGCCGGCCACATGACCACGGAGACGTCTTTGGACAGTGCTGGCTCTTCGGCTTTGTAACGGAGATGAGCAGCGCCCCCTAGAGCTGGAAACGACGAGCACTTATGTGTGAGGGGAACCTTTACCTTTAAGCAAATAAGTACTGTGACAGTGAGAGAGGTTTCCTGTTTATTGAATTTTAGTGCATTGTGGGTTGTCATCGGACAACTGCTCAGTCTGGCTGAGTGGGGCTCAGCACACAATTATGACATCACAGCGTCCTGTGGCCATGACGTGCCTTTTGCCACCACCTTTGCTGGCTTCCTACATACAAAGTCAGTGGAGAAACCAGCAATCACAAATGGCAACTACATGACACCCTTGTTTTATGGCAACTGGAAGTGCTGGATTTTCCATTGCTAACCATTGTGGTCACGTGATACTGCATTTTATGATTACGTCCCTTAGTGAAATTTCTCCCCCAATTGCCCTTAAGTGAGGACTACCTGTGCATATTTCATCCAAGATAAGTCTTTTTCAGTTGGTGACCTCTCCTTCCTTCCTCCCCTCAGGTTTGGTTTAGGAAAACAGTAAAAAAGCAGAAATAGAATAACAGTACTTTCTTAGCCCAGGGTGAGTAACTTAACAGTTTGAGTGTCTTCAGTCAAATGCAATGCCCCAAACTAGATGTCATATTCTATGGAATGAAGAGGGAAGAATGACACCTTATATTGACTCATTTTTGATGACGCAAAAAGAGATGGATTGGCTATCATCTTTGCAGATGATATGCAGGTAGTCCTTGGTTAATGACTTATTTGTTCAGTGGCTGTTTGAAGTTACAATGGCACTGAATGAATGCTACTTATGCCCAGTCCCTAATGTTGTGGCTGTACAGGTAGTCCTCAATTTTTGACTATAATGGAGCCTGCCATTTTGCTTCTAAATTGTGACAGTTGTAAAGCAGGTCAACACATGACCAACCAATTATATAGCTATTTTTACAGCAGCCATTAAGTGAATCCATACTTAAGCAAACATTGCACTCATTAAGCAAATCCCTTCACTAACTGAAATAGTGGGTTTCAGCCAAATTGCCATAAATCATGGTAACATGGCTGCAGGATGCGGCAAATGGCTACAAATGTGGGCCAGTTGTTGGGCACCCAAAATGAAATCATGTGACCATGAGTGAGTTTGGGGGGAGGGGGGTAGCCATTGCAAATTCAGAACCGGGTTGTAAATAGCTTTTGGGAGTCCGTCATCACTTCAAACAATTATAAAGAGCCACAGTGGTGCTGCAGTTGCCAGCAGTTTGGCAATTCAATTCTCACCAGACTCAAGGTTGTCTTAGCCTGCCTTCAGAAGTTGATAAGAGGACCCAGATTGTTGGGGCAACAGGTTGACTGTATAAACTGCTGAGAGAGGGCTGTAAAAGCACTGTGAAGCAGTATACAAGTCTAAGTGCTATTGCTATTAAATCGAGGATGACCTGCATTGCCTATGAAATATTTTATGAAGTTTCTAGAACAGATCTCTCTCCCCAAGAACATTCAAAGGGAAACAAAAGCCTGTTGGGGCCCCGTTACGAGTTTACTTTCAATATGCGAAAATTTGTCCCTGAAGTCAAATTGATTGTGGAAAGTTTGGTCTACTAGATAAGATCGCTTGCATCCAGTATTTTAATTTTTTAAAAATTTTGTTTTCAGTCTGTATGATCTCTATAGCTTCCAAGTTATTCCTGTGCTGGGAGAAATTATTGCTGGCGATTGGAAATCCTACCAGTACCTTGTAGAAAGCATAAGGCGCTTTCCAGCTCAGGTAAAACAAGTCCTCCAAGTATCTAAAAATTAAAATTTAAGTTCTATACACTAAATGCTACATTTACCATTTGCTCTGTTTTAGGAGGAGTTCAAGGAAATTATCGAAGAAGCAGGCTTTCTGAAGGTGGACTATCAAAACCTGACATCGGGCATGGTGGCCATTCATTCTGGCTTCAAGCTGTGATTATCTTTCTTTGTACTGAGGGAAAAGCACTCAACATTGTTTAAGTCAGGACAAAAGAAAGCAACTGTTTTCAGCTGTGCTTATTTAAAACTGTTCATTTTACTGAACAAGATTTAGTTCATTTGAAACCTGGACAGTGAACCCTTCAGAAATGTTTTAATCATGTCACCCAACTGAGGTGTGGCTGAAGAAATAGAAGAAGTGAATGGAAGCCATGTTTACTGTTCTAAAGGTCCAGGCTTTTATCAAGAGGTGTAGGATTACTTTATATATTAAAAGTATTTAAATTTTCAATTGTTTCTTTGTTTTCCTGAAGTGGAGGATGTTTTACCTTATGAGGCATATTCAAGTAAAAAGTTAAATCTAATTCACGTTTTGGTGGTTGCAGCTGTCAGCCAATTTCTGGGAAACTCCTCATCTCTCCATAGTCTCTCATCATCTAACACAATTTACAGCATGTTCTAAGCTAGTGATTTATCCAAGTGTCAGTGCCGTGGGTGAATGTAGCTGCTTTCGCTCAAGCTGAGACTAGCTTAGCTCAATGGGGTATGTGCTGTTAAACACTAAAGCAGGGCAAACTAGCGGCCTGAGGACAGGTATACCCTGCGCAGGCCACACCCACCCCAGCTCTGTGAATGGGAACATTGCAAAACATGACTGCGGCGAGTTTGACACCCATGTTCTAAAGATTTATGACCTAATTGCATGGTATCAAACCAAGATTAAGTTTAAAACGCAGAGTCTCTCCTTCAAGTTGCGGCAGTAGATTCCATGAGCACATCAAGCTTCCTTTGCAACCATGCAGATTTGCCACTGCTGCTTTCTTGGAGATTTCTTCTAGTCTACAACCCCTGGAATTCGATCATCCAGGCACAGACCAAGTCTGATCATGCTTAGCTTCTATCTAGCAAGCTGAGAACTGCCACTTTCTGAGGTCACACATACACAATTGGTGATAACAGTTTACAAAAGCAAATTACTGAGTTTGTATGAAGCCCAGAACATATCACAATAGTTTAATATGTTATACAAATTAGGCCCGCATCTCTACAGAGCATTAAATACATCACAGTATACATAAATGCAACACAAGCTTGCTCAGGTAGAATGCTATGCTTGGTACTCAAAATGCCCCAAAGTTAGGCATTCCTTAGCTCCAGCTATTTTTATTGATAGCCATGAATAGAAGTCAGCCCTAGAAAAAGTTAACTGAAATTCTCTGGCTGGTTGTCTCTATGAAGATTGAGCCACTTGCTGTACTGTTATTGGAACTGGCTGGCCAACATTTGAATATTTTAAAGTAGATATACATTGTATTCTTAGAATTGCACTATTGTGTTGGGTACTAACATGCACCAAATTCTTCTATTACAAACTCGGCCACATTAGTTTAAGAGTGTTAAAACAGTTTACAGGAGGAGTAACCTGCTTCCAAGCACAAAATACCTACGGAGAAAGGAATAAACCAGCAAATATTTAGGATAAGAAACCTGAAACTTTTAAAAATAATTTGGGTAATAAATGTCTCAAGTTGCCATTGGTTACAAATGTTTTTACATTTAAAAGGCACAAAATATTTCCATGCTTAATTTCACTAACACAGTATCAGTGTTAGCCCCTCTGTGATAGTTAATTTGAACTATATCTTAACACACATTCTTATTTCCATGGGGTGCTTCCCTCATACACATTGCTTTTAGACCATAAACTTCAAGGTTGAAGGAAAAACTTGGTACTCAATTAAACATGCTATTTGTCTGTCCCAATTTTATAAAGCAGAGCTGATCCTGCAACATGTCAACCAATCCATTAAGTACACGCACTCTCGTTAAAAGTGGTTACACATTTTTCCAAATGTGGGATGCTCTAGTCCTTAAAATGAATTGAATCATTCAGCACTTGTTTTTCATGAGATAGTTTGCTAGAATTTCTTCCAATCTCAGGTCTCTATTATGTACTGCGTTAATATATAGTATGATTGTACTGAGCTATCTAGCACATAAGATTAATAATCCTTAAAGTTGAAGCTTGTAGAATAGAGGCAACAAACTCTAGTTTTGTTTATCTGACATATACAGATATCAAATGGTAATCTTAACCCTCTAACTGATTAAGCATCCATAAGTTCCATAATAGAGGATTTCAAGTATTTTGTTTAAATCATCCCATTACAGGATATTATTCTCTTGCACAGATGTGCTTCAAAAGGAAGTCTAAATTAGAAGGGATTCTAATTGTGTGTCTAAGGTTGTGCTCTCTTAACAGTTGTGCTTAAAAAACATTGGAAGCCAATGAAGTTAAACACAAGAAACCTAGATACGTTAGCTGATATAAAAAGGCATTTTCAAGTTTTAACTCAAATATGATAACCTAGGCTGATCCTACGAAACCTTGGAGTTAAGCTTGGAAAACGCTAAAGAATTTTCAGCTTCAGTGTAATATAGAACCCCAGTAGTCCTATGGAAGAGCTACCCCAATATAGAAATTTTAAGAGTAAGTTAAAGGATGAATACCCAACAGTTTTATTACAAAATTTGGGTGGATTGTTTGTTTTAGAAAGAAAATACATACAAGCTTACTTTTTTGCTATTTTTTTTATGGCCACAACAAAAACACAAATTGGTACATAGGAGTACCTGTCATTAAAACAAAAGGCTTGAAGATCAAGGTATGTTCCCTGGGGAAGGCTGAAGACTTCAGTCTATTTGGAATTAGCGTGGAGTCCTGTAACCGAATGCATATTTGGGTGAAAAGGTCCCATACTTCTAACCAGACTTGAAAAGGAGAATAGCAACTTGACCCAGGTAAAAGTAGATGAAGTGTTTGGTCTCATGAGTCACGTAGCTGCCAAAATTTCTTCCCACAATGCAGTGCCAAGTAGGATTGTATTTCTTGTCAAATTCCTGGAAGAGAATCCCTTAAAATCTTAGCATCATAGATATTGATATTTTCATTCAATCTATTATACTGGAAAACATGTCTTATTCCAAGTTACTGAATTTTAACTCTTGAGCAAATTTTAGTTCTAGCATATCCTAAGTTCTCCTTAAAAAATTGAAGTGATAATAAAATGCAAGAACTCATACGATCATGTTAAGTCAATTCTGCAATTTCTGGGGAAACTTTATCGAGGCATAGAGGCATTATTTTTTCCAATGATTAAATCGGTATGTGCTACTGATAACAATTCTTTCAGCTAGACGTAAAAGTATTAAGGGATGCGAACTCTTATAGTTCTGGGACATCCTGGTATCTTGCATGCCTCTGGGCTACAGTGATCCAGGAGCAACTCTCTGAATTGGAAGTGGCCCATTTGGTTCTCTGCGAGGATACACGTCTGGAAAACCAGGGATCAGTTCTGGAACACTACACTTCAGAGGAGCAACTGAACTTCTTGAGTCGAAAATGTTGGTAGTCCCACAATGTTGGTAGTCCCACAATGGCAGGATTTGTATATACCAAAAAAGTAAAGTACATAGAGTAGTAACAGTATGAGTAGGGCTCAACATTTATCACTGAAAGCTGTGACTGATGCATTGAAACAGAGAATCTTGCTTACAAAGGACTAGCATCTTCAAAATGGTTTTTATGAGTACCCCACATACCTTTTCATTCAGTTGATCTTTTACAGAAACCTACTATCTCATATTAATCTATGCACCTAAGGATATTATATTCAATAATATAACATTATTTACATTGCTGCACTTGTTAAGGCATTAAGTTTAAAGATTTTATCACTTAGCATTTTTCTATGCTGAATCTCGACTCTCACTAGTCAAGCAAATAAATTGTAGCTGTGGTTCAATTAAGGTTATACAAAGCCCAACAATTTGAGAACCAAATATTCTGAAGAACTCCAGAAACTTCCATCCTCCCTCTGGTTTGTGCCAAATATCCTCAGAACCTTGTAATTCAACAGACAATTTGATACTTTCTGGAAGTAAAATTCCCCAAATTTGAAGTATGCTGGGTGCAGTCCGGCCTTGAAACAGGCTAAGGATAAGAATGCAGCAAGTAATTTCTAGTGCAGATAATTTTACTTCCAGAAACCTTCAAACTCATTCTGCAAATTCTGTTACAAATTTGACAAGGTCCCATTTTCCATGGGTGAACAAATTATCTTTCTATTCACACAAGTAATATTTTTTGTCACTAAGGTCTTAGTATTATTTTAATATTAATTGAAAAATTCAGTTTAGATTATATTCTTGTTAGTTTCTTTTCTAAATTAAAATTCTAAGGTAGTAGGTATGAGATGATGGTTCAGCACTACCTTCTTTATATGGGCAGCAATATCTTTCTCAATGTTATATTTTTCCAAGGCCTGTGTAGCACACTCCACAGAGTCCTGCTGCATCTCCTCAGACATATCTGCATTTTTGATCACAGCCTTTCGATCACTCATGATTACCTACAAAGAATGAGAAATTATTATTTAATTCATCTATTCTACAAACAAGGTATTCAAAAGTAATTTTTAGAAGCAACAGTCTTTTTAAAACACAAAGGTTTAGCCCAGACAGAAAAACAAACTTATTCATATTTAGCTATACAGGCAGTAGTCATTTAATGATGCACTAAGTATGATATCATATGACTGCCAATTTCTGACAGCAGCTACAACAGTCTCCAGTTGCTGTCAATAGGGGAATCCAGCATAGTTGGAGTGTCCCATGGTCATATGGTTATCAGTTGCAACCTCCTGCTGACTTCCCATTTTATTTGCTCACCAGAAGCCAGTAGTGGAGATTGCAAAGGGTGATCATGCGAGCATTGGACAATGCAACAATAACTGCTAGCTGATTGCCAAGCACCGGAAAATAGTGATCAAGTGACCATAACACTGAAATGACCACAATTACTAGGAACAGTCATAAAACTCCTTGTTCAGTTCTGTCAGAACTTTGAACAGTTGCTGTAAGAGTAGTTGTTCAACAAGGACTATATGTAATTATTTTTGGCGAGCTTCAAAAATGCAATGCAATAAATTACGTCCCTCTGCTTCACCACACTCAGCCTGACAACTACTCAGAATCCTTCTCGTGGAAAGGATCAATATGCAACACATTCATTTCAAAAGCTAAACATGGTTGGATGTTATTTCCGTGTGATGGGAGACTACCAGGATAAGCCATCTGTAGAGTAGATCAGGAAGTTTGAAACATGCAAACATTCTGGAGGAATGGAAGTCAGAGATGTTGCAACTACTTTTCCTTGCTAGCATAGCTACCACCTATGCACTACTAAAATAAGCAGCAGGAGGATCTTTATGTTGGGTGCATTGCCTTGTAATAAAGCAACTAACTGCTCCTGGGCATCTCTTTTTACTCCACCCATTTGCAGGTGTGCAATTACGCCTTTTGCACAAAAAGGCTGGTTGTTTAGGCTCAAGAGAGATATCAATTTTGCCAAATTCTCCGTTATTATTTCCATAGCCCCTGCAGTGGTATATCTCAAATGTTAACTCCTTCATACCAAATCCACCTAGGCATATCTGTCTCCTAACCCAAGGGCCCTCACCGTTCAACCACGGCAAAGAAGTATCTCAATGTTCAATGCCACAGACCACCACCCATCACCATTCCTTGAGCAGGTCCCCTCAAATCCAAATATCCTTTCCTTCTATAGATAAATCAACCTCCACCATTTCCATCTTCCCTGAAAGAAGGCAGCGGGGAGAGACCTGGCTATTTTTAGCACTAGCTATAGATTGCCTCCCTAGGATTCCCTCCTCAAGCACCTAACTGCCTCTCAAACCTTCACTGTGTCCATTTGGTCCACTGTTCACTGCTTATCCTAGATTTTAAACAGGAATGTTATTTTCGAAAAGCCCTAGCCTGTAAGTTCTTTAGGCACCAGAGGGTATAAGTATTTCTATTTAGACGCTATTAACCCTTCGGTTCACGAACCTAATTTATATAAAGCAACATACCTACATTTTATTAAGAAAAAAAAGTGCGAAAACCTCAGGTCAGAGCCAAGGAAGGCTTCAAAGTTGCTACCATTAGGCAGATCCCCTAACGCGGATCCCCCTTAAAAAACCCCTTCCAGGTTCGCCCCCCTCTGCGCCATTTATCCTCCTTTCCCCCGTGTCTCTCTCTCCAAGGATCGGGTCGCGCAGGCACCATCGCCTTTCGCCACCCCCCCCCCACCTCCCCAAAAGCCCCCTCCCACTTCCTCCACAGGGGGAACACGCGCGGGGGGGGTCGCAGATGGCTGCCCGCCTCGGAGGCTCCTTCGGGGAAGCCGCAGAAGGGCGAGGATGCCTGGCCAAATAATAACCATAAATCATAAATAACGTGGCGCGTCTCGCTGCACAGATTTGGGGGCGGGGGCGGGGGGGGGCGGCGGGGGCGGTTCCAAGCGCAAGGCAGGCCCGGACGCCGATTTGGAGGAGCCCCCCGGTGTCCCGGGTTTCGGCGAGCGCGGCGTCCCCGCTTCCAGCTCCTCCCAGCCGGCGAGAATCCCTCACCCGTGTGTGTCCAAAACGGCCAGGAGCGAAGCGACCCCGGCGTGCTGGGACTACTACAAACCCCATCATCCACCACCACCACCCACACATACACACCGCACGGCTGGGGTTTTTAGGAATTGTCGTCGTCCCCCACCAGCCGGGGCACTCCCACGGCGGCCCGGGGAGCTTTTCCCGACCGCCTCCAGGGACAGCCCGATGGGCGTTGTAGTCCGAGGCGCGGGCACCCCCATCTCCTCCTCACC
The DNA here is from genome assembly GCF_049901715.1 of Pseudonaja textilis. Lineage (NCBI taxonomy): Eukaryota > Metazoa > Chordata > Lepidosauria > Squamata > Elapidae > Pseudonaja > Pseudonaja textilis. The sequence continues at coordinate 12,477,725 of NC_142004.1, forward strand.
GTGCGGTGGTGCGGCCGCTGCTGCCGGGCTGCTTCCGAGAAGAGCGGGGAGGGACGTTGGCGGAGCCGGTGAGCAAGTTGGCACCTCGGCGACGCTCCTCCGGGTCCCCCGTCGCGTTGAACGCACTGAGGTAAAAAAAAAGCCCGCCCTCGCGCGCGCGCGCTCTCGCTCAGCCGCCTCCGCCCCCGACAAGCCTCGAATGCTGCCCCGGCCGGTGGCTTCGCCCCCTCCCCTCCGGCCCGCCGCCGCCACGCCCAACGCGCCGGCGCTCCGTCCCGCAGGCAACGGTCATTGGCGGCAACAATACGCCTCGCGGCTCATTGGCTGGGGCGCCCCCGCCTCCCCCCGGGTTTTATTGTTGCATTTTATTGCAGCCCGGCATGCCCCGCGCCGGGGCGTCCGTTGCCGGGGCGACGGGCCGGGCGGTTTCAGAAGCCTGTCCGGGCACGTGGAGGGCGTCAAGGCAAGGGAACCGGTCGAACGAAACGTGATGGGATCCGAACGAAACTCATATTTTAAAAAGACATTGAGTACCAGAAGTAGAGTTCCGCAGAGCAGGGTCTCCAACCTTGGCAACGTTAAGACTTGTAGACTTCAACTCCCAGAATTCCTCAAATAGCGTTGCTGGCTGAGGAATTCTGGGAGTTGAAGTCCACAAGTCTTAAAGTAGCCAAGGTTGGAGACCCCTGCCTCATAGCATATGCAGAGATCCTTCTCCTCAGAGAAAGGTGTTTTTTTGGGGGTCATTCCAATAAATTTCACCCTGTCTTTCTCTAGGTCAGTATTTCTCAACCTCAGCAAGTTAAAAGATGCATGGACCTCAACTCCCAGAATCCCCTGGGATTTTAGGCCTTATTACATATTTTAAATTAAAGTGATATTAGCATTTTAGCATGGCATCCCTGCTTCTTTTTTTTAACTTAAGGAAACCAACCAGAACCTTTTTTTTTTTTTACATGTGTTGGAAGAAAAATCTAGTTCAGTTCCAAGCCAGGAGAAAGATGCTGGAAATAAAATGGAGGTGGATTGAAAAGGACTGTTTATTGATGAGCAGAACCAACCATCACATGCAGTTCTGGGACAGCTGACAACTTGGTCTGATGAGTGGATGGATTTTTATACAAGAACCTATACAGTTTGAACGGTTCTTGGCATTGTGTAATGAAGGGGCTTTTGTGCCTTTTGCTATTTCAATGGTGGATTAATCCTACTATGTCCTAAAAGGTCACAACCCGTCCTTAGAATTTGGGTGGGGGGATGTAAATTCTTAACCCCATCCACTGGAACTGAAGGCATTTTGTTTGGGAATAAATTGGCCCAGCCTCCCTTAATGGGCACAGAATATCCATCTCTAAAGACTCGAGGCAATTGCTGGACGCTGTTTATTAAACTGGGGCTGCTTTCTGCCTTTAAGAGCATGTTTCCCCGTTTCTCCTTTGGAGAAATATAATATTCTGTCTCTTTTAATATCCCCCGAAATATTTTATGGGGGGGGCTTCCTACATATGCAAAACTGTCCCATTCATAACTAAACCAGCCAGCAGCTGCCAAAAAAGCCAATGCAATCCTAGACTGCATCAACCAAGGATAATCTCAAGATCCCAGGAAGTTATCTTCATGTGATACTTTACATTGCTTTGGTAAGACCACACTTGGAATACAGGTAGTCCTCGACTTACGATCACAATGGAGCCCAATATTTCTGTTGTTAAAACATTTAAGTGACTTTTTGCCCCATTTTATAATCTTTCTTGCCACAGTTGTTAAATGAGTCACTGCAGTTAAGTCAGTAACAGGGTTGTTGAGTGAATCTAGTGTTGGAAGAAAAATCTGGTCCAGTTCTAAGACAGGAGAAATAAAATGGAGGTAGGCTGCAGGAAAGGAGATCTCTATTTATTACCTTTGTTGTCAGAGTACAACATGTGTACAATGAGATTGGCTGTGCCTCCCTTTGTGCACGCACACACACACACACACACACACACCAACACAACTCACAGTGAAGACAAAAGTCCCTAATCCAGTCCCAATCTTATTACATGATGTGACCTTGTTGCCCAACGTGCCGGCCCTGCAAGTCTATCGTACTATGTTGACATGAAGTTATTTTCCATTCAGAAGGGATGAGTCTGCCTATCGAGATGAGGTGGGCCAATCGTTGCTTTCGTGGTATGGAGACAATAACTTGGTCCTCAACACCAATAAGACCAAGGAGCCTATAGTGGACTATAGAAGGAACAGGTCAGACTTTCAGCCCTTGCTTATCAATGGAGACCGAGTGGAGCAAGTGGCCAGTTTTAAGTTTCTGGGTGTTACCCTAAAGAAGGTGTTTTATTTCGTTGTACGAGGTACAATGACAATAAACTAAACTAAACTAAACTAAAAAGTCTGACAGCCCATGGGTAGAAACTGTTCTTCAGCCTGTTGGTGTGACTGGTTCTGCTTCTATATCTCCTCCCCAATGGCAGGAAAGTGAAGAAGGGATGACTGGGATGTGAGTCGTCCTTGAGAATTTCTCTCACTCTTCTAAGGCAGCGAGACCTACTGAGGTCATCTAGTGGTATCAGGGAACAGCCCACAATGTTTTGTGCTGGGCTCATCGCCCTCTGTAATGCCTTTCTATCCATGGCTGTCAAACCAGCATACCACACCGTCATGCAATATGAGAGGATGCTTTTGATTGTGATAAAAGGAGGTCATCAGTCATGTTTTAATTTGTAGCCAGAAACTAGTGATGGCAGCATGTTTCTGAGGCGGCTGACAAATGGGGTTGAGAGTAGGTGGGCTTTTACACAGTACATTCTTTGGGGCTTAGCCATTGAGATGCCTGTCCCTGTGCAAGAATACGTCCTTTAAGATTTTAGTGGCTGTTGCCAGATTCCTAAGGGGTTATGCAGGGGGCAAATCCTAGGTGTTTTGTTTGCCTGAGTTAATCTTGTCAGTTTCAGTTCCTTGCCTATTGTGTTGCTTATTTGGACTTTCTGGCTGCTCTTTGCTTATGAATAGAGCGGCCCAGTTTTCTGAATGGATGCAAACTATCCATTCCTAAAGACTAGCCTCTCTCCAGGTTTCTGCTTGAGGCTGTTTTCCTATAGAAGGAAGACAGAGGCTACTTTCTGCCTTTAAAAAGATGTCTCCCCTCTTCTCCTTCAGAGGAAATATTTTATTCTGCCTCTTTTTTAAAATTACTAAAGAATACTTTCTTCTGGGGATGGGGGGAGGCTTCCTACACTAGCTTCCCCGTTGAGTTGGCTCATCAAAAGGTCACCAGAGGGGATCATGTGACCTCGGGACACTGCAACTAACATGAGTCTGTTGCCAAGTATCCGAATTTTGATCACATAACCATGGAGTGCTGCAACAATCATAAGTGTGAAAAAGAGTTATAAGTCCATTTTTTTCAGTGCTGTTGTAGCTTTGAACAGTCACTAAATGAACTGTTGTAAGTCGAGGACTATTTCTGATGTGTACTGCATACCAGAACAGCTAGACACAAGGAGAGTTTTTCCCCGAACGCCCTCACTCTACTTAACAAATAATTCCCTCTACACTGTCCAACTATTTACAAAGCCTGCACTACTATTACTATTAACCTTCTTATCACTCCTTATCACCCATCCCTCCCCACTTGTGACTGTATGACTATAACTTTATCGCTTGTATCCTTATGATTTATATTATGTTTCCTAGTATGATTTGATTGCTTATTGTACCCGATGACTATTAAGTATTGTACCTGATGATTCTTGACAAATGTATCCTTTCTTTTATGTACACTGAGAGCATTTGCACCAAGACAAATTCCCTGTGTGTCCAATAACACTTGGCCAATAAAGAATTATATTCTATTCTAATTCTATTCTATATACTATTCTATATTCTCTACTCTACTCTACTCTACTCTACTCTACTCTACTCTACTCTACTGCATCCAGTTCAGGTCACCACAATAAGAAAACATGTTCAAACTAGAAATTTTCTAGAATGCAAAGAAGAGCAAAAAGGTGATTATGGGTCTAATTTAGATTTGATTTTAGATTTAGAATTGGGCTTCCCCATTGACTTTGCTTGTCAGAACCTTGCAAAAGATGATCCGGTGACCCCAGGACAACAAAACCATCATAAATACATGCCAGTTGTCCAAATTTTTAATCACGTGACCATGGAGATGCTACAATAGTGGGGTGAAAAATGGTCCTGTCACTTTTTCAGTGCTCTTGTAACTTAGAATGGTCACCAGAATGTATGATTATAACTCAAGGACTACCTATACAAGAACGAGGGAGCACGTTCCAAGGTGGGAGGTGAGAAAAGAAGGAGCACAGCTTGGCGATAGATAGGAGATGGAGGAAGAGTGTTGGGAGGGCCACTCTAGGAATCTCCCAGGGCGCATTGGGTGAGGATAATAAAGATTTAGTCTGGTAAGGTTCTGTTTATTAGGTGTAAGCAAATAAAGAACTGAACTTTGGCTGAATTGTACTATGTTGTTCCTGGGCTGGGCCTGACAGGCGTTGAACAAAGAGAATTATGACTCCTGCCATTGCAGCACTCCTATGATCAGATTACAAAATTCTGGCACCCATTCCTATTTTCCTCCCCATCTCTATTACCCACTCAGTCCACCAGAATATGGAAAGCAGCTGCAGCTGTGGAATTCTTGGCATGCTCCTTGACTACTTCTCCCTGCCCCTGGGGGGGGGGTCATCTCCTTACCCCAACCTGGAGGACCAGGGCCGTCTCCTTACCCCAACCTGGGCTTCTCCATACCTCACCTTGCCTGGGTCCACTTGCCTTTTTTTTGCAGCTGCTGTCAGGTGTGCCCAACCAATCCAAGGTGCAGCCTGACAGCAAGCATGTAGTCTCTGAAGAGGTCCTTCCTAGCCTTCGGAAACAGTGCAGGAGCACAAGTTCCCCTCTCCTCTTCTAACCTTCCGAAACTTTGCGTTCTCTGGCTCTAGCCAGAAAGCAAATGAACGTGATGATGTTTCTGAAGGGTAGAAAGGTGAACCCAGAAGGGGAGAGAGGTGGGCTGGAGAAAGGAAGCTCAGATTCCAAAGATCCAAGCTTCCGTCCTCCAGCCCAGTGCAGCAGTTCTCTTCTGCACATGGAGGGAAAAGGTTGGCGGAAGGAGGCTCAAATCTTAAAGATCCAAGCCAGGGCAGGAGTTCCTTTCCAGGCATGAAAAGGAGCTGCCTGCCCTCCTTCTGCTTAACAACCCACACAACTGTTTAACAACCACAACTGGGAGAGCTGGGACTGCAATCACTGAGTGGTCACATGGGCACCTCTCTTAATGACAGCAATAACCTATGACCAAAATTCCAGACTCAATTGTGGTTGTAAGTTGAAGATTAAATTTTCGCTAACTTTTTGAGCCAAAAAATAAGCAATGCAAAGAAATTAAGAATTCTCTCTCTGAACTGGGAAGGGTAGCATATTCCCCTTCAACATTGGCACACAAGCTGGGAATTCTCCTATAATCACAGCTCTGGCTTCACTAGCAGGTATGAGCTGTGGTCTGGAAGGCCTTTTGCACAGCCCCATCTGGTTGCAAATTGTGCCCTTTCTTAGATCAGAGCCCCTTCAGAATGTAACCCATGCCTTAGTCACCTCATAGCTGAACTACTGCAACACATCCTACATGGGCTATTTATGAACACCTGAGCTTGAATTCCAGAATGCTATGGTGTGAACAGTAATGGACATGCATCAGTACATCCATGTCCTGTGCTTTCCAAGCTGTACTGGTTGCTGGTTTGCTTCCAGATGTGGCTCAGAGTGCTACCATAGTTGTGAGGTCCTTGGTGCTCTCCGAGCTTGGCTTGGTTGCAGATGTTTAGTTGCAGATCATCAGTATATGTGTGTGTGGGTTTGCTCCCTGTTTATACACAGTAAATTGAGACTGAGTAGCTTCAGCAACCACTTCTCTGTGTTTTTTTCTGCTCATTCTATCCATTCCAGCAAGATGCGCATGCTTCAGGTCCCATTGATCTAAGAATGTTGGTTGTCAGGTCTTTTCATGCCTTTTCTGTCATAGAACCGGATCTATGGAACATTCTCCCTCCAGAGATATTAGAATGACCCTGACCCTTTGGGTCTTTCATAAGGCCAAAAGACCTGGTTCTGGACCCACGTCTGGGCCCGACTATGTGAAGGGACCTGTCTCCTGGCTGCATTAACACTGATGATTGCGATATTTTCCTCAGCTGCTAAGCATTTTTGTATTTATGACTGTTGTTTTTATTTTTGATCCATTACAGAATAACAGAATTGGAGGTCTTCTAATCCAGGGGTCTCCAAACTTGGCAACTTTTAAGACTTGTGTGGACTTCAACTCCCAGAATTCCTCAGCCAGCAAAGCTATTTGAGGAATTCTGGGAGTTGAAGTCTACAAGTCTTAAAGTTGCCAAGGTTGGAGACCCGTTCTAATCCAAATCTCTGCTCAAGCAGGAGATGCTATACCATTTCAGACAAATGGCCATCTGATCTCTTCTTAAAAACCTCCAGTGATGGAACACCCACAATTTCTGGAGGCAAGTCTTTCCACTGATTAATTGTTCTTGTTGACAGGAAATTTCTCCTTAATTCTAGGTTGGGTCTCTCAGCCGGTTACTTCTTGTTTTGTCCTCGAGTGCTTTGGAGAATAGGTTGACCCAGAGGTGGGATTCTACCAGTTCTCACCTATTCGCTAGAACCGGTTGTTAACATTCTAAGCAGTTCGGAGAACCGGTTGTTAGAAGAAATTCCTGGCCTAATCCTGTAAGGAAGGCAGGAAGGAAACATTCTGGTGTTGCTTACAGAAACTGCCTCTCCATTAACCCTTATTACATTCGTGGCAGGACTAGACTTCCTGTCTCAGGAACTTCTCTGGAGCTTTTTTCCCCTCCTTTGCTGGTACTTTGTGTGGAGTGACCCTTCAAAGGTTACAATGGCACTGAAAAAAGTGACATGACCATTTTTCACACTAACGACTGTTGCAGCATCCCCATAGTCATGAGAGGCCAGGTGAGGAGATGCGTGCCTCGATGTGAGTGATATTGAGTTGGCCACACCCAGCCAATAACATGACTACCAAGCCATGTCCACAGTACCAGTTTTTAAAAAAATTGAATCCCACCCCTGGGTTGACCCCCCACCCCGGACAGCCCCTCCAATATTAGAAGACTGCTACCATGTCCTTCTCTTATTTAGACTACACAAAACTAATTCCCACATCATTCATTAATTTAGTCTTTAGTCCCCTAATGATCATTGTTGCTCTTTGCATCTTTTTTCTAGCATCTCAGAATCTTTTTAGTATTGTGACCAAAACTGGACACAGTACTTCAAGTGAGGTATTACTAGGGCAGAATAAAGCAGGACTAACAGGTTGTATGATGTTACTATCTTTTTGTTGATGAAGTTCATGGGTGTCAAACTTGATTGTGTTGTGACATCATGTGACATATCACATTTTTTGCCTTTGCGGAGGCGGAGTGGCCTGCATGTGATACATCTGGCCTGTGGGTCACCACTTTGACATCCATGATGTAGCCTAAGACTACATTGTTTTTTTTGGCATCTGCAGCACATATTTCAGTGATTGTCCATTAGGGCTCCTAGATCTCTAGATTTAGGTTTAACTAAATCTAGGTCTAGATTTTATTTAACGTGTTTGCCAACCTGAGTTACTTGTTGAGAAGGGCAGCTATGTAAGTTGATTAAATAAAACAAATGTTTCCAGGTTAATGTTTTATTTACAAAGCCATGAACAAATAAACTGTGGTTAACTTTCCTTTATGGTTATACCAAATCCAAACAAACTACATGAGTTGTTGATCCCATCAGTCATAACGTGGTTTCTAGATTTTGATTTATAATGCAGTATGAAGATAGCATTTCTGATTGATTAGCTATAATTTGTAGGTAACAAATGGTATAATATACCGTAGCTCCAGACCAAAAAACATATTCTTGTGTGATCTCATAAGTCATAATGTGGTTTCCAGGTTTTGGTTTAGAATGCAATGGGGTGATTATGAGTCAGAAATGGTTTAATTTTAAAGGATTCATTCATTTTTGGAGCACAGCTGTCAAAATATTTGTCAAGCCCTTGAGCTGCTAAGGAAAGTTGTACATCTTTAATTTACAGCCATACAAACACAGCCATTAATTAACACACCTCTGGTTATGTTAAACATTAATCATCTACCCTTCATTTACAGAGTGTGCAGGAGGATGAAATACGTACTGCCAATTTGTGATTCAAGAACTGCCAAACAGTTTACTTTTAATACTCTGCATCGTGTAGAGTATCAATCGCACCTTAAGTTTGGTGGGCTGGTGAACCAGCCAATCCACTTACAACACATATTTGGCCACAGGAGTTAATAATTGTGCCACAATTATTGCCATTAAACTTATAGATTGTAACACTCCTTCTGCTAATAGATAAAATGTATAAAATGTAGAGGGGAATAAGTCAATCTAAACTACTTTACAAGGTCGCTCCCCAAACCCAGCTTCCGGTCATCTCAGGCCGAGTCTCCCAAAGGAAAGAGGAAAACAGATTGGACAGCCACTTGTCTGAGATGGTAGAGGTTCTGTTCTCCTGCTTGAGCAGGGGGCTGGACTAGAAGACCTCCAAGGTCCCTTCCAGTTCTAATCTGTTCTGTTCTATCAGGGGTCTCCAACCTTGGGAACTTTTAAGACTTGTGGACTTCAACTCCCAGTATTCCTCAGCCAGCAAAGCCGGTGGAGTTGGAGCAAAGCTGGCTGAGGAATTCTGGGAGTTGAAGTCCACAAGTCTTAAAAGTTCCCAAGGTTGGAGACCCTGCTCTATTCTCTTAGTCTCAAATCCCCCGCACAGCCGGGAAGAAGCAGAACTTAAACGCGGAGCTGGCGGAGCGGATCGAAGGTCTCCCGGTTCAATGCCGGAACGCCCCAGATCGAGACTCGCACCGCTTCCAGCCCGTTGGGTCGCGGGCAGCTCAAAGCCGGGGCCCCCCTTTCCTTTCTAAAGCGGGCCGGAAATCCCGTCCCGCGCGCCGATTTCCCCCCCTCCCCCGGCGTTTTCGGGCGAGGTGGGCGCGAGCTCCTCCGAGCATGCGCCCTCCGAGCCCCTGTGTGCTAGGCCGGGCCAGCTTCCGGCCCCTCCCTCCTCCCCTTTAAGGCGCTCGCGGCGCGTTGCTCTATTCTGCCCTCCGTCAGGCGGATCCTGAGGGAAAGGCCGTGCGGCGAAGCTGCAGCGGTCGCCGAGCGCGGGAGGAAGGCAAAGCGGGCGGGCGGGCGAGATGTCCGGGGGCTGGGGCCGGGACATGATGGATTACGGGGACGGGCCCGGGATGTCCGGCGGCGGCGGCGGCGGCGGCGGCGGCCGCGGGGGCAGCAGCGCCGGGGGCGACGGCCGCATCTACGTGGGCAACCTGCCTCCCGACGTGCGCGAGAAGGACCTGGAGGAGCTCTTCTACAAGTACGGCCGCATCCGCGACATCGAGCTGAAGAGCAGGCGCGGCCTGGTGCCCTTCGCCTTCGTGCGCTTCGAGGACCCGCGGTGCGTGAGGAGACGGGAGGGGAGGGGAGGGGGCTCGCCTTTCCCGCCGGCGCCGCGGCCCGGCCGCAGTTGCTCGGCGCGCGGCTCCTCGCCCGCCTCGCCCGGGCTGCCCTGAAGGGGGTCTCTTGAGGGAGGGGAGGCCCCGTTGGGCCTGGGATGCCTGCGCCGCCCGCCCTCCTCAATTGGGGGGCGGGGGGAGGTCGAGCGGGGCTGCAGCGGCCAGGACAGGCTCGGAGCCCACCCGGCTCCTCTCGGCCCCGGGCGAAGAAGCCTCGCCTAATCCGTGGCTTCCAGCCCCGAAACTGAGGGCGAGGGTGGTTTTTTTGGTTTTTGGCGGGGGGTTTGCCGGGGTCGCGTTCAAAGAACTTGGCAGAGAAGGATCGCGCGCGCCGAGAGGCGCCTTTTAAATCCGCTGCTCTCCACCGGGCAGCGGGCCTGGAAGCAGCTCTGAAAATACATGTAAGCTCTTTCCCCAACGGCAGCAAGGCAGACTGGTCCCTTGTCAAATAAAGACTGGTGTGTGTGTACGTGTGTGTGTGTGTGCACGTAGGTACACACACACACATATACATATATATGCATGCATACATGCACACATACAAATACATACATGTATGTATGTATGTCTTTTCCCAGCCCAGGATCCTTCAGGTGACTGGCAGGAATTCCACAAATAGCAGAAGTCAGAGTTCCTCCTGTTCATGTGGCCTGTGTGAGAAAATGTGACCTGGTTCCAAAAATAGTGTGTGCATCTTTTCTTTGGTCCCTATGGCAGTGCTGCAAATGGCTATGGCGGGGATTTGCTTTGGGATGGTTTCTCAATATCTACGTTTTTAATTGGGTAGGTTGGGTTTTGTGTACAGTGCTTTATATCTTACCTGTCATTCAATATCAGTGTTAGTTGTGCCTCATTCAAAACCCAAGAAAGAAATCCTTCGACTCCATTAAAATAGAGCAAAGTATTTTTACTGAGTTTGAAGTGATAGCAACAAAAGAAAAGCAAGATCTGAGGCAAATAGGCGCGTAAATTACATATTGAAAGTTTTCCGAAGTTCCCTCCCCAGGAGTCCAGACTGGTCATCCAATCTGAGTGTGTATCATGTCATGTGGGGTTTCTCACTCATCTGGTATGCCAAGACAGTTAACCTTGGCTTAGTAGAGATAAGTCTATGCAGTTGCACGGTAAGCAGGAAAACATCCCCTCCTTTTTAGTTCACACAGAAAACATCTTCACTCCCAGCAGCTTTCCCCTCCCAAATACCAAATTACCACACCCCATTTCTATGGCAGCTGACAAGAAGCAAGCAGCAAAAGATGTCAAGAAAACTTTGTGGAGGCTGACTATCAGTTTGGCAGGGTGGCTATGGAAAATAATAACTATATTCAATCTATCTTCAGCAGTCAATAGAAATAGGGTGAGATGTGAATGGGCATTTGTACTGTACAATGCAGCAAGAATATTCAAAGCAATTTGGGAACTCTTGAAAAGTTGTGGTGGTAGATAATCTTCCAGGCTAACACTGATTTGCCATTGACTTTTTGGAGTTTTGTGGCGGTCTCTTTTTCAAGTTCTGAACAGATTTGCCTCCACTGATTCTGTTTACTTTCTCTGGGTGTTCAGCTGTGACTCTTCTACAGTAATAACAATAATAATGCTGACTGGATGTACTGGTGCTTCTTTGTTTTACAGGAGCATCTTGGCACCAGTAAGCAGCTTATGGGTTCAGTCTAGTAAGTTTTGTGCCATAAGCATGAAGTCTTCTGTCTTCTGTGCCCCTTAACAAAGAGACTTCTTTGGCCCAGATTTATAATGCAAGCATAGTGATTTTTTTTAAAAAAAGTTAATTCTGTTGAAATATACTGCTCATATGAAATGCAACCTTGGAAATCTTAAAAGTCTTGTGTATATTTACAGCTGTGCTGTTTTTCCACCTATCTTCACATTTTGACTCAGGCAAGAGAAGCATTGAATCCCTACAGTCTGTTCATTATAAGAGCAGATGTTTTTCCTTACATCCACTTTGTCTTGACATGCCCTCCTCAGAGACGCTGAAGTTTCCATTACTGAATGAATTTAACCTCCATCATGCTTTCCTCAAACCTTAAATGGCCCCTCTCTTTTTTGCAAGATTTGCTCAAACAATTAAGTTTGAATAGACTAATAGGAACACCACTGACCCCTTCCAACACATTCAAAATGGGAAAAGTATGTTGCATTTCCTGTGTGCCTGTCTTCTACATCTTCTCTGAAAAGGATAATTTTCTTTGTACAGCACACTTCATTCTTGTTAATAGCTATATTCTACTTAAAAACTAGCTGTACAAAAAATAGTACTTAGCAATATAATTTGTTGGTGCTGTGTAGGTGCAGAAAAGAGCTTAACTCTTGGCATCCGGTAGTTTTGAAATGAAAGAGCTGCCACTCTTTCACCACTATGATTTTCCTCTCAAGAAATATAAAAACAGGCATGAGTACTAGATATGTTTGTTGTCTTCGCAGGTGAGATAAAAATCTTATAACAAAACAGTTACCTTATGAAAGTCACTTCTTTCTATTCCCTTTTACCTTGCAATGATAGGTATGTTAAAATGGTGTTTCCTTTTTAGGCTATAAGTTAAATACAAATATGTCATTTTCTTGGTCATGGTCAATCAGAAAAATAAATCTCTTATGGCCCATTTGTGGCTAATGGTGTACAGATAGAGGTCTGGATATAATTTTCATTATTGTTTGAGTGGCTGTAGATCTGGAACATTCTAATCACTTACAGAGTGCTTGATAGCAAAATAGGATAATATAAGTTGGATTCCACCCAATGAAAAAGTAATTGAAGTACTGTGGCCAAGTTTTAATTAATTTTTTTCTTTTAAATCTATGATACAGTAGCTAGGGTAGATAGAGATCCAGTTTAACTGGCTTACAGGTAGTCCTCAACTTACGATCACAGTTGAGCCCAACATTTCTGTTGCTAAATGAGACAGTTACCCCATTTTTTAATGTTTCTTGCCATACTTGTTAACTGAATCCCCACAATTGTTAAGTTAGTGACATCATTGTTAAGTGTATGTGGCTTCCTCATTGACTTTGCTTGTCAAAGGATTGCAAAAGGGATCACGTGACCCCAGACACTGCAACTGCCATAAATACATGCCAGTTGCCAAGCATTCAAATTTTGATCATGTGACTGAAGGGATGCTGCAATGGTTGTGTGAGAACCATTCATAAGTCACTTTTTTCACTGCCGTTGTAACTTCGAATGGTTGTAAAATGAGGGCTACCTGTATTGGTAGTTTTTGCTGTGTAGGTGTACAGAAACTTCGGCATGGATTCACCAGTACATATTTTATAGTTTAAATATTGTTACTCAACAGAAAAACAACCACATGCGCACCCAGGAGAGAGAAGCCCCTATTCTGGCCTCCCGAAAAGGCGTTAAAATGGGACTCTGGGGCCTCTGGTGGGGAGGGCAAAGCAGCACACAAACGAGGGGCTGTTAGCGTCCTCCCTTTGCCTTTTAAACTAATTTCTAACAAATGTTAATCAACCTTGCCACTTTTTAAATTCTAAACTTTCTAAGTTTTTAAGCTTTATATACCGTTTTTATATTTTAGTATTTTATTGTACACCACCCAAAGTCCCTCTCTTCTCGAGGGAGATGGGCAGTTCAAAACAGCAAAAAAAACAAAAGATTCTCTGCCGATGAAGATCTTGTATTCTCTGAGTGAAGAAATAGAAGGAATGGACTGAACCAGATAAAAAGGCTCCCTTATCTATAACATGGCAAAACCAAGAATAGAGAATAACTAAACACCATTGTAACCCTGAAGTTGGACTAAAGATCTCAAGAAAAAATTGTTGTATCAGCCTCTCAATAAAAACAAGTTTTCAATGATTTATAGAACAAGAACTGATACTCCAGCCTGTTTGATTTTGGACATCCAGAACAACCTAAATTTTGGGCTCCGAAGCCTCTGTTCTTAGTATCAAGAAGTCTGTTCTGACTCTTCAGTGAAAGTTTAGGATTTAGACATTTGAAACTGACTGACCTAATCCTATGAAAAAGAGAGACTACTATTCCAGATAGATCTCATAGAATAAAGTAGAATTGTTAAATTTGGGGGTTGAGTATTGTGAACTATTAAAGCAAACTGAAATTTACACTGGCTTTTTTCCCACCTCTGTTGTAATTTTGATCTTTGTTTAGTTTATGATTAATTATAAGTATTTTATTCTTTTTTATTCATAACTGTATTTAGGTCAATTTATAGAATATATAGTCACTGTCTCCCATTTTTTAAAACTTAAATGACGGCTTCTGTGGTTATCTCTGGTGAATGTCATTTTCTTTTCTACCCCCATCCAGGCATAAATTTTAATATATTTTTTCTGTGGAGGCAGTATTTATTGAACTGACTCTCTTGGTCATAAATTTGATGGTGATTGTTTCCATGCACTTTTGAAAATATTTATTTATTAAACAAATTTATACAGTCACCCACTCACACACAGCATATTGAAGATGATTTGTAGAGAAACTATTGTAATTCCTGAAACAGTTATATCTTAAATATTACATTTTGCTGAAAAACTATCTTCTTGAATCCATGAGACAATTGCATGGCAATATATATTCTGATATTCATAAAACTAACAGTAGCTTCTGTGATTATGTAGTGGTGCTTCTTCTAAAGTTCCAAATTTCTCAATTCTCTTTTGAAAAATAATCTGCATTGAGGATGAATAATATATACAATTCCTCTTTTATGCTGTGATTTTTGTTGAAAAATAGAAGCAGTTCTGTTGTTTATCAACTTCACATGTTTGGGTTATTTCTAAAATCCTGATAACTCGGAACTTCATACTTTTGTGATATTTCTAAACTCCAAACTTTGATCTTAAGACCATTTCATATTCAATCAGATGAATTTGGGCATGCGCTAAGGTCTGCCAGTTTAGAAATCAGCAGCTTCTAGCTTTTTTAGGCTTTTCAGTATTTTGCACTTTGAGTCTTAAGCTGCAACGTTTTCAAAATCTTTCATGTTCTTCTCAGATTGTTTGGATAGTGTAAACATGGCTGTATGTTGTCTGTTCACAGAGATGCAGAAGATGCAGTTTACAGAAGGAATGGTTATGATTATGGCCAGTGTCGTCTGCGTGTTGAGTTTCCCAAACCTTCCAGAGGTCGGGGTGGAGGCTTTGGTGGGGGGCCTCGAGGGAGGAATGGCCCTCCTTCACGACGATCTGAATTTCGAGTCCTTGTTTCAGGTATGTCCCTTTCTAACCCTCCTATTGACTGGAATCCCCCTGATGCAATCTCCAGTTGTATTGGAGAGAAGATTATCTTATTATTACCACATTATATGGTTTCTTTCTTAATACGGAACTTGTCCCTATGGAGGAGCTTTTTAGCACAGCAAAAGGACACTCTACTTGGATTCAATCCATGGAGGAAGTCTTGCTTATGGATTCATCATGGTGAATGAATGGTGAGCAAAAACATCTCCAGCTGAAGGCAAGAGTGAACTCTTGGATGCAAAATGGGGTCACTATATGGGCGGGCAAAGGGAAGGAAGAAAAATTAGGGATCAAGCTTTACAGTGTTCCTGGCAGAAGGAACAGGCTTTAGATGGTGCTATGCAACCAAAACATGTCTGTTAAAACCTGAGAAACAGCTGCACAATATTTGTGTCCTTTATGAAAGAAAATTAACCCGAAATTAGATCCCCTCTGTTCAGAGCTTTGTGGATTCCTCAAAACAACCTTGATATACCTGGAATAGGTGCCTGTGTCTAGTGAGTTGGGAGACAATTGAAAAAGTTCTAATCTCATTGGAAAGCAATGGAAGTATTTTGGAAGTTTTGCCATGGTGATCAAGTCTCTGAAGAAAATTGAGCACGCTGTGGCCAAACATATGGAATGGCCCACTTAACCCATAAAAATATTCCTAAAAGCTAAAATAAAATGCCAAGAAGTCTGCATGTTACTGTGGCATCGTGGCTAGAAATAGGAGACTTCTCGGTGAGGAAATCGCTGAATGGCAATCACTTCAATTTTGCAGCAGGACCTGGAGATGAAAAGTCACAACCCCAGGTGTACATCTCCCACACAGAAGCCTGGGAGGGCAGGGAGGATACCTGGACTGGCTATTGGCTTGAAGGGAGAACTTACCTTACTAGAGTGTGTTGTGAAGCGTTCTTGAAAACTGCCAGGAAGCAGCAGCAGCATACTAATTTCTTCAGAATATGCTGTGGAACAGGGGACTCACTTCCCTTTCTTTTTCTTTATAGCGTATTTGTGGATAGCTACCACAGGTATCCTTGCTTCTCTGCCAAGGATAAGCTATTGGAATCTAAGGAGTCAAACACTCTTAGAATGGGACCCTCATTCTTGGATGGGAATCTAATTTTGAGTACATGGAGTACAATCTGTCCAGAGTTAGGGGTGATATTAAATTTACATTGGACAAATAGGAGGATTCCTCTGACTACCCAGTACCTTTGAATCCTAGCCTTACCTAGGGGACTGTCTTGCTGACACGGAGGGCTCACCCTTTGGAATGGAACTTATTGCTGTTCTGTGGACCCTAATTGTAGCACTGACTCTCTGGAATGAACAGGAACTCTATGGAAATGGTGGACCACAGCCATGCCTGGCGTAGCCTCAGCAACTGGTGACATCTCTTTACACAATCTCTTGTTTTGTGTTCTCACTGCTCAGGGCTTCCTCCATCAGGCAGCTGGCAGGACCTGAAGGATCATATGCGTGAAGCTGGTGATGTATGTTATGCAGATGTTCAGAAAGATGGAATGGGGGTGGTTGAGTTTCTTCGCAAAGAAGATATGGAATATGCACTGCGTAAACTGGATGACACCAAATTCCGATCTCATGAGGTGGGTTCCTGCCTGTGGGTGAAGAGCATGTGTGTGTGCAAGTCATGGAGGAACATACATTAACCTGTCCTTTTGTGGTGCTTTCTCAAGAAGCTCCTGGGCACAGTCTAATAGTAGTCTTCAAAGCAGTAGTTTAAGCTTGGTAAGATTAAGGGTTGCCAAGGCTATGTGAAACCTACCCCATGATGGTATGGTTAAAAACACTGAAGCAGAAACTAAGTTTGTGCTTTATTCCTGGAAAATGAGCGTTTGGATTACTTGCTTTTAACATCTGAGCAAGTCAAGTTGATTTCATTTGTCCTTTTCCCATTGACAGCCAGTGGGTGAACAAAGATGACTACCAGCTGATTGTTTCAATAAGCTTAGCTTTCCTTCTATTGGCAAGCTGAAATGATATTTCCCAGAGGAACAGCTGTGTAGCTTTGTGGCTTACTTAATAGTAATCTTCCCCACCTGTGCTTGGATCTTCCTACTTAAGATGGTTTGATACCTCTCCTATAAACCAGGTTATTGTTCTTGGGGCATTGCTACTTCACTTGCAACCACCTTCTTCTAGTGGCTGGCTAGATCTTCAACCACCCAGTCAATCACAGATGGAGGCTGCTTGTTACGGAATTTTCTTCAAGAATCTGAACTGCAGAAACAGAATTAAGTTAAGATGGACTGGGTGAGAATTCACCAAGACCTTTCCTAACTGTGCTGAAGGACTTCACTAGCCTGCATCTCTCCCTCTGGTAGCTTAACTTTGGAATCCGACATCATCGCCCTTCTTAGTTGCAGGGGGACAAAACGTGTCTGTGTTGGCCTACCCAGCCTAGCTGTTCCGTAACAAGCCCTTTTTCGGGAGACCTGATGGGCCACCTCTGGATTAGCCTATGGCAGCAATAGGATTTGGCTGCCCGTATGTGAAAACTCTTCGGTCCTGAGCCACTCTTGCATTGGTTTCTCGCCTTCATTTTTGGCATTCATTTATTCATAACACTGACCACAGGATGTCATGCCAATGTTTGGGTTTTCTCTGTTCTGAATTCCAGGGTGAAACAGCCTATATCAGAGTTTGTCCTGAAAGAAGCATCAGCTACAGCTACTCACGCTCCCGTTCTGGTTCAAGGAGTCGCGATTCTCCCTACCAAAGCAGGGGATCCCCGCGCTACTCTTCACCCTTTAGGCCATTCTGAATGCACCCAATAGGGACTTGTAACGATGTGAACTGAGCATGTCATTTCTGCTCAGAGTTTACATTCCAAAATGGATGGATATAGTCTTTCGTAGGAACCTTTGGGGTTGTTTTTTTTTCCTATCTATTCAAGAAAACCTTTTTTTTATGACAACTGTTTTTACTAGGGAAGTGTTGGTAATGAAGTACTATGAATCATTGCCACTTAAAAATGCATTTTATTTGGAAAACGTAAAGTTGTTCTTGCTTTCCTTCTCAGTGAGGGAAAAGGAGCTTGAAAGTCATACATGTTAATATTTGCTGGATGGGCTTTAAAGCAGCGACTGTTGGTGGCGTTTCAAAATATATTCCAGTGTTTCTGTAACTCATAAGTGAATGGCTGTCTTTTTGTGCAGTCAGGGTAGAAGGTGAAGATAAAACAGATGACCCTGGTTTTTAAGTTGCTTTTTATTACTGGGTTAAAGCAGCATTTAAAAAGATTTTGCTCTCTGCGGCTGTCCTACTAGAAACAGTGAAGGGATGCTTAAGCTGTTCTACTATAACACCAGTGCAATTTTACTGGCTGTTTTGATATATAATTTCACAAACAGTATCCAGGACAGATTTTATTAAGCTTGGAAAAGTTGAGAGAGCAGGTTTAATACAATTTCATTACTTAAGGGAGGGGCTAAAAATTTGGGGAACTTACTGGGGAGGGAGTGTTCTGTGCATTTCACTAACTGCAAAATGTGTCCAATTCAAGCATTTCTTGGAAGTTTTATGGAAGTCCCATAATTAATTTGATCCATAAAATAAAATGTATTTCAGTGGTTTTGTGCTTAGTTAACTTGTAAAATGAGGTGTTTTATTTAAGTTCCGTGTCTGTAATGTCCACATATTAAGAGCTTATAAAGTTTCATTTCAGCCAGCTTGCAAGTTTAGAGAAAGTGCTGTCTAGGCTTTGAGAATCATATTTTGAGACTTTGCTCAAGTGAGTTGCTGCAAAGTCTCAGGTCTTCTATTGAATTAATACCTTACTGCATCATATTAATAGCTGCAGTCAAATGAAGCGTTAGTGGAAGAAAAAACTAATGCCATTTTGGTATAAAATGGGTCAAGCTGCTTGTGTTGTATATGAAATACAATTTATGTACAATGATAAAATAATTATGTAGCAACATTTGGCTAGAAAAACACGAAGCAGCGTATGTCCATTGCAAAATCCAGTGTAGCATATTTGTCAGAAAGTCTCTGTGCTTTGCTTGCTAAATAGTGGCTGGAGTTCAAAATGTGCTGAGTAAAAAAAAAAAAGGCTTGTTTGTGGCTTAGTGATTAGATACCCTGAATGTGGTTAATCTGCACTTATTTTGTATCCTGCAGAATAGCATTAGATGGATCTTATTGAGGAGGGTGAGATTTAAGACTTAAAGTGGTTTAAGACACTAATTTCCTTCTTTTAAAATAAAACTCTCCTCAGTTGGATTCTTCTCTGCAAGGCTTAAATGCCTCCCCTTGCTCTCCATTAAGCACAAAAAAATTAGCTGGCCATTTTTGGACTTTTAGATGCCTGACTAACCATAAACTGCTGTTACTGGGCACAAAAAAATTTGTATTTCTTAGGCACGCATAGAGAAGTTAGCCTAAACATTATCCTTCATCCAAAAAAGGGCTGCATTTCTGAGGCAACTCATTCCCACCTGGAAGACTGTCTCTAAAGATGATGAACATTGTTCCTTGGTTAATTAAATCTAAATGCCACAGCATATCTTAATACACAATACTACACATCATCTTTTGCAATAATTAAAAAGAAATTTCAAAGTATAAAAGCAATTGTGCTACATTTTATTCAGTTTTCCTGGAAAATATTTTGTTTCATGACCGAATAACAAGGAAACAGTGATTTGAACGCATAAAGTGAATGTTTGAATTCCATTTTGAAGAATGTTCTTCCCTCAGCAGTAATACATGGTCCCTCTTTTGTGCTAGGATTTTTTTTCAAAAACAGAAGCATGTGTGTCATTTATTAATGTCCCTTTTTCTGATATTTCTAAAGTCCTGAATACTCCATTTTAAGGATCTGAATAAGATTTAATCAGTAGATCTCAGCATGGGCTAATGTCTGCCAATTTATGGACCAGTAGCTCACTTAAGGCTGTATTTCAACAGTTTTATATTTAAGCTTTAAACCACAACAGTTCTGGATATTTTCCATGTTTCTGCTAGACTGACTGAGCAGTGCTAACCATGGTTATATGTTATTTGCTCACACCAATTCAGTTTATGGAGGAATTGTACTTGTGGCTAGTGTTGCCTCTCTACTCAGGTTCCCAAACTTTTACAGGGTTGGGCCTATGAACTTCCCCATTTCACGACTTTTGATCATAGTCTCTTCACAATTATGTGTTTCTTTGGGGAGATTTGGTGATTGAGGTTGGGTGATTAAAATATTTAATACTATAAAATGTACCAGTAAACTAGTACAACATTTTAATATGACCAGAATTCTTGTATGGGGTTTAAAAGAAGTTCTAGACATGTTTGCACACCATGTTTGTGTTAAACTTAGTGTCCGTGATACTCTTTCCTAATCCATACAGCTCTGTCTTTTTCTCAGCTAAGCAACACCAGTCATTTCAGTTCCAGTTCCTCCCCATTCCCAATTATATGAGGTACTTGATATAAAAATCCTAATGACAATAGACAATGTGTCTCAAAGCAATTGGTGATGGCATCAAATCTTCTATTAAGAATCTTCCTTGTGAAGAAAAGTATTCCTCTCTTCTACCTTTGGCAGAGGAATGTTACCTAGTGGAAACAAAAATGGGCAGGAATAAAATACTTTCGATCGTTTTGGCAATTTCTATTAGAAATACAATTTGACTGTTATTATTCAATATATCATTCAACTACCAGTGCTATAAAGCTAAATCAGATGTATATTATTGATGAAGAGGACTTGCTTTCAAATAAACAAGCTTCAATTGTGCTCCTAGTTGTAAAAATGAATGTCAGTGCAACACCTTACAAATTTTAAATGGAAAATGTCAACTGTCAAGGATGTTCATGGCACAGTTATACTCTGTAGAATAACTGAAATTAAGCACATGTAATATTCAATAATTTAGGCAGGTTCCAAAATCCAGAATCATATTCCTTAGCAGAGTTAACAATAGACCCACCATTACAGCATCCTATATAATGAAATTAGATAATAAATTCTCAATAACTTCTCTTGCATTCACATTATGAAAAAAGTGCTTAAAATTCCACAACATGAATTTCCCTGCGTGCCCCCTGCAAAATATTAACCTGGTGGAGCTATGAAATATCCTTCAACAGTCTTTGCAGCCTTCTTCAGTAGTTCCTCTGCACAGTTCCCCTCCGAGATGCTATCTTCCCTGAGGTAGAGATGCCTAAGGAACACAAATCATTCATCAACAGCCTGCTAGGAAGCTTGGAAATACAGCAGCTTTCTACCATGTTTTCCCCCTTAAAGGCCAGGTGATATATTACACGGCTTGCCAAGGCTGGAAAGAGCAAGTAGGTGCAAGTGGTCCCACTTTTCATCTGAATTGGGAATGATTCAGCAGTACAGTACCAACACTTGCCAGCCTTCTGTCTGCAGAAACTGTCTGCTGCGTCTGAAGGGGGTGATGAATACCCTTCCTCAGAATTAAATGGCTTCCTGAGAATACCAGTGACTGTCAGCTGGTACTCCATTCAAAATCCAAGAAAGAAATACTTAGACTCTTTTAATTAGAGAAAAGATATCTTTTACTGGAAATGAAGTGGTAGCAACAAAAGAATTCTGAATCTTAGAAAATGGGCACGTAAATCACATATGCAAAGTAATGGCAACGTTCGCACCCCCAATAGTTCAATTGGCTCATCCAATTAAAAGTTGTGTTGACCTTGTCATAGTTTGATAAAGGGTTGCAGCTGCACATAGGAAAGAAACCTAAGCAAGAATGTACGAACCCCCCCCTTATACAATTCTAGTTTGTAACACCTCCAGCTCACTTCCCATAATCATTCCCCCCTCCTCCCCTCGTTACTTATGACAGCCGAAGGAAGCAAAGCAAAAGGAGAAAAATCTTCAAGGCTGACATTCTGTCCTGGACCTGAAAAGTCAGAAAGCAAACTTTGGAAACTATCGAGGGGGCTCCTGATAGCTACCTGTCTTCCAGCACCGATTCCATGGGCTCAATTCCATCAGTGTTCACTGCTTGAAGTTGTTCGGCGAATTCAACCGCGCTCTCCAAACGGCGGACGCCCTCCCAGTTACGGAAATCAACGAGCGCCAGTCGCTCCAGATGATCCAACAACTCCAAAGTAATTTTGGCCTGCTAAAACAATTTTGCTTTCTATATACCGGCAAACCATACTGTGTGGAAACTTAGAATATACTCCTAGAAATGGGACGGGAATTCAGCTGGACAAAGGAGATGGCAGGGGTCTCCAACCTTGGCTGCTTTAAGACTTGTGGACTTCAACTCCCAGAATTCCTCAGCCACCAACGCTATTTCAGGAATTCTGGGAGTTGAAGTCTACAAGTCTTAACGTTGCCAAGGTTGGAGACCCCCTGGTCAATGGGGCTTCATTTCGCCTGGAAAACCACCGAGGAAAACGGAGAATCCCCCCAGCTCTGCCAGGCTAAATCCCGCAGCAGAAAGCAGAGTCCCCAACGCAGCAGAGCCTGGCCTAATTGTGCCCCCCTGCCCGGCCACCTTGGCAGCGGGGCAGGGGCACTGGCACACAAGTCTTACCTACTCACCCGGCCGGATCCGGCGTCCTCCGCCGAAGAGGCGCCCCTGCAGCCGAGCGCAGAGCGCAAGGGGCGCCAGCAGCCCCGCCGGGCCCACCTGCAGCCGAACATGTCAAACGCGCCTCTTCTACTTCCGGGCGTCGAGGCGGAAGTGACGCCACGACCTGCCTTCCGGGGCGCTGCGTCAGTCCGCCATGAACAGCGTCGGCGAGGCCTGCACGGAGCTGAAGCGCGACTACGACCAGTGCTTCAACCGCTGGTTCGCCGAGAAGTTCCTGAAGGGGGAGGCCGGCGACGGGGGGGACCCCTGCGTCCAGCTCTTCAAGCGCTACCAGCTCTGCGTCCAGGTGACGGGCGGGCCTGGGAACAGGCGGGGGCGGCGTGTGGGTGTCTGTGTGTGCTCTGCTCTTTCCCCCCTCCCCGGGGAAGGAGAAGGCAGAGCGCCGTGTTAATACTGAGCCCGGCGCTTCTCATCCCTGGTCGCGTGAAAGTGGGAGGACTTCAACTCCCAGAATTCCCCAGCCAGCGAGCGAGCGACCAAGCTTGAGAAAGGCCCCCGAAGGCCCCGCGGCCTCTTTCAGCTGGGCGGGAGGGGCGTCTCCAGCGAACGCCTCCCTTTGGGTGTTTGCGGGCATCGTGCCGGAAGCGAGTTTGGGCCCCGAACTTGCCTCCCAGCAGCGGGGCGGGCAGGGGGCAACCCGACAACCAGAGGCTGCCTGGTTTGGGGATGCTGCATGACGGCCTTCCCTCTAACTCAGGGGTCTCCAACCTTGGCCACTTTAGACTTGTGTACTTCAATTCCCAGCAAAGCTGACTGAGGAATTCTGGGAGTTGAAGTCCACAAGTCTTAAAGTGGCCAAGGTTGGAGACCCCTGCCCAACTCACAACTGAGACTCTGAATTTTCTCAGCTGGAGGTTTCTGGGTTGTGTTGAACAACCTGCTAGGCTGAAATGTTGTTTGGGGAACTGGTGGCCCAACCTGTCATGCAAATAGCAAGAGCCCTTGGACTTATATACTGCTACACAGTACTTTACAGCCCTCTGCAGGAGTCAGTCTCTTGCCCCCAGCAATCTGGGTCCTCGTTTTATAGACCTCGGAAAGCTGAGTCAACCTTGAGCCTGATGAGGTTCGAACTGCCAAATTGCAGTCAGTCAGCAGAAGTAGCCCCGCTGCCCTCTAGCCACTGCACCACCCAATCCAGCATTGGGAATGCCAAATGCCTCGTGAAAAAGGGAGAACTAGGGAGTTTTGCTTGTAAATCTGAAAACAAATGATGACTGTTTTCTACAGTTTGGACATTTATCTTGAGGCTGTTCTGGACTTTTAGTGCTTGCAATATGTTCCTTGAACCTTCTCGGCCTCTTAGACTATCCGTCATTTGTTTCCCTTTTAGAAAGCTATTAAAGAGAAGGACATACCCATCGAAGGCTTGGAGTTCATGGGCTCCAGCAAAGAAAAGTCTGAGAACTCTTCATAAATCTGATGACATCTGCATCCCTCCCCCTGCCCAAGACCACGAAACAGGCAAACTAAAATGAACTGGCTGCCAAACACGGAACTCACCCAAATACCACTAATGTGGGTGGGGAGATACAGGGTGCTGCTTCCTTGCAATGTTGGTCACATCAATCTAGTGGCTGCTGCTTCGTTTCCACTGTTGCTGGGAAAGGCTTTATCATGATTGCCTATGTACAGTCATGTGAAAAAGTAAATGCCCCTATTGAAGTTTTTGACTTGTTCGACATAGAGATATTTGAACTTCCACAATATTGACAAAGAGGACACAATATAACACATATCATGCGCTGTTTAAATTTTGTGGACCATTGTAAATTTAAATAAAAATAATAGAATTTTTTTGCATGGAGAAAAAGTAAGTACATCCCTATTTATCACTACCTCAAATGGTGAAAAGTTGAGTTTTCGATGAATAGACCCATTGTCAGAATCTTGGAGGAACCTGTCTTTTTAAATCCTCAGGCTTTTAGTTTGGTTTATAGCCTTTGTTGCTGAAATATGTGTTATCACCATGCTTAGCTTGAAAGAATGCTCTGGGGCTTTCCAAAAGATTATAGAAGCCATGAAAAGGATCACCAAACAACAAATCATTCCAATGATTATCTACAAATGGAGATTTCAAACAACAGCCAATTTGGCCAGGCATTTGGTAGTCAGTGAACAGAATAAAATGACTCATTGTCCAGCCCATTAGGTTCATCTCAAGTGCAGATGCAAGAGCGTGAAATAAATCCCTAAGAACCTCAGAATTTTGTCACATGACCAACAGGTAAACTCTCTTTACTATTGATATTGAACTGTATGGTTCCACCACTAGAATGAAGCTGTACAAATCTTCATGGGAAGTAAGCCAGGAAACCTTTGCCCTCCAGAAGGACCATCAAGACAAGACTGGTTACCTCATGAACCCCTAGACGTCGTGGCCCATGACTCGAACAACTCTTGAGTCTATAAAGAAGCTGCTCCCAACTAAACCAGCAGAATGTCAGCCTCAGGAGACACCAACCCAGGAATCCCCTGAGGCTGATCAAAAGCATCAGACTAACTGGAGCAGTCAAATCATGAGGTGTGCCCCTCCATCAAACACCTGGCAAGTTTTATTTTCAAAGACCCTCTGCTGACCCTTAGGTAAATTGCTTATCACCAAGCAACTCTGTGTGTGTGTGTATGTTTGTAACCTGAAATGGGACGCTGTGCTCTGGACAGACAAGGCAAAGGTAGTGTTACATATTTAGCTTTAGTACCAGAAGACAAAGCAAAAACAGTTTGGTGTGGTGGGGAAAGTGCTGTCCTAGAAAGCAGGAGGCAAATTCTCGTGTCCCTGAGGGACAATCCCTGTTGCACGCTTTCAGCCCAACCCAGCTCAGGGATGTGTGAGGAAAATAGGCAGACCACCACGAGTTGTTTATGAAAATAATAAAACTGGGATGGAAAAAATATTAATAACAAAGGATAGCATCTATTTACTCATTTTTATTACTGCCTGTCTCAGGTCAAAGCCTGGATCTGAATCCCACTGAGATGCTGAGGAGGATTTGAGCTTGGCTCTGCGTGCACGAAACCCTCCCAGTACCACCAGCTGAAAAATATCTGCATGGAGGAGTGGAAAGAAATCCCCCCTCCAATCAGAGACGGTAGACAGTCATGAGGAAAGCCTGCTGGAGGGAGTTGGCAGAAGGGGGTCAGTGATAGGCCTTGGAGTGGGGAGATTTCGTTTTTCCCACAAGGAAACGGCATATCTATGTTGAATAAATGATTGCAAAGTCCATTTATCCTGGGCTATTTTGTTCAATCAAATCACCCATATACTGTTTGAAGATAAAATATTGGTACGTCTGCATAATTTAAACTACGTGGGGTCTTTTTACTTTTTCACATGACTATGAAATACAGGGAAAGGCTCTTTGGAGACACATAGAAGATATGGAAACGTTCTTTGCAGGAGAAAGTGCCTTAACAAATGTGACTGAGCAGTTAAGAGTGTGTTCTGGTATATGCAATAATGGAAATTAAATTAGGAAACATACAAAATTAGAAATGGCTTGTAACTTAGCTTTAACCTGGGGGTTATGCTTTGACAGAAGCATATGAAGTTATGCTTTACAGAATTACAGAAGTTATGTCTGACAAGACCCGTTCAAGACCTCAACTTCAGAGAATCAATCCCTCTCCACCAGCCTGGAGTGTGTGTGTGTGTGTGGGTGCACACATGCACATTCAAGGGGCTGCCTGCCTGCTCTACTCACAAACCAGCAATGAATGCTGCTCTACTGTATAAAGAACTCTGCCCTGCTGCACTTTGCTTACAGATAATATATCCCACCAACAAGATTTCTAGAATGTAATCACATGTCACTGCTATTTATCAGATTGTGAATTGCAATCACACGTCACTATCAGCTTTTTAAAGCAGTATTACATCACAGATTTGAAAGGGACTTCAGGTGTCCTGATGTTCATTTCCTGCTTGGTGTAAGATTTGCAAAACAATAAAGGGAAACTTTAAAAAGCAACCTATTAAGACTGGCTGACCATTGAGAAATTCCTCCTGGTATCTAAAACAAATGTACTTACTTAGAATCTAGTTTCAACCTACTGATTCTGGTTCTGACCTCAGGGATATCGACCTTCATGCCTGCTCCCTCCTTTATATGACAATGGTTTACAAATCTGAAAGCTATGGTATTTTCCTTCAGTTTTGTCTTTTTAGGGTAAAGACACCTAGATCTTTCTACTGTTCCAAAGGCTTGGCAGCTCTCCTCTGAACTCTCTCCAGTTTTCAATGTCTGTTTTGGATTACAGTGCCTAAGCTGGGAAGAATATTCTAAGGGCCTCGCCAAGGCAAATAGAAAAGCAGAGAGCTGACTTCTGCGATGTGGATTCTGTGTTCCTATTAATACATCCCAAAACAGCACTTGCCCCTTAGTTAGCCCCCCTACACAAGATGAATAATTCTGCTTTCACTAAAATGATACGTTATTCATTTTCTTGTCAGTTTCTATACAGGAAACTTACTTCTTCAGAATATAATTTGTTCTAATTCCAAGCAATCTTGACCAGTAGCCATTTTTCTTATATCACATATATTAACAATTTGAGCACAGCTGCTTTCCTGCAAACACAGTGCTAGTTAATTTTTCATCTACAAAGCTCAACAATAACACACACACCCCTTCAAGATAGCAGGATAAAAGGTATTGATACAAAGTTAAAAAAAACCAAAGATTTGGCTAGAATACATTTTATTTTAGGAGACTTCTACAGGAAGAACATCAACTGTGAGAAGTCAGAATAAATCAACACAGGAAATGCAGATTCTGGTCCCAGCCTTGATTCTGGTCCCAGCCTCAATTCTGGTCCAGCTACCTTTAATGGTCCATGTTGTGGCTGTGATTCACTTGCCTAATGGTCACTCTTCATAGCCAGTTGGAAGCGCATTGACATGTGGATTATGGAAAAGAGAATGATTCCCATCACCCCAAGGGAAGGGCTGCAAAGAGAAGAGAGATGGTAGTTTTAGTTTCCTAAATTATATAAATTCTTTATTATATGTTTTTGACCAGTGACTCGGTTGGCTGTGGAGGAAACTGGGGAAGGGCACAGTCCGGCTGGGCAGAGCAGGGGAGAGGTAGAGCAAGAGAGAAGGAATTTGGAGGAAGACCCAGGCCCACCCCTTCTTCATCCTAGGGCATGCAGGGAGGAACGGAGAAGGGAGCGATGTGGGTTGGTGGCTTACGGGGAGGAAAGGGCCCTGATTCCCTTCATTAGCTGCAGCTGGGAACACTGTTTAAAAAGGAAAGCTAGGCACAGCAACTTGTTGGATGCAAATTGTGAATTATCTTTTACTGTTGAGGCTTATCTGGGTTCCTGGCATCTTCCCAACTGTGTGTGTTTTGTTGGCCTTTGAAGTCTGCAATTCCTTCTCCTGCCCTGTCAAGTTACTGCAGCGTGGTTTGTGTGGATTTTTATTTAGTTTAATATGTACTTTTTTTTCGGACTGAATTTTCTTCACTTAAAGACTGTTCTTGGGAGTGTTTTTTTCTCCAGCAGATGGTAACTGGACATTGGGGGCGAAGTTGGAGGTATTAAAGGGACTTTTCTTACTTATATGACTGTGT
This sequence comes from Pseudonaja textilis, assembly GCF_049901715.1. Lineage (NCBI taxonomy): Eukaryota > Metazoa > Chordata > Lepidosauria > Squamata > Elapidae > Pseudonaja > Pseudonaja textilis. Next base: position 12,505,709 of record NC_142004.1, read on the forward strand.
TGCTTTTGTGCCACACCCTGGGCCATCACAAAAGATCTTAAAATGGAACAAAACCCACTTAAATGTCTCACTTATCAACGGTAGTTTTGGGCTCAATTGTGATCATAAGTTGAGAACTACCTGTATTTGATCAGAAACAATCGGTGTCTAGGCCATGCTTTTGGGATCTGACCCAACCCATCTAAACCTCAATTTTTGCAACTCTCTGCAAATGCCTCCCAACAAGTCTTCATGGAACAAGTCAATGAAAATTCAGTACCTTGGTCCGGATGTAAAGATGCTTATATGGAATAAATTCTGGCCTTTCATGATGATCATCTTTCTTCAGGTAGCAATTTAGCTGGCAGATAGCAACGGAAGGAAGAGCAACCACAAAAGACAAGATTTTCCATAAACGATCTAATTGATTGAATTCAAACACAAGCAGAAAGTCAAGGAGTGTTATTTCTGTGCAATACCATAAAATACAGGACCAACAGAATTACTATCTGAGCCTTTTAATTCAATGTGCAGACAGTGCAATGAAAAATTGTTGCAGCACAGCTTATAATTGAACTGAAAATGGACCAGCAGGAGGAAAAAGTGGGAGATGCTAATTAGTTTTGGAATTACTTTTTGATTATACAGCGGCTCAATTCACAAAAGATCTAAGCTAAAATTGAGCTGCTTTGTGCTTCAGCGTTTTTTTGTGACTTGGCCAGGACCTATTTTTAGTTCCTACACAGCAATTCAACAAAAACATATCTGGACCCGAATGTCCTAAACAAGGGCTGTCAAACTCAAACTGCATCATGCACTGGCCATGCCCATGCCCACACCTGATTTAGCGAAGGGGGATAAAGTCCCAATACATCATGTGACAATGCCATGACACCCCTTTCCTAAGCTGAAGCCTCTCTGCTGCAATAACTTCCTGCTTAATGTCATGGTATTTTTCCCCCTCAACCCCAGCCCCTCCTTTCCATTACCAGTTCCAGAATATTATCAGCAAAAGTAAAAGGGCAAGGCCAACACCACAAGAAGAAATCCGGGTAAAGATTTAGGGTTAGTGTCAGTATTTTATAAAGTAGGTATACTAAAGATCTGTCTCAAGATAATTTCTGGAATCAAAGATACTTCCAAAACTGGAATCACTACATCTTTTAACTGTAATTTAGCATCTTACATAATTTAGCATCCTGTTTTATATTAGATACTTATATCATTTAGATTTCCTAGAGCCAGCCCACTCTCAAATAGTCTGCAGCGCCTGCTGTAAAACGCTTCCCATTTTAATGTTCTGGGAGAGCCCTTAAAATTGCTCTGTAAATAAATACTTAAGCAGTACTTAAGAGGTTCATTTTTTGGTGCAACGGCTACATTCATACGCCCCACTGGGCTGGTTTCCTGCATTAACCCATCTCCCACATTCAATCCACTCAACCACAGGCTTAGCAGCTCAATGGGCTCAGTTCGCACAAGAAGCTGTGAAAAGCCAAGCAAATTCAGTACATGGTCCAGTGGCTGCCCGGGGTGGCCACATTCGAGACCAGCCTGTCCAGTGTGGGAAGTTTAGTTTTAGTTTGCTTTATTGCAGGGCCCCCCAAACTTGGCAACTTTTAAGACTTGTGGACTTCAAAGCTGGCTGGAGAATTCTAGGAGTTGAAGTCGCCACAAGTCTTAAAGTTGCCAAGTTTGGGGACCTCTGCCCTAGACCATTTCAATCAGAGCAGAAATGGAAGGGACCTTGGAGGTCTTCTAGTCTAACCCACTGCTCAAGCAGGAGACCCTAGACCAGAGGTCTCCAAACTTGGCAACTTTAAGACTTGTGGATTTCAATTCCCAGAATTCATGGCTGGCTGGCTGGAGACTTCTGGGAGCTGAAGTCCACAAGTCTTAAAGTGGCCAAGTTGGGGACTCCTGCTTTATTGTCATTGCACCCCGTACAACCAAATTAAATGCCTTTTGATTGGAAAGGAAGCTTTCCGATTCAATTTTTAATTTTAATTTGACTTCATTGTAAGGAAGCACTCTACGGCTCCCGAAAGGCGAGGTCGGGCCAGCTGCCCCGCACCCCTTGCCGGTTCCTCCAGCCCCACGCAGCGTCTGCCGCCGTTCAAGGCGGGGGACACTCGGTCCTCTTAAGCTTCTCTGGGGGGCGCCAAGCCCACCGCCTTGCAGAGGCCGCGGCGGCCCCGATACGAGAAGGAGGAACGAGCACAAGGTCACCCGGTCACCAAGGCCGTCTCCACGCACCGCTCCCGTGGTGCTTCTCCGGCGCCGCCTCCGTCGTCAGAGCCCGCTTCCAGCCCGCTCCGGCCCCCAGCCGCCGCGAGGCCCCGCCGAGCATCGCCATCGCCACCGTCCTCAGGAGGGTCGCTCGCTCGGAACCGGAAATAGAATGGCGGGTGGGCGTCGGCGCGGAGGGTGACGTCACGGCCGCGCCTGCGTAAACTTTGGAAGCAGAGCCATGCGCAAAGCGGACCGCTTCCGGCTTCCCTTCGGGGCCGGCTGGGCGGGGCTTCGGCTGCCGCTCTTGAATTGCAAGAACCGCCCAATTCAGGCTCCAAGGCGAGCCCAGCGGAATAAGGCCACGCATGCGCACCAAAGCTGGGATGGCCGAGCGGGTGAGTTCCTGCAAACTGAACTCAATGCAATGCAAGCTGAGGGAGGAAAAAAAAAAGCTGCGTTCCCGCAAAGTCGCCGGTTCCTTCTCCGCTGGGCGAAGCCAGCCGGGGAGGCTTTGGGGCGCTGGAAATTGGCCGGAGCGTGGGATTTGTGCGGATTGATTGTATTTTATTCAACGTATATAGCCGCCCATCTCACTTGCGAGACTCGTTTCGGGGGGGCGGGGGGGGGGAAGCTTTGCAAGAAGAACCGGGCTGGAGACCGGAGCCGAGTCTACTCTGTGCAGTCGTTGGAGCTCCCTGAGTTGGACCATCCATCCATTCGCCTCTCCATTCACTTACTCATCCATCCATCCAGATTAGATTAGAATTCTTTATTGGGCCAGTGTGATTGGACGGACACACAAGGAATTGGTCTTGGTGCAAATGCTCCCTGTATACATAAGAGACATTCATCAAGCGTCAAGAATCACAAGGTACAACACTTAATGATGTAGTCATAGGGTACAAGAACCCACCGAACAGTCCATATGGATCGCAAGGATGCAAGCGACAAAGTTACAGTCATACAGTCACAAGTGGGAGGGGATGGGCGATAAGGGGTGATGCCAAGATTAATAGTGATAGTCCATCCACCCCTTATCTCCGCCACCTTCCTTCCTTATCTGTCCATCCCCCTCGCAGAGCGGCAGTTGCCTCGCAGGCGTCCCACGACCGACCCAGGAAGGCGATGGCGCTGATGATGTTCCCCGACTGGGTCCTGAGACGTCTGCAAGACAACAGCCGGGAACTGCCCGGCTCAGCCGAGAGGCTCCTCGGGCGACGCGCTTCCCTGCTCGAATCGCTGAGTGCAGGAGCCCCAACCCAGCCGGTTTCCAGGTGGAAAGGTTACTTTCCGAAGAATGGGGGCAAGAGACGCCCCCCCCCCACCGCCCCTGCAAGTCCCGGGGCACCAGGGCTCTTGGTGCAACCCCCGGGGCGGTGGGGAAGAGGAGCCGAAGGAAGGCTCGCCTGCTTGAGCAGGGGGTTAGACTAGAGGACCTCCAGGTGCCTCCCAACCTTTCTCTTATTCTGCTTGCGAGAGCCTTCCCGCACCTGGAGGGCGCGCGGAGCTTCGGGCATCCCCAACGAGGGGTCCCGGACCCCTGCCGCTGCTCCGGGTTGGGGGTCGCGGGGGAGGGGAAGGCCAGGCCCCGTTCGGGCCAGGAGCAGCATGTCCTGGGCATGAGTCCCCCCGTCCCCGCCCTCTGGCCGTGGCTGAGCACGGAGCCCCGACCGGCCGGGCTAGCTGCAGTCCCCGCGGGCTCCGCGCGATGGCCCGCTCGGCCAGCCCTTCTCCGACCCTCGGACGCGCAGCGCTGCCGGCAGCCGGCAGGCTCGGGGCAGATTCCTAAATGGCCGGGCCGGGTTGGGCCTTCGCTGATGCGTGTCTGCCTTTTTCCTCCTGCGGCTGGACTGCGAGGAACGCCGGCGGAGCGCCAGATTCTGCACCAGCCGTTTCTCCACCTTGGCGCCTTGAAGATGTGCGGACTTCAACTCCCAGGAATCCCCAGCTGGCAAAGATTTCTGGGAGTTGAAGTCCACATGTGCTGGTTGGGGCATTCTGGGAGCTGAAATCGCACCTCCCTTCAAGTTGCTAAAAGTTGAGAAAGAAAAGCTACAGGCTGCAGGTTAGGAAAGGATGGAATGGAATAGAATTATTTATTGACCAAGTGTGATTTTTACACACAAGGAATTTGTCCTTGTGGAAAGGACATTCGTCAAGAATCATCAGGTACAACACTTAATGATAGTCATAGGCATACAATAAGCAATCCAATCATACTAGGAAACAGTCAATATAAATCGTAAAGATACAAGCGACAATGTTCCAGTCACAGTCACAAGTGGGGGGGATGGGTGATAAGGAATGATGAGAAGATTAATAGTAATAATAATAGTAATGGAAACTTAGTAAATTGTTGGACAGTGTTGAGGGAATTATTGGTTTAGCAGAGTGATGGCGTTCGGGGGAAAAACTCACCTTGTGTCTGGTTGTTCTGGTGTGCAGGGCTCTATAGCATGGTTTTGAGGGAAGGAGATGAAACAATTTATGTCCAGGATGTGAGGGGTCTGTAGATATTTTCACAGCCCTCTTTTGACTCATGCAGCATACAGGTCCTCCATGGAAGGCAGGTTGGTAGTAATCGTTTTTCTGCAGTCCTTAATTACTCTGTGGAGTCTGTGTCTGTCTTGTTGAGTTGCAGAACAATAAATCCAAAGAGAATGTCAAAAAAGAAGTTTGACTTTTAGTTGCATCAACATTCAGGCTAAAGTCGGGGGAAAAGTCTGCATGTAAATCTTCTTTGCGGTCTTTTCACTTGTGGGGCCAGATAGATTCACCTGGACTTTTTATGGCTCATTAATCTTAATATTCTATTTTTTATGCAATTCTGGTTTGAAAAAAAAAAACACCTTCTGGTTTTGTCTCTTTTATTTCCAAGGTGGGTGGGGGAAGGTGAAAAGAGGTCAAGATGATGGCTGAAACTGCATATAGAAGACATTTTTTTTTGTTTTATACATCATTATGTGTGGCAAGTAAAAGGGAAAAAGTTTTCATCATGCAGTTATGGCAATCATTTCGGTTTTTCTGCCCTCCCTTTTTACGGATATCCATATTCCTTGCACCATTCTTTATTTATTAATAACTGGTCAACCTTGTTTTGGCTTGGATCCTAAACAGGGTTGGGTCCTTTTTATTAAACCTTATTATAATATAATATACTGATAGAAATAAAGATATTAAGGGGTGGGGAAGGAAAAGAAAGGGAAGGAATGCAAGGAAAAAGCAAAAGGAAAAAAAGTGATTTCCAATGTATAATCTATAATTCAGTTACAACCTCATCTTTTTGCTTCATATATTTATTAAGTAGTAACAATTTCTAGAGCAAATTAATCATCAAAACCTAAGATCAAAGTTTCTTCTGTTTCAAGCAAAACAATGATTGAAAAGTGGATTCCAAGCAGTAAAAAAACCCTGAATAATTAGAGCAGTTAATTTTGCCCTCTCTGCCAATCTAGAACCTTTTTCAATGGGAGACTTCTAGGAAAGGTTTAGAGGGGTAGAAGTGGGAAATAAATCCAGGCAGGAGACACAGAGGTTGCTAAGTAGGAGCCAAACTTGACCTGAGGGTGTTTTTTTAAACGGCTTTTTCTCTGGAAACTCAAGCAGGTGATGCCTTGTTTATCCTCTCCATAAGCATCTTGCGAGGTTAAGTTAGGCTGAATGTGACTGGCTTAGAGAGACATGTCAAATCTGTTTGATTCCTCTGATAAACTGAGAAACCTAAAGAACAAATATAGAAAAATGGAAAGCAGAAGGTCAGATAATGGTCAGATATTTGGGTGGGGCATGGTGCCAGGAAGATACAGATTAACAGAGGTGGAAGGGACCTTGTAGGTCATCTAGTCCAACTCCCCGCCCACAGGAGGCCCGACACCAGGGGTCTCCAACTTCGGCAACTTTAAGACTTGTAGACTTCAACTCCACAAAGCTGACTGAGGAATTCTGGGAGTTGAAGTCCACAAGTCTTAAAGTTGCCGAGGTTGGAGACCCCTGCCCTACACCGTTTCTGAGAGATGGCAGTCCAGTCTCTTCTTGAAAGCTTCCAGTGATGAAGCTCCCACAACTTCTGAAGGCAACTTCTGTTCCATGGGTTGATTGCTCTCACTGTCAGCAAATTCTTCCTTATTTCCAGGTTGAATCTCTCCTTGTTCTGTTTCCATCCTATTCTTTGTCTGGCCTTCGAGTGCTTTAGAAAATAGCTTGACCCCTTCCTGTCTGTGGCAGCCCCTCAAATATTGAAGCACTGCTATCCTGCCTCCCCTGGTCCTTCTCTTCCCTAGACTAGCCAGGCAACAGTTCATCATGTGTTTTAGCCTCCAGTCCCCTTAATCATCCTGGTTGCTCTTCTCTGCACTTTTTCTAGAGTCTCAACATCTTTTTTATAGTGTGGTGACCAAAACTGGATTCAGTGCTCTAGGTGTGGTCTTACTAAGGCTTTATAGAGTGATATTAGTACCTCCCTTGATCTTGATTGTATCCCTCTGTTAATGCAACTTAGGATTGCATTGGCTTTTTTGGCTGCCGCTGCACATTGTTGGCTCCTATTTAGCTGGTTGTCCACTAAGACTCCAAGATCCCTCTCCCAGTTCCTGCTATTGGTTTCCCCCCGTCTATATGTGTCCTTTTGGTTTTTGTTGCCTAAGTGTAAGACTTTACTTTTCTCTACAAAATCAAGGATAAAGATCAAAGTCCAGAATGAGCTGAGGCTCACAACGAATGCCAAAACATGTTCAGAGGGTTCTCTAAGGAAATGCTGAACAAGAAGACGGTCTCTGGGAGGAGCAGATGGGGAGATGGTAAAGGAATTGGGAGAGAAGACCAAACTGTTTAATTCTAACTTTGCACCTGTCTTTTCACAAATCTCCTGGAACCTAGTATCAGAAACTGGACTATGGGGACAGGAGAAAAAGGCCAGTCAAAATAGGCAAAGAAGTGGTGAGAAAACACCCAGAAGCTTGGAATGAATTCAAGTCACTGGATTGCATCCCAGGATGTCACTAAAAGAGCCGGTAGATGTCAGGGGTTGCAGACGGTGATCTGTGAGAACTCCCGGAATGGGGAGAGGCAAAAAAACGGAGAAGAACCAATATCATTCCAATCTTTTAAAAAGAGGAAAAAAGTGGAGAGAAGCAACCTGTAAATAAAGAGAAATTTTCTGACAGTGAAAACAATCCACCCATGGAACAGAAGTTGCCTTCAGAAGAAGTGGGAGCGCCATCCCTGGAGGCTTTCAAGAAGGGATCGGACTCCCCATCTGTCAGAAATGGTGTAGGATCTCCTGCTTGGGCCGGGGTTTAGACTAGATGACCTACAAGGTCTCTTCCAACTCTGTAGCTCTGTGATCCTTGGTGTCCTGCAGTTTCCCTCCGCAGCTGGACTATGATCCAGGTAAAGGACCTGCTTGAGATGGGGGGGGCTCAGGCGGAAAAGCCCCTTTTTGCTTTGAAATCCCAAAGCCCCAGACTGCCGAAGGAGATAGTCCAGCTGTTGTCTTCTTCTCCCTAATCTTGGCACTAAAGACTGCTTAATTTTGTTTGTTTGTTTTCAAGAATTTAAATAAATGTTTCCCAAACTCGCCCTTCAAGATGGGACAGGCAGCTGGCTGGCTTCCTTGAGAGGTTGCCATGGCTTCCTGAGCCCCTTTCTCATTTGCAGCTGGAATTTGGTGGGGTGGTTTTCAGCAAACTGCACTGTTGGTTTGAATGGCAAATTGCTGGGAACCAGTTTCTCCCCCTCCGTAAGATTAAGGGGAGGAAGGAGGAGCTGATGAAGTGAACAGCTGAACTGTGGTATCCAGTTACATCTTATAAACTTTGTTATCTACATAATGTTTACAGTAGGATGTTGCTATTAAAGGAAACTTCTGGATTAGATTTCATTATCTAAGAGGTGGAATAAGGCATTGACCTTTTAATTTCTTGCTACTGAGCCAAGAAAAGGGCCATCAAAGCTAGGTGAAGAAAACATCACACTCATCTCCACATAATCTGCAACACCCAAAGAAATCTAAGGAAATGCAATGTAGAGAAAGATGCACTTTTCTTACACTTAGGCAAAAAAAACCATATAGACTGGGTGAAGCCAGGCTTAATAGCAGTAACTGGGAGTCTTACTAGACAACCAATTAAATACGAGCCAGCCGTGTGCGGCGGCAGCCAAAAAAGCCAATCCAACCCTAAGTTGCATTAACAGAGGGATACAATCGAGATCAAGGGAGGTACTAATACCACTCTAAAAAGCCCTAGTAAGACCACACCTAGAATACTGCATCCAGTTTTGGTCACAACACTATAAAGAGATGTTGAGACTCTAGAAAGAGTGTGTCATGCCCCTGGTGGAGACTGACTCTGAGGGAGAGGGGGAACAGTGAATAGGGAGCGGAGGTGGTGGAGGAGGCTGGGGAAGGGCAGAGGCCGGCTGGGCAGTCAGCGGAGGACCCAGGCCCATCCCCTATCCATCCTAGGGCACACAGGGAGGAGAGGATAAGGGAGAGACGTGGTCCACTGAGGAGGAGAGGGCCTTGATCCTCTTCATGGGCTGCAGCTGTGACAACTGAATAAGAGTGTGGACCTGCGTACTGGCGAATGCTGGGAACAAAGCGTGTAAATATCTTGGTTTATAGTTCCTCTCTGAGTTTGGCGTCCTTCCCAGTGTGTGTTATCTGTGGACATCTTCCAGCCCTTATCTTGACTGGTTTGTGTTGCTTTTTTCCTTCTTCGTATGGGAGTTTTTTTAATCTTCCGTCAAAGATATTCAGAACTTGGAAGCAAAGTGAAGGAATAAAAGGGGCTTCACCTGTTTCCGTGAGTGTGTTTGTTTTGTATCCCACCCTGGGTCATCACAGAGTGCATAGAAGAGCAACTAAGATGATTAGGGGACTGGAGGCCAAAACATACAATTAACGGTTGTAGGAACTGGCATGGCTAGTCTAGTGAAAAGAAGGACCAGGGGAGACAGGTGAGCAGTCTTCCAGTATTTGAAGGGCTGCCATAGAGAGGAGAAAGGGGTCAAATTATTTTCCAAGGCACCTGAAGGCCAGACAAGGAATAATGGATGGAAACTGAACAAGGAGAGATTCAACCTGGAAATAAGGAGAAACTTTCTGACACTGGGAATAATCAACTGATGGAACAGAAGTTACCTTCAGAAGTTGTGGGAGCTTCATCACTGGAGGCTTTCAAGAAGAGTCTGGACTGCCATCTGTCAGAAATGGTGTAGGATCTCCTGCTTGGGTGGGGAGTTGGACTGGATGACCTACAAGGTCCTTTCCAATTCTGTTAATCTGTTTTTAAAAATGCACAGTGTTTCAGTTCAAAACAGGGGTCCAGAAACGACAAACTGCTCAGACTGCTTTCCCACAACCAACTGAATCCCAAGTTCCCAGTCTCATGTTTGCAACCCCAGCAAGAATTTATCAGCATCTTCAGAAAAACCTTTCTGAGTGTTGGGGAACTCTAGAAAGGAGGCCCCATAACGGCAGTGCAAACTTGGGCCAAGAGGCTGCTGTGCTAGGAGACCAAACCACAGACACCACAATGGGAGAAGCGTCAGGCAAGACCTTCGGACACAAACACCCAGTTCTGGGTTGACTGTTTTCCAGAACTGGGTTGATTCCTGGAACCAGGAAAGGCACCCGATCCAAGAACAGAGCAGAACCAGCTCCTACATCAAGGAGGGACTCGATCAACAGAAGATCCTGCACTTAGAGAGCAATGACGCTGCTCCTCCATTCTGGAGGACAATAAAGCAATGTTGCAAAAGTTGTGAGGAGAAGAGGAGAGGAGAAGAGAACAGTGAAGGAGGAGAGGAGAAAAGGAGAAGAGAGAAGGAGTGGAGAGGAGAGAGAGGAGGAGGAGAGAAGTTTGGGTCACAGAACTGTAGAGTTGGAAGGGACCTTAGAGATCATCAAGCCTAACTCCCTACACATTGCAGAATTCACTATACGTTCCCCAGCAGGGATCATCCAGTTCTGCCTAAAACCCTCCAGTGAAGTCCCTCTTTTGCTTCCCCTCACCAGACCTTTGAGCTAAGTGCAGTCTGACAAGTGTAGTCAGGTGAGGGTAACAAATGGATGAAGGAAGAACTGATATTTGGGTTTATTTTGACTTATCACTATCTTAATTTGCTTTGCATGGGTTTTCTTTCTTTCTTTCTTTCTTTCTTTCTTTCTTTCTTTCTTTCTTTCTTTCTTTCTTTCTTTCTTTCTTTCTTTTTCTTTCTTTCTTTCTTTTGCATTGTAGGTTACATCAAAGAGAAAATGAACAGTCATCGGTGGTTCATCTCTGCCCCCTCTTTCCGGAACCTACTTTACTTGCTATCACATTTATTGTTGGAACATGTAGCTTTAGGCGTGAGAACATCTTTCTCTTTCTGGGCAAAAACCTCTTTCCTTGATTAGAGAAAAGTTTCTTGTAGTACAGATAGGACTTTCTCTTGAACTACAGCCCAGTTACTTATCATCAAGGCAAATAGCTAAGAAGTTCGCCTTCCTCTCTGCTCTCCTGTGCAGCTGCTTTTTGGCTAAGCAAAATTGCACCACGTGGTGGATTGGTGAAACCCTGCAAGGCCCAGCCGCTTCCAACATCTGGCAGTGTTTGATGTTCTTCTCTGCAGACATGGGCACAAAATCCTAGAGCTGTGTTGATCAACCTTGGCAACTCGAACTGGGTGGACTCCGACTCCCAGCTTTGCTGAACTGGGGGATTCTGGGAGTTGAAGTCCGCACAACTTCGAGTGGTCAGGATTGAGAAATGCTGTCTTGGAGACAAGTCCGATCCCGTGGTCAGCCCTGATATGACAGCAGCCTCAGCAGCCATTCCTCAAACCCCTTCTGGAGGCAAGAATTGGCCTGAAATGTGAGAAAAAGGCAGGAAGAACCAAGCCGCCCGAGAGCTTTCTGGCAGCTCCAGACAGCGGTTGCACATAAAAAAGAGCAGAGATTTGATTGCCCCATTGCAGCTGGCACCTTTTTCATTGCCTGTCTTGGACACCCCCCTTTAAGACTAACAGGGTAAATATCAGATACACACCAACATCAGATACACTTCAAGCATCCCAGGAACGACCCCATTTGAGACTTTGGAAAGAGTGCGGAGAAGAGCAGCTAAAACGATTAAAGGCCTGGAGACTCAAACACACGGAGGACAGATGCGGGAATTGAGTACGGCTATTAGTCTACAGTGGAGGGTTGGAAGAATTATCCTTCTGGGTTCAGTTCCAAGTGGGGGAAAAAGACACTGGAAACATGGGGACTGTTTGGAAAGATGGTTTAATGGTGGACAGGACCACGTGGCTTGGAGCTCCACAGTGAAAAGGAGGATCACAAGATGTTGGGTGAAGGAAAAGAAGGGGAAAGATGCTGAGAATCCCTTGGTTATATAACCTCTGTTGGGCGCCACCGTAGTGTTTCCTGTTCCTGTGCAAGAAATGTATCCCATTGGCTGTCAGACTCCCAGGGGCGGGGAGGGGGGTCTTAGCTAACTTTGTAGGCTTTGTCTGGACCACATGGCTTCACCGGAGTGCTGGCTGATGCAATCTCCTTGGGCCATGTGGTGACATGGGTAGAGGGCTTTGTTATGTAGAATACTCTGGCCCAGGCCTTAATGGACTGCCCATTAACAAAGGTGGGGAGTGAGCTTCTGCTTTTGAGGTGAGTTTCTGCTTCTCTTTTTAGGGGAAATATCCTGCCTTTCTAAATATATCCTAAAATATTTCATTTTCCTAGGAGAGGGGTGGGTGTTAACTTCCTACAACAAAAAAGAAGGGGCTACGGGGGACGTGATAGCTGTATTCCAGTTTTTGAGAGGCTGCCCCAAAGAAGTGGGGATCAACTTATTTTCAAAGCTCCAAAAGGCAAGACAAGAAGGAATGGGTGGGAAATAATGAAGGAGAGGTGCAAGCTGCCACTAAGGAGAAACTGGGACAGAAGCGGCCTCCAGAGGTTGTAGGAGCTCCATCCGTGGCGGTCTTTAAGAGACCGGACAGCCACCTCTCTGAAATAGTCTAGGGTCTCCTGCTTAAGCAGCGGGCTGGACCTCCAAGACCCCTTCCGGCTCGATTCTGATTGATTGAATCTTTGTGGACTTTGGAAGAGATACGGGGGGGGGAGGGGGAGGGAGAACAGCTCATCAGTAGAACAGGGTATTTCCCTGACTTGCAGGTGCTCCATCACTGGAGATTTTCAAGAATATCCTGGACACCGTTTGCCCGGGATGGTATAAGGTTTCGACTTGGAGTCTTTTCCAGCCCTATAATCCCATGCTCTGCTTTGGGTGTATCTGGTGCCGAAATAGATCTGGGATATGCACCGGCTCCCTCCTTCGCAACTCACACAACAGGACGCTCGAATTTGCGATGAAATCACCCGGCCTCTTTGCCTTGGCTTTTGTCTCGACTTGGGCAGATTTACAAAGCCAGGACCAAATCGGGCAAAATCTTTTGACTAGAGGTGAGGGTGGTGTGAGAAGCCCCCCTCCTCCCCGTGGGGGGATGCCTACCTCCCACATTGCTGCTTTCAATGCTGACAGAAGGAGAAGGAGAAGGAGAAGGAGAAGGAGAAGGAGAAGAAGAAGAAGAAGAAGAAGGAGAAGGAGAAGAAGAAGAAGAAGAAGAAGAAGAAGAAGAAGAAGAAGAAGAAGAAGAAGAAGAAGAAGAAGAAGAAGAAGAAGAAGAAGAAGAAGAAGAAGAAGAAGAAGAAGAAGAAGAAGAAGAAGAAGAAGAAGAAACAACTCAACAGTCCTTTTGCAGCCATTAATCTGCATTGCTGCCAAACCAGGCAGAGAGTAAAGGAGAACAGCAGCCATGGCCGATGGGCCGCATCCCCCCCTCCCCCCCCGCCCGCCTCTCCCCGCTTGGAAACTCTTACATGTCCTCCATCTCATTGTGTCCTCTCCCCGCCCGCCCGTCCCCTTCTTTTGACGAGCTACTCCGTGCCTTTGCCAGCGAGGGGGAGGGAGAGTGGAATGCCATTGTCCCTCTGGAAAGAACAGGCGTCTTATGCAAATCTTTATTGGAAGATCCTGGGAACTGGGTCTCCGAAGAGGAGGGGGAGAGGCCTGAAGGGGGGGGGGAGCAGGAGGGGGGAGGTCTCTGGCAGGCCACTTCAGGAGCAATTCAGGCTGAGCTCTTTCGCTTTGCCCTGCTCCCTATTCAAAGAGCACACACCACCCATGGTGGGTTTGTGGGCGTGGACGCTCTTTCTGGTTACGGGGGTGGGTGGGGGGGCTTTTCAGCGGGGAGTGAAACAAAAGAAGATCAAAGGGACATTCCAAAGCCCCCCTTTACTCTTGGGAAGCCCACCGGCCTGACCTTACTAAGCCTAGAATTGACCCAACACTCTCTTGATCTCCAATCCTTCCTGGTATTTCTAGAATAATCAAGAGACGCTGGCTGTAACCTATTCTGTTTGCTGCTTTTCTTTTTACTACAAACAATCGAAACCAGCTACCCAGAATGGGTGCAGGAGGCAGAGGCTGGGGGGTGTAGTAAGTTAGATCATGTTGGAACTTCCTGGCAGTGAGAACCATTAAGCAGTGGACAGTCTTGCTTTCAGAAGTTGTGGGTGCTCCCATCACTGGAGATGTTCACGAAAAAACAAATCTGGTCACGTTGCCAACTTCAAAAGCTGATACAAAAGTTTATGCCACCAGATAAAGACTGAATGCACCAATTATCACATGAAACAAGAGGAAAACCTTCTACGCACCAATTCCACCCGCGCTTTCTACAATTTTGTAAACAACAAACTAAAAGACTCAAGGTCCATCCAACCCCTGAAAGGACCTAATGGTAAAGACTGCAATGATGACACCATTAAAGCCAACCTCTAACACATTCTTTGGCTCAGTATTTATAAACAGCAATGGATCATGCCCAGTATTTCCTAGTCAAACCACAGACAACTACAGTGATCTAATACGTATCGATTTTACTGTTGAAAAAGCACTTCGCAATCTAAAACCATCTCTATCTATTGGACCGGATGGAATATGTGCCCACTTCTTAAAAAAACTATCCACTGCCATTGCAGAACCTCTAAGCATAATCTTTGAAAAATCTTTCAGGACCAGCTCCTTGCCAAAACTATGGTCACAAGCCACGGTCATCCCCATCTTCAAAAAGGGAGATCCCAGCCTAGTTGAAAATTACAATCTCCTTATGCTGCGTCACCTGTAAAGTTATGGAATCAATTATTAACCAATCCATCATCCTCCACTTAGAGACAAACAGCCTACTCTCTAATAAACAATTTGGTTTCAGAAAAAAACTACCCTGAAATCTGCAACTCTTACACTGCAAAAACATATGGACTACACAACTTGGTCAGGGCAAAGCGATAGACACAATCTACATAGACTTCTGTAAAGCCTTCGATTCAGTGATACACGACAAACTACTCCTAAAACTAAAATCTTATGATATCTCTGGACACCTGCATAACTGGATAGAAGCATTCCTGTTAAACAGACAACAAATGGTCAAAATTGGGAGCATCCTATCAAATTCTGTACCTGTCAACAGTGGTGTCCCCCAAGGCAGCGTTCTAGGACCAACTCTCTTCATGCTCTACATAAATGACCTCTGTGATCATATTAAGAGCAACTGCGTTCTCTTCGCTGATGATGTAAAGCTATTCAACACCACAGACAATACTGCTACCCTTCAAAGAGACCTTGAATATGTATCAGAATGGTCAATCAAATGGCAACTTCAAATCTCAACAAATAAATGTTCCGTCTTACATATTGGCAGAAAAATCAGAAAATAAAATACAAGCTAAATGGTCAAGACCTTGTTGAGGATCCAAGCTTTGTCAAGGACCTTGAAGTACTCATCTCGAGTGATCTAAATGCTAGAGCCCACTGTAAGTACATAGCCAAAAAAAGAGTTGTTAATCTAATCCTACGTAGCTTCTTCTCTGGTAATATCACACTACTAACGAGCATACAAAACATTTGCTAGACCTATACTTGAATACAGCTCATCAGCCTGGAACTCATATCATGTATCTGATATAAACACAAATGAAAAAGTCCAGAAATATTTCACAAGGGGAATTCTCCGCTCCCCTACTCATTGCAGAATACCTTATGCCACCAGACTTGAAACTCTAGACCTAGAAAACCTAGAACTACACCGCCTCCAGTCTGATCTAAATATAGTATATAAAATTATACATTGCAATGTCCTACCTGTCAATGAATACTTCAGCTTTAATCATAACAACACAAGAGCACACAATAGATACAAACTCAAGGTTAACCGCACCAAACTTGATTGCAGGAAATACGACTTCAGCAACGGAGTGGTCAATGTCTGGAATACTCAACCTGACTCTCTGGTTTCTTCCCCAAACCCCAAAACCCTTAACCTTAAACTGTCTATATAGACCTCACCCCTTTCCTAAGAGGCCTGTAGTGGGCACCAATCCTGCCTACCGTCCCTGTCCTATTGTGTTTTTTTTCTTATAAGTATCTATCTCATGTATTCATAACTACAGTATATTTATTCTTATACTTGTATCTTGTAAGTGATTGACAAATCAAATAAATACTAAAAATACTAAAATATACTGGACAATGTGCCTGGGGTGGTAAGGTTTCTACCTTGAGCAGGGAGTTGGGACTAGTTCAGGGATTGCCAGTCTTTTGGATCTCGTAATTTTAAATCCTGGGGACCATTAATATGGATTTTGACTGACAGTGACTTGCTGACATTGATGGGAGAGAGAGAGAGAGAGAAAGAGGGGGGGGAGAGAGAGAGGGTATTCTATCATCCCAAATAAAGAATGATTGATTGGTAGGAAAACGGGTGGGGGATTTTTTGCAGACTTTTGGGGGGATTTTCCTGGTGAAATGACCCTGGGAAAATCCCCCCAAAAAAGTCTGCAGGAAAATCATCCACCCCGTTTTCCTACTAATCGATCCTCCTTTATTTGGGACCACAGGATACCATCTCCAGCTCAGTTCTGGGCAGGGGAGGGGGAGAGACTTTTGGCTTCATGCAAGGAAAGCAGCAGAAGCATCAGAAGTTTTTCTTTCTCTCCCCCAAACTCTGCCAGAAATGAGTCTTTGTGAGACTTGTGGCGCCGGCGCATCCTCTTGGAGCAGGAGGCCTTGCAGGGTCCCAAAGACTCATTTCTGATGGAGTTTGGGGGAGAGAAAGAAACTTTTGCTGTTTTCCTGGCATGCAGAAGAAGAAAGAAGTGGAAAGAAGCAGCCAGGTGGCCAGGCCAGGCACGTGGGGCGAGTGGGGCAATTTCCCCCCTCCGCTCATTACCTTGTGTTGTTCACAATGCAAGCGATGCAAGTCTTGTGTTCCCGTGCAGCCTGATTAATTGCTTTGGGGGTGACATTTCTCTGTGGACCACCAGAATTTTCTTATGGACCACCAGTGGTCCCCGGCCCACTGGTTGGTGACCACTGCACTAGAAGACCTCCAAGGTCTCTTCCAATTCTGTTGTTCTGTTAGAGTTGAATTTCAGATTCTTAGAAGAGTTCCCTCTGTAGATAATACACCTTTATCATTCATTCAGTTTAGGACAGGGGTTTCCAACCTTGGCCACTTTAAGCCTGGGGGTTGAAGTTCACCAGGCTTAAAGTGGCCAAGGTTGGAGACCCCTGTTTAGGGCAATCTTAGTCACAGCCTGCTTGGATATTTGCCTTAAAGGTTAGAATGCTTAGTGAAGTCCAGGAATCTGTTCCCAGAAGGAGAGCAGACGCCACACCTTGACCTAACCATTGAAGAATATTTGTCTTCCCACTTCTCAGTTGCTTCCTTCCCTTCAGTGGCCCCATTTAGCTGGAGAAATTAATATTCCTGTTGCGCTTTATTAGACAAGTTTGTCAATTGGCCTTGAAACACAACAAAGCCACATCAAGGAACCTGAATGGTGCCTGCTTTTCACTCCCAGAGAAGCAGAGGATGGAGATCTGGATGAGAGAGAGAGAGGAAGCCAAAGTTTTGGAGGCACCGACTCCCAGGTGATTGCGCTGGTTTTCTCCTTGATGAATGGCTGATAAGCTCTAGAGCAGCATTTTGCAACCTTGGCAACTTTAAGATGTATGGATTTCAACCCTCAACATTCCACAACCAGATTAACAGAGTTGGAAGGGATCTTGTAGGTCATCTAGTCCAACCCCCCGCCCAAGCAGGAGACCCTACACCATTTCTGACCGAGGGCAGTCTGGTCTCTTCTTGGAAGCCTCCAGTGATGAAGCTCCCACAACTTCCGAGGGCAACTTCTGTTCCATGGGTTGATTGTTCTCACTGTCAGAAAATTCCTCCTTATTACAAGGTTGAATCTCTCCTTGTTCAGTTTTCATCCATTATTCCTTGTCTGGAAAACAGCTTGACCCTCCTTCCTCCTCTCTGTGGCAGCCCCTCACATACTGGGAGGCTGCTCTCCTGTCTCTCCTGGTCCTTCTCTTCCCTAGACTAGCCAGGCCCAGTTCCTGCAACCTTTCATTGTATGTTTGAGCCTCCAGTCCCCTCATCATCCTGGTTGCTCTTCTCTGCACTCTTTCTGGAGTATCAACATTTTTTTAATAATATGCTGATCAAAACTAGTGGCCAAAACAGCATAGCTGGCTGGGGAATGCTGGGAGTTGAAGTCCATCCTTTTTAAAGTCATGAAGGTTGAGAAACACTGATCTAAAGGAATTCCATGGCATCTGCAATGATCATTCAACTACAGGCCACAAATAACCTTCAGGGCAGGCCAACGCGCCACCCACCTTCCCCGTTTCTTTCACCTCCCTCTCTTTTTCTTGACAACCAGCCGCAAAAAGGAGAAGGATAAGCTGTAATTTTCCTGACCACTTTTTGCAAGAAAATCATGCCAGCCAGCCTTGTGCACTGAAAGAAAGCCAGTCCTTCTCATCTCTTCCTATTTCTGTCCTTAAAGCAGCTAGACAGAGGTGAGCGATGCTCTTGAGGCTAAGGACAACCCTTCTTTGCAAGGATCAGTCGGAGATGGAAGTGAAGGATGGCTTCACATTTTGGCTCTAGCTGCATTGCAGTGATTTGATACCCTGTTTTCCCAAAAATACGGCCTACCCTGAAAGTATGTCCTAGCTTGATTTTTACATGTGTGCCCAATATAAGCCCTACCCCCAAAATAAGCCTTAATTCACTGTTATCGGCTCCAGAGGCCTCCAGGAAAACCTTGCCAGCCACAGAAGAAGAAGTACTTGAAGGCCTCTGACAGCAAAAAGGGGGTGACGGGCGCAAGTGAGCTTAGTTAGTGGATGACATCCCCCCAAAATAAGACCTGGTACCTTTTTTGGTGTATGTATATGTGTATATATATTTTCTTAAGTTTTCACGGGTACTTACATGTATGGCCTTCAGCTTCGTTCGGGTATTTTCCCACATCATTGTAGTTGTGCTTTTAAAGTTGTAGCAACGTTTCGGCAGAATCTCATGTGCCATCATCAGTCTTCTGTATTGTGTTCGTCTGTGAGTCAGATTTTCACAGCCATTTCAGTTTTAAATTTGGGGCTAGCCTACTGCTGTGCCAGAATGGTTTTTTCTTCATCCTGATTGGTTGGGAGTCTTGGTCTGTGTTTATTGGTCTTGGAATTTGCTGTGTTCTGCTTGATTGGTGTTTCTAATATCTCCTGTCTGTTTTTTGGCTCTTTTTGTCTCTTGATTGGCTGGCAACATTGTGTTACTTTATTGGAGGCCTTTAGTGCAGCTTGGCTCCAGGTAAATGGACAGCTATCATTAGTTAGGAAGCTAGGTTTCATCTGTGTGCCTGGTTGGGGTGTGTTTGAGCTGGAGGTATCAGGGGGGATCTGTTTGTGCCCAGGTGTTTGCTTAGCTTGTGGTGTGGAGATTTTTTTTGTTTGTGAGTGCAGGCTTCCAAATGATTGACAGTCTGGTGGAATCGTCTCTTCTATTCATGCTTTCAGGTCTTTTTTCAATCTCTCTCTCTCTCTATCTTATATATATATATATATATATATATATATATATATATATATATATATATATATATATATATATATGACAGGGTCTTATTTGGGGGAAAACATGGTAGTCATGAAATCCTTCAAGGCCACTGGCTGAGATGCTCTAATGTCAGGGAAGGCCCTTGCCAAAGGTTGGCTGAGCTGTTGAGAACAAAGATGCCCGAAGAATATTAGGATAAAGGGTAGGAGGATATGCTGGGGAAGGAGATTGCAGGGCAATGAACGAGACCCCCTGGACCTCAGGAGGATTTGCTGGAGGAGAAAATGGAAGGAGGTGGAAAGGCCTAGAGACACATCCCACCACCAGCTTCCAAGCTCATGTAAAAGTTGTGCAGGGTGTGGCCCAACCTCCTGGTCGGGCTGTGAGTTGAGAAGGCAGCCTGTGACACATGGCACAGACACACAAGAGGGCCCTCTTGTGCCAGGCTGTCCTTTGGCAGATCTGGTCTGGAGGTCTTTGGCCGATGCTTTGAAGAACACAAACTGTTCTGTATTAGCATTCGCAGAGAAACCCGCACCCGATTGGCCCGCCTGAACTGAAGCCCGATTGGCTGACTGCCGGGCCGTGATTGGAGCGCCACGAATCTCCGCGATTGGCCGAGCCGATCGCGGAAATTGCTGCCATTGGCCGCCGAGCCGCCGGCCGGCAGTATAAAGCCAGCGGGTTTACAGTTACTTTGTCCATAACTAGAGCTGAATAAAAGAGCTGAATGTTCACTTGCGTCTCGCCTCTTTTGTGACCCGATCCCGGATCCAACACTGGCGACGAGGGTGGGATCGTGAGGCGAGGACCAACTAGCACGTGGCACGGTGACCGCATCTACAAGATGGCCAGTACCGTACCACCCGCCTCCTTTCGACCCAGCGACCGAAGACTGGGAATCCTTATATTGATCGATTCCAGATGTTTCTGGAATGCAGCAATCTCAAGGACGCCAACGCCAGAGGAAGCGGGCAGTATTCCTAACGACTGCGGGGCCGCAGTGTTTAAAATGGCCAAGGCACTCGCGAGGCCCACAGACGTTAAGGAGATGGATTGGGCTGATCTCGAGCCCATCCTGCGCCGCCATTACGCCCCCACCGTGCCGATCCTCATCCGCAGGTATGACTTCTACCGCCGGGACCAACGCGAAGGCGAGTCCATCAGCGATTTTGTGGCCCAGCTGCGGAACATGGGCGGACCGTGTGAGTTCCCGAACTGGACCAAGCGATCCGGGACCGACTCGTCCTCGGACTCCGAGATCCCGCGCTGCAGAGCCGACTGATGGCCAAGGGCAACATCTCCTCGCCGATGCCCTCGCCGAGGCCACCGCAGCCGAGGCCACCCGCCAGTCCGCAGCCCGGATGAGACAAACCAACGCGCCGGAACGGCCATCCACCGATGAGGCATCCCCAGCCGCCGCGAAGCCCCGAGACACCAGCCAGCGGAAACGACCGCACACCATGGCGACCTCGAATCCCCGCCAGACACCGAGGATGAGGACGAAGAGATCCATCGGTTGCAGACCGAAGCGTGATCGCCGAGACCACCGGAGTCGTAAGTCGGGGTTCGGTGCGCCTGGTGCGGCGGCGATCACCCCCGCTCCGAATGCCGTTTCCTCGACGCCATTTGCAGGCATTGCGAGAAGCGGGGACACATCGCCAAGGTGTGCCGGAACAAGAAGAGCTATAGCCCGCGCCGCCGAGGCGACAGCCCACGCCGACGAGACGGCACCCCACCCAGGCACCGAGACCGACCCGCGGAGAGCCGGTGGAGCCGCGACAACCGGAGCCGACGACTCAGCGAGGCACAGCGGCGCGAAGAAACCCATCAGACGATCGTCCATCGGCCACTCATCAACCACCGACGCCCGGAAGGTGCACGTGGCCCTGAGCATCGAGGACAGGCCCTGCGAGATGGAGGTGGACTCCGGGTCCTTCCTCTCAATGGTATCATGGCGCACAATCAAGCGCCTGGTCCCGACCATCCGCCGCAACGAGCTGGACGACCAGAAGCTAATCCTGAAAGACTATCAGGGAAATCGCATCCCTGTAGTTGGCATCGGGCACTTCAAGGTAACATTCAAGAACCACACTGACATCCTGCCGCTCACGATAGTGGACCGGGACCGCCCCAGCCTGCTCGGCCTACAATGGTTTGCCCCGCTCGGCATCGAAGTAACCGGCATCCACCGCACGGACACGACCGACTGGGAAGCGACCCTCGTGAGGGACTTCCAGGAAGTCTTCGACAACTCGCTAGGCAAGTACCGTGGGCCCCTATATCGCTCAACCTTAACCCCAACGTCGCGCCCATCCGCCTTAAGCCCGGCGAGTGCCTTTTGCGCTCAAACCAAAATTGACGAGCAACTAGACAAGCTCGTCGCGCAGGGGGTGCTTGAACCCATCGACCATGCCCGTTGGGAGACGCCCATAGTCACCCCCATCAAGCCCGACGGCTCTATTAGAATATCGGGGACTATAAGGCCACCCTTAATCACGCGCTACAACAAAGCGCCTACCCCGTCCCAGTGGTGCAGCACCTCCTGCATTCACTGGGGAGGCCGGGTCTTCGCAAACTCGACTTGGCACAAGCCTACCAGCAACTGCCGGTCGACGCCGGAGACCGCAGAAGCGCAAAACGATTGTCACACACCGGGGGCTGCTGCAACCGACTCCAGTTCGGAGTCAGCGTCGCCCGGGATCTTCCAAAGCCTCATGGAGAGGCTCCTCCAGGGCATCAAAGGGGTGGTTCCATACTTTGACGACGTGCTGATCGCAGCCGCCGACAGAGAACAATTGGAGATCCGTTTAAGGGCGGTACTTAACAAATTCCAAAACGCCGGCCTTAAAGTCAAAAGGGACAAATGCCAACTACACACCGAGAGGGTCGAATTCCTGGGCTACCTTCTGGACCGCACGGAATACACCCGACCGGAAGAAACTCAGGGCCATCAAGGAAGCCCCCACACCAACCAACAAGGCGGAGCTTCAAGCATTTCTGGGGTTACTTAACTTTTACAATGTTTTCCTACCCCAGAAGGCGACCGTGGCGGAACCCCTACACCGGCTACTCGATAAGGCGGCCACCTGGACCTGGGGAAAGCGGAAGAGACTGCGTTCCAGCGAACCAAGGACTTACTAACATCAGACGCGGTTTAATTCAATACAGCGAAACCCTCCCGCTTTCAGTGACATGCGACGCCTCACCTTCGGTATAGGAGCAGTCCTCAGCCACACCCTACCTGACGGGACGGAAGCACCCATCGCTTTCTTCTCCCGGACACTAGCAAAACCGGAAAGAAACTACAGTCAGCTAGACAAAGAGGCCCTCGCCATCGCCGCTGGAATTAAAAGATTCCACGAATACCTTTACGGCAGGAACTTCTCAATCATAACGGACCACAAGCCCCTGCTCGGAATACTGCAGGGAACAAGGCCACCCCAAACATCCTATCGCCCGGATGACAAGGTGGTCCAATTCCTTGCAGCATACTCCTACGAACTCTCACACCGACCCGGTAAGGCAATCCTACACGCGGACGCACTAAGCCGGGCACCACTACCGGACGTGAGATGACGACCCAGCACCCACAACGACGACTCTGCAGATCGAGACCATGCCATGCCCGCTCTTAACCGCGCCAGACATTGCCCATGAAACAAATAAAGACAAACGGCTGGCGCGGATACTGAGCTGGGTAGAGCGGGGATGGCCAGAAGAAGAAGGCAACGAATATTTTAAACCCTTCAGAAACCGCCAAACTGAGCTGTCCTCACAAAAGGGCTGCATTCTCTGGGGTGACCGGTAGTCATACCGGAAGCACTGCGAGACAGAGTGTTGACATTGCTGCACGAGGGACACCCGGGATCGTCAAGATGAAAGCCCTGGCCAGGAGCTACACTTGGTGGCCAGGGATGGACAAACAAATAGAAACTTGGGTCGCGGGTGCAGAAAGTGCCAAGAGTCAAGAGCCAACCCCCGCCGCTCCAATCCGGGAGTGGGAAACCCCGAGAGGACCATGGTCGCGGTTGCACATAGACTTCGCGGACCAACCAAGGGGTATACATTCCTCATCACGTCAGACGCTTACTCCAACTGGTTGGAAGTAAGCACCATGAGAACAACAACAACGGAGGCGGTCATCGACAAACTCAACAAACTCTTCGCAACGCACGGGTTACCGGACGTCATAGTGTCGGACAACGGGCCCCAGTTCACGGCAATACCGTTTGAGAAGTACCTGGCCGAGCGGGGCATCAGACACGCCCTAACCTCGACGGCTCATCCGGCGGCGAATGGTAGGCGGAACGAATGGTCCAATACACAAAAAGGCCATTCAGAAAATCGAAACCGGCGACATCCAAGAAAAAATAAACAAACTACTGTTCATTCAACACATCACGCCGAGCACAACAACGAACAAGAGCCCGGCAGAACTACTGATGGGGAGGAAACTACGATCCCCATTAGACCGCCTACACCCCACCTACAACCCAGAAAGACCCCGGACTCTTCCAGCCGGTACCGGTCATTCAACATCGGGGATGCCGTCACGCAAAAAACTTCACGGAGACCCTCTCTGGGTGCCCGCACAAATAACGCAGGTAACGGGACCCCGATCATACAGGCTACAAACTACAGACGGAAGAAGCTGGAAGCGGCACATCGACCAGCTACGGTCCAGACTAGCCTACAACACCCCCAGCGACCCAGCGACAACGACTGCCCAAGAGAGGAGAGAGGAAGGAAGCCTCAACCACCAACCTAGAAGCCAACAATAGACCAGAACCAACCGGGACACACACCCCAGCGCAAGCTGGACACCACCCACCTAATGACAGCAACGACCAAACAAACCAACTAGACTTACCTACAGACCTCGACGCGTCGCAGACGGGTTCTTCACCTGAGAGGTACAGCCAGGCCAGCTCCACCAACCCGGAAAGACCGAGCGAGAGCAGCCAGGGCCACAACTCGACCGACCCAGGAGACCCGGACGGGAGTTGCGGCGTCAGGCCTGGCCCACCTCACCAGGCGGTTCCATCAGCGGAGCGGAGAGCGACGCGGAGCCCGTCCGAACCGGCCAGCGACCTCACACAGACTGAACCGCGCAAGTCAACTAGGCAAACCCGTAGCCCGCCTACCCTGCCCGACTACGTCACAACACAGCGTCAGACGAAACCATGAGGGAGGGGTGTTCTGTATTAGCATTCGCAGAGAAACCCGCACCCGATTGGCCCGCCTGAACTGAAGCCCGATTGGCTGACTGCCGGGCCGTGATTGGAGCGCCACGAATCTCCCGCGATTGGCCGAGCCGATCGCGGGAAATTCGAAGCGCTGCCATTGGCCGCCGAGCCGCCGGCCGGCAGTATAAAGCCAAGCGGGTTTACACAGTTACTTTGTCCATAACTAGAGCTGAATAAAAAGAGCTGAATGTTCACTTGCGTCTCGCCTCTTTTGTGACCCGATCCCGGATCCAACACAAACGATGGTGGAACACGGCTGCTGCCATCAAGGATGGCCTCAAAATATCCAAAAATTATAGAAAATTTTGTAAACGTCTTCCGGGAATAGAGACTTGCCTCTTCAGGAGAGGCTCTCTTGTAGGTGGCAGAGATCTGAAAAAAGCAAATGGCCTTCTGCTCCGTCGTATGTGGAAGAGTGGCCTTGCATCGACCATTGTTGTGGCCATTGTGAAAAGTTATCTTTCACACTGACCTCTAATTCCTCAAATAGCTTTGCTGGCTGATGAATTCTGGGAGTTAAAGCCCACAAGTCTTAAAGTTGCCAAGGTTGGAAACCCCTGCTCTAAGTGAAGAAGGACAAAAGTAGAAAATGTTGATGTTAACTCTATCCTGGTTACTTCGAAATCCCCCTTTTTCCTGTCCAGAGTAAAAGAAAACTGACATTGTGGATAGGGCAGTGATGGAACAGCCCCACTTCCCTCCTCTCAAGAGACCCAGCAGGATAAATGCAGGACTAGTTTGCGGGGAAAGCTGGATTCTTTGAAACCTTTTCCCAAAATGCTGTGGTTTGTGGGAAGGGAAGTAAATAGGTGGGGAAGGGAAGGGAAGGGAAGGGAAGGACTGGGGTGGAAGAGGGAAGAGAACAAGTGGTCTGCTGGAGCACCAGAGGGCCACCTTTGTAGCCAAATGTGATATTTTGTAGCCCGTAAAGATTGTTGAAGATTATGAAGATCACAGGATGGAACCACATCATGTAGAAGGAAAGATAAATTTCCTTTTTTTTTCTTCCTCTGAAGCTGGTTTGGATTTCCCATGAAATCTGCATCAGGGTAACTTTAATTCATACCCTCAGGATAAGAGGTTGCTCTCTCCCCTCCATGTGTGAGTGTGTATGTGTGTGAGAGAGAGGGAGGGAGGGAGAGGGAGGGAGAGTGTGTGTGTGTGAGAGAGAGAGAGAGAGAGAGAGAAAGAGAAGGAGGGAGGGAGGGAGGGAGAGAGAGAGATGAAAGAACCCATCACATTTTTGTAGGGAACAAATATGCAGAGTTTTTCTGCACAATGATAATATTTTCCAATTGTTTTTTTTTAACCTATCTCCTTACGTGTTTTTTTAAAGCCCTTTTTTGGCAGGGGGAAAAAAAACCCTCTAGAGTCTAGACTAAACTATCCAGAAGAAGTAACAACAACAACCCAGGAAATTGTTGTGTTTGTTTGCTTTTTCCTAAAAAAAAAAAAACCCAGATCTGTAAAGTAGGAAAACAGTTGTGGCACTGTTGCTTTTTGGCCCCAGGCACCTCCTGCTGCCTCCAGGAAACAGCCCCCCCCCCGCAATGAATCTGGGGGTGGGGTGTCTATGAAACTGCTCCCTTCAAGCCTGCCATGGTGCCCTGCTCGGTCTCCCTCTGCCAGCCTGCCAGCCAAATTCCTTCGAGGAAATCGGTTCAGCGGCCTGGAAACGTGTCCTGATCAAAAGGTGAAGGTGGAAGGACAAGAAGGAAGGGAAAAGAGGAAGGATTTGTTTGCCGGCTCAAAGGTCGGTAAAGGGCGAGAAGAATTTAAAGCTTCCAAGATTCAGGAACCTTCCTCTTCATTTTTTAGCATTTGTTCCTCAGATTCCCTTGTTCATACTGGATTTTACCACTAATGTTTAGCAAAGTGTCTCTCAAGGTTGGCCACTTCAAGACACCTGGACTCCAACTCCCAGCATTCCCCAGCCAGCATAGAATTCTGGGAGCTGAAGTCCACGTGTCTTAAACCTGCCAAGGTTGAAGGACAGAAGATGGTTTTTAGAAGCTGCCCTTTCATCTGAACCCAGAAAGTGGTGCAACTCTTCTTCATGGTCTTGGGTGAGCGTGATTGAAGCTGCCATTTTTTTTCTTCTCAATTCCCATCTGGGGTTTCTTACCTCTGCCATTTTGTTCGGTTTTGTACTGTGGGGAGGAGGAGGAGGAGGAGGAGGGTTGGTTTTAATTTTGTTTCGGAAATATTTTTAACCATTTGTAAACCAGGCAGAGTCACTTGGAGTTCAACAGCTTATAAATTTAACTACTACTACTTCTTCTCCTCCCCCTCCCTCTTCCTCCTCTTTTCTTCTCCTCCTCCTCCTGCTCCTCCCCCTTTGCCATCTCCTCCTCCTCCCTTCCCCCTCTTCTTCCCCCCCTCCTCCTCCTTCCTCCTTCCTCCTCCTCCTCCTCCTCCTCCACCTCCCCCCCCATGTTCCTCTTGGCTTCTAGGTGCTCACTAAGAAAGGATTTTTCGAAATGACCATCAGAGCATTAGCATTTCCTATATTATTATTATTATTAACACGCTCTGATGCTAAGGAGTTCTACTCCCCCTCCCCACCTGGAAAGAAACCTCTTCCAAATGCAAAACACAAGCAGAGGAGAGGAGTTTCAATTTCTAAGCACCAAGCAGGTTTAGTCCAGAACAGTTGAGCTAAGCCATGCCCAGGCTCCTTGCTGTCTCCTTCTTGCTCACGCAGCAAATACTGTTTTAGTTTTCCAAACAGCCCTCAACTCTCTCACACACTGACAGGACGCTAGCCAGGTGAATACCGATGGATGCTGGTAGGCAGAGGCAAAATTTGTTTTTCCTTATTTCACTCCCTAAAAACTTGCCCGATCTCATAGTTTTGTAGAGAAGCACGGGTACCCTGCTAATATGTGACATATGGTAACACCGTTGTTAAGTGAATCTGGCTTCCCTGTTGATTTTGCTTGTCAGAAAGTTGCAAAAGTGGATCATATGATCCTGGGACATTGCAACCATCATAAATGAGTCAGTTGCCAACCGTCCAAATTTTAATCGCATGATAATGGGGATGTTGCAACGGTTGTGTGATAAATGATCATAAACTGCCCAAGGAGCTGCTGATCCAGTTCTATAGAGGAAGGATTCAGTCAGTCATCTGCACCTCTATAACCATCTGGTTTGGTTCTGCAACCCAAGAGGACAGACACAGACTTCAGAGGATAATTAGGACTGCAGAAAAAACGATTACTATCAACCTGCCTTCCATGGAGGACCTGTATGCTGCACCAGTCAAAAGGAGGGCTGTGAAAATATCTACAGACCCCTCACATCCCGGACATAAACTGTTTCAACTCCTTCCCTCAAAACGACGCTGTAGAGCACTGCACACCGGAACAACTAGACACAAGGACAGTGTTTTCCCTCTGAACGCCATCGCTCTGCTAAACAAATAATTCCCTCAACACTGTCCAACTATTTACAAAGTCTGCGCTACTATCACTATTAATCTTCTCATGACCCCTTATCACCCATCCACTCCCACCTATGACTGTAGGACTGTATGACTGTAACTTTGTCACTTGTATCCTTACGATTTTTATTGACTGTTTCCTAATATGATTTGATTGCTTATTTGTATCCTGTGACTTTTATAAAGTATTGTACCTGATTATTCTTGACAAATGTATCTTTTATGTACACTGAGAGCATTTGCACCATGACAAATTCCTTGTGTGTCCAATCACACTTGGCCAATAAAGTATTCTATTCTATTCTATTTTGCCTCTATTCTATTCTGTTCTGTTCTGTTCTGTTCCGTTCCATTCTATTCCCAGTCCTTTCCTTTCCTTTCCTTTCCTTTCCTTTCCTTTCCTTTCCTTTCCTTTCCATTCCATTCCATTCCATTCCATTCCATTCCATTCCATTCTATTCTATTCTATTCTATTCCATTCTATTCCATTCCATTCTATTCCATTCCATTCTTTTCCATTCTCCTTCCTATTCTATTCTATATCATTTTTTCAGCTCTGTTGTAACTGCAAACGGTCAACCTTACAATGAAAGGTTGAAAATTGAGGACTACCTGAATAGCAACTCCGGATGAACTGATCTATCAGCTTTATGGTAATTCAAAGCTAAAGAGAGAGAATTGCTGGGCCCGGTTGGTTTTCTTTTTCCTTTTCCCCAAGTCCCCCAGACATCTCTGGAAACAATGAAGAGATGCAATCCCAGACAGCGGAAGCAGGTGGAGGGACTTTTAGATCTCATCTTCCTCATCTGTCTCTGAAAAGTGCTACCCCTGACAGGGAGCAACAAGGAAAAAATTGTTCTGGGCAGCCAAAGAGGTGGTTCAACTTTGCACACCTGAATGGCACCTTTCATTGACGAGATTATTCAAGAGGTCTTGAATTACTTGGCACCAGCTGGCTAAAGGTTTGCCATCTTGCTTGCTGTCTCTCCTCCATGCCCTCTGAATCAGCAACCCGGTGAGAGCAAACGGCTCACCCTTTCGGCCATCACTTCTTGCCCTTAGGAGGACCACAAAACAGGTGTCATATAATTTCTCCTTTCCCCTGCTCCTTTTGGGTGGTGTCTTCCAAAACTGAACATCCGAGCATCAAGATGATTTAGTTGCTATCCATTTGTAAGTTGCTCTGGGAGGTGAGGTGAGCGAGTATTTTCAGTGCTACCATTTCTCCTATCCAGAAGCATCCTCCTCCCTTCTCTTCCTCCTCCTCCTCCTTTTCTCTTTCTTCCTCTCTCTTCTCTTCCTCCTCCTTCTCCTCCTCTGTTCCTTCCCCTCCTCTCTTCCTTCCCCTCCTTCTCCTCTCTCTTCTCTTCCTCCTCCTCTTCTTTTCCTTCCCCTCCTCTCTTCCTTCCCCTCCTTCTCCCGTCTCCTTTCCTCTTCCTCCGCCTCCTCCTTGCAGTATTGCTTGTTCACTTATGTCTGCTTGCTCACTCCTGGGGCAAGGAAAATGCCTTCATGTTGCGATGTACATCTGATTGATCAAATGGCAACGATCCACTCAAGTTTGGGCCTTCAGCAATGCACCACATTGTGGGTTTCACGTTTCTGGAAAAGATGAAAGTGTGTGGCTGATTTTGTACTTTTGCAAGTTTTCTCTTTTATTCTCAAACAACATTGTTGGGTTGACATTCAATCACATCTTTAACTTCTTGAGTTGAGAGAGAAACAGCAATTGGCCAAACTGCCTTTCAGCAGCAGCTGCATTCAGATGACCCACTGAATCACACAATAACATTTCAGCCCCATTGGCTTGGTCTACGGTTCAGTATGTTGGCTCCACTAACTGAGCCATGGTTGAATTTACCCTGGGTGAAGACTTGGCACAATCCTAGCCTGTCAGAGGTTTTGGACGGTGGGAGTTTTGAATCTATTCCTGCCCTCCTGCCTCCTCTGGCTTGGTGCTGGCAGCAGCCTCAAAGCAGGAGTTGTGTTGGTGTCATGGACTCTGTGGATGACTTTGGCCGACAAGGGGGAAAGATCCTGCCTAGGAAAGAAGAAAGGCTGGGCCCCCAATTGCTTAAGGATCAGAGGAAGAAACTTTGTCAGTTAAAAGTGGCCGTGGGAAATTCCTACTATTAGACTAGCAAGATAGATAAACCAAGTAAACCAGAGAGACAACCAGAAGTGCTAATTCTACTTTATTGTTAGCCTACATCAGGGATCCCCAAACTTGGCAACTTTATGGACTTCAATTCTGAGTGTTGAAGTCCACAAGTCTTAAAGTTGCCAAGTTTGGAGACTCTGGGCTACATTAACAGAATCTTGCAAGTCTAAAGATACAAACTCACCTCCCCCCGGCCCTTTCTACTGATTCTCTCTCCTCTGATTGTGTCCGACCTCGACTGCATCTCTTCCCCTGTCCCTCAAGGTCATTCCCACATTCTGTTACAGTTGGCAAGAACAGCCACCAACCAACAGATGGCAGCAGAGGGCTCTGCCTGGTTGCTGCCCCCTCTGGCCTCCCAGTCTAGATGCCTTAACAAACTCTGTTAACAGAGAGACATAAAGGCACCTAAATGTGTGGTGTGCAATAGATTTATGACTATAGCCATGATAATACGTATTTACAGATAAATCAAATTCCTCATATCCATACTATACTTGCAACACACATACAAATAACACTACACAAACACACACACATTTCATGCACATAATCCCAAACAAGGTTTTGGATTTCTTAGGTTGCTTTTGAGAAGATTCAAGTAGAAATTGAAGCTGCAGTTTGGGGAATATCTAACAGATTTAGAGATTAACTGAGTTGGAAGGGACCTTGTAGGTCTTCTAGTACAATCCCACCCCACCCCACCAGGAGACCCTACACCATTTCTGATAGATGGCAGTCCAGTCT
Organism: Pseudonaja textilis; assembly: GCF_049901715.1. Classification (NCBI taxonomy): domain Eukaryota; kingdom Metazoa; phylum Chordata; class Lepidosauria; order Squamata; family Elapidae; genus Pseudonaja; species Pseudonaja textilis. The sequence goes on from NC_142004.1 coordinate 12,536,475, forward strand.
CTTCTTGAAAGCCTCCACTGATGAAGCTCCCACAATGTCTGAGGGCAAGCTGTTCATGGGTTGATGGTTCTCACTGTCAGGAAATTTCTCCTTATTTCCAAGTTGAATCTCTCCTTGTTCAGTTTCCATCCATTGTTCCTTGTCTGGCATTATTTAGGTACCATGGAAAATAGCTTGACCCCTTTCCTCTTTGTGGCAGCCCCTCAAACATTGGAAGACTGCTCTCCTGTCTCTCCTGGTGCTTCTCTTCCCCAGACTAGCCAGGCCCAGTTCCTGCAACTGTTGATCATAATGTTTTAGTCTCCAGTCCCCTAATCATCCTGGTTGCTCTTCTCTGCACTTTTTCTAGAGTCTCAACATCTTTTTGATAGTGTGGAGACCAAAACTGGATGCAGTGCTCTAGATGTGGCCTTACTAAGGCTTTATAGAGTGGTGTTAGTACCTCCCTTGATCTTGATTGTATCCCTCCGTTAATGCAATTTAGGATTGCATTGGCTTTTTTGGCTGCTGCTGCACATTGTTGGCTCCTATTTAGCTGGTTGTCCACTAAGACTCCAAGATCCCTCTCCCAGTTCCTGCTATTGGTTTCCCCCAGTCTATATGTGTCCTTTTGGTTTTTGTTGCCTAAGTGTAAGACTTTACTTTTCTCTACATTGAATTTCATTTTCTTAGATGGGGCCCAGGGTTCAAGTCTGTAGCTGCCTCCTGGGTTCTCGTGTCTGGACCGCACCAGGGCCTTTTTGAAAGCGCCTCCCAAGGAAATCACAGCAGCCCCAGCTGGAGAAGCTGGAAAGCAGCCCCAAAGTGTCTCAGGATTGTAACTGGTCTTCTCTCCTCCCTCCAACTTGCTTCTGAAATGGTCTATTTTTAGAAGAAAAGGGGGCACTTCCAGGTGAAGAGCCAGTGCTCCAGGCAGGCCTTCTGGTTTCCTAGAGAAGAGGCTGCAGAAAGACCGGCCACTCAGCTGGCCTGGAGGAAATCGCCCCAAAGCAAGAAGAATTAAAGCAAACAGACCACGATGGCAAACCAGAAATACAGATTGGAGCAGCCTGGAGGAAAGCAATCGTGGACAGGTCAACCGCAAGAGAGACACCAGGAACCCATTCAGCTTACTAAGCTTGGATTGCCTTTAATTCAGCTTTTTAGTTTTGCTATTTAGCTCAGCCCTCCACCAGTCCCCTTGTTCCTTTACAGATGGGAATAAATTGTTCAAGGGGCTAAAACCCATTTATTTGTCCATCGAAGGGATTATGAACGGCTTCAAGCCAGCTTTCTCAGCAGCGAGAAATGTCTGCCACTGTTGAAGTGGAAGCGCTTGATTATAAAAACAATACATTCCGATGGGCTTTGAAGCAGACTTCATTGGCTAGAACCCTGGCTTGCTGCATTAACTGCCATATCAGAGCTCTTTTCTAGTCGAAGGGAATAAAATGGGATATAAAAATTAAATTATGGCCAGCAGGAAGCTTGTAACTCTAATATCAGCCCAAGCTGGGAAGAGAGGCCGCGACAGACCTGCCGGCACAGAGCTCTCGGGGCTAGGAACGAAGAGCTCAGCCAGGTGGAGCTGGAGAAAGGGCTGGGCAGGGAAGCCCTCGCGGGGCCCAGCCTCCCTCTCTCAGGTGGTCCCCCGCGGAGAAGGTAAAGCGGAGTCTCATGATAGCATGATCTGCAACCGCCGGAGAAAAGACGGCTAGGCATCTAATACAGAGACCAAGTAGAGTAAAGGAGGACTCCGCCGCTTTGGCAAGCCGGACAGGGAAGAGACCCCATGAATCCCCAAAGTTACCTGGCTCCCAAACAAGACCTGCTCCTCCCCCCAGTGCATCCCGCTGCTCTCTCCCACACCCTGACTGGGGGAAAGAGTCTGGGGGTCTGCAGTTCAAGGTCAGATGGAGAGGGGCAGCTCATCCCTTTCTTCCTTTCTTTGTCCTTTCTGTCTCTTTCTCTTTCTTCCTTCCTTCCTTTCTTTTCTTCCTTTCCTTTCTGTTTGTCTCTCTGCCTTTCTCTCTCTCTTTTGAGGGGCCCATTACTTCTTTAAATTAGTGGACCATTCCCAGGAGCCCAAGGCCCACAGGGAGCGTTTGGGGGCTCACCGAGGGCCACTTCCACCATGGTCTCTCTGTGGGGGGGTTTTTAAGAGGGAGATTCTGGAGGTTTAATGGCTGAAACTGGTACCTTAAAAATCTGCAACCCGCCAGGGCGGCTTTGCGTGAGGAGCATTTTAGGATGGGTCTTGCCTGGGAAAGCACCGTGGGAGGCATTGGTCATTTGGTGGATGGCCTATGCTGGAGATATTTTATTTTATAGGAGGACCCCCCACCCCCACCCCCACACACAGTGAGTGGCTCCAAGCACCATTACGGAAGAGCTTCCCTGCATTTGAGGAGAATAACAGAATAACAGAGCTGGAAGGGATTCAAATATTTTTACTACAGGTTCTGTGGGCATGAGTTGGTGGGCGTGGCAGGGGAAGGAGACCGTAAAATCTCCAGTCAGAGGTGGGATTGGCCGGTTCTCTGAACTACTCAAAATGTCCTGGTCAGAGCCTGCTGGATCCCACCTCTGGCTGGAAGGGACTGAGAGTTCGGTCTTCTGGACCCAACCAGGCAAACGGCTGTCCAATCTCTGCTTAAACGCCTCCAGGGACGGAGCACCCACAACCCATCAGTGGGACCCGTGGCCTTTAGAAGTCCTGGGCGCTCCTTGGTTCCCGGTTGCTTCTCTCCTTGACTAATTTCCATCCGCAGCTTCTTGTCCTGCCTTCAGGTCCTTTGGAGGCGACCCCCCTCTTCTTTGGGGCAGCCCCTCAATTATTGGAGCCCTGCTATCCTACCCCCCCACCCCCACCCCCACCCCCGCAGCCCTTCTGTTCACAAGACCAGCCAGGCCCAGTTCCTGCAACGGTTCTTCCTCTCGTCATCTCTGTTGCTCTTCCCTGGAGTCATTCTAGAGCAGCGGGGGTCAAACTGGAGTTCTTCCAGGGCCGGATCCAGCGGTGGGACTCAAATTTTTTGGCTACAGGTTCTGTGGGCGTGACTTGGGCGTGGTGTGGCTTGGTGGGTGTGGCACGGGAAGGAGACTGCAAAAAACCCCATTTCATCCCCTCCCCACTGACCTGCTTTCCAGGTCCGTTCTCCTGGGCAGGGCAACCAAAGGAGACTCAACCGATCAGCTGGGACTCAATGGGAGGCAGAGAAGAGATGGGGTTGGCGGGGCCGGTCAGAGGTAGCATAGGCCGGTTCTCCGGACTACTCAACATTTCCGCTACCGGTTCTCCAGAACTGGCCAGAACCTGTTGAATCCCCCCTCTGGTCAGATCAGCATTGCAGTTCTCCTCCACAGGCTAGTGGGGGGCAGGGGAGACGGGACCAACACCTCCTACAGCACTTTACTGGCCAAAATGGGCCAGCGGGCAGCATCCATGTCCTCCCCTGGGCCTTGTTTTTGCCCTCCACGGCCTCCTCCAGCACCACTCGGCTGGCCAAAAATGGGCTGCGCAGGGGCCACACATGGCCCATTTGAGTTGGCACAGTTACCGCAGGCAGGTCCTTTGATATTTCCAGAGTGGCCCCCGGGCTGGATTTACGCGCCCCACAGGCCAGATTCGGTCCACGGGCCTTGCATTTGACACTTAGTTCTAGTGTCCTAACATCTTTTTTATATTGCAGTGACCATAACTGGATGTAATGTTCCAAGTGTGGCCTTATCAAGGCATCATAAAATGGTACTAGCACTTCAAGTGATCTTGATTCTATCCCTCTGTTTATGCAGCCTAGAACCGCATGGGCTTTTTTGACAGTTGCAGCACATGGCGGGGCTCATATTTAAATGATGGTCTACCAGGACTCCAAGATCACCAGCAGAATCTGTGTGTGGTACGTGTGTGTGTGTGTGTGTTTGCTCCCAGTCCGTCCACCTCCCCCAAAGGCCCCTCTCAGCCTCCTTTCTAGCAACTTCACTCTTCCTCCTTTGCACATTTTTCTATTGTTGGATATTTTCTATTAGTTTAGGTCCTAATTTACTCAGGCGGTGTATTTTAAAATTGATTAATGGGGAACACTCTGATGGCATGAAGCTTGCAGTAAATATCTCCTTTCAATATCCTGACAATTAATTCCGATGAAGTAACCTAATGAGGAAATTCACTGTGACAGCATTGACATCGGAATGGAAGGTGAACTCTCATCACGCAGGTGTTGTAAGGCTGTTATCTGTTAGGTTTGCTGCCGGTTAAGTCAGCCGTGGTTGGCCGAATTAATCCAATTTTCAAGTTACAAGACATGTTGAATTAGAAACTAAGCCTGAGTTTTTCATACAGCACTCAGGATAAACTAGGGTTGGCTGTTTGGGGTTCCGCTCACATGACTGTTCCCGCCCCATTTCAACTCAACTCCATTGATGTTTTAGCTGGGCTTGCACAACGCACAGCCACATGGGTTGCATAGTATTTAAATTTCTGGAGTCCTGTGAATCCAACGTGCTATAACCATCTCAGGGCCTGTCTCTCTAGGCATGAGATTAGAGGAAATAATCCTATTTCTTTGCTGGGTTTTAGGGCTTAGCTCATTTTGTGACAGAGGTGGTATCCAGCCGGTTCTGACCGGTTCTGGAGAATTTCTTGGTAAGGTAGAATAACACAGGATGGACAGCACCACTATCAGATGGATTTGCAATTGGTTGATGAACCACATTCGGGGTGTAGTCCTTAATGGAACTACATCTACATGGAGGGAAGCATGCATACCTCAAGGCTCTCGATTAGGCTCAACCCTCTTCAGCATCTTCATAAATGGTATAGACCAGAGGTGGGATTCAGCCGGTTCTGACCAGTCCTGGAGAACCGGTAGCGGAAATTTTGATTAGTTCGGAGAACCAGCAAATCCCCCCTCTGACTGGCCCCGCCAACCCCATCTCTTCTCTGCCTCCCATTGAGTCCCAGCTGATCGGCTGGGTCTCCTTTGGTTGCCCTGCCCAGGAGAACGGATCTGGAAAGCAGGTTAGTGGGGAGGGGAGGGGGATTTTGCAGTCTCCTTCCCCTGCCACACCTGCCAAGCCACGCCCATTGAACTGGTTGTAAAAAAATTTGAATCCACCACTGCCTTTGTGAGCTTAGTTCTGGGGACAAGTTGTCTGCAGGAAAGGGGCCCCAAAGGCAAGATGGCGGCCCTACTCAGGTCTGCAGTTCCAAGATCCTTCTCGCGGTTACTACTCCTCTCTGAAGGGATGTTGTAGGGCTTGACAAGGTAACAAAATGCTAACCCCCAATCGAGCAGGCCCCACAGAAAATAGACCAAGTCAGGTCTATTTCTGCACCAAGCAGAAAAATGAATAGGGAAGAAAGTCACCTCAAAAGGCATCTGCAGGAAAGAAATGATCAGGGAATAATGGATGGAAACTGACCAAGGAGAGATTCAACCTGGAAATAAGGGGGCATTTTCTGACAGTGAGACAATCAACCGATGGAACAGAAGTTGCCTTCAGAAGTTGTGGGAGCTTCCTCCCTGGAGGCTTTCAAGAAGAGACTGGACTGCCATCGGTCAGAAATGATGCAGGGGGTTGGACTAGATGACCTACAAGGTCCCTTCCAATTTCCTGATAGTGAAAACAATCAACCAGTGGAACAGCTTGTCTTCAGAAGTTGTGGGAGCTTCATCAGTGGAGGCTTTTGAGAAGAGACCGGACTGCCATCTGTCAGAAATGGTGTAGGGTGGATGGGTTGGACTAGATGACCTACATGGTCCCTTCCAACTCTGTTAATCTGTTAAAGTGAATCAAAGTCCCCCAGAACCAATTTCCCTGGAAAAGACTTACTGAAAACCAATAGTGACACTGCCTGTCATGTTCAGGCAGAAAACTCCTGGAAACTGTTGGGTCAGCCAGAAATAGGTTTCTTTCTTAAATGCCAAAGGCTGACAACTCTCTTCCCAAAGGGGGGGGGGGGGAGGGAGAAAGTGGTGTGGCCCCACGAGGTACTTTTGTTTCCACCTGGAACTTCCTGCTTGATGTGGGAAAAAAAGGAAACTCTGACTTTGGGTTTTACCAATTAGCCTGATAGATCTTTATAGAAACGGTCGGTTGATATTATTAGGGAAAAGCAAGAAGGGGCGATTTGATGTTAATGCCTTGTTTGACTGCAACAGAGAAAGACTCAGAAGTCAACGCTTCCTTCCCCCCTCCGTTTTCTTATCTTTCCTCACTTCTCTTTCTCCTCCCCGTCCCCCTTTTCTATTTACTTTGTGTATTTTATAAGACTTTCTAACTCGATCAAAGCGTTAGCTGAACGATTCTCTTCCCCAAAGGAAAATAAAAGAGAAGGGGAGAAAGAGGAAGGGGCCTCGCCATCCGCTCCCTTGCACCCAAGCGTTGCTCCGGCCACCCGAAGCAACGCAGACCCGGAGAGAGAGCCCCGGGCTGGGCGGGGGGGGGGCGGTTCCTCCCAGCTGCGCGCTCCGTTTGCAAAGGGGGCGGCGTTCCTCTCCTGCCTGTATGTCTACCGGGCAACGGACCCGGCTGCGCCCCGCTGCAACGGCTGGGGGACGGGGACGGGGCTCCCAGGATCCGCTGCTGCCGGCGGGGCTCTGCCCAGGGACTTTCCAGGTCCCCCCTCCCTCGCCCCCTCCCGCGCCTCCAACCCCCGCCAGGAGCGCCAATTGCGGGGTCCGAGGAGCGCCCCCCGCCTTTCTTCGCCCGGCAGCCTTTCGAGGGCCGAGGGCTCCGGTCCAGCCCCGGCGGCTCTTCCCCCGCGCAGCTGCCCCGAAGCCGCCCGGCCCGCCGGAGGCAGAGCAAGGGGGCGGTTTGGACTCACCTGAAGGGGAAGGGAGGGGCCGCCTCGTTTCAGCAGAAGAGGGTGTTGGGGGGGGGGAGGAGGTTCGCCCGCTTGGCTAAGGGAAACTCATCCGCCCCCGCTGCCCTGGGCTGCGGAACTGGGACTCGAACCGGAGCTGCCCAAGCGGGAGGGGAAGAGACCCAGGGAACGAGGCCGGGAGGGATGGGGGGGAGGCCAAGGAGGCTGTGTGCATTTGTGAGAGGGGGGGGGTCCCCTCTAGTGATGCTCCCTTGAGAATTGGGTAAGTCACTTGGCTGGGTCTCCCTTGAAGGAGGCGCCTTAGACCCACCTGGGGGAAAATCAGAATAAAATCAGAGTAGCAGAAGTGAACTTGGCTTCTTCTTCGGTTTAGTCAGTGCTTCTTTCAAAAACACCCACACTCTCCCCGCCCACTCCTTCCCCCCCCCCTGCCCCCCTCTTCCAGAAAGTATGGCTGGACCACCTGCATCCCAGCCATGGCTACTAGCCACTCTCTTCTACTTGCCTGTGAGTTGCACATACTTTTAACAACCAATTCGCCGAAGATGTATGTGCATGTGTGCAGGGCATTGGGGAGAAGCAAGGGGGAGCCGGCCGTCTCTGGCCCCAGGTGGCAGCCCAAACAGCCCTCCTGGGGCAGCGCTCGCTTTCCAGGTGAGCCCAGGCCGGAAGCACAGTCGGGACTACTAATTTTTACCTTTATTGTAAAGTTGCAGTCCCCATCAGTTTTATTGGTGGGCAAAAGGGCCAAAACAAGTGACGAAAACGTTCTAACCTGGCACCAGATAAAACGGTTTAACCAAGAAGATACACGTGTGAATTGCTTCCCAGCCTTTTAGCCAAGATCAAGGGTGGAAGGTTACAGCAATGGAACCCAGCAAGCCTGCCAGTTTCCCCTCCCCCGCCCCCTGATTTTTGTTCCCTTCTGCTCCTTCTGTGGGCTGCAAGACCCCTTGTTTGTTTGGCCCTTGCTGGACTGCAGCTCTTCTTCCTGGCTCCCAAGGTCCTTTCTCTCTCTCTCTCTCTCTCTCTCACACACACACACACACACACAGTCCTCAACCACCACAACTGGAACCGGAATTTCCCTCGTTAAGCAAGTTGGTTGTTAAGTCAGCCGTGGCCAATTTCAGGATCTCTTTTTTTGTTGTGTTTTTTGCCCAAGAATCACTGCAGTTGCTAAGTGAGTCTGGTTCCCCGCTGCTTGTCAGAAGCTAGCTGGGAAGTTGGAAAATGGTGACCACATGACACCTTGTTCTTGGACTTAGGATAACTTTCTTGTCACTTTGAATGTAGACAGATTGGCACACACGTTAAAATGAACTTTCCTTGCGTAAGGGTCTCAAAGGGTCACCACCTCCCAATACTGGAGATGCTTGTGCAGGGTGGCTGAGGATCCAGGCTCTGCTTGGAGTCCCTGGAGGGGCTCCTAGTGTGGTGGTTCGCCGGCAGCCTGTGCAGACGGCAGCAGAATCGGACAATGGGGAAGAACAGGGACCAGTCTGGGAGTCTGTGGAGGACTCAGACAAGGGTGCTACGTCCGATGCAGAGATGGGGCCAGGACCATCTGGGAGTGGGGTGGGTGCTGCCTTCAGAGCCTCCGGAGTCTGGCATCAGCAAGGAAGACGACCCAGGGCAGCCTGTTCCCGGTGCGCATGTGCACAGAACTGCTAGAAGGAGAAACAAAAGGAGCAACTCAGGAGTAAGGCTGGGAGGTGACTGCCCCCTCCCATAAGGTATAAAGGACAGGCAAAGGTGATGAAACCTTTGCAGGAAGCAAAGTTGTTTGCTCTGTTTGGATTAATCCTTGAAGCTCTGTTGGACATTGTATTTCGGTTGGTTTTTATAATTCATTTGGCACTCTAGTTGTTGGCAGCCATTCAAAGGAGAGAAAGGTGGGTGCTTATCCCGAGGGACTATGTGGGACTCATTACCGGCTGGGAATGAACATAATTCCCAGCATTGAAATAAAACGAGAGTTGTTTTAACTAAGTGTGTGCCAAAACCTTTAACCTTAGACTGTCTACTATTGACCTCACCCCTTTCCTAAGAGGTTTGTAGGGGACGTGCATAAATGCACCAGTGTGCCTACCGTCCCTGTCCTATTGTTTCTTTTATTTTTCTTATATGTATCCATGTATTCATAACTATGTTTTTACTTATACCTATTATCTTGTAAGCAATTGACAAAATAATAAAATTAAATTAAATTAAATTAAAAAATAAAAATAAAATAAAATAAATAAAATAAAATAATAAAATAAAATAAATAAATAAAATAAAATAAAATGAAATAATAAAATAAAATAAAATAAAATAAAATAAAATAATAAAATAAAATAAAATAAAATAAAATAAAATAAAATAAGGCCTCAGAGGCCTTGGTCAGAACACCTAGCCTGAGCAGTAGAAATCTTCATGCCTGCTCATTGGGGGAACCTTTTGAAGCACCTGGGCAGGGGACCTGGTGGATCCCCCAATGCCCAGGTATCCCCAAGCCAGTCCCAGCCCTCTGTTCTCTCTCTCCTTCCTCTTCCCAGGCAGGTGCCCCTCTACTATTTTCCCCAAAGGTATGAATTTGGGGTCCTGGACTCAGTTACTCAGCCCTTACAGTGTATCAGATGCTGGACTGCGCTAGTCCGAACTGCAGAAAGGGGAGGTTGCTCCTGAGATGGGGACACAGCTGGATCAGCTGTCCCCCAATTCCAGCCATGGGTGAGACCACCCCCCACAGCCCCAGTCTGAGCCAGGTAGGCAAGAGAAGGGGGAGGGGGGGAGAACCCTTGGCCCCTCTTGCTTCGTTGTTGATTCTGTTCAGCTTCCGAAAGCTTTATGGGCCCTTCGTTTGGCTACTTGAAATGCTCCCAGAAGAATTGGTGGTTGTGGTGGAACTCTTGGGATACAAAGGGGGAGGCAGGGAGCATTGGTTGCACCGTGCACGCACATACACACACACACACACACACACGCACACTTTTGGAAAGCACACACATGCATGTACAAGTAATGGAAAGAATTGTCTTGCTGAAGCAATCATAATCACTGGCATCAATTGCTTTCAAGAGCGTCTCTTCTTTCTCTTTTTCCTCCAGATTTCAAGGATTCTTTCCTGACTTTTAAGGTATCACTCAGTGGTTTGAATAATGCAGTTGGAAGGGACCTCAGAGGTCTTCTAGTCCAATGCTCTATAACCATTTCAGACAAACGGTTGCCCAGCCTCTTCTTAAGAGCACCCACAACTTCTGGAGGCAGGCAGTTCCACTAATGGTTCTGCCTCTCAGGAAATTTCCCTCCTTCCATGGATTCTTGTCCTGCCTTCAGGTGCTTTGGAAAATAAGCTTATCCCCTCTTTAGATTGACACCCTGGGGCTGGGGTGAAAGTCCCAGGGAGCATTGGATGATGACGGGAGGCAGGTGGGTGACTTAGAAAGGATTTTCTCCATTTGCATGCAAGTACAAATCTGTGCACGTGTTTCTTTTAAAGGGGTTTTTGGCCCTGCAATTTTCCCCAACCAAAAACAACCTTTTAAAAGTGCATCAATAGATTGATAAGAAAATGCCATTAAAATCAATTCAGAATATTGCTGAAAACTGCTGAAAGATTCCAGCCCTACCTGAAGTCATAGCTAACTATATCCTGCTTTCAGCCTCCCACTCAGGGTTAGAGTAATGAAGGGGCAGTTTGGGGGGAGGCGGGATCAGAGAAGACACCAGTCTCACTGGTTAATGGGGCAGCAGACCAACCCCTCTCACCTGGTGGCAGGTAGAGTTTGGCTCTGCAGCCCAACACAGCCAGCTGGAAGGGAGGGAGGGTCAGGTAGAACTCTGCCCAGAAAAATGCACTCTACTTATTTGTGAAAGATATTTTTCCCATTCTAGATGTCCAAATATAATATATATATATATATATATATATATATATATATATATATATATATATATATATATATATATATATATATACACACACACACACACACACACACACACACACACACATTTATAGTTTAAATAGAAGCTGTACACTTTTAGAAAGAGAATCTTAGTTGGTAAGATTCACGGTGGAGTAGACGGAGTAACTCCCCAAGAATTAACTATTAGCCATCACTTGGTTCATGGTGAGCCTGATTTATCAAGACAGGTGTAAGATGAGGGAGAAGAGGAGGAGGAGGAGGAAGGTTGAGTAATTTTTATTGGACCAATTTTCTCCCTCCAATTCCAAAAGGTTCTTTAAATCATTTGCTTGGATCACCGCCCAAGATTTCAGCAAATTTGGGACTAGGCAAGAAAACTGAATTATTTATTATCAATTAGAACTTTTCGGGGGGCCCTTGACACGGTGTACAGAGCGAGTATTGTTTGCAATCTGTATTTAAGGCTCCTACAGATAAAAGGATGAAATTATTACTTTGGAAGGCTTTTATTCCAGGCCGGCTTACGAGATGGCTTTTTTGCATATTTGGCAAAGTCTGGCTCTGCTTCAGTTTGTTAATGCTACATCTTGTAGCAGGCTGTAAGGGGAGGAATAAATTTGGAGTCACAGACATGTTGAGCTGCATCTGAAGACTAGCGACACCCCCCATCGCCTCCCACCCCCCCTTCCAGAGCCTTTACCACAGCAGGCTGACTGGGAAACCATGGGAGCTATAGTACCACATGTCTGGAAAGACGGTGAGAAGAGGAGCATGGGAGGAGCCGCCTCAGCGAGAAGGACATCAGCGTGGAAGTTTATATACAAAGAGATGGATGATAGTTAGGGGTGTGTGTGTGTGAGAGAGAGAGAGAGAGAGAGAGAGAGAAAGAAAGAAAAAAAGGAAGGAAAGGAAGGGAAGGAAGGAAGGAAGGAAGGAAGGAAGGAAGGAAGGAAGGAAGGAAGGAAGGAAGGAAGGAAAGAGAGAGAGGGAGGAGGGGATGGATGGATGCAGGGATGATAGACAGGGCCAGATCAGAGCAGAGGGCAAATAGCATCATGGCTCATCATTCAAATGGAAACGCTTGAGCCCGATTGTCTCCTCAGCCAGAAGTTGTGGGGAGTTCAGGGAGAGATTGGACAGTGATTGATTTGATTTGATTTGTCAATCGCTTCCAATAGGTGTAAGTATAAACATGAGTAAGAATACAGGAAATAGGTAAGAATAAAGGGGGACAGTAGGACGGGGACGGGAGGCACGCTGGTGCGCTTATGCACGGCCCCTTATTTATCCGGAATGGTACAGGGCAGGGGTGGCAAAATCAAGGCCCGTGGGCCGGATCCAGGACCGGCCTGGGTTGCCTCTGCCAGCGAAAAGGGAGCTTGGGGTGAGGGGGGCCCACAAGAAATGTTTCCCCTTTTGCATTTGAGCATGCAGGAAGGGGCAGGAAAGGAGGAAGGGAAAGAGGAAAGAGAAAGAAAAAGAAGGGAAGAGGGGAAGAGTGCGAGGAAGGAAAAAGAAAGGAGAAGGAAGAGGGAAGGAAAGAAGAAGAAGAAGGAAGGCAGGAAGATTATAATGAGAGTGAGGAAGGGTCTCAGGGAAGTCCTGCCTTGGCACTTGGCCATCACAGGTGACATCGAGCTGGCCACGCCCGCCATGGCCACACCCCCAGCCTTCAGAGGTCAAACACAACCCAGATGTGGCCCTCAATGAAATGGAGTCTCCTGTTTGAGCAGGGGATGGGCTACAAGACCTCTAAGGTCCCTTCCAACCCTCTTATTCTAAGCTCTATGTTCTAGAAACCAAGAAGGGATCAACAACCGGAAGGGGCTGATCCCCCATTTGCAGCTGCAACTTCCCAAACCCCCCCCCGCCTTCCTTCCGATCACATCTGTTTCGGTGGCAAAGGGCCTCCCGAAGGTTCCTACTGATTTGGGGCAACCGCAGACAAACACAGCGCCCGTCTCTCCAGCAGGGAGGAGGAGGAGGAGGAGCCTCTTATCATGACCACACATCCTTTATGATGGAAAGGCCCAGGGCTTTATTTCAGGAGCCGGCCTTTAGATTTGTTTGTTTTTGCAAGAGCCCGCTGCTGCTGCCTTTCTCTCTTTGGCCATTTAATTGTCACCATGCAAGTGCTTCCCCTTAATGCTCAGCCTCCCACCGTAATCTGGAAAATATGGAAAACGGAAGGGTATCTTGAAATACACATTTGCACGTTTTTGTTAGAATAGGTGTTCTTGTAAAGTGTTCCTTGGTTTGCTTCCTGCATTTAAAGTTTGTAAACTAAGTTATAGACCTAAGCCAGTTTATCCTCCCTTCTTCAGAATCGCCTCTTTTCACGGGTCTCAGGTGGCGGGCAAGGCTGGCCCTGACCTCTCTGCCCTGCCCACATTTGGCAGCCAAACACTTAAACCATGGCTGGGTTTAGTGTGTGCAGAGTTGCCATTCACCCTTGGAGAGGTTTAACACACCTATTTTATGAAGCCTTTCCAAGCCCCCGAAGATAAAAGAGGACCTCAAAAACACCAGCTTGGTCTGTTTGTTGCGGGAACTGGGCCACCCCCTCCCCTTGGCAATCGAGAACATGGAAGCCCCTCACAGCCCCCGCTCCCCAGTACCCCCCAGCCCAGGAGTCCCTTATGCTCACCACCATCCCCACAAGGGCCCGGCTCCTTTGCCAGCCAATGCACTGATGGGCATAACTGTGGCTTGAAGTGAAGCAGTTTCTCCCCACTTCCTTCCTCTCTCCCTCCCTTTCCCCTCCCTCCCTCCCTCCGCCCCTTCCTTCCTTCCTCTCTCCCTCCTTTTCTTCCTCCCTCCCTCCCTTTTATCCCTCTTCTCACTTCCTATCTGCTCCCTCCCTCCTCCCTTCCTCCCTTCTTCCCTCCCTCCCTCTCCTTCCTTCCTTCCTTTCCTCCCTTTCTTTCTTTTCTTTCTTTCTTTCTTTCTTTCTTTCTTTCTTTCTTTCTTTCTTTCTTTCTTCTTTCTTTCCTTCCTTCCTTCCTTCCTTCCTTCCTTCCTCCTCCTTCCTCCTCCCTCCCTCCCTCCATCTCTCTCTCTCACTCACTCTCTCCCTGGTCAGCAAGGAAAGGTCCAAGTTGCTGCTCCTTTGGGTGGGGGAAGGGTGGGCCCTTCTTTGGGTATGATGAGCACAGATGGCATTAGGGGTTGCCCCCCTTTCCCCGAGGATGACAAAAGACCCTCCTTTCATTGGGGAGGGGGCCTCTCACTCTGCCCCCCCCCGCCGCCCTGTGAGCCGCCTCCTCCTCCTCCTCCTCCTCCCCCCAGGGCCGGGGTTGTCACCAGCCCCACAAAGCGAGTGATCAATGAAAGGGAGGCAGCTGGGCCTTCCCAGCCCCTGTTTGCTCGGCTGTCTCCCCCTCCCATTGAGCAGGCATGCAGAAACATTCCCCCTCCGGGACACCCATTGTTGCCACCCGGTTGCCAGGCGGCCTGGCGGCTTGAATAGCTCTGCTGATCCGGGCTGCTCCCAGCCTCTGCCATCCGGTGCTGGGGGGCGGCGGGGGGGGGGGAGCGCAGATAGGGCTTGTCCTCCCTCCACCGGGCCTCTTTCCATCTTTTGGGCAGGCCTGGATCTCGCTGGAAGCCTGGTGGGGCAGGAGCAGAGGGCGTGAGAAGCGGGCAGCGCCCCCCCCCGAAGGCGCCCAGGGTCGGTTGCTGCTGCCGCCCCGGACTGGAGGCGGTGGGCTCTCTTGCAGAGGTGTGGTCCCTGGAGACCCAAACCTTTTGCCCGGGGGAGAGGGCTGGCAACGGAGCTTTTCTACCAGGCACGCCAGGGCAGTTGAGAGAGATTGTGTTACACCCGGGGAGGCATCTGAAAGAGGTGCCCACTGCGGTTGATTCCCTGAAATCTTCTAGGATGCAGCTGGAGCCGGATCTGAAGCCAGAGGGTGCCACGTGCAGTAGAACATAGAATTAGAATTAGAATTATTCATTGGCCCAGTGTGATTGGACACACAAGGAATTTGTCTTGGTGCAAATAAATCTCAGTGTACATAAGAGAAAAGAGAAGATTCGTCAAGAGTCAAGAATCATCAGGTGCAACACTTAATAATAGTCATCGGGTACAATAAGCCATCAAATCATACTAGGAAACAGTCAATATAAATCGTAAGGATACAAGCGACAAAGTTACAGTCCTACAATCACAAGTGAGGGGGGGGATGGGCGATAAGGAGTGATGAGAAGATTAACAGTAATAGTAGTGCAGACTTTGTAAATAGTTGGACAGTGTTGAGGGAATTATTTGTTTAGCAGAGGGATGGCGTTCGGGGAAAAACTCTCCTTGTGTCCAGTTGTTCTAATTGTTCCACATAGGGCGGAAAGATCTCGGGAAGAGCCGAAGCTCATCGGGGGCTCTGGGCCAGTGATGATGCCCAGGGTGCCAGCGGCATTCCGTCTTTCCTTTGAGAAGGATGGCAAACTTTCCCCTTGAGCACATCAACAATGACAGCAAAAAGAAAAAGGAACTAAGGCAGCAGGTTCAATCCCAAGGTTGCGTCTGCCATCTTGGCTTCTTCGACACCACCGTACCCAAGAGAAGGCAGGGAGAAGCAGTCATGGCCGAATGATGTGGGTCACCAAGCCACATCACAACCGTAATCTAAAAAAAAACTGCAAAACAAGCTCTTGGTGGTGGGTTTACTTAATGCCTGATGTGAACTCCCCGTTCCCCCCCTTCGCCCGTTACGAAACCGGCCCTGGCTTGGTACAACCTCCGGTCTTCCTCTTGTGAAAACTCACAAACGCTGTGAGCGTTTTCTCTCTATTGTGCTGCTGGAATAGTTTCGCCTGAACTCTTCAAACTAATTTTAATTGGGCTGGGTGGTTATTGCTGAGTCTCAGCATTTTGCCTTTTGTAAAGCAGCACGTAAATGCAATAGATTTCTGGGGCGGCACGTAAACGCTACGATTTTTTTTTATTTTAAAGAAATGTTCTCACCTTGATTGGCTTCTCACAGTTGTTGGAACTGTGGGGGCAATTTTGGAGGGGGAAATTGGGCTTGGCTCCAGGAGTTGTGGGCACTCCATCACTGGGGTGTTTTCAAGAAAAGACCAGGCAGCCCCTGTCTGAAATGGGGTAGGGCAGGGGGGCTTCCAACTTGGCAGCTTTAAGACTTGTGGACTTCCGCTCCCAGAATTCCTCCTCCTCCAGTCACGTTAGCTCAGGAACTCTGGGAGTGGAAGTCCACAAGTCTTCAAGCTGCCAAGGTGGAAGACCCCTGGGGTAGGGTCTCCTGCTTGAGTAGGGGATTAGATGAGAAGACCTCCAAGGTCCCTTCCAACTCTGTTCCACTGTTACTGTACAGATGTTGGAAGGGAGCCAAGTTGCAGTGGTCACACTCTGCCCAGCCCTCCCAAGCTACCTAACTCTCTCCAAGTCCTAGAATGATACAAGAGTGCCGCGGCCCCCAACCTTTGGGGCACCAGGGACCGGTTCCGTGGGAAAAGCTTTTCCCAGGGACCAGAGGGGCCGTGGCTTTGCATGATGCCTGCATCCCTCAGGTGGGGCTTTGCTTGTTTGTGGGACCCAGTTTCTGGCATGCCGTGGAACAGTGAGTCTGGAGGCTATCATGGTTACTTAGTCCCCACCTCTGGTCGGGAGATGGAGAAGCCACAATCTTCATTTTATTATGGAGTCCTTGATGATCCCTGAGGTTGGCTGCAGTTCACATCTTTAGAGATGAGTAAAGAAACGTCTGTCAGAAAACCATCGAGCTCAAAGAGCACCGGAGACTCCAGAGTACAACCCCGAGCTGCAAAGCTTCTTTTTCTGGATGAGACTCTTGCACGTATCTCACCAACGAGCAGTTTTTCCTTTCAAACAAAATTCTAAGTAGCTGCAACTTACGCCTGCCTGGTAGCTCTGATCATGGACACCAGTTCCTATAGAGGAGATGGAGCTCAGGGGTGAAATTAGGGGTGGGATTCTACCTGGTTAGACTGGTTCTATAGAACCGGTTGTTGTGATTCTGCCCAGTTCGGAGAACCAGCAAATCGAGGCACTGGCTGGTCCTTCCCCTCTCTGCCCACTCACTCCTTACCTGGCATGCACACTGTCAAACTTGCTTGCTAAGTTGCTATTTTTCCTTCCCTCCCGACCATCAGCGGTTCTGCTGTGCTGGGAGATTTAGATTAGCTAGAAAGCAGGAAATCATTGGATTTCTTGCTTTCTAGTTAATCTAAAAGCAGAGCTGAACCTTCCTTAGGACCGAAGCTTCTATTATTCAGTGCAGACTCAGGTAGCAGATTGCAGAAAGGCAGATCTCTGAGTGAATCTATGATTCTGTGAGCAACTCAATCTGCCTGCCTGCTTTGCCTGATTTCGAGTAAAAGTTGCTCTTTTTTATAAAAAAATTCAGTATTTACATCAATATTTATAATATTTACATACAAGCCATGCCCACCCAGTCACATGACCACCAAGCCACACTCACAAATTAGGCCACGCCCACAGAACCGGTTGTTAAGAAATTTGAATCCCACCCCTGAGTTGAAATGTCAGCATTAGTTCCTGGCCATCTTCCCTGGAGCTCCCCTCGGCTACCCTGTCCTAACGTGGCTACCATATCTCCCTTCAGGGACCTTCCTCCCCCTACACTGAACACCCCGTATTCCTTCAACCTGTCTGCAAAGGACATATCCTCAATTCCCTATATCATCTTTCTCACCCTGCTCTGAACCCCTTGAGATCCCTCTGGAAGTGTGCCCAGAATCCAATACACTCCAGGTGTGGTCTTGCTAAGGAGAGAGAATCAAGGCTTCACGTGTCCCGGACAGATTTCTTCTCCTGATGGAGTCACAACTGGGTTAGGCCTTCTAGCCACTGTTTCCCCCGGCTGACTCACACTCAGCCTATTGTCACTTAACGGTTGAAATGGTTTTCAACCTACCGGGTTCAAGTTTGGGTAGATTTTGGCCTATCTCGCTGGTGCTAGAATCCCCCATCTTATATTTGTGTCTTACATTTTTTCTTTTCCCTTAAGCCTCTCCTGATGGAGGAGAGGATTGTTCTTAATCTTCCAGATTGTTGGTTGGGTTGCAGTCTTGTTCTGCAATTCTGAGTGTTGGCCACAGCTCCCTATTTTCTGTCGTCCACGAAGGTGTGGCGAAGGTGTAGTTTTATTTTGTCTGTTTTTGGACTGCATTTGCACAACATACATTATCCTCAAGAGAGATGTTTTGGAAACCATTTCAAGTGTAACATGGTTACTTTTCTTGGTGCTGCAGAAATTCCCCCAGTCTGTTTTTGTTTGTGGAACACCTGCTAAAAGTGCACGACTCAGACAAGGGCTATTCTGACCGGTTGGAGGTACAGCCGTAGGAGCTGAATTTCCACAGACATCTTCCGTGAAAACTTTTGTCTGGTGCAGCAAAGCTCCCCTTGCATTTTTCAGCAAAAGAGCAGGTTTGAGGCCATTGATTCCAACCCATCCTGCCGGAGCTGCCTCCTCTGGCTTTGTGCACAGGATACAACCCTGAAACCAGCCTCCCTGTGGTTTGGGCTTGCAGAGCCTTTAAAAGCCACAGGATGAGCAATGCTTTCTGCTCGACTGAGGCTGGAAAATACGAAAGCATCTTTCAGGGGCTGAAACTGAAATGTGCAACTGACAGCTGACTTTCAGGGAAAGCAGAGAGAGAGAGAGAGAGAGAGACTGATATAAGGTTGCCTGGCAATCGCCCCTCCTGCTCCCTCTGTGAGCCAGAAGCAGGCTGGAGTGCAGCTTTGGGGTGATTAGCATAACAATCCTTACAGATCCGGCTTCCTCCAGAGCTCAGGACTTGCTCAATCCAATTTGCAGGCTCTGCTCTTTGTTTAGAAGCCTAATTCTTGCCACCAGGGTAGTGAAATGACCTTCTTAAGGAGACAGCACGGCCTCACCCAGGCCATGGAACTTGCAGCCACTTTAGCACAATTCCACAAAATTGTGGGATTTCCTAGAAGGTTTGTGCACCCCAGATGTATTTAACTGTGGCTGGTGTACCTCGGGAAACCCACCAGGATGAGAAAGCTGGCAAAAGGGACATAAATATCCCTTTGTTTTGCAAGCCAGTTTCCCCCAAAGGTCGCAAAATTAAACACAGTGCTAATACATAATTTCAGCACTTTTCCAATTGCTTCTTAAAAATATGAGTTAATATTATGATAGCACAGAGGGATCTTTAAAGAAACTGAACCTGATTTGTTCTTATATCCTGGGAACAATTTTATTTCCAGAAATTGGCCAATGAAGCTTGTCATAGCACAGGAAACAACATCACTGCGAGGTGATGTAAAAACAATAGAGGCAGAATGCAATAACTGGATTATGAGTGTGGGAAGAAATATCCATCTGGTTCAGTTCCAAGCTGGGAGGAAGACACTGGAAAGATGGAGGCTGATTGGAAAGAGGGTTTAATGATGAACAGAACCACCAAGCACATGGTTCTGGGCAGCTGACCACAGGGAGTTGAGAGTGGGGTGGGGTTTATACCTTCTCTTGGGCTTTCTGTTCCTGTGCAGCGACATGTATTCTATTGGCTGTTGTCAGACTCCCATGGGGTTATGTAGAGGTCATAGCTGGCTCTATAGGCAAAGTACAAATCCTAGGTATTTGAGCTAAGTTTGGTTGAAGTTTGGACTGCTGATGCAATGAAGGTCCTTGTGTTCTAAAAGGGTGTTGGGCAATTCCTATTGTGGCTTAATGGCTTTGTCCTGGTTTAGATCTTGAGTGAGGGCTAATCCTACCATTCTGCCTTTGTTTCAAAATATCCTGTCTTGAATGGATTACCAAATCAGCATTTCTAAAAGCTGCCTGCAATATCTGCTGGGGCTATTAAGAAAAGGTGGGGGGGGGTTGCTTTCTGCTTTCTGTCTTTTAAGAGCACGTTTCTCCATTTCTCCCTTAGGGGAGAAATGTAATATTCTGCCTTTTTAATATCCACTAAAATATTTCATTCTTCTAGGAGAGGGGTAGGTGCTAACTTTCTACATCAGCAATCCTACTTCCAAGACTTCTGTCAAAAAGGCTGATGTTATTGCCCCCATATTTGCAGGCAGTTACCTGGCTGACCTTTTTGAGGCTTGGAAACTGAGTGGAATCAATCAGAATAGAGCTGGAATCACCCAAGTTAGTACCTGGATAATTGAAAATCAGGGGATTCAAGGGCTGCTGCAGTGGGAAGTTGAAAAACCATTCTGGAAAGTGGCTGAGGAAAAGCTTCCTTTTGTTTTGCTGCCCAGCAAAGGAATCTCTCTCAATGTACATGAAGGTGACCTCCTCCACAACATTTCAACTAACGGAGTATCAATAGCCCTTACATACCGCTTCATAATGCTTTACGGCTCTCTCTAAGCAGATTACACAGTCAGCCTATTGTCCCCAACAATCTGAGTCCTCATTTTACCCACCTTGGAAGGATGGAAGGCTGAGTCGACCTCGAACCAGTCAGGATTGAACTGCTGACAGTCGGCAGCGTTAGCCTGCAATACTTCATTCTAACCACTGTGCACCATGGAAGGGAGGGAGGGAGGGAGGAAGGAAGGGAAGAAGGAAGGAAGGAAAGGAAAGGAAAGGAAAGGAAAGGAAAGGAAAGGAAAGGAAAGGAAAGGAAAGGAAAGGAAAGGAAAGGAAAGAAGGGTGGGAGGAAGGAAAGGAAAGAAGGAAGGGAGGAAGGAAGGGGAAAGGGAAGAGCAAAGCAATAGGAATAGCACTTGGACTTATATGCTGCTTCACAGTGGTTCACATCTTGGCCCCAACAATCTGGCTCCTCCTTTTACAGGATGGAAGGCTGAGTCAACCTTGATTGAGCTAGTCAGGGTCAAATTCCTGGCACTGAGCAGTGAGTTTGCCTGCAATACTCATTCTAACCACTGCGCCACCACAGTGCCTCTTAAATTGTCCTGTGCCCTCGGTCTGGCCTCAAGATCCACAGTCTTGCCTCTGTCATTCTCTTGGGGAGACTTAGTTCCATTTCACTCGTTCCTCTCCTTGAGGATAGTTTTGGTCAGGACACACACCTGGAGTTTTTGATAAGAAGGCTGGGATCATTGTGGTTTTCTTAAAACTGCCCGTTTTGAGATTGCCAACTGCTAAAAACTGCTGTTGCTCCCATGGCCCATGCAATAATGATGTACATATGAAACCAGCAAAACATTTCCCTTGCATTCTCCCAAAGAAAACATTGAATGAAGTCATGATCTTTTTGTGGTTCACCGGCATCCCGTGCGGACGGCAGTGGAATCGGACTGTGGGGAAGAACGGGGACCAGTCTGGGAGTCTGGGGAGGACTCGAATGAGGGTCCTGCATCCGATGCAGAGATGGCGCCAGGACCATCTGGGAGTGGGGTGCTGCCTTCGGAGCCTCTGGAGTCCGGCAGCAGCGAGGCAGAGGACCCAGGGGAGCTTCAGTTGGGTTTTTTTCAGTTCATTTGGCACTTTAGTTGTTGGCAGCATTTCAAAGGAGAGAAAGGTGGGTGCTTATCTCGAGGGACTGTTTGGGACTCATTACGGGCTGGGAATGAACTTAATTCTCAGTGTTGAAATAAAATGAGTTGTTTGGACTAAGTGTGTGCTTAATTACAATCTCGGGAAGCCTTGGTATCAACCATGGTCTGCTAAATATGCCATGATTGCTGGGCCAAAACTGAAAGGAAATTGTGGATCAACCCAAATAAAGCAAACTATGATTAGCACAATGTGGGTAACCAACTTGGGTCTCAGTACCAAGAACAAAAAGGCATCAAAGGAGAGAAATAAATTCTCCCTGCACTTTTGTTGGTTGCATGGAGGATTCTGTAGCTTGCCACTGTCTTCTCACCCCCATTTCCTTGCCTAGCTTCTCCCGAGATTTGCTGGTGGTCTTCCATCCACACGACAAATGCAACCCCAGGATTATCTGTCCAACTGCAGGTAGGCCTTGTCTAATGACTGCCTCATTTAGCAACTGTTTGTGGTTACGAAGGCGATGAAAACTAACTTTGCAACCTTCACAGCTCTGTAAAGCAAAGAAGATCACAAGCCCAGTCACAGTTCCATTTAGCAACCGCTTCGCTTAAGGACCGAGTTGCCAGTCCCAATTGTAATAAGCAAGGTCTAGCTGTAAATGAATGGGGAGGCTGTCTGGGGTGCCAGGTTTCAAGTAAGAATAAAATACTAACGTTTTGGTGGACTGATTGCACGGTGCACCTTGAATGTCTAGTTGCTGTGAGAGAACAGGGCTGTCACCGCCAGATTCAACCCTACTTGGCTGCTTCAAGATCAGCCAAGGTCACCTTGAAGCTGTCATCTGTTGATCAAAGGCTGCCTGCCCTGTGGGTCTGCTTTCATGGACACATCTATGTTGTTTTCTTCCTGACAACCGCAGCCGGGGATTGTTATTGTTCTCTAATCTTTGCTGAAGTGGTTTTATTTTTCTAGCTTCCCAGCCCAGACTACAGTTCTGGGATTCCTGGTAGCCCTTCCATCAAAGGGCAAACCAGATGTGACTTTGTTTCGCTTCCTGGGAGATCCGTCAGGGTCACTCCTCTTTGCATTTGCTCCAGATTCTACGGCTTCCCGATTGGTAGGATCCCATCTGACTTCTGAAAGGGCAAATGCAATTCTGGAGCAGAGCCACCGTTGTCCCCAGGCAGGGGGCCTGGCATCTGCGGTGTGGGTTTAAAACAAGTTAAAATTGGTGGTTGCAACAGCGCAACCTCAGTTTGTTTTAGTCTGCAGAGATTTTCAGCCCTCCAAGTCACGGTTGTCCCCAAACGTGCTTTTTTCAGGAGGCAACTGGATTTTCTTTGTTTTTCTTTTGAAGATGCATCGCTTCTCATCCAAGAAGCTTCTTCAGCTCTGACTTGGATGGTGGGGAATGGAAGGATTTATGCTCCTTTCAGACAGCTGGTCATTTGCATCCTTTTAGAGGGTCATTGAGGCCAGCTGGAGATTTATCTGTGTCCTCAGGGTCACCTGAGTGGTGCTCCTGGTTCTTGTACTCTGCAATTTTTTCTTCTGGAAATCCATTTCTACTCCCACACCATTCAAAGGATGTTCATCCCAAATTGTGTAGCTAAAAGTCTGTAGAGATTCTTAGTCATCCAGGTCATGGTTGTCCCTAAGGGGCTTTTTCAGGACGCAAATGGACTTCGTTTTTCCTTCCACTCCCCACTATCCTGTCAGAGCTGACGAAACTCCTCGGATGAGAAGCAAAACGTCTTCAAAGAAAAATAAGAAAGTCCAGTTCTCTCCTGAAAAAAAAGCCCCTTTGGGACTCAGTTTATTTTGCCCCATCCTGGCTCCCTGGGGACATTCTGACCACTCCATGCAGACAGTCTTCTCGGGACGACTCCCTACTTGGGCACTGGAGATGACACCCCAATAACCTTGACCTGACTGGAAGATACCAGAGGCAACGCGCTGTTGTGGGCCCACCGCAGATGTTTCTGCAGCTTCGGGAGAAGCAGAATTCTACTCTGCCGATATGCTGAATTTATATTTACTGACAAAGAAATAGAGGGGGATGTAAATATACAGACAAATTCTTTGTTGGTAAAATATAAATTCAACACAAAAAATAGTCTGTGGCGAAAGCGACTGCCTGCAAAGGCTCCTGGATTGGGGCTGAATGGTGAAAGCAGAAGCAGTTATGCTCCGTCCCATATTTGCGTGAACCAGGTTGCTCTGATAAAAAAAACACTCTGTCTATGGAAAACCTCTTCCTTGGTGTTACTGGAGTAGCACAAAGACCAAAAGGGGCTTGGAACACCTTTCCAGCTTAAGAAGTGTTATTAAAAGTCATCAGCCGGTGTCAGCTGCAGTCCCCTTCATCCCAGGCATGGGCCTGGAACCCCATCCGATGCAACAGGGTAAGCGCGTAGGAAGGGAGCGGCAGCTTGCACAAGCTGACCCCTCTTAATTAGAATTTAGGATTCTTTATTGGCCAAGTGTGATTCGTCTTTAGTGCAGATGCTCTCAGTGTACATAAAAGAAAAGAGAAGATTCGTCAAGAGTCAAGAATCATAAGGTGCAACACTTAATAATAGTCATAGGGTACAATAATCCATCAAATCATACTAGGAAACAGTCAGTATAAATCGTAAGGATACAAGTAGCAAAGTTACAGTCATACAGTCACAAGTGGGAGGGGATGGGCGATAAGGGGTGATGAGAAGACTAATAGTAAGTGCAGACTTTGTAATAGTTGGACAGTGTTGAGGAAATTAGTTGTTTAACAGAGTGATGGCATTCAGGGAAAAACTGTCCTTGTGTCTAATTGTTCTGGTGTGCAGTGCTCTATAGCGTCGTTTTGATGGAAGGAGTTGAAACAGTTTATGTCCAGGATGTGAGGGGTCTGTAAATATTTTCACAGCCCTCTTTTTGACTCATGTCCACAGGTCCTCGATTGAAGGCAGGTTGGTAGTAATTGTTTTTTGTACAGTCCTAATTATCCTCTGAAGTCTCTGTCTGTCCTGTCGGGTTGCAGAGCCAAACCAGACAGTTACAGAGGTGCAGATGACAGACTCAACGATTCCTCTGTAGAACTGGATCAGCAGCTCCTTGGGCAGTTTGAGCTTCCTGAGTTGGCGCAGAAAGAACATTCTTTGTTGTGCTTTTTTGATGACGTTTTTGATGTCAGGTGTCCATTTTAGGTCTTGTGATATGACAGAACTTAGAAATTTGAAGGTCTCTTAATAACATTTATCAGTTTGAAAAGATGATACAGGGTATGATAAAAGTAAAGTTAATGTTGATTTTAATAATAATCTTGTTGGGCGTGCCATACTAAGAGTTTGGCATAAACATAAAAAAAGGCTCTCTGTGCAGTTGCCCCTTTGGGTGTCACCCCAGGAAGCTATCTTTAGAAAAGAAACGGTGGCAAAGCCGAATTGGTGGACATATGGTAAAATTTTATCTTTCAACTCTGGTAACCCAATATTAAAGCCGAGGGAAGAACTAAAGAAAAGAATATAATAAGCACTTTTGTTTCCATATGGAGACAAAGCTTCTGAACTTCGTGCTTGAAGTGGAAAAGAATGAAACTTTGATTTGGGGTTTAGATCTTTATAGAAATGGCTGGTTCATATCATTATGAAAAAGCAAAAAGTTGTGATTTGATGCTAATGCCTTATTTTACTGCAACAGAGAGAGTAGGAAGTCAATGCTTCTTTCTCTCTTTTTTTGTGTCCTTCCACACTTCTGTTCTCACTTTTCCTCCTCACTGGTTTTTATTTATTTTATTTATTTATTTTGTCAAGCTATTATTAGATACCAGGTATAAATATAAACATGGTTATGAATACATGAAATGGATACATATAAGAAAAATAAAAAAAACAAACGGTAGGCATGTTGGTGCGCTTATGCACGCCCCTTACAGACCTCTTAGGAAAAAGGGGTGAGGTCAATAGTAGACAGTCTAAGGTTAAAGTTTTGGGGGTTTGGGGAAGAAACCACAGTCAGGTAGAGTATTCCAGACATTGACCACTCTGTTGCTGAAGTTGTATTTCCTGCAATCAAGTTTGGTACGATTAACCTTGAGTTTGTATCTATTGTGTGCTCTTGTGTTGTTATGGTTGAAGCTGAAGTATTTTCTATTTAGTTTTGCATTTTGTATCTTATAATATTTTATAACTCAGTAAAAAGGTTAAACTGAGAAAAGATGCTACATATAGTGCATTCTGATGTTTGGCTGCAGTCGACAAAAGGCAACTTTCTTTACATTTTTGAGTGTGAGAGAGAGAAGGGGTTTCTTAGCTGAACGAGGAAGTAAAGACAGACATACCTGCAAAGCCACAGGTGTAAGAGAGGTGAGGTCAGCAACTGAGGGCAAGTTGCAGCTTCCAGACCAAGTGGCTTTTTCCCTCTTGTGCTGAGAGAAGAGAGGAGGCTGTAAAAAGAAATAAAAAGGAACTGAGGGGGATACCAGAAGGGTGTCTACACCTATGTTTGGCTTTGTCAACCACTTTTTTCAGTCCACTTGTTCCTGGCTTGTAATAAAGGGCTTGTAACCCTCCTCAGCGGGGTTCTTGCAGGAGTGCCTCCCTCCGGAAAAGCCCCCCAGGGCCCCCACAGAGCCCCGGGAAGAGGCCTTTTCCCTGGGCTCCCATCTGGGTGGAGGACCTTGGGGGAGCCCCTCAGCCACGGAAGAAGAAGGCAGCAGCTCTGGGGAGGTTTCATGCAGGAGGAAGACCATGGCTGACAGACATGCAGCAGTCCTCGCAAACGGAAAGGTGCCACAAATGACACAGGAGGCATCGTGAGTAGGTTGTGATAAAAAAACTAACAAGATGGCAAACCACAACTGTGCTTTTTATGTATATGGCTTTGATTGTATATTGTGGTTGTAGCTGCCATCTTGATGTTTTTGACCACATCTGTCCTAGGAGTCATGGCCTTTGACCTCCAGATGACTTCTGGATACTTCTGGGTGCAGCATTCCAAGCCTTTTCAGAGAAGATGACCAGAGTGGTGTAATAATAATAATAAATAATAATAATAATAATAATAAATAATAACAACAACAGAATAACAGACTTGGAAATGACCTTGTAGGTCATCTAGTCCAACCCCCCACCCAAGCAGGAGACCCTACACCATTCCTGACAGATGGCAGTCCAATCTCTGCCTGAAAACTTCCAGTGACGAAGTTCCCACAATGTCTGAAGACAACTTCTATTGGAAGACCGCTATCCTGTCTCCCCTGGTCCTTCTCTTCCCTAGACTTGCCAAGCCCAGTTCCTGCAACCGTTCATGGTTTGTTTTAGCCTCCATTCCCCTTATCAACCTGGTTGCTCTTCTCCGCACTTTTTCTAGAGTCTCAACATCTTTTTTAAAGTGTGGTGACCGAACCTGGATGCAATAGTCTAGGTGTGTGCTCTTACAAAGGCTTTATAGAGTGATATCAGTACCTCCCTTGATCTTGATTATATCCCTCTGTTAATGCAACTTAGGAATGCATTAGCTTTTTAGGCTGCCGCTGCACACGGCTGGCTCCTATTTAGCTGGTTGTCCACTAAGACTCCAAGATCCTTCTCCCAGTTACCGCTATTAAGCAGAGGAAGGAAGTAATTCATTATATAATAAGGGTGTGCGGTGAATTAATATTAGATTCAGCTGACCAAATTTAGTTTTCTCCCAACTGCACCCCTTGTTCTTGGGGGGACCCCAGAGAAAAAGTTTCCTGCTCCCACCCCAGAACATGGAACCCTTGGCAGAGATTTCTTGGTCAAGAGGGAGGGGGCTCCCCATCCAGAATTCGGGCAGTCTTTCTCCACTTGGCTGTCACTACCCTCAACTCCTTTCCTGCCCCCCCCAAAAAGCCCCTGGGCCTTTCCTGCATCAGGACTGCCCGCCCCCCACTTCCTGGACTCCTCTGCCTTTGATGGTAGCACAAAAGGTGGGCCTGAGAGGGGGCCGACTGGGGGAACCCCCTCCCTGTGCTGCAGAAAAGCTGCCCCTGGACAAGGTGGGTTGCAGTGGGGTAGAGAGGCCCAGGTGCAGGTGCTTCATCGGCAGAAATCGGGGGTGGGGTGGGGGGGAATGGGTGAGGGAGGTGGGGGCAGAGGGACCTTTTCTAGTTTTCTAGCTAGTTACTTTATTGTCATTGCACCTCGTGCAACGAAATAAAATGCCACCCCCAGTGTACATTGTGACCATGAAAACAAAACACACCTCCTTCACATTCTCTGCAACTGAAGGTAAAACCCCTGATACTGCACTCACATTGCACCATGCAGTAGAATTCTACCGCTACCCCGTTCTCATCTCTTGCAGAAGTTGGACGGGGTTTTTTTTCTGTCGCCTCGAGTTGGGGGATGCCCAGCGGTGGGTGGACATTTCTTCCCGTCCCTTTGTAAGACCCTCATTCCGGCTCCCCTAATCTCCTTCCTCCGCCCTCCCCCACTTTCAGCTCCTCCGGAGGGCCCCCCCCTCCCCAATGTGAGGTGGGTGCGAGAGGGTCTCTTTAAGGAATCCCTCCCCGTGCCAAGCCCCCTCTCCTCCCCCACCTGAGAACCAATTAAAACTCAATGAATTGTGGGGAGGGGGGAGGGGGTCCTTTTGTGCTTCCCATGCGGTGGGCTGACAAAGGCTCAGGGGCAGGAATAAAAGCGGCTATTCAGTCTCTCCGCTGGTTCTCATTCAAACCCCGTCCACTCCAGCCTTCCCTCCCTGCTGTTCTCTGCTGAGTTCCCAGGCCGGCTCCCAGCCTGGATGCGCCTCCCTAGCCCCCGCCCCCCGCCCCTCCTCCCTCCCTCCCTGCCCCCAATGGCAGAAGAGGGGTCTGGGATAGGCAGAGCCTCCCTGGAAACCAGAAAGATGCTTCCAGCTTTTCCCCCCAAGCCCCTGAAGGCCCGACAAGGAACAATGGATGGAAACTGAACAAGGAAAGAGATTCCACCTGGAGATAAGGAGGGATTTTCTGACAGGGAGAACAATCAACCCGTGGAACAGAAGTTTGTGCAAGTTGTGGGAGCTTCATCATCCCTGGAGGCTTTCAAGAAGACACTGCACTGCCATCGGTCAGAAATGGTGTAGGGTCTCCTGCTTGGGGGTGGGTGGGGGTTGGACTAGATGACCTCCAAGGTCCCTTCCAACTCTGTTAATGTGAATCTATCTAAGATGATCAAAGGCCTGGAGACTAAAACATGTGAAGAACCATTGCAGGAACTGGGCCTGGCTAGCCTAGGGAAGAGAAGGACCAGGGGAGACAGGAGAGCGGTCTTCCAATATTTGAGGAGGGGCTGCCCCAGAGAGGAGGAGGAGGGGGTCAAGCTATTTTTTAAAGCACATGAAGGTCAGACAAGGAAGAATGGATGGAAACTGAACAAGGAGAGATTCAATCTGGAAATAAGGAGGAATTTTCCGACAGGGAGAACCATCAACCCATGGAACAGAAGTTGCCTTCAGAAGTTGTGGGAGCTTCATCAGTGGAAGCTTTCAAGAAGAGACTGGACTGCCATCTCTCAGAAATGGTGTAGGGTTTCCCACTTGGGTGGGGGGATGGACTGGATGACCTATAAGGTCTCTTCCAACTCAGTTAATCTGTATCTGTATTGCTGGGCTGAGCACCCAGAAGCCGGGCTGAGGAAGGGCTGAGAGACAGTTTCCCAGGCAGGGTGACAGGGCCATTAGGTTTAGATTGCCCTGAAGATAAAACTTCTCTAATTCTGCATTTTCAAACTAATACAGGTAGTCCTTGACTTACAACAGTTCATTTAGTAGCCATTCTGAGTTACAATGGCACTGGAAAAAAATGACAGTTTTTCACACTTATGAACATTGCAGCATCATAAGTCACATGATCAAGATTCGGACATTTGGCAACAGGCCTGGGTTTATGACGGTTGCCCGTGGGCCTTGATTTTGGTCACAAGTCGAGGACCACCTTTAACAGAAGCCCGTATGCAGTTTTATTCCTGAAAAGCCACACTTCTCCAAAGATTTCATTGGTATTTGCCATTTCTTTTGAAAAGCGGGGCAAATAGCATTAAAAAATGCATTCTTTTAAAATGAAAATGGTTTTCCCAAAATTGTATTAGGCAGAACCTCCAACAGAAGGGCAGAAATATGGTGCAAACTGACTCAATATGTTCGTGGAAACATTTTTTAAAAATCGTGAAGTTTCTCCAACTAAGTGTCAGCAAAAATAATTTAAAAAAAAGAAGGCGAAATGTGCACTCATTTTCAGTCTCACCCAGAGGAAGAAAAAGGCCACAACGTCCCTGAAAATAATACAGTTAGTCCTTGACTTATGACCCCAATTGAGCCCAGAATTTATGTTGCTAAGTGAAATAGTTGTTAAGTAAGCTTTGCCTCATTTTACAACCTTTTCTTGCCACATTGGTTAAGTGCAGCTGGATTCCCCATTGAATTTATTTGTCAGAAGATCGCAAAGGGGGATTATGTGACCTCCAAGACTCTGCGATCGTCATAAATATGAACAGTTGTCAAGCTTCCAAATGTAAATCACGTGACTGTGGGGATGCTGCCGTGGTCATAAGTGTGACCATAAGCCACTTTTTTCAATGCCTTTGTAATTTCGAACGGCCACTAAATGAACTGTTGCAAGTTGAGGATTACCTGTAAGGTGACAAAAAGAACATGGCGTAAGATGGGGCACAGGGTACGTAAGGGATTGTTTGACTCCAACTCCCATCAGCCCCAGCCATAAAGGCGGCTGGGGGAATTCTGGGAGTTGAAGTCCACACATCTTCAAACTGTCAAGCTGGTCTTGATGGTGGGACCATTCATTTTGGCCATTTTGCCCCCTGCCCGATACATTTTTTACTTCTTTCCCATGCTGGTTACTTGGGGCGGTGCCTATGATGACCCAAAGGGGCGTGGCACAAAAGCAACAAAGTCACAAAAGTAGGTAAAGTCCCTTTAATACCTCCAACTTGCCCCCCAATATCCAGTTATCATCGGCTAGAGAAAAAACTCTCCCAAGAACAGTTTTTAAAGGGAAGAAATTCCATCCGAACCCAAAGTACATATAGATTATAAATAAAAACCAACACAAACCACCTGCAGCAATTAATGAGACAGGGCAGGACAAGGAATTGCAGACTTCAAAAGATAATGAAACATACACATTTGGGAGGATGCTGGAACATAGATAAGACGTGACAAACATAATTCATGCTTTGCTTCCAGGAAGGTACTGTGCGCAAACGTTTTTTTTAAATCCTTGTGTTCCCAGCTGCAGCTAATGAAGGGAATCAGGGCCCTTTCCTCCCCCATAACCCATGTTGTTCCCTTATCCGTTCCTCCCTGCGTGCCCTAGGATGAAGAGGGGGTGGGCCTGGGTCTTCCTCTGAATGCCTAGCCGGACTGTGCCCTTCCCCAGTTTCCTCCACAGCCACCAGAGCCCCACTCCCACGCCCTGTCAGCTGCTCCCCCTCCCCCTCAGAATCAGATTCCAACAGGGGCATGACAGTGCCTATCGGAGGATAATCTTTTATGATACTCTGAAAAATAAAGGGACTTCTAACCTTGGGGGCAGTTTTTGAGTTGGGGGGAGCTGCCCACTGGTGCCCAGCACCACCTCATCTCATGTGCCATCCTGGAATTAAATCTTCTCAACCGAAGGGAGTGAATGGAGTCCCTCCAGGGGCTGAGGGTGGGCGAACCATCTTGACTAACCTGGCAGTCCTGATTCTCGGGGGCTGTGCAAGCCTTTCAGAAGCTCCCCAAGGCCCCAGCCAGCCCCCCCAGGTTCAAAGGTCTGGCGTGGAGGAGCCACGCAGGGGCAGGACCATCTACCAGGGTGGTCCCAGGGGCAAACTTTCCAGCCAATGGTGTGCTGGGGGCCTCCGTTGTGTATCCACGGAGCTTCTCCCATCATCCAAATCATGGTTGCTTTTCCAAAAGGCGGAACTGGACTGCCTTGTCCGTTTTTCCTTGAAAATGAGTTTGGCTTCTCATCCAAGAAGCTGAAGAACGGAAGAAGTTTCTTGGGGGAAAGGCCAAATGTTTTCAAGGAGACCCCCCCCCCCCCCGGGAAAGTCCAGCTGCCTTTTGAAAAAGCACCTTTGGGTACCCTTGAGATTGTTTGTGGCTGAACAAGAAGTCGTGTCCAGCAATTTGGGAAATCCCATGGATCATAGCACACCAGGCCTCCCTCCCTCCCATCCTCTACGGTCTCCTTCCTGGGGCTTGCTCAAATTCACGTTCATTGCCTCTGAGATGCCTTCTAGCCTCTCTGGACGTCCTTTTCGGTTGCTTCTCTTCTACTTTGAATGATAATTCTTCTCCTTTTTCCCTTAACGGGAAGAGTTCACTACTGGACTAACTTCGGTGCCTCCCTCCCCCTTTTTCACTACAGGGCAGAGGGGGGATTCAGCTGGTTCTGACCGGTTCTGGAGAGCCGGTAGAAGAAATTTTGAGTAGTTCGGAGAACCGGCCAATCCCACCTCTGACTGGCCCCGCCAACCCCATCTCTTCTCCGCCTCCCATTGAGTCCCAGCTGATCGGCTGGGTCTCCTTTGGTTTCCCTGCACAGGAGAACGGAGCTGGAAAGCAGGTCAGTGGGGTGGGAGGCAGTGGTGGGATTCAAATAGTGTTGCCATTGGTTTGTTGGGTGTGGCTTGGCGGGTGCACTTTGTGCATGTGCACACGCTTTGTGAGCGCGTGCGTGCCAAACGTGCACTTTGCGCAGGCGCAGAGGCATTTCTAACTCGCCTCCTGCAAGCCTGCACAATCCCGGTCGCTTCAGCAGCTGCCACACAGCGCTATTCTGTGCCGTGCAAAGCAGCTGCGCTTCCAATTCAGCGGATAAAGGGGAGTTTGGGAGCCCGAATGGGCCCAAAAACAGAGCAGTGGAGAGAACCAGTTCAGCCGATCAGCTGGGACTCAATGGGAGGCAGAGAAGAGATGGGGGCAGGGCCAGTCAGAGGTGGGATTTGCCAGTTCTCCGAACTACTCAAAATTTCTGTTACCGGCTCTCTAGAACCGGGCAGAACCAGTTGAGTACCATCATTGGTGGGAGGGAATGGGGATTCTGCAGTCTCCTTCCCCTGCCACGCCCACCAAGCCAGGCCCCCCACACCACGCCCACAGAACTGGTAGTAAACATTTTTGAATCCCATCACTGCAGGCAGGGGTTTCGTTTTACTCCGGGGATATTTCAGATTGAAGGTGAGACCAGCATGCAAAACTTTGGCTCCCGGGGAGGGGATACCCACCCACAGAGCTCATTTTGGCTTTCTCGGTCTGGTAGCATTGGACCGCAGCTCCCATCTCTCCCTGCAAGCATGGGAGTTCAGAGCAAGGCTGAGGAGCGCTCCAGCTCTTTCGGCTGTGCTCAGCCGCCATGCCGTGGGTCCTCCAGGGCCCCTCTTGAAGGAAACAGGGTGCCCTTTGTGCCTCCTCCTCCTCCTCCTCCTCTTCCCCTCGGCCTGGTTGTTGACCTTTGGCTCCGGCTGTCCTCCTCCCAGGCCGGCTGTTTCTCATCAGGAAGAGAATCGGATGCCGCCAATCTTTTCCTTGTGTGGCCTCCATCCTGCCAGGGAGAGAAGCGTTCTGCTCTCGGCTCCAATACCAGACCTCCAGAGCCTCTGGGGCTCCCATCATCCAGGGCCACCATCACGGCTGGCCAGTAGCCACACTGAGGCCACACCTTGGCCGAGACCGTTGAGGAGGTTGGCCAAGCCAACTCCATCCTGAGCAGCCTCTGAATGCAGCAGGATCATGGCCCCACATCTGGGGACTCAAGGTACCAACAAGCCACCCCCAGATGCAGGCCCCACAAATGCCTGAGAATTGGGGGAATTGGCCTCCAAGTGGGCCTCCAACCTCCTTGTGGTTTGTGATGACCATCAGGGGGTAAGGGTTTTTTTTCTCCCACCCACCCCCAAATGATGGCAAGCAGACCAGGGATTTTCAGAGACTCCCCCACCCCTAATTCCCTCTGCCCCCCTCCTCAAAAGCAACTTTTCTCAACCTTGGCAAAATCTGGCAAAAACTAACCCAGCATTTCTCAGTGGCACCTGTAAGCTGTATGGCTGCTGGTGAGAATTGAAGTCCCCCCAGCTTAAAGCTGCCAAGACTGAGAAAAGGGGACTGAACAGGCAAGGGTGTGTGTGCAGGGATGGGCAAAAAAGTCAAGGTGGCAGTTGCACAGTAAATACAACCCCCTTTCTACCTTGTGCAACACAGGTAAAAAGGTGACGGCCTTTGCACAGTCCCAATTGTCCTCTTGGTTTTTTGACATGCCCCTCCTTCCGAATGTGCATGAAATGATTTATTTCCCAGTTTGTGTTCTGACAAACAGCCACAAAAGTTCCCAAAAGGATCATAGACAAGATTCTTAAATATATCTGGATCACATAAAGGTACTCTGTAGGGGAGTTTGGAGTGAACCCAATTCCTGTGAATTGTAAACCATGGTTTATGGTCTAGACCAGGGGCCTCCAACCTTAGCAACTTTAAGACTTGTGGACTTCAACTCCCAGAATTCCTCAGCCAGCTTTGCTGAGGAAAGCTGGGAGTTGAAGTCCACAAGTCTTAAAGTTGTAAGGTTGGAGACCCCTGGTCTCGTGTACAACACTGACTCATCAATTTGTGTTTTCCCCCCCCCAATCAAATCTAATACATTACAGCCCTAAGATCAGATACAAACCAATATTGAACAAAACAAGTATCACATCCTTCTAGAAAAACAACATGTGGAAGGGAATCTAAAAATAATTAACATAGTTACTAAAACAAATCCAAATAAAACACAATTGCAAGAAGCTCCAATCCTAAGTAATGATACAGTGTATTGCACAAATGGCAGCACAGATCTTGGGGCATCTTGTCAGTGTTTTAAACTTGGCAGCTGTAAGACGTGGACTTTCCCGCTGCCTGGGGAATTGGGGGAGTTGAAGTTACACATCTTTGAGTTGCCAATTTTGAAACACTGATCTAGTTTGTACAGTAAACCTTTGTTTTCCTCCCATCCCCTAAAAAAATCCTATCTTTGGCAACCTGTGAAATCTTCCAGTGAGTAATGTTTACTGAATACTTAGGACTAATGAACGTGGAATCAAGTAGCAACCCATTTTTTGTGTTCATTAAAATTAACATGCGGCTTATAGAAAAAATTCCGGTAAGCAGAAAAGTTGGTTGTGAAATTGGATGTGATCAATATACACTAATCCCTATGAGCTCTTTGGAATCCAATTCTTTAAAAAAAAAAAAAAAAACCAACAACAATAACAACCACCACCATTGGTCAACTGCAGAAGGCCACCTTTCTGGGATCTGCTCACATACTCCCGATACATCACACAGTCCTAAACTTGGGAAGTGTTCGACTAGTGATTTGTGATACGAAACTCAGCATAGTCAACTCATTTGCTGTGTACACCATCGTTTTTTGTGTGTAATAATAATAATTTAAAAAACGTAGTTTTAAAAATAGAGCCTTTTCCCACAGTTGCTTTCATCTTT
Source organism: Pseudonaja textilis (assembly GCF_049901715.1). NCBI lineage: Eukaryota > Metazoa > Chordata > Lepidosauria > Squamata > Elapidae > Pseudonaja > Pseudonaja textilis. The sequence goes on from NC_142004.1 coordinate 12,571,118, forward strand.
GGAGGAAAAAAAAAGGCCACTACACTGAATTTCTGGCAACTGACCCGACTATTATTTCACCCACCAGGTGAAGTCCCACCATGAATTTGGGCAGGATCTGCTAAAACAGCTCAGAGAGAAGGTTGCCTTTGAAGATCTTTGAAGGGACCCTAAGAGGCAGCCCAAATGACTGGTAGACAGCTCCTCCCTGTAGGAATTCCCTCCGTCTATCCAACCTGAATCTGCTTCCCTGTAGTTTTCATCTCTTCATTCTGACCCTGCCCTCCTGGGTGTAAAACAGTCGCCCACTCCGTTCCTCTCATGGCAACCCTGTGGAGATCTGAAGACGTGCTATCATACCTCTGCCAGCCTTCTCTTCTGCAAGCTGAAGATGCCCACTTCCTTCAGTCTTTTGCTCAATTGTGGTTTCTTGGAGTCTTCATTGAATGAACAGCTGTCTTTACCTCCTCCAGAGTAAAACAGAAAATTAATTCTTGTGATCTGGACTGTACACTCTTGCTAATAGATACCAGAAAAGCGTTGGCCTTTGTAGGACTGTCCGGTTCATATTTAATTTGTGATCAACAAAAACAAAACCGGTGCTACTACTAAGCCAGATCTTCCCCATCCCAGCCTTACGTGTCTTTCTCCCCTGAATGCAGGACTTCACATTTCTCCCCACATTTGCTCACACCTAGATCTAGACCTTTCTGAATGGTTGTTTTCTTGGAGTTTTGGGACATTTGCAATTTGATAACTGATGGTTATTGTTGAATATTGGTTGATGCCTTGGAAACCAACCCCCAAGGGGTTGAAAAAGCCGAACCACACATTCCATGGGTGCTCTGCTTATTCAAGAACCACAAAACGAGTGTCCGTGTCTTCTACACATTGTGAACCCTCACGAAACTCTAGTGTTCTCCAGAGAATAATGGACTTTCATAAAGCAATGAAAGTCCTGGGTTAGAAGCTGGGAGAGGCACCCAGGAGTCAAAGTTGACTTGATGGATCATAACAACAAGAGTCACCTCAAGCACAATCTTCTCTACTTGCGACCACCCTTAAGTATCGGGAATGCAAGTCCTAGCACGTTGGCAAGAGATTCTGTGAATTCATTCCTGAGCCACCTAGCAGGGATAAAATGGAAGCCTCTATCAGCTGAGGACATCACAGCTCCAGCCTGTTACAGGTTGTGCTCTGCAGCACAGTAGTTGTCATGCCCTTGTTGGAATCTGATTCTGAGGGTGAGATTGAGCAGCTGACGGGGAATGGGAGTGAGGCTCCGGTGGCTATGGAAGAAACAGGGGAAGGGCACAGTCTTCTTCTGGGCATTCAGAGGAAGACCCAGGGCCACCCCCTCTTCATCCTCGGGCATGCAGGGAGGAATGGAGAAGGGAGCAACATGGCTTACAGGAGAGGAAAGGGCCCTGATCTCTTTCATCAGTTGCAGCTGAGGGAACAGGATATAAGAAGGGCGTTTGCACGTAGCACCTTGCTGGAAGCAAAGCATGCACTACCTTTGTCGAGGTTTATCTGGGTTTTGGCATCCTCCCTGTATTATCCTTTGAAAGTCTGCAATTTATCATCCTGGCCTGCCATATTAATTACTTCAGCGTGGTTTGTGTTGGTTTTGTTATTTCTAATTTATCTTTACTTTGGGTTCGGACTGCATTTCTTTCCTTTGTAAACGGTTTTGGGAGAGTTTTTTCTCCAGCCGATGATAACTGGACATTGGGGGCCAAGTTGAAGGTATTAAAGGGAACTTACCTATTTTTGTGACTTTGTTGTTTTTGTGACACGCCCCTGGTCATCACAGTAGTTTTTAAGCTAAAATGGAACTTATGTTTGTGAATCCTGTCACTGCCTTTATGTCAGTACATTGTGTGAACTGAGTTGTCATAATATAAATCCAGGGGTGGGATTCAAATTTTTTAACAACTGGTTCTGTGGGCGTGGCTTAGGTGGTGGGCATGGCCTGGTGGTCATGTTATTGGCTTGGTGTGGCCAACTCAATATCACATCGAGGCACGCACGCATCTCCTCGCCTGGCCTCTCGTGACTGTGGGGATGCTGCAACAGTTGTAAATGTGAAAAATGGTCATAAGTCACTTTTTTCAGTGCCATTGTAACTTTGAATAGTCACTCCACACAAGCAAAGTAGCAGCAAAGGAGGGAAAAAAAACTCCAGAGAAGTTCCAGATACAGGAAGTCTAGTCCTGCCAAGAATGTAATAAGGGTTAACGGAGAGGCAGTTTCTGTAAGCAACACCAGAATGTTTCCTACCTGCCTTCCTTACAGGATTAGGCCAGTAATTTCTTCTAACAACCGGTTCTCCCAACTGCTTAGAATGTTAACAACTGGTTCTAGAGAATAGGTACGAACTGGTAGAATCCCACCCCTGGATAAATCGCCTATGTACGAGGCAAAACACATTGGCTTTTTGCTAATTTGGTTTGTTTAGCATGCAGGTAGTCCACATTTAACAAATAGCTCATTTAGCAACCATTTGCAGTTACGATGGTGATGAAAAAGTAACCTTAGGACTAATCCTCGCATTTATGACCTTCGCGAGCCTGTAAAGTGAAGGGAAGCTGAAGTAAAGTCAAAAAGCCGGTCACAGTTTGACTTAGTGACTGCTTTGCTTAACAACTGAGCCACCAATGCCAATTGTGGTTGTTAAATGAGGACTACCTATATTGTGAACAGAGCTATCGAGTCTTGCATTGCAGAATGCCCTCCCCAAGCCTGAAAAAGCCTTAGGAAGGTTCACAAGATCCTGCTCTGAGAAATCACCCGTCCCCATGCTGGGCTCCGAATGGAGCAGCAGCAGGCCTGAAGTGATTGGGAGCAGACTTGTGGTTGTCCTTCACTCTGCACCCACTCGGGACATTGTGTGGCCCAGATAGCAGGACACAACTTGGTGGTCTTCCTATCATCACTCCCAGGCCCAGTCCATGGCTGATGGCAAAGGAGAGGGATATCTAAGGGGCATCTGTGGGCCTGCATGTTGCCCGGTTTTGGTCAAGAGGTGCCATCCTCCATCCAGACATCTGCTGCCACTAGCAGGGTTTGATGGGCCCGAGAGCAAGAGGAATAGCACTTAGACTTATATACCACTTCACAGTGCTTGACAGCCCTCTCTAAGCAGTTTACATATTGCCCCCAACAATCTGGGCCCTCATTTTACCCACCTTGCAAGGATGAAAGGCCCAGTCAACCTTCAGCCAGTCAGAATCAAACTTCTGGCAGTCAGCAGAGTTAGCCTTCTAACCACCGTGCCACCACAGCTCTTAACTGAATCAGAATACAGGTGGAAGGGATCTTGAAGGTCTTCTAGTCCAGCCCCCTGCTCAAGCAGACCCCATACCATTTGAGATGGCAGTCCAGTCTCTTCTTAAAAGCCTCCAGTGATGAAGCACCCACAACTTCTGAAGGCAACTTCGGTTCCACTGATTAGGAAGTTTCTCCTTAATTGCAGGTTGCTTCTCTCCTTGATAAGAGTTGGAGTTACTACTTTTGGGGGGGGGGTGTCAATGAATATGGACTCTGGGAGAGGAGTGGGAGCTTAGTCTGCCACCCCTGCCAATCCATACCACGAAAAGGGCGGGCTAGGACTAGCATATGCTGGATGGTAGAAGAATCCTTCTAGCTCCAATTCAGAGTCTACCTAGCCAACTGCTTTGTTCAACCTGGGTATGTGTGAAATCTTCTCTGCTCACGTCTGTTTTGAAGTTGGTGCTATCATACCTGCCAAGTATTGAGAGTTTATTGCTTTGGGGGTAACCTTCTCCATCCTGGGCTTCAACATCTAGCCCTCCAACCGGGGATTTTAGAAGCTGAAGGCAGACACACACGGAGGCCCCCTTTGCTTAGGGTTGACCTATTCCAGCAAGCAACAATCTCTGGATTGTGAAACCCTCCTGAAAGGTTGAGGTGAGCAGAGGAGTATCTTCTGAGACTGGCCGAAGAATCCTTTGCACACAGGGCCTTTTCTGTATTTCAGAAGGTGGGAAAGAATGGCTCCTTGAAAGTTCTCATCCCAATGAGGAATGTCTGAATGTCCAGGCGTCTCCTAGCCTTACCAAAATGTCTCTCAACATTCCTCAGATGTTTGAACAAAGAACCTCAAGATTTTAGACAAAACGCAGGGATGGCTCTATAGATGGGAGACTCACATCCTTTCTTCTTCGCCACTTTGAAATGTTTTGTGATACCAATTTTCTCATATGTTACACCGCAAATCAGATTTTTATTCCTCGGGTCTACTTGCTGTGCTGTTGGCAGGTCTCCAAAGTTTTCGGGCACCAAGACTCTCTCCGTTCTGCCTGGTGATGCTAAGGCCTGTTGGTGCCCAGAAATAGCTCTGCCATCAAGAAGGAACCTTATTCCAATCTAGGAAGGATTTTGAAATCTTACCCAGCTATTCTAATCCTTCTTTGCACAACTTTCTGGAAAACATTTTTATTTTTTACTAAGTAGGTCACTCCTGGCAGCAAAGGCTCTTTAGCAAAAATTTTCTGCATAATCCAGGCTGGTAATGAGAACACTATATTGTAAAACAGGGTGGCCCAAGTTTGAACCAGGTGTGTCAAGAAGGTGTGTCCTTGAACTTGGGTGTCAAGAAGGCCCTTTCCCTCAAAAAGTGGGGACTCCCCAGCACGTTGAAGGGTGTGGGAAGTGATGCAAAGCACACACACCCCAGGACACCCTGGACTCAGGCTGCAGTTCCCAGAGATGGAAATGTTACCATTCCTAGCTTATAACGTACAACCCATCAGGGCTGCGAACTTCCCTGTATTGGCCAAGGCAGGTGGATCAAGGCTAAGCAACATGTGTGTGTGCGCGCACGCTGTGCTTGTGGACAATTTGTAGCTTTCAATTCCAACATATTTTTCTGAGGCTTGGAAATTTGAGGGAGGGCAGGTGGAAGCGCTGTGAAGTCCTGGATCAGTTGAAGAATTCTCTCTTGAAGGATTCTGCCTGTCTGAATGGAAAAAGGAGCACTCCCACCTGTCTGACTAAGGCTGCGTGGCCCTGAAGGTGCCACAAAGACAAGATGCCACCTCCGCCAGGATCGAGGCCTGGGTGGAAGTGATGCCCCTTGGATACAGGCTCAGTGTGCTGCCTTTAGGGGGTCGGACCAGTGATGGAAGGCCAGGAGGGGCATCCTCTGGCAGGGTTCACACAGCAGGCAACATGTGGTTTGCTTGCTTCAGCTGAGGGTGGCCTGTAAAGTCGGCCACTGGGACTTGGGCTTAGAGCGATGTGTGAATCCAGCAATGGTAGCTTATCAGTCACTTGATGCCCTCAGATTGGCCTGGAACCAACTCCAGCTTGCCACTGTGGCATTGGAGGGGGACAATCCAAGGGTTAGGGGCTCAGGGACTCACTCTGGCACGGGGAGAGTGGATTTGTAGGAAGAGGGGGCTGTTCAATAGGCCACCCTCCTGTGCCGCTGCTCTTGTGCCCTGGGCCATGTTCAAAATCGGAGGCCAAAGGCAAAGGCCCCTGGCAGCCTCCCTCTTCCTCCTTCCTCGACTGGCCCATGCGGGAAAAGGGACAAAGTGGGGCCTCGTTTGCTGCCCTGGGGCCCACGGAAAGTCCCACATGGCAACCAGGTCAGGCTTTGGGCCTTTGGCCTCCCAAGGCCGTGGCCAGCGGAGCTCCTCCGATCTCGGTCCCTGGAGGGGCCTGCACCCCATGTGCAGAAGCCCCCCCTCTGCATCTCCCGGCTTCTTGGTCTCAAGGAGGGACCGGCCCACATCGGAGGTCTGCGGCCGACTCCCCCATGCGCCATCCGCCGCAGCTCGCCCGCCAGCCTTTCACCCCGGCATCCTTGCAGGCGGGCTCCACCGGCCGGTGCGACGCCTGGCTTCGAGCCAGGTGCCGGCCATGGATCGCGCGGCGCAGGCCTCTCGGAGCAAAGCCTCGGGATGGGGTCGGGCTGGGGAGGGGGAGGGGGCCGGGCCTGCCTGCTGCCCTTCTCCTTCCCACGGAGCCCTCCAGGCCGCGCTCGCCGAGTCACATGCTGGTCCTTGTTGCCGGCTGGATGGGCTTTAACTCTTCGCCGCCCGGGCTCCTCCCTCGCCCCCCCCCCCCGCTCCACAGTTCCAGCGAGCAACAGTAATGAAGTGCCGGGCAGGCCCGGGAAGAGCAGGGAGCCCCCCCTCCCGCCGCCCTTGACCATGGAGGCCTCGTCCCGCAGGTAGAGAACAAAGCGGGGAGGCGGCGGCCTGCTGGCCACGCTTCGCCCGGCATCGCAGCTGGCACAGCCCGAATTGGCGCCAGGCCCGGCCCAGTTCGGCCCGGCGCGCTCCGGCCGGCGCCGCTTCCCAGAGGAGGCGGCGAGGCGAATCCCTCGGCGGGAGCCTTTGTCTCCCGGCGCACCCGGGAACCGGAGCTTCTCCCGCGTGGGTGACTGGGAAGGGGTGGGGGACCCGGCGTGGCGAGCGAGGAGCCGGCGGGCAGACAAGGAGCCGGCTGGCCGCGACCCCCGCGTGCATGGCCGCCTCGCGCGCCACGCCACCCGCCTCGCCCGGGCGCAGCCACCTTCTGCGCGCTCGCCGGCGGGCCGGCTTTATGCTCACGCCGGCCACCCGCCTGCCGGGGGTGGGAGGAGCCGGGCAGGTTGTCCCCGCCGGGCCCGTCCCTCCCTTCCCCTCCCCGCCCGGCTGAGAGGGGTCGGGGGAGGGGGCAGCATGGCCTGGCCGTCCGGCCCCTTTTCCAGCGCTCAGCTGCCCCGGGAGTGTGGCGCTGGTCCTCGCCGGGAGAAGTAGCCCGAATGGAGACCGAAGCCAGCCAGCCCGGCCTCGCCTCTCCGGACTCTCCTCACGATCCCTGGTACTCGGCCCGGCCGGCCTCCGCCGCGCGCTCCCTCGCCTGCCCGCCCGCCGCTCGGGGAGCCGCCGGCGTCCCCGCCTCCCGCGATGCCCGGGAGCTCGTGGCTGGGGAAGCGCCCGGCCGACTGGCCGGGGGGAGCCGCCAACATGGCCGATACTCGCGCCGCGCTCCTGGCCGCTTCGCTCGCCCGCGCGACGCCGCCGGCAGCGCCTCCTTCTTGGCCGGCAGGCTAGGCTGGTAGCCCGCCCCCGCCGCATCTCGGGGCGCCCCGGCCGCCTCCCGCGCTCCCCGCCCGGCGCCGCGCCCCCCTCCCTCGCCGGAGTTCCGGGGCTCGGCTTCGGCGGCGCCTTCCCGAGGCTCCGTGCGCGGCGCCCCCGGCCCTGCCCGGTCCCGGAGCGGGGCGTCCCCGGCCACGACGCGCGGCTCCCCGGTGCTCCCCTCGGCCGGCGCCCGCCTCACTCGGCTCTCTTTCTTCCCTCGCTAGCAAAATGTTCATCGGGGGACTGAGCTGGCAAACGACGCAAGGTGAGCGGTGCGGTGCGGGGAGGGGGTCCCGGGTGCGGGTGTCGTCCGGCGGCGGCACCTGCCGCCCCAAACTTCGCAGCTCCTCCCCCGAACCCTCCCTCCCTCCCGCCGCCGCCGCCCGCACGGGAAGGGGCTGCGGACCGGCCCCGGGGCTTGGCGGGCTTTGTGGGCGGCTGCGGGGGAAGCCGGCCCGCCCGCCCCCACGCCGGCTGCTGGCCCGGGAAGGCGGAGATGGCGGGGCCGAGCCGGGAGGGCGGGGAAGCGCTGCTCCGGAAAGGCTCCCGCTGGCCGGGAGGGCTCTCCCCCCCCCGCCCCTCCCCGCTGCTGCCCCGGGTCGGCGGGCATCGCCCCGAAGCGCCGGCCGGCCGTTTCCCGCCTGGGAGCCCCACGGGTGGCCTTGTGTGTGCTTGCAGAAGGCTTGCGGGAGTACTTCAGCCAGTTCGGCGAGGTGAAGGAGTGCCTGGTCATGAGGGACCCGCTGACCAAGCGATCCAGGTGAGGCTCCCCGGTGTGTCTTGGGCCGCTCCCGGCCCTCCCGGGGGCGGGCGAGCGAGCGGGCGGGCGGGAGGCGCCTGCTGCCGCCGCCGCCCCCTCCTCCTCCTCCTAACCGAGTTTCTCCCTTTCTCGGCTGCCTCCCTTCCGGCCCTGCATCCCGCGCAGGGGCTTCGGGTTCGTCACGTTCATGGACCAGGCCGGGGTGGACAAGGTGCTGGCCCAATCCAGGCACGAGCTGGACTCCAAAACGGTGAGTGGCTTCTCTCTGGCCGGGGCGCTTTGTGTGCGGGAAGCATCCCCCGTGGTGTCGGGCCTTTAATCTGCCGCTGGGCTCTGCAATCCACAGGAAGGTACCCGAGGCAAAAACTTTCTCTTGTTTGCCAGAGCGAAGTTCCAACGGCAGGGTGTCTTTTGGAGCCACTTCAGTGGCTCTGGTCTGCAGAAGATTTGGCACCTTTCGGTTCCCATCCTTACTAAGAATCCTGGGAGTTGTAGTCTCCCTTGCTTTCAGGATGCCCACTCAAGGGATGGCTGCAATCACAATGGGGCCCCCAAAGGTGGCTGGACTGGTGTCAAAGGATGGGGACGTGCTTGGTTATGGGGCCAGGCTCCCTTGAAGGAGGCTGAGAGGCTCTGGGACCAGGGTGAGGCCTTCCGTTTGAGGAGGGGTAGAAAGGCCTGGGGGCTCTGTTTGGGGGATACTGTCTCTCTGCAGCCACCAAGAGTGACCTGTAGGCCTTCCCCTTGGGCACCCAAACGGAGGTACTTCCAATGCCTCCTTTCACCCCCCCCTCCCCCCATGCAACCCCAATGGGAGGGAAAGGGACTTTTCCCCAGAGAGGAGACGCATCTCGACCTGCTCCACAGAAAGTGGTCTTCTCCAGCACATCCTGGGCTCAGATCCAGGGGTGGCTGTTGTGCCAATGGACTTCTCAGAATCTGTTTCCAGATGTTCTGGGGGCTTGGCTGACTGGTTAGACTGCCTCTTCCCATCCCAACAAAGCTTCTCGTTCAGCATTTCGTATCCACCTGTGAAGGTGCAGTCTACCTGTTCCAGCCTTCCCCAGACACCCCATGCCAGCAATATGGGGATATCCCACCCATCATCCTCTCCAGGTTGTCCATGGGCTGCCTGGTGGCACTCTTTTGCCCCTCTTTGGGTCAGGAGAGGGGGAAGTGAGAGGGAGGAACGTGAAAATCTGCCAGCTTTCCATCCCTCCGGAGGTAACAAACCGTCCCCTTACGAAAGGTTTTCTGGGTGTCCTCCGTCTCTCCATTCTCCCCTCAAGCCTATTTGCAGATTTAGCAGACAGAATCCTTATTCTCAGGAGGTGACAAAGGCAGCTAAGCTTAATCTGCCTGAGCAGCAGTGGGTGGGTTTTAGGGGGGCCAGGAGCAGGATGCATATCCTGGGTATTAATAACAGGGCCCAATTCAGCCCTTCTGGTGGTTTTAAGAGTCAAGGTGCCTGAAAAATCAAGTCCAACTCCACTCATGCCAAATTTTATGTGGAATCACAACTTGTAATTTGCCACCTCAGAATCCTAAAACATCTCAATCTTAACCCGTGTCTAAGAAGACCTGGAAGTTTAGTGGTTACATCTCATGGACCTTTATTTTGGAGGCTTTTTGGTGTGAGATTATGAGGTTATAAATGATTTCAATATTTTATTGTATCCTCTGTTGTTTTATTCCTGGTACTTATGCTTAGTAATAAGCCCATGGTGAATAAAAATACTACTAGTACTAAGGTGGCTGAGTAGGGATTTCAGCCCACCTCTCCAAAGAGGCCGTAGGTGTATTCCTTCCTTGATTAATTTGTGGACTAATATGTTTGGTGTTCTTCTGTGTAACTCAGTTGTGTGAATATGTGTGTATAACTGGGATCATGATTCCATGAAACCAGATTGGTTTGAATGACAATTGTTGAGCAAGCACAAGTTAATCCAACATTAAGTATGGTTTGCAAATCTCAGTGGCTTAGTGGCATGATGTGTGTACTCATCCTCGGTGTAATATTGTGTAGGTGTGTTGCCTTCCTCTGCACGGAGTGAGTGGCCATTTCTTGTGAATACTTTTAGACAGTTCGCTCTGTTTGAAATCTTTAGGTTCAAGGCCTGGGTTAGAAAAGGGAGCAATGTTTGTTTTTGACATGTTTTCTCTGCAGCGAATGGCTATTAAGGAACAATACTCCTAAAAATTATCTTGCATGATTCTCATAAAAAGAAGGAGAGCCCCTCTTTTGGTGGGGCCGATGCCCGGTTACAGTTCCCTCCCCCGTCCGTTTCTGCTTAAATTCAATTTCTTCTCTAAAGTAGAGAAACAACCAAAGCAAATAATGTTTCCTTGAGCGGGTGGTAAGAACGTAGATCATTCTCTCCAGTGCCTGATCTGTATGAATCCAGGACCTTGTGATTCTGGTGTCGAATAAACCTGAGCGCAACAAAAACACTATCCTAAAAGTGAGGCCCTTTCTTTGATTAAAATTCAGCTTCTCCGTTTAATTTATTTACAACTTCTCAAGCTGTGCGGTTGGCATCAGCCAGCAACCTCTAGATTGTCCTTGCGATGCCCTTTGGGGCGTTTTTCCAGCAAAGTGGGGGGAGGAGGAGGCATTCCCTCCCCTGGACTTTGCTGTGGGGCAAAGGAAAGTCTTATTGTGGCTGTTGGCAAAGGGGGCCTGTTTGGGGTGTGTGGATGGGGGCCTCTGCAGCTGGCCTCATCTCAGGGACCCCTCCGATGAAAGTCGCTGCTGCTGCTGCTGCCTATTCTTCTCGGCTGCTCTCTCCTCCCGGCCTTTGGAAAGAGGGCTGGGGGCCTCCTTGCAAGGCGGAGCAGGTGGGGGGAGGGGCCGAGCGGACCCAAGCAGAACAGAAGGGGTCTCGGGTGAGACAGAAGGTGAGGGGAGTGGGCTGCCATGGCGGTCCCCGATGTGGCTGGCTGGCGGGCTGGGTGGAGGGCGGAAGCAAGGGGTGGCCAAGGCAAAACCTGGGCCCAGAAGAGCCTCTTTCTCTTTGTTTGGTGCTTAAACCATTTCCCGCCTTCTCCTCCTCCTCTTCCTCCTCCTCCTCCTCCTCACTCTGTCCCCTCTGGACTTTGGGGGTGGGGGCTGATGCAGAGGGACTATAGGGCATCTCTCTGCTACCTGCTGGAGCAAGGCTGATTTCTTATGGGGCAGAATCTGCTGGGAGTATCTGGAAAAAGTTCTCTCTTTGGCTCGAGTGTTGGGAGAAGCTGTCTCTGTGTGTCCTTTGCCCCTTTTAATGGCACCTCAGACCTTCTCCTCACCAAGGAAGCCTTTCGGGATCCTTCCTGGTTTGTTTATTTACCTGCCAATCGGAAGAGGAAGGTAGGCACCTGAGGGCTGCTTTGCTGACCCCTTCAAGGCCCAGGAAAGCCAGGAACACAAAACGCCCATTACGGCGCACCAGGAGGAGCACCATTTCAAGGCCTGCCTGATAAATAGTCCGGCTGTGTTACAAGAAGCCCCTCTGCACAGCCTGGCGACACAGTTTGTGAGGTGCAGCTGGCACCTGGGTAGCAGGAGTCTGCCTGCCGTCGTCTAGGCAAGGTCCCATTTGGAGAGGACCCCCTTGCTCAACCGGAGACGTTGGTGCCATTTAGCCAGGGAGGACTCCCACGAGCCTCCTGGATCGGAGTCTCCAAAGAACGTTTGGACCTTCCAGGTCTTTTCTCTCGTAAAATGAAACCATCTTCTTTGGCTTTCTGTTGCACAGAGCTCCTTTCCTTCCACGGGTTATTAACAACTTTTGCTAAACTTGAAAAAAGTGCTGCCTTTGCTGGCAGAATACTTGGGGGCGGGGGGGCGCTGTGGCCTGTTTGGAAAGACCTCACAGTGCCACACCGTACTGTACTGGCCTTGTAAAGTTTTAGGCAGGAATCATTTCTACTTTATCACTTCGGTGCTTGACCTTTGACTGGGCCAACTGAAATGCCCTTATCCGCCAACGTTGGTTCGTTCACACGTGCAGTTTTCTCCAGCTGGAACACTGAGCTGAACGGAGGAACCGAACCTGTAGGGAACTGGTGTATCGAGAGCAGGAACGGACATGTTGCTTCCCTGTTCCGCTTGTTATGTTGCATTCAGACATGTTTCCGTCTCTGGCTTTGGCGATGGGGTGAAAGTCTGTGGGGGCTGGAGGGCTGGTTCCGATTCCCTCCCCGGGAGAGAGCAAAAGAACGGGCTCTTTCGTGAACACTCTTCATTTGTAAAGGAGATAACTGCAGGCTGCGCTTTGTTTATGGAAAGGTAAGTTTAAATAGGTACCTTGGCTGGACTGTAACATTTCAAAAGCTGCGGAGACTGGAGCGGTCGGAGGTGTTTGTTTTTCTTCCCAGGCTGGGGACGGTGCGGGGGCAGAGTGGCCCCTTCAGGTTCAGGATGGAGCAATTTGGATCCTGGCTTCACCAGGAATCTGCCGGCGTGTTCTCTTCTACAGTGTTGCTCTGGGGAGGGGGCTCCACCTTCTCAACTCCAAAGCCTGTTGTATGTAGTGATGCACAATCCAAGAGTTCGCAAGCAGCCGTTGTGAATTGTGGGTGCAGGGATGGTGAACTTTGGGTCTGGTTCAGTGTGACGCCTTCAGTGCGATGCAAGTATCGTGGCGATGGGTTGGAGCAAAATCCCGGAGAGAGGAAGCGTTGTGTGATCTCGTGGAGGCACAACCTCCACATCCACAGACAATGCAGATAGTCTTCGACTTGCAACCATGCTAAGTTACGATGGTGCTGAAGAAAGTAATTTATTAATTCAAGCGTGGGCTTCGCATTTACAACCGTCGCAGCTTTCCTGCAGTCACGTGATCAAAATACCGGTGCTTGGTTAACTGGCACGTCTTTTTGACGGTGGCAGAATTCCGGAGTCAGAGGATTGTAATTGATCACCTTCCCAGGTCCCCAAAGTGCTTTTTTTGCAAGAGGCATAACTGGAATTTCCTGTTTTTTTTTCCTCTGAAGATGTTTCGCTTCTCATGCAAGAAGTTTCTTCGGCTCTAAAGAAGCTTTTTGGGTGAGAAGCAAAACGCCTTCAAAGAAAAATCAGAAAGTCCAGTGGCCTCTTGAAAAAAGCACCTTTGGGACAACCATGACCTGGAGGACGGAGAATCTCCACAGACACCTTCCCAGGTGGCTTCTGACAAGGTCAACTGGGGCGGGCAGATTTGCCTCACAATTGCATGATTAACGACTGCAGCAAAAAGGTCCTAGAATTGTGTGCTGCTCACTTAACAACCTGGTTGCTTAGCAACAAACGTCATGGTGCCAGTTGTGGCCGTATATCGAGGAGACTCCCTGTGCAGAGTAGTTCGTAGTCTAGAAAGGAGCCTGAGGGCCGTGCTGTCTGGGGAAATGAAGGATCCGGCCATTCTGTTTGGCCTCTCCGATTTACAGCCTGCCTCAGTTGTCCCGGTCACTCTAGAGTTCCCCAACCTTGCCAGTTTTGCAGACCAGCTGGGGGGCTGGGAAAAGAGGTGGGTGGAGAGGGAATGGTTCTGTCTGAGTAGTGGGCAAGCACACCAATGGCGTGTGTTCGCACGCTGCTGCTGACGCAGCTGGGGATATACGTGCACGTGCTCTTGCCACCCTACTACAAAAAGAGATGTCGAGACTTTGGAAAAAGTGCAGAGAAGAGCAACTAAGGTGATCAAAGGCCTGGAGACTAAAACATACCGAGAAAGGCTGCGGGATTTGGGTTTGGCTAGTCCAGAGAAAAGGAGAATTAGGGGGAGACAGGATAGCAGTCTTCCAGTATTTGAAGGGCTGCCACAAAGAGGGGGGTGCGTCAAAATATTTTCCAAAGCACCTGAAGGCAGGACAAGAAGCAACAGGTGGAAACTAACCAAAGAGGGAAGCAACCTGGAAATGAATTCGTGACAGTCAGGACAATGAACCAGTGGAACAGCTGGGCTCCAGGGTTCACGGGTGCTCCATTGCTGGAGGTTTTTAAGAAGAGGCTGGACAGTCAGTTATCTGAAATGGTATAGGTTCTCCTGCCTGAGCAGGGGGTTGGACTAGAAGACCTCCAAGGTCCCTTCCAGCTCTATTCTATTCTAGGCCGCTTCAGCAGCCCGGTTCCGAACAACCCAAGGCCCGGTAGTGGAACGCAGCCTGGGGGTTGAGGAGCCCTGCTGTCGATGAGTCAAGGAAGGCTGGACTGAAAGTGTACGTGATCAATGCCGGTTTGGTCCGAAGCGCGATGTGGCTTCTTCTCTTATCATTCCAGAGTGCAGGAGGCAGAATAATGGCTGCCAATCAACAAGGAGGCAGATTTGGACTGAACGTCAGTAAAAAAAACCCTACTGCTTTCAACTGTACAGTTGGTTTCAAAGCCGAAGGGCCTTGGGAAGCGGTGGTCCCTATCAGCCCCTCAAGGGGGGGGGGCAGCAATGCCATTTTATACGTATAGATCCCGACACAACGATGCGATCTGGATACCTGCTAACATTTCTCCCTATCGGCTCTTGTGCCAGACAAAAATTCAGGGTGAGGTTATCTGGGGTTTCTTTTTCCCTTCCTCCCCCAAAGTCAGCTCCACGTTTCTTTACTAGCAGCCGTCTATGGCGGGGGTCCCCAGCCTTAGCTGGGGATTTCTGGGAGTTGAAGTCCTCCAGGCTTAAAGTTGCCATGGTTGGAGACCCCTACTCCAAGGGAATGTTTTAATTTGGATTCTTGCAGTGAGCATGGGATTGGTCTGGATGACCTCAAGGTTCCCTCCCAATTTTACAGTTGACTTTAGTCACTCTCCCTCTGTTTTGTGGAGGGGAGGATGGGGATTCCCTTAGGCAGTTTTGGACTCTGGACTTAAGAATCTTCTAGGAGGGGGAGTGGCATTTATAAATTGCATTGAAAAAAGCTCATTCCATTGCGAGGCTGCCTTGCAATTGATACAAGTAGTCCTTGACTATTGGTCACTTAACAACCTTTTGAAGTTATGTTGGACCTGCCAAAAAGGAGACTTACAACCCGATTCAGAATTTCTGATTCGGAACCAACTCTCTTGCGGTTACATAATAGCCTTTTGTGTGCTCGGTACCTGGCTCACCTTTACAGGTGTTTTTGTAACCTGTGGTCAGGTGACCGTGATTTTCCATATTTTCTTTTGGTTTCCAGCAAAACACACCCACTGGATAAAACAGACCCCCATAACGACTGCTGCGAGAAAGACCATAAAAATCAGGCGTGGTCACACGGTGACCCACTTAACGACTGCAATGACTTATGGCCATAACTCTGGGCTCTATTAGGGTCGTAAGTTAAGGGCTACCTGTATGGGCTTCATTTCATTTTCTTTTCCATTTATTTGGTACCTGGCAGTAACCAAGTGGCGTCACATTCCCTTTCTGCATCCTGCTACCCCTAACTTTTCCTTGCCCCGCCACTTTTGGGGGACAAGCCCACTCTCTCCAAGCAGATGTTTGGGGTTGACACACTGCAAAATCCCCCCCTCTGCCTGCCATGCTCCTGAAGGGCACCAGATTGTGGATGGTGCCCGTATCTGTTGGCAAAGAAAGAAAATGAAGGGAGGCTTGGACATTCCTTCTGAATGTTTTGTTGTAAATGGAATAGAATAGAATAGAATAGAATAGAATAGAATAGAATAGAATAGAATAGAATAGAATAGAATAGAATAGAATAGAATAGAATTCTTTATTGGCCAAGTGTGACTGGACACACAAGGAATTTGTCTTCGGTGCAAATGCTCCCAGTGTACATAAAAGAAAAGGTACATTGGTCAAGAATCATCAGGTACAACACTTAATAATAGTCATCGAGTTCAATAAGCAATCAAATCATACTAGGAAACATTCCATATAAATCGTAAGTATGCAAGTGACAAAGTTACAGTCATACAGTCACAAGTGGGAGGGGATGGGTGATAAGGAGTGATGAGAAGGTTAATAGTAATAGTAGTGCAGACTTTGTAAATAGTTGGACAGTGTTGAGGGAATTATTTGTTTAGCAGAGTGATGGCGTTTGGGGAAAAACTCCCCTTGTGTCTAATTGTTCTGGCGTGCAGGGCTCTATAGCGTCATTTTGGGGGTAGGAGTTGAAACAGTTTGTGCCCAGGATGTGAGGGGTTTGTAAATATTTTCACAACCCTCTTTTTGACTCGTGCAGCATACAGGTCCTCCATGGAAGGCAGGTTGATAGTAATTGTTTTTTGTGCAGTCCTAATTACTCTCTGAAGTCTGTGCCTGTCCTGTTGGGTTGCAGAAAGTTATAGAGGTTCAGATGACAGACTCAGTAATTCCTCTATATGCCAAAGGATTCGTCTCCCCCCCACCCCCTCACCCCCCCAAACCTCTTCTGGTAAAGCCGCTGGACTTCCATTTGCAGGACTGGAAGGGAAATGTGGTTGTCGGAAGGATGCAGGCAGACGGGCCATCGAGGCAGGCACTGACTCTGAATCCCTGTCTGTTCCTTTGGAAAACAATGTTCTTATTGGCTGAGTTCCCACAACACAGCGAACTCTTTACTTGGGTTAACCAAACAGACCGGCTGTGTTCCTACAAGATGTTGCGCCCAAATCAATGAAGACAGGGGTGGGATTCAAATGTCATAACAACCGGTTCTGTGGGTGTGGCTTGGTGGTCATGTGACTCGGTGAGTGTGGCTTGCTGACTGGTCATGGCTTGGTGGTCATGTGACTGGCTGGGCGTGGGTTGTATGTAAATATTATAATTATTTATGTAAATATTGAATTTTTTATTAAAAAAGAGCAACTTTTACCCAAAATCGGGCAAAGCAGGCAGGCAGATTGAGTTGCTCACAGAATCATAGATTCACTCAGAGATCTACCTTTCTGCAATCTGCTGCCTGAGTCTGCACTGAAAAATAGAAGCTTCTGTCCTGAGGAAGGTTCAGCTCTGCTTTTAGATTAGCTAGAAAGCAAGAAATCCAACGATTTCCTGCTTTCTGGTTAATCTAAATCTCCCAGCACAGCAGAACTGCTGATGGTCAGGGGGAGAAAAAAGGAAAAATAGCAACTTATGCAGGCAAGTTTGTTGGCTTGCATGCCAGGAAAGGAGTGAGTGGGCGGGAAGGGGGGGCAGCCAGTGGCTTAATTTGCCTGTTCTCCAAACTGAGCAGAATTGTAACATCTGATTCTATAGAATCGATCCAACCAGGTAGAATCCCACCCATGAATAAAGCCTCTAATGGGCCAATGTGATGGCCTGGTTCACCAAACATGGAAGGTGTTGGCTGAGTTCTGCTCTTCAGCCCAGCATGGCAGGCGAGTCCAGTCGGGAGGGAGGGAAGGGTCTCTTTGCAGAGGCTCCCAGCCTTCCCCAGGCTGGGAATCTGGCCAGTTCCTTTTAAATTGGGTTATGCAGACTCCAGGCCATGATTGGCTGGGTTGGTTCCTTAATAAAATAGCAAGAGGGACATTATGGTGTTGGTTTGTTGGATCTCGGTCCTGCCTTTTGCATAGAAGCTCAAAGGCACCATATCTCTAGTGCTCCCTTCTCCTATTTGTTCTCATCACAACGGCCCTGCAAGGTAGGCTAGGCTGCGAGAGAGAAAACTGTGCAAAGCCCTAAGGAGCTTCTGTGCTGGGGGTGGCTGGGAACCAAATCTGCATGTCCTGAGGCAGTCCTAGGTTGCGTCAACAGAAGGATAGTTTTAAGTTCACACGAAGTATCAGGACTCATTTGTGATGCCTTGGTAAGACCACGCTTGGAATATTGCATCCCGTTTTGGTGACCAGAATATTAAAAAAAAAAAATGGTTGAGACTCTGGAAAGAGTACAGAGAAGAATGAGGAAGATGATTAGTGGGCTGTAGGCTAAAACGTGAAGAAGGGTTGCAGGAATTGGGTATTTCTAGTTTAATGAAAAGAAGGACGTAATGGCAATCTTGCAATATTTGAGGGGCTCCAAGGCACCAGAAGGGCAGGACAAGGAGCAAAGGATGGAATCTAATCAAAGAGAGGAACAACCTGCAATTAAGGAGGGATTTCCTAACCGTGAAAACAATTAATCAGTGGAACAATTTGTCTCCAGAAGTTGTAAGTGCTCCAACACTGGAGGTCTTTAAGAAACCTGCAAAGGTACAGGATCTCCCGCCTGAGGGTGGGAGGGTTGGACTACAAGACCTCTCAAGGTCCCTTCCATCTCTGCTATTCTGTATTCTGATGCCAATCCAGCTTCTCATCCTCTGTCCCCTACTTCACATTTGTGGTTGAGGAGATCCGGGTTCAAGCCTCCCTTCACCCACTGGCTATGGTCAAGTGACTATCTCACAGGATTGTGGTTAGAAAAAAAGATTTAAAAAACGGTGTATGTTTCTCCGTTAACTGGACGGAAAGAACCGTAGGATGGCACTGGGGCTGGGAGGCTTGTCCAAAAATCAGATGAAAGAGAATGCAAACCAACAGAGTTGCCTCTGGAGGGTCTCCATAAATGGGGATTATTTATGAACTGGGAGGAGGGGGCTTTGTCAGATTGCAGGTGAGAATTTGTAGAAATCTGGGTGCTCCTACCTATTCCAATACAAACTCTGCCTCTGGAAAGCTGGGATGTCCGGAAAAGAGCAGGCCAGATTCCCGGCCCCTGATTTTATTCCCCCTGTGCTCAGGTTCGTTGGGCAAAGGTCCCGAAATCCAGCCTTTATTATTATTATTTTTCCAATGCTTTATTGGGTTTTTTTCCTTTATACATATTACCATTACTTAATAAACAGTACTGCAACGTTTTGTATACATTTATGTATCCCATCTGATACTTTCTATACATACTATTTCCATGCCATCTATATCTATTATATACATTATTTACATTTTCTTATTTGTGTTGTCAATCCAGATATACCATGTTTCCCATGTTGCATAGTATTCTGTATCTACTTTCCCTTTTAATTCCATGGTTAATTTATCCATTTCCACACACTCGAAGACTTTTTTAATTATTAAACCTTCGGGTGGTGTGGAGTGTTTCTTCCAATACTGCGCACAGGAAATTCTTGCTGCTGTTAATACATGTAACATAAGATACTTTATCTTTCTATTGTAATTTCTTTTTATTATTCCTGGAAGAAATAATTCCGGGACAAAATCAATTTTGCTTCCAATTAACTCCTCTAACCAATTAACCAATTAACTCCTCTAACCACATTTGTATTATTTTCCAATATTTTTTCACTTCGGGACATGCCACCAAGAATGAAAGAAGGTACCTGCCTTTAGACCAGTGTTTGACAACCTTGGCAACTGGGATATGTGTAGACTTCAGTTCCCAGAAGTCTTCGGTGGCTGGGGAATTCTGGGAGTTGAAGCCCACACATCTTCAAGTTGCCACGATTGAGAAACACTGCCCAGCAGTCACAATTAGAATTGTCCCAGGATGTGCCTGGGATTTCATCCCTGAAACGCATCAAAGCCCAAATATGCTTTTTTTACTCTTCCTAGCCTCTGCCCAAGGTTGTAACGCTGTCAGGCCCCGGCCCCCTTTTATCCTCTGAGGGGCCACACAGGCCCCAAGGGAGAGAGCAAAATATTAAAACAATACGTGTGAGGTTTAGGGAGTCTTGAATTCAAAGACTGAAATTCAGAAATTCAGAATTTCTTGGGCAGAAACTCAGTGGGAACCTGAGGGAATCCCCATGAAGTGGGGCAGAAAATCCTTCATTCTTGTATTTTTCCACAGGAAAAGAATTGCCATTTTTTTTTAAAAAAAATCATTTTTCTCCCAGAAAATTAATTAGCGGCATAATGAGTGGATACAAAGACTGCTCAAATTGGACAGCACTGAAGTTATAATTAGCTTCTTTTTTTAAAAAAAGAGAAAGGTGATTATCTGTAGGAAGCAACATGCATATGTAATAGAGCTCATTGGGGCATGCTAAAAAGGGGACACGAATAATTTTATCCTCTCTGACTCTATTCCCCTTAAAATGTAAACAGGACCATGGCTTATGGAGGGGGTTATATTTTCAGGTATGTTGATCTCAAAAGGCGTTCCAATAAAGCTTGGAATCCGGAAAAAAAAAACCCCACACACATTCCAATAAAAGATATTTTGAATCTTGCCTTTCGGCCGCTGGAACGGGGCCCTGCCAGTTGTGAGAGCGAACGGAAGTTGCCGAGCTAGAGGGAGGGCGGCCAAACACAGACCCAGAGAAGCCCCCCCACCTGCCAGAGAAGCCCCCCCACCTGCCCCCAGGATTCCCTCTGATGGTCTGGTCAGGCTTCCTCCGCTCCCTCCATGTAGGGTCAGCCAATAAACTAGAGGGTGGTTGAGGGTGGCACTTTGCATACAATCGCAACACAGCACACCTTGCACACTTGCACGAAGGTCTGCTGGAAAGAAAGAAAGACAACATGCCCAGAATTTATTTCTCTTCCGTTTCTTATCACCTGGCCCAGGAGCAGGGCCTGGCTGGCCTCACCTGAGCCCTGAAAGCTTGGAGTGGGGATACCCTGGTCAGCCAGCATCCAGGAAGTAGCCGGGGGTGGGTGGAGGTGGGGGGGGGGGATTGCTTGTTGCAAAGAGCCAATCTTGGGCTTCTTGTGAGCGTTGTAGGAAATTTGGGGCGCTGCATTGCAAGGAAAGGAAGCTGGACGCTAGGTAGGAGGAAGGTCGCCCGATGCTCTCCCGATGAGAATAATGGGGCAGTAGCAGCATTTCCTCCATGGAAACCCCGCCCCCACCCCCCCAATGGCTGTCAGGATTTTTGGGGGGGACAGTGTGTGTGTGTGTGTGTGTGTGTGTGTGTGTGTGTGTGTGTTTTAACTCCTGACAACTGCTTGGGCAAAGTCCTTGCAATGTTTGAGGCAAGATTAAGAGTGCATGCATTAGAGGGAGTTTTGGGGTAAAAACAATAGTTTTATTGCTGTCAGGGAAATTATGAAAATAAGTGGGGTCGTAGGATAAATTGTTCTTGTTAACAAGACGCAAAGAAAATGCACCTGTTGTTGGCCCAGGGTGTCAAAAAACAGTGAGAAGGTTCTTTTCATTTCATTCCCATGAACTAAAATGTAAATGGACACAATATAAATGTGACAATTATTTGTATTTCACCATTTCCTTTCCTGTCACATGACAAATAAAAATTTAGTAACCTCTTTTGGGTCTGCTGAAGTCCCGTTTTCCAACTTGAGGGAGATCCCATTTGCCTCTGGGATGATTGTCTGGTCCTCTGCATTTGGGAAATGATTCTTAGAAGAAAGTTCACTAAAGATTTAAGGACAAGGGCTCAGGCATCAAGGCTTCCCAGACTCCACCCAGAGGGCTCTTCCCCAGAAGGAGCTTTGGGCCAGGCATGCCAACCTGCTGAATGGGAAATCCTTGAGTAAGTGTGATGTGCAAGATTGAAGCTGCCACTTCTGGTTTGCAAAGCCAGAATGGAAAACTGTCTGTTTGCTGCTACACCATTATGGTGGCATGATGGCTTGGTTGGGGTTGAAACAGAAAGACAGCACTCAACTGATGTCCTGCAAGAGTAGTTCAGGTCCCCCAGGAAGGAAGGGCACCAAGTTTAAGACCATATCACAAATTTTCTGGGGGTTAAGGATGAAATAGACCTGCTTCATTTAATGGCACCGACTATCCCCATTGTGGCTTTTGTCAGTTTGCTGCTGAATTTTGGTGGCATGTTCTTGAGATCTTTCGGGAAGTGGGGGCATAAACAGGCTCACCTGAGCTTAATCACCCACAGTGTTTGATGCATTCATGCCACTTATATAGGGATCTTCTCTACTGCCTTTTAATTTCAAGGCTGTTATTATGATTTTGCATGACTTTAGTCCTTCTGCCTATATGTAGCCTTCCCAAAACCTCTTGACCAGTGGCCAGGGAACCTGGAGCAAGATTGGTCTACTTAAATGTACTTTTGGGGTTTTCCCCTAAATCATTTCAAATGTTTTTGGTGTGGTACTTATCCAGCATATAAAATCATTCTTCCTCGGGTCCATACTCCCTGGATCATAAATTGAATAAATATGCTAGAATAGAAACAGGAAATTCAGGAAATTCTGTTAGTTTCAAGTTTTCTAAAAAAAACCCAAACCTATATTGTGAGGGAAGGCAGTGTCTTTTGCATTCAGCTGGCAAAAAAAGTGAACAAAATGGCACCAGGACTGTGGCCTATCCAGTCTAAGACAACAGTTCCCATCTGTGAACATGGGGAGAATAGAATCCCATGGGCCATAGCAATTGTGGTTCAGAGAATCCCACATTGGAGATGTCCGATTTAACTGAGTGTAACAATGTGGAAGCCTACTTGGAATTAAAAATCCTGGTTGCATTCAGTTGAAATTTGTTCATGATTGAAGTCTGTGCCTTCCTTTGCATCTCCTGTGATGCTTCTGGTTGTTTTGTCAACCGTATCATATTCCATTTCATGCAGTGCCTTGAAATCTGATAGGATGGAAACTGATGTATAAAGTACATTTTGAATGAAATACAATAAAGCCACTCACGGTAGTGCAAAATGCCAGATATCTAGATAGATTGTCAGGATGAGTGAAGGCAATAGACAGACTTTCCTCCATGGGTCTTTTGGCGGGGGGGATTTGGGAGGAAAGCACAGTCCAGCTTTGGGATGGCTGGAACAGATTTATTCACAATAAATGAAAAGAAAGGAGGAGGCCAACCCATCCGTGAAAAGGAGCAAGAGTGTGTCCTCCTGGCCAGCTCAGAAAGCAGGGAAACCTGGCTGGGTTGCAGGCATCTGGAAAGTCCTTCCGAAGCCCAGGCTTAGCTGGCTCCCTGCCCTGGGGTGGAAAGTCGGTGAAGGGAGGGATTGGCTGGTGGGATTCCCCTCTCAGCCAGCTGAGGACACCAGAAGGAACTCCTTCACCAGGGCTTGTGTGGCATGAATGCATGGACCACCCCAAGCTGGCACACCTGTGGGCAGATGCCTCCGGGCCTCGACGTTCCCTGCATGTCTAGGAGGGCTCCTCTCTCTGTGTCAGACACTCTTCCTCTTTATGCTGGAGGAGGGGCTCCCCGTAACCCCCCTTCCCCCCCAGAAGCCTGTAATGGCTGTAATGACCCAGCTCTTACATCAGCCACAGGAAAGACCCCCTTCTCTCTGGCTGAAAGGACTCCCCCTCCTCAATAAAGCAGCAGTAGAGTCACCTAGGTTCCCTTCTCAGGTGAGCTGTTCATAAGGCAACATGGCCTCAATGGGAGGGGGGGGTTAATTGCTCTAGGCCTCCCAGATCAGGAATGCAATTGGAGACATCCAGGACAAACAGCTGTTCACATCCAGATGTTGAGATTCCCCTCTGAGGCTGAATTCTCTGTCAAATGTTTTTTTCTGGAAGGAAAAAGCTTTCCTGCCACCTCCCCACTCTGCTGCCACCTGCCTCTTGCTAACTTAAACCCATTATTCCGTAACTGGTGCTCCACAAAATTTGCTTGGTGGAGCTTTTTCATGCTTTGGAAGGGTGCCCTTCCAGTACCTTTTGGTCACCCTACTACAAAAAAGATGTTGAGACTAAGATGATCCAGGGCCTGGAGATTAAAACATACAAAGAACGGCGGCAGGATTTGGGCATGGCTAGTTTAGAGGAAAAAGAAGAATTGGGATGACATGATAGCAGTCTTCCAGTATTTGAAGGGCTGCCACAAAGAGGAGGTGGGGTCCAATTATTCTCCAAGGCATCAGAGGGCAGGACGAGAAACAACGGATGGAAACTAACCCAGGAGAGAAGCAACCTGGAATTAGGGAGAAACCTCTTCACAGGGAGGACAATTAGCCAGTGGAACAGAAGTGGCCTCCAGAAATCGTGGGGGCTCCCTCACTGAAGGTTTTTAAGAGGAGACTGGACAGTCACTTGTCCGAGAGGGTATAGGTTCTCCGGCTTGAGCAAGGGGCTGGACTAGAAGACCTCCAAGGTCCCTTCCAACTATTCTATTCTGTTCTATTCATTATTCCATCCCATTTCATTCCATATTTTCCACTCTATTCCGTTCTTCTATTCTACTCTACACTACCCTACTAGAGTGATGTCTGATCAATGCAAGTAATCTCTGACTTATAGCTGGTTGCTTAACAACCATTCAAAGTTATGAGGGCCACAGAGCAGGTGCTTATAACCCCCCAGCCCTCGTAAATGATCGTGCCTCGAAGCCCCCTGCAGTCATGTGATAGCATGTCCTTCAGGTGAGCCTTATCCCCGCTTGCAGCATTTCGTGGGCAATCCGTGGTCACTTCTTGTCGTTAGGTTTTGGTTTTTTTTTTGCTGATTTCTGGCATTCAAACGGATGGTTCATGTAACGACTGCTGCAAACAAAGTCATAAGAGTACTTCTAGTCATGTAGGTGCTTCGACTTATGACCAGATTTTTGGTTGTAATGGAACGATTACTGGTAGTTTCCGTGATTTGAAATTCCTTGTCTTTTTTTGCTGCCATGATGCTCTGCTTAATTAGGGAGAAAAAATCCTTGACTCACCTGTGTATTTGATTTTTTTTCACTACTAAACGAAGACTTCTTCATTGGTTTCTATTTAAAGTTCATTCAATCTTTCATTTTTGCCCCCCTCTGTAATTTCCAAGGTTCTTTGGAATAGTTAACATCTACCAGGAAATATGGCCAAGTTCTACTTTCGTGAAGGGATCTAAGGGAGAGCCTGGATTGCACCCCAGTTTTTAATAGTTACACTGAGCAAGTTGTCATATTCTTTGTTATGCATGTTCTTTTATGCTGCCGTGTTATTTTTCTGTATACGATGCTGGAGAATATTTGGTCCCCAGTAGAAACTGTAGATACATCAACCTGATTGGGGAAAAAAAATGCGTTTTTCTGTTTCAGATTGACCCGAAGGTCGCCTTCCCTCGCAGAGCACAGCCTAAGGTGGGTGCAATTTATTTATGTAATTGTTAAAGGTATTTTTATTTTAAAGAAAAGCTAGCATGTTGGTCTTCGGAACAAAAGTAAAACAAAACAGTGGCAAAAAGCAAGCTAAAAAGAAAACATAAAACAGCCCCAAAGTGTAAGAGGTAAAACCTACAAGAGTTTCTAGGCACCAGAAATTAAAATGACAAAATGTTCACAGGAGGGTGGCTCTGCATTACAGCTCTCCACATGAACTGAAGCATTTGGCCATCAGGCTCAGTCGTGATCTAGTAACTTGTATCTTTGTTTTGATCTTTGTTCCTCCGTCGATTTTTGAGTCCCCAATGGATGGTTACACCCCAGAAAGCTTTGCAAGCCTCAGCTATTGGGTGTGTGCGTTTTGTGTAAAACGTCACCTTGAGTTATTTACAGAGTCATAAAGGAGGGATCTAATAAACTCTAATAAATGAAACCAAAACTTAATAAACAGTGTTTATTAAGCACGGACTCCTTGTGTCCCATGAAAAGCCACCCTGTTCACATGGGGTGCTTTAAGGACCGACAGAGTTAAAGCTGAGCTAGTAGATCCCCAGCTCTCTCCGGGACAGAGACGGTGAGGAAACTTCAATAGTGTAAATCTGATTGGGTTTGGACCACGGGAATGTCAAGGAGCTACGCCAGCCTATGTTAAGCTGTGGTGATGCTGCCTGACAATTATAGAAATAGCACTAGCACTCAGACTTATATGCCACTTCACAGTGCTTTATAGCCCTCTCTAAGCGGTTTACAGAGTCAGCCTCTTGCCCCCAACAGTCTGGATCCTCATTTTACCAGCCTCAGAAGGATGGAAGGCTGAGTCTACCTTGAGCTGGTCAGGATCAAACTGTTGGAAGAAAGGAAGGAAGGAAGGAAGGAAGGAAGGAAGGAAGGAAGGAAGGAAGGAAGGAAGGAAATAGCAATAGCACAAACTTAGACTTATATACCACTTCATAGTGTTTTCCAGCCCTCTCTAAGCAGTTTACAGAGTCAACCTCTTGCCCCCCAACAATCTGGGCCCTCATTTTACCCACCTCGGAAGGATGGAAGGCTGAGTCAACTTTGAGCCGGTCAGGATTAAACTCCTGGTAGTCGGCAGAATTAGCCTGCGTTGCTGCATTCTAACCACTGTGCCACCAAGGCTCAGGAAATGGTGTTCTTATATAGGTAGTCCCCAACTACCACATTTGGGACCAGAACATTTTGGGCACAGAGGCTGCCCTTCCAGCTCTCATCATTCTGGCATTTTGGGGGGGTCTCGCCTAGGGAAGTTGGGCCGTCACAAAAGGGGCAGGGCCAATTTTTTTCCTGCTCCTTTTTGGGTTGGAGGGTGGGTTAACAAGGTTCAAGACTGTCCAGACAAGAAGCGCAAGAAATCCCAGCTCGCTCTCTATTGCAAGATTAAATGAACAGAATCTCACAAGTCTGAAAGTCCCTTCTCTCTTTTCCTTTTACTCCCCAAGAAGCTAGGGAGGGTCTCTTCTGAAACGCTTCCCACGCCCCTTTTCCTTCCGTGAAACGAGCGAACGTTTGCATGATTGTTTAGTCTGCGGCACTTCCTGTGTCTCTCAAGGTCATTCCCACATATGTGCGTAGGGTTTTATTTCTTCCTTACTAGATTTATATCCTGCTTTTATTTTATGTGACTTAAGGTGCTATATAAATAATGCTTCCGTCCCTTTCCCCCTATCAACCAACCTATCAGTGGGTTGGACTGAGAGAGAGAGAAATCCCAGCTGTTTTCGATGCTTGACCAGCACCGTAACCACTACAACAAATTGCCTTTCACAAAAGGAAGCAACTTTGCTTCTGGGGAACCAACCCTTCCTGCCATAGTCCTCAAAATCCTTCACCCTAACACACCTTCAAGGTATGCCAGACACAAGATTTGCCTTGTTTGCAACCTGCCAGCTTTCTCTTGCTTCAAATTAAAACAATTGTTTGTGTTGTTATTATTATTATTATTATTATTATTAGTGTATGGCATTGTTACATTAGCCAGGAGACCACAATGCTATTGTGTGGTACAGGTACTCCTTGACTTCTTTAATGACCGTTCAAAGTTACAACAGCACTGAAAAAAGTGACTTATTACCAGGGGTGGGATTCAAATTTCTTAATAACTGGTTCTATGGGCATGGCCTAATTTGTGGGTGTGGCTTGGTAGTCGTGTGACTGGCTGGGCATGGCTTGTATGTAAATATTATAAATATTTATGTAAATATTGATTTTTTTTTATTTTAAAAAAAACGTTTACCCAAAATCAGGCAAAACAGGCAGGCAGATTGAGTTGCTCACATAATCACAGATTCACTCAGAGATCCACCTTTCTGCAATCTGCTGCCTGAGTCTGCACTGAAAAATAGAAGCTTCAGTCCTAAGGTAGGTTCAGCTCTGCTTTTAGATTAGCTAGAAAGCAAGAAATCCAACGATTTCCTGCTTTCTAGTTAATCTAAATCTCCCAGCACAGCAGAACCGCTGATGGTCAGGGGAGGAAAAAAGGAAAAATAGCAACTTATGCAGGCAAGTTAGAGGGCTCGCATGCCAGGTAAGGAGTGGGTGGACGGGGAAGGGAGGGGCGTTCCAGTGGCTCGATTTGCCGGTTCTCCGAACTGTGCAGAATTGTAACAACCGGTTCTATAGAACCGGTCCGACCAGGTAGAATTCCACCCCTGCTTATGACCATTTTTCACACTTGTGACTATTGCAACCTCCCCATGGTCATGTGATTTACAACTGGCTGTTATTTATGATGGCTGCAGTGTCTTGGGGTCACCTGATGCCCTCTTACAACCGTCAGACAAGCAAAGCCAGATGGGAAAGCCAGGTTCACTTAACAACGGTGTTACTAGCTTAACAACCGCAGGTGATTCACTTAACAAACGTGGTGGGAAGAGTCCATAAAATGGGGCAAAACTCACTTAACATTTCTCACTTAGCATTTTGGGCTCAATCGTGGTCATAAGTTGAGGATTGCCTGTAATTTGACTGCCGGCTCTGTTAGCCACATGCTTGTGGGCTTCCCAAGGTGTGCCATGAAGAATAATTATTGGAAAAAAATGGCAAAAAAAGCTGGGTGAGACCTGGTGGCACCAAAAACATGCCCACAGAGACTGAAATTCCTCTGTCAGAGGGTGCCCTCGTCCCGGAGCATTCACCATCTAACCTTGAGAAAGAAAAACTGCAGAGGTTCACCTGGGAAGCATTGAGTTTGGATGCTTTCCTTTCCCACGAAAGATTCTCTGCTCGGCTCTTCTGATACCTTCCCCCCCACCCCCACACACACACCAGATATTCCCCCAGAGGCTGCTGGGCTCCTTGTGCCAAGGGTGCTGTGGGCAGGTGGCTGAGCGGATCAGGTAGCCCAAGGAAGAGCTCTGCGGCTCAGGGCTGGAACTGGGTTAATTCCATTAAGCAGTTTGGTGACAGAAGGTAGGTTGCTTGGGGTGCGGGGAACAGAGGTCTTTCAAGGCTGAGAATGGCAGTGGATTAACTCTGCCCTCCCTTGAGTCATTAGAAGCAGATTCCTGTTGCAAGTGAAGGTGTCAGGCTGAAGTGGTTCCAAGATCCACCTTCAAAACTAAGGTGCTCTGGAGTTTGAAATGGGGAGTCCTCCCATGGTCTCTTCTGTGGTGTCATCTCCCTGGTTCTCTCTCTCTCTCCTTCCCTCCCGTCTCTTTCCATGTTTAGCTTGCTTTCCATTGAAGTGGAAGCCAAGCATTGAATCATAAATCCAGGGCTGTGAAAGTGTACACAGTCCCAAAGTCCGAGCCTTACAGAATGCAATACGGTGCCAAATTAATCCATGCCACATTACAAGCAGCAAAAGCATAAAGAGAGAGCCACAGTCATGAAAACAGAAATGGGTGGAATGACTTGGCAGGGGAGGCTTGGCCCCAAACTTTCTGTTTACTGGCAATGCTCAAAAGCACACAAATCCCACAACTTTGCACCGTGTGTTAGATGGGAAGACCTCATCTATCCTCGCATAACATGCCCATAGTAGCAATAGCATTTAGACTTACATGCCGCTTTACAGTGCTTTACAGCCTCTGGCCCCCAACGATCTGGGTCCTCAGTTTTACCAACCTCGGAAGGATGGAAGGCTGAGTCCACCATGAGCCAGTCAGAATCAAACTGCTGCCAGTGGGCAGAGTTAGGAAGGAAGGAAGGAAGGCAATAACACTAGTAATAGCCCTTAGACATTTACAGCCCTCTCTAAGCAGTTTACAGAATCAGCCTCTTGCCCCCAACAATCTGGGTCCTCATTTTACCCACCTCGGAAGGATGGAAGGCTGAGTCCACCATGAGCCTGGTGCGATTCGATCTGCCAAACTGTAGACAGCTAGCAGTCAGCAGAAGTAGCCTGCAGCACTGCACTCTAACCACTGCGCCACCGTGACTCATAATAGTCCTCATAGGCCACGGCTTGGCCCCTGTTCAGCTCTTCCTAAGAAGCCTTCTGGCACATGAAGAGAAGCACCAGTTGGAAGGAGGGCAGGAGGGAGGGGGTCCCTCAAGCCCCCAACGTCAGAAATGACCTTGCTGGCAGGAGATCCGAACACCTGAGATAGCGCCACTTTGAGATGTTCACAAACTGTTGCCAATCTCCTTGGGGCAGAAGAAGCTGTTGGCTAGTTGATTCTTTTCTTTGTGATTGCAATCCAGGCTGTTTGAAGGCAAGCTGCTCAGAAGCACTTAGGTTGCAGCACAAGTTCTCCACTCCAGACCTGGACCTCTTTCGGCAGAGCAGCGAACGCCTTCTGTCTGCTTGGGACCTCTGCAGAACAGCTGCCTGCACTGGCCATCCGGACAGACTTGGAATTCTGGGCCTGATCTAACAAAATGAAATTCAGTGTAGAGAAAAGTAAAGTCTTACACTTAGGCAAGAAAAGTACCCATAGAGACTGGATGAAACCAGGCTCAATAGCAGTAACCGTGAGAAGGATCTTGGAGTCTTAGTGGACAACCAGCTAAATAAGAGCCAGCAATGTGTGGCGACAGCCAAAAAAGCCAATGCAATCCTAAGTTGTATTAAAAGAGGGATACAATCGAGATCAAGGGAGGTACTAATACCACTCTATAATAAAGCCTTAGTAAGACCACACCTAGAGTACTGCATCCAGTTTTGGTCATCACTAAAAAAAACGGTGAGACTCTAGAAAGAGTGCAGAGAAGAGCAACCAGGATGATGAGGGGGCTGGAGGCTAAAACATACAATGAACGGTTGCAGGAACTGGGCATATCTAGTCTGTGGAAGAGAAGGACCTGGAGAGATGTGATAGCAGTCTTCCAATACTTGAGGGGCTACCGCAGAGAGGAGGAAGGGGGTCAAGCTATTTTCCAAAGCACCTGAAGGCCAGACAAGGAATGATGGATGGAAACTAATCAAGGAAAATTTCAAGCTAGAAATAATTAGGAATTTCCTAACAGTGAGAACAATCAACCAGTAGAACAGAGGTTGCCTTTGGAAATTGTGGGAGCTTCATCACTGGAGGCTTTCAGGAAGAGACTGGACTGCCATCTGTCAGAAATGGTGTAGGGTCTCCTGCTTGGGCAGGGGGTTGGACTAGATGACCTACAATGTCCCTTCCAACTCTGTTAATCTGTTAAATCTGTTCCTAGCTCAGCCTGCCATGGGACCTTCTCTTGCAAAAGTTGTTGTTATTATTATTATTATTATTATTATTATTATTAATATTATTAATATTATTATTAATATTGTTATTGTTGTTATTGTTTTGTTGTTATTATTGTTAGTATTATTGTTATTATATCTTTAGTGAGATTCACAGCCTTTGGGGCTGGTTGGTAACTCAGCAGCTTGAGTCCTAACCAAGGACCTAGGAACTGTTCAGGTAGCGTCGGAGGATAGAAGCTGTTCCAAGTAGGGTGGTTTTTTGTAGAATCGGTATTCAAGTCTGATAAATTCAGAATTTCCAAATAGCAAGGTAGCCCTTTAGGGGTATTGCTCCAAGGGCTCCAATTGCAATTGAGATAACACATCATCATCATCATCATTATTATTATTATTATTCGTTTTCATCATCATCATCTCTGAATCTTGCACTGCAGCCTCTTCCTTCTTCTGTTTTCTAGATGGTAACACGGACTAAGAAAATATTTGTGGGCGGCCTGTCTGTGAACACCACTGTGGAGGATGTCAAACAATACTTCGAGCAGTTTGGGAAGGTAAGTGCTTTGGGTCAGAGCTGGGAATGAACTCTCCAATCCTTCAGTGTTGTGAGACTCGCCTCGTTTCCTCCAGGTGTTAGTCAGAGATTGGGAGCTCCTGCAATGGCTCAGCATCCTGTCAAACTACAGTTCTCGGGTTTCTGTGTTGAGGAAGGAAGAGCACAAATCCTAAAAGTCCTAAATCCTAAAAGCATCATCTGTTAGAAATTGAGCTATTTCAATGTACTTGCAGAAGCTAATATAGAGTCACCTTTCTATCCAGGTTGTCCCAAGATGCTTTTTCAAGAGGCAACTGGACTTTCTGGTTTTTCTTTGAAGATGTTTTGCTTCTCATCTGAGGAGCTTCTTCAGCTCTGACTGGATGGTGGGGAACGGAATATAAATCCTTCCATTCCCTACCATTCTCCAGTCAGAGCGGAAAAAGCTTCTTGGATGAAAAGCGAAACCTCTTCAAATGAAAACCAGAAAGCACCTTTGGGACAACCAGGTCCTGGACGACTGAGACTCTCCCTAGACAATCTCCGTAACATTCAGCTACCATAATTCCCGCTTCCCATTTTTTCCCTCCGCTGCTCATTCCAAACTCTGCAGCCTGGCACAAAATTTTAAGGATCCTGGCTGGAAAGACCCAACGGCACATTGCTGGCACTCAGAATTTTTGCAAAGGCCAACACTTCTGCCAGCAATGCCGTGGTGTTGCTGGGAGGCCAGAGCCAACAATCTGGGGATTCCTTGATTTTCTTGGGTAGTTTTAAGGGTTATGCCTAAAAGTCCCACAAGGCCTGCCCGTCCCAGGTTGCTCAAGGCCCTCAAAGGGGGTTCTGGGGGTTGTGTGTGTGCCCCACAGCCAAAGGTTGTCCACCTTAAGAGGGTCTTGGTCTAGGCAAGATGATTTCCTGGAGAACCCAATTCTATCCTGGGTCTTCTTCCCTCCACCCCCGTCATGCCCCTCCCCTTTCATGATGCCTATAATTTTCTGCCTGGTTTTTTTAGGGGGTGGGTGGGAAATCTTCTGCTCCCCTTTCTTTCTGAATCCTGCAAGATCACCTGGTGACTCCAGAGATCAAGGGTTTCATTTTGAGGTTTTGTTGTTCCACAACCATTCTCCGACTCCCTGCATGGCTGGAAGCTTTGAACATTTTTGTTCTTGGCAGTTTATTTCATCCATTACTTTGATTTTTAAAAGGATGGATAAAATAAAAGCATCACCCTTCATTATATGGATATTTGCAACAATGTACTATAAAAAGTCAAGCAATAATAAAAAAAAAGGAACTGTTCGCAAGCGACAGATTAAAATGGTAGCATTAAAGCCATTTTTTAAAAGTTTAGAAACTTGAGTCCATCGAGGTATTTTGGAGCCAAAATTATTTTTTGAGGGATGCGGGGGGAAACTGTTTCCCTAGTGATGGCCTGCCTCCCTTCAAACATTTGGAAGTTTTTAAAGGAGCCTCTCCAAATTTTTTTACCTGGAGTCCTGCTTTGAAATTGGGCCCTTATTCTTTGCATCGTGCTTGGGACCAGGATTAGAGATCCACCGAGCAGCACCAGTTAACAGCCTGGTAAGCTGCATTTTTGAAAAAGATTAATTTTTATTGAATTTTTCTTTTTACATGTCTCAATCAATATTAAACGTTTTCAGACAATGTAGTGGGCCACCTACTCGCAATGCCAACCCAGGGAATTGGCGAGCTGTTTTCTTGACGAGGTGTCTTAGTAGCCATCTTCACTCTTTCTGAGGAGGTGGGGAGACAGGTCTTAATGGGCCTTTAAGCTGGGTCAGTGTGAGCCCCCCAGCTGGGTTAAAGAGGGAGGCTTGAGCTGGATGCTGCGGGAAGATAAGATCTCGACTCAATAGAATGGGGAAAGTGCTTGGCTGGAATTGTCTAATGGGGTTTTTCTTTTGTGAGGGAGGAGTGAGGACAAGGAAGGATCAGGATGGTGGATCCCTCCCCCCCCCCAATGGTTCCCCCCATCCAGTTTATAATCTTCAATGTACCTGTTTGGAAATAACATTACTTTCAAGTACGCGTTGTAAAGATCTTTGGGCCAGATGTGAAAGACAGAAAACGTCCTTCAGAGCTGCCCTCTCAGAGTATTTATTTCTCTTTTCTTCCTTGCCCCCCTCCCCCTCTCTCCCCCCTCCCCGCTGCATTTTATACATCTGTGGGTGTGAATGAAGACTGGGTTATTTGGGGGCCTCCTCCTGCCAAAGGAGGAGCACTAAAAATGGCCAAAAAAATATGAGGGCAAATGAAGTTTTGTCTGCATTCAGGAATTGCACGAAGCCCTGGCCTGGTGCATTCGGTTCCACTTTGGCAGGATGGGTTTTCCCCAGCCACTGTGCTAAATATATTAATCAAGGTTTCTAGCTTAGTGTGATATGAGGACCATCACGGGTTGGTCTGTAGATGCTCAATAGACCGAGGACACAGGTCAAGATCTGCATTTTGAAAGGTGAAAAGGGCCAGTTAGTGACCAGGAGTGGAGGTCTTCTTCTCCATATTGGGCCTAGGCCAGGGGTCCCCAAACTTGGCCACTTGAAGACTTGTGGACTTCAACTCCCAGAATTCTCCAGCTGAATTCTGGGAGTTGAAGTCCACAAATCTTCAAGTGGCCAAGTTTGGGGACCCCTGGCCTAGGTCATTCAAGCACCTCACTGGGAAAGTTTGTTGTGCTGAAAGTTTGCCCTAGACCTGCTGCCTGGCCAATTGCTGGTGGAGGTGATCTTGCCTACGTGATGCCTGGCACCTTCAGTTTCTCTCCTGTTCCCCCGAAAAGCTTTCCTGGAATGAAGTTCTCTTGACCACTGGCTGAATCCTGCTGGTGCCCCAACCTTCTTCTCCGGCCAAAGCCGTCGCTCCCTTGCAGTGCAGGACACCAAGGATTCCGGGGCTAAATTCTCTTCTGTGACATTGCTTCCACAGAGCTCCTCCTTCTGTGGCCGTGGATGCCCTGTGGTCAGTAGTTGGCACTGAAGGGGCACTTTCGTGTCCCAGCACCCCATAGATCAAAGGTACAGATACAGTGTGTAGCTCCCCTTCCCCCCTTCTGTCTTCCAACTCGGGAATCACAAAACCAGCCTCATCCCCTCTTTACTCTCTTCACGTAGCGCGCCCAAATACTTTTGTAGATCAATTCTCATTCTGTGTATAGTTAGACTTAGATTTAGGAAAAAAAAATACATCTCAGTTGTTGTTTTTTATTTTTCTTATTTCATCCTTCCCCTCCACTGTTGTGCTAATTTTTTGTTTGTAGCTTTGAAAAATCACAACGTAGATTGCAGAAACCCATATTTAGCAGCTGTCTATCTGCATACTTCCAAATTATAACGGTCCTGTTGAATTAATGTATAAATAAATTGAGTGGGGCGGGGAGAAGGGGGAAGCAGTTTGCATATATTTCTTCCTCCCCGCCACCAGAAGATTCCAGGTTTGTTGCTGCCAGAAAGTTCAGGAATCTTAAAAACCTGTTCAGCCTTTTCCCACCAATTGTTTCTAGTCCTGAGTGATGCACAAGGTGCTAGGAAGCCACAAATCCAACCTCAAGATGATTCTTCAGACCATCTTTAGATATCTGTCTCCTCCAGCCTTGAGGCTTGTGCCCCTCGCTCTAGCATTCCAGCTACTCTTACCAGCCTGGTCCCCAAAACCTCCTTCCTAAAGGTGAATTCAGCTACTCTTCCTCTTCTCATAAGAGTTGGAGATGAGAAACTGGGACTCAGTGCATCCTGATTGGTGGTTTACCTGCAGATTTAGGAGCTGGCTGGTCTCCTAATGCTGCAGAGCTTCAGAGGTAAAAGGTCTCTTTGCTGCCACCTGGATTTTTTTCAATCTTCCATCGTTTCCTCCTCTTAAAGGATGTACCAACAAAGCTGATCTTGCATTGCCCCACGGGGAGCCTCTCTGTGTGCTGTTGGGACATTTTGATTTCCTTTCCTCAGAGTAGCAGTCTTCAACTTTGGCAGCTTAAAGTTGTGTGGATTTCAGCTCCCAGAATTCGTGACTGACTGGGGAATTCTGGGAGTTTGGTCCCACATACCTTCAAGAGTTGAGAAACGTTGCACATGCTCTCGGTCAGAGCCATGGATCTCAGAAACCAGCATCTAGAAATCACTGCTTGGGCTCCTTCCGCAAAACCAAATCGCTCGAAATAAGCACAACCCAAAGGGTGCTTTTTCCAAAAGGCAACTGGCCTTTCTTGGCTTTTTCCTTTGAAAATGGTTCGCTTCTTTCTTTTTTTTTAATTAATATTTTTATTTTAAATACAAATAATACAAACATAATACATATACTTCTAAATACAAAAAAAAAAAAAAAGAAAAAACACAAACGTTACAGTACCCCCGGAGACCATTTTTTTTCTTATAATTCTATAACAATTAAAAGATTTACTATATATTCCAATTGTGCCCTTATCCCTTTCAAAACGACATCTATTCTTGAGTAGATTTGTTCCCTTTGCCTTCCACCAACACTGATTTTATAAATTTCCCCCCATTTCATTAAAATTGTTTGCTTTAATCATCCCTCTTTAAAATTTAATTTCTGTTGTTAATTTATCATTTGTTGCTTTGTATTAAGTTGAACCGAAGAAGCTTCTTGAATGAGAAGCAAAATATTTTCAAAACAAAGAACAAAAGAGTCTGTCTGCCTTTTGGAAAAAGCACCCTTTGGGACAACCATGACCTGGATGATTGAGAATCTCCATAGACGGAATAAACTGAAGTTTCAGCCATTTTAGATATTAGATTAAATGATGCTTTATTTATTTATGAGCTGCAGTGGCGCAGTGGTTAGAGGGCAGTACTGCAGGCTACTTCTGCTGACTGCTGGCTGCCTGCAGTTTGGCAGTTCGAATATCACCAGACTCAATGTGATGACCGGGGCATGGCACAAAAATAACAAAGTTACAAAAGTAGATAAATTCCTTTTAATACTCCAACTTGGCCTACAATTTCCAGTTATCCTCGGCTGGAGATCAAACTCTTCCAAAAACAGTCTACAAAGGGAAGAAATGCAGTCCAAACTCAAAGTACAGATAAATTAGAAATAAAAAAACCCAACACAAACCATGCTGAAGTAAATTAACACAACAGGCCAGGATAATAAATTGCAGACTTCCAAAAGATAATGAAGCACACACAGTTGGGAGAACGCCAAAACCCAGATAAGCCTCGACAAAGATAATGCGTGCTTTGCTTCCAGCAAGGTGCTGTGTGCAAACACCCTTCTTATATCCTGTTCTCCCAGCTGCAACTAATGAAAGGGATCAGGGCCCTTTTCTCTCCCGTAAGCCACATTGCTCCCTTCTCTGTTTCTTCCTGCATGCCCTAGGATGAAGAGCGGGTGGCCTTGAGTCTTCCTCTGAATGGCCAGCCGGACTGTGCCCTTCCCCTGTTTCTTCCATAGCCACCGGAGCCACACTCCCACTCCCTGTCAGCTGCTCAATCTTCCCCTCAGAATGAGACTCCAACAAGGGCATGGCACTCCAAGTTGACTATTCTCCCATCCTTCCGAGGTGGGTCAAATGAGGACCCAGATTGTTGGGGGCAAGAGGCTGACTCTGTACACTGCTTAGAGAGGGCTGGAAAGCACTGTGAAGCGGTATCTAAGTCTAAGGGCTATTTGTTGCTATTTGTTGGATTTACCTCCTCCCCTTTCTCTGGGAGGTTGAGCACCTAGGAGTTCTTTCCTTTGGTTGTGACCACCACGGGCCCTGCAGTTATCTTGAGTCTGAGCCCCCTCAATATAACACAGGGAAGACATGTTTCAGGAAGCGACCCGTTGAGGTGGGTGGGGCTGACCCTGGGGGGTGGGGGCAGGAGATGCTAAAACATCCACAGACGTCCTTAAAAGGTGTGCAGCTGCCATCTTTTTAACAGAAGTACAGAGAGCTCTCAACTTACAACCGTTTGTTTAGTGGCTCTTCAAAAAGTACACTGTAAAAACGGGACTTACGACAAATCCTTGCACTTAAAAGCCCTCGCAGTATCTGTATGCCATGCGATCAGAATTCAGGCACTGTCAGGTAAGGCTCCATTCAAAATCCAAGGAAGAAAACCTTAGACTCCATTGTTTCAGAGAGAAGGACTTTTACTGGAAATTGAAGTGGGAACATCAGAAGAATTCAAGATCTGAGGCGTTAGGCGTGAAAATCACATAGAGGAAGCTATCCCATGTTCCCACCCCCAAGAGTTCAGACTGGCCATCCAATCTGAGATGTGTATAATGTCACGTGGAGCATCGTCAGGTGGCGTTTCACACACCTGGTATGCCAAGACGGTTGGCCTTGGCATAGACAGATAAGAGGCTACATCTGTGCAGTAAGCAAGGAAGCCTAGTCAAGAAAGTTTTCCCAAGTTTTACAGTTCACCCTCTCAAGCCTCCAGCACTCTTCCCCCCCCCACCCCACCACCCAATTAATCTCCTCCCCCCGTTTCTATGGCAGCCGGAAAGACAAGCAGAAGGAGGGTCCTGGAAGGC
Source organism: Pseudonaja textilis (assembly GCF_049901715.1). Classification (NCBI taxonomy): domain Eukaryota; kingdom Metazoa; phylum Chordata; class Lepidosauria; order Squamata; family Elapidae; genus Pseudonaja; species Pseudonaja textilis. The sequence continues at coordinate 12,608,475 of NC_142004.1, forward strand.
TGACAGGCCCTCAGCAACTGGCCTGCATTTACAAGGGCTGCAGCATCCCAGGATCACGTGGCTTTCCCAGCTGGCTTCCAAGAAGCAGACAGTGAGGGGAGCTGGATTTGCTTAACGACCACATGGCTGGCAGTGCTGAGGCCGGCTAGCGAGTCCAGCCAGGCACTCAGGGGTAGGTGCCCCCCACCCCGTGTGCTGCTTGGTCAGCTGAGGAGGGGGTCCTGCTGTTGCTTGCTCAGCTCAGGCCGTCCTGGAGCCGGCTGGGTGCAGGATGGCCCACGAGCGAGTGGCCTCTTGGGCAGCTGGTCCAGCGAGGAGGAGAGCTTGGTCTGCGCTGAAGGTCAGACCTATAAAGGGCCTTTGTTTTCCTGGCCGCCCTCCTCCTGGAAGAAAGGTCCCTCAGGTCCGGTCCCCCCCCCCAAAAGGGCTCATTAAGCACGGAGAGGGACTCTGGCTGGTGGAGCGGACTTTTTGTTCCTGCTGCTGGCAGCAGGACATCTCCTCCCGTACCTTCCGCTTTGGGGGATCTTTGGGAAAAAGCTGCAATTGTAAAATGTCCTTTGAGGCGAACTCGACTCTGACCGACAGGGTGAAACATATCCATGGAGTTTTCTTGGCAACTGTGACAAAGCACTTTGCAATTGCCAGTTCTTCTGCGATTCTTCCCCCCCCCCCACTTAAAAAAAACAACAACAACTTTGCCATGTAACTTCGGTTCTCAAATTTCCTGGTGGTCTCCTTTCAAAGCCAGCTAGATCCAGCCTCTCGAGATCAGCCAAGGCCTGCCATCTAAAAAAATAAAGGAAAAAGGAGAAAAAAAACCAAAAGAAGAGAGAGAGGGAGGGAGGGAGAAGGCTAGGCTGGAGCTCTCGGCTGGCTGCTGGCATTCTGTATACAGGGACCTATTTTTTTGCACCGATATTAGGTGCAACCCAGTCTGCATTCGTGCGACCACAGAAACATTTGCTTCACCTGCTGTTAGTGAGGACCACCCTGAGTCCCAGGTGATAGGAGGTGGAGTTTTGAATTTATCTGTGGCTGATGGCAGTATGAACTATAAAAGGGCTGGAAAGGAGATCATCTAGTCCTGATGGGGAACCTAGGGCATGCGTGCCAAAGGTGGCACGCAGAGCCCTCTCAGTGGGTGCACGCACCATCACCAGATACTCTTCTGGTTTCTGGCTTGCACATGCACGCTGGCCAGCTGGTCTCCAAAAAACAGGTCGTTTTCTGGGCCATTTTTGAAAATGGCCAAAAACGCCCCCCAAAACGGTCAAAACCCAGCCCCAAAATGGCCTAAAATGGTTGCAAAAATGGCCAAAAACAGGCATGCGTGCCCCAGCAAGCTGGTCTTTGGTTTTCTGGTGCTCCGGCACGCGGGTATGCCCATGCGTTCCGATTTGGGCACTCAGTGCCAAAAAGGTTTGCCATCACTGATCTCGTTCAGAACCCAGGTGGCTTTCCACCCCTGTCTGAAAGCCTCCAGGAAAGGGAGCCCAGTGGGCCCCACTGGGCTGACCACTCTTCCCATCAGGAAATGCCCCTCCTTTCAAACGGAAGTGGTTGTCCTCAGGGTCACTCTGTCACTCAGAAGAAGATGCTGACTCTGTGGACTGCTTAGGGAGAGCTGTAAACCAGGGGCCTCCAACCTTGGCAACTTTAAGCCTGGCAGACTTCAACTGGCTGGGGAATTCTGGGAAGCTGTAAAACACTGTAAAGCAGTATATGTCCAAGTGATATTGCTCTTATTAAGATCCTTCTTGACCATTTCCCCTTTTCTTACAAGCAGTTGCCTGCTTCCTTGGCTAAGTCTTCTCGTTTCCAAGTGAGATGTCCAGGCCTACTTGAAGATGCCCATTGGTCACCCTGCCCTGGATTCCTGTCCTGGGAGTGGCCTTAGGGCTCCTTCCAAGCTTGGGGTATCAGGTGAAGTCAATCTGCAGTGAATTATGAAGGTGTGGAGATACCTCTTTTGGGGTGATGGTGCATATTCCTTGAACGGCTGATCCATGGAGAGAGGAGGGGCAGCTCCTGGAACCCCCTCTGGGGCACAGCCAGCAGACCTGACCTGCTGTAAGGCCCAGACTCTCTTCCCTTCAGATGATAAGAATGACCTTTTGAAAGCTGGGTATTTCAAAAGGAATTCTTTATTGAAAAGGAAGACAGCAAGTCCACATTCAAAGCAGGATCTGATATCCTTCCAGGCATGCAGCATAGGTAAAGGGAGTTAGAACCCCTCCCCTAGTCTGGTGTGGATTTCGCAATACAAAGAAGCAACATGTTAATCTCCCCTTTTTTTCTGGGACCGTAGTGGAGGAAAGTTTCCCAGGAAGTTTCTTTCAGAGTTGGAATTTTTATGGCCCCTTCTCCTCTTGCTATCTCTCCAAGAGGTGACAAGTTTCCAGGCATCTGGGCTCCAGTCCCCAGTTGTATATCATATGCAAGTTATACAGATTCAATACAAGACTTAAGATATTCAGGTTACATCAAAAAGGACTACTTACATCAAACTCCCTCCCCCCCCCTTCTTCTTCCACTGAAGAATGGTAGATAGACGGATCTGCCACCTGTAAAACTACAGACAGCCACTAGAAGGCGTCTTCTTGTGTATCTTTGCAGCCCTGACCCCCCCGATCTCGTGGCCCCCAACCCAGGCACAGGCGGGAGAAAGCCTCGTTCCCTTGGCACGTTTTAAAAAATAAAGCCCCCTCTGATGCTTCTTTCTGAGTCCACTTCCAGAGAGGATGTCTGAAGGCACAATGGAAGTGCTCCAAGGGGAGCTGCTATTTATACCTCCTGCCTGTAAACTCTGGGCCTGCGCGCCCCACACTGCTCAAGGGCATCTCCTGCTCAGCAGGACGCCAAGAGATGGATTATTTGGGAAAGAGAAGACGCCGGAAGGGCCCCTCCCTCTCCCCCTCCTCCCTGGGGCGGTGACGTCATCTGATAACCAAGCCTTCCCTGGACAGGCTGGCTGCTCTCTGAGGAGATCAGCTCCTTCCAGGCTGGGCATCATGACTCGTGCCATGAGTGTGCTTCAGGTGGCACTTTGAAGGGAGGAAGCCAACTGAGACCGTCTGGGCTCCCCTGCATGGTTAAGAGACGAGGCGAGCTCAGCCAGGTAGAAGATGGAGGGTTTCTTGGTTCTCATTGCCACGACCTACCAGTAATCCAGTGGCACCCCTTATATGGCAGGGGAAGAATAAAAAACAGCAGAGACGCAGGCTGCTCTCTGGATTTCTAGGAGAACCATTGGAGAGGAGAGCAGAAAATAAGTGGATTACTTTCAGGGGGAAAATGGTTCTTACAGAATTGCAGAGTAACAGAGTTGGAAGGAACCTTGTAGGTCATCTAGTCCAGGGGTCGCCAACCTTTTGGACCTCAGGGACCACGAAACTCGTAATTTTAAATCCAAGGGACCACTAACCGGTTCAGTGGGTGTGGCCTAATTTGTGGGTGTAGCTTGGTCATGTGACTGGCTGGGCATGGCTTGTATATAAATATTATTAATATTTATATAAATATTGAATTTTTTTTATTAAAAAAGAGCAATTTTTACCCAAACTCAGGCAAAGCAGGCAGGCAGATTGAGTTGCTCACAGAATCATTCAGTGATCTATCTATCTGCCATCGGCTACCTGAGTCTGTCACATAAAATTTGCTTGCCGTGAGTCTGCACTGAGTTTGCTTGCAAGCAAACCTTCAGTCCTAAGGGAGGTTTGGCTGTGCTTAAAAGCACAGCCCGAAGATCTAAAGACTAGCTAGAAAGCAAGAAATCCAACCATTTCCTGCTTCCTAGCCGATCTAAATCTCCCGGCACAAAATCTCCTGGCACAGCAGAACAGATGATGGTCGGAAAAAGGAAAAACAGAAATTTAGCAAGCAAGTTTACCGGGTAAGGAGTAAGTGGGCAGAGAGGGTTCCCACAGGCCATGTGGGCGGTGCAGCCTTGTGTTTCTGCGCAGTCTGGATTAATTGCTTTGGGGGTGAGATTTCTCTGTGGCCCACCAAAATTTCTCTGCTGCCCACCAGCTGTTCACCACTGGTTCATTGTTCTCACTGTCCGGAAGTTTCTCCTTACTTTTAGGTTGGTTTTCTCCTTGATTAGTTGCCATTCATTGCTGCTTGTCCTGCCTTCAGGTTCTTGCAGAGCTGCTTCGTTGCTTTATGGCAGTTTGATGCCCACAGGCCTCTAAATTTCCCTTTGGTGGAACAGGCAGGCAGCCCCTCTTAGCTTTACTGCAGTCAGTGAAGTGGACAAACCAGGCTGCGGTCGCCCATGGGGCTGGCTGGTGCCCCGAAAGTGGTAGCTGGTTTTTGAATCCCAAGAGATTACTGTTGCGTATCCAGGTTGATCCCTCTTGGGGTTGTGTATCTAGGTGAGGCTTCTATTCCTGCAAAGGTTCTTTTTGGGAGTTGGGGAGCATTTGTGCGGAAGCCCCTCTCTATGGAATGGGGCTTAACCCTGGTAAACAATCGGTAACCTTATAGTTTAAGATTAAGATTAAATAACAGAAATGTAACATTTGTATCCGTGGTATGATTTTTGTAAGCCAGGATTAAGTATTATAGGAATATACAGGGGCAAGGCAGGGCAGGGGTCTCCAACATTGGCAACTTTAAATTTGGAGGACTGCAACTCCCAGAATTCCCCTGTCAGCAACTTTAAAGTTGCCAAGGTTTCCTGGGGAATTCTGGGAGTTGAAGCCCTCCAGGCTTAAAGTTGCCAAGGTTGGAGACCTCCAAGTCAGGGGGTCTACTTCATAGATCAAAAAAGTCAAGATATATCCAGGAGAGTGCAATCGTTGTAAAAAGGGGCAGAGGTTCGATTGCACTCTCCAAAGCTGTCTTAATATTTTGGACCACACTCTGCAGACATCTCTGGATCTGATAAATGTGTGGATATTATCTCCATTTATGAGTAACATCTAACAATAAGTCTGTAAGACCCGACTGGTGTTTTTCTTTGATTTACGCTTCCTGCTGTAGCATAAACGGAGGCTGCTAGACTAGTTTCATGGCCTCTGTCGTTAGACACGGATCCCCATTTCAAAATTGGGAAAGGGCTGAGCCGGTCTGGAGCAGTAGAGCCAGCCTTACTGGTCCGACTGGACCACTGCCCCCATGACCTCTGGCTGGTTCTGAAGGGGCCACTAAATGCCTGCCCCCTTTGAAGACCACCGGCCCTTCAGGGCCAGGTTGGGTCCTCCGAGTCGGGCCTTCTCAAAGAAGAAGGGGAGTGGTGCAGGGTACTTGGGGAAGGGAGGTACAAAGGCCCAGGCTGCATCGGGGAAGGTGACCCAGAGTGTGGGGACACGGCGGTCTTCCCCCTGGGCCCTCTGGTGCGGGGAAAGGCCAGGGCTCCCCCCAGCAAGCTGCCTTTGTGTCCCCGTCAGCACCGCTTTGCGAAGAGGGTATCCAAGCTGGCGCTAATCGGATCCAGCAGCTGGGATTGGAGGGCAGGGTTGCCACAGCAACCGGCCCCAGGAGAAGCCATCCCCGACAGACTCTTTTGTCTGGGCCTCTCGCCGCCAGTGCCGCCCCTGGAGGAAGAAAGGCTCCGGAGGACGATGAGCTGGGAGCTGCAGGGCGCCGAGAGGGGCCGGGCCAGCGGGGCGCCCGGCGAGCAGCAGCTGCCACAATAGCCCCCCACCAGGGCCTGCCACTCATGCTTAGTGCTCGGACGCCTGAGCTTGGACGCCGGGAGGCTAATCCCTGAGTTTCCATGGACACGGGAGCCGGCTAGGACAGGCAGGCTCCCTGGAAGAGGAAGAGGCCTCGGCTGTCCTCAGGGCTGACCTGGGGACTCCATTGGCTGCCACATCCCGGTCCCCGCCTCTTCCCGAAATGCCCTTCGCCGGGTCTCAGCGGTGCAGGACCCGTCCTCGTGACTGATGTGTGGGCCCTTTTTCCTCTGTCACCCCACACCGGCCAGAATTTTGTGGGAGTCTCAAATTTTGGAGCCGTTGCATTCATTTCACCCCACTCTTTTCTTCAAGGCGTTCGTGGGCCACCTTTGGCTCTCGGGCTGCAATGTGTTTCTGGAGGCAATACAGCTCAGACGGGACGGCCAACTTGGGGGTACGGGTTCAGGCTGGAAAATGGGAAACCTTAAGTTTTAGTTTTGCCAGGAAATGGCAAACGGTTTCCAAAAACGCTGTACAAAAACGCTCATTAATGTTACCAGGCGTCGACGCGAAGGCACCCAAATCTCAAAAGTGCTCAGAGGGTTGGTTGTGGGCCTGGTTTCCAAAATCTGGACCCTGGCAGCCTCCTGAGACCAGAGACTTGGAAGTGCTTGTGGGAAAGCCGAAATGAAAGAAAGGATGCCAATCTGGCATTCCTGGGTTTGCAACAAAGTCCCTTCCACACACAAGGCCTGGCATTAGATGCCCTCAGCTCTTAAAATGTCCCCTCCTGCCAGCAGAGATTGTTCTCCCCCCCGCCCCCCAGGTGCCTGCTGGTAAACCAGATAATCTTCTTTGCTGCTTGCCCGTCGTTCAGTGCCCAGCGCCCAAGAGCCTCAGAAGCTTCCAAGCCTGGTTTTGCTTGGCCTGGCTGTTGACTCCAGGCCTGATCCGAACAGAAGGCCCATTGTCTGCCTTCCACCTCCCCTCACCCCAGCCGGCCGGCCTGCGTCATTCAGGAGAGCCGTTCGAATGTTCTGTGTGAGAGTCAGATTAAAGAATCCACACTCCTGACTTGTCCGCCTGCCACACAAGAGCCACGGTTTGGACTCGAGACGGCTTTTGTGGAAGGCTGTGTGGCCAAGCGGCTAAGGGGTTGCCCCAGGGGACCATTGCAGGACCCTGCCCAGAATTGCCAGCCTTTTCATGGTCACTGTAGCTCCCTGGCTCCAGACTTTAAATTCTCCCTCCCACTCATATCCTGCTTATCTCAGTCGATTGAAAATCTAGTGGCTCATTTATACAATGTGGTCAGTTTGGTAACTGTTGGCTCTTGTTTCTTCTCTCCTCACCCCCAGCATATTTCAAATAACAGATAATCAGAGTTGGAAGGGACCTTGTAGGTCATCTAGTCCAACCCCCTGACCAAGCAGGAGACCCTACACCATTTCTGACAGATGGCAGTCAAAACTCCTCTTGAAATTCTCAAGTGATGGCATTCCCACAACTTCTAAAGGCAACTTCCATGGGTTTATTGTTCTCATTGTCAGAAAGTTTCTCCTTATTTCCAAGTTGAATCTCTCCTTGATCAGTTTCCATCCATTATTCCTTGTCTGGCCTTTGGGTGCTTTGGAAAATAGCTTGACTCCCTCCTCCTCTCTGTGGCAGCCCCTCAAATAGTGGAAGACTGTTCTCCTGTCTCCCCTGGTCCTTCTCTTCACTAGACTAGACAGGCCCAGGTCCTGCAACCGTTCATCATATGTTTTTAGTCTCCAGTCCCCTTAATCATCCTGGTTGCTCTTCTCTGTACTTTTTCTAGAGTCTCAACATCTTTTTTATAGTGTGGTGACCAAAACTGGATGCAGGATTCTAGGTGTGGTCTTACTAAGGCTTTATAGAGTGATATTAGTACCTCGCTTGATCTTGATTGTATCCGTCTGTTAATGCAAACTCAACCCATTTAGTTGGTTTGTGATTCAGTATATTGTGCCAAGCTAAAACTGGGTTAATTCACTACCCACGTTAAGTGGATTGTGTATTTACAGAAATAGGAATATGACCTACTTAAGTCCAAGATTAAGGGGTGGGATGGGGGGACCAAAAAGAAAGAGGAGCTTCCTCACTTGCCACAGCACATACTTTGTCTCTCGCTCCCCAACTGGTTCTCTCAAGTTGCATTAACCGTGGTAATTGGAAATTCTGAAATTATGCCCAAATATTTTGTTGGTTTGTTGCAGTTGCGTCCTCCGTGGCTGCACCTTTCTCAGCTTGGCTGGTTTCCAAAGAGCTAAAGAGAAATAGACCTGGTTAATATTTGGATGGGAGACCACCAGGAAATCCCAGGGCTGTAGCATCAAGTAAAAAAAAATGTCCTGGAAGAAAACAGTAGCCAATTCACCTTGTTGCCAAGAAAACTATGCAGATAAGCCAGAATCCAGCTTGATGTCTCTTACCTTTGGGGTCTCTTCAAGTGGGTCAAGATTGATGGTCTCTCAGCAGCCCTGCGAGGTGTTTGAGCTAAGCCCGAAGTCATGAGCTCTGTGACTAATAGTGGAATTGAGTTGAAAGGCTCAATGGCGCTGCGTCATTTTGAAATAAGATCAACAGCTCAGATTCAGGGCTGTGGGAAGGCACTCCCACCACCAGGAAAATCTTTCTTCTAGTTGCAGGTTCTGACATGGGTGGGTACCAGGCTGGGCTAGGACTTGAGGAGCTGCCCCTCTGGCTGTAGCTGGGTGGCCACCTGAGGACAGCTGGGAGTCCCCTGTCCTGGAAGGAAGCCACCATGGTCATCTCCAGACAACTCCCAGTCAGCTGGACAGCCATTTTGCACCTTTGGTAGTCCACAGTTCATTTATAGAATTGGAATGGAATGGAATAGAATGAGAAAAGAGAATGAAAATGAGACTAGAATAGAACGAGGAAGAATGGAATAGAATAGAAGTAACAGAATGAGAAAAGCAAGAGAATGAGAACAGAACAGAATAGAATGAGGAATGGAATGGAATGGAATAGAATAGAAATAAGAGAATGAGAAAAGAGAAGAGAATGAAAATGAGAATAGAGTAGAACAGAACAGAACAGAATTCTTTATTGGCCAAGTGTGATTAGACACAGAAGGAACTTGTCTTTGGTGCATAAGCTCTTGGTATACATAAAAGATATAAGTGATGGGTCAGTGTATTGTGCAAATTCAGAAAATCAGGCTCAGCTATGAGTATTAACTGTTTGACGCAATTGGAGGTAAATTAAATTTGGCACGAAGAAGAGCTGAGCTGGGCTGTGTAAAGGATGAACATTGGTATAGCTTGCCTGAGTTTTTTTTAGCTTCTGACTGGCAGCCCCTCCTCAGGTTATCCCAGTTCATCTGTCTTGGGAATAGGAGCAGCCCCCTCTCAGCTAGCGTCCCTCTGTTGCAACCTCCCACAGCCTTGTTGGATGAGCATGATGGGAGTTGCAGTCCCAAACACCGGGACAGGGTTCAAGTGAGGGAAGGCTGAATCAATAAACACTTGTATTTTGGGGCGTCTCCTGCCACTTGCCCAGCCAATGGGTTGATGACGTGGCTTTGTGTCCCTTTGAACCAAGGAGGGTTTAAATGCACGAGGAGCCGATGCTGCACATCGCTGGCATTTTACCACATTTGGAACCCCCAATTCCCAAGGCTGTGTGATCTCACACCAGAGAGTTTGTTCTGTCTTCAACCTGCCAGCAATCTTGCAATCATTGGGTATAATTTACCCCTAGCTGCTTCCTTCCTGACAAAGGCAGTCCGTCTCTTATCACCTTTCCTGCTGTGGCTGGATTTCTCACACAGGCTTAGAATAGCGAGTGAAATCTCCTTTCCTCAAAAGGTTTAGAGACAAATAAGTTACCAAGGGGAAAGTTTGCATTTGCCATTGACTGTGTGACACGCACACACCATCTTAGACTTGGAAGATGCAATGGTTGGTAGCTCTGACGTTTTCCTTGTCGAGGGACGGACTTGAAACCCAGGGCTTCCCACCAGCTCTGGATTTCGCCAATACGGATGACCGGTGACGGTCCTGGATCTGTGCAGACGGGGCGGGTTGTGTGTGAGGAGCTCACTACTCTTGGTTTTATAGGAACATCTCTAGATGTTCAAGCAAGACCCGTGTCCGGATTCCAGCGATCAGCCTAATTAAATCATGAGCCTGAAGCCAAACTCCAAAAAACTGCAAAGATTTTATTAGGAGCCACACGCTGGCGTGACCTGTAGGAAGCCGAACTCTGAGATACAGTCACCTATGACCCTGTTTCCCCACCCCACCTCCACCCCTCTGGGTGTATCATAATTCAGATTGTCCAAGGGAGATTTTCGCACCCAGAATACCTGGTTGCCTCAGTTACAATCTCTGTGAGATAAGCTTGGTTCATCTGCTGTATGCTCCTTAAGGGGCTCCCCCCGCCCTCTTTCCTAGGGCAACTTGGAAAACTAGGAATGTTTTACAAGTTGACCACCTGTTGGCGTTGCAGGGAAATCTCTTCCTATCTCCTCTTCCTCCCCTGGTGCTTAAAACTAGAATAGGTAATTAAACAGCTTATCACTGTCTACTTTCTACTAATGCCCTAAATACGTTATCTAATAGATGATTGTAGCCTAACATTGAAGTTCTTCCTAGCAATTATTTTGTTTTTATTCACCCAACAGCCACTCATTTCACCCACCCAGATCCTTTTGTTCTTGCAGGTGGACGATGCCATGCTGATGTTTGACAAGACAACTAATCGGCACCGAGGTGAGAGAGAGACTTAAGAGTTTGGATCTAGGGAGCTGCCCAGCTGTGCGGCCCCTTCCAGCACCTCCCACCCCCAATTGAGAGCTTTCACCCACTGTGGGGCCCTCAGGTGATGCAAGCAAGCAAAGAGCCTGAGATCAGCAGGGCTCCCATGTTCCCTGTTAACCCCCAGGAAACCGCGCCGAAGAAAACCAATGGGAAAGCTGCCTTCACCTGCTTCCTTGTCCCGATTTCCCTTTGGTGACAAAGAGGGGGCCTCTCAGAGGTCCTCTAGTCCAGGGGTCTCCAACCTTGGCAACTATAAGCCTGGAGGACTTTGCTGGCTGGGGGATTCTGGGAGTTGAAGTCCACCAGGCTTAAAGTTGCCAAGGTTGGAGACCCCTGATCTAGTCTGACCACCTGCAGGATCTGTTGAAGTGGTTTTGGACAGGTGGGTCTCCAGCCTCCAAGGAAGACATCCAAGGAAGAGGGACCCTGCAGGCTATTCCACTGTTGTCAGCTTTGGACAATCCTTAGGTCTACTTCCCAGTAGCTTCAACCGACTGGTTCCGGTCCTGCCCTCAGGGACAGCAGAGAAGAACTCAAAAGTTAGCGAAGGCCGACAATCTTTCAGATAGTTAAAATTGCACTGCCTTTTTTTGCAGACTATTCACACCCAGATGCTTTTAACGGTTCCTCAGAGGACTTGGTTTCCTCCGCCATCTTGGCAGGCCTCCTTCTTTGCTCCAATTTGTCACAGTCCTATTTGGTCCCAGAACTGGTCTGATCGGGGCAGAATGGAGGGAGCCATTATTTCCCTGGATCTGGGTTCTCTACTTCGTTCAGTGCAGCTCAGGATAGCATATTTGCCCTTTCAGCAGCTGCATCCGACTGCTGAGTCACTTTAGTCAACCTGGGATTAGGAGAATGCCCAGATCCTTTGTCCCAGGCACGACTGCCAAGCCAAATGCTCGCCATCCTGTCCTTGTGGCTTACATTTTAGCTACCCAGGTGTGCCTTTCTTTCCGTTGAATGTCGTTCTTTTAGTTCTGACCCACCTTTCAAGCCTCTAAGCTCTTTTGGACCTTCTCTTTTGCTTCTAAGACAAAGCTTGTGTCACCTGCAACGGCTGTGGCCTTTCCTAAAAACTTCGAAGAGCACAGGGGCCAAGATCTCCCCTGTGGCTGTCCACCTGGTGCTCTTTTCTGGATGATGTGCAGACATTTATGAGTGTCGTTCATCCAGTTATGAATACAGGTAGTTGACTTACGACCACAGTTGAGCCCAAAATTTGTGTGGTTAAGTGAGACATAACCTGGTTGTTGAGTGAAACTTCCCCATTGACTGTGCTGGTCAGAAGCTCGCAAGAAGTGATCACATGACCCCGGGACTCTGCAACCGTCATAAGTGTGAACCAGTTACCAAGCCTCCGAATGTAAATCACATGACGATGCAATGGTCATAAGCATGAACAATGTTGTAACTTTGCTGTTGTAACTTTCAGTGGTCACGAAACTAACTGTTGTAAGTTGCGGACTACCTGTGCTTTTAGCAGCTCTACCACCTAGCTCGTATTTTATCATTTCGCTCACAAGGACACCGTGGGTTTGTTGAATGATTTGCTGAGGTCAAAGTACATTATTTCCATGGGATTCCCTGCAGTCAATTAAGCTAGTAACCCTATCAAGAAAGAGACGCTATTATTCCGCTCACGCAGGCTCTTGATCACTGGTGCGTGCTGTGCAGGAACTCACAGATACATTCGAGGCCCTTGTCCAGGACAAGCCTTAAGCTGATGGGTTAACAATTGCCTGAGTCCTCCCTCCTCCCCCAGTTGGAAGGGAGGGTCAGCCATGCTCTCTTCATCTTTCGGAGCTTTGCTGGTTGCAGGAGTTCTTGCAGATTGCAGTGGGTAGACCCGCGATCTCCTCCGCTAATTCCTTCAGGATTCCTCCAGCTGGGTTTACCTGTGTCAATCATGTTGGTTGAACCAGTTCAAGGCTCTTGGGGCTGTTTAGTATCTACCAAGATAAGAGATGTGGAATAGAGTAGAGTAGAGTAGAGTAGAGTAGAGTAGAATAGAGTAGAGCAGAGTAAGTCTTAACGTTGCCAAGTTTGGAGACCTCTGTTCTATCCTGACATTTTGGCTCCTTGCACCTCTATGGACTTCCCTCACTCATAATGTTCTTCCTTCTTTTTCATGCGATCCTTTCGAGTAAGTTTCTGTGTTTGGCCCTTGCCTTCCACCCTTGAGTGTTGCTTGGGGGAGGCTTCCTCTAAAGTCTTTTTTGAAACAGTTTTTAACCCCCACCCAAGCAGGAGACCCTGCCCCATGGCAGTCCAATCTCTTCTTGAAAACCTCCATTGATGAAATTCCACAGCTTCTGAAGGCAAACGCTGTTCCATGGGTTCTCACTGTCAGAAAACGTCTCCTTATTTCCAGATTGAATCTCTCCTTGTTCAATTTCCATCCATGATTATTCCTTGTCTGGCCTCCAGGTGCCTTGGAAAACAGCTTGACCCCTTCCTCCTCCTCTCAGTGGCAGCCCCTCAAATATTGGAAGGCTGCTCTCCTGTCTCCGCTGGTCCTTCTCTTCCCTAGACGAACCAGGGCCAGTTCCTGCAACCGTTTGTTGTATGTTTTATCCTCCAGTCCCCTAATCATCCTGGTTGCTCTTCTCTGCACTCTTTCTAGCACTTTTCTACAACTTCTGGAGGCTGCTTGCTCAGGCCAAAATCTTACGTCAGCTATTCTTCGTCCAAGAGACATCCTCTTTGACAGGCCTTGGAGTCTTCTGCAGCCTCAGAGGATAGGCTTTCTTCTCCTCGATGGGCTTGTTTCTGGGTGCCATTTTGCTTCCACAAGGGCTTCCTGTGTCCAGCCCAAGAATTCTTCAGGTCACGTTTGCCTCTGCCCCCCTCCCCTCCCCTTCCAGGTGGGCCCTTTGCAGCATGTGTGCTTCTTACAGTCTCGGGGCAGGAAAATAAACCCCTCCCATTCCCTGCAGGTCCCCGGAGCCGATCTCTCTGTCCACCACCGTCTTTCAACAGCAAGCAACAACAACAACAACACTTCCCTCACGGCATTTTTCCCAGCCCTCCTTCTTCGTTTGCTCTGTGACCTGGTACTCTGGGCAGCTGCTTCCTTGTACGTCCACTGAAGCTGCCCCAACCAGGCCAGTAGAAGCAGTGCCCCAACCGGTCAGCAGCTCTTAGTGGGGGATCAACAGCAGCTGTCAGCCAGCCTCCCATCTTGGCTCTCCTCCTTCCCTTTTCTGCCTCTTCCTTCCGCTGCTAAACTCTTGGGCACTTGCTCATTTCTCTAATTTTAAGTTGTGTGGGCAGGATGGACGATGCCTCTGGGTCCTCCTGGTGTTTGGAGGGTCTGAAATGCCGCAGACCTGCCTTCCTCCAAGCCACCGCTGAATTTTCCTCACGCTTGTGCCCCCCCCCTGCTTCCACATCTAGCTGCCCTAAGCAAAGATGCAGCCTTTTCTTTTTATAGCATTTCTGCCTGCAGATGTTCTCTTAGCTTTTGTGCCTGCCCCTTGCTCGCTCATTGACTGTTACGTGATGTAGTGTACTGTATAAATCACACCAATAAACAGGTAAATGGAATAGGGCAATTGCAGGCCAGATTCTGCTATCCCCCCACTCCCTTTCCACTGCCCAGTCTCCCCCATTACATGCCCCCTGGGCGGGGGGACCCCCTGGCCCACTTTCCAGGCTTCTTCCGCGCTCTGTTCTCCCTTCCTGGGCCCTCATCCTTTCTTTGGTACCTGGCTTCCTGGCTGCCATCCACCAGGGCTTAAGGAAATCTGAGCCAGTGCCGGTATTTGCAGCCAGGATTTTAAAAAGCAACTTAACTTTGCCATAGTAACTGGGGGGGTGGGGGGTGGGGGGCAGCTGAGGCCTGCTGTGAAACGCTGACCAGGCCTGCTCTGTCTTGCCTAGAGAAAGGCTGCAGAAGGGAAGCCTTGGCTGGTGGGGGAGGTGGCTGTGCCCCAGCAGGGCGGAGAGCGGGTGATGCCTCCCGCGTGCCAACTCGGATGCCTCTCCTCTGCAGGGGGGAGCCTTTGAAATGATAGGGGTGGGGAGGAAGAGCTCGGACGAGTAGGCAGGAGAGAGAGAGATGGGACTGCTGATGCCCACGTTCCTCAGCGCTTCTCCAGTCACCGCTTGTCTACATCTTGTAGAAAATGGATTCGCCTCTGCTGGCCAGTCCTACCTTCCAGGTCAACAACATGGAGGATGAAAAGGATAATGTTCCTTTTGCCTTTCTGGATTTGAAGCAGCCTGTTGGCTGTTTTAATCTCATGATAGACCGTGAAAAGGACAATCTATCAGGTAGAGGTAGTGTTCTGACCAAGGCTTCCCGAGACCGTAATTAAGCACATGCTCAGTTAAAACAATTCCTGTTTTATTTCAACGCTGGGAGTTATTTTCATTCCCAGCTTCTAATGAGTCCCAAACAGTCCCTCAAGATAAGCACCCACCTTTCTTTCCTTTGGATTGCTGCCAACAACTAGAATGCCAAATGAATTATAAAAAAAAAAACAACCAAAGTACAAAGTCCGCACAGAGCTTCAAGGGTTAATCCGAACAGAGCGAACGACTTTGCTTCCTGTAAAGTTTTCTCTACCTTTGCCTGTCCTTTATGCCTTATGGGTGGGGCCAATCACCTCCCAGCCTTACTCCCGAGTCTTCCCTTTTGTCTAAGATGCTCTCGCCTTCTAGCAGTTCTGCGCACATGCGCACCGGGAACAGGCTCCCCTGGGTCCTCTGCCTCGCTGCTGTCAAACTGCAGAGGCTCCAGTGGCAGCACCCCACTCCCAGATGGTCCTGGCCCCATCCCTGCATCGGACGCAGGACCCTCGTCCGAGTCCTCTCCAGACTCCCAGACTGGTCCCTGTTCTTCCCCACTGTCTGATTCCGCTGCCGTCTGCACAGGCTGCCGGCGAACCACAGCAGGTAGATATTTCTGTGTCTGGGCACAGTGAGAATATATCTGCTGAACAAAGCTCTGCATTGGCGACAGGAAGGGCATCTGGCCAGTAAACACTCAGCTCCATACCGTTGCCCAGACTCCATCCTGCAAGGGATTATGAGGTCCTTAAAAGAAGATGAAAGATTGCCAAAGGGACCGAAGGCTTGAGCTGGAGCCCTGGAGAGCTTCCTAGGGGCTTCTTGACTTGACTGAGATGGGTTTGTTTTTGTTTCTCTTCCAGGGTTTGGGTTTGTCACCTTTGAAAGCGAAGATATCGTGGAGAAAGTCTGCGAGATCCACTTTCATGAGATCAACAACAAAATGGTTAGCACAAAGCAAGTTGGACGGGTGTCAGTGGGTTTGCGTTGATGGGATGGTGTCCCTTGCTGCTACGTCTTTCTTCCCACTGGACATGAGGGTCAGGCTGTTATGGCCTCCGCAACTTGACCCATGACCCTCCGTGGTGGTTTTACTGGCGAGTTTGGCCAGGTTTAGCCTCACAGAATGGGGTCCCACTCAGAGGGACACGAAGTGACCACACCTACAAGGAGATTCTTCTGCCTTCCTTGAAATCAGCTTTGTCCAGTCAGGTGTTCTCCAAACATGTGGAATTCAACATCTAGAATTCTTAGCAATAGTTGTAGCTATGGGAATTGGTCTATACAGCTGGAGGTGCAAAGCTGAAAGTTAATTTGTTTTCAACCCTGTGCAGCATTTCTGAGGCAAAGGGCTGAGGGAGATGGCAAGGCTCAGGTGCTTTCTTCCTAAATATCTGTCTCCACAGTATGTTCCCAGCTGGGGTTGGCATGCTCTGGGCTCCATCGATTAAGCCAAAGGTCTTCAAACTTAGCAAGTTTAAGACTTGTGGACTCCCAGAATTCCTGAGCTAACATGACTTGAGGAGGAATTCTGGGAGTTGAAATCCACAAGTCTTAAAGCTGTCAAGTTTGAGGACGCTTGGATTAAGCAATGCCACCTATCACACCCTCAAAGTGAATTTTCTCTGTAGCATCTCCTGCCTTCTGGAGTAGGGTTTCCTTTGACAATCAGATTGCCTGAACTCCTCTGGTTTTTCGAAGCCCTGAAGATGTGGCTCTTCACCCAAGCCAGGTGATTGATGCCCCTTTCCTTGTGCCCATCTGGGTTTGCCCATTTCTGCTCTTTTAGTTTTTTAGTTTATTGTCATTGCACCTAGCAGAACGAAATTAAATGCCATCTTCAGCGTACATTATTATAACTATAAAAATGAAACCCAAACATACATCCTTCGCATTCTGTACAAGTGAATTGAAAACCTCTGATATTGCATTAATGTTGCACTATAGTATTGCCCTGGGATAGAAGCTGTTTTTCAGCCTCTTTGTTCCGTGTTTTTATTCTCCTGTACCATCTGCCAGATGGTAATAGTTCAAAGAAAGGGAGTCCAGGATGAGATGGATCTTTGAGAATGTTTTGAATTTTCTTAAGGCAGCGGGAGCTATAAAGCTCTTCCAAAGAGGGGAGAGGGCAACCCAGGATCCTCTGAGAGGCAATGACCTTAACCTTCTGGAGCCCTGTCCTATCTGCCCCTGTGCAATTGTCAAACCGTATACAGGTGCAGTAAGTTAAATTACTCTCTAAGGTGCAGCGTAGAAAGTCACCAGCAATTTTCCATTCAGTTGTTGTTTCCTGAGAAGCCTCAAGTAGTATAATCTCTGCTGGGCCCTTTTGACCAGGGCTGCAATGTGAGCCCCCAGATCAGGTCCTATTTTATGACCTGCCCTTTCAGTCTGCCTTGCTTTTGTGGTTTTGCATTGTTCCTAATTTTAAGCATTCTGAATAGAAATAGAAATAGAGCAGAATTCTTTTATTGGCCAAGTGTGATTGGACACACAAGAAATTTGTCTTGGTGCAAATGCTTTCCGTATACATAAAAGAAAAGATACATTCTTAACCGCTCATAATCTGCCCAGTCCCTGAGAGTGAAGCGGCACTTAAATTTAATAAATTATTATTACAATTAATAGAAGAACACGGTGCAATTAGGGGAGAATCGTGCGTGTTTTATAGCAAGGGCCGACAGCTGTCGTCCAGAAGCAAAGTTCTGGTGGGTGCCCTGCAGTAGCCATGAAACGTGCACCCCCCTTTTAATAGGGTTGTCTTAATGTTGTGTCTGGTGCCAGGTGGAATGTAAAAAGGCTCAGCCCAAGGAAGTGATGTCGCCCACTGGCTCCGCGAGGGGACGCTCCCGAGTGATGCCTTACGGGATGGACGCCTTCATGTTGGGCATCGGCATGTTAGGTAAGGATGGGAAAGCGGCAGCACCCTCTTCTGGAAGAACCAGAGAACAGCAGGCACGTCGCCGAGAAAGGACCCCACACCCCATCCTCTGTGCCCCCGAGTTAAAATTGGATGTAGGTGGAGAGTGGGGGAAGGGGGATGTTTGTTTTTTAATGGGGCCTTCTGATCTTCTTCTCTCTTTGAGAATAGGGTACCCAGGTTTCCAGGCAGCCACCTACACAAGCCGGAGCTACACCAGCATTGCACCTGGCTATACCTACCAGTTTCCCGGTAGGTCCTTCTTCCTCTAACGTTGTGTTGCTTTGGCGTGGTCAAACACATTGGCAAACGTTCTTTGCAAATTGTCCTTCTTCCAGGGTGTGTGTGTGTGTGTGTGTGTGTGTGTGTGTGTGTGTGTGATGCGAAAGGCCTCCCCCAAAGCTGAGATGAAATAGGAAAAGAATTATATTTTTCTTTTCTCAGGTGCTGGTTGAATTCTCAGGAGTCCTAGAAGTACAGTGGCTCTCGGAGGCCCTCCGGTTCAGGGTTTCTTAACCTTCAGCCACTTTTAAGACTCCTAGACTCCAACTCCCAGAATTCCCCAGCCAGCCATGCTGACAAACTTTTAAGGCGTGTGGATTTCAACTCCCAGAATTCTGGGAGTTGAAGTCCACCCATCGTGTAGCAGCTGAGATTGAGAACGCTGATCTAACTCAACCTTGCTGCAAGATTTACTAAAGCAACAGGATGGTGGCTTTCCTTCACTTAATTGATGCCTTCAGACTCTTTCAAAAGACTCCCCACTTTTGGAGTTTCTCCTTCTATGGCTGTTTACACCCCCAGCCGAGAAGTGTCTTTTTCCCAGAGTCACTTCCTTTTAAAAATGGGAGCATTTTATAAAGCTTAATGTGCCAGAGGTGTGAGGCAAAGTCCGGTAGGACCCAAACCATCTGAATAAACCACAGATTGTGAAGCGCTTTACGTACAAACCTTCTGCCCAGAATTTTCTGTAAAGTGTACATTTTGGCATTCATGCTTTTAAAGATCAGTGTCTCTAAATGTCTGCATTTTGGGGTGCACTTCTGAACAAAGAGAAGTGTGAAAGCCACAGGGGAACAATGTTCTGACTTGTGTATTATTTTCTCTTTGAATGACATCCCTACCCTGCCCTCTCCAGCCTTAAAATTCAGTCTGATGCATGAGCACCTTAGTAGACCAATATTTTTGTATTAAATTTATATTCACCGGCAAAGAAATAATGGCTGCGAAGGCTCCTGCATGGGGGCTGAAAGGTGAAAGCGGAAGCAGAATGCTTCATCTCATATTTGAATAGACCAGGTTGCCCTGATAAAAAAAATACTTAGTAGACCAACAGTTTTCACTTGCACAGACCGTCAGAAAGAGCCGTGAGGTGTGTCTTCTGGTGTGCCTTCTCCTACAGGTGGGGCAAAGGCTATTTGGCTGCACCTGATAACTTTGAGCAAGGCCCCCTTGGAACTGCTGGTGGGCGTTGCTCCTCTGGCTGTTTTCGGGCAGCCTCTCTGAGGATTTCCATTTCCTGTGCTTGCCTTTTGCGCTCCTTCCTCTTCCTCTTCCACCCTTGCCTCGGCTAGCTCTTCTGTCCCAGAGCTGAAGGCCCCGAAGGAGCATCCTAAGTTGTCTCGCTTTTCCTTTTTAGAGTTCCGGGTAGAGCGGACTCCCCTCCCGAGTGCCCCTGTCCTCCCCGAGCTCACAGGTCAGTCCCACCAGTTTTCTCCTTGCAACCGCTGGAAGAGGAGGGTGGTTGGTGCTTTCCTTGCCTCGTGGCTTCGGAGGCCAGGAGTGCAGGCCTGGGCTGGTTTGGGTTCTCTGGCTTTAGCCTCAGGATGGGGTTCTGGGGAGCCAAGAAGCTGCGGATGGAGAGGAACGGATGCACACTGGGACGTTTGTTCCCCTCTCGATAGCTGCTCCCTGCCGAGGGGAGTTGGAGCATTCTCACACCCTTGGATAAGAGGAGGAACCCGCATTCTCCATCTCTAAATCGTTCACTGTTTCTGCTCTTTACCTTCTGTGGAAACCACCGATTGGGTAACCCCTGAGTTGCCTTTTGTGCCATCCTTCCTTGGCAGAGCACCTGGTTCTGCAGGAGGGAGCCACTGAAGAGAGCCGTATCCTGGAAGCCATGGCAGACAAAGGGATCAGGAAAGGATGTTGGCTCTCCAGATTGGCTGTGGTAAGAGGAGAGCCAGATTAGTGTTCGAGGGGAAAAAAAGTCTGATAGCATCTTTTCCATCGTTTTGATGAAAAGGCATAACTCAAAAGGTTGTTAGTCAGATGTGATTAGGAATTTTAGTTTAGTTTAGTTTTTTAAGTTTACTTTATTGCCAATTGCACCTTGTACAACGAAATCAAACACCATCTTCAGTGCACATCATGACCATGAAAATAAACACAAACACACATCCTTCACACTCTGCACATTGAACTGAAAACCCGCAATACCGCATCAACACTGCACTATACAGTAGAAGTCAAAAGAGTTACTGCCCTGGGACAGAAGCTGTTTTTCAGCCTATTTGTCCTTGTTTTTGTGATCCTGTACCATCTGCCAGATGGTAGTTCAAAAAAAGGGAGTCCAGGATGAGATGGATCTTTGAGAATGTTTTGAACTTTCTTAAGGCAGTGGGAGCTCTAAAGCTCTTTCAAAGAGGGGAGAGTGCAACCCATGATCCTCTGGGCAATGAAGTTCACCCTCTGGACTGCTGTTCTATCTGCCCCTGTGCAATTGGTAAACCATACACAAGTGCAGTCAGTTAAGATACTCTCTACGGTGCAGCGGTAGAAGGTCAGCAGCAGTTTCTCATTCAGTTGTTGTTTCCTGAGAAGCCTTGGGTAGCATAATCTCTGCTGGGCCCTTTTGACCAGGGCTGCAATATGAGCACCCCAGGTCAGGTCCTCTTTTAGGGTAACACCCAGAAACTTAAAACTAGCCACTTGGTCCACTCGGTCTCCATTGATAAGCAAGGGCTGAAGGTCTGATCTGTTCCTTCTATATAGTCCACTGTCAGCTTCTTGGTCTTATTGGTGTTGAGGACCAAGTTATTGACTCCGCACCAAGAAATCAACCATTGGTCCACCTCATCTCAGTAGGCAGACTCAAACCTCCCCCCAGAGATGAGTCCCACCACTGTAATCAATTCTGGGAATTACAGCTTCAAAATACCTGGAAGGTCAACTTCTCCTTCAAAGGATTGTGCAAAACATTTTTTTCCAAACGGTTCTGAATATGAAACTTCCCAAAGTTGGATGCAAAACAGTCTGCTTTGAATATTGGAATAGCCCCCTCCCCCGTTTTCTGAACCCCAAACATTTTCCAGCATGCTCATGTTCCCTTTTGTACTCAGACAATATTTTGGAGGTTACGCAAAGCTCCCCACTCGCAGTGGTTGCACAGGCTGCCTCTCAAATGCTCCTTTGGAGGAGTTGGTTATTTTCTAAACTGCCTGTGTGAGACCCACCCCAAACATCTGGAAGAGAGAAGCCAAGATGTAGTGGTGACCTTTTCTTTGTCACTTCTTAGCAACTGGACTCGAAAGGAAAACTTTGCCTTTCTGAGTCATCTAAGCTCACGACTGATGGAGGGAAAGATTAGGGCTGACACGATACTGTCTTCCGGTACTCGAGAGGCTGTCACAGAGCAGAGGGGGTCGGCCTATTTTGCAAAACACCCAAAGGCCAGGCAAGAAGTAATGGGTGAAAGCTTGTTAAAAAGAGAACCAAGCTGATGGTGTGAACAATTAATCAATGTAGCCGCCTGCCTTCCGAAGTTACGAGTGGTTCATCACCAGAGGTTTTCAAGAAGAGACTGGATAGCCATTTGCCTGGAATGGTCTAGGGCAGAGGTCTCCAAACTTGGCAACTCTAAGACTTGTGGACCAACATAGCTGGCTGGAGAATTCTGGGAGTTGAAGTCCACAAGTCTTAAAATGGCCAAGTTTGGGACCCCTGGTATAGGGTCTCCTGCCATGGGCAGGAGGTTGGACTAAAAGACCTCCACGGTCCCTTCCTGCCCTAATATTCTAGGACTCTCTTGCACCCTAAGGTGGCAAACATATTATTTAAAAGAAGCATTGCACGTTAGAACAGAACATAAATACACGCTGGGTTTAGAACAGGAACATGAGGCACACACCTTACTTCTGTGAGGAAAATCAGGGGTTTTGAAAACTGTTCACAGAGGCCAGATTTCAGAATCCGGGGCTATGCTCTGGTGGCTGGAGGTGTTGTTGTTGTTGTTAAATAAGAACCAAGAACTGGCTGCCCACCAATTTCTGAGTGAAGCAGAAGTCCGGGCTGGAGACCAGCCCTTCTCATAACTTTCCTCCAGGAGTTGTGAATGCTCCAACACTGGAAGTTTTTAAGAAAAGATTGGACAACCACTTGTCTGAAACGCCACTTGTCCAGCCTAAGCAGGGGGTTGGACTAGAAGATCTCCAGGGTCCCTTCCAACTCTGTTACTCTATATTCTAGTCTATTCTATCCTTTCCCCTTTTTGAGCCTCAAAGTTGTCTGGTCAACATTAGATCCTTGCTAACACATTTCACCAGGCTGGTTTACAAAAAACAACCCTTCTCCCTCCTGATTTGCCAGCTAGGACCCACAGGTGAAATGGATTGGGCTGAAACGTGGATGCCTGTCACCAGCTGCTCCAAGCTCCAAACTCTGGTTATGCACAAGAATTGTTATCAAAATAGTTTTGGGAGATTGGCAGGAAGATGGGCCACCTGGTCCATAAGTGAGACCATCCTCCCACTGACGGAGTGCAGCTGTTGTGTAGATTTGTCTTCTCTGCAACCGCAAAAAGTGGATCAAAGGAGGGCAGGAGGAATATGGCGCTCTCCGGTTTTCTTGAAGTCAGCGTGAAAGAACTTTACTGCTTCCTGTGGAAGCCGGCATTGTTTGATAAGGTCACGTGACTAATCAATGAACAAACTAGTACAGGCCAACAAGGAGCCGAGCCCAGTCACTGAGATCCAGGACCACTTAGGGCTTAAATTCCTTCCTTCCTTCCTTCCTTCCCCCTTTCCTCTGTCTGTCCTCCCTCCCTTTCTTTTTCTTTCCTTCTTTCATGCCACTTTTCCACTGTCCGTCATCCTTTCCTTCCCCCTTTCCTCTGTCTTTCCTTTCACTTTTCCACTGTCTCTCCTTCCTCCCTTCTTCCTTTTCTCTTTCCTTCTTTCATTGTACTTTTCCTCTCTCCTTCCTTCTTTCCTTCTTCTCTCTTTTCTCTTTCCTTCTTTCATTCCACTTTTCCTCTCTCTCTCTCCTTCCTTCCTTCCTTCCCCTTTCGAAGTTCCTTCTTGCTGTGGCCATCCCTTCAAGGCTTCCTGAAGGCGATTTTGCCCTGTGCTTCTGTTCCTAAGCCGTCTCATTGGCTGGGCTTCTCCTCACTCTTGAGGCCTCCTCTGTGTTCCTCTGAGCTTTGGGCTGCAAGGAAGTGGGGTGGGGGACGAGGACTCCCTTTCTTCAACCGTCCTAAATTCATGCTCTGGTCTAAGTCTGTGGGTGCCTTTCGCGGCTCCTCCCAGAGAGAGGGGCTCAAACCTGGTTCCCTGGCCCCTCTCGCATCCCCATCTTTCTCAGAAGATGGCGGCATACTTCAGAGCAGGATGGGGACAGGGGTGGGATTCTCCCGGTTCTATAGAACTAGTTGTTACGATTCTGCGCAGTTCGGATAACTGGCAAATCAGGGCCCTGGCTGGCCCCTCCCCTCCCCACCCTCCCCTCCCCACCCAGTCAGTCCTTATCACCCATGCACAATATTGCACGCATGCCTGACATTGCTGACTGCATTCTCCCCCACCCAGTCACTCCTTAACGGCATTTTTCCCCTGACGATCAGCTGTTCTTACGATCAGCTGTGCCGGGATCCCGCTTGCTGTCTTACTGCTTCACCCAGGAGGCTTCCCCAAGGCCCAGGAGGCCCAAAAGGAGGGAGACCGGGGGGGGGGTGCTGCCAAAAAAAGAGGAAGGGGCCATGCCCACCCAGTCGCATGGCCGTGTCCACCTAGCCACGCCTGCAGAACCAGTTATTAAAAAATGTGCATCCCACCCCTGGTTGGGGCTGAATTGGTCCTCCAGACACCCATCTCAAAAACCCGTATCAGATTGTGGCTCCCGTCTCCATTCGCTTCACAGACTGTTCGTGTGAATGCTGCAAGCCAGGAGGGGCTGGGCAGGAGAAGCTCAGCGGAGCCTCTTGGCTGGTTGGGAATTCCTTCGGGAAAATGCTAACATTTGTTTCAGAGATTCGCCGAGGCTTTGCAACCCCTCGTGAAGCCGGAAGCGCTGAGCCGCTCCTGGTTTCAGGGGGGCCAAAGATCTCCTTCCGTTCTTTGCACGCGTGATATATATTCTGTTGTCAAAGAGAGTTGGGTGCTTCAGGTGAGCCAGGATTTAGCCACAACGTGTGTGCGCCAACTTGACAGGATGAATGTGAACATCTACACACACACCCGGCATCTTGCTCTGATTTCCACTTCAAGAAGGAAAGGCAAAAAGGGGGAAAGAAAAGGGGAAACATGCCCAGCTTTGTTAAGACAGGGGTGTGGAGAGGGCAGGAACTCTGTGGATTGTCTGGGGCCCGAGGTTCTGCTAGAGCTGATTTTAGGGCCGGTGCCGGAGGTCCAAGAATGGCAAGTAAATCATCTTAGCCGCCATTAGCAGAGCATCCTATTAATTAATGCAGGCTTTCAGAATTTACCCAGAAGGCCCCAGAACGGCTGGCTGGGCCCTGGGACGTGCATGTCTCCTTCCTCCTTTGTCCCGTCATGATCCTCTCCTCCTCTCACACGCGTGTGCTTCCAAGCGATGGCTTCATGGAACACCAGGCGGGGGGTCTGCCTTGGGCCTTGGGAAATGGGCAGGTGGGGGTTGGGGGGTCAAAGAGCCACGGTGGCGCAGTGGTCAGAGTGCAGGACTGCAGGCTCCTTCTGCTGACTGCCGGCTGCCAACAATTTGGCAGCTCAGATCTCACCAGGCTCCAGGTTGACTCAGCCTTCCCTCCTTCCGAAGGGGGTAAAATGAGGACTCAGCACTATTGCTGTCCCCCTACCCTGAGGCCTGGGAGAACAGTATCATTTGGGGGGGCAGCCCTCTGGATCACGCAGGACCATCTCTCCCAAGTAGAGCGCCCAAAAGAGAGCTCGAGGTGGCCTGTGTGTCCCATGGTTTAGTTTCTGGAAAGTAATCCAGATGATGTCCTGCTGAGCTCACAGACATTGTCATTTTTAGGCTGGTTTTATATTGGGGGAAACCTTAATTAATTAGATGGATTGTAGTTTGACTGAATGAGCCTTGGTAACGCAGTGGTTGGGGTGCAGGACTGCTGACTGCTGGCTGCCTGCAGGCTCAAGGTTGACCCAACCTTCCATCCTTCTGAAGTTGGTAAAATGAGGACCCAGACTGTTGGGAGGCAAGAGGCGGACTCTGTAAACCGCTTAGAGAGGGTGGTAAAAGCACTGAGAAGCGGTATATAAGTCTAAAGGCTAATGCTATTCCTCGTGCTGGTCAGCTGGTTTTGCAGGACATCCTGGGCCTGGTGGCCACCCACAAACTCAATGGCATGCCATAACTGCCCCGTGCAGATGTGCTACCTGTAGTGGGCACTGGCTGGGCATTGCTGGATTTCCCTGCCCGGCCGATCCCTGACCCTGCCTCTTTCTCCCGCAGCCATACCCCTCACTGCTTATGGACCAATGGCGGCGGCGGCGGCGGCGGCAGCTGTGGTGCGAGGGACAGGTAACTGCCACATCTCTTCCCAGAGGTCTCCAGGGACCTTTTCTGAAGGGCTGGGAGGTGGGGTGGGGTGGGGGCCAGGGCGCCATTGTAGCATCTCGACTGGCTAGTGTTGCTTCCTCCGGTAGGTTCCACCCCCAGCCGCACTGGCGGCTTCCTGGGCACCACCAGCCCTGGGCCCATGGCTGAGCTTTATGGAGCAGCCAATCAGGATTCAGGAGTCAGCAGTTACATCAGTGCGGCAAGTCCTGCCCCCAGCACCGGCTTTGGCCACAGCCTAGGGGTGAGTGCTCTGGGGGGGCGTCCATGGGCAGGGTGCAGGGAAAGGGGCTGGTGGGGAGGGGGTCCTGGCCAGCTCCTGGTCTTGGGAGAGAGGTGTTTTCTTGGGTCAGGGCAGGGGCTGTGGATGACAAGCAAAGATTCCTGGGCTGGGGGCTTATGGAGACCCGCTCAATTCTCGTGAGCCGAAGGAGGCCGGGTTTCCTCTGAGCCATTAAAGTGGCGTTGGTTGAGTCGCAACGCCAGCTCTTCCGTGCACAAGGAGTCCTTCTCATAGGAGTCTCCTGGCTTCAGTTGTAAGGTGCCACTGAGCCTCACCTGGCCATCCCTGCGTGGCCCAAGCCAAGTGTCCACAGAAGAGACTCTCAGAGGGGGAACCAAACCAGCCAGAGAGGGGTGTGGTGGCCTGTCGGCTGCTGGTCCCTGCACCAGCCAGATCAGAGGAGGAGGAGGAGGAGGGGTGGGAGTCAGGGTCACCATCAAGGCAACCTGAGAGCTCTGAGGAGGAAGAGGGAGGAGGAACTGGCAGAGAGAGAGAGAGAGAGAAACAGAGTGGGAGCCTCTACCATCCGCCAGCCCCCAGATGGAGAGTCAACAGCCCTCAGGTCTGGAGGTGGCTGAAGAAGAGGAGGAACAGCCGGGTCCAGTGCCTGAAGCGTGGATGCGCAGAAGGCAGAGGAGAGGAGAGCAGTGGAAATCTATAGGCCGGTCCTTGGGATAGAAGAGCCACCGCTGCTAGTGAAGCCCCGCCCTAGCTCTGGGGATAAAAGGCAGGGGGCGGAGATGAATAGGGGGGGCAGACAACTATTCCTCTTCTGGCCAAACGGACTCGTTAGCCTGCGGTGAGAGAGAAACTTTTTGCCAGAATCTTTGAGTTAACTTCAGACGGTTTGTCCTGTTTGGGGAGCTGGGTCAGGACAGGTGGGCTAATACGAGCGTCTTTTCTCCCCTCACAAAATTCTGACGGCTGAAGCTTAACTTTCCCGAATGCTGCAAGTCCTTTGGGAATCACTGTGGGTTCCGCTGAATAGCATGCCGTCTTTTGCAGGGGCCTTTGATTGCAACGGCATTTACTAACGGTTATCATTGAAGCTGAGGACCAAGAAAACAGAGGGTAAGTGGGCTCTAAGAGAGGGCAGGAGGAGGAGGAGGAAAACCTCCGTTTGACTTCGGCTGGGGGAAAAACTCCTGGGCCTGTCCTGGAACACCTGGTCTCTCCATTGGGAGGTTTCATCTGCTGCCGCCCCCGGATGGTGTGAGGAGGGTGGCCGTTTCACACAGAAGGAAGCCCTCCAGGGCACCGTCTCTTGGACCATTTACATGGCCGTCTTCCTTTAGCCGCTCCGTGACTATTAAAACTTGCAATAGAGCTGAGTGAGTAGACTTGCAATGCTTTGGGGTGGACTCTGGGCCTCCGAATGGAGCGGAGGGTTTACTGGCCGGATGCAGCAGATACTGTATATTCTCAGGGTGCCCAGAGAGACAAATATCTACCTCAGGATCAAACTCACAGCCTCCTGATGGTGGTGCGAAAGTTCCACCTCTAGGCCACCACACCGCTCACCGTTAAGTGAGGACTTCCTGTCGTCTAATTCGGGGGTCTGAGACATGGCCAAGTACCGAGCCTCTGAGCTGTTCGGAACCGGGCCGTGGGAGTAGCAGGCCAGCGTGTGGTTGCTGGCCCACCAGGATCCATCCCTTCTCCTCTCCCCCTCCGCACCAGTCCGCAAAGCCAGGAAGTTTGGGGGGAACTCTGGTCTTATTTGCATGCTGGCAAAGAGACCCCATGCACTTGAGCCGCAGTGGCACAGTGGTTAGAGTGCAGTACTGCAGGCTCCTTCTGCTGACTGCCGGCTGCCTGCAATTTAGCAGTTCGAATCCCACCAGGCTCAAGGTTGACTCAGCCTTCCGTCCTTCCAAGGTCCGTAAAATGAGGACCCAGATTGTTGAGGGCAAGAAGCTGACTCTGAAAAGCGCTTAGAGAGGGAAGTAAAGCACTTGTAAAGCAGGATATAAATTTAAGTGCGATTGCTATTGTTGGGGGAGGCCGTTCAGGGCCACAGCACATCAGTAGTTTGGATGGGGCCTCCGAACCTGTCAAGTCAGGGCTGGCAGCGGGTTCTAGGATAGTCTGCTTCCCCCAGGGCCACCAGACTGGAGAAGTCCTTACAAGTGGGGGTGCCAAGCCTTAAATCAGAAGTCTCCAAACTTGGCAACTAAGACTTGCGGACTTAGGCTGCCTGGAGGATTCTGGGAGTTGAAGTCCACAAGTCTTAAAAGTTGCCAAGTTTGGAGATTCTTGACCTAACCGGTCCACCTTGCACATTTGATGGGGAATTTGGCCCATCCCAGTTGGTGTGTTATTAGCCTTGGTAGGTGGGGAGTTCTGGGAGTTGAAGTCCGTAAGTCTTAAAAGTTGCCAAGTTGGGGGGGGGGGCTGCCTTAGATGGACAGCGTATCAATGGGATAGACAGGCGTGTGCCATGCGCCCCTCGGGCTGCAGACTGGGAGAATGGCAACTGGGACGATGGTTCACGTTGGCTCTGATTTCCCTGCAGATCCCCCAGTGAGCAACCCCAGGAGAGCAAGCTGGAGGACTCCGCAGACCCGGAGGGATGAGCCAAGATTTCATTTTCGTTCAAAAACTGCACACTTGTGGCTGTTAGCTGGGCTCCGGCCGGCCCCCCCTCCCGCTGGCCAGAAAGCACTGGATTGGGAGGGCAGGAGGAGAACCCTCCAACGCCTCCTCTGCTACTAACCACAGACCGTTTACACTTCTCCCAAGCCTCTGACCCACTGCTTCTACTTGTATTTATTTTCTTAGCCTGTTAGTTCTTGTTTTTTTGTTTTTTGTTTTTTTCTGGGGGGGAGGTGGGGGGACCGAGATCAGCACTCTCATTTTCACGGTGGTTCTTTCGCTCTTTTTCGGAGCCACTGAAGAGCCGTTTTATTTTATTTCTATTTTTATTTTGGTGACTGTGCGTAGGTAGTTTTTATCCAGGAATATTTTTATTTGGCTTTGAAATCTTTTGTTTGTTTGTTTGTTTTAGATATATATATATAAATATATATGTATATATATATATATTGAAATGGGGAAAAGTATGGACTCGGTCACAAAAGAACAAAAGTCTTTTTAAAGGACCAGTTGATGTACAACTAAAGCAATTTCCGAAGGGGGGAAAGAGAGAGAGAGAGAGAGAGAGAGAGAGAGAGACAGAACGGAGAGGCTGATGCATTTAAATAGTTTTTAATCTGTCTCTCTTTTTAAAAACAAGGAATGTTTTTTTTCCATCAATGTGAGGCTTTTGAGACATACAGAATTAACAGGATATAAACACTCGGGGCGTTGCTGTGGAACAAATACAAACTGTATATTTTGCTAAGTGAGGAAAAAACACTATTCCTTATTTCTGATTTTTTTTTTCTCCCTGGTTTTTAGAGTTTAGGCTCCTATCAGTTTGTTATTCTTGTATTTTTCCCTTGCTGCTTCTGTATCATATGTAAATTGTGGCAAGGCGTTTTGGCCTTGTCTTCACAACAGAGGAACCTTGGATCTTTTCTTTCTTTCTTTCTTTCTTTCTTTCTTTCTTTCTTTCTTTCTTTCTTTCTTTCTTTCTTTCTTTCTTTCTTTCTTTCTTCCTTCCTTCCTTCCTTCCTTCCTTCCTTCCTTCCTTCCTTCCTTCCTTCCTCTTCCTTTCCTTTCTTTCCTCTCTCTTTCGGGCTTTGAAGCCACCAATGTGAGCAATATTCTCTGTTTGGACCACGACAAACCTCCTTTCTTTTTTATACCTTTTGCTGTAAGCTTTTATGACTTCTGATGAGATGGAAGGGGAGGGGGTGGGGTGGGCAGGGGGAGGGATTGGGAGGAAGCCAAGGTGGGTGAGAGACAGGGTGGGGAGGGCTGGGGGGGAGCCATGTAACCAGCAGGGCCTGTTTGGCTGAGCAAGGGGAACAGGCCACGTCGCCGCTCGCTCATGTGGCCTGAGCCCACGGGGTACTTTGGCCCGGTGGCTGGCCTCCACTGATGCTTGGGACCAGGGACAACTCTCTCAATATTTGCCATTTTCTGCCAGGGGGGTCATGGGCTGCAAGGGTGGTCTGGGGGTGTCTTTGGGGACAGGCATCTGTCCATCTCTGGCAACGGAGCCAGGGGGGCTCGGAAGGAGAGGCAAGACCTACCCCCGCCTGTCCCAAAGGCACATTTTTTCCCCTCTGTGTGCATTCCTCCCTTTTTGCAGCCATGTGCAGCTGAGGGTACATCAGCAATAACGATACCTATTTGAGCTTGACCATATCTCAGAAGATCCAAGTTTCCAGCGGCTGGGGAGGGGTCCCTAACCACTGGTGGGATTCAAAAAGTTTTGCCAGTTCGGTGGGCATGCTTTGGGTGCATGCACACACTTTGTGTGCGCACGTGTGCCAAACATGTACTTTGCACAGGCGCAGAGGTTTTCTGACTCACCTCCTGCAAGCCTGCACTCTCCCGGTCGCTTCAGCAGCTGCCACGCAGCGCTATTCTGTGCCGTGAAAGCAGCTGCGCTTCAAATTCAGCAGATAAAGGGGAGTCTGGGAGCCCAGGCGGGCGGGTGGGCCCAACAGCAGAGCAGTGGAGAGAACCGGTTCGGTCTCCACTGCTCATTGGCACTACTGGCTCGGCCGAACCGGGCCCAACCAGTAGAATGCCACCCCTGTCCCTAATCCATCATCCTCTGTCTTTCCCACTCCAGGCCTTGCTTCCTTCCCTCCCCCCCCTCCATTTGAGGCAGAGGAGCTGGGGGAGGAGAGGGCCTGCACTTCCTTTGCATGGCATTCCCATTGCATCCTTTGTGGGTGGGTGGGTGGGCGGGCTGTCCTCTGTCTTGGGGGAGGGTCTTTTGCCACACAGCCTCAGAGTCCACTTAGAACCCAAAGGGGTCAGTTTTGTATTCGCCAAGAGCCTCAACAATTGCCCGGATACAAAAATTAAATAGACAAACAGATTTTACCCCAAGAGGATTCAGCTATCCCGCTCCTGTCTCTTGGCTTTGTCCAGCTCTGGATACTGCATTAGGGAGGCTCCTCCTTCCTCCCTGAGGCCTCCTAGGTGCCAGGGTCATGCGAGCGAGGAATTCGGCACGTGGCAAACCAAACAAGGGTGTCACCAGAGTAAACCAGGCAGGAAACGCAACCCGGTGAAATTGACTTCATTTGCGAGGCCGAAGATTCAGAGAAACCATGCACGTCTGAAGGCACAAACTTCCTATCGCCACGTTTAAGTGCTTGATCAATTTAGGGGGGTCTTCCTCTGATCAAGCGTCTCTTCTCCAGCTGCTTCCTAGGTAGTGTCTCTCTTTGGCCAAGGTCATTCCCCACCGGGCTGGGGAAGGCAGCTGGGGTTATGGCCTCCACCCAGGGCGGGGAGGGCAAAAGGTGGATGCAGCAAACATCCCCCGCCTGCCTCGCTTTCAGTTGACGGTAACGGTGAAACTTGTCCAGAACAAGATTTTCCCTTCACCAACTGCTGGTGATGCCATGGCCCCCGCCAAGGATAGCTTCCAATAGCAGAACGGAGGGTCTTGCCAAGAGGGATTTGGGGTCAGACTTTTTGAGGGTCTCCCCAGTGTCAGGTTGAGGGAGCAGGGGAGGAGAAAGACCCTGCACGGAGCAAACGACATCAGGAATCTGGCCTTTATAAATCTTATTCCTGGCATGCGAGTTTCCGGTCTGCTAACTAGTTGGAAGTTAGTTTTAATTCAAGTTTTTAGCCTGTTGGGTTTTGCCTCTGACCTGAATCCTAGGAAGAACTTTTGGGGTTAGCTTTCCTCTGCGGGTCCTTTGCCTCCTTCCTTCCTTCCTCCTTTCCTGTGGGCCCCTAACCCTCACTGGCAGAATCCCGGCCCCTCCTTAAGCAACAGAAAAAATATTGGGAGAGAATTTCCTTGGTGGCAGAAGAAGAAGAAGAGAGGAAAACTCAGCTAATTAATACTGGAAACACAAAGCAATAATTTTTGTTACTCAGATGAGTGTGTTTGTCTGGTTTTTTTTTTCTAAAGGAGAAATAATAAAGCAGCCACAATCTATCGCAGCCCCCCAAAACTCTCCCTGGAGAGACGACAGGGGCAGCGCCTCTCATCCCTGCCAGCAGGGTGTGGGGGGGGGGCTCCAGGTTGGGAGGGGTGTCTGATGGAAGGGGTTTATTTTTATTCTAGTCTTCGGCTGGGGGTGGGGGGCGTCAGGGGACGTGACTGTCGAGCGGCCCTCTTGTACCTCCTCCTCGGCACACATGCTGGGCTACTTCTATGCCAACCTTCTTTTATAAATGAAAATAAAGCTGTGTTTTTTATTAAGCCGGTTTTATTGTATGTCAATGTTCGTTCTCGCCATTCCTGTAAACCCGCCCCCCCCTTTTTTTCCCCTCCAGATTTTCTGTTTTAAATTCCTAATAAATTATTTGAAAACCGCTCTGGCTCTGTGATCTGCAAAAGGTGAGGATTTCCAAGATGGTTGTAAGGTGGGGGGGCTCTTCCAAGATGGGTGGGGGCTCTTCCAGGGTTGGTGGGGGGGCAAGGATGGGGGTGCAGGCCTGTGGCTTTGATTGCAAAGGTTCGGTCAGCTGCAGGAGAGCTAAAAGTCAAAATATGGGCACCTCTCAAGAGGGCTGCATGGATCCTACGTGGATCTCCCAAGCAAAAAGCAAGCAGAGGAATCACATTTCTTTAAAAAATAAATTTTAAAAAACATTGAACCTGGTGGACTTCTTTAACATACATTTTTGTCATTACATATTGTGTTAAGTGCTCCAGTCCAGGGGTTGTCAATCTTTTGGATCTTGGACCACCATAATTTTGTGAACCACTAATAGGAATTTTGGTTTGCTGATGTTTTCCCAGGCTCTTTGCAGAAAACAGAAAGCCTGGGAAAATTCCCCCAAAAGTCTGCAGGAAAATTCCCCACCCCATTTTCTACCGATGGATCATTCTGTGGCATTCGCTCTGCTAAAAAGATCTCCGGGTTTCAGATGAGAAAAGGCTTTTCATGCTGAAGGTCCTGGGAAGCCACAAGAAGGCAGTTGATCAAAACTCAAGAGGTGCCGGCTGAAAAACTCTGGGAGTTGAAGTCCACCCATCTTGAAAGTGGCCAAGATTGAGAAATGCTCTTGAGAAACGCTGGATTATGGGAGTTGCAGTTCAAAAAAAAAACAACCCACCCCGTAATGCCCTTTAATAAAATCTGTTTTAGACTCTTCCAGACTCACCTCTGGATGGAGCAATACTGGCCTGGTGAGACACACTTTGAATACAGGTAGCCCTCAACTTTAAAACAGTTCATTCAGTGACCATTCGAAGTGAGTTATGACCCCTTTTCACACTTAAAAACTGTTGCAACATCCCCCATGGTCACATGATCACAAAGCAAATGCTTGGAAACTGACTCATATTTATGACAATCACAATGTGCCGAGGTCGTGGGAACACCTATTGTGACCTTCTGATACGCAGAGTCAAGTGGGGAAGCCAGATTGACTTAACCGTGTTACTAGCTTAACAATTGCAGTGATTCACTTAGCTATGGCAAGACAAGTCGTAAAATGGAGCAAAATTCACTTAGCAAATGTCTCACAGTGGAAATTTTGGGCTCAATTGTGGTCGTAACCCAACAGATCGCAGCATGTCAGGCCCACAGCCCTGTCCACTGTCTCCCGGAGTCTGTCCAATAGCCCTTAGACTTATATACCGCTTCAGGGTGCATCACAGCCTCTCTAAGCGGTTTACAGAGTCAGTATATTGCCTCCAACAATTCTTGTTTCACTGACCTCGGAAGGAAGGATGGAAGGCTGCGTCAACTTTGAGAATCAAACTGCTGGCAGTCAGCAGAGTTAGCCTGCAATACTCCATTCTAACCACTGGGAGGGAGGGAGAGAGGGAGGGAGGAAAGTCAGCAATCGCTTCATAGTGCTTTCCAGCCCTCTCTAAGTGGTTTCCAGAGTCAGCCTCTTGCCCCCAACAATCTGGGTCCTCATTTTATTGACCTTGGAAGGATGGAAGGCTGAGTCAACCTTGAGCCTGGTGAGAATCAAATTCCTGGCAGTGGGCAGAATTAGTCTGCAATATTGCCTTCTAACCACTGCGAAGGAAGGAAGGAAGGAAGGAAGGAAGGAAGGAAGGAAGGAACTGGGAAGTGGTATATAGACTTATATACCGCTTCACAATCCTTTCCAGCCCTCTCTAAGCAGTTCTCAGAGTCAGTCTCTTGCCCCCAACAATCTGGGTCCTCACTTTACCCACCTGGGAAGGAGAGAAGACTGAATCAAACTGCTGGCAGTCAGCAGAGTTACCCTGCAATACTCCATTCTAATCACTCCACATGAAGGGAGCGGGAAGGAAGGAAGGAAAGACAGCAATCGCTTCCTAGTGCTTTACAACCCTCTCTAATTAGGCAGTTTGCAGAGTCGGCTTATTGCCCCCAACCATCTGGGTCCTCATTTTACCCACCTGGGAAGGATGGAAGGCTGAGTCAACCTTGAGCCTGGTGAGATTTGAACTGCCAAATTGCAGTCAGCAGAAGTAGCCTGCACTTCTGCATTCTAACCACTGCACCACCGTGGCTCAAACTCACACCCCCATTGTGTCCATGACACTGTCTAATCATCTCACCGTCCTTTGGCCTTCCATCTTTCCCAAAATCAGGGTCTTCTCCAAGGAGTCCCCTCTTGTCTTTAGGTGGCCAAAGTGTTTGAGCTTCAGCTTCAGGATCTGTCCATCCAAAGGACAGTCGGGGTTGATTTCCTTTCAAAGACGGATTGGGTCTCACTGCCGCCCAAGGGAGGCCGGTCCAGAGTCTTCTGCAACCCCCACAATTTGAAAGCATCCGGTGTTGACCACCACAATAAAGAAAAGATGTTGAGACTCTGGAAAGAGGGCAGAGAAGAGCAACAAAGATGTTCAGTTTAGCTTACCTTATTGACATTGCACCTCGTAGAGTGAAATAAGTGCCATCACCAGTGTACATTATAACTATAAAAATAAAACACAAACACACCTCCTTCACATTCTATACAATTGAATGGAGACCCCATTAATATTGCACTCTACAGTAGAATCCGGTAGAGTTCCTGCCCTGGGATAGAAGCTGTTTTCCAGCCTGTTTGTCCTTCTTTTTATTATTATCCTGTACCGTCTGCCCGATGGTAATAGTTAAAAAAAAATAGGGTTCCCAGGATGAGATGGATCTTTGAGAATGTTTTGAACTTTCTTAAGGCAGCGGGGGCTATAAAGCTCTTCCAAAGAGGGAAAAGGGCAACCAATGATCTTCCGGGCAATGACATTCACCCTCTGGAGAGCCATCCTATCTGCCCCTGTGCAATTGGCAAACCATACAGAGATGTGCAGGATGTTAAAATGCTCTCTATAACCATCAGATGAATTAATTATTCAAAAAATAATGGCGTGTGCTGAGATGGATAAATTAACCCTGATGTTACGAGAGAAAGAGGAATCTGAATATTACAAATGGATGATGAAAGAATTAATGATAAGCAATTTATAAGGGTTTACATTCGCATAGATTGTATATATTTGTAAATAAGCACAAAATAGAAGTATATGAGATAGATGTCACACGCTGTGAATGTCATAATATGTATATTTCTGGTTCAGTTTTTAAAGATATAAAAGACTAATAAAGTTTATTAAAATAAAATACTCCCTATAGCAGGGGTCTTCAACCTTTAAGACCTGTGGACTTCAACTCCCAGAATTCCCCAGCCAGGCTTTGCTTAAAGTTCCCATGGTTGGAGACCCCTGCTCTGTAGGACTAAAACAGATGAAGAACGATTGCAGGAACCGGGCACCTTACGAAGAGAAGGCCTAGAGCTGGCATAGAGGAATAGAATATAGACTAGGATATAGAATAAAAGAGTCGGAAGGGAACCTAGAGATCTTCTAGTCCAACCTCTTGCTTAGGCAGGAATCCCTATACCATTTCAGACAAGTGGTGACTGTTCAATCTCTTCTTAAGCTGATATGACAGTCAATAGGGAAAGCCGGATTCGCTTAACAACTGACTCACTTACTGTCCAGACGCTAGCCGGTCTTCCGATGCAAGGAAACCGGCTTGGCGCGCCGCCTTCCCGCCCGGGCTGCCAACGGTGCGGAGGGGGATGCCCGCTGCCAGCCTGCGCCGGGAGAGGGGATGCGGACCGCAGGGAGAGCAGAGCAACACCCTCCCCCTCCCTCTCCCCCCGCGGCGTGTCACAATGTAGCCCCACCCCGACGGGACGGGACGGCTGGGCGGCGGCAGCGCAACCCGGAGCCCAGCAGCGCCGCGAACCCGCCGGGCACCAGCTGTGCCAGCTGCTCTCGGGGACAGGCAAGCCACGCCCCTCGGCGCGGAAACGCCCCCGGGCCGGCGCCGCCGCCGCCTTGGAGCACCTGCGGAGGGGTCCTTGGAGCGCCGGGCGGGGGTGGGAGAGTTCGGCCCCCGGCCGGAGGGGCTCCGGGGAGGAGGGTCGGTCCGGAACCCGGGGCAGGGAGGCGTTTAGGGCAGGGGTCTCCAATCATGGCGACTTGAAGCCTGGTGGACTTCAACTCCCAGAATTCCTCAGCCAACTTTGTGCTGGGGAATGCCGGAGCTTTGCTGGCTGGGGAATTCTGGGAGTTGAAGTCCGCCAGGCTTCAAGTCGCCATGATTGGAGACTCTTTGATCTACTAGAGCAGGGGGTCTTCAAACTTGAAAGCTTGAAGACTTGTGGACTTCAACTCCCAGAATTCCTCCTCCAGTCATGTTCGCTCAGGAATTCTGGGAGTTGGAAGTCCACAAGTCTTATCCTGGCCAAGGTTGAAGACCCCTGGGGTCTTGGGCATCCCGGGAGCCAGCTGCAAAACTTTTTTGGAGTGGGCGGGCAGGGCAGGACTCAACTATCACTTCCAACATCTCTTTGGGAGCACGAGTTGTGGCAAAGGGTGCTGGGAGTTGTAGTCTCACCGTCTGTAGCTGCCACAAAGAAAGAGGGGGTCAATTTATTCTCCAAAGCACTGGAGGGCCAAACAAGAAACAATGGAAACTAAACGAAGAGAGAAGCAACCTGGCATTAAGGAGAAACTTCCTAGCAGGGAGGACAATTAACCAGGGGAACAGAAGCGGCCTCCAGAAGTTGTAAATGTTCCATCTCTGGAGGTTTCTCAGAAGAGACTGGACAGCCACTTGTCTGAGATGGTATAGAATCTCCTGCTTGAGCAAGGGGTTGGACTAGAAGACCTCCAAGGCCCCTTCCAGCTCTATTCTATTCTATCTGGAGAGGCAGAAGTTGTGCCTCTGCCTGTAGGATCTGTGCCCCTTCCGGGGTCTGAAAACGCCAGCCGAGGCAATCTTCTCATGCTCTTCTGCCCCCCCTCCCCCCACCCCCCACTATTTGTTTGCCTTTTGAGAGCACTGCTCTCTAAACATGCTCAGAGGTAACCTTCCCTGCCTTGCCCCAGTGGATGGGGGAGGGTTTGGGGGTGGGCAGGCTGAATTCCCCTGTGCCTGACTCTTCCCCTCCCTTCTGGCCGAGGCGTGCAGGATGGAGACCCTGGAGGAATTTGACAGCGAGTACCCGCTCACCCTGTCCTTCTGCGAGCGGATCTCTCCCCAGGACTACGAGGCCCAAGGCCTGAGCTACACCCAGAAGTCCCTGCAGGAGCTCTTCACCCAGATGGAGCGGAAGCCCAGCATCTGCGAGCGGGTGGTGCGGAAGCGGAAACAGGCCGAGAACGAGAGGGGCAGCCTGGGGCAGTATCTCAAGGTGAGGGGACCGGTCGCCAGAAGGGACCCCAGGATGGGCAGAAGGGGTGGCATCCCCACCATTTGGGGTGCAGCAGAGGCTTCTTCGGTCCAGGGCAGCCTGCAGGGCAGGGTCACCAAGTCAGTGCAGTGGTCTTAACGTTTCCTTCAAAAGAGAGAGAGTGGTTACCATAAGTCCTGGCTGCCATCTTGACTTTTTTGACACAACTCCACCATTCCCTGGCTTTTATCGCTCCTATTCTGACCAAGGCTTCCTGAGACCGTAATTAAGCACATGCTTAGTTAATACAATTCTCTTTTTATTGCAATGCTGGGAATTATGTTCATTCTCCATAATGAGTCCCAAACAGTCCCTCAAGATAAGCACCCACCTTTCTTTCCTCTGAAGTGCTGCCAACAACTGGAGTACCAAATGAACTATAAAAACCAACCAAAGTACAAAGTCCACACAGAGCTTCAAGGTTTAATCCGAAGAGAAAAAACAAGGTTGCTTCCTGCAAAGGTTTCATCATCTTAGTCTTACTTGTATCCCTTATGGGAGGGCCAATCACCTCCCAGCCTT
Source organism: Pseudonaja textilis (assembly GCF_049901715.1). Classification (NCBI taxonomy): domain Eukaryota; kingdom Metazoa; phylum Chordata; class Lepidosauria; order Squamata; family Elapidae; genus Pseudonaja; species Pseudonaja textilis. The sequence goes on from NC_142004.1 coordinate 12,646,467, forward strand.
ACTCCCGAGTTGTCCCTTTTGTCTCAGCTGCTCTCGCCTTCTGGAAGCTCTGCACACATGCGCACTGGGAACAGGCTCCCCTGGGTCCTCTGCCTTGCTGCTGCCAGACTCCGGAGGCTCCAGAGGCAGCACCCCACTCCCAGATGGTCCTGGCCCCATCTCTGCATCGGATGCAGGACCCTCATCTGAGTCCTCCCCAGACTCCTGGACTGGTCTCTGTTCTTCCCCACTGTCCGATTCCGTTGCCGTCTGCACAGGCTGCACAGCTCCTGAGGAGCTGTTTGTGGCTCAGGCATCCTCCTAGAGCGGAAAGGTTTGGCTCTGCCTACAGGAGAGCCTGATGCTTCGCTCTGCCCAGCCGGAGCAACTGCCCGACCCAAAGGCACTGACCATCGCTCGGCCTCGGCTCTTTTCCGAGAGAGAGAGAGGGAGAGAGGTTTCTGGGCTGAAACACTGATCTGGATCCCAGGTGTTCTGGATGAAGGACAGCCATCTGGAGACCCTGGACGTCCCCAGTTCTCAGGCTGTGTCCAATAAGGTGGTCTGTGCTGGATCACCACTCCCATGTTCCCCAGCCAGCATGATGGGAGATATGGTCCAAGCAGCCCCAGGCTGTGCCTTTGACTGCTCTTGTCCTGAAAGCAGGACAGGAATTGTCTCCTGCAAGGAGCCAAGGTCAACAGCCTTGGGTCCTGCAACGTCCTTTCAGCTCAGTTTGATTGATTGTTCCTCAGAAATTCAGATCCAATAACTGATCCATCAGCTGTTGAGAGAGGAGGGGCCCTGCAGCCCCCTGCCGTAAAGTGCCTGTTCCCTTCGGGCGGAAAACTAGCCCAGCAGGGAGGAGACGTGTCGAACTGCCTTTGAATCCTCTCTTCCACTTTCCTCCTTCGGGACATTTTGTATTTTGAGCACTCCACTAGGCTGCCCTTCGCCGCCTTTGCGCCTGGAGGTCCCTTTTGCGCGCCTGTTCCCAGCTCTCCCTCGCCCCCTTTGGCCCAAGAGTCGTGGTGGCAAAGTGGTTAGAGTGCAGCATTGCAGGCCAATTCTGCTGACTGCCAGCAGTTTGGCAGTTCAGTTCTCACCGGCTCACAGTTGACTCAGCCTTCCTTCCTTCCTTCCCAGGTGGGTAAAATGAGGGCCCGGATGGTTGTGGGGGCAAGAGGCTGACTCTGTAAACCGCTTGGAGAGGGCTGGGAAGCCCTGGGAAGCGGCATATAAGTCTAAAGGCTCGTGCCGTTGTTCTGCTCTTTTCCAGGCCAAGTTCTTTGCCCTGCTGCAGGGCAGTGTAAATTACGACAACTCCCTGGGGGAAATGGAGATGGAGGAAAAAGTCGAGCAACTCAAACGGGAGATGGAGAAGGCCAACGATTATGCCCGTGGTAACTCTGCCTTGCCTTTCCTCTCCTCTCATTTGTTGTACCTGCGTTCAGGTGTTTTCCTGCTCCCTCCTACCCTCCCCCGGACACTTTGAATAGCTGTAAGACTGGAGGGAGCCAAACTGCTGACCCTGGGGGGGGGGGCACCTTCCAGAAAAACTCCCGAGACCCTCCCCACAACATCACTGGCTGCATCCACACACGACGAGGGGGGATTTCAGACTTTCTCAGGCTGCAGAACTTGACAATTAAAAAAAACCCTGTACTGTTAAGCAAATTAAATACCCAGACAACGTGATGTTTATCAAGCACTAAGAAATGTAATTAATTGAACATTAATAAAATTTATCTAAAACAAAACCTTAAAGTTCAAGGAACCCTGAGCAAGGGTTAGAAAATTGGCTTTGAGCAAAATTATTTCTTCTTAGTCTTTCCTGGAACCCTTAAAAAAACAAGTTTGAAGCTCCACCCGACCGCCCCCCCCCCCGACCCCCAAATCCCCTGCACTGCCAGGCCTCTGGATCAGGGCTACTACAATCCAGTGACCGGCAGAAGGTAGCGAAGCGATACGAACAAAGCCATACACTTTGGGGCTCTTCTCCAGGGACAGCATGTGGCAGCCCAGAGCTGGTAGCAGCCCAAAGTGAGAAGCCCCTTGTTGTCTTAGCACAGGGGTCCCCAAACCTGGCAACTTTAAGACGTGTGGACTTCAACTCCCAGAATTCTCCTGCCAGCATAGCATAACTGGCTGGAGAATTCTGGGAGTTGAAGTCCACACGTCTTAAAGTTGCCAGGTTTTGGAGACCCCTGTCTTAGCATTTGGTATAAATTAATCTGGCGCTAAGGAGAGCCTGAGTTTTTGCGAATGTAGCAATGGTGTTAATAGAATAGAATAGAAATAATAGAATCACCATAGAATTTAGAATAGAAGTTAGAATAGAATAGAATAGAATAGAATAGAATAGAATAGAATAGAATAGAATAGAATAGAATAGAATAGAATATGGAATTAATAGGATAGGACAGGACAGGACAGGACAGGACAGGACAGGATAGGATAGGATAGGATAGGAGCTGGAAGGGACCTCAGAGGTCTTCTAGTCCAACTGCTCTGCTTAGGCAGGAAACCTTACACCACTTCAGACAAACTGGTTATCCAACCTCTTCTTTCAAACTTCCAGTGTTGGAGCATTCATAACTTCTTGTGGCAAGCTGTTCCACTGATTAATTGTCCTCACTGTCAGGAAATTTCTCCTTAGTTCCAGGTTGCTTCTCTCCTTGATTAGCTTCCACCCATTGCTCCTTGTCCTGCCCTTAGGGGCTTTGGAGAATAGCTCGACTCCCTCTTTCTTGTGGCAGCCCCTCAAATATTGGGGCTCTGCTATCCTGAAGTGATACCCATGAGGAGAAAGCCGCAATGCTGGCACCCAGCTGGTTATTAAGCTTCAGGTTGAAAGTTTCAGGGGCCTCTTTTGAATCCCGATGTAATCACATTTTTTTTGCAGGAAACGTCCATTGTCATTCTGCAACTGGGTCAGGCCGCCCAGTTGCTCTGGTCAAGTCAGACTCCCTGAGCATCCTTCCACAGCCCCCAGCTCCACCAGTGGAAATCTGGAACAGCCCAAACCAGAACTGCATCCAAAGGTGCTTTTTCAAGAGGCAACTGGACTTCCTGGTTTTTCCTTGGAGACGTTTCTCTTCTCACCAGAGAAGCTTCTCCAGCTCTGACTGGAGGGTGGGGAATGGAAGGGTTTAGACTCCTTGTAGGCAGCTGGTCATTTGCGTCCTTTTAGAGGGTCGTTGAGGCCACCTGGAGGTTTGTCCTTAGGGTCACCTGAGTGGTGCAAATGGGTGTGGAGTCTTCTCGGAAAGGACTGTGTTGTGGAGCTGTGCTTTCTGCAGGGACACAGGGCAGAAAACATCCTGCAGATCCTTCCACCCTAGCCCCACTGTCCAGTCAGAGCAGAAGAAGCTTCTTGGATGAGAAGCAACATGTCTTCAAGGAAAAACAAAGTCCAGGTGCTTTTAGAAAAAAAAGCACTTTGGGGACAGCCATGACCTGGATAACTGGGAATCTCCATAGACATTTAGAATTTCATCTACTGAGGCACACAGGCCCCGGGGGGGACGAACTGTTTGAAAACAGGGGTTGACCACTCCCTGCCAGGTTTATTTTGAAAGAATGCATTCCAGATTTAGGAAATTTAAAAACTGTGTACAGGTATAAATCTTTGCTTTGTAGCATGCCGGTGTCTCATTAAAGTAAAAAACAAAACACAACTTAATACAATCACAGGGGCCTAAAGCAGGGGTCTCCAACCTTGGCCACTTTAAGACTTGTGGACTTCAACTCCCAGAATCCCTCAACCAGCAAAGCTGGGAGTTGAAGTCCGCAAGCAAAGCTGGCTGAGGGATTCTGGGAGTTGAAGTCCACAAGTCTTAAAGTGGCCAAGTTTGGAGACCTCTGGCCTGAAGGATAAAATGAAGGGTAGTCTGGGATAGGGATTTAAGGAAGTCAAGGTGGAAAAATATAACAAAAGAAATACATGTTTAATTTTACCTGTGGTACCTGCAGCGAGAATTGTGTATGCACAAATTTGGAAAATTATATAGAGGAAAATATAATACAGAAAATATTAGAATGTGCTGAAATGGATAGATTAATCTTATAAATTAAGTATAAGGAGGAAACAGAATACTTTTTAAAGTGGGAATTATTCTATCAATGGTTAGAAAATAGAAACAGAAGTTAGAAATTTAAAACTAAGGAGGATATGTAAACAAAAATGAAGTAAGTGTATAATTAAATAATGAACGTTGAATAAGTAAATATTTTGAGTTATAGACTTGGAGGATAATGGTTACAAATGTGATGTTTATAATGTTTGATACTGTTAACTAATTATAGACAAAACTGAACAGTGCTTAATTAAATAATGGAAAACATTTAATAAAGGATAAATGAAGATCATGGACTTTGAGAATAATGGTTACAACTATTGTGTGCATAAGGTTTCCTATTTGTATTTAAAAGAGATTGTATACTGCCATTGTGGATATGGAAATTGTATATATAACAAAAGAAATTGCACAATATAAAATAATTTTAAAAAGAAAAGTAAGTCAAGAAGGTGATCCAAACCATGCAGGGAAATTCCTGCCCCTTTTTTGTGCACTAGAAGAATCACATTCACATGGTTGGTGGTTGCCATTTTGACTTTCTTGACCTCCTTGCAGCCTGGCGGGAGGCACTGGCTTAGCCCCCAAACCCTAATTCTTCCAAACATGGATGGGAGGGTGAAACTTTGCTCCTTTTCAGCTGCCAAGACCTCATCCTGGAGGCCGGCCGAGAGGAGGCTCCGGAGGACTATCCTGACGGGAGGGTTCAGCCCGACAGAAGCCAAGCTCTGGGACTCAGGCGTTCCAGCCATGCCCAAAATCTTCGGTTCTTTCCCAAAGCAGGTTTGTGCTTTTGTGCTTCTCATCTCGGCAACCTCTTCCCTTTCCAGAGGTTGCCCCTCTGCACTGGGGTGGGGTGGGGAGCATTAGTTACAGCAGAGGTCTCCAAACTTGGCCACTTTAAGACTTGTAGACTTCAACTCCCAGAATTCTCTGTAGTTGAAGTCCACAAGTCTTAAAGTGGCCAAGTTTGGAGACCTCTGAGTTACAGCAAGGGGACTTTCTTGGTGGTGGCCCCGATAGAGTGGGCTGGACCCAGAGGCTCCACTGGCCTCTATTATGGCTTTTTAGAGTCAGGGAAGAGTTTAGACTTATCTTAAATATTCGGTGGCTTTTTTTTATTACTGGGATTTTATGCTGGGTTTATTGCTTCTAATTTTTAACTGGTTATCGTCCTCCATTTACTTCTTAAAAGCCTCCAGTGCTGGGACACCCACAATTTCTGAAGACAAGCCACTCTACTGGTTAATTGACCTCACTGTTAGGAAGTTTCTCCTTAGTTCCAGGTTGCTCTTCTCCTCGATCAGTTTCCATCCATTGTTTCTTGTCCTGTCCTTCAGGTGCTTTGGAGAATAGCTTGACTCCCTCTCCTTTGTGGCAGCCCCTCAAATACAGGAATGCTGCTATCATGTCGCCCCCAGTCCTTCTTGTCCTTAGACAAGTCCATATGTCCATATGTTTTAGCCTCCAGTCCCCTCATCATCCTGCTTGCTCTTCTCTGCACCTTTTCTAGAGTCTCAACTTTTTGTATAGTGTGGTGACCAAAACTGGACGCAGTACTCTAGGTGTGGCCTTACTAAGGCTTTATAGAGTGGCATTAGTACCTCCCTTGATCTTGATTGTATCCCTCTGTTAATGCAATATAGGATTGCATTGGCTTTTTTGGCTGCTGCCACACACGGCTGGCTCCTATTTAGCCGGTTGTCCACTAAGACTCCAAGATCCCTCTCCCAGTTGCTGCTATTGAGCCTGGTTTCACCCAGTCTATATGTGTCCTTTTGGTTTTTCTTGCCTAAGTGTGAGACTTTACTTTACATTGAATTTCGTTTTGTTAGATGTGTTAATATCTTTTGCTTTTCATTTACTTGGACTTGTTAAAGGAAGAGGATTTCCTCTCCAGGCTTAGCATCTTCTTCATAATTCCCCAGGAAAGATAATTGCTTGCATTGAATATAAACTGCTGCTCTCTACCCTGACAGGCGGAGAGAAACAATACAGACTTGAAGCAGCTTTGGGCCGGCATGTCACCTGTCAATCAAAAGAGGTCAGGAGCCAGACAGGGAGGAAGAAAACTGTATAGAAATGAGGTAGAATTGTTGCCTTCACAGAACTCCCCGAGCCACCCATGGGCTTGAAGGGTTTCTCAACCTCAGCAAACTGTAAGGTATTTGGATTTCAACACCAAAAGTCCCTAGAAAGCATTTTTAGTATTTTTATCTTCTGAGACATCCAAATTATTAAAAAAACTTGTTAGTTCTTTTGAAACTAAAAATACCACTCTACATTTTATAGATACCTATTATCAATAAATCAGTTTTGTGTGCATATGCTAAGAAATAAGTGGAATAGAATAGAATAGAATAGAATAGAATAGAATAGAATAGAATAGAATAGAATAGAATAGAATAGAATAGAATAGAAAACTCAAATTCAATGTAGAGAAAAGTGAAGTTCTACACTTAGACAAGAAAAACCCAAAGGACGCATCCAGAGTGGGTGAAACCAGGCTCAATAGCAGGAACTGGGAGAGCGATCTTGGAGTCTTAGTGGACAACCAGCTAAATAGGAGCCAGCCGTGTGCAGCGGCAGCCAAAAAAGCCAACACAATCCTAAATTGCATTAACAGAGGGATACAATCAAGATCAAGAGAGGTACTAATACCACGCTATAAAGCCTTAGTAAGATCACACCAAGAGTACTGCATCCAGTTTTGGTCACCACATTATAAAAAAGATGTTGAGGCTCTAGAAAAAGTGCAGAGAAGAGCAACCAGGATGATTAGGGGACTGGAGGCTAAAACATACAACGAACGGTTGCAGAACTGGGCTTGGCTAGTCTAGGGAAGAGAAGGACCAGGGGAGACAGGAGAGCAGCCTTCCAGCGTTTGAGGGGCTGCCCCAGAGAGGAGGAAGGGCTCAAGCTGTTCTACAAGGCACCTGAAGGCCAGACAAGGAATAATAATGGATGGGAACTGAACAAGGAGAGATTCAACCTGGAAATAAAGAGAGATTTTTTGACAATGAGAATCATCGACCAATGGAATTGAAGATGCCTTCGGAAGTTGTGGGAGCTTCATCACTGGAGGCTTTCAAGAAAAGATTGGACTGCCATATGTCAGAAATAATGTAGGGTTTCCTGCTTGGGCAGAGGGTTGGACTAGATGACCTCAACTCTGCTAATCTGTAATCTGTAAGAATAGAATTAGAATAGAATAGAGAATAGAATAGAAAATAGGATAGGATAGGATCAGATAGGATAGAATAATAAAAATAAAAGATAGAAAAATAAAATAGAATAGACTTTATTTGGCCAATGTGATTGGGCACACAAAGAATTAGAAATTCCTATATTGCCTAGACAATGTGAGTTTGAGTGTCACTGGGCCTCAAATGAAGGTTTATGTAATAAGAATAATGCTTCTTTGAAACACATGTTTTTACAATGTAGAAGATTTACTTAAGTTTTGGGAGAAAGGCATTGGAAAAAGTAATTGTATGGCCACTTTGAATCATTGGAGCTGACTCCACTTGCTGGAGTGGATGTGTGATTGCCTACAAACGTGTGGACAAATATAATGAAATAGGCAACTCAGTTTTACAAAGTAGTAGTAGGCTAAAAACATGAAAATTATATAACCGTAAGAAATAAATTTGTACTCGACTGATAACTCCATTAGATAACTATATATGGAATAATAACTATTTTACTGCTAAAATATGTCCTTTGTTGTATCTTTTTCCTTTTTAAAACAGTATTTTCTGTGTTTTTATTTCCTTGATAAAGTCTTGAAGGTTGCTGAGGTTGAGAAATGCTGGAGTAGAGCTTTTCTCTGGAACAGAGGTCTCCAACAGTGGTGGGATTCAGCCAATTTGCACCAGTTGGGGAGAACCGATTGCTAACTTTCTGAGCAGTTTGGTGAACTGGTTGCTGGAAGAAATCATTAGGGCAGAGAACCGGTTGTTAAATTATTTGAATCTCACCACTGATCTTCAACCTTGGCAAGTTTAAGCCTGGAGCACTACAACTCTCAGAATTCTGGGAGTTAAAGTCTGCCAAGTTTAAAGTTCCCAAGCTTGGAGACCCCTACTCTGGAAAACCAGCCCCACGGGACCAGTTTATGGTTCAGGAGGTCATGTGAATCCAGGCAGTTGGGCAAATTAACCAAGTCCTGCCAGGGCAAAGAACCCAAAGCTAAGAAAGTGTTTTGGCACCCTGTGGCTCCTCCCGGCTGGTTTTCTGGTATCAATCGGCTACAAGAAAGGGGAAGGGGAGGAAGGAGGCTATTCAACCAGCGTTGGGTTGGCCAGCGTGGAAAGCAAGATGATCAGTGTGGGAGGGACTGGGAGGCCCCTGAAATGGAGGAACACCTGACTGATGGGGGGAAGTGGGAAGTGATGAGTCAAACCACCCTCTGAGCATCCCACGGAAGGGAGGAGGTGCAGGGCAGGTGCCAGGGTGGTCAGAGGGAACCTGGCATCCGCTGGGCCGCCATGGACCCTGGTGGTGATGGGGAGGGGGTGGGAAGGATGGGGTCTCCCTCAGGGGCGGGCTCCAAAAACTTTAGCAACGGGTTCTTTGCCTGGTTGCTGGGTGGGCGTGGCCTAGTCAGCCTCCTGCTCCATGGCGGTGGGGAGCTCTTGAGGCTTTCCTTGAGCCTCCGGGAGGGCAAAAACAGCCTCCCCCGGGCTCCGGAAGGCCCATTTCTGGCCTTCCCGAACTTCCGGGAGGCCCGTTTTTCGTCGTCTACGAGCCTCCACGCACCCCCTGCACTTACTGGCATCCAAACCAGCCCGGTGGGGACTCCTGGGAGGGGTGGGGTGGGTGGACAGAGCCAGCCAGAAGGGGGATTTGGGGGTTCTCTGAACTGCGCAGATTCTTAGCTAGGGGCTCTCCTAAACCCCCGCCAGCCCGTTCCTGGCCTCCCTCAAAAGAGCAGCACCCAGGGGAGAGTAAGGGAAGGCCAGGTACAGCCGCAGGCTCTGGGGCATGTTCTCTATAGCAGGGGTCCCCAACCTTGGCCCCTTTAAGACTTGTGGACTTCAACTCCCAGAATCCCTCAGCCAGCAAAGCTGGGAGTTGAAGTCCACAAGCAAAGCTGGCTGAAGGAATTCTGGGAGTTGAAGTCCACAAGTCTTAAAGGGGCCACGGTTGGGGACCGCTGCTCTATAGGACTCCTGTTTCCTTTTTCCCACCTTCCGCAGCATGGTTGACCTACGCCCGCTAATGCTGAATCCTGGAGGATTTCGTCCCTCGTTCCTCACAAACAACCCTGTCCACCGGCTGAAATATCCTTTCCCGAGGTACGTGTGCCCGCCTTCAGGCCTTCCTTGATTTTCCTTGGACCATTTTTCTTTTCCTCTTGCAAGATTGGCTGGCCTGGCAAGATGAGTTTGCATTTTAGTGTCTAGGTCGGGATTCTCAACCGTGGTGCCAGCGCTGTTCCTTGTCAGTGGGCCAGTGGGCCAGACTGCCTTTCCGCAGCTGCAGTGGGCCGACTCAGGAGCCCCCTCTTAGAGTAGGAGATCTGCGGCTGGATTGAACCGGGCGCCAGGGGCACAAGAACCACCCACTGGGTGCGGAGGGAACCAGAGATGGGGGAAAGGAAAAAGTTCTCTTCTTTGTTTCTTACTTGGAGAACACTATCAATGCATACTGAGAGCCATGGTGGTGCAGTGGTTAGAATGCCGTATCGCAGGCTAATATTCTGCCCACTACCAGCAGTTCGATCCTGACGGGCTCAAGGACCAGTCGCCAAGGTTGGAGATCTCTGCTCTAAGGCAGGAGGTGGACCAGGAGAGAAGAGAGCTGGTGGAAGGGAGGTTGGGACCCCGAGGCTGCCCACCGTTTGCCTCAAGGAGGTTGGCAGTCAGTGGTGGGATTCAGTTTTTTTTACTACCGGTCCTGTGGGCTGGGTGGGCATGGTGTGGCTTGGTGGGCGTGGCAGGGGAAGGTTACTGCAAAATCCCCCTTCCCTCCCCACCCCACTAACCTGCTTTCCAGCTCCGTTCTCCTGTGCAGGGCAACCAAAGGAGACCCAGCTGATCAGCCGGGACTCAGTGGGAGGCAGAGAAGAGACGGGGTTGGCGGGGCCAGTCAGAGTGGGGATTGGCCGGTTCTCCGAACTAGTCAAAATTTCCGCTACCGGGTCTCTAGAACCGGTCAGAACCAGCTGAATCCCACCTCTGTTGACAGTGTCTTCCAGGCACATCTGGGACCGTCAGCCCTTCCTGAGAAGGAGGGCGGAGGGTCCCACCCCACGGCCTGATCCCACAGCCCGCTTCCTTCTGGAGGAGCCAGTCTTGACTGCAGGCGTGGCTCTCTTCTTCCAGGGTTCCTGCCAGCAGCTCCCCGACCTCGTCTCCCCAAGGCTCTGGCCCTCCTTCCAGCCCCACTTCTGTTTTCAACACCCCCGTGCTGGCCAGGTTCAGAGGCAACAAGGAGGACGAGACGGACAAGGGAAGCCCGGGCCCCGATACAAACTCTGCAGGGGCCTAAATGTCTTTTCGTTGTATGGGAAGATGCTACGTGAATAAAAAGTTTGGTGCATGCTCCTCAGGGCAGGTGTGGCTGTGGGTCTCTCTCTGCATCTCTCTCTCTCTCTCTCTCTGTGTGTGTGTGTGTGTGTGTGTGGCCTCTGCTTCTCAGCTGATCCCAATGCAGCAGAAAGTAAACATAATGTCTATTTTCTTGAGTGAAAGGGAGATGGCCAAGCACATTGAAGTGTCCTTCCTTTCCTCTGTTTCCCTTCCTCCTCCTTCCTTCCTTCCTCCTCTCCTTTCTTCCTTCTTTCCTTCCTCTTTCTCCCTCCCTCCCTCCCTCCCCCCTCCCTCCCACTCCTTTCTTCCCTCCTTCCTTCCCTTCCCCTTCCCCTTCCCTCTTCCCTCCCTCCCTTCCCTCCTGCCTTCCCTCCCCTCCCTCTTTTGTCCCATATCCCCCCTCCCTCCTTTCTCTCAAAACCCACCTTCTAGGCCGAGCTGTTGCAACTTGCAGGTGGTCCTTCACTTGCAACCCTGAAAAAAGCGAATGGTGGCGGGGCCGGCCAGGGGCACGATTGGCCAATTCTCTGAACTGCAAATGGTTCTGTAGAACCGGTCGGAACCGGCAGAATCCCACCCCTGCTTCATCTGCTTTCAGAGGGGATAAAAATTGGAAGGGTGGCCAGAGTGGGTGGAAAAGGATGATGGGCATTTGGCCAGTTAGAAGGTTCGTGTGAAATGAGACTCAGTGGTGGAAGGGGCTTCCAGACTGTGTTTTAATTGCAGACGTGCCCAAAAACGATCCTGACATTCTGCAATTTTATGAAAACTTTACGTTACTTAAGTGGAGAAAGATTTTGCTTCCGTGACTTCTAGGGCCAGGTGCTGTCGGCCGAGATCACCCTTGGCCCTTGCAGAGTGAATCTGACCCTCAAACCAGCCATTCTGGGCTGCAAATCTAGCGATTGATGGGTAGGGGGATAGCAGTACAAGATGCTTCTGTTGGCTTTGTCATCAAAACTAAAGCAATTTGTGCAGCTCAGGATAGCACCTCACGTAGTACAGGATACGTCATTTATGGGTCCCAGCTCTTATCTCTGCTGTGATCACAGTCTGTAGGTTCAGTAAGTACTTGGTTCCAGATTCCCCAACGGGTCTTGAAAAATTGGGCACCCTGAGAAGAGTTTGATTTACTGCTGGGTTCTGCACAAAGTGAGCTGAGGGAAGAAAAGGAAATGGCGCCATTTTGTCCCTGGCTCTCCTCTCCTAGGGCAGAGGAGACTTGGGTTTCCTCTCGCATTCGCCACAAACGATCTTTTGGGAGACACGGATGGCGATGCTGGGTGGTCCTTTGAGCTTTAGAGGATGTTCTCCAGTCTGTAGCCGTAGCCTATGACTTGGTCCATGAGGTCTGGCAGCAGCTCTCGGTAGATCAGGGTGGGCTTCAGGGCCCAGTAAGGATAAAAGACCTCGCGGTAACGCAGCACTCCGCCCCTCACAATCTGCTGGGCACACTCTTCCTTGGGGCTCGGCCTCTGCGTGATTTTGTTTCCCACGGACTTCACGGCCGTTTCTGCAGAAAGGAGCAAAAGGATGGGTGGCTGGCCCGACTGGAGGGCGCTGGGTTTGGGCAAGCGAGGGTTTCGACGTGTCACTCACCCGTGTCGATGTAGCCCAGCACAGCCACGGTGATGGGCAGGTCCATGTTCCGCAGGCGCAACTCGGTGCGCAGCGAAGTGAAGAACCCTTCCACGGCGAACTTAGCTGCTGCGTAGGAGACGCTGAAGGGGCCCGGAACACGTCCTTGAGAGGAGGAAAGAGAGGTTGGCGTGGATGGAGGATCCGTTTGCTTGTTCCCCCTTCTCTCAATCTCTCCCCCAATTGTGCGCTCTTCCATGTTTAGTTTAGTTTAGTTTATTGCCATTGCACCTCGCACAATGAAATTAAGTGCCATCTTCAATGTCTATTATGATTATGAAAATAAACACAAACACACATCCTTCGCATTCTATACAATTGAACGGAAAACCCCTGATACTGCATTAATATTGCACTATATACAGTAGAATTCAACAGAGCTCCTGTCCTGGGATAGAAGCTGTTTTTCAGCCTATTTGTCTTTGTTTTGATTATCCTGTACCGTCTGCCAGATGGTAATAGTTCAAAAAAAAAGGGGGTGCCCAGCATGAGATGGATCTTTGAGGATGTTTAGAACTTTCTTTGTCCATTTTAATAAGGTCATTCTTAACTTAGAATCATTATGGAGCCTGGTTTTGGAGAAAACCAGAAGTGCCAATTTTGGGCAAAATCCTTGTCAAAGGCAGCCAAGCCAGGTGACCAACAATGGGATGCTGCAAATGGCCACAGATGTGGCTGTGTGGCCGAGCACTCCAACTCTGGTCAAGTGTCTGTGAGTGAGGGGAGGGGGACCGTTGGAACTTTGAATCCAAGTGGTAACTAGCTTCAAAGTAGGTCTGCTGTAACAGTCACTAATGTTGTGGCCCACCAGCAGTTAGCGGAGCTGGTGGAAGAGTCAGACAGTGAGGAGTCTGGCGAGGAACATGGGCTCTGGAGTCTGGATAAGGCTCTGACGAGGGCTCTGTCTCGGAGGCAGAGATGGGGCCAGGGCCGTCCGACAGTTATCAGCTGACTTCGGAGTTGGAGATAAGTGGGGCAGAAGAACAGCTGGAGCCTGTTCCCAATGTGCGCATGTGCAGAGCTGCCAGAAGAAGGGAACAGCTAAGGAACGAGGGCCGATTTGGGAGCAAGGGCTTTGGTGGATGGTGAATGGCCCCTCCCACAGGGAATAAAGAGGAGGGAAAGGGGAGTGGGGTTTCCAGGAGACAATTAGTTCATTTAATTAGGGTGAAGTTTTGTTTGAGACTCCCTGCCAAGTATTTTCTGGTACAGCGTTGCGCTTGGAAGCTACCGGCCTGGCAGCTCTCCAAGCCTGAGAAGGTCTGTGGTTGTAAATTCACCCTTGAAAGACTGTTTGCTGGGACTTTGCTGGATGTGAGTGACAGGAATTCACATTAGCCTATTAAAAAGGGGTTTTGTCGGGCCGAGGAATCTGCTTTGGGATTTCGTGAAACCCAGGTCAGAACAGCTAAATGACCACTACCTGTCACTCTGACTTGACAGTGATGTGTGGGTAGAGCATAGCTAGTGACTTGTTCATGAGCTGATTGCATCTCTGCCTTGCAAAGAAACCCAGGCCCAAGGGGTGATGTGCAGTGAGTTATTAAAGCCTCCTTATTATAGTAGCCCTCTGGAGAAGAAAGTCCATTGCAACACTTAGAATGAGAAGAGCAGATAAAAATCAAGAGTGAAACAAAATCAACAAATCGAAAGGGCTCCTTGAAGTGCGCTGACAAAGGCAGAAGTCTTCCCCGTCTCGAAGAAAGACCTTTGTGTCATCACCATCAGATGAGCCTCTCTGGGGATTAAGGGCAATAAAGAGAGAGGCTCCCCGGGGACTTCTGGAGAAGGGGCTGCTGCAGGTGGATCTGGTAAACCACATCTGGAACTGGAAGGGTTGGCTCCTATTTAGCTGGTTGTCCACTAAGATTTTAAGATCCTTCTCACAGTTACCACTATTGAGCCTGGTTTCACTCAGTCTGTATGTGTCCTTTTGGTTTTTCTTGCCTAAGTGTAAGACTTTACTCTTCTCTACATTGAATTTCATTTTGTAAGATAGGGCCCAGTGTTCTGGATCTTGAGCCTATCTTCTTGGGTGTTGGCTATTCCTGCCAGCTTAGTATCATCTGCAAATTTGGTAAGTTCCCCTTCTATTTCCTCATCTAAGTCATTAATGAAGATATTGAAGAGTCCTGGGCCTAAGGCAGAACCTCGTGGCACCCCACTGCTTCCATGTAGACTTAGACCCATTAAGGACTACTTGTTGAGTACGGTTTGCCAGCCAGTTGCGAATCCATCTAGTGGTGGTGCTATCTATTCCATTTTTTCCTAGCTTACTAAAAAGTAGGTTGTGGATGAGATCTTCGGGAAGAGAGAGACCCGAAATTTGGAGACTAAGAGGCAATGAATGAAGGGGAGTATAGAAGGAAGAACGGGGTGCGAGGAGAGAACGGGGTGGGGAAATGGAGCGGCTGGTGACACCTGGAAGCAAATCCTCTGCCATCAAATTGAGAACTGGTAGGATCTCATCGGTGGTGGGATTCAAAACTTTTTACTACCAGTTCTGTGGGAGTGACTTGGTGAGCATGGCCATGTGACTGGGTGGGCGTGGCTTGCTTTTTTTTTTGGCTTTTTTGCAGCCCCTACCCATTTTGGGGGCCCTCTCGGCCTCAGAGGAGCCTGGGGGGGGGGTTGTTGCTCCCCTAAGGTTCCTCTGAGGCTCAGGAAGAAGAAAAGGCAGAGCATGGGAAGGGGACGCAGCACCCCTCGACGCTCCATTTGGGGAGCTTCCTGGCCTCAGAAGAGCCTCTGGGGGGGGCATTTTTGCTCCCCTAAAGCTCCCCTGGGGCTCAGGAAGGCAAAAAAAATGGAGGGGGGGCCTTCCTGGGCCTCAGCAAGGGGAATCCCGGCCCAGCAGATCGTATGAACAGCTGATGGTTGGGAGGGGAAAAAAAGAAATACCTTGAATGTCAGGCGGGCGGGGCGACCGAGCATCGGGCGGGAGGGCAACCGGGTCGTGGGCGTGGCCAGCCAGACCCACGCCAAATCCTTGCCCCCGGTTTGCCCGATCCGGCTGAATACCGCCATGGGATCCCACGCAGGAGACGTCCTTCCTTCAGCACGAATGGATGCCTCACTCCCTGCAGGATCCCCCCGGGTGCCTGTGAGGATTGCGGTACTTACCGCTCATGGAGGAGACGACTACGATGTTCCCCTTCGATTCCAGCAGCAGGTCCATGGCACAAATGGTCAACTGGACGTAGCTGAAGAAGTTCACGGTCATCGACTTGATCACGGGCTCAATTGTTCCCTTGAATGGACCGAAGGAGGTTCCTCCCACGTGGTTCAGAACTAGCTGGTCGAGACCTCCTGGGGGAGTGAAGGACAGAGAGGCGCTCAGGGCCTACCTGCACAAAAGGCAAACGGATCTTTTTGCTGGTGCTGGCGCTGGCTCGCTGCCCCCCTCGGAAGGCGTCTTCCAGCGTGGAGCCCCAGGCAGGGCAGATGGGCATGCAGAAGGCTGCAAAGGGGCTGGATGTTGACATCACAGCTCAGTGCAGGAGGGAGCCCAGCACAGGGGAAGGTCAGTCAGCCAGACCAGGCCAGCAAAGGGCAAAACATTGGGATATCTTGGGCCTTTCTCAAAATAGTTGATCTTCTGGGACAGGAATGAGCGCGCACACACACACACACACACACACACGCCTGCCAATTGCTGGCCATCCTGGCTTTTCCTGGTCCTGCATTATTGTTTGTTTATTGCATTTATTAAATGCAGCCATTTGGAATGCGAGGAGCCCGGATGGCTCAGCGGTCAGAATGCAGCATTACAAACAAACTCTGCCCATTGCCTGGAGTTCAAGGCTGACCGGCTCAAGGTTGATTCAGCCTTCCATCCTGGATTGTTGGGGGCAATATGCAAATAATTCTGACACTGAATGCTCTAAAAGAACTAAAGGGCGGCATATAAAGGTTCCCCAGGCTATTCGTTTTTGGCTCTAGGGGATGCTGCTTATCTCTGTTTCATAGCCGGAGAACCAGCGCTGTCCGAAGACGTCTCCCTGGTCATGTGGCCGGCATGACTAACCACCTTCAAAGGCGCACGGAGCACCGTTACCTTCCCACCAAAGGGGTCCCTATTTTTCTACTTGCATTTTTTTAACGTGTTTTCAAACTGCTCGGTTGGCAGAAACTGGGACCAGCAACGGGGGCTCACTCCGTTACGCGGCACTAGGGATTTGAACCGCCAAACTGCCGACCTTTCTGATCGACAAGCTCAGCGTCCGAGCCCCTGAGCCACCATGCCCCTGAAAAGAGCAGCATATAAGTCAGTCCTGTTGCCATTGAGCAGGGGCTTGGACTAAAACTCCTCCAAGATTCCTTTCCACGTGTGTTATCTGTTTTTCACATTGCCCCATATTGGGGGCCAACTCTGGATTCTCAGAGCTGGGCCATGTGGGGTGCAGAAACACCTGAGAGCAAGCATGTTTCTCCGCACAGCTATGAAGTCCCCCAAAAAGGGTCCCCTCAGGTGCACCCCAAAGATTTGAACCGCTTGTTGCTTTTCAAAGAGGTTGTCTCCCACCACTCCATTTTTTCTTTGACATTTAATGACCCCACAATCCCTTGCGGGGTGGAGTCTGGGCAACTGAATGGAGCTAGCAGGGTGTTCACTGGCCAGACGCCCTTCCTGTCACCAATGCGGAGTTTTGCTCAGCAGATCTATTCTCATAGTGCCCAGAGAGAGAAATAACTGCCTCTGTCTAGGATCGAACTCACAGCCTCCTGATTGTGAGGAGAGAGCTCCCCCTGTAGGCTACCGTACCTCCCCCACCCCATTTGCTGCATGGATTCTCCCATTCTGGAGGAGCTGTGGAAATGGGACCCCCCTGGGTGGTCTTCCCCATGTAGGAAAGGAGGGGACAGCAAAGTACAGGGGGTGGGAGACAAGACAACTTCTAGAGAGAGGAATGGATGGTGCCGGGGATTCAAAGAGGTTCAGGAGAGCCCCTAGCTCGGGTTCTGCACAGTTCGGAGAGACCCCGCCAGTCCCACTCCTGGCTGGCCCCACCCACCCCTCCCCTTCCCTCCCAGGAGTCCCCATGCAGCCCGTTTTGGATGCAGGTAAGTGCAAGGTGTGTGCGCAGGCTCGAGGAAGGCAAAAAACAGGCCTCCCGGAAGTTTGGGAAGACCAGAAATGGGCCTCTTTCCAGCTTCCAGAGAGCCTCCGGAGCCCGGGGAGGGCAAAAATGTCCCTCCCGCTATGGTGTAGGAGGCCAACCAGACCACGCCCACCACCGCCACGCCCATCCAGCACCTGGGCAGAGAACCTGTTGCTAATATTTTGGAAGCCCAGCCCTGGAAGGGCGGGGTGTGTGTGGCTAGGTTCACTGCATGGCTGGGCTAGGTAGGGGAAGGTGAACACCGCCCTGCCTTCCTACACACACAGCATCCCATTCCTCAGTCTCTCCCCTCCCCGCAACGCCCCCCCCCCCCCCGCCCCCCAGGAGGCACAAGGGTTGGTCCTGGGTGAGATGCAAAAGGTCGCCTTTACCCAACTTGGCCTTAGTTTCTTCCACCACCTTCTGGGCATCGGTCAGGTTGCCCATATCCGCCACCACATAGTGGGCAGAACTGGCGCCCAGGTCCTGGCACTTCTTCACCACCTGAAGAGGAAGGGAAAAAAGAGGGCAAGGGGTTGGCGCTTGGAAAGGACTCCCAAGAACCAGGGAATCCGAAGGGTTTGGACCCAAAAGTCAAGTCACTGCAGTTGAATCTCTGCCAAGCCGAATGTTAGGATGAGACCACTGGAATCCTTTTGTTGGGGTTTCATGGGCCGTCAGTTAGAAACGTGGGGAATTAATATGGCATATTGTATATGATACGGTATGTGCCAGGGTTATTGCAAGCACAAAGATGGAGAAATCATGAAATAAAACAGGAAAGGTGACTTGTAATATTGATAACTTGAGGAAAAAAACCAAAAATGACTAGTTTAGTCAAGGAAAAATAATCAAAGGGTTTTTTTTTTTAAAAAAAGACAAGAAACTTTATCCGATGGACATTTGTTGAAAGATGAAGACTGAGTTGATGATTTCTGGATTGAGGATTTGAAAAGTAAGATAAACTGGGAGGTGGACGAATTTAGATGGCAACTACTTGGTAAAAAGAAGGGTGGAAATAATTCTTTGTTTTCTTTTAAATTTAATTTTTTTCTCATTTTTTTCCTCCTATACATTTTCTTTCTTAATCTTTTAATTTTGAATAGTTTTATTGTGTTGAAAAATTCTAATAAAAAAGGTCAAAATAAAAGAAGCTCTGCCAAGCTTTAACAGCAACAACAAAAGTCAAGATGTGTGGCCTTTTTTTCTTTTTTGACCACCTTGCGGGCTCAAGAGCAGCCAGTGAGATTGGTGGCTGTCAGCAGGATTGGCGCTCAGGCCTATTTTAAACCACCATCCCTTCACCCTTTCCCTGAAACTCAGTTTCCGGAAACCAAGGTTAGCTGTTGCTTAGAGCCAGAGGTGGGATTCAGCGGTTCTGGCCAGTTCTGGAGAACCGGTAGAGGAAATTTTGAGTAGTCCGGAGAACCAGCCAACCCCATCTCTTCTCTGCCTCTTATTGAGTCTCAGCTGATTGGCTGGGTCTCCTTTGGTTGCCCTGCCCAGGAGAACAGAGCTGGAAAGCAGGTTAGTGGGGTGGAGAGGGAAGGGGGATTTTGCAGTCTCCTTCCCCTGCCACGCCCACAGAACTGGTAGTAAAAATGTTTGAATCCCACCACTGCTCAGAGCGTCCTTCCAGAATGGCTGGGGGGGGGGGCGGCATTGGGGTGCCCCAGCAAGAACGGAACTGTCTCCACCCCAAAAAGCAGAGGATCTGGATTTGCACCCGACACCCATTTGAGACTGAAGCTAGTGAATGAATCTGTGGAGATTCTCGTCCTCTGGTTGTTCCAAAGGTGCTTTTTTTATTTTTTTCAAGAGGCATCTGGACTTTCTGTTTTTTGTCTTTGAAGACGTTTCACTTCTCATCCGAGAAGTTCCTCCGCTCTGACTGAATGACGGGGAAGGGAAGGATTTATGCTCTTTGCAGAAAGTCTTCTCTATCTCAAACTGAAGCGCAAATGGTTCCTGTAGTCTGCATTTTTTCCTGTAATCTGCAATTTTCCCATCCTCACCCTTCCAGTCAGAGCAGAGGAAGCTTCTTGGATGAGAAGTGAAACGTCTTCAAAGGGAAAAAAAAAAGGCCCAGTTGTCTCTTGGAAAAAAAGCACCTCTGGGATAGCGAGGGAATCTCTCCGGTTTCAAACGCGGACAGGGGCTTTTTTCTTTCTCGCGTGGGAAAGCAGTCCAGTTCTTTGCTAAAGACCGAGTGGGGCAGCGAAACACGGGCTGAGGCTGCGATGCGATCCGTGCAGGGCTGGTCCTGTTCAGATGATCGGGGGTTCGGAGTTGGATTGGGCTCCCGCCCGCTTACCTTCCGCAGTTGCTCCTCCCTCCTGGCAGTCAGCACCAGGTGGGCTCCCATCCGTGCGAACTCGTAGGCCATTTGCTCCCCGATGCCCGAACTTGAACCCGTCACCAACACGCGCATTCCTCGCACCATCTCTGCAGGCAGAAGAGGAAGATGGACGGCCTGTGGATTTGGATGCCCGGCTGGAGTGGCGCAGGCTCTGGGCCCAGCCAGGAAAAGGAGTCTGGCCAAAGGTCTTTTGGACCGCCTGCCGTGAGCAGCGTGGGGTGAACTAGAAGACCTTCGAGGTCCCTTCCAGCCCTGCTGTATTATCCTGTGTTCCCTTCGGTGAATTTTCTCAGGCTCTTTACTGGGACCAGTTTATGTTTCATCTTTTTATTAAATGTCCATGTTGTCTAGAGAGAGGAGTCTCCAACCTTGGCAACTTTAAGACTTGTGTGGACTTCAACTCCCAGAATTCCCCAGCTGGCAACGTTAAGCCTTTGCTGGCTGAGGAATTCTGGGAGTTGGTCCTCAAGGCTTGAAGTTGCCACGGTTGGAGACGTGGACTAGAAGGGATCGTTCTAGCCGCGGGTACAGATCTGAAGGTCCCTCCTTGGGCAGGAAAGCCAATAAACAAGGAAATTAGTCTGGGGTGTGTGTGACAGCATTGTCCACACACACACATACACACACACCCATGGGATCCTTACTCAATTCCCTACCCGGAGGGCCCCCCAGCTGCCTCTCCGGGCAAATTCCAACACTATGCTTCACTTCCACGTGCCCCCCACCCCGCAGCTCCCCTCTCCCCATCGGTCCACCCCCTTTCACTGGGGACACAGGTGGTTTGGGACATGCCAGTGGTCCGCTCACCTCCCCGCTTGCCAACCCACCTCGAAGCGAGGCAGCCAAGAGTCCAGCTGAGCATTCACCTCCCATGCTCCGTGGGTTGGGCAAAAAAGCGAGAGGGATTTTGGCATGGAGAAAAGCCCCCCCCCACCCCCCCCACCTGCCCCCAAGGAGAACCAACAGCGGAGGGGGCGATCCTCGGTTGCCTCCAGGGCCAATAGGAGCAGGGCAGCCCCCTCTGCCTTTCGCCTAATCCCTTGTGGAAACAGCGGGTGGCAGAGCTTTCCTTCACAGTGGGGGGGGGGGAATTGGTGGGGCTTTGGGGGTTTGGGTGGAGGAAGCTGATGATCTGCTGACCTCTTCTTTCCTTCTCGGGCTAATTGCATCTTTTCTCAGCCCCAAATTCTACTCCCCCCCTCCCTTCCTCAAGGTCCCAGAGTCCGAGCTGGCAGAATTTCCCAACCCAAACAAACTTTGAAGACCGATGGACTTCAGCTCCCGAGATTGTCCAGCACCATCTTCTGCAATTTGCTCCTGCACCGGCGGGGGTGTGTGTGTGTGTGTGTGTGTCTCAACTTCGGTGTCTTTTGACTTCAAACTCCCAGAATTCCTCCCGGCCACTGCACTGCCCACCTCAACCGGGGTCGTTCTACACTCCTCTAGCTCCCACCTGAAACACCAAGCTAGAATAGGACTGGCCACCAGCTACACTTACCTACTGGGGATGCTCAGCCTCCCACCAGGTGAGCAAAAAACGCAGGTAGGAATGGCAGAACTGACAACCACTTCAAACTGGATCAGCACTGTGGCTTCGGGGTGGGTGGACGGGGGCTTGCCCGGGTGCCCTGGGGCTGGGCAGAGGTCCGCTCAACGTCTCTCCCTCTGACGCGATCCGCCCAGGTGCCTGGGACACCCGTGGGAGGAAAGCTGGCTGTCCCAGCCCTGAGCCACAGATTCCATCGGTGAAGAGCTAGCAGATTCCCGCTCCTGTGACGGATCCTCCGTGTGAGCAGAGAATCCAGTGGGTGGCACTTTTGGCCAGAGGGGCTCTAATGCAGCCGGACCCCAAAGCTGCTACTTCTAGTCTGCTGCAGCCCTCCTGGTCTCCTGCCCCGCCCTTCCCAATCTGAGAGTCTCCAGCATGCTGATTCCCCTGGGGTGTGTGTGTGTGTGTGTGTGTGTGTGTGTGTGTGTGATGTCTGAATGACAGGGCGCACGAAAGGCTGCAGAGACAATCACACAGAGAAAGGGATGTTTGTGCGTCTCCACCAGTGGTGCCTCACTTGCCGGTGCAAAACTGGGTTGCGGGTCTGTGTTGTGCGACCTCAACCCGTTTCTTTAGCCTGGAGGTCCACCAGAAATGGGCCGCCCTCCCAGCTCACCTGCTTCACACCTTGCGTGCAAGAGCTTCACCCACATTTTCCCCTCTCTAGGGAAGCCTGTTCTTCTCCGTTAAATGGAAAACAGAATCATTAAAAAAGAGCAAAAGGCAGACGCACAACAATGGCCTGGCCTCCCCAGGGGTGTGTGGGAATCTACCTTCCTTACCTGCAGAGAAAGTTTCCTGTGGGTAGTAATAGTAAGCACCCAGCCCGATCAGGAGAGGGACCATGATCTTCAAGAGCGCCATGGCCAGCAGCTTCTGAACTCTGTCATTGACCTGCACGGGGTTTTTCTTTGCAAGCTCATCACAAGGTTCAGAAATGCAGTTTTTCCAGCTCTGATGAAAGACAACAGGCCTCAGCGGCACCCAATCAGGGCCTGGCCCAGGTGGAGGCGGCGCGTCCTCTGCTGACGCAGGTTCTCTCCAGGACAGAGAGATTGACAGCCATCCAGAATAAATAGGAGAGCGGTTTCAAAAGTTGCCCGGGAGGCTTTTGTGGCCCCAAGGCCTTTCGGCCCCAGTTTCATATTCCTGTGTGTGTCGAAAGGCACCAGCGTTTCCCAAGTCCCCTCCCTGGTTCCTCTTCTTCGGAGGGAGAGGAAGGTTTCTGGGCCGGGATCAGTGGGCAACGTGTGTTGGTTGGATTGGACAGAACTTCCGGAGACTTTTCTAGAATAATACATTCTAAATTTCAGTTCTGGACTTACGGCCATAAATTGAAAGACAAAATGTGATGTTGGTAAGCAGGACAGCCATTAAAGTGAGGTTTGCCTCATCTTGCAACCTTTCTTGCAGCCGTCATAAATGCGAATCAGTTGCCAAGTGCCTATGTTTTGATCATGTGAGTGCTGCCACAGTTGTAAAGTGTGAAAAACGGTCACAAGTCACATTTTTCAGTGCCATTTGGTGTAACTTTGAAAGACTCACTCAATGAAAGGGTTGTACACTGTACCTATACAATCCCTGCCCTCAGTGTACCTGCGTAAAAGGAAGCTTAGGGGAGAAGGGAAGCGTGAGGACTGAGGCTCCCTCACTCAATGGCTCAGGCTGGGGTAGAGTTTAAGGTTTGGGAAGATCAGCAGAAACCTGGAAGCGGGAAAGCCGGTCATGTGGCAATCGGTTCCAATGTCAAGAGCTTCAGGTTTTCCTGCTGACTTGTGGAAGACTTGACTTTACACAGACTTTGCTCCTTTTTGTTTATTCTTGAATTCCTCTCCCACCCTTCAGCTGAGGTGGGGCTGCACCTCTAGTTTTAGCTTTTATGAGCTGTGGTGGCACAGCGGTTAGAGTGCAGCACTGCAAGGCACTTCTGCTGACTGCCGGCTGCCTGCAACTTGGCAGTTTGAATCCCAACAGGCTCCAGGTTGACTCAGCCTTCCCTCCTTCCCAGGCGGGTCAAATGAGGACCCAGATTGTTGGGGGCAAGAGGCTGACTCTGTATAAACCGCTTAGAGAGGGCTGAAAAGGATTGTGAAGCGGTATATAAGTCTATTGCTATTTTCCTTCCTTCCTTCCTTCCTTCCTTCCTTCCTTCCTTCCTTCCTTCCTTCCTTCCTCGTGGTTAGAATGCAGTACTGGAGGCAAACTCTGCCCACTGCCAGGAGTTCCATCCTCACCAGGCTCCAGGTTGACTCAGATTTTCATCCTTCCCAGGTGGGTCAAATGAGGACCCAGATTGTTGGGGGCCAGAGGCTGACTGTCAGCCTTCCAGAGCCCTCCTTCTGCTTGTCTTTCCAGTCTGCCATAGAAAGGGGGCGGGGAGGGAAAATTAATTGGGCTTTGTGGAGGGGGAAGAGTGCTGGAGGCTTGAGAGGGTGAATTGTAAACCTTGAGTAAACTTTTTTACTTGCTTATTGCGCAACTGTAGCTTCTTATCTAAGCAGACCAAGGCCAACCATCCTGGGGAGCCAGGTGTGTGAAATGCCACCTGAAGATGCTCCACGTGACATTATACACATCTCAGATTGGATGGCCAGTCTGAACTCTTGGGGGTGGGAACATGGGATAGCTTCCTATATGTGATTTTCACGCCTAACGCCTCAGATCTTGAATTCTTCTGATGCTCCCACTTCAATTTCCAGTAAAAGTCCTTTCCTCCAAAACAATGGAGTCTAAGGTTTTCTTTCTTAGATTTTGAATGGAGCCTCACTTTTGACTCCATAAACCGCTTAGAGAGGCCTGTAAAGCACACCGTGAAGCGGTATATAAGTCTAAGGGCTACTCCTATTGCTATCTTCCACTCCTGAGAAGCAGGCCCAGAGTGGGGCCAAACTGAGCCCAAGACCCAAACCCACCACCCTGGAGAGGCCAATCTGAGCAGGCCAGATGCTCCAATCAACCCCCAAACCTGGGCTCCTCTCCTGATTAGCGCTGCACCCAAGGAAGGGCAGTGCTACTTTTAACCAGCATGGCGGCATCGCACCCCTTTCGGTCCCTGGCAAGGTGGGGAAGCTGCTGGGTGCAGAGCACAACAAAAGCCACCGTGGGAAGAACAAGCCAGGGACACAAAACCTTCCCCAGCTGCACAAAAGCCGAAAGGAAAACCCCGAGTTCAGGCCACGCGCAAATGGGAAACACTGAAAGGTGGAACGCTGTTTGGCAGCAATTTGGCCTTCACGGATTGTAAAGTCTTTCCCTCCAGCAAGGCCCATCCGCAGCCCTTTCCGAGCCTCTCAACTCCCTCCCTTCTCCTGCTGCCGCTTTCTGCCTCTTTCACCAGGCCCTTCAAAGCAGTGAAAAGCTGCATTTGTGCCCTTGGATTCCAAAAAGCCAGAAAAACCAGCGCCTGCTCTCCGCCTGGACTGAGAGGTCAGGTGGCTGCAATTGTGCACAAACGTTGGGCAACCGTTCCTGTTTTTCTTAGATCAAAGGTCCTGAAATAGTCCAGCAGAGATTTCTTCATTTTATGTTACTTACTACATATTTGAATTACTTTATTCAAATAAAGAGGAAAGTCACGCTTCAGTGTACAATTGCTTTTAAAACCGACAAATCTATGAACTGCAATAACGGAGCTTGTCATGTCGTGTTCACGGGTAGCCGAGTCCTGTGACTTTCCTGTGCCTCTGAGGAAGGAAGGCAAGATTTCTCTGAAACAGATGCCTTTATTCGTGTCGTCCCCTTAAAAGCAACAACAGCGGAGCTGGGGTGCAGGAGAAGCACCAGTCAATGTCATGGACATCTGAATGTTGCAGAAGGCCCTTCGAGGGGGCACTTTGAGGGGGCCACTTGAGTATATAATATTTACAGTACTAAAAAGGCAAACTGCTTTGCCATTGCACCGTGAGCTGAGAATCTACCTGGCCCCGAGCCTGAATAGCCAAAGGGAGACAAGACAAGATCTAGATTTTTCCCATTCTCCTTGGCTCAGCCCTGCTTGGGTTACCTCAACCTTGATTTCACCAGTTGCTGGTCGGTTGCAAAAGATCAAAGCTCTCCAAGAACGAGATTCTTTTATCCCCCCTGGCTTTAACCCATGATCCTAAGATGGCAAGCCAAGATAACAGCTGGAACCCAAGAGGTTTACATAAGAAGTGTGGAAAACGAGTTTTGAGGGAAGAGGACAATTGGAGGAATTTCTGGGAGCTGAAGTCCTCCAGGCTTAAAACTGCCAAGGTTGGAGACCCTTGCTCTAAGGTCCCGTCCAATCCTATCACTCTATGTTCTACAAAGCTCTTTCTAGGCTGCAAATCACCTTACTCAGTCCTTCAGGCTATCTTTGTGAAATTTGACTCAGCTCCCTGGGCCTCAAATCCCTGGGCCACTTCAACAACACTCCCACCGTCACCCTTGAATCTTTACTGGTCTGGATGCCCACCGGGTCTCTCAAACGACAATCAAAGGCAGCAGTGCCCCACAGCGGGAATTCAGCTTTAGAGATGCTAAGGCATCGCCCCGCGTGGGGCCAATGTTAACAATGGCCATCGGCAACTTCCTGTCCCGGGCAGCAAGTGCAAATTTGTAAGCGGAGAAGACCTGCCAGACACAAAGCAAACATTTGTCAGAGGAAGTGAAGCAAATGGCTGACAAGCTCTCAGCCTGTGATGGCGAACCTATGGCACGCGTGTCACAGGTAGCACGCAGAGCCATTTGTGCTGGCACACGAGCTGTAGGCAAACTTATCTCACTGCACATACGTGCACCTCACAGCTGATTTTTGTCCGGTTTGAGGCCTTTTTCGGCCTCCCAGACGCTTTAGGAAGGCTTCTGCAGGCTTTTCAGGATGAAAATTAGGCCTGTTTCATCACTTCCTGTTTTTCTGGAAATACTGGAAGTGACAAGATGGGCCTAGTTTTCGTCCTGAAAAGCCTGCAGAAGCCTTCCTAAAGCGTCTGGGAGGCCGAGAAAGGCCTCAAACCGGACGAAAATCAGCTGTGAGGCGCAGTGCAGGTAAGGGGGTGGTGGGGTGAGGGGTGGTGGGGGATTGTGCACACATGCGTAGGGGGTGTGGGGAGGTGTGTGTTGCCTTCTGGGTGCTGGTACGTACGCGCGAGCGTGCAAGTGCACGCACAATTTTTGGCACAGGAGCCCAAAAAGGTTAGCCACCACTGCTCTAAGCCAAGGCTCTTCAAACTTGACAGCTTTAAGACTTGTGGGCTTCCAACTCCCAGAATTCCTGAGCTAACATGAGTGGAGGAGGGATTCTGGGAGTTGAAGTCCACAAGTCTTAAAGTGGTCAAGTTTGAAGAGCTCTGCTCTTCCTATCCAGGTGCCCTCTGGATGTGCTGACACACAACACCAAGACTCTCAGCCAGCACAACCTTGGGCCAATTCTGCTTTACGGATTAGGCAGCTCAGCCACTTTCAAAGGTGTGTGGACTTCAACTCCCAGAATCCTCTAGCCAGGCATACTGGCAGAGAGATTCTGGGAGTTGAGCTCCACGCATATCTTAAAAGTGGCTGAGTTGAGAAAACACTGGATTGTTGTTGTTAGTTGCAAAGTCATGTCCGACTCATCGCGACCCGATGGACAACGTTCCTCCAGGCCTTCCTGTCCTCTACCATCTTTTGGAGCCATTTAAGCTCACGCCGATTGCTTCAGTGACTCCATCCAGCCTTCTTCTTCTTCTTCTTCTTCTTCTTCTTCTTCTTCTTCTTCTTCTTCTTCTTCTTCTTCTTCTTCTTCTTCTTCTTCTTCTTCTTCTTCTTCTTCTTCTTCTCTTCTTCTTCTTCTTCTTCTTCTTTCTTCTCTCTTTCTCCTCCTCCTCCTCCTCCTCCTCCTCCTTCTTCTTCTTCTTCTTCTTCTTCCCTCCATCTTTCCCAGCATTAGGCCCTTCGCCAGCGAGTCCTTCCTTCTCATGAGGTGGTCAAAGTTTCACCTTCAGGATCTGATCTTCTAAAGAGCAGCTGGATTAGATACCTAAAGGCTACTAAGCAGGAGGACTTGGGGTGTGGGTGTGAGGGTGTGGACCAGGGGTTAAGATAGGGTTCCAAGTAAACAAAGTAGCTTGCGCCTTCATTGCTGCAGCAATCTGCAGATGGGCTTGGCCACAGGAGGAACAATAAAAGATACTCAGGTAGGACCATCAAATCCCACTAGCCTGGCCCTGGGCCCAGTTTCTCATGGCTTGTCGTGGCTTGTTCTAGTGAGGAGCCCTGGCAGAAAGGACGCCACTGGGTGTCGATCTCCCTTCTCCCCACGGGGTCTAGTCTTGCTTGGTAGCCACCAGGGGTGGGCTTCAAAACCTTTAGCAAAGGGTTCTCTGCTCGGTTGCTGGGTGGGCGTCACCATGGGGTGTGTGGCCTAGTTGGCCTCCTGCACCACGGCGGGAGGGGGGCATGTTTTTGCCCTCTCCAGGCTCCTGAGGCTTTCCTCTAGCCTCCAGGAGGGTGAAAATGGCTTCCCCAGGCTCCGGAGGCTCTCTGGAAGCAGAGATGGGCCCATTTCCAGCCTTCCCAAACTTCCGGGGGCTTTTTGCCCTCCCCAAGTCCCTGCGCTCACCCTGCACTTACCTGCATCCAAAATGGGCTGCGTGGGGACTCCTGGGGTGGGTGGGGCCAGCCTATTCTATTTCTATTTCTATTTCTATTTCTATTTCTATTTCTTCTATTTCTATTCCATTCCATTCCATTCCATTCCATTACTTTACTTTCCTTTCCATTCCATTTCCTATCCTATCCTATCCTATCCTATCCTATCCTATCCTATCCTATCCTATCCATTCCATTCCATTCTCTTTCCTATTCTATTCTATTCTATTCTATTCTACTCTACTCTACTCTACTCTACTCTACTCTACTCTACTCTACTCTACTCTACTCTACTCTACTCTACTCTACTCTACTCTATTCTGCTCTTATTCTATTCTACTCCATTCCACTCCACTGCACCCTACCTATTCCCATTCTATTCTACTGTACTCAACTTGAGGCTGGCACCCCCTCATCGGGCATCTCAGAGGCAGATTCGCATGCATACCTGCAAGGAAGACCCAGCCACGAGGACCGCATCAGACTCCTCGAGACGCTGGTACACTAGGTCCACTTTCTCCTTGCACACATTGTCCCCAAAGAAAGTCACATCGGGCTTGAGGACCCCGCCACATTTGCTGCACGATGGGACACGGAAGTGTCGCACCTGTTCTTCCGGCAGAAAGACATCTCCGTCAGGAGCCACGCCGTGGGCCTCAGCTGTCCACGTGGGGTTCAAGGCCTCAAAGTGTTCCTGGAGATGCTGGCGGGAGACCCGGGCCTCGCAGCTGAGGCACACGACCCTGTGGAGAAAGAGGCTTTCAAGGATGGATATCTAAGCTCAGGGAGAAGGAAGGAACTACCTCATGATTCCCAGCAGCTAAATCCCAACCAGCCCCACCCACCCCCATTAGAAATTAAGAAAATAAGAAAATAGAAAAGAAGTTGAACTCAGTGCTCGCCTAAGTGTCAGATTTTGCTTTGCTCTGAGAGATTTGGGCCAGAGAAAAGGGTATTCTTCTTTTTTTTTTCTACTGCTGCGAACACTTCCTGGGAACTAATGTGCCTGCGGAGGGGGGTGTCAGCATTGTCTGGCTCCCCGCAGGCAGCAAAAGTCTTGGGCAGTGGCGGGATTCAAAAACTTTTACCACCGGTTTGGTGGGTGTGGCTTCGTGGGTGCGCTTGGCGCACGTGCACATATTTTGTGTGCATGCGCACGCCAAACACGCAATTTGCGCAGGCGCCAGAGGTGTTCCAAATCACCTCCTGCAAGCCTGCACTCTCCTGGTCGCATGACACTCAGCAGCTGCTGCATGACCCCCTTCTGTGTCGCGCAAAGCAGTTGCGCTTCAGAAGCAGAAGATACAGGTGAGTAAGGGAGCCTGGGAGGGCGGGTGGGCCCAACAGCAAAGTGGTGGAGAGAACCGGTTTGGTCTCTGCTGCTCATCACTGCTACCGGCTTGGCGGAACTGGGCCGAACTGGTAGCATACCACCACTGGTCTTGGGGCTCTGCCAGGGAGGCCCATTTCAGCCAAACCGGTAGCTTCGAAGATCATCAGCTGCTGGGCCCATCCACCTCGGCTCCATTACTGACCGTTATTTGCAGTTGCATCACGTGGCACAGTGGGTTGCTGTGCATCAGCTGTTGAAGACACAGGAAGAGTGCAAGAGGGCAGGAGAAGGTCGGTAAGAAAGCCTCTGCTTGCACGCAAAGCACATGTGTTCAGGGGTGAGATTCTACCAGTTCTCACCTATTTGCTAGAACGGTTGTTAACATTCTAAGCAGTTTGGAGAACCGGTTGTTAGAAGAAATTACTGGCCTAATCCTGTAAAGAAGGCAGGAAGGAAACATTCTGGTGTTGCTTACAGAAACTGTTTCTCCATTAACCCTTATTACATTCTTGGCAGGACTAGATTTCCTGTCTCAGGAACTTCTCTGGAGTTTTTTTCCCCCTCTTTTGCTAGTACTTTGCTTGTGTGGAGTGACCATTCAAAGTTACAATGGCACTGAAAAAAGTGACTTATGACCATTTTTCACACTTACGACTGTTACAGCATCCCCACATTCATGAGAGGCCGGGCGAGGAGATGCGTGCCTCAATGTGAGTGACATTGAGTTGGTCACGTCCAGCCAATAACATGACCACCAAGCCACATCCACACAGTCACATGACCACCAAGCCACACCCACCACCTAAGCTACGCCCACAGAACTGGTTGTTAAAAAATTTGAATCCCACCCCTGCAGGGAGGGACATGATCGGACCCCCCAGCCCTCTGGCATCTATGCAGAAGGCGCCTCTGAGCTGCTGGCTTCAAGAGCCCTGATGGGTCTGCCTCGGCCCAGGGCCCTTTTCAACCTGGTGAAACCGGAGGGCCAGGCCAGGCAGGTGCGCCGGGCACTTGCACCTTCCCTGCCAGGCTTGGCACCTGCTCCCCCCTCCCCACCTGTGTGTGCAGCCATGCAGCTCAGTCATGCGCCGACTCCCGGCCTTGGCGTGGAGGGCATCCACGTTCTGGGTCACCAGCCAGTGCAGCTTCTCCTGCTGTTCCCAGCTGCTCAGAGCCCAGTGTGCCGCGTTGGGCTGGTGGGAGGAAAACCGGGGCCACCCCACGAAGTTCCTGGCCCAGTACTTCTGCCGGGCTGCAGCACTGCGGAGAAACTCGGCGTGCTGGATGGGTCGGCGGTCAGACCGGGCATAGAGGCCCACACCTTCAGAGCGGTAGTCCGGGATGCCGGATTCGGTGGAGATTCCTGCTCCAGTCAAGACGAAGAGCCGCTGGCAGCGGAGAACGAACCCCTGGAGCTTCTCGATCGCCCCAGCGTCCGGAGGGGGGCTGGCTGGGACGAAGGCCAGGCAGGGGGCAGCCTGGGGCACGGAGGCCTGGGAGGCCCAATGATGGAGTCCAGGAACCGGCTGTTCTCGCCACCTTTTCAGAAACTTCATCTGGGGAAGGCAGAAACGGGAAAACCAGGTTTCCAAACTATTCAAGGAGACCCACCTTTTTGGTTTTTTTGCCCCAGACATTTTGGTGGGGCAGGAAAACTTCCTTTTTCTTGCTGTCCGGTAGTGAAAGCAGAGTTTAAGTAGATGGATCAGACACGACTATGCAACTAACAACAAACAATAAGGTTTAATGAAAAGAAGGACTAGCAGGGACATGATAGCAGCGTCCCAGTACTTGAGGGGCTGCTACAAAGAAGGGGAGGTCAACCTATTTTCCAAAGCAGCAGAGGGCAGGACAAGAAGCAACTAGTGACCTTCTACCGCTGCACCAGAGAGAGTATCTTAACTTACTGCACCTGTGTAGGGTTTGCCAATTGCGCAGGGGCAGACAGGACAGGGCTCCAGAGGGTGAATGTCATTGCCCGGAAGATCATTGGCTGCCCTTTTCCCTCTTTGGAAGAGCTTTAGAGCTCCCGCTGCCTTCAGAAAGTTCAAAACGTCCTCAAAGATCCATCTCATCCTGGGCACCAGCCTTTTTTTGAACTATTACCATCTGGCAATTGGTACAGGGTAATAAAAACAAGGACAAATAGGCTGGAAAACAGTTTCTATCCCAGGGCAGGAGCTCTTTTCTGCTGTATAGTGCAGTGTTGGTGTGCTGTGTGGGGTTTTCAGTTCAATGTGTGGAGGGTGAAGGATGTGTGTTTGTGTTTATTTTCATGGTCATGACGTGCACTGAAGTGTTTGATTTCGTTGTACGAGGCGCAATGGCAATCAAGTAAAGTAACTAACTAACCGATGGAAAGTAACCCAGGAGAGAAGCAACCTGGAATTAAGGAGAAACTTCCTAACAGTGAGGACGGTGAACCAGTGGAACAGAAATTGTGTGGGTTCCATCACTTGTCTGAAATGGGATAGGTTCTCCTGCTTGAGCAGGGGGCCAGACTAGATGACCTCCAAGGTCCCTTCCAGCTTCTATTCCATTCCATTCCATTCCATTCCATTCCATTCTATTCTATTCTGCTTCTATTCTATATGCTATTCTATGTTCTGTTCTGTTCTAAAATAAGGACCAGCCTGGTTGCTTGTCCATCCCTGGCAGAATGCAGCCTGCTGGGCGGGAGGGGAGGGGGAGGAGGGAGGGGCTTTCCCAGGTGGGGCGCGGGCGACGGGCAGCTCCTTCCCCAGCCATTCCCGGGAGTCTGCTGGGATTTTGCAAAGCGGGCGGCCGGCTGGGGGAAAGCCGTCAGCGCGCCCGATCTTTCTGCCTCCCCGACCCCCGTGCGCGTGCACGGGCTGCGCGCGACGCCCTCGGGAGGGAGTGGGGAATGCTGGGTGGGAGGCGCGTGCATACTCCAGGCAGGCGCTTGCGCCCTTCAGGCGACCCTCTGCCACCTCTCAGAAATGGTTGCTTCAGGGTTGGACTAGATGGCCTCCAAGGTCCCTTTCCAATCTGTAAACCCCGTTTCCCCAAACCCCGACCCAGGCACGCTCACCTCTCGTTCCCCGCCGGGCGCGCGAGCGGCGGCCGCGAGAAGGGCAACCTGCCGGGAGGGGTGGGGGGGGAGCTCAGCCCGGAAAAACTACAGCTCCCACAATCCACCGCGAGAGACCCGCCAACACCCACCCCCCCCCCGGCTTGCCAGCCTCGGAGCTTTATGAGCTCAGGATCGGGCGGGCGGGCGGGGGCGGCGGGGCGGGGCGGCGCAGTCCCGGAAGGAGCCGGGAGTCAGCTGAGCCAGGCGGCGGAGGAGGAGGGGGGCTAGAGGGCCAGATCGGCTTGGGGAGCGTAGTAAGGGGGGGCACCGCGAGATCATCCGTTCAAAATCCTTGCCCGAGCAGGGGCGTTCAGGAGAACGGCAGGAGGAGGAGGAGGAGGAGAAGCTGCGGTGAAGCCGCGGGACTGCCTTGCCAGCCGGTGCGGGGCGATCGCCCAGTTGGAGGGAACCCTGCTTCAATACAAATTAACAGAGTGGGAAGGGATCTTGGAGGTCATCCAGTCCAACCCCCTGCCCAAGCAGGAGACTCTGCACCAGGGCAGTCCACTCTCTTCTTGAAAGCCTCCAGGGATGAAACTCCCACAACTTTCAAAACCCTCTTTAAACTCTTTAAGTTTAAGCCCTCTTTAGCTTGGACCCGGGGCAATTCGGGGCTCCTCCCGAGGCCAGGCTGCCCTCCCCCCACTGACCTCTTTGGGGTTGGGCAGCTACCGGGGCAATGGAGGGGGCGATGCGGGGCGTTTCCTCCCGAGGAGGCTTCGGGGTTGCCCAGAAGTTCGTGTTTCTAACAGGCTCCGTTTTCTGCCCCCCCTTCCCCTCTTTTCAAGGGCCCTGGCCACATTTCTGAGGCCTCCTTTTTTTTCCCTCAGACATTTTGTTCTAAGCAACACAATAATAGCTTGTTTCTTTTTTTAAAAAATGTATTATATATTTTCATTTATTATACATCACGTTTCCATTTCTGCAATGCCAGTGTACTGTTGTATCAAATTTCATTTGAAGTATACATAAGTATATATGTAAGTATATATAAGTATACACCCTGATTGTATTTTTCTCATACAATATAATTTCCTTTGAATATACATATTATATCACATCATAATTAGAACCATTATTCTCATAGTTATACCATGTAGTCTTCACCTCTAGTCACTCTGTAGACCCGGGGTCTCCAACATTGGCAACTTTAAGACTTGTGGATTCCCAGAATTCTCCAGCAATCATAAATGCCTGGAGAATTCTGGGAGTTGAAGTCCACAAGTCTTAAAGTTGCCAAGTTTGGGGACCCCTGGTGTTGACTACAATCTATAGTCAAGTACAATCCATTAGTAATATAGCATATATACTTCTGTCTGTCTGTCTGTCTATCAATATCTATTATCTATTCCTATCTCTTGGGCGCGCTTATTTATTTTCTATTCCTATCTATTATCTCTGTCTATCTATCTATCTATCTACAAACCATTAGTAATATATATACTTCTATCTATCTATCTATCTATCTATCTATCTATCTATCTATCTATCTACAATCCATTAGTAATATAGCATATATACTTCTGTCTGTCTGTCTGTCTATCTATCTATCATCTATATCATCTATTCCTATCTCTCTCTCTCTCTCTCTTGCTTATTTATTATCTATTCCTTTCTATCTATCTATCTATCTATCTATCTATCTATATCTATCTATCTATCTATCTATCATCTATCTATCTATCTATCTATCTATCTATCTATCTATCTATCTATCTATCTATCTATCTACAACCCATTAGTAATATAGCATATATACTTACATCTATCTACTTTTATTAATCTTTTTCCATTATAGTTACATTTCTGAGAATTCTGACCACAGTTTATTCTCCAGCTGGAGAATATTCTTCCTGGAGGTCAGTGAGGATGGCAACTCCTAGGACCTGAAGATCTGCAACCCAGGGGGGTGGGCAGTAGGGCATCCCAGCTTCCTCCCCCTCCCCTGTTGCCAGCACTTCCATGGCCTGAGATCTGGAAACCAGCACTGACCACCTGATCATTCCCATCCTCCTCAGCCAGCATTGGCCATGCTGGTCTAGGAAATGGACCTAGCCCTTAGAAAATAGAAGAAGAGAGTTGGAAGGGACTTTGGGGGTCTTCGAGTCCAACCCCCTGCAAGGAAACCCTGTAGCATTTCAGACAGATGGTTGTCCAATCTTTTCTTTAAAACTTCCTTCCTTAAAATTAGGTCAGACAATGGCTGAGCTTAGCTTGAATCAGAGAAGTGGAAGGGATCCATGAGACCATTTAGCCCAACCCTCTGCTCAGTGCAGACATCCAAATTCAAGGGCCCCTGACAGATGGGCTGGCAGCAGGGTACCCGAGAAAGAATTTGGAGGGGAAGGGGACCCA
The DNA here is from genome assembly GCF_049901715.1 of Pseudonaja textilis. Lineage (NCBI taxonomy): Eukaryota > Metazoa > Chordata > Lepidosauria > Squamata > Elapidae > Pseudonaja > Pseudonaja textilis. The sequence goes on from NC_142004.1 coordinate 12,681,079, forward strand.
TCTCTTCCCTGGGTCAGTGGCTCTAGGGGTAAATTGGGTCACTTTTCCTGGCACTCAACTGAGTTTTTTTGCGTGCATGTTACCATTTTCTACGACCAGAAAATATTATTATTATTATTATTATTATTTTTATTGGCCATTGTGTCCCCGCTCAGGCAGCCCTCTTTATTTGAATGGGGCAGTTTTCCAACTTGTTGGCTGTTTGCTCACTCCCACCACTCTCCTGAGCCTTTTAAAGTGCGGCCCTCCATCGGTACCTGGACTCACAGTGGAGCCTGAATAATGCACAATGCAGTAGAACTATTGTAAATCATAGCTTGTTAAATAAACCACAACGGACCAAAGAGGAGTGAACGGAATTAGCATAGTCCTGGAAATCAGGGGGGGGAGGCTTGGGGACTACAAAGCACTGCACACATTGTGCGGGGGTGGGGAGCTCTGTGTGTGTGTGTGTGGAGAGAGAGAGAGAGAGAGAGTTTGAGAAGTTGATTTTTAAAGCCGGGTCTCAACCTTGGCACTTTAAGCCTGGAGGGCTTCAACTCCCAGAATTCCCCAGCCAGCAAGCTGGCTGGGGAATTCTGGGAGTTGAAGCCCTCCAGGCTTAAAGTTGCCAAGGTTGGAGACCCGGCTTTAAAGTCTCTGTTTTAGAACTAACATTTTTCATAGGCTTCCCACGTGTGAACAGCAGCCAAATTTGTATCCAGGGTTTTAGCAATGTTAATCTGTGTGGGTTCCAAGAACCTGCCCCCCACAAAAAAATTAATCCTTCCTGGCATCCCCACCACCACCAGTCCAAATAGCTGATTTGGTAGGAGGCTCAACATTAAAGGAAGCAAAGCAAACTGCGATCCAGGACCCCCCCTTTTAAAAAAAGAACCCAAACAGCTACAATATTCACATTTGCCTTCTGGAAAAGTTGGAGCAATTGTGCTTCTTCCTTTAGCGGCTCTTGCGCAGGGCCCGCCAGTCTGCTGGGAGGGCGCCCTGTCCAGGGGTCAATGTCCGGGCTTCAGGAGCTGCCCAGAGGCTCCAATCTGAGGAATGGAGGCTCGGTGTGCCCACCCACCCCCACCCCCACCGAAAAGCCGAAGGGGCCCGAAAGTTAGGAATGGGGGTGGGGAGGAAAGGGGCGCCATCCTTGGAGACTTTCCAGAAGAGACGGGACTGCCCTCGGTCAGAAATGATGTAGGGGCTCCTGCTTGGGCAGGGGGTTGGACTGGATGACCTACAAGGTCCCTTTCAACTCTATTACTCTAAGCCCCAAGGCGGAGTTGAGGGCCAGTGGCTTGGACCCCTTTGCGCGGGCTGGCTGCGGCTGCTGCTGCGCCCGATCCCCCCGCAGATCTCGCCTGAGGGCAGGAGGGAGGGAGGCGATCCGGACCGGGGAGGGGGAGATGCCTTCGCGCCACGCTGCCAGAAGAGCCGCCCCGTCCCGCGGAGCCCACGCGTGTCCCGCGAAGCGGCCGCGGGGAGGGCAGAAGCCCCTCCAGGGGGCGCCTCCCCCCAAGCGGCCGGCCGGTGCGGGGCCCAGTCCGGAGCCCCCGATCCGCCCGCGCCCGGCTGTCCGCGGCGGAGGAGCGCGGGGCGGGCGCGGGGGCGGCGCCAGGCGGCCGCGGGCAGGTGCGCCGGGAAGCGGCCGGCCGGCAGCGCAGAAGCCGCGGCGTCGCCCAGCCCGAAGTTTGGGGGCTGCTTCTTGGGCAGCCCGGAGCGGGGACGGGCGGGGGCACCGGAAGGAGACCCGGAGCGCCGCCGGCCAAGTCGCCTGCCCGCCCGCCGCCCCCCCACCCTTCCCGGGACCCCGGTCCGGAGTTGCGGCTCTTCATCTGGCCCGGTAAGAAGCGGGAAGGACGGAGCGGGGATGCGGAGGGGGGGGGTCGGTCGGCTGGTCCCGGGCATGTCCTCCACCCGCCCCACCCCTGCCCGGTGCAATTGCAGCCCTTCGGGGCAGAGCCGCTGCTGGCATCTGCGGAGGGATCGGCCGGCGAGGTTGGGCCAGCGCTGCAGATGGATGCTCCCCGGGGCTGCAGTGCCCCCCCTCGACCGGCTCCATCCTGCCAGCTGCTCTGCCGAAGAGTTGCGGTCCCCGCGAAGCCCCCTTCGGTCCTTCTCCCCCCCACCCTCAGCCCCCTCCTCCACTCTGCTCTTTCGGTGCGGCTCGGCTGGGGGGGTGGGGACGACTAAGCAGCGCTCCCACATCCCTCCAGGAAGGGACTGAAGTGAGCGCAATCGCCCTGGGCCAGTGGAGAATCCTCTCCATTAAGGATAAGAAGACAACGGAATGGAATAGGAATTCTCGATTGGCCCAGTGGGATCGGACACACAAGGAATTTGTCTCTGGTGCAAATGCTCTCAGGCTCCATAAAAGAGTCAAGAATCATCAGAATAATTAATGATAGTCATAGGGTACAATAAGCAATTGCATCATAATTAATCTAATTAATCTATTAGGAGGGGGGGAAATTGCATGCGGGAGGTGGGGGGGGGGAGCGGTTTTTCAAATGCCCTCCCTTGGTTGCCTCTACTGAGGATCCTGCGGGCAGCCACTGGTCTATTTCTGGGCATCCAAGCCCCAGGCGCGCGACTGGCATCCCTTCTCCCATCGCGGGAGAAAGGCGGGATTTCTGGCTCATGAAAGACGGGGCGACGCCATTCAGGCTCTGAGTTCAGATTCTACTGCCACCGCCACTGCCGCCACCGATGGGCACTCAGGCAAGCCTCTTCTGGTTTCCAGCTATCAAAATTTAAATATATTTTGCAGCCCGTTTGCAGATTCTGAGAATTCTGTGAGGTGACCCAAGTGCTTTCCTGGAGGAAAACAATTTTAAATGTTGAACTCTTGTTTTATTCTGGCGTCCTCTAAAACAGGGGTCTCCAACCTTGGCAACTTTAAGCCTGGAGGACTTCAACTCCCAGAATTCCCCAGCCAGCAAAGGAGTTGGGAGTTGAAGTCCTCCAGGCTTAAAGTTGCCAAGGTTGGAGACCCCTGCTCTAAAAGACCAAGGGGGGTTCCCATTTCTTTTCAGCTACTGCATCCATTCACCAGCAGGTGGGCATAATTTGCAGGGGGGGGGGGGCATGGGCCCATCCCCAAGCTTTCCATTTTGGAAGTAAAACCAAAACCCTGAGGTCTGGTAGCACCTTTTAAGACTTAAAAGTTTTTCAAATTAAATCCATTTTAAATGCTTCTGATTGTTGCCTACCAAGGACTAAAATGATGTCTACATTTTGGAAGAAGAAAATGGCAAACAGCTGTGATACTAGTATTAATTGTGCTTATTTTACTTGGAGCAAGATTTAGATGAAATAAAAGTCAACAAAGTAAATGAAACCAAAATCATAATTGCAACCCCCGCAAACCCTTCACTATTTTTTCTGTCCAACATCCCATTCCCAGACGTTTTTACCTGAGGTTGAATGAAACATTGAGCCTCTTAGAAGTTTTGTACAGGAGAAAGGGGGATATTTCCTTTTAATGTCTTTAACTGTAAAGCCCATCTCTTGCCCCCCTCCTCCCCAGGGTCAGGCTGTGTGACCCTCAGCCCCCCCCGCCCCCCCAGTTCCTTGTTCCATATCCCTTGCTAGCAGGTGAGTTGGGAGGGGCGGAAGAGGGCAGCCTTGCGACTGTGGGAAGGCAGGCTCAGAGCAAAACTGCGGAATAAACGGGAAAGGAAGGGAAAGAACGGAATACTGAAACTCTTTGAACCACAATAGCCTTTAGCTACTTTCAGAGTTTATGACATACTTTCTTTCCAGGAAAACTTAGGAATCATTCATACAACTTGGGTAAAATTCAGTGGCTCAGTGCATTTGTGAGGATCTTAGAATACGCAATCTCTTCGAAGCATTGTAGAGCCCCCCCAATAAAAATGGTATTTTGCTATTTCAGGCGTTGTGCAGAGATGTTGTCATCAGGGCACAGTGAAAAAATAAACCCTCAGATGCTTTCTCATTCAATTTCTAATAAATTCCAACCCGGCTTAAATTCAGCCAAGGCCGAACATATTTTTCTTTCTTTTTTGTTGTTGTTGTAAGAACCAGTTTTAATAAGAAAACTGTAGGCTAGCAGATGTAAATCATCTAAAGAGTAACAAACATTAAAGTATAGTATAAAATTACAAGTCAGGGCTAGGCAATTACATCCAAGGAAATAAAGATTTTGAAAATAAACATATTTTTCATCTGTTCTGTGGCAGTGGGAAATCGGGCCGCTCCGACAAGCCTCATGCATATTTGGAAGCGGTTTCTTATATAATGTTTGTGCTGCAACACGTCTGCACATTTTAGCTCAATTAAGTCCCCCCCCCTCCAAAGATCCAGAACTCGCTGTGCCGGCTTTCGAAGTCTTGCGATGTATAATGCTGAGGCAGTCCTTGGCTTTGTAGATTCGTTTTCATTCAGCAGAGAGACCATTAACACGATCAGCTTCCAGACATCTTACTAAGCAGTTGAAGCTGCACATGTTTGAAATTGACGGGGCTGTGATCTGATGTAGAAGAGGCCCGGATCGTGCACGTTTGAAAACAGTGAAATGATGTGGCAGATTTGTGCGCTGGCTCAGGGAAACTCAGCTGCTTGCTCCTCGTTTCTCAGAGCAGAGGGCAACTTGACTGATGCCCCTTCCTTGGGGTGGGGGCTCCATATCTGCCCTCGTGAAAGCACCCCACCTTCTGACAATGTTGATCTTAGCAGGGGCCAAACTCCCCCTGGCCTTGTTTGGGCTCCCCTCTCTCTGGAACATCATCCCCTGCCCCACAAGATTAGAATGGCCCTCACTCTAGCACAGGGGTCTCCAACCTTGGCCACTTTTAAGACTTGTGGACTTCAACTCCCAGAATCCCTCAGCCAGCTTTGCTTGTGGACTTCCAACTCCCAGGTTTGCTGGCTGAGGGATTCTGGGAGTTGAAGTCCACAAGTCTTAAAGTGGCCAAGGTTGGAGACCCCTGCTCTAGCACTCTCCTGGAAGGCGCTGAAGACCTGGTTCTGCCTGGGGAACCAAGAGTGGGATACAATACAGACTTGAAGCAGCTTTGGGCCGGCATGTCACCTGTCAATCAAAAGAGGTCAGGAGCCAGACAGGGAGGAAGAAAACTGTATAGAAATGAGGTAGAATTGTTGCCTTCACAGAACTCCCTGAGCCACCCGTGGGCTTGAAGGGTTTCTCAACCTCAGCAAACTGTAAGATATTTGGATTTCAACACCAAAAGTCCCTAGAAAGCATTTTTAGTATTTTATCTTCTGAGACATCCAAATTATTAAAAAAACTTGTTAGTTCTTTTGAAACTAAAAATACCACTCTACATTTTTATAGATACCTATTATCAATAAATCAGTTTTGTGTGCATATGCTAAGAAATAAGTGGAATAGAATAGAATATAATAGAATCAGAATAGAGTAGAGTAGAATATAGGAATAGGAATGGAGTAGAGTAGAGTAGAGTAAAGAATGGAATGGAATGGAATGGAATGGAATGCAATAGAATAGAATAGAATAGGGAAAGAATTAATCTTGTGTTGTGTTGTATTGCGGAGTAGAGTAGAGTAGAGTAGAGTAGAATGGAATAGAATATTGTAGAATAGAATAGAATAATGAATGGAATGGAATTCTTTATCGGCCAAGTGAGATTGGACACACAAGGAATTTGCCTCTGGTGCATAAGCGTTCATATGCAGGCAAATCCTTCTGTGTCCCTAATCAAGAACCCAATCTGGACGTGTCTTTGGAGCCGTCCAAAGGGTAGCAAGGGAGTCAGGCTGATGGAAGAAGCATGAAGTGTTCCCCTTCTTTTTTATGTGCACGCAATGCACATAAAGAGAACGCAGAGACGTGGTGTGACGCTGAGATGCTGTTTCCCTTATCTGGAGGGGAGCTTTGCTCTTGACTCGTGGGCGGTCTGGTCCCCACCAGACCCCCCCCCCCACTTCCTTTGGGTGGCCGAGCAGGACGGCCTCTGGACTGTGGAAAAGGCCGGACTCCCAGGCATCATCTTGGGGTGGGGGTGGGGGTCTTCAGTGGGGCAGGAGGAGCCTCCCCATGTATTCCTGCTTGCCTCCCCTGCGGAGTTGGCCCTTTGAAGCACAGGGAAGAGCAAAGAGCATTGAATTATTGAACTGCTTTTGGCGCAGCAGCTCTTCTCCGGAGGCCGGGGGGTGGGTGGGTGGGACAAAACACCCTGAGAGCCTGTGTGGCAATGATCTGTGTGATGACGCGTAAGATTGAAGCGTCTCTGGCGATATTCCATCATCCAGGTCCTGGTTGCCCCCAAAGTTCCTTTTTTTCAAGAGGCAACTGGACTTTCTGGTTTTTCTTTGAATATGTTTTGCTTCTCATCCAAGAAGTTTCATCCGTTCTGACAGAAGGGAAATTCTTGATTCAGAGCTGAAGAAGCTTCTTGGATGAGAAGCGAAACGTCTTCAAAGAAAAATCAGAAAGTCCAGTTGCCTCTTGGAAAAAGCTCCTTTGGGACAAGATTGATGTTGCTTTTTATAAGTCTCCATCAATGTTTCTTTCCTTCCTTCCTTCCTTCCTTCCTTCCTTCCTTCCTTCCTTCCTTCCTTCCTTCCTTCCTTCCTTCCTTCCTTCTTTCCTTCCTCCCTCCCTTCTCTTCCTCCCTTCTCTTCCTCCCCCCTCTCCTCAGCTGAGACATCATTTTCTCAGCCTTTGAGGAATCAATCAGCATTTTATTGATGCACCTTTGAAATCTTCATTGCACCTCTTGCTTAATGATTAATCTGGGACAGCTGTCAGTCTTCCCCTCGGAAAGAGCACACTCAGGCGTTCCCCCGCCAGGCTTCCCGTTCAGCAGATCTAATCTGGAGACCAATTTGCTGAAGCAGCAGCCAGGAGGAGGCAGGCCTGGGCGGGAGGGCAAGGGTTACTCTCTCTGTCCTTCTGGTCTTGAGTCTGCCGGGGAAGGAAAGCCGAAATCAGCTCCCCTCCCTTGAAGGGGCAGCCGGGCAGGGGAACTTCCTGGGAGAACTGATGGGGCTGAGCTTGTAATCTATCAGGCTCTCCAACCCACGCCATGGGTGGATTTCCAGCCGATTTGGCTGAACTTCCCCTTCTACTGTATTCTATTGCATTGCATTGCATTCATTATTCTGTTCTGTTCTGTTCTAGAAGAGACTGGACTGCCATCTGTCAGAAATGTTGTAGGGTCTCCTGCTTGGGCGGGGGGGGGTTGGACTAGATGACCTACAGGGTCCCTTCCAACTCTATTAATCTGTAAAAACTTGACAAGACCGCTAGGGACCTTAGCAGCAAAATGGATGCCTTGGATAAAAAGCAGAGAGGCCCAAGCACAGCTGCTTTAAACATACGTTGCTTTAGGGAGGGAAGGGCAGGTCTACCCATCTCATCGAGGAACGTCAAGGAACCTCCAAAGATCGTTTCTTTCCTTTCTTCCAACTCGGTTGGAAACGGATGAATGTAGCCTGACTAGTCAGAACGGTGTTACCTTTTGCCCTCCGAAGGCTGTGGGTCAATGACATGGCAAACTTCACAGCCCTCCCACTCTTCCTTTCCTGCTCAAGGTTTATATTACCTTTTTTTTCCATTTGCTTCTTGTAAAGATAAGGAAGGAAATGAGGTACATCGGAAGATTGCTGAGGGTGGAATGACCTCCGGGCTTAGCCAGGCATGCACTGGACCAGCCCAAAGGCCTCTGGAGGGCAATTTGGGGGAAGAGCAGGGGGCCGGCGGTGCTTCAGGGCTCCGTCTTCTATCTTCAGGCTCTTTGGATACCCAAAGACTTCAACAGACAAGTAGAACTGCAGAAAAAAAGCAATTTCTAGCAACCTGCCTTCCATGGAGGACCTGTATGCTGCACGAGTCAAAAGGAGGGCTGTGAAAATATCTACAGACCCCTCACATCCCGGACATAAACTGTTTCAACTCCTTCCCTCAAAACGACACAAGGGGAATTTTTCCCCGAATGCCATCACTCTGCTAAACAACTAATTCCCACAACACTGTCAAATTATTTTAATTATTATAAGACTGTATTATTATTATTCCCCTCATCCTTCCTATTGCCTATCTCTTCCCACTTGTGACTATAAGTGTGTTGCTTGTATTTTACCATTTTTATCGTTTTATTTGTTCCCTAATATGATTTATTAGTATCCTATGCCTATCACTAAGTGTTGTATTTTGTGATTCTGGATGAATGTATTTTATTTTTTCTTTATGTATATGAGAGCATATGCACCAAAGACAAATTCCTTGTGTGTCCAATCACACTTGGCCAGTAAAGAATTGTATTTATTTATTTATTTTATTTATTTATTTTTATCTTATCTTTCTATCTTATCTTTTTAGTTTATCTATCATCCATCTACCTTCCTATCTACCTTTCTATCTATCTATCTATCGATCTATCTATCGATCTATCTATCCATCCATCCTCTATCTACTGTCTGTCTGTCTGTCTGTCTAGATACCTAGATGACTTCTTGGAAGTGGGAGCGGTTTCTTCCTTCCCTCTATCTCTCTAGAGGTAGAAAGAACAGGGACTAACAGCCCAGTTCAGAAGGAGAGGACCAGCCAAATATTTCATAAACAAGCCAACATGGTTTGTAAACCCCTGGATCATACAAAAGGTAGCAAGGAATATATTTTGCCCTATTACATTCAGGGTTTACCTCAGGATATGGTAGAAAATGTTAAGATGGGGCAGCCAGAGTCACTCTGGGTAGTGAGATGGGCGGCATACCACATACATACATACATACATACATACATACAAACATGGAAGCTCTGATCATTTTTTAATGTGCAGCACAATGCCCTTAAAATGGGGAAAAGCTTTCCTTATGCCATGGTGGGCTGCCATCTTGATTTACTGGCCCCCATGGATACGCTGGTAACGTTCAACTCTGGAGTGGGAACGAATGAAGTCTAATGATGATTGTGCTACTTTGGGCCTTTTTCTTTGATGTGTGGCGACCACAGAGGAGGGCAAAGTGCCTCTGTGAGGGGAGCGGGAAGCAGAGCTTAGTCCCCACCTTGCCTGGGGTTTCTTTCCGGATTGCATTTCCCCCTAGATGTTTGTCTGTGGGGAGAAAAGCTCTCCCAGAACCAAGCTCTGAATTGGGAAAGTGTGTTACGTGGATTCTTTTCCTTAGAAGAGATGGGAGTTCAGAATAACAGAGTTGGAAAGGTCCTTGGAGGTCATCTAGTCAAACCCCTTGCTCAAGCAGGAGACCCTATAGCATTTCAGAAGAATGGCTGTCCAGTCTCTTCTCTTCTTCAAAACTTCCAGTGATCTTCAGCTTAGTAGATAGTCTAAGGAAAAGAAGAATTAGGGGCGACGTGATAACAGTGTTCCAGTATTTGAGGGGCTGCCCCAAAGAAGAGGGGGTCAAATTAGCAGGACAAGAAACCATGATGGAAACTAATCAAAGAAAGAAGCAACCTGGAATTAGGGAGAAACTTCCTAACCGCGAGGTCAATTAACCAGAAGAACAGCTTCCCTCCAGAAATTGTGGGCGCTCCATCTGTGGAGGTTTTTAAGAAGAGTAAACTTGTCTGAGATTGTACTAGCGATTCTCCTGCTTAAGCAGGGGGCTGGACTAGAAGACCTCTGAGTTCCCTTCCAGCTCTACTCCATTCTTTTCTGATGGAGCAGCCACAACCTTTGAAGGCAAGATGAGAGTCTCTCTCTCTCTCTCCCTCTCTCTCCTTTTGCAAGACAGCTATTTTCACACGGATGTTTCACAGGAAACTATAAATAAGGCCACGACTTAAAAATGATTGAGAAGGTTCTTCGTTCTTTTCAGACAGGTCTTCCTGAGTCCCCTTCCTGTTCTCAGGGAACAAAATGGATATCTGGGGTTTAAATATCGAGAGGGTATCCAGGGCTTCAGAGGGATTGTGCAAGCGGGGCCATTGTTTCAGAATTAGAATTAGAGTAAAGAATTGGAAGGGACCCTAGAGGTCTCCTAGTCCAGCCCCCTGCTTAGGCAGGAAACCCTCTACCAGTTCAGACAAATGGTTATCCAATCTCTTCTTTAAAATTTCCAGTGTTGGAGCATTTGCACCTTGCAAGTTGTTCAAATTTTACCTTTTGGTGTCTCCCACCTACCACCCCCAGTCCACAAACACTCCACAAGGAATATGATTTAATAACTTTCTCCACCCTGGTTCTTTCTGAGTGGTTTCAAAGTCAGACAACCTCTCTTCTCCAAGTAGGGGACATCTTGGTGGAAGTGCCCCATCCCTGGCCATGTCTAGGGCAGGGGTCCCCAACCTTGGCCACTTTAAGACTTGTGGACTTCAACTCCCAGAATTCCTCAGCCAGCTTTGCTTTGCCAGTTACAACTTATTGCATTTTTTTTTTTATCCCACGCAGGTCTCCCAAGAAGCCACATGATGACCAAAGTAGTAACGACAAGCCTGGTTTTGCAGAAAGCCATTCAACAGCGGCCACCATGTTGACTTTCCCCAGTTCCTCTCACTTGTTGGCTGGCTTGGAAGTCCCCATTGCCCAAAGGCTGAGCTAAAGGTGCCGCTTCCTCCCTTAGTCCTTCCCTTGCCGGACGGCTTCCGTCGCTTGACTCGCCATGGGAGGATGTTTCTCCAAACCCAAACCAGGTGAGCTTCTCTCAGCAAAGCTTTCTGCTTCCGTGGCCCCAAAATGGCCTCTTTTGTGTAGAGCTGTGATTAAACTAGTTCAGGCACGCCGGAGGCCTCTTCTGCCAAGAGACTCAGTGGAGAATTTCAACGTGGCGGGATTGCTAAAGCGATTGGCTAATCCCCTGGAAACTTCATTTCATGCAAGCATAATTCTTTAATAGGAGATTAAGAACCCTTCCTGGAAGACGGTGGGGAGCAAAGGCGGCAGGGGGGTGTCTTTCTGGAGGAGCAGTCGGAGACCAAGTCTCTTGAGAAAGAGAGGCCAGAGCTGGGGGAAAGTAAAGCCCTTTTAAAGTTGGCACTTGGGCATCAATTCAGGCTGAATGTCAGGGCAGGAAAACCTTAGGCCGAAGCGGAGACAGACAGTGAGGTTAGGCAAAGGAATTTCTCTGCAAATCTACTGCACGTCAACCGAACCGTAAGATGTGAGTTTTAAGAGTCCAGTCAAGTATTAAAGCCAGGACTTGAGCGACGGCCATCCAATCCTCCACTTGTCTATGGAGAGTCTCAGTCCTCCATCCAGGTCATGGTTGTCCCGAAGATGCTTTTTCAAAAAGCAACTGGACTTTCCTGTTTTTCCTTGAAGACGTTTTCCTTCTCATCCAAGAAGCTTCTCCTGTTCTACTTGAACTCCTCACTCTTCCCACTATTGGTCCTGCTGACCAACTAATCTAGCCTTCAAACATAAGATATTTTTCTAACATTCAGCTGGAACTTGTCTTCCTGTAGCTTAAATAACAGATAATAGATTAACAGAGTTGGAAGGGATCTTGTAGGTCATCTAGTCCATCCCCCTGCCCAAGCAGGAGACTCTGCACCATTCCTGACAGATAGCAGTCCAATCTCTTCTCGAAAGTCTCAAGTGATGAAGCTCCCACAACTTCTGAAGGCATCTCCTGTTCCATGGGTTGATTGCTCTCGACTGTTAGGAAAGTTCCTCCTTGTTTCCAGGTTGAATCTCTCCTGGATCAGTTTCCATCCATTAGTGCTCGTCTGGCCTTCAGGTGCCTTGGAGAATAGCTTGACCCCCTCCTCCTCCTCTCTGGGGCAGCCCCTCAAATATTGGAAGGCTGCTCTCCTGTCTCCCCTACTTCTTTCTCTTCCCTAGACTAGCCAGGCCCAGTTCCTGCAACCGTTTATTGTATGTTTTATCCTCCTGTCCCCTAATCCTCTTGGTTGCTGTGTGATTCCTTGTCCTGCACTCTAGAGGGGGAGGGGAGTCATTGGGTGACCCCCCCCCACCGCCAGGTATTCAAATAGGACCTTCCAGTCGTTCCTCAGTCATCTCAGGGCTCCACAGTCCCACCTCTTGCAGGACAGGTGATTGAGAGACCTGACCATTTTTTTTAATCCTTCTCTGCCCTTCCAGGTTCTGTTAAGCTTATTTAGTTTTAACTTGAGTTAGATGCTTCTATGTGTCTTAGATTGTTGTGTAAATTCAGTTTATTTAGTTAATTATTTCTTTTATCAATCTATTTATTTGCTAACACTAATATCTTACCCAGTTATAAAAGTCCCTGACAGCTAACAACAGTTTTAACATATTAAGTGAAAATAATCATCATAATATAAAAAATACCAGTAAATACAGGATCAAATAAGAAATAGCAGAATATAAGCATTTTACTTATGTTAAATTTACTTTACTTTAAGTTTACTTTAAATGTTTTAAATGATGGGAGAGGTGGAATTTGAAAGGAAAAAAATCCACCTAGGTTGGGAGGGGGAGCCCAGAGCATCTCTTCATGAACAGGAAGGATAAATCACCTTGGGAGGAGTTCTTGTCAGGTGCTTGTAGCTAAGCCAGGTAGGGTTTCACAGGTAATAACTGGCGCTTTAAGCTCCACCTGGAAACAAATTGGTAACCAATAAAGCTGTGCTTTGCACCCTATTAAGTTTCCAACTAGTCTTCAAGAGCAGTGCCTCAAAGAACTTGTTGCAGTAGTCCAGCTGTGAAGTAATAAAAGCACCAGTGGCTGTTCTAAAAGAGACTGCAGCTTGGAAGTAGATCATCCTGGAGTGGCCAAGGACTTAACTCCTCCCTTAGGAAGGCGCATCAGTGGAGACCAGACAGAAGTTGTTTAGTCTGGTTGCATTGACAGGCTCCTCTTCTCTTTCTCACCCTCCTAAATTCTTCACCCCTGGAAGGAGCCAGGTGGAGCAAATAGCCACCTCACACATGCCTGTAACCCGTGAGGAACTCGGTCCTTTTCACCTGAGCCCAGCCACTTCCAAGAATCTCAGGTCCTTCTCTCAAGACGTTCAACAAATGGCTTTCGGTTTATATATACTGTATCAGGGTCCCGTATAAGCCAGGGGTCTCCAACCTTGGCAACTTTCAGATTTCCCCAGCCAGTAAAGCTATTCCTATTCTATATTCTGTTCTATTCTGTTCTAAATTCTATTCTATTCTATCAATTCCATATTCTATTCTACTCTTATTCCATATCCTATCCTATTCTAATTCAAATTCTAAATTCTTTTTAATATTTTAATAACTGTATTTGGGCACACTATAGGTAGTCCTTGACTTACAACAGTTCATCTACTGATGATTCAAAGTTAACAACGGCCCTGGAAAAGTGACTTATGACTGTTTTTCACACTTTTACAACCCTGTGCAGCATCCCCACGTGGTCACATGATCAAAATTCACACGCTTGGCACCTGGTTCATATTTAGGATGGTTGCAGTGTCCAGGGGTGACATGATCCCCTTTATAATCTTCGGGCAAGCAAAGTCATTGGGAACCCCAGATTCACTTAACGACCATATCACTAACTTCACAACTGCAGCGATTCCCTTAACAAATGTGGCAAGAAAGGTCATAAAATGGGACAAAACTCAACAAATGTCTCGCTTAGCAACAGAAACTTTGAGGCTCAGTTGTGGTCATATGTCGAGGACTCCCTGTAGCTGAACGAAGATAGAATAGAATAGAATAGAATAGAATAGAATAGAATAGAATAGGATAGGATAGGATAGGATAGGATAACATTAGAATAGAATAGAACAGAATAGAACAGGGAAAGAATGAATGTTATGTTGTGTTGTGTTATGTTGTGTTGTAGAGTAGAGTAGAGTAGAGTAGAATATAATAGAATAGAATAGAATAGAATAGAATTCTTTATTGGCCAAGTGTGATTGAACACACAAGGAATTTGTCTTTGGTGCAAATGCTCTCAGTGTACATAAAAGGAAAGATACATTTGTCAAGAGTCAAGAATCATCAGGTCCAACATTTAATCATAGGGTACAATAAGCAATCAAATTATACTAGGAAACAATCTATAAAAATTGTAAGGATACAAGCCACAAAGTTACAGTCCTACAGTCACAAGTGGGAGGGTATGGGCAATAAGAAGTGATGAGAAGTTTAATAGTAATAGTATTACAGACTTTGTAAATAGTTGGACTGTGTTGAGGGAATTATTTGTTTAGCAGAGTGATGGCGTTCAGGAAAAAACTGTGTCTAGTTGTTCTGGTGTGCAGTGCTCTGTAGCGTCGTTTTGAGAGAAGGAGTTGAAACAGTTTATGTCCAGGGTGTGAGGGGTCTGTAAATATTTTCACAGCCCCCTTTTTGACTCATGCAGTATACAGGTCCTCAGTTGAAGGCAGGTGGGTAGTAATTGTTTTTTGTGCAGTCCTAATTATCCTCTGAAGTCTCTGTCTGTCCTGTTGGGTTGCAGAGCCAAACCAGACAGTTATAGAGGTGCAGATGACAGACTCAATGATTCCTCTGTAGAACTGGACCAGCGGCTCCTTGGGCAGTTTGAGCTTTCTGAGTTGGCGCAGAAAGAACAAGAGTGCCAAGAAGGAATTGAGGCTTGAGAGCCAAATTGGGAAGCTGCAAAAACATCTCGAGAAAAAAGAAGAAGCAACATGCAACCTTGCTTTGATGAGGTCAGGAAAACAACCTGAGTTCGGTTGGCACATTTTTCGGTGATGGTTCCTGGCGCATCAGGCTGAGGCTGGCATCGGGCGGCCCTTTCAGGAGGCAAACTGTCCACCCGGTTTCGCCTCTGTCAGGTCCTCCTGGCAGATGGCCTGAATCGGCTCTTTTGAGCCATCATTTATCAGAGGAGCCGGTGGTGGCATTGTTGCATTGCCAGCCTCCAAAGATACTAAAACGAGGAGTAAGCAAGAGGTTGTAAAGTTGCTTTCTTCACGGGACTAATGGAAAAGTTCCGCGGAGAGGATTCATGGGAATTGCTTTTCCTACTGAAAAGTTGCATTTAAATGCTAATCGTTACAAACCTTACGGTGCAGTAATCTTTCCCGTTGCAAAGGGCCACACCATGTTGTTTAGAAACAATTTGAAAGCCCTCATGTTTATTAAATTCCTTGCGGAGAAAAATCTGCCCAGTCAGCGCGTCTTCTCGGGGGAAGGTATGAAATCTCTCTCCGTTCCCAGCTTTTCGTTCTGCCAACGCAGCTCTTGCAGATCTTAACTGTCCCGGGGTGGGCAGGGCAGTTTGGGGATGGGGGGAAAATGGGACAGGAGGAAAACCTGCCCAAAAGGTATCCAAGTCTGATCAAAAGGTGAGGAAATTCGCTCTTTTTGGTCCTGCTGAAAGGGCTAAAGGAGCCCTCCTGAGAAAACTCCAGCTCCATCAGCTGAGCAGTTTCCATTCTTGCCAGGAATAGAATAGAATAGAATAGAATAGAATAGAATAGAATAGAATAGAATAGAAGAGAAGAGAAGAGAAGAGAAGAGAAGAGAAGAGAAGAGAAGAGAAGAGAAGAGAAGAGAAGAGAATTCTTTATTGGCCCAGTGTGATTGGACACACAAGGAATTTGTCTTTGGTGCAAATGCTCTCGGTGTATATAAAAGAAAAGATACATTTGTCAAGAGTCAAGAATCATCAGGTACAACACTTAATAATAGTCATAGGGTACAATAAGCAATCAAATCATACTAGGAAACAGTCTGTCATGCCCCTGTTAGAATCTGACTCTGAGGGAGAGGAGGAACAGCTGACAGGGAGTGGGAGTGTGGCTCTGGAGGTTGTGGAGGAAACTGGGGAGGGGCACAGGCCGGCTGGGCATTCAGAGGAAGACCCAGGCCCATCCCCTCTTCATCCTAGGGCACGCAGGGAGGAGTGGATAAAAGAGAAACGTGAATGGCATGGTCTGCGGTGGAGGAAGGGACCCTGATCCCCTTCATGGGCTGCAGCTGTGGGGACTGTTTAAAAGGACAAACTGCGCATGGCCCAGTGCTGGAAGCAAAGTGAAAATATTTCTAGTCTGTCAGTTCTTATCTGAGTTCTGGCGTCCTTCCCAGTGTATGTATTTCGATATATGTGGACGTCATCAAGCCCTTATCCTGCCTTGTCTCATTAATTGCTTCAGTGTGGTTTGCGTTGTTTTTTCTATTTATAATTTATATGTATTTTGAGTTTGAACGGAAGTTCTTCCTTTTCACAACTGTTTGTGGGGGAGTTTTTTCTCCAGTCAATGATAATTGGACCTTTAAAGCCAAGTTGAAGGAATTAAAGGGACTTCGCCTGTTTTTGTGACTTTATTACTTTTGTATCTCACCCTGGGTCATCAGTATAAATCATAAGGATACAAGTGACAAAGTTATAATCATACAGTCACAAATGGCAGGAGATGGATGATAGGAACAATGAGAAGATTTATAGTAGTGTAGACTTTGTAAATAGTTGGACAGTGTTGAGGGAATTAGTTGTTTAGCAGAGTGATGGCATTTGGGAAAAAAAACTCCCCTTGTGTCTAGTTGTTCTGGTGTGCAGGGCTCTATAGCGTCGTTTTGAGAGAAGGAGTTTATGTCCAGGATGTGAGGGGTCTGTAAATATTTTCACAAGCTGATGGTGCAAAAGCCCATAGCAATAGCAATAGCACCTTTTTTTTACTTAGTGGATAAGGGAAATGCTGTGGACATAGTTTACTTAGACTTCAGTAAGGCATTTGACAAAGTAGGCCACAGCCCACTTCCTGATAAGATAGAAAAAATGTAGCATAGACAGCATCAGATGGGTTTACAACTGGCTGACCATCTGCACTCAACATGTAATTTTCAACAGAACTACATCAACACGGAGGAAAGCCTGCAGTGGGGTACCCCACGGTTCTGTCTTAGCCCGAGTACTTTTCAAGATCTTCATAAACTATCTAAGAAGACGTACTCATCCCATTTTCAGACAACACCAGGCTGTGTGGCATAGTCAACACAGCTGAAGTTGGTGGTGCTCCATCTCTGGAGGTTTTCAGTACACTGGTCAGTCGTTTGTCTGGGATGACATAGGGTATCCTGTTCAAGCAGGGGGTTAGACTAGAAGATCTCTAAGGTACTTTCCAGCTCTACCATTCTAAGTTCCTTAAGAGAAACTCTTTGCATGAATCTGGCTCAGCTAGTGTTAAGGGATAAATTGCCCACCGACTCTCCTCCTGCCTTAATTGTTGGGGTCTGCGCTCCCTTCCATTCCTTTCCTGGCCTCCCATCCCATCTTTCTACACTCCTGTTGGGAAGTCAGCTTGGGAACCACATAAATCAGGGGGCCTCAGCTGTGGACGTGGTTAAAAGAAAAGTGCCTCGGTGGTGATACCCTACAGCAGGGGTCCCCAAACTTGGCAACTTTAAGACTTGTGAATTTCAGCCCCCAGAATTCCACAGCCAGTAAAGCTAGCTGAGGAATTCTGGGACTTGAAGTCCACAAGTCTTAAAGTTGCCAAGTTTGGGGACCCCTGCCCTACACGTATGGTTAGCGAAGCTGCTTCAGGAGAAAACTGGTGGGGTATGGAAATGACCTAAATTCTCAGAATAGGGTTAGATAACTTGCATCTCACCGAGCATTGTAGGAACCAGCCCTTGCCTTGGTAGGTTTGTGGGCCAGAATATGGTTTGTTTGGACACAGGTTGGAGCTGTGTAGTTGCAGTGGTTAGCTGTGGCTTAAGATCTCCAGCCAGAATCTCATGTTGGAAGTTGTACTGGTATTTTCCTGTTAACTGATATGGACTTTCCCACCCCACTCCTCCTCCTCCCCTCCCCCCCCCTTAGTCTTAGTCTTTTGGTTCATCACACAGTCAGCCAGAGGTTCAGACTGGATTTGGCATTTTTACCCACCTATTGGGTCCTTTCCAAGGACCTAGGATAAGCAGATCTATATGTTTGATGGTGTTAAATATATTGTCATGCCCATCGGAGTCTGAATCCAAGGAAGAAGATGAACAGCTGACAGGGAGTGGGAGTGTGGCTCTGTTGGCTGTGGAGGAAACTGGGGAAGGGCAAAGTCCGGCTGGGCAGAGCAGGGGAGAGGTAGAACAAGGGAGAGGGAGTTCAGAGGAAGACTCAGGCCCACCCCCTCTTCATCCTAGGGCACGCAGGGGGGAATGGAGAAGAGAGCAACATGGGTTGCATAGCTTATGGGGCAGGAAAGGGCCCCGAATCCCTTCATTAGCCACATCTGGGAATGAGAGTTTAAAAGAAAGGCAGGCTGTGTGCGGCAGGCTGCTAGGAGCAAACGTGACTTTATCTTGTATCGTCATGGCTTATCTGTGTTCCTGGCGTCTTCCCAACCATGTGAGTTTTGCTGTGCCTTCAAATATGAAATTCTTGCTCCTGCCCTGCCAAACTAATTATTTCAGTTTGGCTTGTTTGGACTTTAAGTTACAGTTTGTGTTGACCCTGTTTTGGACTTAATTTTCTGCAGTGAAAGGCTGTTCCTGAGAGAGTTTTTCTCCAGCCAGAAGGTAAACTTGACATTGGGGGCAAAGTTGGAGATAATAACGATTGCTTATCTGACTGTGTTGCCTTCGTGCCATGCCCTGAGGGGTCATCACAGATATTTTCGCAGAATGGAAGCTGTTCCAAGTCAAGCTGCCCATTGCCAGTGTCTTGGGGCGGAGAGAAAGTTGTGCGTCTCCCCATATTCCTCTCACTGCCTCCATGGCCTTGCAGCACCTTGTGCAGCACACTTAAATTTAGCACATTTCACAATGGGGGAGGCAGCATCCTCTCCTCCTGGAGCCCATTATGATGCGGAGCATCGCCTGCAGCCAGCCCAGCCAGTGTCTCGGGTTGGAGCGAAAGTCGCGTGTCTCCCGGAATGGCTAAGTTGTGCGTAGCACCAACCAGGGCCAGAGGCAAGTAAAGGGGCGCTTTGCTCCCGCTCTGGAATATGGGGTGAGTCTCTATCCGCCACCATCACCCTTACCTTCTTAGGAAAGGAGTGACTGGGAGGGGAAGGCGAGGGGGCAGGGCGAGGGCCCAAAACAACATTCCATTCCAATTCAATTCTATCATTAATATTAAAATTCATTAAAGTCTTAAGATTTTTCACGTTACTTTTCAATTAAATATCATACCTCTATGGGAACAATTATTAGCTTTCCATAGTCAATTCCCTCCCTCTTCACTTATGTTTTATAAAAGATTGACTAATTAAAGTGTTCCCATTCCTTCCTAATTCAATATTCTTATTTATTTTATTTCATTTACTTTATTCACAAACATTTCACTAAGTTACACTAACCATTCTATCCTTCATTCTAATCCTATGTTGTTTCCAATTTTCTAAAGTTATTTCTATTTCAAATATAACAACACAATCTCATGTACCTTTACAGAATCCCCCTTTCAGTTAAATTTTTACCCATTATCTCTAAATAGGTCCTGTTTCTTTATATCTTGCTCCGGACCTTTGTGGCTTCTTTTCCTTTCCTTCTTCCCTCTCTTCTTCTCCCTCCCCTTTTTGCCCCTTTGTCTCTCTACCTCTACTTCCCTCTTCTGTATTCCCCTTTTCTGTTGTTTTCCAGTATTATATTTATTTTTCTAATTATTTTTCTTTTCTTTGGTTGTTTTTTTAAGTCTTAAATTCTCCATTCTCTTTCCCCCCTTTCCTTTTTCTTCCCCACATAGTTACTTGTTCATTAAAGATGGCTTCTTCTTTGTCCCAGTCTTCTTGTTTTGCAGTCTTTTCTTGTTGTTTCTCATAGTTCCAAATCTCCATTTCTAGGAATTGAAAAACGAAGCCAAGGGAACCGTTCCCTTCTTGTGCATCTTCTTTGTACTTTTTAAGTTCCATTTTCAATTCATTGAAAAGTGATGCCATTGTAAAAAATTTTAAACAACCACCCGATTGATTTTAGTCATTCAAATATAATAGCCAAAAATCCAAAAGTCACCAAGTAATCCAAATACACACAAACTGTTTCTTTTTGCTTTTTCTTTTTTTCCCCACTTCCTCTTTCTGGGGTTACTATTTAGTTGCAAAGTTTCAGTTAAAATGTATCTTTTAGAAGTCTTATTGAAATTTTATTTTAGATTCTTTTAAAGTCCAGGCAGTCTCCTCCCTCCTCCAGATCCCGCCCTTATTCTTTTTCTCTCCCTTCTTGCTTATAGAAGAAAAAGGTTTTAATGTCCACAAATCTTTATTGTCCCTTTGGCATTTAGTTATATTTTCAGCTTAATTGCCAGTTGATGCCAAAGTGGATTTTTCCAATTTCTTATTCGTAATTGTCAATATAAGGAAGGAGAGAGAAGAAGAAAAAAGGCAAACCTTTCCCTTTTCACTTTCTTTCGCTGCTTCCGACTCTTCTTTGGGAACAATGTTGTTTCTTGTAAAATTTAAATTCCAGGGTACCTTAGTTATTGCCATTCCATTCCATTCTCTATTCTATTCTATTCTATTCTATTCTATTCTATTCTATTCTATTCTATTCCATTCCATTCCATTCCATTCCATTCCATTCTCTTTCCTATTCTATTCTGTTCTGTTCTGTTCTATTCGAATCTATTCTGTTCTGTTCTGTTCCATTCCATTCTCTTTCCTATTCCATTCCATTGTCTTTCCTATTCTATTCTATTCTATTCTATTCTATTCTATTCTATTCTATTCTATTCTATTCTATTCTATTCTATTCTATTCTAGTTCTTGTTCCATTCCATTCCATTCTTGTTCCATTCCATTCCATTCTCTTTCCTATTCTATTCTATTCTATTCTATTCTATTCTATTCTATTCTATTCTATTCTATTCTAGTTCTTGTTCCTGTTCCATTCCATTCTGTTCTATTCTCTTCTTATCCCTATCCCTATCATCTTTGTCATCCTTATCCTTATTCAAAATAAACAGAACAGAAAAAAGTTGTGGGCTACTTGCCAGAAGAGGCACAGGGCGAGTGATGACAAATGTATTGCAAGTCACAACAGAAATGATCACCTCTTCAGTACTTCACTGATTGACATTTGCCACACAAATACAGGAGAATAGAATAGAATAGAATAGAATAGAATTCTTTATTGGGCAAGTGTGATTGGACACGCAAGGAATTTGTCTTGGTGTAAATACTCTCAATGTACCTAAAAGAAAAGTTACATTAGTCAAGAGTCAAGAATCATCAGGTACAACACTTAATGATAGTCATAGAATACAATGAGCAATCAAATCATGGGAAATATTCCATATAAATTGTAAGGATACAAGTGAGAAAGTTACAATCATACAGTCACAAGTGGGAGGGGATCAGTGATAGGAGTGATGAGACTAATTATTAATAGGATTAATAGGAATAATAGTGTAGACTTTGTAGATAGTTGGACAGTGTTGAGGGAATTATTTGTTTAGCAGAGTAATGGCGTTCGGGGGGGAAATGTCATAAAAAAGTACAACAAAGAATGTTCTTTCTGCGCCAACTCAGGAAGCTCAAACTGCCCAAGGAGCTGCTGGTCCAGTTCTACAGAGGAATGATGGAGTCTGTCATCTGCACCTCTATAACTATCTGGTTTGGTTCTGCAACCCAACAGGACAGATACAGACTTCAGAGAGTAATTAGGACGGCAGAAAAAACAATTACTACCAATCTGCCTTCCATCAAGGTCCTGTACATACTGCACAAGTCAAAAAGAGGGCTGTGAAAATATTTACAGACCCTCACATCCCAGACATAAACTGTTTTAACTCCTTCCCTCAAAACGAGGCTATAGAGCCCTGCACACCAGCACAACTAAACACAAGGTCAATTTTCCCCCAAACGCCATCACTCTGCTAAACAAATAATTCCCTCAACACTGTCCAACTATTTACAAAGTCTGTACTACTATTACTATTAAACTTCTCATCACTTCTTATCGCCCATCCCCTCCCACTTGTGACTGTATGACTGTAACTTTGTTGCTTGTATCCTTACAATTTATATGGACTGTTTCCTAGTATGATTTGATTGCTTATTGTACCCTATGACTATCATTAAATGTCGTACCTGATGATTCTCGACTCTTGACGAATGTATCTTTCCTTTTATGTACACTGAGAGTATTTACACCAAGACAAATTCCTTGTGTGTCCAATCACACTGGGCCAATAAAGAATTCTATTGTATTCTAGTAGTTCTGGTGTACAGGGCTCTATAGCGTCCTTTTGAGGGTAGGAGTTGAAACAGTTTATGTCCAGGATGTGAGGGGTCTGTAGATATTTTCACAGCCCTCTTTTTGACTCGTGCAGGATACAGGTCCTCCATGGAAGGCAAAGGAAAACTCCAGCATGATGCTGGGGTCCAGGTAAGAATGTCCCCAAGCTGCCTCAGCCCAACCAGAGATCGATTCCCTGACCAATTACAGATGTGACCACTTGACATGAACCACATCTCCCATGAAGCATTCCCTTTAGGGGCAGCTCTTATTCCTAAACTAACTATGTACTGTCTAACCAGCACAACTATTTAATTGGTTGGGTTCGAGCTCACGGCGTCGAAGATGCTCCCCGTCCTTCTCACCTCCGTCTCTTTGCTCCTGCAGTGGAAGTGAAAATCGAGGTGGTGCTGCCGGAGAAGGAGCGCATCAAAGAGGAGGCGTCGCCCAATGGGAAGGCCAGCCCCATTGTTTACAAGGCCAACGGCACCTCGCGGCATTACCAGCTGGAGGAGCACCCGGTCGCCCTCAACCTCTACCGGAACGTGAAGGATGTGGTGGAGGCCTCCGTTTGCCACGTGAAGGACCTGGACAATGGACAGTCAGTGGGGGCCCAGGGCTTTTTCTTGGGATTTCAAAACTGTTTCTCAACTTCACCTGCTTGAAGGTGTGTGGACTTCAACTCCCAGAATCCCCCAGCGAGCAAAATTTCTGGGAGTTAAAGTCCATCTTAAAGTGGCTGAGGAAACGCTGCTTTAATCAAAATGAGGTGGGGGGGGAGGCTTGCTCTCTGCAGACTCTGCCTATCACTCAAACGTTTGCTTCACTCTCTGAGAATGGCGTCTAATCCAGGAGTCTCCAACCTTGGCAACTCGTGGACTTCAACTCCCAGAATTCCTCAGCCAGCTTTGCTGGCTGTGGAATTCTGTATTCTGACCCAAATCTTGTTAGAATAGAATAGAATAGAATAGAATAGAATAGAATAGAATAGAATAGAATAGAATAGAATAGAATAGAATAGAATAGAATAGAATAGAATACTTTATTGGCCAAGTGTGATTGGACACACAAGGAATTTGTCTTGGTGTAAATACTCTCAGTATACATAAGGAAACACCAGACAGAGGTAACAGCAAAACCTTCTAATGATTCTTTACAAATTCCATTCCTTCACGGTTAAAAGGCTGTTTCAAACTAATTGTCTCTGATAAAAACAAGCCTTGCCAAGGTTGTGCAAGGCTGCCAAGAACACGAGATAAAGTTTCTAAGAAATATTTCAAACACAAAGAGTCTCCAAACACCAACCAAGATAATCCGAACGTCCACAAGGCTTGAGTGCAAAAACTTCTTTGCTTCCTGCAAAGGACTCTGGTTTCTCAGCTGGCTTTTATCTCTTAAGGGAGGGGCCATTACCTTGCAGCCTTACTCCCGAGTTGCCCATGCTGCTGCAGGTGCTCTCTGAGTTTGGTTATTTTCATGCAGAAGTTTCGTTCCCAAACTAAATAACGTCATCAGTGCTAGAAGGGGGTGGGGTTTGCAGGGAGGAGAAAGAGGAGGAGGAGGAAGTCTGTGGGGTCCTTGGTGCTCTCTGAGCTTGGTGGTTTTCTTGCAGACATTTCATTATCCAAGTAAGTAATATCATCAATGCTAGCACTGATGACGTTACCTAGTTTGTTAATGAATCATCTACAGGAAAACTACCAAGCTCAGAGAGCACCAAGGACCCTACAGTCCTTCTCCCCCAACCCCTTCGAGCACTGATGATGTTACTTAGTTTGGCAATGAAACTTCTACAAGAAAACTACTAAGCTCAGAGACCACCAAGCAGGGGTGGGATTCAAATTTTTAACAACCGGTTCTGTGGGCATGGCTTAGTTGGTGGGAGTGGCTTGGTGGTCATGTTATTGGCTGGACATGACCACCTCAATATCACTCACATTGAGGCACACATTCCCTCGCCTGGCCTCTCATGACTGTGGGGATGCTGCAACAGTCATAAGTGTGAAAAATGGTCATAAGTCACTTTTTTCAGTGCCATTGTAACTTTGAATGGTCACTCCACACAAGCAAAGGACCAGCAAAGGAGGGGAAAAAAACTCCAGAGAAGTTCCTGAGACAGGAAGTCTAGTCCTGCCAAGAATGTAATAAGGGTTAACGGAGAGGCAGTTTCTGTAAGCAACACCAGAATGTTTCCTTCCTGCCTTTGTTACAGGATTAGGCCAGTAATTTCTTCTAACAACCGGTTCTCCAAAGTGCTTAGAATGTTAACAACCGGTTCTAGCGAATAGGTGCGAACTGGTAGAATCCCACCCCTGCCACCAAGGATCTGCAGTTCACCCTTAAGTGACAAATATTCTCTTCTATCTGTACATTGGTTATTTCTGACCAATAAACTTGCATAGTGTCATTCTGGGCATTAATTTCTGCCTCTGCTTTGGAAACCTTGTTGGTCAAAACAGGATCCAGTTTTCGTGATTTGCAGGACAGCCATGTAGAATGGTGGGATTCAAATTTTTTTTTACTACCGGTTCTGTGGGCGTGGCTTGGTGGGCGTGGCAGGGGAAGGATATACTGCAAAATCCTCCTTCCCTCCCCACCCCACTGACCTGCTTTTCAGCTCCTGTGCAGGGCAACCAAAGGAGACCCAGCCAATCGGCCGGGACTTGATGGGATCCAGAGAAGAGATGGGGTTGGCGGGGCCAGTCAGAGGTGGGATTGGCTGGTTTTCCGAACTACCCAAAATTTCTGCTACTGGCTCTCCAGAACTGGTCAGAACCGGCTGAATGTAGCTCACCCAGAGGGAAGTTTGCTGAGATCTAGCCGGACAGTTCTGCCTCTCACTTCCTTCCATGTGGGTGCGATCACAGACTGTTCTTGTTCTGCTGGGCTTCTGGCAAAGTCAGGTCTGCATGGAAAAGATGTTTAACAATGCTCCTTCTTGTTCTCCCTAGGATGCGAGAAGTTGACCTGGGCTGTGGGAAGGCTCTGCTGGTGAAAGAAAACGGAGAGTTTTATGCCATGGGCCACAAGTGTCCTCACTACGGCGCCCCACTGGTGAAAGGTGTGTTTTACTCCACCCACCCCAGAGCAGGAGTCAGGGTTAGGAGTCAGGGTTAGCTAGAACATGGGTCCCCAACCTTGGCAACTTTAAGACGTGTGGACGTCAACTCCCAGAGTTCCTCAGCCAGCTTTGCTGAGGAATTCTAGGAGTTGAAGTTCACAAGTCTTGAAGTTGCCAAGGTTGGAGACCCCTGAGCTAGAAGATGTCTGTGCAAGACTGGCCTGAAAAAGGCTTAGGGAAGTTCTGACAATTGTTTGCCCAAAGAAGAAACCTGCAAGGCTCTTGAAAGCAGTGAGAACGCTAGACTAGAAGATCCTGTCACTCATTGTTTGATCCCATGTAGGTTTGTCTGCTTCTCAGTCAGCTCGTGTTTTAAATCTTTCTGGTGGTCCCTGCAAAAGGACTGTTTTTTTCCCTTCATTAATCCACATCAGAGCCATGGCGTGTAGGTTTTATTCCTCTCCTCCCCCCTTCCAAACAGGTGAGCAAAACCACTCTAGATTATAATTGGTCCTTGGTGGATTCCTGATGAGATGTCTACAAGGATCTTGAAAAATTATCTCCTCTCCATGATGGTTGTCCATTTTTATAGCCAGCATATGATACAGATATAGATTAACTGAGTTAGAAGGAACCTTGTAGGTCATCTAGTCCAACCCCCCTGTCCAAGCAGGAGATCCTATTACACCATTTCTGACGGAGGGCAGTCCAGTCTCTTCATGAAAGCCTCCAGTGATGAAGCTCCCACAACTTCCGAAGGCAACTTCTGTTCCAACGGTTGATTCTCACAGTTAGAAAAATTCCTCCTTACTTCCCTGTTGAATCTCTCCTTGTTCAGTTTCCATCCATTATTCCTTGTCTGGCCTTCAGGTGCTTTAGAAAATAGCTTGACCCCCTCCTCCTCCTCTCTGGGGCAGCTCCTCAAATACTAGAATCCTGCTCTCCTGTCTCCCCTGGTCCTTCTCTTCACTAGACTAGCCAGGCCCAGGTCTTAAAGTTGCTAAAGTTGAGAGACACTGCTATAGAATTAACCCAGCTCTCCTCTTGCAATGTTTAATTCATGGCAAATCTTACTTTCTGTTCAGCTACCTCTTTTTTGTTTCAAAGCAGCAACGGTTGGCCTACTTCCAGCCAAGAGGGGGAGCTAATTTTGCTGTTTCTTTCTTGGGGTCCCCCTGCAGGGGTCTTGTCCAAAGGCCGGGTCCGATGTCCCTGGCACGGGGCTTGCTTCAACATCGGCACTGGTGATATCGAAGACTTCCCAGGGCTGGATAGTCTCCCCAAATTCCAGGTGAGAGGTCTTCAGTTTAACAGCAAGCCAGGAGCAGGTCATCTGAGGAAAACAACATCTGTCCCTGGGAATCTGCAGCTATCCACCCCACTCCCAACCCCCATCTGTTTTGACCCAGGCTTTGTAAACCGTAATTATTCACAAACTTGTTTTAAAAACAAAACCTATTTTATTGCAACGCTGGGAATTGTTTTCATTCCCGGCTGGAATTAAGCTCAAACAGTCCCCCAAGATAAGCACACATCCTTTAGTTCTGTGGAATGCTGCCAAAAAGAGAAGTATCCAATTAACTATAAAAGAAACCAACTGAAGTACAAGAAAAAAACAACCAAAGTACACAGAGCTTCAAGAATGACTTAGAACCAATGAAGCTACCTTGCTTCCTGCAAAGGTTTTGTCATCTTGGCCTGACTTTTATGGGAGGGGCAACCACCTCTAAGCCTTACTCCTGAGTCGCCCCTTTTGTCTCAGCTGCTCTCGCCTTCTAGCAGCTCTGCACTTATGTGCACTGGGAACAGGCTCCCCTGGGTCCTCTGCTTCGCTGCTGCCAGACTCCGAAGGCTCCAGAGTCAGCACCCCACTCCCAGTTGGCCCTGGCCCCATCTCTGCATTGGACGGAGGATCCTCATCCGAGTCGTCTCCAGACTCCTGGATTGGTCTCTGTTCTTCCCCACTATCCGATTCCAATGCCGTCTCCGCAGGCTGCCAGCAAACCACGACACCATCCAAGTTTGCAGAGCGTCAGACAAATTGCCTCCTTCGGTCTATTGAGCCAGGTGGTCCCTGGGAAATATCCCAGAAAGCCACTCCCTTTAATCCCTAGACCCGAATTTCTCAACCTTGTCCACTTGAAGATAGGCGGACTTCAATTCCCAGAATTCCCCAGGCATCATGAAGTCCATACATCTTCAAGCGGCCACGATTGAGAAACCCTGAAAAGTTTACAGACTGTGACTCCTTGAACTGGGGGCTGTCAAAGACTTTTGTGGGGGAGTTTTCCCTTCATACACCTTGGCCAGGTCAACTGAGGTTCCAAGGTGAAGTCAGGATGGGCAAAGAGGAGGCAGATTGGGACCCAAACGGTGTCTGAGGAGCCCAGCTCTGCCTTGTCAGTCCTCCAGGTCATAAAGAGAAATTATAGAGGGGCTGAAAGGAGATGGCAGTCTACACAAAACACACACACACACACACACACACACAGCCTCCTTGTCAGCACCCATGGACGTAGTGGTGCATAAGGAGCTCTACCTGATCTGTCCCACAAAGGCCCAACCAACTCTTAGCTCTGAGACTCTTTCTTTGGTCTTACTCATACAATCCTAGGATTGGAAGGGAACTTAGAGGTCACGTAGCCAGGGATGGGCTTCAAAAATTTTAGCAATGGGTTTCTCTGCCTGGTTGTTGGGTGGGCGTGGCCTTGTTGGCCTCCTGCACCAGGCGCGGGGGCCTTTTTCACCCTCCCTGGGCCCTGGAGGCTCTCTGGTAGCTGGAAATGGGCCCATTTCTGGCCTTCCTGAACTTCCGGGAGGCCCATTTTTCGCCCTCCACGTGCACCCTGCACTTACCTGCATCCAAAACGGGCTGGGTGGGGACTCCTGAGAGGAAAGGGGAGGGGAGGGGTGGGTGGGGCCAGCCAGGGGTGGGATATGTGGGTTCGCTGAACCAGCCATAAAATTAGCTACCTGTTAGCTACAGGTTTGCCTGAACTGGGGCGAACTGATAGCAGCCCACCCCTGCATGTAGCCAAACCTGGGCAGGATGCCCTGGAGCAGCTCTGAGAGATGGTGATCCAGCACCTGTTAAAGATTTCTGAGGGAAGCTGAAGTGACCATGTGTTGGGGATGACCATCGATCCTTGGATCTGGGAAAACTTTGGAGGCGATTCTGAGCCTCTGCTGGGTCAGGTTGGGCATTCTTCTTCTGCCATCCTCTTGATACCGTTTCCCCCTGAAGACAACCTGTTTTTCATTGGGTTGTGGGGCAGCTGGATTAGGTTTAGAATAATCAGACCCTTATTTTAATGAGGGCGAAAGTTACATCATGAAACATGAAGGCTGTCAGGATTCTGGCACTTAACCCCAATTAAATCATGAGTCTCAAGCCAAACTTCCAAAACTTAAAAAGGATTTATTGGGGGTTAAACTGTCTGGCACTGCCTGGGTATAACCGACTCTGAGACACATAATTCACTGTCACCCTTGACCCTGGTTTTCCCTTGGGTGTATTGTAATTCATATTCTCCAATGAGACACATCCATAGCCAAGAGTCATTAATCATACTTTTCAGTTAGAATTTTGCGTGGCAGAAACTTTGATCACAGTTACTATCTTTGAAAACATTTATGGAATGCAGTTTTGGTTGCAAGCTGTCACACTGTTCCCCCCTCCCTTTCTGTTGGCAACTCTAAAAAGACCATAGAATTATTTTATGAGTTGACATTTGGCTCCCCTCACTTCTTGAAGGTTACCTGTACAACACAAAAAGAGGAGTTGACAAAGGCATTCTTTCTCGTTCTAGGTGAAAATCGAGAAGGAAAAAGTGTACATCCGAGCAAGCAAACAGGTGAGCTGTAAGGTCTACCATCCCGCCCCACCCTACTTGAACCCCTGGGCATTTATTCTTCAAGGCAGCTTCCCTTGGGCAGTCAGGAGAGTTTGCAGGACGAAGAGGCTGGTGGCTCTGGGTGGGACTGTCGAGAGGTCCAGGCATGCACTGGCCACTGGTAATGGAGCCCCTCAAGGAGCAGGCTGTTCCTCCTTGGTGGTACCTTTTCAGGTGAACATCTTTGCTTAAAAGGTGGAGCTTTTGTGAACTGCAGTTCCTGACCCCTGGTGCCTTTCATTAACATGGATTTGATGGAAAGGGTACTAGCAGTCTTCTTCCGATTGATCGTAGGAGTTGGGGCTAGGTTAATGCAATCTGCTAACCCTAAACCAGGTTTTACAAATCACAATTGCTGTGTTGTTGCACTCAGTTCAATCCACAAGTTTGCTATGTCCAACACCAGTAGGAAATGGCGGGTAGAAAGTGGGTTCCCACCTGTCTGGCATTTCCTATACCAGAGACCTCCAAATTTGGCAATTTTAAGACTTGTGGACAACTCCCAGAATTCACCAGCCAGCAGGGGTAGTTTACGGTGCTGCACTGATTAATGTGCATTTTTGTTATCTTCCTGCCCTATTATTATTATATTATATATTTTTTATTTTTAATATAATCATTCCATCTTCAGTTGAATAGCGTGTTGTCTGGGTATCAATATCTTTGTTAAACAATAATCAAAATTACAACATCCTTCGTTAAATTAATATTGCTTCTGCAATCTTTAACATAATAATATTCCACATATTAATTCTACAATATTAACATAATAATATTCAATATTATTTAATATTCAATAATATTTGATAATATTATATAAATATAATAATATTCAATAAATATTATAGTCATAATATTTACTTATCTCTTTTAACATATCTTCTTTACCTTGTTTCCCTATTTCTAACTTCCATTTTTATTATTTAACCATTGGTAAAATAGATCCCATACCATATAGTACTCAGTTTGCTCTTTCCCCTTAATTACCAGCGTTAATCTATTCATTTCCGCACATTCTAATATTTTCCTAATCACATTCTCACCTGGAGGTATCTCTTCACTCTTCCAATTTTGTGCAAATACAATTCTAGTAGCAGTTAATATATGAATAACTGAATATGCATTTTCCTTACTGTATTTTTTGAATCCCCAATGAAATATTTCTGGTTTTAAATCAATATGTTGTTTTATCATTTTTTCCCACCACGTATGTATTTTTGTCTAGTATTTTTTTTTGCTTTTGAGCAGGTCCACCACATATGATAATATGACCCAGGTATCTGGTGGCACTTCCAGCATTTAGCAGATTTGTCCTTAAACATCCTTGCCCTATTGAGCTGGCAGGTGGGGGGCATTCTCTGGGTACCCTAGAGAGCTTTTCCTGCCAGGGCAAGCACGCTTTCAAACATAATCCCCTCTTAAGATTAGACTGGCGACATCACTGTTGGCCATTTGTAAGGTCTTGAAACCTTATCTTTGTGCCTCAAAAGGCATGGGATAGAGCCCATCTTCTAACTGTGAGAGTGACGGGTTAGTTAATGCCCCGGTGCTATGTATTTAATTTAATTTAATTTAATTTTTAGTCTCTACTTTTTCTGTTGTGTATTTTAATTATTTGATTGTAAGCCACCTACAGTCACATAAAAGGGACATGGGTAGCCATATAACTCAACTAACTAACTAACTAACTAACTAATTAACTAATAGGAGTCGTGGTGGTGCAATGGTTAGACTGCAGTACTGCAGGCTAACTCACTGCTGAATCCAGGAGTTCAATCTTAACCAGCTCAAGGTTGACTCAGCCACTTAGAGAGGGCTGCAAAGCATCGTGAAGAGGCAAATAAGTCTAAGTGCTATTGCCCTTCCTTCCTTCCTTCCTTCCTTCCTTCCTTCCTTCCTTCCTTCCTTCCTTCCTTCCTTCCTTCCTTCCTTCCTCCCTCTCTTCCTTCCTTCCTTCCTTCCTTCCTTCCTTCCTTCCTTCCTTCCTTCCTTCCTTCCTTCCTTCCTTCCTTCCTTCCTTCCTTCCTCCCTCCCTCCTCCCTCTCTTCCTTTCTTCCTTCCTTCCTTCCTTTCATGGTGTGCAGTGGTTAGAATGCAGTATTGCAGGCAAACTCTGCCCACTGCCAGGAATTCAATCCTGACCGGCTTGAGGTTGACTCAGATTTCCATCCTTCCGAGGTGGTTAAAATGAGGACCCAGATTGTTGGGGGCCATAGGCTGACTTTGTAAACCACTTGGAGAGGTCTGCGAAGCATTATGAAGTGGTATATAAGTCTAAGGGCTATTGCTAACTGATTAATTGTGTGTAGAGCAGCTTTTCACAGGCTGGATGCCTTCAAATCCCAGATTCTTCCCGCCACTAGCACAAGAATTCTGGGTGTTGAAGTCCACCTCTTCAACTTGGGTCCTAGTTGGAGGAGACTTGGCCAGAGGTGTAGGGATTGATATGGTGCGTGCTTCAGTTTGGGACTGAGTTGACATGGCCCCTTCTTGGACCCCAGGCTCTTCAAGCCCAGAAGCGGACGAAGGTGATGGCAAAATGCATCTCGCTGAGCAACTACAGCATCAGCAGCACCAACGTGCTCATCATTGGGGCAGGTACCGGCTGGTGGAGACAGGAGGTGCCCAAGGGTGGAGGTCTCAACTTGGGGGCGGGGGCGGGTCAGAGCCCTGCTTGGGTGGGTGCCCTGCTGGAAACTCCACTACGTGGTTCAAGGAGCAGGGATGTCCACCCCTCCCTTCAGATGCCCAAAATGAATCTGGTTTTGCTCAGATTTTCCGAGAACTGTGGAGAAAACTCACAACAACATCCAATTATGGAAGCCCTGATTCAGTCATTCAGGTGGGCTTTCTCCTTTATTCTGAAAAATCCATTCAGTCTGGGGATTCTGTAGAATTGTTTTTGGATCAAACCTCCAAATCAAATAGTTGTCCAGCTCAATTGGTGCCTCTGTGCTGTAGCAGCACCGTTCCTGCTTCCTGGGAGCATCGTATCAATTTGGCAGATCGAATCTCACCAGGCTCAAAGTTCACTCAGCCTTCTGTCCTTCCCAGGCAGGTAAAATGAGGGCCTAGATTGTTGAGGGAAGAGGCTGACTCTACAAACCAATTAGAGAGGCGTAGAGTAGAGTAGAGTAGAGTAGAGTAGAGTAGAGTAGAGTAGAGTAGAATAGAGTAGAATAGAATAGAATAGAATAGAATAGAATAGAATAGAATAGAATAGAATAGAATAGAACAGAATATGGAATAGAATAGAATAGAATAGAATAGAATAGAATAGAATAGAATATGGAATAGAATAGAATAGCAATAGAATGGAATAGGACTAGACTAGACTAGACTAGACTAGACTAGAATATAGAATATAGAATATAGAATATAGAATATAGAATATAGAATATAGAATATAGAATAGAATTCTTTATTGGCCAAGTATGATTGGAATTTGTCTTGGTGCAAATGAATAAAGCACTGTGAAGCGGTATCTAAGTCTAAGGGCTACTGCTATCGCCACTCTGGGAGGAAGACGGAGAAGACCTAATGGGGGATTCTCAGCTGCCAAAGGACGGATGCTTCCACTGGCCGTCTCTTCCTATGGCAGGTCCTGCTGGGTTGGTGTGTGCAGAGACTCTCCGCCAAGAGGGCTTCTCGGACAGGATTGTGATGTGCACCATCGACCGACATTTGCCCTACGACAGGCCCAAGCTGAGCAAGGTTGGTGCCTACCCGGGAATTTCTCCAAGACTTCCTCGAGGGCAGTGGGTGGCTGGTCCAATTTCCCATCCTATCCCCTGAGAGTTGAGCCTCCGCGATGCTGTCTTTGAGACGAAGCAGAGTTCCTTTTCGTGCAGTTCCTCAGAGGTGGGATTCAGCTAGTTGGCTAGTTAGCTAGATTCAGCTAGCTAACCGGCTGAGTCCCACCTCTGATGAACATCAAATAATAGCTCATACAGTAGGTTACATCATAGTTACAATCACTAATCGTAAGTTACAAACAACTATGGATAAACCAAAAGAAACCAACCAATAAGGAGAAGATAGCAGGAAAGATGAGGAGATAAGAAAAGATGGGAAATGACAGAGTTCCCCAAACTTTTCGGCTTTGCAGACCAGCAAGAGGGAGTGCGGGGGAGAGAGAATGGTTCTGCATGAGTGGCTGACAAGGGTGTGTGTGCACGCAGCCCCATTTGCACAAACGGCAAGTGCATATGCTCTCCCCTGCTTGTGCAAGGGCGGATGCGCATGTGCGTGCTCACCCACCTGCTGTTTCTGTGGCCCGGTTGCAAACCCCTCATGGCCCACTGATTAGTGGGATTAGGGACTCCTGAGAAATGAGACAGTGGGGATTAAGTGTTCAGCAGAGTGGTGACATGGATAAAAAAAACCCCCTATTTTTATGTCTCATTGTTTTGGCGTGCAATGCCCTATGGCGTGCAGTGCCAATGCATCCTGGGGGAGAAGTTGAAACAGTTGATGTCCAGGATGTGAGGCACCTTCTCAGCCCTCTTACCTCATTGTTCCTTAGTCTTTGGTCCTTCCACCTGTCTGTCTCCAAAGTTCATCCTTATATAGACTCTTACAACGTTTATACGTAGTCATACTTACATATTCAACTTTCTTATTTAATAACACATCAAATTATTATCCACTCCACTAGTCTTCAAATAAATTTCCATTTCATATTTCAATTCATTAATTCAATATCAAAATCATTTCCTCACATATATTTTCAATTCTTTATCCCCTATTATTTCCATTTTCAGCTTACCACCTATTTTATTTTACCTTATGCATTATTATCCTCATTAATTAACTCAAGACCAATATATAGTAAACACACCAAAAAAAAGCAAGATTAAAAGTAAAATTAATATATTTAGAATCCACATGGTGTATTCCTCAATCTACAATATGTCGTATATTTATTCCAACACTATTCATATAACCATTTCATAGTTTTTCTTTATTTCCACATAGCCAAATTTTACCCCATAATTTAAATAAAATTTCATTCCCCTATTTTTAATTATAATATAATATTCTCATTATAAAATTCCAATATGATTCATATTTTTTATTTTCTCATATCCTTTGTTTAGTCAAATATGTATACATACACACACACACACACACACACACACACACACACACACACACATACACACTGCTCAAAAAAATAAAGGGAACACAAAAATAAGACATCCTAGATCTGAGTGAATGAAATATCCTTATTAAATACTTTGTTCATTACATAGTTGAATGTGCTAACAACAAAGTCACACAAAAATTATCAATGGAAATCAAATTTTGCAACCCATGGAGGTCTGGATTTGGAGTTACACTCAAAATTAAAGTGGAAAAAAACACTACAGGCTGATCCAACTTTGATGTAAGGCTCAGTAGTGTGTGTGGCCTCCACGTGCCTGTATGACCTCCCTACAACCCCTGGGTATGCTCCTGATGAGGTGGCAGATGGTCTCCTGAGGGATCTCCTCCCACACCTGGACTAAAGCATCCCACAACTCCTGGACAGTCTGTGGTGCAACATGGCGTTGATGGATGGAACGAGACATGATGTCCCAGATGTGCTCAATTGGATTCAGGTGTGGGGAACGGGCGGGCCAGTCCATAGCATCAATGCCTTCATCTTACAGGAACTGCTGACACACTTCAGTCACATGAGGTCTAGCATTGTCTTGCATTAGGAGGAACCCAGGGCCAACTGCACCAGCATATGGTCTCACAAGGGGTCTGAGGATCTCACCTCGGTACCTAATGGCAGTCAGGCTACCTCTGGTGAGCACATGGAGGGCTGTGCGGTCCCCTAAAGAAATGCCACCCCACACCATTACTGATACACCTGCTTTTATCTGTGAAGAGTACAGGGCGCCAGTGGCGACTTTGCCAATCTTGGTGTTCTCTGGCAAATGCCAAATGTCCTGCATGGTGTTGGGCTGTAAGCACAACCCCCACCTGTGGACATCGGGCCCTCATACCACCCTCATGGAGTCTGTTTCTGACCGTTTAAGCAGCCACATGCACATTTGTGGCCCGCTGGAGGTCATTTTGTAGGCCTCTGGCAGTGCTCCTCCTGTCCCTCCTTGCACAAAGGCGGAGGTAGCGGTCCTGATGCTGGGTTGTTGCCCTCCTATGGCCTCCTCCACGTCTCCTGATGTACTGGCCTGTCTCCTGGTAGTGCCTCCATGCTCTAGGCACTACGCTGACAGACACAGCAAACCTTCTTGCCACAGCTCGCATTGATGTGCCATCCTGGATGAGCTGCACTACCTGAGCCACTTGTGTGGGTTGTAGATTTCGTCTCATGCTACCACTAGAGTGAAAGCACCACCGGTATTCAAAAGTGACCAAACCATCAGCCAGAAAGCATAGAAACTGAGAAGTGGTCTGTGGTCACCACCTGCAGAACCACTCCTTTCTTGGGGATGTCTTGCTAACTGCCTCTGCTTTCCACCTGTTGTCTATTCCATTTGCACAACAGCATGTGAAATTGATTGTCAATCAGTGTTGCTACCTAAGTGGACAGTTTGATTTCACAAAAGTGTGATTGACTTGGAGTTACATTGTGTGGTTTAAGTGTTCCCTTTATTTTTGTGAGCAGTGTATATGTTTTCTTAAGTTTTCGTGGGTATTGTATGGTATTCAACTCAATTCAACTCATTATATTTATACTTTTGTCTATTCTGTTTCAATTTCATATTATCTTTTCTCATTAAACAAATTTTCTCCTGTAGTTACTAATTGGAGTATGACACCTGTATATCTTTTGATTGGATCCATTCAACTCTTATTTAAACTTCAAGGTATACCTTAAGTTTATGACCTTCAATATAATACATAATACATAACTTCCAATCTAATTCTGCTTGGTACATTCTTATAATACACACTATATTCTTTTTTAAAAAAAGAAAGATTGTAAATATATGTAATTATAAACCCTCATTCCATTCCAGTTCAGTTCTATCATTAATAATCATTAAAACCTTAACATCTTTAACACTTCTTTTCAATTAAACATCATACTTCCTTAAAAACACATATAATCTCCATAATTAATTTTTCCCTTATTTCTCTTCACATATGTTTTATAAATCATTAAATATACCTTTTGTTACATTTATTTATTGACAATCATTCCACTGAATTACAATAGCTATTTTATCAGACATTTTAATCATACATTGTTTCATATTTTCTAAAATTATTTCTGCTTCTAATATAACTATACTATCTTATGCACCTTTGCAGAATCCCTTTTTCCATTAAGTTTTCACCCATTATCTCTAGATAGGCCCTGTTTCTCTATATTTTGCTTCTGTCCTTTATAACTTTTTTTCCTTTCTTTCTTCCCACTCATCTTCTCCCTCCCCTTTTTACCCCCTTGTCTCTCTACTTCTAATTCTCTCTTCTGCATTTCCCTCTTCTGTTGCTTTCTGATTTTATACTTATTTTTCACTCTATTTTTTTTGGAGTTGTTTTTCCCAATCTTAAACTTTCCATTCTCTTTCCCCCCTTTCCCCCATCTAAGCTTACTTGTTCATTAAAGATGGCTTCTTCTTTGTCGCAATCTTCTTGTTCTGCAGGCATTTCTTGTTGTTTCTCATCATTCCAAATCTCCATTTCTAAAATCTGAAATACGAAGCCAAAAGAACCTCTCCCTTCTTGTGCATCTTCTTTGTACTTTTTAAGTTCCGTTTTCAATTCTTCTAAAAGTAGAGCCATTTTAAACAGTTTTAAATAACCACCCGATTGATTTTAGTCATTCAAAACAATAACCAAGAATCCAGAAATCATCAAGTAATCCAGATAGTCCCAAGTTATATCTTCTTATTTCTTTTTCGACTTTCTCTTCCTGGGGTTTTTGTTGTGATATTTCAGCTAGAATGTATCTTTTGGAAGTCTTGTTGAGATTTTGCTGTAAGTTCTTTTTAATTCCAGGCAGTCTCCTCCCTTCCAGATCCTACCCTTTTATTCTTTTTCTCTCCTTTCCTGTTTTCAAAAGCTTTTAATTATCCAGAAATCTTTATTATCCCTTTGACTTTTTATTTTCAGCATTAAATGCCAATTGATGTCAAAGTGGCTTTTTTTCCAATTTCTTGCTTAAGTCTCTTAGCTGTCAGTATAGGAAAATGAGAAAACCATTTGTTTTCTGAGGTTCTCGCGGGTATTTGTATGTGGATCTTTGGTTGTTTGGGTTTTCTCCCATGTAAGATTCGAAGTATCTAGGCAACGTTTCGATGAAGTCTCATTCATCATCTTCAGGCTTCTGTCTTTGGCTCTTGCTTCTCAGAGTGATGTGAGATTGCAGCTGCTTCTTCCTTTTAACTGCTAGTGGGGGTGGGACTTGATTGGGTGGGGGCTTGGCTGTGTTCTGATTGGGTGGGGTGTGTTCTCATTGGTAGGGGGTTTGGCTGTGTTCTGATTGGTTGGGGGTTGGCCATGTTCTGATTGGTTGGAGGCATGTTCTGTTCAGGTGGGGGCTTGGTTGTGCTCAGGTTAGTCTTAGTTGCTGGGGGATTTGAGCTGGTGAGCTGTGATCTTGCTGTTTGGCTTCGAGTTCGTGGTCGTGCTGCATCTTCATAGTGGGTGTCGGTTTGCTTCATGTATGGCTCGGAGGGGTTTGAAGTGGGTAGTGATGCAGCTGCAGTGCAGCTTCTGGTCCATGGTCGCGTCTCATCTTCTGAGTGGGTGTGAGTCTGTTTTCTACATGGAAGTGTGGTGGTGGCATCTTGTGTGGCTCTCATGGGTGTGGGTCTGGTGTCATTCTTCATGTTAGGTACTCGTCTGTTCATGAGGGCGGGTTTCCAAATGGCTGGAAGGCGGGAGGTGTCATCTCGTTTGTTCATGCTTTGTGGGCGTTTTTCTATCTCTATGGCTTCTCTGATTATTCTGCTGTTGAAGTGTTCAGTTTTGGCGATAGTTCTGGTATTTTTGAAGTCAATTTCATGTCCTGTGGCTTTGAGGTGTTGGACCAGGGAAGAGGTTGTTTCTTCTTTTTGATTGAGTTCTTATGTTCTTCAATGCGTGCACTTATTCTTCTGTTAGTTTGTCCAATGTATGTGGTAGGGCAGGCAGTGCAGGGATTTCATATACTCCTTGGTTTTCTAATTCGATTTTGTCTTTGGGGTTTCTTAGGATGGTGGATATTTTCTGTTTGTGCAGAATGCTGTTTTAATGTTGTGTTTTTGGAGGATCTTGCTGATTTTGTCTGTAGTGCCTTTATATATGGGAGGAGGGCTTTGCCATTTTCTTGTTCTCTGTCTTGGATTTTGGTTGGGGTTTCTTTTTGGATTAGGTGGGTAATCTTCTTTCTTTGGAGTCCATTGGCTGTAAGTACGTTGGTGAGAGTGTGTAGTTTGGTTTTTTTGGTGTTGTTCATCGGTTAAGCATTTTGTTCTGGAGATGAGTGTCTTCAACAGCAGAATAATCAGAGAAGCCATAGAGATAGAAAAACGCCCACACAGCATGAACAAACGAGATGACACCTCCGCCTTCCAGCTATTTGGAAACCCGCCTCATGAACAGACGCAGTACCTAACATGAAGAAGGACACCAGACCCACACCCATGAGAGCCACACAAGATGCCACCACCACACTTCCATGTAGAAAACAGACTCACACCCACTCAGAAGATGAGACACAACCATGGACCAGAAGCTTCACTGCAGCTGCATCACTACCCACTTCAAACTCCTCCGAGCCATACATGAGGAAACCGACACCCACTATGAAGATGCAGCACGACCACGAACTCAAGCCAAACAGCAAGATCACAACTCACCAGCTCAAATCCCCCAGCAACTAAGACTAACCTGAGCACAACCAAGCCCCCACCTGAACAGAACACGCTCCAACCAATCAGAACACGGCTAACCCCCAACCAATCAGAACACAGCCAAACCCCTACCAATGAGAACACACCCCACCCAATCAGAACACAGCCAAGCCCCCACCCAATCAAGTCCCACCCCACTGGCAGTTAAAAGGAGGAAGCAGCTGCAATCTCACATTACTCTGAGAAGCACAGAGCCGGAGACAGAAGCCTGAAGATGATGAATGAGACTTCATCGAAACGTTGCCTAGATACTTGAATCTTACGCAGGAGAAAACCCAACAACCAAAGATCCATATATATATATATATATATATATATATATATATATATATATATATATATATATATATATACATACACACATACATACATACATACATACATAGATTAATAATAATAAAACCCTCTTGACATCTCTTAGTTCATCTTCACTTTTCTCTTATATAGTTATATAATACTCTTAGGATAATTCCCAATACATTTTGAATTTCAAATCTCCCCATTTTAAGTTTCTAATAAAAAAATACCCAAATACATTCCCATGTGGCATCGCCCTTTTTTATCCTATGTAACCCTTATCTCTAAATCTCTTGACCTTGTCATTTCTCTTGGTTTTAGCTAGTTTTCCCTTTTCTAAGTTTTCCCGATCTTTCCTTTTTATTTCCGTCTGCCAGTCACCCATCTTTTCCCCCACCCTTTCTCTTTTTTGAAGTTTCTTCTTGTAGAATTTCTTCTTCTTGTGTTTAATCCTGGGAGCGTTTTCTCTTTTATTTATTAACTCTGTCATCAATGTCATAGTTTTAGTTCCTTTAATGTCTTTTGGCGATATCTCTTGTTCTTCATGTTCATCTGAGTCACTTTCCTCTCCCTTTAACTCCTCCTCTCTGAGATTTCTTTGTTCTTCTACGGGCTGCATTGCCATGATTGTTTTTGCCAGTATGTCCAATAATCCCCTTCTTTCTTTCAGCATTCCTCTTACAGTTTGCAATTCCGACTTAAAGTCTTTGCTTATTTCTTCCATTTAAAAAAAAAATCAGTTGAGTTATTAAAATTCAAAGTCTTCTGTTGCGATCCTTGCCAAAAGTCTCCTTTTGTCTCTATTGCCCTTATTAATCCTTCTGCCTCTTTATTACAATCAACACCCCAAAGTCCCAGAATATTGCCTTCATTTATCCTCTTACTACAATTTCTTCCCCCGCTTTTAAGTTTCTGGGGTTCTTGTTCTTTTATTATTCTTTTACCTCATAGCAATTATACGACCAGTGATTTTCCATAAAATCATGAAGGAAAAAAGTCTTTAACCATTAGGTGGCACTCTATATCACTTTCCACTTTTTAAAGTTCTTGTCAACACTGAGATTCAGCTGCCACAAGAATATATGTGAACAATGAAGGGGGGGGTGAAGGAGTTGAACAGTTCAAGGTTATTTAATATGTCACCTTAAAAAATTCCAGCTGCAGTGAATTGGTTTTCATGATTTATGAAGTGTAGTAAGTGGGAGGAGATAGGGTGGACTTTATGAGACAAGCTGGGAATGAGTTTCAGTTTTGGAAATTCCCATAGACGTACCAGAGCTGTTCCTAATAAATCAGTTGGAGATTATGCTTGTCTTGGAGGGATCAATTACTACGCATAATTTCGGGATGCCTAACATTTCTTTTCTCTTTTCAATTATATTAACGTAAATTTTCAACCATTTCCACTATTAGCTTTCTTAAATATAGTCAATTCCAGGCAAGTCCAGCATTTTGTCCAATGCCTAATTGATGCCAAATTATATGTATTG
Organism: Pseudonaja textilis; assembly: GCF_049901715.1. Classification (NCBI taxonomy): domain Eukaryota; kingdom Metazoa; phylum Chordata; class Lepidosauria; order Squamata; family Elapidae; genus Pseudonaja; species Pseudonaja textilis. Next base: position 12,721,681 of record NC_142004.1, read on the forward strand.
TTCCCAAATTTAATCTCTAATTTAGTTGCACCTTTTTTTATCCAATTTTGTTTACTTTATATTTTCCTCTTATTTTCCATTTGCTGCTGTCATACTCTTAAGCAAGGGCTCTTTCTTTCTGCTTTGTGGGGTTATTTAAAAAAAATTCAGGTTCTTTATTCTGGTTACATGTCGCTCATCACTTCACTGCTCCAGCGCATACTTAGGTCCTGGCAGCTTTCCATCTTCAGGGCAGCCATTAAACTGCCATTTTTCCCTGTCTTCCAGGGGAGTTAATACCTAGCCAGGGAGGGGAGATGTGGCTCCCCTCGACCCAGCTGGCGATCTCCCCCTCTTCCCCCACCCATCCAAGGTGAGTCAGATGGTTTCGGTCCTACAGGGACCCTTCCAACAAGGTAAACATGGATCAAAGCCGCACATGATTGCGGTCTCTGATCCGTCTTTGATGGAAACGCCACCGGAAGTCATCTAGGAATAGAATTGAAGGGATGTGGTGGCTCCGTGGCTAAGACACTGAGCTTGAAAGGTCGGCAGTTTAGCGGTTTGAATCTCTAGCACAGCGTAATGGAGTGAGCTCCCGTTACTGGTCCCAGCTTCTGCCAACTAAGTAGTTCGAAAGCATGTAAAAAATGCAAGTAGAAAAATAGGGACCTCTTTGGTGGGAAGGGAACAGCATTCTGTGCGCCTTCAGCATTTAGTTATGCCGGCTACATGACCCCGGAGACATCTTTGGCCAGTGCTGGCTCTTCTTTGGCTTTGTAATGGAGATGATCACCGCTCCCTAGAGCCGGAAACGACTAGTACAGACGTGCAAAGGGAACCTTTACTTTTACTAAGAACGGAATTGACTTCTGCTTTTAGTCAATGGATTCCCACGCTGACCAGATTGCTCTGCGTCCGAAAGAATTCTTCCGCACAAACGACATTGAGGTCCTGACTGAAATGCAGGTGAGGGTCTGCCTGTGAGTGTGTGTGGGGGGGAGAGGAGTTTCAAAGAAGGCCTGGCCCTCTTTGAGGGATGTGTGAAGGGAGAGTCTATGAGCCACGTGCACTCAAAAATGGACTTTGTTATTAATCCAGAGGTGGTTTGATTTAACCCACCCTTTCGAGAACTGCTTTACCAAACCTGGTGCCTATGGAGGGAGGTCACATCACCTGGCCTAGTTTCATCTCCTAAAATGGGCAGGATGGATGCAGTTGGATCCTTGAAGCCTGTCCCCAGTGTGGACTCTTGTTCTGACCCAGCTCCCCAAACACAACAACCCCCTGAAGTTAACTCAAAGATCCCTTTATTAAGAGCGCCAGCAGCCCCGGCAAAAAGTTCCTCTCTCAACGCAGGCTAATAAGTCCGTCCGGCAGGGAGAGGAATGGTTGTCTGCTACACCTTTTCATCTCCGCCCCCTGCCTTTGATCCCCAGAGCTAGAGGGGGTCTTTGCTAGCAGCAGTGGCTCTTCCGTCCCAAGGACCGGCCCATAGATTTCCACTGCTCTCCTCTCCTCTGCCTTCTGCACATCCATGCGTCAGGCACTGGACCCGGCTCTTCCTCCTCTTCCTTATCAGCCACCTCCAGACCTGCAGGCTGTTGATTCTCCATTTGAGGCCTGACGGCCGGCCCAGGCTCCACCTCTCTCTCTCTGCCTGCCAACTCCATTCCCTCTTTCCCCTCAGACCTCTCAGGTTGCCTGGATGCTGACCCCGACTCCCAGGCCTCCTCCTCCTCCTCTGATTCAGCTGCTGAAGGGACCGGCAGCCAACAAGCCATAACAAGTCTGTAGCTGTGTGTTGCTCTGATAGGAAAAAAAAGAACAGCTAAGAAATTACTGTTACGGATCTGTCCATACTGTTTCAGGTGGCAGCAGTGGATGTCAAGAACAAGACGGCTATTTTCAAGGATGGCTTTAAGATGGAGTACAATAAGTTGCTGCTGGCAACAGGAAACACGTAAGTGGCCCCTAGAAGGTTTTACACCAAGTGTTGAGGTCTTGTTTTTTAGGCTGGAGGATTTTTTGCACCCCAAATTTGTCAGAGACTGGCTGAGCCAGGGGGAGGAGTCAAGTGGGGAATTAGCCTGGAATCTTTACGTAATCACAAGAGGGCAAGTTCTGTTCCCCATTGAATACCATTGAACCTTCTCTAGTCTGGCCTGGATGCAAAATCTGAGAAGATTTCCCTAATACAGTGGTTGCCAACCAGTGGGCCAGGAACCACTGGTGGTCTGCAGAGAAATGTCACCCCCAAAGCAATTAATCCAGGCTGCGTGGGAACACAAGTCTGCACCACCCAGAGACCCTGCGGGAACACAAGGCTTGCGTCGCTTGCATTGCAAACCACACAAGGTAGTGAGGGGAGGGGAAAAAGGGCGGAGGGGGGAGGAACTTGCCCCACTCACCCCACGCGCCTGGCCTGGCCACTGGGCTGCTTCTTTCCACTTCTTTCTTCTTCTGCTTTTGGCTGCATGCAAGGAAAGCAGCAGAAGTCTTTCTTTCTCTCCCCCAACCTCTGCCAGAAATGAGTCTTTGGGACCCTGCAAGGCCTCCTGCTCCAAGAGGGTGCGCCGGCGCCACAAGTCTCACAAAGACTCATTTCTGGCAGAGTTTGAGGGAGAGAAAGAAAAACTTCTGATGCTTCTGCTGCTTTCCTTGCATGAAGCCAAAAGAAATCTGGGAGTTAAAGTCCACAAGTCTTAAAATTGCTAAGGTTGGAGACCGCTGCTTTAGAGGATATCTCGGCCTGACCTTTCCAATCTCTCTTTCCAGACCCAAAACACTCAGCTGCAAAGGCAAGGAAGTGGAGAACGTCTTCACCATCCGTGCTGTGGAAGATGCCAACAGGGTGGTCAAAGTGGCCACTGGCAAAAATGCCGTGGTGGTGGGAGCCTCTTTCCTTGGTGAGCAAAGGCTGCTGCATATACAGCCTCGGAAGCTCAGCTGATTCATAATGGGGTTTGTTTAATCTGAGCTTAGCATGCAGTAGCATGGTTTACTACCACGTTTCCCTGAAAATAAGCCCTAATTGCTAATTGCTGCATTTCAAAGTGCCCCATTTGCAAGCAGGAAAAGCTTTGAGTCTCTGTCATTTCTCCATCTGGGCGAAAAGTGCACCTGCCCTGGTAAGCCCTATAAGTCGTCGCAGCCACGGGCAAGCAGAAGGTGGGAGGGAGCAAATGGGCATCTGCAAAATAAGACATCCCCGAAAATAAGACCTAATGGGTCTTTTGTTCCAAAAAAGATATAAGACCCAGTGCTATTTTCGGGGAAACATGGTATCTATGGTTGATGGCATGCAAAGCAGATCCTGCTGCTTGTAGTTTATTGTACAAATCATGATTAAGGAAACCATGTGTTGTGGTCCGCCAGCAGCCTGTGCAGACAGCAGCAGAGTCGGACAGTGGGGAGGAACATGGGCCAATCCAGAAGTCTGGGGAGGACTCAGATGAGGGTCCTGCGTCTGATGCAGAGATGGGGCCAGGACGATCTGGGAGTGGGGTGCTGCCTTTGGAGCCTCCAGAGTCTGGCAGCAGCGAGGCAGAGGACCCAGGGGAGCCTGTTCCCAGTGCACATGTGCGCAGGGCTGCTAGAAGAGCACCTAAGACAAAAGGGGCGACTCGGGAGTAAGGCTGGGAGGTGATTGCCCCTCCCCTAAGGTGTAAAGGAAGTGCAAAGGAAGAGAAACCTTTGCAGGAAGCAAAGTCATTTGCTCTGTTCGGATAAATCCTTGAAGCTCTGTGCGGACTTTGTACTTTGGTTGATTTTTTTATAGTTCATTTGGCATTTTACTTATTGGCAGCCATTCAAAGGAGAGAAAGGTGGGTGCTTATCTTGAGGGACTGTTTGGGACTCATTACAGGCTGGGAATGAACATAATTCCCAGCGTTGAAATAAAATGAGTTGTTTGGACTAAGCGTGTGCTTAATTATGGTCCCAGGAACCATGGTTTAGTACAGTGTGTGAACACAGGCTAAATATGTCTTGAAAATTAAACTCTGCGTCCAAGATGGAGAGGTTTCTGTTTTTAGCTGTTGTTGTTTTTCCTCGTTTCACCCAACTTGACCCATTTCAGCAGCCAGAACCTCTGCCTTTGTGCGGCACCAAACCTGCAGGCTCTCTGCTTGTCCGGGGTCTTTCTCGCAGTGTCTTCCTAACCCTCCTGCCCCCTCTGGCATTCTGCAGGGATGGAGGTGGCTGCCTACCTTTCGGAGAAGGCTCACTCGGTCTCGGTGGTGGAGCTGGAAGAAGTGCCCTTCAGGAAATCTTTTGGAGAGAAGGTTGGGCGAGCCATCATGAAGGCAAGGCAGCTGCCTGGAGGGGGCAGGTTTGGGGAGGGGTCGGGCCTTCTTCTGAGGGGAATGTTTTTCGACCTTCTCTCCCCTTCCTCTCCCTTCGGACAGATGTTTGAAAACAACCGAGTGAAGTTCTACATGCAGACCGAAGTGTCGGAACTGCGCGAACAGGAGGGCAAGGTAGACTTGGATGCCCAGAATGGAGGGGAACTGATCAGGGAGAGATTATTCATTCGTTTGTTTGTTTGTTTGTTTAATTTATATTGCCACCTATTCGCCTATGGTGACTTGAGGCGGCTTACACAATGTAAAACTATATTTTTAAAAAAACCAATACAAACTAACAAAAAAGAATCAAATAAATTAGTAAAGTACAATAGAACAAAATTTGGGGGAAAAAACCCCAACTCCCACTTCCCGCCCCCACTACAGCAGATCATTCTAGCTATCGGATGGTTCGATGGGCCCCATCCCTCTCTGGGTTTCCCAGGCCCGCTGGCAGAACCTTCAGGCCTTCCGGGCCTTCCGGAAGAGGGCTAGAGTGGGGGGCCATTCTAATCTCGGGGTGGTGGTGGGCAGGCCTGGATGCGGGATGGGGGCAGTCGCTTTGCAAGCTTTGGAACTAATAGCTGAGTGGGGAAATTTTTATTTTTTATTTTTTGCAAAGGTGGCAAACCTTGAGAGCTATGTAACAGGATGCCTGGATCATGATAGATAGATAGATAGATAGATAGATAGATAGATAGATAGATAGATAGATTTAATTCTTTATTGGCCAAGTGTGATTGGACACAAGGAATTTGTCTTTGTTGCATGTGCTCTCAGAAAAAACCATTAGAGTTTTCCCATCATCTCTGCAGCCTCCTGTTTCTTTTGGAGGAGACTTTTGGGGGGGGTTGTTTATAAAAGAAAAATATGAACATCAAGAACAAGGCCCTTCCTCATCCTGCCCCCTCCGGACATGACTGCCTGCCCCATCAGCCACAGCCCTTGCAGTCGAGATCCAGAGATCCTCCAGCCTTCATCCGGACTCATTTTGAGCGCTTAGGATTCTGCCCATACACAGAGTGAGGAAGTCCACAGTTGTGGAGGCACTTCGTAAGGCAGCTGGCGACTCCCTTTGGACCCAGGCAGGCAGGGAGGAGAGGCAGAGCCCCCTCTGGGGAGGCTAAACAGCAATAAAACGAGTGAGCTGGAAGGGACCTTGGGCGTCTTCTGGGAGGAGGAACCTATCACATTTCAGAACTTGCAAGGTGGCCGGGATCTTCCTGTTTGAATCCACTCACCCAAGGAGAAGTGAGGAGCCTCCTCCCTCCAGCACTGTCTTTCTTTCTGGCTTCACAGACAAGCAAGGCTGGGTCAAAGAAATCTATCCAATTCTTTTCTAATTGGCTGCCCTTTACCTTTCTCCAAAGCTGAAGGAGGTCGTGCTGAAGAGCGGCAAGGTTCTCCGGGCGGACGTCTGCGTGATCGGCATAGGTAGGTCTCTGGAGTGCTTGGGGGGGGGGGTCCATCAGTCTCCACCTCCAGGTCTCAGCAGGGCCAGTTTTCGTTCCCACAGGAAGAAGAGCCACCTAAACAACTCACTCTATCTCCCCTTCTCCCACCTTAGGAATGTGGCAAGCCCGAAACCCCTCTCCCCCCCCATAACCAGCAAAGAGAAAGAAAGAAAAGGAGTATAAGGCTAAATAAAGTGGCTACGTCAATTTTGGGCTTGACACATTAATTAACCCAGTTCCTTATGTGCCAGGAATGAGCTCATCCTCCCTTGAGCCGACCTCTGAGGAAGCATCCTACATGCTTTGAACAGTTGCTCTTGGCCATCTTGAGCTTTTGGATAACCCCCTGGGGATGTCCCTGAGTGCTCCTGGTGTTTTGGGGACCCTTCCTTGAAAGCTTCCCCTAATGACAGCCCTGATTATAAGCATACAGCTCTTTTTGTCCACCAGGGGACAGCACTTAGCTGACATTTGCTGAGGTTGCAAAAAATAAAAGCCACTGCAGATATTTTTGGAGGGGGGACCACCTGGAGATTCTAGGACAAGGATTAAGCTGGAAAGGAGGCTGTGGCAGAATACTTCCCTATGATTGCCAAGAAAATTGTCCCTGAAGTAAGTCCCAAGGCTCAGTGAGGAGAGTCAGAAGAGAGATTATACGGTAGTTGACATCGGCTGGTTCACAAAAATGAAGGCAATAGACCAAATGGGCAGATCAGAGATGAAGAGAAACAAAAGACCATCTTGATTCCAAGAAAACTACCCGGAATACCCACTTGTTGTCTGAAAAAACATTTGCATTTGTGGAAAAGAGAAAAAAAATGAGAAAGTAAAGTTTTATCTAAGACAGAGAAATCCTTGCATCCTCGTCTTCTTTTAATCACCCCATAATCCCTTGGGGGTGGAGTCTGGGCAACTGAATGGAACTAGCAGAGTGTTTTACTGGCTGGATGCCCTTCCTGTCACCAATGCGGAGTTTTATTCAGCAGATATATTCTCATTGTGCCCAGAGAGAGAAATATTTGCCTTTACTTAGGATTGAACTCACGGACTCCTGATTGTGAGATGAGAACTTCACCTCTAGGCCACTGCACCACTCAGAGGAATCCTTGCATAGGATAATTATTTGATACGACAGAAACCGGGGTCTTCAGAAGCCATGAGAAACCGTCAGAAAGAAGTGTTGACATGATGGAGGGAGCCCAAAAAGTGTTTGACTTTGTCAGCAAGGCAGTATCAGTATCAGGGCAGAAAGAGGCTATAATTTATTTATTGAAAGCATTTCAATTTTAATTTTCCACCAAAAAGCCAGAATGTTCTACAGGCCATACAATCACTATCTAAAGATAAGCTAAAAAACTGTAACATGGAAGGAAAATAGGAGGAGAAGAGAGGGGAAAACTCACAACAATTGTTAATGGGGACTTAAACTTATATTATCTCCAGTTATATAGACGGTCTGTCCTTCTATGATTTATAAAGCAGATGGCCTTGTCAAGGGCAATTAGCACTTGGGAATGGTCTTTTCTGTGGTTCAAATAAATGGGGCAGGGGGTCAAGAGTCCCTCCCACTGCTAATGCCCCTTTTTTCTTTGGCACAGGGGCCACTCCAGCTACCGGGTTTTTGAAGCAGAGCGGGGTCCATCTGGACTCCAAAGGTTACATCGTGGTGAACAAGGTACTGTAGAAGCATCCAAACAGGCCAGCCAGGGAGGAGGTGGGGGGGTGGGGGGGTTGACCAAGCATTGGACATTCACTCATCCATCCATCCATCCATCCATTCAATTCATCCATCCATCCATTCAATTCATCCATCCATCCAATTCAATTCCTCCATCCATCCATCCATTCAATTCATCCATCCATCCATCCATCCATCCATCCATCCATCCATTCATTCAATTCATGCATCCATCCATCCATCCATCCATTCATTCAATTCATGCATCCATCCATCCATCCATTCAGTTCATGCATCCATTCATTCAATTCCTCCATCCATCCATCCATTCAATTCATCCATCCATCCATCCATTCATTCATTCAATGCATGCATCCATCCATTCAAATCATCCATCCATTCATCCATCCATCCATCCATCCATCCATCCATCCATCCATTCAATTCATCCATCCATCCATCCATCCATCAATTCAATTCATTCATTCATCCATTCATTCATTCATTCAATTCATCCATCCATCCATCCATCCATCCATCCATCCATCCATCCATCTATCCATTTATTCCATCCATCCATCCATTCAATCCATCCATCCATCCAATTCATCCATCCATCCATCCATTCAATTCATCCATCCATCTATCTATCCATCCATTCATTCAATCCATCCATCCATCCATCCAATCCATCCATCATCCATTCAATTCATCCACCCATCCATTCATTCAGTGGTGGGATTCAAACATTTTTACTACTGTTTCTGTGGGCGTGGCTTGGTGGGCGTGGCTTGGTGGGCATGGCAGGGGAAGGAGGTTGCAAAATCCCCATTCCCTCCCCACCCCACTAACCTGCTTTCCAGCTCTGTTCTCCTGTGCAGGACAACCAAAGGAGACCCAGCCGATCAGTTGGGACTCAATGGGAGGCAGGGAATAGAGGGGCGCAGGGCCAGTCAGAGGTGGGATTTGCCGGTTCTCCGGACTACTCAAAATTTCTGATACCGGTTCTCCAGAACAGGGCAGAACCTGCTGAATACCATCTCTGCATTCATTCAATTCATCCATCCATCCATCCAATTCGTTCAAATTTATATAGCTGCCTACTTGCTCCCAGTGACTAGGCAGCTTACAGAAAATAAAAATACAAGGTAGAAGAAATAAAAATAATCAAAAATAATCAAATAACAACCTCCCAGTTGCTGGGTGCTTTGCCTGCAGATGTTGCAGTGCCCCACTAGGGAACTTCAACAGTGCGAGGGAGAGTGGGGTGCGCAAACCACCAAACCTAAAGAGCACCAAGGAACCCACAGTTCCACCCCGTGGAAGTGTTTCAGGCAAGATGAGTGGGTATCCCTCCCTCCCTCCATCCATCCATCCATCCATCCCAAATTTTAAAGTAAAATTTAATCCCTGATTATTTCCTGACTCAAATCTTGAGCTGGTTTTGTTCTGTGTGGATCTCTTTTCTCTCCATTTGAAAGTATCTGAGTAGAAGCGCGCGTGTATGTGTGTGTGTGTGTGTGTGTGTGTGTGTGTGTGTGTGTGCGTGCGTGTACTGGGAGAAGAGACCGCACTCTCCAACTCAGCTGGGAGGACTGAAAGGGGGCCCTTCTTCAGGTTGGGGCTGCAGCTGTGTGATCAATGCCCCAACTTTTTGTTAACGTGATCCTTTTTTTGGGATCTACTAAGAAGGGATCTCCAACCTTGGCAACTTTACAGCCCTATGGACTTCACCTCCCAGAATTCCCCAGAGAGCCCACACTCTGCTTGAAAACCCCAACGAAGGAGACTTCACCCAACAGGTAGCAGCCTCTTCCACTGGGGAGCTTATGTGGCCAGGAAGATCCTCTCCAATGTCCAATGGCTGCCCAATCTTTTCTCACTGGAGATCTTTGAGAAAAGACTGGACAGCCATTTCTCCAGGATACAATAAGGCCCCCTCCCTTGAAGGGTTGGACTAGAAGACCTCCAAGGTACCTTCTAGGCTGAGGGTTCTATGATACTTACCTGGTCACCCATCCATGGGTATCAAGGTTATTTCCTAACTCAGCCTTCGACCACTGATAAAACAATATTGTTGTTGTGTGAATATTCACTTCTTGGCCCATGTGCTGTGCAGAAGCCAATACCACTAAGTGATACTGTGAGGGGAATCTCAGAGTCCAAATGGGACAATCACTTAAATATGAGCCAGCCGTGTGCTGCAGCTGCCAAAAAAGCCAACCCAGTTCGAGGCTGCATAAACAGAGGGATGGAATCAAGATCATGCGAAGTGTTAATACCACTTTATAAGGCCTTGGTAAGGCCACACTTGGAATACGGCATCCGGTTTTGGTCACCATGATGTAAAAAAGACGTTGAGATTCTGGAAAGAGTGTGGAGAAGAGCAAGAAAGATGATTAGGGGACTGGAGGCTAAAACATACGAAGAATGGTTGCTAGAAGAATTGGATATCTCTAGTTTGATGAAAAGGACTACAGGAGACAAGATAGCTGTCTTCCAGTATCTCAGGGGCTGCCCCAAAGCTGAGGGGGTCAAGCTATTCTCCAAAACACCTGAGGGCAGGACAAGGAGCAATGGGTGGAAGCTAATCAAGGAGAGAAGCAACCTGGAACTAAGGAGAAATTTCCTGATAGGACAATTAACCAGTGGAACAACATGCCTCCAGAAGTTATACATTCTCCAACACTGGAATTTTTTAAGATTGGATAACCATTTGTCTGAAATGGTACAAGATTTCCTGCCTAAGTAGAGGGTTGGACTAGATGACCTACAAAGTCCCTTCCATTCTATTCTATTCTATTCTATTCTATTCTATTCTATTCTATTCCCTATTCCCTATTCCCTATTCCCTATTCCATTCTATTCTTTCCCAAAGACCCCACTGCCGCCGAGCTTCGGTTTTTGAAGAAATTAGCAGCAGATCCGTTTAAAGTCATATAAAAATGCAATTCAAGCTACGCAGTTGTGGAAAACACAGCAGTGCCCAGAGGCTGGAAACTATCCATTTATATCTGTCCTGGGATTGACCCACATGTTTAATTAGTCCTTGGAAGAGAGGCTGCCCAGACCAACTAATCTTCCTATTTACTTTTGTGAGCTGCAAGGTAACAAACCTCCAGTTCTAACCCCAACCAGATAATTATTTTCCTCTTTTGTCTTAGCAGGCGTCTCCAATAATGTTAATCCTCATTAATACGTAACCCTCCTTTGCTGATAACAAGGGGCGGAGGAGGTGGGGAGATGTGGGAGGGCTATACGCCTTGCCCGAGGAAAGCAGCCTCTTTGCAAGTTCCCCAGCCTTTCCTCCCAAGCCAGGCTCCCTGTGTTCTTTCCAGAGCAGGGCTGGGTTACCTTTCTCACTGCCCATAGTTGCCCAGGGACAAGGCAGCTCGGCTTGCTTCAGTCAGAACCAAACCCTTTCTTAGTTATTTGCTTCCCTTGTGCAGCTGAAAACCAGGAAGCGTCATAGGGCTGTCCGTTAAAAACTCAACCCAAACTCTCAGGATGCGACGGGTATAAAAATTAAATCATGCAGGCTGTGGAGAAGAACCTAAAGAAACTTGCAGGTATTCCTCAGCATCTCGACCTGGAGTGATCCCTTGACTTGCTGCATTTTTTAAAAGAGGTCGGACAAATAGTCCTATTTGCTACTGAAAAAGTTAAGGAAAGGATTCAGTCTGCTTGCTTTGGCTGTCTTTTGAACCGATCTATTGATAGTGCATCCATCTCCCCCCCTCCTTCCCTCCCTCCTTTCTTTTGCTCCTTTCTTGCCTCCTTCGTTCCTTCCTTCCCTCCCTCCTGTCCTTCTAGCCCTCCTTCCTTCCTTCCCTCCCTTCTTTCCTTCTGTTAATTCTTGTAATGTTCATTATTGTTTTTATTTCATTCTGTTTGCTGCCCAGAGAGTCACTCATTAAGGTGGAGGGGCCATATATATTGGATAAATACATATTTTTAAAAAAGAATCCACTCAGTCAGATTGGCAAAATCCACAGCTATCACACTTCTTCCTTAGAAAGTGTGGAAGAAATGCAGAAGTCTTATAGTCCTCTTTCTTCCCTCCTCGCTTTCCTTCCTTTTTGCCCCTTCCTTCCTTCCTTCCTTCCTTCCTTCCTTCCTTCCTTCCTTCCTTCCTTCCTTCCTTCCTTCTCTTCCTCTTTCCTTCCTTCCTCCCTCCCTCCTTCCCTCTCTCCCTCCTTCCTTCCTTCCTTCCTTCCTTCCTTCCTTCCTTTCCTTCCTTCCTTCTTTCTCTTCCTCTTTCCTTCCTCCCTCCCTCCCTCTCTTCCTTCCCTGCCTCCCTCCCTCCTTCCTTCCTTCCTTCTCTCCCTCCCTCTTTCCTTCCTTCCCTCCTTCCCTCTTTCCTTCCCTCCCTCCCTCCCTCTTTCCTCCTACAATGGACCCTTCCCCGCCCCCTTGCAAGCCACCCCCGCCAACAGCACTTTTCTCTCCCTTCCAGATGATGCAGACCAACATTCCAGGAGTTTTCGCTGCAGGCGACGCAGTGGTCTTTCCTTTGGCGCTGAGGAACCACAAGAAGACCAACGTTCCGCACTGGCAGATGGCTCACATGCACGGTGGGTGTTGCTGTCCTGGAAGTGAAGTCTCAGTTTCCCCCCTGGAAGTCCTGGGAAGCCCTTCGCAAACGGTGCAGGTAGCTGCAGTCAGTCTTGGTTCTTCCATGTAGTTTAGGGCAGTCAACATATCGGGGCGGGGGGCACGAGGGGCCCCCTGAATCAGAGGTGGGATTCAGCCGGTTCTGACTGGTTCTGGAGAACCAGTAGTGGGCATTTTGAGTAGTTCGGAGAACCAGCAAATCCCGCCTCTGACTGGCCCCGCCAACCCCATATATTCCCTGCCTCCCATTGAGTCCCATCTGATTGGCTGGGTCTCCTTTGGTTGCCCTGCCCAGGAGAACGGAGCTGGAAAGCAGGTTAGTGGGGTGGGGAGGGAAGGGGGATTTTGCAGTACCTCTCCCCTGCCACGCCCACCAAGCCAAGCCACGCCCACCAAACTGGTAAAAAAAATTGAATCCCACCACTGGCCTGAACCCAATGATGCTGATTCTCCCCCCACCCTTCTGACCACAAGGAGCAGCGGGGCATAGAGAGGGGAGGGATTCTGCCCCAGGCGGGGGAATTTGGGAGTTGGAGCCCCCCCCCATCTTAAAGTTGCCAAGGTTGAGAAACGCTGGCTTACACCATTTGAATAATGAACAAGCGCACTTGTGTGATGTTGCTCTAAAGGCCCTAATTCATATGCCTGGTTGACTTTCTCTGTTACATTCTCTATTGCATCCCAGGGCGCATAGCAGCACTGAACATGCTGGCCTATGGGACCGAAATCAGCACCGTCCCTTACCTGTGGACTGCCATGTTTGGCAAAAGTATTCGCTATGCAGGTGAGGGAAGAAAAGTTTAGGATTAGACAGTGTGCCGAGACCTGCTTCTCGGTTGCCTTTCTGGTTTGGGGAGGTGGGGAGCTCTTTGATGTTCTCCGGTACGTAGATTGTATTTTAACTCTTGTAATGTTCGTTATTGTTTTTATTACATTCTGTTTGCTGCCCAGAGAGTCACTCATTAAGGTGGAGGGGCCATATACGTTGGATAAATAAAATTTTAAAAAAGAATCCACTCAGGCAGATTGGCAAAATCCACAGATATCATGTTTCTTCCTCAGAAAGCGTGGAAGAAATGCAGAAGTCTTGTATCTATGGACACTTCGTGCTACGAAATTAAGCCCAGATTTGAAAGGCTGGAGAAAGCATCAAATTTAGGGTGCCATAAAATGTCTTCTTCTCCACTCTTGATCAGAAGGGAGCGAACTCTGCACCTTGTCGGCTTACCTGCACTTCGCAGCAAAATTCTCCTTGTTTTCTCCACATTGCAATGCAGTGCTCCATAAAAATATGGTGAAATACATTTTAAAAATGTGTATTTATTTCAAAATGCTCTAAATATATTTATGCATGTGCAGCATTAATTAGTGTCTTATAACATATTTTTACACTTTTTAAAGTGTAAAAATATGTTAAAGATGTCAGACTAACATAGATTAACATAGGAAAAAGAAACTTAGTGCTTCCTACAGATACACGTTGGTTTTCTTTTCTAGGTCATGGAGAAGGATTTGATGATGTGATTATTCGGGGAGACCTAGACGAACTTAAATTTGTAGCCTTTTACACTAAGTAAGTGCCCATGAAAAGCTTTAATTTAAAAACCACCATGATGGTGTGTTGCAAAATTATACTTAGTTTGTGATAAGCAAATACAGCTGCTTGTGTATTGATGTTACAGAAGCTGGCTGAATCTGTGCAATTGATTTTGGCTTCCAAGAATAATAGAAGTTTTTATTGTATTTTATTTTATTATCTTGGCCACGAAACTCCAGATTTACAGTGTTTCTCAACTTTGGCAATTTTAAGATGGGTGGATTTCGACTCCCAGAATTCTCCTGCCTGCATAGCTGGCTAGGGAATTCTGAGATGGAAGATCATCCCGCATTGTTAAGGTTGAGAAACATGGTACTAAAAAAAAAACATTTTTGAAGAAGGTCACCAAGGACCATTCCAGGCTTCCAAAGGTCAAAGGAATTTTGATTGACTTGAATATTGGGCTGCATCCTGTTCAGCCTCCTTGTTCAGGGGTGAGAAATGTCAGGTTCCCAAAGTCTGCAGAGATCCTCCGTCCTCCAGGTCCTGGTTGTCCCAAAGGAGCTTTTTCAGGAGGCAACTGGACTTTCTTGGTTTTTCTTTTGAAGATGTTTCACTTCTCATTCCAGAAGCTTCTTCAGCTCTGACTTGGATGATAGGGAATGGAAGGATTTATGTTCCTTGCAGGCAGCTGGTCATTTGCATCCTTTTAGAGGGTCATTCAGGCCACTTGGAGGTTTATCTGTATCCTCGGGGTTACCTGAGTGGTACAAATGGTTCCTATAGTCTGCAATTTTTCCCTCTCTGGAAATCCATTCCAATTCCTACACCATTCCAAGGGTTTTCATCCCAAATTGTAGAGCTAAAAGTCTGTAGAGATTCTCAGTCCTGGTTGCCCCAAAGGTGCTTTTTCAGGAGGCAACTGGACTCGCTTGGTTTTTCTTCCACTCCATCCTTCCATTCCCCACTGTCCTGTCAGAGCTGAAGAAGCTGAACACTCAAAATTAAGGAGAAGGAAGAAACTGGATATGTTTTAACATGGGACTTATTTTACCAATGGTTAACTAGCAGAAACTGAAGTTAGAAATTTAAAAGTATAAGGGAATGATTTACATAAGGAAGGTTCACTAGAATGGACAAGCAAATACTATTATGATTATTACTAAGTAAGCAAGTGAAAAGTATTATTGTTATTATTACTATTATTATTTCTCAAAATTAACTGTACCCAGACAACATACTGTTTATGTGGACACTGAATTTTTATGTTTAACAACAATAATAATAGAGCTGAAAAAGCTTCTTGGATGAGAAGCAAAATGTCCTCAAAGAAAAAACAAGTCCACTTTTTAAAATTTTATTTTAATACAAACAATCCATCCAAATCTGTCCAAATCCATACAAACAATCCATTAAACAGTGTATTGTCTGGGTTCAGATATCTTGTGCAACAACAATTAAAGTTTACAGCCATATTCATTATTTATCTACTCTTAACTTAATATTAATATACATAACATATCTAATACTATAACAATCATCATCTTAACTTATTTAATTCTATTAATATATTTTTTATGTTTCGCTAATCATTTATTTCTAGCTTTCATATTTATTCTCTAACCATCGGTAAAATAGTTCCCACATCATATAATATTTAGTTTGTACCTTCTCTTTAATTGCATGTGTTGACCTATTCATTTCTGTATGTTCTAATATTTTCATAATCACGTTCTCATCTGTAGGAATCTCTTCACTTTTCCAATTTTGTGCAAATACAATTCTAGCTGCAATTAATACACAAATAATCAAATATACATTTTCTTTACTATAAATCCCCAGCAAAAATATTTCGGGTTTCAAATCACTGTGCTGTTGTATCATCTTCTCCAACCACGTATGTATTTTTGTCCAATATTTTTTGGCTTCTACCCATGTCCACCACATATGGTAATATGACCCGGGTGTCTGGTGGCATTTCCAACATTTAGCTGATTTGTCCACTTAGGCCTCTTGAAAAAGCACATTTGGGTCAGGTTCCAAAGTTAAATAGAAACAAGATAGGCAGTTCCTGGATTAGCAGTTGTACTTGCAAGAGGGATCTCGGTGTCTTGGTAGACCACAGATTTCAAATAAGCCAACGACGCACAGCAGCTGCCTCAAGAAAGCAGTCTGTCTGTTTCTGCTGGACAGCTCGACCTGCAGAAGGGAGTTTGAAAAGCCATCTTGTCTTTTTGGATCATGAGAGATGCTGGGATTGCTAGCTTGTTCCTTGAGCCAATGAAGTGGGTCATGCGAATATAATTAGTCAGCATTTGTGTTCCATTCATATCATCCCATTCAGTTCGTTGGGTCAACTCAGCAGACCTGGGTGCAAGAAAAAAAAAGCAAAGCGCCTGGGGAAAACTCCCTTGGAATCCACTGGAACCTCCTGCCTGGTGGGAAATGCACCCTGGCTAGGTAGCAGTGGCTCTTCACCTCCACTTCTGAGCCCTGAGTTTTTTCTTCCAGGAGTGACGAGGTGCTGGCCGTGGCCAGCATGAACTATGACCCCCTGGTCTCCAAAGTGGCTGACGTCATGGGCTCTGGCAGAGCCATCCGCAAGCGAGACGTGGAGTAAGTCACCTTGAGTATCTGCTGCCTTCCTCCTCCTTCACAGAGAGGTTAACTCTGGGCATGTATTCCAGCTCCCACATTCCGACTCCCTGTGGAGCAAACATGTTGGAGCAACAGCAAACATGAGTGGGAACTTCCTGTGGCTCTCTCTCATCTCATCATCTTCTTTTAACAACCCCATAATCCAGGGGTCTTCAAAATTGACAGCTTTAAGAACTTGTGGACTTCAACTCCCAGAATCCCTCCTCCTCCAGTCATGTTAGCTCAGGAATTCTGGGAGTTGAAGTCCACAAGTCTTAAATTTGCCAAGTTGGAAGACCCTTGCCATAATCCCTTGCGGGGTGGAGCCTGGGCAACTGAATGGAACTGAGTGTTTAGTGGCCGGATGCCCTTCCTGTTGTCAATGTGGAGTTTTGTTCAGTTGTGCCCAGAGAGAGAGGTATCTGCCTCTACCTAGGATCGAACTCCCAGCCTCCTGATTATGAGGCAAGAGCTCCACCTCTAGGCCACCACATTACTCTTCCTGTGGCTCCCCCTGACCATCTGAAACACAAATGCCTTATTCTTGTGACTTTAAACTGGGCTCTTTACGTTTGTCTTTCTGCCTGACAAAGGACTCTCCACTTTTCTCTTCGGCCTGGAGGAGAGAACCTGTCCCTGTGGGTTGGGAGGAGGTAGATTTGAAAGGTTTGGATAGAATAGGCTGGAAGGGACCTTGGAGGTCTTCTAGTCCAGCCCACTGCTCAATCAGGAGAACCTCTACCATCTCAGACAAGTGACTGTCCAGCCTCTTCTGAAAAACAAAATGTTTTCATTTTGAATCGGGCGTCTTGGGTGGGAGGGGGAGGTCTATGACAATTTGCCGTGGCCAAATGACCGCAGGTTGACTCTCACTGTGGCACAAGAGTTAAACTAGCTCGAAGAAACGGTGGAATTATTATTTATAGTATTAACTAAAGAAAGGATGCAAAAGGAGGGACAGAATGAAATGCGAATGATAAAAATGAAAATGATTAAAATCATTTGAAATAATTAAATGGAACGGTTAAATTGTCCCACGGTGAATTATCCTGCAGTGAGTTGATCGTGGTGCCTGGGCTGCAGCGAGGGGTCCCGTTCCGTGTCGGGGGGCTGAGGATGGGAGGAGCATCAAGCCAAGATGGGGACCGTTCAGTTGGCCCCGGGTGTAAAACGGACGTTGGGGGGGAACTTTGGCTGCCCAATCATGGTGGCTATCTTGACATTTGACAGCCGGGGGGGGGGGGCTCATTATAAATCTGGGCATAAGCTATTCTGACGAAGAAAATTGACAAAGGAATCCTGCTTTCTGGGTCTCAGAACAGGGACAAGGTGAGATTTCGGGTGATGGAGAGAGGGGCCCTTTTTCATGGCTAGCTTTCCTAGACTGAGGAATGGAGCCGTGGAACAGGGACAGAACAACTGCAACCTGGTCTCCGGTTTTGAATCCTTTCCCCCTTTTTCTAAAGTGGCTCCTGCATTTTTTGCTTTCTCCACCACCATCCCCAACTCAGCCACGACCAATATTTGCCTGGGAAACTTGCACGGCTTCCGTTTGATAGTTTGCAGCAGAATTTTGGCACCACAGTTTATGGGGCAGGAGGGGGAGGAATACAAAAAGGAACTGGGACTATATGTGGCTGCCAAGAACTCTGAGTGGCCCCCACTCACCCACCCAGTTTAGAAAGTGAATGATCACATTCATGTTAGGTTGGAATGGAATTTAGATCTGTTTTCCCACACAGAGGAGAGTGGTCCTGACTTATTCTCCTTTCCTCCCTCTTTCTCTCTCTTTTTTACTGCTACAATTTAAGGCTCTTCATCCGGTATGTATGCGCATGTGTGTGTTTGCATTAGGACCACGGCCCAGGAAAGGGCATTGGAGGGGCTGCCTTTGGCTGAGAAGCTATCTCTGCTTTTTCATTAGATTAAAAATAAGAGGCCAACTGTGGCACAGAACTGATCCATTGATTATTAAAAGACCCCAGAGGCTACGTTGGTGCAGAGTTCTGTGGCCTTCAGTGGTCAGCTGAGGAACAGACAGGCACTATGCCACTGTGCTCCAGATCTATCCATCCATCCAGGGGTGGGATTCTACAGGTTCGCCCCTATTCACTAGAACTGGTTGTTAACATTCTAAGCAGTTTGGAGAACCGGTTGTTGGAAGAAATTACAGGGCTAATCCTGTCAGGAAGGCAGGAAGGAAACATTCTGGTGTTGCTTACAGAAACTGCCTCTCCGTTAACCCTGCTTACATTCTTGGCAGGACTAGACTTCCTGTCTCAGGAACTTCTCTGGAGCTTTTCCCCCCTCTTTTGCTGGTACTTTGCTTGTGTGGAGTGACCATTCAAAGTTACAATGGCAGTGAAAAAAGTGACTTATGACCATTTTTCACACTTACGACTGCTGCAGCATCCCCACAGTCATGAGAGGCCAGGCGAGGAAATGAGTGCCTCGATGTGAGTGTTATTGAGTTGGCCATGCCCAGCCAATAACATGACCACCAAGCCACATCCATCCGGTCACATGACCACCAAGCCACGCCACCAACTAAGCCACGCCCACACAACTGGTTGTTAAAAAATTTGAATCCCACCCCTGCATCCATCCCTCCATCTGTCTATCTATCTCTATCATCTCTCTCTCTCTATCTCTGTCTATCTCTATCATCTATCTACCTCTATCTCTCATCTATATCTATCTATTTCTCATCTATATCTATCTCTATTATCTCTCTATCATCTCTCTATTTATCTCTCTATCTATCTCTATCATCTATCTCTATCTTCTATCTCTATCATCTATCTATCTATATCTATCTATCTATCTATCTATCTATCTATCTATCTATCTATCTATCTATCTATCTATCTATCTATCTATCATCTATCATCTCTCTCTCTCTCATCATCATCTATCTATCATCTATCTATCATCTGTCTGTCTGTCAGTCTGTCATCCATCCCTGGCCAGGTCTCTTGGCCAGCGTTGCCTGGGCTTCAGGGAGGCTGCGATAACCCAGCCGCCATTTTGTCTTTTCTGCAGAACTGGAGACATGTCCTGGCTGACGGGGAAAGGCTCCTAAGAGCTTGGAATCCTTTTGAGCTTGGCTCCCTTTCTGGGACCCTCTGCAAAAGCCACCTTCCTCCAGGCATGGCGAGCCCGACCATCCCCCCCGTGACTCTTCTCCCGGCTCTCCCCCTCATCTCAAGGGTCTCTCCGGAGCGCATCGGAAGTGGACTTGCCTTCACAGCTGCAGTTCCGAAGATGGAGCTGAAGGAAGGAAGCGTGGAACCTCCGGGCTGGAAGGCTCTCCGTGGAGGAGGCAAGAGAAGGAAGGGATAGACACAAACGTGTGATGGGCACCTTTGGCAGGCTGGCACAGGCTGCTGAGGCTGCTGGGGGAGGGGGCACAGCTTCCTCAGTGGGGCTGCCTGGCGCCCACCCTTCCCTTCTCCCGAGGCAAGCCCTCTCCTGCTTCTCTCCCGGTGCCATGTGCCAAAATGTTCTCTGGAATCATGTGGACGGAGGCAGAAGACTAGAAGGTCCCTTGGACAGCTGGGAAACCAGAACGTGGCCTGAGCAGCTTCTGTTCCTTTCTCTTTGTGGCTGAACTGCCCGTGATATCTACTGGGATGACTGGAATCCACACGGTCTTCCCTGGTTCTATCTCCCTCCCCCCACTTTTCTTTTCTTTTTTTTTGGCAATGCACTTTATAGATCCTAGACCAAGTTTCTCCTGCAGGAACACTGAAGCAAGGCAGGATTTCATTCTTGGGCCAGGGTGGTTTTTTCTAACTGGATAAGTAGGGAAGGATTCATGTTGGCCAGAGGTCTCCAAACGTGGCAATATTAAGACTTGTGGACTTCCATAATTCCTCAGCTAGCATATCTATCTATCTATCTATCTATCTATCTATCTATCTATCTATCTATCTATCTATCTATCTATCTATCTATCTATCTCATATCTCTCTCCACACCTATCATATCTATCTTCTATGTATCTACTATCTACTACCTACCTACCTACTTATCTATCATTTCTATCTCTATTTCTATCTATATCATCTCTCTCTCTCTCTGTATATATATACATCTATCTTTCTCTCTCTCTCCAATCCATTAGTAATATAGCATATATACATCTATCTATCTATCTATCTATCTATCTATCTATCTATCTATCTATCTATCTATCTATCTATCATCTATCTATCTATCTATCATCTATCTATCTCTACCTATCATCTATGTCTATCATCTATCTATCTATCTATCTATCTATCTATCTATCTATCTATCTATCTATCTCATATCTCTCTCCACACTTATCATATCTATCTTCTGTATCTACTATCTACTACCTACCTACCTACTTATCTATCATTTCTATCTATATCATCTCTCTCTCTCTGTATATATATACATCTATTTTTCTCTCTCTCTCCAATCCATTAGTAATATAGCATATATACATCTATCTATCTATCTATCTATCTATCTATCTATCTATCTATCTATCTATCTATCTATCTATCTATCTATCATCTATCATCTTGGCTATGAATTGAAAGTACACTGGCCTTTTAATGAAACCCAGCTTAGGTTTTGTTCTGTTCTTGCCCCCCTTTTGTCGGAATGCAGCCTTTTTGTCTGGAAAGGCCAAATCCAACCCCAGGCAGAAAACGTTTTCATTCCCCCGCCCCCCCGTGCGATTGATTCATAAATCTACATGGGGGAAACTGAGTCATCCTGCATTCCTACCCACATTAGTGAAATTGTCACGGTGCAGCTTGAAGCTCCAGCTGGGTTTTAACGTGAGATGCACAGAGCTTGGATTGCACCCTTTGAGGCCACTCTCTTTCCTTTTTATGCTACAGTTAATCCTCGACTTACAACCCTTCATTTAGCGACTGTTCAAATGGCCCTGAAAAATAGTAACTTACAACAAGTCCTGGCATGTATGGCTATTGCAGCATTCGCCCGGTCATTGTATTCAAAATTGCATGCTTAGCTACCGGCATGCAGAGTCCCAGGGTAACAATTTTGTGACATTCCCAGCCGACTTCCAACACCCAAAGTCAAGGGAGGGAAAACCAGTTTCACTTAATGACCAGTTTCATTTAATTCACTTAACTGCAGTGATTCACTTAACAGCAGTGGCAAAAAAAGGTCATCAAATTGGGAGCAACTCGCTCAGAAATTCTGGTCCCAATGGCAGTCGTAATTTGAGGAGTTCCTGTACACCCTTTAGACCCCTCCCCCCGCCCCCCCGGTGGCTCCCCATCCCAGGTGCACAAGTAAGAGGGCGGTTGGGCTGGCCTAACATGGTCTCTCCCTGCATCCCGTAGGCGTTCACAATCTCCCCACTTTTTAAAAATGTTCTTAATAAACCGAATATATGCCATGCATCCGTGTTATGTTGGTCTCCAGTGCTTCGCTCTCGGTGGAAGAAATGTGGCGCTCACCGTGGTCTAAAGCAGTGGTGGTATTCAACAGGTTCTGGCCAGTTCTGGAGAACCGGTAGCGGAAATGTTGAGTAGTCCGGAGAACCGGCCAACCCCATCTCTTCTCTGCCTCCCATTGAGTCCCGGCTGATCGGCTGGGTCTCCTTTGGTTGCCCTGCCCAGGAAAGCAGGTCAGTGGGGTGGGGAGGGAAGGGGTATCTTGCAATATCCTTCCCCTGCCACGCCCACCAAGCCACACCCAAGTCACCAAGCCACGCCCACGGAACACCATGCCCATCAAGCCACACCCACAGCTGATCAGCTGGGTCTTCTTTGGTTGCCCTGCACAGGAGAAGGGAGCTGGAAAGCAGGTTAGTGGGGTGGGGAGGGAAGGGGGATTTTGCAGTATATCCTTCCCCTGCCACGCCCACCAAGCCACGCCCACAGAACCGGTAATAAAACAATTTGAATCCTACCACTGGTCTAAAGGGGGCAGGGAATTGGGAAGGGAAAGAGGAGGCACTTGCAGGCCAACCACACTCCCCTGGACCCTCAGGCAGGTGCCAGTCTGCCCCATGGAGCTGAACGTTCACCGAGGAGAAAGGCTGGACATCCAGGGAGAGGAGGAAGGCCTCTTCCACCCCTGTTGGGCTACAGCTTCCATCATGTCTTGCATTCCTGGCTGAAAACGTGTTAGGTTGGGAAATGGGAGATGGAGTCCAAGAGTAAACTTCCTCCTGGCCTCTGGCTGCTTCCCAGCTTGTGGCTACTCTAGCAATGGCCCTTAGACTTCTATTCGGCTTCTCACAGCGCTTTTACCACCCTCTCTAAGCGGTTTCCAGAGTCCGCCTCTTGCCCCCCAACAATCTGGGTCCTCATTTTACCAACTTCAGAAGGATGGAAGGTGGATCAAACTGCTGGCAGTCAGCAGAATTAGCCTGCAAATTAGCTTGCATTCTAACCACAGGGAGGAGGGGAGGGGAGGGGGAGAGGGAGGGAGGAAGGAGAAAAGGAATAGCAATAGTTGTTGTTTGCCTGTATTTATTTTACTACACAGAACAGAGAAAAGGAAACATTAGGGGGGAACACTCTGTGTACACAGCATGTAAAGTTTTGCACACATTTTTCATATGGTGACCGTACATCAGTATGATGGTCAGCACATGAACTGCACCTGCGCATAAAGCAGAGGCGTTTTGGAAACTTGGTTTAAATGTGGCCACCATCTTGATGGCGGAGTCCCCTGCGTCTCGTGCATAAATTCAAACCTCTGAGTAACTGGGAGCCCTCCGCGTGGCTATCCGACTGGAAGGTCTCCAACCCTAATCTCAACCTGAACTCTACTTATGGCTAAAAGGTTTCCCTTTTGATATGGGAAAGCAGAGTGTATTTTCAAGAGCGCTTTCCGAAAACAGAAGAGGAGTGGCAGAAGCAAAGCTGCTGCCAAAGACGGACAGCAGGCATCACAGTGCAGCAATTCATGCGGCTGCTTTAAATGGTTTCACTGCCGAGACAGGACAGAGCATGTGATGCACATCTCACCTCTGCAAGCACTGGCTGGGGAATTCTGGGAGTTGGGAGTCCCCAAAGTCTTAAAGCTGCCAAGTTTGGAGACCCCTGGCATAGACTGAAGAGCTCTAGGATCACCGGCCCCTCCAGCAGCCGAATCAGAGGAGGAGGAGGAGGAGGAGGGGTTAGGGTCAGCATCAGGGCAACCTGAGAGCTCCAAGGGGGAATGGAGCTGGCAGGGAGAGAGAGAGAGAGAGGCGGAGCCTGGGCCATCCATCAGTCCTCAGATGGCCAGTCAACAGCGTCCAGGTCTGGAGGGGGCTGATGAGGAAGAGGAGGAACAGCTGGCTCCAGTGCACAGAAGGCAGAGGAGAGGAGAGCAGGGGAAATCTATGGGCCAAAAGAGCCACCGCTGCTGCTAGCGAAGCCCCACCCTAGCTCTGGGGATCAAAGGCAGCGGGGGGAGAGGAATAGATGCGGCAGACAACTCTTCCTCTTCCAGCCGGCTGGGCTTGTCAGCCTGAGAGAGAGAGAGAGACGTTTGCCGGGCCTGCCGGCACTCCTGAGAAAGGAATCTCTGGAGTTCCCGTCAGAGGGCTTGTCGTGCTTGGGGAGCTGGGTCAGAACAGGCCCCTTGTCTGTGCGCTAAATCAAGGGCTGCAACGAGTGGTGGGATTCGACCAGTTTCCCTACCAGTATTGTGATCGCGCTCGTCACGCCTGTGTGCACGTGCACACCTGACATGCACGCACAGCTTTCCAAGCACCAGCTGAGGCTCTGCCCTGCCAGTCACCTGAGAGGAAAAAGAAGAGAGAAGCGCAGGGCAGGGCCGATCCTGAGCTTTTCTCTTCTTTCTCCTCTCAGCTGATCGTTGGAGCTTTACTTATTTATTTATTGATTTTACTACTGGTTTGGTTGAACCGTGCCAAACCGGGTAGCATTTCCCCAGTGGTTGCAACAGGACAGAGAGATGGGGGCTTTGTAATCTGGCAACGTCAGCCACGGTCATGTTCTCATCCTTCCTACATTCTATTTTGAGCAGCGCTAGATTAGCCCAGAGCCCTGGCTTGAAGGACAGTTGGGGACATTATCAGCCTGGCCTGATTATGTGATTAAGCACAACTACCACGTGTCTCATGTGATCCAGCTGGGGACGGGGGAGGAGCACAGGAGAGGATGAGGGCTGCCACTTGCCTCTATATCTCTGGAAGGCTTGGTGACTTTTGGTGTCTCTCTCTCCGGCCACGTCTAGACCTAGGACAGCAGAATGGCTGAGGGCTACCAGCTAGGTATCTGGGATGGAGGGTGGGAGTGGGCTGCCATACAGCAGAGGAGGGTCTCACACACACCCCCACCCTCATTGGCAAGGAGGACCAGTCTGCCCTCCTTTCCCAATGCTGAAGCCAACTAGGTCAGAAAGGCTGGATGGTTGGGTTGAGATGGTTGGGTGAGGGTTCGAGGCTGTAAAGCAGGATTGGGGAACCTCGGCCCGTTATGACTTGTGGACTTCAACTCCCAGAATTCCTGAGCCAGGCAGGTTCCCCACCCCCACTGCTGTAGGGGTCTCAAAAGCATCCAAATCACGAATGGCCGTAAAACAGGGCTCTCCAACCTCGGCCACTTTAAGACTTGTGGACTTGAACTCATGGCACATCTGCTGGGGGCCCTCAGTGGGGGATCTGGATCAAAGGGATGTGAAGGGAAGGCCTCTGCTCTTTTGGCCTGGAACTGATTGCACTGATGTGGGTCCTAAGGCAGAAACCCACCTGGGACACCTGTCTTGTGGAGATCCCACCAAATGCTCAAAAATGTACTCAACCCCACCCATGCATTTGAGGGAGTTTGAGGGGATATGGCGACCTGAAATAGCAGAACGTCAGGAAAAACTTGTCAAGAGTAAAAGCAGCTTGATGGTGGCTCAGACCCCAAAGAGGGGCTCCTTCCTTGGGGGTCCCAAAGGGGCTTTTTCAGGAGGCAACTGGACTTTTTTCTTTTGAAGATGTTTCACTTCTCACCCAAGAAGCTTCTTCAGCTCTGACAGGGCAGTGGGGAATGGAATGGAAGGATAGATAAAGAAAATTCAAGAATTCTTTCTCCAAAAACAAACACAGGAAAGTCCCGTTTGCCTCCTGAAAAAGCCCCTTTGGGACAACCATGGCCTGGATGATGGAGAATCTCTACGGACTTCCTTGGGTGTGTTCGGGGTGCGAGGGTGGGGTGGGGGCTTTGATTTGGATCCCAGTCCTGAACCTGAAGGCTTCTTCCGCTCCTGTATTCAGAGGTCTCCAAACTTGGCCACTTTAAGACTAGTGGACTTCAACTCCCAGAATTCTCCAGCCAGTGGGATCCCTGTTCTAGGATTTAAAGGCCCATCACAAACCCCAAAACAAGAAGGAAAGCGGCACTTTTTTCACGGCACTTTTCTTCTGTCCCCTTGAAGGCCAGACGGTGCTCTCCAGCCTCCCCCTTCAGATGCTGCTCTATTTCAACGCCATCTTCCTCCCCTTCTGGTGTCTCTCGGAGGCCGTTATGCTGGAGCTGAAGGTAAAGTGCCCTGGGGCAGCTGCCGAGGGGAACTTCGCCCCCCGCTTGGGATGGTGGGAGGGAGGTTTTCCAGTCTGTGGCGTGACTGGAGCCTGGGGCTTATAGTTGGAGAAATCCTGGGGCTGGATAAGGCTCCAAAGACGGGCAGGAGGGGCAGGAGGGGCATAGCAGGAGGGGCCCATTGGAAAAGACCCCCCCGGTCTCTTTTTATGTCCCTGCAGTTTAGCTTGCTGTCCCTTTGCTACCAATGCTTGCTGGTTGCTGCGTATGTGACAATTGTCGGAGCAGAATCTGCCCGCCTCCTCCTTGGATACATTGGGAATCTGCAAGAAAAGGTAAGGAATGACAGGAGAATCCGCTGCTCTGCTAACTTTCTTTTCGAACACAAGATTCTCACGGCGGGTACAACTCATACACGGGAAATCATGGGATGCCATGGATCCTGTGGTGATGGTGAGGGTGGGGGAGGAAGGCAAAAGTCCAGGTGGCGTCCGCAACCATGCCATCCTCTAGGGCACGTACAAAAGAGCAAGGCCGCCACCTTGGCCTTTTTGACTCCCGTCCGATGAAGACTCCCGATGGGCCTCATTCCTTCAGAGCCACAGAATGAGATCTGGACTTCTAGTGTTCTGACCCAGGCTTCGTCAAACGTACTTAAATACAAACTTCTTTTAAAAGCAAAACCTATTTTATTGCAACCCTGGGAATTACTTGCGTTCCCAGCCAGAACCAATTAAACACAGTTCCCCAAGATAAGCCCAGGCTTGTCAGCGCTGTGGAATGCTGCCAAAAACAGAAGTCTTCAAATTAATTATAACAGAACCCACCCCCGAAGTATCAGAAAAAAACCGACCAGAGTATGCAGAGCTTCAAGGATTCAGAATCTAATTGAACTGCTTTGCTTCCTGCAAAGTTTTTGTCATTGTGGTCTGACTTTTATCCCTTATGGGAGGGGCAATCACCCCCCCAGCCTTACTCCCCAGTCACCCCTTCTGCTTCAGCTGCTCTCGCCTTCTGGAAGCTCTGTGCACACATGCACACTGGGAACAGGCTCCCCTTGTTCCTCTGCCTCGCTGCTGCCAGACTCCGGAGGCTCCAGAGGCAGCACCCGACTCCCCGATGGTCCTGGCCCCATCTCTGCATCGGATGCAGGACCCTCATCTAAGTCCCCTTCAGATTCTCTGAGTGGTTCCCTTTCTTTCCCACTGTTTGACTCCGCTGCCGCCAACAGGCGAACCACAACATCTAGGGTGATCATTTGCTTAAACTACTTTCCAAAAATTGAAATAAGGAGGGCGGGGGGAATAGAGGAGAGGTTTATCAAGATGCCTTTCTGGAATCTCTTATCCAAACTGAAATATCTTGCCACTGAGAGACTAAAGGAATTTCTCTAAAGGTGCATCTGAATAGCAACAGCAATAGCACTTAAGACTTATATACCGGTTCACAGTGCTTTACAGCCTCTCTAAGCGGTTTACAATATCAGCGTTGTAAACATTGAGCTAGTCAGGATCGAACTATTGGCAGTGGGCAGAGGTTGCCTGCAATACTGCATTCTAACCACTGTGCACCAAGGAAGGAAGGAGGGAGGGAGGGAGGGAGGAAGAGCAATAGCAATAACCGTTAGACTTATATGCCACTTTACAGTGCTTTTACCACCCTAAGTGGTTTACAGAGTCAGCCTCTTGCCCCCAACAATCTGGGCCCTCATTTTTACCACCTCGGAAGGATGGAAAGCTGAGTAAATCTTGAGCCCAGTGGGATTTGAACTCCTGGCAGTCAGCAGAATGAGCCTGCGATGCTGCATTCTGTGGCACTCTGTGGCTCTCTGGACCTGCTCAAGAAGGGCATCTACAGAACTTGGCCAAAAATGTTGAAGGGGACAACTGTAGTGATATGACTGAAGCTGTTGTTTGTATGCATCATTCGTGTGACACACATGGACACAACCCCCAAATTGAACTCTGCAGTCATGGACCTCATCTTAACCTTTTTAACCATCTACCCAATACCAGAGCAGATAAAATTGGAATTGGAAAGGATGCCCAGCATTGTGGGAAGGCAGCAAACAGTGTGGAGGCCTCAGTTGCTAAGGGGAGAAAGAGACAGTGCATCTCCTTCAGTGGTTTTCCTTCTTCTGCAGACTTTTTATGAAAGATGAGGAGGGAGTGTGGGCATTTCTCTGTTAGAGTTGTGAATCATTTATCAATGTCGAAACAGATGCAACATTCCACATTTGCCAGTGGGTGTTTCCTGCAACCCCGATTTCCTGTTTTGAGTATCAATTTTGCTCTCAGAAGACAAGTCCTTGGAGAGAGCAGGTGCCTCTTGATTCTGGCTCATTCACTATAGGACAGCCTTGAATGTCAATTCAGTTGTGGATAAATTTAGACATTATCGCTAAATATCTTCCACCGAAATTGAGGAGTCTGGGGTCCCTGCAGCTGCAGCCCTGAAAGAGAAGTTGTTGTAGGGCTCATGTTGAGGTATTCCCCATTAGGAGAATGAGTGCACTCAGGGAAACATAGCGAGAGTGGTGATGAATAACAACCAGCATACAGATACACTGAATAGTAAAATGTTAAGTTTTTACTTCCAGTAAACGCGTAAACAAAGTCCAACAAACAGTCCAAATCGTACACAGTTAAAGCAGTTAGTATTCAAAACAATCAGTCCAGGGATAATCCAAAAACAAAGTCCTTTTCTTTATCAGTATCATAAACAAAGTTCAGTAAACAGAGTTTGTGAACAGTTGCAAGACTCACAGCAATTCAAACAGAATGACGTTCAGGCAAAAGGCAAAAAGGAAATGCAAAGAAGAACAAACCAGGTTTCTGGCTCCATCTTATGGCCATTGGAGGAACCTCAGCCAATCACAATTACAACATTCTCTTAAAGATACAACAGTATTAAATGACTATCCTGGCTTATATATTGCCAACCCAACTGTTGGGTGACTATCATTCCTAACAGCTCTCATATAGAGTGGAGTTTCAATTGTTGGGCAAGGCTGCCCTCTGACCTTTTCGGATCCTTCCTGTGGATACACCTGACCAGGTGTCAAATATCAAATATCTGGTGAGTTTTCAAAACACATTAATCTAAAATATTGAGGCAGAGAAGAGCATTAAGAGGAACAGTTTTGGTTTTCAAGGATGCCCAGAGGCTTCTGAGATTTGGTTGAAATTCATGATGAATTTAGGGGCCAAGTGTCAGTTCCAAGTAATACACCCACGGTGAACAAAATTTCGAGGCAGGTAGATTCCTCAAAGAATAGTTTTATTTGGATATATATTGGCAGAATTCTGAGGAAAACCAACTCTGAAGGTTCCCAGAGTTTTCATCTAGTTAAAAGTCCCCCCCGCTCTTCCAAACAGTCACATGATCCAATCAAGGTGCCATCTGGTTGCCTGGTGACATCACCCCTCCTCCCTCTGACCAGGTTTAATGTCCTTGGTTCCCAAGAGAAAATATTTTGTTTTGACCACAAAAGCCCAGCTATCTCTATTCCCCCGCTCTCTATCCCTTAGCTCCAGCGTGGCAACACTGAAGCTCCAAGATGGCTTTGGTGAGGTCAGCTTCAGGGTTGACACCAGGTTAGTCTCTTGAAAGGTAAGCACTGCATGGAACCATCCCCCCCCCCCCTTGGCTCCCACAGGTTCCAGAGCTGGCTGGATTCCTCCTCCTGTCTTTTGTCATTGAGATGCCCGTCTTGCTGTTCATCCTGACGGACCATCAGGTGATCCAGATGCCTCTGGAAATGGCGGTGCATGGTGTCCTCCTCTGCTTCCTCACCTCGGAGATCATGGCCGCTTCCTTTGCCCTCAAAGAAATGGCCATGTACCTGGCCAGGCAGTTCTACCTGATGCAGTTTGAAGGGCTCCCGGGCAGAGTTAGGCACCAGGAGTTCTGTGTGGAGGAACCATCAACATGCCCCAGTTACAGGGCAAGAGGCGCTAACCACCCACTTCCTGCAAGACAGGGGAGTCCTTGCCAAAATTAAAAATGACTTTGGGCCAAGGGTGGGGTGGGGGGGGCTTTGGGAACGTCTGTTCCTCTCAAGTTTCTTTTCTGGTAAAGTCTGTTTGTTTTGGTTTTGCTAGCTTTTCATCGGGGCAAGCCCAGCATTTGGGGTTCTCCCAACTTCCCATGTCTCCAAATGCACCGAGGGTAGTTCCTGGATCTTGAGGTTTCTCAAAAGCTCACTTTAAATTTCTGGTGGCTTTAACCCTCCTGTTTCCCATTTTCACTTATTCTAAACGTCCATTATTTTTCCAGGATCTGGGGAAGGGCAGTGGGGCAAGGGATTCTTCTCCCAACTATAGGGAGCCCCCTCTGAAAAATCTGTGCCTGGCTCTGTGTCCTGCATTTAATATTTCCAGTTTACTACACATTTGAAATAATTATGGGGTGTGCTGGGTGTGTGGGGGGGTGGGTGGGGAGGGGGTTAAGGCCCAAAAGACCAGAAGAGAGACCAGGGTGCTGGGGCCCCCAAAAGCATAGCAGCCTGTGGAGTGGTGGGTTACACATAGAACACCCCCCCCGCCCCGTGTCTATGTGATCCCCAGATGGCAGCCTGGATATGGGTAGCAAGGCTGAATGCCTACCTGAGGGAGACTTCCTGCCTCATTATGGGGGCTCTTGGGATAGTTTTAATTAATAGAGACCTCTCCCCATCTCAGCAGGACCCCTGCTGCCTCACGGCCTCTCTTCTCAGCCCCCGGACCCTCCCAAGACAACAAAGCTTAGGCAGATACCATGCTTGGAGGCCACCCTCAGCCTGTGTTGGAGCAAGGGAGGAAAAATTATGGGCTGGGAGAGAAAGACAACGTGTGAAACTGTTAAGCCCTGCGTGGCCATGTACACTTAAAACTCCCACTTGCTTTGGAGAGGCAACATAATTAGTCAACACAAAAAAGCCAACTTCCCCCCAGGTTTTATTAATACATGCTTTTAGTTGTTGTTTATTTTTTTGTGATAGGTTGCTCACAAGGCAGAGCCATGGCTCACACTTGGCTCAAAATTTCTGGGATGTCCAGAGAGGAGATGAGATGCCTAGAAATCAGTGGAATGTCAGTAAAATCCTCTTAATTTCTGCTCCCTGGTGGGGTTCCCATACTGCATTCATATGGGGAAACCACATTCATCCTTTTTATGAAATTGCCTTCCTGCTATATTATAAAAAATCAATTATAAAAAAGAGACTTTGCATAAAATCATCTAAGGGCAATTAAAACATACAAAACAATAAACCAGAAGGAAGTGGCAATACTGCCAGAATCTGACTGCTAGTTCAAGAGAATCTTCAGCACCCTCACAGATTTTTTTTTCAAGAACATACAGAGTTATACCAAAAGGTGGATTTAGTAAACAACTATATTTTAGCCTAGTGTGCTTAGCTGACATTTTGGTATGCAACATAAATGAAGATTAATTTGAATAATTCCCTAAGCTAACATTAAGTTAACCATGGATAAGCATGATGGAGGCTTCCAATTATTTTTTCTATTTTGGAAGAACACATTTTAGACATATTGGTCTTCTCATCCTTTTCCTGCGATATAATTTAAATTTATTCTACTTGTGCAAAGACACCTGTGGCAACTTTTCTAATTGTCCTTAGAGCCAATTTGTTCTGTTTTAGCTATGGCCTGATCTGATAACTTGTGTGGAGGTTACACTTTAGAACCAAAAGCAGACAATGATACTGGAATCCAGGCCTCCAGATTAAAGAGCTGTGACTATTTTAGACTCTCCTTGAATGCAACCAGTGCAGTGGGGTCTGCCGTTTATTTATACATGTTAAAAGTTATTTGTCACCCTTCTCACCACGAGGTGGTCGTCATGTCTTTTCATTCGCACATCCTTAGTAAGCTTCTACTCTGGTGTCATGAGTCTCAAAGTGTCCATGGACATCTCCCTTGGTGGCCTCCATGCTGGTTGCTTGTGACTTAGTATTTTTAAAGAAAGAAAGAAAGATCGGTTGCAAAGCAAAACGTTGGTCTTTAGCATCATCATCATGGAGAAAAATACCTCTGGCCCACAAAGTCTTCTTCAGAAATAAGTAGGTGTTAAGAGAATTTGCAGGCCCGGGTTAAAAAGATAAGGCAGAGGTCATGAGGGAACAATGGGATGGAAGACCGGCTTTTTTTTTTCTTTTTTCCTTGCAAGATACATTAAAAAGGGGTGGATCTTGGAACAGTCATTATCACCCATCTTTTCTGTTCATTTTCTTGACATCCCCCTCCCTACCCAGACATCCCTGATATGTGCTCACCTGCACATAAATCTGTCTGGTAGTGATCAGAGGAAACTTGGGAGGGTCCAACTTTAGTTTGCTTTTTACTGAATTATCTGTGGACACATAATGGAGGAGTCCCCTAATAAGCAAGAGTGATTTTGAACTAGTATGTTGCATTAAGCCAGTAAACACGATAATATACACTGCTCAAAAAAATAAAGGGAACACTTAAACAACACAATGTAACTCCAAGTCAATCATACTTCTGTGAAATCAAACTGTCCACTTAGGTAGCAACACTGATTGACAATCCATTTCACATGGTGTTGTGCAAATGGAAGAGACAACAGGTGGAAAGCAGAGGCAGTTAGCAAGACATCCCCATGAAAGGAGCGGTTCTGCAGGTGGTGACCACAGACCACTTCTCAGTTCCTATGCTTTCTGGCTGATGGTTTGGCCACTTTTGAATGCTGGCGGTGCTTTCACTCTAGTGGTAGCATGAGACGGAGTCTACAACCCACACAAGTGGCTCAGGTAGTGCAGCTCATCCAGGATGGCACATCAATGCGAGCTGTGGCAGGAAGGTTTGCTGTGTCTGTCAGCGTAGTGCCTAGAGCATGGAGGCGCTACCAGGAGACAGGCCAGTACATCAGGAGACGTGGAGGAGGCCATAGGAGGGCAACAACCCAGCATCAGGACCGCTACCTCCGCCTTTGTGCAAGAAGGGACAGGAGGAGCACTGCCAGAGCTCTGCAAAATGACCTCCAGCGGGCCACAAATGTGCATGTGGCTGCTTAAACGGTCAGAAACAGACTCCATGAGGGTGGTATGAGGGCCCGACATCCACAGGTGGGGGTTGTGCTTACAGCCCAACACCATGCAGGACGTTTGGCATTTGCCAGAGAACACCAAGATTGGCAAAGTCGCCACTGGCGCCCTGTGATCTTCACAGATGAAAGCAGGTTCACACTGAGCACATGTGACAGACATGACAGGTTCTGGAGACACCGTGGAGAACGTTCTGCTGCCTGCAACATCCTCCAGCATGACCAGTTTGGCAGTGTGTCAGTAATGGTGTGGGGTGGCATTTCTTTAGGGGGCCGCACAGCCCTCCATGTGCTCGCCAGAGGTATCCTGACTGCCATTAGGTACCGAGATGAGATCCTCAGACCCCTTGTGAGACCATATGCTGGTGTGGTTGGCCCTGGGTTACTCCTAATGCACGACAATGCTAGACCTCGTGTGGCTGAAGTGTGTCAGCAGTTCCTGCAAGACGAACACATTGATGCTATGGACTGGCCTGCCCGTTCCCCAGACCTGAATCCAATTGAGCACATCTGGGACATCATGTCTCGCTCCATCCACCAAGGCCACGTTGCACCACAGACTGTCCAGGAGTTGGGGGATGCTTTAGTCCAGGTGTGGGAGGAGATCCCTCAGGAGACCATCCGCCACCTCATCAGGGGCATGCCCAGGCATTGTAGGGAGGTCATACAGGCACGTGGAGGCCACACACACTACTCAGCCTCATTTTGACTTGTTTTAAGGACATTACATCAAAGTTGGATCAGCTTGTAGTATTGTTTTCCACGTTAATTTTGAGTGTAACTCCAAATCCAGACCTCCATGGGTTGCTAAATTTGATTTCCATTGATAATTTTTGTGACTTTGTTGTCAACACATTCAACTATGTAATGAACCAAGTATTTAATAAGAATATTTCATTCATTCAGATCTAGGATGTCTTATTTTTGTGTTCCCTTTATTTTTTTGAGCAGTACGTACAGCTGAGTGTTCAGAACACACTAAACCCTAAATCTGGATGAACAAAACCCTAATTGCTCAGATAAAAATCTCTTCTGATTGAGCAGAATGGCCTTGTTCGCATCCTGGGCCCAGAGAACAGCAGGATCAGAGGACAGGTAGTCCTCAAGGTATGACCCTAATGGAAACCGCCCATTAAGGTTGTAAATCAAAAATATCGTAAAATGAAAGAGACTCAATTTTAGTATTTTTTTTTTACTAAGCTTGCTAATTGAATCAAATAAGTTAAGTGAGTTAAATGATCACCTCCATTGTTAAGTGAGTAGAGGGGCTTTGGTGTGGGACCTCCCGAGTCCTGCCACCTGCCTATCAGCTGTTTCTAGCCAGGCTGTGCAGCCTTCTGCCCAGGAATTGTCTCCAGGCAGGTGCCCAAAGTGGGGAGGGGATGACTTCCTCCCAGCTAGGGGACAGCAGCAGCTCCCTTGGCTCTCTGCCAGGGGAAAAAGGAACAGTAGCAGCCACATGCTACCCATGTTTACCCTGGATTGATGGATTCGTGGCTCTCCCCTCTAACCCTCCCCACCACGAGCTGAAGGCTGGTCCTGAATCCTCACCTAAAAAAACAACCCTGTGAAGTAGGGCAGGTTAGCAGAGTGGCTGGCACACAAAGTTTAAGCTTCCAAGGCTGAACCACACCATCATCTTTGCAGACAGCATCAAGCCAACAGCTGTAGCATCCAGTCTTCAAGCCCCACCAAGGATGCTCCATGCAGCAGCTATTGAGAATAAAACTGCACTG
This sequence comes from Pseudonaja textilis, assembly GCF_049901715.1. Classification (NCBI taxonomy): domain Eukaryota; kingdom Metazoa; phylum Chordata; class Lepidosauria; order Squamata; family Elapidae; genus Pseudonaja; species Pseudonaja textilis. The sequence continues at coordinate 12,756,230 of NC_142004.1, forward strand.
CCTACAAAATTCCCAGATCTTGATTGGCCATGTGACCAGGGGGAAAAAAATGTGCCGACCATTTGGGTCTCCAGAAATTGCCTGTCATAACCCCAGGCGAAAAAAGGGAAGTCGTGGGATTCAAAATGGCCCCCAATGCAGGAGTGACTGAATCCAGGTCACATGGCTGCAGAGGCTTCTTCTTGGATGCAATTTTGAGTTCCTAGGGTAAGTACAGATTTGGGGTAAATTTGTTTAATGGATGTTTCTACCTGTACAGTAGATCCTCTGGTGATGACCGTAATCTGTTCTGAGAATTTGTCGTCACCGTATTTGGTCATCACCAAAAGTACATGTGTGTAAAAAAAATGGCAGGGTGCAGAAGGGCAAATTGCTGCGGCTGTGTTTGGTTCCCACCTGAGCACCTGTTCACCACCAGAGGTAAAAAAAATTTTGTTCATCACCCGATTTGGTCGTGAACAGAAGCATTTGCAACCAGAGGTACTACTGTATTAGGGGATAGATCTGGATTGCAAAATGTGAACCACCACTAGAGGGCAGCAATACCCTCTGCTGCCATCTAGTGAGCTTTTGTATTTTGACAGCCCAGATTTTGTCTCTGTCAGTGTTATTTCTAAAATAGCCCACTGGAGAAGTCTCCCTGTCCTAAAGATATGCCCTTGCCTTCAGCCAATGTAACTGTTAACTTTCACTGCCATGAACAGAACCACAAAATAATGACCTAGAAATGCGGATAACTTGCAGTGTCCCTCTTTCCTTAGCCCAATATATAGCCAAGGATTCCATGTTGGGTCAGGCAGTGCAAGATCCCATTTTTTTCTGTCCCTCATCATTGCAAATCTCTGTTTTGCAATCCAAAAGGCCAAAGCAAGGCCTAATTCAGGGATTCTCCAGTGCTGGAAACCACCACAAGCAGCAACAGACAACATAGTGATGGCCCTTGGAATGCTAGGAGTTGAATACTGGCAAGTCCACAATACTGGCAAGTCACATTGGACCAGGTTGGTCTGGGACAATAAAAACTCATCGTTCTCTTCTTCTGGTGCAAGAAGGAAAAGCTGCAAGGACTGTCAACCTGCTAAAATTGAGGCAGCTGAAGCAAGCAGATGGTGCTGGATGGCCCAGTCGGCAGTAACTTCTTCACCTTTTGAGATGCTGCTCTTTTAAGTGGCAGCCAAGGCAAGCTTGTTGTGATGACCCGGAGTGTAACACAAACGTAACAAAATCCAAAATGTAAATAAATGTCCTTTAATGCCTCCAACTTGGTCCCACTATTCAATAATTCTCAGTTGGAGATAAAACGTACTCAAAAATACTCTTCAAAAGAAAGCAATACCGTCCAAACTTAATAAGCAGATAGAGGTGAAATAAAAAACCAAACTACAATGAAGAAATTTGCACAACGGACCAGGATAAGTAATTACCAACTTCAAGGAGATAACAAGGAAGTCTGTTGGAAGGACGCCAAGATAACTTCAGCCCAAAATAAAACATGCGTTGCTTCTGGCAAAGCTGTGTTGTAATCATCTCTCTTATATACTATTCTCCCCAGCTGCAACCAATGAGTGGGATCATGGCCATTTCCCCTCTCATAAGCCAAGTTGTTTCCTTTTCCCTTCCTCCCTGCGTGTCCCAGGATGAAGAGGGGATAGGCCCGGGTCCTCCTGACTGCCCAGCTGGTCTCTGCCCTTCCCCAGCCTCCTCCACAACCTCCGAAGCCACACCTCCACTCCCTGTTGGCTGTTCCTCCTCTCCCTCAGAGTCCGACTCTAACAAGGGCATGACACTTGTGTTCAACCTCTTTGCTTCTGAAATAAGCCAGAAATGTCTGTATTTTCTCTCAACACCCTGAGCCAAGAAACCGCATTATGGCGTAACATGATCTGTGACTCCAAATTCTTCTCCCCTATGGCCACCAGGTTGTGTATCATCTGTTTCCTTCTTCTATTGGCTGTGCTACGGCTTTTGCACACTGTTGAGTCAGAATCAGAACAGAGCTGGAAGGGACCTTGGAGGTCTTCTAGTCCAACCCCAGGCAAGAAGCTCTATATCATTACAGACAAATGGCTGCAATTTTTTTCTTAAAACCTCCAGTGATGGAGCACCCACAACTTCTGGAGGCAAACTGTTCCACTGGTTCATTGTCCTGTTAGAAAGTTTCTCCTTAATTCCAGTTTGCTTCTCTCCTTGATTAGTTTCCATCCGTTGCTACTTCTCCTGCCTTGTGGTGCTTTGGAGAATAAGTTGCCCCCGCTCTTCTTTATGGCAGCCCCTCAAATACTGGAAGACTGCTATCATGTTGCCCCTAGTCCTTCTTTTCTCTAGACTGGCCAAACCCAATTCCTGCAACCGTTCTTCGTATATTTCAGTCTCCAGGCCCTTAATCATCTTAGTTTGCTCTTCTTTGCACTTTTTCCAACGTTGAATGAAGAAGCCATTGATAAAATAGTTTAACTAATAAGGTTTCTCTTGCACAATTGTAGGTTTTTTTTTTTTTTTTTTGCAGCACAGGTTGAAGCAAGGAGCTGTTTGTTTATCAAGCCGGCTCCTTTTGCAGGGCTGGAGAGCAACCTCACGGAGGCGACCAACAGGCATGGCGGGGCTCAGCGTGGAAGCCCCCCTCGTGCCATTCTCGCCCCTCTGGCCGGAGGGGGCGCCCGGCATGGTCGGAAGGGCCACAGTCTCCGAGGCTTCGGACTCCCCCAGGCGGCCCCTCGCAGGATTCTTGGCCGCGTCAGTTGGCCTTGCTCGACGCCGTCTTCCGCTTGAGCCTGGAAGCGGCGGGGGCATCGAGGCCTTGGCGAAGCTTCAGCCCGCAATGGGGCCAGCAACGTCTGCCCTGGAGGCCGCAAAGAACAGGCTTTCCCTTCTATCCGGGCTGACGGGGCTCCGCGAGGCCGCTGCTTGCTCAGTTTGCGGCGAGCCTCGGCCGCCAGCGGGATACAAGCAGCTCGAGGCCTGTGAGGGAAGGCCGGCCTACGCGAGGCACCAGTAGGCCCGGCACATGGGTTGCCAAGGCAACGCGAGCGGGAGGTCGATCGGTGACGGCTCCCTTCCCTCCTCCAATGGTCACGCACGATTTCCGGATGCGCCCGCCCCTTCCGCTCGCCGGCCTCCTTCCTCGGTCCCCTTCGCGGGCGACGCCGTTGCCATGGCAGCAGAGGAGGCCGAAACCCAGCCGCGCCGATGCCCAAGCTGCCGCTCTCGCCTGTGCCCGAGCAGGAGGCCGACGCGGCGGGGGAGCGGCTCTCAGGGGACGCGTCCCCCGCGTCCCTCGCTCCGAGCGCCTTCAGCTTGCGGAACTCAGAGGCAAGGAGGAAAAAAACCCCTCCGCCCCCCCAGTCGGGCCTCAACTTCCTTTACTCCCGAGGCTGTGGGTGATGGGAATTGTAGTCCAGCGGCGAATAACAAACGGGGCAGCCGAGTCAAACTGATTAAAAAACCCCCCAAAAAGGGGAAGGACCCGGCCGGGATGGTAGACCTCGGCAGCACGCCAGCTGTGATGAGGGCGGTTGTAGTCCAGTATTGCTGAAAGGCCAGGAGCAGTGCCGGCTGGGGATGAGGGCAATTGTAGTCCAATACATCTGGAAGACCGTGGGGAGCTTTGTCGTGGGGTTGGACTAGATGACCTACAAAGTCCCTTCCAACTCTGTCTGTCTGAACAGGGGTGGCTGGGGATGATGGTGGCTACAGTCCAAAAGAGAGAATGCCACTTTGGGGTTTTATTTTTATTTATATATAGGTAGTCCTCGACTTATGACCACAATTGAGCCCAAAATTTTACCTTAAGTGAGAAATTTGTTGAGTGAGTTTTGCCTGGTTTTACGATTTTTTGTACCAATTTATTCAGTGACTCACTGCAGTTATGAATTGAATAACAGGGTTTGTTAAGTGAATCAGGCTTCCCCATTGACTTTGCCTGTCAGAAGGTCGCAAAAGGGGATCACATGACCTCGGGACACTGCTACGGTCATAAATATGAATCAGTTGCCAAGCATCTATCTGACTCTTGGCCCATGGGGGATGCTGCAATGGTCATAAGTATGAAAAAGGGATCATAGGTCACTTTTTTCAATGATGTAACTTTGCTCGCTAAAGGAACTGTTGTAAGTTGTCATTCATATTTGATAGAATAGAATAGAAGTCTTTATTGGCCAAGTGTGATTGGAAACGCAAGGAATTTGTCTTTGGTGCAAATGCTTTCAGGGTACATAAAAGAAAAGAAGATTCGTCAAGGTACAATAGAATACAGAATGGAATAGAATAGTTGTGCAGACTTTGTAAATAGTTGGACAGAGTTGAGGGAATTAGTTGTTTAGCAGAGTGATGGCATTCAGGGAAAAACTGTCGTTGTGTCTAGTTGTTCTGGTGTGCAGGGCTCTATAGCGTCGTTTTGAGGCTAAGAGGAGTTGAAACTGTTTATGTCCAGGATGTGAGGGGTCTGTAAATATTTTCACATATTCTGATGATGACAACACCTCAGTCAAGGGGGCGTGACTTGGTCCCCTCGAGGTGGAAGGAGAGTGCGGGTTTCCACAAAGACACCTGTCTCTCTTTCCAGTCTAATTTATCCATACATAGCAAAATAAACGATTTTCAATAAAGGTGGTTTAGCTTCCAGTTTTAATGACGGCTTCTCTTGACAAAACAAGAACAAGCTTACCGATAGAGGAGGATATTTGTAGCTCAGGGGTTAAGAGGAGGGGGCCTTAGTGCTGTCTGAACTTGATCAACCTCAAAATAAGATTAAGAATAAGCTCTCAGCGATTGGAACCTGGCTTGTTCCTGGCTCTGTAAAGCAGGGGGATGTGCATAGAATTACATTGGTAGTCAAATGAAATTAAAAAGTCTGGTGTTGATCAGGATTATGGCGATTAAGAGTCCAGCATTGAATCTGTTGAATTAAGAAGAATAAATGAGTTGTAATAATAATATGTGACTGTCCGTAGCTCAGGAGATGCATGATAGGAAACCACAAATATAGGCAACTGGGTTTGCGAAATATGCTTTTTTTCTAAATATGCTTCTAAAATATACAGGGGAAGCCACAATATTGCAGCAATTTCTGCTTTTTATCTATTTTCATGAAAATGGCTGTTTTCTTGCTTATGTAACCATATAAACCACATAAAGTATAAAACCACGTTGAATAGATCATTTGGGGTTCTTCCAGCTTTATAGGAGGGCCCACTTCTATACATATCTAAGTAAACATGACTCAGAAATGAAATTAAATTCTGCCTCTCTGCTTGTGCCAGGCCAGGCCTAGATTTCCTGCTTGATGCTGGTGCAAATTTCTTAGCTTAGTATCCCTTTTGGTGTTTTGTTTTTGTTGGGAGGTGAAGGCGTGCTTGAGAAAGTTACTTGAGAAAGTTATGCTGCAAATTTTAATTACTGGTTTGTTTACCACTTCCTGAGACAGTTAGTTAAAGTGACATAATTACAAAATGAGCTGCTTCTTAATCATGTTAGCAATAGAGGGGGGGAGCCCTTGAATATTTCAAATGTATTTGGTACATTTGTATTTAGAATATTGACAATCTATTATTTATTCAACATCCTGTATTTTTCCCAGCCTGCTTGACAGAAACCATATGTTTTATTCAGGTTTCTAAGGCTGCTGATTTTCCTGACTGGTTGCTATTCCTAGTTTGAAACAAATATCTTGTTTTTCAAGTGTTTTGTTAGCTGGGCCTCTGTATCTTTACCTTTTTTTGGATAGAGGTATGTTTGTATATTTCTGTTTCTTGACACAGTATTATATCAGACTTTTTCAGGGTCCCCTGATACATCAGAATCCAATTGCCAGGAAAACAGCGCCTGCTTGTTGGAGAAAACATTAAACTGTTCTGAAGAAGAAGATGAGGATGGAGAAGCAGCAGAAGACGATCAAATGGAAGAGTGGGACACAGACCTTGAGATAGAAAGTACGGATTAGACAAGTTGCCAATCTGCTTACAGTTGCCAAGGTTGGGAAACATTGAACTAGGCCCAGGGAGACCCAAGAGTCTTTAGTTCATCTTTAACTGTGGAAGCTCCCTGGGTGACTTCGGGCCAGTCAGTCTCTCTTAGACCAACTTACATTACAATATTGTTATGGGGAAAAAAAATAGAGTGAGCACTATGGAAGCCACTTTTAGCTATTGATATAAAGGCAGGATAGACCTCTGTCCAACAGATAAACAAACAAAGAGCTCTCACGGATAAGTTGGCAACTAAGCAAGTATTAGGTATTCCCTCTCCATCAACCTGATATAGGAATAATAGCACTTAGACTTATATACCACTTTACTGTGCTTTATGCCTTCTCTAAGCGGTTTATAGAGTCAGCCTCTTGCCCCCAACTATTTGGGTCTCCTCATTTTACTGACTTCAGAAGGATGGAAGGCTGAGTCAACCTTGAGCCAGTGAGACTCGAACTGCCAAATTGTAGTCAGCAGTCAGCAGAGGTAGCCTGCAGTACTGAACTCTAACCACTGCGCCACCGTGGCTCATTAAAAAACTTAAGACAATCTCATGAGATTTTGGCCACTCTTTCATTAACATTTGTAACCTTTCGTTCTTGCAATTTTTAATTCTGAACATCTGATGCCTAATATCAAAATGTTAGGACCTGCATGCTTTGAGTGGCCAACCTGCAGTCTGAGCAAGGAATATTCCACCTTGGAAATGAAAGCTTGGCATTGGCCATTGTCAGCTTGGCTTCCACAAATCTATTTCTGGTCTATTTCCAAGGCATTGTGACTTTGGTGCAGCTCTTGTGAGTTTCAAAACAAACTCACCAAACTCTTTTTGTGAATTGCTTTGTGTCAACTCATAAAATATTTCTATGGTCTTTTTAGAGTTGCCAACAGAAAGGGAGCGGGGAAAGGGATTTGAAAGAGCAATGCAGCAGCTTGGAAATTGAAAGTGCATTCCATACATAGTTTTTCAAAGATAGTAACTAGGTGACTGAAGTTTCTGCTGCACAAATATCTAATGGGAAAACAATATTGATGACTCTGGGCTATGGATGTGTCCCATTGGAGGATATGAATTACGATACACCCAGGGGGTGGGGGAAACCAGGGTCAAGGGTGACAGTGAATTATGTGCCTCAGAGTCGGCTGTACCCAGGCAGTGCCGGACATGTTATAGGCGATTCGGAGACATTGTCACCCTTGACCCTGGTTTTCCCCCACACCCTGGGTGTATCATAATTCATATGTCATTATCCCCTCTGTACTTTCTGCATACAAGACGACGGAACGAGTATCTGGTGCAGGCATGTCCTTGGGCTGGGGCTAGAGTTTTTAAAAGTCATCTTGCTCTTGCACTGCCAGTAACTACAGATGCTTCCTGAGTCTGGTCGTTTTACAGAAAACCAAGGATGACCATTACTTTCATTTTCCCCTTTGTCTTGGCGTAGAATCTACAACATGCTATGATCCTGCAGGGAAAGCCAGATACCTTGCAATCTGTCAAGCGTACGGCGTGGTCCCTATCTCTTATTTTTTACGGCATATGAAAGATTCTGAGCTGACTGTGAAGCATCGCGGCCTTAGCCCCAAGGTAATTCTGCCAGGTGTCCTCTTCTCTTGGCCTAAACCCTTCAGGGCTTGCTTTGCACTCTGCAAGTATGAATCTCCTCACTGCCTGTGAATATTCTGCCTTCCCCCTCACCTTTTTCCCCATCTGCTTGGGAATACTATATTATATTTCTTTTCTTTTTTAATTTTAAAAAATACAAATATATCTATCACAAAAATACAAAAATCTTAGCTATATTCATACATTTTCAGATATTTTTAATTAGTCCTATACATATACATAATTTATGTCTTATTCTAATCTAATCTATATATTTTCTATTCCTATTTTTTATCCATTGATACCGGTTATCCCAGATTGAATAATATTCCGAGTCTTCCTTATTATTTAATTCTATAATAAGTTTATCCATTTCTGCACACTCAAAAATTTTACAGATTATTAAACAGTCGGTATAGTGGCCATTTTCCAAGATGGTGCGAGTACAATTCTTGCTGCTGTAGTAAATACATATAATCAAATATTTAATCTTTTTACTTTCCCTTAATAATGCCCAGAAGAAACAGTTCAGGCTTCAATTCTATTTGGCAGTGTGTGATTTCATTTAACCATTTTTGTATTTTGATCCAATATTTTTTAATTTCCGGGCAAAGCCACCATACATGGAAATAGGTCCCTTGTGCCTGTTTACATTTCCAGCAGTTAGGGTTCAAATTGGGGTAGGGAATATTATATTTCCTTACAGAGTAGTTTGTGGAAATAGTCAAGGAGCTTTACAGTACCAACACTAGAGCAGGGGTCCCCAAACTTGGCAACTTTAAGACTTGTGGACTTCAACTCCCAGAATTCTCCAGCCAGCCTAAGTCCACAAGTCTTAGTTGCCAAGTTTGTAGACCTCTGCACTACACCATTGCAGAAATATGTAGGTGCCTGATGTATTCCATTAACTCTTACCTTCAGAACTAAAAATGATCAAGGTGCCTTATGGAGAAAAACATCCAAAGACAATACAATTGTTAGTAGCAAAGCATAAGCAGCCAGTTTGAACAACATAAAACAGAGAAACAAAATAGGCCAGTTGAAATGACAAAGTGGTGAGGGGATCCTTGCCTGGCACTAATAAGATGGCAGAGGGGCTCAGGGGACAGTCTTCCCTCAGAAGCCAGAGCTGATACCCATTGAGCTCTCACCTCACAATCAGGAGGCTGTGAGTTCGATCCTAGGTAGAGGCTAATATTTGGAATAGACTCTCCTGCTCAAGCAATGGGTTGGACTAGGTGACCTCCAAGGACCCTCCCAACTCTGTTATTCTATGTTCTATGTCTGTGAAGGTGAACCTATGGCACAGGTGCCACAGGTGGCATGCAGAGCCATTTGTGTGGGCACGCAAGACCCAGCCAAGCTTACCTACACTGCCCATGTGCGTGCCTCCCAGCTGATTTTCGGCCCGTTTGAGGCCGTTTTCGCCGTCCCAGAGGCCCGAGGGGAGCCTCTGCAGCCTCAGGAGGCTAAAAAAGGGGCCTTCCAGAAATGCCGGAAGTGCCAAAAGGGCCCCATTTTCAGCCTCCCAAGTCTCCCGAGGCTTCCCTCGAGCCTCTGGGAGGGCGAAAATGGCCTCAAATGGGCCTCAAATCAGCTGGGAGGCACGCACATGGGCAGTGCAGGTAAGGGGGCAGTGGTGTTGTGTGCGCATGCACGGGGGGGGCAGGGCTCATTGCATTGTGGATGCCAGCACATGTGCATGCATGCTCTTGTGCACACGTGTGCACTTTCAGAACAACCACAACAAAAAGGTTCGCCATCACTCTTCTACGTTCTGTGTCTCCAGAGATGAGGGTTCCGTGCTTTAAATAAGGCCTAAAGTTATTGGGCCAGTTTCGTGGCAAAGCAGCCTGCAGGGCCTTAGCCACCCCAGCTGAGCGGGACTTAGGGATTCAAAGGCAGCAGGTGCTGCTGGCATATGGTGGAGCCCCCCCCCACAAAAAAACCCTGTGTTTGATCTCTATGGGAAACTAGAGGCCAGATGCGCCCATGTGGCAGTCCCAGATCAGGAGACGTGGCCTCGTTTTCATGGCTGCATTCCTGCTGAAATAATCCACCAGGAGCTGCAGTGCGTGTCCCTGAGCGGTGAGACTGAAGGCAAACGTGGATGGGGCACCTCTTCTGACCCCTCCATTTCCTTCTCTCTTCCTTATCACAGGTCTTGCTTGGTTAGAGCAGTGGTTGCCAACCAGTGGGCTGGGCACCACTGGTGGTCCCTGAGAAAATTTTGGTGGTCCACCGAGAAATGTCACCCCAAAGCACCCCCAAAGCAATTAATCCAGGCTGCGCAGGAACACAAGGCTGCGCCACCCACATGGCCCGCGGGAACACAAGGCTTGCGTCGCTTGCACTGCGAACAACATGAGGTGGTGAGGGGAGGGGGGAAGGGTGGAGAGGGAGAACTTGCCCCACTAACCCTTTGCACCTCGCCTGGCCACTGGGCTGCTTCTTTCTGCTTCTTTCTTCTTCTGCTTTTGGCTGCACGCAAGGAAAGCAGCAAAAGTCTTTCTCTCCCATAAACTCCACCAGCAAGGAGTCTCTGGGACCCTGCAAGGCCTCCTGCTCCAAGAGGCTGCGCCGACAAAGACTCATTTCTGGCTGAGTTTGGGGGAGAGAAAGAAAGACTTCTGCTGCTTCTGCTGCTTTCCTTGCACGAAGCAGACTTTTGGGGGGGATTTTCCCAGGGTCTCTGGTCTGCGGGATTTAAAATGATGAGTTTGGTGGTCCCTGAGGTCCAAAAGGTTGGCGACCCCTGGACTAGAGGTCTAAACGGGTCCCTTGCTAGTGGCTTTTCAGTTTTGGCAGAGCCTCTTGTGAAATTCAGGAAAGGCCATGCCAGCTCCCTCTCAGGCTGCAGTTTGTCTGCCCCAGGCCCTCAAACCTTGACCAGAGGACCGGGCTAGATCCCAGCCTTCTGCACACTCCCACCCCCAGCTCTTCCCTGCTCTGCCTTTTCTTTTAGGCAGCCAAAGCGCTCGCTCTTTCCCTGACCAGCAACACATCCATTGTGAAGCTGAACCTGAGTGACAACGGGCTGGATGGAAACGGAGCAATTGCGATGGCGGAGATGTTAAAGGAAAACTGCTACATTTCAGGTGCCCCTCTTAATTGCTTCAGGAGGTCCATGTAATCCATAGCCTTGAGATATTCTGGGTTGGTTGTCAAATCCCCTCTAAAATTTCCAGTCTTGCTCTTTTCATAGAATGTAAAGGTTGAAGCTGTGTTGAAACAGTTCTTAAGGATGTAGTCCTCTTGACTTTTATACCAGGCAACCCAAGTGTAAGGATTCCTAATGAAATGGTGGCTTGTAAATTTGTTCATTTGCTTTACAACATTTATGTGCTGCCCCCAAATAAGGACTCCATGTTTGACGGGTTGAGATGAGGAGTGTCTTTCTCCAAGGGATTTCATTCCCGGTCAAAGGAAGGATTGAGGAACAAAGACATGTTGGGTTAATGGCTCTGGGGGATTTTGCATGATGAGCCAGCTAGCGATCAACCTTCCTCTCTTTCAGAACTTGATTTATCAGAGAACAGAGTCGGGATAAAAGGGGCAGAGGCTCTGTCTGCAGTGCTTCGGGAAAATCCAGTTCTTGTGACCGTGAAACTTTCAGGAAATGAATTAAATGACAGGGCAGCCATATACCTGGCAGATGCTTTAGTGACCAATCAGAAAGTGGAGCACCTTGATCTGAGTCATAACATGCTTGGACAGCCAGCAGGTAAATGTCATAGAAATATTATATTTGAAATATTATATGTGGGAAGCGCTGTAGCACATGTGAGAAAGACACACAGGTACACATGCAATTTGTGTGTTCACTTCATGGCCCTTTGGTTTCTAGCACACCACATACCTTTAAGGGAACATGAATGGTTAAATTAAGGGCCAGTTGTGGTTTTCATAAGCTAAGAACTAACCATTAGGGCAGGAGTCGCCAACCTTTTGGACCTCGGAGATCACCAAACTCATAATTTTAAATCCCGCAGACCAGAGACCCTGGGAAAATCCCCAAAAATGTCTGCAGGAAAATTGCCCACCCCGTTTTCCTACCGACCAATCGTTCTTGATTTGGGAGCGCAGGATACCGTCTTCAGCTCCATTCTTGGGTGGGGGGGAGGGAGAGAGAGAGAAAGAGAGAGAGAGAGAGAGAGACTTGGCTTCATGCAAGGAAAGCAGCAGAAGCCGCAGAAGTCTTTCTTTCTCTCCCCCAAACGCCGCCAGAAATGAGTCTTTGCTGGCGCAGCCTCTTGGAGCAGGAGGCCTTGAAGGGTCCCAAAGACTCATTCCTGGCGGAGTTTGGGAGAGAGAAAGAAAGGATTTTCCTGCTTTCCTTGGGTGCAGCCAAAAGCAGAAGCGGAAAGAAACAGCCTGGTGGCCAAGCGAGGCGTGTGGGTCTGCCCTTTCCCCCCTCCCCTCACTACCTCATGTTGTTCGCAATGCAAGCAACGTAAGCCTTGTGTTCCCGCGCAGCCTGGATTAATTGCTTTGGGGGTGACATTTATCTGCAGACCACCGAAATTTTCTCAGGGACCACCAGTGGTCCCCAGCCCTCTGGTTGGCGACCACTACATTAGGGTTTACTGTTGTTGGGGGGAAAGACTTGCTGGGCTGTGACCCCTTCCCTCTCTCCCTGCCTTCCCCTTTCTTCCCTTGTTACCTGCTGTGGCTTGGAATCTCCTCCTTTGCCTCATCCCAGGAGAGGTTTTGACTTCCCACCAGCCCCGTCTCTTTCTTCTCCTTGTGTTTTGAAGAAGACTTTATGATTTGATGGAGAACAGGCGGGGACAAAAGGAAGAGAGAGAGAGAGAGTACGCAGAAAATAGGGAAGAGCTACCAAAGTTGAGAAAGCGAAAAAGAAAATTAAGGTAGGGATTAGAAAATTGGGCTCACTTAAGTTTCTGTTTGCCCTTTAAGAGTTTTATCCATTGGTTTACACCCCAAAAATTGCTTCTTGAAATAGAATTACTGATACGTAAAAAAAAATTGTGTAGGAGTAATTAAAAGCAGTATAAAAGGGTTATCAAAATAATTTATTTAGCATATGGCATGCCATACGTGGACTAGCAATATCAATTAACAAGTCAAAACAATATGAATAAGAGAGAGAGAGAGAGAGAAAGCCAGAACTGGGAAGATAAAAATATACATGTATTGCTGAAAAAGCATTACAATTAGCTCCTGATAAACTCTTCTGAGGGGGGAGTAGTCCACAAAACGGATAAAAAGCCAAGTTGGATTTTTGAGTTGGCTTTGGTTACCTACAGACATTGTTCCCTTGGGGAAAAATATACAAAGGGTGCTGCTAATATTTTCTTGTAGGACATGTGAAGTTTGTCTTCCTAGTGCTGGCCAGAGTTTCCCTTAGCTTTATGTGACAGCGAGGTCAGCCAGAAGCTGCAACCTGCTGGGGCAAAGTAAAGATCCACAACTAAAAAGGCTATGTCTCTTCCAAATTGGTTGCAAAACCCGCCAAAAACTTTCTCTTAGATCTTCAGTCCAATTTGTGAAAATCTTAAAGTGCCCGAGGAGAACTGGGCTTCTACGTCACACAGTTTAAAAAACTGCTCTAAACTTTGTGGTGGGAACAGCCAGGCTGACCTGAGGGAGGAGAATAAAAAGGGCGTTGGTACTTACCTGACACGCCCGTTCTCTTTGAGCTGTGAAGAGCATCCAGTAGGAGTGGGAGGTGCTTCAGTCTCTGCATGTCTAGGCTGGGCTGAATTTGTGGAACGCTCTTCCTCCTCCATGGGACTCCTCCCCAGCGTTCCCCAGTTTTGGCGAAGACGAGAGAAATAACCGCCCTCATCCTCAACACCCTAACAAATTCGTTGGTCGAAACAGGACCCCACCAGATGGAAAAAAGGGTGGGGCTGGATGCTTTTCACAGCTCAAAGAGAACGGGCATGTCAGGTAACGCCCCTTATCCCATGAGCTGTTCAGAGCATCCAGTAGTGGGACATACCAAAGCTTGGCCTGTCCTATAGGAGGGACTCTGTCTGGCCTGGAATCTCCTCCTGGTCCCTGTGGACCCGTTGCAGAACTCTTCTGCCAAAGGAGGCCTCAGCGGATGCAAACACATCTATTTTATAATGCCTAATGAATGGCGATGGAGAGGCTCGACAAATTTCAGTTATTGGTGCCTGTGTGGCCCACACTGCTGATGTTGCGGCGCTCCTTGTTGAATGAGCTGTTATGCCCCTGGGCACCTGCAGGGATTGAGTCTGATACGTTTTCGTTATCGCAGCCCGTAGCCAACGGCCTATTGTAGAAGGTGAGACCTTGCATCCCTGAGTGTTGGGCTGAAATGACACAAATAAGGCTTCCGTTTTTCTGAAAGTCGCTGTGCGGTTAATATATATTCGCAATGCTCGCCTCACATCAAGCCTATGCCATTGTAGTTCCAACCCTTGGGATGGTCTGGGACAAAAATTAGTAAGTATCAGCTCTTGTGCCCTATGAAAAACCGAGTTAATTTTGGGTCAGGACGAAGGACCACCCGGTCAGAATGGAAAACACAAAAATCTTGTCTGATAGACAAAGCTGCAATCTCCGAAATACGACGAGCAGAAGTGATTGCTATAAGGAAAACTACTTTATACATCAGAAATTGGAGACTTGACGATTTCAAGGGTTCAAAAGGGCCCTTAGTGAGTGCGATGAGGACTTAAGGTCCCAGGTGGGATACTAGTGTAGCGCTGGAGGGTGTAAATTTGTGGCTCCTCGAAGGAAACTCCATATGTGTGGATGATGGGAAAGAGATAGTAGACCTTCACAAGTGAGAACTGACGCCAAGGCCGCCACCTGTCTTTTCAACGTATTAGGTGATAACCCCTTGTCAAGTCCCTCTTGCAAGAACTCTAGGATTTGAGCCACAGATGGAGAGATGTGGCATTGTAAATGAGAGTTGTTGAGGGGCATCTGGCGGCTTGGATGGTGGCGATAACTCTGTTGGAAAACTTTTCACTCTTCAGACAACTCCGCTCAACCTCCAGATGGTCATGTGCAACCATTGAGGGTCCGGATGTTGAAGGGGTCCCTGGGTTAGTGAGACCCTGACTGGCAGAATTCTCCATGGTGTTGATACGGATAGACTGCGGGGGTCTGCAAACCACGGCCGTCTGGGCCAGTAAGGAGCTACTAGAAGTAGCTCCACCCTCTTGTCTAGCAGTTTCTGGATGACCTTGGGAACCAGTGGAAGTGGCAGGAATGCTTACAGAAGTCCCGGGGGCCAATGACAGTGAAGCGAATTGAAGTTCCTTGCGAGGGGTACTTGGAAAAAAATCTTGGGAGCTGAGCATTGAGGGGGGAAGCGAACAGGTCTACCACTGGCTGTCCAAATGTCCTGACCACCTCTTGAAACAGGGTTGGATGGAGGCGCCACTCCGATTGATTGATTGTGGCCCTGCTTAGCCAGTCTGCCTGTGTATTCGACAGGCCCGAAATGTGCTCTGCTCTGATGGAAAGTAGGTTGCTCTTCGCCCAATGAAACAAACGCTCCGCTTCCCACATGAGATATTTCGACTGTGTGCCCCCCATTTGTTTATGTGAGCTTTGGCTGTTACGTTGTCGGTCAATATTAGTATGTGCTGATTGCGTACCTGTGGAAGGAAGCTGCAGAGAGCCAGGTGTACTGCTCGAAGCTCCAGCCAGTTTATGCTGCATGACTGTTCTATGGTGGACCAGCGGCCTTGGGTTGTGAGCGATTGAACGTGCGCTCCCCATCCAAACAGGCTGGCATCGGTGGTGATGGTAGGGCTGGTCTGGTCCACCAGAGGAGAGATATGAGGACCTTTGATGGTACCTTGACCTTGTATTTGGAGTTGCTTCGGCCAGTGTGCTGGTACGGGAGCAGGAACCACTGGAGGGATCTAGTGTGGAGCCGGGCCCAAGGGATGATAAATATACATGAGATCATCTTGCCTAACAATTTTGATAGTTCTGCTAGGGACACCCTCTTAAGACCCCTGATCTCCTTGACTAATTGCTGAATGCTATTTAGTCTATCTGGTGACAGGTAAATTTTGCCTTCCACCGTATCTATGACTGCCCCCAGATGGGTTAACCGAGTCGATGGTGTTAAATGACTCTTTTTCCAATTTATTGAGAACCCGTGTTGTTGTAGGGATTGTAATGTGTTCTGAGTATCTTTGACTGCTTGATGAGCGGAAGATGACAAAATCAAGATGTCATCAAGATAACACTGGAGTCATACGGGAATATCACGGATATGAGCAGCTAGCACTGCGAGAACCTTCGTGAAGGTCCTGGGGGCAGAAGCTAGTCTGAAAGGAAGGGCCACATATTCGAAATGGTGGTTATTATAACAGAATCTCAGAAATTTATAGTGGGAAGGCCGAATAGCAATATGTAGGTGCGCCTCCATCAGGTCTATAGAAGTGAGGACGTCACCCTTTCTGATGTCAAGTAAGATAGATTGCAGGGTGCGCATTTTAAACTTGCGATATACTAAGAAACGGTTGAGACGTTTCAGATCCAGTATTGCTCTCTACCCCCCACCCCCACAAACTTTTGGGAACAACAAAAAGATGTGAATAGAAACCTCGACCTCCTTGGTTGGTGGCTACTGGCTGGATGGCTCATATGCCCAGTAGGTGCTGGATAGCTGTTTCCATGAGATTACATTTAACCGGATCTCTGGAAACAGGGCAGGGCATGACATGAAAAAATCTGGGGGAGTGGATTGAAACTCCAGCGCAAGGCCAAATCTAATCGTGTCTCTGACCCAGGAATCAGAGGTTGAGGAGTCCCATTGGTCCGCGAATAATTTAAGGCGTCCGCCAATGGGGGTTGGGTCCAGGGAGTTATCTTGGACGCCGAAAGGACCTGTTTCCTGCTCCCCAAAAGGATCTCTTGGATTGACCACCCCTTCTGCTCCTATCCCAGAAGTCGGACCTGTCTTGCTGCTGCCCTGGTCTGAATGATGGGGTCTCTGGTATCTGGGTGAAAAGGATCCCTGGTAAAAGGGCCAAAAGGATCCCCTCCGAAAGGACTGGGGGTTTTTAGTATCTGACTTTCAAAAAAGGGAAGGTAGAATTTTGTTTTTGTTTCGGGTTTCAATTAGTAGCGGATCAAGGGAAGGGCCAAACAGTCTATCTCCCACAATTAGGGATGAAGCCAGCTTGCACTTGTGCTTAAAATCCACTTGCCAATGTTTTAACCATAGTAAGCGTCGCGCTGTGACATGTGAAGTAATGGCCCTGGCTGAAAACTTGACCACATAAGTTGCGTCAGCTGAGAATTCAGCAGCTGCTATAAGTTTTGCAATATCTTGGTGCGCTCTAAGATTGGAATTAGGGACATGTTCCCGTAAGAGGCGGAGCCATCTGAGAGAAGAACGGGTGAAGAAGGAGGCGGCCGTGGCTGCTCTGATGGCCCATGCGTCAGACTGATGGGCTCTGCGTAGGGCTAGCTCGTCCCATTTTTCCTCCGGCTTTAATGCCTCCAGCACATCACTGGGAATGGAGGAGGACGCTAATCCCACTATAGGTTCATCTACCTTGGGAGTATTCAGTAATTTTGAGAAATCAGGGGCCAAATTGAAATATTTCCTGTCATATCCAGTGCGGGCTGGGTACACCACTGCAGAGGCCCACTGTTTCTGGACCAGGTCCGAAAACATGGGAGGAACTGGCATCACCTCTGCTTTGACTACTGGTTGGTTGAAAATTAGATCTTCTGGTCCCACTTCTGAAGGAGTGGTAGCAGAAGGGGCCAACTTGTTTAGGAATGCAATATTTTTTGCCTTAAACAAGAGCGATCTGAAAAGTTGTGGGCGGAATAAGCCTGTAAAAACAGGTTGGTCAGGAACAAGGCCCTCATCCTCAAACATTCCCCTTTCTAAGGGGTCTACTTCTGACAGGGGCTTGCTGTCCTGTATTGATCCTGATTCAGTCTCTTCCATTTGATCAATTTGATCCACCACTACTACTACTACTACTTCTTCTTCTTCTTCTTCTTCTTCTTCTTCTTCTTCTTCTTCTTCTTCTTCTTCTTCTTCTTCTTCTTCTTCTTCTTCTTCTTCTTCTTCTTCTTCTTCTTCCTCCTCCTCCCCCTCCTCCACCCCCTCCTCCTCCTCCTCCTCCTCCTCTTCAGTCGGCCCTTGGAGGGGGACTTCCCCTTGTAAATGTACCTGGGTATAGTGCTGCTCCGATCTGGTCAACAACCTCGGCGATTGGGAATCATAATTGGCAATCACAGGATATTCCCTGGTCATAACTGCATGTTGAAGACCTGCTGCGATTCCCTGGCGGATTGCCAGCTCCATCCAGGACTTCATCCTCTCTGGAACTTCCTCTGGAAGAATGTCGTCCTGACGAAGACCGGCAGCCATCGGAGTGAATGTAGCTTTGGGAGCCCTTCACATGGTCGGTGTCCCAGATACTTGGGCCTGTTGGCCTTGGGGAACCAAGCTGTGCCTGGATGAGAGGGAGAGATCTAGGGGAGGAGGAGGGTGGGAAGAGGTAGGCGGACCTGGACTGGAGGAGGGGAAGTCCTGTGAGACCTGGTGCGCCTCCCATGTGCACTTATCTGTTTTTGTAAAGCTTTATGGCGCCTGATGGCATCCCTTTCTGAAGTTTTAGAAGTCACTTTAGCCTGCTTAGGTTTGTGCTGAGATTTGGCTTTGATCTTCAAGGATGAGGTCTGAGAGCTGCTACCGTCTACCATTTCGATTGAAGTTGGAATTGCAGTATGCTTGTTATACAATGCAATACTGTGAAGGCGGTTGGCACACCCCGGGGCCTGATCTGAGGATAGACCGGTTGCCCTGATGATGTTTCTATTGCCCCCTTTCCTCTTTTTTTTTTTTGAATAATACCTATCTATAATGAGTCGTATCTCAGTAATAATATTTTATTGATATTAAAATATTATACCAAAGAGAAAAATATTATTATTGTTGTTGTTGTTATTATTATTATTATTAAGATAGAGGCCTTCAACAGCTTCCCTGCACAGGCGGACACAGGCCTAGGTGCTCGCTGTTGTGCCACTGGGTTGATTGGGCTGTGAGGGTTAAGCCAACAATTTAACTGTAAGAATAGCCTCAAATGTAGAAAAAAACCAAGACGAGGGTATAATGGTCCCCAGTGTTCCTGAAGGGAACCTCTGCTCAGAACAGAGTTACCTCACACAGCACGAAATGGAATACAGGCGCGCGGCCACAAGGTCTTGTAAGAAAAGATGGCCTCCGGCCATTAATCTTTTGGCGCGCTCCCCAGCAGCAAACTCCCGCCGTGTGAAGGAATAGCCTCCGATGGCTTTTCCTATAAGGCTAAATGGCGGGGAAGGGTGGAAGGCACTAAGCATTTGAATCCTCCACCCCAAGTGGCATTCAGAAGGGGAAGGAAAGCAATACGACTCTGTTGGGAGCAAAGAGCTCACGCCATTGTTCGGGTAAAAGAAACTCTGCGGCAATCTGTTGGAATGGCAGGGGTAGAAAGATCAGTTGTGGGGAGGGGGCGCGGAGCAGCCCCGAAGTCTCCCGCCGCTTTGGGGCATGAATTGGTGCTTCCCTGTAATGCGAGCGATCTCTGTAATGCGAGCCAACATCGAGAGATTGCAATGCGATTAGAAGGCTAAAGGATTCTAAAGACAAGCTGATTAACTTTCAAACCTGCTAGCAAGGAAAGAATTTTTCCTATTTCGGCCAAGGAAGAATCACAAGCACTGCCTATCTCTCATGAGGCTGAGCCAAAACTGGGGAACGCTGGAGAGGAGTCCCATGGAGGAGGAGGAGCATTCCATAAATTCAGCCCAGCCTAGACACGCAGAGACTGAAGCACCTCCCACTACTACTGGATGCTCTGAACAGCTCAGGGGAGAACCTCTCCATGTCATGACGTTAATCACCAGAAAGCTGCTTCTGGAACACTCTGGTTATTCCCACAAGCAGGTGCTCCTCAGAGTTCCTGGCTCTGTGGGAACCTCCTCTTCCTACTGCTTGCAGATCCTACTATCCTTCCCTTCTTCCTCTGTGAGCTGAAATCTCTGCTATGGGGAGAGGAATTGCTTCGCGAAAATTCAGCAACAGAAACTACAT
This sequence comes from Pseudonaja textilis, assembly GCF_049901715.1. Taxonomy (NCBI): domain Eukaryota; kingdom Metazoa; phylum Chordata; class Lepidosauria; order Squamata; family Elapidae; genus Pseudonaja; species Pseudonaja textilis. Next base: position 12,775,866 of record NC_142004.1, read on the forward strand.
TAGGTTGGATAGCAATAGCCCTTAGACTTATATACCGCTTCACAGTGCTTTAAAGCCCCTCTCTAAGCAGTTTATAGAGTCAGCCTATTGCCCTCAACTATCTGGGTTCTCATTTTATCCATCTTGGAAGGGTGGAAGGGTGAGTCAATCTTGGGCTGGTCAGGATCGAACTGCTGGCAGAGCCTGCAGTACTCATCCTCACCACTGCGCCGCCACAACTCCTGTATGGGGAGAGGCTGCGACTGTAAATGTGGGGTGAGACCCAAGAGGGTGTCCTTCTTTGGCAAAGCCTCCCTCAGTTTGACGTTTCAGGCCTCTTTCCCGTTTCTTGTGTCTCCATCTGCACTGAACCAGGAGAAGCTCTTGGCGTGGCCATGGCGGAAAATGTGGGGCTGAAGAAACTCGACCTCAGCTGGAACAACTTTCGGGGCCAAGGAGCGGTAGCTGTCGCCAAAGGCTTGGGGGTAGGAAAGGGGACTCGGTTTGAGAGTTTCCCAGAGGGATGAAGTTGGAAAGCGTAAGGTGTTATTTCACCCCTCCAACCTCTTCAGGCAGGCGTCTCAAACTCAAGGCCGAGGGGCTGGATCTGGCCCACGGGACCGCCCCGGAAACAGCAAAGGACAGGCCCGCAGTGCCTCTGCCAGCAAAAACAGAGCCAGGAGGGCTATGGGTGACTCCCCCGAGCTCCATTTTCACTGGCAGAGGGTTGCAGGAAGCCATCACAGCCGAAAACGGAGCTCGGGAGCCTATTTTCGCTGGCAGAGCACTTGGGCCGCCACAGGCACAAGTGACATCGAGCTGGCCACACCCACCCTGGCCCCCCAAAGTCAAACAAAATCCTCAGTGAAATCAAGTTTGACACTCCTGCTCTAAAGTGCAAACCAGTTTGAAATAATTTAGCTCTGTGTGTTCTAATGTATAGTGCAAGTGCAGGCAACTATGGCAGCTAATGTTTTTTTTTTATTGTTTTCATGGTTCTTACTGTGTTTATCATTTTAAAATGTTTTTAAGATTTTAATTATAATATGCTTCTAAATTGTGAGCTGCCCAGTGATGTTTGCCGAGATGGGTGGCTCTAGATACAAACAAACAAAACATTTATAACCTGTGGACTTCAACAGAATTCCTGGAAATCGAAGTCCACAGGTATTAAACTTGCCAGAGTTGCCCACTCCTGGTTTAGTGGCATCACAATATCACAGGCCACCTTTCCTGCCTCTCCCAGCAGCGGATAAGGGAAGGTGTGCAGAGTGCAGCAGCAGCCAGAAATGCTAATACAATCCTGGGTTGTACAAATGGAGGCAGAGAATCAAGATCACGCGAAGTATTAGTGCCACTTTATAAAACCCTAGTAAGGCCACACCTGGAATACTGCAACAAATTTTGGTCACCATAGTACAGAAAGAGATGTTGAGACTTTGGAAAAAGTGCAGAGAAGAGCAACTAAGATGATCAAAGGCCTGGAGACTAAAACATATGAAGAACGGCTGCAAGATTTGGGTTTGGCTAGTCTAAAGAAAAGGAGAATTTGGGGGAGACATGACAGCATCTTCCAGTATTTGAGGGGCTGCCACAAAGGGGGGGAGGTCAAATTATGCTCCAAAACACCCAAAGGCACCACAATGGTTGGAAATTAATCAGGGAGAGAAGCAACCTGGAATTAAGGGAGAAACTTCTTAACAGGGAGGATCTTGGAGCGTGTTGGTGCTGATGGACAGACAGAATCCTACAGTCCTTGTTGGGTGTGTGTGTGTGTGTGTGTGCAGCTGCTCTGGTCTCCTGTGGACACACCACCTTGGACTTTCTCCAAGCTCTGCTAACTCTGCCTTGTTCCACAGGCAAATATATTCCTTCGAGTCCTTGATCTGTCATATAATGGCTTTGGCAACAGTGGGGCAGCTGCTCTGGGGGCAGCCCTGAAAAGCAACAATGTGCTGGAAGAGCTCCACATCGGGTAAGGAGGCGCCTGCACTTCCTGAGGGCTGAGAGCTGTTTCTTAGTCCTCCTAAAGGAGGCACAAGCCAGGAAAGGGAACAGTCTCTAGGAGCTCCCTATTGCCATCAAGGCAACTGAGTCTGAGGCCATCAAGTGAGTTTCCGGCAAAGGCTGGATTTGAATCGGGGACTGCTCATCTGCTTAGGGGAGAGAGGAGAAACTAGCAGCCGCTTCTCTGCCCTCTTGCCCTCTGCCCAGGCTGCCCAACCAGAACAGAAGAGGCTTAACAAGTTGGAAGGAGCCTTAGGGGTCTTCTAGTTCAACCTCCTACTCAAGCAACTGTAGCCTTTGTGGACTTCAACTCCTCTCTTTCCCTGGCCAGCATGGTTATTTTAAGGAATTCTGGGAGTTGAAGTCCACAAGTCTTACAGTTGCCAAATTTGGGGACCCCTGCCCTCCGCCATTCCAGACAAGTGGCTGTCCAGCTTCCTCTTAAAAGCCTCCAGTGATGCAACACCCACCACTTCGGAAGTTGTGGGCACTCCCATCACTGACACCCACAGCAAGTCTCCGTTTGGGGCACTCGGGGGAAAAAATCCTTTTGATGGGCAACATGCTGGTGTCGAGAATTAAGCAAGTAGATAGATTGCTCCCCTTTGACGCTCAGCACAGGTGCCCCATCTCAGCAGGCTGAGCTGAACCTGCGGCCTCTTGCCAGTCGAGAGCGGGAGGAGCTTGGGAGGGTCTGGGCCCAAGTCACCCAGCGCTGTTAGGCAAACCGACCACGGCCGCCTTGTTGCTTGGGTGATGTGTGACCCCAGGGATCGCAACCTGTGACTTAGCTTGAGATGCCAACCCAGCCAATTAAGGAAATGGAGGGTTACCATGAGACTCAGTATTCCACCCTACAGAAGAAGAATAAACTTGGAGTTAGCTGTTTCTTAAGAAGCCATTTTCCTGGCCTGTTTTGGTGAAATGAAATATTAAATAACCCCCTTTTTTTTCTTTTTTCTTTTTTAAAAAGCAAAGTGCAGCATCTGAGGATAATCTCAGAAGCTAGACAAAGATTCTTGTGAATTCTTGTGAACTAAATGGCCTCTTCAAATTCTTTGGGAGTTTGACCAGCCCATCCTGATTTCAGATAACCCGTGGGCTGCCATGCAAAAAAATAAAAATAAAACTCCAGCAGTCTTATTCTCTTTTCCCCCAGAGAAGAGGACCGGAAGGAAGGGGTGGGGGTCGCAGAATCCTGTCAAATTGTGCACAGGCAGCCTGGGGCCTGGGGCGCCCTGCCCTCTTTGCTGGACGGATGACTGTCTGCCCAGGATGCTGCTGCACTTCCAGACTCTCTCAGTTTCATGGTTCTTGGTGATTCTCTCAGAGATGAAGCTACCTTCTGTGTGGCAAAAACTCTCGAGGCCTCAGGAAAAAGCAACGTTTTTTCCTTGTTCAACTGCTAGTAGTTCAGCTACTGGAAATGGAACACAGTTGGAAGTGCTGGGAATTTAGTTGGAGATATTACATACGGACTAATCGTTCATGTGATTATGGGAACAATTTGGGCCAAATGAAAATGTGGGCAGCCACTCAGAAGGGTTTTCCTCGGAAGAGAATGTTTGCTGCAGTAAGTCCTTTTCCTGCTTCTCTAATTGGGCTCTTTAGACCCGAACCCAGCTCTAAAATGGAAAGATTTGGTCTCTTGTCATAGCCGGTAGATCCCGTGATTGATTGATTTTACATACCTCCCACAACAAACTAGTGTGGGTCAGCGTGGATGGGCAGGCAGGAAGAGAGAAAGTGGGGGAGTTTTAGGTACCTTCTCTTTTTATTCCCAGTAATAACCGCATTGCCTTGGAAGGAGCCCTCGCGCTGGCTTTGGGCCTGAAAGGAAACAAGAACCTGAGGAAACTCAAGGTGAGTAGCTTTTGGGAAGGTGACCCCGAGATCCAAATAGCCCTGCCAGGTAGGGGATGCCGAAGGGCTCTGTTCTTCCCTGTGCTCTGCAGATGTCCAGGAACCCCATCCAGAATGAAGGCTGCCTCGGGATCCTCAAAGCCATCAGAGTCAATCCTGGAGCTGCTATGGAACTTCTGGATTTTTCAGTAGGTGTCGGTCAAAGCGGGAAAGCTGCCTGCCTGAAATGGCATTGCAGGATTGTCAAAATGGATGGGGAAACAGAGCACACTTCACTGTGAGCTCCCAAAGGGTGGGGATTTGTGGGCAGTGAAGGTGTGAGTGGCACACAACTTCAACAAATGGGGTGCTTCAGCTTCAACGAGGGAAATCCAGATAAGAAATTCTGGGTGGATGTAATTCTGGGTTGTGCTGTGATCGGGTGAGCAGGCTTGTAGGCAGGAAGATAAAGGGAATAATGAGTTTGTGAAATTATTGCAACTGCACAGATTGAGGGAAAGGAAAGGCGGCCCTGGCTCGGAAGTAGTTTGCATTTTCTTCTTCCACGAGGCCTTTTCGCCTCCCCAATTTCCTTCTGGTCTTCCATCCGAGTAGCAACCAGACCTGCCGCTGCTTTGCTTCCAAGCCCAGAGAAGGTTGCAAAGTTAGGCTAAGGTTAGGCTAAGGCATTAAGGAAGGTAAAGACTCTACAGGTGCTGCTTTCCAGACTGGAACACAGCAGGGCTGGCTGGGTGGGTGGGGTAGACAAGACCATTTCTGCAAGCCCTGAAGATGCGGTCCCCGGCTCCACAGCACAGCACCAACTGGGCCTTGATCCAAGAAGGATCATTGTCTCTCCTCCTCAGGTAGAAGGGGACGCAGCTGGTGTGGTCCCTGTCTTCAGGTGAACCTGCCTCACCTGGCTGCCTCCCTCCCTCCTTCCTCTCCCCTGGCCAGAAGCAGCTTTGCTTTGTGGCTGTTTGTTGGGCTGCAAGGGAACCCAAGATGAGAGACTGGTTTGCTTTAATCCGGCCTGAGACTGTGGCAGCTTTGGCTCTGACCTGCTCACTGCCTGGAATTCTTCTTTTCAGGCAATTGTGGTGAAACAGGACTTCGTCCAGGCGTGTGAGGCTGTCCAAGAACTTTTCCCAAGCCTTTTGATCCACCACGATGGAACCACTCGCTTGTTCGGAAGAACACTTTCAAAGGTGCAGCAAGTAACTTCGCTTAGATAGAGAATAGATAGCATACTTTATTGGCCAAGTGTGATTGGACACACAAGGAATTTGCCTTGGTGTAAATACTCTCAGTATACATAAAGGAAAAGAACCATTCGTCAAGAGTTGAGAATCATAAGGTACGACACTTAATGATAGTCGTAGGGTACAATAAGCAATCAAATTATACTAGGAAACAGTCAATAAAAATCGTAAGGATACAAGCAACAAAGTTACAGCCCTACAATCACAAGTGGGAGGGGATGGGTGATAAGGAGTGATGAGGAGATTAATAGTTATAGTAGTGCAGACTTTATAAATAGTTGAACAGTGTTGAGGGAATTATTTGCTTAGCAGAGTGATGGCTTTTGGGAAAAAACTGTCCTTGTGTCTAGTTGTTCTGGTGTGCAGTGCTCTATAGCGTCGTTTTGAGGGAAGGAGTTGAAACAGTTTATGTCTGGAATGTGAGGGGTCTGTAAATATTTTCCCAGCCCTCTTTTTGACTCGTGCAACATACAGGTCCTCAATTGAAGGCAGGTGGGTAGTAATTGTTTTTTCTGCAGTCCTAATTACTCTCTGAAGTCTCTGTCTGTCCTGTTGGGTTGCAGAGCCAAACCAGACAGTTATAGAGGTGCAGATGACAGACTCAACCATTCCTCTGTAGAACTGGATCAGCAGCTCCTGGGGCAGTTTGAGCTTTCTGGGTTGGCGCAAAAAGAACATTCTTTGTTGTGCTTTTTTGATGATGTTTTTGATGTTAGGTGTCCATTTTAGGTCATGTGATATAGTAGAACCTAGAAATTTGAAGGTCTCTAGTGTTGATACTGTGTTGTCTCGTATTGTAAGAGGTGGTAGTATGGGAGGGTTTCTTCTAAAGTCTTCCACCATTTCTACGGTTTTGAGTGTGTTCAGTTCCAGATTGTTCCGGTTACACCACGAGGCAAGTTGTATAACCTCCTGTCTGTATGCAGATTCATCGTTGTCTCGAATGAGACTAGTCACTTTTGTGTCATCAGCAATCTTCAGTATTTTAACAGATGGATCGTTTGAGATGCAGTCATTGATATATAGGGAGAAGTGGAGATAACACACGGCCTTGAGGAGGGGCCTGTGCTGATTGTACAGGTATCGGAGGTGATTCCGCCTAGCTTCACCTGCTGCTTTCTGTCTGTTAGGAAGCTTATGATCCATTTACAAGTGTGTTCAGGTACCGCTAGTTGGTTTAATTTACTCAGAAGAGTGTCTGGAATGATGGCATTGAATGCTGAACTGAAGTCTACAAAGAGGACCCTTGCGTAGGTATTTGGAGATTCAAGGTGTTGTAGGATGTAATGCACAGCATCATCTGTCGATCTATTTGCTCGGTATGCAAACTGCATGGGATCTAACAGCGGATCCGTGATGGTTTTCAGGTGGGACAGCACAAGCCTTTCAAATATTTTCATAACTACAGATGTTAGAGCAACTGGTCTATAGTCATTCAGTTCCTTGATGGAGGGCTTCTTTGGCACTGGGATGATGGTAGAGCGTTTGAAGCAGGAAGGAACATAGCACATCTCTGGTGATCTATTGAAGATTCGGGTGAAGATGGGGGCCAATTGGTCAGCACAGACTTTTAAGCAAGAAGGAATTATCTTGTCTGGCCCTGGTGCTTTTCCTAGCTTCTGCCTGGGTAATAGATCTTGCACTTCTTTTTCTGTAATCACCAGAGGTTGTGAGCCCAATGGATTGGGGCCAGTTGTAGGAGGCTTGGCTGTTGTTGGTGTGTTTGAGATGTGGGTTGTGGAGATAGGTGGCTGTAGTTTCTTTTCAAACCTGCAGTAACATGCTTGTCTTTTATTTATTTGATTTGTCAATCGTTTACAAGATGATAGGTATAAGTATAAACATGAGTAAGAATACAGGAAATAGGTACGAATAAATGGGGACAATAGGACAGGGACGGGAGGCACGATTGTACACTTATGCACAGCCCTTACAGACCTCTTAGGAATGGAGTGGGGTCAATAGTGGATAGTTTGAGGGTAAAGGGGTGGGCTTTAGATGATGTAGCAACAGAGTCGGGTAGTGCATTCCAGGCATTGACCACTCGGTTGCTGAAGTTGTGCTTTCTGCAATAAAATTTGGAGCGGTTTACATTGAGTTTATATCTGTTGGGTGCTCTTGTATTGTTGCGGTTGAAGCTGAAGTAGTCATTGACTAGTAGGACATTGTAGCAGATAATTTTGTGTGCTACGCTTAAGTCCAACTGGAGGCAGCGTAGTTCAACGTTTGTCCAAACCCAAAATTTCAAGCCTGGTGATATGGGGTACTCTGTTGCGAGCAGAGGAGTGGACTGGTGAAATACTTCTGGACTCGCTCAATTGTATTAATTGTCTTCCCATGGCTAGATGCCCTAAATGCAGGAGGCCTCCCCGTCCTTGGCCGCTTCAAAGACTTGTGGATGTCAACTCCTAGAATTCCATGCCGGCTGAGGAATTCTAGAAGCTGAAGTCCAGGAGCCTTTAAAGTTGCCACGGTTGGAGACCCCCTGCCCCGATGATGCACCGTGCCTTCCTACCACTGTCTCAGCGCAGGGAGGCCTGGCAGTGCATTGGGGTGGGGGTGGGGGGGGCGCTGCTAAAGGCGGGGGGATCAGTGTGATGGCAAATGTGCCATGTTGTCAAACCACAAGCATCTCAGTGCTGCACACAAAGCTAAAAGGGGCAGAGCTGGCAGCACAAGGCCCAAAGGAGGAAGCCCCCGCTGAGCAGGCGTGAGGGGTTTTGCAGCCCCTGGAATCCACCGGCTCCTGGGGATTCCCCGACTGTCCGTGCCTGCAGCCTCTGGGTTGCCCACCGTCCCGGGGAATATGCCTTTGCAGGGAAAATAATACAAAAGCCCTACGAGATATTTAAGGCGACTTCCATTTCTGGCTTTGACTTCGATCCAAGGAATGTTGGGTGGTTCCAGACACCCTTGGGAAGGAGATTCTGCGGCCCATGGTGCACTGCCTCTGCACAGCGGCACTGGGGGTGCCCAGCCAGGGAAGAAAAGGTGATTTCTTGCACTAGATCGGGGTGTCAAACTCCAGGCCCATGGGCCCGCCCTGGAAACAGCCCGCAGTGCCTCTGCCCGTGAACGGAGAGCTCGGGAAGGCCTCCGTCTCCACTGGCAGAGGGTTGCAGGAGGCCCTTGCAGCCTCTGGAGCCCCATTTTTGCTGGCAGGGCACTCAGGCCACCACATGCACCCCCGACATGAGTGATGCCAAGCTGGCCACAGCCTTCCTGCTCACACACACACACACACACACACCAGGTCAAACATTACCCTGATGGGGCCCTCAAAGGAATCAAGTTTGACACCCCTGGCCAGATGGAGGATTCCGGCTCCGCATGCCCATTGCTGTGGTGTCTAGACCAGGGTCTCCAACCATGGCAACTTTAAGACTTATGGACTTCAATTCCTAGAGTTTCTCAGCCAGCCAAGTCCACAAGTCTTAAAGGTGCCAAGGTTGGAGACCCTGGTTTAGATGGTAAGCCTGATTCTGGTGCTTGGTAACACACCTGCCTTCCCAAAGCAAGCACCTTTCTTAGCACCTGAGGCCTGGATGCAGCTCTGGTTGCTTTCCAAAGGCCATAATTTTGCACCAGGAAACGGAGAAATCCGATGGTGCCAGAAGACAGTGGCATTGACTCCTTGGTGGACTTAAAGATTAACAGAGTTGGAAGGGAACTTGTAGGTCATTTAGTCCAACCCCCACATCCAAGCAGGAGACCCTACACCATTTCTGACAAATCTCTTCTTGAAAGCCTCCAGGGATGAAGCTCCCACAACTTCCAAGGGCAACTTCTGTTCCATCGGTTGATTGTTCTCCCTGTCAGAAAGTTTCTCCTTATTTCCAGGTTGAATCTCTCCTTGTTCAGTTTCCATCCATTGTTCCTTGTCTGGACTTGTGCGTGTTCTCACACTTGCAGGTTTCCTAAAGAGGTTCCTGGTCGCTCTGGAAGATCAGCCTTTTCTTGTGGACGTCCCAGATGGGAGAACTGCAGTGAAACGTCGGCTGATCCTTGATAAGAGGTTCAGGCCTTGTGATTCCCCTCCCCCACACGGGGGCTTCTCTTTGTGCAAGAACCGGCATGTTGTGTGTAAGGCCACTTTGTCATGTGCTGAACGGTTGCTGCAGGGGTTTCCTTCCACGGATTTTGGCACCCTGCAGCCCGAGGGGATCCATTGGCACCAGAGGTAGCCAAACCCTCCAGCCAAAACCCTTAACCAGAGGTAGCCAAACCCTTGAGGCAAACCCTCCAGGGATTGTCCGAGCGGACTTCCATTGAGGCTAACAGGAAGCTGATAAAAATCTGGGAAGGAACTTTGGGTGCCTTTATTCCCTCTCATTCTGCAGAGTTTGGGAACTGCTCTTCTATCCAAAAATCCGTCCCGGTACTTTTAGCCAAATTATTTTGTGTGCCACCCTCAATTGTAAACCTTTCCTCTTGCACAATCTGCACAGCTTCCCCTGAAAACCTTTCCAGTTGCCAGGATCGTACAGCAGACTTCCTGGCTGGAGGTTGTCCCAGAGGAAGTTGTCCTTCCCCTACACACACACACACACACACCCCGCAGGCAGCCCAGTCGTGTTGGCCAGAGGCGTGGAGGTGACCCTCTCCCCTGCTGGAGAGCTTCTGCTTGGGGGAGGCCACCCATAACCACCCCTCCCCTTCAGGTATCTTCACACAGCTGTAGTGAAATTCAGGGGCGGATTGGCCACAGCTTCCTGGGTGCATGTGGTCAGCTCCAAGCCATATCGAAGGGTGGGGCCAAGAGAAAGATGAAGGAAGAGGCAGCAAAGGGTTGGGGAGAGAAGAAGGGTAACACACACTCCCTCCCCCCCTCCCCCCCAAAAAAAAGTGTGGGTCAAGCAGTGGATTACTCACATGCTGTTTGCTTGCTATGGGGCCATTTGTAGTAAATAATGTATCTCACTCCAGCTCTCTTTTTTTATTTTTTTATTTTTGTAAACTTCAATTTTGCCAGAGAAATCTTGTATTTAAGTTTGAGGTATTCTGCCCAGAGTCACTTTGTGCGAGATGGGCGTCCATATAAATTAAATAAATAAATCTAAATCTATACACCCCCTAAAACTCTCGTGCCTGTAACGTTTAGCTGGGTGAAAAGGTACATCATAGGCCATAACTTTTTCAACCAGTATGACTCAGATGGGCTAACTTACTGAATATGTATGTCCAAAATATGGGGCATAATAGCTCTTGTAGAATTGAAATTTGGCAAATTTTGTACAATATTTTGTGACAGAAAAATTAACATTTTAAGAAGTAATAAAAAAGTCAGAAAACATTTCCTGTGGTCAATGTTTGTCTGTGCTATAAAATTCAACACGGGCTACTTCCAAGGCTGATACGTCTCAGAATATTATCCTGAATTTTTAAAGAACTTTTCAAGTACTTTAGAAGCTCTGCCATTCTTAAAGATACTGAGGAATCTGGCAAGAAAAAATGTCTAAAACAATGACCCAACAGGGCACGGGTGGTCTAGTAAATAGATAAAACTCACTGGGTGAATTAGCGTAGGAGTCTTCATACGTTTCCACAGAAAAGAGGAAAGAGATCACTGTACTTTCTGTGCCATGAAAAGAGACATGCCTCAGAAAGCAGAAATCTAGTAATTCTTTAAAGCTCTGCTACTCCATAAGCTTTTGTAGATCACAGACTTTTAAGATAGCTACAAGTATCTTTATTTTGATGCAGAAGTTAATATAGCTACTAGGCCTTGGTTTGAAACTAGCCTTAAATGCATCATGTTAGTTCCTAATTAGGACAATTGGAATCAGAAAGTGACCTCAATCTGGCATTGCAAGGATGGAAATTCGCACACCAGTTTAAAAGATTTAGCAAGTTCTTTGGTTTCTTTTTTTTCCTCTTGAGAATGAAGTAACCAGAGCTGTAGACTACATTGCCATTAATTAACTGATCAGGTCATTTAACCAGCTAGTCTCCTACAGTTTTTTTTTTTTTAAATTCCTGGGGTTTGAAGGCGGGAGGAGCACACGGGAGAAATGTCTTTGATGCGCAGTGTGCTACAGTTCTTTGAATGCCACCAGGTGGGTCTGGTAGCTATGCAAGAAAAGCTTATGGAAAGATTTTATTAGAAGCCGCTATTTTATAGAAAGATGCGGTCTTTTTTTATTTTTTTTAACCCTATTCCATTCATGCATTTTAATGTTATGCACGAGTGGAATTCTTTGAAAAGTTTTCTACTAAAACTGTAACCTCTGAGCAAGGGGGCTTGAGGGGAGCAGGCTGGGTGGGCGCAAGGTCCGGCCTCTGTCTTGGGAGTGAAGGGCAAAGGGTGCGCTCCCGAAAGAGGGAGAGCGCTTGGGCAAGCCAGGCCTTTGCTGTAAGGAAGCTGGAATTTATATTAATACTCAGGACAGTCACTCCTCCTGTCTTTAACTCCACTCCCCCTTTTTGTCACTCACAAGAACCGGTGTGGATTTGGGATTTCCGAAGGGGGAAAGGCGGCCTGCACACTACATGCCTGGCTGAAATAATCTGCAGCACAACATCACTTGAATCGGTCACCGCCCTGCAGAAACAAGTCTTTATCATTTGGCTGGTTGGCTTCTTGGCCAACTGCCATTGCACAAAGAGTCACCACACACAAAAGGAAAAGAAGAAGGATGTGGCCAGGGCAGCCACACATAAACACACACACACACACACACGCACACGCACACGGTGCACACAGTTAAGCAGGAAGCGGAGGAAGTGCCCAGCGGGAAGAGGGATGGGGCTGCCAGGCAGGACAAACCCTGCACAGCCCCTCCCAGCGAGGAAAGCTGCACAAAGGGAAGCAGGATCTTCCTCTAGGTTATTGTCCCCAAATGAACGTTTGACTTCTCTCTCTCTTCTCCATCCTAGCAGGCATCTCCTCTTTCCCCAAAGGGGGCTTCCCCCCTACTGCGGCCTGTCCTTCATGGACCTAGAGGCAGCCCCTTCTCACAGGAGAGCCCACCCCTCCTATGTGCTCCGTGCACCCTCCAGGGGGCACATGCTGTTGCCCCCCCCTTGGGTGAGGGTCTGTGCTGGAGGGCAGCCCCCTTGCAACCCTGCAGGAGGGAGGCAAACACTGCAGCCCAGGCTAGTTCCAAGAACCAGGAAGGACCTTGGTGTTCTCACAACACAACCCCGAGAGGCCATGTGTTCACACGGCACGCCAAGTCAGGGCAATTACAAGCTGTATCTTCCCCACCGGTGCAGCTGGGAGAAATTTAGCATGGCGGTCTCTGGGTCCGTGTGTTGGTTGTGTGTGGTTTAGCATGTGGCGCCAACCTACAATTGGGTCATTCGGGGTATTGGGCAAAGCAAGATCCTTGGGAAAGGGTGCTGTGTGAACTCAGCTGTTCTCCTTTCCCAGCTTCTCCACCCTGAGGGAACAAGGGGAGGCACCCGTTGTAACCTTTGCTCTCTGTTTCTGGGGAAGTCCAAGCTTTGGCTTTCTTGTCCCTACTTCTCCCTCCACTGTTTCTCTCCACATTGAGGCTGCTTTGCTCTAGGCCAGGGCTCTCCACTCTTGGCCACTTTAAGGCTTGTGGACTTCAACTCCCAGAATTCCTCAGCCAGCTTTGCTTTTGGATTTCAACTTCCAGTAATGGCCACCGTATCCAAGAAAAATGGAAAGGGGTCCAAGGCTCCCCTCCAGCTTTGAAAGCTGCAAATGTAATCGATTTGTCCCACTGATATGGTCTAAGTTCTCCTGCCTGAGCAGCGGGTTGGACTAGAAGACCTCTGAGGTACCTTCCAGCTCTATTCTGATTGATTGATAGATTGAATTCCTCAGCCAGCAAAGCTGCCTGAGGAATCATAGAAGTTAAGTCCACGGCTCTTGAAAGTTGCCAAGGTTGGAGACCCCTGCCCTGGGGCTGTCCAGGCAGAGAAGAGAAGAATTAAAAAAAAAAGAAATCAAGGTGGCCCCCACCATAGAGTTGCCTTGTCGAGGCTGCCATGTTGACTTCCTTTGACCAGCCTTGGTTTGCTCCTGCTGTGGCCAAAGCCTCACCGCGCTTGGTGGCCTCTACCAGCTCCCTGCTCGCTTCCACCCCATCAGTGGTGCTACCCCACCCCCCACCCCCCACGGCTGTCCCCCTTGCATCTGGGCGGCATCCCAAAGCCACGCTTGTGCAGGAAGAAATGTACTGACCCACGCTCTTAACACCTGCCCGTTCCAGCTCTAAACACCCTGTCACCTGGATGGGTGTGTCTGTGCAAGAGAGAGATGCTCAGGCTCTCAGGTGTGCCGGGGGGTCACCTTTGCTAGTGATCAAGGACCCTGTTTGAGACCAGAACTGGAAAATCTGCTCATCTCAAGAGTTAGTCCAACATTCTGACAACCCTGCCCCTGCCCTACCCTGCGGGAGCCAGTGGTGGTATGCTACCGGTTCGGACCGGTTCAGCTGAACTGGTAGTAAAAAACAAAACAAAACACAAGCGGACGGATCAGCTGAGAGGAGGGGAAAAAATCCCTGGGGCTGCAGGTTTCAGCTGGCATGGGGAAAGCTGCACGCCGGGTTAGGCAAAGCACGCCCACCAAACCGGCGGTAAAACAATGGGAATCCCACCACTGGCAGGAACCCATCCAAGAGGGCAGCGTCCTGGCATACATAATGCATCCTGCCCTCCTCCACTGATTGATCAAGACCCCAAAATGGCAGGCCAGGCACCGCCTCTTGGAGGGCAGGTCAGAGAGGAGGGGGGGGGCAAGTGGATGGCACAAAGGGGGCACACGGGACCCCTTTGCTGGAGGAGGGTTTAGCTGGGCTGCAACGCGGGGCACAAGCAAAAGGAGCCCTTTCTCAAGGCCGTCCGGCAACCGGATGAGTCCAGTCTTCAGGTCAGAGAAGTGGGGGCCAGGTAAGAGAGGAGCAATTGGGGTGGGGCAGCCGCCCTTGGCAGTAAAAGCTTGGTTTCTCCCCAGACTTTCCTGCCTGCGCTCTTCTCTGCCCAGACTGGAGAGCAACGGGTGGGGTGCGGTGGGGCAGGGTGGGCGAGGGAAGCGTGACCTCTGCTAGACGTTCCCAGGTCATCTCTTGGCTTCTTCGCCATTCTCCTGGGCATCCGTCAGGCCCTGGGCTGGCACCATCCTGGGCTGCACGGTCTGCACCGTCTCCTCCAGGCTGCTGCTAGGGAAGACCACGTAGTGGGCTCGGATGTCCTGTGTCGGAGAGTCCCGCAGGTTCTCTTTGCTGTGCCAGATGCCGTAGCTGAAGTAGACCAGCAGGCCTGGAAGGACAACAACGAAGAGCTGGATCAGCCCCCATGACGAACCCAGAAAGGAGCTCTGAGGGGCTGCATCCAGTGGTGGGATGTAACGTTTTTTTTACTACCGGTTCTGTGGGCGTGGCTTGGTGGGCGTGGCAGGGGAAGGATACTGCAAAATCCCCCTTCCCTCCCCACCCCACTGACCTGCTTTCCAGCTCCGTTCTCCTGGGCAGGGCAACCAAAGGAGACCCAGCCGATCAGCTGGGACTCAGTGGGAGGCAGAGAAGAGATGGGATTGGTGGGGCCAGTCAGAGGCGGGATTGGCCGGTTCTCTGAATTACTCAAAATTTCCGCTACTGGTTCTCCGGGACTGGTCAGCACCGGCTGAATCCCCCCTCTGGCTGCCTCCCTCAGGTCTGGGCAGCCTGACAGAGACCAGCTTTAAGGGGCTCTACGGAAGCTGCCAGAGCCCCCTCCAATCTCCCCTTGGCAGGACCGTCTTTTCTGCCTGGCCCATAATTTTGCTGAGGTTCTTTCTTTCTTAGCAAACCAGGTGGCCCAGAGTTATCTCCAGTGGTGGACCTTGACTGCAGGTAGTCCTTGCCTTACAACAGTTCTTTTAAGTGACCATTTGAATTTACAATGGCACTGAAAAATGACCATTTTTTCACACTTACGACGGTCGTAACATTTACATTCGGAGGCTTGGCAGCCTTGTTCATCTTTATGGTTGGCGTGTCCACATGATCACATTTTGCAGTTTTTGGACAAGCAAAGTCATTGGGAAAAGCAGATTCACCTAACAGCCGTGCTACTAATTTAACAACTTCAGCAATTTGCTTAACGAGTCGTAAAATGGGGCAGAACTTGCCTCACAAATTTCTCACTTAGCATCATAAAATTCTGGGCTCCCTTATGGTCGTAAGTGGAGGACTACCAGTGCTGAAAATGCTCCAAGCTTTCAGAGGTTGGCTATACAACAAGAGGCCCTCCTGGGGCAGCCAGGATGCTGCTGCCCCAAATGATCAAGAGGAAGGGGGCTATTGAAGGGGCCCGAGGCTGAAGATCACTCAATAGTTGCACTACTACAACCTTCCCTGCAGCTAATTGCTGCCTCAACTAGCAATAGCCCTTAGACTTATATGCCACTTCACAATCCTTTCCAGCCCTCTCTAAGCGGTTTACAGAGTCAGCCTCTTGCCCCCAACAATCTGGGTCCTCATTTTACAGACCTCGGAAGGATGGAAGGCTGAGTCAACCTTGAGCCTGGGGAGAATGAAACTCCTGGCAGTGGGCAGAATTAGTCTGCATTATTGCCTTCTAACCACTGCGCAGGGAGGAAGGAAGGAAGGAAGGAAGGAAGGAAGGAAGGGGAAAAGGAAGAGCAATAGCAATAGCCCTTAAGATTTATACACTGCTTCTCACAGTGCTTTCCAGCCTTCTCTAAGTGGTTTACAGAGTCAGCCTATTGCCCCCGACAATTTGGGTCCTCATTTTACCAACCTCAGAAGGATGGAAGGCTGAGTCAACCTTGAGCCTGATGGGATTTGAACTGCCAAACTGTAGACAACTGGCTGCAGAAGTAGCTTGCAGTACTGCACTCTAACCACTGCACCACAGAGGCTCTTAAGAGTCTTCAAGCCCTTATCTTGTCTGGTTCCCTTAATTGCTTCCGTGTGGTTTGTCCTTTTACTCTTTATAATTTATAGGCATTTTTAATTCAAATGGCATTTCCTCCTTTTCATAACTCTTTGTGGGGGAGTTTTTTGTCTCCAATCAAGGATATTTGGAGCTTTGAAGCAAAGTGAAGGAATAAAAGGGGATTCGCCCTTTTTTTGTGTGACTGTGTTTATTTTCTATCCCGCCCTGGGTCATCACACTTGGCCACTAACTCAGGCGATACAGTTGCAGGGTCCCGAGGTCACATGATCCCCTTTTGCAACCATCTGATAAGCGAAGTCAATGGGAGAGCCAGATTCATTCAACAACCGTGTTATTAACAGCTTCCACGATTCACTTAACCATCGTGGCAAGGAAGGTTGTAAAATGAGGCAAAACTCAACAAACTTAAGATAAATTTTGGGGCCAATTGTGGTCATTAAGTCGAGGATGACCTGTATTATACAGTCTGTATTATGACTGTTCCCTTAATCGTTCTGACCTCCTTGCCAATGTCTTCGACTGGCCTGGCTATCAGGGGTCCCCAGATTTGGCCACTTTAAGACTTGTGGACTTCAACTCCCAGAATCCCTCAGCCAGCTTTGCTTGTGGACTTAGATGCAACCCCCGTTCCAGTCTGTAGCCCAGGTTTGCTCCCCATTCCTCTGTTTCTTCCAACCCCCATTCCAGATGTGCCATTTTACAGCCCTCTTAAAACTTACCTGCCACCAGCCAGATAGAGAAACGCAACCAGGTCATGTAGCTGAGCTTCAGCATGAGGAAGAGGTTGATGAAAATACTCAGGGCGGGGGTCAGCGGCACCAGAGGAAGCTAGAAAGGAAAAAGGGCAGGGACCATAGAATCCTAGGCCCCAAAGTGGTTCTGACCCAGCCTTAGCAGAACCGAGAAACCGACTCTTGTCCCCCCCCAAAAAAACCCCTCTTTATTTAGTTGTTGTGAATTCATGGCATTCACACACAGAAAAATCCCAGCAATAATCCTCCCAAGGGTGAATTGCAAGAACAGACCTTATCAGTCCTTAGATAATTGCCAGACCCAGAGCTTCCAGTCGCAAAGCTGTAAATTAATTCCTGGCAAGGGATCTCGGAGGCACGAACTATGAAAAGCAAATCTGAAAGAAATATGAACTATTGTCTCCCGCAACCACCACTCTGTGTCATGCCCCTGTTGGAATCTGATTCCCAGGGGGAGGACGAGCAGCTGACAGGGAGTGGGAGTGGTGGCTGTGGAGGAAGGGCACAGTCCTGCTGGGCATTCAGACAAAAACCCAGGCCCACCCCCTCTTCATCCTAGGGCACGCAGGGAGGAATGGAGAAGGGAGCAATGTGGGTTACGGAGGAGAAAAAGGCCCTGATTCCCTTCATTAGTTGCAGCTGGGAGAACAGGATTTTAAAAAGGTGTTTGCACACAGCACCTTGTTGGAAGCAAAGCGTGAATTATCTTGGTTTCTCAAGTCTTGTCTGGGTTTTGGTGTCCTCCCAACTGTGTGTGTTTCGTTATCTTTTGAAGTCTGCCATTCCTTATCCTGCCCTGTCTTGTTAATTGCTGCAGTGTGGTTTGTGTTGGTTTTTATTTATAATCTATATATACTTTGGGTTCGGACTGAATTTCTTCCCTTTAAAGACTGTTCCTGGGAGAGTTTTTTCTCCAGCCGATAACTGGACATTGGGGGACAAGTTGGAGGAATTAAAGGGACTTGACCTACTTTTGTGACTTTGTTACTTTTGTGCCATGCCCTGGGTCATCACACTCCCCTTTTGCTTCTATTTATTTGCCAGGGAAGGACAATTCAGCACCCACATTCCAGAGTTCCTCAGTTATTCTCCTCTCCTGACAGCTCTGCACATACATGCATCTGGAACAGGCCCCAGCTATTCTTCTTCCCCATTTATCTCTGACTCCAAAGGCAGCTGGGAAATGTCGGGTGGCCCTGGCTCTATCTCTGCTTCCGATCCAGAGCATCCATCAGAGCCTTCCCCCAGAACTCAAGGACTGGCCCGTGTTCCTCCCCAACCTCCTTATTGTCCGAGTCTTTCGCCAGCTCTGCTGGCAATGGGCAGACCACAACAGAAGGGACCTGGAGGTCTTCTAGTCAACACCCCCACCCACCCAAGGCAGGAGTTCTTATTCCTTCCCAGACAAATGGTTGTCCAATCTTTCCTTAGAAACCTCCAGTTGTGGAGCACCCAGAACTTCTGGAGATAAGACGTCCCATTGATTCATTGTTCTCACTGTCAGGAAATTTCTTCTTAATTCTAGGTTGGTACTTCCTTTAGTGAGCTTCTTATCCTGTTCTCAGGTGTTTTGGAAAATAAGTTGACTCCCCCTCGTCTCTGTGACAGCTATTGTATCATACCTCATTCTTCTCTTTGTTAGGCTAGACCAGGGGTCTTCAAACTTGGCAGCTTCAAGACTTGTGGACTTCAACTCCCAGAATTCCTCCTCCAGTCATGTTAGCTCAGAAATTCTGGGAGTTGGAGACCACAAGTCTTAAACTTGCCAAGGTTGAAGAGCCTTGGGCTAGACATACCTAGTACTGGATCCAATCGGGGTCAGTCTCCAGGACCAGAAGTGTCTTCTGGGCTTTCGGACTTGTGCTGGAGCCCCTCCACAGGGAACTTCTCTGTGAGCGCAGGATTCCCCCAAAATGGACTCCGGCATGAGTCAAAAAGCTTGGATAACGAAACTGCTGGTCCTGGCAACTGACACAGATTGGATCCTGCAACATTATCCTGGGACATATATTCGCCTTGATTCGTGATACTTAGTACCCTCAGCCATGCATCATATGGTTTATCTTTCAGATCCCTTACCTGTTGCTCTTCTGTTCTGACCTGGCTCCCCAGACACGACAAACCCTCTGAGGTTAAGTCACAGATTTCTTTCTTAGGAGCGCCAGCAGCCCCGGCAAAAAGAGTCTATCTCTCTCTCTCTCTCTCAACGCAGGCTAATAAGTCCACCCGGCAGGGAGATGAATAGTTGTCTGCCACACCTATTCATCTCCGCCCCTGCCTTTTATCCCGAGCTAGCAGCAGTGGCTCTTCTGTCCCAAGGACCAGCCCATAGATTTCCACTGCTCTCCTCTCCTCTCCTCTGCCTTCTGCACATCAAGCACTGGACCCAGCTGTTCGTCCTCTTCCTCATCAGCCACCTCCAGACTTGGGGGCTGTTGACTCTCCACCTGAGGGCTGACAGATGGTACAGGCCCTGCCCCCCCACCCCCCGCTCTCTCTGACAGCTCCATTCCCTCTTCCCCCTCGGAGCTCTCAGGTTGCCTTGATGCTGACCCTGACTCCCACGCCTCCTCCTCCTCCTCCTCCTCCTCCTTTGATTTGGGTGCCAGAGGGGCCGGCGGCCGATGGGCCACAACAACTTCTCTACACTTTGTAGGGCCCCAGTATCTGTTTTGTGTTGTGCTGATCAGAATTGGATGCAGTATCCCAGGCGTAGTCTTAGCAGTGCAGCATAAAATGTCAACTTCACAGCATTCTGAGGCTCGCTCTCTATTGATCAGTCCAGGACTGCATTGGCTCTTTTGGAAGCCACAGCACGTTGCTGGCAGGAGACCAGAAGGCCACTTAGGGCTGCCTGGGAGACATGAGCATCCTTGGAGCTGCTGCTCAGCTCTCAGCAGATGTGCAAAAGGGCTTTGATGCCTGAAGGGCTCTTGACACAGGATTTGGCCCATCGTGGTTCTGGCAAACAATGAGATTTTGTCTCCTGAAAGAGATGACCTTATTTGCAGAAAGCAGCCGTGAGTAGCTCCAAAGGATGTGCTGAAGGACCTACTTTGGGGAAAACTGAAGCAGCACTGGGGATACAGTGTTTGCCCAACGCACTCTCCTAAAATTAAACCCTGTTAGTCATTTTCATGGAAAAAACCCATCTATGTGGTCACCAAATGAGTTGATAATACTTAATCATGGCTCAATGCAGTGTTAGAACCAACCCGTAAGCCCTGGGGCAGACCTGGCAACTTTAAGACTTGTGGACTTCAACTCCCAGAATTCTCCAGCCAGCTCTGCCTTTTTCTTCTTCTTATTACTGCCAGAGGAGTAAGACCTCCTTAAAAAGACCTTGATCCAGCCGGCCCAGCTGGTAGCACCCCGTAAGCGCCCCTTTCCAGGGTTACAGGAGAAGGTGGAAGAGGGCTCTATGCCCCAGCGGCAGAGAAATGGTAGAAGCATCTTCTAGGAGAAGGGAAACCCTGATTTCAAACTTCCACTGACTTGTGGCTACGTCTATTCTTGCAAAAGGCTTCAAGAGTTCAACCTCGAGGCAAAATCCGGAGCTGGAGTCCCAGAAGCAGTTCGCGACTGTATACAATCACGTTCTGGTAACTCCTGCGATGCTCTGCCGTTCCATCAGACTATTTCAGTGATGTGGAGGGGGGGGGGTGGGGGGGGAGACCCGCTGCTTGGGTAACAGTTTATCCTCCATATTGAGTTACCCAGGCCTCGGGCTCTGGAGCGGAAACTCCAGCTTTGCACACAGCATGGAAACAACACAGGAAGTGGCAGTTACCGCTTTCATAGCGCAATACCACAGTCTCTGAAGACTGAAGGATGCCAATATGCTGGCTGGGGAATTCTGGGAATGGAAGTCCACAAGTCTTAAAGTTGCCAAGTTGGGGGGGGGGCTGCCCTGGGGCATCGTTAGCCAGGAAAGTCTCCCAATCTCTGCGGGCTGGATTGAAGGACTTGTCCCCCCAGCCCTGCCAGGATCCAATTTCCTTGCAGAGTTTCAACTTGGTCAACCGCAAGGGCCGCCCAGCTGGGCTTGAGGAAGGTGGTGCATTTGCCCCCCGCCCTCCCCGTTCACACCCCTCCCCCTCTGCATCAGAGCATGGCAACTGCTGAGCCCGCCGCCCTCACCTGGAACGTTGGGGTGGTCTGCTTCTGTTCATGGACAGCAATGAGGACGAGGCTGCCCGTGAAGGCCAGGCTGGAGAGCAAGAGGAGCAAGGCATAGCTCCAGGTGGGCAGGTGGAGCTGTGTCTTCCCAAAGACCAGGATGGAGGCCAGGCAGAGGGCTGACACCATGAGGACGACCACGGCCACGGCAACCACTTCGCCAGGGTAGAAATCACCGAGGAACTGCAGGTAGGGTTCGAAGGCGGCCTTCAGCTGCCCTGGTTCGCGCAAGCTCCCCGCTTTCTCTTTTCCCACCAGCTGCAGCTTATCGGAGAAGGACTCGTATTCCTTGGGTTCGCTGGCACCCCCGGGCTCAGCCGGTGTGGGGGCGGCCTCGCTCCTCCCGGCGGCATCCTGAGCTTCTGTCTTGGCTTGCTGGAAGCGCAGGATGATCACGCTGGCTGCAACAAAGGTGTAGGCCAGGAGCGTGCCAATGGAGAGGAACTGGACCAGGGCCTCCAGGTCAAAGATGAGCGAGAGGACAGACATGAGGAAGCCGAACACCACGATGGCCACCACGGGCACCTTTGTGCGGGGGTGAACATGGGCAAACACCTGGAAAAAGAGGCCGTCCTCGGCCATGGCGTAGACGATCCGAGGCAGGGAGAAGAGGTTGCTGAGGAGTACGGTGTTCATGGCTGAGGAGGAAAGACATGCCGGTGGTCACAAGGGGCCTCCAAGAGGATGGGGGGTGGGTGCTGCAGGAGGTGGTGGTGCCCGCAGAGAATGGGACAACCGGCCACGGCCAACTCACCGTGAGACAACTCGTTGCAGGACAATTTAAGAATTCCATTTAATTATTTAAAATGAATATAAATTATTTTAATTTTTGCCATTGGAGTGGTGTGGTGGCCCTAGAGGTGGAGCTCTTGGCTCAATATCAGGAGTTCTGTGGGTTCGATCCTAAGTAGAGGCAGTAGATTTCTCTCTCTGGGCACAATGAGAATAGATCTGCTGAACAAAACTCTGCATTGGTAACAGGAAGGGCATCCGGCCAGGAAACACTCTTCTACCTCCATTCAGTTGGCCAGACTCCACCTCACAAGGTATTATGGGATTGTAAAAAGGAGATGATGATGGTTTTAATGTTTGCCATTTCCTTTTCATTCTGTCCCTCCTTTTGCATCCTTTCCTAAATGACTCTATTCCACCATTTCTTTGATATTAGCGTAACTCTTGTCCTGCAGTGAGTTGGCCGTGGCAAATTGTGCCTTCAGGTCAGCCCCTTTTCTGCAGAAGACCAGCCTCTAAGTCAGTGCGTCTTGCTGCAGCTGTCTTGTTTGGGGGTGGGCAGCCAACCTGCACCATTGGATACTGGGGGGTGGGCAGGAGAAGAGAAAGCCAGGAAAGCTAACATAAAAAAAGAAGACACCCCCACATAAACACCAAGGGTGGACCCCGCGGTGGGATTCTACCGGTTCGGACCAGTTCTATAGAACCGGCGGTTATGATTCTGTGCGGTTCAGAGAACTGGCAAATCGTGCCCCTGGCTGGCCCCGCCCCTCTCCCCCCGCCCCTCCCCCCTCTGCCCAGTCACTCCTTAAGGCATTTCTTTCTTTCTTTCTTTCGTCCCGACAATCAGCTGTTCCTATGATCCACTGTGCCGGGATCCCCCTCGCTGTCCCTGAGGCCCAGGAGGCAAAAAGGGACGTGTGTGTGTGTGTGGGGGGGTGTTCTCTGAGTTCCATTTTTTGCCTTCCTGGGCCCCAGGGAAACTTCCTGGGAGCACCGGGGATGCGGGGAGATTGGACTGTAAGGAAGAAGAGAGGGGAGGAGGGAAGCCCAGCTGAGCCTTGTGAGAAACGCCAGCCAGCCAGCCAGCCAAGGTCAACCATGAGCTGTGGTGGTGCAGTGGTTAGAGTGCAGTACTGCAGGCTCCTGCTGACTGCCGACTGCTTGCAATTTGGCAGTTCAAATCCCACCAGGCTCAAGGTTGACTCAGCCTTCCCTCCTTCCCAGGTGGGTAAAATGAAGAGCCAGATTCTTGGGGGCAAGAGGCTGACTCTGTAAACTGCTTAGAGAGGACTGTAAAAGCTCTGTGAAGCGGCATATAAGTCTAAGGCAGGGGTCCTCAAACTTGACAGCTTTAAGACTTGTGGACTTCAACTCCCAGAATTCCTCCTCCAGTCATGTTAGCTTAGGAATTCTGGGAGTTGAAAGTCCACAAGCCTTAAACTTGCCAAGTTTGAAGACCCTTGGTCTACGGCTATTGCTATTTCCTTCCTTCCTTCCTCCCTCCCTCAAATTTGACACAGCCTTCCATCCTTCCATGGTGGATAAAATGAGGATCCAGAATTGTTTGGGGCAAGAAGCTGACTCTGTAAACTGGTTAGAGAGGACTATAAAGCCCTGTAAAGTGGTATATAAGTCTAAGGGCAATTGCTATTGATATGCAGAGCTGGGAACCAAGAACCTGTTTCCTGAACAATATATAAGCACCTGATTGGACATTTGCAGATAACTGAAGGATGGCAGAGGCGGGAAGAGAAACATATACTTTGTATTGTTTGCACAGGGAAATCTCAGATTCAGCGCAACCACTTAAGCTTCAGTAAAGTACACAACAACAAATGGCCAGGAGTCTTTCTTTGCCAGATGGCTGAGTGGGACAGTTGAAACCCATTCTACTTCCTTTTTTCAAAACCGAACACCCCAATCTCCAACCAGGGCAATTCTGAATGCTAACTTGACAGGGAGGGACAGAAAGATCTTTTCATGCAAGCATAAAATCTGTCATGCCCCTGGTGGAATCTGATTCCGAGGGGGAGGTCGAGCAGCTGATAGGGAATGGGAGTGGGGCTCTGGTGGCTGTGGGGGAAACTGGGGAAGGGCACAGTCCGGCTGGGCGTTCAGAGGAAGGCCCATCCCCTCTTCATCCTAGGGCATGCAGGGAGGGATGGAGAAGGGAGCAACGTGGGTTACGGGGGAGAAAAGGGCCCTGATTCCCTTCATTAGCTGTAGCTGGGAAAACAGGATTTAAAAAGGGTGTTTTGCACACAGCTCCTTTCTGGAAGCAAAGTGAATTATCTTGGTTTCTCAAGTCTTGTCTAGGTTTTGGTGTCCTCTCAACTGTGTGTTTCGTTATCTTTTGAAGTCTGCAATTCCTTATCTTGCCCTGTCTGGTTAATTGCTGCAGCATGGTTTGTGTTGGCTTTTATTTATAATTTAGATGTACTTTGGGTTCAAATGGAATTTCTTCTCTTTAAAAACTGTTCTTGGGAGAGCTTTTTCTCTAGCTGATGATAACTGGACATTGGGGGCCAAGTTGGAGGAATTAAAGGGACTTTACCTACTTTTGTGACTTTATTGCTTTTGTGCCACACCTCCTTTCCTGTTTTCATCACAAAATCCTTGCTAGTCTTTCCTTTCCTGTTTTCTCTAGTTTTTAAGTGGCCTCGCATGCAGGCAGCATCCTCTAACCTGGTGCTTTTCTGTTAATCACAGGCCCCAACCTATCCATTTAGGGTTAGGCATAGTTACTTTAGGATTAGGCATAGTTATATTGCATCTTTGTGTAACCTCTTGTGTGGGCTAACTGCCCAGGCAATGCTCAGTCCTGGTGCTTGGAGGGGACCATGTCCTGGTCTATCCTACCAGCCCCTGAATCCTGTGCCAACCCACCCAGAGGAGCCCTCTTTGGTAAGGTCACATTAGGAGGAAGGCTAGAGAAAACCATAGTGGTGTAATTTTGTGGCTTGTATCCTTATGATTTACATTGACTGTTTCCTAGTATGATTTGATGGCTTATTATACCCGATGACTATTATTAAGTGTTGCACCTGATGATTCTTGACTTTTGATGAATGTCTCTTTTTTTTATGTACACTGAGAGCATTTACACCAAGACAAATTCCTTGTGTGTCCAATCACACTTGAACAACAAAGAATATTCTATTCTGTTCTGTTCTGTTCTAATTCTATTCTACTCTAATTCTACTCTACTCTAATTCTATTCTACTCTCTACTCTACTCTAATTCTACTCTAATTCTATTCTACTCTACTCCAGAGTTTGCCAACCAGTGGGCCATGAGAAAATTTTGGTGGGCCTCAGAGAAATCTCACTCCCAGAGCACCCCCCCAAAGCAATTAACCCAGGCTGCGCAGAAACACAAGGCTGCACTGCCCACATGGCCCACAGGAACCCTCCCAAGCCACTCACTCCTTACTCAGTAAAATTGCTTGCTAAACTGCTATTTTTCCTTTTTCCGACCATCATCTGTTCTGCTGTGCCGGGAGATTTAGATTGGCTAGGAAGCAGGAAATGGTTGGATTTCTTGCTTTCTAGCTAGTCTTTAAATCTTCATCTCTGCTTTTAAGTACAGCCGAACCTCCCTTAGGACTGAAGGTTTGCTTTCAAGCAAACTCAGTGCAGACTCAGGGCAAGCAAATTTTATGTGACAGACTCAGGTAGCCGATGGCAGATAAATCGATCTCTGAATGAATCTGTGATTCTGTGGGCAACTCAATCTGCCTGCCTGCTTTGCCTGATTTTGCGTAAAAGTTGCTCTTTTTTATAAAAAAAATTCAATATTTATATAAATATTTATAATATTTACATACAAACCATGCCCAGCCAGTCACATGACCACCAAGCCACACCCACAAATTAGGCCACACCCACAGAACCAGTTAGTGGTCCCTGGGATCTAAAATTATGAGTTTGGTGGTCCCTGAGGTCAAAAAGGTTGGCAACCCCTATTCTACTCTACTCTACTCTGAAAGGGAAGGGGCCACTGGTGGGATTCAATTTTTTTTACTAGTGTTTCTGTGGGCGTGGCTTGGTGGGCGTGGCAAGGGAAGGATACTGCAAAATGCCCCTTCCCTCCCCACCCCACTAGCCTGCTTTCCAGCTCCGTTCTCCTGTGCAGGGCAACCAAAGAAGACCCAGCCGATCAGCTGGGACTCGATGGGAGGCAGAGAAGAGATGGGGTTGGTGGGGCCAGTCAGAGGTGGGATTTGCTGGTTCTCCAAATGACTCAAAATTTCCACGAACGGTTCTCCAGAACTGGCCCGAACCAGCGGAACCCCACCTCTGGAAGGGGCAGAAATGGCAATCAGGTGCCAGCCAGAGGGTATTTGTGACCCAGGCCTAAGGGGACTTACCACAAATGGAACCGGTGGCCACAATGAACCCTGCCCAGGAATAACCCCTCTTATAGAAGGCGTCGGCCAAGGCTGAATCGGGGTCCAGTGAATGCCAGGGCACCATCAGCGTCAACACCACGGACACAAGGATATATGCTCCAGTGGCCAGACTGAGTGAGATGGCGATGGCTCTCGGAATGGCCTTTTCCGGGTTCCGGGCCTCCTCGCTGGACGTGGCAATAACATCAAAGCCCACAAAGGCGTAGAAACAGGTGGCTGAGCCGGCCATGATGCCAGAGATGCCATAAGGGGCAAATCCTCCTTCACTGGCGCTCCAGTTCTGGGCCCTGGCCAGGAGGAATCCCATCACCAGGATGAAGAGAATGACTCCCATGCTGATGGCCGAGAAGACGTGGTTGAGCCAAGAGGAGAACCGGGCACCGAAGGAAATGAAGGCCGTGGCGATGAGCACAATGCCAGAGGCCAAGAAGTCCGGATAATGGGCCAAGAAAGGCACCTGCCAAGTGCCAGCATGGGTCTCTGTGAAGTTCTTGATCCTGTGGTCGAAAATGGAATCCAGATAGCCACTCCAGGCCCTGGCAACCGCGGCCCCACCAATCATGTACTCCAGGATGACATTCCAACCTATGAGGAAGGCCCAGATCTCGCCCACTGAGACGTAAGTGAACATGTACGCCGAGCCCGTCTTGGGCACATGGGCCCCAAACTCGGCATAGCAGAGGGCGGCCAGGAGAGAGGCAATGCCAGCAATGATGAAGGAAACCACGATGGCCGGCCCAGCAGTCTCTTTGGCCACGGTGCCGGTAAGCACGTAGAGGCCGGAGCCCACCATCCCGCCGATGCCCAGCAGCGTCAGATCGACCGTGCTCAAGCAGCGGTTGAAGGAGGTCTCCATGAGGTCATCTTGCAGAGTCTTCACGCGGTTGAGCTTTTGGCAAAAGCGGGCCAGGTCTCCAGCACGAAGCCGCCTGGTGGCCATCTCGGAGAAGAAGGCCCTTCTCCTCCTTCAACCACCCACAGGCAGCGTGTCCTCCTGGCCCAAACGGTAGAAAGAAATTTGGTCCCAGAAGAGATGAAATCACTGCTAGAGGCAAAAACAAAAACAAAACTAGGCCAAGAAGTAGAAAAAAAAGCCAAATTTCTCCCCCTCCACTCTTCCGGTCTTCCTCTGGGTACGAAGCAGGCAAAGAAAGGGTGTGTGTGAACACTCCGAGATTCTCTAAATAGCCGCTGCTCCGTCTGTCCTGAAAGGGCCAAGGAGACAATAGCCAGCACCTGTCGCTGGAAACAGGCTGGAAGACGGATATTCTCCCGCCAGGCTTTCTGTTGCTAGCGCAGGGGCCTCCAACCTGGGGCCTCCGGAGCTCCGTTTTCACTGGCAGAGCTTTCAAAGCCACCACAGGCACCCCCGACCCGAGTGACGTTGAGCTGGCCATGCCCACCCTGGCCACACACACACACACACACACACACACACCCCTCTGATGCAGCCTTTAATGAAATCGAGTTTGACCCCCCCCTTGCTCTGGGAGTCTCCCCGGGAATCTTGAGCAGGTGACTTTCTCCTTGGATTGCCCCTCATAGACCACCCTGGCCGGTGAGAGGCTCACACACATCCCCTGCAAAAAAATGCAGAAGACAGAGAGACACTTGTCTCCTCCTTAGGCAGGAAGAGATGCCATCCATGCACGCAGGGAGGGAGCAAAGGGATTCCTGTGTCTGGATCCACACAACCTACTTCACTAGAGTCAAACAGGGCTGGGTTGCCTGCAGGCAATTCTACGGCTCCAAGACCCCTTTCCTGTTCTGAAAGTTGTTTTCCTGGAAACCAGTTAGACGAGGGGTCTCCAACCTTGTCAACTTTTAAGACTTGGGGACTTCAACTCCCAGAATTCCTCAGCCAACTGGAGTTGAAGTCCACAACTCTTGAAGTTGACAAGGTTGGAGACCCCGGGTGAGACCACCTCTGTTCCAGGAAGCCATCTGGGGAGAGGAGGAGGAGAGAACCTTGCTAACTCTCCAGAAAGGCTCACCTTTGGAAGGATCCATTTTGGGCCTCCTGAAAGGGGTGTTGCTCTAGCACAGGGGTCTCCAACCTTGGCCACTATAAGACCTGTGGACTTCAACTCCCAGAATCCCTCAGCCAGCTTCGCTTGTGGACTTCAAGCCACACTTAAGGCACATTTTTCAAGGCTGTTATAACTTTGAACAGTCACTACACAGACTGTTGTAAATTGAGGACTACCTGTATTGCAGAGCCCCTTTATTGGGGTCAGCCACTCAGAGACAGGGCAGCTCCTGGGGCTCAGCTGTGCAGGGATGTGGCTAAAATTAATCTCTCTGTTAGATTAACAGAGTTGGAAGGGACTTTGTAGGCCATCTAGTCCACCCCCTGCCCAAGCAGGAGACCCTACCCCATTTCGGACAGAGGGCAGTCCGGTCTCTTCTTGAAAGCCTCCAGGGATGAAGCTCCCCCAATTTAGATTAGGAAAGATTAACAGAGTTGGAAGGGACCTTGTAGGCCATCTAGTCCAACCCCTCCCTACACCATTTCGGACAAAGGGCAGCCCAATCTCTTCCGGATAGCCTCCAGGGATGCTCGGAAGGAGATTCCCGGGGGAGCAGCAGGTGGGACCCTCGGAATTCGAGGACTCCCTCCCAGCTCGTATAGGAAAAAGGGGCCTGCGGGTTTCCTGCGGTGGCCCTTCTGCCCCCCCCTTGGGAAGCGAACGAGCAACGGGGGTTGGCTGGCTGCCGGGGCAGCGCCTCGCCATCCCTCTGGCACCCACCTGCGCTCCGCTCCGCCAAAGCCTGGACAGCTCCGGGGGCCTGGAGGGGGAGAGCGGGGCGTCCCCAGCAGCCGCCACCCCGCCAGGTAGAGGAGCGCCAGGCCCGGTCCTCCCCGCAACCCGGCTCTGCCGCCTTACCTGTCCGGCGCCGCTGGCAGCTCCACGCCCGCCCTCCGGGGCTGCTGCTGCTGCTGCGTCACCGCTTTGCAAGGATCCGGGCGGGGAGGCGGAGGCCGCGGGCGCAGCAGATGCCCGGGGAGGCGGGGAGGGCGGGGGCGCTCCGGAGGCGGCTTCTGCCTCCCTGCCGGTAAGTGGATGGGGCTTAGAGATCCGCTAAGCCGCGGCTTCTCCAATGGGGGCCTGGAGAGGAGCCGGCCACGCAACAGGCGGAGTCTCGCCGCGTCGCCGGCCCCGCCCGAAGCCCCGCGGCAGGTGCTCCGGTCCCTGCGGGCTGCCCAATGGGGCAAACCATCATGGTTAAGGGGAACGGGGTCCCGTGCAAGCGAGCGGCGTGTCGGAGAGGCTCTGGGGTGCAAAAAGGGGCTCGGGGCTTCCAGGACACGGGGAGACAGCCCCCCCCCCCAGCTAAACGTCTGAACGGGGGGCCTTTTTTTCCCCGTTTGGGCGATGGAGGAAGCGGTTCAGTCGGTTTTTCCTCTCGGGGCACCGGGTCGAGGCCCTTTCGGGGAGGGTGATTTAGGCCAGGGGTCTGCAACCTTGGCAACTTCAACTCAGGTAACAGATAATCCGAGCAGCTGGAAGGGACTTGTAGGTCATCTAGTTCAACCCCCTGCCCAAACTCCCAGGATTCCGCAGCTAACCTTGGCAACTTGAAGCCTGGCGGACTTTGACTCCCAGAATTCCCTAGGTAGTCCTTGACTTATGACCGAAAATGGAGCCCCAACATTTCTGTGGCTAAGTCAGACATTTGTTAAGCGAGTTTGGCCCCATTGTATGACTTTTCTTGCCACCGTTGTTAAGGGAATCACAGAAGCCATGAAATTAGTCACCTGGTTGTTAAGTGAATCTGGTTCCCCCCCCCCCATTGACTTCACTTGTCTGAAGGTCGTCAAAGGGAATCACGTGACCTTTGGACACTGCAACCATCAGAACTGCGAGTGAGTTGCAGGGCATTCAAATTTTGATCCCATCACCATGGGGACTATGGCACAGTCGCTAAGTGGAAAAAATAGTCCTAAGTCACTTTTTTCAGTGCCCTTGGTCACTAAATGAACTGTTCTAATGCAAGGAGTTACCTGTATGATGTTATTTTCCCCAGGATAGGATTATTTTATTAAACTGTATATTTTAATGGTTGTTTCATCTTAGCCTGTTTTTCTCTCCTTGTAAGACAACTGAATAACTACTTAAATAAGCAAATAGAAATTGGATACAAAACTTAACGCGCTGCCTTTTAACCACAGTTAATGCGCCAAGGGAACTTGTTTGGTGTCCTGAATAAGGACAGAAACCAGTAGAACCAGTCCCGCCTTAGGCACAGTGCCAGCCGGATGACCTCTTGGGTCTCTCATTCGATCCTTGGAAGGAGGCGGAAGGACAGATCCCTCCTGAAAATGTTGCCAAGAAAATTGCCGTTGCCAGGAGTCGACTTAAAAGACACAGTAAAATGCTAAGCAAGTTATTTTACTTTGTTCCAGAATAATGCACAAATGTATAGATTAACAGAGGTGGAAGGGACCTTGGAGATCATCTTGTCCAACCCTCCTGCCCAAGCAGACCCTACACTATTTTTGACAGATGGCAGTTCAGTCTCTTCTTGAAAGCTTCCAGTGATGAAGCTCCTACAACTTCCGAAGGCGACTTCTGTTCCATGGGTGGATTGCTCTCACTATCTGAAAATTCCTCCTTATTTCCAGGTTGTTCAGTTTCCATCCATTCTTCCTTGTCTGGCCTTTGGGAGCTATGGAGAATAGCTTGACCCCGTCCTCCTTTCTGTGGCAGCCTCTCAAATATTGGAAGACTGCTATCATGTCTCCCCTGGTCCTTCTCTTCCCTAGACTAGCCAGGCCTAGTTCTTGTAACCGTTCATGTTTTAGCCTCCAGTCCCCTAATCATCCTGGTTGCTCTTCTCTGCACCTTTCCTCAAGGTTTTTTTTTATAGTGTGGTGGCCAAAATTGGATGCAGGATTCTAGGTGTGGTCTTACTTTATAGAGTGGTATTAGTGGTATTAGTACCTGCCTTGATTGTATCCCTGTTGATGCAATTTAGGATTGCATTAGCTTTTTTGGCTGCTGCTACACACGGCTGGCTCGTATTTAGCTGGTTGTCCACTAAGACTCCAAGATCCTTCTCAGTTACTGCTATTAAGCCAGGTTTCACCCGGTCTGTATGTGTACCTTTGGTTTTTCTTGCCTAAGTGTAAGACTTTATTGGTTTGTACCTCCCTTGATCTCGATTGTATCCCTGTTAATGCAAGTTAGGATTGCATTGGCTTTTTAAAAAAGAGAATAAAATAGAATTGTAAATTCTACAGTAATTATTAATTCTACAGTAATTCTAAATTTTACAGTATCAAAAATAGACTCCTGGTTATGGAAGTAATTATAGTCAATTTTGAAGTAGCAAATTAAACTAAGGCCCTCTGGAACTACCTAGATGATACAGGCAGCACACAAATCTAATAATGAATAGAGAATAATAAAAACTTATTTTGTCCAGCTGGGTTTCTCCCACCATACACAGCCAATTCAGCGGGAGAATGGACAATTTTCTTTTAGCCGACCTGCCATCATCTATCATCCCTTTTTCCCTAAGTCTAAGCACCATATATTCAAGGCGTTTCAGATAGATGAATTCCAGATTTCTGGAATATAATTTAGCAGCATATTCACATTTTTAAAACTCAATTTCCTCCTCCAACATTAGTTCACCACTAACCATGCAAGAATTTCCATTTCCACATGGAAGTCTGTTCAAATTTGTTACTTTGCCAGTTTTAAGAATAACTGTTAACTATTTTTAAACAGCTGCTGAGGAATAGAGTCACTTCCAGAAATAATTTTCTATTGGTCTAATTTAGATTTAAAATAATAAGAAACATTTAGTATTTCTTAAAATTCAATGCCACATGATTCAGCAATCATTTGTGTATTCTAAATGCATGATTATCCAATTTAATAACGTCGTTAACAATATTATCTAATTATCCCACTTTCAATCTTTTACACTTTAATTTCCTTAAATGAATTCATTGTTGCTTTAAATTTTAGAGTTCCTATGGTACTTGGAAGAAAGGACTTGCCATGGCTTTAAACGCTGCCCAGCAGTAATTTTTAAGCTGGGCTTGCAGTGGTACAGATTTAGGATTTTCATATAGTACAAATTAAAAACACCATTTTTGTATGAAAAACATGGCTTTAGAAAACTGTTGGGAGAACAATCCATCTGGTTCAGTTCCAAGCTGGGAGAAAGATGTTGGAAACAATATGGAGGCTTGATTGGACAGTCCCATTTACTGGTGAACAGAACCACCAGGGTTTCTGGTTCCGGGTCAGCTCAACAATTAACTAGATGAGTGCCAGGATTTTTTATATCGTGCAATGAATATCATGCAGTGAATCTGAAAGGGTATTGGGCAATTCCTATTGTGACTAATGGCTTTCGTCCTGTGCTAGATCTTGGGTGAGAGGCTGCTTGTACTAATCCTACCATTCTGCTTTTGTTAGTTGTCAAACTTTGCTGCAAGGTGTTGCCAAATATCCTATCTTGAATGGGTTTCAGCATGCAGTATTTGCTTTGCTTATGAATGGAGCCATCTAGATAGTTGGCTTCCTCTTTCAATAAGCTCTTTCTCTCCATAAGTGCTGACATTTGCTGTGGGCTATTAAGAAAGACTGGAGCCTGCTTTCTGTCTCTAAAAACATGTTTCTCCATTTCTCCTTTAGGGAAATATTTGCTTTTTAAATATTTCCCAAAATATTTCATTCTTGGGGGGGAGGCTTCCCACAAAACAAATCCTAGGAATGTGTTCTGTTAACAAAAAAATCAATTAAAATATTTAAGTGAATTGGGCAAAAACCCTCAAAATTTATCAATTTTTAAAGTTATTTTCCTTTCCATTGCATTTAACCTTTCTCACAAATTTATATTTTCTATCATTTCTTGATAATGCAGGCTTGGGTCAAGCAATATGAAATAATTCACTTCCACTAAACAAACTATATTCCTAGCAACAACTAGCGATAGCTCCTATTCTACCACCTCTCACTGTATTAGGCAACACAATATCAACAGTGGAGACCTCCAGATTTCTGGATTCTATAATCTCCCAGGACTTGAAATAGACACCTAATCTTAGAATCATCATTAAAAAGGCACAAGGAAGAATGCTCTTCCTGCACCGACTCAGGCAGCTCAGGCTGCCCCAGGAGCTGCTGATCCAGTTCTACAGAGGAATTTTTGAGCCTGTCATTTGCACCTCTATAACTGTCTGGTTCGGCACAGCAACCAAAAGGACAGATACAGACTTCAACGGAGAGTTAGGACTGCAGAAAAAAAACTTTGCAACCAGCCTGCCTTCCACTGAGGGCCTGTGCACTGCAGGAGCTGGAAAGAGGGCTGTGAAAATATCCACAGACCCCTCACATCCCGGACATCATCTATTTCAACTTCTCCCCTTAATACACGGCTATAGGGCATTGCATCCCAGAACTGAACACCAGGACAGATTCCCCCCCCGCCCCCATGCCATCACTCTGCTGAACACTTAATTCCCCGAGCACTCTCATTTCTCATCTTTCCTCTCTTCTATTATTGATTTATGATTTGTCAATTGTTTGTATGATTAATGATTGTAATTATGATCTATGACCTATTACTTGTTTGTATATACACTGAGTTTATGCATCGGAGATTGTGTGTCCAATCTCACTTGGCTAATAAATTTTTTTGTTGTGTAGCCCTCTCCTCTTACTCATTCTATTCTTCACAAATATGTAATGGAATCAGAACAATAAAGAAGTCCTATTTTTAACCTATTATCTGTAAGCACCTTATTTCCAATTCTCATGTTTAGACCAACTCCCAGGTTGTTGACTGGGGAATTGTGGGAGTTGAAGTCCTAACATCTTCAGGTTACCAAGTTTCAAAGACACCGCATTAGACTTAACACTAATTTATTCTGCACCAGAATACTCATATTGCTGTACAATTTCTACAAATCTAGGTAAAGATTTCTGTTAAAAACATTCCAAATAAAAACTGTGCATAATGTATATTCCTGAATGCCACTAGCCTATTAAATATACCAAAGGGTCCAATATTTATTGAAATAGCATCTTTGAAGAATTAAACATTTTAATTAAAGGACAAAACTTTATCAGTAATCAGTGGTATGGAATGAAAGAGCCCCTTTCTTGCTTGGGCTAAATGTTGATTTCCACCCCAGCTGCTATATGTTTTCCATTTTTTAATATGTTTTTAACCTTTTGAATACTGTTAACCACCTGAAATCATGTGTTTGAGATGGGCAGCCATAGAAATCTACTGAATAAATAAATTGTGTTTATTGCCTTTTTACAGCCTGTATCTCCTATATTACAATTTCAAAATATCAACCTGTAGGTATTTTGGAAATTCCTCAAACATTATAAAAAGAAACAACAACCCGGGACCCTTGTTCTAAGAAAGACCAAAGACAAACTCGATCTGAACTCCTTCGGCCTTAGATTCAGATGAACAGAGTTGGCAGGGACCTTGTAGGTCATCTAGTCCAACCCTCCACCCTACAGCTTTGTCCTGCTCTTTTGTGAGGCAAACCTCTTAAATAAACCCCACACGATGGTCACCCGTGTTTCCTGCCAATGCCAGGCATGGTGGGAGAAGCTCCCCTCTGGGTCCCCCCTCAGGGGAACGGCTGCCTGGACTGCATTTCCCGTTGCTGTAGTTTCCGAATGAGCTCCAGCATATTCATTTGGAGCGTCAGTTCCTGGGAGAGAAAGAGAGAGGTTTTGTTTTTAACTTAGGAATAAAAGCAAGCCCACTTCTCCCTCCCTCCCTCCCTCCCACCTGTCAGCAAAACGCCTTGCAAGCAGCCAGGGCAAAGCCAGGCCACTTCCACATCCTGCCCACAGACAATAGATTACAACAGGGGCCTCCAACCGTGGCCACTTTAAGACTTGTGGACTTCAACTCCCAGGATTCCTCAGCCAGCATAGCTGACATGGCTTACAATCCCAGTATAAAAAGTAAATAGCTATTTCTCCTCCAGGGCCATCTGTTGCTGCTGTGTCAAGAGATTCTGCCACTCTGCGGGTCCGGTGGAAGAGCCCCACCCCCCGTTCCCTCTCTTCCCACCAGGCTCTCTGATCCTGGGATGGGGGTGTTGTTCAGCGATTTCCAAGGGGGGGGGCGCCCCCATCCCCCGATCTCAGGAGGGGGGATGGAAGATGGGCCTTTGCACCCCTCCCTGCTAGACCCTCTAGAGCAGGGGTCTCCAACCTTGGCAAGTGTCCTGCCCCTGTCAGAGTCTGATTCCGAGGAGGAAGTCGAACAGCTGACAGGGACTGGGAGTGTGGCTCCATTGGCTGTGGAAGAAACTGGGGAAGGGCAAAGTCCGGCTGGGCAGAGCAGGGAAGAGGTAGAACAAGGGAGAGGGAGTTCAGAGGAAGACCCAGGCCCACCCGCTCTTCATCCTAGGGCACTCAGGGAGGAACGGAGAAGGGAGCAACCTGGGTTGTGTGGCATAGGGGGGAGGAAAGGGCCCCGATTCCCTTCATTAACCACAGCTGAGAACAGTTGCATGTGGCAGCCTGCTAGGAGCAAATGTGACTTTATCTTGTGTTGCTGTGGTTTATCTGTGTTCCTGGCGTCTCCCAACTGTGTGAGTTTTGCCGTGCCTTCAAGTCTGAAATTCTTGCTCCTGCCCTGCCAAACTTATTACTTCAGTTTGGCTTGTTTGGACTTTAAGTTACAGTTTTTGTTGACCATGTTTTGGACTTGATTCTCTGCAGCCCAAGGCTGTTCCTGGGAGAGTTTTTCTCCAGCCAGAAGGTAACCAGGACACTGGGGGCAAAGTTGGAGCTAATAAAGGGACTCCTACTGATTATCTGACTGTGTTGCCTTTGTGCCACGCCCCTTTGGGTCATCACAGCAACTTTAAGACATGTGGACTTCAACTGTTGAAGTCCACAAGTCTTAAAGTGGCCAAGGTTGGAGACCCCTGCTCTAGGGTGGGCAGCTTCACCCCAGGGCAGGCGTTCTTCAGCCCCGACATCCCAGTCTGCCTTCTTGCTGCCACTTAGCTTTGGGCAAAGCCGGATTCCAGCCTGAACAGACCTGGGGGTTGGTGGTGATGTAGAAGCCACAGACGCCAGCTTTCTCCAATGTGCTCTGCTGGTCCACCACTTTCTGATCCAGCTCCAAGACTATTTTCTCATCCATCATCCGTAGCTCAGTATGAATCCGCTGCTCCACAGCCTGAGCAAAGGAGGAACCCAAGAGGCCAAAGAAGGAACCACCATCAAACAGCGTTTGGCATTTTGAACTATGCTTCAAGCCATATGGACTAAAGGGGGAAGGAAGCACCCCCACCCCACTGTCACCCCTCACCCGCCACCGCTCTTGCTGCCTTCACCTCCATCTCTCGCTGCTGAGCGGCCTTCAGAAGGGGCAGGTTGTGGGGCTGGCAGCTCTGCTGGTCCTCCTTGTGTTTGCGGAAGGTCTCCTGCTTCAGGGCTGGTGAAAAAAGGGAGGAGGAAAACAAAATGAGCCCCTCCCCCCAAGACGCAGCCCATCACCCGCCCAACCTTCTTGGCCTCTCCTGGCTACTCTGCTGTGCTCATAGAGTGCAGTCCACTTACAACTTTGTTTAGTAGAGCTGTGATGGCCCAGTGGTTAGAGTGCAGTACTGCAGGCTCCTTCTGCTGCCTGCCGGCTGCCTGCAATTTGGCAGTTCAAATCCCACCAGGCTCAAGGTTGACTCAGCCTTCCATCTTTCTGATTGGGTAAAATGAGGACCCAGATTGTTGCAAACAATATGCTGACTCTGTAAACCACTTAGAGAGGGCTGGAAAGCACTATAAAGTGGTATATAAGTCTGTGCTATGGCTATTGCTATTCTTTTACTCCTTCCTTCCTTCCTTCCTTCCTTCCTTCATGCACAGTGGTTAGAATGCAGTGTTGCAGGTTAATTCTGGCCACTGTCAGCAGTTTGATTCTCACCAATTAAAGGTTGACTCAGCCTTCCATCCCTCTGAGGTCAGTAAAATGAGAACCCAGATTGTTGGGGGCAAGAGGCTGACTCTGTAAACTGCTTAGAGAGGGCTGTAAACGTCTACGACAGAGGTCTTCAAACTTGGCTACTTTAAGACTTGTGGACTTCAACTCCCAGAATTCTCCAACCAACTATGCTGGCTGGAGATTCTGGGAGTTAAAGTCGACAAGTCTTAAAGTGGCCAAGGTTGGGGAGCCCTGGTCTAAGGGCTATTGTTATTGCCTGCCTGCCTTCCTCTGCCTACTGCCAGCAGTTTGATTCTGACTGTCTCAACATTGACTCAGCCTTCCCTCCTTCCGAGGTGGGTAAAATGAGGACCCGGATTGTTGGGGGCAACAGGCTGAAGCACTAAACCGCTTAGAGTGGGCTGGAAAGCACCGTGAAGTGGTATATAAGGGCTACTGCTTTTATAAATAAATGTGATTTTAAACCAGTTTATTTTTAAGAATGCACCAGTTTGCAGAGCATGCTAAATTTAAGTTAAAAGGAAGCTGGGTGTTTTATGACTGGGCATAGCAACGAAAGTGCCTTACACAGTCTGGAAGAACATCATTTTCAGGTGTTAATATGATGGATTTGTCTTGCACATATTTAGCCAGACAACTTTCTATAATTATGCAAAGTGGTTCCTGCTAAAAGTAGAATACAGATGAAAGGGACCTTGGAGGTCTTCTAGTCCAACCCCTGCTCAAGCAGGATACCTTATAGTATATACCATGTGGCTGTCTAGTCTTTTCTTAAAAACCTCCAGTGATGGAGCACCCACAGCTTCCGAAGGCAACTTCTGTTGCACTGCTAGGAAGTTTCTCCTTAATTCGAGGTTGCTTCTCTCCTTGATTAGTTTCTAACCATTGTTTCTTGTCCTGCCCTCTGCTGTTTTGGAGCATAATTTGACACCCCCCCCTTCTTCTTTGGGGCAGCCCCTCAAATACTGGAACACTGCTATCATGTCACCTCTAATTCTTCTTTTCATTAGACTAACTAAACCCATATCCTGCAACCATTTTTCATGTGTACAGTTTCCAGGCCTTTGATCATCTTAGTTGCTCTTCTCTGAACTTTTTCCAAAGTCTCAACATCTTTTTTTGTAATGTGGTGACCAAAATTGGTTGTGGTATTCCAGGTGTGGCCTTACTAGGGTTTTATAAAGCGGTACTAATACTTCGCGTGATCTTGATTCTCAGCCTCCGTTTGTACAACCCAGGATTGTATTAGCATTTTGGGCTGCTGCTGCACTCTGCACACCTTCCCTTATCTGCTGCTGGGAGAGGCAGGAAAGGCGGCCCGTGATATTGTGACGCCACTAGACCAGGAGGAAGAAACCCTCCAGCTCTCAGCACCCCTCCGTGCCTTCTAACAGGGTAAATTGAGCCTCCGGCCATCTCCTTCCGCCCACACAAAGGGAAGAAGGGGGAAAGCAGAGTTTGGCCCAGGACTCCTGCCCCTTCACTGGTGAGTGCGAAGGCTCGGTGGGCATGACTCATGGGGCTCACTTGCCTCGATGCTCCGTCTGCAGTTTGAGCCGCTGGTTGTAGAGGTTTCGCTCCGTCAGGTGCTGGATGTCTAGCAGGCCCTGTACGATCTCAAAGACGGTGCCGTCAAGAAGCGCCAAGGCCAGGTCGCTGAGGATGGTGTAGGACAGCCTCTGCTGAGAAGAACTGCGGGGAGGAAATGCCTTTGTCATCAGGAGTGCGCTGAGCGGGAGGGCAATTGCAACTCAACCACGGAAACTCAAACCACGGAAACTCGATCGGGGTGGGATTGTTCTGTATTCTGTACAGTAGTGGATTTGAAAGCTGTGCAGATGCAGATAGATAAACTCAACAAGACGTCCATAACAATGTACATTTAGTGGTTCATCAGGTATCCTCATAACTCACATTTGTGATGAAGTTCTTCTTTAATGACCAATCCTTTGTACATCTATTTTGTAGGTAAAAAGATGACTATCTTCTATCCTTTTTCTCTCATCTCGTGGCGATAGAGGTAGAACAGTTACCACGAGTCTGTGAGTTCAGTCAAGAGTGAGGAAAACTCCTCCTACCCATCGAGGGTTAATTTAAGGACCAATCAGGATTACAGATGTGGTCCCGTGATATGGACTACATTTCCCAGGATACCTTAACTACATTTACCATGATGCATTCCCTTAAGGGGACAGCTCACAATTGCTACCTAACTATCCAAATCCCATTAACTCTAAACTGTCTGGACAGCACAGGGATTCTACTTGGTCGGACCCGTTCTATAAACCGGTTGTTACGATTCTGTGCAGTTCGGAGAACCGGCAAATCGTGCCACTGGCTGGCCCCTCCCCTCCCCTCCCAGCATCCTCACTCCTTACCTGGCATGCGTGCCATCCAACCTGCCTGCTCAGTTGCTATTCTTCCCCCCCCCGCCCCCCCGACCATCGGGAGATTTAGATTAGCTAGAAAGCAGGAAATAGTTGGGTTTCTTGCTTTCTAGCCAATCTAAAAGCAGAGCTGAACCTTCCTTAGGACTGAAGCTTCTATTTTTCAGTGCAGACTCAGGCAGCAGATTGCAGAAAGGTAGATCTCTGAGTGAATCTGTGATTCTGTGAGCAACTCAATCTGCCTGCCTGCTTTGCCTGATTTCTGGTAAAAGTTACTCTTTTTTTAATAAAAAAAATCATATTTACATATTTATAATATTTACATACAAGCCACGCTGTCACATGACCAAGCCACGCCCAGCCAGTAAGCCATGCTCAGCCAGTAAGCCATGCCCACCCAGTCACATTCCCACCAAGCCACACCCACAAATTAGGCCACGCCCACAGATCCGGTTGTTAAGAAATTTGAATACCAACCTCAAACTAAACCATGGAAACTCAACCATGGAAAGAGGCCAGTAAATTAGCCTCTTTCTCCCAAGCACAAGGAAAGTGTTTGCCTTTAAGGACTACAGGAGTTTAGATGCAACTGGATCAAATCCCCACAAATCCGCATTTCTGCTTGTTGGCTCAAAAATGTGGAAAGTTACTTGTCAGCTGGGTTTTCACAAGCATTAAACGGAGGTCAACAGAACCCGCGGCTGTATGCATGCACAAAATGCATGGCACCCCTGCAAATAAAGAGTGCAGCTTGGGGAATGGGGGGCTTCTGCACTGAAACACCCCCCCCCACACACACACACACTGCTATTTTGTGTCGAGCCCAAGCCTGCTCCTTCCAACTCTTATTTCCAAGCCTTTCCAAACCTTTTTAACAGAATGGAATAAAGGAATAATCGAGTGGGAAGGGACCTCCGAGGTCTTCTAGTCCAACGCCCTGCTCAAGCACAGGAGTCTCTTGTCAGTGATGCACAAAAGCAGACCGATCCTCCAGGTAAGTCTGCCTCTTCAGCGCATGCAGCTCTACCTGCCCTCCCTCTTCCGTTGCCACTGCCATTCCTCAAGTGCTTATGGCTCCTGCCTCTTTTGATGGGGAAAACAGAGGGAACGTCACTGACTACATAAGGAGTTTTCCCCTTTCTTGACCAGAAAACAGTGCAGAGTATATATTATAATGGGTCTAAATGGGATGGGCTGAATAATATTGGTTTAAAATGGGTCTTTCCAGACAACGGACTGGATTAAGGTTTGTCGATCAGTGAGACTCTGTTAGACTCAGTCTTATTGGACAATGGGACAAATAAAGGCCTGGAGACTAAACCCTATGAAGAACGTCTGCAGGCCTCGAGTTTGGCTCGTCGAAAGAAAAGAAGAATTAGGGGCGAGATGAGAGCAGCCTTCCAGGATTTGAGGGGCTGCCCCAAAGAAGAGGGGCTCAAATTATTCTGCAAAGCCCCCGAGGGCAGGAGAAGAAACAAGGGATGGAAACTATTCAAGGAGCGAAGCAACCTGGAATGAAGGAGAACCTTCCTAACAGTGAGGACAATTAACCAGGGGAATGGCTTGCCACTAGAAATCGTGGCATCTCCATCACTGGAGGTTTTAAAGAAGAAATTAGACAGCCACTTGTCTGAAATGGCATAGGGTCTCCTGCTAAAGCAGGGGGCTGATGTAGGTCACCAAGGTGGAGGAGCCGGTGCCCTTTGATGGGAGGAGAAGGCAGGTGGGGCATCCCTGCAGGCTAAAGGGATGTCAGTTACTGTCAGTTGTTATCAGGGCGAAGATGCCTTCCTGGAGATCAGCTGCCTTTCGTGGGTCTCCGGGGAAGTTTCCCTCCTTTTATAGCCCCCTCGCAGAGGGGTGAGTTGAGGGTGGCTTGGATTTAGGGTGTGGGGCTGAAGGTGAGAGGGTGGGGGACAGGCTGAAGAGGAGGGGGAAGGGGAGAAACAAAAGGTTAAAAGGGGGGTGAGGAGGAGGAGGAAAGGAAGATGGGGAAGGGGAGACAAGGAGGAGGGCAAAGAGTTTTTTTAAAAAAACATTTTTTTCTGGAAAAGATCATATTAGGGCAGGGGCCTTCAAACTTGACAGCTTTAAGACTTATGGACTTCAACTCCCAGAGTTCCTCAGCCAGCAAAGCCGGCTGAGGAATTCTGGGAGTTGGAGTCCACAAGTCTTCAAGTGACCAAAGTTGGAGACCACTGTAAATTTCAGAAGCCCCCTTCCTTATATATGCCCCCCGCCTTTCAGAGCCAAACGGGCATGAACAAGCCCCCCTTGCTGTGCCTCCAAAGCCAAGCCACTTGGAAGCCCCCCACTTGGGGCTTCCAGGAGCCCCCTCTGCCCTGCCCCCCGCTCCCTCGGACGTGGCGGGAAAACCGGTCGGTCGGTCGGTCGGGGAGGGGCTGGTCCGGACCCCGCTGCCCTGCGCGACGCCCCGTCCTCCGCCGCCCCTCCTCGCCCCCCCCCCCGCCGCCTCCACCCACCTGGGCAGCTGCTTCACCAGCGCCTGCAGCTCCGAGAGCATCTGGTAGTGCCGCGCCTGCTGCCTCGCCGGACGGTCGCCGCCCAAGCCCCCTCCTCCGCCGGCCGGGCCCCCGCCCGCCTCGCCCTCCGGGAAGACGAAGGCAGCAGCGAAGCGCTCCATGGACGGCGGGGCGGGGCGGGCGGGGCGGGGTGGGAGTAGAGCGCGGCGGCGGCTTCTCGCGCGAGCCTGCCGACGCCCCGCCCCTTGCCCCGCCCCCTCCGCGGAGCCAAGGCGGGCGGGGGGCTTCCTCCGTCTCGGGGGCGCGCCGAGATGGTCCCTTCCTCGCCTCCCCGCCGCTGCTTTCTCCCTTCTTAGTTGCTGCCCCCCTCCCCCGGCGCCTGAGTAGAGGAATACAGATTAACAGAGTTGGAAGGGAGCTTGGAGGTCATCTAGTCCAGCCACCCCACCCAGCCCCGCGCCCAAGCAGGAGACCCTACACCAGGGGTCTTCAACCTTGGCAAGTTCAAGACTTGTGGACTTCAACTGCCAGAATTCCTGAGCTGACATGACTGGAGGAGGAGGGACTCTGGGAGTGGAAGTCCACAAGTCTTCAAGCTGCCAAGTTGGAAGCCCCCCTGCCCTACACCATTCCTGACAGATGGGGCGGGCGGGGTCTCCTCCTCCGGCGGTGCCCAGCTTGCGTTTCGGTCAATGCAACCTAAATGTGCAATTGTGAAGCCACATCCTGTGTTTGTTTGCTGGCTCGGATTCCGTTATGGGTGCCAAAACCCCCAAACACGTCGCCCCCACTTCCCCTCCCCCCCTCCCCATCCTGGACCCCAGCCTCCTGTTTGAGGAGCGCTCAGAAGAGTTGCATGTCCAGTGGCAGATTAAGGCTCACTGGTGCCCTAAGCCGGGGGTCTCCAACCTTCTGGCAGACTTCAACTCCCAGAATTCTGGGAGCCGAAAAGTCCTCCAGGCTTAAAGTTCCCAAGGCTGGAGACCCCTGCCCTTAGCACTGGCAATGTTTACTAGTATAATTTGATTTGGTCACTTATTATGATGTTTCCTAGTATGAATTGATTGCTTATTTCTACCCTTTGACTACGATTAAGTGTTATACCTATGATCCTTGACAAATGTATTTTTTTCTTTTTCTTTTTTATAAACA
Source organism: Pseudonaja textilis (assembly GCF_049901715.1). Taxonomy (NCBI): domain Eukaryota; kingdom Metazoa; phylum Chordata; class Lepidosauria; order Squamata; family Elapidae; genus Pseudonaja; species Pseudonaja textilis. Next base: position 12,818,880 of record NC_142004.1, read on the forward strand.
CTAAGAGATTTTGCACCAAAGACAAATTCCTTGGGTGTCCAATCACACTTGGACACCTGGTGCCCTAAGCATATGCTTAGCCTGCTTCATGCTTAATACACGGAGTGAGCCTCCATCCACAGGAACCTCTTAATAAGCTGGTTTTCCACCTGCAAGTCTTCCCGGTCACCTCTCCAGCTTGGCACACCTGTCCAGGAAATGGCGATCTCCAACGGCTGGATGCCAGGAGGGGGCTTTGGGCTGCACACCCCAACCTGGCAAGGTTTCCGCTGTGATAAAGGCCCCCCAAGGGACCCAATACTGGTTACTGCAGGGGGTTGGACTAGAAGACCTCCAAGATCCTGAAGGATCAGATGATGGCATGTATGTACAGAGGAGGCCCTGGGGATCGGAGGAAGGGTCCTATGTGGAGATAGGACCCAGGTATGGATGGAATGGACATGAGCGTGAGGAATATGAATTCTGATAAAACATTTTCCCTTGTCTTCATTTCTTGGCCTTAAGCAGCCTGGCTCCTTCCTGTCTTCTCCCTCTCCACAGAAGAAGGGGGGGGGTCACAGGGGGGTGTGCTGACAAAGATTTAAAACTGCTTTTTCCTCTGTGGAAGGAGGGGGGTCGCAGGGAGTGGAGGAGCTACCTTGAGCTGCTCTGCAATAGGAAAGGGGTTGGAACCGCACATTACTTCTAACCACTTGGAGCTTGCGTTGACGACTATGAGGAAAGTTTGCCCCTTGCAGGGTCCAGCGAAGTCAACGTGTACTCAGGTCCGTGGGGCTGTGGGTGTCTCCCATTTTCTGGGGCTCGCTGCTGGAGGGGGGCTGGTCTGGTTTCTTGACAGGGGGTGCAAGTGGCGATCCAGGTTTCTTTGTCCAGCCCCGGCCACCACACATAGCTTCTGGCCAGGGCTTTCATTCGGACTATCCCCAGGTGGCCCTCATGTAGCAGTGTCAATATTCTATTCCTTAGTGGGGGCAGAATAACTACTCTCTCCACCCCCAGTATGCAGCCCTTTAGTACTGACAGCTCAGCCTGTCTGTTTTTATATGGTTTGAATTCATCCCCTTTTACCGCTTCCGGCCATCCCCTCCACATCCAGTTTGAAATCCACGCCATAATTTTGTTGCGGGCTGTGAGTCTCATGATCTCTGTAGACGTCATCAGTCCAGGCAGTAGTTCCTCCACTAGTAATACAGTGGTGGATAGCGCCAGGTCTTCAGCTAGGTCTGGAAGGGGACAGCGGCTCAGGGTGTCAGCGAGGGAGATGTCTTTTTCTGGCCTATGGATTATGCGGTAGCTATATGAGACCAGGAACACAGTCCATCTTAACATCCTGGGTGATAGGATGTTTGGTGTGGGTCTATCTCTGGTGGGGATACCCAGCAAAGGTTTGTGATCAGTGATCAAATTGAATTGTCTTCCATAAAGGTATTCGTGGAAGTGCTTGACTCCTGTGACTGCAGCAAGCGCTTCCTTGTTGATATGGCTATAGTTTCTTTGCGTTTTGGACAGTGTCTTTGAGTAATATGGTATGGGAGCTTCTGTCCCGTCGGGTAGTCGGTGGCTGAGGGCTGTTCTGATTCCATAGGGAGAGGCATTGCATGTGAGTGTCAATGGTAGCATCTCGCTGTATTGTATGAGAATGCTGCTGGATGTCAGGATGTGTTAAATCTTTTTGAAAGCGTTGGCCTTGTGTTGCCCCCAGGCCCAGGTGGTTGTTTTATCTAGCAGTCTGTGGAGTAGTTCTGCAATGGTCGCCTTCTGTGGTAAGAAAACATTGTAGAAGTTGAGTAACCCCAGTTTCATTTTGTTTTGTGGGGTGGGAGCTTCCTGTATCTCCTTCAATTTCCTATTTGTGGGTCTGATGCCGGATGGTCTATCAGGAAACCCCAAAACTCCACTTGGGGGATGGCTAGGTGGCACTTATTCCTTTTTAATTTCAGTCCGGCTTCCTGGAATCTGCCCAATACTGTCCTCAGTCTCTCTATCAATTGCCTCCTGCTTTCAGCCGAGTTGATTACATCATCGAAATATGGGATTACCCCTGGAATGTTGTGCAGTAGCCTTTCCACAATGCTCTGGAACAGGCCGGGGACAATGCTGACTATGAACTGCAGCTGCTTGTATTTAAAAGCACCTCGGTGGGTGACAATGGTTTGCGCTTCAGCGGTTGCCTCGTTGATGGGCAGTTGCTGATAGGCCCGGGTGAGATCTAATTTGGCGAATATAGTCCCTTGGCTCAGAGAGTGCAGGAGGTGCTGTACTACTGGCACGGGATAGGCACCTCATTGGAGGGCCTTATTCAATGTTGTCTTGTAGTCAGCACAAATTCTGACTAAACAGTCTGGTTTAACTGGGATGATGATTGGGGTCTCCCATTTGGCATGGCCAACTGGCTGGAGGACCCATTGGGCAATTAATTTATCTAATTGTTCTTCAACCTTGGGCCAGAGGGCAAACGGGACTTGAGTCGGACCAGGGCAATGTTGGGGTCCAAATTAAATGATATTGGGGTCCCTGTATACTTGCCCCGTTTGTCATAGAAGACGTCACTGAATTCCTGTTCCAGTTCTGCAATGTCTGCTGCCAGGGGCAGGGTGGTGGTCTGTGCTGCGTGACCACCGGTGATGTTGATCTGGAGCGGCTGGAACCATTCTCTTCCTAGTAGACTTGGCAGATTCCGGTCTACTATGGTGAGTGGCAGGTTTCCTTGAAATTGGCCATATTTTTTGTGGGCCGTCTTCCTGCCCAGGACAGATTTGCGGCAGCCCTGGTAATATTTTAATATAATAGTCTGTGGTTCCAATTGGCCGCACCGCAGTTTGGGTTGGAGTCTTTTGAAGGTGTCCCACAAGATCGTGGATATGGAGGACCCCAAGTCTACTTCCATCTGGCAGGGCTTGCCCTCAATGGATACTGTGGCCATTATTTTGTTGGCCTCGTAGGCATCGGTGTGTGTCACCTGGGTCTTGGCGTAGCCAATGAAGTTAAAGTGTGTTTCTTCTTCCCTGGCATCATCTCTCCTTTTGAATTTCCTGCCAGGGGTCTTCCGTCTTCCCTCAGCCATTTTGCCTTGTGGGTGATGATACCCGCCTGCCTTGCTTGTCGGTCGGTTGGATGGCTCAGCAAACCTCCACGATGTGGCCTCTGTGTTCAGATCTTTGGCAGATAGTGTCCTTAAAACGGCATGCTGAGTGGTGGTGATTTTCTTTGCAACCCCCGCACTATCCATTTCCTTGTTTCCTGTCTGGCTAACAGGACTTCACCTTGTGCATTTCTTTGTTGTCCTCGCTTGCTTCGGAGGCAGAGTGGCTTTGGTGGCGATTGGCCTTGGTTGCATGGACTCTCCCTGTCCCTCGGATCCGTGCTGCCAAGTTGTCAGAGGACTACGCAGCTCGTGCCTCATCAATGGCCTTCTTGATGAGATGTCCTCCCGGGCCAAGAGTCTCTTTTGTAGCATTTGGCCCCTCATTCCAGGAGGATTCGGTCTCGGATCATCCCTTCTGTGTATGGGAACCTGCAGTTTTTTTGCTATCTTCCGCAGTTCGGCTACGAATGTGTTTATTGTCTCCCCCTCTCTCTGGCTCCGTGTGTAAAATTCATGCCAGCTTGCCAGGTAGGAGGGAGAGGGGGTGTAATGTCCCTTGGGTGCCCATTGGAGTTCGTCCCAGGATACACTCCACAGGTCGTCCGATACGAGGGCATCTGCCATTTCATAAATTTCAGAGTCGCAGTAGGTCAGGAATAAGGCTTTTTTCTGTGCATCAGGGTCTGCTTGGAGTCTGTTGACTTCCAGGTGCAGGTCAAATCAGCCCATCTATGAGGACCATTTCTCCTTTGCCGCGTTGTAGGGGATCAACATCAGGTGGTGTGCCAGGCTGGTCAAGCATTGTGTCATGTTGGTTGGCGGGGTGGCAATCATTGTGATGGGCAGTAAAATGTCATCTGAATCGCACAAGATGTCCTTTGTTCTCTCCGCAGCTCAGGATCTCACCATCGTCGCCAGTGTTAGATGGGTCCGCGGGAATAAGATTATTGCTGTTTAAGTAAAAAGCCGCTCAGCTGCGGCAGGCACCAGCTTTTGTAGCTGGTGCTGTCCAAAGCTTCAGCCACTGATGGGACTTTATTTCTCCCGCCAGTGGTTGGGCCAATGAGTAGAGTCTGCTAGCCGACTCCACTCTATGGCCATATTTGGTAATACTTAACAGGGACCTCTGATATAGGTTGAGAAAAGAGGGAAGTAGGAGCAGGCTTCCAGCTTCAGCAGCCAAATGGGAAGGGAGTCCCTGGCCAGGGAGAATGCAGAAGGAGGTCAGAGGGGTCCTTTCCATCACAGGTATAAAGTAGTCCAGTGGCCCCCAACTTTGGGAGCATCCGTGACCAGTTCCGTGGAGGGAGGTTTTTTCCGTGGACCACAGGGGGTGTGTGGTTTTGCATGCTAGCTGGCATCCCACGGATGGGGCTTCGCTTATTTGTGTAGCCCAGTTTCTGGCCTGCTACAGCCCCATGCCTATGGTGGTTCGCTGGCAGCAGATGTGGATGTCTGAGGTCTCGGAGAGCGAGGACTCAGATGAGGGGCCTGTATGTGAGGCAGGGATGGGGCCAGGACCATCAGGGAGTGGAGTGCTGCCTCCGGAGATTGTGGAGGCTGGCAGCAGTGATAAAGAAGCCCCTGAGGAGCCTGTGCTCAGCGTGTGTGCGTGCAGGGCTGCTCAAAGGAAAGAGCACCTGCAGCAGCATGGGCAACTCGGGAGTAAGGCTGCAAGGTAATGGGCCCTCCCTTAAGAGATAAAAGCCAGCTGAGAATCCGGAGTTCTTTGCAGGAAGCAAAGAAGTTTTTGCACTCAAGCCTGGTGGGCGTTCGGGGTATCTTGGTTGGTGTTTGGAGACACTTTGTGTTTGAAATATTTCTTAGTAACTATGTAGTATTCTTGACAGCTTTGCACAACCTTGGCAAGGCTTGTTCTTACCAGAGACAATTAGTTGGAAACAGCCTTTTAACTGTGAAGGAATGGAATTTGTAAAGAATCATTAAAAGTTTTTGCTGTTACCTCTGTTTGGTGTTTGAGTCAGAACAGTGCCAGTCCATGGACTGGGGGCCAGGGACCTCTGGTCCAGTCAGTTTCAGGGCTTCGCTTCTGGTTCTTTCTTTCTCAACCTCAGCAATTTCTAAGATCCCTCAGCCAAAGTTGCTGAGACGGAGAAATTGCTGCTCTAGTTTTGACTGGCTGCCCTGCACCAATTCATTGAGTAAAGGAAAAGTGGCTGCGGAAGTCAAAAAGAAGAGCAGGGGTCTGGAGAAGAACCTGCCCAAATCTGCTGACCTGGAACATGGAAATTCAGCATCGTTCGACATGCTCTAGGACAGGGGTGTCAAACACAAGGGCCACGGGCAGCATCCTGCCCACAATGTGGTTGGATCAGGCCCATGGAGCCAGAGGTGGTATTCAGCAGGTTCCGACCATTTCTGGAGAACCGGTAGCGGAAATTTTGACTAGTTCGGAGAACCAGCCAATCTCACCTCTGATTGGCCCCGCCAACCCCATCTCTTCTCCGCCTCCCATTGAGTCCCAGCTGATCGGCTGGGTCTTCTTTGTTTGCCCTGCACAGGAGAACGGAGCTGGAAAGCAGGTCAGTGGGGTGGGGAGGGAGATTTTGCAGTATCCTTCCCCTGCCACGCCCACCAAGCCACGCCCACAGAACCAGTAGTAAAAATATTTGAATCCCACCACTGCATGGGGCCACCCTGGGAAATGTAAGGGGTCAGTCTACTCAGTGCAAAGAGGAAATATGCTGTCATGCCCCTGTTGGAATCCGATTCGGAGGGGGAGGTCGAGCAGCTGACAGGGAATGGGAGTGGGGCTCCGGGGGCTGTGGAGGAAACTGGGGAAGGGCACAGTCCAGCTGGGCATTCAGAGGAGGACCCAGGGCCACTTGAAACGTGAGTTACGTGCGTGACGGGGGAGGAAAAGGCCCTGATTTCATTAGCTGCAGCTGGGAAAACAGGATTTAAAAAGAACATTTGTGCACAGCACTTTTCTGGAAGCAAAGTGTGAATTATCTTTGTTTGTCATGTCTTATCTGGGTTCCAGCGTCCTCCCAAAGGTGTGTGTTTCATTTTGTTTTGAAGTCTGCAATTCCTTGTCCTGCCCTGTCTCGTTAATTGCTGCAGCTGGTGGTTTGTGTTGGTTTTTATATATAATCTAGATGTACTTTGGCTTCGGGTGGAATTTCTTCCCTTCAAAAACTGTTCTTGGGGGAGCTTTTTCTCCAGCCGATGATAACTGGATATTGGGGGGCAAGTTGGACGAATTAAAGGGACTTGACCTAATTCTGTGACTTTGTTGCTTTTGTGCCACGCCCCCTTGGGTCATCACACATGACCCACGCAGCTTGGGGAGTGGCGTCAAGCTGGCCATGCCCGCCCAGTCGAGGTCCCACCCCCCGAGGTCAACCACAGCCCTGATGAAATTGAACTGGACACCCCCGCTCTAAGATACCCACCTCGAGCAGCCGATGGACTCCCGGTGCAGCAGAGCCCTTAAGCTGCCTCTGGGCCCCCTTCCGATGGATAGGCAGTAATGCCCAGATTGTGCCAGTCAGACTTTTATTTCAGTCCAAGATCAGGAAGGCGCTGGCTTGTAGACAAATCTGTTCCATCAGGGTTTCCCAACCTTGGCATCTTTTTAAGATGTGGCATTTGGATGCTGGGTGGGCAATCATGGCAGTCGAAGTCCACATGTCTTAAAAGTTGCCAAGATTGGGAAACGCTGCACTCCATGGAGGCGGCTGTGCCTGGATTTGTCCATGGCTGGTCTATTCAGTAACCCCAGTGAGCACATCATGGCCCAGAGGGGTGACCAAATGGCCCTAAGTGGCCCTTTGGTATCCTCTCTATAAGCCGCAGTGGCACAGCGGTTAGAATGCAGTACTGCAGGCTCCTTCTGCTGACTGCCAGCTGCCTGCAATTTGGCAGTTCGAATCCCACCAGGCTCAAGGTTGACTCAGCCTTCCCTCCTTCCGAGGTGGGTAAAATGAGGGCCCAGATTGTTGGGGGCAAGAGGCTCTGTAAACTGCTTAGAGTGGGCTGGAAAACACTGTGAAGCAGTCCTTCCTTCCTTCCTTCCTTCCTTCCTTCCTTCCTTCCTTCCTTCCTTCTTTCCACGATGCACAGTGTTTAGAATGCAGTATTGCAGGCAAGCTCTGCCCACTGCCAACAGTTCGATCTTGACTCAGCCTTCCCTCCGTCTGAGATGGTGAAATGAGGGCCCAGACTGTTGGGGGCAAGAGGCTGACTCTGTAAACCGCTTAGAGAGGGCTATAAAAGACTGTGAAGCAGCATCTAAGTCTAAGGGCTATTGAAAGTAGCCTTGCTCTTCTCCCAGCAACTTAACCAGCCGAAGAAAGCTGCCGCCTCCTTCTCCCAGGCCTTTCTCCTCATTTCCTCCAGTTGGAGGTCAAGCAATGGTTCTGCCTTGCCTTGGCAATCCTTGGAGAGATGTTCTTCTTCCCAAGTCATAGCATGTCACAGTTGCAACCAAACACCTGCTCTTTCCTTTTCCAAAACAAAATGTAAATGTTTTAATGACATTTAAACCACCCAGAGAAGGTTGGCTGTGGCAGGTTAGAAATGCGCTGGTGCTAATAAAAATGAGGACGTTAAGAGGTAGCTTTTCTGGATGACTTTTGGTGATTAAACACTACAGCACAGCCTGTATCTTTACCGGCTGTGATTGTTTCTCATTGGACTGGTTTTTAAATTATAGTGTTCCTTGTCCAAAAGGTGCTTTTCTAAAGGCAAATGGACCTTGTTTTTTTTTTCCTTCAAGGCATTTTGCTTCTCATCCAAGAAGCATCTTCAGTCCTGACTTCTTCAGAACCGAAAAAGCTCCTTGAATGAGAAGCGAAAAAAACAAAGAAAGCCCAGGTCCCTTTCGAAAAGCATCCTTTGTATAACCGTGACCTGGATGACTGACAATTTCCATAGGTAGATATTGTTCCTTGCGTTGTGGCTTGGTTTTATGCAGCATATGAGCCTCGGTGGTGCAATGGTTAGAGTGCAGTACTGCAGACTACTTCTGCTGACTGCCGGCTGCCTGAAATTTGGCAGTTCAAATCCCACCAGGCTCAAGGTTGACTCAGCCTTCCATCCTTCCAAAGTGGGTGAGGACCCAGATTGTTGGGGGCAAGAGGCTGACTCTGTAAACCGCTTAGAGAGGGCTGGAAAGTGGCATATAAGTCTAAGTGCTATTGCTATTGCTTTGCTCTTCCTTTTCCCTCCCCCTCCCTCCCTCCCTCCCTCCCTCCCTCCCTCCCTCCCTCCCTCCCTCCCTTCCTTCCTTCCTTCCCTTCCTTCCCCCCAACGGTTAGAAGGCAGTATTGCAGGCTAACTCTGCCCATTGCCAGCAGTTCAATCTTGACTGGCTCAAGGTTGACTCAGCCTTCCCTCCTTCCAAGGTGGGTAAAATGAGGACCCAGATTGTTGGGGGCAAGAGGCTGACTCTGTAAACCGCTTAGAGAGGGCTGAAAAGCACATGTCCAAGTGCTAAGTGCTACATGGAGCCCCCTCCCAGTATTGTTCAACTTACAGAAGCTCCCTGGGGCTACTGAACGCAGCACAGATTCCAGCCCTTTCCTTAAACAACAGGTGGAGGAGGAAGGTTCGTCCAGCTGCCCTTTGGCCCAGGGGCTGCAGTGCTCATTGCCAGCTGGGAAGCCGGTTGCTGGAAGCCCAACATGTCCCACTAAGCATCGAGCGCGCTTCAATATAAAAGAAATTAAAATGAGTTTGGTTCAAGAGTTCCGACTCGGCTGGAAGCTACAAGTTCACCAGCTGCAGCAGTGAACATTTGCAATTTAATCAACCAATCCCTCAATCAATCAGAATAGAGCTGGAAGGGACCTTGGAGGTCTTCTAGTCAATCTCCCTGCTTCGGCAGGAAACCCTATCCCAGCGAGGGGGAACCTTTTCGCCACCCTGTGCCCAAACTAGAACACACGTGCGTGTGTGTGTGCCGGAGCACCGGAAAACCGAAGACCACATGCCTGCCTGTTTTGGGGCTGTTTCTGGGGCTGGTTTTCAGGCCATTTTCAGGCTGTTTTGAGGGCTGTTTTCCGGGCCATTTTCCAACACTCCAGCACCCACAAAGACCAGCTGGCTGGAGCACATGTGTGCACCAGAATCCAGAAGAGCAGCTGGCAATGGTGAGCGTGCCCACTGAGAGGGCTCTGCCTGCCACCTCTGGCACTCGTGGCATAGGTTCACCCTCACAGCCCTCTCCCATTCCAGACAAATGGTGATCCAGTCTTAAAAACTTCCAGTGTTGGAGAATTCACAACTTCTGGAGAGAATTTGTTCCCCTGGTTAATTGTCCTCACTGTCAGGAAATTCCTCCTTAATCCTCTAGGTTGCTTCGCTCCTTCGCTAGTTTCCATCCATTGCTCCTTTTCTTGCCTTCGGGTGCTTTGAGAATAATTTGACCCCCCCTGCTTTGTGGCAGCCCCTCAAATACTGGAAGGGTGCTACCACGTCCCCGCTTGTCCTCCTTTTCTCTAGACGGGCCAAACCCAAATCCTGCAATTGTTCTTCATGTTTTAGTCTCCAGGCCTTTGATCATCTTAGTTGCTCCTCTCTGCACTTTTCCCAAAATCTCAGCATTCTCTTTTTGTAATATGGTGACCAAAACTGGATGCAACATTCCAGGTGTGGCCTTACTAAGGCTTTATCCAAGCTGGAAACATTTTTGGGGTGGGAAGAACTTCAGTTGCTCTTTGAAATTTCCCATAATCCCCTGGCACAATGTTCCTCTGGAGAATTACAGGAAATGGATGGGCCAGCAACCCACCCAGCCACCAGCCACAGTCCGCTTTCCCCCGTCTTCCAGATGCCTTGTCCTGATAAGAATGTCTTTGGGGTGGCAATTCTGGGGGTGGCTCTGGAGGGCAACAGAAGGCTGATCTGGAGAACGGGAGGGAAGACACCTAGTGCTGACCCCAAGCCAGAAGGTTCTCCCAGGGTGCCAAGTCCCGCATCTAAGGGCCACTGTGGCACAGTGGTTAGAGTGCAGTACTGCAAGCTACTTCTGCAGCCTGCTGACTGCCTGTAATTTGGCAGTTCGAATCCCACCAGGCTCAAGGTTGACTCAGCCTTCCATCCTTCCGAGGTGGGTAAAAGCCCACATTGTTGGGGGGGCAAGAGGCCGACTCTGTAAACCACTTAGAGAGGGCTGTTAAAACGATGTGAAGTGGTGTGTAAGTCTTTATTGCTATTGCCCGCCCTCCCTCCCTCCCTCCCTCCCTCCCTCCCTCCTTTCCTTTCTTCCTCTGCCCACTGCCAGCAGTTCGATTCTAAGTGGCTCCAGGTTGACTCAGCCTTCCATCCTTCTGAGGTGGGTAAAATGAGGACCCAGAGGGTTGGGGGCAAGAGGCTGACTCTGTAAACCGCTTAGAGAGGGCTGGAAACATTGGGAAGCGGTATTATCAGTCTAAGTGCTATTGCTACCTTGTGGGCTGGGACAGGGTGGCCCCTAGTTAATTCTTGCATGGGAGACCCCCAGGAAACCCACCTGAGAAATCCAAGAAGGGGAGACTGACTTCCTTCTGGGCAGCTGAATTCACCCTGAGCCCCTGGACCTTAAGGAGGGAAAGCTGGACCTGGGAGGGACAAATGGTTCACCGGGAAAAGGAGTCCAAAGGCAGAGCTAGAAATACCATCCTTTTATTTGAGGAAGGAAACACCAGATGGAGCCATGCTGGCCTTTCAAGCCTCTTCCCTGCTGCCCCCACCTGGCTCCCAAGAGGAGGAGGAGGAAGAGGAGGATGGAGGCTGCTGCATGGGGTATTCCAGGAGGCTGGTGGGAGGCAGTCGAAGCGCCTGGGGAACTGAGCCCAGACCAGGTCTCTTCTGATCACAGCCTGCAGGTCAGCCGGCAGCAGCCCCTTCCCTCTCCCTGCAGAGTCTGCCCTGGCTTCCCAGGAACTGTGGGCCCCCAGAGGGAAGGCAGCTACCCCTCCTCCAAGAAAAGGCCCAGTCCTGCTGACCCCCACACAGCCCAGCCTCAGCCCCCTCCCTGCCCGGAACCCACCCCAAGGCCCCCTTCCCCAGGCCCGCGAGCGTCTCCGTCGAGGTCGAGAAGCGGATCTATGCACTTACAACGGCGGTTTAAAGAAAGCCCCCTCCTGCCCCCCCGCCAGAGCCCAGCGCCAGCGCTGGGTCCCCCAAAGCCTCGCGACCCGTCCCGGGGGGCGGCCATCCAAAGAGAGGCCGTGGATCTCCGTGGGGCGGGGTCTCCGCCGGCCCCGGGACAGGCCCGGCCTCCCCCTCCCCTATTGCACAGTCTGCGGCGGGGGGGCGGCTCCCTTGGGCGGCTCGGCGGGCCCCTCCCGGCCCTTCTTGCGCGGCGGCTTCTTGATGGGCGTTTTCTTGGGCGCGGGCTCTGCGGGCGCCGGGGTCGGCTCGGGGCCGCCGCCCGCTGCGGTCTGCTTCTCCCCGCTCTTGGGCTCGTCGGCGGCGGCGTCGGGCCCCAGCAGTTTCTGCAGCGGGGCGGAGGTGGGCAGCAGGGGCTTGCCGGCCTTCTGCCCGGCGGGGGCGGCGCCCGCCTGCTTGCCCTTCTGCGGGGGCGCCGGCTTCTCCCGCTGGGCCGGGAGGGGGCTCATGCCGTTGGGCCGCGCCCCCGCCTCGCCCCGCTGGAGGCTCTGGGTCTTTTCCTTCAGCTGCGCGGCCAGCAGCGTGGCGGCTTCGGAGAAGCCGGGCGGCGCTTTGGGCTGCGCGGGGCTCCGGGGCGCCTCGGCCGGCCGCCTCTCCGCCGCCGGGCCCCCCATCCTCTTGACCGCGGCGTGCAGGGCGCCGTTGAGGTTCTCCGCGGGCTCCGGCCCGGTCCGGCTCCGCTGCCTGGCCTGAGCGGGGCAGGGCGGGCCCTCGGGGCTGCCGGGCTCCTGCGGGGGCTTGGGGGCCCTCTCCTTGGCCCTCGCCGCCTCGCCGGGGCTCCTCTTGCGCTTGGAGGGGCCGGGCCGGCGCTCCGCTTGCAGCTCGCCCGCGGCCGGCAGGGAGTTGCTCTGGGCCGCGTTGTACTTGTGGTGGATCCAGGAGACTTTGGGCTTGGTGGAGGGGTCCGGCGGGGGCGGCTTGGCCCGCTCCGGGGACGGGGGCTTGGCCGCCGGGGCCGCCTCCTCCTCCTCCTCCCGGGACTGCTTGGAGAGGCGCGCGATGCGGGCGTAGAGCGCGCCGCTGACCGAGCCGGAGCCGCAGGAAGAGCGCTCGCTGTCCGAGGACTTGAGCAGGGGCGCCTCGCCGCCGTCTGCCGGGCCCGGGGGGCTCTCCTTCAGGACGGTGTACTCGCCCGCCTCCTCCGCCGCCGCCGCCGCCGCCGCCGCGGCCGCCACCGCCGGGCCCTTGCGCAGCGGCTGCGGGGCCTTCTCCAGGGTGCTGCTCGGGGCCGAGGCGCGCTCCTTGTGGTCGCTCTCTGCGGAGGGAAGGGAGGGAGAGCCGTCAGGGGAGCGGGTGTGTGTGTGAGAGAGATCAAGGCAGCTGCAAAGAAGCAGCGAAAAAAACGTCCCTTTCTAGAACGTCCCCATTTCTATAGGCAACGTAATCTCTCTCTCTCTCTCTCTCTCTCACACACACACACACATACACACCCCACTTCATCCACCCATCCCCAAAATTGCTCCCCTCCAAGCCTTTGTCTGTTTTTTAACAAAGAACTAAAAAAGACGTCGAGACTCTCTAGCCCTAACCCTCCATAGCTGAGTCACGCCCAGCTGATCAATGGAGACAGCTGAGTCCTTTTGGTCACCACACTATGAAAAAGAGGTTGAGACTCTAGAATATGTGCAGGGAAGAGCAACCAGGAGGATGCGGGGACTGGAGGCAAAAACATGCGATGAACGGATGCAGGAACTGGGCATGGCTGGTCTAGTGAAGAGAAGACTAGGGGAGACAGGAGAGCATCTTCCAATATTTGAGGGGCTGCCACAGAGAGGAGGAGGAAGGGGTCAAGCTGTTTTCCAAAACACCAAAGGCCAGAAAAGGGATAGAAACCGATCAAGGAGAGATTCAACCTGGAAATAAGGAGATATTTTCTGACAGAACAATCATCCCATGGAACAGAAGTTGCCTTCAGAAGTTGTGGAGTTTCATCCAGAAGAGACTGGGCTGCCATCTGTCAGAAATATTGTAAGGTCTGCTTGGGCAGGGGGTTGGACTGGATGACCTACAAGGTCCCTTCCAACTCTGTTAATCTGTTAATCTTTTCAGGAGGCATCGCAAAAGACCTATTGTCAGAATGCTGCAGCAGCAGAGAAAAGCCTTAGAAAATACACTGCTAGCTTTCCTAAGAATTTCAGCTCCCTTCGAGGACAACCTCCTGAGAAACGAAATCTGAAAATTCTCCAGCAATCCTTGGAGATTGCTCGCCACTGGGCTTCCTCCTTCTAGCCCTGGGAGAACTGTTCACACCAAGCGAGTGTGACAGAGCAACCTACACGAAAGGAGGGATTTGTGTCCAACATGCTTTTTAAGCACTGAGTGTACAGAATACAGTCTGTGCTCAGGATGGGATTTTATTTCATTTTACAACAAGGAAAGAGAAGTTCCTTTCAGCTGTTACTTAATGACCGATGTTCAAATGATTGGCATGTAGCTTAGGGTGAAGCTGTGGCCCAGGCAGAATTTAAAAATGTATGAGCAGGGCTGCTTCCTTCCTTTTAGCAAGGGGAAGTCCTTGGAAGCTGAGGTATCCCAGCAGGATGGAGGGAGAAGCAAGAATATGGGCCCACCTGGGCAGCCAAAGGCCTCCCCCCCCCCCATCCTATATGTGCTGGGAGGGCTGCACTCAGATTTTTCTGACTTCCCCCAGATGCAGATGCACTGTCTCCAAATTTAGGGTTAGGGTGCAAAAAGCTGCAGACCACTTGGTTTCACCCTGGATTGTTGTGGAGGAACATGGGCCAGTCCTGGAGGCTGGGGAAGGCTCTGACAAGGGCTCTGCCTCAGAGGCAGAGATGGGGCCAGGGCCGCCCGTCAGTTATCAGCTGCCTTTGAAGTTAGAGATCAGTGGGGCAGAAGAACAGCTGGAGCCTGTTTCCAATGTGCGCGTGCACAGAGCTGCCAGGAGAAGGGAACAGCTAAGGAACAAGGTTCTACTTGGGAGTAAAGGCTCAGGTGGACGCTGAATGGCCCTCCCCTAGGGAATAAAGAGGAGCGAAAGAGGACTGAGGTTTTGCAGGAGACAACTAGTTCAATTCATTAGGGTGAACATCTGTTTCTGACTTCTTGCCAAGTAATTGCTGTTACAGCATGGCATTTGGAAGCTATCAGCCTGGCAACTCTCCAAGTCTGATCAAGGTCTGTAGTTGTGAAAACTCTTGCAAGACTGTTTGCTGGGACTTTGCTGGAGAGGAATTCCCTTTAATCTAAATAAAAGGGGTTTTATCGGGACGGGGAGTCGGCTTCATGGTCTTGGGAAGCCTCAGTCAGAACATGGATGTCACAAAGACTCACACACAACCTCATCCTTTCCTACCACCCAGGGATGCTCTTCAGGCCAATAGGTCCTGCGTCAAGGAAGCAGAAAGAAACTCCTTTTATTTGTATAGTGTGATGGTGAAAGGTTTTAGGACTTTGTTTTTTTAAAAAAGATGGAATTGGTATGCAAAATTTGAGACAAAATTAAACAGTCTCAACTGAGTTCATGATGCTGAGCAGACTTTTAGTGGGTTTTTAAAAAAAAATCAAGATTAGCAAACTTTTTTTCCCCCAATATTGAGTCTGAGTCAGCTACACATTTCCCTAAAGAGCCCTCCTGACTGTTACAGCTGAAGGCATAATCCTTCTCCCAACTCCGGTGCCAAATTGGAGGCCGCTAGATTATGATTTTTTGGAAGGGAGTTTTTGTTGTTGTTGAGAAATATGTGTGGCTTTTTGTACCAAAAGCATTTGGGGAGGTTTGGAGTTTCTTCACTCACGGATATCATGCATATTTGCCCAATAGAGTTAACTCTGTTATTACATTAACTCGTTACTTGGAAGGACACAATAGGCCTTTGTTTTTTAAAAAAGCTAACCGAACGCTCCAGTCACATGACACCGTAAGCCAGAAGACCAACAAGCCAACTACAAACTAACCAGGGTTAGCATAGGAAATGGTGTATTGGTGGGGACAGCCCATTTCGAGAGGAACCCAGCAGCTCTTAAAGCCGAGGGAGCGGCTGGCTGTCATGCCAGGATCCGAAAGTGAGTTTGAAGGGTGCGTGTATTTGTGTTTGTTTGTCTTTTGTACGCTGGCTGGAAACCAGGGAAGGGAAGACACCCCTGAGGCAAGGAGTTGCGACAGCGAGCTGGGGCAGGGGTGAGATTCAACTGGTGTAACAACCGGATCGGTCAGCGTGCGCTTTACATGTGCGCGGAGCGTTTGCTACTGACCTTCTCCAGCAATCCCTGTGTGTTAAACAGCTGACGTGCGGTAGGTGAGCCCAACAGCTGATTGTCAGAGCAAACTGAACTGGTTCACTCCCAGCTGATCCTCGGAACTACCGGTTCACTCGAACCAGGCTGAACTGGTAGAATCCCATCCCTGAGCTGGGGTCAACTAGAGCAAGGGTCTCCAACTTTAAGAGTTGTGGACGTCAACTCTCAGAGTTGCTGGCTGAAGAACTCTGGGAGTTGATGTCCACAAGTCTTAAAGTTGCCAGGGTTGGAGACCCCTGAACTAGAGAGTGAGGGAAGCAGAGTTGGAGAGGGAAAATTTCTTCCCACAGAGAGGGGACTCTTTTCCTGGTCACACGTAGCCCTCCGACATGTGCCAAAGCAGTCCTAGGGGTTTCGTCTTGTGCGAAGCGAGCCTCCATGACTGCAGGAGTTAATTTCCACTGGTAGGAACATCTTCTGTCTGTTAATTATGGTGTTTCTTTTTCTCTCAAAGTCAGGCATGTGTGGCCCAAGAATTCTTTAAGCATTACAGGCCCCTTTGTGAAAAGCCTGTTATTTGCTACAAAAGGGTTGCGGTGGAGCTGGGATTGAGTCAAATTCCTCGGCTCCATAGTGGTTGCCAAAATAACAGGACAGGAGAGGAGAAATTAGGAGCTCAGATCCTATGAGAAGCTCTGACTGAGGGCCGGCCATCCAAAGGCAGAATTATTGTGGCCCGCCAGTGGCCAGAAGAGCTGGCGGCAGACTCGGATAGTGAGGAGGTTGGGGAGGAACATGGGCCAGACCTGGAGTCTGGGGAAGGCTCTGACGAGGGCTCTGTGTTGGAGGCAGAGATGGGGCCAGGGCCGTCCGACAGTTATCAGCTGACTTCGGAGTCGGAGATCAGTGGGGCAGAAGAACAGCTGGAGCCTGTTCCCAATGTGTGCAAATGCAGAGCTGCCAGAAGAAGGGAACCGTTAAGGAACGAGGGCCGATTTGGGAGTAAGGGCTTTGGTGGATGGTGAATGGCCCCTCCCACAGGGAATAAAGAGGAGGGAAAGGGGAGTGGGGTTTCCAGGAGACAATTAGTTCGTTTAATTAGGGTGAAGTTTTGTTTGGGACTCCCTGCCAAGTATTTTCTGCTACAGCGTTGCGCTTGGAAGCTACCGGCCTGGCAGCTCTCCAAGCCTGATAAGGTCTGTGGTTGTAAATTCACCCTTGAAAGACTGTTTGCTGGGACTTTGCTGGATGTGAATGACAGGAATTCACATTAGCCTATTAAAAAGGGGTTTTGTCGGGCCGAGGAATCTGCTTCGGGATTTCGTGAAGTCAGAACAAGAATGGGGACTCCGGCCCGCTTTGCTGTCACCACAGGTTCACCCCTTTTAATTCCAGAGAATTCCAGCATGCTTATCAGTATCCTAGTCCTCAGTTTTGCAAAGGAAAAACCACCTGGAGAGGCTTTAGCCGCCAAAGTGAGAGGCAACGATGACACCCACATCATCATCAGGGATATGAGAAAGTTCACACTTGCGTTGCAGAACCCCCCCACAGTCATGGCATCAACACTCAGACTCATGACTTTGGCGGTGTCCTGGGATCACATGTGATCCCCTTTTACGACCTTTGGACCAGCAAAGTCCATGGGGAATCTGGATTCACTTAACAACGGTGTGACTAATTTGACAATGGCAGTGATTCACTTAACAACAGCGGCAAGAAAAGTTGTAAAATGCGGCAAAACTCACTTTACAAATGTCGCTTTAGCAACAGAAACTTGGGGTCGTTGTTCCTTTTATCCCCGATTTCTCAAGAGTGATACATTATTCAAGAAACAGGTTTTGGCGGAAGTCTCAATCCAGCCCTTGGCAATTCTGAGGTTCGAGGGACATTTTGCCACATCAAAATCTTGAATTCAGGATGCTTAGCCCAGCCCACCTGTTCTCCAAAGCTGGGCTTCCCAAACTTGGCAACCTTAAGACTTGTGGACTTCAACCCCCAGAATTTCTCAGCCAGCCATGCTGACTGGGGAATTCTGGGAGTTGAAGTCCACAAGCCTCGAAGTTGCCAAGGTTGGAGAGCCCTACTCTAAAGGGCTAATTCTCTTGTGAGCTGGGAATTTTAGCCACAGATATTATCCTCTCCCAATATGAGCAATGCGCAGCCGATATGATTGGCAGGATCCTTGCCAAAATTGACAGTGGTCTTCTCCAATGCCTGGTGGATGAGACTAGAGGCCCTCAGGAGGAGCCGAGTCATGGGAGTTGCTTTGCACCTGGGCCTTCCTTGTTTTTTCCCTTTGGTTTACAGATTTACAGATTAACAGAGTTGGAAGGGACCTTGTAGGTCATCCAGTCCAACCCTCCTACCCAAGCAGGAGACCCTATACCATTTCTGACAGAGAGCAGTCCAATCTCTTCTGGAAAGCCTCCAGGGATGAAGCTCCTACAACTTCTGTTACTTGGGTTGATTGCTCTCACGGTCAGAAAATTCCTCCTTATTCCTAGGTTGAATCTCTCCTTGTTCAGTTTCCATCCATTATTCCTTATCTGGCCTTTGGGTGCCTTGGAAAATAGCTTGACCCCCTCCTCCTCCTCTCTGGGGCAGCCCCTCAGATATTGGAAGGCTGCTCTCCTGTCTCCCCTGGTCCTTCTCTTCCCTAGACGAGCCATGACCAGTTCCTGAAACTGCTCATCGTATGTTTTAGCCTCCAATCCCCTAATCACCTGATTGTTCTTCTCTGCACTCGTTCTAGAGTCTCAACATCTTTTTTATAGTGTGGTGCTCAAAATTGGATGCAGGATTCTAGGTGTGGCCTTACTAAGGCTTTATAGAGTGGTATCAGTACCTCCCCTGATCTTGATTGTATCCCTGAGTTATTCTGAGTTTGATTTTTTTAAAGGTATTGAAAAATATGGCTTGAAGCTCAACACCTCAAAAAACAAGATGTTGGTTTAATTTGAAACCTGTTTAATTTACCCACTGAAATAAGGACAAGAAAGCTCCGACTGCATCCTTCCCAGTGAAAGAGTTCTTCTGCAGTCCGGATCTGGGCCTGAGACTGAAAATCAGGCTTGTCAGGTGCTCCATCTTTTCTACCCTGCTCTACGGAGGGGAGAGTTGGTCTCTGTCAGAAAGCCCCCCGAAGGGGTGAGAAGTGTTTGCAACGTGGATTTACAGGAGGTTGTTACGTACAAGTTGGGCTGACAAAATCAGAAACGAGGAGGTGATAAGCTGCCTGGGAAAGCCAAGGGGAATCATCAAGACCATTAAAAAGCTCAAGTTAAGACTATTTCGGACATGTGATGCAACACCCAGAAAAATAGGGCGTCCTTCACTTAATCCTCCAGGGAAAAATGGATGGCAAATGAGGTCCAGGCAGAAGAAGAAGATCAGGGCTTCAAAATCTAAGGGACAAAAACTCAGCAGCCCTTTTTCATGCAGCTGTTGATAAAAATAGGATCGCCAGCACAATTGCCAATGTCCGATGACGGGTAGGGCACAAGAAGAAGAAGAAGAAGAAGAAGAAGAAGAAGAAGAAGAAGAAGAAGAAGAAGAAGAAGAAGAAGAAGAAGAAGAAGAAGAAGAAGAAGAAGAAGAAAGAAGAAGAAGAAGAAGAAGAAGAAGAAGAAGAAGAAGAAGAAGAAGAAGAAGAAGAAGAAGAAGAAGAAGAAGAAGAAGAAGAAGAAGAAGAAGAAGAAGAAGAAGGAGGGTATTTTGACTGCATTTGGGGCATTCATTATTAGACAGCAGTGGCCCAACCTTGGCATTTTGTTCCCAGCAACGTGTGTGTGTATGTGTGTGTGTACACTCTAACAGACATTTTTGTTATCCCAACTTTTCCTAGTAACCAGGCAAGGAAACGATACCCTTTTTGGACTAATCTCAGCTCTTGAGAGCCACCGACTCTCCCTTTCGGTGGCCAGATCTGAGCTCTCTCAAGGAACGCCTTGCGTGATCGGAGTCTGGCCTGTGCCAGGAGTATCACTGACCTTCGTGGGGCACGCAGTAGACGGGTCCTTCGTCCGTGGTGTCGAAGGAAGAGAAGGAGCCCCTGGATGACCAAGAGGGTGATGGCTGATCGACCACAGAAGGAGGTTCAATGAAGCTGCAGTTCAGGGTGTTCTCCAAGTCATGATGAGCCACTACAAGGTGCAAAGAGGGAGGAGAAGGGAGGTCCAATCAATCAATCAATCAATCAATCAATCAATCAATCAATCGGTATAGAGCTGGGATGACACGATAGTTGTCTTATCTCAAAGCTGCTTTTTCAAGAGGCAACTGGACCTTCTGGTTTTCTTTGAAGACATTGGACAGAGAGGACTGCTGGTTTGAAGGAAGGGTCAAAGAGGCAACAAAACGGAACAGCCTTCTCTCAACAGAGGGAAGTCAACTCAAAATATTTGTATGGTCTTTTGAGAGTTGCCAGCAGAAAAAGGAGGGGGGAAAGGGGTTTGAAAGAGCAGTGTGACAGCTTGGAAATTACAAGTGCATTCCATAAATGTTTTCAAAGATAGTAACTAGGTGACTGAAGTTTCTGCCATGCAAAATTCTAACTGGAGAACGCGATTGATGACTCTGGGCTATGGACGTGTCCCATTGGAGGATATGAATTACGATACACCCAGGGGGTGGAGGAAAACCAGGGTCAAGGGTGACAGTGAATGATGTACCTCAGAGTTGGCTGCACCCAGGCAGGGCCAGACATGCTAACTCCCAATAAATCCTTTTTAAGTTTTGGAAGTTTGCTTAGAGACTCATGATTTAATTGGGGTTAAGTGCCAGAATCCTGACAGCGGGAGAGACAGGACATCATCTATTTCCAGTCTCCAATACAATCCTTTCAACAGTTCCAAGAAGGCTTTGCACCACTCAGGTCACCTGGTGAGGACACAGATAAACCTCCAGGTGACTTTAACGATGGAAAGGATGCAAATGACCAGCTGTCTGCAAGGAGTATAAATCCTTCTATTCCTCACCCTCCAGTCAGAGTTGAAGAAGCTTCTTGGATGAGAAGTGAAACATCCTCAAATTAAATACAAGAAAGTCCAGTTGCCTCCTGAAAAGGCACCTTTGGGGCAACCTAGATTATAGGGAATCTCTACAGACTTTTAGCCATACAATTTGGGATGAACCCCCTTCGAATGATGTGGGAGGAGGAATGGATTTCCAGAGGGGGAAATAATTGCAGACTACAGGAACCATTTGCACCACTCAGGTGACCCTGAGGACACTGATAAGCCTCCAAGTGGCCTCAACAACCCTCCAAAAGCATGCAAATGTCCAGCTGTCTGCAAGGAGTATAAATCCTTCCATTCCCCACCATCCAGTCAGAGCTACAGAAGTTTCCTGGATGAGAAGCAAAATGTCTTCAAAGGAAATCCAGAAAATCCAGTTGCCTCCTGAAAAAAAAGCACCTTTGGGACAACAATGACCTGGAGGACGGAGAATCTCCATAGATATATGGTTGTCTTGTTTATTTATTAATTTAATTTAATTTAAAAAAATTATTTAACATTTATGCAATTAAAAACAAACAAATAAACACACACACACACACACACACACACACACATACATTCTACAGCACACATTGAGCAATGGTTACATTTGTATTTTTCGATCATTGATGTATTCTACCTTGTTACAATAACTTCATCCTTTTAATGTTTTTAATTCTCTATAAGCTTTGTAATTAGTTGCACGTCTCCCCATTTTCAATATCTTGTCCCATTATCAGATGTTACCTTTTCTCCGACCAATCATACCAGATACTCCATATTTTGTTGTCCTAGTTGGCAAGGAAAGATCCAACCGAGAACTGAGGAGAAATTTCCTGACACTGAGAACAATTCACCAGTGGAATGGTTCACCTCCAGAAGTTGTGGGTCCTCCAACTCTGGAGGTTGGGAAGAAGAGACTGGACAAAAGGCTGCATTCCCTATGGAGCATTATGCAAAGACCAGACTCTCAGGGGCAAAGGGTCCTTTGGAAATATCTTTGGGTATCCTGTTTCCACAAAAATATGACCTATGAAATATGAAAGTAAGTCCTAGCTTGATTTTTATATGTGTGCCCAATATAAGCCCTAATTAAGATCCCGCCCACTACAGAGGTGGGGGTGGGGAGGTGGAGCTGCCCTACTACTCGCCTTTGGACAGTTCTAGCCAGGCCTCGCACACTCTGACACCTGCCTTGCCAGCCCATTTCTTCTGCAGCCGGCAAGGCTTTCCTGAAGGCCTCTGGAGCCGATAACAAAGCTCTGGATCGATCCGGAGCTGTTATCGGCTGCAGAGGCCTTCAGGAAAACCTTGCGGGCCGCAGAAGAAGTTCCTGTAGGCCTCTGACAGCAAAAAGGAAGCCGGGGGCGATGTGCGCAAGTGAGGTTAGTCAGTGGATGACATCCCCTGAAAATAAGACCTGGTGCCTTTTCTTGGTGGCAAAAGAATAATAAAGCAAGGACTTATTTTTGGAGAAACACGGTAACTTCTGTTGGGAACATTTCAAGTGGCCAACGAAGCCCGGGAAAAGATACAACTGCTTTAAAGGGGTTTGGAGTCAGATCTTTTGCCCAGGCTTTGCGCCGCTCCGACAGCGATGTGCCAGGCATGCCCAACAGAAGGGCCTCTGTGCGCAGCAAACCTCGGAGGGGAAGCTGTGTTTCTGATGCCTTCAGACCTCTGGTCCTGGGTGAGTCACCGCTAAATAAATCATGCTGAGAGAGGCCGAAGAAGGCTTTCCTGTGGGCCTCTCCCCTTCCCTGACCGAGTGTTTGTTCTGCCACGATCCCCGGCCTCGTGTGATTCTTAGAGGGGGCAGCCTCGGCGGGGGCTTTGCAGCTCTGGGCCCCCCCCACCTGAGTGGGAAGGCAGGAGAAGGCAAAGGCTGCAGGAACCGGTATAATTGCCTTTGGTGCTTCCTAGCTGAACTCTGTTCAATTAGGGGCTGCAGCCCAGGGTTAGCCCTGATGTTCTCTCCTGCTTAGTGCTCATTCATCATCGTCAGGGAGGTGTCAACAGATGACATATGTGAATCCTGCAGCAGTCTAGCAGGGGCTGGTTGGAAATCGTGTGTGTGTGTGTGTGTGTGTCTGTAAGATATAATGTAAAATAGTGAGCTGCCAAAACCAGCCTCGCAACGTCTCAGCAAATGTTCAGGAAGCTGTTGTGGCCCATCAATGGCCAGGGGAGCTGGCAGCAGACTCGGACAGTGAGGAGGCTGAGGAGGAACCTGGGCCAGTCCTGGAGGCTGGGGAAGGCTCTGACAAGGGCTCTGCCTCTGAGGCAGAGGTGGAGCCAAGGCCATCCCACAGTTATCAGCTGCCTTCGGAATTGGAGATCAGTGGGGCAGAAGAACAGCTGGAGCCTGTTCCTGATGTGTGCACATGCACAGAGCTGCCAGGAGAAGGGAACAGCTAAGGAACAAGGTTCTACTTGGGAGTAAAGGCTCAGGTGGACACTGAATGGCCCCTCCCCTAGGGAATAAGGAGGAGCGAAAGGGGAGTGGGGTTTGCAGGAGACAATTAGTTCAATTTGTTAGGGTGAAGATGTGTTCCTGACTTCTTGCCAAGTAATTGTTGCTACAGTGTGGCGTTAGGAAGATATCGGCCTGGCAACTCTCCAAGCCTGATAAAAGTCTGTAATTGTGAAATCTCATGAAAGGCTGTTGGCCGGGACTTTGCTGGAGAGGAATTCCCTTGAACCTAAATAAAAGGGGTTTCATGATCTTGGGAAGCCCAGAAGCTTGAGAATTGAGATAGTCCTCGACTTATAAGCCCAACTGAGGCCAGTACTGGAGGGTAAGGAAAGTTTGTGTCTTGCACTCTTGGCCAAGACAGGAGAAGCCTTGGAAAGGCTCCCAAGTCTCGTCTTTGCCAGGCTGCCTCTTCCAGTTCCCCCGAGCCCCCTTCACACCACCCCAGATCTGCCGCCTGTCCTGCCCTACCTTTTCCATTTCCCTGGAATCTTTCTTAAATCTGATTCCAGATCTGGACACAGGACTCAAAGCAGAGTTGGATAATTCAGATGAAATGGAATTGTGGGGTTTCCCCCCCTCTCCTAGTGATGCTATCTAAAATTGCACTTGCTGATAAATAGTGCAACTATATCAAGTTCCCAGCCTTGCAAGAATTGGCTCGGATCTTGAGCTCTTTTCACACAAAGCCCAGGACTTTTCCAGTGAACCTGAAAACTTTTCCTTGAAGGAAGAAGAAAAAAAACCCCAACAACCTTGGATTTGTCTCTCTTCCCTTCCGTTGTTTGGAGCCCAAGTCTCTGAACTATTAGCATGATTCTGCATCTTGTTTTTATTTTACAGAGTATTTTGCTCCAGGCCAGAGCCAGGAGGCAAAGACAGTAATGGAGGGGAAGGGGGCAGACAGAGCTCTTGGCCCGCTAGAATCCTGCCTGGATCCAAGGGTGCCATCCTTCCTTTTCGGAATGACACTAAGAATGGATATGGCTTGGAAGGGGGAGGGAGGAAGGAAGGAAGGAAGGAAGGAAGGAAGGAAGGAAGGAAGGAAGGAAGGAAGGAAAGAGGGAGGGAAGGGGGTGCAAAGGAAGGAAGGAATCGGAGGAAAGGGAAGGAAGGAAGAAAGGAAGGAAGGAAAAAGAGGGAGAGAGGGAAGGAAGGAAAGAAAGAAGGAAGGAAAGAAAGGAAGACCCAGGATGTGGCACAAAGGCAACCCAGTCCAATAAGCAAGAAGAGTCCCTTCATTATCTCCAACTTTTCCCCCAATGTCCAGGTTACCTTCGGCTGGAGAAAAACTCTCCCAGGAAAAACCTTTAACTGTAGAAAATTCAGTCCAAAACAAGGTACATACAGACTGTAACTAAAAATCCAAACAAACCAAGCTGCAGTAATTAACTTGACAGGGCAGGAGAAGGACTTGCAGACTTGAAAGCTCAGCAAAACTCACACAGTTGGGAAGATACCAGGAACCCAGATAAGCTTTGACAAAACAAGATAATACATGATTTTTTCCAACAAATTGCTGTGCACAAACTCTCATTTTAAACACTGTGTTCCCAGCTGCAGCTAATGAAGGGAATCAGGGCCCTCTCTTCCCCCGTAAGCCAGGCAACCCACTTTGCTCCCTTCTCTGTTCCTCCCTGCGTGCCCTAGGATGAAGAGGGGGTGGGCCTGGGTCTTCCTCTGAATTCCCTCTCCCTTGTTCTACCTCTTCTTCCCTGTTCTGCCCAGCCAGACTTGGCCCTTCCCCAGTTTCCTCCACAGCCACTGGAGCCACACTCCCACTCCCTGTCAGCTGTTCGGCCTTCCCCTCCGAATCAGATTCCGAGAGGGGCATGACAACTACAGTCAGTACATGCAAAATCAAACATACATTCCTTCTATTATATTGATCTGACAAATTGGTTGTACCTCTCTTTATCAAGCTTCCACCCATTACTTCTTGTCCCGCCCTCCGGTATAAGTCAATATCCTCTTCTCGGTGATAATCCCTCAAGTACTGTACTGGAAGACAGAAGGATCTTCTGATCCTTCTCTTCCGTCAGCTAGACCAGTGATGGTGAACCTTTTTGTTCTGGTGTGCTGAAAGCGTGCGCGTGCTGGCACCAACAATGCAATGCACCCCACCCCCCTGTGCATGTATGCGTAACACCCCCACCCCCTTAACCTGCACTGCGCATGCGCAAGCCTCCAAGCTGATTTTCGGCCCGTTTGAGGACATTTTCGCCCTCCTGGGGGCTTGAGGGAAGCCTCTGCAGCCTTGGGAGGCCGAAAAATGGGCCCGTTTTGACACTTCCGATATTTCCAGAAGGCCCGGTTTTTCGGTCTCCTGAGGCTTCCTTTGAGCCTCCAGGAGGGCAAAAACGGCCTCAAATGGGCTGAAAATCAGCTGGGAGATGCGCACATGCCCAGTGCAGGTAAGTTTGGCTGGGGCTCCCGTGCCCACACAAATGGCTTTAGGTGCCACCTGTGGCACCTGTGCCATAGGTTCGCCATCACAGGGAGAACATACCTACCTACATCCCCCTCAACCCTTTGCCCTATGATTTAGCCTCCAGACCCTTTAATATCATTGTTGCTCTTCCCTGAACACTTTCCGGGATCTATGGCTCCGTAAGCCTTGGGAACACAACTAGCGAGTCTCAACAGCTAGATGGTTCTTGTAAGGTTTCAGTGGCTTCACACCCTGGTTCAACCATGGTTTATTGAATAAATCCCAACTAGCAGGCTTTCCCACAATATTAAAACCCATCTCCCATGGTTTGCAGACTGCAAGAGGCAGGCCCCATTTCAGCTTAGCATGTTGTAGGAACCCAGCTGGCTTGTTTTAATATTTTGCATAGCCTTGAGATGCAGCCACAAAGGAAGTGGATGGTGCTCCTCTTCATTTCCTGGATGGAGCATCTGGGTAGCAGCTGTCAGGAAGCAGGGTCCAAAACTGGCTGGCTCGATGTGGCCAGGCTCCTTTAAATCTTGGGCTGGGGGTGGAAAGGGGGGCTAGCTGGGAGGCTCCATTTCTAAGCAGCCTGCCTCGGATTAGGGGACTGGAGGCTAAAACATACGATGAACGGTTGCAGGACCTGGGCCTGGCTAGTCTAGGGAAGAGAAGAACCAGGGGAGACAGGAGAGCATCTTCCAGTATTTGAGGAGCTGCCACAGAGAGGAGGAGGGGGTCAAGCTGTTTTCCAAGGCAGAAGAAAGAAAGAAAGAAAGAAAGAAAGAAAGAAAGAAAGAAAGAAAGAAAGAAAGAAAGAAAGAAAGAAAGAAAGAAAGAAAGAAAGAAAGAAAGAAAGGAAGAAAAGAAAGGAAGGAAGGAAGGAAGGAAAGAAAGAAAGAAAAGGAAGGAAGGAAGGAAGGAAGGAAGGAAGAGAAAGAAAGAAAGAAAGAAAGAAAGAAAGAAAGAAAGAAAGAAAGAAAGAAAGAAAGAAAGAAAGACATCTGAGCAAACCATGGATGGATAGAAGACATGTCTAGTTTAAGGAAAAGAAGGATGGGGTGACATGATAGCACTCTTAAAATATCTCAGGGCTTGCCACAAAGAAGAGATGTAAAAAAGGTGTTGAGACTCTAGAAAGAGTACAGAGAAGAGCAACCAGAGTGATTAGGGGACTGGAGGCTAAAACATACAACGAACGGTTGCAGGAACTGGGCTTGGCTAGTCTAGGGAAGAGAAGAACCAGGGGAGACAGGAGAGCATCTTCCAGTATTTGAGGAGCTGCCACAGAGAGGAGGAGGGGGGTCAAGCTGTTTTCCAAGGCAGAAGAAAGAAAGAAAGAAAGAAAGAAAGAAAGAAAAGAAAGAAAGAAAGAAAGAAAGAAAGAAAGAAAGAAAGAAAGAAAGAGAGAAAGGAAGGAAGAAAGGAAGGAAGGAAGGAAGGAAAGAAAGAAAGAAAAGGAAGGAAGGAAGGAAGGAAGGAAGGAAGGAAGGAAGAGAAAGAAAGAAAGAAAGAAAGAAAGAAAGAAAGAAAGAAAGAAAGAAAGAAAGACATCTGAGCAAACCATGGATGGATAGAAGACATGTCTAGTTTAAGGAAAAGAAGGATGGGGTGACATGATAGCACTCTTAAAATATCTCAGGGCTTGCCACAAAGAAGAGATGTAAAAAAGGTGTTGAGACTCTAGAAAAAGTACAGAGAAGAGCAACCAGGATGATTAGGGGACTGGAGGCTAAAACATACAACGAACGGTTGCAGGAACTGGGCTTGGCTAGTCTAGGGAAGAGAAGGACCAGGGGAGACAGGAGAGCATCTTCCAGTATTTGAGGAGCTGCCACAGAGAGGAGGAGGGGGTCAAGCTGTTTTCCAAGGCAGAAGAAAGAAAGAAAGAAAGAAAGAAAGAAAGAAAGAAAGAAAGAAAGAAAGAAAGAAAGAAAGAAAGAAAGAAAGAAAGAGAGAAAGGAAGGAAGAAAGGAAGGAAGGAAGGAAAGAAAGAAAGAAAAGGAAGGAAGGAAGGAAGGAAGGAAGGAAGGAAGGAAGGAAGGAAGAAAGAAAGAAAGAAAGAAAGAAAGAAAGAAAGAAAGAAAGAAAGAAAGAAAGAAAGAAAGAAAGAAAGAAAGAAAGAAAGAAAGACATCTGAGCAAACCATGGATGGATAGAAGACATGTCTAGTTTAAGGAAAAGAAGGATGGGGTGACATGATAGCACTCTTAAAATATCTCAGGGCTTGCCACAAAGAAGAGTTGTAAAAAAGGTGTTGAGACTCTAGAAAAAGTACAGAGAAGAGCAACCAGGATGATTAGGGGACTGGAGGCTAAAACATACAACGAACGGTTGCAGGAACTGGGCTTGGCTAGTCTAGGGAAGAGAAGAACCAGGGGAGACAGGAGAGCATCTTCCAGTATTTGAGGAGCTGCCACAGAGAGGAGGAGGGGGTCAAGCTGTTTTCCAAGGCAGAAGAAAGAAAGAAAGAAAGAAAGAAAGAAAGAAAGAAAGAAAGAAAGAAAGAAAGAAAGAAAGAAAGAAAGAAAAAGAAAGAAAGAAAGAAGGAGAGAAAGGAAGGAAGGAAGGAAAGAAAGAAAGAAAAGGAAGGAAGGAAGGAAGGAAGGAAGGAAGGAAGGAAGGAAGGAAGAGAAAGAAAGAAAGAAAGAAAGAAAGAAAGAAAGAAAGAAAGAAAGAAAGAAAGAAAGAAAGAAAGAAAGAAAGAAAGACATCTGAGCAAACCATGGATGGATAGAAGACATGTCTAGTTTAAGGAAAAGAAGGATGGGGTGACATGATAGCACTCTTAAAATATCTCAGGGCTTGCCACAAAGAAGAGTTGTAAAAAAGGTGTTGAGACTCTAGAAAGAGTACAGAGAAGAGCAACCAGAGTGATTAGGGGACTGGAGGCTAAAACATACAACGAACGGTTGCAGGAACTGGGCTTGGCTAGTCTAGGGAAGAGAAGGACCAGGGGAGACAGGAGAGCAGTCTTCCAATATTTGAGGGGCTGCCACAGGGAGGAGGGGGTCAAGCTATTTTCCAAGGCACCCAAAGGCTGGACAAGGAACAATGGATGGAAACTGAACTAGGAGAGATTCAACCTGGAAATAAGGAGGAATTTTCTGACAGTAACAATCCACCAATGGAACAAACGTTGCCTTCAGAAGTTGTGGGAGCTTCATCACTAGAAGCTTTCAAGAAGAGACTGGACTGCCATCTGTCAGACATGGTGTAGGGTCTCCTGCTTGGATGGGGAGGATTGGACTAGATGACCTGCAGGGTCCCTTCCAACTCTGTTAATCTGTAAAGACTTCTGCAATCCGCCTCCTCTTCTGGAGCAGCAGCAAAGAGCCCAACTGCGCACGACGGAGGCCAAGGGGAAAACTCTCGCTGCTATTGTTTATACAAAATCTCCAACCAGCAGTCAACGCCAGGAAGTGCAAACACACAGACCCATTCAGTCCGAGAGTCTCGTTCAGAGAAAGGGCCTCTATCCTATCGAGGGGGGGGGAAGCCGGCCCCAGCATGCTACTGTAAACACAGCTCTGATGATCATTTCAGGAGGAAAACATTCCAGGAACTTTGGCGCTGCAGCTTTCAGGCCTTTTCCCAACTATATTTTCCAGCGAGACTTGGAAAAGGTGAATGAAAATAATAATGACCCAGGTTGCTGAATGCCAAAGGTACAATGATCTGGAATCCGTTCTCACCCTCTGAGGTTCTTTGTTTTTTTACAAAACCCAACTTTGGGTATTAAGATGCATAGTGTCGTCATGCCCCCATCGGAATCTTGGCTATGGAGGAAATTGGGGAAGAGCAAAGTCCGGCTGGGCAGAGCAGGGGAGAGGTAGAACAAGGGAGAGGGAGTTCAGAGGAAGACCCAGGCCCACACCCTCTTCATCCTAGGGCACGCAGGGAAGAACGGAGAAGAGAGCAATGCGGGTTGTGTGGCTTACGGGGGAGGAAAGGGCCCTGATTCCCTTCATTAGCCACACCTGGGAAGGGAGTTTAAAGGAGAGGCAGATGGGAATGACAGTTGTTGAGAACAAATGTTGAGTTTATCTTGTGTTGGCTGGTGTTATCGGAGTTCCTGCCATCCTCCCAACTGGTTTGATTTACTGCCGTGTTACTTCACTTCTGGAACTCCACATCTTGCCTTGCTGGATTTATTACCTTATTTTGCCTTGTTAGATTTATAATTTAAAGTTTTCTGTTTACAACGTTTGGATTGGAATATCTGAAGATTCGTAGGAGAGTTTTTTCTCCAGATCGGATGGTAACTGGGACGTTGGGGGCAAAGTTGGAGCTAATAAAGGGACCCATACTTATTCTCTGGCTGAGTTGTCTTTGTGCCAAGCCCTGGGTCATCACACATTGGAAGGAGGTCGTATGCCCATAAGATAGCCCCTGAACTTGGTAGGATATTTTTTATACCTTCTTCACAGGTATTAGGCACCTCGCCTATCGTCCCTTAGAAGTGCAGCAATGAAGGGACCTGCATATTTGGAACTTACCAAATTTGCAGATGGTACTAAGCTGGCAGGGATAGCTAACACCCTACATCAGGGGTCTCCAACCTTGGCAGCTTTAAGACTTGTGGACTGGCTGAGGAATTCTGGGAGTTGCTAGTCCATAAGTCTTAAAGTTGCCAAGGTTGGAGACCCCTGCCCTAGGTAGACTTGAACACTGGGCCCTATCTGACAAAATGAAATTCAATATAGAGAAAAGTAAAGGCCTACACTTAGGCAAGAAAAACCAAAAGTACACATATAGACTGGGTGAAACCAGGCTCAATAGCAGTAACTGGGAGAGGGATCTTGGAGTCTTAGTGGACAACCAGCCAAATATGAACCAGCAGTGTGCAACAGCAGCCAAAAAACCCAGTGCAATCCTAAATTGCATTAACAGAGGGATACAATTGAGATCAAGGGAGATACTAATAGCATTCTATAAAGCCTTAGTAAGACCACACCTAGAATGCTGCATCCAGTTTTGGTCACCACACTATAAAAAAGATGTTGAGACTCTAGAAAGAGTGCAGAGAAGAGCAACTAGCAGGATTAGGGGACTGGAGACTAAAACATACGATGAACAATGCAATCCTAAATTGCATTAACAGAGGAATACAATCGAGATCAAGGGAGGTACTAATAGCACTCTATAAAGCCTTAGTAAGACCACACCTAGAATACTGCATCCATTGCTAGCAACCTAAAAGACAGACAGATGTCACTGGATGGAAAACATAAACATCGAACTGACATTCTGTTTTGCAGGTGAAGATGGAAGAGTCAGCAAAAGAAACGAAACAAAACAAGAAGAACTGGCACTGGCTATTGTTCAGATCCCAAATTTCTTGTAGAACTGCAACTTAAAACTAAAGAAAACAAAATTATCGGGCCAATCTCTTCACAATATTCCACAGCAGTGGAAACAAATAAACTAGACTTAATGGGTTGGATTCGACAGAGACTTCCTGGACAACTCAGACTGAAAGACCCGCTAGCCCTTAAAGATGAAACATAAAAATAGCTTGGAAGCAAAGAGAGATAAAATGCCAATTTTGTGAAAATAAAAGTGAAAACACAAAGAATCTGTTTCCCAACTAAATGCTAAATTTCAGAAGAGCATAAGAAGAGACAAGGAGATATACATTTTGTATTGCAATGTATATTGTCATGATACATATGGACTAAAGCGATTAAGTATATTAATTGTTAAAAGTATATTAATAATAAGTTAATTATATTAATGGCTGCCACAAAGAAGAGGGGGGGCGTGTCAATGGATAGAAACTGATCAAGGAGAGAAACAACCTGGAATTAAGGAGAAGCTTCCAGACAGATTAACTTAACAACGTGAAGAAAGGTCATAAAATGGGGCAAAACTCACTTAGCAAATGTCTCCCTTAGCAACATAAATGTTGGTCTCAAATCTGGTCGTAAGTTGAGGACTACCGGCATAGACTTCTCACTTGACACCAACAGTGTCTGCTGCATTTCCTCTGATAACGTTCTTATCTTCTTTCCAATAAATAGCTCTGGGGATTTGATCCCTTGGATTAGCTTTTTTCCAGATAGGAGAAAAGCATAAGAGGAATTTTCTGACCGTGAGAACCATCAACCGATGGAACAGAAGTTGCCCTCGGAAGTTGTGGGAGCTTCATCGCTGGAAGCTTTCAAGAAGAGACTGGACTGCCATCTGTCAGAAATGGTGTAGGGTCTCCTGCTTGGACAAGGGGTTGGCCTAGAAGACCTACAAGGTCCCTTCCAACTCTAATATTCTATTCTATTCTATTCTATTCTATTCTATTCTATTCTGTTCTGTTCTGTTCTGTTCTGTTCTGTTCTGTTCTGTTCTATTCTATTCTATTTTATTCTATTCCTTATTTTGTTATATTCTATTCTATTCCTATTCTGTTCTGTTCTATTCTATTTTATTC
This sequence comes from Pseudonaja textilis, assembly GCF_049901715.1. Classification (NCBI taxonomy): domain Eukaryota; kingdom Metazoa; phylum Chordata; class Lepidosauria; order Squamata; family Elapidae; genus Pseudonaja; species Pseudonaja textilis. The sequence continues at coordinate 12,850,614 of NC_142004.1, forward strand.
TATTCCTTATTTTGTTCTATTCTATTCTACTCTATCTATTCTGTTCTGTTCTATTCTATTCTATTCTATTCCTTATTTTGCTCTATTCTATTCTATTCTATTCTATTCTATTCTATTCTATTCTATTCTATTCTACTCTACTCTGCTCTATTCTATTCCCCATTTTGTTCTGTTCTATTCTATTCTATTCTATTCTATTCTATTCTATTCTATTCTATTCTATTCTATTCTATTCTATTCTACTCTACTCTACTCTACTCTACTTTATTCTATTCCCCATTTTGTTCTATTCTATTCTATTCTATTCTATTCTATTCTATTCTATTCTATTCTATTCTATTCTATTCTATTCTATTCTATTCTACTCTACTCTATTCTATTCTTTATTTTGCTGTATTATGTTCTATTAGTTATTTTGATCTATTTTATTCTATTCCTTATTTTGCTCTATCCTATCCTATCCTATCCTATCCTATCCTATCCTAAAGGCTCATGCCGTCAAGGCCACAGCTTTCCCTGTTGTGTGACATAAGTTGTGACAGTCTTTGTTCTATTACAGATACAGAGAAAGCTACAGCTGAACAGTCCCACCATTGCCTGTGAATGCGCTGGAAAAAGACCTTGGAGCCCAAGAATAACAAACATTTTAATAGCTGAAATAAAGCCAGTTGTTCACTGGAAGCACCAGATTAAAGCTTAAATAGTTTGGAGGCGCAATTCAAAGTCAAAAATCAGGCATTGGTGCTTTGGGTGGGGGGGAGGGAATCAAAACTGAAAAAGGGCCCGCCAAAATCAAGAAGGCCATTTTAGACAGATGGGCCTGGTTAAAATGATGTCCCTCGATCATAAAGAGTTTGACTGGCGGCTGCTGCTTGTTGATTTTCAAACGTTCGCTTAAAAGGAGTTTATTTTGCTCTGCAGAAGCAGGAGATCAGGAGCCCCTCTGCAGCCAAAGAGACCATCTGGGTGCCAATAATTTGCTCCCTGTTTTCTTTTGGCTGGAAAGGAGCATCCACCCAGGCAGGGGAGGGGAGGGCGACATTTCCTCCAACCCTGGCTAAGGAGAAATGTCCTGGCGGTAAGAACAGTCGATCCGTGGCATGGCTTCCCTCCAGAAGGGTTGGGCTCCATCACTGGAGGAGGACTGAAGAAGAGTTTGGACAGCCATTTCTCCAGAAGGACGTTAAAATGTAAAGGTTCTTTTACAGATAATCAGAGTTGGAAGGGACTTTGTAGGTCATCTAGTCCAACCCCCTGCCCAAGCAGGAGACCCTACACCATTTCTGACAGATGGCAGTCCAGTCTCCTCTGGAAAGTCTCAAGTGATGATGCTCCTATGGGTTGACTGTTTTCACTGTCAGAAAGTTTATCCTTATTTCCAGGTTAAATCTCTCCTTGTTCATGTATCTTGCCTGAGCAGAGGGTTGGACTAGATGACCTTTGAGATCCTTTCTGACGGTGTCATTGACACAGTTGGGTGTAATCAGGGAGATAGTGGGGGACAGAGGGACCTGCCATCCTGTATCCATGGGCTTCTGGGAACTGGACATGACGTAGCAACTGAACAACAGCACAAAATCCTTTCCAGCCCTATTATTTGTGATTTTATGTGATTTTTACAGAATGTCCCAAAGGTGGACTTTCTTGTTTTTCCTTCTGAAGACGTTTCACTTTTCATCCCAGAAGCTTCTTCAGCTCTGACTGGATGGTGGGGAATGGAAGGATTTATACTCCTTGCAGACAGCTGGTCATTTGCATCCTTTCAGAGGGTCAGTGAGGCCCCTTGGAGGTTTATGTGTGTCCTCAGGGTCACCTGAGTGATCCTGTAGTCTGCAATTTTCTCTCTCTCTGGAAATCCATTCCTCCTCCCACACCGTCTGGAGGGGGCTCATCCCAGAGTTGTATGGCAAAAAGTGCGCAGAGGCTCTCAGTCATCCAGGATATGGTTGCCCCAAAGGGGCTTTTCAAGAGGCAACTGGACTTTCTGGCTTTTTCCTTTGGAAGAAGTTTCGCTTCTCATCCAAGAAGCTTCTTCAGCTTCTCTAGAATTTGTCCCCATCATTAATCAGAACTATTAATCATTGGGACAACGTGTCTCCAGAAGTTATGGGTGCTCCAACACTGGAGGTTTTTAAGAGGAGATTGGACAGCCATTTGTCTGAAATGGTATAGGGTTTCCTGCCTGAGCAGGGGGTTGGACTAGAAGACCTCCAAGGTCCCTTCCAACTCTGTTGTTCTGTTATAAATTCTAAAACTCTCCTTACAGCCGAGAGCGCCATCTCCTTTTCTCCTTGAGTCTCTCCCGTGCAAGAGACTTCCGTCACCTGAGAATCTAGCCAGGTGGCTGGGGTACTTAGTGCCCAAGGGCTGTCCCTGCCCCATTAAATGGGCAGCTCAACTCCCCATCGCTGAACAAAGCATTTCTTGTTCCTGTATGTTGTGAAGATGAATGACCCAGGCTGCCAGACTGCTACAAGAAGCTCCCATCAGAAGGATTGAGGCGAGCTACCAAAGCAAGCCTCACTCCGTGCATTTTCCTTCTCTGCTGGGATCTCACACTTTTTTTTCGGGGGGTGGAGGCAGAATTTACCTCTCCACAAGGCAGTGTTTCTCAAACTTGTGTCAACTCATAAAATAATTCTATTATTTTAGATAATTCTGTCTATAATTCTGTTTAGAATTGCCAACAGAAAGGGAGGGGGGAGCAGTGCGACAGCTTGCAACCGAAAGTGCATTCCATAAATGTTTTCAAAGATAGTAACTAAGTGATCGAAGTTTCTGCTGCACAAAATTCAAACTGAAGAACATGATTGATGACTCTTGGCTATGGATGTCTCCCATTGGAGAATATGAATTATGATACCCCCAGGGGGCGGGGGAAAACCAGGGTCAAAGGTGACAAGGAATGATGTGTCTCAGAGTTGGCTGCACCCAGGCAACGCTGGACATGTTAACTCTCAATAAATCCTTTTCAAGTTTGGCTCGAGACTCATGATTTAAATGGGAGTAACTGTTGGAATCCTGATACCTTGGCAACTTTAAGATGAGTGGACTTCAGCTCCCAGAATTCCACCGCCGACATTCCCCAGGGGAATTCTGGGAGTTGAAGTCCACCTGCCTTAAAAGTTGACAAAGATGAGGGATGCTGCTGTAAGGCCGTGCAATGGCTCAGTTTGGAATTTTTTTCCCTGCCAGGGACCTCCAGAGGGAGGGGGTCACAAAAATATCAGTCTGGCATCAGCCCCCCGCTCCCCATTTCAGGTCCATTAACCATGACCAAGGCCATGTAGCGGAGTGGATCCTTACCTACAACTTTTGGCAACTTCTGACGGCGAAGGGGGATCCGGGGGAGCTTCAAACTGATTTGGCTGAACTGTCCACAGAGGCGCCTTGAAGATTTTTTGCGAGCCAAGTCCTGGCGAATGCTGTGAAGGAAGTTGGATCACCAGGTGAGACCACGATCGAAAGTTGCTGCATGGATAGCAATAACACTTAGACTTATTATACTGCTTCGTGGTGTTTTCCAGCCCTCTCTACGCGGTTTACAGAGTCAGCCTCTTGCCCCCAACAATCGGGGTCCTCATTTGATCGATCTCGGAAGGAGGGAAGGCTGAGTCAACCTGGAGCCGGTCAGGATTGAACGGCTGGCAGCCAGCAGAATTAGCTTGCAATACTCCATTCTAACCCCTGCACAGGAAGGAAGGAAGGAAGGAAGGAAGGAAGGAAGGAAGGAAGGAAGGAAGGAAGGAAGGAAAGAAAGAGATGGGAGGGAGAGAGGAGGGAAGGGAGGAAGGAAAGAAGGAGAAAGAGATGGCAGGGAGAGATGGCGGAAGGAAGGAGAAAGAGATGGGAGGGACAGAGGAAGGAAGGAAGGAGAAAGATGGGAGGGAGAGAGGAGAGAAAGAAGGAAGGAGAAAGAGATGGGAGGGACAGAGGAAGGAAGGAAGGAAAGAAGGAGAAAGAGATGGCAGGGGAGAAAGGAGGGAAGGAAGGAAGGAAAAAGATGGCAGGGAGAGAGGGATGGAGGGAGGAAGAAAGGAGAAAGAGATGGGAGGGAGAGAGGAGGAAGGAAGGGAGAAAGAGATGGGAGGGAGAGAGGAAGGAAGGAGAAAGAGATGGGAGGGAGAGAGGAGGGAAGGAAGGGAGAAAGATGGGAGGGAGAGGAAGGGAGGGAGGGAGAGGAAGGAAGGAAGGAAGGAAGGAAGGAAGGAAGGAAGGGAAGGAAGGATAGCAATTGCTTCACAGTGCTTTCCAGCCCTCTCTAAGTGGTTTACACAGTCAGTCACTTGCCCCCAACAATCTGGGTCCTCATTATACCGACCTCGGAAGGACGGAAGGCTGAGTCAACCTTGAGCCGGTCAGGATCGGACTGCTAGCAGTCTGCAGAATTAGCTTGCAATACTGCCTTCTAACCAGTGTGCCACCGCAGGTCTCAATATGATGTGGGGGGGAGGGGGTCGTCATACGGCATTGCATCTTTATAATTTGCTCCTTCCGTCTAAGACTTCCCTGCATATCACTTATCTTACCTGTCAAGGTGAGTTCGGGGGGAGGCGCTGTAATTTGGGGCAGGGGAAAGTGACACCTACAGCTGCGGATGGAATGAAGCAGGATTTTCCAACCTTGTCCACTTCAAGACGTTTGGACTTCAATACCCATAATTCTCCCGGGCAGCAAGGGGAATTCTGGGCAAGGGGAAGTCCAAAACTTCTGGACAAATGGTTGTCCAAACTTTGCTTGAAAACATCCAGTGATGGAGCACCCACAACTCTGGGAGTGAAGCTCTTTCATTGATTACAGGGAGTCCTTGACTTACAGCAGTTCGCTTAGTGGCCATTTGAAGTTTGGACATCCCCAAAAAAGTGAGTTATGACCATTTTTCACCCTTTTGACCGCTGCTGCATCCCCAGGTTCACGCCATCAAAATTCAGGCACTTTGGCAACCAACTCACATTTATGACGGTTCTGGGATCCTGGGATCCCCTTTTGAGACTTCTCACAACCAGGTCAATGGAAAAGCCAGGTGGGCTTAACAGCTGTGTGACTAATTTAACCACTGCAGTGGTTCACTTAACAACACTGGCAAGAATGGTTCTAAAATAGGGCAAAAAAAGAGTAACTGAACTGTTTTTGCTTAACAGCAGAAGCGTTGGGCTCCATTGTGGTCATAAGTCAAGGACTATCCATAATTATTCTCAGGAACTTGGGCAGCTAAGCTTTCCTAAACTTTCCATTTTCCTAAGCTTTCCATTTTCATAAGCTAACAATTAACTAAACTAAGGGACGTGGTGGCTCAGGACTAAGACAAACTGAGCTTGTTGATCAGAAAGGCCAGCAGTTCAGTGGTTCGAATCCCCAGCGCCGCGCTAACAGAGTGAGCTCCTCTTACTGGTCCCAGCTTCTGCCAACCGAGCAGTTTGAAAACACATTAAAAAATGCAAGTAGAAAAATAGGGACCGCTTTGGAAGCCATATTAGCCCCAGATGCTTCCACGCTGCCACAATCTTGAGCCTGGGAAAATGGGAGGGGGGAATTTCTTGGAGCGTATATAGTTAGACATAATAGCATTCTTCTCCTAAGTCAAGGTCATGTCCTTTCTGCACCTGGGTGAGAGGACGTCTCAAGTTGGGACGGATGGAGATTGGGGCATGTGATGCGATGATGGGTGCAGGGGGTGAATTTGTGATTTTCTACTTATTGCAAGGAAACCTGGAACTTTCAGATTTGGGATTGCCCAGATGTGTCAGTTTATTACTCTAATAAAAAGAACCTTGGAGAGGATGCCTCTGAGTTATTTGTTGGAGTGGAGGTTTTCCGGAACGCTGACACTTTGGTGGGAAGGTCACAGCGTTCCGTGCGCCTTTGAAGGTGTTTACTCATGCCCGGCCACATGACCATGGAGACGTCGTCGGACAGCGCTGGCTCTTCGGCTTTGTAACGGAGATGAGCACCGCCAGCGGTGGGATTCAAATCATTTAACAACCGGTTCTCCACCCTAATGATTTCTTCCAGCAACCAATTCACCGAACTGCTCAGAAAGTTAATAACTGGTTCTCCCAAGTGGTGTGAACTGGCCGAATCCCACCACTGAGCAGCACCCACTAGAGCCAGGAACGACTAGCATGGATGTGCCAGGGGAACCTTTGCCTTTAAGGGAAGCTGTGCCAGATGGAAGTGCCCCCCTGGTCTACCCTTCCTCCCCCGTCCTGGCACCCTTTTCCAGCCAGGGCTCTTTTCGGGATTTCTGCAGCTTCCCTCCTTCTGCTCACACCCTCCCCCCCGAGGTGCCCCCTCCCCACCATGGGTACTCACTCCCGGGCCTGATCCTTCTTGCGGCAAATGCAACAGCAGGACAACAACGAGAGGAGGCAAAGCAGGAAGATCAGGAGGACTCCAGCACCAATGACTCCCATCCGCTGGTTCGCCTCTGGGGAGGAAAGAGGTTGGCCAGAGTCAGTAGGCAGAGGAAGCCACAAGCCAGCTGGCCTTGCAAAGTGGGATGTGTGTTTGTGTATATGTGTGTGTGTGTGTGTGTGTTGCAGAGTGTGCTGAAAAAAAAGCAAGATGGCAGCTGCGAGACTGTGAGGAGGCTGTTGCATCCGCTTTCTGAACCTGGCCTGGCACCTCCCCTACCCAGATGGGGCAGGAAGGTTTGCAGGGAGGCTGGCCAGGGACTTACCCATGTGGCACAGGCCGGTGAAGGGGTTGCAGGAGTCCTTGTGGCAGTTGCACAGCTCAGCACAGTTTGCACCGTAGTGGCCAGTTGGGCAGGTCAGGTTGCAGCTGGCGAAGGAAGAGTTGGCAAAAGAGGTTAGTTGCCCCTCCGCCAAAAACAGACCTGGAGCTCACCACAATCTTCCATTTAAATTACTCAGAGAAGAAGAATAGAATAGAATAGAATAGAATAGAATAGAATAGAATAGAATAGAATAGAATAGAATAGGAATAGGAATAAGGAATAGTGTAGCGTAGCATAGCATAGCATAGAATAGAATAGAAAAGAGAATGGAATGGAATAGGAATAGGAATAGGAATGGAATGGAATAGAATAGAATAGAATAGAATAGAACAGACTAGAACAAAAAAAGGAATAGAATAGAATAGGAATAGGAATAAGGAATAAGGAATAGAATAGAATAGAAAAGAATAGAATAGGAATAGGAATAAGGAATAACATAGAATAGAATAGCATAGAATACCATAGCATAGCATAGAATAGAAAAGAAAAGAAAAGACAATAGAATAGAATAGAATAGGAATGGAATGGAATGGAATGGAATAGGAATAAGGAATAGGGAATAGGGAATAGAACAGAACAGAACAGAACAGAACAGAATAGAATAGAGTAGGAACAGGAACAGGAACAAGAACAAGAACAAGAACAGAATAGAATAGAATAGAATAGAATAGAACAGAACAGAACAGAACAGAACAGAATAGGAATAAAGAATAAAGACTAAGGAATAGAATAGAATAGAATGGAATGGAATGGAATGGAATGGAATGGAATGGAATAGGAATAGGAACAGGAACAAGAACAAGAATAGAATAGAATAGAATAGAATAGAATAGAATAGAATAGAATAGAATAGAATGGAATGGAATGGAATGGAATGGAATGGAATGGAATAGGAATAAGGAATAGGGAATAGAACAGAACAGAACAGAACAGAACAGAATAGAATAGAGTAGGAACAGGAACAGGAACAAGAACAAGAACAAGAACAGAATAGAATAGAATAGAATAGAACAGAACAGAACAGAACAGAACAGAATAGGAATAAAGAATAAAGACTAAGGAATAGAATAGAATAGAATGGAATGGAATGGAATGGAATGGAATGGAATGGAATGGAATAGGAATAGGAACAGGAACAAGAACAAGAATAGAATAGAATAGAATAGAATAGAATAGAATAGAATAGAATAGAATAGAATAGAACAGAACAGAACAGAACAGAATAGGAATAAAGAATAAAGACTAAGGAATAGAATAGAATAGAATAGAATAGAATGGAATGGAATAGGAATAGGAACAGGAACAGGAATAGGAACAAGAACAAGAACAAGAACAAGAACAAGAATAGAATAGAACAGAATAGAACAGAACAGAACGGAACAGAATAGGAATAAAGAATAAAGAATAAGGAATAGAATAGAATAGAGTAGGAACAGGAACAGGAACAAGAACAGAATAGAATAGAACAGAACAGAATAGGAATAAAGAATAAGGAATAGAATAGAATAGAATAGAATAGAATAGAATAGAATAGAATAGAATAGGAATAGGAATAAGGAATAGAATAGAACTAGAATAGAATAGAATAGAATAGAATAGAATAGAATAGAATAGAATAGAATAGAATAGAATAAGGAATAGAATAGAACGGAATAAAACAAAATAAGGAATAGAATAGAATAGAATAGAATAGAATAGAATAGAATAGGAATAGAACAGAATAGAATAGAATAGAACAAAATAAGGAATAGAATAGAATTAGATTAGATTAGATTAGAATAGAATAGAATAGAATAGAATAGGAATAAGGAATAGAATAGAATTAGAATAGAATGGAATGGAATAGAATAGAATAGAATAGAATAGAATAGAACAAAATAAGGAATAGAATAGAACGGAATAAAACAAAATAAGGAATAGAATAGAATAGAATAGAATAGAATAGGAATAGAATAGAATAGAATAGAACAAAATAAGGAATAGAATAGAATTAGAATAGAATAGAATAGAATAGAATAGAATAGAATAGAATAGAACAGAACAAAATAGGGAATAGAATAGATTAGAAGCAGAATAGAAGGAGAATAGAATAGCATAGAATAGAACAAAATAAGGAATAGAATAGAATAGAATAGAATAGAATAGGAATAGGAATGGAATAGAATAGGACAGAACAGAATAAAATAGAATATAAAAATAGGAATAGGAATGGAATGGGGAATAGAATAGAACATATAAGCAATTACAAAAGTTAAAATTGAACTGAAACCAGAGATATTTTTATTAGGAATTTTAAAACAAAAGATTAGTAAAAAATCATTATATATTATACTTCACATATTAACAGCAGCAAGGTTTGCCTTTGCCCAGAATTGGGAATGTGAAAATACTCCCCCCAACTTTATGATTATAAAGAAAACTTGGGCATGTGCAGAAATGGACAGGATGGAACTCAATGGAACTCAGACACAACGAGGAGTCAGAGAACTACGAGATTTGGAATTTATGGCACAGTTGGTTGGAAGGTAGACATCAAATGAACAAAAGAAAGTCAAATAAGAAGGCATGACGGAAATTAGCAATATCACATGCAATCGGATATACGTTTGTAATATATAACTAGATGAAACTTCATGCTATACATTAATGTAATGAGTGTGAATGATTATTTTACATAATTTGAGAGAGGTCAAATTGAGTGAACGCTGTCTTGCTCACATTGTGATAAGTGGACTTTGGTTTTATTGTAATTTGTATAAATTTGTTTAATAAAGTATTTTTCTAAAAAAAGGATAGAATAGGGAATAGAATGGAACGAATGGAATGGAATAGAAAAATAGAATGCAGTATAGAATAGAAGACAGTAGAGTAGAGTGGAATAGGGTAGAATAGAGTAGAATAGAATAGAATTAGAATAAGAGTAGGGATAGAATAGAATAGAACAGAAAATTCTGGGAGTTGAATTCTGGGAGTTAAAGTTGCCAAGGTTGGAGACCCTAAATCTCAGGACTGAATCTTTATTTTTATTGATGTGGGTTTTTATAACATTGCCTTTATGCTGTTTTATGGATAGCAAATTGCCCAGAGTTGTTTTATGATGGGCAGTTATATCCATATTTTGAATAAATAAAGATTGAGTTGCTAAAATTTGCTGATACTAGTTTTCACATTTTATTTTAAAATAAGCCCCAGAATAGACATGTGAGACCCCAGAAGGCTTATGGTAACTCCCCAGCCCCCCAGCCCCCCAAAAAACCCAAAGGAGGATCAACATTTGGGCCCCTGCCAGTTCAATGCCTTCGCTTGTACCACCATGGCTTCCCCATTGGGGTCCTCAGAAGCTGGAAAAAATGAGGCAGCCGCCAACCACAAAACTGGCTGGCTCCATGCCAAGGCCTGAGCAGAGGCATCCTTGGGATGTGACTGCCAAAAAAGCAAAAAAATCCATCTGGCAGCTGCAACAGCATCATTTCTAATCTATGTTAAAAGGGGGAGGGGGCTTCAGTCATAGCCGTGGCCTCCATCTTGACTTTGAGGAGCTTTCTCTCGGACGTTCCTGGCCCTGAGCTCTTTTTTTAATGGCTCTTACAGTCTCCCTCCAAACTGTGTATCCAGCAAACAGTCCCAAGGGGTCAGCAAAATGCAGGATGCAGGATGCAGCCATGCCTGCCTGTGGTTATCTTACTTCCCCAGAGCTGCCGCCCCCCGGGAGGGAAACCTTTGGACAACCCTGAAGGGTTTGGAGAAGCAGAAGGAGCCACATGGGTGACCTGCAAGGCTTAAAAATACCCCCGTCTCTTTTAAATGTCCTTTAAATCCTGCTGTGCCCAAGCCAAAAAGGGACGTGGTGGCTAAGATGCTGCGCTTGTCGATCAGAAAGGCCGGCAGTTTGGCGATTCAAATCCCTAGCGCCGCGTAACAGAGCAAACTCCTGTTCCTTGTCCAGCTTCTGCCAACCTAGCAGTTCAAAAGCACATTAAAAAAAAAATGCAAGTAGAAAAATAGGGGCCACTTTGTGTCAGCTTTGGAAGCCATATTAGCACCAGACGCTTCCACACTGCCACCTTCTTCAGCCTGGGAAAATGGGCCGGGGGGGAATTTCACACTTTCACACTGAAACTGAAAGAGAAAAAAGAATCCAAATATTTCTTAATTTGGAATAAAATGGCATGATTGGGTGACATACAGAAATAAGAAATTAATCTGTAAGAGACCTCAAGAAACGAAACTGTAAAGATGTAGAATATATAAGAATAACAATTATAGAAAAAGTCATTAATTAATATTAGATAAATGTAAATACAATGTGTTAAGATATATAAGATAAGAACCTGTATACATGTCAAAAATGCTGTTGAAACGGTGATGTTTTATGTTGTAATAATGGAAAAATAAAAAAAATATATATTTAAAAAATGCAAGTAGAAAAAATAGGGAAGGAAATAGCGTTCCGTGCGCCTTCGGCGGCGTTTACTCATGCTGGCCACATGACCACGGAGACGTCTTTGGACAGCGCTGGTTTTTCGGCTTTGTAATGGAGATGAGCACCGCCCCCTAGAGCCGGAAACGACGAGGACCTATCACGTGCGAGGGAAACCTTTGCCTAAGCAGCTTTCTACAAGAGAAAAGCCTCACTGGTCATCCTTGACTTACGACCACAATTGGAAAGGACTTCAAGGCAGTGGCTGAGTGACTTGCAGCCAATTTTGCAACACTTTTTTTGTGTGCAAAGGTCATTAAGCGAATCACTGCAATTTTTAAGCAAATCGCACAGCCGTTTAGCAAATCCGGCTTCCCCCATTAACTTAGCTGGAAAGTTAATATTTAAAGTTAATTAAGCAGCCTGGAAAGGTCACATATGATGACCCTTTGACCCCTGGACTCTGCAACTGTCGTAACTACTTGCCGGTTGCCGAACAGCCAAATCTGGACCGTGTAACCTCTGAGAGGATGCAGTAATTGTAAATGCAACTTGTAAGCAGGGGTGGGATTCTGCTGGTTTGGGCGAATCCCTGGCTCCGAAGACCAGCTGGGAGTGAACCAATGAGCACTGCCCCTCTAGAGCCGGAAATGACTGGCATGTAGGGGCGAGGGGAACCTTTACCTTTTACCTTGATGCCCAAGCCAAAATAAGTAATTTCCCGACATAACAGCCGTTGTTGGCTGTTAAAGTGGGATGATTTTCCACATTTGGGTTCTTTAAAGTGAAAAATGGACTTGCAACATAATTTTTTCCTCCAAAATGGGCAGTTTTTTTAAAAAGAGAAAAAAACGTGGCACTTTGAGCATAGGAAGGCCGTGCTCCTCTGACCTATAAGAGCTGCCCCTTGGGACACCTTTGCTTACGGTTCCCTTCCCCGCTTGGGCCCATGTGCCCAATTTATGAACTCTGTTAGTGTCAGATCTGCCCTCTTCAGCTTAGGGCTTTGCTGGCATCCTGTCATGAATTGTTAGGGGAGGGGGCTATTTGGCACATAGAGGGTAGAGATGGGCAAGGGTGTGTGTGTGTGTGTGTGTGTGTGTGTGTAGAGAGAGAGGGAGGGTGGGAAGGGGAGAGAGAGGGAGAAAGAGAGAGAATGAACGGTGTGAGAACTAGCCTGTTCCAATGTTCAAGGCTGTGGAGCCTGGGAAAAGAATGAACTGCACCAAGTGGCACCTACCGAGCTAATCCCCAAATGCCTTTGGGCTACAACGATTGGAGGGTGACAGACTGGTCGAGGGGTGGGAGGGCCGGGCAGAAGAGGAAAGAATTGTAACTCTTTGCGCAGGAACCTCAGATCTTGTTCTGACCCAAACCTTGTTCCAAGGAAACAAACACCCAAACAGAGGTAACAGCAAAATCTTTTAATGATTCTTTACAAATTCCATTCCTTCACAGTTAAAAGGCTGTTTCCAACTAATTGTCTCTGATAAGAACGAGCCTTGCCAAGGTGGTGCAAGGCTGCCAAGAACATGAGATAAAGTTACTAAGAAATATTTCAAACACAAAGAGTCTCCAAACACCAACCAAGATATTCCGACCGTCCACCAGGCTTGAGTGCAAAATCTTCTTTGCTTCCTGCAAAGAACTCCGGATTCTCAGCTGGCTTTTATCTCTTAAGGGAGGGGCCATTACCTTGCAGCCTTACTCCCGAGTTGCCCATGCTGCTGCAGGTGCTCTTTCCTTTGAGCAGCCCTGCACGCACACACGCTGAGCACAGGCTCCTCAGGGGCTTCTTTATCACTGCTGCCAGCCTCCACCATCTCCAAAGGCAGGACTCCACTCCCTGATGGTCCTGGCCCCATCCCTGCCTCACACACAGGCCCCTCCTCTGAGTCCTCGCTCTCCGAGACCTCAGACATCCACACCTGCTGCCAGCAAAGCACAACAGATCTAACCTTTCTGTTTGCTGCCACCAGCTATCCTCAGTAAAAGATCCTATCGCTTCAACCCAATGGAGTCGAGGGTCTTTCTTTCCTAGCGACCTAGACGGGGAAGGCCTGACAGCTAGCCACTCCTCACCAAGCTAGTAGTCCAAGTGTGGGAGCTTCTTATGAGTGAGCACTGTGGTTTAGCCTGGCTTCTAAATTGAGATACAGAGGGTCCTTGCCTTACAGCCATTCCTTTAATGATTGTTTGAAGTTACGGCAGCACTGGAAAAAAGCGGCTTATGGCTGGTCCTTGTTCTTATGACTGTCACAGCCTTTCCACAATCGCACAATCCAAATGGCACCTGGCATATATTTACCATGGTCACCGTGTCCCATCAACATTTGCAACCTTCCCAGCCCGTTTCCGACAAGAAAAACCAAGAGGGGGGAGGGGGAAACCGGATTTGCTTAACAAATATGTGATTCGCTTAACAACAGTGGCCAAAAAAGGTCATAAAACAGAGAGTGGCTCACAACCCTCTTGCTTAGAAATAGAAACTGTGGTCGTAAGTCCACCTGTTCCTGCCACTCACTAGCCCAGAGATGGGTTTAAGCAGTTTTATGGTGGCAGTCCATCATTAACGCCTGACAGCCTGGCTGAGGATTTTCACCAGCCGTCCCAAAGGTGCTTTTTTCAAGAGTTTCTGGTTTTCCTTTGAAGACGTTTCGCTCCTCATCCAAGAAGCTTCCTCAGCTCTGACTGGATGGTGGGGAAGGGAAGGATTGATACTCCTTACAGACAGCTGGTCATTTGCGTCCTTTTAGAGGGTCGCTGAGGCCACTTGGAGGCTTATCTGTGTCCTCAGGGTCACCTGAGTACTGCAAATGGTTCCTGTAGTCTTCAATTATTTCCCCCTCTGGAAATCCATTCCTCCTCCCACACCATTCCAAGGGGGTCCATCCCAAACTGTATGGCTAAAAGTCTGTAGAGATTCTCAGTCCTCCAGGTGATGGTTGTCCCAAAGGGGCTTTTTCAGGAGGCAACTGGACTTTCTTGAGTTTTTTTCTTTGAAGATGTTTTGCTTCTCACCCAAGAAGCTTCTTCGGCTCTGACTGGATGGTGGGGAATGGAAGGATTTATATTCCTTGCAGGCAGCCGGTCATTTGCGTCCTTTTAGAGGGTCTTCGAGGCCACTTGGAGGCTTATCGGTGTCCTCAGGGTCACCTGAGTGGTGCAAATGGCTCCTGTAGTCTGCAATCCCTTTGGAAACCCACCCCCTACTCCTCCCGCCCCCCGACGAGTGAGCTAACCCTGAAGAAAGGAGTCAGCCTGGCTGGAGGGGGCTCACTCTCCCTAAGCAGCAACGGGCGGAGGCTTGGCCATCCCATCCTCCCAGGAATGCTGATGCCTCTTGGACCTCGGGAGGTTGTTTTGTCCTTGGCTCGGATCCTGCCCTCCTCAGGGCCATGTGCTGGTTTGGCCCAGAAGCTTCCTGGCTCTTCGCAGCAGCTGCAAGCTGGCCGGCTTACAAAGGAACGTGTTTCCTGCCTGCCGTACTGTTTTCAATTTGGAGACTCGTTTGAGAGTTTGCAGTTCTGCAGAATTTTGCATCTTCGTAGTTTTTGCCCAGTTGATGGTTTCAGGCAAGAATGACGAGCTCTTGGAGGCTCAGCAACCTCTGTGAGGTTTCAGCCACTTTATTATGCTCTTTTTTTTACTTTTCCAAAGAGCATATTTGGATGCCATGTCCTGCAGACCTGCAGGCACCCTGGCACCAAGCTGGCTCACACTGCCAACCTGTGAAGGGCTATGAGAATCATCTTGGGAGGGCTGAAACATTCTGTAGCCCCCCCCCCCAAACCAGCATTCCTCAGTCTTGGCAGCTTGAAACATTGCTGGCTGGGGAATTCTGGGAGCTGAAGTCCACCAATCTTAAAGTTGTTACGATTGAGAAACGCTGCCTAAGCCAACCTTCAGCTTTTCTTTTCTTTTTTCTTCAAAAATTTATTAAGTAAATCATTAAAAACATTGGACATGGTGTGATCGTCCAGACAATCCTGTTTGTCATATATATTATGGCATAGAATACGTATTTTATATACATATCTTCATTTATACATCTGCACACTGCAAAAACATATGGACTACACAACTCGATCAGGGCAAAGCAATCTACGTAGACTTCTGTAAAGCCTTTGATTCAGTGGTACATGACAAAGTACTCCTAAAACCAAAATCTTATGGTATCTCTGGAAAATTGCATAACTGGATAGAAGCATCCCTGTCAAACAGACAACAAATGGTCAAAATTGGGAGTGTCCTATCAAATTCTGTACCTGTCAACAGTGGTGTCCCACAAGGCAGTGTTCTAGGACCAACTCTCTTCATACTCTACATAAATGACCTCTGTGATCATATTAAGAGTAACTGCGTTCTCTTTGCCGATGATGTAAAGCTATTCAACACCACTGACAATACTGCTACCCTTCAAAAAGACCTCGACTATGTATCAGAATGGTCAATCAAATAGCAACTTCAAATCTCAACAAATAAATGCTCTGTCTTACATATTGGCAAAAAAATATATGAAAATAAAATACAAGCTGAATAGTCAAGACCTTGTTGATGATCCAAACTCTGTCAAGGACCTTGGAGTACTCATCTCTAATGATCTAAGTGCTAGAGCCCACTGTAACTACATAGCCAAAAAGGCATTAAGAGTTGTTAACCTAATCCTACGTAGATTTTTCTCTGGTAATATCACACTACTAGCTAGAGCATACAAAACATTTGCTAGACCAATACTTGAATACAGCTCATCAGTCTGGAACCTGCATTACGTATCTGATATTAACACAGTTGAGAAAGTCCAGAAATATTTCACAAGAAGAGTTCTCCACTCCTCTACTTGTTGCAGAATACCTTATGACACCAGACTCAAAATTCTAGACCTAGAAAACCTAGAACTTGGCCGCCTTCAGTCCGATCTAAGTAGAGTATATAAAATCATACATTGCAATGTCCTACCTATCAATGAATACTTCAGCTTCAACCATAACAACACAAGAGCACAATAGATACAAACTCAAGGTTAATTGCGCCAAACTTGATTGCAGGAAATACGACTTCAGCCACAGAGTGGTCAATGTCTGGAATACTCTACCTGACCCTGTGGTTTCTTCCCCAAACTCCAAAAACTTTAACCTTAGCCTGTCTACTATTGCCCTCACCCCTTTCCTAAGAGGTCTGTAGGGGGTGTGCATAAGCGCACCAATGTGCCTACCATCCCTGTCCTATTGTTTCTTTTTTTATTTTTCTTATATGCATCCATTTCATGTATTCATAACTATGTTTATACTTATATCTGTTATCTTATAATCGCCTGACTAAACAAACAAACAAACAAATAAATAAATAAACAAATATAACATTTATGCAATAGTTTCCAATTCTAGTCATACGTTCTGCCAACCCTATCTCTTTTGATTCTAGATCCTTCCTTTTTCCCCACCATTGATAGAATTTATCCCACACTTTATAGTATTCTATCTTGTCTTTATATTTCAGGTCTAAAGTTAATTTATCCATCTCAGCACATGTCCATATCATTTTTATTACATCATTTTCATCGGGAATTTCTTTGTCTTTCCACTTTTGAGCAAAGGTTTGTTTTGCTGCTGTAATCACATGTATTGTTAAATAGACTTCTTCTTTGTTGTATTTTTCTGTTATAATTCCAAGAAGAAAAAATTCTGGTTTATATTCCACTTTATGCCCTACCATTTCCTCACGCCACCTCCGAATTCTCTGCCAAAATTCCTGGGTTTTTCTACATTTCCACTGTATGTGGTATATGAACCCTATTCTTTGGTGCATTTCCAGCAGTTAGGTGATATATTTTGATACATTTTAGACAATTTTGCTGGAGGAAGATGCCACCTATAAAACATTTTATATAGGTTTTCTTTATACGATGTGGGCAATTTTTTTTTGTTTCTTTCCCATAAAGTTTGCCAACTGTCCAAATTGATTCCATGCCCCAAAATTTTTGCCCATGCCAACATCGTTTCTTGTACCCGCTCCAGTTTATAATCCAATAAACTTCTGTAGATTTTCCTTATCAGTTTGTCCTCTGATCCAAGTAATATTTTCTCCAATATCATAGGCTGTCTACTGATCCTCCATTCTTTCATATCTTGTCTATATCTTGATTGGACTTGTAGCTAAGCCCACCATTCCAATTCTACTTCGTTGATCTTTTAGTTCCTGCCTTGATTTAAATTTTCCTGCCTCATTTATGATGTGTTTATATGTGGTGGCTTTTCTTTGATTAAAATAGTTCGGGTGGACTAAAGCTTTTCTGAGGGCACAAACAAATCCATGCAATCCCTCCCAACAGACTGGGAAGAGCACACTCATCCACCAGAAGCCAAAAGGACAAATTCCCCACCAAACCTATTTTTAACAGGGGCTTCCCAGGGCTTCCCTCCCATCTGCATCCAAAGTCCTTTCATAGTTTGACCGGAGCAACGTATGGGGACCGCAGGCCACAACACCCGAGTTCCCAAGGAAGAAAATCCAGATGTCTCTCTCTTTCTCCCCACACAACCTGTTTTACAAATGCGCCAAATGTGTTTCACAGGGAGGCCTGGAACTCAGCAGAAGCTGTGCAAGAGGAAGGAAGGAAACTGCAAAAAAAAAAAAGAAAAGGAAGAAGGGATGAAAGAAAAAGCAGGAAGGAAGGAGGGAGGGAGAAAGGACGAGACATAGTTGGAAAATGTTCCAGCTTGGGGGGTTGATTACAGATGATTAATGATGTCTAAGGGCCAATTAAAGGATAACTCTCATATCCTCCAATCTGGCAACAATATCGAGGACTGTTTTGATGTTAGTTTTATAGGGAACAGGGATACCCATTCCACCCTTCTTGCAATCACAGGAACCGAGACTTTTCAGCAATTGTGGCCCAAGATGGCTTCAAGAACCACAATGAGGTTTCGTGGATGCTGGAACCTGTTTCTGAACTAAATCCAGAAGCTGCTTCTGTCTTCTTCATAGCTCCTGGGGCCAGTTATTAACAACCCAATAAAGTCTGACACTTAGGCAAGAAAAACCAAAAGGACACATATAGACTGGGTGAAACCAGGCTCAGTAGCAGGAACTGTGAGAGGGATCTTGGAGTCTTAGTGGACAACCAGCTAATTAGGAGCCAGCAGTGTGCAGCAGCAGCCAAAAAAGCCAATGCAATCCTAAGTTGCATTAACAGAGGGATACAATCAAGATCAAGGGAGTTACTAATACCACTCTATAAAGCTTTAATAAGACCACACTTAGAGTACTGCATCCCATTTTGGTCACCACACTATAAAAAAGATGTTGAGGCTCTCAAAAAAATGCAGAGAAGAGCAACCAGGATGATGAGGGGACTGGAGACTAAAACATATGATGAACAGTTGCAGGAACTGGGCTTAGTTAGTCTAGGGAAAAGAAAGACCAGGAGAGACACGCTAGCAGTCTTCCAGTATTTGAGGGGCTGCCACAGGGAGGAAGGGGTCAAGCTATTTTCTAAAGCACCCAAAGGCCAGACAAGGAATAATGGATGGAAACTGAACAAGGAGAGATTCAATCTAGAAATCAGGAGAAACTTTCTGACAGTGAGAGCCATCAACCAATGGAACAGAAGTTGCCTTCGGAAGTTGTGGGAGCTTCACCACTGGAAGCTTTCAAGAAGAGACTGGACTGTCTTCTGTCAGAAATGGTGTAGGGTCTCCTGCCTTGGGGGGGGGGGTTGGACTAGATGACCTCCAAGGTCCCTTCTACCTCTGTTAATCTGCTAGCTGGGTGGGAAATTCTGGGAGCTGAAGCCCACCTAACTTAAAACTCGCCACCAAGTTGAGAAGCAATGCTTTAGAAGTTTAGCACAAACTGATCTGGAGCTGATTAGCATCCTGCAGTCCATCTGAGAAGGATGTGAATTTTAATCCCAACACACTGATGGGTGCCCCAGGTTGGGAAAGCAGATGTTGCGGAATAAAACACAAAGAGAAGCCTAAGCTTGCAAGAATTCTGTTTTACATATATAATAGAAAAGAAACAGTGGGCAGAAAGATCCCCTTCTTCACCCAGAAGGGGAAGTCAGCTTTCTTTGCAGAAAACACAGGAAGAATTTGTTGGAACCCCCACCCCCGCCCCCGCCTCCCAGGATAATAAATATAAGCTTTGTCTTGAAGAATCATGCCCTGACTAAACACGACGAAGTAGCCAGGAGGTCCCTTTTCTGCCAAACTAAAGGACTGTGGATGTCAGGAAACGAAGATTTTGTGCTTCAGCCATAAGGGGACAACTTTCTGTCAGCCAGAAGATGCTGTTTTCTAGGATTGCATATGCACAGCTGGAAAAACCCAGAAATCCCCGCAGACGATCTTATAATCAAAAGAATTCTGGAATGTGCAGAGATGGATAGGTTAAAAATTAAAGGAAAAGAAGATTCGGATTACTTCATAACATGAGAACTATTCTATAAATGCTTACAGGACAGATATTGAGGTTAGGGGAGTGGGATTAGGTGAAACATGCTTTATAGACAAAAGAAAAGCAGATGAATAAATATTTCTGACAGTTATATAATCAACATTATAATGAAAGATAATATAATATGATTGATGTTATCCTATTTGCTTATATATTACATATATATATATATATATATATATATATATATATATTCATAACGATGTTTGTATATTAACATCTTGGACACCTAGAGAGCACACTGCTCAACATAGAAAGAAAACGTATTATATAAAATAATAAAAACATATTTGAAAAAAAGAAGATGCTGTTTTGGTATTTTTTAAAGGCTACTCTGTTTTGAGAGTGGGTAGGATCATAAATTTCTCTTTGAGGAAGAGGAAAAACATAAGATCCTACCTACTCTTTGTCCTTAACTAGAAAGAAATGGAAGAAATATTTTTTCTTTTAAAGAAATGACAAGGGTGCACTGACCCTTTGCAGGGCTGGTACACACATTTTGCTCCTTCGAAGTATTTCATCATCTCCAAACCCAAGCAGGATATTGTCTAAAAGAGGTTCTGGGGGGCCTGCATAGGAACTGACCATTGCTGACTCTGAATTAAAAGAAGCAGCTATTGATCTAGAATCAATGGAAGCAAGCTGGCTGAGAAATTCTGGGAGCAGAAATCCACACAAATAAAAACTGCTGAGATTGAGAAATTACACCTCAATATTGTAGAAAGTTAGCACCCACTTCTCTCCTAGAAGAATGAAATATTTTAGGAAATGTTAAAAAGGCAGAATATTATATTTCCCCTAAAAGAGAAATTCAAAAATCTTAAGGGAGACAGAAACTCAGAGCCCCTGCTCCCAGAAGATATTTTGTGCCCATTAAGAAAGACTGGGCCAGCCTATCTACAAAACAAAATACCTTCAGCTCCAGGATGAAGGGCTTAAGACATGACCCTTCAGGACATAATAGGATCAACCCACTAAGAGCTCATCTCATTGCACAGTCTCCTAAGGACATTGCATCACCCTCCAAACTTCAACCAAACTTAGCTCAGACAACCAATAGAGCCAGCTATGACCCCTACACGACCTCTACAACAACCAATATAATACATGTCCTTGCACAGGAACAGGAAACTGAAGTGCAAAGCCCAGAGAAGGTATAAACACCTCCCCTACTCTCAACTCCATGTGGCCAGCTGCCCAGAACCACACGTGCTTGGTGGTTCTGTTCATCGTCAAACCATCTTTCCAGTCAGCTGCCAGCCTCCATTTTTTCTCCAGTGCCAACATTATCATATAGGAATATGCATGAATAAGACTTTTATAAAGTGTGTAAAATGCTATCTAGGTGACACTTTTCTGCTTATTTAACCGGACTGGCTAATCTCTCAACCAGTGTTTCTCAACCTACACAGCTTAAAATTGGGTGGACTTCAACTCCCACAATTCCTCAGTCAGCCGCTTCCACTGGGTCTATACAGGTAGTCCTCGACTTACAAACAGTTCACTTAGTGACCAAGGTTGCAATGGCACTGAAAAAAGTGACTTACGACCCGTTTTCACACTTATGACCATTGCAGCATCCCCCATGATCATGTGATCAAAAATTTGGAAGCTTGGCAACTGATTCATATTTATGACGGTTGTAGGATCCCGGGGGTCAAGTGATTCCCTCTCGCGTCCTTCTGACAAGCAAACTCAGCGGGGAAGACAGATTCACTTAATGATTGTGCAACTAAATTTCACAACTGCAGTGATTCACCTAACAAACGTGGCAAGGAACGTCATAAAATGGGGCAAAACTCCCTTAACAAATGTCTCACTTAGCAACATGCATTTTGGGCTCAATTGTAGTTGTAAGTGGAGGACTACTTGTCTTAGATTTATTCCCCCACCTGACTGGCTGGGGAATTCTGGGAGTTGAAGCTTCAAGCCAAGGTTGAGAAACCCTGTTGCAAACCCAGATCTAAGTGTCCCTTTAGCAAGAAGGACCCAACAGGAAACGGGGCACTCCTGCGTTGGTTGATTTCCTTAAAGAACACAGATCACCTTGTTGTAAAAGGAGGAGGAACCTGCGACAAGACGAAAATGTAAATTTTTTAGTCTTAAGAAAAGCATAAATGTCAACTCATAAAACATTCCTATGCCTGTTTTAGTAGTTACCATAAAAAAAGGAGGGTGGGGGGAGGAAGGAAATCTGGAAGAGCCGTGCAGCAGTTTGAAATCGAAAGTACATTCCAACTCTTTATCTTTAAAAGATTCTAACTAAACTACCAGAGCTTTTGTCCCTGAATATATTTAATTGGAGAACGTGATTGATGACACTCAGCCTGTGAAAGTGCTCAGTTGGAGAATTTGCTTTATGACACACCCGGGGGGAGAGAGGGAAACAGGGTCACAAGGGACTGTAAATGACGTAGGCCAGAGTTGGCGTCATACAGGGCAGTGCCAGCATGTCGCCTCTAATGAATCCTTTGAAGTTTTTTGAAGTTTGGCTCGAGAATCATGATTTAATTAGAGTGATTGTTGGAATCCATTTGGCTTTGCTTCAGCAAGCAAGACCGCAGATGTATTTCAGCTTCCTTGGCTAAGCCCAGCCTTGCCCAGAGGCAGACAGGGCAGGGTGCGGGGTAGGGGTGGGGTAGGGTGGGGTCTTCCCGCGTGACAGCCACTTACAACGTGCCGTGGAACCCGGCTTGGCAGAGGCACCTCCCGGTCTCAAAGTGGCACTCCCCGTTAAAACAGCTGCTGCAGACGAAGGCACAGTTCTCGCCGTAAGTCCCGTTGCGGCATTTGGTCTCGCACCTGGGAAAAGGGCAAGAAGACAAACACAGGGTAGTGGAGGCTGGGCTTCATCCAGGGGTTGGCTTTGCGGTGCTGGCTGCAGGAGCCCAGGGCATTTTAGGTTTTAGAAAGAGTCCGCATAGTCATTCCCCACTCAGTATCAAAAGATGCAACAATATTACGTATCTGGGGGCGCAGATAATTAACGATCTGAACAGGTCTCTCCACACATCGTCCTTGGGGATGCGTGCAAACTGGTCCCTGCATTTTCTGCATCGGATGAGGAGGGCACCTCTTTCTCCTTCACTTCTGGCCACTTTTTACAGAGGCACGATTGAGAGCGTTTTAACAAACTGCCTCCCTGTTTGGTTTGATGGCTGCAGTGCCTCCAATAGAAAGTCTCTACAGTACAGCTGGCGTCGCGATGATACGGCATGCGATCTTGGAGGTCTGCGATCGCTGATGATATCTTTGCTCCTGGACGGTCCTATCAGATCTAAACCATACTGAAGAGACGGTGAAAGTGAAGAGCTCATCCTGTCGATCCCAGGGATACCGCAAAGTCCCTGGTAGATCCAGGAGAAGCCCTTCTTGCCAGCGGCAAAGAGGCAGCCATTAAAGCTGCTGAAGTTGGGACAGCTCCGAAACGGAAGAGAGCAGAAAGAGAGAGTGTGCTGGTTTGGTGAGAACTTTTTCTTTATTCTAAGATCTGAAAGGACACCCAAAGGAAAAGAAAGAATCTGTAAAAGTTTTGACAGAAGTGATTAAGCAGCGATTTTAAACAGGAATGTCAAAGTAATGTTTTGTTTTGTTTTTCTCATTGCTGTATCTTCTATACATGATCTTGTGTTTTGAAACTGAACTGGTTTTTTCGTTTATATCTATTTTTTTCTTCTCCTTTTTGATTTTGTAATATTATAGGCTAGAGGCTCCCTTTAGTTATTTCATTTTTTAAAAAATATCTTTTTCTTTTTTTATTAATTCTTATTATATCCTGCTCGGAAAAGGAGGGAGAAAGTGAGAGCAAAGAAACTTTGTAACACTGCCAACTAGAGGCTTGGAAATACTCTACTTTTCCTTTGACCAGACAAAGCTGAGAAAGAAAGAACTGAGACTCTTTTTCAAGGACATTGTCATTTGATAAGATAGAGGGAAGAGCATGGGAGAGTATTATTGCAGGTGCTCTTCTGGGTTTCTATCAACAGCTGGAGTCTGGTGTTGAAACATAGGGGGAAAAAGGGTGACAAGTTTTTGGAGAAGAGAGTTATAATAAGAGCCATGGATAATCAAACGAAGTGCAGTGTGCCCTTTTTACTTTTCCTAAGTTGTGCTATCCCTTCTCACCAGCTTTATTGTATTTTTTAAAATCTTTTTTTTGTAATAACTATTTGGGTTTTTGGCTTCATTGGAGCTTGTCTTTGTTTTTCTTTCTTTCTTTGTTTGGGGGGCGGGGGGGGGAAAGTCCAATCTCTACGTTTGCTTTTTATTTTAAAGGGAAAGCCTTAAAAGCCTTTTTTCTTTCTTTCCTGGTATTTTTGTTTTTTCATCTACCTTTCTGGTTTATTCTTATGCACTTTTTTCTATTTGAGACCTTTCAATTGGATTAAGGTGTTGAAGAACCTGAAGAATTTTTCCTTTTCCTTTTTTTCCTTTTTCTTTTTTTTTCTTAAGTTTTTTTCTTTATCTAACTGTTGATTGGATTAAGGTATACAAGAACCTGAAGAAATTTTGTCCTCCTTTTTTATTATTATTGGGCTTCTTTTTTCTACTATTTTTATTTTGAACTATAATTGGTTGCTTCACAATTGGATTAAGGTTTAGAAGAACCTGAAGATATTGAATTGCTTAAAATGAGTAGGAAATTTACAGCTCCTGGTTCTTCAACTTCTACGTCTTCCTCTCCACCATCTGAAGGACAACGTTCAATACAGACAATGTTAAAGCAAGAAAAAGAACAAGAAAAAATGACTCTGAAGATGATTATGCAAGGAATTCAAAATATTCAAGCAAGATCAGAGAATATTGAAAAGGGAATAGAGAACATTGAACAAAGAATAGAGAACATTGAACAAAGAACAGGGAAAACCAATGAAAAAGTGGAGAACATCCAACAAATGATATTGAAGTATGATGAGAGATTCCAAAAAATTGAAGAAGATAAACAAAGAGACAAGAAGATTGGAGATATTGATAATAGATTAATGGTGGTTGAACAAGGTAAAAGTGGTATGTTGAGATGGGAGATGGATAGATCAGAATTCTATCTTAGATTCCAAAAGGTAGAGGAAGAAAAAGGACAAAACTTAGCTGAGATAATGATAGAAATACTGGCTGAAGCTTTGAAAATAACTCAAGAGAAGATGATGGATGGAATAGATGAGGTTTATTGAGTTTTCACAAGATATGCAATGAGAACTAGCTTACCAAGAGAAGTTCACATTAGATTTACAAAGACAGCCATTAAAACGCAAATATTGCAAGTGGCAAGAGAGAAAACATTGAAATATAAAGACAAGGAGATTGTGGTCTTGAAACAAATACCCAGAAGAGTGAGAGAGATGAGAAGAGAATATCGATTCTTGACTAAAATGCTACTTAAAAAAGAGGTGAATTATAGATGGCTGATTCCAGAAGGTTTAATGTACATGGCAAGAACAGAGACATAGAATTGACTCAATTGAGAAAGCGGAATTATTTTATACAGAATTTTTTGGAAGGAAAGAGGAAGAGGCAGAAAAAGAGATCTCACTAATTGAATTCCAAGAGGACTGCCAAATGGCAATTGAAAAAGAAGAAGGTGCCGTGGTGGAAAGGTGAAAGCCAAAGAACAACGTGAACTAAGATCTACGAGAGCTGCTAAACCTAACTATAAAATATAATCATGGAAGAGAAAAAATTGATTACAATTAATATAAATGGACTTAACTCAGCTGTTAAAAGAAGTAAAACCTTTCATAAATTAGAGAAATTAAAATTTGATATAATTTGTCTACAAGAAGTACATATTAAAGAACAATATGAACAATTGTTGGTAGAGCCAAAATTAGGGAAAATATTTACTTCCTTGACTCAATGTAGGAAAAGAGGAGTGGTTTTATATATTAAAGAGACCATCCCAGCAAAATTGATTTATACCAATGATGATGGAAGAATACTAATGGTGGAAATAATGGACAATAATAAGGAAACACTCCTGATTGCAATTTATGCTCCGAATGACAAACAAGAAGAATTCTACAAAAAATTACATATGAAAATAATTGAATTGGACTATGCTAATATAGTTATGGTGGGAGATTTTAATGGAATTGTAGACAATAAATTGGACTATACAGCACAGAAAACAATAAAGCAAAACAGAAAGACTCTCCCTAAATCTTTTTTTTAAATGGTAGATGAAATAAACTTAAAAGATACATGGAGAGAAAGAAATGCTAAAACTAAACAATATACCTTCTATTCAAATAGACACTTATCATAGTCCAGAACAGACATAATATGGATGTCAACAGAATTGTTAACTAATATTCAAGAAATAAATATTGAAACAAGTACTTGGGCAATCACAATCCAATGACAATTAAATGGAAAGGACAAAAAAGAAGATCTAGATGGACGTTAAATAATACTATTTTAAAGGAAAAAGACTTCACACAGTGGATGGAGAAAGAATTGGCCTTTTTCTTTGGAGAAAACAAAAAAGAAGATACATCAATTCAGAATGTATGGGATACAATGAAGGCATATGTTAGAGGCTTGATAATAGACTATACAAGGGAAAGGAATGCTAGGAAAAGGCAGGCCTCTAAGGCCCTAGAGAATGAGCATAAAAGACTTGAAAAAGAGCTACAGAAAATGCCACAGAAAAAGGACATCAAGCTAAAAATGGATATAATTAAACACAAAATGGGTCAAATAGAAAAAGAAGAATTCGCACAGAAAATTAGAGGTGCTAAGCAGAACTACTTTGAAGATGCAAACAAACCAGGTAGATGGTTAGCATACAAATTGAGAAAGGAGAAAGATTCAAGGAAAATATTGCAATTAATAGATGACCAAGGTCAAGTTTGCCATGGTAGCAAAGAGAAAAAGGAAATCATTCGAGACTATTATGGGAAACGATACACACAAGAGAATATTGATGAGGAAAGAGTTAAACAGTACTTACAGAATGCTAATTTACCTCAGATACCTAAAGAGATTGAAACAATGTTAGAAAGCAATATAACGATGATGGAGTTAACTAAAGCACTCGAGAAGCAAAATAATGGAAAGGCACCAGGCCCAGATGGACTTCCGGCAGAATTTTATAAAACATTACAAAAATTGTCGAATCTTCCATTGCTAGAAATTATGAATGAAGTTATGTTAAAGAAGAAGATACCTAAATCATGGTCAGAAGCCTATATTACACTTATTCCAAAAGAGGAGGACGATCCATTACAAATTAAGAACTATAGACCCATTTCTCTACTAAATGCAGATTATAAAATCTTCGTTTCAATATTGGCAGAAAGACTTAAAAAATATTTAAATAATTTTATCCATTCTGATCAAAATGGATTTCATTAAAGACAAAGACAATATGAAAGTAATCTTGGACACCTTGGAATACTACGTGGCACATCCTGAAAAACAAATGGCACTGATATTTCTAGATGCACAGAAGGCATTTGATAATGTGAATTGGCGATTCATGTTATTACTGCTGGAACAGATGGCTAGTTTTGCTAGAAAATTTATTCAAGCAATAGAAGCTATATACTATAAGCAAATGGCAAAGGTAATGATAGAGGGAGAACTGACAGACTCTATAAATATAAGAAAAGGAACAAGACTAGGGTGCCCACTATCACCTCTGTTGTTTGTGTTAACTTTGGAAGTGTTAAACAGAAATATTAGAGATGAAAAGAATATAAAAGGAATGAAAATCAAAAAGGAAAAAGCATTTGCGGTTGATCTGGTTTTCATCTTAGAAGACCCTTTAGAAACAGCATCAAAATTGATAGAAAAGATAGAGACATATAGAAAGGTGGCTGGTTTGAAAATAAACAAAGATAAGACAAAGATTTTGACAAAGAATATGCTATTAAGACAAAAGGAAGAACTGGCAGACCTATTGAAAATTCAGGTCACGAATAAGATCAAGTACTTGGGGATATATTTGACAGCAAGATGTAGTACATTAAAAGAGAATAATTATATTAAACTTAAACAGCAAATAGCGGTAGATTTGGCAAAATGGGAAAACTTACAACTGTCACTAATAGGAAAAAATTCAACAATCAAGATGAATATATTACCCAGAATTTTATATTTGTTTCAAACAATTCCAATTAGGCTTGGAAAAAATTACTTTGAAGATTTAAATAAAACTGTGTTGAAATATATATGGCAAGGTAAGAAAGCGAGAATAAAGTTAAAACTTTTGCAAGATGCTAGAATTAGAGGAGGATTTGGTTTGCCTAATTGGGAGTTGTACTACCAAGCTACAAATCTGATGTGGGTTAAGGAATGGATAACACTAAGAAATACTAGATTGTTGACATTAGAAGGACATGATCTGTTGTTGGGGTGGCATGCTTTTCTATGGTACAAAGGAACTAAAACACAGGGGTATTTTAGAAGACATTATATACAGGAGTCTCTGTGGTTAAACTGGGAGAAGATTAAAAGACAATGTTATTTGAAAATTCCAGTCTGGTTATCTACTATTGAAGCATTTTCTTATCCTATAATATACAAAAAGGAACAAACAGTTAGATATGGTGAAATATTGAATGAAAAGGGTGACCTTAAATCTATGCAAAAATTAGAGGAACAAGGTATAAAGATGAATTGGTTTTCATATGCGCAAATACATTCAGGGTATGATAAAGATTCTAAAACAGAGGGTTTCTATGATAAACTGACTGACTTAGATAAGATTTTGACAGGTACTGATGAAAAGGTGATTAAAAAATTGTATGGATATTTATTAGAAATTAAACTAGAAGAAGAACAAGTTAAAGAAACTATGATTGCTTGGGAGAAGAATTTTGGATATGGGATTGATTGAGAGAAATGGCAAAAAATGTGGTCTCAAAATTGTAAAATGACAATGTCAACAGCATACAAAGAAAATTTGTATAAGATGTTTTACAGGTGGCATTTGCCCCCGACAAGAATAGCAAGAATGTTCAAGAATAAATCCGAAAAATGTTGGAAATGTCATCAGACACCTGACTCATATTACCATATGTGGTGGACTTGTGCGGATGCTAAAAAATACTGGACTAAAATCCACATGTGGTTGGAAAAATGACAAAAAAACATAGACTTGAAACCAGAGATATTTTTATTGGGAATTTTACCTGAAACATATAGTAAAGACTTGAAATACCTGATTGTAAATGTATTAACAGTGGCTAGGATTGTATTTGCTAAAAACTGGAAAAATGAGAAAATACCATCACAGGAGGAAATCATTAAGAAAATATTGGAATGTACTGAAATGAGTAGATTGACATTTGAAATTAGAGAACAAGAGGATAAACAGTTTTATAAAATTTGGGATCTTTTCTATCAATGGTTAGACAATAAAATACAGTAATGAATTATGTAGACTTTTAGAAAATAATAAATATACAAAGATGTACTTCTTTCTTATTATATCTACAAAATGATTTTAGGATAGATTTGGGATGGTAATATGAACTGTTATAAGATCTAAGTAAATTATGGTTATCTTGTAAAACATGAATGAATAAAAATATAGTCAAATGATTGATTAATAATGATTAGTATCATTATTAATCAGTCATTTGACTATACTTTTATTTAGGTATTTAGTTTTTGATTGACAATATGAGATTATATGTAATGTAACTGTAATTGAATACTACGAAATGGAAGCACAAAACAATTTGTAAACCAACCGGCACACTGTATGTATACATATGGAAGATGGATTCATGTTTTTATGTTTTGTTTGTTTATGTTTGTTTTTAAAAACCAATAAAATTTGGAAAAAAGAAAAAGAAAGTCCCTACAGAGAGTGATGAGGACAGCCGAGAAGATCACATGAAGCTCGCTTCCTGTCATTCATGCTTCAGCAGGGGGCTGGACTAGAAGATCTCCAAGGTACCTTCCATCTCTATTCCTAATTCTAAAAAGACGGAGGCCCTTGAATAATGGATCTGGCAATTTGGGCTAAGAGTACCAGGTTCTGAAGAAGAAGCAATGGATTAATCTGGGATCAAATAAAGGCTGAGCGCCTTGAGGTGATAATCTAGAACCCAAAATGCACATGTGTTGAAACGCACATATGTCATGTGTGTGCAACCCCGAGGGCTGCAAAGGGAAGAGTCAACAACAGACCAGAGACAGGATACTATTAAGGACAGTATTTGGTACTCAGGGCCATCAGCTCCTTACCTGTCTCCAATCCAGCCTGGGTTGCAGTGAGAACACTTCCCGTTGATATGGTTGCAGGTGTGGCCATCCTTACAGGGGGGGCAGATCTGCTCACAACCCTCCCCGTAAAAGCCCGAAGAGCAGATCTGGTCACATTTGGTGCCATTCCAACCAGCTTCACAGGCCAGGCAACGGCCATCCACAATTGTACACGGCTGCAGCTCTTTGCACTGACCGCACCTGTGAAGATAGAGCAGAGAGCGTATGAAGGCCACAGGATTAAGCAGAAACCTGTTGTGGCTTGTCAGCCACCATCCTCCAGCAATCGAATCAGAGGAGGAGGAGGAGACGTGGGAGTCAGGGTCACCATCAAGGCAACCTGGGAGCTCCGAGGGGGAAGAGGGAATGGAGCTGGCAGAGAAAGAGACAGAAGTGGAGCCTGTGCCATCCGCCAGCCCTCAGATGGAGAGTCAACAGCCCCCAGGTCTGGCGGTGGCTGATGAGGAAGAGGAGGAACAGCTGGGTACAGTGCCTGACGTGCAGATGCACAGAAGGCATAGGAGAGGAGAGCAGTGGAAATCTGTGGGCCGATCCTTGGGACAGAAGAGCCACTGCTGCTAGCGAAGCCCTACCCTAGCTCTGGGAAAGCCAACGAAAATCATCAAAACCATTAAAAAGTGAAAGTTAGACTATATCGGACATGTGATGTGACACCCAGAAAATTACAGCATCCTTTACTTAATCCTCCAAGGGAAAATTGAAGGCAAACAAGGTCCAGGTAGAAGAAGAACATCATGGCTTCAAAATCCAAGGGGCTGGATAAAACTCAACGGCACTTTTTCATGCGGCTGTTGATAAAAATAGAACCGCCAACATGATGGTCAACGTCTGATGATGGATAGGGCACAAGAAGAAGAAGAAGCAGGGCTGAACTTTGATAAAGAGACTGTTTCTTGCTCAAACTTTCTGGGAAGATCATGTGAGGGTCTGCTGGTCAGTCCAGGATGCCATTTCTCAACTTTTGCAAGCATGGTCAACTAGGGAATTCTGGGAGTGAAAGTCTGCCCCTCTTAAACGTGCCCATGATTGGGGCCCAGACCTCCGGTTTGCAGCGCTTCGGGGCAGGCAGAAATCCGCGATTGTGCGCGGTTTCTGCCTGCGCTCACCGCTGGAGTGCCCTGAGCCATCTGGCTTCAGGGCTAGCCACCTCCGTAGAAGGTGGTGAAGATAGGGGGGATCTGGCAGGGTCGAGAGATATCACACCTCTCTTCCCTAGCTGGCTAAACTCCCTTTTCCGAAGGCGGTAGAGCGGCAGTCAGAAATGGCGGCCACAAAGAAGCGCTCAGACGGGAAAAGAAACTGCAGGAGGAGTTAAGAAGAAGTGAAAGTTTTTTTGCTGACCGGGACAAAGCAACAACAAAGGTACCCTGGAACTTAAAACTTGCAAAAGATACATCGTTCCCAGAGATTTACAAGTGGAGAATGGAAGTTAAAAGGGAAAGTTCTATTTTTTTCACTCTCCTTCCTAACGTTGACAGCGAGCAGAAAAAAAAATTCTCTTTTGTTGTAAGTGGGAAGGGAGAGGAAAAGAACTGGAGCAGGATTTGGAAGCAAGGAGGAGATTGCCTAGAATTTTAAAGAATCATTAAATACTAACAAGACTTCTAAAAGATACATTTTAACTGGAATATTTCAACTAAACAGTAACCCCGGAAAGAGAAAGTGAAGAAAGAAGAAAGTGCTAAAAGAAACAGCTTATTTGGACTGTTTGGTGACTTTGGGACTTTTGGAAATTATCTTTGAAGGACTAAAAACACTTGGGTGGTTGTTTTGAAAAAAAAAAAACATTTCTCTCTACAATGGCATCACTTGTGGATGAATTGAAAATTGAATTCAAAAAATACAAAGAAGAGGAACAAGAAGGGAAGGACTCTCTTGGCTCTCTTTTGCAATTCTTAGAAATGGCGATTTGCACCTATGAGAAACTGACTACGCAACAAGATGATTTGGACAAAGAAGAAGCCATCTTTGATGAACAAGTAACTTTATTTGGGGAAGAAAGGGAGAAGGGGGAAAAGAAAAAGGAGACTTTAAGACTTAAAAAAACAACCAAAAAAGAGAAAAATAAGGTGAAAAGTGGATATAATATTAGAAAACAACAGAAAGGGGGAATACAGAAGAGGAAAAGGGAGGTGGAGAGACAAGGGGGTAAAAAGGGCAGGGAGAAGAAGAAGCAAGGGAGGAAGGAAGGGATGAGAAGCTTCAGTGGTGTGGAGCAAGATGTAAAGAAACAAGATTCATTTAGAGATAATGGGTAAAAATTTAATTCAAAAAGGGATTCTGCAAAGGTACATAAGATTGTATTGTTATATTTGTACTTAGAAATAATGTTAGAAAATTGGAAACAACATGTGATCAAAACATGGGATAAAATATTCAGTGTAATTTAGTGAAATTTTTGTGAATAAAAGGAAGGCAATGAAATAAATGAGAGAATTGAAGTAGGAAGAAATGGGAACATTTTAATGATACAATGATTTAAAATACAAGTGATGTGAAGTGGGGGGGAAATAACTATGGAAAGCTTATGAGTGTTCCCATAAAAGTATGATATTCAATCAAAAAATAATGTGTAAAATGTTTAAGATTCAAATGAATATTAATATTAATGATAGATTTGAATTGGTATGGATTGTTGTTTTAATTATATTACATATTTACAATTTTTTCTTTCTTTAAAATATAATGTGTAACTTTAGAATGTACTAAACAGAATCCCAATGGAAGCTATGTACTATACTAAGTGTTATAAATTTAGGGGAAAGAGATAAAGGCGTCATACTCCAATTAGTGTACAGGAGAAATTTTGTTTAAAGAGAAAAGATAAATAGACAGCAGGAAACAGAACAGACAAAGAATAATAAGTATAATGATCTGAACTGAGATGAGATAAATAAGATAAAACTAAGGAGTTCAAAAGAGGGGAGAAGCTGCATAGAAAACGTAAAAGGGTAATAAGATATGGAATGGTATATAAAACGAACATGAATTTAAACTTGTGTCTGTATGAAGAGATGTAACCTGGGATCAAGCAGCTTTCAGAAAAGATGTTTTATGTTTTTATGTTTTATGTTTTGTTTGTTTGTGTACTGTCTTTGAAAATTAATAAAATTTGTTTAAAAAACAAAAACAAAAAACGTGCCCATGATTGAGAAACGCTGCCCTGCACTGCGCTGAGGAAAGGCGCAAAGGGGGCCGGGCACGAGGTGAGCCTCTCCGAATCCCGGGGGTGGGTGGGAGACCCTCCAAAGGGGCTCCTGCTTACCGTCGCCTACAGCCTTGTCCATAGAAGCCGGCCGGACAGGCCTCGCGGCAGAACTTGCCCCGGTAGCCTGGCTCGCAGGTGCAGGTCCCATCTACCTGGTTGCACTTCCCCATATGACACTGGCAGTAGCGGTCGCAGCGGGGGCCAAAGGTGCGGCTGCGGCACTGGCAACGCCCCGTGAACTGCTCGCAGGGTGAGTTGCTGCAGGCACACTGGTTGTTGCAGGTGCGGCCCCACCAGCCCGGCTGGCAGAGGCAGAGGCCGGTCTTCTGGTCGCACTGTGAGTTGAGGCTGCAGTAGCAGGCGCTGGCACACTGGGGGCCCCACCAGTTCGGCTCGCAGGAGCACTTGCCCGTCTTCTGGTCACACTTGCCGTGTTTGCAAGGGCAGACGTTCTCACACCGTGGGCCCCAGCGGTTGGCATTACATGTGCATTGGCCCGTCACGTCCTCACACTGCCCGTTGGGATAGCAATTGCACAGCTCTTTGCAATCCGGGCCCCAAAAGAGGCGGGGACACTCTGCAGGGGACGAGAGGAGCAGGTGAGCACTAGGGAGGGTCTTGCTTCCCATATTGCTACTGTTCACAAGACTCTACAGCCCCCTTTAAGCGGTTTACAGAGTCAGCCTCTTGCCCCCAACAATCTGGGTCCTTATTTTACTGACCTCGGAAGGATGGAAGGCTGAGTCCACCTTGAGCCTGGTGAGATTCGATCTGCCCAATTGTAGGGAGCTGGCAGTCAGCAGAAGTAGCCTGCAGTACTGCCTTCTAACCACTGAGCCACCGTGGCTTAATGCTTAGTTAATTTCTGTACCACATTCATTTTAGATCTTTTTTAAATTTCAGTTTGGGATTTGATATTTTCATTATCATTCAGTCCCACGGGTCTTTGATTAAATTGAAAGATGAGATTTAAATCACAGAGGGAAAGGTCCTCTGGGGCTGAGTCAGCCTCAAAATGCTACTAGTAAATTTATTTATTTATGTATTACATTTCTATTTAATAAATTTAAATTGGGAAAGTAAATTGGATTGGAGTTGCCACTCGCACTCAGAGTCAACAAATTGCATTTATTAGAAAATCTTCTTTGCACTTAAAGCAGGTGCCTCCAAACTTGGTAGGTTGAAGATGTCATGCCCCCGTGAATCCGAGGAGGAAGACGAACAGCCATCAGGGAACAGGAGAGTGGCTCTGCTGGCTGTGGAGGAAACTGGGGAAGGGCAAAGTCAGGCTGGGCAGATCAGGAAAAAGGTAGAACAAGGGAGAGGAGGTTCAGAGGAAGACCAAGGCAGACCTCTTCTTCATCCTAGGGCACAGGGAAGAATGGAGAAGAGAGCAACCTGGGTTGCATGGCTTACGGGGGAGGAGAGGGCCCTGATTCCCTTCACAAGACACACCTGGGGAGGGAGTTTAAAGGAGAGGCAGATAGGAGGGATGGTTGTTGGGAACAAACGTTGAGTTTATCTTGTGTTGGCTGCTATTATCGGAGTTCCTGACATCCTCCTAACTGGTTTGATTTACTGCCATGTTACTTTATTTCTGGAACTCTGCATCTTGCTCTGCCAGATTTATTACATTATTTTACCTTGTTGGATTTATAGTTTAAAGTTTTCAGTTTACAACGTTTGGACTGGAATAACTGCAGCCAAAGACTGTTGCAAGTTCGTGGGAGAGTTTTTTCTCCAGACGAGAAGATAACCAGGTCATTGGAGGCAAAATTGGAGCTAAGAAAGGAACTGATCCTTATTCTCTGGTTGTGTCGCCTTTGTGCCACACCCCAGTCATCACAGAAGACTTGTGGACTTTAACTCCCAGAATTCTTCAGTCACCATGACTGGCTGGGGAATTGTGGAAGTTGAAGTCCACAAATCTTAAAGTTGCCAAGTTTGCACTGAAACTATCCTGTTTTGTTGGTTAACAAAACCCTTCCCTTTCTCACAGCCTTTCCTCTGAGAATGCAAGGAGATGGAACAGCAAGGCAGGACGTTGGTGACAGACCTGGAGACCCCAAGTGAGGGTCCTGGGATGGGGGTGGATTTGAACCGAGGTCTTCCTAGCCTCTGGCCTCTGAGAAGCCCCCAAGCAGCACCCAAAATCGAGGTTAAAAAGATGAGATATTAAATCGAATATCATCGTCTCCCTTCCTCATTTATCTTCTCTGCTGGACAGCTGGGAATCCTCAAATCTGGATGCTGCATGAGTGGGAACTCTTGGTCTGGGTGGGACTGGGGGGCTCTGGGCCCAGATGGTGGCCCGTATTTCCTCTCCCCCCCGCTCCCCCTCCCCGCCCTCCCCAGTCTGGAGGATGCTCCCACACTTACTGGTTTCGCAGTTGGCCCCAAAATAGCCATGGCGACAGCGACACTCGTTGGGCCTCACACACACCTCGTTGTTGGTACAGGTGAAGTTGCCCTCGCAGACGGCTGCAGGGAGAGAGAAGAGAAGAAGGTAAGGGGGCTCCAGGGGCTTCCCCCCATCCCATCCCCTCCCCTCCCCACACCTGGAGATTTTGCTGTGGGATTTTTGGCTTGGAGAGAAATCAACCAGGAGGACACAAAGAAACAACCACATCCCGGCTAGTTCACCATGATTTATACTGGGGTCGGTGGGTGGGTGGGGCGTTGCCAGCTCGATATCACTCATGTCGGGGGGGGGGCACCTGTGGTGGCCAAGTACTAAGGCGGGACTTCCCTCAGACCCTCCCTCCCTCTCATTATAATCTCCTTCCTTCCTTCCTTCCTTCCTTCCTTCCTTCCTTCCTTCCTTCCTTCCTTCCTTCCTTCCTTCCTTCTATGGTGCGCAGTGTTAGAAGGTAATATTGCAGGCTAGTTCTACCACTGCCATTAATTCAATTCCGACCGGCTCAAGGTTGACTCAGCCTTCCCTCCTTCCGAGGTTGGTAAAATGAGGAACCCAGATTGTTGGGGGCAGTAGGCTGACTGTTAGAGGGGGCTGTGAAGCAGTATATAAGTCTAACTGCTATGGCCAATCCTCCCTCCCTCCCTCCCTTCCTTCCTTCCATGGTGCGCAGTGGTTAAAAGGTAGTATTGCAGGCTAGTTCTACCCTCTGCCATTTCCTTTCACTCTTTCCTTCTTTTTCCTTCCTTGCTCTCTTCCCATCTTCCCTTCTTTTTCTTTGTCTTTCCTCTTTCCCCTTTCCTGTACCCTTCTAGCATGCTCAAATGCAAAAGGGGAAAGATTTCTCCTTTGGTTTTGTTTTTAGGTTGTTTTGCTAGCCCTCCACCAGGGAAAACGGGGCCCAGGGGAGCCCTCCCAAGCCCCAGGTTTGCTGGCAGGAGCCCCCGCGGGCCTTGAGTTTGCCACCCTGGTTTAGACAGCCTCCAGCCTGGACTGCAAGCTGAAGTGGTGCAGCAAATGATCAATTCCACCTCCCCACTTTTCCAGATCTTATTTTAAAGCTTTTATCTTGCAGGTTGCCAATGGCGGGGCAGGGAAGGTGACCTATGCCTCCCAGGAGCCCCCATAAGCCTCAGGTTGCCAATTCAGGCCATTGCATCCACGGGGAAAATGTCAGATCAAAACCTGGGCTCCCCCCAAAAAGAGCTCCTCCTGCAAGGGGCGGGGGGGCAGCAAAGGGAAATTTGCCCAACGCCTCCCAAAGGGTCGGGAACCAGCTTTGAGGCAGGATTAGAGGCTGAGTTAGTTGGAGCAGAGAGAGAAAGGGGGGGAGAAATGAGGGAAGGCAGCCCACCAGGGATGGCACAATGTCCACCAGAGGGAAGGTGGCATACTTACCCCGCTGATGAGTGGAGAGTTACAGCTCCCTGGCACATGGTGGGCAGCCTCCGTCAGTCCAGGGCAACGAGGGCGCATGCAAAGGAGGAGTTAAGGAAGTGGTTAGTGCAGGGACCCCAAACTTGGCCACTTTAAGACTTGTGGACTCCCAAAATTCTCCAGCCAGCTCTGCTGGCAGTTGAAGTCCACAAGTCTTAAAGTGGCCAAGTTTGGGGTCCTCTGGGTTAGTGCATCTGTGAAGGAGTTTGAGGAAGGTTAGTTGGTTATTATCCAGTTTTTCCAAAGACAGGCAAGAGGAGGGGGAATGGCACAATCCCACCCGGAGGCTTCGGAGGGCAGCTTCAAGGGACACTCTGCACGCCCTGACCCCGAAATCGACCGGTACCACGCAAAGCCATGGAGTTTGCTCAGTCCTGCTGGAGCTCAGCACAGCCCTTGGACAAATGGACCTTAGTCCCTCACCACTCCAATGAAATCAATCAATCTGAATAGAGTTGGAAGGGACCTTGGAGGTCTTCTAGTCCAGCCCGCTGGACAAGCAGGAGAACCTATATCATTTCAGGCAAGTGGCTGTCCAGTCTCTTCTTAAAAACCTCCAGTGATGAAGCATCCACAACTTCTGGTGGCAAGCTGTTCCACTGGTTGATTGTCCTTATACTGTTAGGAAGTTTCTCTTTAATTCCAGGTTGCTTCTCTCCTTTAATAATTTCCATCCGCTGTTTCTTGTGTTGCTTTCTGGTCTTTGGAAAATAGGTTGAGCCCCCCCCGCCTTCTTTGTGGTAGCCCCGCAAATATTAGATGATTTCTATCAGGTCACCCTTGTCCTTCTTTTCTCTAGACTGGCCCTACCCAAACCCTGCAGCCATTCTCCAGGCCTTTAATCAAACTTTGTTGCTCTTCTCTGCACTTTTTCCAAAATTCTCAACATTCAAAATTCTTTTTACAATGTGGTGACCAAAACTGGATGCCGTATTCCAGGTGTGGTCTTACTAAGGTTTTACAAAGCAGCATGAATACTTCATGTGATTTTGATTCTATGCCTCTGTTCATACAACCAAGGATTGTATTAGCTCTTTTGGCTGCTGTCACACACTGTTGTCTCATATTTAAGTGATCTTCTTTGGAAGACAAAATGGATTATAAATATACAAATACAAAAATGGTGCATCAACTCCGACTTCAGGGTTTTTGCAGACACGTCACCGGTGCTTATGCGAGACTCTGCTAGCTTCTTCCCAGCCAATCCGGGCCCAACCTGTCTTCCAGGTCAGCCACACGGTCAGCCAGGGGCTGCTATTCTGCTGTACTCAAAATGTAGTCACATTGTCATCTCTGCTGGCCTTTGTCCCTCCAATGGCACCCCCAATTTTGCTGCCTCTCCAGCCCCCTTTGCCCAAGACCGACTTTGGCTCTGTGGGGCTGGCCGATGCCTCCCTCCAGCCTCTCAGTGCTTAGCATGCCCTCCCCTTCTGTGACCAGGGGGCCCTGCCTGGTTTGCCGAACCCAAGACCCGACAAGGCATCTCCTGAAAATCCTCACCCCACCTGCAATCTCCAGGGGGCCTGGGAGAGGGTTCATAGCCACTTCACCCTTAGCAACATTTGCAGAGACTCTGGTTTGGTTACAGCCTTCAACGCTTCTTCCTGTCTCTGAGGCCCCAGGCGTTAAATTCAGTGAGGCTGGCAAGGTCTCCCTGTCGGGGGGGGGGGGCTACTGGGGGTTCACAGGGGTTCGGAAGAGCTAAGATTCTATGCAGTTCGGCGAACCCCCAAATCCCACTCCTGGCTGGCCCCGCCCACCCCTCCCAGGAGTCCCCACACAGCCCATTTTGGATGCAGGTAAGTGCAGGGCCTGCACGGAGGCTCGGAGAGGATGGAAAACGGGCCTCCCGGAAGTTCGGGAAGGCCAGATATGGGCCCGTTTCTGGCTTCCACAGAGCCTCCGGAGCCCGGGGGAGGCTGTTTCTGCCCTCCCAGAGGCCTGAGGAAAGCCTCTGGAGTCCAGGGAGGGCAAAAATGCTCCCCCTGCCATGGAGCAGGAGGCCGACTAGGCCACACCCACCATGGCCACGGCCCCCCAGCAATCGGGCAGAGAACCCTTTGCTAAAATGTTTGAAGCCCACCCCTGCTCCCTGTGGACCAGACCCTCTGTGCCAAGCAGAGGGGGGATTTAGCCAGTTCTGACCAGTTCTGGAGAACCGGTAGCAGAAATTTTGAGTAGTTCGGAGAACCGGCCAATCCCACCTCTGACTGGCCCCGCTAACCCCATTTCTTCTCTGCCTCCCATCGAGTCCCATCTGATTGGCTGGGTCTCCTTTGGTTGCCCTGCCCAGGAGAATGGAGCTGGAAAGCAGGTTAGTGGGGTGGGGAGGGAGATTTTGCAGTATCCCCTGCCACGCCCACTAAGCCACGCCCACAGAATTGGTAGTAAAAAAATTTGAATCCCACCACTGGTGCCAAGGACGGGGAATTTGCAGCCTGGGGGTGGACGGCACGTTCCTCCAAAGCGAGCAGGAGGAGGAGGAAGCGGCGGCCAGCTGTTGCCGGCTAGAAATGCAGCCTCCTGCTCATCTTTTTAAAAAAGGGGTGTCAAATGGGATCCACCATTGTAGTTCTCCTCCACGCACCCCCAGCCCTCTTTTGGCTGGCCAGGTGCCGCAGGAGGCTGTCCAGGCTGACAATGCGCTGCGCGTTTGGGCCCCCGTTGCCCTGTTCTGGCTTCCAGGGGCCCAGAGGTCTTCTGCCATTTCAAAGCTGGCCCCAGAGGCCAGATTTAAGCACTGCGGGCCAGGAGTTGGACACCCCCAGATTAGATGGTTGAACTGGCACAAAACGTATTTCCATTAAACACACACACACACACACACAAGAGCTGGATAACCTTGGATCCTAGGAGGAGAGGGGTGCACGAGTGGCGCCACCTCCAGCCTCCCAAACCTTCACCTCTGGCTTGGCTCCCTAGAACAGAGGCAGAAACCTCCAGCTGCTTCCAAGCTGGATATTTCCTCCCTCCCCCACACACACACACACACACACACACACTCCAGTGAATTTGCACACTGCATTCTTCTGCGGCTTTGCTCTTGGCCATTTCCACCTCCCCTCCCTCCCCTCCCCCGAGCTCTGGAGACCAAGCGCATTGCAAAATGTGGCTGGGCAGGAAAGGAAGAGGCCCCCCAGCAGCTGGGACAGCAGCACATTGACCAGGCGTCTAAAAATAACTTCTCCGAGTTTTTCCCATCGGCGCCTTGGGACTCCAAGTCCCGAGAACGCCCAGCTTGCCTTGCCTCTTCGGCCCCTCCTCTGCCTGCCAGAGACTGGAACCGGAACCCCCGGAGGCCAAGTTCCAGCCGGGCCGGCCGCAGACAAAGGCGCACGCAGCGAGGCAGCCCCGAGCTCGGATCGCGCTGGAGTTCCAGGCTCAGGGAGCTTGGCCGGGAAGCCACAGACGGACTCTGGGCCTTCGCGGTCAACGCAAATTCTGCAGCAAGAAAAGCCTGCAAAAATTAAGCTTTTTTTGGGGTGGTGGTGGTGGTGTCTAATCTGATACCACTAAGCCAGGGTTTCTTCAGGCTGGCCACGTTTTTAATGCAAAGCCAGCCAATGAGGTAAGTTTGTGCTTCAACATACCATGAGAATCTGAAAGCTCGGTTGGCTCAGTAACCAGTTCAAGCATGCTGGGCGAGCTGAACCAAATTGAGCCCATTGCTCAATATATTTGGCCAGTTTTGTATACATTGGGTTAATTCAGTGCAATCAGATTGACTGTGCCAAGTAAACCCACACAGGGTGCTGTGCTCACTCCTTGAGGCAGAGACGTCAGCCCTGGGGGTCTAAGACAATGCGCTGCAGCCAACTCACTACGGCCATCGCGTCACAGCCAAACCGCCATGGCCAACCCACTGTAGGACCCCTCCCTGTGGAACAAGAGTTACACCAACATCAAAGAAATGGTGGAATAGGATCATGAAAGAAAGGAAGAAAAAGGAGGGACAGAATGAAACGGGAATGACAAAAATGAATGTATTCTTTTGCTTATTTTAAATAAGTAAGTTGAATTGCTAAATTGTCCTGTGGTGAATTGGCCGTGGCAGGTTGGCTGCAGCAAGTTGTCCCATTCTGCAGCTCCATTCCCAGGTAGATGAAACAGTTAGTGAAGCAGAAATATTAGCGTTCCCCCAGGGGACCTTCCTCACAGTCAACCCGCCCCAAGGTTCAACATTTGCCCATCAGCCCGCTATATACCCACCAAGGCCCACTGGGGAAATAGAAGAGGCAGGGTCGCTCTCTCTTGCCCCAAACTCCATGGAGGCTCGTGCAGAGCTGACTGGCCTTGAAAAAAGAAACAGGTGAGATCTTACCTATGGGGCACTCCTCCTCTTGCTGTCTCCATCCTGGGCAGCAAACAAATCCAGAGGACCTGCAGAGGAGACATAAGTCAGTTAGAAAATTACCAAGGATCTTCACATCCCAGGTCAAGCTAAAGGACACATGCAAAGCCTCCTGGGGACTCGGAAAGGCCACGCTGCAAGAGGTAAACCTCTTCCTCGCCTCCTTCACGGCCGCCTTCTCTGCACCCAGGTCCACAGCACTAGTGTGCCTGGCCAATACAGCCCACTCCTTGCCCTTACTTCCCCCTCCACAAGAATGGCAACAGATCTATGAATAAGCCACGGTGGCGCAGTGGTTAGAGTGCAGTACTGCTGACTGTCGGCTGCCTGCCATTGGGCAGTTCAGGTCCTGCCAGGCTCAAGGTTGATTCAGCCTCCCATCCTTCCGAGGTGGGTAGAATGAGGAGCCAGATTGTTGGGTGTTGACTCTGTAAACCGCTTAGAGAGGTCTGTAAAACACTGTGATGCGGTATATAAGCCTAAGGCCTATTGCTGTTGCTATTCTCCTTTTTTCCTTCCTTCCTTCCTTCCTTCCTTTCTTCACACAATAGTTAGGATGCAGTATTGCAGGCTAATTCTGCCCACTGCGAGCAGTTCGATCCCCACTGGCTTATGGTTGACTCAGCTTTCCATCCTTCCGAGGTTGGGGGCAATAAGCCTACTCTGTAAACCACCTAGAGCGGGCTGTAAAGCACTATAAAGTGGTATATAAGTCTAAATGCTATTGCTATGAATAGTAGAGATTATTTTTTTCAGCTTAGCCGCAAAAGTCACCAAATAGTAGATTTACATCCTAAAGAAGATTTGGAGCAACAGGAAGCTGGGAATACTGAACTTTCTCACTGACATGTTCAGATCACAGGTAAGCAGACAATTGCTACAGAGTCCCCCACACAGATCCCACAACATTGTGTTGTGATCTTCCTAGCAACCCCGAGAGCAACTTCATCTCTGCTTTGGGTCTCAGCCCTCTGAAGATGACAAACACATGAGAAGGACCACTTATACCAGAGTGGACTTCAACTCCCAGAATTACGGGAGTTGAAGTCTACAAGTCTTAAAGTTGCCAAGTTTGGGGACCCCTGGCTTATACCAAAGTAAGCAAAGCACAGTTATGAAATAAAACCAACAGCAACATGACTAAAACCAGGAGAAAACTTCCAACCACAAATCCTTTCCACCAGTTTCCTGATGACTGCATTCAAATGTAGAAAGTTAGCACCCACCCCTCTCCTGGAAGAATGAAATGTTTTGAGAAATATAAAAAGGCAGAACATTGTATTTCCTTGGGTGAGAAATGGAGAAACATGCTATTAGAAAGCAGCCCCCATCTTCCTTAATAGCCCTCAACAGATGTCAGGACTTAAGAGATAAAGAGCTTATTGAGGTCTAGATAACTCTATTCATAGGCAAATATTCCCTGCAACAAGGTCTGAAAAAGGTAGGATTAGCCCTCAGCCACAATAGGAATAGCCCAACAAACCCCTTCACTGCATCAGCCAAACTTCAACCAAGCTTAGCTCAGACAAACTCCTAGGATTTGTACATGGCCCCGTGGGAGTCTGACAACAGCCAATAGAACACATGTCCTTGCACAGGAACAGGAAGCTCATGCAAAGCCCAGAGAAGGTATAAATAACTCTCACTCTCAACTCCATGTGGTCAGCTGCCCGGAACCACCCATGAGGTTCTGCTTCATCATTAAACCATCTTTCCAATCAGCCTCCATGTTTTGGAAGAAATATCCATCTCAATCATGAATGATCAGTTGCAGCCATCAATGGCTGCCCATCCCTAATTTGATAATACACATTCTGTGCTGGCTCAGAAAGCTCAAACTGCCCAAGGAGCTGCTGGTCCAGTTCTACAGAGGAAGGATTGAGTCTGTCATCTGCCCCTCTATAACTGTCTGGTTTGGCTCTGCAAAGACACAGACT
Source organism: Pseudonaja textilis (assembly GCF_049901715.1). Classification (NCBI taxonomy): domain Eukaryota; kingdom Metazoa; phylum Chordata; class Lepidosauria; order Squamata; family Elapidae; genus Pseudonaja; species Pseudonaja textilis. The sequence goes on from NC_142004.1 coordinate 12,893,821, forward strand.
CCAGAGAGTAATTAGGACTGCAGAAAAAACAATGGCTACCAACCTGCCTTCCATGGAGGACCTGTATACTGCATGAGTCAAAAGAGGGCTGTGAAAATATTTACAGACCCCTCACATCCTGGACATAAATTGTTTCAACTCCTACTCTCAAAACGACGCTATAGAGCACTGCACACCAGAACAACTAGAAACAAGAACAGTGTTTTTCCCCTGAATGCCATCGCTCTGCTAAACAAATAATTCCCTCAACACTGTCCAACTATTTACAAAGTCTGCACTACTATTACTATTAACTTTCTCATCACTCCTTATCACCCATCCCCTCCCACTTGTGACTATATGACTGCAACTTTGTCGCTTGTATCCTTACGATTTATATTGACTGTTTCCTAGTATGATTTGATTGCTTATTGTACCCGATGACTATTATTAAGTGTTGTACCTGATTATTCTTGACAAATGTATCTTTTCTTTTATGTACACTGAGAGCATTTGCACCAAGACAAATTTTTCTAGAAATAAAGAATTCTGTTCTGTTCCGTTCCGTCCCGTCCCATCCCATCCCATCCCATCCCATTCTTATTCTATTCTACTCCTCTATTCTACTCCTTCTATTCTACTCTATTTCATTCCTTTCCATTCTATTCTATGAAGTTGTAGAATCCTAGGATGGGAATTGACTTTGGCGATCTTCTAGTCTAACTCCTGCCCAAGGCAAAAGTTCTTTTTAAAATTAAATAAAATAAAATAAAATTGGCTTTCTATTAAATACATTTCTTAGTGCTTAATGAACATCCTGTTGTCTGGGTAACTATTGCATAATCATTATAACATTACATCCTACAACACCTTGAATCTCCAAATACCTACGCAAGGGTCCTCTTTGTAGACTTCAGTTCAGCATTCAATACCATCATTCCAGACACTCTTCTAAGTAAATTAAACCAACTAGTGGTACCTGAACACACTTGTAAATGGATCATAAGCTTCCTAACAGACAGAAAGCAGCAGGTGAAGCTAGGCGGAATCACCTCCGATACCTGTACAATCAGCACAGGCCCCTCCTCAAGGCCGTGTGTTATCTCCACTTCTCCCTATATATCAATGACTGCATCTCAAACGATCCATCTGTTAAAATACTGAAGATTGCTGATGACACAAAAGTGACTAGTCTCATTCGAGACAACGATGAATCTGCATACAGACAGGAGGTTATACAACTTGCCTCGTGGTGTAACAGGAACAATCTGGAACTGAACACACTCAAAACCGTAGAAATGGTGGAAGACTTTAGAAGAAACCCTCCCATACTACCACCTCTTAAAATACGAGACAACACAGTATCAACACTAGAGACCTTCAAATTTCTAGGTTCTACTATATCACATGACCTAAAATGGACACCTAACATCAAAAACATCATCAAAAAAGCACAACAAAGAATGTTCTTTTTGCGCCAACCCAGAAAGCTCAAACTGCCCAAGGAGCTGCTGATCCAGTTCTACAGAGGAATGGTTGAGTCTGTCATCTGCACCTCTATAACTGTCTGGTTTGGCTCTGCAACCCAACAGGACAGACAGAGACTTCAGAGGATAATTAGGACTGCACAAAAAACAATTACTGCCCACCTGCCTTCAATTGAGGACCTGTATCCTGCACGAGTCAAAAAGAGGGCTGTGAAAATATCTACAGACCCCTCACATCCCCGACATAAACTGTTTCAACTCCTTCCCTCAAAACGATGCTATGGAGCACTGCACACCAGAACAACTAGACACAAGGACAGTTTTTTCCCCCAAAAGCCATCACTCTGCTGAACAAATAATTCCCTCAACACTGTTCAACTATTACAAAGTCTGCACTACTATTACTGTTAATCTTCCCATCACTCCTTATCACCCATCCCCTCCCACTTGTGATTGCAGGACTGTAACTTTGTTGCTTGTATCCTTACGATTTATATTGACTGTTTCCTAGTATGATTTGATTGTTGTTTGTACCCTATGACTATCATTAAGTGTTGTACGTTATGATTCTTGATTCTTAATTAATGTACCTTTTCTTTATGTATACTGAGAGTATTTACACCAAGGCAAATTCCTTGTGTGTCCAATCACACTTGGCCAATAAAGTATTCTATTTTTATTTCTATTTCTATTTCTATTCATTCTTAATCTCCAACTCTTTTTTTCCAGCCACTGGTAAAATAAGATTCCATGTTTGATAATAATCTGCATCTTCTTTCAGTTTAATTTTCAGTGTTATTGTTCATTTCTACACAATCTAATATCTTTTTGACTATCTCTTTGTCTCGCAGTATATCTTCATTTTTCCAGTATTGTGCAAATATAATCCTCACTGCTATTAAACCATGTAATGTTAAATACATACTTTTCTTATCAATTTTCTTACCAAGGCAAAAGTTCTTATACTATCCCAGACAAAAGGTTGTCCAATCTTTTCCTGAGAATCTCCAGTAATGGAACACTCACATCTTCAAGAGGCAAGATAAGATAGATCATTTTCAACTTAACAACCATTCATGGGCAACTGCTTGGAGTTACAACAGCACTGAAAAGAGTGACTTATGATAGATCTTATGACTTGTGACTGTTGCAGCATCCCCACAATCATGTGATCAGAATTTGGCCCCTTGGCAACCGGCATATTATTTATGGTGGCTGCAGCATCCCTGGCTCAAATGACCAACATCTGTGAGCTTCCCAGCTAACTTCTGACACACAAATTCAATGGAGGAAGCTCGGTTTGCTTAATGACTGGGTGACTCACTTAGCTGCAGTGATTCATTTAACAACAAAGGTTGAGACTTTGGGAAAAGGGCAGAGAAGAGCAACTAAGATGATCCAAGGCCTGGAGACTAAAACGTATGAAAATAAACTGCAGGATTTGCGTTTGGCTAGTCTAGAGAAAAGAAGGACTAGGGATGATATGATCGTATTACAGTATTTGAGGGGCTGTCACAAAGAAGGGGTCAAATTATTCTCCAAAACAGCGGAAGGCAGGACAAGAAATAATGGTTGGAAACTAATCAAAGAGAGAAGCAACTTAGAATTAAGGAGAAACTTCCTTAACAGTGGGAACAATTAACCAGTTTGCCACCAGAAATTATGGGTGCTCCATCACTGGAGGCTTTTAAGAGGAGACTGGACAGTCACTTGTCTGAGATTTTATAGGTTCTCCTGCTTGAGCAAGGGGCTGGACTAGAAGACCTCCAAGGTCCCTTCCAGCTTTTTGCATTCTATATACACAAAACAGAGCATGACTCACCAATCACTTTCCTTAGCAGTGGAAATTCTGGCCCCAGTTGTGGTCATGAGTTGTTTATCAACGTAGACAGAGAAAGCAAAGTGCTATCCTCGTAATCTCCAAACACTGGAAAGGATATTTGCTATCTCCTGGTTCTAAAGCTAAGCAATTGACTCATATCTGAATGGAAGAGCACTTGGGAGACACAGGTATATAGATGTACAATCATTTTATTCCCAGGTTGCTGGAAATTTCTAAATGCACTCAGAGGCATTTCTGAGCTAACTTGATCAATGCAGGGAGCAGAGGAGGGGCTTCTGGGGGCATCTTGATTGATTGCAGCAGCCGCCAAAAAGGCTAAAACAATCTTTGGTTGCATAAACAGAGGCACAGAATCAAAATCAACGTGAAGTATTAGTATTGCTTTATAATGCCTTAGTAAGGCCCCATCTGGAATACCACATCCAGTTTTGGTCACCACCTTAAAAAAAATGATGTTGAGACTTTGGAAAAAGTGCAGAGAACAGCAACTAAGATAATTAAAGGCCTGGAGACTAAAACATATGCAGGAACTAGGTTTGGCCTTCTTTCTAAAGAAAAGAAGGACTAGGGGTGAAATGACAGCAATTCTTCCAGTATTTGAGGGGCTGCCACAAAAAAGAGGGGAGTCAACTTATTCTCCAAAGCACCACAAGGCAGGAGAAGAATCGATGGGTGGAAATTAATTAAGGAGAGAAGCAACCTAGAACTAAGGAGAAACTTCCTAGAGTGAGGACAATTAACCAGTGGAAGAGAAGTTGCCTTCAAAAGTTGTAGGTGCTTCATCACTGGAAGTTTTTAAGAAGAGACTGGACAGCCACTTGTCTGGAATGGTATAGATTCTGCTGCATGAGCAGAGGGCTGGACGAGAATACCTCCAAGGTCCTAGTCTGTTCTGTTCTATTGTGCTCTATTCTATTTAGATGTTTATTCCTATTCCTATCCTCTTCTGATTCTATTCTGTTCTGTTCCATTCCATTCCATTCCATTCTATTGCTATTCTATACTCATGCTCTATTATCATACTGTACTCTATTCTCATTCTCTACTCTACTCTGCTCTGCTCTGCTCTGCTCTGCTCTGCTCTGCTCTGCTCTACACTATTCTACTCATATTCTACTCTATACTCACACTCTATTCTCTCTCCCCCTCATTTTGCAGCTCCCTGGCTGTCTAGCGCTTCTCATTCTGAACCAGGCACTCCAACGGATTCATGTTCTTCTGGGATGATGACGGGGAATGAGAGAGACCAGGGAGGCTGCAGAGCATAGAGAGACAATGCAGGAGGAAAGAAAGGAAACTCACACCCACCTTTTGCCACTTAAATGGATGCAGAAAAACTGCACTCTGCCAAAATGGATTTCCCTTGGAAGGAGATTCTAAAAGCAAACTGTCTTGGCTCTCAGACCAAATAGTAAAAAAAATGGATTGGGGAAAAATGCAGGCAAATTCTTTCTGCGGGGTCTTGAAAATAAATGTTGAACTTTGAATTGAGAAAGCAGTTGCTTTTAAAAACAGCTGACAGTCCCAAACTCTTCTCCCTCAATTAGCTTTGCACAGACAGGAGGACAGGCAGAGATTATTAATAATACTACAGTACCCCCAGTTTCCCAACAGCAAGCAGAGAAATCCATCTGTCCGGAGTTTCAGGAAGTGACTGAAAGAATGAACTTAATCTGCAGCTGTTGGGGAAGATTTTGGAGCTTCTATTTATTTATGGAATTCATACAAAAATAAAAATAAAAGACTCTTTCTTTTAAGTCATCTCTTGTTGATCTAAGGGACTCAGCCATGGAGGATCTAACATCACTCTATAAAGCCTTAGTAAGACCACGCCTAGAGTACTGCATCTAGTTTTGGTCCCCACACTCTAAAAAAGATGTTAAGGCTCTGGAAAAAGTGCAGAGAAGAGCAACAAAGGTGATGCGGGGATTGGAGGCTGAAGCATACGACGAACAGTTGCAGGAAGTGGGCCTCGCTAGTCTAGGGAAGAGAAGGACCTGGGGAGACATGATAGTAATGTTCCCATATTTGAGGGGCTGCCACAGAGAGGAAGGGGTCAAATTATTTTCCAAGGCACCTGAAGGCTAGAGAAGGAATAATGGATGGAAACTGAACCAGGAGAGATTTAACCTGGAAATAAGGAGACATTTTCTGACAGTGAGAACAATCCACCAATGGAACAGAAGCTGCCTCCAGAAATCGTGGGTGCTCCATCACTGGAGGTTTTTAAAAAGAGACTGGACGGTCACTTGTCTGAAATGGGATAGGGTCCACTGCTTGAACTGGGGGCTGGACTTGAAGATCTCCAAGGTCCCTTCCAACTCTATCCTCTCCTCTCCCCTCCCCTCCTCCCCCCCTCTCCCCAATGTCATATAATCAAATTTTGTATGCTTGGAAACTGGCATGTATTTACTGGATGGGTTGCAGCATCCCAGGGTCGTGTGGTCGCCCCCTGCAACTATCCCAGCCAGATTCTGAGAAGCAAATTCCATGGATGCGGGGGCAGGAATCCGTTAACAACTAAAATGAAGTGCAGTGAATTGCTTAACAACCGTGCCAAAAAAGGTTGCCAAATTGGGTTTGACTTGCACCCAATTGCCTTTCGTAGCAATCAAAATTCAGATGCAAGGGGGGTCATGAGTTGTGGACTGTAAAACCAGCATTTAGGAGGTTGCTTCCTCTGTTAGAGTCCAGGCTGGTTTAGAGGATGACCTGCAAGTCTAGAGTGATATCCTGGTGTCAGAATAGAATAGAATAATGGAGTTGGAAGGGACCTTGGAGGTCTTCTAGTCCAACCCCCTTGGCAGGACACCCTACACCACTTCAGACAGATAGTTGTCCAATCTCTTCTTAAAAACTTCCAGTGTTGGAGCATTCACAACTTCTGGAGGCAAGTTGTTCCACTGATTATTTGATCTGTCAGGAAATTTCTCCTTATTTCCAGGTTCCTTCTCTCCTTGGTTAGTTTTCATCCATTGCTTCTTGTCCTGCCCTCAGGTGTTTTGGAGAATAGCTTGACCCCCTCTTCTTCTTTGGGGCAGCTCCTGAGATACTGGAAGACAGCTACCATGTCTCCCCTAGTCCTTCTTTTCATCAAACTAGAGATATCCAATTCTAGCAACCATTCTTTGTATGTATGAGCCTCCAGTCCCCTAATTATCTTTCTTGCTCTTCTCTGCACTCTTTCCAGAATCTCAACATCTTTTTACATCGTGGCAACCAAAACTGGATACAGTATTCCAAGTGTGACCTCACCAAGGCCTTATAAAGTGGTATTAACACTTCATGTGATCTTGATTCTATCCACAGGTGGGATTCAGCCGGTTCTGACCAGTTCTGGAGAACCGGTAGTGGAAATTTTGAGTCATTCGGAGAACCGGCAAATCCCACCTCTGACTGGCCCGCCAACCCCATCTCTTCTCTGCCTCCCATCGAGTCCCAGCTGATCGGCTGGGTCTCCTTTGGTTGCCCTGCCCAGGAGAACAGAGCTGGAAAGCAGGTCAGTGAGGTGGGGAGGGAAGGGGGATTTTGCAGTACATCCTTCCCCTGCCACGCCCACCAAGCCACGCCCACAGAACCAGTAGTAAAAATGTTTGAGTCCCACCACTGATTCTATCCCTCTGTTGATGCACTAAATGACTTTGGAGAGGCGATTCTTTCCAGACCAGCCTCCCTCACATCTGGAGATCCGGCTTCCTTTTCTCTCCATCTACCTGCTACTTTGACTGCCTCGAGATGAAAAGAAATATGTGCCAATAAGCATAAATGCCCCGTTGCGAGACATGGAATTTCATGCAAGGGAGCATGGAATGAGGACGCTCTATTCCGTGTAGCCTTTTAATTTTAAAAATGGAGGCTGGGGGTTTGGATCTTGTAGTATTATTATTATTATTATTTGATTCCGAATAGCTCTGTTCTTAATCGAGCTCCACCATTCCGCTTCTGCACTTCCCCAGGAAGGGCTCATCAAAGGATGTCTGTTAAATATTCAGGCTGATAAAAGAAACAGTCAAAATAGAAGCGGACGACCGTCAGCGGCCGTTCAAAGAGTCTCCTCCAATCTGAGAGCCAGGACACAGTTTTCCCTCCTCCCCGTTCAGCAGGGGCAGACCACACCGGCTGGGGATGATAGAGGCTGCCACCCCCCATGCCCAGAGGGGATCCCACTGGGGAAGGCTGACCTACTGCCAAGAACCAGGAGGGGAGGGAAACCATCTTTGAGCCTGTTGTCCCAAAGACTATGGATTGATTTCTTAGCACAGCTGAGCCTGACCCTTGGATGGCCGGGGCGCCCGGGTGGCAGCCGAGCCTGGCTTGACCTCTGGGCAGTGAGCGGGAGGGCCCGGTGTCCCTCCTATCGTGGCTTAGCACGCCATTCTTCATGGACACTTTATGGATAGCTGGGGGGCTCAAGGAGCTTGAGAACAATCCTAGGAGTAGCCCCCCCCCGAATAGCTTCAAGCCAGAGGTGGGATTCAGCCAGTTCTGATCAGTTCTGGAGAACCAGTAGCGGAAACTTTGAGTAGTTCGGAGAACCAGCCAACCCCATCTCTTCTCTGCCTCCCATCGAGTCCCAGCTGATTGGCGGGGTCTCCTTTGGTTGCCCTGCCCAGGAGAACGGAGCTGGGAAGCAGGCTAGTGGGGTGGGGAGGGAAGGGGGATTTTGCAGTATCCTTCCCCTGCCACGCCCACCAAGCCACACCCACCAAGCCACGCCCATAGGACTGGTAGTGAAAAAGTTTTTGAATCCCATCACTGCGAACGGGACAACTTGCTGGAGCCAACCTGCCATGGCCAACTCGCTTTGGGACAATGTACCAATTCAATTTAATTATTTAAAATAAATTAAAAATTATTTTAATTTTTGTCATTCGCATTGCATTTTGTCCCTCCTTTTGCATCCTTTCTTTAATGATTCTATTCCACCATTTCTTTGATATTAGTGTAACTCTTGTCCTGTGGCAAATTGTCCCACCAAGTTCTGCATGGCAAGTTGGCCCTGGCAAAATTGGGAGATGGAGATGGCTGTGGCAAACTGACGTAAGCCTAGCTTCAAGATTCCTCATCCTATTCCTTTGATTTCCTTTTAACTGGGTTTTCACTTAGCAATTTCATTCATTTCACTTGCTCTTTGCAACAAACAGCAACAAAGAACAATGAAAACCAAAATAAACTAAAAATACAAGAACGTTGCACAGAAGATCAATGGAAGAAAATTAAGTGAAATGCAATGATCAGTGGATACAATCAGGCACCCAAAGCATTTTCTCACACAGCTGTCGATGCGATCCAGACAGCCAGGAACAGCACAAAATCAGGGGGGCCCTGGAATCATCCATGGGAGGGGTCTGTGGGCACGCTGATGCCCCCAACGCCACAATGGAGGTTCTGGCAATGGTGCTTAAGGTGCTGGGTACCAGGAACGGTGGGAGGCAGACCTGCTCATCATCCAGAAGGTGAGCAAATGGCAAAGGAAGGCCCTCCCCCCTCGAGATTCACCATTCCAGCCAATCAACTCCCACGGCCCCTTTGTGCTTCCCCATTGTTTATGGGAACCCCATTGTCTCCGCCAGGAGGAGAGGAGGAACCTGGGCCAGACGCAGGGTTTCTTCTGAATCAGAATAGAGCTGGAAGGGATCTTGGAGATCTTCTAGTCCAACCCTTTGCTCAAGCAGAAGGCCCTGTATCATTCCTGACAGGTGGCTCTCCAATCTCTTCTTAGAAACCTCCAGTGATGGAGCACCCACAACTTTCTGAGGGCAACTTCTGTTCCGTTGGTTAATTGTTCCCACTGTTAGGAAAGTTCTCCTCAATTCCAGGTTGCTTCTCTCCTGGATTAGTTTCCATCCGCTGTTTCTCCTCTTGCCTTCTGGTGCTTTGGAAGATAAGTTGACACCCCTCTACTGTGTAGCAGCCCCTCAACTATTGGAAGACCTCTATCAGGTCACCCTTGTCCTTCTCTTCTCTAGACTAGCCGTACCCAACTCCTGCAACCGTTCATCATATGTTTTAGCCTCCAGTCCCCTAACCATCTTCTCTGTACTTTTTCTAAAGTCTCCACATCTTTTTCTGTAATGTGGTGACCAAAACTGGCTGCTTCTGGACAAGACCTTTATGGAGAAAATTCAAACATGTGCCATCTTGGATTTCCTGGGCTGGCCTGTCTCTGGCCTCTCCAACCTCCCGTCTGCCTGCAGGTGTCTGAGGCTGCCAGCACAGCTGCTTCCGAACCTGCCTCTCTAACTCCAGCTTCTGTCCCCATTCTGACCTTCCGCCATCGCCTGTCTGACACCCATGAGGGTTTTCCTGGGAGAGAGAAAGGGAAGAGTGGCACTTCCGCTCCTATGCGGGAGAAAATGGAAATATTGTGCCAGTCTCTGCACTATTGGCCTCTGTGGGGGAGCAGGGGCCCTTTAAAGATTCTGAGAGAAGATTACTTTTGAGTAATTTCTTTGCTAAGTTCAGCGACCTGGAACAGGGGTTCCCAGACCCCTGTCCACAAGTCTTAAAGTTGCCAAGTTTGGAGACCTCTGGCCTGGAAAATAGCAGTATGTTAAGGAGCCCTCCCAAACATTGTATTTTCACCAATACATTTTCTATCTTGGATTCGAAGAATTGTCTTCTGTTAAGAGCTTTTAAGATGGGATCACACTTTGCTGATATCCTGCTAAAGTTAGTGCGACTGAAACTGGTGAGGCTTCCCATAGTTTTGAGTATTTTTTTTTATTCAAACATATACTAATCAGCATTGCAACTTCCCCTGCCAAACAGTCTCTGTTTTTTAAATCTTACTTTAGGTGTCCAAAAATTTCTTTTGCATTTATTGGAGAGGGGCTCTCCTTTGACAGTGATAGAAATCATTATGGCCAAGTTGTTATGCCTTTTTTCCCGCAGGGAGTTACCTAAACTCAGATAAAAAAAAAAACAAACCTACACACAACACATCACATAAAAGATCTTTACAAGACAAATAAACAAACAAAATAAATTGAGAGAACTTGTCCTGATTCTCCCTACATTTAGTAATTGAGGTTATTACATGTTGTATAGTGGAAATTTATGTTGTGGCTAAGAATCAACCCCAATTTGATGGTCATATAATCAATAATCATTAATACTAATATTAATACAACTACTACTAATAATAATTCGAATATAGATGGATCATCATTTGGAACACAACACGCCACATATCACAGTTGTCAAAAACCAAAGTGTACAATTTATTGATATCATGGTACCAGGAGACACCAGAGTTGAAGAAAAAGAACTGGAAAAAAAATCACGAAATATCACGACCTGGTCATCAAAACTACGCGGTTATGGATGAAACATGTGACAGTGATACTCATTGTCATCGGGGCACTTGGTACCATGTCCAAGAATTTTATAAAACACATCAAGAAGTTACAGCTTCCTGCAATGACACCAGCGGAACTGCAAAAAACTGGGCTACTCGGAACACCGTACATCTTAAGAAAGTACTTGGTTGATACCTAGGATGCTGGCAGCAACCTGTATCAACCATTAGCGCCAGTCAACAGTATTTGTGATACATTTTTAAATGTTCAGTTGACTGAGGTTCATGTTTAATGAATAATAACAATAAAACAACAACAATAATAAGGGCCTTGCCTTGCATCACACAGAAGTTTTATCTGCAAGGCATCGGATAGTGAGAAAGATTTAGGCAAGACCTTTAAGAACAAGCAATGGGTCAAGGCAAGGTAACTTGCTTTTTTAACTACACTTTTATTTATTTTCATTTTATTTATTTTTATCCTGTGTTATGGCTTTTATAAATAACTCAAAGTGGTGATCGTGCCTAATACCCCTTCCTCCTATTTTCCCACAACCCTGTGATGTGGGAATGGCCTGAGAGACAGTGAATGGCCCAAAGTCATCCAACCAGCTTTCATAGCTAAGGTGGGACTAGAACTCACTGGTGATTGGTCCATAGTCACCCAACTGGCTTTCATGGCTAAGGTGGGACTAGGACTCCCCATCTCCTGGTTTCTAACCTGGTGCCTACCTCTCCAGTTAAAAGTCTGTAGAGATCCTCAGTCCTCCAGGTGATGGTTGTCCCAAAGGTGATTTTTCAGGAGGCAACTGGAGTTTCTTGGTTTTTCGTTTGAAGACATTTCACTTCTCATCCAAGAAGCTTCTTCAGTTCTGGCTGCAAGGTATATAAATCTTTCCAATTCCCCACTATCCGGTCAGAGGTGAAGAAGCTTCTTGGGTGAGAGGCGAAACGTCTTCAAAAGGAAAAACAAGGAAGTCCAGTTGCCTCCTGAAAAAGCACCTTTGGGACAGCTGCACGGAAGCTCAATTCAATCAGAGTAGGGACCTTGGAGGTCTTCTAGTCCAGCCCCCTGCTCAAGCAGAAACCTTATACCATTTCAGACAAATGATGGTCCAGCCTCCTCTTGAAAACCTCCAATGACGGAGCTCCCACAACATTTGGAAGCCCTGTTGTTCCACTGATTGATTGTTTCCACCACCAGGAAATTTCTCCTTAGCTCTCGGTTGGATCTCTCTTGGAGGGAAACTTATCAAGAATGCTGGCTGGGGAATTCTGGGAAGTGACTATCTGAAAACTGCCAAGATTGAGAAACACAGTCAGTCTGATTCTTTGAAAGCGTGGGAGGGGAGAAAAAGGCAAGAAAAGGAACTAACACAGCCCCACCCTTGGGGATATGAGGAAGCATCATCCTGGCAATGAGTTTGACTCTCCACGAGATGTTACTTGCTTCCTTATTTTCTGTCCCCGAAGCAGCTGAAGTTTGCAAAGTGCCTAAAAGGTGGTAGGTGGAGAATGTTTGAAAAACAAACTTGAAGGTGCTGACAAAAAACAGAACAAAACAGCGGTCTCCCTTTTCTTCTGCACCCAAACAAACAAACAAAAAATATCTTTAGGACAGCAGAATTGGAAAGCCACAAGTAGCTGCTTAGCACAGAATCTTGGAGCTGCTTGCCTGAATTCAAATTGTGTCCTACATGAATTAACCACATCTCTACTTTTAACCCCGAAGGGCTAGTTTCTTTAAATAATTTCTAGCTCCTCTTGGAGCTGAGTTCCACAAGGAGATCCCAGTATTTTGCAAATATGATGTGCATCATACTACTACTATGATAGCTTCACCTGTTTCATGTATTGGACAACAAAAACTCAGATAACAGAAAACAAGAGAAAGCAGTACAATTCTTAACACATATCAATCACCAACCAGCTGATGGCTACAATCTTAGCAAGCACCCATCTTAAAAAACAGGGAAAACCCAGATGGCACAGTGGTTAGAATGCAGAATTGCAGGCAAACTCTGCCCACTGTCAGGAGTTCGATCCTGACTGGCTGAAGGTTGAATCAGTCTTCATTCCTTCCTAGGTTTGTAAAATGAGGACTCAGATGGTTGGGGGCAAGATGTGGACTCTGTAAACTGTTTAGAGAGGGCTGTAAAGCCCTGTGAAGCAGTATATAAGTCTAAGCATGGTTGCTATTGCTCTTCCTTTTCCTCTTCCTTTTCCCCTCCCTCCCTCCCTTTCCTCCTTCCTTCCTTCTTTCCTTCCTTTCCCTCCCTCCCATCCATCCATCCATCCATCCATCCATCCATCCATCCATCCATCCATCCATGGTGCGCAGTGGTTAGAATGCAGTATTGCAGGCTAGTTCTGCCCACTGCCAGGAGTTCGATCCTGACCGGTTCAAGGCAGACTCAGCCTTCCCTCCTTCTGAGGTTGATAAAATGAGGACCCAGATTTTGGGGGCAAGAGGCTGTCTCCGAGAATGCTCCAAAGCCCCGTGGAATGGTATAGAAGTCTAAGTGCTAGTGGTAACGCTTTTGTTCTTTCGGGAGCAGCTCCAGAGAAGGCTCTGATCTAGGGGAAGTGGAAGGGCTGGGAGTGTAGTGTAAGCAGCACCTAAAAGAGGGGGTGGGGGCAGGTTTGGCTGCCTGCTTACCTTGCCACCAAACAGAAGACCTGAGATGCTGGAAAGGACAGCAGTTAATGAGCCTGACATGTTGCGTATCCAAACAAAGTCTTTCAAACTGCACTTAGAGCCAGCTCAGCTGCTGCAAGGCTGGGTCCCAAGGCTTTGATTCTGGAAGGCCTCTTGGCCCTTTGCACATTTCACTGCCTGGATAGAGTAAGGAGGCCCTTCCAGGCTGGGAAGGTCTTCAGGGCTCCCTTCCCAGGAAGCCAAATGCAAAGGCTCCCAGTGTTGCCTTCTATAACTAACAAGGCACACCTGTTGTGCTGATACAATGCAACGTCCAAACACTTAAGCTATTGCATAGTATCACACGGGTGGGTGAGTGGGTGGGTAGATAAAGGCAATATGATATCTGGGACTGCCCACCTGATGCCACAATTGGAATAGGGTTGGAAGGGACCTTGGAGGTCTTCTAGTCCAACCCCCTGCTCAAGCAAGAGACCCAATGAATGAATGAATGAATATAACTTCATTACAGTCTTAGACCAGCAATAGACATCACTGTTTACAATATACATAAAAATACTGACACATTATAATACACTAATAGTGGATAAAAACATCTGTTAAGAAAATACATGTTCTCAAACAATTAGGGGCACTCCCTGGTTTATATGAGTGGGGAGTCAATAAGTATGTGTGTAAATATCATTTTCCAAAGTTTGTTCTGTCTCCCAAAATTGTCACAAATTGACAGCTATAATTCTATAACCATTTTTTTTCTAGTAGGCATTGCAGCAACACAGAATTTTGCCACTGCATGCATAATAGCTGGGTTTGAATCCTGGAGGAGAAAGTCTACATAAAAATTGGCTGCCCTCCCTGGCAATCTCTCTAGTAAGGGGAGAATATACAATGACCTATATACTCTGTATAGTACAATAAAATACGTGAGATATCTTTAACTTCTCCTTTACCACATATACATACCCGTTCTGCTTTTGGTGTTTTCTTATACCTGCCCTGAAGGAGTGCTGAGGGGAGAATATTAAATCTGGCTCTGAAGAATGCTATTCTTTGTTTTGGGAAGATCAGATCGTTTAGATATCTTGCTGATTCCCACACTCCCTGTTTAATTCTCTCCCTGCTGTGGCAAGTCAACCTATTTAGTTCTTCTCAGAACTCCCTGCCCCTCATTCTGCAGATTACTACTTGCTTTGCCTGGTCAAAGCCAGGGGACATCTGAAGAATCCTGGTGAGAGCCCATAAGAGACCAGCTTGTGGTCTATTGCCTGTTTCCGGGGGGAGGGGTAGTTATCAGTCAATACTAGAGGGGTCAGTCCCTCTGGGAAGAAATGCATTTTTAGCCAATGAATGATCATCATCTTCCAGGCTCTTACCGGAATTTGAGGCATGCCTGTCTCGATTCTTACCTGGGCACTTGGAGTTCCTTTGGGTGCAGCTAAGATGGCTCGCAGGAATTTGGTTTGCATAGGTTCTAGCAAGTCTTTTTTTGTGTGTGTGCCCCATATAGAATTTGTGCCAATGTTTTAGCCTCAAAACGTTTCAAGGCCGCAGGTACTAATTGCCCTCTACCGTGTAAAAAAAGTGTTTAATTGCATTTGAGGACCTATAGGCTGCTTGCACTGTGTGATCCAGATGTGCCTTCCGTGTCCCTTGTGAGTGGAAAACTACCCCAAGATATCTGAATGTCCTGATCTGTTCTAAACTATACCCTTCTATTCTCTAGGAGTATTGTCCAGGTCTTTTAGCAAAAACTAAAACTTCGGATTTATCAAAGTGAAGGACCAGCTTATTCTGTTTACCGAATTCAAGCGCTGCCACAATTGCTCTCTTCAGTCCTATTGGAGTTTGTGAGATTATAGCAGTATCGTTGGCATACAGGAGAATTGGGATTTTACGTTGTGCTACGTTTGGAGGATGTAAACCAGGGTTCTGTAAGAGGTTGATCAGAGGGTTATTGTACAAGTTAAAAAGGGGAGGGGGATAGGATGCAACCCTGCCGTACCCCCTTTTGTACCCTTACTGGGCCGGTTAAAGGCCCTTGAGGATTATACCTCACTTTCAAGGTGGACTTAGCATACAATTTTTGTATGAGGAAAAGGAGGCGTTTATCGATGGTAGTACATTTTAATTTCTCCCAGAGAGCGTTCCTGGATGTTGAACCGAAGGCCTGCTTAAAATCAAGGAAGGCCACAAAAAGAGAAGATTTTTTTGTATTCATGTATTTTTGAACCAGATGGTGAAGTACCAAGATGTGACCCACCGTAGATCTTCCTCCTCTAAAACCAGCTTGCTCATCTTTAATTATCCCCCTGGAAATTAGCCAGTCCTGAAGTTTATAGTTTAGGTGTTTGGCATACAATTTACTCAGAAGGCTAATAGGTCTATAATTCCCTGGGTCATTTCTATTGCCTTTTTTATAGATTGGTATGATAATTGCTAGTCCCCAATCTCTTGGCATTCGGCCCGTTTTATCTATAAATGTAAGCAGAGATGCTAAAAGTGGAGCCCACCAACTGGCATTCTTTTTGATTATTTCTGGCAGGACATTATCCGCACCTGGTGCCTTATTAGTCTTGAGGGTTCTGATCAACCGGGTGTAACCGAGGGCCAGTCAGGAGTTTGGTCCACACTAATTTGACTCTCCTTAGTAGCAGGAGCCCCGAGTCCATTCCAGACAAGGGGCTGCCCGGTCTCTTCTTAGAAACCTCCCGTGATGGAGCCCCCACAACTTCTGTTCCACTGGTTGATTGTCCCACTGTTAGGAAGTTTCTCCTTAGTTCCGGCTGGTTTCTCTCCTGGATTAGTTTCCATCCCTTGTTCCTTGTCCTCCCCGCTGATGCTTTGGACAATAATTTGGCCCCCTCTTCTTTGGGGCAGCCCCTCAAATACTGGAAGACTGCTATCATGAGCCTCCTAGTCCTTGTTTTCTCTAGACTAGCCAGGCCCAGTTCCTGAAACCGTTCTTCATACTGTATACTTTATTGTACCCGATGGCTAAGATTAAGTGTTGCACCCGATGATTCTGGACTCTTGACGAATGTCTCTTTCCTTTTATGTACCCTGAGAGCATTTGCACCAAAGACAAATTCCTTGCGTGTCCACTCACACTTGCCCAATAAAGAATTCTATTCTATTCTATTCTATTCTATTCTATTCTATTCTATTCTATTCTATTCTATTCTATTCTATTCCATTCCTTTCCATTCCATTCCATTCCATTCCATTCCATTCCATTCCATTCCATTTCTATTCTATTCTATTCTATTCTATTCTATTCTATTCTATTCTATTCTATTCTATTCCATTCTGCTCCTATTCTGCTTTTATTCTATTCTATTCTATTCTATTCTATTCTATTCTATTCTATTCTATTCTATTCTATTCTATTCTATTCTATTCCATTCCATTCCATTCCATTCTGCTCCTATTCTGCTTCTATTCTTATTCTTATTCTTATTCTTATTCTCTCCAGGCCCTTAATCATCTTAGTTGCTCCTCTTTGCACTTTTTCCAAGTCTCAACATAGTGACCAAAACTGAATGCAGTATTTCAGATGTGGTCTTACTAATAATTTATAAAATGGTAATTAATACTGCTTTACAAATTTAGTACCCCACTACTTTTTCATGGGCTTTTTGGGGGAAGGACGCCCTGATTCTTCACCCCTGAATCACATGGATTTGTGTGGCTCATGAAAGGCTCAGATTCATGCTTATAAGCCTGGATTCTCACAACAGGCTGACCTGTAAATTCTCCAGTTAGTCTAATGTGCAAACCCAGCCCACAAACAAGCACCCTGGGTGGCATCCAAGCCAGGACAGCCTCACAGAAGTTTGCGTTTTCCTTTGTCAAGGCTAGTTGACACATCAATGAAAACACACACAGGAGCTGCATCCCCAAAGTTGTGGAGGTTGCCAGCTCTCTTCCTATGGAGATGGTTGAAATGGAACAGAACGTGCTCCTCTGAAGGAGCTAGTTTGCTAATATTTAAGAAATTAAAATAAAATGCCATTAGTTAAGAAATGTGCTCCAAGCAATCAAGGGTCCAGCTGCAGACACTGCTGGCTTCTTTTGCTGTTGCAAGCAAGCAAACTCCTCATCCCCCCATTTGTGTGATTCCCCCATTTCTCTAAGTCTGCAGTCAAACTCTGGGAGATTTGATTTGCAACAAGAACACATAATCTGCAGGGAAAGGACATTCTCTAATGCCCACAAAAAGCTAAATTGCACCCTCTCCCTTTCCACGGGCTTTCTTCCATTGCAAAACAGACATTGTCTCGGTAGGAAAAATGTGGGCCACAGAACTTTGGGGGGGAGAAAAGGAAGCTCAGCCAGAAATTCCACCGCAGAATCTGCAAAAGGCCTCCACTGAAGAGAGCTTGTTTGCAAGACTTTAAATCAAAAACAGATGTAGCATCTCTTTCCACTGGGTTTTAGGTTACACTTGGAAGGGGATGGGTTGGGGGCTTGTGTTAGTTCTTTGAACCTCATGGAAAAAAGGGGGAAACTTATTGGGTCTCCCCAAAAACCTCGGCGCCTGCCTTTTATCTGTGGGTTTTTTTCATTCTGGAAATCTTGCACTCAACATGGCTGTCAGTGAACAATGGGGGGCGAGGGGGGGTTGCAAAGAGGAGGAAGGGACAGAAATCCGCTTTCTGAGCTGGGATGCACGGGTGGGTTAGCGCTGCAGAAAGTGCTTTTGCTGGAGAGAAAGGGGAGAGGGAGGGAGGGAGAAAGAGAGGGGGACAGGAAGGGAGAGAGAGGGGGTGGTGGAAGGGGAGGCTGGGTTGCAGTTGGCACCCTTCCCTCGGAATTTGAACGGAGGCTTCTAAGAGGGGATGCAATTAGCCCCCCTCCAAGAGGCGCCCCCCGCCCCCCAGCCAGGGCTCCTGCCTTGCTCAACCGGGTCTCTGACTCAGGAGGGCCCCTCAGCCCCGGCGGACCAACGGGGTCCCTCCGGAGAAGAGGCGCCCGGAGCCCAACTTGCCCGGGGTGGCGTCGGCGTCGCGGTGTCAAAATGCGCTCGGGCCACGGGGGGAGGGCAGGGAGCGCCGGAGCTGTCAGCGGCGGGGGAGGGATGGACCCCGCGTGAGGGGACCCTCCGCCGGCTCCGCCTGGCCTCCCTGCCCGTCCGCCTGGCCCCCGTCGGGGTGGCTGGACATTCCCCCCAGCCCCACCCCGACCACCCGGTTCCGCAGCCCCGGACGGGCGCGCGTGTGTGTGTGTGTGAGTGTGTGTGAGGGGGAAGTTAGGCGGGGAATGCCGCCTCCCACAGCTGGAAAAGCCCCGGCTGCTTCTCGGCCTCGGAGGGAAGCGGGGGCGGCGTTCCCGGGGCTCCGGTTGGCGGGCCCAGCAGGCGGGAGAGTTTCGCCTCAGGTCTGGCTGGGATGAAGCGTCTCCGTCCCCCCCTCAGGGTCCTCCTCAGCCCGCCATCCAGGACCAGCCAGCGCGGCCGCCCATCCCACCTCTGCCTCTTCTTACCCCGGCGCCGGACAGACGTTCCTCCCGCGCGGACTCAGCTCCTGCGTAGCCCCGCCGCCCGCGGAGAGCAGCAGCAGCAGCAGCAGCAGCGGCGGCGGCGGCGGGGCGAAGGGTAGCAGAGCCCGGCCGTCCCCCGCAGCCGCTGCCCCGCCGGCGAGCCGGGCCCTCAGCGGCGGCGGCGGCGGCGGCGGCGTCTCCATGCGTGAGGAGCTGCTGCGCTCTCCTCCTCCGGCCCTCCTGGGGCAGCTCGCCTCCCCGACGGCGGCGGCGGCGGCGGCGGCTCCTCCTCCTCCTCCTGGCTGCTCCAGCATCCTGGGCGGAAGCGGGCGCGCGAGAGCCGCCGCCGCCCCCTCGCCCCTCGCCCCCGGCGGCGGCGGCGGGAGCAGCAGCGGGCGGGGCGGCCGCCCAACGCCGCCTCGCTGCCCCGCTGCCCCGAGCGCCAGGCGCTCCGGATGGATGGCGGACGCGCGTCGGTTCCCGGGCTGGAACCGCGCAAGTAGCCCGCTCGGGCGGGCGGGCGGGCGGGCGGGCGGGCAGGGAGGAGGAAGCCCCGTCCCTCTCGCCCCCGCAGCTCGGCTCCCCTTCGAAGCGGGCGCCGGGATGCCCCTCTCCGCCGCTTTCTTCGCCCTGCCCAGGTAGGCTTGCCCTGGACAGCCCAAGCGGGGTTTGTGTGAACGGAGCCCCTTGACGGGGGCTTTCTGCGGGCGTGGCTGGGACTGGATGCCCGGGACTGGCCGGTGCAGATGGTGAGATTTCCCTTGAACGAGGCGGCAGCCGTGGCCGGATCTCGGGGAATGACCGGTAGTTTGAAGGCTTCAAACTAAACCTGGGTTAGGAAGAGGGAGGTTCGCAGAAAGGGAAGCCCCGAGAATTCAGCAGAACTCAAGCAGAATCAGAGAGTCCCTTAAACCGGGGGTCTCCAACCTTAGCAACTTTAAGCTGGGCGAACTTCAACTCCCAGAAGTCCTCCAGGCTTAAAGTTGCCAAGGTTGGCTGGGGAATCCTGGGAGTTGAAGTCCTCCAAGTTGCCAAGGTTGGAGACCCCTGCGTTAAGCTGTTTGGCTTCTGGTGGCCCTGATTTTGTCTCCAAAGCTTGACCTAGGATGGTGGCCCTCCGCTCGTGTGTCTGGGAAGCTAAGCAGGGTTGGGCCCGGCTAACACTTGGAAGAGAGACTTCCTGGAAATTCCAAGGCTTTGGACTAATGAAGCCACGTTGCTTTTGTCACAGGCAATGACAGCTGATCCTCTGAGGAGCGTTTTGGCTGAAAGACCAAACGGGATCCTAGAACAGATACAAGCCAGGGCCAAACCCTTCTGTCCTTATGGTTGTTGGTTTGAGCTTCGAGCTTGGTGATTTGGCTGCAACTGTTTCGTCCCTATTCAAGGAGACAACCTTCAATCAAATGGGGAGGAAAAGTTTGCAACCAAATCGCCAAGCTGGAAGCTCAAACCAACAACACAACTACCAAGTCAAGCTACTAAGATTCCAAAGACATTTCATTTTCTGTCCTTGCCATTTTCTGTCCTTCGTGGACCTTCCTTGAAGTCCCCGGCTTGATGTAAAGGACATCACAATTTTTGACCTGCTGTGATGAGAAGCCCCTTCTGTCCAACCCTTTCCGGTATTTCTCTGGTGTAAGAGCAGGAAGGGCTTGTGGTCCAAAACCAGGGGTAGGATTCAAATAATTTAACAACTAGTTCTCTGCCCTAATAGTTCTTCCAACAACCAGTTCACCAAACTGCCCAGAAAGTTAACAACCGGCTGAATCCCACCACTGTCCAAACCCCATTCTTTCCCCAATCCTTTCGTGGGCTCTTCTGCATCAGTGCAGCCCCAGAAGGACCAGCTGCCTCCTCCCCACAGAGTGCCTTTCCCTCTGCCCAACTGACCTATGGCCTGTGGTCACTTATGACTTGCTAGAATGGGGCCTGCGACCAGTGGGATATAATAAGTGACGGTCACTTTTCCAGCCCCTCTGAACAGATGGATTCCCACGTATAAAGCTGCTGCCTGGCTTGGCTGGGTGATGCAGGGCGGAGTCGCCAACTGTGCCTCGAACAAATGGTGGTGTCAGGAAAGGGGATCTTAGAATAATATGTGAATCCAGCCGAGGAATGCCAGTTGTTTACCTCTCTCTCTTTGATCCCAGGCTGCCCGTCAGAAGAAAATGTGCCCCTCAAAAGACTCTTTCCCCCTGCAGGCGAGTGCAGTCTCTTGGGCTGTTACTCTCTCATTTGTTCTAAGCTGTCCTTGGAATTGGGGGCAGGCAGGCAGGCAGGAAGAGGAAGGAAGGAAGGAAGGAAGGAAGGAAGGAAGGAAGGAAGGAAGGAAGGAAGGAAGGAAGGAAGGAAGGAAAAACAAAAAAGCCAACACAGTCCTAGCTGCACCAACAGAGAGGTAGCATCAAGATCATGAGGAGAACATACAACATACAATAATAGAATTGGAGGTCTTCTAATCCAATTGGAGGTCTTCTAATCCAACCCACTGTTTGAGCTGCAGTGGGGTAGTGGTTACAGTGCAGCACTGCAGGCTACTTCTGCTGCCTGCCGGCTGCCTGCAATTTGGCACTTCAAATCTCACCAGGCTCAGCCTTCCATCCTTCCCAGGTGGGTAAAATGAGGACCCAGAGTGTTGGGGGCAACAGGCTGACCTCTATAAACCGCTTAGAGAGGGCTGTGAAGCACTATAAAGCAGTATGTAAGTCTAAGGGCTATTGCTTTTGAGCAGGAGACTCTATACCATTTCTGATAAATGGTTGTCCAGTCTCTTTTTGAAAACCTCCTGCATGATGGAGTACCCACAACTCCTGAAGGCAAGCTGTTCTCTGTTGGTTGATTGCTCTCACTGTTAGGAAATTTCTCCTTAGTTCTAGATTGCTTCTCTCCTTGGTTAGTTTCCATCAATTGCCTTTTTGCCTTTTGGTACTTTGGAAAATAGTTCGACCCCCTCATCTTTGTAGGAGCCTCCCCCCCCCAATATTGGAACACTGCTATCATGTCAGCCCTAGTCCTCCTTTTCTCTAGACGTATCCAGTTCCTGCAACCGTTCTTTATATGTTTTAGCCTCCAGACCCCTAATCATCTTCGTTGCTCTTCTCTGCACTCTTTCTAGAGTCTCAACCGTGGCAACCAAAACTGGATACAGTATTCCAAGCGTGACCTCACCAAGGCCTTATAAAGTGGTATTAACACGTGATCTTGATTCGATCCCTCCTCTGTTTACGCGGCTTAGAACTGGGTTGGCTTTTATGGGTGTTGCCCCACATAGAGCATAATACTGTACTGCACTGGTGAGGACACTGTGTCCGATTTTGTATCACCAGGATACAAAAGATATTGAGACCCTAGAAAGAGTGCAGAGAAGAGCAACAAAGATTATAAAGGATCTGGAGGCTCAACTGTGTGGTGAATGGCTAAGGGAACTAAATAAGTCCAGCCTAACAAAGAGAAGGATGCATTGACATATAATGGCTGCCTTTTCGTCCTTTAGGGGCCGTGCACAGAGAGGGGCGGGGGGGGATCAACCTTTTAGCCAAAGCACTTGAGGGAAGGGCAAGAAGCAATAGGTGGAAGATCATTAGAGACCCAATCTGGATCTAAGGAGGGATTTCCTGATACTGAGAACCATTAATCTGTGGAACAGCTTTTCCCGCAGAGTTGTTCTGTTGTTGGAAGTCTTCAATAAAAAAAATAATGGACAGCTTTCTGTCTGGGATGGCATAGTCCCAGCTCTAGTCTCCATCTCTGGTCTGGTCTGGTCTGGTCCATTCCACTGTGTTCCATTTTCTATTATTCTGTTTTCTATTCCATTCTATTCTATTCCATTCTATTCCCTGTTCTATTCTAATCTATTCTGCATTCTGTTCTACTATCTATTCTATTA
The DNA here is from genome assembly GCF_049901715.1 of Pseudonaja textilis. NCBI lineage: Eukaryota > Metazoa > Chordata > Lepidosauria > Squamata > Elapidae > Pseudonaja > Pseudonaja textilis. The sequence goes on from NC_142004.1 coordinate 12,916,456, forward strand.
TCTATTCATTCCTATTCTATTCTATTCTGTTCATTCCCATAATGCAGGTGTGGCCCAGGCATCTCCGGAAGACGCAATAAGTCTTGCAACATCTCTTGGCAGATTAGTACCCCAAAGTTGCCACGCAGTGAAGGGTTTATCAACCCCTGCACACATTTAATTATATTGTTTTGTTGCCGGCATGGTCAGAATTGACAACCCCACATTTAGGCAAATTTCCCCACCTAAATTCTGACCAGTTGTACTTGCAGTTTTTTTATTTTCAGATGTTCTTCTCATAGTCTCTTATTTTTAATTTCACACATTCACAACTTTTAACATGTTGCTGAATTCTGCCTTCCATATGCAACATGCACAACTGCTGGATTGCTAGGCAGAGTTCATTTTGTGATTTGCTCAGAGAGGAAGTTTTATGCATGTACTGGCCTTTCATTGCAATAAGATAAAGGGGTCTTCTTCTGCACCCAAAGTAGGGGCCCACAACCTGGAGCAATGCAAGCCGGGGGACTCCGCTCCTGCCCTCCGGTTCTTGGCTCTGGTGCATGCAGATGAATGCTGGTTTCTCCTGTAGCTGGGCTGTCCCTAATGGAGTAGCACACTTCCATCTAGTGGACGTCTTTTGGATTGCAGGCTGAAGCAAGAGTAATAGCAATAGAACTTAGACTTATATACTGATTCATAATGCTTTTATAGCCCTCTCTAAGCGGTTTACAGAGTCAGCCTCTTGCCTCCAACAGTCTGGGTCCTCATTTTACCAACCTTGGAAGGCTGGAAGGCTGAGTCAGCCTTGAGCCAGTTAAGACTGAACTATTGGCAGTTGGCAGAGTCAGCCTGCAATACTGCCTTCTAATCACTGTGCACCATGCATGGAAGGAAGGAAAGGAAAGGAAGGAAGGGGGAAAAGGAAGAGCAATAGAACAAGACATACACTGCTTCACAGTGCTTTCCAGCTCTCTCTAAGTGGTTTACAGAGTCAGCCTATTGGCCCTAACAATCTGGCTCCACATTTCACCCACCCCGGAAGGCTGAGTCAACCTTGAGCCTGGTCGGATTTGAAGTGTGAAACTTCTGGCAACCAGAATTCTGGGAGTTGAAGTCTACAAGTCTTAAAGTTGCCAAGGTTGGAGCCCCCTGGTCTAGACCTTTCGAATCTTGAGCGTGTATTTTAACACATTAGCAACCCCTCTTCCCAAGGTTTGTATCATCTACAAACATTATAACCACCCCTCTACTCCTCATCTTGGGAGATTTGTGGAGATGCTGAGGAGTCCTTGGCCCAGGCTGGAACCCCAAGTACCACCTGCATCTCTTCCTCCTTTTGACACGGACCCCTTAAGGACCAGGGGCTGGCTATAGCAGCTCAGCCCACTGCCCGTCCCTACGTTCTTCCAGTTATTCAAGGAGGCGGGGTCCCTGTTTTTCAAATGCCTTATTAAAGTCGGGGCACACTGCATTCTCTTCCTCCAGTAATCTAGCCAGGTTGTCAAAGCAAACTAGGATCTGTCTGGTGCAACTTGTTTTTAAGAAATCCATGCTGGCTCCTGATATCTTACCCCTTTCTAAGTCCTTGTTGTGGCCCACCAGCACTGGTGCCAGACTCGGACAGTGAGGAGGTTGGGGAGGAACATGGGCCAGTCCTGGAGTCTGGGGAAGGCTCTGACAAGGGCTCTGTCTCGAAGGCAGAGATGGGGCCAGGGCTGTCTGACTGCTGCCTTCGGAATCAGAGATCAGTGAGGCAGAAGAACAGCTGGAGCCTGTTCCCAATGTGTGCATGCGCAGAGCTGCCAGGAGAAGGGAACAGTTAAGGAACAAGGGCCGACTTGGGAGTAAAGCCTCAGGTGGACGGTGAATGGCCCCTCCCCTAGGGAATAAGGAGGAGCGAAAGGGGAGTGGGGTTTGCAGGAGACAATTAGTTCAATTTGTTAGGGTGAAGATCTTGCCAAGTAATTGTTGCTACAGTTTGGCGTTAGGAAGATATCGGCCTGGCAACTCTCCAAGCCTGATAAAAGTCTGTAATTGTGAAATCTCATGAAAGGCTGTTGGCCGGGACTTTGCTGGAGAGGAATTCCCTTTATAACCTAAATAAAAGGGGTTTTATTGGGACGAGGAGTCAGCTTCATGATCTTGGGAAGCCTCGGTCAGAACAGTCCTTGCAAACCCTCTCTGCTTGATTGACTAATAAACTGTGGCTAAATAGATGGCAGTTTTGCGAGAGCTGCAAACCTCAGAGAAAGGGGTGTGATCTCATCCAGAGACCAACCAGGAGTTCAATGGCTGTCCTGGGAAAAGGCTCTTCTGCAACCCGGCCGTCACTCATGCAGCAGTTTCTGGAAAGAATTTTATTGATACAGCCACCTTCATCCCAGAGAAGGACAAGCAGAAGAGCAAACAGGTGACAAAGGGCACCTGGAGATTCTGAACCCCATCACTCGGTAGCCCAGAGTACCTGGTGTTAAATCTGGGAGATGGCAATGGGCAGGTACCATAAAGGTGCATGATATTAGAGTAGCTGCTACACTTGGGACCTCGGTTGCCAGGGCCTCAGACCCCGAGAAGCTGTGCCACCTGGCACCGGGCGCGAGAGAATCCGGTCAGCCAGCAAGGAAGCATCCGCGATTTGGCCTGACTGGGGTCTCTGTCCAAGCCGTCCCAGTGTCCAGGCAGCTGGGGAGAAGTACTTAAGGGGGGCTCGGTGCATTGAGGAGGGCCCCTGCAAACAGACGCCGCTTCAGCTCAGTCCAGAGTAACTGCTGCTCCTCCTCTGCTCGTGCCAGGAGGCCTTGGTTCTCCTGGGCTCTCCTGGACAGGTAAGGCAGGACCTCCTTCACGGGGCCGTAGGGGACGTATTTATACACCGGGAACCCGGCTTGACCTGGAGGGAGGAGGGAATCCAGATGTCAACTCATAAAGTATTTCTATGGTCTTTTCAGAGTTGCCAACAGAAAGGGAGGGGGGGAAAGGGGTTTGAAAGAGCAGTGTGGCAACTTGGAAATCGAAAGTGCATTCCATACATAAGCAAAATCTCAAAAGTACCTTCATTAGAATAGCACCTGGCACATCTGTGGAATCTCGAAACTAAAAGTTTCCCAGACTTCCCACAACGTCTCAACCTACAAACTTCCCCCTTTTTACTCATCATCACATGACACGAACCAATCCCAAAGTAAGTTCTATTTCTTCCTGTGCCACACTCTTTGACCTTGAACTAACAAAAGAATTCTATTTTGTGTACTAAGAGCTACTCAATTAAAATCACCCCTCCCACTTTCTTAAGCTACGTGGCAGAGATGAATAAGGATGAATAAGGATTCCAAAGCTTTAAGAGCAACTACGTGACTGAAGTTTCTGCCGCGCAAAATTCTAACGGGAGAGTAAGATTACTCTTGGCTATGGATGTGTCCCATTGGAGAATATGAATTATGATACACCCAGGGGGTGGGGGAAAACCAAGGTCAAGGGTGACAATGAATGATGTGCCTCAGAGTCGGCTACACCCAGGCAATGCTGGACGTGTTAACTCCCAATAAATCCTTCTGAAGTTTTGGAAGTTTGGCTCGAGACTCATGATTTAAATGGGGGTAAATGCCGGAATCCTGACACCAGAAGCCAGTTGATTGCACTTTCTCAACTCAGCCCCCTCCCTCGCCATTGGTCAAGAGTCCCATCACTCTTATTGCAGCATTGCCTTACCAAGAGGAAAGGTGATTTGATCACACATGCCCAGGAGCTGCCCAAAGTAGATCTTGTTCTCTGAAGGGTGGATGCCAAGGTCTGCCATCCTGCAGAAGAAGAAGAAGAAGAAGAAGAAAGGATTTCAGAAGACAACCACAGGGGCTCCAGATGTGCTCTTCCACCGGGCTGCAGAATAGCCTTCCCCAACCCTCCTTCCAGGTGTGCACACACCATCTCGAACAATGTCCAGGGCATGTGATGACCCAAAGGGGCATGGCACAAAGGCAACACAGTCACAGTAAGAAAAGTCCCTTTAATACTTTGTCCCAGTGTCCACTACCTTCAGCTGGAGAAAAAAAAAAACTCTCCCAAGAACAGTCTTTAAGCCTTGACCAAACAAGATAATATATGATTTGCTTCCAACAAGTTGCTGTGAACAAACTCTCTTTTTAAACGCTGTGTTCCCAGCTGCAGCTAATGAAGGGAATCAGGGCCCTTTCCTCCCCTGTAAGCCCTGCAACTCACATTCCCTTCTCCGTTCCTCCCTGTGTGCCCTAGGATGAAGAAGGAGTGGGCCTGGATCTTCCTCTGAACTCTCTCTGCCTTGCTCTACCTCTCTGTCTCTGCCCTTCCCCAGTTTCTTCCACAGCCAACAGAGCCACACTCCCACTCCCTGTCAGCTGCTTGGCCTCCCCCTTGGAATCAGATTTTGACAGGGGCATGACAGGGCAAGATGGCCCTTGCTTGAGAATTCTAGGAAGAGAATTCAAGCGGGGTGGGATACGACAGGGTTAACTACCGGTTCGGGATTTACGAGCTTCCCTGCACGCTGGAGCCACGCACCTGTAAATCGTCATCAGCATGCTTTGTTCAGAGAAGCAGCCTTTGAAACAGCCCCTTTTTCCTGCTTTTTTAACTGCAGCTGTGCCTCGTTCGGCAGCTGAAGTTGAAAAATCAGGAAATAAAGATTAGGTAAGAACCCAGGTGGGCGGGTGGGCAAAAACATCAGCAGACATAGAACCGGTTCTATGTCTGCTGCTCTTCAGAGCTACCGATTCTACAGAGGTGGACAGAACTGGTAGAAACCCACCTCTGAATTCAGGCTTTATTAGATGGAGATCCAACAGCAAGAGACAGATGCTGTGGCAGAGGAAATATTTAGATTAAATAAACACGATAAAAGGAGTTGCAAGATACCCACAAAGTTAATATGAGTTGAAATTCTAAAAAGAACAAGAGACGATGGATAGATATAGAATATTTTTTTTTTAAATGGTGGTTATTTTATGAAGTGTTAGAAAAAAGACTTAGAAAATAGAAATTGTGAAAATATTATTAATGTATACTGAAATATAATAGAGCATATTATAATTGCTATACATACGCAAATGCTAGAAGTTGAAAAATTATGATTATGCATACTTAAATGGTAATATCATAATTGTGTGCAACGTATACTGACCCAGATAATACACTTGGGTGGGCTTCAAAATTTTTAGCAAAAGGTTCTCTGCCCAGTTGCTGGGTGGGCGTGGCAATGGTGGGCATGGCCTAGTCGGTCTCCTGCACCATGCCGAGGGTGGGGCAATTTTGCCCTCCCTGGGCTCCGGAGGCTTTCCTTGAGCCTCTGGGAGGGTGAAAACCAGAGTTTCTCTGGAAGCTGGAAATGGGCCCATTTCCAGCCTTCCCAAACTTCCGGGAGGCCCATTTTCCACCTTCCCCAAGCCTCCGTGTGTGCCCTGCACTTACCTGCATCCCAAATGGACCCCATGGGGACTCCTAGGAGGGGTGGGATTTGGAGGTTCTCTGAACTGCACAGAAACTTAGCTAAAGGATCTCCTGAATCCTTGCGAACCCCCAGCAGCCCACCCCTGAATATACTGTTCACTAAGCACTTATGTCAACTCATAAAATATTTCTATGGTCTTTTTAGAGTTGCCAACAGAAAGGGAGGGGGGAGCAGTGCGGCAGCTTGCAAACTGAAAGTGCATGACATAAATGTTTTCAAAGATAGTAACTAGGTGACTGAAGTTCCTGCGGGGCAAAATTCAAACTGGAGAGCATGATTGATGACTCTGGGCTATGGACGTGACCCATTGGAGGATATGAATTACGATACACCCAGGGGGTGGGGGAAAACCAGGGTCAAGGGTGACAAGGAATTATGTGTCTCAGAGTCGGCTGCACCTAGGCAGTGACAGACATGTTAACTCCTAATAAATCCTTTTGAAGTTTTGGAAGTTTGGCTCGAGACTCATGATTTATTTATTTATTTTTAAAATTTTAAAAAATAAACTTTATTAAAGATTAAAAAATGTATATACAATGCATAATACAACACATTTCGTTAAAAACGAAACCATTGTAATAAACACAACCAATACACATGAAACAAATGTGTTTCTAATCAACTAGACGGTGTGTTCTTTTCTCAAAAACCATTTTTCTAATATTCATTTCCTGTTTCTGGTAAATACTCTTAAGCTAACCCCTTTATTTTTTCCTTTCCTTATCTTTTTATTCCCTGGTTTTTATCCTTAATCCAATTGCACCATTCTTCCCAAGTTGTACTATATTTTGAGTCTGCCTCATCCTTTAGTTTTTGGGTAAGTATGTCCATTTCCACGCAGTCAAGGACCTTCTGGATTATCAGACTGTTTGTTGAGACTCATAATTTAATTGGGGGAACTGCCAGAATCTTGACAACATATGGATGTTGAAGAAAAAAATCATAAATAAAATTATTTTAAAAAAAAGATGGGTTGGTGGGCCTCACATTGACCAGTACCTGCCAAGGGTGAACTTGACTGTGTCTTTATTGTGAGAAGCAACCATCACGTTGGCTTTCCGGTTGTGCCGGATCTCCTCCAAGATGAAGTCCAGGCATCTGCAGGAAAGGTAGATGAAGGTGTCAGATCACCTCCCAGGTGTCCCTTTCCCTCTTAGAGCCCAGAACCACCACCTTGTCCCCCACCTGTGGTACATTTCGCTCGTCTTTTCGTAGGTTGGGTTGATGGGGTCCTCATAGCCCACTTCAGCTGCCCGACTTCGTTCCTGCTCCATGTAGGCGCCTCTTACTAGCTTGGCTCCAAAATGCCAGCCTTCCCGACGTGAGAGCTCCACATCGATGGTCACATTGTCGTAGGCCTCCTGTTTGGAGGGAGAGAAGTGGGAAGAGGAGGAGGAGAAGGAAGAGTCTGAGAATCGGCTGGGCCAGGAATGTGCCTTGGACTTTAAAAGTTTCCAAGGAAAAACAGGATTCTTCTGGCACTTATAATGGTTCAAGGCTGACTCAGTCTTCCATCCTTCGGAGGTCGAGTAGCCAAATTGTGGGGGACAAGATGCTGACTCTCTCTTCATAGGGAAAGCCCTATGAAGTGGTATATAAGTCTAAGGGCGATTGCTATTATTCCTTCCTTCCTTCCTTCCTTCCTTCCTTCCTTCCTTCCTTCCTTCCTTCCTTCCTTTCATCCATTATGCACAGTGGTTAGAATGCACTATTGCAGGCTAACTCTGCCAACTGCCAGCAGTTTGATTCTCCCCAGGCTCAAGGTTGACTCAGCCTTTCATCCTTCTGAGGTGGGTAAAATGAGGAATTGCCCTTCCTTCCTTCCTTCCTTCCTTCCTTCCTTCCTTCCTTCCTTCCTTCCTTCCTTCCTTCCTTCCTTCCTTCCTTCCTTCCTTCCTTCCTTTCCTTCCTTCCCTTCCCTTCCCTTCCCTTTCCTGCCTGCGCAGTGGTTAGAATGAAGTACTGAATACAGTTTCTGCCCACTGCCAGGAGTTCCATCCTCACCAGGCTCAAGGTCGACTCAGCCTTCCATGAGGACCCAGATAGTTGGGGGCAAGAGGCTGACTCTGTACACTGCTTAGAGAGGGCTGGAAAGCACTATAAAGCAGTATATAAGTCTTAAGTGTGCCCTTCCTTCCTTCTTCCTTCCTTCCTTCCTTCCTTGCCCTTCCTTCCTTCCTTCCTTCCTTCCTTCCTTTCCTTCCTTCCTTCCTTCCTTCCTTCCTTCCTTCCTTCCCCTTCCTTCCCTTCCTTTCCTGCCTGCGCAGTGGTTAGAATGAAGTACTGAATACAGTTTCTGCCCACTGCCAGGAGTTCCATCCTCACCAGGCTCAAGGTCCACTCAGCCTTCCATGGATAAAATGAGGACCCAGATTGTTGGGGGCCAGAGGCTGACTCTGTAAAACCACTTAGAGAGGGCTGTGAAGCACTGTGAAGCGGTATATAAGTCTAGTCTGCTGATGCTATTGCTATAATCCCAAAACCTTGATATCTGTTCCTTTGTAAAAATTACGACATTTGATATTACTGTATGAAGATCTTCGCTATGCTGCTCTATTCCAGCATCGTCCACTTAGCCCAGTGGTCAGGGAACAGGGGTAAATTACCCCAAATGGGGTAAAAGTGAAAATCTGGGGGTAATGAGGAGGTTGCGCTGGCCAATGGCGGAACTATCGGCATAGCAGCAGTTATTAAAACACCCTTGAGGCAAATTTATCCCCTCCACCCCACCCTTGTTTCCTGGGTCGGAAATGACTCCAGGCTAGATTCTGCAAGAGCCGCGCCGCCTGTTTTTTAGGGAAGGCGAGCTTCTGGCATAGGGCAGAGCATTTTGGGAAAAGGGACGCTTTCCTCCGGCTGCAGATGACCGCACGCTTTTGCCGCGCAGTTTGTGTCACCGTGGCTCCCAAATATCATCCTCCTTCCCGCTTCCTCGCCCCCAGGCCCTGCCTGCCTGCCAACTAGCCAGCCAGCCCGGCTCCCTCCCGAAGCCTCTCATCACTGCCAGGCACACAGGAAGCGAAGAGGCACCTGCAACTGCCGCCTTGGCCCCGAGAAAATTCCCAGAAGCCCTCGGGAAGCCTGGTGACATTTCATTCCCTGGAGCGAGCTATCCCGCCTTCTTCCCAGCCGCGGGGAAGGGCACCTCCTCCCACCTCGACCTCCAAATTATGTGTCAGCAGCCTGAGGTGGCCGGGAGGGGGAGAGGCCGGGAGGGGTAACGTCTGTGTTTATAAATTTTTGGGGGTAAGAGGTAAAAAAGTTCCCTGACCCCTGACTTAGCCCAACAATTGGTGGTAAGGAGGAATCAGGAAATACCTTTTAGCAGATAATAAAGGATGGGTGATCTTTATATTTTGCCGATCCCGATGAACATTTCAACATAACCTGATTTAGATTAGATTATTTCAAGCAGGATTACCAGATTCTGCAACATCTTTGTTCCCTAGGCTATCCATCTGGTAAACTTGCAGGATTGGTTTTTCTCACCATGTGCAGATCTACACATCTGCCTAGTACATCTGAACTAGACTCTGCATTTATTAATTTATTCTGCTATACTATGTATATTGGAGGTGGAGACCCTTTGAGAGCTGTATGCAATGAAAGTTCACTTTAATGCATGCCAATTAGTGTCCATTCAGAGTGACAATAAAGTTATTATTCTATTCTATTATTCATTCTATTCCAATTTAGGATTGTTTAGTAAGAAATACCAGTTAGAATTCCTTAGAAATAAATGCAATCATCAATATATCTCAAGTCTTTTTTGCTCCAGTATTCCGGTCACCTGTTAGTGCCACCTGTCTAGTTCAGCTGTTTTGGCCAATGTGTGTGTGTGTGTGTGGGGGAAGCGATGACCACTTTGGGCTCGTTAGCAAGCCAGGTTAGACCTGAACAATACTTGGGTAGGTAGGAGACCACCAGGAAATCCCACCTTCAGGTAACATTGGTATGTGTTGAAGATGGCTGGTTTCTCCTGGTTGAATCGGCGCTGCATTTCCAGAGTGAGGCGGCTGATGGCTGGCTGGAAGTAGGTCTGTTCTGCATCCACCATCAACCTCACGCCCACGCCGACAGCTTTCTAAAAAGAACGAGTAAAAGATGATGATTGATTAACACTTAAATCACTTGAACATGAGCCAGCCGTGTGCAGCAGCAGCCAACAAAGCTAATACAATCCTTGGTTGTATAAACAGAGGCATATAATCCAAATCAGGTGAAGTATTAGTACCGCTTTATAAATGCTTAGTAAAGCCACACCTGGAATACTGCAGCCAGTTTTGGTCACCACATTACAAAAAAGTATGTTGAGACTTTGGTAAAAGTGCAGAGAAGAGCACTAAGATGAACAAAGGCCTGGAGACTAAAATATATGAAGAATGGCTGCAGGATTTGGGTCTGGTTAGTCTAGAGAAAAGAAGAACTAGAGGTGACATAATAGCAGTCTTCTAGTATTTGAGGGGCTGCCCCAAAGAAGAGGGGGGGTCCATTTATTCCCCAAAGCACCTGAGAAGGCAGGACAAGAAACAATGGATGGAAACTAATCAAGGAGAGAAGCAACCTGGAACGAAGGACAAACTCCCTGATAGTGAGAACAATTAACCGGTGGACCAGCTTGCCTTCAGAAGTTGTTGGTGCTTCAGCACTGGGTTTTCTAAAGAAAATACTGGACAGCCACTTGTCTTAAATGGCATAGGGTCTCCTGCTTGAGCAGTAGGCTGGACTAGAAGACCTCCAAGGTCCCTTCCAGCTGTAGCCTGATTAACAAATGCGCCCACTGAATGTGCTGCCTAAAAGCCAAGACTTTGACAAAGCACTTAATACCAATAAAGATTGCCACATACTTTCAGTGTGGACTCTTGGGAAAAAGCAGATTCCCTTTCCTCATTGGGTTTCTCTTACAGTTTGTTCTTTGATCCACCCTCCAAGTGGCCTTGCAGCCCTGGGCTTCCGTGGGACCGAAGCAAAGCCACTGGGCTGCGTGCACTGAAAGCAAAAGCAGCAACCAGCCCGAGCCAGCAGAGACAAGAGGCTTGCAGGGTGGGGGGGTGGGGAAGGGGGAACTGAAAAAGCAGAGGAGGGCACCCCGTCCCTTCCAGGTTGCTCGCAGAAGTTGCTCCGGGAGAACCATGTCCTTGGTTCCAAGCCTCCCTTCTGCGCCCCCATAAGAGATGCTCTAGAGGACATTTTGAACTGAACTAAGAACTGTAATGAGGTATTTATCAAAAAGGAGGAGGAGGAGGAGGAGGAGGAGGAGGAGAGGGAGGGAGGAGAAGGAGAAGGAGAAGAAGAAGAAGAAGAAGAAGAAGAAGAAGAAGAAGAAGAAGAAGAAGAAGAAGAAGAAGAAGAAGAAGAAGAAGAAGAAGAAGAAGAAGAAGAAGAAGATCATCATCCACGGACATCATTCAACTGGTCAATCATAGATGTAACTAAATAATATTGGTAAACATAATCTTAATAGATATATATGTGTTAGAATATTGAATTAAGAATACTGGTTAATAATTTTTGAATAACTGGACAATTGAAAGTGTGTTGTATAAATATAGAACTCAGACCTTCAAATAATAATCATATAGTAAAAAACTGAGGTTTTTTTTATTCTGAAGTAAGCATATAATTAAGAACTCTAAAGAAATAGATTAATTGATATTTATATATAGATAAGAATTTAATTACTTTAATGAATTCCCTGCTTTAAATTAATTAATTAAGCATATAAGACTGTCTTGTGAGTAAATATATCTGTATTTGATTAATACTGAATTCTCTTAAGTATTTGAATAGTTGAATAAGTTCAATAAGAAAAAATAGAAATAAGAGCTGATTGTGATTTTCCATAATAGAATTTTGGTAATTAATAATATAATATGTATTAATATTACTATTGAACTGAAAAGGAGAGGAAAATAGTGCTCTACTAGGGATAGTTGATGGTAGATTGGAAGGAGCTGCTACAGATAGTTAAAATGGCAACAACATCAATTACAAATGTAAAATCAGGAAAGAAAACTACAACAACGATGTCTTCACCTACGGGGCAGAGATCTATAGATGCAATGCTATTGGCAGAAAAAACTAGTTCAGCTCAAAGCCTGTAGACAGTACAGGCAATACTCACTATGATGCAGGAAATGATGGCAAAAACCCACGAATTGATAGCGAGGAACCATGAAGATATGAAAACAGAGAAGAGAACTGAAATAGAACAAGTGAAAAATGAAATACAAAATTTGAATAGTAAGATTGGAAAGATGCAGGAAAAAGTGATAAAAAATGAACAGAAATTAAATTTAGTAGAGGCAAGAACGGAGATGGTGGAGAAGAAATTATAGGATTCAGAACAAAATTGGAAAGTGCTCTACTGAGAACTTCGGGATTCGATGGTACACTTGGAATTAGAGAAGGCATTATTTCATTTTAGGTTCCAAAATGTGGTGGAAGACAAAAAGGAAGATTTAAGTGCAATTATGATGAATCTGATAGCGGCAGCTTTACAGAAACCCAAACTGGAAATGGAAAATGATGTAGACGAGGTCTACAGAGTATACACACACTACGCAAGGAGACATAGACTACTCCGAGAGGTTCACATTCGATTTGCGAGGAAGATAGCACGAGACCTGCTCTATGGTAAGACCGGAGATGAACCCCTTGTATACAAAGATCATGAAGCGGTTACACTGAAACAAATACCTAGGAGAGTCAGAGAGTGGAGAAGGGGCTACCAATTTTTATCAACTCAGCTTATTAGAAATAGTATTCCATTTAGGTGGCTCACTCCAGAGGGGCTTTTAGTTTCATGGCAGGACAAAAAATACAAAATTGATACAATTGAAAAAGCATAGGAATTTCGTGAACGACACCTAGGACCTGAGGAAGAACAAGAAAGTAGAGACGACCTAAATACAAGAAGCCAAGAGGAACAACTCTCTGGAGAAAAAGAATCTGATTCACACTCTGAACCCCAAAATCTTAGAGAAGAAGGGGAAGGCAACAGACTAAGAAGAAGAGAGCCTAGAACAAGGAATGAAATGAGAAATGCCTCGCACCGTCAGTGACACTGATAGAGAAATCACTTTACTTTCAGTCAATATCAATGGTTTAAATCTATCACCAAAATTTAAGATATTTGAGAAACTTAAAAAACAAAACGCTGACATAACTTGTATCCAAGAAGTGCATATTCCAGACAATCAAGCAGACCTCTTAAAGAATATAAATTTGGGTAAAACGTACTCGGCACTTGCAAACAACAAAAAAAGCGGGGGTACTGTAGTATACGGAAAGGATTGATCAATATTTGAATGAAAATTACTGATGCCCGAAATTACTGATGAAGGGAAACAAAATTTGAATAATAAAATATCTATAGAAGAAATTAGGAAGGCAGTTGGAACACAAAAAGCAAATAAGACCCCTGGCCCAGATGGAATTCCTTCGGAATTCTATAAGGAATTCCAAGAAACAATAGAGGAGATATTGGTGGACTTGTACAATGAAGCCCTGGAGAATGCTAACATGCCTAAATCTTGGTTGGAAGCATATATTACCCTCATTTATAAAGAATAATCAGACCCACAAAAAATTCAAAACTATAGACCAATATCACTTTTAAATGTAGATTACAAAATAATGGCTACAATATTGGCGGAAAGAATAAAGAGAGTATTAAGTAGAATTATCCACACTGATCAGAATGGCTTCTTTCCCCATAGGCGAATGAAAACAAATACAAGAACCATTATGGATATATTAGAATATTATGAAGTATACTCAACCAAGACAATGACATTGATATTTTTAGACACCCAGAAGGCTTTTGACAACCTGAATTGGAACTTCCTTATTAAACAACTGATAGGCATGAAATTTGGTGAAAATTTTATAGGATTTATTAAGACAATTTATAACATGCAAACTGCAAAAATAGTAATAAATGGGGAAAATACAGATATCATAAAGATAAATAAGGGAGTAAGACAAGGCTGCCCCCTAGCTCCTCTACTGTATATATTGGCAGAAGAGACTCTCTTAGTACAAATTAGGCAAAATCAAGAGATTAGAGGACTAAAAGTTAAAAAAGAGGAATATAAACTCCAGGCATTCACCGATGATATGGCATTTATATTAGAAGAACCCTTAGAAACAAGCCCTATACTACTAAGAGAAATAGAAGAATATGGAAAGGTGGCAGCGTTAAAAATTAACAAAGAAAAAGGGCGTTGGTACTTACCTGACATGCCCGTTCTCTTTGAGCTGTGAAGAGCATCCAGTAGTGGGAGGTGCTTAATTTGTGGAATGCTCCTCCTCCTCCACCGGACTCCTCCCCAGCATTTCCCATAAATAACCGCCCTCATCCTCAATGCCCTAACAAATTCGTTGGCCGAAACAGGACCTCAGCAGATGGAAAAAGGGTGGGGCTGGATGCTCATCACAGCTCAAAGAGAACGGGTGTGTCAGGTAAGTACCAACGCCCCTTCTCCCATGAGCTGTTCAGATCATCTAGTAGTGGGACATAACAAAGCTTGGCCTTTCCTACAGGAGGGACTCCGTCTGGCCTGGAATCTCCTCCTGGTCCCTGTGGACCCGTTGCAGAACTCTTCTGCCAAAGAAGGCCTCAGCGGATGCAAACACATCTATTTTATAATGCCTAATGAATGGCGATGGAGAGGCTCGACAAATTTCAGTTATTGGTGCCTGTGTGGCCCACACTGCCTATGTTGCGGCGCTCCTTGTTGAATGAGCTGTTATGCCCCTGGGCACCTGCAGGGATTGAGTCTGATACATTTTCGCTATCGCAGCCCGTAGCCAACGGCCTGTTGTAGAAGATGAGACCTTGCATCCCTGAGTGTTGGGCTGAAACGACACAAATAAGGCTTCCGTTTTTCTGAAAGTCGCTGTGTGGGTAATATATATTCGCAATGCTCGCCTCACATCAAGCCTATGCCATTGTAGTTCCAACCCTTGGGATGGTCTGGGACAAAAATTAGGAAGTATCAGCTCTTGTGCCCTATGAAAAACCGAGTTAATTTTGGGTCAGGACGAAGGACCACCCAGTCAGAATGGAAAACACAAAGATCTTGTCTGATAGACAAAGCTGCAATCTCCGAAATACGACGAGCGGAAGTGATTGCTATAAGGAAAACTACTTTATACGTCAGAAATTGGAGACTTGATGATTTCAAGGGTTCAAAAGGGCCCTTAGTGAGTGCGACGAGGACTTAAGGTCCCAGGTGGGATAACGGTGTAGCGCTGGAGGGCGTAAATTTGTGGCTCCTCGAAGGAAACTCCGTATGCGTGGATGATGGGAAAGAAATAGTAGACCTTCACAAGTGAGAACTGATGCCAAGGCCACCACCTGTCTTTTCAATGTATTAGGTGATAATCCCTTGTCAAGTCCCTCTTGCAAGAACTCTAGGATTTGAGCCACAGATGGAGAGATGGGATCAATTCGAGACTTGGTACACCATTTGCAGAAACTGGACCACGTGGCATTGTAAATGCGAGTTGTTTAGGGGAATCTGGCGGCTTGGATGATGGCGATAACTCTGTTGGAAAACTTTTCGCTCTTTAGATGACTCCGCTCAACCTCCAGACGGTCATGTGCAACCATTGAGGGTCCGGATGTTGAAGGGGTCCCTGGGTTAGCAAGACCCTGACTGGCGGAATTCTCCATGGTGTTGATACGGATAGACTGCGGGGGTCTGCAAACCACGGCCGTCTGGGCCAGTAAGGAGCTACTAGAAGTAGCTCTGCCCTCTTGTCTAGCAGTTTCTGGATGACCTTGGGAAGCAGTGGAAGTGACAGGAATGCTTACAGAAGTCCCGGGGGCCAACAACAGCGGAGCAAATTGAAGTTCTCCGCTCCTTGCGAGGAGTACCTGGAAAAAAATCTCGGGAGCTGAGCATTGAGGGGGGAAGTGAACAGGTCCGCCACCAGCTGTCCAAATGTCCTGGCTGCCTCTTGAAACAGGGACGGATGGAGGCGCCACTCCGATTGATTGATTGTGGCCCTGCTTAGCCAGTCTGCCTGTGTATTCGACAGGCCCGAAATGTGCTCTGCTCTGATGGAAAGTAGGTTGCTCTTCGCCCAATGAAACAAACGCTCCCCTTCCCACATGAGATATTTCGACTGTGTGCCCCCCATTTCTGTAAGCATGTGAGCTTTGGCTGTTATGTTGTTGGTCAATATTAGTATGTGCTGATTGCGTACCTGTGGAAGGAAGCTGCGGAGAGCCAGGTGTACTGCTCGAAGCTCCAGCCAGTTTATGCTGCACGACTGTTCTATGGTGGACCAGCGGCCTTGGGTTGTGAGCGATTGAACGTGCACTCCCCATCCAAACAGGCTGGCATCGGTGGTAAGTCTGTGTGGCTCTTTGAAGAGGCAGCCTGGTCTGGTCCACCAGAGGAGAGATATGAGGACCTTGACCTTGTATTTGGAGTTGCTTCGGCCAGTGTGCTGGTACGGGAGCAGAAACCACTGGAGGGATCTAGTGTGGAGCCGGGCCCAAGGGATGATAGATATACATGAGATCATCTTGCCTAATAATTTTGATAGTTCTGCTAGGGACACCCTCTTAAGACCCCTGATCTCCTTAACTAATTGCTGAATGCTATTTAGTCTATCTGGTGACAGGTAAACTTTGTCTTCCACCGTATCTATGACTGCCCCCAGATGGGTTAACCTAGTCGATGGTGTTAAATGACTCTTTTTCCAATTTATTGAGAACCCGTGTTGTTGTAGGGATTGTAATGTGTTCTGAGTATCTCTGACTGCTTGATGAGCGGAAGATGACAAAATCAAGATGTCATCAAGATAACACTGGAGTCGTACGGGGGTATCACGGAGATGAGCAGCTAGCGCTGAGAGAACCTTCGTGAAGGTCCTGGGGGCAGAAGCTAGTCCGAAAGGAAGGGCCACATATTTGAAATGGTGGTTATTGTAACAGAATCTCAGAAATTTATAGTGGGAAGGCCGAATAGCAATATGTAGGTGCGCCTCCATCAGATCTATGGATGTAAGGACGTCACCCTTTCGGATGCCAAGTAAGATAGATTGCAGGGTGTGCATTTTAAACTTGTGATATACTAAGAAATGATTGAGATGTTTCAGATCCAATATTGCTCTCCACCCCCCGGAACTCTTGGGAACAACAAAAAGATGTGAATAGAAACCTCACCCTCGTTGATTGGTGGCTACTGGTAGGATGGCTCGTATGTCCAGTAGGTGTTGGATAGTTGTTTCCATAAGATTACGTTTAACCGCATCTCTGGAAACAGGGCATGACATGAAAAAGTCTGGGGGAGTGGATTGAAACTCCAGCGCAAGGCCAAATCTGATCGTGTCTCTGACCCAGGAATCAGACGTTGAGGAGTCCCATTGGTCCGTGAGTAATTTAAGGCAACCGCCAATAGGAGCCGGGTCTGGGGAGTTATCTTGGACGCCGGAAAGACCTATTTCCTGCTCCTCGAAAGGATCTCTTGGATTAGCCACCCCTTCTGTTCTTATCCCCGAAGTTGGACCTCTCTGGCTGCTGCCCTGATCTGAAAGATGGAGGTCTCTGGTATCTGGGTGAGAAGAATCCCTGATAAAAGGGCCGAAAGGATCCCCTCCGAAAGGACTGAGGGCTTCTAGTATCTGACTTTCGAAAAAGGAAAGGCAGAACTTTCTTTTTGTTTCGGGTTTCGATTAGCAGCGGGTCGAGGGCAGGGCCAAAGAGTCTGTCTCCCACAATAGGAGATGAAGCCAGCTTGCATTTGTGCTTAATGTCCAAAATTTGGTAGAAAATTTTATAGGATTTATTAAGACAATTTATAACATGCAAAACCGCAAAAATAGTAATAAATGGGAAAATACAGATATCATAAAGATAAATAAGGCTGCCCCCTAGCTCTTCTACTGTATATATTGGCAGAAGAGACTCTCTTAGTACAAATTAGGCAAAATTAAGAGATTAGAGGACTAAAAATTAAAAAAGAGGAATATAAACTCCAGGCATTCACTGATGATATGGCATTTATATTAGAAGAACCCTTAGAAACAAGCCCTATACTACTAAGAGAAATAGAAGAATATGGAAAGGTGGCAGCGTTAAAAATTAACAAAGAAAAAGGGCGTTGGTACTTACCTCACATGCCCGTTCTCTTTGAGCTGTGAAGAGCATCCAGTAGTGGGAGGTGCTTAATTTGTGGAATGCTCCTCCTCCTCCACGGGACTCCTCCCCAGCGTTTCCCATAAATAACCGCCCTCATCCTCAATGCCCTAACAAATTCGTTGGCCGAAACAGGACCTCAGCAGATGGAAAAAGGGTGGGGCTGGATGCTCATCACAGCTCAAAGAGAACGGGGGTGTCAGGTAAGTACCAACGCCCCTTCTCCAATGAGCTGTTCAGATCATCCAGTAGTGGGACATAACAAAGCTTGGCCTTTCCTACAGGAGGGACTCCGTCTGGCCTGGAATCCCCTCCTGGTCCCTGTGGACCCACTGCAGAACTCTTCTGCCAAAGGAGGCCTCAGCAGATGCAAACACATCTATTTTATAATGCCTAATGAATGGCGATGGAGAGGCTCGACAAATTTCAGTTATTGGTGCCTGTGTGGCCCACACTGCCGATGTTGCGGCGCTCCTTGTTGAATGAGCTGTTATGCCCCTGGGCACCTGCAGGGATTGAGTCTGATACGTTTCCGCTATTGCGGCCCATAGCCAACGGCCTATTGTAGAAGATGAGACCTTGCATCCCTGAGTGTTGGGCTGAAATGACACAAATAAGGCTTCCGTTTTTCTGAAAGTCGCTGTGCGGTTAATATATATTCGCAATGCTCGCCTCACATCAAGCCTATGCCATTGTAGTTCCAACCCTTGGGATGGTCTGGGACAAAAATTAGGAAGTATCAGCTCTTGTGCCCTATGAAAAACCGAGTTAATTTTGGGTATAAACGTAGGAGGATCAGGACGAAGGACCACCCGGTCAGAATGGAAAACACAAAGATCTTGTCTGATAGACAAAGCTGCAATCTCCGAAATACGACGAGCAGAAGTGATTGCTATAAGGAAAACTACTTTATATGTCAGAAATTGGAGACTTGACAATTTCAAGGGTTCAAAAGGGCCCTTAGTGAGTGCGACGAGGACTTAAGGTCCCAGGTGGGATAATGGTGTACTGCTGGAGGGTGTAAATTTGTGGCTCCTCAAAGGAAACTCCGTATGCGTGGATGACCTTCATTCTCTCTGGAACTTCCTCTGGAAGAATGTCGTCCTGAAAGACCGGCAGCCATCGGAGTGAATGTAGCTTCAGGAGCCCTTCGCGTGGTCTGTGTTCCAGGTAATTGGGCCTGTTGACTCTGGGAAACCAAGCTGTGTCTGGATGAGAGGGAGAGATCTAGGGGAGGAGGAGGATGGGAAGAGGTAGATGGTACTGGATTGGGGGGCAGAAGATCCTTTGAGGCCTTGTGTGCCTCCCTTGCACACCTATTTGCTTTTCTAATGCTTTATGGCGCATGTTGGCATCCTTTTCTGAAGTTTTAGAATGACCTTTTGTCTGCTTGGATTTGTGCTGAGATGTAGCTTTGACCCTTGATGTTGAGGTCTGAGAGCTACTACCGCCTGCCATTTTGAATTGAAAGAGATGCAGTATCCTCGTTATTCAAAGCGATACCGTTGAGGCGGTTGGCACGCCCAAGGAGCCTGATCCAAGAAGGGACCAGTTGCCCTGATAATATCTTATCCCCTTGTTCTGTTTTTTGTTTTGTTTTCAATTAAGATATATGTATATATGATATGAGTCGTATCACAGTAATAATATCTTTCCTTATTAAGATATTAATACTGAATATTATTATGATTATGATTATTATTGGAGTGAATGAAAGTCATATATATATATACACACACACACACACACACACACACACACACACACATACATATATACACACATATATACATATACATACACACAAATATACATATACATACACACAAATATACATATACACATATACACATACACATACACATACACATACACATACACATACACATACATACATACATACATACATATATATATATATATATATATATATATTTTATATATATATAAACAGCTTGATAGAGTGAATATCCAAACAGCCAAACTAAGAACGCCTGAAAGGCCAAGATAATAAAGAGAGGCCTTCAACAGCTTCCCTGCACAGGCGGACATGGGCCTGGGTGCTCACTGTTGTGCCGCTGGGTAAGGCTGTGAGGGTTAAGCCAACAATAATACATGGATGGCCTTGAATCTAATAAGAAAATGAGGTGTAATTATTCCTTAGGTTATCAGAAGGAAAAACCTCTGATCGGGAAGGAAAACTACCTCACACAGCTCGAGTTACAAATAGCGCGGCCACACAGTTTTTTGTTTTTTTAAAAGGGAAAGGCAAAAACAATGGCCGTTATTTTTGGCGCGTGCGCGCTTCCCAGCAACAAACTCCTGCTGCATGGGGAAATGCCTCCGACGGCTTCTCTTTGTGGCTAAAAGGAACAGCAGGGGAAGGGGTGGAAAGAATTCTTACTGCTTTCCACACCAAAACGGCGTTCTGAGGGGAAAACTCAACGATACGACTCGGATGAGAGCGAAAATGCCCACGCCGCTATTGCCGATATAAAGGCAATGTGGAATGACAATGGCAGGGAGTACAACAAGCAGATGCGGGGGGGGTGGGGGGGCGGCTCGGAACAATGCCGAAGCTGCCCGCCGCTTCGGGCGTGAAACAGCACTGCCCGAAAATGCAAATGATCTCCGACGACCAGATGGAGAGAGCTAACGTTGGGAGATCATAAAGTGATTTGGAGGCTAAAAGCCTGGAAAAAAAAAACAACGAACTGGACTATATCCAAACCTGCTGAGTAATACTCCTGTTCTGCCCAAGGAAGAACAAAAAGCACTGCCTATCCACAACGAGGCTGAGCCAAAACTGGGGAACGCTGGGGAGGAGTCCCGTGGAGGAGGAGGAGCGTTCCACAAATTCAGCCCAGCCTAGACATGCAGAGACTGAAGCACCTCCCACTCCTACTGGATGCTCTGAACAGCTCAGGAGAGAAAACAAAAGTGTTAACAAAATACTGTACAAAGGAGCAGAAGGAAGAACTAGCGAATAAATTAGGTATGCAGGTGGTAAATAAAGTAAAATACTTAGGGATCTGGTTGACTGCTAGATGTTCATCAATTAAAAAAGATAACTATGGTAAGTTAATAATGCAAATAGTTAAAAGATTTAAATAATTGGGCCAAATTGCAGTTATCGCTATTGGGACGTATTTCGATAGTAAAAATGAATATTTTGCCAAAACTGTTGTACCTGTTTCAGACAGTGCCAGTCAAGTTGGAAAAGAATTTTTGTGTAGAACTAAACAAATGTATATCTAAATTTATATGGCAGAGGAAAAAACCCAGAGCGAAATATAAATTATTACAGGATGCCAAGAAAAATGGAGAAAAATTTAGCCTTCCGGATTTTGAATTATATTATGATGCTGCTATAGTAAACTGGCTTAAGGATTGGGTTAAATTAGAAAATAGGTTATTAGTGTTAGAAGGTTTTGATCTCCAACTTGGCTGGCACGCCTTCATGTGGGATGGAAAATCTAAACAACATTCATATTTCCAAAGGCACCATGTCAGAAATGTGTTGTTCAATATCTGGGGAAAGATGAAAAAAAACCACTACCCAAAGGTTCCACTACATTGGAAGCAGTCACATATCCAAATCTATTGGATTATGAAAATATTGTCACGTATACAGATTTACTATATGATACTGGAGAGCTTAAAGATAGGAACCAAATACAAATTCAAGGAAAGGAGATAGCATGGTGGCCCTTTGCAAAAATACAAACCCATTATAAAAAAGATAGAGAACAATTTGGCTTTAATATGACCCCACAAGAATTAGATAAAATATGGCTAGGAGAGGAAAAGAAAACAATTAGTAAAACATAAATATCTTTTGGACTACAAATTAAAAGAAGAAGCAGTCACAGAATCTATGATAATTTGGGCTAAAAATGTGGGTCATAGTATTGAATTAGATAAGTGGGAACACATCTGGAAAACAAATTACAAATTAACCATGTCAGTCTCGTATAAAGAAAAGTTATATAAAATGGTTCATCGCTGGCACCTAGCTCCTATGAGACTGGCTAAAATGTTCCCCAACCTACCACCCAACTGTTGGAAATGTAACTATGCACAAGGAACATATTTTCACATGTGGTGGACTTGCCCATGTGCTCAGAAGTTTTGGAGGAATATTAGAAATTGGATTTTAAATATAACAAAACAAAATTTAAAACTTGAACCTGAAACCTTTCTGCTAAATATGATAGATTTAAACATGGAGAAAAAATATCAATATTTAATTTTGCACATTATAATTGCGGCCAGAATAACCTACGCACAAAACTGGAAACTGTCTTTCATTCCTTCAGAAGATATGGTAATTGAAAAAATACATGAATGTGCTGAGATGGATAGCCTAACCAAATTGTTAAAAAATAAACAAGATAGTTAGTGACTATTATGAAATATGGAACATTTGGTATGATTGGTTAAAGAAAAGGTAATATTTGATATTTGGATGTTATGGAAATGACAGAAGACATGCATTTAATTATAAACTATATAGAGAAATTAAAACATTAAAAGAATGAAGGAGTTATTGTAACAAGGCAGATCACGTCAATGATAAAGAAAAAAAATTTAACCATTGCTCAATATACGCTGTAAAATGTATGTGTGTGTGTGTGTATATATATGTTGATTTGTCTGTTTTAAATGTATGTCAAATAAATGTTTTTTCTAGTATGTATGTGTGTGTGTGTGTGTGTATATATATATATATATATATATATATATATATATATATATATATACATACACACACACACACACACTAGAAAATATATATATATATATTCTTAAGTTTTCGTGGGTACTTACATGTATGGCATTCAGCTTTGTTTGGGTATTTTCCCACGTCATTGTGGTTGTGCTTTTAAAGTTGTAGCAACGTTTCGGCAGAATCTCATCTTATATATATATAAGAGATGCTCTAGGCAGCTTGTCTTCTGCTGCTGCTGCTGCTGCTGTTGCGGCCTCCCTCGATCCCCAAAGCAGAAAGTGGGGGCGGGGGTGTCTCACCTTGGCCAGGACGTCCATGCGCTGCAACATACGCTTCATTTGCCTCTCCTCTTCCTGGGTGAAGCGAGAGAGAAGCGGCTCCAGCTGGCCAGTCTGAGACGGTTGAGAGAGGAGATTAGAAAGTATTTTCAGACATTAAAATGAAGCTTGAGGGCATTCTTCATTGGGACAGTTCTGAGGTTTTGGTGAAGGGATTTACTGGGGAATATTAATAATAGCGATAGCCCTTAGACCAGTGATGGCTAACCTATGACACGCATGTCACTCGTGACACGCCGAGGCACTTTGACTGACACGCCTGTTGGTGTGGGGAAAACCTGCACATTTAGAGGCTGCCTGTGCTCTGCTCCAATCCCTGCTCCCTGCTTGTTGCGTGGAGGCGCGGTGTCACCGCTGCCGCAAGATCTTTGCAGCAGAGAACCAGTTTTAACCGCCATAAACTGAGGTTTGTCAGTTTCATTACCTCAGGAACGCTACAGGAGGAAAGGAGATACATGAGGTTCACAGCCCTGTAAGGTGGCCTTCCGATCCCCACATCCTGCACCTGCAGCCCTGAGACCAGGGAGACGAGTTTCACAGCCCTGTGTGATCACCCCAGCCCGGTCCGTCATAAACCAAATTATTGATATTTCTTGAGGTGACACACGACCCGAGGAAGGCTACACTTTTTCCCGATTTTCGACACACCCAGCTGAAAAGGTTAGCCATCACTGCCTTAGACTGTATTGCTTCACAGTGCTTTCCAGCCCTCTCTAAGCAGTTTACAGAGTCAGCCTCTTTGGTCCCAACAATCTGGGTTCTCTCATTATTATACCCACCTTGGAAGGATGGAAGGCTGAGCCAACCTTAATACCTTAATAAATTTACTAAACCACCTGTCAGCTTTGGAAGCCATATTAGCCCCGGACGCTTCCACACTGCCACATTCTTGAGCCTGGGAAAATGGGAGGGGGAATTTCATGGAGTGTATGTGGTTAGACATAATAGCATTCTTCTTCTAAGTCAGGGTCATGTCATTTCTGCACCTGGGTGAGAGGACGTCTCAAGTTGGGGCATGTGATGCGATGACGGGTGCAGGGAGTGGATTTGCCATTTTTTACTTATTGCAAGGAAGCCTGGAACTTTCAGATTCAGGATTCCCCAGATGTGCCAGTTTACTACTCAAATAAAAGGGAACTTTGGAGACAATGTCTGCCTTGGAGTTATTTGTTGGAGTGGAGGTTTTCTGGAATGCTGACACCACCATTGCGTGTGCACGTGAGTGAGTGGGACAGCACACCCTCTGTGCAAACATCAGATGCCTGGAACTACTTTAATGGCTCCACCTGAATTTGCTCAAATCTAGTCTTCAGGTCTAATTTATGCACAGGTATAAGGAAAGCCAAGCTCAGCCTTAAAGAGCCTGCCATGACCTTGCAGCCCAGAGTTGGATGGTAGGCTGACTCCCCAGGAAACTCTGCGCTCCCTGTCCTACCCCAATGGCCCTCACATGGCATCTGATGTGCAAGCTACTGAAAGGGCAGCAAATGTGGCTTGTCTCCTAATAAAATAGGCCTGTCATTGTAAGGGGGGGGGGCAGGAAGGCGAGGAGGGAGCCACAGAGGCTCCCAACTGCCAGCCAAAGTGCATCCTGGCCCTTTATCATTTCTCTGCCCATTCTCTTCTCCCAGCAGAAGTTCAAGGAGCCAGTCCTCACTTATTGGAAAGCTGGCAGCCAGCCTGGCCAAAGGATGGCTTTTCTGCAGCCGGTTCAGCCTAGAGGAAGGGAAGGCCCCACCCTGCTCCTTATTCAGCTGCAGGGGAGAGATTACGCTCAGGCCAAGGGTTGCTTGATACGAGGTGGGGGGCATATCAATTTAGTGAAGGAAATTTACAAAATAAATAAACCACCGCTCCTTAAATGCTGAGAACGTGCCTCACAGATCTTGTGAAAGGAATGGATGTTCCTCTACGGACTTTGCAGTCCTGACATTTACCGAGGGGTGGGGTGTGGGGGGCAGACAACTCACTGTGGACTAGCATATTTAGAGAAACAGCACATCATTCTCCCACTCTGAATCCTTGAACTGAAAGTGATCGGGGGGCGGGGGGGGCGTGCAGCCTTTCTGTATTTGGGAGAATTTTAAAACTGCAGCTCCCTAAAACTAGTGTTTCTCCACCAGGGCAACTTTAAGGCTATGCTGGCTGGAGAATTCTGGGAGTTGAAGTCCACACCCCTTAGAGTTGCTATTGCCCTAAACCGAGAAGTGTGTGTGTCAGCCTGGGAAGTCATCTTTTTTCTTGGAAGATTCGAGGCTGCCCCATTCAGTGCCTGGGAATTTGGGAAGGAGGATTTCATAGTGAAGTAGGAGATTAACCACAACAACATTCCTTTCTCAGAGAGTCAAGGACAAGTTGCCCTGCACCTGGAAGGGAGTGACTGGAGGGATGTCTCCACTTGGGACGAAGATTGGACTGGACCATGTGATGGACTGGTCGGTGCAGGGAATGGATCTTTGATTTCTCTTTTGGAAAGGGAAAACTTGGAAATCTCAGATTCGGATTTTCCCAGATGTGCCAATATGACAAGTCTAATAAAACAGAACTTTGAAGTTTGGAGAGGGCTAGTTGGAACTGTTGTGGTTCACTGGCAGCCTGTGCAGACGGCAGCAGAATCGGACAGTGGGGAAGAACGGGGACTAGTCAGGGAGTCCAGGGAGGACTTGGATGTAGGTCCTGCATCCAATGCAGAGATGGGGCCAGAACCCTCTGTGAGTGGGGTGTTGTCTCTGGAGCCTCCGGAGTCTGGCAGCAACAAGACAGAGGAACAAGGGGAGCCTGTTTCCAGCTGCTAGAAGGCAAGAGCAGCTAAGACAAAAGGGGCGACTCGAGGGTAAGGTGTGGAGGCGATTGCCCCCCCCTTAAGGTATAAAGGAGGTGCAAAAGTAGAGAAACCTTTTCAGGAAGTAACATCGTTCGCTCTGTTCGGATTCAACCTTGAAGCTCTGTGCGGACTTTGTACTTCGGTTGGTTTTTTTTATAATTCATTTGGCATTCTAGTTGTTGGCAGAAATCCAAAGGAAAGAAAGGTGGGTGCTTATCTTGAGGGACTATTTGGGACTCATTCTGGGCTGTGAATGAACATAATTCCCAGCATTGAAGTAAAACCAGAGTTATTTTGACTAAGCGTGTGCTTAATTACGGTCTCAGGAAGCCTGGGTCAGAACATTATGGTCCAACTGTGTCCATCCAGAAGTCCCTCAAAACTACTACATTCCCCACCTCTCCATCACAGCCAAGGACTTCCTGGCAGGTCTGGGAGTTTACTACCTTCAGGTTTGGAACAAGCAGGAGTTTGGAAATCTCCATCCGGGCATCGATCAAACTATTCCAGTCCAGCAAGTCCACCGTTCTGTGAAAAGATATTGAAGTCAAGCTCTGGTGAGTTGGAGAAGGTGGAGAACAGCACCTTCCTCCCCCCACCGCCCAATTTTTATCTGGAGGAACTGGGGTTGGCTAGATCTGTCAGAGGATTTTAGGAATAAATGCTGAGTTTTGCAGCCCCCATAATATTTTTTTAAAATTATTATCACTATTTTTGATTATGCCATTTTGTCTGTTATATATAAAATGTCCATATCTACAATGGCCGTGTACTTTCTGGGTACAATCTCTTTTAAATACAAATAGCAAACTTTATACACACAATACCTATAACTATTATTCTCAAAATCTATTCGACATGATCTTCACTTATCCTTATTAAACATTTCTCATTCTTTAATTAAACACTCTATTTGGCTTTATCCATAATTGGTATCAAACATTATAAACATAGGAACATCACATTTATAACCATTATCCTCCAATTCTGTTAATCATGATGTATTCAATATTTCTTTATTTAGTTACACAATTATTTCATCTTTGTTTAGGTGCCCTCCTCCATTCTAAGTTTCTAACTTCTGCTTCTATTTTCTAATCATTGATAAAATACTTCCCAAGTTAAAAAGTATTCTGCTTCTCCCTTATCCTTAATTTTTAATGTTGATCTATCCATTTCAGCACATTCTCATATTTTCTTTATGACGTTTTCCTCTATAGGTGTATTTTCATTTTTCCAATTTTGTGCCCATACAATTCTCGCTGCCGTGACCACATGTTAAGATTAGATATGTATTTCATAAGATCAAGCTTCCTGCCTCCCATCTCTGCTTTCTGCAACACTACTGAGCATTCTTTCACAAAAGCCACCCAGGTTAACCTGTCTAATGTATTGCCCAAACTTCCATTTCTACAGGAAAATATCTGAAGAGTATTTGTCTCATGGAATAAGAAGAGAAAGTAAGAATATCCTGGAAACTGCATTAACAAGCAATAGAACCATAGATTCACAGGGCTGAAAGGGACCCTTGGAAGTCTTCTAGTCCACCCCCAGGGCAGGAGGCCTCATTTCATCCAGGACAAACGGCTGTCCGATCTCTTGTTGAAAACCTCCCGTGATGGAGAGCACCCATGCCTTCTGAAGGCAAGTCGTTTCACTAGTTAATTGTTCTTACTGTTAGGAAATTTCTCCTTATTTCTAGGTTGCTTCTGTACTTGGTTAGTTTCCATCCATTGATTTTTATCTTCCTTCCTTGGAAAATAGCTTGACTCGCCTCTTCTTTGTAGCAGCTCCTCAAATATTGGAACACTATCATGTCACCCTGGGTCCTTCTTTTCACTAGACTAGACACATCCAATTCCTGCAACCATTCTTCATATATTTTAGCCTCCAGTCCTCTTAATTATCTTTGTTGCTCTTCTCTGCACCTCTCAGCCTTCAGTGCCCACAGGAGGATACAGGCATATTGAGAAAGGGACCTGGAATAACCCACAGCAGCAGAGGTGGGATTCAGCTGGTTCTGCAGAACCGGTAGTGGAAATTTTGTGTAGTTCGCAGAACCGGCCAATCCCACCTCTGACTGGCCCTGCCAACCCCATCTCTTCTCTGCCTCTTATTGAGTCCCAGCTGATTGGCTGGGTCTTCTTTGGTTGACCTGCACAGGAGAACGGAGCTGGAAAGCAGGTTAGTGGGGTGGGGAGGGGAGGGGGATTTTGCAGTATGTCCTTCCCCTGCCACGCCCACCAAGCCACGCCCACAGAACTAGTAGTGAAAAACATTTGAATCCCACCACTGGCCCAGTTGCCTCTTGAAAAAGCACCTTTGGCACAACTGAGCATCTCCGTAATAGTTTTCAAACACAACCGTATCTTTGAAGAAGCCAAGGAGGACCTGAGCGCGTAAACGTCCTGCCTTCCACCTCTCCCCAAGAATACAACTCATATCCCCAGGGAAACCCAGAACCAGCCAGCTGAGACAGCACTTACCCCGTCAGGCCCAATTTCTCGCCCGCGAACCACTGCTGGCTCTCAGCTTTGGTGGCAATCCCCAGGTTGGCCAGGGCCTCCTGCCGGAACCAAAAAAGAGCCCCTTCAGTCCTGCACTGCCCAGTCAGGTCTTATCCTTATAAGTGGGTCTTGGGCCAAGCACGAATCCAGTTTGGAAGCAGCCCAGCATTGCGAGAGGAAGGTTTCCCAATATTGACACCCCTCGTCCAGATCTCATCAGCAGAAGCACTTCAATGTTTGGAATGAGCCGTTCGGACTTTATCAGAATTGGTCCAATGTTTTAGTGGGCAGATTTTGTGCCTGGGAATGCAGCTTTCTGACCTCTGGTGAACCCTGTAGAAAAGGGGTGTCAAACTCGATTTCATTGAGGGCCGCATCAAGGTTGAGTTTGACCTCAGAGGGACAGGGGTGTGGTCACGGCCAGTTCGATGTCACTGTGTTGGGGACTCCTGTGGTGGCCAAGAGCTAAGGCAGGCCTTTCCTCAGACCCTTCCTCACATTATAATCACCTTCCTTCCTTCCTTCCTTCCTTCCTTCCTTCCTTCCTTCCTTCCTTCCTTCCTAGCTCTTCCTTCCTTCTTAGCCCTTCCTTCCTTTCTTCCTTCTTAGCCCTTCCTTCCTTCCTTCCTTCCTTCCTTCCTTCCTTCCTTCCTTCCTTCCTTCTTTCCTTCCTACTCCTTTCTTCTTCCTTCCCCTTTCCTTATTTTTCCCTTCCTTGATCTCTTCCCATCTTCTTTTTTCTTTGTCTTTACTCTTTTCTCTTTCTCCTTTCCTGTCCCTTCTTGGATGCTCAAATGCGAAAGGAGAAACACTTCCTTCCTTCTTTCCCTCCCTCCTTTCCTTCCTTGCTTCCTTCTTTCCCTTCTTTCCTTCCCTTCTTTCCTTCCTTCATCTTTCCTCCCTCCCTCCCTTCCACCTTTCTTCCTTCCCATCTTTCCTTCCTTCCTTCCTTCCTTCCTTCCTTCCTTCCTTCCTTCCTTCCTTCCTTCCTTCCTTCCTTCCTTCCTTCCTCTTTCCTCCCTCCCTTCCACGTTTCTTCCCCTCCTTCCCCATCTTTCTTTCCCTCCTTCCTTTCCTCCTTCTTTCCTTCCTTCCTTCACCTTTCCTCCCTCCCTTCCACCTTCCTTCCTTCCCATCTTTCCTCCCTTTCCTCCCTCCCCTCCCCTTCCTTTTCTTTTGCCTTCCCTCTTCATTCTCTTTTCCTCTTCCTTCCCCTTTCCTTATTTTTCCTTCCTTGCTCTCTTCCCATCTTCCCTTCTTCTTCGCCTTCCCTCTTTCCCTTTCTCCTTTCCTCCTCTCCTGCTCAAATGCAAAAGGGGAAACATTTCTCCTTTTGTTTTGTTTTTAGTTTGTTTTGCTAGCCCTCTGCCAGCGAAAACGGAACCACGGAGGGGTACATGTGGCCCCTCCAGGCCCTGTTTTCGGCTGCAACGGCCTCCTGCAGCCCTTTGTCAGCGAAAATGGAGCTTGGGGGGCTGCGTGCACCCCCCTGGGCCCTGTTTTCCCTGACAGGAGCACCACGGGCCAGTGATGCAGGGAGGGGGCCAGGACTATCAGAGAGTGGGGTGCTGCCTTTGGAGCTTGTGGCGCCTGGCAGCAGTGATGCAGAGGATCCCGGGGTGCCTGTGCTCAGTGCCCGCACTGCAGGGCCGCTCGAAGGAAACAGCAGCTGAAGCAGCAAGGGCGACTTGGAAGTAAGGCTGGAAAGTGATGGCCCCTCCCATAAGGGATAAAAGCCAGCCTTCGGGGTTGGCTTCTTTGCAGGAAGCAAAGAAGTTCTTTTTGCTCAGAATCCTCGTTGAAGCCCCGCTTACTCTGGTTTGTTTTTTGAAACTTCTGGCTTTGGATATTTATCTGCAATCAGTCTTTTGTTCTTGGCAGCCTTTTGCAATCTTGAAAGGGCTTGCTCTTATCTGGGGCAATAAGGCCCCAAACATGCATGCATGTGCAAGCAGCAATTTGTGCAAATTGAGCTGCACGCAGGTTTGCAGATATGCTGGCCTGCTACTCATGTGGCCCAGTTCAGAACAGGCCACGGTGCAGTAGTGGTCTGTGGTCCCCTGGCTTAGGGCAGGAAAAGCCCCCCTGAAGCCAAATCAAAAGGAGGCAACCCGACTTTTGCTTCCAGCGTCTGTTTTCCAACCGATGTTTTCTCTCAATGCAGAAATCGGGTCTCCTTTAGCCAACTCAGTTTTGCTAGCCCCCCCCCCCGCCCCCCATCACCATCAGCAACTCACCTGCAGCTTCTCTACCTCCAGCTTGGTTTCCAGAGCTGCCAAGCCCACCTTGCCCTGTTCAGCAGCCAGTTGGTGGAAGAAGCTTCTCCATTTCACCAGAACCTCTGAGAACTGCAGCTGGAGGCAAATCATTAAGAAAATATTGGAATGTGCTGAAATGAGTAGATTGACATTTGAAATTAGAGAACAAGAGAATAAACAATTTTATAAAATTTGGGATCTATTCTATCAATGGTTAGACAATAAAATACAGTAATGAAATATGTAGACTTTTAGAAAATAATAAATATATAAAGATGTACTTCTTTCTTATTATATCTACAAAATGATTTTAGGATAGATTTGGGATGATAATATGAACTGTTATAAAACAAAGTAAGTAAATTATGATTATCTTGTAAAACATGAATGAATAAAAGTAGTCAAATGATTGATTAATAATGATACTAAGGTATTTAATTTTTGATTGAAAATACAAGATTGTATGCAATGTAATTGTAATTGAAGACTACGAAATGGAAGCACAAAACAATTTGCAAACCAACCGGCACACTGTATGTATACATATGGAAGATGGCTTGATGTTTTTATGTTTTGTTTATGTTTGTTTTTAAAAACCAATAAAAACTTAAATTAAAAAAAAGATGTGAGGGGCTTGGCCAGAGATGCTTTCCTGAGGAGGGTCTTCAGAGGCCTCCCCAGGGGATTTAGGATTCAGTCACAACAGAGAGCACTAGAACCTTCTGGCAGCTTCCAAAGGGGAGACTGGCTCCAAGCAGAGACAGGTGGGTTAAACATGTTGAAGCCAATTTGTGAGCATGTGCTATCTCTTCCTTGCATATGCAACAAGACTTCTGTTCAAAATGAAACCAGAAAACCGAAGTGGGTAAGGACAGACATTTGGAAGGGTTCATTACCAACAGCTGATTTGCATTCAGCTTTTAAAACCAGCACTATTTCTTATACTTTACGTGACTCTTGTAAAAAACAACAACAGCTGGATGCATGAAATTTCACCACTTGAACAAGCATATGTGTCTTAGGGTATCAGAGTTGGCTTCCTGCCAGGTATAAACCGGACATGGGGGATTGTGACCAACAAATGCTCTGGAACTACACCTCAGTCACTGTCCAACGTGTTGCAAGACTTCTGATTATTTTCACCTCAAAGATTTAACGTTCCTGCTGCTTTAGATAATTACAACATTTTAAATTGCATCCAATCCCTGCAATGGATTGTGTTGTGCATAGTTCTCCAGATGTTGCTAAGCTATAAAGTATTTATGAAGTTTATTAAAGCTTTAGTGCTGATTGAATTTGGATGGCTCACAATATAAAAATAACTCCAATATAAGAAAATAAAGAGAATGAGGAACTAAACAAAATGGCAAAGCCACTAAGTACATCAGACTGCACAGTGTGTAACACAAGGACACACATAATCTAATCAGGAGGCTCCAAGCAACATATCCCAGGCCTGGGAAATCAGCTCTGGGGCTTTTGGGATGACCCCAGGGACTCATTCCAGCTGTTAGGTGCCATGACCGAGAAGGGCCCATTTTCTGGGCCCTCAAAGCTGGCTGCCAAAATGGCTTCCTCGTTGCCTGCACCTTATTTTGGCTCACCGTCTGCCAAACAGAAACGGGAGAGGTTTATTTTGAAGAATTCCTAAGGGAAGTGGGAGGGGTAAGGAAGGCACGAGAGCCTTCGGTCTCCTGAGAAATGATACCCATCAAGGCCAAACTCCGAGAACTGTTCAAACAGCGCAGAAAGTTTTCCCAGAACAAAAGCATGACATGTAATTGGTGGAGAATAAACCGTGGGTGGCCCAGGTAAGAAAAGGTTGGGCTTTTTTTTAACCAAATTCCAGTTTTCATGGGAAAGCCTCAGAACCAGCGGTGGGACTCAACCAGTTTGGTGAGTGTGCGCTTTGCATGTGTGCGCACCGTTTGAAAACCATCTTTTCCTGTAAGCCCTGTGTGTAACACAACTGTGCCGTGTGAAGCAGCTGAGCTTGAAAAAGCAGGAAATAAAGGACAGGTAAGAGCCCGGGCAAGAAAAGAAGATTGTCGGAGCGAACAGGTTCCCTCTCAGCTGAACTTCAGAGCTACCAGTTCGGGAGAACTGGGCCGAACCAGTAGAATCCCACCTCTGCTCAGAATTGACTTGGCTTCTGCTGTACCTAGATGGAGCTTTTGATAAAGTTTTACTCTTTTTCTTAGAATGTGCCAACTGGGATGGCTGATGTTGACCTTGTTTTATTGAGGGGACCCCACTGCCAGCTTTGCCAGGAGTGGGAGGCACTGGACTTGAGCAACACCTGGCAATCGGCAGCTTTTTCTTAACCTTGAGGGCCTGAGACAAGCTAAATGGTGATGGGACAACAGGGAGCCAAGAAACCAAACACTACCTATCCGGACTAGGCGATCACATACCAGGAACTGCGGCCTCCCCAGGGCTGTGAGTTTGATGGCAGAGAAACCGTCTTCCGAGCTTCCTCCTAAAAAAAACAACAAAGTTAGGGCTCAGGGGTGCAGAAAGACCATCAGCCAAAGGGGCCTCTGAGCAACTTCTCCCCAGGAGCACTTTACCCACCCTGTCCTGAAGACTGAGGAGGTTAGGAGCCACTCCCGGCTTTCTGGAAGCTTTGGGACAGATGACCCCAGAGTACGAACTCCCTCAATCTAGACTGGGGTCTCCAACCGTGGCAACTTGAAGACTTGTGGACTTCAACTCCCAGAGTTCCTCAGCCAGCAAAGCTGGGAGTTGAAGTCCACAAGTCTTCAAGTTGCCACGGTTGGAGATGACTGATCTAGATCTCCTCTGAGCACATGGGCTTCCACTAGCAGAACTGAGCAGGGAAGTTGCCAAGAAAACCAGCAACAAGTTTGAGGGCAGCCAAAGTGGAGGAATCGGTTCCCAGGTCTGCTTGGATTCCAGCTCCCCTCATCTCTCCTCCCATTGGCTTGGCCCGAGGTTTGGTGGGGTCCCAACCTTTTCTATACACCGCACCCCTAGAATGCTTCCAATATATTCTTTCACCCCTTACAAAAATAATTGTATGAATATAATTATGCACATACACTATCATTTTGAAACTTCTAAACCCAAACTATTGAAACCTTTTGCACCCTCTGGAATATCGTCTTGAAACCCCTGTCCTTGGTCATCATCTAGGTCAAGGATCTTCAAACTTGGCAAGTTTAAGACTTGTGGACTTCAACTCCCAGAATTCCTGAGCTAACATGACCGGACAAGGAATTTGTCAGAGTATATTCATGAACTGGAACAGAGCTTGGTAACAAGGTCAGCAAATGAATAGGCATAGCAACTAAGTCAGCCAATGAGGACTGTTTGGAAACTGAAACTAGAAGTAGCCAAGGCGTGGCTCTATATTAAACTCTGCAGCTCTGAAGCTACGTTAAGCTCTGAGTCTGTCTGTTGAAAATGAAACGGCTTCTCTCCTCTTGCTTGCCTGCAGAACTAAAGTGAAACTGGAACTTCTCTCTCTGTTCTCTGTGCTGCTGAAGTTACCTGCAACATGTTTCTGTCTGAGTTTGCTCCATGTTGGAGAAATCTACAACTGGTATTGTAAAATCTACTTATTATGTTTATAAAGATGTTAAATGAAGCATCAGCCATCTGTGTTTATTTTTCTGATGCTGAATTGATGCTGCAAAACTCTGAACAGAATTCTGGGAGTTGAAGCCCACAGGTCTTAAAAGCTGTCAAGGTTGAAGACCCCTGATTCAGGGCCACACGTTTGCTCATCCCAGCTTGGAAGGCTGGTTCTACAGGTGTGTGTGTGTGTGTGTGTGTGTGTGTGTGTGTGCTTCCTGCGTCTCTCTTTTGCCCTTCGCGTAAGAAGAAGCACCTTTGATTTGTGGGGGAGGTTGACCTGCCCGCCGCCGAAGGCTTCTCACCTGAGGCCTCGATGCATTTCAGGAACGTCTCCATGTGCCGGTCGCATTTGGCTTCATCGGCGTAGAAGTAGGTCCGGGCGCCAGTGACACCATCCCGCCGATCCCCAAACTTGTGATGGGCGCTGTAACGCTTCTCTCTCTGCTCTGGGAAGGACAGACAGCAGGGAGGGAAACCCCTTTAGCCCCAGAAGCTCCAGCCCCTTTGGACCCCAAAGCCATGCCGAGCGACCTCCCCTCCAAGCAATTTTATGAAACGCTCAACTGAGAAACCTGGATGACCATCCTTGCTCATTATTGTCAGGATTCCAGCAGTTGCCCCCATTTAAATTTTGAGTCTTGAGCCAAATTTCCAAAACTTAAAAAGGATTTATTGGGAGTGAACATGTCCGGCACTGCCTGGGTGTAGCCGACTCTGAGAGACATCATTCATTGTCACCCTTGACCGTTTTCCCTCCACCCCCTGGGTGTATCCTAATTCTATTCTCCAATGGGACACACCCATAGCCAAGAGTCATCAATCATGCCCTAGTTAGAATTTTGCACAGCAGAATCTTCAGTCACTTAGTTACTATCTTTGAGAACATTTATGGAATGCACTTTTGGTTTCCAAACTGCTGCACTGCTCCTCCCTCCCTTTCTGTTGGCAACTCTAAAAAGACCATAGAAATATTTTATGAGTTGACAGTTATAATGGTTTAAATTGGTTGCTTTTTGTGGGGGTGTCTCCCACATAGGCTAAATCTGCTTACACCCCTGAGATGGAGCAAACTCAGCCAGGCCAAAGGGTGACCATGCCTGGACCAGAGGCACCCATTTGGGGCCTTCAGAGTCTCTCGCAAGGAACCAGGGCCAACCAGTTAGCCCTTCGGGTCAGTTTTTCTCTGAGCACATTTGGGAAGCTGAAGGAACAAATAGGGTAGCTGGCCAACTCGTAAATCGTTCCTAGGCCTGTTTCTGAGTTGCCATAAGGAGGAGGGTGGGGAGAAAGGACCAAGGGAGCTGTGCGGCAGATGAAGGCCAGAAGCACATTCCATGCTTATCTTGTGGAGGTTGTAGCCTAGGCTACTGGATCTTCTGCCTGCAAAAATCCTTCATTGGAGAGTGTGATGAATGACACCCAGCCCGTGAATGTGTTTCATTGGCCTCTGGCCCCACGGCTTCTTCTGGGGCTCCTTGGGGGCTCCCTGGTCAGCAGCCCTTGGTCAAAATGTCTATGTAGATTCTCCATCATCCAGGTCATGTTGACCCAAAGGCTCTTTTTTTTTCAAGAGGCATAACTGGACTTTTTGGTTTTTCTTTGAAGAAGTTTCGCTTCTCATCCAAGAAGCTTCTTCAGCTCTGACTGGATGGTGGGGAATGGAAGGATTTAAATTCCTTGCAGACAGTTGGTCATTTGCATCCTTTTTAGAGGGTCATTGAGGCCACTTGGAGGTTTGTCTGTGTCCTTAGGATCACCTGAGTGGTGAAAATGGGTGTGGAGCCTTCTTGAAACAGCTGAAAGGATTGTGTTGCAGACTGGAGATAGACGTCATATCCCTCCCCATCTGTTGAGAGAGGTGTCAGGTGACCCTGACTATACAGATAAACATCCAAGTGGCCTCAGTGACCCTCTAAAAGGATGCAAATGACCAGCTGCCTGCAAGGAGTATAAACCCTTCCATTCCTCACCATCCAGTCAGAGCTGAAGAAGCTTCTTGGATGAGAAGTGAGAGAGAGAAAACCCAGAAAGTCCAGTTGCCCCTTGCAAAAAAAAGCACCTTTGGGACCCTTGATCAAAAGCAGCCAGAGGGAAAATGTTGCCTCTTGGCTGCAGGGGCAAAAAAGCAACAAGGCCCAAATCTTGCTAGCTCCCCACCTGCACCCCCAACAGGACAGACTGGAGACCCCTGGACAAGTGGTGGGACATTAAAAGAGGGCAGGGCATTCTGCAGCAACTTTACTTACTGCCTGTCTCCTTCTCAAATGCAGAGATGCAGGAGCTGGGAAGGAAGGAAGGAAGGAAGGAAGGAAGAAAGAAAGGAAGAAAAAGAAAGAAAGAAAACTTTTTTACTTTCTGCCATGTGTCTCCGGGATAATGCATTCCAAGCCGCTCACTCTACAAACACTAAACGCAGCCCAGACAAGGGGACCACAGCTGGCCAGAGGCAACCGGAAGAGTTATGTGATGATCCAAAGGGGCGTGGCACAAAGGCAACACAGTC
Source organism: Pseudonaja textilis (assembly GCF_049901715.1). Taxonomy (NCBI): domain Eukaryota; kingdom Metazoa; phylum Chordata; class Lepidosauria; order Squamata; family Elapidae; genus Pseudonaja; species Pseudonaja textilis. The sequence continues at coordinate 12,952,836 of NC_142004.1, forward strand.
AGATAATCAATAGGAATCCCTTTATTAGCTCCAACTTTGCCCCCAGTGTCCAGGTTACCTTCGGGCTGGAGAAAAACTCTCCCAGGAACAGCCTTTGATTGCCGAGAATTAAGTCTAAAACATGAGCAACACAAACTGTAACTTAAAGTACAAGCAAGCCAAACTGAAGTAATAAGTTTGGCAGGGCAGGAGCAAGAATTCCAGATGTGAAGGCACGGCAAAACTCACACAGTTGGGAAGATGCCAGGAACACAGATAAGCCATGACAACACAGGATAAAGTCACGTTTGCTCCCAGCAGCCTGCCACACACAGCCTGCCTTTCTTATCAACTGTCTTCCCAGCTGTGGCTAATGAAGGGAATCAGGGCCCTTTCCTTTCCCTTAAGCCATGCAACCCACGTTGCTCCCTTCTCCATTCCTCTCTGCGTGCCCTAGGATGAAGAGGGGGTGGGCCTGGGTCTTCCTCTGAAGTTCCTTTCCCTTGTTCTACCTCTCCCCTTCTCTGTCCAGCCGGACTTTGCCCTTCCCCAGCCTCCTCCACAGCCAACGGAGCCACACTCCCACTCCCTGTCAGCTGTTCGACTTCCTCCTCGGAATCAGACTCTGACAGAGGCATGACAAATTAGGACTGGAGTCTGCTAGCCTAAGTTACATGTAAATTTGGCTAAATCAGAATACGTGGGATTTGCAGTCAAATTCTCCAGGGCTTAACAAGGAAAGGGTTATGGCAGAAGTCTCCAAACTTGGCAACTTTAAGACTTGTGGATTTCAACTCCCAGAATTCTCCAGCCAGCATAGCTGTAAAAAAAAAGTAAAAAAATAGGGACTACTTTGCATCAGCTTTGGACACTTCCACGCTGCCATTTTCTTGAGTCTGGGAAAATGGGAGGGGGAGAATTTCTTGGTATGTATGTGGTTAGACAGTATAGCATTCTTCTCCTAAGTCAAGGTCATGTCCTTTCTGCACCTGGGTGAGAGGACGTCTCAAGTTGGGACGGATGGAGATTGGGGCATGTGATGCGATGATGGGTGCAGGGGGTGAATTTGTCATTTTTTACTTATTGCAAGGAAACCTGGAACTTTCAGATTCGGGGTTCCCCAGATGTGCCAGTTTACTACTCTAATAAAAAGAACCTTGGAGACGATGTCTGCCTCGGAGTTATTTGTTGGAGTGGAGGTTTTCCGGAACGCTGACACTTTGGTGGGAAGGTCACAGCGTTCCGTGCGCCTTCAAAGGCATTTAGTCATGTTGGCCACATGACCACGGAGACGTCTTTGGACAGCACCGGCTCTTCGGCTTTGTAACAGAGATGAGCACCGCCCCCTAGAGCTGGAAATGACTAGCACATATCTGTGAGGGGAACCTTTCTTTACCTTAAGGCCCCAGAGGTCTCCTGGAAGGAATCTGAGGTTTAGCTGGACTGGAGTCTTCACATTGGAAAGCAGAAAACAGAGTGGAATGTACAAGAAGAGGGACGGCGGACGGAAGAAGCGGGCAAGGAGAGCCAAAGCCACAGCCACCGATGGAGACTCTCCTCAAGTGAAGCTTATTAGGCCAAAGCAAAAAAGCTCCAGGGAGCTTTGCGGTAATTTGAAACCAGAGGAGTCGCAAGAAACTTGGGCGGTTCATTCCCTCTAACTAACCAGAAATCTTGTGACTCAGAGGAACTGCTGTTGGACTTGGCAATGCTTTGCCTAAGGCAGATTAAGGTGTGTGTGTGTGTGTGTGTAAGCGAGGGAGTTGGCTGTCCCTCCTCCAATTCCACTTCCAAGGGCAGCTGCTGCATGGCGGAGCATCTGTGTTGCAATTCCCCCATCCCCCAAGTCTATTCCACAAGGTTTTCAGTGAGGTCCAAGAAAGGATCTTGGCTGGCCGGGCAGTTTCAGAATAAAGGTCTTACCAGATGTTGATTTAAATAGCAGCATTCCAGTATTTGAGGGGCTGCCCCAGAGAAAGCGGGGGTGAAATTATTCTCCAAAGCATCAGAGGGGAGGACAAGAAACAAGGGATGGAAACTAACCCAGCAGAGAAGCAACCGCCATAGAGTTGTGCTTTGCACGTTTCCCCCCACAGGCTCTGCCTACTTTTCAAGGTAACTAAAGGTTGTGGGTTTCCCAGCAACTTGGCAGCAAATGCTGGCTGATGGGCCAGCCCAGAAGTGACTCAGTGCCTGGTGGCCCTTGACAGGAGCTGTCAGTGTCAGGGTGTGCCCCTATTTACTCTGGGGCAGGAAAAACTGCCTGGAAAAGGGACAGGGGAAGCTCCGATTCAGTTAATCAAGAACTTCATACCTAAAAATGCAAACTTCCCAGGAGGTTTAGTGAGCTAAACAAACAATAGAGGCTTTAGGCAAACTTATTTCAAAGACAAAACTACCCCAAAGTTAGCAGGGTAGAAGAGAAAAATCCTTGTAAAGAGTCCCTTTGTATCCCACCAGGGGAAAAAAAAATTCCTGTTCCAGAAGGGCCCCTTAATTCAGTGCATTTCCAGCTCAGACAAGGGCGAAGGGTCGTTGGTGCTCTCTGAGCTTGGCTGGGTTTTTTTTTTTGCAGCTGTTTGACAAATCAATCAGAATGGAGCTGGAAGGGACCTTGGAGGTCCTCTAGTCCAACCCCGTTCAAGCAGGAGACTTTATACCATTTCAGACAAACGGCTGTCCAGTTGCTTCTTAAAAAACTTCCAGTGATGGAGAAGGAAGGAAAGACAAGGAGGGAGGGAGGAAGAAAGGATAGCAGAATAAGAGTTGGAAGGGACCTTGGAGGTCATCTAGTCCAGCCCCTGTTCAAGCAGGAGACCTTATACCATTTCAGACAAGGGTTTCTCCTGTCTCTTCTTAGAAACCTCCAGTGAGGGAGCACCCACGATTTCTGGAGGCCGCTTCTGTTCCACTGGTTAATTGCTCTTAATGTTAGGAAGTTTCTCCTTAGTTCTAGGTTGGTTCTCTCTTGGATTAGTTCCCATCCATTGTTTCTTGCCTTACCTTTGGAAAATAGCTTGAGCCTTTCCTCCTCTCGGTAGCAGCCCCTCAAACACTGAAACATTGCTATCACGTTACCCCAAGTTCTTCTTTTCACTAGACGTGGACCACTACCCTAACTAGGTAACATCATCAGCGCGTGAAATGTCTGCAAGAAAACAGCCCAGCTCAGAGAGCACCAAGGCCACCTCGTTTCAGCTACAAATACTCTCCTTTATTGGTAGGAAGATCACCGGATTGTAACCCTCAAGGCCAGGGGTAATAATTCCTCCCGCGCTGAAAGGAGGTCTTTTGGGGATCTTGCAAAAGGAACGCCGAAATGCCTCCCTGGAGTTCAGGCGGCACAGAGCGCCAGGCTTGCCAAGAGCCGGATTAACTGATCTCATCAGGCCAGGCAGAAAGAGGAGCTGGATGAAGGAGGATCCCCGCGCTTCGCACATGCTTCTGGCAGCTGCCTCGTTTGCGTAAGGGATCTGCCTCCCCCGCAGCCAATCGGGGCGAGGGGGCATGCCACCCCTCGGCCAATCGCAGAGCGGGAAGGCTGCTTGTTTGTCAAGGCACAAGAAATACCCGTGTCCCAAGAAGAAGAAAACATTCACCTTGTGACGCAAAGGCAGCGAGGACTCTGGGCTTTCCTCCTGGGCAGGGCGCAAGCAAATTCCCAAGGGGGGGGGGGCCTCCCTCCCTCCTTAATCAGTTCCTGCTTCCAGACTCCACTGCAAACCAGCCCGTCTCCAGGGGGAGAATGCAAACAGGAAGCGCCAGTGCACAGAACAAGCCGTCCCCGAGGGACCAAAGGGAGGGGCAGCTGAGGGCCCCGAGCAAAATCCAGGGGTGACCTTGGTAAGCTCCTCCGAGCAGCTGCATTTGTCAACCCAAGGTGCTTTTTAAGATCGGACGAAGTATTAACAGATAAACAGAGCTGGAAGGGATCTTGTAGGTCACCTCGCCCAACCCCCCCCCCCTCCCCAGAGCACCATTTCTGACAGACAGCAGTCCAGTCTCTCTCTATTAGCATCGCTTTATAAATCCTCAGCAAGGCCACACCTGGAATACTGCACATTTGATCACCACATTAGACAAAAAAAGATGTTGAGCTTTGGAAAAATATGCAGAGAAGAGCAGCAACAAAGACGATTAGGGGACTGGAGGCTAAAAAGTATGAAGAACGATGGCAGGAGCCGGGTTTGGCCAGGCTAGAGAAAAGAAGGACAAGAAGGGACATGACAACAATTCTTCCACTATTTGAGGGGCTGCCACAAAGAAGAGGGGAGTCAACTTATTCTCCAAAGCCCCCAAAGGCAGGACAAGAAACAATGGATGGGAGCTAATCAAGGAGAGAAGCAACCTGGGATTAAGGAGAAACTTTTTAACAGTGAGGACAATGAACCAGTGGAACAGCTGGCCACCAGAAGTTGTGGGGGCTCCATCGCTGGAGGTTTTAAAGAAAAGACTAGACAGCCATTGTCTGAAATGGTGTAGGGCAGGGGCTCCCCAACCTTGGGAACTTTTAAGACTTGTGGACTTCAACTCCCAGAATTCCTCAGCATTGGTTCAACCAACCCACTGAACTCCAGCAACCATAGCCTGTTCTCTAGAGAGGCCAGACCCTGGGGAATGCTGGGAGTTGAAGTCCACAAGTCTTAAAGTTGCCAAGTTTAGAGATCTCTGGTGTAGGGTGTGAACAGGGGGTTGGACCAGAAGACCTCCAAGGTTCTATTCTGCTAACTGGGCTACCAAATACGATAGCCTGGCTTTGGATTACTTGGGGGTTGAGTGGGTGAGCGCTTGCCTCTTGTGCCTGCTGTTTCTGGGGTGGGGGGCAGAGGTCAATCACACTCTCCAAACTGGCCTCTTCTGTTGGCGGCTTTCAGTATATAACCGACTGCGCAACCTTTCATGTCCTTCAGGACTCAGCAAGGCACAAAGTGAACCGGTCGTAAAAATGGAATATGCACCTGTGCTTTCTACTCCTCCCACCCCCATTGGCTCACAACCATCCTGCAAGGTAGGAGAGAGAGTAAGGAAGACAACCTTGACCGAGACATGCAGGAATTGGTTCCTAGGCAAAAGGGGGTAAAGCTTTTTTTTTAAAAAAAATTTAGGGGTGGCTCAGGTAGACACTGTGTCAGCTTTGGAAGCCATATTGAGACCAGATGCTTCCACACTACCACATTTTGAGCCTGGAAAAATGGGAGGGAGGAATTTCTTGCAGTAGATGTAGTTAGACATAACATTCTTTTTCTAAGTCAAGGTCATGTTATTTCTGCATCTGGGTGAGAGGATGTCTCAAGTTGGGACGAATGGTGATTTGGGGCATGTGATGTGATGATGGGCGCAGGGGTGGATTTGTAGGTTTTACTTATTGCCAGGAAGCCTGAAACTTTCAGATTCGGGATTCCCCAGATGTGCCAGTTTACTATCCAAATAAAACAGAACTTTTGAGAAGATGTCTGTCTCGGAGTTGTTATTTGTTGGAGTGGAGCAGGGGTGGGATTCAATTTTTTTAAACAATCGGTTTCTGTGGGTGTGGCTAAGTTGGTGGGCGTGTCTTGGTGGTCATGTTATTGGCTGGAAGTGACCACCTCAATATCACTCACATTGAGGAACGCATTTCCTTGCCTGGCCTCTCATGACTGTGGGGATGCTGCAACAGTCATGAGTGTGAAAAATGGCCATAAGTGACTTTTTTCAGTGCCATTGTAACTTTGAATGGTCACTCCACACCAGCAAAGGACCAGCAAAGGAGGGGAAAAAAACTCCAGAGAATTTCCTGAGACAGGAAGTCTAGTCCTGCCAGGAATGTAAGCAGGGTTAACGGAGAGGCAGTTTCTGTAAGCAACACCAGAATGTTTCCTTCCTGCCTTTGTTACAGGATTAGGCCAGTAATTTCTTCTAACAACCGGTTCTCCAAAGTGCTTAGAATGTTAACAACCAAATAGGTGTGAACTGGTAGAATCCCACGCCTGGAGTGGAGGTTTTCTGGAATGCTGACACACTAATTCACTGGAGTACAAGGAAAGCGAGGAGACGACCCAGCAGAATCAAGACTGGCAAGATTCCTGTCAGCTTGGGAAGCCCTATTCCACGCTGCCACATAGCCTGAGAAAGCGGGAGGGGGGTGATTTCAATTGAGTAGTTCTAAGTAGACAAAATAAAATTATTTTCTTAGTTCAGGGTTCTTAAGTGTGATGCAGCATGGAAAAAAGGATCTTACACTGGGACGGAGCATGATTGGTCCAGGCGATGGGATGATGGGGGAAAGGGGGATGGTTTGTAGGTTGAGACGTTGTGGGAAGTCTGGGAAAACTCTTAGTTTCGAGATTCCACAGATGTGCCAGGTGCTATTCTACTAATGAAGGTACTTTTGAGATTATGCTTGTCTCGGAGTTACCGATCGGAATGGAGGTTTGCTGCAATGCTGCCAATTCCATCATTACAGCCCTTCTCCAGTCAAGCCTTCTTCGCCTTCCGTAACCTTTCCTGTTGGGTGGATTTCCTGGTCGGGCCCACCGAGTGGGGCCGAGAAGTAGCATGGACTGGGGAGAGTGAGGTCCATGGAGGAAACAGGATCCAAATCTCCCACTACCCAATCAGCTCTTGGGCAGAGGGGTAGGAGTGACCCAGAGTCCCCCGAGGACCTTCTGTGACCCGGGGAGGGGTGTTTCCTCTCACCCTGCCCACATTGGCAGCATTCCTGGAGAAGTGCCATGTGGCTGGAAACATGAAGCCCTGATCCCTTGAGGCTGGGGGCATGAGGCTGGGAGGGGGAGAAGGCAGGTTGCAGGAAGTGACACAGCTCAGAATTACACAATATAATATAACGGGAAGGAACGCTTCTATAGTCCAACTCCCTGCCGTTCCACTATTCTTAAATGTGATGGAGCACTAGGTTGGATCTCTCCTTGATAAGTTTCCACCCCTTATCTCTTGTCCTGCCCTCGGGTGTTTTGGAAAACAGGCTGACCTCCTCTTTGTCCGAGACAGAACACTGACAGAAGCTATCGTGTCACCCGGGTCCTCCTCTCTTCCTAAGCTTGGTTTCTGCCCTTCTTTCCAACCCAACTGTCCCTCCCAATGACGGGAATGTCCTGCGGCTTTGCTCTCTGCTCTAACTTTGACCTGTTTTCAAACTGGATCTTTCTATTGCGGGTCTCTCCTCCTGTTTCTGTTTTGAAGAATTATCCTGCAGTCCGACTTTACCAACCAAGCCCAGCTCCCACCAACACAATTTCATTCTAAGAAGCTATTGGTCAGAAAAACATCCACCCCCTCCCCTCAAATCGCATATAGGGTCATGCAATATCTCAGTGGTTAAGATGCCTGGCTTGTCAGGTGGCAAGTCGATGGCCCAGGTTTAAGAACAAGCGTCACACGGCTTTGCCCAGCTCCTGCCCACCTAACAGTTCGAAAGCACACAAATGTGAGTAGATAAATAGGTGCCACTTCAGCGGGAAGGTAACAGCACTCTATGAAATCATGCTGGCCGCATGATCATGGAGATCTCTTGACAGCGCTGGCTCATGGCCTCAATATGGGACAGGGGTTGTCAACCTTTTGGACCTCAAGGACCACGAAACTCATAATTTTAAATTCCGTGGACCAGAGACCCTGGGAAAATCCCCCAAAAAACATCTGCAGGAAAATTCCCCACCCCGTTTTCCTACTGATCGATCATTCTTTATTTGGGAGCACAGGATACCATCTCCAGCTGCGTTCTTGGGTGGGGGGGGGAGAGAGACTTTTGGCTTCATGCAAGGAAAGCAGCAGAAACCTTCCTCCCCCAGACTCCACCAGAAATGAGTCTTTGCAGCCTCTTGGAGCAGGAGGCCTTGCAGGGTCCCAGACTCATTTCTGGTGGAGTTTGGGGGGGCAGAAAAAAAACTTTTGCTGCTTTCCTTGCATGCAGCCAAAAGCAGAAGAAGAAAGAAGCAGCCCAGTGGCCAGGCCAGGCGCGTAGGGCAAGTTCCTCCCCCCCTCCGCCCTCCCCCCCCACTACCTTGTGTGGTTCGCAATGCAAGTGATGCAAACCTTGTGCTCCCGCGGGCCACCTGGGCGGCGCAGCCTTGTGTTCCTGCGCAGCCCGGATTAAATGCTTTGGGGGTGACATTTCTCTGCAGACCACCGAAATTTTCTCACAGACCACCAGTGGTCCCCAGCCCACCTGTTGATGGCCACTGATATGGGAGATGAGTGCTGCCCCCTACAGTCAGCATCAGCTAGTGCAGGGGTTCCCAACCTTTTCTATACCCTGCACACCTAAAACGCCTCTGATATATTCTTGCACCCTTTACAAAAGTAAATAATTACATGCGTATAATCATGCATATACATTATACTTTTGAAACTTCTAAACCCAAGTTTTTGCACCCCCTGGAATACTGTCTCACACCCCCCGGTTGGGAATCCCCGAGCTAGTGGAATAAAATCTGTGGGAACCCCTTCCCTTCCCCATCGCCTCTGGGAGCCCCTCCCCTGCTTTCCTCATGCGTGCAGGGCTACAGACTGGCCTGGGCTCCTGTTTTAAATCTCACCAGCATTGCTCTGGGCAATGGCAGCACTTGCTGGTGCCAGGACAAGAGATGCATTTGTCTTAAAAAACACAAGCATCATTTATAGAACAGCCCGGGACCAGTTTGCAAAGGATGCAGAAGAAATCTCGGGGATTCTGAGAAAAAGGCAGAGAGGGAGGAAAACGGGCACCACCCCATGGCAGGCGCAGAAACTCTTCCTCCACGTTAGTTGGGATAGAGGCCCCAATGAAGATCCGCCTTGTAGACACAATGGTCTAACCCAGGGGTGTCAAACTCAAGGCCCACCAGCCGGATCCAGCCTGTGGCTGCTTAGATCTGGCTTGCAGGGCTACCGTGGAAATTGCAAGGGAGCATCCTGCGGTGCCTCTGCCAGTGAAAATAAACCTCAGGAGGGTCACCTGCGCAGAAGTGGTAATCAGCCAATTCTGACCGGTTCTGGAGAACTGGTAGCGGAAGTTTTGAGTTGCTCGGAGAACCGGCCAATCCCACCTCTGATTGGCCCCCGGCCCCTTTATTCCCCGCCTCCCATTGAGTCCCAACTGATTGGCTGGCTCTTCTTTGGTTGCCCCACACAGGAGAAAGGAGCTGGAAAGCAGGCTAGTGGAGTGGGGAAGGAATGGACATTTCGCAGTGAGCTTTCCCCGCCACACCCACAAAGCCACACCCACAGAACTGATAGTAAAAAAACCTGAATCCCACCACTGCATCTGCGGCCCTCCTGAGCTCCGTTTTCACTGGCAGTGGGTTGCAGGCGGCCATCCCAGCCAGAAATGGAGCTTGGGAGCCTGTTTTTGCTGGCAAAGCACTCGGGCTGCCATAGGCGCCCCCAACATAAGTGTCGTCAAGCTGGCTAGGCCCACCCCTCCCCCCTCCCCGAGGTCAAACACAACACGGATGCGGCCCTCAATGATACCCCTGGTCTAACCGGTTCCACGGTATAACGAACTACAGGTTTGGCCTTCGCCCGCCCCACTCCAACCGCCTTGTGGCCTTGTGGGAAGAAGGAAAAGATCTTGGAGGAATGTCTCAAGGCCTCAGCAGCTCATGGTCCCTCTGACTCATCACAGAAACCCGAAGCTCTCTTTGCAGGAGAGATAAGGCCCCGGAAAACTTGACTGTTACACATCATTGGAATAGTCCCTGCAGATTAATTCCTGGGGCACTCCTTACCGTTCTGGAGTGAGGAGGAGTGCCGGAGGAGTAAGACCTCCTTAAAAAGACCTTGATCCAGCCGGCCCAGCTGGTAGCACCCCGTAAGCGCCCCTTTCCAGGGTTACAGGAGAAGGTGGAAGAGGGCTCTATGCCCCAACGGCAGAGAAATGGTAGAAGCATCTTCTAGGAGAAGGGAAACCCTGATTTCAAACTCCACTGACTTGTAGCTATATCTCTTCTTGGAAAAGGCTTCAGGAGTTCAACCTCGAGGCAAAATCCGGAGCTGGAGTCCCGGAAGCGGTTCGCGACTGTGTACAATCACGTTCTGGTAACTCCTGCGATGCTCTGCCGTTCCATCAGACTATTTCAGTGATGGCGGGGGGGGAGACCCGCTGCTTGGGTAACAGTTTATCCTCCATATTAAATTACCCAGGCCTCGGGCTCTGGAGAAGACACTCTAGCTTTGTATAGAGCTGTGGTGGAAAACCTATGGTACACGTGCCACAAGTGTCATGCAGAGCCATTTGTGCTGGCACATGAGCTACAGGCAAACTTATCTTATTGTGCATGCATGCGCCTCACAGCTGATTTTTTTGGTTGGTTTGAGGCCTTTTTGGGCCTCCCAAAGGCTTGGAAAAAGCCTCTGCAAGGCTTTTCGGACAGATTTATAGGCCCGTTTCATCACTTCCTGTAATACTGGAAGCGACAAAATGGGCCTATAATTTGTCCAAGCCTTTGGGAGGCCGAAAAAGGCCTCAAACCAGCTGAAAAATTAGCTGTGCAGCAAAGTGCAGGTAAGGAGGTGGCAGGGGGTTGTGCATGCATGTGCAGGGGGCATGGGGGCGCACATTGCATTCTGGGTGCTGGCACACTAGTGCATGCGCATAATTTTTCACACGGGAGCCCCAAAAGGCTAGCCACCACTGGCATAGAGCATGAAAACAACGCCTTCCATCATCCCTGTTTTCCCAATCCTCCCCAAAACCAGCCCTTCTCTCTAAGCCAGCACCTCCTCTGCCATACCCCCTCAACTTCCCCAAATGATTGCCACAGAGAGACGGGCACCACTTGGCACACAGACCAGCCCTCCCCTTCCCTGCTGTCGGTTGCCACACCAAAAGAGTTTCTTACTCTAGTTCCTTCTTCTTGGCCTCCTCACTGGTCAGGTCTTCCTCCACACTGTAGTCCAGCACGGAGCCCACGCCGTAGGCACGGTTGCGCCGGATGAGAGGCTTGATGGCTTCCTGGTCTTCTCCAGCCACAAACTGCCCATAGAAGGTCAGTTTCATCAGCTTCTCAAAGAGCTGCTGGCCCAGCAGCTTCTGGCCGAGGTGCATCAGCTATGGAAGGGAAGGGACAGTCACAGGGCTGCTTTCTCACTTAAAACTCCCCCAAGAGGAACCTCAAGTCCACTCTGATCCAATTACCCCTTTCCCCAAGGCTCCTCGAGCTGGGCAAGTTTGAGACTTGTGGACTTCAATTCCCAGGATTCCTAAGCTGACGTGACTGGAGGAGGAATTCTGGGAGTTGAAGCCCACAAGTCTTCAAGCTGCCAAGTTTGAAGAGCCCTAATCACAGTATGAAAAAGAGAAAGAGTCAGGAATTAATATGCAGTATTCGGTATTAGATAAAATCCTATTAGGGCCAGAAGATAAATGAGGAGAATCATCATCCATGTAATTAGAACGGCAAGGATAATATTTGCCCAGAAATGGGAGGCTAGAGAAATTCCTAGTGAAGATGAGGTGATAGACACGATCTTGGTATGCGCTGAAATGGATAGATTGACACTGGAACTGAAGGACAAGGATGAATCAGAATATTATAGAACATGGAACAAATTCTATTTTCGGGAAATGAAAGGGAGTTCGCAAAATAGAAAAGGAACAAAGGATTGGTAGGAAGGGTATGACAGATTATATGCCTTAACTGAAATGCAACTGAAAGGAATTAAAATGCATAAAGACTTAATATATACAAATGTTCAAAATATTTAGAGTATATAACATAAGATGGATGACAAAAATGTATATCAAAGAAGTCCACCACGTTCAATGTTTTTTAAATATTGTATTGAATAAAAAAATTTTTTTGAAAAAGGTTTGAAGAGCCCTGCCTTTTCCCATAAAGGGAAGACTGGCGCCTGGACAAATCATATCCGGGATTGCTGGATCAAGGGATGAACACTTGAAGTGGTGGGAATGTGCCTCCTGCAAGGAAGAACTTGTCATCTCTGACCCGGGGGCATGTCATTTCTCAGGTGGCCTTAAGCAGCCAGAAAGGACCTGGGAGTCAGCACACTGAATTCATCTGGGATGACAGATTAACAGATTTGGAATGGCGGGAACCGCCAAAGAACATCAATTCTTTTGCAAAACAACCCCCCAGAGTTTCTTAGGAAGAATAATTTCCAGAGCTGTCACTGTGCTAATAAAGGTAGATTTCAAGCTTGGCCTTTTGAAACTCCACCCTAAAGTTGCTTCTTCCAAATTTCTCACCCTCCTTTGTGTTGCTTGCAAAAAGTTCACGGACTGCTGTAATTCTGGGGAACTTTCAAACCGGGAGAAACTTCGGCAGCCGACCCCTGCTTTGACAGCCCAACATCTCCCCAACACCCCCGCAGATGTCCCGTAAAGGAAAAAGTGGACCCTTGCACCCGATCTTCGAAATCTCCCAAGGAGGGGACAACTACCCGTCGTTAAAGCTCCTCCGTTATACGAACACGGAGCACTTAACAGCCTAGGGTACCGATTAAGAGATTAGCTGGAAGGGACCTTGGAGGTCATCTAGGCCAACCCCGCGCCCAAGCAGGAGACCCTACCCCATTTCTGACTAAGGGCATCCCGATCTCTTCCAGATCATCTCTTTTTCATCCTTTGGGAGATACATCAGTAACATCAGCCTAATTTTAAGCAAAAGGCAGACTTTCCTTTCTAGGCTGAGATAGACTGCCTCTGAAGAGGGAGGCTCCGAAAGGGGCTCAGATCGCTCAGTTCCCTTTCCCCTCGCCCGATCAGCTGCTCTTCCGGGAAAGGAGAACCGGCCGGGATCCTCGCCTCACCTGCTCGGCGCGCTGCACCAGCGGCTCCAGGGCGCAGAGGCGGAGCACGAGCAGGCCGCGAAAGAGCTCGCCGCTGGTCTTGCTCCGGAAAGCCTCCCGGGCGTCGGAGAAATTCACCGCCCGAGGCTGGGGCGGCGGCGCCGGGCGCTGGCGGAGATGCGTCCCGTGCGCGGGGACCTCGTCCGGCGGGACGGCATCCTGGTCCGGGAGCGCCGGAGCCGGAGCCGCGGCCGGAGCGGACCGCGAACGGCTCGAGGCGACGAATGACTGGGCAGCGCGCAGAGACCCGCGAGAGAAGAAGCCGCATCCGCCTCGCCCCGCCATGCCCGCGAACTATGGAAGGCCGAAGCGGCCGCCGGGCGCGCTTTATATAAGGCGCCGCGTCCCGCTAGCAGCGCCCACTAGCCGGTGGGAGCGTTTGATTGGTGGCTCGGGCCGGCCCGGGCCGCGCCCACCGCGGAGCTTGACAATTGTTCTCCGGTTCTTTCAGGCACACCCACCTCAAGCCCCGCCCCTCTGCTGCCCCAACCCCCGCCCCGCCCCGGGCAATCCAGGATTGCGCAATCCCGCCTGGAGCCGCCACTCGGGCGGCGATGCCTCCTCGCGGGGCGGCTTTGCCCAATTTGGTGGCCTCCCGACCGGCCTGGGTTGGCCAAGAGCCGCGCCCCGTTGGCCGCTTGCCGCGGAAGAAGAGGAATCCCCGCTAGGGAATGACTCAATCAGACAGCTCTCCCTTCCACCCCCCCGTGGAAGCTCCCTACGGGCAGCCCCAGGGGAAAAGTTGAAGTTTGCGAAAGATGCAGGGGTGGGGGTGGGGAATGGCTGCGGCGCCCCCTCCCCCCACCCGCGCCCCCCTCGCCCCCTCCCCTCTGGACTTTTGGAAAGAGCTTCCTTCTGGCGCAGTGGTTGGAATGCGGGATTGCTCTCGCCAGCAGCGATGGAGGTCGACTCAGCCTTCCCTCCTTCCGAGGTGGGTAAAATGAGGACCCAGGTTGTTGGGAGCAAGAGGCTGACTCTGGAAACTGCTTAGAGGGGGCTGGAAAGCACTGTGAAGCGGCATATAAGTCTAAGGGCTATTGCTATTGCCCTTCCTTCCTTCCTTCCTTCCTTCCTTTCTTCCATGGTGCACAGTGATTACAATGCAGTATTGCAGGCTAACTCTGACTCAGCCTTTCATCCTTCCAAGGTGGGTAAAATGAGGACCCAGATTGTTGGGGGGCCAGAGGCCGACTCTGTATGCCCCTTGCACACCTGACAGACAGTCAGGCCTATCTAACCAGGTGGGCAGGATCTGTTCTCCATCATTAGAGGCCTTCAAGGGCAGCCATTTGTCTGGTGTACGGTCTCTTGCTCGAGCGGGGGGGTCAGACTAGAAGACCTCCAATGTCCCCTTAGGGCTGTCTTGACCCTGTTTTGGGCTGGGGGGACCTTGCGCATCCCCTTGGGTCCTGTCTTTGGCCACGATGGCCTGCTGCAGCCTTCCACCACCGAAAACGGAGCTCCGCTTTCACTGGCAGAGGGCTATCAAAACAAACCAAAACCCAAAGGAGAGGGCCGGTCCTTTGCTTTTTCCAGGGTGGCCCCCATGGGCCAGATCTAAGCACTGGAGTTTGACACCCCTGCTTTAGATGGCCTGCAAGAGAAAAGAAAACACTTAATGGCAGAGGGGAACCACCTAGTTCACATTTTCTTCAACTTGGGCGGTTGGATTCATTGTGAACAATTCAAGTATGAGTTTCAGTATAGCAAAAAATAAGGTTTTAACATTCTAGGCAAGGTAAGCCAACCTAGGCCGAGCTGATGGGGTAGCTGGAAGAGATGGGGGATTGGGTGGGTAGGGTCAGAAGCCTGGAATCCAGCCAGGCCTCCAGTAGATCTGATTGCCTCAGGTTTGGCTTTCTTTGGAGCTACAAGAAATAATCTCGCCTCCTCCTCACTTGCCAGAATGGAAAAAGAACTAGAAGGAAAGTGGGGGAAAATTTTGGTGATCCCTTCTCCAAGTGGTACTTGGCAAGCTTGCGAGCAGATCAGGCAAGTCCTGGCTGAAAGAGAAGGTCAACTTGTGAGGCAACGCTGCAAATCACACCACTTAAGAATCAATAATAGAGGTTATTTGAAACTTCATGCTACCCAATCACAAAGCGATTTCTGGATTGTTTGGGTTCTGGCAGAGCCTCCCTCCATCCCTTGGAGAGGAAACAGATCCCAGCCTCGCTGTAGGAGCTGCAACACGCATTACAAACAGGTTGAAGTTGCATCATCGTGACTGCCCTCTTGACTTGAGCATAATTTGTGGGCCGCCCTGAATGGCTGTGCCCTTCTTTGTACTCAAAGCTATGGGCCTTTTCTGGCATCCTGGTAGGTTGCGTCAACAGAGGGATTCAATCAAGACCACATGAGGTTCTAATACCACTCTATAAAGCCTTAGTAAGGCCACACCTAGAGTCCTGCATCCAGTTTTGGTTACCACACAATAAAAAAGGTAATTGAGACCATAGAAAGAGTGCAGAGAAGAGCAACCAGAATGATTAGGGGACTGGAGGCTAAAACAGTCAGAAGTGGTGTAGGGTCTCCTGCTTGGGTGGGTGGGTGGGTGGGGTTGGACTAGATAACCTACAAGGTCCCTTCTAGCTCTGTTAATCTGAATCTATCTAAGATGATCAAAGGCCTGGAGGCTAAAACACACTATGAATGGTTGCAGGAACTGGGCATGGCTAGTCTAGTGAAGAGAAGGACCAGAGGAGACATGATAGCAGTCTTCCAATATTTGAGGGGCTGCCACAGAGAGGAGGAAGGGGTCAAGCTATTTTCCAAGGCAACTGAAGACCAGACAAGGAATCATGGATGGAAACTGATCTAGGAGAGATTCAACCTGGAAATAAAGAAGAAATTTTCTGACAGGGAGAACAATGGAACTAATGGAACAGAAGTTGCCTTTGGAAGTTGTGGGAGCTTCATCCCTGGAGGCTTTCAAGAAGAGACTGGACTGCCATTTGTCGGAAAGGGTGTGGGGTCTCCTGCACGGGTGGGGTGGGGGGTTGGATTAGATGACCTACAAGATCCCTTCCAGCTCTGCTGATCTGTTAAATCTCAGAACGACAGTTATTCTCAACAGGAAGGCTCACAGAAGTACGTATTGGGATTGCAGGACACTTGGTAATGTCCACGAGGAGAAGGAACGCCGAGCGCCTGGGGACTAGAACTGTCCCTCTGGCAGGAACAGAGAGGGCAGCCTGAGCAGAGAAGAGATGCCAACCCCGCCAGGCCCTCAATGGGCAACCACCACCTCTGCTTTCCAACTGCTTTCCTGGCTCCTTTCGAATGCAGATCAAGAAGGGGGATGACTTCTCTGCTGGGACTGGGGTTTTTTTTTTTTTTTTTGCACTGGAGAAGAGAGAGAGATGATGTAATTGCCTAAATGGATTCTTAGAGGCAAAAGGCTTTTATCAAACTCACCCTTTCCTAAACCCATTGAAATCCCACTAGCATCTGAAGGATGGACCAAGGCCAAAATAGTGGAAGAAGGACTTCCATAACTGACAAACCTGCTTGATGTGTCTGTGTGTGTGTGGGGGGGGGCAAAGCTGGGGGGCAGGGATCGACCCAAGAGGCTGGAATCTTGAAAAGCCACATTCCAGCTGGCAACTGTTTACAACGTCTATCCTCCCAGCTGTAAATCGGGACTGCCTCTTGGGACTCCTCCTCCTCCTCCTCCTCCTCCCCTCCTCCTCCTCCTCCTCCTCCTCCTCCTCCTCCTCCTCCTCCTCCTCCTCCTCCTGAGCCTGGGATGTAAGAGAATAACTTGACCTGATCCTCTCTGTGGCAGCCCTTCAAAATATTTGAAATTTTGGGCTTGGACAACCTTGAACTACACTGAGTAGTACACAAAATTATCTGCTACAATGTCCTACCCCGTCAATGACGACTTCAGCTTCAACTGCAACGACACAAGAGCATACAACAGATACAAACTTAAAGTAAATCACTCCAAACTTGATTGAAGAAAGTATAACTTCAGCCATAGAGTGGTCAATGCCTAGAATGCACTACCTGACTCTGTTGTTACATGCTCTAAGCCCCCCACTCCTTTAACCTCAAACGATCCACTATCGACCTCACCCCCTTCCTAAGAGGTCTGTAAGGGCCATGCATAAGCACACCAGCGTGCCTTCCGTCCCTGTCCTATTGTCCCCATTTAATCGTACCTATTTTCTGTATTCTTACTCATGTTTATACTTATACCTATTATCTTGTAAGTGTTTGACAAATCAAATAAATAAATCAAATAAACAAAATACTGGAAGACTGCTATCTGGTCTCCCCTCTAGACAAGCCAAACCCAAATCCTGCAGCCACTGGATCCTAACTTTTATTCTCCTAAATTAGCTTGGGATTGTAGTTACCATTTTTGTGTTTTAAAATGCTCATCAAAGGGCAGAATATATGAGTTCATTAGGGAGGCATTCCAAATGGATGATTTGATTAGGGAGGCCTTCAAAACAGCAAACAGTATTCAGAAAGGGAACTCTAAAAACATTCAGTTGTTTCTGAAAATAGAAAGCAATCAGGAAGCAGCTCAGCGCAGAAACCGCAGAAATAATGAATTTGATTCACAAACTTCAAGAGGTTGTGTCTGTTCAGATCAGATAATTAGCTTCTAGGCACGTACATTAACCCAAACTTCAATGAATCCACTGATTACATTAATGGTAAAATAGGGCAGGTGTGCCCTTTCCCATATTGTAAGATGCCTTCGCTCTCTCACAGAAACATATGTGTGCATAAAAATATACTGTGAAAATGAAATCAATCCCAAGCAATACAGAGGAATCCCGTGTTAGGCAGAATGAGCATAATTTAAATTTCAGGATTAGAGAAAACAGATTTTTCTAGATTTGGGCTGCAAGAAGTCACTAGAATGTGGTGGAGATAATGCAACTATAAATCTACCTGTAATTTTTTGCCTCTTCATCCAAATCCCTGCAACTTGCAGTGCTGTGTACAGAACCATATCAAGCTAATACAATCCCGGGTTGTATAAACAGAGGCATAGAGACAAGATCACGTGAAGTATTAATATCGCTAGTAAGGCCACACCTGGAATACTGCAACCAATTTTGGTCACCACGCTACAAAAAGAGATGTTGAGACTTTGGAAAAAGTTCAGAGAGGAGCAACTAAGATGATCAAAGGCCTGGAGACTAAAACATAGGAAGAAAGGCTGCAGGATTTATGTATGGCCAGTCTAAAGTAAGGAAGAATTAGGGGTGACATGATAGCAGGGTTCCAGTATTTGAGGGGCTGCCACAAAGAGGACGGGGTCAAATTATTCTCCAAAACATCAGAAGGCAAGACAAGAAACTACAGATGGAAACTAATCGAAGAGAGAAGCAACCTGGAATTAAGAAGAAACTTCCTAACATGAAATGAAGAATGGGATGAAATGGTTCCCATTCTCCTCGTGACTCTGTGGCATTTCACCGTTAGGAAATGTCAAGTCACCAAAGAAATATTTTCAGGTGTCAAAGCTGCAGAAACTGGAAGGAGCTACTTTTGCCTCCTGACTTAAAGCAGGATTGAAGCAGTCTCACCCGGACTTTAATTCCTTCCCCAGAGCTTTTTCCTCATTCTTCCTTCTTGCACAAAACTGTCAAAAGTGCCCCCACTGCGATGGATTGTAGCCAGGGGTGGGATTCAAAAATTCCAACAACCCGGTTGCTGGGTGGCCGTGGCCTAGTGGAACTTCGGGGAGGGCCGTTTTTTGCCTTCCCCAGACTCCGGAGGGTCTCCGGAAGCCAGAAACAGGCCCATTTCTGGACTTCCAGAACTCCTGAGGGGGCCATTCCCCCCCCCAGCCCCTCCACACAGACTCTGCACTTACCTGCACCCAAAATGGGGCACGTGGAGAGTCCTGGCAGGGGAGGGGAGGGGAGGGCAGGGCCAGCTGGTTGGTTCAGTTACTGGTTTGGTGAGCCAAATGTAAATTTAACATCTTGAACCGGCCTGAACCAGCTGAATCGCAGCCCCTGATTGTAGCCCCTTGGCTCAAGCAGTGATCATCCCTGGCAAACTGGAGAAGGCGTCCTGAACTGTGCCTGATTCCTCACAACTGGGCTTCACAATCCTGTCGTGGACCTGGTAAATCTGCATGTTCAGAAGAAAACACCACACCACTGAAGCCAGGAGGAAGGACACACCAGAAAGATTCCAGTAGGGAACAGGAGGCCTTGCAGGGTCCCAAAGACTCCTTTCTGGTGGAGTTTGGGGGAGAAAAAGAAGAACTTTTGCTACTTTCCTTGCATTCAGCCAAAAGCAGAAGAAGAAAGAAGCGGAAAGAAGCAGCTTGGTGGACAGGACAGGCACGTGGGGCGAGTGGGGCAAGTCCCCCCCCCCCTGCCCTTCCCCCCCTTCCCTCAATACCTTCTGTGGTTTACAATGCAAGCGACGGGCCATGTTTAAATGCTTTGGGGGTGACATTTCTCTCCAGACCACCAAAATTTTCTCATGGACCACTCGTGGTCCCCGGCCCAATGGGGGCGACCTCTGATCTAGTCCAACCCCTTGCCCAAGCAGGAGACCTTACACCATTTCTGAGGGATGGCAACCCAGTCTCTTCTTGAGAACTTCCAGTGACGAAGCTCCCACAACCGGTGTACTCTCTCCTGCACGACAAGCACCAAGGGCTAATAGCGTACACTTTCCACACAGGTAGGTGTGTGTTGACCTGTGCAACAGACAATTCACAACCTGCTCTTGGGCTTTTTTTTGTGACGCTGAGCTTTTGCTGATCTACTTTAGATGCACCCAGCGAGCGAGCAGATTCGTGCTCCCTTAGTTCGCGGGTGGGGAGGCCATTAGGAAAGACATGGAAAATAAAACTGACAGCGATGTAATAACTTTATACGACTCAGTGAGGCGGCCACTGTTCAAATGGGATCTGTAGCTCCCCGGCATCGCTCTGGAATGTTAATATGGCAGCCCAGTTTAGGATTTCACCAGCAGGGGGCAATATCGGGTCTGTTAAAAGAGAACAAGTGGCAGCCAAGGGATTTAATGAGTTTCTGGTAAATAAACCCTTATTTGAAAGGTTATGTTTTAGGCAGGTGGGTGTACTCTATGCCTTCCTCCCCCACCCACCCACCCACCCCCGCTCCAGCTTGTGGGAAAACCAGTTGGCCTGGCCTTGACTCAGAAGGTAAAAAGAACTGCATAAAAAGGGGGAATATGGGAGATTTCCAGGCTGGAAAGCAAAACTATCCTGAAAAGGCAAACACACTATAAAAAAGATTTTGAATCTCTAGAAAGAGTGCAGAGAAGAGCAACCAGGATAATGAGGGGACTGGAGGCTAAAACATACTATAAACGGTTACCAGAACTGGGCCTGGCTAGTCTAGGGAAGAGAAGGACCAGGGGAGACGGGATAACAGTCTTCCAATAGTTGAGGGGCTGCCACAGAGAGGAGGAGGGGGGGGGTGTCAAGCTATTTTCCAAAGCCCCC
Source organism: Pseudonaja textilis (assembly GCF_049901715.1). NCBI lineage: Eukaryota > Metazoa > Chordata > Lepidosauria > Squamata > Elapidae > Pseudonaja > Pseudonaja textilis. The sequence goes on from NC_142004.1 coordinate 12,973,060, forward strand.
CAAAGCTAGACAGGGAATAATGGATGGAAACTGAACAAGGAGAGATTCAGCCTGGAAATTAGGAGGAATTTTCTGGCAGTGAGAACAATCAATCAAAGGAACAGATGTTGCCTTCAGAAGTTGTGGGAGCTTCATCATCACTGGAAGCTTTCAAGAAGAGACTGGGATGGCATCTGTCAGAAACCATGTAGGCTCAGAAATGGGGCTTTTCAGGAGGGGGCAGGGCATGTGGGGTGGGGTAGAGGTTCGGGTGGGAAACATGTCAAAAAGGAGGCTATTCTTTTGCGGGGTGGCTCATGGAAGTGGCAGGGAAATGAGCTTGGCCTGGAGGTTGACGTCGTTTGTGCAACCCATTCATCAACCGAAGGTTTTGTGTACAGGTAGTCCTTGACTTACGACAACAATTGAGCCTGACATTTATGTTGCTAAGTGACAAATTTGTTAAGCGAGTTTGGCTCCCCCTTTGTGACATTTCTGGCTGCAGTTCTTAAGTGGATCCCTGCAGTTGTTAAGGGAATCTGCTTTTCCCCATTGACTTTGCTCATCAAAAGGGGATCGTGTGATCCCAGGATGCTGCAACAGTCATAAGTATGAAACGGTGAATTTTGACCACGTGACTGTGGGGATGCTACTTGGTCATAAATCTGAAAAATGGTTGCTAAACAAACTGTTGTAAACTGAGGACTACCTGTACAGGTAATCCTCAAGTTACAAGTGGCTATTTGAAATAGCTTAGTGGCTATTTGAAGTTTTGGAACAGCACTGAAAGGAGTGGTGCGGTGGCCTAGAGGCGGAGCTGTCGCCTCAAAATCAGGAGGCTGTGGGTTTGAACCTAAAGAGAGGAAGATATTTCTCTCTCTGGGCACACAATGAGGAAAGGGGGGAAAGGGGGAGGAAAGGGGTCAAGCTGTTTTCCAAGGCACCCAAAGGCCAGACAAGGAACAATGGATGGAAACTGACCAAGGAGAGATTCAACCTGGAAATAAGGAGACATTTTCAGACAGTGAGAACAATCAATCGGTGGAACAGAAGTTGCCTTCAGAAGTTGTGGGAGCTTCATCCCTGGAAGCTTTCAAGAAGAGACTGGACTGTCTTCTGTCAGAAATGGTGTAGGGTCTCCTGCTTGGATGGGGGTTGGACTAGATGACCTCCAAGGTACCTTCAACTCTGTTAATCTGTTAAATCTGCTAAATAACAACAGAATTGGGAGGGCCTTGGAGATCTTCTAGTCCAGCCCCCTGCTCAGACAGGCTGTCCCATTTCTACTTAAAAAACCTCCCGGGATGGAGTACCCGTCCTTTACAGCTATGTGATCCATGCATCAACTCTAGTGATTATCTTAACACCTGTGGCCAAAAGGGTCCTAAAATTAGATGTGATTCACTTAACAACTGTCTCCTTCAGCAAAATCTGGTCCCAATTATTGTGGTTAGTCAAGGACTACCTGTACTGTTTTTTTTTTTAATTTCCGATATCTCTGCCCGTTAAGCAAATTGCAGGAGATTTTGAGATATTTTATTAACGCCTGCTTGAAGGCAAGGCCTTTTCCTGCAAAGCCTCCGGTCTCTTGGCTTATCAGGGTTGCTGGTCCTCAACCCCATTTCAAGAACTCATCCCTGTTAAATTCCTATCACTAAAAAGCTGCTCTAGTTCACACATCCGGTAAATGAGAATCTCATCTCACCTCATCTCTGGCTTTGCACGATCTGGCAAATGCAGCCACCAACATCTCGTAGGAAGCTGCAATTTTATCAGAACATGCCCTTTAAATCAATCCTGGTTTAGTATGTGAAAAATGGACCAGTTTAGGGCACTTCCCAACCGGCTGCTCATAACCAGCAGCCAACCTGGGTCAAGAGAAGCCGGAGAAGTGGGAATTGGAGCCCAGCCCTCCGGGAGCCAGGCAGGAGGAGGGAATTCTGGGCAGCACAAGGCGGTCGGGTTTTCAGCAGGAGCCAAAGCTGTGTCTTTTTTTTAAAAAAAAAGGCAGGGCCTTCTGTTGCCATTGAACCCCACTTTATGGCAAGCTGAGTTAGGGTCACTCTCCAGAAAAGACGGTTTATGCTTTCTGGGCAGAACGCCTTATAATCTGGGCATCCTCCAGATTATAAGGCTGGAAAAACAGATGGCAGCTCTGGCTGAGGGCCTTGGTGCCCCCGCATTGCGTCTTGGCAATGGGGAGATTGCTCACCATCCCTCATCCCTGTCATATCTCGTATGGACTACTGCAAAAAGTGCTGTCCGTAGGATCACTCTTGAAAACCCTTGGAATCTTCAGCTGGTTCAGAATGCAAGTCCCTGTCATGTCCCTGTCGGAATCTGACTCCGAGGGAAAGATGGAACAGCCGACAGGGAATGGGAGTGTGGCTCCGGTGGTCATGGAGGAAACTGGGGAAGGGCACAGGCCAGATGGGCATTCAGAGGCCCATCCCCTCTTCATCCTAGGGCATACAGGGAGGAATGGATAAGGGAGAAATGTGAGTGGCGTGGTCTATGGGGGAGGAAGGGGCCCTGATCTCCTTCATGGGCTGCAGCTGAGAAGACTGGTTAAAAGGACAAACTGCACACGGCAAACTGCTGGAAGCAGAGCGTGCATTATCTGTGTTTTGGCTTCCTCCCAACTGTGGTGGCTGCGTAGAAATCTGCAATTAGTCATCCTTGCCTGCCGTAGTAATTCCTTCAGTGTGATTTGTGTTGGTTTTTGTTTTTATTTCGAATTAACTTTACTTTGGGTGCGGACTGCATTTACTCCCTCCGCAAACTGTTTTAAGAGTTTGGTTTCCAGCCGAGGATAATTGGACATTGGGGCCAAGTTGGGCGCATTAAAGGAACTTTATTCTATTTTTTTGACTTGGTTATTTTTGTGTCACACCCCAGGTCATCACACCCTGGTTGCCTCTGCATTGCATTTGCATAGCCCCAGAGGCTGCAGGGAGGTGTAGTTCACAATGAGTTGAAGAGAACTGAGAGTTTGTCCAGTGGGACAAGGGAAGCATTGGACGACTAAGTCCTTGGTTGCATTTGCCATTGTATTCATAGCCCCAGATGACGTTCCCATCTTCAAAAAGGGGGAAAAATGTTGCATGATACGTTTCATGAAAAGAAGGACCAGGGGTGACATGATAACAGTGCTCCAGTATTTGAGGGGCTGCACAAAAGAAGAGGGGGGGGGTGTCAACTTATTTTCCAAAGCTCCTGAGGTAAAGGTGATATTCAGCAGGTTCTGCCCAGTTCTGGAGAACCGGCAGAGGAAATTTTGAGTCATTCAGAGAACCAGCCAATCCTCCTCTGACTGGCCCCGTTGATCCGCTGGGTCTCCTTTGGTTGCCTTGCACAGGAGAACCGAGCTGGAAAGCAGGTTAGTGGGGTGGGGAGGAAGGGGATTTTGCAGTAGATCCTTCCCCCGCCACGCCCACCAAGCCAAGCCACGCCCACAGAACCAGTAGTAAAAATTTTTGAATCCCATCACTAGCCCAGCTGTTGCCCTGCTGTGGTGGGCCCCACTTCTGTTAAAAGTCCAGCTCAGCTCAAGGAGGAAGGAGGAATTCCCTTCCCCCAAAATCCCAGCACCCTTTGCTTCCTGAGAAGTGAAAGGCTGCAGTGTGGCTGTCTGGCCAGCTTCAAAGGGGGCAGTGTAGCACAGCAGAAAGAAGGAGCCGTGTCCAGAAGCGCACTCTACGTAGGCAAGCTTCTCTTTCAGCCTGGATGGACATATGCCTGCACTTTTTAAGCCAGAGGTCGCCAAACTTGGCAACTTTAAGACTTGTGGACTTCAACTCCCAGAATTCAGAATTCTGGGAGTTGAAGTCCACAAGTCTTTTTTTGTGAATAAAAACTTTTTTATTTTTGACAACAAACAAACAAACACAAACAAAAACAACACATGAAACTTTCTTTCAATTGTACAGTGTGTCGGTTGTTACATATCTCTTGTGCATAATATCAACAGTCTTTTCCTCTTAAGTTTAGATTAAAATTCATAGTGTAAAAAACCTATCCATGTCATGATATGATTAAATCTTCATTAGACTTTAATTACAAATTTACTTCATTCTTTTCGAGCAAATTTTAATTCTTTCGATAGTATTCAGTTGTAATATATGATTTCTTTGTATTATCTTTACTATTATGTTATATTTATATTATAATGTCTTTCTTTTCTCTATTTCCTTATTTAACCAAGAAGCCCACAAGTCTTAAAGTTGCCAAGTTTTTGGGGGGCTGTTTCAAGCTGTTGATGCTTTCTTGCTTTTTTCCCTGACTTTCCATCTAGCCCTAGGATCTCCTGGTGGTACCCCATCCATGCACTAACTAGGGCTGTTCGCACTGGCAGGTTTTGCCAAGTCCTTCTAGTAAAAAGCTATTGCCCCTCTATGTGATCTGGACTGCAAAAATCTGCACGGCTGCTGTAAGAGTTCCTTGCAGCTCCTTACTCGCCATCCAGTTGCCTTTCAGATCTTTGTAGTCCAGATCCTGTGGGCCTCAGTAGGGAGGAAGTTGTATTAGACACCCACAACTTCACTGCAGTTGAGACCATCGCATCTCGTTTTGGTCACCCCGATGTAAAAAGATGTTAAGACTCTGAAAAGAGTGCAGAGAAGAAAGGAAAGAAAGAAAGAAGGAGGGAAGGAAGGAAGGAGAAAGGGAGAAAGAGAAGGAAGGAGAAAGGGAAAAAGAGAAGGAAGGAAGAAGAAAGGGAAGGGAGGGAGGGAGATAGAGAAGGAAGAAAGGAAGGAAAAAGGGAAGGAAGAAAGGAGAAAGACAAAGAGAAGAAAGGAAGGAAGGAGAAAGGGAAGGAAGGAAGGAAGGAAGGAAGGAAGGAAGGAAGGAAGGAAGGAAAAAGAAAAGGGAGGAAGGAGAAAGAGCCAGCCAGTGGTGTGATTTGCTGCTTCTCTGAACAGCATAGAAGTGTAACAACCGGTTTTATAGACCAGGTAGAACCCCACCCCTGCCTCCAAACTCCTTTCCAGATTTTTTTTTTAAAATAGATTTTATTGAATTTACAGTTTAAAAACACATCTATTCTATTCTATTCTATTCTATTCTATTCTATTCTATTCTATTCTATTCTATTCATTATTCTATTCCACTCCACTCCACTCCACTCCATTCCATTCTTCATTGCAATGTTTAATTCAAACCAGATCATTATTGCCACAGACCAGCATTTTGGCTAGGATGAAGTGCAGTGTTTACGGATCTCCCATAGCAGGGGGTCTCCAACCTTGGCAACTTTAAGCCTGGCGGACTTCAATTCCCAGAATTCCCCAGTCAGCCAGGGGCCGGTCTGCTGCAGATCTCCTGCCTTTCCAGGGGGTGCCTGAAAACACATGGCCTTGGACCGCCACCCTCCCTTGATGGGCATCTGTGAACCGCTGAGCCAATAGTGGGGCTTTGCTCTTGGGGGTTCCAGCTAGACCTTGAAATCTGTGACCCCCACTTTCCTGCAGGTCACAGTTACCCAGCAATTAATTTTGCCTAAAGAGTTTGCAGATACAGTCAGTATGTTTAAGGAAATGACAACAATCTCATTTGTATAAGGCATTGTAAGAGGAGTAATTATTATATTCATTCAAAGGGCAATTAAGCCTCCCGAACTGCGCTGATCAGTAAAACAGGGTGGCATATTTATGTATCTCTGTCTTTCCTCCTTCCCTTCCCTCTCCTTGCCTGAAATGAGCAGAATTAATTAAGTCTTGGAAAGAAAATGATTTGCCTCCTCCCCTAAGCCTTCTCCCTTAATAGTAATAAATTTAGTCCCTCTATAATATAGTCTATTGCATTGTTACTGTTTGTGGGAAACCATTTATTGGCAGCCATTATCTCTCCGGAAAAGTAGGTTGTATGCCCTTCATCGCTTGCAGACTCTATTAGAAAGAATATTAGCCCTATTTTTAGTTCAGCTCTCCTTATTCGCAAATTCTTTGATTTATTTTTACCTTGCCTTTCTATCTGCTAGGGTGGCTAGAGCTGGGAAGAGATGGAAACGCACGTCCTTTGGCTCGATAGGGCCCAGGCTTTACTAAGGGTTTTAAAACCTTGCGCCTCTCTTTGCGGGTATTAGCTATCCCTCCTCTCAATTTTGTCTCTTCCTGTTACTTTCCACCGCCTTCCTTTGAGCCCCTTCTCAAGCCCATTGCAGTCTTTTTGAATGCTTTCTCTCTCCACCAAAGAATTAACCAACCTTTTCATTTTAGGTCTTCCTTCCTTCCTTCCTTCCTTCCTTCCTTCCTTCCTTCCTTCCTTCCTTCCTTCCTTCCTTCCTTCCTTCTTCCTTCCTTCCTAGCTCTTCCTTCCCAGCCTTCCTTCCTTCCCCTTCCTTCCTTCCTTCCTTCCTTCCTTCTTAGCTCTTCCTTCCTTCCTAGCTCTTCCTTTCTTCCCTTCCTTCCTTCCTTCTTAGCTCTTCCTTCCTTCCTAGCTCTTCCTTCCCAGCCCTTCCTTCCTTCTTTCTTTCCTTCCTTCCTTCCTTCCTTCCTTCCTCCCCTCCCTCCCTCCCTCCCCCCTCCCTTACTTTCCACTCAGAGTTCTCCTTTAGAGAAAGAGAATTGGAGAGCCTCCCCCCCTTTCCCTCTTTTACCCCGTGTTCAAACCCCAACAGCTCTTTGCTAGAGTCTGTTCCTGCTCCCCAAACTGGAAAGCTATTTTGGCATAGAAAAGCATCCCGCCCAGAATGTAAAAACTTTCCCTGGCAACCTGCAGGATTGCATTTTTAATTCCTCATTGCATCCTGATTAATACTTCCCTGAGCATCATCGCAGAGGTGCAGATAGGAAATTTGCACACCATTTTCTCTCACCTGTGATTGTTTTCAAGACAGGCTGCAGAGGGAGACCCTTCCCCTGCTGCTGGGGCAGAGGAGGGATGCAGGGAATTAAGGCAAAGGCAGGGAGGAGATTCATGACTCCGCTTAAGCTGCACTTCCTGCTTTCAGGGCACAGCAGAGGCCCGAGGGGCCGGCGTCCCTCTCCCAGATGTTCTCCATCACTTCCCCCAGCCTCGCTCTCCCCCTTCCTAATGGCTGCCGTTCTGAGCCGGGTTATTTTTAAGAAGGACTTTGATGTTGGCTCAGCCCTCACCTCTGCTTTGAACTTTAAGTGCTATCCAACAATTGGGGCAGGTAGCCTGGCAGGAGGCGGTGCTGGGAAGGGGAGGCTGGGTGGGGGAGGGGCAGCCACCGTGGGGAGGAGGGAAGAGTCAAGAGGGCGATGGCAATTGCATCACTGAAGCCCAGCCCATTGCAATGTGGAAAGGGAACTTCATGAGGACAGTGGTGATACCCAGGCAGGAAAAGCCCAAAGGGAACATCAGGCCAGCCATAAAACAAACTTGCATAGGAAAAGAGATTTGATAAAAGGTATTGGAAGAAGCCCCCTAGACAAAAGCCAAGTAATTAAGAAAGCTAGGGAAACAAGAAAAAGAAATCCCTTACAAACAAAAGGTCATGCCAAATCAGCAAAACAAATAGACAAAAGATACGAAATAGATTCCATAGCAGACAGGAGATTGCCACCAAACAAATATAAGAAAACATTAGGATGAAACTGATAATCCAATCAAACCACCCCGCAGAGTTTACCCTCCGGCGGAAATGAAGACAACCCCCGACAGGATTTAAAACATTAAGAAATACAAACACAAGCACTCACACACAAAAGGAGAAAAGGTATAAAAATCAGGGGTTTATTATACAAAGATGGCTAGCCCCAGGAACGCAGACTTCTTGCTATCTCTTGCCTTCCTGAAAATTAAAGGAACCTGCTTCCAAGTAGTTGTCTCTGTCTGTGTCCTTGCTCTGGAGCACTCCCAGCAGGAAAACCGAATCCTTAGAAGAAAGGCATTTTCCAGCCTTTCAACAGCAAAAAGAAAGGGCCAGACTTAGGATGTAGCCTCTTTCTGGAGTTTTTGGGTAGCAGCTCCCCCCCGCCCCCCACAGATACCCTCTGATGCTGGGCATCGGTTGCTGTCGTCCTAACACAAGGTATCTCAACCTTGGCAGCTTGATGACGTTTGGACTTCAACTCCCAGAATTCCCCAGTCAGGACGTGGACTTTAACTCCCAGAGTTCTCTACCTGGCATATGCTGATTTGGGGAATTCTGGGAGTTGAAGTCCACACATCAAGCTGCCAAGAGATCACCGAGGCACAACTGTTCTTGCCCATTGCAGCTGCTTTCAGAAGGTAAATATCCTCTTGCGGCTCCTTCCCTTGGTCGAGTTGAGCCATTTTTTTTCCTCTTGGGGAGTTTGCAAACCCTCCCTGGACGCCCTCGTGCAGCCACCTCTGCGTCCCCACATTTTTTTCACCAGCCACCAGGCAATTGCAAGCTGCACTTTCCAAGGCCACCGGGGGTTCCTTCAGAAAGCCCTAGCCAAGGAAATTTCAACCCCGAGTGAGAACATTGCAAAGGAGAAAATGAAAAATAAAAAAATAAAAGTAAAGGCTTATCTTTGGCTCTTTCCAGCCTGAGACAAAGTACTGTTCTCACATCAATGCTTGATTTTAATCTGTATGCTGCTGGGTGGGTTTCTGTCTGGTGCCTTTCTGTTAGGAAGGAAGGAAGGGTGGAAGGACCAAAAAAATGGATGGAAGGTCCAGGCTTTAAGATGGATAACAGAATAACAGAGGTGGAAGGGATCTTGGAGGTCATCTAGTCCAACCCCCTGCTCAAACAGGAAACCTCTTCTTAACACTAACACACACACACACACACACACACAGGTGTTGGAGCAGGCACAACTTCTGGAGGCTTTTGAACTCACTGTGAGCTACATCTCCCAGCAGCCTATGGTGCTATGCAAATACAATGCAAGTGCAACCAGTGACTCATGGATGGATGGAAGGGAGGGAGGGAAGGAAAGAAGATTAGGGGAAAGAAGGAAGGAAGGAAAAAGTGGGAGGAAAGAAGGCAGGGAGGAAGGAGAAAAGAGTGGGAGGAAAAAGGAAGGAAAAAAAGAAGGAAGGAGGGAGAGAAGGAAAGAAGGAAGGAAGGGGGAGGAGTGGATGGATGGTTGTCTGGCAATAAGTATCATGATATGAGACGGGTTAGTTTGCATTTAATCCAGTCACTTGCTACTTGACCCAGTTTTGAAGTTCAGACATTCCCCCCCCCATCATGTGAGAGTAGTTTGGGCACTCACAACTGGCCCACTTGCAGCCATTTGCAGCCTCCTGCAGTCTTGTGGATGGGATTTACTAGGGTTTTGCCAGGGTATTACCTCCAATGCCAGAAAAAACCCAACTCGTAGCAAACAGCGCCCCCCCCCCAAATGATTGTGGCATTTGATTACCAACTGCAGCAAAAAAAGGTTGTTAAAAATCTGATAATAGAATAGAACAGAACAACAGAACAGAACAAAGAACAGAATAGGGATAAAACAGAACAACAACAGAACCGGAGTAGAAAAGAACAGAATAGAATAGGGATAGAGAACAGGACAGGACAGGACAAAAGAATAGAGCAGGGCGGAGCAGCACAGAACAGAATAGGGATAAATAGAACAGAACAGAACAGGAGTAGAACAGAACAGAATAGAACAGGGATAGAGAATAAAACAGAACAAGAGAACAGAGCAAAACAGAACAGAATAGAATTAAAAACAGAACAGAACAGAATAGAATAGAGAATAGAGTAGAGTAAAATAGAACGGAGCTGGAGATCATGGTCGCTCGTGTGGCAACTTGCTTTATGACTGTCACAACATATAACCTTAATTGCCAGGCTCAATTGTGGTTGCACACTGAGGACTACCTGTGCTTAAACGTTTGGGAGAGAAAGACGCTCCAGGGAGCCAAGCAACCTCTTCCCATTTTCAGAACGGCTTGGTCAGCCCACTGGTCCCAAGGGGGCTTTCTCAGAAGTGAGTAACTTCCAGCCCCCTCGAAAGAAACCCCAAATTTCCCATTTATATTCACTTTCCATTATTTACCAAGCAGGCTATTGGTTACCAGACTGCTAAAGATGCAGGGGACCAGCTAGAAAGCCCCCTTCCTTTGTTTGTTGGCGAGATGACCTCCATCTGTTACTACTCCGGGCGGCTTACCAAACACAGGGATGGAGATGCAAAGAAAGCAGAATCGTTTAATCAAAAGAGGAAGCCCAGAAAAAAATACCGACCATTTCTTAAAAGATGAGCTCTGTCGTCTGGAGATAGAGCTGAATCCAGATCAGAGGGAATAGTTTCCAGATGGTCCCACCACAGAGGAGTCCCATTTCCTGAACCCCACCAGGTTCATTAATAGGATTCGGGCCAGAGGGGGGGATTCAGCCGGTTTTGACCAGTTCTGGAGAACTGGTAGCGGAAATTTTGAGTAGTTCGGAGAACCGGCCAATCCCCCCTCTGACCGGCCCCGCCAACCCCACCTCTTCTCTGCCTCCCACTGAGTCCCAGCTGATCGGTTGAGTCTCCTTTGGTTGCCCTGCCCAGGAGAACGGAGCTGGAAAGCAGGTCAGTGAGGTGGGGAGGGAAGGGGGATTTTGCTGTACATCCTTCCCCTGCCACGCCCACTAAGCCACGCCCACAGAACCGGTAGTAAAATGTTTTGAAACTCGTTCCAGATTAATGAACCAATCAGAATAGAGCTGGAAGGGACCTTGGAGGTTTTCTAGTCCAACCTTCTGCTTAAGCAAGAGACCCTATTCCATTTCCGACATGTATTATGGTTTGGTGGCAGTCAGTGTAGATGGCAGCAGAATCGGACAGTGGGAAGAATGGGGACCAGTCCGGGAGTCTGGAGAGCACTCGGACGAGGGTCCTGCATCCGATGCAGGGATGGGGCCAAGGCCATCTGGGAATGGGGTGCTGCCTTTGGAGCCTTCAGAATCTGGCAGCAGCAAGGCAGAGGACCCAGGGGAGCCTCTTCCCAGTGCGCAGAGCACCAGAAGGCAAGAGCAGATGAGACAAAAGGGGCCACTTGGGAGTAAGGCTGGGAGGTGATTGCCCCTCCCATTAGGTATAAAGGAGGTACAAAGGTAGAGAAACCTTTGCAGGAGGCAACATCAATTCACTCTGTTCGGATTAAACCTTGAAGCTCTGTATGGACTTTGTACTTTGGTTGTTTTTTTATAGTTTATTTGGCACTCTAGTTGTTGCCAGCACTTCAGAGGAAAGAAAGGTGGGTGCTTATCTCGAGGGACTGTTTGGGACTCATTACCAGCTGGGAATGAACTTAATTCCCAGCACTGAAATAAAACAGGAATTGTTTTAACCTAGCGTGTGCTTAATTACAGTCTTGGAAGCCTTGGTCAGAACAGTAGGTGGCTGTCCAGTCTCTTCTTAAAGACCTCCAGTGATGGAGCCCCCACAACTTCTGAAGGCAACTTCTGTTCCACGGGTTCATTGTCCTCACTGTTAGGAAGTTCCTCCTTAATTCCAGGTTGCTTCTCTCCTTGATTAGTTTCCGTCCCTTGTTTCTCGTCTTGCCTTCTGGTGCTTTGAAAAATAAGACGCCAGACAAGACTGAGCTTCTGTCATATTGACAGGACTCCCTCCCTCCAGCCTGGGTCCTGCTCCAAGTGAGTCTAATTGCTGGACATTCAGAATGCTCCTCACAACAACCCATTAAAAATCCAGTGCAGAGTACTCCCTCCCTTTCCCAGCAAGGAACAAGAGGCAGAAAACAGATTGCAGGGCGACTCTCCATAGATACGGTAAGAGCAGAGAAATAGTCCCATTACCAGCAAAAAAGACCTGCCATTTGGTCATCAGCAAAATAAAATAATACTGGCCGTGGCCGAGAACGCCTACTGTGGCTGGAATTCTGGTAACCGCATCTCGCTTTCTTCTCCATAAATCTTGCTAAAGAGGCTCTGTGGGAATTGGGCTTAGAAAGCAATTCTGCTCAGTTTCGGTAGAGGCCTAATAGCCTGGCTATACTTTAGCACAGAGGTCTTCAACCTTGGTAACTTTAAGACTTGTGGACTTCAACTCCCAGAGTTCTCCAGCCAGCAAGAATTCTGGGAGTTGAAGTCCACAAGTCTTAAAATTGCCAAGTTTGGAGACCTCTACCCTAACCCTTTCCTTGTTAAGCCCTGGAGGATTTGACTGCAAAGCACACATATTCTGATATTGCCAAATTTACATCTAACTGAGGCTGGAAGACCCCAGTCCTAACTCTTCCGGTTGCCTCTGGCCAGTGTTTTTCAAACTGTGGGCAACTTAAGTGGTGCTGCCTGCATTCTCACAACTCCTTTCTCTTCTGCTTGCTCTGCGTTTCCTGTTGACTTGGGTTTATTCGAGGTCATTGCTGAGAACTGAGCTCTCGTGAATTCAGACCAGCCCAGGCCTCATGGTGATCAAAACAGAACAGAAGTTGCCTTCAGAAGTTGTGGGATCTTCATCCCTGGAAGCTTTCAAGAAGAGATTGGACTGCCATTCGTCAGAAATGGTGTTAGGGTCTCCTGCTTGGCTGGGAGATCGGACTAGATGCCCTACAAGGTCCTTTCCAACTCCGTTAATCTAAGATGATCAAAGGTCTGGAAGCTAAAACATACAATGAACAGTTGCAGGAAGTGGACGTGGCTAGTCTAGTGAAGAGAAGGATACATGATAGCAGTGCTTCAATATTTGAGGGGTGGCCACAGAGAGGAGGGGGGCTATTCTCCAAAGCCCCTGAAGGCCAGACAAGGAATAATGGATGAAAACTGAACAAGAGAGATTCAACCTAGACATAAGGAGGAATTTTCTGACAATCCACCCATGGAACAGAAGTCACCTTCAGAAGTTTGTGGGAGCTTCATCCCTGGAGGCTTTCAATAAGAGACTGGACTGCTCTCTGTCAGAAATGGTGTAGGGTCTCCTGCTTGGGGGGAGGTTGGACTAGATGACCTACAAGGTCCCTTCCAACTCTGTTAATCACCCCATGTGACTGGAGCTTATTTTTTACATTTTTGTGGCAGCCACCACCGTGGTCATTAAGCAAATGTTTAAACAAACCCATTCTTTAGGCCTTATTTCTTTTTCCAGAAAATGAAAAAAAAAAACATTACAGATTGTCATGACAGCTGCTTGACCAGGTGAGCCCGCTGCCAAGTGCCTAAAATCCGGTCACATTACTCTATGTGTGTGTGTGTGCGCGTGTTGGGGGGACATTTTACAATGGCCAAAAGTGCTTTATGGGCCATAAAACACCTATTCCAAGGTGTAACTGAAGGGTCATAAAATAATTGGTCTGTAAGGTGAGGATTAGCTGGATGGTAGTTATAAAAGTCCGTCAAGTGGAGCCGATTTTCCTTCCTTTGTTACCAGAGAATCCAAGACTTTCATGAAACCCAACCGCTGAATCCTGCTCCACTTTCTTGAGTGGAGCTCAAGTCTTGGTGACTTCATGGACCCATCCGTGTCAAATTTCTGGGTGACATTTGCCTTATTCTGGGATGTTTCCCCCACTTCCTGGTCTAATCTACAGCTCTTGCCTTTCCTCTTTACTTCCCATTCAAGCACTAACCAGAGCTTCCGTCCAAACAACCATTTGTCCACGATGATACAAGGTCTCCTGCCTTAGGCAACGAATTCTCTCCTCTCCTCTTCTCTCTTCTCCTCTCCTCCCTTCCCCTCCCTTCTCTCTCCTCCTCTCCTCTTCTCTTCCCCTCCCTCTCCCTGCTCCAGTCTTGTCTTGTCTTCCCTTCCCTTCCCTTTTCTCCTCTCCTCCCCCTCCTTTTCCCCCTATCCTATCCCATCCTCTCCATTGCTGAGAGGAGCTTTCATTACTTGTTTGCAAATGAAACCTTTAAAGATAATTTTCCAAATGAAAACGATCACCTGGGTCTAACTGTTTTGTTGTGAACACACCTGACAGCTTCTGTCAAGATGTAAAAATGAGAGAACTTTAGTCCCTTCCTCTGGTAACAAACCATGGCTTATTCCTGGATTTCATTTCTGAGCAGGGCAAGGATTCACTTGCATGCTTATGGCTACCTCCCACAAATATCCTGCCTGGCAGGTTTTTTATCAAATAAATAAGACATAATAAAAAACAGCATGCCTCAAAAACCTGGAAGAAGGGCTATAGCTGCTTTTGTGGAAAGCAATAAATCAAGGAGCTAAACATTTCCTCTGAGTTCAGCGTTTGCAGTCCAGGAAAGACAAGCAGCTTTGGAAAGGGATGCCAAAACCATTCCTTCTCTTGCTAACAATCGCAAGCAGCAACGCTGAATAGGCACCGCGGCCCAGCGGATGCTGTCCTACCCTTCCGGGCCTAATGGAGAGCTGCTTGAAAGGCTATTGAGAAGGGACGGCGATGTTCAAGGCACTTAAGGACGGTGGCAAACGGTCACTGCTCAGGTGGGCTTACTTTCCTGAGCCCAGCGGAGCTGCTTCAGGCTCAGGGGCCCTGTTAGGGATATACCCCTAGCAAGAATCTGCAGGGCAGTCAGGCAGGCAGGCAAAAATATGTGAGATAAGTGTTGTGTAGCTTACACTCAGTAAAAGCAGATACAGTGCCAATTAAAGTAGTTTTATTCCAGCAATAGTTTAAGCATAGTCAAAACAGTCCATATATCATACACTTATTTCAGTCCGTCCAGGGATTATCCAGTTGCAAAATTCCAATGTCAAAAATGGTCAGTACACTTACAAAATAACAGTCCGGTAATTTATCTCTTCAACAAACTCAGAAACTCCTCTCTTCCGTTTGCAACTCCAGTAATTGCCAGCAAAGCAGTCAGGGAATCATCAGCTTCTCATCAGCGTCTCTTGCTGCCTCTTATGGTGTTTTTCACACCACACCCAAAATACATGCTTTGCATTTAAAGTAATACATACTTTAAACTAAGAATCATAGCTTATATATTATTTTATCTTACCCAAACTAGTTAGGTGACCAATGTTATACCTAACAGGCCCAAAGAGCTATATTTTGGAACATGGTGCAAGAGATCGATTCATTTGGAGGTCAGTTTATCACGAAGCGAAAGGCTGATTGCTCTATGAAAGATTGAACGTTTTGGGATGGGTGGGGGCTTAGGGGGGTGGAATCACACCTGCAACATTTGTACAGGGCTGGGCTGCTGGGGGGGGGGTTCCCAGGGGTTCAGGAGAGCCCCGTAGCTAAGATTCTGGGCAGAACCCGCCAATCCCAACCCTAGCTGGCCCCACCCTCCCTGCTCCTCCCCTCCCAGGAATCCCCACGTGGCCCGTTCTGGATGCAGGTAAGTGCAGGGCGCGCAAGGAGGCTCGGGGAGGGTGAAAAATGGGCCTCCCGGAAGTTTGGAAAGGCCGGAAATGGGCCTGGTTCTGGCTTCCAGAGAGCCTCCGGAGCCCAGGGAGGGCAAAAATGCCCCCCCACCCCCATGGAGCAGGAGGCCGACTGGGCCACGGCCATCCTGGCCACGCCCACCCAGCAACCAGGCAGAGAACCCTTTGCTAAAAGGTTTGAAGCCCACCCCTGCAGCAAAGGGACCCCCGTGGCCTCGTCTGTCAAGCTGCAAGGTGGGCTTGGTTAGTTGGAATACTGTTCTAGCCTGTCTCTGCAGCCGCTGCAGCCGCAGCCGCAGAAATCCGGTGGAGGAGATGCTCTCCCAGGTGAGGGGGATCAACCTCCACCGCCTTTGAAATTCAAGGTCCAGAATAGCTGAGTAAAAATGCTCCACAAAACGTTTTGAACAGTTTCTCCAGCAAAAGAGAATTTGTCGAGCAGTTTGCAAGAGGAGGGCAGACCCAGCCTCTGTATTAATAGCAAGTACGGTTAGTGAAAGTCCTCTTCTATGAGCTGTGGTGGTGCAGTGACTGCCGCCTGCCTGCAATTGGGCAGATCGAATCTCCCCAGGCTCAAGGCTGACTCAGCCTTCCGTCCTTCCGAGGGGGGTCAAATGAGGACCCAGGTTCATTCCAAAGAATTTCATGGGTTAGACCGTCAAAAACCTGGAAGGAGCAAGAGCTCCAGGACTTGCAAGCTACTGGAACATGTGCCGCCACCACAGCTCAGATTTCACCCTCTGCCCCATCTGAAATGCGCAAAGCCCCCGTCCTCAGCAGCTCCTGGGATTCCTCTCTTCCTAAACTGGATGTGTGGCCTTAGCGGGACCTGGACACTGTGCCTGAAGGGAGGCGGGGGGCAGCCACAAAGGAGCCCCTCCCCCCTTGCCAACCCAGGTCTTCTCCCACGAGTATCTTCACTGCCAGCTTGGGCTCATAAGGTGTATGTCGGGCTACGTGGATGGAACTTCAAATGACTATCACTTCAGAATAGAGCTGGAAGGAACCTTGGAGGTCTTCTAGTCCAGCCCCCTGCTCAAGCAGGAGACCCTATACCAGTAGCGGCTCCTGTGCCAATAATTGTGTGCTTGCTTGCCTGCGCTCATATGCCAGCGCCCATAAGGCAATGCGTGCTGCCCCCCCGCGCATGCAATTCCCCCGTGTTCTGCATGTCTTTGCGCATGTGCACGATTGCCTCTTGTACGCCGTGCATCTGTGCATGTGCACACGATTTCCCCCTTGCGTGCAGCACATCTGTGCATGTACATGCAATCCCCTCATGCGCATTCACACACGTCTCCCACACATCCCTCCTCCGCCCCCTGTGCATGCGTGCCAGATACCCATCAATCGGCTGTTGGGCGGTGGTGTTTGTGCTCTTCCAGGCGACCTCTTGCGTGCCAGGGGAAATGGCTCTGCGTGCCATGTGGCTTCTGGCACATGTGGCATAGGTTCACCAACATGGTCCTATAGCATTCCAGACAAGTGGCTGTCCAGTCTTTTCCTAAAACCCTCCAGCGATGAAGCCCCCACAACCTCTGGAGCCAAGCTGCAGCACTGGTTAATTGTTTAATTAAATAAGTAATTATTAATTGATTAAATAAGTAACTTTTGATTGGATTTGCATATGGCATTCAGAGAAACAGTGACAACAAATGTGAAAAGGGGGCTGACACCTTTCCAACCCCCCCCCGCCCCCGCAAATGCCCTGCATTTGCAAAACTGCATCTCTGCAGCAGCACCAACGTTGACTGCTCTTCTTTAAATGCAGGCCTTCCAGGTTTTTTTCCTCCCTCTCTCCCTTCTCCTCCTCCTCTCTGGAAGGACTGGGAGGCATCCAATTGGTCCGTGAAGCCCCACATACTTTAGCCAAGGAGCAACCAACAGCCTTCCCGTTAGCTCTTCTCCATGAACTCTCAGCCAGCCTGCTTAGTATTCATACCCAGACACAGTTATTTACAACAGAGATTCCTCATGCAAAGTTTCAGGGGTCTAACAAGGCAGTTATAGTCGTGATTTAAAACCTAGGAAGCGTGATTACCAAGGAGAATTATGCTGCCAAAGGTTGCAATGAAACAAGAGAAGCTGTTTAGGATGGGGGTGGGAGCGGGGGGGTGGGGGTGGATATCTGCGATTGTCTAATTTACCGATCTGCATATACATTAAATTAATGTATGGACCTGCAGGTGGACATGCAGGTACTCAAGGAAAAAAACAGCAGAGGTGGTGTTCGCAGGTTCTGACCGGTTCTGGAGAACCGGTAGCGGAAATTTGAAGTAGTTTAGAGAACTGGCAAATCCCACCTCTGTTCTGACCCAAACCTTGTTCCAAGGAAACAAACATGAAACGGAGGTAACAGCGAAACCTTTTCCTGGTTAAAAGGCTGTTTCAAGCTAATTGTCTCTGATAAGAACGAGCCTTGCCAAGGTGGCGCAAAGCTGCCTAAAACACTAGATTAAGTTGCCAAGAAATATTTCAAACGAAAAGTCTTCAAACACAAACCAAGATAGTCCGAACTTCCATGAGGCTTGAAGTACAAGAACTTCTTTGCTTCCTGATAAAAACTCCAGTTTCTCAGCTGGCTTTTATCCCTTACGGGAGGGGCCATCACCTTGCAGCCTTACTCCTGAGTTGCCCATGCTGTTGCAGCTGCTCATTCATTCATTCATTCATTTATTTATTTTTCTTGTCAAGATAACAGGTATAAGCATAGTTACGAATACATGAAGTGGATACATATAAGAAAAATAAAAGAAAAAAATAAAAGAAACAATAGGACAGGGACAGTAGGCACGTTGGTGCGCTTATGCACGCCCCCTACAGAACGCTTAGGAAATAGTAGACAGTCTAAGGTTAAAGGGTTTGGGGCACTTGGCACAGGCTCCTCAGGGGCCTCTTCCTCACTGCTGCCAGCCTCCACAATCTCTGAAAGCGGCATTCCTCTCCCTGATGGTCCTGGCCCCAACCCTGCCTCACACGCAGGCCCCTCACCTGAGTCCTCGCTCTCCGAGCCCTCATCCATCCACACCTGTTGCCGGCAAACCACCAATCCTTCCCCCGTCATGCCCACCAAGCCACGCCCACAGAACCGTTAGTAAAAAAAAATCGAATCCCACCACTGAAAAACAGGTTTTGCAAGCTGAATGTATTCAATAAGCAGCTTTTAAGGGAATTGGGGAGCCAGCGGGGTCTTCCCCCACCTCTCCAAGGGTTTTAAACAACTTCAGGAAAACCGTCCCTGCATTTCAGACTTGATGTGGAGCAACTAGGAACATAATGTGGATCACTAGATCACTGGATGATAACCGGTGTGAGATTGCAATGGCTCCGTCGAAAAATGGCAATCATCTGGAAGCTGCCAGCTTGCTGGGGACAAGGAATGGGTGCTCCTCTTACCGCCAACTTTACATGATGGACAAAGAGAGACTTGATTTCAACCAGTAGCTAAGCCATTAAAAAGAGATTATTAAAAAAAAACCTCATGAAGGAAACAAAATGAGCAGATCCCTCCAGCAGCTTATACCCAGATAAACAGGGATTAACACCAGACAAACTATCAAGCAGGAAACAATAGCCTGATCAAGGAAGCACCAAGGAGAAAGCTACACTCTCACAAGCTACTGTACATAAATAGGGAGCAAACCCCACACTTGCTAAGCACGTTACATATGCCTGCAAGTTCAGAGAGCACCCAGGACTTCCCTGCTTGAGCCCTGAGCTAGAGAAATTCTCTGCAATGACCTCAACTCGTCTTACCGTTTGGGGTGCCATGTTGTTTTTGTCAGCTGATTAATAGTCCTCCAACAGGTGGGCTATTGTGATGATAGCTTGCTTGGATGGAAAATTACTGCCCTCTGGATCATTTTGGATAATGAGCCGATATTTTGGGGACAATGTCTCCATATGTTGGGCCTGGCACAACTGACTGTTCTCTAATTTTTCTCTAATTCACAACTGACTTTCCTTTAATTTATCTAATTCACAGCTGACTTTTTCTCTAATTTTTCTCTAATTCGCAACTGACTTTTTCTCCAATTTTTCTGGATTCATTATAGGTAGTACCCAGTTAAAACCACAACATTTGCATTACTAAGTGAGACATTTGTTGAGTTTTGCCCCATTTTATGACTTTTTTTTGCCACAAATGTTCAGTGGATTCCTGCAGTTGTTAAATTAGTAACATGGTGGTTAAGTGAATCTGGCTAGCCTATTGACCTAGCTGGTCAGAAGTTCACAAAAGTGGATCCCATTGTCCTGGGATACTACAACAGTCATATATGTCAGTCAATTGTCAAGCAACCAGTCATGCCCCTGTCAGAGTCTGAATCGAAGGAGGAAAACGAACAGCTGACAGGGAGCAGGAGTGTAGCTCGTTGGCTGTGGAGGAAATTGGGGAAGGGCAAAGTCCAGCTGGACAGAGAAGGGGAGAGGTAGAACAAGAGAGAGGGAGTCCAGACAAAGACCCAGGCCCATCCCCTCTTCATCCTAGTGCATGCAGGGAGGAACGGAAAAGGAAGCAATGTGGGTTGCGTGGCTTACGGGGGAGGAAAGGGCCTTGATTCCCTTCATTAGGCACACCTGGGAATGAGAGTTTAAAAGAGATGCAAGCTGAGTCCGGCAGCTGCTGGGAGCAAACGTGACTTTATCCTGTGTTGTCTTCGCTTATCTGTGTTCCTGGCGTCTTCCCAACCGTATGAGTTTCGCTGTGCCTGCACGTCTGGAATTCTTGCTCTTGCCCTGCCAAACTAATTACCTCATTTTGGCTTATAATTACAGTTTGTGTTGACCATGTTTTAGACTTGATTCTCTGCAGCCAAAGGCTGCTCCTGGGAGAGGTTTTCTCCAGCCAGAAGGTAACCAGGACATTGGGGGCAAAGTTGGAGCCAATAAAAGGACTATTATTGATCATCTGACTGTGTTGCCTTTGTGCCACGCCCTGGGGCATCACACATCCAAATGTAAATCAAGTGTCCATGGGGATGCTGCAACAGTCATAAGTGTGAAAAATAGTCCCTTTTTTCAGTCCTGTTGTAACTTCAAATGGTCACTAAGTGAACAGTTGTAAGTCAAGGACTACCTATAGTTCATTTAAGGAAGAAATCTGGTCTGGACTTGGTGCTAGATCCAAGCCTGCAAGGTTCACCTTTGAATTTTCCAATTTCTTTTTCTTTCAGAGTGTCTAATTATCTACATAACCCAAACATAATTAGTCATGTTTTAAATATTTTATGCCCCTAGATTTCCAGATGGGAGTGTTGACTGACCTTTCCTTTCCCTTCCCCGCTTGCCGCGTTCCCACCTGCTTTGGCGTCTGCTTTCATTACAGGGTCTTTTCCAAAACGGCGGCCCTCCTGGGAGAGCAGCATTTGGAAAAACGTGCGCCCGCACTCTCCCCAAATGTTTGCCCCTTCACTCACCAGGCTCGGCTTGTGGGGAATCAGGAAAGAGGGGAGAAGGCGGCCTCCTTGCAGGTGTCACAGAGCTAAGGAGAAAAGGTTGACTCCCTCTGGGGAAGCACATTTTCTTTCTTCCTTAGCACTGTATATTTTTCTTTTGAGAGTTGCCATATTAACGCTGGGCAGCTGGGTTTCCTTCCAAGAAATTCTGATCATGCCGGGGGTAACTTAGCATTCAGCATTTTTAGTAAGCATCCATTGAGATCTGAAGGTGGCCTGGAGTCCTTCCCTTCTCCACCACAGTCCTTGGTGGTAGTTTAGGCTGAAAAGGAGGGAGCTCCCAGCACTGAAGAGGAGGGGGGCGCAGACAGGAAAACTCCAATGCAAGTGCTCTTCTTGAGATATTTTATATCCAAATATATTGTCAGGGCTCCGGCATTTACCCCCATTTAAATCATGAGTCTCGAGCCAAACTTCCACAACTTCAAAAGGATTTATTGGGAGTTAACATGTCAGGCACTGCCTGGGTACAGCCGACTCTGAGGCACATCATTCGCTGTCACCCTTGACCCTGGTTCCCCACACCCCCTGGGTGTATCGTAATCCATATGCTCCAATGGGACACATCCATAGCCAAGAGTCATCAATTATGCTCTCCAGTTAGAATTTTGCATGACAGAAACTTCAATCACCTAGTTACTACGGTATCTTTGAAAACATTTGTAGAATGCAGTTTTAGTTTGCAAGCTGCCACACTGCTCTTTCAAACCCGTTCCCCCTCCCTTTTTGTTGGCAACTCTAAAAAGACCATAGAAATATTTTATCAGTTGACATATATTTTGTTCAATCTATCTATCTATCTATTATCAGTGCAGTGGCCTAGAGGTGGAGCTCTTTCCTCATAATCAGGAGGCTGTAAGTTCGATCCTCAGTAGAGGCTAATATTTGGAGTAGACCCTCCTGCTCAAGCAGGGGGTTGCACTATATGACCTCCAAGGTCCCTTCCAACTCTGTCTATCTATTGATACATTTTTCTTTAACATACCTAGGTTTTTAATAGGTAGTATATTGTCTGGGTGATTTTATATATGCACACATACACACACACACACACACGTGTGTGTGTGTATGTGTATGTATATATGAATAGTAATAATTTATTGCTTTATTGATTTATTTTGTCAAGCATGTATTAGAACAGGGCTCTCCAACCTTGGCAACTTTAAGCCTAGCGGACTTCAACTCCCAGAAATCCCCAGCCAGCTTTGCACGTATAAGTATAAACATGTTTATAAATACATGCAATGGATATGAATAAAAAGGAACATTAGGATATTCTATAATATCTAATAATATTATATTATAATATTATAATTATATAATATTCTTTACTGGTATATAATAATATCCTTCCAACTTCTAATTTCTATTTTTATTATCTAATCATTGGTAAAACAAATCCCAAATTAAAAAAATATTCTGTATCTTTTTTATCCTTTATTTTGAATGTTAACCTATCCCTTTCTGCACAGCCTAATATTTTTTAAATTATATTTTCATGTGAAGGAGTTGTGCAAAAATGTTGTGCAAATACAGTTCTCGCTGCCATCAAAACATGTAGTATTAAATATACAGTCCCTTTATTATATTTAGATTAAAAACATCTCCCAAATGTTAGAAATGCAACCAGATACTGGCTTCGTATTAGCATATGTGGTGGACTGGCACAAAGGCAAAAAGAAAAAAAAGGATGAAAATATATACATAGTTAGAGAAAATGATAAAGCAACATATAGACTTAAAGCCAGAAATATTTTTGTTAGGTATTTTGCCAGAAAAATATATTTTGTTTTTATACAAGTCTCTTTCTGTCCTTCCAACAGATATGAATATATGCCTCCTCCCAACAATGCATCCAGGGGGCTCCCTGGGCAGGGGGGAGGTCGGAGGGAGTCACTATATTGATTTCTTTGTCTCCAAGCCCCCCCACTGCCCCCCCAGCACCATCTTCTCAGGCTGTATTTTTCCTTGAGAATGCAGAACATCTGAGCGGAGGGAATTCCCCCCCATTAAATACAGTCTATTTAGTAGGACTTAGGACAGACTTATATGCCCCCAACAATCTGGCTCCTCATTTTACCCACCTTGGAAGGATGGAAGGCTGAGTTAATCCTGAGCTCGTCAGGATTGAACTCAGTGGGCAGAGCTGGCCTGCAGTACTTCATTCTATCCACTGAGCCACCATGGCAAAGAAAGAAGGAAGGGAGGGAGGGAGGAAGGAAGGAAGGAAGGAAGGCAATAACACTAGCAATCGTCCTTAGACATTTACAGCCCTCTCTGAGTGGTTTACAGAGTCAGCCTATTTGCCCCCAACAATCTGGGTCCTCATTTTACCTAACTCAGAAAGGATGGAAGGTTGAGTCAATCTTCAGCCTGGTGGGATTTGAACTGTCAAATTGCAGGTAGCTGGCGGGCAGCAGAAGTCGCCTACAGTACTGCACTCTAACCACTGCACCGCTGAGGCTCATTAAGCTGTGGGAATAGCAAGAACCCAGCTGAGAAGAGGTGAGGTGGGTAAGGAGACGCGCTCCCAACCCATTAGAACCCTGGAGAATTCAGGCTTTGCCTGGGGAGAGGATGTTGCTGGGATGGCAAAAATGGTTTAATATGTAATGATATAATCTTATACAAGCAGATATCTGATATAAAGACCTGGAGTCTAAAACATATGTAGAACGGTCGCAGGAAACGGGTTTGGCCAGTCTAGAGAAAAGATGGACTAGCGGGGACATGATAGCAGTCTTCCAGTATTTCAGGAGCTCCCACAAAGAAGATTATTCTCCAAAGCACCAGAGGGCAGGACAAGACACAATGTGTTGCGACCCAGCCTTCACAAGCAAAGTCTTTATTCACATGGATAAACAAAAAAAGTTAAACGTTAGTAGCCCCAGCAAACCTGGGTTTAGCCAAGAAATCCAAATTGCTTGCTGTATACTACAAACAACCGGCCACTCCCAAATTCCTACTATTTATTTCCCAGCCAGGGAGAGGCTGACTATCACCTGAGAGCTAGCGTATTGCTTTCTTTTGCTCTCCTCTCCTCTCTGCACATACGCACATCTGGGATGGGCCCCTTCTGTTCCTCCCCCTCACTCAGCTCAGCCGCCGAAGACAGCTGCCTCTCCACCTGGGGGAGGACAGACGGGCCGTGTCTGCCTCTGCCTGTGATGCTGGTTCCCTATCAGAGCCTTCCAAAGGCTCCAAAGCCGGCTCCAGCCCTCCCTCGACCTCCTCCTCATCTGACTCTGCAGCTAGTTCTGCTGGCAGATGACGGGCCACAACACAATGGATGGAAATTAATCAAAGACAGAAGCAACCTGTAATTAAGGAGGATTTTTCTAACAGTGAGGACAATTAAGCAACGGAACAGGTTGCATTCAGACGTTGTGGGTGCTCCATCACTGGAGGTTTTTAAGAAGAGTTTTTAAGGTGATCGTCAAATCCCACATTGGAGGTCCTGATCTCAGAGGGGAGCCTTGCTAATTCATGCAGTAGCCTAATTCCTAAGATCGCTGACCAAAGACAAGGGGATCTGTGAGAAGACAGACCTAATCCCTAAGATCACTAGCTGATGATCTGAAGTAACAAGTGAAGATTAACTTTCAGCCTAATATATGCCCGAAGACAATAAGATCCGTGTGAAGACAGATCTGGTCCCCCAAAATCACTAACTAAAGATCTGAAGGAACGAGTAAAGAGTAACCTTCTGCCAAAGGACTTTCATTTATACTTCCAACCTAATATATACCCTCTTCCTATACCCCCCAGGACCATCCAAACCAAACCTTCTCCTCTTCCTCCCATTATTCTCTTCCTGCCCTAATTTTTCCCAATATAACTCTGTTTAATTGATTAACTGATCTTACTAAATGATTAATTAGTTTTTACAATTATTTATCATTAGTGAGTAATATATTATTATAGATGATCATAGACTAGTGGTTATTGATTAGTTTGGTTAACTATTTTGAATATTAGTATGATTAGTATGTTTAGTGCAAATTAATGATTAGGACAATTAGGATTAGTGTGTTTATTGATTAGTGTAATTAATTATTAGGGCAATTATTGATTAGTTTAATTGACTAGTGTGATTAGTATAATAGACTGTTTGGCATGATATTTCTTTATTGATTACCATAATACCTTGTTTGATTGAACAACCTAATCAACAAACCATCTCAACAAACCCACCAGGTTAGGAAAACAATGCAATGTCAAACCTCAACCTAAAAAGACAGAAACCCCTACTAAAGAACCAGAAGACTCTTGCTATTGCCTTATTTGTAAGGAATCTTTAAAGGAGAATGAAGATTACATCAAATGTTCTCTTTGTAACAACTACACTCACCATAATTACCTAGGATTACCCATGCAAATGTCTCTATTCCTAAAAACATCCGCCAATACTTTTCCATATTTCTGTCCACCATGCAGACCCAAACTAGAAAAACACATTACCCTACTTGAAAGAGTCAATACCATTGAAACATGTATAACATCCCTTGACACCATTGTAGCATCCCTGGACACTATACAAACTAGACTGGCAAACCTTGAAAAAAAAGAGACAGCACTAAAAAATGAATATCACACATCTACAAACCATATCTCTACTCAACAACCACAACCAGAACCCAATCCACAAAAAAACAACAAATCCTACAAATAGTGATATCCCCATTCTCATCAAAGAGGCCGTTGAGCTTGAACGGAAGCGACCAAATGCCATCTTATTTGGTTTAGGGGTCAATGACAATGATGATATCTCTAATGTTCAAAACATCATCAGAGAAAATCAAGCATCAACCATCTCCCCTGAAGAAATACTTGATCTTTCCTGTGTTGGTCGTAAGCTTAAAAACAAAGCCCACGCCTCTGCAGGGTTGTTTGTAAAAACAAAACAAGCAAACGCAAATTCATTTTCTCAATAAATTCACTCACAAAAAGCAACAACCACCATAAGAACCTTTGGTCTTGCCCTGATCTAACCTTACAGCAATGTGTACTCATCTCTAATGATCTAAGTGCTAGAGCCCATTGTAACTACATAGCCAAAAAGGCGTTAAGAGTTGTTAACCTAATCTTACGTATCTTTTTCTCTGGTAATATCACACTACTAACTAGAGCATACAAAACATTTGCTAGACCAATACTCGAATACAGCTCATCAGTCTGGAACCCACATTATGTATCTGATATTAGCACAGTTGAGAAAGTCCAGAAATATTTCACGAGAAGAGTTCTCCACCCCTCTACTTGTTGTAGAATACTTTATGTCACCAGACTTGAAATTCTAGACCTAGAAAACCTAGAACTATGTCGCCTTAGGTTCGATCTAAGTATAGTAAAATCATACATTGCAATGTCCTACCTGTCAATGAGTACTTCAGCTTCAACCATAACAATACAAGAGCAAACAATAGATAATAGATACAATAATAGATACAAACTCAAGGTTAACCACACCGAAACTTGATTGCAGGAAATACGACTTCAGCAACAGAGTGGTCAAAGTCCGGATTAGTCTACCTGACTCTGTAGTTTCTTCCCCAAACCCCAAAAACTTTAACCTTAGACTGTCTACTTTTGACCTCACCCCTTTCCTAAGAGGTCTGTAGGGGGCATGCATAAGCACACCAACGTGCCTACCGTCCCTGTCCTATTGTTTCTTTTTATTCTTCTTATATGTATCAACTTCATGTATTCATAACCATGTTTATACTTATACCTGTTATCTAATAATCGCTTGACAAAATAAATAATAAATAAGTAAGTAAGTAAGTAAGTAAATAAATAAGAGGCTGGAGAGCCACCTGCCTGAAATGGTATAAAGTCTCCTGCTTGAGTAGGGGGCTGGACTAGAGGACCTCCAAGACCCCTTCCGGCTCCGTTCTGATTGATCTTGCAAGATGGCCGCGTCACACTTGTGCTCACATGCATGCACGTGGTTGGTTCAGGGATGAGATGCAAATATTTTTACTACTGGTTCTGTGGGCGTGGCTAGGTGGGTATGGCCATGTGACTGGGTGAGTGTGGCTTCTTTTTTATGCAGTACCGTCCCTTCCCCGCTCCATTTTTTGTGGGGGCCTTCTGGGCCTCAGGGAAGCCTTCTGGGCGAAGCAGTAAGACAGCGAGAGGGATCCTGGTACAGCTGATATCGTCGGAACAGCTGATAGTTGGGAGGGGGGAAAAAGAAAAATACTGGTGTGGCCAAACCAGTAGCTGTTTGTTTTACTACTGGTTTGGCTGAATGGTAGCATTTTTTACTACTGGTTCACCCGAACTGGACCAAACCGGTAGAATACCAGCACTGGGTTGCTTGCATTCTCTGATTTCATAATGGCACCTTCGATAGGAGCAGCTCTGACCATTTAGATTTCATTGGTCTGCATTTTAACCTTTGGCAGAGAGCCTCGCACTTCATGAAGTGGGGCATACACACTGAAACGCTGCTGTTGATAGTCTCGAGGCTCTTTTCCATTGTGAACGGTACACTTCCCATGTCTGAGGCAGCCGGAGCAAGGCTTAATTGTGGCAGGAGGGCACTTATGCCCCACGGCTGGCTTCAGTGTACACCAATAAAAGAACGGAGCTGTACGTTTTATGAGTGACTGGCACTGTGGAAGCTGACATAAAAATGATGGACGATGCCCTGAAAACAGTAGCTGTGGGGATGCAGACTGATTATAGCAGAGAGGGAGGCAGGGGGCCATTCGGCTGGGAAAGAGAAGGAATTCATTAGCGGCATAAGAAATGGAGCAGAAAACAGTGCTGCAGACCAGTTTTGGGCGCCAGGCTTTAAAGGAAGTTGGCAGGCAGAAAAAGGGCCACACAGGGTTCTTATCAGAATATAGTATACAATAGATTGGCTTTATAAAAGATCCCTTCTTCATTCCGAGTATTGTGTTTAGTTTGGGCACCTCATTTAAAGGGAGGGCACAGGGAGTGGTGCGGGGGCCAAGAGGTGGAGCTCTCGCCTCACAATCAGGAGACTGTGAGTTCAATTCTAGGTAGAGGCCGAGATTTCTCTCTCTGGGCACAATGAGAATAGAACTGCCGAACAAAACTCCGCATTAGCGACAGGAAGGGCATCCAGCCACTAAACACTCAGTTCCATTCAGTTACCCTGACTTCACCCCGCAAAGAATTATGGAATCCTTAAAAGAAGATGATGATGACTCCCGACTTTGTGGTTGAAAGTAGATAAATCTGTTAATCCGTTAAATCGTGTGTGTGTGTGTTCGTGTAGGCACAGATGTCTGTTCGAATGAGGCAAAGAAGGCAGGTTGTTTGCTGAGAATTGGCCTGTTTGCAGGTCAGGATGGCAGCCACACTGCCTGGTTTCGATGTGGGTCCTAAGGATGAAAATAATATTGGAGGAAGAAAGCGGTTTCTCCATGGAATCTGCTTTGAGGAGATTTTCAGCAGTTGATTTGGGAAGATCCTAATCATGATTTATCCTAAATTGGGGGGGGGGGGGAAACCCACCCATGAATTAATCGAGCCTTCTTCAACCTGGGGCTATCTGAAAGGTTTAAAGTCTATCTCCACCCATGATGCTCGAAGGAAGGACGGTTGCTGCAACCCAGAGAGCCCTACCTTTTTATTATTTATTTTATTTTATTATTTATTTATTATTTATTGGCTTTATTTTATTATTTTATTTTATTGCTTATTTTATTATTATTTATTTATTATTTTCTTTATTTTATTATTTATTTTAATTTATTGCTTATTTTATTTTATTATTTTATTTTATTGCTTATTTTCTTTTCTTTAAGGTGATCAACTTTTTTACAATGAAAAAGGACACAAATAAATTGAAGAAATAAAAACAAAGCCACTTGTTCGCGGCGCACTCTCTCAAAACAATTCTCCTGTGCGGAGCGCATGCGTCTCATTACCGCGTCTCGCCACACTGTACCGAGCCTCGATGAATCGACATGTGAAATACAAATACGTCACATCACACACAACGGATCGGATCGGCATCGATCAAATACGGAGATTTACAGATTAGTCTTCAAATATCCAAAAGGAGGACATGTAGCGGGACACTTTTCGAGAGAGGACAGAACTTGCAAAAGGAGGACTGTCCTCCCTAAAGGAGGACGGCTGGTCACCTTATTTTATTACTTATTTTATTATTTACCTTATTTTATTTTATTATTTATTTTAATGTATTTGTTATATTTAATTTAATATTATTTATTTTGTGATATTGTCTATTTTATTCTATTGCTTATTTTATTTTACAGTATTTCATTTCAATCAAATTTCTGTACCGCTCCTCCCATTTGTGTACCTCCGGGTGGTTTGGGGAGAGCTGGGTGACTTTAGATACCTCCCTTTTTTCTCAGATGGCCGAGCAGCCTGATGAATGGGAGGGCCGAGGCTTCCTCCGTCTCCTTCCGGCCTCAAGGACATTTCTGCCATAAAGCAGGAGGCTGGCTGCCAAATGACAAGGGGGCCCTGGCGCCGCAGGGCCTGCTATGAGGCTGACTTACGGCCTCTTGCTCTGAGAAGAAGGCAGCAGGGCCTGTCAATTCTCTGGGCACGCAAGCTATGGCCGGGCCCACTCAAAAAGGCAGCCTGGTCCACGTGGGCCTGTCCGGTGGCAGAAAAGGCCAAGGAAGCCAATCCAATAGAAGCATCTTCCTCAAGAGGGCAGCGATATCAATGGAGCTGGGTGTCAAAAAAGTCAAGATGGCAGCCATAATCATGTGATTGAAGACTTGACTCTATCTATCATCCATCCATCCATCCATCCATCCATCCATCCATCCATCCATCCATCCATCCATCCATCCATCTAGATTATCTATCTATCTATCTATCTATCTATCTATCTATCTATCTATCTATCTATCTATCTATTATCTATCTATCGTCTATCTAATCTAATCTATCATCTATCGAACTTCTTAACTGCCCATCTCCCGCTTGCACAGCTACCACGTTTTGAGCCCTGTGAGAAGGTCAAGATAAAACCCAGGACCTATTTTGCGGCTATGTTGCAGAGGGAGAGGTACCTGCAGCTGATTCTTGGTGGGGACGGGTCCAGGAGACGTGGACCAGGAGGTTGATCTACTTGGCAAGGGTAGAAAGATCCAGAAAGACTTCAGCAATAAAAGGCAGGCTTCTTGCAGTTCGTGGCATCTTAGAACAGCAACCGGGCATGAAAGATGCAGACAGTGAGAAAGTTATTTTGAAACTCAGTGGATAAGCTCTGCTTTGGGACTTCCAGGGAAGAAATGGTGGGTTGAAGACAGCTCCATAGAAAATGTGGAGCCGATGTCTCTGGCAGAATGAAGAGACTGGCTCTCCGATAATTCCTCTCCAGACCAGGAGAAGACTTGAATAGAACAAGAATAACAGATTGGAAGGGACCTTGGAGGTCTTCTAGTCCAACCCGCTGCTTAGGCAGGAAACCCTACACCACTTCAGACAAATTGGTTATCCAACATCTTTTTAAAAACTCCCAGTGTTGGAGAATTCACAACTTCTGGAGGCAAGTTGTTCCACTGGTTAATTGGTCTAACTGTCAGGAAATTTCTCCTTAGTTCTAAGTTGCTTCTCTCCTTGATCAGTTTTCATCCATTGCTTCTTGTCCTGCCTTCTCAGGTGCTTTAGAGAATAAGTTGACTCCCCTCTTCTTTGTGGCAGCCCCTCAAATACTGGAAGAATTGCTCTCATGTCACCCCTAGTCCTTTTTGTCATTATGCCCAGTTCCTGCAACCGTTCATCGTATTTTTTTGCCTCCAGTCTGCTAATCATCCTGGTTGCTCTTCTCTGCACTCTTTCTAGACTCTCAACATCTTTTTTATACTGTGGTGACCAAAACTGGATGCTGTATTCCAAGCATGGCCTTAGCAAGGCCTTGTAAAGTGGTATTAAACCTTCACATGATTTTGATTCTATCTCTCTCTTAATGCAGGCTAGAACTGTGTTGGCTTTTTTGGCAGCTGTCACACGCTGTTGCCTCATATTTAAGTGATTGTCCACTAGGACTCCAAGATCTCTAGTGGACAATTACTTAAATATGAACTAGCAGTGTGCTACAGCTGCCAAAAAAGCCAACACAGTTCTAGGCTGCATTAACAGAAGGACAGAATCAAGACCGAGTTCACCCAAAAGTATTCCAGATTGCTGCTGCTTGCAAAGATAGTGGTGCCCTGTGGATCTGGAGTTCTGAGAGCCAAGGGAATAGCCATTCTGCTCAAATCACAATTGATGCCTATGAAAGAACCCTACATTTGTACACCGTATTTTTAAAATAACTTTTGGAAATTGCTTGTTAATTGCTTTTCAGCTATTAGGACTTTTTAGATTGACAGGATTGGCTTCGTTTCCATAAATCCTTCATGAAATAAGTTTTAAATACAAGACTTACATGGGCCCAGAATCCAGATAAGTTAAAATAAGATTTTGAAATTAACCAAACAGAATTCTTCCTGTGGGAAGATGCTTTTGTCTTAGATTCTTCAAAGAAAAACATAAAAATTAAAAATTGGGCACTAGAGGGAACTAGGAAATGATTCAAGGATCACAAAAAAGAACATTCAAATTCAACAGAAACACAGAACAAAGCAAAATATTTTAACATTGGACATATTGAAGGATATATTTGAGCATGGGACCCAGAAGTTGATTTTAAGAGTGTTTGCCTCTATAGATAGTCCATATTTAAATATGTTATGGAAGAAAAATTAAATTTTACCTGACAAGATTGAAGCTGATTTGAAAGTGGATTTAAAAATGGCAGGTTATCTGAATGACATGGGAAAAGATATTACTCTGGACAAAAAAAGAAAGAAACTAGCTGATGTCTTAATAATTAAAAGAAATGTTCAAATAACAAACTAAGAGAGACCTGGATAATTTTCCTGTACAGTATCAGACTTACAAAAAAGGCCTATTAAAGCTTTGAAGAATTTTGTGAGAAGGGACAAAGAAAAAAAATGAAAAGAAATAGGATTCTAGGACATTATTTGAAAGAATCAGAGTTCAAGAGTTTAGAAGTAAAAGGAAAGGTTTAGTTTGCATTAATTTTTTATAGCTGTAATTGTAACTCTTAATCTTTGCTTTGAATTATGAGAGGTAGAACATAACACAGTTGGAAGGGACCTTGGAGGTCATCTAGACCAACTCCATGTATGAGCAGGAAAGGTCTCACTTTGGTGAGCTGCTTCTCCCTCACACACATACGGCAAGAGTCTACAGGTGTTTATTCAACCCCCACCCCCAGGTCCTTGGAAGGCACCCCCATGGCACAGGTCCAGATCCTGAGCTCAGTAGGGCAAGAGACACTGGGTAACTGAAGGCAGCCCATGATTCAGATAGGTCAGGAGACCCAAGCACACAAGGCATGGAACTGGGACCATTGCTCCAACAACACTCAAGTCCTCAGGATGGCATTAAGTAGCCAACACCAGTGCAGCTCTTCATGAGAGGTGAGGTTGCCTCCTCACATGCAGCCTAGCTGGCCAGCATTGTGCCTGTCTCCTCTCTGCTCCATGTGTCCTTGGATCAGGAGGAAGTGTGGACGCCATCTCCTCCTTATTGCTAGTGGGGGGCAGTTGCTTCTGGTCCTCACCTGGAGTCTCTTGGCCAACTTGCTGCAGCTTCCCTCCCTCAGTCTCAGCCTGTTGCTGGTCAGAAGACCCAGCTGAGGCTGTTCCATCAGGCCTGCACTCTCCGAAGCCCGATCCTCACCAATATTTGGCTCCATGCTTTCCTCTGCCAACTGAAATGCACCCTCCTCTGAACTCTCATCTGGAGATGGGTCTGGAGCAGGGGTGGGATGCTACTGGTTCTGCCCAGCTCTATAGAACCAGTAGCTCTGAAGAGCAGCAGACACGGATCTGGTTCTGCGTCTGCTGCTGTTTAGCTCACCTGCCTGCCTGGATGCTTACCTGTCCTTTATTTCCTGCTTTTTCAAACTCAGCTACTTTGTGCGGCACAGGTGAGGTTGAAAAAGCAAGAAAAAGTGCCGTTTCAAATGCTGTGCACCTGCGTGCAGCACTTTTCAGCTGTCTAGGCAGCACAGCTTATGATGTTTTACACACACAAAATGTAATCACCGAACTGGTAGTTACATCGGTTGAATCCCACCCCTGGTCTGGAGTAAACTAATCAAGGAGAGAAACAACCTGGAATTAAGGAGAAACTTCCTAGCAGTGAGGACAATTAACCAGTGGAACAGCTGGCCTCCAGAAGTTGTAGGTGCTTCACTATGGAGGTTATTAAGAAGAGACTGAACAGCCACCTGTCTGTGGTATAGAGTCTCCTACTTGAGCAGGGGGCTGGACTAGATGACCTCCAAGATCCTTTACAGTTCTATTCTGATTGATTGACTGATTCCCTAAACAACATCTCTTTCCCCTGTCCCCCAAGGTCATTCCTACATACCTCGAAGTTGAAAAACTCAGGTTGAAGAACTGAAACTGGTAGACTGAAGAAACTTCTTGAATGAGAAATGAAATACTTTTAAAGAAAAAGCAGAAAGTCCTGTGATGCCTCTTGAAAAAAGCACCTTTGGGACAACCATGACCTGGAGGACCCAGAGTCTCCATAGATAATTAACATTCTTGCAGGTTAAAACCATCATTGACCTCCTGGACCAAAGGTCTTCAAACTTGGCAAGTTTAAGACTTGTGGACTTCAACTCCCAGAATTCCTGAGCTAACATGATTGGAGGAGGAGGGATTCTGGGAGTTGAAGTCCACAAGTCTTCAAGCTGTCAAGTATAAAGACCCCTGATTTATGTTAAGCTGCACTCGATTGAGCCTTTTGTTGCTTTCATTGCCCCGGGAGAAAAGTCTGACAAGAGGCGGAAGATTGGCTACATCATTTTTACTTCTGTGTTTAACAACTAACCAATTGGTCACAAGAGAGGAAGTTCATTGTTCCGTACTCATTGTTTAACATTGATCTACGTGCAACAGGATCCTCTCTGAAATCCTTTATTTGATGATTCCCTTATTATGGCCAGTGCCCAGGATTCCACTGAAGGAAAGTAGAAATTAAGACTTACAAAATAAAAGATAATGAAGGTAAACTACAATAACAGGGGAGAGCTGTCAAATCAAATTGTCTTCCTGTGCATTAAGGGCTGACACTGCCAGCTTAATAGCCATCATTAGTGACGTGTCCTGCGAAAAGATATAATTCTGCAATTTCCAATTAATTAATCTTCTCCACGTTGATTAAAAGTTATCAGCCAGGACCAAGGGGGATGAGAAAAAATACAGGTGTCAAAGAGAAAGAAAATGTGCTGGTTTCCACTTTAATCACACCAACTTCACTCACTTTGTGCCACTTGGAAAATAACCCTTAGAAATTTAGATTGGACTCTAAGAGGGAAAAAAGAGAGTTTTACGGGCTTAAATTGGCATCAGATTGCAACTGGGTGTGCTAACCTTTGCTGCAAATGTTAAGAGTGTCCAATATAAGCATCAAAGAAAGACGATTAACAGAAACTATTGTACAATATCTTTAATTTCACATGCCTGCAAAATAATTTTTACGTTCATCCTGTGCAGATTAAAACTTTACCTGGAAGGAGATGTCCTTGGATTTAGAAAAGATTGAGAGCCTTGAGATATTAGTCTGATATGTGCCAGATAATCGAGAAAGGGAAGTCAGTATGCACTTCATTGGTTATAGCAATAGCACTTATATCGCTTCCCAGCACTTTTACTGCCCTCTCTAAGCCGTTTACAGAGTCAGCCTCTTGCTCCCCAGCAGTCTGGGTCCTCATTTTACTGCCTTGAAAAGATAGAAGAAGGATCAAACTGCTGGCAGCCAGCAGAATTAGCCTGCAATATTTCATTCTAACCACAGGGAGGGAAGAAGAGAAGTGAAGGGAAGAAGGAAGGAAGGAGAAAAGGAGTAGCAAAAGCACTTAGACTTATATACCACTTCACAGTGCTTCCCAACCCTCTCTAAGCAGTTTATGGAGTCAGCCTCTTGCCCCCAACAATCCGGATCCTCATTTTACTGGTCTCGGAAGGACGGAAGGCTGAGTCGACCTTGAGCCGATGAGAATTGAACTGCCAAACTGCAGCCAGAAGTCAGCAGAAATAGCCACCCTGACGCATAGAAACCAATGAAGTGGTTATTGTGCTGATCATGTCAAGCTGTGAAATGTGCTTAGAAAAATGGGTATCCCAGAATTGTCCTCATGCAAAAACCTATAGGCAGGTGTGGAGGAAATAGGGAATGGCCTTGGGAGACAGTGGGAAGACCCGTTACCAAGGCAATGATGACACACGCGAGGCTTAATTCTGAAAACCCACTTGAGTAAGTGTGTCAGGTGGGCTCTTCCCTTATTCACCCACAGACAAAGGGAAGGAAAACACGTTCAGGCTCAGTTGCTGTAGCTGTTGTAATAAATCTAGTTTTGGATGGTGTGGCAAAGATTTGACAATAGATCGGGAAGCCACCAAAGAGACAGAATGTGGCAGAACAGACTGGTTTCAGTTGACAAAAGAGAGGGACAAGACTGTACAGGTGGTCCTTGACTTACAACCATTCATTTTGTGACCGTTCCAAGTTACAACATCACTGAAAAAAGTGACTTAGGAATGTTTTTGCACTTTATGACCATTGTAGCATCCCCATGGCCAGGGGATTGGAGGCTAAAACAGATGATGAACAGTTGCAGGAACTGGGCCTGGCTAGTCTAGGGAAGAGAAAGACCAGGGGAGACAGGAGAGCAGCCTTCCAGTATTTGAGGGGCTGCCCCAGAGAGGAGGAGGAAGGGGTCAAGCTGTTTTCCAAGGCACCCAAAGGCCAGACAAGGAACAATGGAGGGAAACTGAACAAGGAGAGATTCAACCTGGAAATAAGGAGACATTTTCAGACAGTGAGAACAATTAATGAATGGAACAGAAATTGCCTTCGGAAGTTGTGGGAGCTTCATCCCTGGAAGCTTTCAAGAAGAGACTGGACTGCTACCTCTCAGAAATGGTGTAGGGTCTCCTGCTTGGATGGGGGTTGGACTAGATGACCTCCAAGGTCCCTTCAACTCTGTTAATCTGTTAAATCTGCTAAATAACAACAGAATTGGGAGGGCCTTGGAGATCTTCTAGTCCAGCCCTCTGCTCAGACAGGCTGTCCCATTTCTACTTAAAAAACCTCCCGGGATGGAGCATCCGTCCTTTACAGCTATGAGATCCATGCATCAACTCTAGTGATTATCTTAATACCTGTGGCCAGAAGGGTCCTAAAATTATATGTGATTCACTTAACAACTGTCTCCTTCAGCAAAATCTGGTCCCAATTATTGTGGTTAGTCAAGGACTACCTGTACTGTTTTTTTTTTTAATTTCCAATATCTCTGCCCGTTAAGCAAATTGCAGGAGATTTTGAGATATTTTATTAACGCCTGCTTGAAGGCAAGGCCTTTTCCTGCAAGGCCTCCGGTCTCTTGGCTTATCAGGGTTGCCACCTGTCAGAAATGGTGTAGGGTGTCCTGCTTGGGTGTGGGTTGGACTAGATGACCTACAAGATCCCTTCCAACTCTATTAATCTGTTAAAACACCAGAAGGCAAGATAGGAAGCAATGGATGGAAACTAATCCAGGAGAGAACCAACTCAGAGCTAAGAAGAAACCTAAAGAGATTTGTCTGAAATGGTACATGATCTCCTGGGGGTTGGACTAAATGACCTCCAAGGTCCCTTCCAACTCAGTTACAGCAGTGAGGGCATCACCATCATCACCTTGGAAGACCCTAAAGCACAGAACCTCTGGGTGAAAACACTAAGATACTAAGCTGGCAGGAATAGCCAACACCCTAGAAGATAGGCTGAAGATCCAGATGGATCTTGACAGACTTGAACCCTGGGCCCTATCTAACAAAATGAAATTCAGTGTAGAGAAAAGTCAAGTCTTACACTTAGGCAAGAAAAACCAAAAGTGAGAGCAACCAACCCATGGAACAAGCTTGCCTTTGGAAGTTGTGGCAGCTTCGGAATTCAAGGTTTTAATTATGCTATCAGCTTCTGTTTGCTTCTGGCTGGAGGCCAAGTCTGTTTCTCCTCCTGATAGCCCAATCTCTGCCATGGCTGCCTGAGTTTCTCTCCGCACACCCCAGATATCAGGGAGCGATTGGAGAAGCCGGGACCCAGGACCCCAATTATTGATTTATTATGAGAGTCAGGGCAGTTGCATCCAATTAAATCATGAGTCTCGAGCCAAACTTCCAAAACTTCCAAAGGATTTATTGGGAGTTAACATGTCCGGCATTGCTTGGGTGTAGCTGACTCTGAGTCACATCATTTATTATCACCCTTAACCCTGGTTTTCCCTCTACCCCCTGAGTGTATCATAATTCATATTCTCCAATGGGACACATCCATGGCCAAGAGTCATCAATCAGGCTCTCCAGTTAGAATTTTGCATGGCAGAAACTTCGGTTGCCTAGAAACTTTCTTTGAAAACATTTATGGAATGCAAGCTGCCACACTGCTGGCCCCTCCCTTTCTGTTGGCAACTCTAAAAAGACCATAGAAATATTTTATGAGTTGACAGATCACTTGAGACTTTCAAGAAGAGATTGGACGGCCATTTGTCAGAAATGGTGTAGGATCTCTTGCTTGGGTAGGGGGGTTGGACTAAATGACCTCTAAGGTCCTTTCCAGCTCTGTTAATCTGTAATCTGTAAATGTTCCCATCTCTCTGTGTCATTGCTAAAGGTTGACATTTACTTGAAGGTACATCACCAATTGGTATAAATAATGCAGAAGTTCTGCATCATTCCTTGTGTTTGTTTTTAGCAATTAATCTATGGGCTGCAAGAGAGGAAGCTCATTGATCTAACTCCCTTTATTGCAGGGGGAAAGTTCAAAGACGAGCTTTCCAGTGTGGAGGAATTTGTGAGAAAGCCAGGGAACTACCGGTAATTGGCTGCACATTTCAAAACCCAGCCAAGCCAGTGGGAAAGAACGTATGGGAACCCAGCAGGGAGTTAAAGAGGAAAACATTGCGCATTAGGGACATTTTTGCGCATTTCAAGAGACCCCAGAGATTCATTGTGTGATCAGGAGTTGCAAGATTGTAAGGCGGAATGCTGACTGAGAGGAGAAGCAAAGAGAAAAGGTGTGAGGAGAAATAGTGGAAGGAATTGCAATATAGCAAAATAAGCATTGGGGGTGGGGTTGGAGGTAGGAAAAACACGGAAGCAGGAAAGCAAATCGGGGGAATGGGTGCAGGAACTGGGCCTGGCTAGTCTGGAAAAGAAAAGCATCCTAAGGAAGGTTCGGCTCTGCTCTCAGGCCACTTCTTCCCCCCACAACCCCCCCGAATACCACTCTTGACTGGGCCTCAGGGAAGCCGCCTGGGCGAAGGCAAAGCACTACAACGGCAATTTAGATTAGCTAGAAATCAAGGAATCCAACAATTTCCTGCGTTCTGGATAATCTAAATCCACCCGGCACAGCTGATAGTCAGAACAGCTGATTGTCGGGGAAAAAAAAAAGAAAAATAGCAACTTACCAAAAATTAGACAAAGGCACAACGCAGGCAAGTTGGATGGCGCGCATGCCAGGTAAGGAGTGACTGGGCAGGTGGGGAGGGGAGGGGCCAGCCAGTGGCACGATTTGCCGGTTCTCCGAACTGCACAGAATTGTAACAACCGGTTCTATTGAACCAGTCCATGCCATTAGAATCCCACCCTGCCTGTGTTAGATTATGAGGTTTGATCTTTTAAATCTGTCCCTTCCTTGGCAGTAACAAGACACTCTAATGAACTGGGTTGCCTGTATTTGTCTTTCTGCTCTTAGTCAAACCCCACTGCAGGCTTCATCGCTGCTAGGCTACCTCCTGAGCAGGAGAGCCTCTTTCTCTGGGCTTCTTCAATTAGTTGCTGTGCTGTTATTAACTATGCTAATTAAATTAACATCTCCTATATTAGCCTTTAGGCTGCTAACTATTTTAAGAACGTTGCCAACTCTAACTGCTAACTATGTCAGATGTCGGTATTAGCGGGCTGAGTAGTAATAATTGCTTATTAATCATGCTTTCATTTTTGGACCTTCTACATTGGCCTCACCTCGCATTAGAGTAGAAGCCAAGCCTGGTCCTGGGAGCAAATCCCAGGAAGAAGATCCTTGGTCGTGCCAGCTGGTCCGCAGAATCGAACCGTTTCCCCACTCCTCTGTTCCAGCATAACTCTGGAACGCCTCAAGCAATTTCAACTAAACTTGGTACACGGATGACTTACCCTCTGGAAACAAATACTGTGGGAGCTTAAATTGGACATGGGAAATTGGGGAAAATAGGGATACATGCAACGAGAACCAGATACAAGATAGACAGTATTGAGTTACTGATGAACATAAAAATGAATAAATACAAACAATTTAAATCTCACCAGCAATGCTTTGTTTGTGGAATGTGGGTTTGTCCTTGAATGATTATATGCCACAGATTAAGATTGATTCTTCTTGTGCTTCTGCCTTCTCCAAATGCGAAAGGAAATGGAGTCTGGCTTCCCAGCATGCACTTGGTTTGAGAGTGCAGGCTGGTGGGTAAAGGGGTGGGTCAGGTTCAAACAGCATACTTGGTATTTGTCTCTCCGGACACTAGATGGGGCTGGAGAGCAACAACAGTATATAAAAGTTATATGCTGGGACATGACCATCATCATCATCATCATTCTAGCCATTTAAAACCAAGGACTATGACTCCACAGCCACAGCCAGCGAAACACACAACCCAAAATCAGACCAGGACTCAGAAAGGCCAGGGCTCCCCCAAACAAGCACAATCCAAAGCTCACTGGAGATGCCTCCTCGAATGGGGATGAAACATTTGCAACCAAATTGCCAAGCTTGGAGCTCAAACCAACAAGATAGCTACCAACCCGGGCTGCTAATATTCAAAGACATTTCATTCGAACATTGTCTATCATCTGCAAGATGAAGGCCTCTTCTGCAGGCTTCCAACCCATACGGTCCTGAGCTTTCTTTGGCTAGTTGGGCAAGCCATACTTGCCGTCACTCTTACTTATCACTCCATCTTGTTTTAGGTCTCTTTCATGGATGCTTTCAAGTGGGATCCGTTCTATGACTGCCCTGGTCCACCTATACGGTCTCCTGTTTGAGCAGGGGGCAGGACCAGAAGACCCCCAAGGTCCCTTCCAGCTCTATTCTGATTGATTGACCTGCCCTCAGCTCCTCTTGCTATGTGACCAGCCCATTTCAGTTTCCCTGTCAACCCTGAAGCTGGCCTAGCCGAAGCCATCTTGGGGCTTCCGTGTTGCCACACTGGAACGAGGAGGGAAATTAGAAATAGCTGAGGTTTAGCCAAAACAAAATACTTTCTCTTGGGAACCAAGGACGTTCTCATCCATGGCCAGAGGAAGGAGAAGTAATGTCACCAGAGCAGCAGATGCTGCCTTCATTGGACCATGTGACTGATTGTTTGGGGTTAGGGCGGAAACTTTCACTTTTAATTAGGTGAAAACCCAGGGACTCTTCAGAGCTGGGTTTCACCAGATATGTGCCAATATGGCATTGTATATTGTACATTGTATATTTTCGTTAGTTTTCTAATCCAGTGGTCGCCAACCAATGGGCTGGGGACCACTGGTGGTCTGTGAGAAAATGTTGCTGGTCCACAGAGAAATGTCCCCCCCAAAGCAATGAATCCAGGCTGTGCAGGAACACAAGGCTGCACCGCCCACATGGCCCGCAGGAAGACAAGGCTTGCGTCACTTGCATTGTGAACAACATGAGGTAGTGAAGGGAGCGGGGAAGGGCGGAGGGGGGAGGAACTTACCCCACTCGCCCCACATGCTTCGCCTGGCCACCGGGCTGCTTCTTTCCACTTCTGCTTTTGGCTGCACGCTCCGCCAGAAACTGTGCCAGAAATGAGTCTTTGGGACCCTGCAAGGCCTCCTGCTCCAAGAAGCTGCGCCAGTGCGACAAGTCTCACAAAGACTCATTTCTGGCAGAGTTTGGGAGAGAGAAAGAAAGACTTCTGCTGCTTCTGCTGCTTCCCTTGCATGAAGCCAAAAGTCTCTCTCTCTCTCTCTCCCCCCCCACCCCCAAGAATGGAGCTGGAGACAGCATCCTGCGATCCCAAATAACCATTGATTGGTAGGAAAATGGGGTGGGGAATTTTCCTGCAGATGTTTTTGGGGATTTTCCCAGGGTCTCTGGCCTGAGGGATTTTATAATTATGAGTTTGGTGTCCCTGAGGTCCAAAAGGTTGGCAACCGCTGATCTAGTCCATGTGCAGGTCTTTCTTTCTTACCGTGTCAGGTCAAGCGTGGATCTTTCCATGGCTCGTAGCTTTTGTATCAATTGTGAGGTTAGTGCCCATGTTTTGCTGGCCCACTTGGCTACCGACACGCGTAAGTCTGGCTAGTGCTTTGCTGCAATGCTGCAGGAACTGGTTTTGGTTTTCAAACTTACTTTCAGCCTGTTTGAGAAGTTTTTTTCATTGCCTTGATGGATGGGAAGGTCGCTTTATCATTGGGAACGAGCATTATAAATGTTTGTTTATTAATCATTTTAGTTTATATGGCTACTCATCTCAAATTCATGACTCTGAGCAGCTACCAATGTTAAAAAAATAAAAATAAAAATCCCATCTACAAAACAAAACAAAAGAGCAGACATGAAAACAGCAGCGGGAGTAAAAGGACCCCCCACCCAATAACGTAAATCAATGCCTGGGCTCAGCCCCACCTCCTGATCCCCAGACCTGGAGAGAGAAGCCACCTGTCAATGCGTTACAAAAGGGTTGGGGCCAGAGGTGGGATTCAGCCGGTTCTGGCCAGTTCTGGAGAACCGGTAGCGAAAATTTTGAGTAGTTCGGAGAACCGGCCATTCCGCCTCTTACTGGCCCCGCCAACCCCATCTCTTCTCTGCCTCCCATTGAGTCCCAGCTGATCGGCTGGGTCTCCTTTGGTTGCCCTGCCCAGGAGAATGGAGCTGGAAAGCAGGTTAGAGGGGTGGGGAGGGAAGGGGGATTTTGCAGTATCCTTCCCCTGCCACGCCCACCCACCCATGCCACGCCATGCCCACCAAGCACCACCCACAGAAGTGGTAGTATTTTTTTTTTGAATCCCACCCCTGGTTGGGGCCAATCTAAAGTGGAGTGGGGCATAATGTTCCAAAGGGTGAGTGCCACGATTCTCTTTCTGGGTCCTGCTGGGTGGCATTCCTTCCAGACCCATTGCATGTACTCCTCACTTCCTGACCACAATCAGGACTGGCCAACTTTGTCACTAAGTGATATGGTTTAAAATGAAACATGTGCCTGATTTAAGTCTGTTC